>NC_072429.2:127580000-129980000 GCF_028878055.3 Symphalangus syndactylus | reverse complement strand
CCCTTCCTTCCTGACTTGAATGCAGATGTGATGACTGGTCCTACAGTAGCCATCTTAAGACCACGAGACCCATAAAAATTACCACCCAACTACCTTCGAGACTCTGACTCTGCTTGCAACCACCTACCTAGAGAAAACTAAACAACCATCTAGTTAAGCTAGTTATTCAGATATCCTGCAACTTGTAGCCAAAAGTGTTACTAGTCAATAGTCTCCTGGTCTTTGGAGAAAAGTTAGAGTCCAACCATATCAGATCTAAGTGGGGAAGTTACACCAGATACATCCAAATACATTCAAAGTATCTTCCTATGGTTCTTATGAGGATAAAATCAGATAATGCAGGTAAAGTACTAGCACTACACCTGATAAACAGTAGGTGCCTAAATTCCTGGTCTCATTTTCCTTAGGAGGGATCACTCGATGAAGAAGCATCTCAGTTAGAGCCCAGTGAAACATTCCCAGTGATGTAGGTTCTCATTTCCTTATTTTGTTTGCTCTGGTCTAGCACATAAGCATAAATTTTCTCCTAATCTCGCTAACTCTGCTTCTATGGTTAGCCTACATCAGAGTGATTATTCAGTTAGTTATCAAGACTGGGTCATTTTTTACTCATTCATTGAAAACTGTTTACTGAGCTTTTGCTATTACCAAGCACTGGGGAAAGAATGACAAATAAGAGAGAATGGTGCTTGTCTTGGAACAGCCTACACTCTAATCAGAGAAGGAAAAAAAAAAAAAAAAAAAGCTAACAACTAAGTAAGATAATTGCAGATTGTAAGATGTGCTACACAGGAAATAAACAAGTTTGTTTGGAAAATTCTGGGAGCAACGAACTTAAATGCAATCGTCAAGGATCACTTATCTGAGGTGACTTCTGAGTGAGACCACAAAATGGCAGCTAAGCAATGATCCAGAAAAGCACTCTAGAGAGAACACCAAGCAATGGTGAATGGCAGCTTGTCCTTTCCACCTTTACTTCTTAGCTAATAATTGCACTTTAGTGCCTATTTATTTTTCAAAGTCTGGTGAAAATCTCTTCTCCTGCTATATCCACAGCAGGCATCCATGTGCACATAAACTAATTAATGAACATTCATTTGCCCATTAAGTAATTAATTAATTGTAAGTGTAAAATATTACTAACTCCAACAGGAAGCAAGTTAATGATTTTAAACAAAGAAGTGATATTATCACTTTTACATGCTGGCCCCTGCCCCAAGTCACTCATTACTCTATTAAAATAAAAACAATCACTGAAACCACACAACGCTGTTTCTTTATAATGAATTATATAATTATCTCTATGTATAATGAACTAAAAACAAAGAAATGCTTTTCTGTCATTCTTACTAGTGTGTAACTGAAGCTCATTACTTTGGTCTTGTTTTCCTGTTTTGTTTGTTTGTTTGAGATAGATTCCAACCTTGTCACCTAGGCTGGAGTACAATGGCATGATTATGGCTCACTGCAGCCTCCCCAACCTCCTGGGGTCAAGCAATCCTTCTACCTCAGCCTCCTGAGTAACTGGTATTACAGTTGCATGCCACCACAGCTGGCTAATTTTTGTATTTTTTGTAGCAATGGGATTTTGTCATGTTGCTCAGACTCCTAAGCTCAAGCAATCCTCCTGCCTTGGCATCCCAAAATGCTGGGATTACAGGCATGAGCCACCACTACAAGCCTTTGTTTTACTTTTTGTTTCAAAAAACTTAAAGCCTACTGGACAGTCAGATAGTATATTAGCTACCTATTGCTGCATAACAAATAGCCCCAAAACTTAGGGGCTTAAAACAATAAACATTAATTATCTCACCATGTATATGGGTCAGAAATTTAAGAGTAGGTTAATTGGGTGATTTTGGCTCAGCATGTCTCATGATGTTTCAGTCAAGCTCTTAGCTAGAGCTCCAGTCAACTGAAGGCTTGACTGTGACTGGAAAATTTACTTTCAAGATAATTGACCAATGGCTGCTGGAAGGAAGTATCAGTTATTTGCTGGCTATCGGTATGGGGCCTCAGCTTCTTGCTACATGTGGCAACCTAAATATCCAACATGGTGGCTGGCTTCCCCAAAAGTGGGCACTACAAGGAGAGTAAATCATATGCCACAATGTCCTTATGACCTAGCGCTGGGAGTAATCTGCCACCATTTATGTTGCACTATATCAGCAACACAGACTAATTTGAACACAACATTGAAGGCAAATATGTATGGGTATGAATACCAAGAGGTATGGGATCATTGGGAATCATCTTGCAGTTTGGCTACTAAGACAAACAAAGGGGAGGTGACTTGTTAGGGCTGAGATAGAGGTGTACGGTTCGCTGAGAAAAGAGCTAGTAGGTAATATAAAAATATACCTGCTGCCTGTTAAAGAATCAGCCCTGACATGCTTCTTTGTATCAGTTCTCTTGATCCCTAGGAAGGTGGCCTCAGGACCTGGCTTAAGGGTAAGCAAAGGATACAGTTCTGGCCAATGAGATATATGTGGAAGTCTTCTACGAGCTTCTGGAAAGACATTTTTCACCTCTGATAAGAAGGAGGTATTCAGGGGGAACTCCTGGCTGTATTACTACCCTTGTGAGAATGAATAAATGTTTAGAGAAGCTGCAACCATCTTGTGACCATGAGGGAAGGTTAAAGGTACTCTAGAGTTGCCAGCACAAAGCCCCTGATATAACTGGAATCCTGTTCCACCAGCAAATCCCTACATCCATGCTTCTTGTTGTGTAAGAAAAACAAACACCTATTTGTTTAAGCCACTCATAGTTTTCTCACTAATGGTAGCCAAAAGCATTTCTAACTTATACAGACATCTAACAGACATAGGAGGCTGAGGGAAGTTTCTTAGAGAAGGTGACATCCAGGCTAAGAGCAAAAAGATGCATACAAAGACTCCAGGCGAAGGAAACAGTAAGAGAACAGGACACCTTTGGGGAACTAAATGAAGTTAAGTGTGGTTGAAGCACTAAGAGCAAGAGGGGTAGAAGTGAAAGATGGGGCTGGAGAGAGAAAAAATAGCCAGTCCTGGAGATGTTTGCCTTCTATTTTAAGGCATTTGAGGGTAAAGCAGAGTTATCACAAAATTCTAAGCAAGAGAGTGACATGATCAGCTAGGCAGAGGGAGAGGGGAGGGTTGTTCTTTGATAGGTATAAAATTGCAATCATGCAGAGCTGAGAGGGGATTCTGGGGACCTGCTGTACAACAATGTGGATGTTGTGGACGATATGGAACTGCACACTTGGAAATTGGTGGGAGGGTCAGTCTTATGTCTTATGTGTATTTTTTACACCATTAAAAAAAGAGTAGCATGATAAATATTTTTAATTTAGGCTGATCACAGCAGCTGAAGAAAGGAGGCAAACTACAGCTGAAGAAAGGAGGCAAACTACAGCTAAAGAGATTCAGTGTCTACTGAAATCATCTAGGTGAGAGAGGATGGTAGCCAAAATATGAAAACAGGAGTGCAGCAGTGGAATGAAACAGAAGAAAGTTGAGAACTATTTTGGTGGTATTCAGTAAGTCTTGTTTATTGAGTGTGTGGAATGAGGTGAGTGCATACATACTGAATGTTCTCCATGTGTGATGCGTTATACCAAGTGCTTTGTATGAATTACCTTAGGTCTACATAAAATTTGGCAAAATTTTACTTTTCCACTATATTGTGAAAGTTCAAAACTGTTACATAACTTGTTCAAGGTCACAGAGATAAAATATCGTAAGTCCAAAGATTTTGATAAAGTATTTTTCTGAAATTTTGTCTAATTTTCTTCAGTTCTTCACTTCAGGGGGAAAGGGTTTGTTTTATATCAAAAAAAATGCCTTTGTATACCATAACAAAACAATAATTATCACTATGGTTGTGTTTTACTGTTTTATTTATTTTTTAAATGCCAATTTGACCAACTACGTTGATTTCACAACGCCACAAGTCAGTTGGAACCCACAGTGTGGAAAAAAACTGATCTAGGAGGATTTCATACATTTTGTATATGTGGATACCACTTTCAAGTATTAATTCATGAGATTTACTGCTGTATGCCCCTTTTTCCATTCCCTCATTCAGTTTTTCTATCAATCGCTTCAAGAAAGGAGTAGCAGAGACAAACTATTCTTTCTATCTTTCCAGTTTTTATTTTTCCAAAAATGTATCCCAAAAGAAAACTTAAAGGTTTTAGAGGTACAAGAAATTACAATGAACAAGGAAAAACAGAAGAAGGCAGGAAAAGTCAGATATGCTCAAAAAACAAGGATTCTCACCAGACTAAAAAGCGGTTCTCTGCAACTGGTGGGGTTGGGGGAAAAGTCTGTGCATCCTAAATGATGGCTTTTTGGTATATCCTGGAGAAGGCACAGCATCCTAAAGTAGAAGGACAATGTGCTATGTCAAGTAAATGGGATCATGGGCAGACCTGTACAAAGGTTCACCTGTCTATTTGTTGAACAAAAGCAATGCAGAATGCCACTGGGCCCACAGGATAGGACCACATGGGTAGGACCAAGGAAAGCCTAAGTGGTGACCTTTGTGAATGAACAGTCAAAGACCAGAAGGCAAGCACGTGCATGAGGGCATCCCCCATACACATCTGGCACTGCATTAGCACCTAGAATTATAGCATCTTCCTGGGATTAGGAGGGCACAGACGAAAGTCCCAAGAAGGATATGGGTTAAATGTCTCACCAACTGTGCAGAAACAGAAATACATTGATTCTGAAAGGGAAAGAGATATTTTTTTACACTAAATTAATGAATTAAGATAAATATATGCAATGATATCAATGCGACTATATAAATGGATTTGCATTATAGTGTCTAAAAAGTGCTAGCTTAGTCAACATAAACATCAATAGCCCACACGGAGAAAACAGTAATAGAGTGAAATATTTTTAAAAATAAGTCTGTGATATTAAAATAGCCATCAGATAGATTTCTTTAAGAGGATAAGGGAAAATTATCTGCTTTATTTCCCAATGGGTCTGCTCATTTTTTGCCCCAAGACTTCATATAGGTACCAAATTAAAATGCATAGCCAAAGGAAGATTTAGTGACATGGCTGCACTAGCTGGAAACCCACTTTTTCATTGCTTTCATTACTGCTTTTCATTACCTTATGTTACTACTAGTCATTTCTCTAATGGTGTGTGTGAGTGTGTATGTGTGTGTATGTGTTCTTTTTATTTGAGGACTTCAGTAAGTAGAGTCTTAATTAGTGATGTCATAGTTAGCTCATCCTCTAGTTAAACCAGCATCAAGAGAGTCATCTTTTAAGAAGAAAATATTTAAGTCTATCTCCCTTGCAGCTTTCTTCTTCTGACTGCCTGATGGATGAGCTATGCCTTTCTTGTCTCAGAATTGTTTTCCCACTGATGAGACACTCTTCTCCTTCCAGGCACCAGAATCTAATTTAAACTAGTTCCTGTGAAGATCCAAAATGTCTACAAACATTTTTTTTCCTGTATTTTTCAAGGCAGAGAAAACATAAGATAAAAGTAAAATAGACATTTTCTGTATTCTATTGTGTATTGTGCTGCATTCCAGATGAAATGTGAGTGCAAAGTTTTTAATTCATAGAACTTTTCAAAGATGATCTCTATGTATCTAAGACATTGACATTTCCTGGAGTGCTGTCAAAGCAGCTGATACTTTTGATATTTCCTAAGAGTAATTCTTCCAGGCAAGGCAGGCATGCAATATTCCTTTAAGGATTTTCTACTTTGGAAGCTGCTTTGTCACAAACACCCTCCTTCCCTTTGGAAACAGGATCTCTCTGGTTTCATGTCCCCTTCCTGAACTGAGTCCATCTTTTCTTTTACATGTGAATATTTTATATGTCTTCAGTAAGTGTCAGAGTTTCTATGCGCACTTAGCAAAGGTCATGGCTCTTAAAAAAATTTAAATTCATATATTAATATAATTAACCTAGGAAGTCAAAGGTGCATCAAGGGAGAAAACAAATTTCCTTTTCTTAAACATATCTACTGTAAATGTGGCCAATGGTATGTAGCAACATCACTAAACAAATATGTTATTTTCCAGTGAAACCATAGCATATTTCCCCCACCACCACAACTACCTAAATGAAATAAATTACACCAACGGTTAATTATTTTGGTTAAACTCAATTGTGAAAGTCTGTTTTTTTCCCATAAATTATAGAAATAGTGTCCAAGTTTTGAACAGAAACAGAATTAATAGGCCCTCCATTCAAACAATAATGAGTTCTACTACCTTCATCTGCGATTCAGGCTCATCCTAACAGGTTTCTCAACGTCTAAATGTCTCAGAAGTTTCTTATTTACTTTGTCTTTGAAAACTCAAAAAAGTGACATTTTTATTTCTATCAGTTATTGACTGCTTATGACAGCATTTTTATTGAGCATGTGGATGTTATATTCCTGCAATAAAACTTTAAGCACTGGATGTAACCGTGAGATCCTGGTCAAGGTACTTAGCTGCATGAAGCCTCAGTACTCAGTATCCTAGCAAGTAAGATGGGAATAATAAAAAAGAGAAGGACCTAAATCATATAATTACTAGAATGATTAAATGGGACATTTGTAAAATATCTTAAGAAAGGTCTGACACCTAGTAGGTGCTAAATTGTGGCTAACATTATTATTATCTTATTATCTCTATGTAAATTATAGTTGCTAGAAGTTGGGGAATATGGGCCCAAGGAAAATCAGTTTTTCCCTTCAGGGAGCTCACTGTTTCATGGGGAGAAGTGACAGATACATAAGCCAATGGCTAGTCCCTGTATAAGGGACCATACCAAAAATACCCATAAAAGACTATTAAACAGAGAAGGAAGTTATTACTTCTCAATGGGGATATCAGGAAAGTTCACGCAGAGACAACATTGCTCAAACTTTGAAGGATGAGATAAGCAAGTATATTCAGGGAGGAATACAGGGGAAGAGGAGGAAGTTGTGTGCAAAAAGACACTGAATTGTTAAAACGCTGTCCTCAGATCACAGTAGAGACCCTGCCTTAATAAATATGCAGAGGATAAATGAAAGCATTATGAAAGATCTATCATAGCTGCAAAAGAATGTGTGGACTTCTCTTGATTTTTCCCTTTCTTAGTTTTTCTTTCTTTCTTTCTTTCTTTCTTTCTTTTTCTTTCTTCTTTCTTTCTTTGACGGAGTTTCACTCTTGTCGCCCACGCTGGAGTGCAATGGCGTCTCGGTTCACTGCAACCTCTGCCTCCCGAGTTGAGGTGATTCTCCTACCTCAGCCTCCCGAGTAGCTGGGATTACAGGCACGCGCCACCACACCCAGCTAATTTTTGTATTTTTAGGAGATACGGGGTTTCCCCATGTTGGCCAGGATGGTCTCATTCTCTTGACCTCGTGATCCGCCCGCCTCGGCCTCCCAAAGTGCTGGGATTACAGGTGTGAGCCACAGTGCCCGGCCAACTTCTCTTGTTTTAAGTGGTTCTTAATCATTTGGTGGTTTGCACATTCCAAAAAGCTTCTAAATATTTGTGTTGAACCAATGCTTTCATTCAAAAACAGAATGCTTCTTGGGCTGAATGGCACTATGTCATCCCAACAAGAAGAACATTGGAATCTAATTGTGTCATCCATGTTCTTATTTTAAAACAGTCTCCAGTAACATCCTTCCAGCCATGAAACGTTCAGTCAGTTGAACAGACGTGATGTGTTCTCCCTGATGCATTAGCTTCAACCTCTGAGTTCATGAAATTCTGAGTTTCTTTCTGTAGCATGCTGTGTTCATTCATCAGCCTGAGTCATTTTATCTCATTGGGTCCAATCTCCCCCTCCTTGGCCCGCCTCCTTTTGCTGCTGAATAAATCATCCTGGGAGCTGTCCAGGTTGGAGAAAGATTTTCGTAGGAAAGTTCCAACTGCATCCAGCCCCTCATTTATTCAGGCTGAGTCCTTAGGGCCCCAAGGAGAAAGAACTGAGAAAATAAAGAGATGTCTTCCATTGCCAAGTTTGCTAATATGGTCTTCAGCACAGATGCCTTCGGGCAATGCCCACAGAGAGAGGACACAGCTCCCCACACATTCTGGCACAGGGTCTATAGGACAGCCCTCCCAACTGTGCTCCGTCTGGGTTCCCATCTCAAGTCAAGAGACTCATTACCCACCCGAGTTCCAGTAGGGTGAGGCTGATGAGTTCAAGGAATTCAGGAAGGAAGAAGCAAGAAGCATTTCTTTCACAGGAATGTAATTGCTGGGGTTATTTCATTAAGGGCTAGATAACTGTAACACAAGAGTTGTTTGAGGTACTTTTACCCTTAACTTCCAGCCTCATGGGATAGGCCAACTATTCTGGGACATCTTCAGCGTTAACAGATTAATTCATCTACAAGCAGAGTTAAAAATAGAATTAGCCATCTATCTGCTTAAAGTTGAGCGTTTCATTTTGGCTTTCTTGGGGGATGGTAGAACACAACTTTAAAGGATTGAAATTAAAGGAGTCTTTTCCAGTGAGTGAACGAAATTCTAGAAATCTACTGGTTAGTGATTGGGGGGGGATGTTAGAGGATTCTTTTCTCTTCCTTCTGGAATTCTGTGTGCAAGGCAGGTGACCCGTTCTGGGTTTAACCCGAAGCCCAAATGCGTGGGGAGAAAAACAGGAATTAAAAAGCAAAGAATTAAACCCCGCGTTTCTGGGACACGGCCGACAGAAATAACCCTGGAGACAGTGTATGTGACTGGGGGTGGGGGTATCGAAATTTATTTTTCCTTAGGACAGGCAGGAGGGAAGGGAGCTTCTCTTCTCCCTCAGGAGGGGCTGAGGGGGCGGCAAGGCAAGGCGGTCATTTGGGCTTTCATGGGACGCCACGGGGAGCCGCGAACGCGCCCAGGGCCTGACGTCATTGGCCATCAGCTGACTGTGCTCTGGGCCCGGGCTCCACCGGCTGCAGCCGCAGTCTTGGTGGTGGAGGTGGTGACCACCACCGCTCCTCCACCTTCATCCGGGTGCGGGACTGCGGCGGCCGCGTTTGCCCTGCGGACCCTGCACCCCGGGACTCGGCTCATCTGGCATTAGCACCGGCACTAAGCTCCCACCGCTCAGCGACTTGGTTCGCCGCAAGCGTCGCCGCAGGCTTTGTCCGCGAGCGCTCCGCTGAGCCTGGGCGGGCGGGAAACCTGGGCTAGGGCGAGGCGGGGCCCCCGGACATGCGTTTCTCCACGTCTGCCTCCTCGACCCTTATTGTAAGCGGAGAAACTTAGTGTGCGAGGCAGGCAGGAGACGTCCCCATTTTGATGTCCCGTACCCTCCACCCCCTTCGGATCGAGGTAGTAAAGAGGCTCCTGTAGGAAACTGACTGCCTCTATGATTGCGGCTTCTTGGGGGATTTTGCGTTTAGCCCGAAAGTTGGCTTTGCCAAAAGACGCGCGGGCAGGAAGGGCGGAAAGGAGACCCTGTATTCCGTCGCGCTGGGCTCTCCCAGTCCGTGGGCAAAGCGGCCTACGAGTCCTGGCTCCGCACCTGCAGAGGACAAGAGCCAATGCCTAAAAAAGAACAGCGGAGGAACCGGCTGGCGCGGCCAGCTGGAACGCTGGATCGCTGGATCGCAGTGCGCCCAGGGAAGGCCGGGGGCGCCCGCCCGCCCTAGCCTTGAGTGGTCCTCTCCCACGCCGGCCCGCGCGTGCCGCTGCCTACAAGACCTGGGGCGTCCTGGCCAGATCTGGGTGGCAGGTCCCTCCGCCACCCGGCCAGGTTCCGGGGGCGTGGCTTGGCGCGGGGGCGGGTTTAAGTCACCGCGGGTGTCTGACCACTCTGACAGGTCTCCAAATTCCTCCCAGTCGCCTGGCGCCCGCGGTGCGTTTCAGAGCTCCAGGGTGGCACGCGGCGGCGCTTCCCTGGATCCAGAGGCGTCTCTGTCGACTTCCACGGGGCCTCGGGCCTCCCTTCTCCTCCAAACCTTCGCCTCATCCGCCAAGCTTCGGTTCTCAGCCTCAGATATCCGCACCGGCGGCTTCTCTTCGTTCTCGGAGCTCTTGGCTTTGGAGCCCTCCCCACTTTTTCCTTTCCTCGCCTCCTGATCCTCCTAGCTCCGAGCCAAATGGACTCC
Organism: Symphalangus syndactylus; assembly: GCF_028878055.3. Classification (NCBI taxonomy): domain Eukaryota; kingdom Metazoa; phylum Chordata; class Mammalia; order Primates; family Hylobatidae; genus Symphalangus; species Symphalangus syndactylus. The sequence continues at coordinate 129,969,944 of NC_072429.2, read as the reverse complement.
AAAGAACGAAGTAAAGGGGATGGGAACTGTGTGCTGCGACCCTTCGAAAGCACAGCTGAAAGCGTTGACCTCGTCTTATAGCTCGGGCTGGGACCCTGGGGCGAGAGTCCCCACACCCCCTCCCGGAGGGATGCTTCTGGCCAGAGCCAGAGCTGCGCTGTCAGTCCTTGCTCCGGAACTAGGAAAGAGCCTAGGAGGGAGCCTCAGCATACCCCTTCCTCCAAATTAACTATTTGGTGAATTGTTAGCGCGGAGGCTACCACCTCTCCAACCCTGTCGCGGGGCGCCCCGCCACCTCACCGTGCCCCCCTCCTCCTCCTTCTTTGCCCCCGCCCCCAGCTCCGCCCCTGCTCCCCATCCCGGCGCAATGGAGTTCTCCGAAGGGCGATGATTCCAGCCACATCTGCTAACTTCGCACCCATCGCTGCCGCCGGTCACCGCCGGCCAGGCCCCCTGCAGCCGCGGAACAGTGGGCGTCCAGAGCCCAGTGCTGCAGCCAGGACCCGCCCGACGCGCAGCAGAAGCACGGCGCCCAGGCGCTTAGGCGTCTCTTGGAGAGTAAAGGCTGCGCCAAAACGCTGATCCTAGAACCAACCAAGGAGCCTGAGCCCAGGAAGGGGCTGCGGCTCCTGAGGACAAATAACCACTGCCGCTGCGTACCCAAGCTGCGCCGGCTGGCGGGAGAGCAGCGCGGAAGGACGCCGAGGTCCGCCGCGATCTTCCAGGTGCCCTTTGCCCCTGGGCACAGTATGACCTGACCCACAGGGAGCCCTGGCGCAGGGCTACTGCAACGGGGCAGCCTAGGATAAAAGGGATCGCTGCCAAGCTCCTACCAGGCCGCCTTTGAGTCTTTAGGAACCCCCTCCTCCGGCTGCCTCCCCAAGGTTCTGCGCTTCCTTCCCTGCGGCCCAGAGCCATGGAGCTCTCCGATGTGCGCTGCCTTACAGGCAGCGAGGAACTCTACACCATCCACCCGACGCCCCCGGCCGGCGACGGCAGGAGCGCCTCCCGGCCGCAGCGGCTGCTGTGGCAGACGGCGGTGCGACACATCACGGAGCAGCGCTTCATTCACGGGCACCGGGGAGGCAGCGGCAGCGGGAGTGGAGGCTCGGGCAAAGCCTCGGACCCTGCGGGCGGCGGCCCCAACCACCACGCGCCGCAATTGTCAGGCGACTCGGCGCTGCCCCTCTACTCGCTGGGCCCGGGGGAGCGAGCGCACAGCACCTGCAGCACCAAAGTCTTCCCGGAACGCAGCGGGAGCGGCAGTGCCAGCGGCAGCGGAGGCGGGGGCGACCTGGGCTTCCTGCACCTTGACTGTGCCCCCAGCAACTCGGATTTCTTTCTCAATGGGGGCTATAGCTACCGAGGGGTCATTTTCCCCACCCTGCGCAACTCCTTCAAATCTCGGGATCTGGAACGCCTCTACCAGCGCTATTTCTTGGGCCAAAGGCGCAAATCGGAAGTGGTGATGAACGTGCTGGACGTGCTGACCAAACTCACTCTCTTGGTCCTACACTTGAGCCTGGCCTCGGCCCCCATGGACCCGCTCAAGGGCATCCTGCTGGGCTTCTTCACCGGCATTGAGGTAGTGATCTGCGCCCTGGTGGTGGTCAGGAAGGACACCACCTCCCACACGTACCTGCAGTACAGCGGTGTGGTCACCTGGGTGGCCATGACCACCCAGATCCTGGCAGCAGGCCTCGGCTACGGGCTCCTGGGCGACGGCATAGGCTACGTGCTCTTCACGCTCTTCGCCACCTACAGTATGCTGCCGCTGCCGCTCACCTGGGCCATCCTGGCCGGCCTGGGCACCTCGCTGCTGCAGGTCATCCTCCAAGTGGTCATCCCCGGGCTGGCGGTCATTTCCATCAACCAGGTAACTCCTGTCTGCCTTGCATTTGTTTCCCCTCTGACTTCCCCGGGTTATTAATCATATAGCTTCCAGAGAGCCAGGGTTGCCTCACTCTCTTTAAGTCTCCGCCTTCAGTCTGGCACAGTGCCTTGCACCTAGGAGGTCTTGAGTGTTAGCGGAATGCAATCTCTTCTTAAAGTGGAACTAAATGACCTCTAAAAGTTTCTACCAACTCTACCCTTCTACTCTGATTCTATGAGTAATCCTACTCTGACATCAGCTAAGAAAGTCTGCTTTCTGCTCCTCATTCCCCTCCCTCAGGGTCTGCAGTCTCTGGAGCAGGAGACAGAAGGGGAAGAGAAGCATCCAGATTTAGAAGGTGACCCATTCCTTAACAGCTCTCCTCAGGAGAGTCGCAGTAGGGTGTTGTAGCAGGCTCTGGGCTTCAGAGTTGTGTTTTTCCGTATCTCTAAGCCACAAACCCTCAGTTCTCAAAGGAACATACATTTGTTAAACACATACTGATTATCAGTGCTGAGTACTGTACATGTTATTTCATCCAATCCTTCAAACAATCCTATGACACATGGTTTTCTCGGGAATTTTTTATTGCCTAGGTGACCGAACATGGTATCTTCTCTCATGACACGATGCGACCCCAGTGCTTTGAATAAACCAAACTCAGTAATTGCGGGTGGCGAAGAATGCAAGTTTTGATTAATTGGAAAAGGGCATTTTGATGTAGATGGTTTAAATATTATATTTAGGTGGAATCTTGTTCTTTAGGTATCTTTCCCTCCTTTCTCCTCCTTTTTTTTTCTATTCTTCCCCTCAAATATGGATATGCTTATGTGAACAAAGTTCACATTGTTTATAGATGAGAAGGTAGACAATGTTTCTATTGTTTAAATTTACTAGAACCAATAGATAATTAATGGCATGGCACTGTCTTTGCAAAATGTATGCTAGGTAACAGGAGAGTGAATTTGGGGGTTTCTCAAAAATGAGGGAAACATGTCAAGTGAAGTGTTTTCAAATAGACGGCTGGCGTGAGATGCATGATCAGGGAGCTGCTTTGTATGGGCCCGCTCTGTCCTTAGCCTCTGTATCATTTTTGCTGTATTAGAAGCTTAAAACTCCTCTTCCTTATTGTCGAATTTGAATAGATGGTGCTTAGAATAAACAGGCCCGACCCTACTGAACATTGCTCATGATGTTTAGATTGCCAGCACTGTTAGAGTGCTTTACTCATCATTGGCCTCCTGGACTTCTGGTCAATGTGGGATCCTGTCTGTTCTCCAATAGTTCTATATTCCTTTGCTCAGGTGACTTATCTGGTTGGCTGCTTTTACAGTGCTTTCTGAAGTGTCTCTGGGTAAAGCAAAGAGTATATAAATTACATGCCTGTGATAATCAGGCATGAAATGGAGAGATGAGAGACTCTGAGTAAGGGCTGATTGACTGAACTTTTTCTTATTAAAGACAATAATGAAGGTTTTATCACAGTCACCGTGAACCTTTATATCCACATATAACAAATAAGTCTCAATCTGGGAAGCGGAAGTCAAATTCTTTGGTATTAACTATTTCTCAATCCTGTTTACATGAAGATCTACATGCCAGTACATCTAAATCTACTTTCTTCCAAGCTCTCTCATTCTCTTTTTTATTTTGTTTATTGTATACTTAGACATTAGCAGACCTTTTCTTCCCTGTCTTCCTCCCCCTCCTCCTTCTTTTTCCTTCTCTTTGCCTTCTCTTTTTTTCATCTAACTCACTATGAGTTGTTTTCACGATAAAGCATAGGTATCTGATCATGTATAAGAAATTCCCTGTACTATAACCCACTACTTTTCACTCAATAGCCTTCCTCAGTACACACAACTAGAAAACTTAATAAGTAAGTTTGGAATAGTATTTAGAATAACACATCCTAAGTGGCAAATTATAAGTGTTTTCAAAGTTCTAAGTATAGATATATTTTTCTTGCCAAGTGAATCCAGAGAGTAAATTTTGGCTCCATATTTGTTTTATACTCTACTCAAATACTACCAGATGGGAGAAGATTAAAAATAACCCCCAAATGTCTTCCCACCCTCATCTCATCATAAACAATTCTCCACTGTGAAAACCAAGGTCCTGATGCATGTAAGCCAAGCTCATTCAATTTTTTATTTGGGTAAAAATTATAGATAAACTACGATTTCATAGGTTGAGTCGCCTTTTACCAAAACTCTAAAGGAACAACCAGAGCTCTCTCCCCTCATTTCAGTGCTGAAAGGGCCTTTAAAGGTCCTTTGGCGCCCTCTATGGGCTGAAGAGTCTTTCCTAGATCGTGCAGATGGACGAAGTAGAGAATAAATCGCTTTTTATAAGAATCTGTGATTTTTGAATAGGTACTATTTAGTTTTCCATGTCTGGTAACACATAAAGAATGCTCAAAACCTGCTAAACACTTCTTATAGCAACTAGAGTAAAATCCTAACTGCTTATCACGGCATGCTTGATTCCCTGAGCTAGTTGCTGCTTCTCTCTCCAATCATATTTCCTTCTCTTCTCTTGTCTTCCCTTCATTAGGCTCCAAATACGCTATTCATTTTTGCCATATTCTAAGCTCTTCCTAATTCTAGGTCTTTTCACCTGCTACCTAGAGCAACTTTTCCTAAGTCTTTATAAGACTGGCACATTCTTATTGTTCCAGACTCTCAAATGCTACTTTCTCTAGTAAATGACTTGTTTTATTTTCTCCAGAGCACATCTGCTATCTGAAATTACCTTATTTGTTTATATCTACTATGTTTCTCCCCACACCCTCACAAGAATGTAAACACCATAAGGGCAAGGATGTTGTCTATCATAAATAGCATTTTATCCTCAGCCTGTAGAAAAACGCCACGCATATAGTAGGTACTCAACAAACGGTCACTGAATGAACAAGACAATTCATCATATAGGAAATATTATAAAATATCCAAGTGCTCTGGTGTTATGTTGGTGAAAGCTTTCTACACACACACACACACACACACGTGTGTGTCAGGCAGTCTTACATGTAAACATCTTTTAAAGAAATAAAAAAAATAATAATCCTTTGCTTTGCACAGTATTTTACATGTAACTAAGCACCCTTATGTGCATCATCACATCTCATGATGCAAAATAGATGGTATCATCCTTCATTTTCATTTCAGAGAAAAAAATGGCAGAATCCTAGAAACTTTACAGTGATATCCTGAGGATCAGGAACCTGGCAAGTGGTGAGGACAGAATTCAAACCCTGACTCAGATGCCAATTACTCTTCAGAAACCCTTTAGTGATTATCCTTCTAAACATGTAAGCATTTGAAACTATTAAAGAGTGAGGAGTACTTCTTTTACTGCTTAAGAGAGTAAATTCTGTATAGCACATGAATAAACATTTAATGAAGAAGCCAAAGGGAAATTATGAGAGAAAAGTCAGTGAATTGCTGGGCATAGGCTCATTGTAGCTAGCTCATCATTCTGCTTAGCTGGATACAAATCTGTCAACTAAAAGCCATAAACACTGGAATAGCATCTTTCTCCACATTAATCTTCATTCTCTTTAGGGGGATGGCTAATGTTTAACTTAGCATTTTCAGGATTTAGGAAACGAAAATGAGAGTATAGACTTAGCACACCTTGGCAGCTGTTTCACTTCCCTGAAAATATCATTTTTGAAAGGAACAAATGAGCCAGTGATTAACTTCCTTTAATCTAAGCTATGAGAATCTGCTTTCCCTCTTTCTACCCTGAAGGAAATGACATCTGTGACTTGACAGGGTAGCAACCACACTGAAAATCTCTGCAGACACCCTATATGAAGAGACAAAGCCCTGTGTTTATTGAATCACCATTTGCTTTCCACTGTGGATACAAAATGGAACCTAAAAGGGGCCACTCAGGAAATTCCCTGCCATCAGAAAAGAGATGGTTTATGTTTTCTCTACTCAATTAACACACTACAAACATTGACTTCCCACCCAACAAAGAGATTATTGTCTAGAGCAGACATAATCACCCATATGTTTTCTGCATCTGGAGTGACATTGGAAAGACTGAGAAACTTTCAGAAGGCTCAAAACCCAGTTTGAAGGGCTCCTTTTATTTCACTCTGACTTAGCTCAGCTATAGGCAGCACTAGGACTACAATCATTTCTTTCTTATGAAACTGCCCCCAATCCAAGTTAAATAAGCCTCAAACCAATGATAGGAATATCTTGTCCAGATTTCCCTAAGACACTGGTTTATTTTTTCCACATCATAAACCAATTGTCTCACCAATTCAATTTATCCACCAGGAAATTCATTACAAAATGATGTTATATGTATAAATAAAGGATTAATGATAAGATTATATTTGCTAGGTTCTTTCACAGGGTAGAGAAACTGTAAACGCTATTGCTATGGTTAGCATTTTACTCTATTTTAATTGCTGGTGACAATAATAGGAGCTATCTTACATTTGAAACTCATCTCATTCTCATACTTTAGCTCATTAGTGATAAGATGGTGGAAATCATTTAGTTATTGGAAAACTGAGAGGCAGCAATATTTAACCAGAAAGATCGCTGCATTATGGTTCCCTCTTGGGGATTCTAAAATGTTACAGCTAGTGGCTAATTAGTCTTCTGTGCCTCTTGGTGAGATAGATAAGCGGACTTGTCAGAGTGGAGATGATTTCTCCAAGATAACTGTACAATCGAAGGCAGCCAGGTATGCAAATCCAGGTTACTTAGTGCTCAAGGTCATGCTGTCAGATTTAAATTCCTCATGCAACATCTTCTTTCCTACCTTTCAACATCCTATTGAACAGGAGAGACTAGAGCCAGAAAAATGCTAAAGAATGATCGTTAAACTTGACTTATAATGAGGGACATTTAGCCTACCACTTGGCCTTTAAGAAATCTTTTAGGGGAAATTTTTTTTTTTTTTCTTTGTGGTGGATAAGATAGTGGTGTATAGTATGAGTAAGCTGGGTTCAGGAGGGAAGCTGACTTTGTATGTGACTTAAATACACATTTCTGACCACTTAAATGAAGGACTGACTTCACAGTAAAGATAAAATGAATATAATAAAATTACCAACTTCTCTCCCATCATTTATACAGTTTGAACATAAGATATTATATGTTCTGGCCGGGCGCGGTGGCTCACGCCTGTAATCCCAGCACTTTGGGAGGCCGAGGCGGGCGGATCACGAGGTCCGGAGATCGAGACCATCCTGGCTAACACACTGAAACCCCATCTCTACTAAAAATACAAAAAAAAAAAAAAAAATTAGCCGGGCGTGATGGCGGGCGCCTGTAGTCCCAGCTATGCGGGAGGTTGAGGCGGGAGAATGGTGTGAACCCGGGAGGCGGAGCTTGCAGTGAGCCGAGATCGCACCACTGCATTCCTGCCTGGGCGACAGAGCGAGACTCCGTCTCAAAAAAAAAAAAAAAAAAAAAAGATATTATATGTTCTTTGTCTAAGTCTAAGGTTCTTTATAGCTATCTCAAATCAAATAAAGGGAATCCTGTGACTACTTAATGTACAACGAATGGCATGAAATATAAATCATTCCAATTTGGTAGTTGGTATCGAGGTACATACTCATTTGAGAGACATAAATATCCATTAAATGAGTATGACTGGAATCCAATTTAATGCACCTCACTAGTTATGGTGTGCATTTCTTAAAACCCCAAATATCTCCATTTCTGTACATTTTTCTTTAGGAAATTCATATAGGCTTTAAAAAAATAGTGGCAGGTTTCCAGCATGTCTGAGAAAAATGCCTTTCAAAAGCCGATTTGAGTATCAACCTTCCCAAGAGAGTCCTCTGAATGCCGAGAAATGGAAATATTATTCTCTCTTACTTGTAAAAGATATCCAGAGAGTCTCCTTTTTCTTTCTTTCTATTTTTCTTTTCTTTCTTTCTTCTTCATGAGTATGTGTGTGTGCTTGTGTGTATGTGTGTTGGTGGAGAATGGGCTTTACAAAGGGTATCTTAATGACTGCTGAAATGACCAATTAAATCCCTTCAGCTCTGACCTGTAGACATCTTTGCCCTGGAGTTGCAAATAGGCTTGTTGTCTCTGTATTTAGAGAGAGTTGTAAAATGATTGTGTAGTGTGTGCTTTGCAAGATTGAATTATGAATTTGTTTTCCTTCATATCTGGTAATATCACCTGACTGTTATCAGCAGGTCACAGCATAATTAGATTAGAACTGGGAAGATTGGGAGGACTTTGCTTCTAGAGCAGCTGCTACAATGTCATGCTAAGTAGGACAAATGCATTAGTCATATTTACACTTTGATGATTGATGGCATTTTAAGAGCTCATCAGAAATGAGTGAAACCAAGCAAAAAAATGAAAGATTTTTAAAAAGAGTTTATTCCATATTCAGTGCTGCTAGCAACATTTAATCAGAGGACACTACTACAATCATGCTGATGTGACATTTTACTGTTGTCTAAATATTTCTTAAGATGCTAATTTATTCATTTCACAAGTGTGCCTATTTAAGTTGCTTCTACATGTGTTTATTTCCAAAACATAGGAGACACTTGCAACATTCATCTTAAACCTTTCCTCTCAGCACCAAATAGGTACAATATTGATTCTCTGAGAGACCAGTAGACCCAGAATATGCAGCTGGACAACATAGCAGTTCACTTGACTTATCGCTTTTGAAGTGTGTTCTTGGTTTGCTCTTTGGGGCAGAATTAAAGTAACAGAACATGAAGATTAGTGGCAGTATTGAAGGTTGCAAAATTTCTGTGATACATAGGTTTGAACCTCAGTTAGCAAAAGAGTGGGTTATATAAAGAATTTTCTTCCCAGGATTTTTGTGGGGCTTTAGTCGAGGAATGCTGCTTCAGCCAGCCACAACAGAGCAGGGAAAGCTAGTATAATCTTCCCTGCACTTCCCCAGGAAATGTAATTGGATTTACACACTCAAATTATATCATGTGAGTTTTGTTTATGAAGGACTATTTTAAGAAGTCAGGTCACTTAAGCAGTGCTTCGGAAGCCAGATTTTCTCCCTGCAAGATTTTTTACAGTCAGCCCTGTGGGGGAGAGGAAGAATGCAGAATAGATTAATTAACCATGGAGATGCCAGACATTCCACAGGAGGCCCAGGCACATTCTGGTACGCATAAACGCCACCTACCAGCAAATGCCACTACGCCACTACCTTCTCAATAAAGGAACAGAGCTTATCTGACAAGGTGTTGTCAGATAAACCTACGTTTGCTTGTTTCTTTGATCTCTATGCGTTGGACTCTGGATGTGCATGTGTATAATTTGATATCTGAATTTCATTTAGCTAGATCATATATTTTAATATATGAAATACTTTGTACTGTACAGCTACTGGCGTTTTTTATCCCTTTCACTCTGTTTCCTGCTTTATATATCCAAGCTCAAGTGTTACTAATTGCAAAATGTCTTTGAAGCACAAACTTCCCCCAAATTAGGGAATGATAAAGTTATACATGGTGAAGACATAAGCTGGATATGAAAGTAAATCACATTAATGTCTTGGGGTTTCTTGTTAAATGAGTAATGTTTTTACAACTGCCATTTCTATCTACAGTGCCAGTGTAAAAATTTCACATAAAAACAAAAAACTATAACCACTTCATTTTGTAAACAACACATCCTTGTTCTATGTCAGCTGATTTTTCAGTTGACTGGAGTAAACCGTGTCAGAATCTTTCCTTCATTTGTGTGTATGTATGTGTGTGTGATTACATGCTGAAGGCACAAGATTGCTTATAAAATAGAAACTACTAAGGTTAGAGAATGCATTATCTAAGTACATGTGTTTCTTTAACTCAGAATATAGGGAGAAGAAATAAGAGCACACACACAAAAAATCTAACAGAACCCATCTTATGCTGCTATAACAAAACCTGAGACTGTGTAATTTGTTTTTTAAAAAAAAATCAGAAATTTATTTGGCTCCTGGTTTTGGAGACCAGGAATTCCAAGATTGAGGGACCATATCTGGTGAAGGTTTTTTGTTGCAATGTAAGATGGCAGAAGGTATCACATGGGCATAAAAGAGCAAGAGATTGAACTCAAGGCCTCAAACACTTTTAAAATCAACATTAATCCTTTTATGAAGGTAAAGCCCTCAGGATCTAAACACCTCTCATTAGGCCCCACTGTAACATTTTGGATTAAGTTTCCAACACACGCTTTATGAGGGGCATATTCAAGCCATAGCAAGGACCAAAAACAAAAAACATAACAAGGAAGAATACCTCTGGAAGGCCTGAAGATAGAACGGATATAGAAGGAATATGATGACTGCCTTTAAATATTTGGGGTTCTGCCATGACAAAGAGACTGGTTATTTTGTGTGTGTCTCCTGTGGAATGGAATTAAGACTAATGGATAGCCATTAAAGCAGGAGAAATTCTGATTCACAAAAAGGTAAAGTTTGGTAACAAACAGACCTGCCCAGGGAGCTGCTTTTTGAGATGATGAGCTCCTTGCCATTGGGCATTCTCCAAGGAAAAGCTGTGCAACAATTCATCAGGGAGGTAATCAAAGAGATTCCTATATAGTGATCTATATATCTATTCCTATAGATATATAGGAATATCCTATGTAGGGAGATATATACATATACATTCCTATAGAGGGAATCCTTTATTATATCCCTGATGGATTGTTGCACAGCTTTTCTTCAAGGTCAGTTCAAAGTCATTGGCTGCATCTCATGTCATCATGACTGCTTTGCAGGCATGGAAAAGTAGAAGACAAACGGCAAGAGGCCAAAATGGTAAAAGGGCATAAGCCAACTGAATTTGTGCCCCTTTGAGGAGTTCCCCTGGGATCCCTGCCCAACAAGACCTCCTTATATTTCAGGCGACATAATTAATTCTATCAGCAAGAAAGGATGGCCAAAAAATGATTTTACTGGGCTTTAAAAGATCAGGATTGCATTAGAATGAAAGGTGGAATAACTATTGAATAGATAAATTTTTCACCAAATATTTGTTGACTGCCTGCTGGGTTTTATGTCCTAGAACACAGCCAGGTACTAAAGAGATAAGGTTATTGATGTAATGGAGCTCATGCTTGGATGGATTTGGGTAGGGTATTTGTGACTCCACTGCAGAGGTTTGGTTGGAGATTCGTACCTGACTCTTAGAACACATCTGGAGCACAGGATTCAGGGATTCAGTAAATATTTTACACAAATGCAAGACTTGGGCTCTTATTACTACAGACCTCTAAAGTATGAAACATCAAAGCTGCAGTGGATTTCTTTTTAGAAGTTACATGAAAGGAAAGGTCAGACTCCAGAAGAAATAGTGGAAGGGTATGGATCTTCCTCCCTGGTGAAGAAAAGAAGAGCGTGTAAAAGGACCCTGGGATGGGCCAACTCATCAGTTGTCTGAGCATCGCCTTATCACAAACTGAATGTGTCACAAGGCTGGTGACCTGAAGACATGACAGGAGGGAGCATGTGCAGCTCTGGGAACTCATACTCATTCTGTGCTCAGAGTGACTCCAGCTGAAAACTGAAGAGCTGCCCTGAGGCTCTAGGCAACCTATCCCCACACAAACGTGGGCAGACAGTAAGTTTAGGCAAGGCTCAAAGTCCCTTTCCTTGGTACATTTCCACATCCCATGTTTTCCTCTATCAGAGCAATGTCATAACGTTCTTACATGCCCACCAGACTATGAGCCCCTTGAGGTCAAGAATTGTATCTTATCCATCTTTGTGTCTCTAGTATCTAGCATAGCATCTGGCACATGGATGGCTCTGAATACCATATTTTAAATGAATGGAATGAATGAATAGTAGATGACCATCTCCTTCCTTCCCCCAGCCACCCCCTACTCCACCCCCACCCACACACACACATCATCACGGAAGCATCAACAGGGAATGAAAAACAGGCAAGAGAAGAGAAATCAGTCTCTCTGTCAATACAGCAAAAGTACACCAGAAATTATCCCATGAAGCACTTTGAGCAGAAACCTGCAGCTGAGTTTTTGCTATACATATGCATATACATATACATATTAGATAACGTGAAGAAAAATCCAAGTAATTATCCAGATTGTTTAAGTTAAAACAAAAGTTATGGGCCTGAATTATTCATGGGTATTTGTCCATTACCAAACACTTTAAATGGATCAGGCCCATCTACTCAAAATAGAGTCCAATTGCTAGCAAATACATCACCCTCTTGTTCTCTTCCCTCTTTGTTCTTCAGCGTCCTGGCTCTGAATCTCTATACCCAGCTCTGGAGTTCTTTGCTTTTATAGCTGCAGTCCCCAAACTTTTTGGCACCAAGGGATGGTTTCATGGAAGATAGTTTTTCCACAGACATGGGTGGGGGATGATTTTGGGAGGATCCAAGAGCTTTACATTTATTGTGTACTTTATTTCTGTTATTATTACATTGTAATATATAATGAAATTATTGTACAATTCACACCATAATGTTTTCCTGCAGCTAGATGGTCCCATCTGGGGGTGATGGGAGACAGTGACAGATCATCAAGCATTACATTCTCATAAGGAGCTTGCAGCCTAGATCCTTCTCTGTGCAGTTCACAATAGGGTTTGAACTCCTATGAGAATCTAATGCCACCACTGACAACTGATCTGACAGGAGGCAGAGCTCAGGCAGTAATGCAAGCGATGGGGAATGGCTGTAAATACAGATGCAGCTTCACTCATTTGCCCTGCCTCTCACTTCCTGCTGTGCAACCCACAACCTGCTGTGCAACACCCTGGAAATCACTTCCTGGGCTTGATGTCTCAGTGGTGCCCCCTTCTGGTGGGTGCTCACCATCTGGCTACATACAGGTGCAGCTGTGGGCAGGAGGTACTCCCGCACTTCCACTTGACTCCTGGTGCTCCATACCCGAGGGGCTGGTAGGCCTCACTCCTTAGGGGAAGATATTGGACAAAGCAGGCTGACTTTCCTAAGTGTAAAAAATGGATAGTTGCTTAGTCCACTGTTTCCTACAGCTTAAAACCTGTCACATAAAGACCATATTGTACCCTGACTGGACCAGTTTATCTACAGACTTCTAAAAAGCAAACCAAAGTCAGATTTTAGAGGATGGAACTCAATGCAATTAACTAAAACTGTCTTTGTAAAGTCCCCAAAACGGTCATGAGTCTTTTTAGTTCTTTTTTTTTTTTCTGCTAATTAGTTCAAGAAAAAAAATCACTAAGAGCAAGCTGGTTTTCTTCTAAAGTCCAATCTCCCACACCCTCATTCATTGGGTGAGCCTTCCCAGCCTATTGGCAACAGGTAGTTCATTTGAGAATGAGTTTATGGCCCCAAGTGGTCAGTGTGCAGTGACTACAAAGTCTCTTCTTTTCTATTTATGAGACAGAGATATTGCCCTTGGCTCTTGCCAAGTGAATTATGACATGATGCACAGCTCTTTGGGCCCTGCCCAAGCCATCTCAGCCAGAGAGAAGCTGTGCCAGTGGACAATGAAAGATATTTTTGAAACCATGTAAGTATATTTCCTTAAAAACATAGAAAACACAAATTCTTCTCCTGTTTTTGCCTTGGGTTTTTCACAGCAACTTTGGCCAATGGCTTCAGCTTCTTTGGGCAAAAATTTCTTCATGTCTAAAAGACGGATAGCTCAACACTCCCGACCCAGTTAGATATTCCTCCTCTGAGGGCATGGCCCTTTACCTGCCCATTTATCCTGCCTCATTTTGCAGCGCTATTGGCTTCCACATCTCTCTCACCAGCTGGGCTGTGAGCTCCACAAAGTCTGGGGTGGCATCTGGGTCACTGTTAAGTCTCTACAGCATAGCGTAGTGCTGGTTACATACTCTTCTTTCTCAGGTGTCTCCAGGTCTTGTTTTTCAATTCACCTCTTCAATGTTGGGGCTCCTGAAATTTCCATCCTATATGACTTCACATTATCTCACTCCACACCACTCCCTGGATAATCAAATCCTTCCCTCAGTCAACAAGTATGTATCTGTGTGCTGCCAACTCCTAACCCTGTATCTCTACCCCAGTTTTATCTGCTAAGCTTAAGACCTGGCAATCTGGAGACCTACTGGATATCTCCATTGAGGCAGCCCAACCTCAACAAGTCAACAATTGACTGTCCCATCTAATATCTACATGAAATTCTGATGGTTTATTCTTCCATTGCTGGGGTCTGTCCACAGCTCTCTATCCTGCTCTTTCTGTTCTAGTGCATCTCCCCCTCCTCCAAGATTCATCAAGGCACCCCATGCTCCTCTGAACCACCCCCACACTCCCCAGTGGGAGCTTCTCCCATATGCTAGCATTCTCACCACATCACTTCACTGGGTAAGTTCTACTGTTGAACCTCATCACCAGTTTCCTGCATATTCCATGATGGCTTCTGCCTCTGTGTGTTTTCTAGGACAATTGTTTACTTTCCTTGCCTGGCAATATTCAAGTGTCACCACTTCCTGGAATTCCTTCTGTACACCTTCTCTGGGACAAGTGCCTGCTTAAGAATAAGTGGGGTGTGTTTAATTGGAGAATTGTGTTTGTTTGACTTTGATAATCTGAGCTCATGTTAGATGTTTAAGGAAAGGAGGGGAAGAGATATGCAGAATTTGACAAAAAGATGAGCATTCCTTCAGGCATGACTCTCAATGAAAGAGGACATGTATTGGAGATGGCTATATGCCAAACTTACACACTTCCCAAGGAAAGAAAAAAGCATAGAGTTCATAGCACAGGATGTGGATTCAGACTACCTGGGATTGATCTGCCATTTTTTCATTTTATGACACTGACAAGAGCCTCAATCTTTCTGCACCTCACTTTCTTCAGCTGTAAAATGGGAATAATAATAATAATAATAATAATAGCTCAGAAGGTTGTTGAGGAGATGAAATAATACACATGGAGTATTTAAAGCGGGACCTGGTAACGAGGAATCAGGTAATACATTTCATTTGATTTTATAATTTAAGTTTTAACACAGTCACCCTTTTTCAATGAGTTCTCTGCCCTAAGCTGACAGTTTCTGGGCTTCACCTGGCTTAACCCCTGCATCTTTTAGACCAATGCTTCTCCAACTTTAATATGAATAGGAATCACTTGGAGATCTTGACGAAATTTGGATTTAGGAGGAGGACCCTAGATTCTGTGTTTCTGACAAGTTGCCAGGTAATGGATGCTTGCAGTCTGCAGATCATAATTTGTGGGAAAGCCTTTGGAGTTTGGCACAGACCCCACCTTCTCTTCAGTGGGTCCCTGCTACTCCACCAGGTGGATTTAGATCCCTGTCCTCTAATTAACTTATATTATTGAACATTCAGGCTTCCATAGCAATATACCATAACTGACTGACTTGTAACAACAACAACAACAACAAAAAAAAACATTTATTTCTCATCATTCTGGAGGCTGGGAAGCTCAAAATCTAAGCACCAGTAGATTTGGTGCCTGGTGAGGGCCTGCTTCCTGGTTCACATGGCCATCTTCCGACTGTGTCCTTGCAGGATGAAAGAGACAAGGCAGCTATCTGAGGCCTTTTTTCTAAACACTAATCCCATTCATGAAGGCTCCACCCTCATGACACATTCACCTCCCACCTCTTAATTCCATCACCTTAAGGTTAGCATTTTAACATGTGAATTTTGGAGGGACACAAATTTTCAGATCATAGCAACATTCTTCCATCATTCATTAATGCATGCTTTCATTTAGCCTCATATGGCAAATATTTATGGAGTACCACAACGTGCTGCATGCAGGCAGTAGGGGTGCTGTGGTGAGGAAAAGAATCCAGGATCCTGCTATTAAAGAGATTATAATCTAGAGCTATAGGCAGTCATCCATCAAATAATCACCTAAATAAGTGAATGATTTCAAACTGAGTTAAGGACTTTTAAGGCAGGTTTGATGTGGGGCCATGATTAGTTGAGACAATTGAGGCATCCAGGGTGCAAAGCTTACAAGAGGCACTTGTTCTCAGGGGCTGACCCTATACTTGTGCAACCCCGCGAAGGAATAATTCCCGAAATTGTGTGCTCTAGGCATTCAGCTTGCACTCATTTCTATTTAAAAGGAAAATCCTGACTAGACCTGAGATGAGGAAATTATTCTTAATATCTACAGGAGGAATTCATGTTAGCAGATAAGATTGCACTTATGCTTTATTTATTTGTCTCTACTATTAAACAATGTGCTCTTTGAGAACAGGGTCTGTCCTTTTGTATATCACTGGAATGGACACTGGCACATCACGAGGGAATCTCATAGCAGAAGCTTGTTAAGTAAATGCCTGAACAATCATATTCGCATCAGTATTGCTGCTTCCCTTTTTATAGTTGAGGACGCTGAACACAGAGTTGTTACAGCATTTCCCTTTGGTCATATGATGAATAAGAGATTTCATCCACAGCTATCTGATTCCAAAGCTGCCCTCTAGATTTGATGCTTCTTTAAGGCCACTTTATCTCAATAAACTATGCTCATTTCAGAGGCAATAAGTTAAGATTAATAAAGAAAAAGAAAAACGAAATATACCTTGCAAATAGTAGCAATGTTTATCATGATAGTTATCACTATCATAGATAGAGCTAAGGGAATAGCACACTGTTGAAAACAACACCTGAGTAAAGGGTCATCAAAAGACCCACCTCAGATTTTACATACAAAACAGTGCAACTTTCTTCAAGCCACTCAGCCTGTCTTGGCTTCAAAATGAGTTTCTGACAGCTCTAAAATTCTATGACTATGAAATGATTTCTGAGTTTCCTTACAGCTCTAAAAAATTTTATTCCATGAGTTATAATGAATGTGCATGTGGGGATTGGTATGCTTTCCCCATTTATTTGCCTCCCAAGATCAGATAATGATAATTCTTATAGAACACATAACTTGTTGAGGTCCTTGACCTCTGAGATTCTTAAGAAGAGAATTATGAGTAATGATTTAGCAAATACTGAAAGAATCATTCACTGGATGATATTTAATATTTAATTTCTCCTAGTGGTTTAATTACCTTGGCACCATCAGTTGCAAATTTGTGTGTCATTTTAGTCATTCAGTCATTCAATTTGTTCTGAAGGGACTAGTAATTGTGACAATTAATTGAAAACAATTGTTTACTTTGACTATCTAATTAGTGACTTCATGGCACTTGCCTATCTCTCATTTCCACAATGTGCATGTTACTGTAATCAACAGCCATTTTGTGAAAGTATTACCAAGCCATGATTGAATTGGACATTTACACAGCCTGAATAGTCACAACCCGGAGCCCAGCTTTGGCACATTCCTCTTCCTTGTCTTTGGACCCCAGGAAATAGATAAGGTAGCCTGAAGGAACTCACTTAATCCTGCTGTAGGTTAGTCACTGCATCCATAACAAGATGAGAATAAAGTAGCTCCTTTATCAGTAAATGAGCTAATGAATAAGAAAACATTTTGAACCAATATACAGCAGTAAACAAACACTGGGTTGTATTATTATTATTATTAATTACTCCTATAACACAGTTGTGTCTGATGATGTCACACAATGGCAAGCTGTCTTGTTCTGTCATTGGTGTGAAACTGCCAAACACGAGACAGTGGTCCACAAGGTGACTCCACTTGTGAATCACCTGAACAGTGGATGAAACAAATGGTGCCCCAGGCCATTTCTGGCAATAATGAGCACTGCACACTAGAAACAAGAACTACACTGCAGGATAAGAGAATGTCCACTCGTGGACAAAAATAGCAATCATTAGCAATCACCTCTTTGCCCTGTATCTAGAACACTCTTATAAGGAAGAGAAGCCATGTTGCTCTAAATGCTGGTATGACTTCTTAGAGCTTCCCACACTGAAGTCTTTTCTTATGTAAAGTCCTTCTTAACTTTGTGGAAGGTCTATACAAATTTTTCTTCAACATCCTACAAAAAAGACCCAACTAGCCATGGGTTTGAGGTAATTTGGATATAAAAAAGCCAGAAGTATCATTTTAAAATCTAGTTAATAAAGTTGATCTCCTTGGGCATATCTCATGCACATGTGCAGATTTCAAACTGGGAACTTATCTCAATATCAAACAACCATTAAATGACAGCAAAACTAATCCATTGTCAATAAAATTGCTAGGAAATATGTAGTAAGATAAATATCAAATTTCTTCCAACAAATAGGACGAACAAAAGATTTTTAGAATAGTGGCAGCTCCTTTTTCAAACTAGACTAAGCACTAAAATATAAAACTTATGAAAGTGGCACTGTGTGCTGGGCAAGGAGGGAAGATACACTCTGCCTCTCCTCCTGCAGCACTGCCATCTTCTGCTCTGTGACCTACCAAGGCACTGCCAAGCTTCCACCAAAAAATGTTTCAGAACCACCACTTTATAAACCCACTCCTAGGTCTTTAGATGTTGAGGACTTAACTTAGATGTTCCTAAAAGGAGAGTAAAGTAAAAGAACACACTCATATGCGGCAATAATTTATTGGTGTTGATTCCAGTGTCCATGGGCATGAGGGCAGAAAGGTCTCTTTTGTTTCAGAGTAGCTTAGGCGCAGGGCCATGGCTATGATATCTAGCACTTCCTACACACCTACCTCATCTGAATCTGCATTATACGGTTTGCAGACATCCTGTCCACTCTTAATGGTATTCCTGCATAATATTTCAGGATTGCAACCTCCAGTTTGAAAATGAAGAAGTTGAGGATTAGAGAGTTTAACCTAGCTAAAGTCATTCCGATTGTGTGGCCAAGTGACAATTTGAACTGAAGTTAATTTGGCTCCAAACATGCATGGGTTCCTGCTGACTCTCACCATCACCACCCTGTACATGCTGAGTGGTCATTTAAATAAATGTATATTTACATTTAGTAATTCATATTCCTTCCATCATTCCACCATCTACTATGTGCTAGACTTGAGGGAAGCAGTCAAATAATACATGTGTTTTACCCTGGAGCCACTTATATTACCAGAACACAAACACAAGAAAGAAAAGTTTATCTGTTGTTACATGGGCTGCCTCTTGTGTTGGCCCTGCTGACAGCTGCAATGGGTTTTATACTTTAATGGGTTTCATCCCTTTCTGCTAAGAAACTTGAGAAACGGCTCATTCCTTTACCAGGCCTGCACATGCTGCCTGTGACAGAAGTAAAACTAGCATTTATGGGGAAAATATAGACATCAAATAATTTAAAGTTCTGATGACTTCATAGTTCACCATCTTTCTTTAAGACCAATCCAAATGCCCATCAATGATAGACTGGATAAAGAAAATGTGGCACATATACACCATGGAATACTATACAACCATAAAAAAGGATGCGTTCATGTCCTTTGCAGGAACATGGATGAAGCTGGAAACCATCATTCTCAGCAAACTAACACAGGAACAGAAAATCAAACACTGCATGTTCTCATTCATAAGTGGGAGTTGATCAATGAGAACACATGGACACAGGGAGGGTAACATAACACACTGGGGCCTGTCTGGGGGTAGGCGGTAGGGGAGGGATAGCATTAGAAGAAATACCTAATGTAGATGATGGGTTGATGGGTGCAGCAAACCACCATGGCATGTGTATACCTATGTAGCAAACCTGCACATTCTGCAAATGTACCCCAGAACTTAAAGTATAATACTAATAAAAAAACAGATTGGTGTGCACACCAAATGGAAAAAGAAAAGAATCATTACATAATATATCAAAATACGCAGACCAAGCATTTATTTTTACTCAGATCCCTACTAACAAAAATAAATTCCTTTCTTTCCTACTTATATTCCCGAAAGTAATCCAAACTTAGTTGCCCACATAATTCTGAATTACCCTAAATTGTTTTTACATGTGTTTGAAAATGATAAGCCATTTGAGGACACACTTGTTGTATTAGTCTGTTCTCACACAGCTATAAGGACATACCTGAGACTGGGTAATTTACAAAGGAAGGAGGCTTAATTGACTCACAGTTCAGTATCACTGGGGAGGCCTCAGAAAACTTACAATCATAGCAGAAGGGGAAGCAAACATGTCCTTCTTCACATGGCAGCAGCAAGAAGTGCCAAGCAAAAGAGGGAAAAGCCCCTTATAAAACCATCAGATCTCGTGAGAACTCACTCACTATCACCAGAACATCATGAAGGTAACTGTTCCCATGATTAAATTACCTCCCACCGGTTCCCTCCCACAATGTGTGAGGATTATGGGAAGTACAATTCAAGATGAGATTTGAGTGGGTACACAGCCAAAAACCATATCACATATAGAACCAAACTTTATTTTGGGAGGTAATGTGCCCACTTGCATTACTAGAGGATTTGGTGAAGCGTTTAAAAGATGTCTGATCCATCTGGGAGACCCACCTTTTTTTCACCCACCCTACGTCCTTTAGCCATCTTTCTACCTGGTAGACAGATGTCATGACAGCTCCAACAGCCGTATTGGACTGTGAGGAGAGATGGAAGCCATATAGAAGGATGGTGGGCCACAAAGAAATAAGAATCCAAGAACACTGATGATACGACTAGGCACCATGCCAGCCCTAGACTGCTCATTGCTAGATTTTTTTAAGTGATAGAAAATACTCTACTTTTATTTTAGTTCTCCTTTACCAATATCTAATATAACTTCTAACCAATATTGGCTGCAAAATATACTCATGCTGTATCATCCAATAAATTAACATTGACTATTTTTTGAGATAACACTGTAATTGCAATTCTTCTATCTTATACTTATCTGTTTAATCATCTAAGACAAATAGAGCCATTTACATTTCATGGGTGCTTTGTTTTGCTTTGCTCCATATTTGAGATTTGAGAAACAGAACGACCTAGATCAGATGTCATGTCATCTGATGTATAATTTATAGCACATAATAAATACCAGGCAACAGTTATTGCTGGAGAAGACTAGTGGGACTATTTCCCAAGGGAAGAAACTGATACCTTCCTACTTATAACTCTTTGAAAGTGCACCAGGCCTTGTGAGATTAGAAAGTAGTCCCCAAGGGTGCTTAGCAGAAGCCAGATGCCCATCATCAGGGATTTGGGGAAAAGAAGAAGGAGCTGGACTAAACTATTTTAAAGGTCTTCTCTAATTTGAAGCTTATGATTCTGACTCTTGAGGTTATAAATAATTGGTAAGATGTAGAATAATTGGACTCTAAAAAGTAGAGAAGTCCAATAAATCTTCCAAATCTCAGAAAGGAATGTTGGATATTTACATCAAACTGTGTCCCTAACTTTGTCCTCCTCCAGGTTCTTGATCTCAATGAATTCAGCATTCTCTATTTCATCTTTGCAGTTGCCCAAGCCAGAAAGCTCAGAAGGGATCCCCAACACTTCTGCCTCTCGCTGTCCCATTGCCAGTCCACTGCAAGTTTGCCTGCTGAATGTCCTCAAGTGCATCCAATCCGTGTCTTCTCCTTCCACTCTAGAGCAGAAGATACTGGTCCTCATCTGAATCACAGCAGCCTCACTACATCCAGTTTTGCCCCCTTCTAATCTATTTTCCACAGTGTTACCAGGGTGCAATTTTTTTGTGATGATGGCTTAGAATCTTCAGTAACTGTCAATAGCTCCTTACTGATCTTAAGACAGAGGACAAATTCTTTCCTGGGATCTACCTCTTAGATCTGACCTCTCTCCCTCAGGTAGTGCTAATCTTCATCTTATACTCCTTCCACAATGTTTTTCATTCAGTTCTTTGAAAGACCCATGCCATCTTCTGCCCCTCAGCTGTCTAAGTTTCTGTTCTTCCTTTGCCCAAGATGTTCTTCCTTCATTCTCAGCTCAAGGAAACTTTCTCAGGGATGCTTCCTCTGCGCTCTCTTAAGTCACAACTCAATTCCATTTCATTTTCAAAACACCCACAACTTTCTTGAAAAACACTCCCTTATTGAGAGAGAGAAAGAGAGAGCGAGATAATTTGTTCCATGTCTGTTTTCTGGTTTTCCCAGCAGATAGTAAGAGCAATGAAGATAGGGAGTGAGTCAGGTATGCTTGCTCACCTGAGTAGTCTCAGCATCCCATGTTTGTTAAGTATTTATCTAAGAGTAAATGTATCAATGAGAATACCCAAGGCTGGTGCTAAAGGCTGGTATGTATGGCAGTAGGATGTGTATGTCCAAGAAGGTGAGATAAACCTGGGTTGGATTAAGATTCAAGTTAGTGCTTCTACCAGACTTCTGGCCTGTTTCCATCTGGCTCAAATCCTAGGTAAGGCTAAAAATTGAAGCTAAAGTGTTTTCAGTACCAGCAGCTTAATAGGAATCATATCAAGAGAAGATGACCCAAAGCATCTGCCAAATTGTAACTCCAGTGATCCTACACAAAATCACTGTGCCAGAATGATGTTCTCCTTTTAATAGCTGATGTTCTGGTAAAAATACTTGTGGCTTCCACGCCTTTAAATAGATGGTATCATTAAAGAAGCAAACACAAATTTTATTAAACATAATTTATCTCATTTTGTTGCTTATGTGGCAACTCTACTTGTAGAAAACATTTGTTGTTGACCTGATATATATAGCTACCCTATTTATGCAATGCTAAAGGCCAAGATTGCCTAATATACCCCAGATCATCATTTTCATGAATACCAACAATACCATCAATTTCATACCATCATCTTCCTCTTTCTCCTCCCTCCTCATCACCTTCACAAGAGTCCTTGGCATTTCTATAGTGTTTTGAGCCAAAATGAAAGTGTCATTATTTCTGAGAACATTGAGGAAGACTTCACCATGGAGGTGGCAGGTGAACTGGGTAAGATTTAGAGATAATAACAAAAATAGACCTCCACTGATAGACATGGAGGCCTAACCTCCTAACCATGCCCTTCCTTATATGTTAATCTCCAGGAAATTAACACTCCTATATTTCTCTCAAATGGAAGAAGATGGTTTGGCAGAATGAGTGAGAACACATGCTGTGGAGACAGAGTACCTGGTTTGAATTCTGACACCATCACTCATTAGCTGTATGACCTGGCAAATCACTAAATTTCCATAAGCCTCATCTATAAAATGGGATAATTACAGCATGTATCTTATAAAGGAGTGGGCATAAACAGAGATAATGCAAGTAAAGTCTTGGAGTGGTGCCGAGCCTGTAAGTGTTACCTGTCATTGTGCAGCTTGCAGGGAAAGCATCATGACGGCTGTGATCTTGATTCTCTAATTTACTGTCACATCTCCACTCTTGAGAACAATGCCTAGCACACAACAGATGCTTCATGGAAATTTTATTGAATGAACGAACAGAACCCCTGGGGAGGGTAGTGTGGCCAACCTATGAAAAAGTTAGCAGCAGACTGTGACAAAGCACTAGAAAGAAGCATGATTAATTGAAATGCATGTCTTTGATATTTTAAACTGATATTTCCAAACCATGCAACTGAAAACTGAAAAAAATAAAGTTGAATACAAGCATCATTCCTTCAAGGTAGTGTATTTTAACAAAAGGAGGGGAAAGAACTACCTCTCTTTCTTTGAAGATTCTCTCTGAGCTTTGAAAAATAATAACTGCTAAAGAAGACAGTATCAGGACTACATTGAGTCATTATTTTTTATTAAATATTAAAGAAGAGTAAGTACTTCAAAGCCCACTTCTTTCCCTTAAACCAACACTTACTCCAAATGACCAACTCCCTCTATCACCTGTAACAAAACAAATGTTTATACTTGGCATTTGTAATACAATTTATATTTTAAAGTTTTCTTATATTTGATGTACCAGATGTTGGTGCTTATCAGATGAGGAAACAAGGGTCTGAAATGTTTCTTAACCTCCAAGAACTGAGCAGGCTGCTAACCTGGTCTGCTTATCTCCTAGTGGATTTTTTTTTCTCTTACATGGCATACTTCTCTGCCATCATTTCTAAAACTCTGAGGGGAAAAGGAAGCTAAATGTTAACATGCTGTGACCAGTAAACCAAAGATGCAGTGATTGCTAGTGGGCTCCAGTGTCGGCCCCTTGCAGGTAGTGGGGTCATATCCAGGGATGGTGGATATCAGCTTGCACAGCCCCTGACTGCTGGCTGCTCATGCAGAGTGTGGGGGTGGGGAGTAGATGGTGGGCTTTTCCTAGTGCATCTAGCACCCAGTGCTCTCTGGCTTCCCAGCTTTTCCCATCCCATACTGTAAAGAGCAGTTATGTAAGCATATTTCCTGTACTTAAATTCACAAGCTAATGTGTGGAGACAAGGACTTAGGATAGGAGTAAAGAGTCCTAATTTGAATGTCTCCAGCCATCTAGCTCAGATTGCTGCCTGCTCTGACTTTAGAATCATGGACATTCCAGCCCGGTGCGGTGGCTCATGCCTGTAATCCCAGCACTTTAGGAGGCCAAGGCAGGTGGATCACCTGAGATCAAAAGTTCGAGACCAGCATGGCCAACATGGCGAAACCCCGTCTCTACTAAAAGTATGCAAATTAGCTAGGCGTGGTGGCACACACCTGTAGTCCCAGCTACTAGGGAGGCTGAGGCATGAGAATCACTTGAACCCGGGATGTAAAGGTTGCAGTGAACCGAGATCATGCTGCTGCACTCCAGCCTTAGTGACAGAGTGAGACTCCATCTCAAAATAAAAAAAAAAAAATCATGTACATCCCAAGTTGGAGTGGTGCTCAAGGCCACCAAAGTCACCTTCTCATCAAAGCACGAGTTCTTTCTCCAATGTCCTAGATAGGAATAGGAGAGTTACTCTTAGGGCTAAAGAAACTTCAGGAAGAGTTCAGGAGGCAGCCTGTATGCCATTTTGTGTTCTGTCAATTTTAGTAGATGGGCCAATGGCTTTTGGGGGATAACTCTTGAACGAAAGTCAGGCCTGTCCTCTGCTCCAAACCTAGCAGGACTCCTCATCTCATGCTGGGTCGAGCCAGTGTCCCTGCAATGGTCCAAAGACCTGCCTCTAGCCCTGCACCGTCTTTGTCCCTGTCTCCACCTACTCTCTCTCTCTTTCTCACTCTGCTCCAGCCTCACCTCTCCGCCAGCAGTCCCTTAAATGTACCATCTTGGCCTTCCCACTGGCTGTTCTCTCTGCCTGGACTGTCATTTCCCCAGAGATCTGTAAGACTCACTCAAGCTTTGGCACAAAAGTGACCTAATCAGTGAGAGCTCCTCCTGTGACATTCTTATTTATTTTTATTTTTTAAAAGAGAGAGATGGGGTCTCGATTGATCGCCCAGGCTAGAGTGCACTGGTGCAATCATAGCTCACTGAAGACTCAATCTCCTTGGCTTAAGCAATCCTCCCACCTCAGCCTCCTGAGTAGCTTGGACTACAGTCATGTGCTACCATGCCTAGCTAATTCTTTTTACTTACTCTAATTGCCCAGACTTGTCTCAAATTCTGGCCTCAAGTGATCCTTTTTCTTGACCTCCCAAAGTGCTGGGATTGCAGGTGTGAGCCACCATGCCCAGTCTCCTATTTAAAATTGTAACCTCCCCCCACCATACTGCATTCCCACCCCAACTCCATCTTACTCTCCCCTTTAATTGCTCTATTGTTTTAAATTACTTTTTACCTTCTATCACTCCAGATTATTTATTTATTTTATTTGCTTCTGCTGGCAAAGCAGGCACATAGTTTGGAAATCACATCC
This sequence comes from Symphalangus syndactylus, assembly GCF_028878055.3. Taxonomy (NCBI): domain Eukaryota; kingdom Metazoa; phylum Chordata; class Mammalia; order Primates; family Hylobatidae; genus Symphalangus; species Symphalangus syndactylus. The sequence continues at coordinate 129,944,497 of NC_072429.2, read as the reverse complement.
ATTTTTCACTGACAGATCCCCAGGGTCTACAGCAATGCCTGACATGTAGTAGGTACTCAGGAAGTATTAATCAAATGATGAATGAAGAAACGGATTTCCATCAATAACTGTGTATTGATGTTTGCTCTCATTCTTAGGTAGACACAGGCTTCCTCTCTAGGTGTTAGGATGAAAAATAGAGTCTTCAGAAAAGAGGCATTTGGAATCAGCAGATTTGGAGCTGAGTTTGGGCCTAGCCCTCTCTACCTAGCTATGTACATAGACAAGTTGTTTTACCTCTCTGAGCCTCATGTTTCACACCTAAAAGTGGGTATAATAACTCCCATACTGACTTGTCATTATAAAAAATAAGATAGTTTTTTTTTTAAATAAAGCACTAGATACCAAGGAGAAACATAATACATTTAACTATTATTTTTAGAGTAGTAACAGCTGGATAAAGCTATGAATTGTTTAGAGATAAAATGGCCAAAATTAAAGGGAAGACAATAAGCCTTTCTGGACTGAGTTTTTAAAGTCTCTATAAAAGTTGATTTGTTTATATCTTCTCTACCACCCTTCGTCTGTGCCATTCAGATTTATGAAGGCAATTGCTACAAAAGTTTGTTGATAATGGAATATGTACTCCTCATTACTCCTTTGGATACCTGCATAGTGTGCTCACCATTTGGGGTCTCTGCGTAAATATAACCTCATCAGCGATACCTCCCCTGGCTACTCCACCTAAAATGGAAACTCACTTCTTCTATAATTCCTTTCTCTTTTTAATCAGCTTTATTTTCCTCCATAGCACTTTTCATCAAGGCAAAGAAAATGTTATTTTTTTCTTTGTTTATTTTCTGTCTCTCCATAAGGCAAGTGAGAGATTTCATCTATTTTGATGACTGACATATCCTCAGAGCCTAGAGTTGTGCCTGCTCTCACTGAATTGAAGAAACTGCTCTTTATCAATCAATTTTCCAAAAATATAGTTTGAAGACTTATCTTAGAGGCCTATGTCTAACCCAATAGCATGTGCCCTGGGTAAGACCTTAGTGTGCCCAGAATACTCCACATTTATGCCTGTCTCCTTTCTCTCTGAAATACGTCCCATTTTGTACAATAAATGACATTGTCACAATAATCACGGAGTCCAGAAGAATTAACTATGACACATAATCCCACATTAAAAGAACAGATGGTATAGATGAGAAAAAGAAAGAAATTACCGTTGATAGTAACAGCTAATAGTATTAAGTGCTATTATATGCCAAGGGGTCTATGTAATTATGTCACTCAGTCACAACAACCTATGAAGTAAGTCCCATTACGATTCCCATTTAACATATGAGAAGTCTGAAGTTTAGAGGGGGTAAGTAGATTCCCTGTGTTCTCAGAACTAGTAAAAGGCAGAGCTGGGATTCAAATCCCAAAAACAGATCTTTGAACTACTAGGCTAGAATTGCAAGCGCTGTGGTGGGGCTTTTCCATATGTGGCCTCATTTTATCCTGTGTTAATCCTGGAAGGTAGTTATTAATTATCCCACTTTAAAAAAAATAGTAAAATAGGCTTAGCTGTGTTAAGTGGCAGAATTAGGATTTAAATCTAAAATAAGCATATTTATTTTAAAAAAATTGTGAACAGGATGGTGTTTGGTATGAGTCACCATGGGCTAAAGACATTTTATGTTACTAACTTCCATTATATTTTTACTACCTAATGTGTCACAAGGTATATAACTCAGCATTATAGACCAAAACCCATTGCACTTACTCATAATCACCATGTACATAAATTTCAGAAGAACATTTTATTTGATTGAAATATGAAATGAGTAAATTTGAAAAAGCAAGGGTAAACTAAATGCTTGTTAATAGATTTGCTTATGCTTATTCCCTGCTGTAGAGGTTAACTGATGCCTCTCTTTAGCTAGATCACCAATTTTAAGCCACTCTATTCTCTATACTCATCAGAGAAAAGGAGTATTGGGAGACCACTTGATTGGTCTCAACTTGTAAAATAATACAGTTGAGAAACTTTGTAAAGTTATTTCATGTGAAGTCACCTTTATGAATGGGGCTACTCAATTTGTACTTAACAAACCATTTTTTCATCTTTCTTAGGCTAATGTGAGATTCCTTTGCAACAATAAACACACTTTTTTGGTAAAGTATAACAGAATATAATAATGGACTTCTTTGAAGGAGTTAGGATCAAGACTTAGGTGACTTGGGAAAATGTTCCAATTTTTGGTGCATACTGTACTTTATCAACCCTGAACAACAGATGCATTTTAAGAGAAAACAAGCTCTTGGCAAGTTGCTATTTTTAGCTCAGTAACTAATGATGAATCAAAATGCTTCTTCAAATCCAATTACCCAATAAAAATTGCCATAGTAACCATCACATTACACCACACACCCTTCATGTTCACGCCAAAAACTTCCTTAGGAACTGCTGACACTACCTCTTTGACACTGCCATCTGCTATGGAGGAGGAGATGGTGGGGGAAGTTGGCAAGGAAAAGGTAATTCTGTGTTTTGCAAATCACTGAGGGAGGGGGTCTTGTGGCAGAGATACATTGGTAGAAAAATTATTTTCTGAGGAACTCCATATCGGTTTTTACCACGAGCTTGAAGTGGCTCAACCCAGGAGCTTCAGACCTAAATTTAAGCTTGGTCATAAAGTGACCTCTTCCCTTCCTCCTTCCCTTACCCTACAGCACTGTAGGATCCCCCTCCCTGCTCTCCTTCTGCCCAGAATAATTGTTGCCTGGGTCTTTTCTTGGTCCACTCCTCTTCATTTGTCAGGTTTTATCTAAGTATTTCATCCCCAGAGGTTTTCCCCTGACTACTTAATTCAAATGAAAGTCCCCACAGGATGTCCCATTGGGAAGGGGCCTAATTTGTCTTATTTGTCACTGGAATCTAAATGCTTTGGTCATACTTGGGACTCAAAAAATGCTTATAAAGTGAATGAATGAGGGAGGAAATTATTTATGGGTAGTCATTATCAACATTCACCTAATAACCTGGATGGTACAAACTAATTAAATCTATTGATTAAGTTTATTTGACAAATTCCTTCATTCAACTGCAATAGTGAGGGTAATGCTCATTTGTTAGTTGTTCAAAGTTAGGTCTTCTGAGAAGCAGACTCTGAGAAGGAGATAAGTTTGTAGGAAGCTTATTAGGGATTCTGTTGGGATCGGTACCCACAGAGGAGAAAAGCTGGAAGCAGAAACAGACAAGTTGAGCTGTGACGCAATTTCAAAAGAGACCACAGTCAACACTTTGGAGAGTTCTGAAGCTGGGATGACCTTCCCGGGATGTTCTGAGTTCCATTATGACCCTTTATGCCTCCATGTTGATCAGTTTTGGAGCATGACCTTGGATGAGAATACCCTCTTTAGCTGAAGTAATCCTCAAAGGAGACTGCAAGACCTCAAAGACCCAACTGCAGCAGCTGAGGTCTGCCAGAAGCAATCCTAGGAGGACAAGTCCATCTCTCCTGAAGGGAGACTCGATGGCTCATCACAGGATCCACCACGGTGCACCCCTTGTACCTCTAGGATCCACTTCTTCATACTGTTTCTGACAGCTGTTCCTCTATGATCCTGATAGGCTTCTCTTCTTTGGGGAAATTTAAAAAGGAAGATTAGTGGGACAAGTTACAGTCCCCACTGCTGCAGTTGAGTCTTGGGGCACCAACCAATGTACATTATTCTAGATTCCCCTCACACTCCACTAGTACTTCTGCTGGTCTTGTGGTTTACCTGGTGGTGTGACCCAGACTCTAATCTCTGAGTGCTCTGAGCTTCTGGTCACCATGACTTCCTCAGGCCATGGAATAACCCATTCCAGTTGGTGATTCTTCTTGTCTGTTGGTCACTTGACATGAAGAACCCAACATGCTCAGGTGAAAGTCATGGCTTAGAGTTCAATGGGACTCTTGCTCTGTCACCTGAGGAAAACATTCAGTTTTGGCAACCTGGAACTCTAAAGCAACAAAATGCAGAGTTTCTGGCTCTGAGATGCCAGGCTCCCCAAATGGGCTCCTGGGAGTGATGGTAACTGGGGCCACTCCTGCCTCTACCCCCTTGTTCCCCAATTCATGTATTCTACCTACCAGGGAAATAGCACCATTTAGAGGCCTTTGATTTAGAGTGTCCACTATGTCCTGGATGGTGACACCCCATCCTCAGGGAGTATTGACTGCAAGATGGCTCTTCAGCTGCACCCTCACCATGGTGCTCCTGCATTCTACCTGGGCATCAGCTTCTGGGGGTAGAGTCAGTGTTGGAACCAGAGGATCCCATTCTTGCATCCCATTCTTGCATCCCATCTGCTGTAAGGGAGGTCCCTTGGTCTGACACAACACCTGGAGGAACCTACAGTATTCTCCCCACGCCGGGTCCTTCAATACACATCACTCCCCAAAGCTATAACAAACCTACCCCAGGCCCATACTGTCACCTCCACTTTTTGATGATTAAAACTAGCCTTAGAAGAAACACTCTTAAATGCTGTTAAAGCAGAGCCCTTGCTGTCCCATGCCCTGGGAGTCAGGCACTGAGAATGTGGTGAGAAGGGCAGCTTTGGCAATGACCTGCTGGCCCAGGTCCATCCAGCAGGGGAAAGAGTCACTTGATTCTTGCAGGTCCCATCCATAAAGCACTCTAGATGCAATGCTTGGCAGGCCCTACATAAAGAGGGGAGAGAATTGAATTGGTATTCACTCCAGTCTTCAAAACATATCTAATTTGCCTGCCTGTGAATATTTATAGACTTTATTTCCACAGCAATGTTGAAAATGTCCCTGTGTCCACATGAGGAGCCTTTTCAGAAAGTGTACCCAATTCTTTTCTGACAGCCAGCAACTCATGGGCCATTAATTCTTTTTTTATTCATTCAATAAACTTTTAATATGCACCTTTCATTGCTAACTACTCTGCCAGGGGCTGCATGCATCTATCCTAGATTAGAGGCACAGAAGACTGGATTTTCCAACGTATACCTCTTTTGCTCATTTCTACATCTGTTTCATGTGTTATGACTGGATTTTGACGCATATTCTATTTTGCAACTTAGGTGAAACCTACACTACCTTGGAACCACTGCTTCACTGGGGTTAGGTTTTAAAACCAATAGCTGAGTAAAAATCATGCTTTTAAAAAATCTCTCAAATGCCCACAAAAATCAGTAAATGGATGTATCGTATTTCAGCAAGTCCAGGATAGCCAGATTTCCCTTCTGTATAGTTGAACTCCAGATAAAGCAGTTGGCTGGTATTTAGGTAGCATGATTATGAAAAAGATGTAACTTTAAACCTAGTGGCACACTGAGTCCAGTGGAGTGGGCACACTATTGGCGGCCACAGCTTGAAACACTATAGATCCTCATCTTCTCACTCCATGTCAAATGCTCATGAACAGACAGCATTGCTGGAATTATTTAAAGGGCTTTATTTCCTCCTTTCCTCTCCCTTTTGCTTCCTTTTACTTACCTTCATTTTTCTTCCCTTATTTCTGTATCTGTTTTTCTCTCTCTCTTTTTCTCTCTCTTTTTCTCTTTCCCCAGATTTTTAATTAAAATGGCATAGAAACTAAAGACACAGATGTGAACATTCCACTGCATTATAATATGTTACTTTGTACAACTCAAATTCAAAGAGAGAAACTTCCTCCAAAACCCTATGCAAATTTGACAAAACTCTGGACCTGGCTCTTTGTTTTCCTTGCAAATAATAGTTGGATTTTCTTATGCACATGATCCCTTAGAAGCAGCATCTCCCCGTAACACTCAATTTATTAACATTGATACTAATAAGAATTCTTTGGTGGTGACATCTCTAGCTCGAATGTTCAAGGAAGTGTTTGTGACCTCCTAAAATAAGAAAGTCCATATATTGTGAGGTTCAGAATTGGATATACTGACATGAAATGGATTTTGGAATCCATACTTTCAGCTCCATTGTAAATATGTAATTCTTGGGCAAGTTAGGTGAGCTATCTAAGCTTTCTTTCTTTTTCATACAATACAATGAAGTCATACTTTGCAGGATTGGGGTGAGGATTTAAGGAGATAATGGCACTATAATGTGAGGCATTTAGGAATGGTAATCTCTTGGTTCTCTCCTTGCTTCCCCACCCATGTGCAGCCACTCCAACCTTACCATCCTATTCTCCAGCAATTCTGGGCCCTTTTTTTACCTCCCCAAATGCTTCCTGCATTTTCTTGCCTTTCTACCCATTGCTCCTTTAAAACACTTTCCCCATCCTTGCTTGCCTAACTTCTATACATTATTCATGAATCAACTTAAATGTTACCTCCTCCATGGAGCCTTCCTGGATTCCCTACCATCTATAGATTCTACTCTAATGCACTATCTTTACAGCATAGTATAGTTAGTGCTTAAAAGCACAGTCTTTGTGTTAGTCCATTCTCATGCTGATATGAAGAAATGCCCAAGATCGAGTAATTTATAAAGAAAATAGTTTTAGTTGGCTCACAGTTCTGCATACCTGGTGAGGTCTCAGGAAATTTATAATCATGGTGGAAGACACCTCTTCACAGGGTGGCAGAAGATAGAATGAGTGCCAGCAGGGGAAATGCCAGATGCTTATAAAACCATCAGATGTCCTGGGGACTCACTCACTATCATGAGAATAGCATGGGGGAAAGGGGGAAATCACCCCATGATTCAAATACCTCCACCTGGTCACTCTCTCAAGCAATGGCCCAAGCTGACGTTGGCCCCTTTTAGCCATGACTGGGGCTCACAGCGCCAAGTCCTGAGGCTGCACAGAGCAGCAGGGGCGCCCTTGGCCTAGCCCAGGAAACCATTTGTTCCTCCTGGGCCTCCAGGCCTGTGATGGGGTAGGAAGGCTGCTGTGAAGGTCTCTGACATGCTGTGCAGACATTTTCCCCATTGTCTTGGTGGTTGACATTCAGCTCCTCATTACTTATGCAAATTTCTCCAGCTGGCTCAAATTTCTCTCCAGAAAATGGATTTTTCTTTCCTTTTGCATTGTCAGGTTGCAAATTTTCTGAACTTTTATGCTCTGCTTTCTCTTGAACCTTTTGCTGCTTAGAAATTTCTTCCACTAGATACCCTAAATCATCTCTCTCAAGTTCAAAGTTCCACAGATGTCTAGGGCAGGGGCAAAATGCAGCCAATCTCTTTGCCAAAACATAGCAAGGGTCACCATTGCTCCAGTTCCAAAGAAGTTTCTCATCTACATCTGAGACCACCTCATCCTGGACTTCATTGTCTGTATCACTATCAGAATTTTGGTCAAAGCCATTCAACAAGTGTCTAGGAAGTTCCAAACTTTTCCACATTTTCCTATCTTCTTCTGAGCCCTCCAAACTTTTCCAACCTCTGCCTGTAACCCAGTTCCAAAGTCACTTCCACATTTTTGAGTATTCTTATAGCAGCACCACACTCCTGGTAACAATTTATTGTATTAGTCTGTTCTCACACTGCTATGCAGAAATACCCAAGACTGGGTAATTTATAAAGAAAAGAGGTTTAATTGACTCACAGTTCCACATGGCTGGCTGGAGAGGGCTCAGGAAACTTACAATTATAGTATAAGGCACTTCTTCACAGGGCAGCAGAAGAGAGAATGAGTGCCAGCAGGGGACGTGCCAGACGCTTATAAAACCATCAGATCTCATGAGAACTGACTCATTATCCCAAGAACAGCATGGGTGAAACTGCCCCATTGTTTCAATTACCTCCATCTGGTCCCACTCTTGACACATGGGGATTATTACCATTCAAGGTTGGATTTGGGTGGGGGCACAAAGCCAAACCATATAAGTCTCTGAAGCCTGACTTGCTGGGCTCCAAATTTGTATGGAGGAGTGAGCTGAAGCAAGGTACTTAACTTGTCTTTGCTTCAGCATCCTCACTTATAAACTGGGGATTAGGGTGACCTTGCATCCCTATTTTCTTATGAAAAATGAGGTTTAGACCTCTGACCCTAACAGAATTACTACAAACAACCTTTTCATTGTCAAAACCATTCTGATTGGACAACAAATTATATGGTCACCCAATAATAATATTAGCACCTACCTCATTGGCTGTGTGAATTTAATGGGTAGCAATGCCTATGACACAGTAGATATTCAATAAAATCAGCTGTTCATGTGACAGGTATCAACTATCTCAGTGTACCTCTGTCCTAGCACTCATTCCTGTATGCAGTAAGTGCATGTCTAATTGTCTGTCTTCCTCACCAGACCTGAACTACTTGAGGACAGGGAGATCATCTATCATGATCATATTTGTACCCTCAGTGTACAGTTCAATGGATAGCTATAAAGTCACATATACAAAAAGAAAATAAATCTCTATCACAGGATTAGAAATTTGGAAATGTTTGAAAGATAATTGCAATATTTTGCAAACAAAACAGATTTGTAAATGAAGCTGCACACCTATCATTTATCTGGCAATAATTTACTGGGCATCTACTATGTGTTGGTGACTGCTAAGCTCTAGGAGGTTTCTCAGTCTTCAAACTATTGATGTTTAGAGCTAGATAATTTTTTTGGTGGGAGAGAGGATATTGTCTTGTGCAGTGTAGGATGTTTGGCAGCCTCTATGGCCTCTACTACTACATATGCCAGTAGCACATGCCCTCTCTAGACGTGACAACCAAAAACCTCTCCAGGCATTGTCAGATGTCTCCTTGCAGGTAAAATAGTCCCCATCTGAGATCGCTAATAGGGAGGTAGGACCTACCTCTTTCACCTTGGAAATGGTGCTGGGAGTCTGGGAGATCTAGTACTTGCAAGTTTTGCCTGACAAAAACCATGCATGGGATCCTGACATAGTTCATATAGTCTTCTTATTTCCTCCCTGAGTAATTAGTATTCATAAAAAGTTAATTCAGTAATATGTGCTTTTTTTTAACTAAAAGAGTTTAATCAATGAATTTAATAAATACAACACATCTGCATAAGATTTTCTTTTTTACTGTTTGTACATTCATTCATTATTGTGTGCCCACTGTTTGCCAGATGGTTTATCTTCATTTGGGATTTTATCTCCTTTGGACATGATATCTTTTTCCTCTCTTCTTTGGTATAATAAGCAAAGAATCATATACATCCATTGCAGATAAGTCATGAATGGTTCTAAAAGATTGGTATCATCAAGAAACTGAAATCCTCTGTTTGAGCACAAAGCCTCCATGGAAACGTTGTCATCTGGCCTTGGCACTTACCCATGCCTTTCTGGGGAAATTATTACGGGTCTTTCGGAAACCCTCAGTTCTGACATTTCTCATGGAGATCTAAACAGGATTGGTGAGAGAACCTCCTGTTATTTGTGTTTCCTGCTACTCCTTCCCTTTTTATCAATGTTGCCCAGCATTGTTGGTGACCCAGGCAGTGATCTGTCCGCTAAGCCACCAGGGATTGTGACTGTGAAAATGTAAGCTTCCTAAGATTTCATGTTCCATATGCAAATGGAAAAAAACTAAGGTCTAGAATCCTGCCATGTTTAGTAGACTTTTTAGGTAGTAGATCCTTTATTAATAATAGTAAGTCATGGGGAAAAATCTCATCATTGCCAGAGTAAATAAACTTGAAAAAGCCCCACTGCCCAGGAAATCATTCTTTTGATAAGGGCATCTGATTTTTCCCTTGAGCCACAAGCACACAGAGGTCACTGGTGCCTCTTCAGTGCTTCTCCTGCCGAATCTCCCAGCAGCTCCTACAGACAACCACAGGAGTGTCCTGTCAAAAAGATTTACTGAATGACTGCTGTGTGTCAACTACAGGAATACATCACTGGATGGTAGTAACTCCTGCCCGCAGGAAAACATAGACAAGACCCAAGAACTGACAGGAGCTATAGAACAGTATGATAAGAGTTTGCTGACAGGAAATGTGAGAGGGGGACAGCCTAAAAGATAGGGGGCTTTCAGGGAAAGAGAAGCTGTTTCTTGTGCATTGTGAAGCATGCTGAGGAAGTAGTTGTGTGTGTGTGTGTGTGTGTGTGTGTGTGTGTGTGTGACAGTGAGAGACAGAGAGAGAGAGAGAGAGAGAGAGAATTTGGAGTGGGAGCAGGGAGACATTTAAGGAAAATGGAACCAAATGTGCAAACACCAAGGTGTGGTTCATGTATTATTCAGGGTTCCAGCAGGAAACATTCAAAAGAATAAACCAAGTGAGCTGAAGCAAAGTTTTGAGATGGGATTAAGGGAGCCACAAGGCTTGATGAAGCACCCATGGACTAGCTGCAGAGGAAGCTGTTTCCACTCCTATGGGCCTGAAGGGGCAAGGGGAGGGATGGTATCACCAGGCCCTCACAAGAGCTCCTCTACAGTAGAGGAATACAGTAATTGCACAAACTCCAGCACAGCAGGATAAGCAATTGCCCCAGATCTTGCTCTCTCTCCTTCCTGATTTTTCTGTCTTCCTCTTCGACTAGCCATGGCAAAGCCCAAATGGAAACTAAAGATGAAGAAACTTGATAAATACAGTCCAGAGATATCAATTTTTCTGGGCAAAGAGTGGGACACAGAAGGGCAGTTTTTTAGAGGCCGAAGGAGAATAGCCAGCAAAGTTGGTCCAGTTAACTCCAAGTTATCCTGTGTGACTAGAAGCCAGGAAGCACACAGGGAATAAATAAGAGTCAGGAGAGAGAACCAGAGAGGAGAGGGAAAGCACCAAATCCCAAAGGCTCCTTCATAGTCTCTGCTCAGTGCTTTAGTGTGGAGGCAGCCTGTATGAGGTCAGCAGTACTAGCAGCTGCCATTTTGGGGTATTTACTGTGTATCAGGCAAATACTAAGTATTTTGTAGACAGCGCTTCCAATGGCCTCATTTAGCCTTTATAGCCACCCAGGAAGAATCCTCATGCACTGACTGCTAAGTTCCAATTCCTTTGATAATGATTTGACAAGTGCTGCTTCATTTTATGCTTTCAGTAACTTTAGGTCATAAGGATTTTTTTTTTCTTTTGCATGTGAAGATACTGTAATTTCACTGGAATATGAGATCTAGGGGGACGGAGATTGTTCTGTATCCCCTGAGCCAGGGTTAGTGTCTGGCACATAGTATATAATAGGTAACCAGTAAGTTAAAAACTAAAATAGACTTAGAAGTTCTCAGAGGTGGAGTTTTGGAGTTAAATTCTGACCTCCAAACTCTGAAATCCCTAAACCACAGAATGATCTCAGCCAGTTGAGGGGGGAAGAAGTACACTTCCCTTCATCCCTGTGAGTGTCCATGAGAATCTAATTTAGCAGAGGCCTTCCCTAAAAGAAAGCTGCCTGGCTCACAGCCCTTTAGTCTCTCCCGCTGGAAGGACTGCATATTATTAGTCTGTAAGCTCCAACAGGGCAGGATATGAATGTGTTTGGTCCACATACGTATAACCCTAGCACACTGCTTAACCTATAGGAGGCACTCAGTAAATATATGATGACTCTATGGATGAATAAGAAGCAGCACTATGATGAATAATTGCGAGCACTGTGCAAAGCACTGGGGCTAACAGAGTTCATAATGGGTGAGACTGATCACCAACATTTAAGGGCAATAGTAGATGCCCATACAGAGTACAGGTCAAGAGATCAAAAAAGAAAAGAGTGATTGACCAAGATGAGGCTTGACCTCCATGAACTGAATAGAGGATTGTCAGACAGATGAGGAGGAAGCTGCAGAAAGAGCATGCCAGAAAAATGGTGTGGCTTCCACAAAAAAGCATAGGAGGTGGAGTGGGAATGGGAGGTACATGTGAGAATTACAGGGGCAGAACAAAGAAAGACAAAGCTGGGGAGGGTGTTGGGAGGCAGATCACAGGCAACCTGTATGCTACACTGTGAAGTTCAGGCTTGCTGCAAATGCCCTGCCCTGTACCTACTGACTTTGCCTGTTGTTTGCTCGTGGAAACCTAATCCCTCCGTGGTACACTAGACTACATCCACCCTCTTACCTGCTCAAGGATTTCACTCTTGCAAATCTTCCCCCACCCCTTCCAGATAACTCTGAAGACCAAAAGGAAACTTTTTTTTCTCTGCAGTTACTCCAGCATGATGGGGGAGGAAAGGCTCAACAAGTCTTGTTGTTATTGTTGCTGTTGTTTGTTTTTATTTGCAAAGAGCCAGGCAGTAAATAAGTAAATATTTGAGGCTTTGCCAACCACATACTTAATTCCCCTCCCCCTCCTCTTCCTCTTCCTCTTCTCCTCCTCCACCTCCTCCTTTTTCTTCCACACTTCTTTAAAAATGTAATTATTCTTAGCTCGCCCATAATCTGTGGACCCTAGGAGAAACGCATGGATAAAAGTCCTCCTTGTCTTCCCAGAACTCTCCAGGTTTTAAAATAAAGCCCTGTGTTCCAGTCAAACCAAGATAGTCAATCACCCTAGTACCACTTACTAGCTCTATTATTTAACCTCTCTGAGCCTCACTTTTCTTTTCTGTGAAATGGAGCTAATAAGCCCAAGCAGGGTTGCTATTGGACTGTCCATAAAATAGCATGTGTAAAGGCTAAAGCACAGGATCTGGAAAACAGTTGGAGTGTGTAAACAGAGGTTCTCCCCAAGTCCCCTTCTGAAGAGGTTAGCAGGATTTCTAAATGGTAGAATTAAGCCAGGCTGCAAAACACTCCTGGAATAATTATGGCTACTTGTTTTGTCCACTTCTCTGAGTACAATGGACATTTTGAATATGTTGATATGTTAAGCTACTTTGCATTAGCATAATTTAACTTTAAAATTTGTGCAAAAATTTCTTCATCATTTTTACCTAGTCTATTTTTAAATGTTGTAATCACTTCTTTTATTTTTTCTCAATTATGGGCCTTCTTATTTTTAGCCTTTAACATTTTTACTTCTTCCTTAATGTGTGTGTGTGTGTGTGTGTGTGTGTGTGTGTGTGTGTGTGTGTGTGTGATGGTGTTTCATTCTTGTTGCCCAGGCTGGAGAGCAATGGCGCGATCTCAGCTCACTAGCTCACTGCAACCACTACCTCCTGGGTTCAAGCAATTCTCCTGCCTCCGCCTTCCAAGTAGCTGGGATTACAGGCATCCACCACCATGCCTGGCTAATTTTTTTATTTTTAGTAGAGATGGGGTTTTGCCATGTTGACCAGGGTGGTCTTGAACTCCTGACCTCAGGTGATGCACCTGCCTTCACCATCCAAAGTGCTGGGATGCAGGCGTGAGCCACCGTGCCCAGCCTTAGTTTTTTAAATTCATTTTTTTAAAAAACCTATATCCCTGTTCTTGTTCTTTTCATTCAGTTTTTCAAAATTCTTTCTGTTATCATTTGAAATGACTATTTTTTTCCCTTCTTACTTTGCAATTTCTCGGGATATTATTCTTGGAATTTAAGTTGTTAATAGAGGTTTTTCATCATTCAATTTTACTTTTTTATTATATGCCAGCTGAGTTCAGCAGACCTCATGTTTTTTTACCTTTTCTTAGATTTTTACTTAAGTTTACTACTTTATTGCTATGTTTTTTTTGAGCTTCACTATGAACTATTTATAATTCTTTCTCCAATTCAGTGTGTACTATTTATAAAGGGCAGGCAGGAAACATGGCCACAGAGCCAACAGCTGTGGGAAGAGCCCACGACCCTGGCAGAGGATGTTGGTGGGGATTCTTTGTCCTTCCTCTGGTCTCTGCAGCTACTCCTGTGGATTTTCTTCCTCTTTTATCCCTTTCTTCACTGAATCCTTAAAGAGTTTAACCTATGAGATAACTATTCCTCAAGTGGCCTTTCTATAACACATACCCGACCAAGTCACTTACCTGCTAAATCCCTTCAGTGGGTCACTGTAGTGACATATAGACAATGAAAACAATAATAATGACAATAACTGCAACCACAGTCAATACATATTGAGTAATGATTGTGTTACAGGTCTTCTGCTAATTTCATTGATTATCCAACATTTTGAGGAAGGTATTCCTGTTTTCCAGGTAAGAAAATTTGGGGGCCAGAAAAGTTGATTAACTGAGCCAAGTTTACATAACAAGTAAATGGCATTATTAGAAGCCCAAATTCTTAGCCACTAAGCTAAACTGTTAAGCTCTATGCGTAGCACAGCAAATCACACTTTTAGTATCCACTCCCGTAGTGAGGATAAGGACTTCCTACAGTCCCCTGGGGGTAAATGGCAGCAACAAGACTGAAGACCACTCTGTCTGATCCCTAAGCACCCCCTCTACTCTTTTCCCTGCAGAGTAAATAATGGACATAAATGTTCTTTGTAAAGCACCGTAAATATAGAAGACTTTAATACTTCATGGTCCTCTGGGATATTTCTTAACCTGGAGGAAGAACATCCACGGTGCATCACTTACCTAGAAATAAAATAGAAGAAAACTACACCATAAACTAGACTTTGGAAAAATAGATGGCCTCATATTTCCATATATATCTAACATTTATTGGGCATTTGTGATCTGCTAGACACATTCATATACAGTATATATATATAATATATATATAATATTTGTATATATAGTATGTGTATATATTAGATAGATAGATATACACACACGTATATATAGTATTAACCTCACTTCTATGAGGCAAGGGTTTATTCCCATTGGTCAGATTAGAAAGTTGAGGCTCATCGAGACATAAAGTGACTTGCCTAAACTCCCATAGCTAGCAAGTGGTGGAGCTGAGGGATGCAAACCCAGGTCTCTGATTACAAAAGCTCCAGCATCTGGCAGGTGCAAAGGTATTTAGTGGGAAGCTGCCCCACCCACTCTCTCAGGACCCCCACCTCCTGCAGATTCCAGACACCCTTGAGAGCTGTGGAGAGTGTCTAATCTCCTTCCAGGTTTTCTCCCTCACTCCTCGTCCTCAGGCTTTGAGTTGGAATAGCCCAGTTGGTAATCACCACTCCAGAATTTTTTAAGCTACTTGGCTTTGGGCAAATTACTCTCAGGGCCTTAGCTTTGCCATTTAAAGATAGAGATATTGTGATGTGCTTGAGAACACCTTTGTGAGGAAAGGGATAAACATACAGGCCCTAGACAGGAATGGGACCTAGTTCACAGTGAAATGCTCCATGAACGTCTTAACTGAATGAAGTAACTATTTTTACGATGCATTTGAAGACGCTTTCCCTGCCTTAGATGGTTCTCTTTTATTTCCTAGAGCCAACTGGAAGCCAACCTGGTCTTCTAGACCATGCTGGAAAGGCCTGCAGACAACACGCACCTCCTTCCCAAGGCTCTTTTCCCTTTACCAGGCTCTAGAACTGATCTGTAACAATGGCCGAATCCTAGGGTGCATGTGGCGAGCCTGGATTTGTTGATGGGGTGAACTGTCATTGTGTGAGTCCAGCAGAGACTCAGGCATGGGGTTGGTGAGCACAGCTGTTATAATTCAGGCTCTGGCTCCCATTACCAGGGTTCACACCTCAGCCTTACCACTTGCACCATTCATTATCTCAAGCAAATGATTAAGCTTCGAGCTTCAGCTCTGGCATCTACAAAATGCTCATGTTATAGTGTCTACCATATTGGGCTATTGTGAAGACTAAATGAATTAAAATATGCAAGGCACTTTGGATGATTCCTGGCACATATTAAGTGCTCTGCTCAACAAATGCTAGCTAGCTATTAGAGAATGAGGCCAACAGTTCTCCAGCCAGGCTCATTTACCTTCATACATGAGACCTTTACCTACATTTTTCCCATACACCCAGCACATTGTGGCAAAATATTAAACCTGCTTCCTGCCTTGTCCAGTATTTATTTACTAAATTATACCCCTGTCTTCTGACTGGGCTTTGTTTTCTCTGAATATCAAAGGTCTCCATCAGATCCTAGCCAGGTCTTGCTTAGACCCCACCCTCCTGTACCCAATTCCCAGGCCTACCACTGTGGAACTGTTTAACTTTAGAGATGTTCCTTAACTTCTCTGATCCCAAGCTCCCACATATGTAAAATAAACATAATAATGGCTCCTTCCTCACTGAAATTAAATAGGAACATGTATGAAAGGGACTTTGTAAAGTGTTCTGCACTTAATATAAACTCAATTAAAGTAAGTCATACTTGTTATTA
This sequence comes from Symphalangus syndactylus, assembly GCF_028878055.3. Classification (NCBI taxonomy): domain Eukaryota; kingdom Metazoa; phylum Chordata; class Mammalia; order Primates; family Hylobatidae; genus Symphalangus; species Symphalangus syndactylus. The sequence continues at coordinate 129,928,456 of NC_072429.2, read as the reverse complement.
TTTAGTCTCCCAATTTCAGTTTTAACATTCTCCAAAATTTAGGATGAAACATCAGTCTTAAAGATAAACCAGGGTAAAAGATCCACAAAAGAAAGTATTGGAAAATATCCAAATGCAAATCAGTACTGGATTGCAACACATTATTCCTTTATTTTCTGTCTAAATGTTTAGAAGAAAATGAAATCAAGGCCCAGATCCAGTGATCACTTTCCCAGAGCTGGTCTTTCCACGCACACAATCGCACTTGAGTGGATGCTTCGGGGAGACCCAGAAATAGGTGGAAGTATCTTCTTTCCACTCTGAATAAAGCAGGCCTTTTTAGCCTTCAACAGCGTGGGCTGCAGACTGTGGGGATGTTCCTTGTACAAAGTGTGCTATGAAGAAAATATAGTGCAACTTCCTGTGGCACCAGAAAACACACAATGAGTGCAGAGTGGAGAGGAGGGGCCCCTCAGGACACCCCAGGGAGCTATCCCCCTTTCTCACCTCCACTCTGGGGAGTTAGGCCCTTAAAACACAAATCCTATATCAATGGGGAAGCTGGCTCTGTGAGCGTTTCCAACTTTGAACTCCCTGGCATCAAACAGCAGCGCCCATGCTGTCTCTATCACCCCAGCTTCATGGAAAACATTTCCACTCCTGGGGTTGGGGGAACAAGAAGGGGAAAGCGAGGAGGGAATCTTCTTTCTGTTCCAGAAGAATTCATAGAAGACTTCTCACCTCAGAGTGACAACTTTCCACTTTCAGGTGATCACAAAATTGGACCAAAGAGGTGGGCAATTGCAATTCACTCATGTTATTCACTCGGTTAGATTCAGCAAGTGTATGAAGCACTGGGATGCTAGGCCCTGTGCTAGGAGATAAGAGACAGTGGACACAAGCTCTGCCCTGGGGGAGTTCAGATTGAGTAAGGTTGATGAACATATAAAAAGGAGATCAAAGTTCAGTGTTATACGTGATCATCAGGTCATTGACATGACTCAGAGAATTCTTCATGCCAGTCTAGGGACCCACTGCAGCAGATCGACTTGGGAGCGTCCTAAAAATAAAGTTCTCCAAGATTGCATCCCTGGATATTTGTATTCAGTGGGTCTCAGCATGGCCAAAGGATCTTCATTTTTTTTTTTAAGTAGAACTTGCTGGGAATCACCTTTGTCTCTTCTCTTTTCTATGTAGTCCACAAAAAATCCACCAGCAAATCCTGTTGTCTCCTCCTGTGGAATACATTCAGGGTTTGGCCCTATCTCATCACCTGCATAATTCCAACTGTGGTCCAAGTCAAAATCTCTTTTCAAGGGACTCTTGGAAGCAGCCTCTAACTTGTCTCCCTGACTGTCCTTGCTGCACTACTGTCTGTTTTCTTCACAGTAGCACTTTGGATGATCACTTCAAGAGGTGATTCTTGAAACATGGATGGTAGGTCATGTTTCCAAGTGCTAAGAACTTTGCAGGGCCTTCCCATCTCATGGAGAGAAAAGCTTCAAGACCCTCCATGGTCTGGCCCTTTGAGACCTTTCAGAGTCTGCTTCTGAAAGCTTTTCCCCAGGCTCCCACAAGGCTCTCTGCTCCAGCCACAGTGGGCCTCATGCTGGGCTGGACTGGGTTCTTGCTTCTCCTGCCTCAGAACCTTGGAACTTTTCTGTGCCTGGAATGCTCTTCCCAAGTGAGCATGACTCCCTCACTTCTTTCAGGTCTTTGCTCAAATGTCTTCTTATCAGAGAGGCCTTCTCTGAACTCCCTTTAAATTAGCAGTCTTACTCCTGTGCCATCACTTTCCATCCTGCTTATGCTGCTGTATTATTCTTTATGGCATTTATCATTCTCTCATACTACCACCACCACATGTGTTAAATATTCCTTGGTTTACTTGCTTATTGCCCATCTCCCACCACTAGAACGACAGCAGGACATTACCTGCTTTATACATTGCCGGTTTATAAAACTCGTTCCATAAATAATTTCAAATGGATTAATTAATAGAAGTGAGGGGTTAGGAAGGCTTTTCAAATATAGTTTACAAATGTGTAAGGGCAGGAAAAAATGATTAATAAATATTTCTCAAGTATCTCACACCTAGCACATCAACTCTGGGTCAGAGGTGGCTTACAGATAGGATGGGACCTGAGGGATCCAGGTAGAGCCATAGGTTGGAGGGATTACAAAGCACAACCAATCTGAGATGGTCATCACCGTATGCACTTAACCCTTCATAGAACTACCAATCCGCTACTGCCACAATGGAGTGGTATTTCCTTCAAGACATTTAGTAAAAATTAGTAATAATTGAGCAGTTCGGGCATTTTTAGATAATTACTGGATACTAAAACCCAAACACTTATTTTTAAAGTTATTTGTGAGGTCAGTTACTGGTCAAGATCAGGAGACTCTGTCTGGATGGTCTTTTCTGCATTCTGTTTTTTCCCGTTGATTCCAGCCCTCAGCATTTATTCTACTGGCTGCATAAGTTTTGAACATCCTGCTCTGCTTCTCAGACTCTCAGTCATCTCTTTTGGAATCTGCAAATGCTCCCAGGAAGGAAGAAGCCCCAAATGCTAGGGTCACCTGTCTAAGCGTAGATCCTGACACCTTACGGGTTTGTACCGCCTTGTTAGATCTCCACAACTGAGTTTGTTTGAGTAACTTATTCTTCCTATTTCAGTACACACACAGATACACACACATTTACACAAGTGCCTGCAGACTTACGTATTTTTTATTTATATATGCATATGTATATGTGTATGTATATGTATATATATTTCTTCATATTTTAAGCATTAGGATCACGTTGAATTTATAGATTTGTATGTTAAGTGCAGTTTAAAATATTACATTTTACTTAATTCATCAGAGATTTGCTAATGTCATTAAGTATTTTTAAGTGCAATTTTATATTCTTTTTATTTACACAGACTACAGTTTATTCAGCCATTTCCCTTACTGTTAAAAATATGCAGTTTCCATGTATAAATTTTTCGTGAATAAAGTTACAATGAATATTCCCTAACAGAAGTTTCTAATGTTCTGTCTGATGATCTCCTAAAGACAGATTTCTAGAGGTTGGGTCAGTGGGTCGAAAGAAATGAGTCAAATTTTGCAACATGTTGCCAATTTTCTTCTCATAAATATTACAGTAAAGTTTCTTCATATCAGCAAGTTATCAGATTGGTTTTGTTAATAAGAACCAGTTTTCTTTAATTTGAGACTTTGCTCACATTTTTCTGCTTAGATTAGAGCAGTATTCCCCTTTATTTTCCTCTTTTAATAGTCTCATTGTCCACATTTAGCTCTAATCCATTGGCACTTATTTTTGCATATAGTATGGGGTGACTGTCAGTCCATTTTTTTTTCCCTGTAGTTGACCAATTATGTTTTTTGGGAAAATTTTCTTTCCCATTAAACCTTTGATCTTTGAGCTACATGTATCATGTACAAACTTGTTACAATTTTTATTGTTTGTTTCTATACAGTATACTCTACTTTATTCCATTAATTTTGCAGTTGAGTTTTTCTCTGCTGTGACAGTTTTAATTATCATAGCATTATAGTATATGTTACCTTCTGGTTGGTGAAGACCCCCCTCTAATTTTTGTTAAAAATTTCTTTGATATTCTAACTCATGTATTCTTTCAAATATACTTTTAAATCACCTTTCAAGTTCCAAATAAAAATTCCATATGGGATTTTGATTGTAATAATATTAAAGCTGTAAATCATCTTGAGTCATGTATATATATATATATATATATATATATAGTTACATATTATAACTATTAACATAGTTAATAATAGTTAGCATTTTTAACAGAAATACCTCTCTTCTTTATCTTTTGTAAAGTCATGTACTTTTTTTCTTTTCTAGCTCCCACGCAATTGTTAGTATTGTTTAAGAATAGTTTTGGTGTTTTATCTTACCGATGCTATTGTAAGATCATTGTTCTGGTATATGTTATAAATGATGATTACTGGTACATAGGAAGGCTATTCCCCCATTCATGTATTCATTTATCAAATATCTAGAACTTATTAAGTGCTGTCCATTAATGGCTAAAACAAACATCATCTCTGTATTATTAGAACTCACAATCCAGTGCGGCAGATAGGCATCAAGTAACCAAGCAAGCAAATAATATATAATTACAATGTGTGATAAATTCACAGGGTGCAGGAATAAAGCATAGCAGGGAAATCCTACTTTGATATAGTGATCAGGGAGTGTCTATATGAGAAAACTATAATAAAGCCAAGAACAGAAGGATAAGAGGAATCAGCAAGGCAAGAAGTATGGGGAGTAGTGTGCAAAGAAGAGGAAACAACATTTGAATGTCCCAAAAATGGTAAAAATCTAATGAAGGAATGGAAAGTAACAGAAATCAGATTGGTTAGAGCAAAATGAGTAAGTGAGGAAACGTACAAAATGGTCTTGAAGAGGATCAAACGATCCTCATTGTCATGATGGGAAGTTTTCATTTTACTATTTTAACAATATATTTTATTAAAATAGGTACACTACATGCACATATACAAAAGCCAAAAAGGTAGAGTTTAAAAACCCAGACTTCAGTTTCTGTCCCCAGCATTACCCAATAACTTCTTGAGTGTGTCTGTGCATTTAAAAATGATAGTACATGTTAGTTCTTTCCTTCTCCCACACCCACTTTTCAACTGGATGGATTTATAATATGACCAATCCTCTGTTTAGGGTCATTTAAGTTATTTCTAATTATTTATTATTGTAAATGATGTTATCATATCCTTTGATCTTTGCACATGGGTGGTCATATTTATGAAATAAGAATTAGGATTACTGAACTCATGAGTAGAAATATTGTCAATTTTTACAGATATTGCCAAATTCACACATTTCAGCAACTAGGTATAAGAGTGACTATTTTCCCCACAACCTAGCCAGTGTGAAATGTTAGTAATCTAGGAAATTGAGAGTAAAATCATAATGGGAGACCATTCTGTATCCACCAGGTTAGCACTGAGTATTCCCACTCCACACCCCAGAGTCACCTTTGCACATGTGCCCCAGGAACACGCCCACAATGTTCAGAGCAGCATTTTCCACAAGAGAATGGGAGTGGAAATAATCAGAATGCCCACGAGTAGTGGAACAGATAAATGTTTTGTGATGTATTAAGTACTATTTAGCAGTAAAAATAAAGGAACTATCAATGTATGCATCAAAATGAATAAAGAAAATAATGTTTAGTAAAAAATATGATTCCAATGATATAAAATTTAAAAACAACTGAAGTCAAACTAAGCAATATGAGAGATTTTCAAAATGTTCATGCCCACTTGACTTCACAGGATCAGTGATTACTCACAGTTGTTTATGTAACTGGATTTAAATGATGGGTTTATGGTAAGAAAATATGGATTTCAAAACTTTTTGCACCAAAATAAACTTACACAAATGTTGCAACGTGTCTAAATAGGATTCAACTTGAGATACTAAAAAGGATAAGATATCAGTTACAAAAGAACCCCTATCAGATCAACATGAATTCTGCTAAAATTGAAGTAAGGACAAATGTCAAATTGATGGGGAAGCTTTGGTGGAAGAATGGTGAAATCACTGGTGCTTTACAAAGGTTCATAGAAAGAATTCCCCAGAGAAATCGGCAGTTTACAAATGGATCACTCATTTTAAGAATGGATGAGATGATGTTGAAGACGTAAAGCCCACAGGGCAGACAATCCACATCAATCTGTGAAGAAAAAGTTAACTGTATTCATGTCCTAATCGAAGAGGACCAACAATTAACGGCAGAAACAATAGCCAATATCATCGACATCTTAATTAGTTCATCTTACACAATTCTGGCTGGACAATGAAAGTTGATCAAACTCTGCTTGATGGGTACCAAAATCCATGTGCCCAAATCAGCTGCGGACAAGAGCAGAGCTTCCAGTGGACATTTTAAACAAGTAGGATCAAGATCCTGAAGCATTTCTTTGAAACACTGTAACAGGAGATGAAACCTGGTTTTCAAAATTTGCTGAGGCTAACTTCAGGTCCTATCCTAAGATGATATTTTACAAATTTTCAATATGTGCCTTAAAAGAATTTCTACTATCTAATTATTGAATAGCATGTTTGTATTAGTCCGTTTTCATGCGGTTGATAAAGACATACCTGAGACTGGGTAATTTATAAAGAAAAAGAGGTTTAATGGACTCAGTTCCACGTGGCTGCAGAAGCCTCACAATCATGGCAGAAGGAGAAAGGCACGACTTACATGGTGGCAGGCAAGACAGAATGAAAGCCAAGTGAAAGAAGAAATCTCTTATAAAACCATCAGATATCTTAAGACTTATTCATTACCACGAGAACAGTATGGGGGAAACCATGACCATGATTCAAGATGAGATTTTGGTAGGGACACAGCCAAACCATATCAATGTTTCATTTCAAGGTTGATAATCATATGAGCTTTCCAAATTGTCTCTATCTTTGCTGACATTTTAATCTGTTTGGTATATAAACTGCTGAAAATTGTGTTAAAAGAGACCACTATGACTATAGATTTATAAATAATTACATAGACTTTTTATTTTGCAGGGTATATTTTGAGGCTATGTTATTAAATGTGTCCATGTTCAGAATTTTTATGTATTTCTGATGTATTAAACCCTTTATTATTGTATAGTGACCCTACTTATCTCTAGTAATGCCCTTTTCAAAAAATTATCTTTAGTCTGGTATTTATACAACAAAGCCAGCTTTATTCTGTTTTGACTTCCAAATTTTTATATCAATATATTTTAGAACTATATGTTACAAATAGGACATATAATATTTCTTTTTATCTAACCTGAAAATCTTTATCATAACTGAAGAATATGTCTCCTATATGTAGCATTTTTATCTGACTGTTTTCAAGATTTTGTTTTTTTAGCATTTTGATTATGATGTGCCCAGGAATAGTTTTGTTCACAGTTATCCTATGTAGGGTTTGCTAACATTATTGAACCTGTAAATATGTATCTTTATAAAATTTATAAGAATTGCATTATGTCTTTAAACAAATTAGTTTAGCCCCATTCTCTCTTTCCTTTCCTTCTGAGAATCCAATCATATGTATGTTAGGCCTTTCAATGTTGTCACACAAACTACTAAAACCTTTTCATAAATAATTAAAAAAAAATTTTTTTGGCTGACTGTGGTGGCTCACACATGTAATCCCAGCACTTTGGGAGGCCCAGGCAGGCAGATCACCTGAGGTCAGGACATCAAGACCGGCCTGGCCAACATAGGAAAACCTCATCTCTACTAAAAGTACAAAAATTAGCCACATGTGGTGGTGCACACCTGTAATCCCAGCTACTTGGGAGGCTGAGGCAGGAGAATTGCTTGAATCTGGGAGGCAGAGGTTGCAGTGAGCCAAGATTGTGCTACTGCACTCCTGCCTGGGCGATAGAGTGAGACTCTATCTCAAATATATATATATATATATATATATGCCAGGCACAATTGCTCACGCCTGTAATCCCAGCATTTTCAGAGGTCAAGGTGGATAGATCACTTGAGGTCAGGAGTTTGAGACCTACCAGCCTGGCCAACATGGTGAAACCCCATCTCTACTAAAAATACAAAAATTAGCTGGGCGTGGTAGTACACACCTGTAATCCCAGCTACTCAGGAGGCTGAGGCAGGAGATTCACTTGAACCTGAGAAGTGGAGGTTGCAGTGAACCAATATCACACTATTGCACTCCAGCCTGGGTGATGGAGTGAGACTCCGTATCAAAAAAAAAGTATATAAAGATATATTTTTATTAATATATATTATTAAATAATATTTATTTATTTTTTCAAAATGGTTATATTCTATTGGCATATTTCCAAATTTACTGATTCTTCCGTCATCTATGTTCTGCTGTTAATATCCAGTTGGTTCAGATATTTTGTTTTTTCAGTTCTGAAATTTTCTTTTTTTGAGGTTTCTATTTCTTTTCTTATTTCTTATCTTTTCATTCACTGCTAAAATATTTATTTTCAGTGAATTTCATTCACTGCTAGAATGTCACTAGCAAAGTTGTAAGAACTATTATAATCTCAGCCTGCTGATTCCAACATCTGGGTCAGATTAGAATAGATGTCTATTGACTCTTTTCTCTTGAGATTGAGTCACATTTTAATGTTTATTTTTATGTCACATAATTCTGTGCTATGTTCTGGACAATGTGAATGCTCTATAGTTAAGACTGAATTATCTTCCATTCCCCTGGAAATAGTGATTTTTGTTTTGTTCTGTTTCACTTTAGCAGGTAATTAACTTGATTGAAATCAAAAGAAAGTCTTTGTCTTTTGGACTGCAGTTCAAATATCAGTTCAGTTATTTTATCCTTAACTCAATTGCTTACTGTCTTCCCTATGCATATGTGGTTCAGATAAGAGGTTATAAAACAATTTTAGGTTTTCTTTCACCAGGTTCTTTTCTTTTTGGAATTCTCCTCCCACTTTCTGGAAGCTACAGTGGTGTGGAACTCTGTTCTTTGCTTCTTCAAGCACCTGCATTTTCTATTGGAGTTATAACTACCACACACTGCATGAGCTGTGGCCTGTTCTCAGGCTAAAGCCATGAAAACAAAGAAATTCAGACTATGTTGTTCATTTCTTCCATGTGTTGACCCCTCTTCAAGAATCTGTCTGCTTTTCTTGACTGAAGAGTAGTTAGAAAGGGGGCAAGTGAAAAAGTAGGAAGCCCAATTTAAGAGTCCAGGAAGCATATTTTGATGCCTAGAAATAGAATAATGGAAGTGGAGATGAAAAGCAATAGAAAAACGTGTTTGTTTTCTTGAATTAGAAACAAGACTTGAATTCTATCCAAGAAGACCTGAGAACACCAGAGTCTAAATATAGTAGTCAATGTATTCGAAGGCAAAGGTATTCAATGGATTCCTTTCCTGTTAATTCTTAGTCTCTTCTTTTTATTCCCACCAGATTCTCCAGCCCCTTAAAAGTCAGAAGCTTTTGCTGGTGAAAGGGAGAGAGATAAGGTGGAGTGAAGAAGCCAACCGGATTCCCTCTTTTTCACAGCAGGTTTCCATGAAGACCCCAGTCTAAACCTGGGGAGAAAGAAGCCTTAAATTGGAGAAAGTGGTGAAAGAAGCCCTCTCCAAAGGGATGACATTTACCTCAAGATCTGAATGAAGGGCATAGTTCTACAAATATGCGATTAAACATGTGGATTACTACATTAGGATTTACCTTGGAAATTCATATTTATTTATTTTATTGTTGCTTGTAATTAGCTTTTGTTTTAAGCACCTGACCAGACTGTGTTTGTTTTAGGTTGTGGCCCAGGCAGTGTTATTCATGTGTATGAACACAGCTGGAATCTTCATCAGTTACCTATCAGATCGGGCCCAACGCCAAGCTTTCCTGGAGACTCGGAGGTGTGTGGAGGCCAGGCTGCGCCTGGAGACAGAGAACCAAAGACAGGTACCAACTGACAAGGCTGTGTGTTTTAGTTATTACCTAGCCAGTCTCTAAATTATATGGAGCTACTGTTTTACTCCCAAACACGTCCTGACTTGCAAGTGTTCTCTTAAAGTTTATGTCACAGGATTCCAGAGTTTGAAATAGTTGTGTTAGACTTACAGGTCAAAATGGGTTGGTGTTATTCTCCACACTCAATTCATCGTTCCCCATAAGAAATAAAGAGGTTACGGTCACAAATTTATTTTCTGACACCTTTCACTGACATCTGTGTTTGTGAACAAGATCATGATTCCTCAAAATCATCAGCATGCCCATCTTTGACCCTCTTTCTTTTAAACTGTAAATGTGTTATTTCATATAATTTTTTTTTCTGTTTACCAATTCAAATTAGAGTGAGCACACAGAAGAATCTTACACATCTAGTCTCTAAAACCACAACCTGATTTTTAGAAGAGATGTACACAAAAAAGTCCTGTGGACATGATGCCAACATCAAAATAAGGGATACAGTAGGAAAAGAAGTTGGATTGCAGGGGGCAATAATGTCTTCCAATTTGGAGAGATTAAGATAAAAGAATTTTTTGGACATCCTGATTGGGTGGATATTATAGGAACTTAAAAGTAGCTTTGGCCTCAAATAATATATTTATCCAAAATTAAATTTATTTTCAAAGAATAAAGATTTGTCCCTATTAAAGAAATTTATATATTTTAAGTCCATGAATACCTTTGTTCTGAACACAATTTTCCAAGGGGAATATCAAGAATGTGTTGAAAACTGGTTTTAGTATCAACTTATAGCATCCCAAGTATATATGCTCTTGGAAATTTTATGCTTGTAGATATATTATCTCTACAATAATAGACCTTTTTTTGACTAAGCCCTTTTTCTTACAGTTATGTCTTATTATTTATAATATAGCACATTTCTTATTTAAGACTTTAGGCAATAATAGTTTGCAAAAATCATAAAGAAAGTAGCAGAGAAAGACTCAACATTTTCTTCATGATTAATTTGCATCAAGTCACCAGGAAGTCAGGGATCTTTAAAGTGAGTGAAGCCAGGTCCGTGTGACTCTGATGGATGAGACGGACACGTAGGGCCCACCTGACAGGACTAAACTCCCACTGCCATCTGCTGTCTCCCAGGGCAGAGGAAACTACTGAGTTTTCAGAACTTACTTTGACTTTACAAAATTCAGAATAAGGAATTTCTAAGTTACTGCCTAAAATAATTCTGGAACCTCATAGTAGTTTCTCTGAATAGCCCTTGGAATAATTAAGAAACATAACGTTAAGAAAGAAAACACCTTGTACAATAAACATGAGTATCTCCCAAGACTATTGTATTATGTTCCTGTGCAAAACAGATCAGTTGCCAGACTGGCATGTCACTCTTTCCATGGGATCTGTGCCAATTCAGAGAATGCTGCCATATTAATAATTTATTCAACTGTTCTTAATGCTTTGTCACAACAAGAGCTGAAATTGTGGGTGAGTTGTATGGTATGCCTCTTATTTAGTGTTTATGATACATTGAAGACACTAAAAAATATTGCCTTACCATCTCCATAAGACTTTTTGCTTCTTTTCTCATCCTTCAATTTGGGTGTCTTGGAATCACTGTGATCTAATAATCTAAAGTTGTGGAGGAATCATCCACCATTCTCTCTAATCTTTATTTTTTTTAAGTTGGCAGAAGGAGGAAGAAAATAATAATATACAGAGGTAAGAGAAAGTGACAACTAGAATTTAATGAAAAGACCACTAGAGTTTGGGTCATGGCTCTTATTACTTCCTAGTTGGGCCACCTAAGCTATTTAACTTTCCACCATAGGTTCCTTTTTTATACATGGGCCAATATCTTTCTCTTCTGCATTACATTTGCCTCAAGTGAGATATTATGTAGAAAGCAATACAAACATATAAGTCAGTTTCATTGATTTCTTGGATAAAATACAAGAAAATACTATCTTTTGTGGAAGGTTCTTTGTTCCTAGAATTAAGTAAAATATTGTGTAGGCTTCTTTTAGTCCTATGTTCACAACTATGATAAGATGTTTGTGGCATGTTGACCACCCTTTATTTACCCAAGGGTATTGTCTGAGATAACTGACTCCACATCATCAGTGCTAAAGTTACTTTCCACTGGCATTTGATCTCTGCTTCAAGTTTCCATTATCCTTGAGAACTTCTTCAGTAATAGATGGGCAGTATAGTCTGGCAGAGAAAACATAGGCTTTCAAATGAGATTGCCCTGGATTAGTAATTTTTACTTGGTTACTGTTTTAGTGAGCTTGAGCAAGCTCTGAGTCTTAGTTTCCCCATCGATGGCATGGGAATAATAAAATCCTTCCTGAAAAGTCTCCTTAATGATTAGAATTGTGTGAGATGCCCTTGCAAGTCAGTGAAGAGTTTCTATTAGCATTATTGTGTGTAATGATTTATATAAATCAGTCAACATAGTTCAGTCCCAAGAGGACTCATGTGAGAATTTATTATGGATTGACTTGGCTCAGTTGTAGTAACTTAGGGTTACTTATATGGAGGTAAATCAGGATGATGGCTCTCCTTAAGTGCATAGCAAACAGAATCATCATTAGGTCCTATCCATATCTTTTATTTTATTTTATTTTATTTTATTTATTTTTTTTTTTTTTGAGACGGAGTCTCGCTCTGTCGCCCAGGCTGGAGTGCAGTGGCGCAATCTCGGCTCACTGCAAGCTCCGCCTCCCGGGTTCATGCCATTCTCCTGCCTCAGCCTCTCGGAGTAGCTGGGACTACAGGCGCCCACCACCACGCCCGGCTAATTTTTTTGTATTTTTGATAGAGACGGGGTTTCACCGTGGTCTCAATCTCCTGACCTCGTGATCCGCCCGCCTCGGCCTCCCAAAGTGCTGGGATTACAAGCGTGAGCCACCGCGCCCGGCCCTATCCATATCTTTTAAAATATCATGTGTCATTGACAAATGAATTCCCATTTTCCTCTTATCAGAACTAATTTTAATGCCATAATTGTTAAAAATTCTATACCCTGTGAAGGAGATGCTGTAAGAACCTAAGTGACAGCAGATACCTTTTCCTTGGATAATGATCCTAAATAAGATTGATAGTAATATTTTGCAATTATAAATTAAGAATCAAATAGGTTATATTCAACAGAAATGACCGGGTTTTGTGGGATTTTTCAAGCACTCATGATTTTTATCTCACGGTAGGATACAAAAAAAATTAATCATTTAATTTGTTCAATCGTGAATGAATTCCTTTATGGAGGGTCTATTATGTGTCAGGAGCTCTGCTGAGCATTGGGAATATAATGCTGACTAGCAATCAGATCCTGGCCTTAAAGAGTTTACCAGGTGTAGAAGAAGCTGAATGACTACACAGACATGTATGGCAACAGTGTATGGGTCAAACCTAACCTGGAGGCTTGTAGAAGGCTATTGAAAAAAAATTTTACCTGAGCTGACATGTGAATAGGATTCAGCTCAGTGGAGAAGCAGTAAACGGTCCACCATAAAGAGCAAAAAACACATGCAAAAATCTTAAATCAAGAGAGAAAGTAGTTTGTTGGAAGGATTTATGAGAACTCCCATGATCATTCATTCATTTACTCATCTATCTATTCACCCATTCATGCTGTAGAGAGAGAGCCAAATAAGACTCAGTCTTTACTCTGAATTGGACCTGGAGGATGAGTATGACTTTAATTATTAGAAGAGAGGGAAGAAAGAAATTAGCAAAGATACCGATGACAAGATACGTATGACCTATTAAAGGACAGCAATGACGGACACTAGGTTTTCTCTGATATCCTGCAGCAAATTGTGAACCTCTTAAGTGGAGCATTACTGCTTTCCATTCAATAACAGATATATATTTCCTGAGTGTTAACTATGCACCAGGCATTATTCAAAGTGCTGTGTACACCAAAGTGAAGAAATTCTTTGACAGATCTGTGTTACAGCATGCCACACTGGATCTCAATCATTGCATGTCTCTTTCCCCAAACTGCTATTTCACCACCCTGTGCCATGTATTAATAGTTCTGGGAAATCCACCTCCCTCCTAATGTGTCTCTACTCTTCTGCCTCAGCATTCCTTTCTCCATGAGGCTTGCTTTTGTCTCCAGGTAGAGTTGAAATGTTTTTCTTGTACTCGCTGCATGCCATGATAGTTAAGTCTATTAAAGAATGCGTCCCACTTTACCACATATACTAATCTGTGCTTCTCTCTCTCCACAACCTCTAAAGACTAGTTAAAGGCAGCTACTCTATATAATTCAATGGATTCTCTGGTTTTTATCTAGCATAGTGGCTGAAACGTAGGGTCTTCTGAGTAATATTTATTTAACTAGTTATACTGAATTCAAACTTCGGCTCCTAGCTTCACTTCTACCTACAAGAATATTAAAAACTCCTTTGCGTAAAAATAAAGATACCTGTATCCATTGTACCCTCCATTAAAAAACTTAGTGGGAAGAGCACTTTTACCCATTTCAGGAGAGACTGGGACAGGCTGAGCATACATCTTAAGCCGACTTGTTAGGGAAATTTTCCATCTGGAAGCTACATCTTGAAGCATCTTTCTTTAGGGAGTTAGATTCTAATTATTGTAGTTTTCATAATCCTGCTGCTTCTCCCAAATGATGCAAATGGCCCATATTTATTTTAAATATTAAAATGAATTAATTGTTTTTCTTTCAGCTTGGAGAATTGTATAAACCTCCTTATGGTAATCATGGCATTTCGAGGTGTCTCAGAAGCTCTGGGGGCACTGGAATAAAGTTTCTGATGATACCATATGTTGCAGCAGCAGGAAGATTATTTTTAAATGCAGCAGATGTTTTAGCTGTATTAAAGCAATTCTGTTAAACTTAAATATCTTTGTTAGACAATATTGGTGTAAACTGGTGGTTTGGACAGTAGATTTCCGTCCTGCTTATACTGCTGTATTATTCTTCCTTATTCCCATTCCTTATTCCTATTATTATTCAGCTTCCTACTGAGTTCTGAGTTGATTAGTTTGATTCATTCTGGTACCTTTTAACATCCTGGGGACTTTTTAAAGTTAAAAATAATATTGATTAGTACAGTAGAGCTTTGTCATTTTTAATTCATTCAGAGAATCAAGGTTGACCTAGAAGTGGTAGAACCTTAGAATCTTTATTCTTTCTGCTCCAACTAGATGGGTCTTCTCATTATACTCCAAAAACCTCTTACTTCCAAGTCATTTTCTGTTATTCTTCATTCCTTATGTTCAAAGCCACCCACTGACCACCCATCGTGTTCAGCTTATCTGTAATCAACGTCTTTCATATTCATTATCCTTTAGTTTGTACTGAAATATTCACTGTTTCCTACACATTCTTCTTACCTCTACACTCATGCCTTTGTTTACATCATTTTCCCTACCTGGTATAACTTTCCTTTCATCCCTGCACCTTATCCATCCTTCAAAACTCAGCTCAAATGTCACCTCCATGAGAATTTCATTCATACATTTCTGTATGGAATTAGTCTCTTTATATATTCTGCTATACCCTTGCCTTATTTTTGCCTCCTCGTATCCTTGATTTTCATAGTACTTGGCATTGCTGAGTCATCCCCCAACCCCCTTTCCTTGAAGCACTCTCCTCTCTTAATTTTACTAGGGGGCACTTGATTTTCTTTCCAGTCTTTCAGATTCCTGTTTCCTTCACATATCCCTCTTCCTCCTCCAAACACTTAAATGTAGGCATCCTTCAAGGGCCTCTCCTTGACCCCTTCTTTTTTGTTCATGTCTTGGTTCTCTTTTGGTGCTGTATCATGGCTTCAGCCATCACTTCCGGATGGTTCCCACATCAGTATCTCTAACATTACATTATTT
The DNA here is from genome assembly GCF_028878055.3 of Symphalangus syndactylus. NCBI lineage: Eukaryota > Metazoa > Chordata > Mammalia > Primates > Hylobatidae > Symphalangus > Symphalangus syndactylus. Next base: position 129,913,126 of record NC_072429.2, on the reverse strand, counting down.
TCTGAGCTCCAGATGCCCACCACCAACACCAGCTCGATAGCCTCATCAGCATGTCCTACATGTATCACCAGCTCGGCCTGTTCATGATCCTCCCATCCCCCCAAAAAGTACTCCTCTTTCTCTGTGATACACCCTTGTACCTGATCCGTTCACATCAACCATGGTCCCTATCCCTCTGGGTGCTATCTTCACCATATATGCACACATTTTTTTCTGTATTTCCTTTACTAGTACTGCCTGGTTTAAGTCCTCTCACAAAATAGCTTTCTAATTGGTGTTAACCAGTTACTAACCAGTGTATACTAATTTAGCCACCTGTAGTCACTCACCTTAACATTCTTCTTGAAAAATAAATCTATTTCCCTTTTCTCCATTTTCCTTATGATCTATGAAATTAAAAAAAAAAAAAACTAAACGAACTTACTGAGCTCTGCAGGGCATGAAGCCAATGCCACTACTTTCTTTCACCTACTCTTGTCCCTCTCTAGCTGATGTTGAGATGGTGAGGCAGGAATCCATTGGTTTCTCTTTTCCAGAGAGCAGGATTCATATGTTAGAAGTCATTGTATATACATTCTCCAGACCTTTCTGTGGGGTAAGAATGTGATTCCTCCCCACAGGCAGTCTACCCCACAGGGAGCCCATTCATGCAGTCTCCTCTCCTCCCCACAGGGAGCCCACTCATGCAGGCTCCTGTCCTCCCCATAGAGAGCCCACTCATGCAGTCTCCTCTGTCCCCCACAGGGAGCCCACCCATGCAAGTTCTCATCCTCTTCACAGGGAGCCCACCCATGCAGGCTCCTCTCCTCCCCACAGAGAGGCCACTTATGCAGGCTGCTGTCCCCTACCCCTGATAGGAAGCCCAGACATTCAGGCTGCTCTCCTCCCTGCAGGGATTCCACTGTTGCAGTGAGCCCACAGTAGCCAGCTACTCTGCCTCTGGCTGGGGAACTGTGGCTATAGAACAGAAAGAAGAAATAGGAAGCTCATGTCTGCTTCCTTTGCAGCCAAGTCTCCCATTCGTTTGCCAATAATAAAGTGGCGGCTGCTTTGATTGAATGATTTGATTTGGTCGATTCCTGTCTGTCTTCCATATCTATTTCTCAGTTGGTTCATTTGAGAAGGGAGGTGTATGACTAACTCACATCTCAAAACCCCAGCACGGAGTATTACACCTGTCAGGATCATCTTCTTAGTGCCTAATATGGATTATATAAGACCTCACACTAAATGTGAGAAAGCCCCAGGATTGCTACTGCCCATAGAACCCACCCGATTTCATTTACCCTGCATCACAGCCCATTCACCACCTGGCTCCAGTGTGACATTCCAATCATGTCAATTGCTACCTCCCACTTTGTACTCCAACACTTCACACAGCCCAGCAAAGATGCCCCGCACTTCTATGCCTTGGATTTCTTGCTGGTCTTTCCCTATCTGTCTCCCTCCCTCTCTGCTTCTCTGCCATTCTCTCTGCTGCTGGAGTGTGGCCTTTATGGATCTCATCAACAGACTCATTACCCTCCGGCTTCTTGTTGGGTTCCGCCAGTGGGAGGCACTGGACATGAACTAGAGTGTGGGAGGACAGAGAGGTCCATATATTTATCTTCCCATATCCTACACTGCTGGATTGTAGATTTACAGTGGCTGCATTTATCCACCAAAAGCCACAGTTCCTATCAGGCAGCCCTCGCTTAGAGTAAAGGATTTGCCAGATTCCAGGGGTGTTTGTAGCTGCCTGCCCTTCCTAACCTTGGGGTGCTTTACCATCCATTGCTGAGTACGTTAATTTTTCAGTAACTCTCTTTCATTATCCCTTTTGAGGTACCAGCTATGTCCTGCCAGGAACCTAAATGACATGCCACTATTGCTCCATTAGGATGAGATGTTTCACTCCCACTCTGTATATATTTGTGGGGCAGTTCAGCAGAGCAGAAAGACACTGGGCTAGAAGTCAGAAAATCTCTACTCTGTCCAGTATGGTACTAGCCCTCTGTGTATATTTAGCACCTGCAATGTGCCTGTTTTAAAATGAGACATGCTGTGCATGTAAAATACACACCAGATTTTAAAGACGATCCAAAAAAAGAAGAAATGCAAAATATCTCATTAATGACTTTTTACAAACTCATTGAATGTTGATTATACATTGAAATGATATTTGGACTATATTTAGTTAACTAGAATATACAATTAAAATGAATTTCAACTGTTTCTGGCTGATTTTTTATGAAATTTTTAAATTGGGAATTTTTAAATTGTATTTCTGCAGGACAGTATTGACCTAGATGCTTGTCCCATTTCTATTTCTAACTTGCTAGTGTGACTCTGAGCAAGTTGTCAAACCATTTTGTATGTGAGTTTTCTCATCTCTCAATTAGAAATGATAATTCCTTCCCTAACCCACAGCAGTGTTTTGAGAGACAAATAACATAATGCCTGAAAAAGTGTTATTTCAACTGTAAAGAACTCTACAAATGTTAGGGCTCTTTCTGTGAAAATCTCACCAACACCCCAATCTGATGCTCAGATGCCCTCCCCACCCCCCCTTATGAAGCCTTCTCTAATGTTTCCTGTTGTAAGTTCTTTCTTTCTTTTTGGCACTAAGACATTTTTCGTTAACATGAGTTTTTCACATTCTGTTTTATATCAGGGTCAGCACCATGCTTCCCTCCAATTGCCAGGAAGGTTTTGAGTGGCAAGCACACTACCAGTGTTAATGGCCTCTGATCTCCCTGTAACAATTGACTTCACTCGAAGAACTGTGTTTACGCGATGTGGGTGGGACACCAGCTCTTGCGTTCCATCTGCCTGCCTGGTTCTTTGCAATCTTCCTAGCACATTATTTGTATTTTCTGGCATGATGGAAGAAGTGAAGGCTTTGAAGAAAAACAAACCTGTATTTGATTCCTAGCTCTAAGTCTATATCTGGGTGACTGTGTGTACACCAACCTTAGATTCAACATCTGTCGAAGATAATAATCCCTAGATCTCAAGCTGGTTGTAAGAAAATCAAGCAATATATAGAAAGCATCTGACCCATTGGCTGACATAGTGGGGCCTCAATAGATGAGAGCTGGGGGTCATGGCTGATCCTTGAACTGTTGAATCACCTGGGCCACATCCTAAGTTTATAAGTAAAAGGTATTCTGATTCTAGTAACAACAGTTTTTCTTCTTGTTATTTGTGTTCTTATTCAAATTTGGTATCCATAAGCAATATAAATTTTTAATGCTACCCTTGATTCAAAGACAGCTCATGACCCTATGCTCATGTGCAATTATAATTTGCATACAGAGGCCATCTAGAAAGCAGAAATCAATCACCATCAGGGACCTCAACACCTTTGATCCAGCCTGGAGGAGCTATAGGAGCCGCTGAAGAACTCTGTGGGGGCTTTTTATCTTGAAAGTCTGTGCAGATAATTTTGACTAAAGAAATTGAAATTGGAAACCTAATATAGCCTAACTATAAAATGCTGAAGAGAAGACATGCTCTGTTGCCTTGATACAGTCGAAGACACATTTCTAGAGTAGTAGTAAAATAGAGCGGGAGAAAAATAAAATAAGTATTTTTTAAATAACCCATGCCTAAAATAGCTTATTTTAGTGAGACTTGTGTATGGGTCAGTTGACCAGAATTCTACATTTACTATTTTGCATGAGTCACACCCAAAACAGATTGGCTATAAAAGAGGTAAAATAATTTAACGGCACTATCTCAGCTATCTTGGTGTAAAACCATCCTAGAATTTTTTTTCTTCTAATCTTTTGCAAATGTCTTGCCCACATCTCATTTGAAAGCAATGTTTTTAGATTGAAAGTTTTGAGTATAGCATAGTATTCAACTCATTTTTCATAGAAACAAAAGCTTGCTTATCATAAACAGATTTGGAAACAAATATTACCGCCTCTTGGTAAAGATAGTACACAACTAGCAGACGTCGGGGATAGGCTTGAAAGAACCAGCTAGCTATGAGCATTTAGCGTATACTGTTGACAGCCTCTCACAGTAGATAGGCTAGTGAATCACTTAAGTGGGGTAGGGAGGCCACTGTGATGCAGTGCTATTCTGTAAATTATTTATGAAAAGTCCAAAATTCCAAGTTGATCTTTTAAAAACATTGACACTACTCTTGATCGGCCTTTGGAATCTGGAAACTTGAGACAGAGGCTGAGAACTATGCCGTCAAAGCAAAAGGAAACCTGGCATAAGGCAAAACCATTATTTCATCCTTCATTTGTTCAACAAGTATTGATCTTTCCTTCCCAAAACATTTGCCTTTGCAGTATCTCCTGTCTTAGTGAACAAACAGCACCACTTATCCACCAACTCTTCAAGCTCACACTACCCCCATCCTCTCCATTTTCTCTGACATGCAGTAATAATTATGAGCAGTTAATTCTCTTTCTCATCCATCTTTCATATTTTTTCCAACGTTTCTAACCCTACTTCTTTCTCCATTTCTCTCCTGGATCTCTGTAACAACCCTTTCCTTCCCTGCAATTCATTCTCCAGGCTGCAGCCAGAGTGATCCTTCTAAAATCTAAATCTGGTTAGGTCATCTCTATGACTTCTATACTGGATTGAATAGTGTCCCCCTAAAATGCATGTTCCCCCAAACCTCAGAATGTGATCTTACTTGGAAATAGGCTCTTTACAGATTTATTCAAGATGCAATCACACTTGATTAGGGTGGGCCTTAATTCAATATGACTGGTATCCTTATAAGAAGAGAACACAGAGAATCCCAGAGGCAGAAGCAGGAAACACACAAAAGAGCACCACGTGAAGACAGAGGCAGAGGTTGGAGCAAGACATCTGCAAGGACTGCTGGCAGCCACCAGAAGCCAGGAGAGTGACATGGGACAGTTTCTCCAACAGGGCCCCAGAAAAAAATCCAACCCTGACAACACCTGACCTTGGATGGTCAGACTTCTGACCATCCAAAACTGCAGGAGAATACATTTCTACTGTTTTATTTTTCTTATTTTTTATTATAGTACTTTAGGTTTTAGGGTACATGTGCACAATGTGCAGGTTTGTTACATATGTATCCATGTGCCGTGTTGGTTTCCTGCACCCATTAACTCGTCATTTAGCATTAGGTATATCTCCTAATGCTGTCCCTCCCCCCTCCCCCAACCCACAACAGTCCCCAGAGTGTGATGTTCCTCTTCTTGTGTCCAGGAGTTCTCATTGTTCAATTCCCACCTATGAGTTAGAACATGCAGTGTTTGGTTTTTTGTCCCTGCGATAGTTTACAGAGAATGATGTTTTCCAGTTTCATCCATGTCCCTACAAAGGACACGAACTCATCATTTTTTATGGCTGCATAGTATTCCATGGTGTATATGTGCCACATTTTCTTAATCCAGTCTATTGTTGTTGGACATTTGGGTTGGTTCCAAGTCTTTGCTATTGTGAATAGTGCCGCAACAAACATACGTGTGCATATGTCTTTATAGCAGCATGATTTATAGTCCTTTGGGTATATACCCAGTAATGGGATGGCTGGGTCAAATGGTATTTCTAGTTCTAGATCCCTGAGGAATCGCCACACTGTCTTCCACAGTGGTTGAACTAGTTTACAGTCCCACCAACAGTGTAAAAGTGTTCCTATTTCTCCACATCCTCTCTAGCACCTGTTGTTTCCTGACTTTTTAATGATCACTATTCTAACTGGTGTGAGATGGTATCTCATCGTGGTTTTGATTTGCATCTCTCTGATGGCCAGTGATGATGAGCATTTTTTCATCTGTTTTTTGGCTGCATAAATGTCTTCTTTTGAGAAGTGTCTGTTCATGTCCTTCGCCCACCTTTTGATGGGGTTGTTTTTTTCTTGTAAATTTGTTTGAGTTCATTGTAGATTCTGGATATTAGCCCTTTGTCAGATGAGTAGGTTGCAAAAATTTTCTCCCATTCTGTAGGTTGCCTGTTCACTCTGATGGTAATTTCTTTTGCTGTGCAGAAGCTCTTTAGTTTAATTAGATCCCATTTGTCAATTTTGGCTTTTGTTGCCATTGCTTTTGGTGTTTTAGACATGAAGTCCTTGCCCACGCCTATGTCCTGAATGGTATTGCCTAGGTTTTCTTCTAGGGTTTTTATGGTTTTAGGTCTAACATTTAAGTCTTTAATCCATCCTGAATTAATTTTTGTGTAAGGTGTAAGGAAGGGATCCAGTTTCAGCTTTCTACATATGGCTAGCCAGTTTTCCCAGCACCATTTATTAAATAGGGAATCCTTTCCACATTGCTTGTTTTTGTCAGGTTTGTCAAAGATCAGATAGTTGTAGATATGCAGCATTATTTCTGAGGGCTCTGTTCTGTTCCATTGATCTATGTCTCTGTTGTGGTACCAGTACCATGCTGTTTTGGTTACTGTAGCCTTGTAGTATAGTTTGAAGTCAGGTAGTGTGATGCCTCCAGCTTTGTTCTTTTGGCTTAGGATTGACTTGGCAATGCGGGCTCTTTTTTGGTTCCATATGAACTTTAAAGTAGTTTTTTCCAATTCTGTGAAGAAAGTCATTGGTAGCTTGATGGGGATGGCATTGAATCTATAAATTACCTTGGGCAGTATGGCCATTTTCATGATATTGATTCTTCCAACCCATGAGCATGGAATGTTCTTCCATTTGTTTGTATCCTCTTTTATTTCATTGAGCAGTGGTTTGTAGTTCTCCTTGAAGAGGTCCTTCACATCCATTGTAAGTTGGATTCCTAGGTATTTTGTAGTAATTTTTTATGCCAGCTTAGGATACAAATATAAGTTCCCATTGCCTTTAGAATGAAATCAGACCCATTTCTTACCTCTCTCCCCTCCTTAAATGTTGTCTGGATGGAAGTAACAGTGACTGGCTCTGATATACCATTTACTATGTGTGAGGTTCTGTACTTCACATAGATTACTTCATTCAATCCTCAGATAAATCTTATGAAGTGGGTGAATTTTTACCTCCATTTTATAGATGAGGAATTTGAAAAACAGAGAGGCTAAATAACAGCTAGTAAGTTGGACAGCTGGTACTCAGACCTAAACAGTCTTGCTCCAGAGCCCATATAACCAATTATCATGCTATGATGTCCTTCAACATGGGATGCTCTTCACAATCTACCCCTCTCTCCCTTGGGAGGGCCCTAGCCCTCCCTTCCACATTGGGCATGCTCTTTTAGTCTCAAATGACAGGAAACTCTACTCATAAGAAGAACGTATTGCCTCATGTTACTGAATATCCAGGGGCAGGTGTACAATTGTCACAACAGGACTGTAATGTGATCAACAGGAATACACATAGTGATGTGGGGAAATCAGATGAGTTGTCTTAATATAGGGAAAATATATACTTCAACACACACTAAAGCTACACAGAGGAAAAGACCCAGTGGCCCATGAAGGTGCCAGCTTCCAGTGAAGTCTCCCACCTGCAGTGATATGTCTTGACTAGACTGAGGATAGCGCGTTCTTCAGAAAGCGCCCTTTGCCCTTCTCACATGGGATTTTATGCTCTTGTAGCTCTTCCAAAGTATTCTAAAGGCTCCAGCTTTCTCCTTTCCTACACACCAAGTATGAGAAAACCGCTAATAATCACAGAACATCACTTATTCCATGGTAGACTGTCTTCCTCCCCAACCAGCATTAGACCTGAGTTCTATTTCTAAGCAGGCTTCAGGCACAGCTTGGTCCAGGGGCCATCTAGTACGCTTGTTTGATCACTTTGTTATTCAGGACTCAGCAAAGGCATTAAAATCCAATCAAAATTCTACATTAATTGACTTTTTTCTCAGAGCCTTCCACTCAAGAGTTCTCTTCAGGGCTTTGGTGATAGTCAAATACTTATTATCAAAATCTAATTAGGTTACTGCATTATAGAATACATACTGTGGACCAAGTCCTGAGTTAGGTGCTGGAATTAAAAACAAGAGGAGATTTTTAAATAGAATTTTTTTTGTAACAAACTAGAGTTTGGTAAGCTTGGCAGTTTCCAACTTAGTCTTAGAGTTATATATGTCGTGTCTTCATATCTTCTCTGCTAGATTACAAGTTCCTTGATCCATGGAGGAATTGTGATTTTCCCCCTATAATACCTACCCTGGTGTTTAAACATTCACTAACACTGTATCAAATGAGTAAAGTAATAATTAAGGAGGATTTCCAATGAGCATTTCTCTTTCCCCAAATATGTGATTATTATCGACAGATATTGAAGAATCATTTTTCTTCCCTCTTTAGTAAATTAGAGGCTAGTTTTTGCATGAATTTTCATATGCAACAGAGAATGTTCTTGTTGAACTCTATACTCCATTAACTCTTCTTTCTTCATTCTCACTGTCCAACTGAATTTGCAATTTAGATTTATGGGAGCCATGTCTTTTGTATATTAATTACAGGGATGTAAATATTTCATCTTTATAACCCCTGATTCCCCAACAGCAAAAAGCATTTTAGTTTTCACACAATTATTCTAGAATCGCTTTGGAATATGCAAGAGACAGATGATGCCTTGTGCTGACTTCTATGGTAATGTAATTCATATTTCATTATAGTCATTTTCAGTTTCTCAGCCAAGCAGACTGCAAGCATGGTGAAGGCAGAGTGAAGCTTCTCCACTGCTCTCCCTAGTGCAGAGCACAGGGCCTGCCACTAACTCGTTCCTTACTACACATTTGCTGAAGAACAGTTTGTCAGATGCATGAATGAGTAGTGGAAGATATTTCACAATAGATTAGATGGAGTCATGGAAAAGATTATGACTCGAGAGTCAGCCCCATGTGATCCACTGCACCCAAGAAAAGGATGAACTCTAAATCAGATTCTGCAATACAGAGCCTGAAAAGGAGAATTCACTAATGAATCCAGATGCCTGTGTGCACATCTGGGTGCTGCCACTTACTTGCTGTGTGTCCTAGGACAAGTACCTAACCTCTCTGTGCCTCAATTTACACATCTGTGGAATAGTGGTAATAAATGCCCCTATCTCATTAATTGTTATGAGGATTAAATCACATAATTCATGTGCAAATCTTGAAACACAGTAGGTGCCCAATAAGAGCTCTCACTGGTAGTGGTGTAGCCCATATTTATTGCTTCTCTCCTTTAGGCATTTTCTTTAATTGTGAAATATATACATTCCACAGAAAGCAAAATCCTCAGACTACCAGAGACTGAATTGATTTTAGATAAGTAAAGGGAGAAACTAATAGAGATGTTTGGAGTATGAAAAGAGGAAAAAAGCAAAGAAGGTTGGATTACACCTTATGGATGATTGAAAAAACAAGAGACCCACTGAATGAATGAGTATCACAAGTATTGTCCAAGTAAGCTCTGTTGATTCTGATATTTTCTGTTTTTCAAGTATAAATAAGAAAGGTTGATCATTGTTCTTCTCATGAGCAGAAAATTGACACAAGCTCACAGTTAAACGCCGGTGTGAAAAGTGATAATTCCACTTATTAAAGGCTCTGAGGAGGAGGTTGCAAACACCATGCGCTCACACCCGACCCAGGCGGTTTCTCCAGGCAATGTGAGGTGATATAGTAGTAAAGGGGTGGAGCCCTCCAGCCTCTGATCAATTTCTGTTTTGGAGTGCTGGCCTGGATGGTCATGCTTTCTTGATAGTTGAGATGCAGCAGAAGCAGAATATGGGGTTGGTGTCCTGCGTGATGGGACAGGTTGGCCTTGAGCAAGGTAATCTCTGAGCTTCAGTCTCCTCATTTGTAAAACCATCTTAATAATTCCTACCAAGGTTGTTTTGATATAAAATGAGCTCCATGTAAAGGTAATTTTTAACTGTAAACACACTACAAATGTAAATTATTTAAAAAAATTTTTAAATATCATATTTGAGGAGGATATATAATCTGAGAATGCTGCAAGCAAAGGGCTTTTTATTTGAATTTTAATTATCTTTCAACTTCCAAATTAGCTCCTCCAATTGATATTAAAATATGATCTTCTTGAATAAATGTGAAAAGCTCGGTTCCACATCAAGATAAAATATAAATTCAATATTTTTTAAATTTCAATAGATGAGTGCATAAAATATATATCAATGAATAAGCAACAACTTCAGAATTATAAAAATTGAATTAGAAACTAAGAATTTGCTATGTAGAAGATGGTGTTCAAATAACCTCTGAAGCATGTATTATGGCATAGGGATAATCAGGTATCTATGGAAACTGTCACATATTAATACTTGAAATAGGCAACAATTTGCTTTATCTGTCCACATGCAGTCATGCGTTAGGTAGTCCTCCAAGGTGTTAGCATCTTCTGACACTTACAATAATGAAATATAGTTTGCTTTATCACAAGTGCCCTTATCATGAAGCCAGTGATGGTTAAGCTTCAAAGGCCTTCACTCGCAAGCCCCTTCTAAGGCCTTCAGAGGGGCCCTAGCAAGTTTGCAGTTATGATTTTCACAGTTTTTCTTAAAGAGTATTCTCTTACCCCACCCCCAAGTTATTTAAGTCTCAGGACCCACAAAACCTGGATCAATTACTACTGCTATCCCCTTGGAGTAGACAGAATGTTCTTGGAGGGGTGGGGAGGAAACTTACAATATAAAGGTCTTTTCCACAGCAGCATTTGCAGTTTTCCAAAAGACAGGTGGCATTTTTTTATCATGCTGAAGTAATATTTTAGTAGCTTTTATAAAATATCCTGCCCCCATCACCAATTATAGCATGCATTTTAAGGGATTTTGAAGTTACTATAGTATAAAAGAAATTTTCAGTATTGCGAGGAGTGTCACTGGGAATTGTCCAATAGCTAACAACACCCTAATCTATCTGTGACTTCTGATCTTTCAATGTTAGAATTCTTTCAGCAGAAGAATTTCTGAGAGAATCATAACTGTATTTATAGGCAACTTAATGGCTACATAGACAATAGAGTTAGATGGGCCTAGTTTGGAACACCAGCTTTGCATCTCATTAGCTGTATAAAATTGAGCAAAGAATGTAACTTTATGTGCTTCAGCTTTCTTATCTGTTACACTGGAATAATCCAGCCTGCCTCACTGAATCACTGTGACATTTATTTGAAATAAATGTTTGTGGCTTAACTAATCTAGGGACTGACACCAACTGGTGCCCTTTCCCCATCCCCTGTGTCACTCTTAGTGTCCCCAGAGTTCAAAGTTCTTGCTTTTACGATGGACCTTGTTTTGTGGTTGGGAGTTTCTTGCTCCTGCATTCCCCACAGACTGCGTGTTCTTCGGGGCTGGTGACATATTTAACTCCCAGCAGCACACTCAGAGCCTGTCACATGTCAGCATGATTACTGTTTATTGAAGGGAATTGAATTGAATAGTCAAACAGAGTCAAATACGCATGTTCTTTGGGTATGGAATGGGATGGTAGAGAGATATGTGGTGCAATATTTGCAAATATATGGTCAGAAGACCTTCCAGGGTGTACATAGTTTCTAAGGGCCTGATGAATTTTAGAAAGGATTTTTGAGAGTGTTGATAAAATTATAAAATGCCTTCCTTCTCCTCTCACCTCTCCCACGATTAAACAGGAGGACAGCACTGTTCTTGCCCATGGGCCTTGGAGGTGGGTGAAATTCTCTCTTGATAGATCAAAGCTTCTCTTCTAGACCTGGTGAAGCAGCTTCCCATTTATTATAAAGGGCATACATCAGAAAACCACCATTGCCACAGCTGTTAGCGCCAGAGGTATGTCGCCTTCTAGATCCACCCTGGCAATATGTGGACAATGGCCACCTTCTGAACAGCCACAAAACTTGTGACTAGATGCTGGAGGGCTGCTATTTAAAAATCCCATATCTCCGTAACTGTGGTCGCCGGGAATGAAAAGCAGAAGTAGCTAAAAATGCTCCCCATTTAACCTTCACATTTTAAATCTTGCAGAAGTGCATCTAACTGGCAAAACTCAAGAAATATCCAGAGCTGCAAGGATTTTGGAAAATTAAATCATTAGTTTTCCAGCCTCACCTATTCTGGAAGGAATACTCATGGCCTTTTTATTTTTTCAACTGCAACTCCCAGTAAGAAGTTCATTTTACTTGATGACTTAGTACACAAAGGCATACAGGCATATATAAAACAAATGAAATATTCACAAAAAAGACTTAACTTTATAGTTATTAGAGTCTGATATTTTCTATTTTCTTCTATTTCATTTTTGCTTGCTGTGTATGATCCACTAAATTTGATTTCAAGCCCACAAATGTGTCACAAACTCCAATTTAAAAAACACTGCACTGGCTGTGGTTGGAAGAGATGTGGAGGTCTTGGCTACCACGCCCACCACAGTCCTTTATGCCCCATTCCAGCTGGAACTCATCAGTCTCTAGTCTCTCTAGCTAGAGCCATTAGCTTGTAAGTAATTTTGATTCTTCAGGACTCAGGCCCCCAAGAGAAAGCATCCTGGGCACAAGGCATCTGTCCCTCATCCAAGACAGGAGCCAGCAAAGGCTGCCATTCTTGATAATAAAAGCTCAGAAGTTAGGGAAGTGGAAAACCCATCAAAGGATAACAGGCCACACAAACGAAGCTTGCTTTGATGGATAGAGTGCTAGTCTACTCTACAGATAGAGAGACAGCTTTGGAAGCACTTTGTGTACACATATTATCAAGAGAATTCAAAAGAGTATTTGCTTGTGTGTCAAGCTTACCAAGTTTTCAAATCTGGTTCTGTCATCTGCATTGTTGAGTCTGTTGAGCAAATTCCTTCATTTCTGATTCAATATACTCAGAACTATAAAACAAGATAATAATGCCCACTTTGTGATATGTCCTTGAATGATATATAGTATCTCTCTGGATTTATTTTCTTAGTTATAAAATATGCTTTTTTGCTCCACTGAGTAGCTGTGAGGATCAAATGAGGTAAGCTAGGTGACAACTGCCACACACAACAGGAGCACTCAGAAGATGTTAGCCCTCCTTCCTAGTCATGTAGCCTAATCAACCATCCTGTCTTTCCATATGTGTTAATTCATTGTATCAATTATCTTTTGCTCTGTAAAAAAATAACACCAGAATGTAGTGGCTTTAAGCAATCACCATTTACTTAGCTCACAAATCTGTGTGTTGGCTGGAGAATTCTGGTCTGATCAGCTCTGCTGACTCTGCCCGCTGGATGATATAGGACAGCCTTACTCACATATTTAGTATTTTGGAAGACTGTGGACCAAGGCATCAAATTCTTCACCATGTGCCCTCTCATCCTCCAGCAAGCTAGCGCAGGTATATTAATATAGTTGTCTCACAGTTCCGAGCATTGCAAAAGAAAACATAAGCCCTAACGTACAAACAATTTTAAAGACATTGTTTATGCCGTATTTGCTGTTGTCCCATTGGCCAAGGCAAGTGACATGACTAAGCCAAGAATCAACATGGAAGGCACTACTCAAAAGGAATTATTATGCACATATGTGCAAGCAATCTACCACATTTAGTAAGTTTGGGTTGTCCATGATTCCCTTCCCAAAACTCTGTAGGATACTGAACAAAAAACACATGTACCTACAGGCTTACAGGAAAAGGGAGAATTTTACTGTAGATACTGTAGATAGTTGTGACTTGTCAGTAGAGGCATGGGATGGAAGTAAATGCACTAGTATTAACCTTTTTTTCTGCTTCATGTTAAGGGTTTAAAGTGTAAAAGAAAATACATGTGAAGAAGGATTTAGCTCCCACTTATGTTAGTGACTCTAGTTGTCATTTTCACACGAGCCACTCCATGAGAGGCTAATTATTGTTCCCATTTTACAGATTTAAAGAAAAAAAACTGATGCTTGTCTCCTTATCCCAGATAGTTTGGGAGAAAAAAAACTGATGCTGAAGGAAGGTCACTCAGCTAGAAAACGTACTGAAACCTAGCCTGACATAGTCCAGAATAAAATTGCTTTCTTCTCACAGGTAACATAAGACCAGGGTGGCAAATGTGTTGGGCTTCATTCGTGTGGTTTCCTAAATGACCGCCAGGAAAGAATATTCATTTTAAATCGACAAAACATTTTCACTCTGTACCTACAAAACAGGTTTATAAATATAAACTGGCCCTAAGAGAATATCAAAGTACCCTACTTTGTTTGCATCAATCATTTAAGAAATACCATTTTTCAGACTCGGGAAGCTATTCCAAAATAGATATTTTGGGTCTTTTTAAGTTTTTTAAATGTTGTCCTATTTCTGGTTTTATTATTATTACCTTGCAAATTGTTTTGTCCTTACAAAGCAAATGAATCAAAGTCTAAGTTTGATCTGTTTCATTGTCTGTATGTGTATGTGTTGCAAATTGATCCTAGCCCTGTTGACAACTGGAACGTTAAGGTTTAGCAAAACACACATGATGAGAGATGACAGCAGACTGTGGACATATATTTTTCTGTATTGACCTATATACACTGAAATCTCACAGCTACCTCATCAGTTGTTGTGAGGACTAAATGAGATGATTCGTGTACAGGGCTTGACACATAGTAAGTGCTCAATAAGAGTATGGTTGGTAACGGTTTCGTCAAAATGATTGCTATTCTCTCTTGGGCTTTTGCTTTATTATTGAAATAATGTATTCCCTCCTCCTTGTAAGAGTGGTGATTGTATGAGGACACAAGGGGCTTCTAGAGTTCTATTATGGTCTGCTTCTAGGTTGATTCTGTTTATGAGAGTGGTTTTACTTTATGAAAATTCATAGAGCTGTACACCTGTGATATGTACCCTATTCTCTATGTAAATTGTACTTTAAATAAGAAGAGATCCTTCAGTAGCCCCCAATAGCTTTCAAGATGAAGTTGATATTCCCCAGCTTAGTACACAAGCCTCTTTATAATCTGGTCCTTGCCTAACTCCACATCCAACTATTTGAAGCTCCATGAATACATCATCTTTGTCATATCATCATTGCTTCACTCATACAATTTCTTCTACTTAAAACCATTGTCACTCTTACCCATCTAGCTAAAGTCTACTTGTGCTCCAAAACTCAGCTCACATATCACCTCTTCCAGGAAGCCTTCCCTGAGACTAGACAACCTTAATTGGGCTTGCACTGTCCTTAACCTTCCATCCATCACTGCATTTATCACACTCAGTTATCCTTATTCACCTGCCTGAAGCTCTGTAAGAGTAGTAACCTTTTCTTCAGTAAATTGCATCATTTTGAGAGTTTGAAAAAATATTTAATGAATGATTATCTCAATAGATAAATGAATGATATTATAATGAGCAATGAACCCCTTTTAAAATTGTGATTATAGAGACATGGGAATGAGAAAACACAGAACTGTAAGTTCTACAGTAATATACAAATAACATTGGGTTCTCTATGTGTATCAATATCATGTTCAGTATCCTTAATTCACACTTAACCCTCTTGTAAGAGGTTCCTTCTCAGCAGGTCTTCTGTAACTGGGAATAATACTTTTACTTACGAATAATCTAAGCAAGAGTACCAAATACAGGTGATGTCTAACTCTATCACCAGGAGCTTGTTATTAACATACAATAATTAACATGACAATGACCACTTGTTAACACAGTAACACACCAGAGATATTCAGCAAGCAAGAGTTTATTGGGCCCCTACTGTATACTAGACTTGTGCTAAACCTAAAGAGGTGTAAGATTCACTAGCCTTTGACTTCAGAGAGCATATTAATAACATCAGTACCTAATGCTATTGAATCCTTTCTATGTGCCAAGTCTTCACAAAAATTATCCCGAATGCCTTTCTTTCATCCATCCCTCATAGCCAATCTGTCACACCATAGCAAAAATAGATCTAAAAGCCATTCGCCTCTCTCCCTGCCACCATGTTCCAAGTCCCTGTCATTTCTCATTGGACACTCAGAATAACCTCATTGGATACTCAGAATAACCTAACGGGTCTGTTTTCATTCTTGATTTTCTATAAGCCATTCTGCAACCAGAAGTGAGAGCGACCTAAAAGAGAAACAACGAGGCAACACTCCCAATGGCTTTCCACCAGAGTTGGTGAATTCCAACTAGTGGAACCAACACAATATCACCTAGGGCAGCAGTTCCCATCTTTTTGGCACCAGGGACCAGTTTCTCTAAAGACAATTTTTCCACACACCAGGGTGGAGGGGGATGGTTTGGGAATGATTCCAGGGCATTACATTTATTGTGCACTTTATTTCTATTATTACATTGTAATATGTAATGAAATACTTATACAAGTCACCATAATGTAGAATCAGTGGGAGCCCTGGGCTTGTTTCCCTGCAACTAGACAGTCCCATCTGGGGCTAATGAGAGACAGTGATAAATCATCAGGCATTAGATTCCCATAAGAAGCATGCAACCTACGCCCTCACATGCGTGGTTCACTATAGGGTTTGCGCTCCTATGAGAATCTAATGCTGCCACCGATCTGACAGGAGGCAGAGCTCAGGTGGTAATGTGAGCAATGGGGGGTGGCTGTAAATACAGATGAAGCTTTGCCGGCTTGCCACTGCTTACCTCCTGCTGTGCAGCCCAGTTCCTAATGGGCCGTGGACCAGTACCAGTCCATGGCCCAGGAACTGGGGACTGCTGATCTAGGGAGCAGGAAACTGAGTTAATCCTGCAAAGCTGCATGAATGTAGGAAGATTAGGTTGAAAGCACATGCATAGCTGAGCCAGGGACTATTCAGAAACTCACAAAGATGTCATTGTCCCTGCAGAAAGGACCCTATAGTTATAATTTAATGGAGAACATAAGATAAATGAACAAAATATATTAGGATACAAAAATTGAGAGAAAAAGACACTGCATCAATAAAGCTCAGAGATAATGACCCTAATAAAATCCTGGTCCCACTACTCACTTGTTGTGTGATCTTGGGCAAGTCCCTAACCTTCTCTGAGCCTCAGTTTCCTTATCTATTCCCTGTTGGCAGGGGTGGAGATGATGCATAAGAAGCAGTCTCTTCCAACTTGGTCCACATCATTACATACATAAGGGTTAAGATTTGCTCTAGGGCTGCGTAAAGATGCTGCTCATGGTTAGAAGTGACTGACCTGAAGACTCTGGCAGCCCCAAGAGCTGCACACCCAGGTTATAATCTATTTTTGGCAAATCACTGTGGCCAGGAACACATTTGGGAAGTTCTGAGAAACTTAATACAGGGTCTTCACATGATAAAATGATGGGAGCTACAAGTGTAGTTAATAATAACGATAGTTACAGTAACAGCAGCAATGATAATAACTATACTAGGTATATTAGTCAGGATTCCACAGAGAAACAGAGCCAAGAGAATGTGTAGATAGAGAGAAAAAGAAAGAGAGCTTTATTTTAAGGAATTGATGCATTCAATTATGGAGGCTAGCATGTCCAGAATCTGCAATTCAAATTCTACAGCCATCAGACTGGAAACTGAGGAAAGAGCCCGTGTTGCAGTGCAAATCAAAATGCCATCTGCTGCAGAATTCCTTTCTGCTTGGGAGAGGTCAGCTTTTTTGTTCTCTATTTAGGCCTCAAAATGATTGGATGAGGACCACCCATATTATGAAGGACAATCTGCTTTCCTCAAAGTCCATCAATTTAAATGTTAATCTTGTCCAAAATCACCTTCACAGAAACATCCAGAATAACATTTAATCTAATATCTGTACACCATGGCCCAGAGGGTTGACACATAAAGTTAACCTTCACACAGTTCTTAATGACACAATGCTTAGCAGTGTTTTCTGCATCTTGATAGAAGTAGCAAAACTCCTGTAAAAAGATGTTTTGGCACTCTCTAAAAAGACTTTGAAGTCTTTAAGCCCTAAGACGTAGTTAAGAGAAAGATTTTTTTCCAAAGGGGGCTACTTAGCAGTAGATTCAGTGTCTAATGCCTTCTGGGCTCAGCAAATGTGTTCTTTATTCCTCACACTTGACTAAATACCTTTCAGGAGACCTCAGCATTTTTCCCAAGTGTTTATCATTTTATTATCAAAGAAAAAAAGTGCCTTCCTCTTTATTTCATAATGTTAGAATTGTTGCTGTATCAGACTGAGACCTCAGCTAAAGAATACCACTGATGTCCTAAGCATTATTTAAGGTTAAACCGATCGTGGGTTATTCTACATGAGAAGAGCTAATCACTGGAGTAGGGTGGAGAGCCACGGAGGATGTGCATGATGCCACACCATCTATCAAGCAGTCACCTGGGAGCAGAGTGTTTTTTTCACTGCCATTGTTTAAAACTGACAAGGAATAGTGATGATAAAAAGCAGAATAACTGGCTGGGTGTGGTGGCTCACGCCTGTAATCCCAGCACTTTGGGAGGCCGAGGCGGGCAGATCACGAGGTCAGGAGATCCAGACCATCCTGGCTAACACAGTGGAACCCCGTCTCTACTAAAAAAATTAGCCGGGCATGGTGGCGGGCGCCTGTAGTCCCAGCTATGCAGGCGGCTGAGTCAGGAGAATGGCGTGAACCCGGAAGGTGGAGCTTGCAGTGGGTGGAGATGCACCACTGCACTCCAGCCTGGGCAACAGAGCGAGACCCCATCTCAAAAAAAAAAAAAAAAAAAGCAGAATAACTTTTAGTTATTTTTTTATTATTTTAAATTCTCTACAGACCACGGTCCCTCTTATTGCCTGCATCCAGTACAGACAACTCTTCATTCTCTCTCCCCCATCTCCCCATGCCCATGGCATGTCACTGCCACTAAGCATGTTACAAGAACATAGCACACTGTGTTCAATAATCTCACAAGGGAGCTACTCTTATTTTACAGATGAGGACAATGAGGTTTGGAGAGGTTAAGTAACTTGCCTGAGTTCCCACAACTAAGTTACAGAACCTGAGCTTCTGTCTGTGAAGTGTGGCCTTGGCCTGCCTTATGCATTGGGGTCTCCTGGCACAGAGTGGGCATCTAGCAATGATTGAACAAATCAGGAAAGAGCTTTGTCCCAAAGTTTCCAGTTTGATGTATTTTAGAACTGCTAATAAAGGCATCTGAGAAAATCTTCACTCCTTAAAAACATAAAAAGAAAAAAAAAGAGCAACAAAATATGAAACCTGAATACCTGAATTTTGTGACTCATTCTTTAAATCACATACCATATCCATGGAATATAGACTATAGAGTAACACAGACCATGGCCTGTGAGTTGAGCACTGGGAAGAATTAAAACATATCTGGTGGCCACTGCTATTTTCTAATCACCTTTATAAAGAGCATTTTCATAAGGAGTTTTGTCATTTAGTCTAAACGATCCTGGGAGACAGGTGTTGTTCTCACTCTGTAGATGAAGAAACCAAAGCTCAAAAGAGCAATATAAGTTATTACAGTTACAGAGCAAGTGAGTTGCTGAGCTTAGCCAGGATTCAGCTCAAGCTTGCTTGACACCAGAACACTTCAGTCTTAATATTTCTGAGCAGAACCAAAATTCCTAGGGTCTTAGACCACTAACAAATAGACATGAATGTTATCCAGACTTCCAACCTCCTTGCTGAGTCAGTCTGAAGTGAACCTACAGAATATGCCTTCAGGAGCCAATTAAGCAATAGCTTCTGCAATTCTATGCTCACAATTGGCTTTTAGAAACAGTTATGGGTGAAAATTCCATAAAAAGCCCTTTAATATATAAACCCAAATGCCAGAGTCAAGATTTTGGCAACAAAAATTTTTAATTTTTGTTCAAATTATTAACAGTTTTCACTGTGTAGCACAATTGCCTTTTCACATATGAAGTCTATTCATTTCCCCTATATTTTCTGGGTAATTCCTTTTCTCTAAGAGTGAAAGCTTTAGCACCAATATACAATTAAAGTTCAAAAACAATGATTAAAATAGAGCAGGGTTGTCAGTAAATTTAACAAACATTTGGGCTGTGGTTACAATGTGCTAGATGCTATCTAATTCTTTTATAAATATTAACTGATTTAATCCTACACCAACCCTATAAAATAGATGCTATTATTGTCATCTGCAATTCACGCAGGACGCAACTGGTACAGAGGGGTTCAGCAAGTTGTCCCAAGTCAGAGCTGGAAAGGGGCAGAGGTAGGGTTCAAACCAAGAGCCTAGCTTCAGGATCATGCGCATGATTCCTCTACTATGCTGCCATTTGCAGTCACTTACCATCACTTCAGATTCCTTGCTTTGCTTCCCCCCTTTTAGAGTTAGATACTTGATGCTGGTCTGGGTTAAGTATTTGCCTTTTATTCATCTGTTCCTTCTGCAAACATGCATTGGCAGCCTTATTGTACCAATTTATTTCCTGCCCTGCCCGTCATTTTTCTGGAACTTCCCTTCTCCCCTCTGCCCCTAACCCACCCCCGTCTTAACAGTGACCCCCATAATAAATATGCTTATTCTCATGGCCCTGCACCTCAATCATGTACCTTAGGCAGGAGTCATTGTTTGACCCATGCAGAGTTCTTATTCAGACATGTTGAGACTGAAACTGAACAAGTTTCCTCCAAATGCATAGACATAAGGTGCAAGGATCCAGAGGTCTTAGTGGCTGAGAAGTGAGAGGGGATGAGGAAGCTAGCCTTCAGGAGAAGCAGAGATCCAAGTTTAAGGGTGTCATGATGAGTCATGGAGTCTCTTTTGTTCCCAAAGTCCAGCCTCAGTTTCGCCCTTAGATTCCATAAGTCATCCCAGTTTACTAATGATCAAGTGTGATTTTGCTTCAGGTGAATACTGAGGAAAATATGAGTACCTTGATGACCAAAGGAGTCCAGACAAATACAGTCACTTCTTTTTTACTAAGCTTGTGTTGGGTTCTGGAGGTAGAGAAAACATCTTGCTCTCAAATATTTCACATTCTAGGGAAGGTGACAGACATTCAGACAGAAATTGCAAATTTCCTTTTAGCTGAAATAGTCAGTATGGGTTGTTGCTTGGTTAATTGAAAAAGCAAATTAAAATGAAGAACTATGAAAAATTATACATAAACCTTTTATTTGTAACTTAAACATAAAATAATAAATTTATCATCTATTCTTTTGAAATAACGCCAAGCCATTTTTTAAAAAACTTCTATAAATTTCCATTTTACATTCAAATGATTATCAGAAATCAAATATTCTGATAATATCAAGTTTGAATGTGGCTTCATGGGCATACATATTGCTAGTAAGTAGAGCAGCTTTTAGTATGTTGTAAGAACATAACATTGCTTAATGAGGTTGAATGTGTGACTCTCATGATGTAGGCTGATGATGTAGGCATATACCACAGGTTTATTTTATTTTCAACTTTTATTTTAGATTCAGGGGTACATGTACAGGTTTGTTACGTTGGTATATCATGTGATGCTGAGGTTTGGGGAATGACTGATCTTGTCACTCAGTCAGTGAGCATGGTACCCAACAGGTAGTTTTTCACACTTTTCCCCCTCCATCCTCCCTTTTGGAGCCCCTAGTGTCTATTATTTCCACTTTGTGTCCATGTGCACTCAATGTTTAATACCATTCTGGATATCAGCCTTGGCCAAGAACTTATGACTGAATGCTCAAAAGCAATTGCAACAAAAGCAAAAGTTGGCAAGTGGGACCTAATTAAACTAAAGAGCTTCTACACAGCAAAAGAAACTATCAACAGAGTAAAAAATACCCTACAGAATGAAAGAAAATATTCACAAACTATGCATCTGACAAAGGTCTAATATCCAGAATCTATAAGTAATGTAAACAAACCCACAAGCACAAACCAAATAACCCCTTTAAAAAGTGGGCAAACGACATGAACAGACACCTCTCAAAAGAAGACATACAAGAGGCCAACAAACCTGTGAAAAAATGCTGAGCGTCACTAATCACCAGAGAAATGCAATGCAAAACCACAATGAGACACTATCTCACACCAGTAAGAATGGCTATTATTAAAAAGTGAAAACATAATAGATGCTGGTGAGGCTGTGCAGAAAAGGGAATGCTTATATATTGTCATATATCATTGGTAGAAATGTAAGTTAGTTCAAGTACTGTGGAAAGCATTTTTTAGTTGTTTCTTAGAGAGACCATAGCCAAAGTGCCTTAGTTAATATTTCTAGTTCCTTAAAATGTACTGAGAATTTAAAAGTACTTTCAAAATTATCAGAGTGACTTCCGGATTTTTATAATTTTTTTCACAAATGTTTACAGCTATCTTGCCCACATCTAATTTAGTGTCATTGTTTTAGCTGCTCAGCATTACAAAGTCTTCCCAAAGTATTTGATTTCATTATCATGCAAAGGGCATCTCTCTTTTCCTATTTACTTAGTATTTTATTTAATATTTCATTAAATCACATAAATACACTAACAGATAAAACTAACATAGCTGGGTTTGAGGACAAGCTCAGTGATTGCTGGTCAGCATGGGGCTACAGATAGAATAGAAGCTGTAGGTATTTATAAATCTGTTTACCATCTGGGAACCTTTCACCCTGCAGTGGCCTGATCCACTGACATGTGTAAGAGAGTGATTGAAGAGAGTGAGTTAGTCCAGTAAATCAATTAAGACAGAGTTGATTAAATGGATGTCAGCCAAGAAAGCGTCTACCACACTAAGTACAGGTGATGATTTAAAGGTTGATGCAGGTTTCAGTGAGGCAGAAGGATGCAGGTCTACATGACATACGAGGACTTGGAGGAACTTCATGGAGGTAGTGTCACTTCAGCAGACCAGTTAGAGAAGGCATCCCAGGTACAGATCTAGCATGATCAAAGGAATATATGACCCATCTGAGTAACCTCAGGGTCTAAAACATTGGGGTGGAAAGCCTTTATTTTAGTGATAAGCACATGTCTTATTTCTTATTTCTAGAATTTCTTATTTCAAGTTTTTAGTCTCCATAGATCTTTCTGATACTTGGTGTTTGTCTTGCTCTGAGTGTGCATGATAAACCATGCAGAAGCCC
Organism: Symphalangus syndactylus; assembly: GCF_028878055.3. Taxonomy (NCBI): domain Eukaryota; kingdom Metazoa; phylum Chordata; class Mammalia; order Primates; family Hylobatidae; genus Symphalangus; species Symphalangus syndactylus. The sequence continues at coordinate 129,890,301 of NC_072429.2, read as the reverse complement.
AGCTTTTCCTCCTTTCTGTTCTCAGCTATCTAAAACCTTCCTAGGGTCTCACCTGCTGCTGATAGAACAGCCAATCCTAAGTAACTGAGTTGCCTTCTCATATCTCTAGCATGGGCCTGCTCCTGACTTACTGTTGTAGTATTCATCAAACTACTGTTGGCCCTCTCTGATACCATGACTATCATCTCTCCCCCTCTCCTGTCATCTTGGGGACTAAACCCCCCATGAAGTAGAGGATCATGTCTGTCTTGTTCAACTCTACATTTATAGTGTCTAATACAGTACGTTGTCTTAAGTAGGATCTCAATAAAAAATTTGTTGAATAGATAAATGATTTAATTTAATAAAAGGCAGCATACCATAGCCTCGGTATTGACTGTTCCCCTGTGTCTGAAACACTCTTCCCTAGCTCTCCACAGGTCTAGCTCCTTCTGTCCTTCAGGTACCAGTTAAACATCACTTCCTTGAAAATTTCTTCATTGACCATTTTGCTAAAGCAGCCACAAACTCCCCTTAAACTTCACTACAGGGTTTTCTGCTTTTAGAACAATGTTTCTGCAAAAGTGAACACCACGTCTGTTTTTCTTTTCTGCTGATTCTTCATGCCAAGCACTAAGCCACCTACTCCTGGACTTTGCAAATAAATGATTAAATGAGTGAACTATGATCCAAGTTTCAGAAACAAAAAAAAAAAGAAAGAAAGAAAAACACGGGCTTGGGTCTTCACTATGCACTTACCAAATGCATGACTCTGAGTTGCCTGATTTACTTAAACTCTTTGATTTTCAGTATCTTCAGATGTATAATGGAATGAAAATAGCATCATATTCCCTTTTATGATTAATGTGAGGTTTCAATTAGACAATGAATAGGAAGCACTTGGTGTGCTATGTAATGTGTGATCAACAACAATAAGATATTTTTTATAACTCCGGAACAAGTCTCTCCCCAGTGCCTGGACCTCGGCTCCAGTTAATGCCACTTTGCCTGCAGTGGAGAGAAAGAGGTTAATGAGAAGTCTCTCCATTTGTGAGAGCCTGAAAGTGGCGAGCTCTTCCTGAAGCTGTTCAGAAACACTGCTGCTATGTGTAAGCCCAAAAGTGCTGTCTGATTCACAGGGCTGCCCTGATACCTTTATCTTCACTGCTATAAGCATTTGCATAAAATAAAGATCCTGAATCCCTCACTGTTTTCACCTTGACTTCCCCTTGGGGTGCACTGTAGCAATTGATGCCTGTGAAACCATTTTGATGGCATGAATAGAGTATGTTATGTGAGATGAAAGGGGAATCCAGACAGGAGCCACTAATGAGCTTTGAATCAATCCAGGGTCTCTTTTCATGCAAATGGAAAAACTCAGGGAGAAAAAGATGTGCAGAATGTGAGCACAAAGGCCACCCAGGGCCACAGTCTGGCTCCAGGAGAGAAGCTGGTACTTCTGATCCCCAAAGCCAGAAAAGGATATATTGCACACCAGCAGGAGTTGGGAATCGTATTAAAGAGCAAACTTTCCTATTTTATTTCAGAGTGTGTTTTCAGGGAATTTAAATGATGTTTCTCAGGCAGTGAACAAATGTGAGGGAAACAAAAGTGTTGAAAATGGGCTTTTATAAGCAGACTCCAGGCAAACTCCCATGTCTTGCAGAAAATGCTTTACAAAGGGAGGAGCTGGGATGGTTGCCAGTAGCACAACTGGCTGGAGGCTGGCAAGCCTGGGTGCTTGAGAATTTTGCCAGTAAAATTTTATTTTCAAAGTGTCCCATGAAAGCATCGATGACTTGAGGATCTAATGAGTGTTGCCACTTAAAGACTATTTAATAATTTTGTTTTATTTTTAGAGACAGAGTCTCACTCTGTTACCCAGGCTGGAGTACCGTGGCATGATCATAGCTCCCTGCAGCCTTGAACTCCTGGGCTCAAATGATCCTAGAAACTATTTCCCCAATGTTCTCTACCAGGAACATTACTGGTCACTGGAGAAAATGCATCCGTGAGCTGGATACAGCCCCTGCCTTCTGTATGTTCACAAGTTTGCTCGAGAAATATTTACTTAGAACCTGCTACTCTCAAGCACTGAGGAAGTTGCTGAGGATCCTGAGTGAACAAAGAAGACAGAATCACTGTCTTCAAAATATCTGTAGTCTTGTTAGGGGAACCAGACAACTAAACATGTGTGATGAGCGTTACAAGAAGGGAAGTTGAAGGATAAAAAGGTTCCGTGTTGCAGGGCAATGGTACGTAGACCTCTCAAAGGAAAGAACATTAAGCAACTTTAAAGCAGAACTGTGAAGGATGATTCAGAGCTGTGAAAAACTGGGGAGAGATTTATGAAGACTGTGAGTTAAGAAAGTGATTGGACAGTAGCTCACACCTGTAATTCCAGCGCTTTGGGAGACCAAGGTGGGTGGATCACTTGAGGTCAGGAGTTCAAGACTAGCCTGACCAGCATGGTGAAACCTCGTCTCTACTAAAAATACAAAAAATTAGGCAGGTGTGGTGGCAGGTACCTGTAATCCTAGCTACTCATAAGGCTGAGGCAGGAGAATTGCTTGAACCCGCAGGCAGAGGTTGCAGTGAACCAAGATCTTGCCACTGGGTGACAGAGTGAGACTCCGTCTCAAAAAAATATAAAAAAGAAAGAAAGTGATTGGAGATTTTAAGGAAGTAAAAAGCCTTCTTTGTGCTTTTTGCCAAAAATGAGAGGGAAGGGAAGGAGTGACTGGAATCCCAACAGTGGTCAGTAGGTATTATAAGGGGTTTGGAATTTCTCCTAAGAACAGCAGGGTTTAAATTCAGTAAGTGGCATAATAGAGACTAAGAGGTATGTTAAAACCAAAACTAAGTCAGGCAATCTATGGGATTGGCCTGCCTATGAAAATACAGATTCACATCCTCCAAGAAGACACTGGACATATGATCATATATGATCACCACAGCCTTCGCATTTCACATTCATTTACTCCTGGGCCATTGTCCCATCCCAGATTTTTTCACTGATAGAATCTCCCCTTTCCCCTGCTTGAATTTAGTGTTTGTATTCAATCTGCTTTAGTATTGTTGCTGTATCTTCTGGCACTAGCCCATCCACGCTCTGTTTTCATTGCAAGACAGTGTAGTTGTCCTGTCCACTCCCATTCTGACCATTTCCAGGCTCTTTTTCTGGTTATGTCATTCTCGCCTGTGCCTAGGTGGCTGCAGAAACCCTCTTGCTCTGTGCAACCTAAAGTAAGACATGCTGAAATCATAAGGTCAAGCAAGGACCTGGATTTGCTTCATAATGATAGCCCAAGGATGACTAATAAATAGGTTTCATTTTCTTTGTTAATTCCATTCAATTAGTGATGCCGGCCAGTGCTGTTTCTGGAGGCTGAGCAAGAGCCAGTGTTCAAGTGAATTAATGATGTCTACATGGACAGAAGTAAGAAAGTTAAGCAGTACATGCTTGGGTCATTTTTCTTCCCCAGTCCAGAGTAAATATTAATACCTGCCTATGGGAAGTCTATTCAGGTAGATCCAAGGCTCCACCCTTTACAAGTCTAGAAACCCAGGAGTCCTCTTGATACCCCTCTTTCCCTCTTTCACAGTTGCAATTCCTACAAGTCTCCCTGCCATGTACCCATGTTTCTCCATCTCCACTGCCATGAATTTGGTCTAAGTTACCTTCATCTCTTGCCTGGATGATTACATTAACCATTTAATTCCTTTCATTCTTCCTTCCCCCTATATTAACCATTTCATTGAATCTACTCTTTTCTGTATTTCAGTTGGCATGATGTTGAAAAAAATCTAAATGTGATCATTTCTCTGATCTCCAAGCCAAACACTTTAGTTGCTTCTGGTAACTCTTGAGATAAACACCCAGCAAGGCCCAGCATGTCTCCATACCCTCACCCCACTCCACTCCACTGCACTTGGCTGGACGCTAGCCACGATCCTTCTTTTGGTTTCTCAAACATGCTGTGCTCTCTTCAATCAGGCCTTTGCACATACTGCTCTCTTCTGTTAGAATGGTATTCCACAACCATTAGCACACACATAAACACATTTGTACATGCTTGCACACACACCCTTTGATTAACTGCTCATCTAAGTTAATCCTTTCACTTTGGACTCTTAATGAACCATTTGTGTCTCTTTCACATAACTTGTTACAGATGTAGTTGTGTAATTATTACTATGCTTATTTGATTACTACCTGAACTCTCCCGCCAGACCATACAGCCATCATGTCTTGCTTGATCTGTTCACCAATGTTCTCTATCTATTGTTGTGCTTGGCACTGGAAATGGTTACAGGAATTATGAGTCATAGCTTTATAGCTAATTTATTTTCTGTTAAATGTTACACTAAGATAAATTTTAATAAAAAGGAAGATTAAATGAAGAATGTGTAAATTGCGTATCTATACTCACCCATTTTTCCTGTAACTAAGAAAACCATATAAACATTTCTGTTGGCAAAGTCAACATTGTAATTACTAAATCAAAGGTAGACAATTCCAATGTCTTCCATAAGACAGTTTCAAATCTTCCATAAATCTATGCAAATAGAGAGCATGTTAATGCATGTCAATATATACTTTAATATAGTTTAGTATTTTAAAAACCAGTAATACAATAAGGGTTTAATTTTCAACTGTACGATATTATATACTCTCTCACTTCACAATTATTACTTGTAGAACAGTGGACTGACAGGACAAGGATCAGTTAAATCAAGTTCATAATTACAGAAATCCTACAAGAAATATATATTGAGGCCCTATATAAACCAGGTGCTATTTACTAGGTGCTGGGATTATTGTACTGAACAAAAGAGACAAAAGGCATATCATCATAAAGCTTATATCTAAGTGAAATAGATAGACTATAAGCAAGATAAGTTAATAAAATATATAGAAAATTAAATAATGTTGAGTCCTAAGAAAGAAAAAAATAAATAAAACAGGAAAGGAGCATGATATGGTTTGGCTGTTTCCCCACCCAAATCTCACCTTGAATTGTAATAATCCTCACATGTCAAGGGCAGGGCCAGGTGGAAATAATTGAATCATAGGGGCAGTTTCCCCCATACTGTTCTCCTGTTAGTGAATAAGTCTCATGAGATCTGATGGTTCTATAAACATGAGTTCCCCTGAACAAGCCTCTCTTGCCTGCTGCCATGGAAGATGTCATTTTGCTCTTCCTTTGTCTTCTACCATGATTGTAAGAGCTCCCAGCCATGTGGAACTGTGAATCCATTAAACCTCTTTCCTTTATTCATTACCCAGTCTCAGATATGTCTTTATTAGCAGCGTGAGAAGAGGCTAATGCAGAGCACATGAAATGAGAGGCCAGGAACATGTGACCACTGAGATATGGGCATAAGGTGAGGTCTCCACAACAGGGTAACTTTTGCATAAAGGCCTCAAGAAAGTGGGATGCATTCATTATTGCTTATTCATTCAGTTTTCTACAATTATTTATAAACTGGGCTGTTTTAATGTCTGAGGCTGTCTGTTTTTACTACCCTCTTGCTTATAAAGCATCATTTATGAACAAATACATTTATTCACAATTTTTTGTGGGCGTTGGGGTATGTCCTGGGTGCTCCCAAGGGATTATGTTGCTCACTAAGCATCACTTTTCCCACATGTCGTAACCCAAAGACATCCAGGAGAATGGTGCAAACTGCTGGTAGATCTGCCATTCTGGGGTCTGGAGGACGGTGGCCCTCTTCTCACAGCTCCAATAGATGGTGCCCCAGCAGGGACTCTGTGTCGGGGCTCTGACCCCACATTTCCCTTCTGCACTGCCCTAGTAGAGGTTCTCCATGAATGCCCCATCCCTGTAGCAAACTTCTGTCTGAGCATCCAGGTATTTCCATACATCTTCTGAAATCCAGAAGCCAGAGGTTCCCAAACCCCAATTCTTAATTTCTATGTACTCACAGGCTCAACACCATGTGGAAGCTGCCAAGACTTGGGGCTTGCACCCTCTGAAACCATGGCCTGAGCTCCACATTGGCCCCTTTCAGCCACATCTGGAGCTGCTGGGACACAGGGCACCAAGTCCCTAGGCTGCACACAGTATGGGTACCCTGGGCCTGGCCCATTCAACCATTTTCTCCTAGGCCTCTGGGTCTGTGATGGGAGGAGCTGCCATGAAGACCTCTGACATGCCCTGGAGACATTTTCCCCATTGTCCTGGAGATTAACATTCAGCTCCTCGTTACTTATGCAAATTTATGCAGGCAGCTTGAATTTCTCCTCAGAAAATTGTTTTTTCTTTTCTATCACATCATCAGGCTGCAAATTTTCCAAACTTTTATGCTCTGCTTCCCTTATAAAACTGAATGCCTTTAACAGCACCCAAGTCATCTCTCGAATGCTATTCTGCTTAAAAATTTCTTCCCGCAGATACCCTAAATCATTTCTCTCAAGTTCAAATTTCCACAAATCTCTAGGGCAGCAGCAAAATGCCACCAGTCTCTTTGCTAAAATATAACAAGGGTCACCTTTGCTCCAGTTCCCAACAAGTTCCTCATCTCCATCTGAGACCATCTCAGCCAGGATCTTATTGTCCATGTCATTATCAGCATTTTGGTCAAAGCCATTCAACAAGTCTCTAGGGAGTTCCAAACTTTCCCAGATTTTCCTGTCTTCTTCGGAGCCCTCCAGACTGTTCCAACCTCTGCCTGTTACCCAGTTCCAAAGTTGCTTCCACATTTTGGGGTATCTTTTCAGCAGCGCCCAACTCCCAGTACCAATTTATGGTATTCATCTGTTTTCACGCTACTGGTAAAGATATACCCGAGCCTGGGTAATTTATGCAGGAAAAAGGGTTTAATTGGACTTACAGTTCCACGTGGCTGGGGAAGCCTCACAATTATGGCAGAAAGCAAGGAGGAGCACATCCCATCTTACATGAATGGCAGCAGGCCAAGAGAGAATGAGAGCCAAGTGAAAGGATTTTTCCTTATCAAACCATCAAATCTAGTGAGACTTATTCACTACCATGAGAACAGTAAGGAAGAAACCACCACTGTGATTCAATTATCTCCCACCAGGTCCTTCCCACAACACGTGGGAATTATGGGAGTACAATTTAAGATAATATTTGCCAAACCATACCACAAGGCATTATTCTGGGCCTTGGATACAAAAAGATGAACTCAAGGAACTCCGAGTTTACCAACTGGTATATAAGCAAACAGGTGCCATGTGGCGTAATAAATGCTGTGAGAAAGATCTGAGCAAAGGGACGTGCTATTGGAGGTAGTGACTAATCCCCTTCACCACGGAAATGAGATTTACCCTAAAATTTGAAGATGAGTAGGAGTCCATGTGCAAACCACAGGAAATGACAATGGAGAAAGGATATTTAAGGACAGAAGAATAGTAGCACGCGTTGTAGTGACCTGTGCTCAGTTTAACACAATAAATAGCCCATGATCTCCTGCTCAGAATAGAGGATGCGAGGATAGACAAGACTATCCCTCATTACAGGATCCTAGAGTGTGTCAGGGGTGGGAGAAGAAAACAAGGGTTAACCAAGGAGAGCTGGACTTTTCCATTCAAAGATATAAATCTAGTTCCACAGATTTTTTTTTTTTTTTTTTTTTTTTTTTTTCTGAGGCAAGGTCTTTCTCTGTTGACCAGGCTGGAGTGCAGTGGCACAAACACAGCTCACTGCAGTCTCGACCTCCCTGGCTCAAACGATCCTCCTACCTCAGCCTCCAAGTATCTGGGACTACAGGCACATGCCACCATGCCTGGTTAATTTTAAAATTTTTGGTAGAGATGAGGTCTTGACATATTGCCCAAGCTAGTCTCAAATTCCTGTGCTCAAGCATTCTTCCCAGCTCAGCCTCCCAAAGTGCTGGGATTACAGGCCTGAGCAACCACACTCGGCCTGGCTCCACACATTTAACTTCAGATGAATTGCATTTAATAACTGCTTCCCTAGGCATTTCTTCGCATCAGAAAATCTGATGCTGAGTCCACGTGTCTGAAAAGCAGCTGAGTTCCACAAAAGGAAACTCACTATGGGTCCTCTTAGATTGCAGTTGTAAAGTTTCTTAATTTTTCATTTAAAAAATGTTTTTAGTTTTCGTAGTGTATGGTAGCAACAATTTTTGGCACCATTTGACATATTTTCATTGGTTTAACTGTACTGTTCTGTTTTATTTTTATTTGTTTGCATTAAGGATTCAGTTAAGTAATCACTGAGTATCATGTGTACGTTTTGTTTAACTGTAGACATAATTGTGCACCTCTAATTGCAGTGGTAATTACATTTTCAATTTCCGAAAATGGGGCTTGGAGGGATTTTTTTAGGAACAGCTTTCTGATAAGGTGAAGGGGAAGCTTCCAACTGGCTCTGGGGTCTGATAGACTAGATACTGGCCCTTCTTTGCTGTATAACCTTGAGAAACTACTTCTCCGAGACTTCATTTTCTCATTTGTTAATCTATAATAAGTTATTTCTGCCATGAGGTTATGTTGAATGTTCTATGAAATTATATATGAAGCTCTTAACTCAGGCCCCGGCCCATAGTAGTTGCTTCAGAGCCAACTAGATGGTAGCTCTGAAGTAAGAATGCATATCTTTCCATGCCATTCCGGGAGCCTGTCAGTCTCTACCTGTAAAGTCTTGCTCTAGGATCTTGGCTGTCTTACTCTCTATGTATCTATATATCTCCCATATCTAGAACTGAGCTGACATGTAGTATGTTCTCAATAAATATTTGTTAGATGAATAAATAAATACATATAATGTTTGAACCCTCACCCAGTTTTCAGGAACCCTCCTTAGAAACTGGTCCCTCATCTTCCTTAATGAACAATGATTCTTTCCTCCTCTGAGGCTTTGTTGCATACTATTAGCTCCAATCATAGGAATATCCCACATGCTGCCTTAATGTATAATTTTCTAAGAGCCATGTGGATCCGATAAGAGGTGATTAGAATACATTTTGTAGGAAGTGCAGTTGTTGGAGCTATTTTGGGAATCAGGAGAATTTGGTTTCAATTCTTTGCTATTTATGATCTAGGTGCTCATGTTGCTAGGTAATCAGTTTACTATAGCCATGTTTTCGTTTTATTTGGAAAATAATCTGTTTTATGGAACTATAGTAAAAGTTGAGTATAATAATGTGCTTAGTAGTGCTTGCCACAGGATAGGCCAGCATTTCTCAATCCTACCTGAGTATCCCAAAAACCTAAGGAGTTTTTAAAAACTCCACCTGCTTGACCATTTTTCTCTGAGTCCAGTTCAGCAGGTCTGGGTGGGGTCAGGGCAGCTGCACTTTTATGAACCTTCAAAACATTCTGATGAATGGTCAGATCACAGAATCCATGGGATAGCCTCATAAATATGTCCATGGACTTGAATTTCAGGGAGGAACATCTTCTCAACTAGGTCCTGTGAATGACCTTTCTTGTGTCTCTCTTCAGTTCCCATTTCTTCCCTACATTTGGATCATTTTATGTGCTGCATCACCACCTTTTTATCTCCTGTGCCACATCACCACCTTTTTTATCTCCTGTGCCATTCTCTTCCTAACATAAATTCTTCCATTTTTCTCACTCTGGTAATTAAAATATCACCGTAATACAACACATAGTATAAGGATGATTTGCGATCAAACACTTTTACAAACTGACCGTGGGGTCCCGGAGTGTGTGTGGATTGTGTATTACAGCTCTATTGCTTCCCTTACAAGTGCAGATGCAGTGGCATCTTAATTAAACATCCCCAGCCATTGACAGAGCACTAGTGCCCCTCAAAGCTGTAATTAGCACCTACTCCCACCCAGCGCCAATTGAGAGAACAGGGCCACAAGTACCTGGGAAGTTGACAAATAGCACAAATGAACACAAAATGGACATGATGTTGGGGCATTTGCAGAAAGCATGCCTCTTAGTCCCATGATGGGATAGCACTCAAGAGAAGAAAGGGCTTCATCATATGTCATTCAATGGGCACTTCATTAATAAAGCCTTTTGCATGAGAGGCAGAGTTAAGTAGAGGTGAGAGGAGGGAGAAGGATTTTAGCCAGGCCCCTCACATATTTAACTGCATTGAATTCTCACAGCAACTCTTTGAAGTAGACAATATTATTGCTATTAATATTTGCCAAATTAGGGAACTAAGGCACAGAAAGATGAGGTAGTTTACCTAATGGATATCCAATGATAGAATCAGAATCTAAACTTCTTCGTCAGACTTAATCCAAGACTTTTCCCATCTCACCAAGAATCCCAGTAAGGAATAACAAGGGAAAGGATCGCACCCTGCAACTGCCGCTTGATTAACTGTTCAGGTTGTGCAAGTAACTTAATCTCTCCTGGACTCAGTCTGTCCATTATATGAAAATGATTATTTCTGCAAGCTGATTATCAGGGTTTCAAGAGAAACACATGAAAGAATGAACGGTGACAATGCTTAATACCCATAAATAACTACAAAGATATGAGGAACTGTGATGATTAGAACTTGCCTCTCTTAAAGTCAGTTTGACACTATAGTAAACCATAGACCAAGAAAAACTTTATCTCTCTATAGTGATATGCCTCAACTAGATACTTCCACATGACCTATTATTATCATATCAATGATAATTACCCTATTTTCTACTATTCAACTAAAAGTATTAAACTTCATCTATCACAGTAAACCATGTAACCAAGTAAACCATGTGTCAGAAGCCAGCCTCTTGCCTAGTTTCCACAACACAAGGACTTTTTAGAATTTAATTCACGTTGCTAGTTAACCCATTACTTTGCTTTTATCTACTGTGGTAATCACAATAGAAATATTATTGTTCGGTGTTAGGAACCCACTTTCAGGCTGCGTGTGTCTCACTTCCTCTCATCTTTGATGAAGAGCTAGTGCCTTGTAAGCCTGGTTTCTTTTGTATGTTTCCTGTTTCTATAAGTGTAGCTCACTCTCCCAGGCAACCAAACTCAAAACTAGCTATCATGGTGGCCACACCCTCTTTCTTTCCTGCCATCTCGGTCGCCAGTTCTATGAATCTTATCTCACCTGGACACTCCAGGAGCTTCCCCACCTGGTCCCTCTGCCTCCAGCCTTGGCTCCTCCCAGAACACATTCTCCAAATCCCAGTCAAAGTGATCTTTTAAAACATAAATCCACTTATGCCACTCTGCTGCTTAGTACCATTTAGTGGCTTTCAGTTGTAGTTGGAATTAAACACGAACATTGTATGCTCACCTGCAAGACCTAGCTACACCTCCAACCTCATTGCTATCACCACCCTCCAGCCACACCATTGCTCATTTCTACCTCAGGATATTTGTAGTTATTATTTTTAATTCCTGGATTTCTCATTGCACTACACAGGACAGACTCCTTCCAAATTTTCAGGTCTCAATTTTAAATATCAGTTCCTTGGTAAGGCCATTCTTAATCCCTGATATGAATCGCTGTCATCAACCATTGTACTCTCTCATCATGACCTGTTTTTGCATAGCACTCATCACATCTTGTAAATGTGTGTAGGTATCTTTGGGTATGTAATACTTAATGTATCTTCCTTATTAGAATGTAAGCTCCACCATAGTCAGAACCACATCCATTTGGTTCACCACTATATATCCAACACTCAGCAGAGTGCCTGGCAAATAATAAGTACTCAATAAATATGTCTTATTCATAGAATGATATGAAATTAGCAATTCCAAAGGGAGTTCATCTAAAAGCCCCATGACTTCTCCACCCTCCACCCTCCCATCTGAGACTCGCTGGTCAGCCTAACAGGACCGTCCCTCTTCATTTGTTCCAGGAGCGGCTTGTGCTTTCCGTACTTCCCCGGTTTGTTGTCCTGGAAATGATCAACGACATGACCAATGTGGAAGACGAGCACCTGCAGCACCAGTTCCATCGGATCTACATCCATCGCTATGAGAACGTCAGGTGAGAAACACAACACCCTTGCCCCGGCTCTCCACATGATCCATGTGTGTTTGGGTGCTCTCATTGCACTTCCGTGACTTCTGTCTGCTTGAATGTCAGCACCGTTCCTCATTCGGTTGATTAATTCATTACCTAGTGATTATTCATCAGAGAGTTCTACATTTCCAAATTAAGACTGGAGAAGAATGTCACAGAATAAAATTATATTTGCTGGTTGACTTACTGCCTAGCTCTCCTATAGTAGGCGTGCCTGTCTTTACATTTTGTGTGGGAAAGGCAAACACCTTTTAGACTATGATAAGAAAAATAATCCCGGAATGTAATCTGGGGGTTTCAGGCGTGATCACATACATCCCCTCCTTATATTTCTCATAAGTGTGTTTAAAACAATATAAAAAGGATGACAGTTTATTTTCCTTTGCAAACGTATTTTTGGCCAACCATCCATCTATCCATCCACTCATCCATCCATCCATCCATCCATGCATGTATCTTCCCACTCACTCCCCCATCCATGCATCAGTGCCCTCTATGTGCCCAGCACAACACTGGACAACATGGCATGTACTGAAAATCAAAGGGTGAACTCCATGGTGAGGCACACCAGCTTTAAAATCCCAATTCTGCCTATTCCTTGGGAAATTTATTTACCTGAATCTCAAAATTCTTCCCTATAAAATGAGCATCTTCTTAGCCACTTTGCAGAGCTTTATGTGGATGATGTAAGTGAAGATTAATACAAAATATAAAACAGGCAGAGTTAAGCAAGTAGTAGAGCATTCAGTATATTGTAGTTCATTTCGGACATGTTTCCTAGTTGCAGTCAAAAGAATCCAACCATGACTGATTTAAAAGAAATGTACTGGCCGGGCGTGGTCGCTCATGCCTGTAATCCCAGCACTTTGGGAGGCCAAGGTGGGCGGATCACGAGGTCAAGGGATTGAGACCATCCTGGCCAACACGGTGAAACCCCATTGCTACTAAAAATACAAAAATTAGCTGAGAATGGTGGTGCATGCCTGTAGTCCCAGCTACTCAGGAGACTGAGGCAGGAGAATTGCTTGAACCTGGGAGGCAGAGGTTGCAGTGAACTGAGATCACGCCACTGAACTCCAGCCTGGCAACAGAGCAAGACTCCATCTCAAAAAATAATAATAATAATAAATGTATTGAAAGGTTATGTCGTGGATTACAGAAGAGTTAGGGAAGAATGGAGAAGTACATGAGGGAAATGGGCCAGAGTGAAGCAAGGCCACAGAGTGAAAGGCATAGGCAAAATCAAGCCAGAGTACTAGGCCAGTTAGGAGGCCACTGCCACTGTCTCTGACCAGTCCATTGCTTGTGCAATCAACCCTGTCCCCTGACACGGCATGTCACCACTGCAATTCCTCCTGCAGCCCCAGAAACTGGTATTGCTGTCTTTGCTCTGCCCTGACTTCCTGCTCCTGCTGCTTCTTTGCATCTCAAGTTAAAGCCTGGAGCAGATGGGTCTGACTGGCTGGGCCCAGTCATTTTCTTAAAGTGCCTGGAAAGCAAGTCTCTGGCATTTTCAGCTTATACAGTGGAACTGTATTTCCCACTCACCAAATATCATAAGGTAAAAATTTCCCAAACATAGTCACAGTCCTTACATTAAGCAACTTCAAAAATGACAAACCTATTCTCATAGTTCCTTTCCTCCTAATGTCAGCAGGACAGAGGACAATTTTGCACCTACCAGCATCTGTAGGTGTTCTATTCCTGGCATGCAGGAACACACGTTTTAAAATTCAGTAGAGATCATGATTCTAACACAACCCTTCAGCGGGCACAGCAGGATAGGTCATTCCCAGGGTCTTGTCCAAGAATTGAGCTACACTGATTTAGATGCTTGAATTTGCAAAACAGCCCTTTGTCAAACAGCAATTCCAGTAAGAGATGCGCCCCAGATCTAGGAATTGGTCCCACACATAATAAGAACCCTTCAATACTAGTTATAAGACAATAGGCACCTATTAATCATAATAGAATATGGGGTTTGATTATTAAGCAGGCAACAAATGCCAAAAGATCATAAAAGGAGGAAAACCTGGGGCAAGGAGGTGGAGGGCGGGGACAGGGAGATAGGTAGAGAAACCTTCCTGGAAGAGATGATGATTCTTCTTGGCTTTATTTGAGATGAAGTAAGCCAAGTGAAAAACACAAATACATGAATTCTGAGCAAAGGGGTCAGCAGAAGTAAAGGCAGAGCCACGGTCCATGCAGAGAATCATAGGTGGTGTTCCATATTCCTTCCCTGGTGGCAAAATGGCTTGGCCATAAATGCAGATCCAGAGAAAGCAGAAATTGCGTGAATATTTGGGGAAAAATAAATAAATATTTAATTACATACTCATCTATAAATATATACAAATCATATAAATTTATAAATAAAATATGTGGCATATGATGAAAGTACCTGTCACCATGGAGAAAGAAGGAGCGAAAAATACCTTTAAAAAGAAAAATAGGGAAAATTCCACAAGCCAGCGCGTCCACACTAACATGCTCAGGTGCCTTAAGTGTAATAAACAACATGTTCGGCGGCTCGCTTTCTGCAGGAATCCTTTTTCAGTGCCCCAGTTACTCCTGAGCAGCTAGTTTCTTCTGCCCCCACCCCTCCAACCCCGCCCATTTACTTTAAGTCATTGAACTGAGTTCTGGTGCTGGAGACCCTTTTCCAGAAGTTCACGCCACAGTACATTAAAATTTCGTTTTCTGCTCTCTGTGTCTCCGTGTTTTCAGAGCCGTTACTAGGGGGAGGAGAATTGATGCAGAAACCAGCCGCCGGCCCGGTTGCTCCCAGGCTATTCTCAGAGCAGCGTGGCGAGATGCCCGGGGCTCCAGGGGTTTCGGGAAGATGAACTCAGCTCGGGGCGGCGGGGCGTCTCCTGCCCACTGCGAGGCTGCAGGGTGCTAAAATAAGACCCAAGCCTTGAAAGCAGAGGAGGACGGTCCCTAGCCCAAGTCGGAGAACAAAGCCGACTGGCTGCTCCACCTCCTTCCCCAACCCCCAAAGCAACCCCGCTGCGGTGTTGGGAGCATTTTTGAAATCATTTCCAAACCCGTCACCCTCTTCATGGTAAACTGCCTGGTGCATTCTTTCTTCTCCCTTGCTTTTTTTTTTTTTTTAATTTTGAGGGCTCTTTCCTAAAAAAGTGCTGTACACTTCTCAGTCTTGACTTACATTTCATACCACCGTTTACCTTCATCAAGAAAGGGTATGATTAAAGGCGCTATGCTTGGGGGCATTCGTGTGCCCACGTGGGCTGGGGTAGCCACACCCTTGGCGAGACTTCCACTGCATCACCTCATCCCTGTGGGCCTCCGTTTCCCAACCCAAAAGCTGGGCTCTTTGAATGCTCAAGCTGATTTCAGCTATCAACCTCTGAGACTTCTCCAGGTTCACCTGAGGATCCACCTGGCCACCAGCTTTTTACTGGAAGTCATTCAGGCTCTCCATCCCACCTACCCAATTCTATTTATCTTTCCTGTTTTTCCCCCAGATACTTAAGACACTTCTTGTATTCATTAGGGTAATGCTATCTGCTCTTTCAAATACCCTTTCAATTTCATTGATTTTTTAACTCAATCAAATTTATTCACACGAGTCCACTGCTGATATTACCGGTTCGTGGGTGATACAGGGAAAAAGGCTCCTTTGTTTTGTAACTACCATCCCTTGGGCCTCAAAGTTCCTGGCATTTGGTTATTGGAAGGGGAAGCACAGAGTACTCACGCCCATTTATTTTTTACCACCTTAACCAGAAAATGACATATGTCATTTCTGCTCAGATTCCATTAGGGAGAATCAATTCCAGGTGCCCACCTAGAAACAAAGTGGGCTGGGAACAGTGCCTCTGGCTCAATGGCTTTTCCTAGTGACAGGTGGATTGACTATGCAAACAGAGGCATGGATTTGGTGGACAGTCATCTTTCTCTGTCATGGTTCTTTTTCCTATTTCCTATTGGCCCTGCCAACTCCATTTCATGTACATTTGCACATTTGCTGACACATATTTTGTAGGTCTGTCTGGGAGACATGTTTGTCTTTATCTCTCCCTATGCCATGGTAGATATTTTAGTGAACCATTGTCAAGGATCAGAAAAATCCTCATTTTTAGACTCTTGCTGAGTCAGTTCACTTTCTTGACTGGCTGTTAATTTCCAGCCAGCCCTGTCAACATGTGTGATCACTACATCTGTCCTGTAGACTAGAGTTTCACAAACAAGCAAAATGCAATTGAATGGACCTAGACAACTTGATGACTTTCTAGATCCATCCACATGGCAGTTAAGCACTTCCAGATTCGTAAAAACTTCTCAAAAAAAGTTATATACCCTTCATTTATTGAGAATTATGCAATGATTTACAAGTTATCTTCTTATAGTAGTCTTACAGAGTAGCTTTAATGACCTTTGCTTTATTATCAAGAAAAATGGAAGCTCAGAGAGATTAAGTAACTTTCCCAAGAACACACAGTTATGATATTGGAACACTGAACACATCTGAAACTTAGTTAGTGAGAGGAGTCTACACAGGGACCATGTTCCTAATGATTCTATTGAACTCTGCAAAAGCTTCCTTGGGGATTCTATTTGAAGGTGACTATTAGGTAACATGACTTATTTTTAGCCAAATAAACAACTTATGTAACCAAATTAGAGTTGAAAATTACTATGGCCCCCTTGGTATATTCATCCTGGAAAGCTGCAAATTTATGCCAAGAATCAAAAGACTTGATGATCGGAGCCCAGCACCTGGGGGTGGCAGAACAAGCAATGCAATGAGAACCAGGGCCCTGGTTTCTGCATCTGGTCTTTTATTCAATAAATCCTTATTGTACAACTATGACTTAAACCAGTGCTTCTGAGCCTTAAATGTGTACACAAATCATCTACGGCTCAGTTAAAGCAGATTGTGGCACCATGGGTCTGGAGAGGTGGCTTGAGAGTCTACATTTCTAACAATTTCTTGAGATGTCACTGGGGGCCATGACCATGCTCTGAGGAAGGAGGACTTAATTCTGAATGTTTCTGTTGATTGGACTAAGGAAACATGTAATACAGCCAACTGTGTGCTGGGCAGGTGGGATGCAGAGGTGACTTCATTCTTGTTCTTCAGCTAATAGATGGAGCACACTTAGCCACATATGATTGTGCTATTGAGAGTTAAGTGTTATGACAGAGAGGGGCACCAACAGGGCGAGAAGCTTTAGTTGGGGATAACTGGCTATGCTTGGGGAAGTCTCCAGAGGGGTATAGACTCTTAACATGATTTTAACACCTGAGTGGGGCTTTGAAGGACAAGTCAGATTTTAACAGATAGCAAAAGGGGGAAAAAGCTATACCATATACCAGGGAGCAGGTATAGCATGTACAAAGATACAGGTGCATATTGTATGGTGGGATCAAAAGACCTGGAAAAGTTTGATGACATTGGAACACTGAAGACATCTGAAGCTTTTATGACCTTAGCTCTCAGGGAATCCATTTGTTCTTTCAATAAACTGTGAGCTTTATAAAGGCTGGGATGATGCTATCATCTGCTCACTACTTTGTCTCCACTGCCTGGTGTATAGTAGACATTTAATTAATAAGCTGTGGAATGAATAAATTGGTGAACCATTCTTGCCATAGACAGATGGATACTAGTAGCTTTGGGCTTATGGATTCATAAAGGGAATGTGTTAAACCAAGTGATCTAAGAGCCTGTCCACTTCCCACCTGTCATAGCAATGACTTTTCTTGCTTCAAAAGTAGCATAGTTGTGCAATAAAGAGTATGGATGCCAGAGCCAGGCTTCCTGGTTCAAATTCTAGCTCTTCATGATTATGGGCAAGTTACTCAGGCCTCAGTTCTATAAAATGGAGAAAATCATGATAGGTTCTCCCTCATAAGTTACATGGAATAAATGAGTGAATACATATAGGGCTCTCAGAGCAATACCAAGTCCACAGTGAATAGTCTGTAAGTGTTGCTGCTGCCTGCCAGTTCAGGCTTCATCAACAATTAGGAATGCTTTTAGCTACAAGTAATACATAATCGAATGAATGGCCATATTATTTTCTACCTCTGTTACCTCTCTCCTCTTTCTCTCTCAAATATAACATGCAATTATAGTAAAATTTTGTAAAATGATGATAACAAAAGCTAACACATTTAAGGAGCATTTACTATGCTGGCAATTGCCAGGTGATGTGCTAAACACTAACCAGTAATGAGGCAAGTATGACAGTTATCTCCAGTTTACAGAGCTAGGGCTTACAGAAGTTCAGGAAGTTGCCCAAGGTCATAGAATTCATAAGTGGTGAACTAAGATTTGAACCCAGATCTATCTAGACTCAAATTCTGTGCATATGACCATATGCTCTGCCACCACAGAACTGTAGAAAACAATGGCAGTATAGTCACTCTGCCAAAGGAAGCTTTGTAAATTGAAAATCTATTGGCATCACGTCCATGCTTAAATCCCATTCACCAGCTTTCCATCACTTTCAGGACAAAGTCTATATTCTTCAGCCTGGCTTACCAGCCCCTTCTCCATCACTGCCCCACCTATATTTCTGACCTCATCTCTCTCTTCTTTCTAGCCTCCTTGCTCAGTGATACCTTCTGACTGGCTGCCCTTGAATTACTGCAGAACCTTGATATATATACTTATTCTTCCACGAGACCCTAGAATGTACTGTTCTCTCTGCTCAGAGCATCCATCCTCCCAATCACTTCGCTCATCACATTCTTCAAGAACTAGCTGAGACTTTGCTCTGCTGGGAGACTCCTGATCCCTCTGTGGCTGGTCATCCCCCAAAATGTCCTTCAATCACAGTGATCATCACCCTGCACTGTTTCCATTTTTCTTTTTGTCTTTCCAGCTCCATTCCTCAGACTCAGCATCTTGAGGAAAGGCACTAGGTCTTATATATCATTTAATCTAACTTCCTAGCCCAGTGCCTAGCTGAACACATAGTAAATATATAAATATTTGCTGAAAGAATGGGACATTCAACAATTAACTAAAGCAATAGCTCTAGGGATTCCTAATGATTTCATGAATGGGCTTTGTGGAAGGTATAAATCCCTTTAAGTGAGGTGCAAAATTTTGAATGCTCGTACATTTTTGGGAGAGATAATCCATAGTCTATGTCAAATTCTTTAAAGGGTTTGTAAAGGAGATGAATTTTAAGAATTATTGAAAACATGTGGTGACTGATGTAAGTCAACACATTCCACAATGTCTTCTAGCCCAATTACCTATTTCATTAAAACTAAATTACACTCATAGGCTGATTGTAAGACTTGTCATTATTTTAGGCAACACTAAGAAAAGATGCAAAAAGCTCGACACACAGCTAAAGTGATTAATTGTAAGACACGTATCACTTTCAGAGAGGATGAAAAATGAGAAATGATCAAATATGGTATCCTGTTTGGTGTCCTATCTTTCCTTTCAGAGGTCCCTGAGATGACATGGTAAGATAATTGGAGCAATGTCCCTCAGTGCAATTCAACCAAATGGAGAATCCCAGCTATGCCATGTGCCATTAGTGAGATGCTGGGCAAGTCTCCTTGCCTCTCTGAGCCTCAGTTTCCTCATGGGCTGAATGGAGAGAACTATGCTTGCCCCACAGAGTAACTGGATGGCTTAACTAAGAGAGTAACCTAGCTTTTAGAAGGCTTTTGGAAGCTGCCCTGTCCCTTATACCAGGCCATATACACAGAACAAGACCTTACCTAACTGAAATCTTTAGTAATGTGAGAGTTTTTGGAAATTAATTATTCTGCCTGAGATTTCCCAGATTTGCCACCTATTGTCATAATTTTTGAGAAATGCCTATTTACCTGCCATTTTGGGTACTGTACCTGTCATTGGGTTCAAGATGATGAGGTTTTGGGTTCTGCCCCTGCCCCTTGTGACCATTTTACTCTGTGTTCATTGCATGTGCATTGCTGTTCATTGTGAAAATACAGAGATAATTCATAAAGTTTCATCTTGCTTTTCACAAGAAATTGATATCTTCATGGTGACAAATTCTCTTTTGGATTGTTTGCATTGCCCACTCTACACAGCCCTGCACAGGAGAAAAAGGGCTTCCTGTTGTCCCCTTGTTCTTCCTGAGCTCCTGGGTGGACTCTCTGCTGAGATATTTATTAAATACTGAGACATTCCTCCTGACTCTCATGGCAGCAAGAGCTAAAATCTCAGACCACAAAGACAGTTTATCTATTGGTATGGTGTTGATGTGTATCCCAAGATGGACTAAAATATTAATACGCTTTCTCCCCCCACCCCCACCCTCTTCCCTGTGTTTAGTATTCTTTTTGCAGATGTTAAAGGATTTACCAACCTCTCCACGACCTTGTCTGCTCAGGAGCTGGTCAGGATGCTCAACGAGCTCTTTGCCAGATTTGATCGACTGGCCCACGTGAGTTGAATTTAATTCCCTCCTCGTCTTTTGCAGGAGTGAGGGACTGCATATGGAATAAGGAAAGAGAAGGATTCAGCCATCTTCCCCAATGTCATTACCATTCTGCATCCTATCCCTAGGCATGGACCCTGACCGTCTCACATTCTGGGGACTGATGTTAGCTATTTACAGGTCTCAGGCAGGAGTTTGTCAGATTAATTTTCTCAACTGAGAGACAGCTGGTTGAGTGACAATCAAACCCAAGTCCTTTTTATCTGTTTTCCACGCCCCTATCATTGCTTCCCCTTGCACGTGGCCAGGTGCCATCCAGCTGCAGCTTCAGTGCTCATGGATGCAGTAATGATGGCCTGCAGTTTCCCAGCCAACCCTGGCCATCTGGGATGAATTAGCATGTTCTCAAAAACCAGTAATCTGCTGGGCCATCCCACCGCCATTTTGATCAACCTAACTTAAGAGCTTTGTTTTTAGCCAACTAGACAGTACCTTCATTTTCCAGCTAACTTGATCAGAGCTAAGCTAGAAAATAGATTAAAGGAGATGGACATTTGCTATCAAAACACAGATTCATAGTCCTAAAGCCACTTCAGTTACAAAGTAATATCATTATCACACTGTACTTCAGAGTGGGCTTTGGGTTCAAACAGACATCTTAATTTCCTGGTTTGTAAAGTGTGTATGTTAGTGCCAACTTCACAGAGCCTTAATGAGAATTAAATAAGACCACATCAGTGGGAGTTCATTTTTAGAGCATCAAAATGTCCTCTTTTAAGGCTGCCTCACTCTATGGGAAATGCATTCATACTTGCATTTAAGCACCTACTAGGTATTGTACATGCTGCTATGTGTTAGGAATATGAGAATGATGAAAACACACCTCCTTCCTTCCTAGAATAAGTCTAGTTAGGTATTCATAAATAGGTAAGGAATGTAAAATGTGCCATGTGTTATGAAGAAGGTAAGTCTGGGGGCCATGGAAACACAGAGGCAACACATAACCTTTAGATGAGAGAAGACTTCTTGAAAAAAGTGACTCTTAAGCTGAGTCTTAAAAATGATATAAACAATACAATAGAATACTGTTCAGCAATAAAAATAGGATTATCCACTCTTATGTGCAACATCAATGAATCTCAAGTGCAGTATGCCAAGTGAAAGAAACCAGATAAAAAAGGCTAGGTATTTTATGACTCCATTTACAAGACATCCTATAAAAGGTACAATTACAGAGGCAGAAAACAGATAAGTAGCTGCAAGGAGGGCTGGGAATGGAGTAAGCATATGGATAGCAATGGAGCATGGGGTGGGGCGATTTGGGGAATTATATAGCTGATTTATATTTTTATGATGGTGGTTGTTTTATTATTACAGTTTTGTAGAGAGAGGGCATGGAGCCCCACAGTCAGACAGACATGGGTTTGAATTTGTCAAGAAGGTGATTGTATTATACATAATTTATACACTAATTAGCAAGGCAAAGAAATCAGAGCAGGATATTTTATGCAGAGGAGAAAACAAGCATAAAGATGTGACTCCGTATTTGTGAAGAAACCAGAAGAGATTGCTGGAGGATAAAGTGCAGGGTAGGAAGTGGTGGAGATGAGGCTAGAAAGACAGGCAGGGACTTGTCAAGCAACCTTAGTATAAATTTCAGGTACTGAACAGCTGCTAGCTAGGAGACTGACAGGGGCGGAGGAGGAAGTGGAAACTGAGGGATCCTCCTAATAGGAGGGTTGGTTTTAGCTGGAGGGCTAGGGACTGGGGAGAAACATGTATACCATTTCCTTTTATTGTTGCATCAGTGGTGGCTGGTATCAGTTACACATAGCTATTCCATTTCCTATTATGGTTCTGATATTTTTTATCAAAGATGCCAAGATGAACAAAAACGGCCATCCAAAGGCCATTGGTAGATGTGATTAAGGTGCGTTTCTGGTGTCACAGTAAACCCTGCTGACCCAGAGAAAGAGAAAAGATACTTTTTCAGGTACTGTGCAAGACTGAAAAGACAAAACCAGTCCTTCCCCTCAGGAAGCTCAGAGTCTGGCAAGGGAAAATCACATGTGAATGCATAGCAGCCTCCATGGAGAAGGCAAGAAGACCAGGCTTCCAGGATGCTGTGTGTCTGACGAGAAGAGGCCGTCCTAGGGAACAACTGCAACCTTATCTACAGTTTCATTTTTACTAGGACAATATATTCACGTACTACTCATGTGATTACAATTAAATACTATAAAATTTTTTGGGATTTCTAACTTTTTAAAAAAGTACACTGATAGCACTAATGTGTTTGCTTTGAGAGTCTTTTCTTTTTCATTAGTATTGAGTTTTTCTGCTTATTAAAGTTATACATGTTCATTACATAAAATTCAAACATCAAAGATGTACACAATGCAAAGTATACATCCCTGTGATTCTACCCTGTGAACAATATAACCATCTTTGATAATTTGGTGCATTCATCTCCTAATTTTTGTCTATTGTCTGTATGTGCAGTTTCATAAACTCTTGGGAATTTTCCAAGATTTTGATAATGTCAAAATCATCAAGACAGGAGGAAAGGATTGCAATAAGGCCAACTCAATAACATTTTCAAGAAGATCCTCACCCTACTTTATTTTTCTTTTTGAATATTTTTTTCCAAAGCAGTCTGGCTTCCTTTATGTGAACTTTTCAAGGTAGTTTCTGGTACAAATAAATTATTCAGATATTACTGTCAAGTCATCTGACAGCTCGTAGTATTTGATCAGAAAAATGTGTCTGCAAATTGAAAGACCTTGACAGATAAGAATCCAGGCCTTTAATATATTATATATATTAGATGCATTTTATTTTTATATATAAAATAATTTTATATAATACATATGCATATATACAACCATGTATTTGGGACCCAAAGAGTTTCAAGGAGGCTACCAGCTCCACCTTTTGTTGGAAGAATAACAAACCCTGGACATGAGCATCATCACATCATTATCCAATGTCTGCCTCCGAAGAGTAATAAACTATTTTACACAATCTCCTTCTAAAACACACTTTTGTCAGAAGACCTACCATTCTGGACTTTGCCATAATTCCTGCAGTTTTGCCGAGAGAGAGCGTGGAGCCCCACAATCAGACAAACATGGGTTTGAATTCTTCTTCTGCCTCTTACTTGCCATGTGGCCTTTCCCTCAAGCCTGCTGTTCCCATCTGTAAAATGGCACGTAACTTAGAAAGTGGTCCTGAAGACTGAGATAAGTGTAATGCATTTAGCACATTGCCTGGCACATTGTACATGCTCAATGACTATTAGCTCCTGTCCCCACTTAGATTTTTTCCATAGTGCTTTCACCTCTGTTTTCAGGGAAAGATCACAGATTCAGAGCTGGTGAGGGTGACATCCAGCCCAGATTGTGACTATTAGCTAGCTCCTCTGTAGCACAGGAAGCTTCCCCTCTCTCCACTGAGATTTCTGTATCTGTAAAACAGATGTGACTTTACCTGCTCTGCCATGTTCAGAGTTTTATTGTGAAGCTCAACGAAAAAAGATAAGGAGCACCATGTTGAACACTGAGAAGGCTACTTCCAGGTGTCAGTTGTCATTGTCATTGTTAAGTGATGGCCAAGCTTACTCTGTTGTGTACTAAGGACAAGATAGATTATTTTGGCACTTGTCACATATGAGGAATTGAAACCCACATGCAGTGGCTTCAGTGTCTTATCCAAGATCAAACAGCTGGTAAATTTCCCTGGAATGCAGATGTCAGATTCTTAGACCAAAGTAATTTTTGTTATGCCCCTTTCCCTCATCCCTCCCTGTAGCAAACAGGCAACAGGCCAATCCACGCATCTGGTTTTGATGGCACCAGGCTTTCTTTTGCATGAGTCTCTCATACCAACCCCATGCCCCAAAAGACCATTTGCAGATGAAGTCACCAATCCCTGCCTTCCAGTCTCAGTGTTCGGATCCGCAAAATCAGAGTAAGATACTGGAACACTGGTTCTCAAATTCTCCTTCATACACAAAAATTGGAAATTTTAAACTTGTGGGCATGAGATTTTAAAAATGATAAAAGCAATGTAGTGAGTTTTCATAATGTTAAATTTATTTAGGTTAAAACAAAACCTTGCCTTTATTCTGAAGATATGTCTTTCCACTAGTTCTGGTGTTAAAAATATATTTGCTTTTATAAGTGATGGCGATAGTAGATAGTATTTGGATTGCTGTTTTTGGTATTTGTTGAAGGATTGTTCATACTTTCTTGACAAAAAAAAGAAATGGACCTACAACATCTCTAAACCCTCTGATTTCTTTTTCCATAATGGTCTCACTGACTCCACAAATCTGGGCACTGCTAGTACCAATGAACAAGAAACTTTCTAAGTTCCATTCTGATGCTGACACCCTCAAGGTCTTAGAAGAGACAACTGAAGGCCTTAAGCATCTTTTATTTAATGAATCAGACCTAATTGTCAGCTCTTTTGCAAAATTAGCTGCATTGAAGCAGCCAATAGACAGGTGCCCAGATCCCCTAAAAATAATCCTGGGATAGCTGTACATGCTGTCAGAGTTCTGAAGATTGCATCTGGGCCCATTTGGGAAGGTTGACAAGGCTCCAGAAATCTGATGGAGAAGTACCAGAGACAGTTCTGATTCTCTTTTCCCTGTCTAATATTTGTTTTTCTTGGGATAGTGTATTTACTTATCCATTACCCAAACATAATGTCCAACTCCTGGTGAGATTGGGAAACCAACACAGTGCTTTACAGCTTGCTACTAGAAGGGCATCAACAGTACTGTTGGTCTCTCAGTGGGTACTTTTTATCAATAACTCCCCTTCTCCAGCTCTGGGGCCCTGCTTTTACCACACCGCCATAGAACATAAGCCTCTAGGACTTCAGATCTAGAAGGCATCTCAGAGGTCATTCAGTCCCAACAATCTGCCCAAGGAAACTAAGAGGAAACATCACTTGTCCATGATGAAAAACAGATATGTGAAGGAGCTAGGCCTGGAGTCCAAGTCTTCATCATAGAAAGAGGCAATATTAATTGAATGCTCCATCTGCCAGGCCCTGTACTGAGCTTTCACTTGCATCATCTCACTTAACCCTCACAGTGGCACAAGGGGACAGGCCCTATGATTATCCCCATTTTATAAATGAGGCACCTGAAGCCCAGAGGTTAGGTAATTTACCCAAAGACTCACAGAAAAGACAGAGGGGGTATCTGAGATTTGATCCTGTGCAGTGTGACTCCTAAACCAGTGCTCTTGGCTCCCCATGCTATACTACCTTAAGTTCTCTTTCTTCTTGAACCTGTAACATCTAGCTGCTTCCGATCCAATATAAAAGCATGCATTATTTTCTTAATGCTTGTTGTTCTTTGAAATTTTGTAAGAGTTGTGTCTTTAAGATTGGGAATCCGCCAAACTAACAACTACTTCTCATCTATGAAATGGAGATAAAAAACCCACCTTAGAGGGTTGTTGTGAGGATTAACTCTGTTTTATTTATAGTGCATAATAGGAGCCTTTATTAGTCATCTTTGTGTTAGGGACAATGTTTGCCTTATTATAGATGCCCAATTGATTTTTAATTTTTTCAATGAACAAACATATAAATTAATAAATGAATAAAAGGATATATAAGAAGATTTAGTTCCTCTTCATAAAGTGCCGATGTCCTTGCTGGAAAGGAACTTTATAGAGTTGAAGTAATAGGAATTCCTAAGTGATGTACATTTTTAAGTGCTTACTATTAAGCTAAAGACTGATGAAAGCTGTTAATTCACAGTTGTTTCTGAGAAGAGAGACATTGCTTGGGGCTGAATTTGTAGGAGATACTATGAGCACTCTGTCAGGCCTGAGCAAGTGACAGGTGTGCAGACCATAGAGCTAGTATATAGCAAAGCTTGGCTATAATCATGTAGCTTTTGGGCTCAAAACCCAATTTTTTTATGATTCCACTTCACCTCTGGGTCCTTCAAACCCCTATTTAGGTTACACCTCAAATATTTTAGAAAGACAGTTAGAAGTATATTTCAAAGGTAGGTTCTCCTTACCCGAAGTTGCAGACCACCTAACCCTGCTCGCCTCTTTCTCAAGCCTTTCTGAAGAACTGATCCTTCTGCTGACATAGACCCTTCCCTCTTATCCTGTTCCTTCCAGGAGCATCACTGCCTTCGTATTAAAATCCTGGGGGACTGCTACTACTGCGTGTCTGGACTTCCTGAGCCCCGCCAGGACCATGCCCATTGCTGTGTTGAAATGGGTCTCAGCATGATCAAAACCATCAGGTAATTTGTGATCCCCATCATGTTACCTGGGTCTTCAATGTGCATGATCATAGATCACTTCATCTACCCTTTGTGGTAAATCATATGTATGGTGAAAGGCAGAACCTTTTGACTTATTTCACAAAAACTGTGTGCCCCTTAGTTCTCCCATATAAACCAATGAACCTGTTAGCATCATTGTTTTCTAAGTTTACCTCACTTTTAATTATTTGTGCTACAAGTTTGTATTACAAATGCCCTTGTGGAGACGCAGCAAGGAAGAAGATGAGCATAGTCCTTACCTTCAGGGATGTTACAGTGCAGAGAGAGAGATGAATGAAAGAATGAATGAATGAATAGAAAATTTCAATGCAGAACAATAAGCTTTGTGATAAACCAAATCCAAGTGCCTGGGGAAAATAGAGGAGGAAGTTAATTCAATGTCGGATGTTGGGGAAGGCTTTCCGGAATAGAAATGTCTAAGCTGTTGACTGAAAGGTGGGTGGACATTGACAGGATCTTGGAAGTGGAGAGGACGGTCTTCAAGAGAGGATCAACATGTACAGAAACCAGGATGTGCTGCAATGGCTACTGTGAAGCCTGGAATGGAAAGAGTAGTGACAGATGGACTGTAGACTGGCAGCAGCCAGAGCCCATATGACCTTCTCAGTCACGTTAAGGGGTTGCACTTTATCCTATGGCCAACAGGAAATTACTAGAAGCCTGCCACCAAGGTTGGCTTCATGGATGTGTGGCAAGTGCTTTTGGTTTTATTCAGCATATCTGACAAGCAGATGATGGATCAAGGGGGAAGGAATTATTGGGGTTGAGGACTCTGGAACTAGGCTGTGTGTTGCTTTCAGACAGAATCTTAGTATTGTCAGCACTCCCCTTGAGGTCCAAACTGGTTGCAGAGCCTCTAAGTGTCACGTACTCACAAAGCCACAGCTAAAGCAGTAACAAGAGGATGCATAGGCAGAAATACACACACACACACACACACACACATAAACACACATATACATATGTCAATGCTTGGGTGACTAACATCCTCAAAAACTCAGACTTAATTGATCTAGGGAAGACCGTGGGCTGTTTGTAAGCTTCTCCCATGAGACAAAGGTACAGCCAGCCTTGAAAACCACTGCCTTTAGAGAGATTTTAAAGGTGGAATCAGAGCATACCATGGAAAAATCAGTATAATAGAGGGTTTCTCAAAATGTAGCATCACAGATATGAACTTTTCACATGAAGTTTTCCCACCTGCAGTAAGAGATATTTCCACAGACAACCCAGTTTTCACAAAGGAAACAAACTAGCAAACATCATATTCTCCCAGAAGCTACCATGAGGAAAAACCACGTTTTGTTGAAAGAAGGCAGTGGGCAATAGGGGTACAGCCTCTAAATGAAAGCTATGTAGCAAAGATGGTCACTCAACAGTCTTCAAGTGGAGTGCTGTCTGTAAACTGCAGGGCCTTTGCTGTCTTCTGCAAACAGTTGAGTAGGGTGTGCAGTTGCTGTGGCACATTGTCTTGCAGAAAGGAGCAGCAGGAACTCACAAGACCAGGCACAGGGAAGTGGACTGTCAGGAGGGACACAGAGGCCATGGTTCTGGGTGTCTTAAGGTCAAAATTTGGGATTCTTTCCTTGTCTGGGTAGCATCATATTTTTATTCTTTCAGAAGAGAAGGAATCTGAGGAGCAGGAGACAAAAGCACTCGAAAAACCTTCTTTCTCCCTTTACGCCATCTCTAATAGAATTTTAAGCATTATCTGGCCAAGCTTTCCTGCCCTACATTAGGCCACCGCCCCAGACTACATTAGGCTGGGCTGGCCAGCTTGGTGATCAAAGTGGATCCAGAGTAATTCTGCATGCATCCAAGCCTCTTTGAAGACTGCTGGATTACCATTCCAGCAAAGGGCAAAGAGACTAGGAATTTCCAAAATCCTTTTAGTACCTTTCCATCAGCAGAAGGCATGTGTCCATAGTGACAGCAGCCTACCTCTGGAAAGGCACATGTAGAGCTTTATCATATCTCAAGAAAAATATCCAATTGTCACAGTCTTCTTTTCTCATTGGTCCTATGGAAAGAAAAAATTTTGAGTAGCAATTTCAGAGGTCTTATGCCTCATTTAAGGGATTTATCTGAAAGTCTCCCATAAAGCCAAAAAAATGGAATCAGGAGATGCACAAGTGGGATGAGAATTTATGGTACTTTTCTATGAAGTGTATGATGGAAACCAAAGCCTTTACTATCCCTAATACCAAGTAGGTAGGTAGATAAAGAGACCCAAGATGTCCTCTCTACCATCTCCCTGTCTTCCGTAGAGATGCAGAAGTACTCCACTTTAGGAACTATGGAGAGAGAATCTATGGGTTCCAACACAGAGTTCCCTTTTGTTCAGGTTTTGATTAACGGAAAAGGCTGCAGATGTTTTTTAACTGCTAATTTGGACACTTGAGAGTTTTCCCCTGAAAACTAGGATGAATTGTAATAATACTTTAACTGGTGTAAAGGGGGACAATGGAACTGTGATATGGTTTGGATTTGTGTTCCCACCCAAATCTCATGTCAAATTGTAATCCTCAGTGTTGGAGGAGGGGACTGATGGGAGGTAATTGGATCATGGGGGCGGATTTCCCCATTGCTGTTGTCATGATAGTGAGTTCTCATGAGATCTGGTTGTTTATAAGTGTGTAGCACCTCCTTCTTTGCTCTCTTCCTCCTTCTCTGTTATGTAAGATGTGCCTCCTTCCTCTTTACCTTCTGCCATGATTGTAAGTTTCCTGTGGCCTCTGCAGCCATGCTTCCTGTACAGCCCATGGAACTACTTGTTAATTAAATCTCTTTTCTTTATAAATTACCCAGTCTCAGGTAGTTCTTTATAGCAATGCAAGAACAGACTAATACAGACTGACACCCAGAAGATCAGAGATCTCTACAACTAATTAGGTGTGTGAGCCTTATTCTGTCAATCAGTAAACCCATCAACAAGTGTTTATTGAGCTCCACTATGTGTCAGGAACTGGGCTAAGCCCTAGAAATACAGTGATAAACATGTCACCTGGAGGTCTTTGTGCATGGGTGTCCTTTAGGGGAACAATTAAATTTATTGCCTACAAAATGAGAAAATCAGGTCAGACAACTTTGAAGTCTCCACCAGTTCTGAAAATCTGTGATTTACAGCCACACAAACATCAGAGTTTAAGCAGCAAAACTTTCTACAGACTTTCCATAAGGGTTTGTATCTTAGCCTTAAGTAAAAGATATGTTACAAAGATAACATTGGAAAATAAATGAACATCTATAATCAAATACTTTAAGATACTTAGAGCATTATTATTTCTCTTTCTGGAGAGGACCTTGTTCTTCCTGATCATTTTATTGAATTTAAGACCTCTTTTCTGGAGTTTTGAAATTGAACAGTGAGAAATGATTCAAAGTCTTTTTCAAACTGTATGAATCAAAATCTATTAATATCCAAAGAACTCCTTGATTCTAATCTAAGTAACATGAGGTCCAGTATTAATTATTCTAGTTAGCAAGAAAGCATGCTAAAAAGGGATTAATAGTAGCCCTGGAATTAGGCAAACCTTGGTTGCAATTGGCTCAGACTTCTATAGTTTCCAGTCTTACTGTCAAATATTTCACTCTGAGGAATGGCTGGTGAACAATATTTGGACCTTAATGTGTTTAGAAGAAAATGCCAGTTACATAGCTTTATCAAAAAGTTAATAATCTAAACCAATTACTGCTTACACAAGATGGAATTTTTTATTCAGCTGCAAAGTTGCTGGTTCCAATTTGAAAACTTGATAGAAGCCATAAAGACTGGAAATGTTCATAATATTATATTGCATATATCATAACGTTAGGTTAATAAACCATTTAGTTACTGGTGTCCCCAGATTTCATGTTCACTCTCTTTATTTGCTGTCAGAAATGGACCCCTGTTTGAGGTTTTGTCTTTCCCTTTCAGCAGCTCTCCTTGTCCCTATTTCTGACATTTTCTCAAAGTTAGGATACCATCAATCCCCAGAGTGCAGAAAGACAACAAGGGGCCAGTGCTCTGTTGGTAAGATGGCATTTGGATTTTTAGTCACTATACCTAACAACTCCAATAGTTTCCTTGTTTAAGTGAGATCTATAATTTTTGTGCAAATGGCAAACCAACACTCAAAGTCACCCTAGTCTCTTACTCACTGATCAATCCAAACATATGACAGAAATCCTCTACAACCATAGACATGGATAGGATAGGGTGTCAATATTAGGAAAGACCAGGGTTGTCTACTGCTAGTTAGCACATTGGCAGGTTTCAAAGTGGGTGAGGAGTAGTAAAGCCAGTTAATGAAATAGGACTCTCCTGTGATTATTCTCTAACAGAAACATCAATTTGAGCAAGTATTCATATGTGAAAATAGCTTCAAAAGAGCTAAGGAAATCAGGTGAGATGTCATAATACTCAGCTGTAGCACAATAATAAGAAAAGGCACATTAAACGGAGTAGGCAGGACAAATTTATATTATATTACCCATATCATCCTTCCCCCATCCCAAGCAGCACAGTACAGAAAAATATACCATCCATTTGGGGAAACGAGAAGGAAGTGGGCATAGGACTTTGCCTTGGACCCCAACACTGGGCCTGCCACAGTAAAACCTGGCACTAGGCAGACCCTCATGGTCCCATATACCAGGCTGGTACCCACAGACTAAGCCTCTACACATGCCCCGATGGCAGGTAGGACCACACAGCTCAAGGCTACAGGCTTGCTTGGCCAATCTGATCTCAGGCACACACCACTATTAGGTTGACATTAGTGGACCTGGGCTCTGGACACCCCTTAGCAATGGGAAAGCCTCAGTGGTCCCAGGCTTCTGGCCCACCCAGAAGTAATACCTATGTAGTAGGTACCATGCTTCTAGCAATGTCACTCTGGCTGCAGCTGCCCCAGGCTTCTGGCATGCCCCAGCACCACACCTGCCATAGTGCTTTCCCAGAAAAATCCAGTCTGTGAAGACTATAATGACTTACTTATTCAACTGAGCAGGGATTGAGGCAGAATGATGGGGGTCAAAAATCATCAGGGAAACATGACATCACTAAGAGAAAAAATAAGGTGCCAGTGACTGAATCTAAAGAAATGAAGATGTGTGAACTGCCTGCCAAATATTTCAAAATAACTATTTTAAGGAATCCCAGCAAACATGAAGAAAATACAAAAAAAATTAATAAAATGAGGAAAATAATAAGTGAACAGAACAAGAAACTTAATGGAATGATTGAAAATAATTTTTAAAAAGAAATCTAGAGCGAAAAAATATAATAACCAAAATGAAAACTGCAATAGAGAACATCAACAGCAGAATTTCTCAGGCAGAAGAAAGAAATTGTGAACACCAACAGAGGTTATTTGAAAATATACAGTCAAAGAAGAAAAAAGAATAAAGAAGTATAAAGAAAGCTTACAGGATTTATAGGACAACATCAAAAGAGCAAATATTCAAGTCATGGGGGTTTTAGAAGGAGAAAAATAAGATAAAGGGATAGAAAGCTTATTTAAACAAATAGTAGCAGGAAACATTCCAAACTTGGAAAAAGGTGTAAATATCCAGGTACATGAAGGTCAAAGATCTCCAATCAGATTCAACCCAAATAAGAATAGCCAAAGAAACATAATAATCAAACTGTTAAAATCAAAGACAAAAAGAAGATCCTGAAAGCAACAACAACAAAAAGAAGCAAATACCATATATAGGAGTCCCAATATGGTTAACATCAGAATCCTCAGCAGAAAGCTTACAGGCTAGGAGAAAGTGGGAGACATATTCAAAGTGCTGAAAGGAAATGAAAAATCTGCTAGCCAAAAATACTATACCTAGCAAAACTGTCCTTTAGAAATGAAGGGAGATAAAGACTTTTTCCAGACAAACAAAAGCTGAGAGAATTCATCACCACCAGACTTGTCTTATAAGAAATGCTAAAGGAGGTTCTAGCTGAAAGAAAAGGATGCTAATGAGTATGATAAAAACATTTGAAAGTGTAGAACTCACTGGTAAAAATAAGTACAAAGTAAAATTCAGAATATTCTAATATTATAGTAATACAGGATTTATTGGACAACTCCAAAAGAGCAAATATTCAAGTCCTGTGGGTTTTAGAAGGAGAACAGGAAGATAAAAGGGTAGAAAGCTTATTTTAAAAAATAGTAGCAGAAAACTTTTCAAACTTGGAAAAAGATGTAAATTACTTATATCTTTGTAATGTAGGATGAAAAAACAAAACTACTACAAATAATAATACCCACACTAATTTGTTAAGAAATATACAATATTAAAATATAAATATTGACATAAAAATATAAAATGCTGGAGAGAAGTGGATTAAAAATATACAGCAGGGTGTGTGTGTGTGATCAAAGTTAAGTTGCCATCAGCTTAAAATAACCTGTTATAAATATGAGATGTTTTTGTAAGCCTCATGGTAACAACAAAGCAAAAACCTATAGTAAATACACAAAAAATAGAAGCAAGAGTCTGGGTGTGGTGGTTCATGCCTGTAATCCCAGCACTTTGGGAGGCTGAGGTGGGTGGATCGTGAGGTCAGGGGATCGACACCATCCTGGTTAACATGGTGAAACCCCGTCTCTACCAAAAATACAAAAAATTAGCCAGGCGTGGTGGCAGGTGCCTGTAGTCCCAGCTACTTGGGAGGCTGAGGCAGGAGAAGGGCGTGAACTTGGGATGCAGAGCTTGCAGTGAGCCGAGACTGTGCCACTGCACTCCAGCCTGGGTGACAGAACGAGACTCCATCTCAAAAAAAAAAAAAAAATAAGAAGCAAGGAATCCAAATATAACACTAGTGAAAATCACTTAACCTCAGAGGAAGACAAAAGGAAAGGAAGAAAGTAACAGGAGATCTACAAAACAACTAGAAAACAATTAACAAGTCTCTACCTGTAATGTAAATGCATTAAATTCTAGAATCAAAAAATGTAGAGTGCCTTAATGGATGAAAAACAAGACTCAACTATATGCTGCTTACAAAGGCTCACTATGTGTAAGGACACACATAGATTGAAAGTGAAGGATAGAAAAGGTATTACATGCAAATAAAAAACAAAAGAGAGCAGGAATACCTATACTTATGCAAGATAAAATACACTTTACATTAATAACTACGAAAATGCACAAAGAAGGTCATTACATAATGATAAAGGGATGATTCAGCAAGTGGATATAACAATTGTAAATACATCTGCACCCAACATCAAAGTACTTAAAAATATAAGGCAAGTATTAATAGATATGAAGGGAAAGATAATACTATATTATAACTATAGCAGAGGACTTCAACATCCCAGTTTCAGTAGTACACAGATTATCCACATAGGAAATCAATAAGGAAACATTAGACTTAAGCTATCCTCTCAAATAAGTGGACCTAATAGACATATATGGAACATTTCATTCAATAGCTGCAGAATATACATTATTCTCAATTTCACATGAAAGATTCTCCAGGATAGCTCATATGTTAGGATATAAAACAAATCTTAACAAATTTAAGAAGATTCAAATCATATAAAGTATATTTTCTGACCACAAGGGTATAACACTAGAAATGAATAACAGGAGGAACTTCACAAAATTCACAAATACATTGAAATTAAACAACATGCTCCTGGACAACCAATGGGTCAATGAAAGAGCTTAAAGGAAAATTTTAAAATTTCTTGAGACAAAATTGGAAAACAACTTAACAAACTTATGGGATACAGCAAAGGCAGTTATATAAGGGAAGTTTACAATAATAAACACCTGCATCAAAAAAGAGGATCTCAAATAAACAACCTAACATTGCACCTCAAGGGACTAGAAAAACAAGAACAAACTAAGTCCAAAGTTAGTAGAAGAAAGAAAATAATAAAAATCAGGACAGAAATAGATAAAGACTAGAAAAAATAAACAAAACCAAGAGTTGAATTTTTTTGAAAAGATAAAGTTGAAAGACCTATTGCTGGACTAATTAAGAAAAAAACAAATAAAATAAAATTAATAAATTCATTTGATGCATGCAATCTACCAGAACTGAATTATGAAGAAATAGAAAATCTTAATAGACCAACAGCAAGCCAGTAAGGAGATTGAATCAGTAATATAAAGTCTCTCATCTAAAAAAGGCCCAGGACCTGATGGTTTCACTGTGAATTCTATCAAAACTTAAAGAAGAATATCAATTCTTTTCAAACTCTTCCAAAAAATTGAAGAGGAAAAATTGTTTCCACCCTCATTTTATGAGGCTAGCATCATCCAGAGACCAAAGCCAGACAAAGACACTACAAAAAAGAAAATGATAGAATATTCCTGATTAATTACAAAAATATTCCTGATTTTATTCCTGATGAAGAAAAATACGCAAAAAATTCTAGAAAACTAAATTCAACAGCACATTAAAGAGATCATTCACCATGCTCAAGTAGGATTCATCCCAGGATGCATGGATGGTTCAACCTACATAGATCAATAAATGTGATACATCACAATGACAGAATAAAGGACAAAACCACATGATCATTTCAATAGATGCAGAAAAAGCATTTGACAAAATCCAACATCCTTTCATTATGAAAATTCTCAATGAATTAGGTATAGAAAGAATGTACCTCAAAATAATAAAGGCCATGTATATGACAAACCCAGGGCTAATATCACACTCAATAAGAAAAAGTTAGGCCAAGTGTGACGGCTCACACCTGTAATCCCAGCACATTGTGAGGCCAAGGTGGGAGGATAGCTTGAGGTCAAGAGTATGAGACTAGCCTGAGCAATAATAGAAAGACCTCATTTCCACAAAATATTTAAAAATTATGTGGGTGTGGTTGCACATGCCTGTAGTCCTAGCTACTTGGGAGGCTGAGGAGGGAAGATCACTTGAGCCCAGGAATTTAAGGTTGCTGTGTTAGCACCACTGTATTCTCTTCGGCAGCCACAGGTGACTGCTTTAGTTCTTCATATTGACCTCCCCCAAGCTGGACATAGTGGCACTTGTAATCCCATAACTACTCAGAGGGCTGAGGTGGGAGAAGTCCTTGAGACCAGGAGTTTCAGACTGCAGTGAGGTATGATTGTGCCACTGCACACTAGCCTGGGCAACAGAGCAGGCCCTGTCATTAAAACAAATTTTTTAAACAATAAAAAGTTGCAATCTTTTCCTCTAAGATCTGAAAAAAGACAGGGATGTCCACTCTTGCCACTTCTATTCAATATAGGTACTGGAGGTCCCAGCTAGAGCGGTTAAACAAGAGAAAGAATTAAAAGGCATCTAAATTGGAAAGGAACAAGTTGAATTGTTTCTGTTTGCAGATGACATGATTTTATATAGAGAAAACCCTAAGGCTCCACCAAGAAAAAAAAATGGTTAGAATTAAACAAATTTAGTAAAGTTGCAGGATATAAAATCAACATACAAAAATAAGTAGCATTTCTATATATTAACAGCAAACTATCTGAAAAACTAAAAAGTTTCTGCATAACAAAAAAAACAATTAAGATAGTGAACCTAAACTACAGAATGGGAGAAAATACTTGTAAACTATACTTCTGATAAAAGGTTAAAATCCAAAATATATAAGAAATTCCAACAACTCAATAGCAAGAAAATCACCTGATTTTAAAATGGGTAAAGGACCTGAATATACATTTCTCAAAAGAAGATATACAACCCAACAGGTATATTTTTAAAAAAGTTAAACATCACTAATCATCAGGGAAACGCAAATAAAAACCACAATGAGATATCACTTCACACCTATTAGAATAGCTGCTATCAAAAAGTCAAGAGATAACAAGTATTGGCCTGGAGGTGGTGGAAAGGAAACTTTGAACACTGCTGGTGGAAATGTAAATTGATACAGTTATTATTTAAAACAGTGTCAGTTCTTCAGAAACTTAAAAAATAGAACTACCATATGATGTAATAATTCCACTACTGAGTAGTTATGCAAAGGAAATGAAATCTGTATGTTGAAGAAATGTCTGTATTCCCAGGTTTATTGCAGCATTATTTACCAAAGCCAAGATATGTAATCAACCTGAATGTCCATCAACGGATGAATGGATAAAGAAAAATGTGGTGTGTGTGTATATATATATATATGTGTGTGTGTGTGTGTGTGTGTGTGTGTGTAATGGAATACTATTACACCATAAAGAAGGAAATCCTGGCATTTTCAATAATGTAGATGAACATGGACATTATGTTAAAAAATATAACCTTAGCACAGATAGATAAATACCTCATGGTCTCACTCCTATGTGGAAGCTATAAAAGCTAACCCATAGAAGTAGAGATGGTGGTTATCAGGGTCTAGGGGTGGTTGGAGTGTGGTTGAGGAGACATTAATCAAAAGATACAAAATTTCAATTAGGAGAAATAAATTCAAAAGGCCTATTATACAGCTTGGTGACTATAGTTGACAATATATTTTATTCTTGAAAAATGGTAAGAGACTGGATGTCATGTGTTTTCACCATAAAAATGATAACTGTGAGGTAATACATGTGTTAATTAGCTAGATTCCACAATGTATATATGTTTCAAATCTTCATGTTGTATGCAACAAATATATACAATTATACCTGTCAATGTACAAAAAATAAAAAATATTTTTTAAATGCAAAGTGGGCAAGAGTCAAGACAATCAAAAGTACAAGTAAGAGGGAAACCTTTTTCCCTGTCATTTGCCTTTTACTGAGCTGTTTGCACAGTAGCCTTTTTAACCAAGAACCAAAGTTGTTTTTTTTTTTTCCTGGAAACAAAGGCTTGAACAACGAGTCATGCTAGCTGTTAAGAATGGCAAAAGCCACATGTATGTGTGCATTAGTGTATGTGTGTACATATGTATGTAAATGTATGTACATGTGTGGTATATATGTATGTGTTTATATGTGTTTGTATGTGTGTGCATGTGTGTGTGTTAAGCGTTGAAGCTGACCTTGGTGATTACCACAATTCTAAATTAAAACAATAGGTTTAGGGTAAGATACGCTGGGGCTTTATCCCTCAGGCAATGAAAAGTCACTGACTCTTAAAGTAGGGAAGTGACATGGTCAGATCTGGACGTCAAGAAGATGACTGTGGAGAGGGATAACTCTCTCTCCCCTTGACACTGGAATGGAGGAGCAGAGGCCAAAGGAAAGGAAACCGGTTTGGGGATATTCTCATACTAATCCAGGGGAGAGAAGTAAGGACCTGAAATAGAGCAGCAGCTGTGAAATAGAAAGGAACAGATGATAACACATCAAAGCTGAGTTCCAAGAGTCACCCAACAGACAATATGTGACATACAAATTTTAATTAAATCAAATATTTATCATGACATTAAACTTATTTTTCAATTGACTACTCCAAGAATTCCAGTCAGGATTCCATTTTATTAAAATTATAATTAATTGGTGGATGTGACTGTGACAAAGGTTCCCTGAAAGAGTGCCTATTGTACTGTAAGGTGACATAGAAAATATGCTGAGTGAATGGGGTGGGTTAGGGAGCCCTTGACAGGCAGCAACAGACCTACCCTGTTTCCTGCCTCTTCCTGTAATTAGGTCTGTAACGATGGGTGGGTGACTTAACTTGTAGCCGCCATGGCCTCATCTGCAAAATGAGGATAATAAGATCCCAACTTCAAATAGGAAAACTCAAATAGGTAGCATGCATGTTATCACTATGGAAATATTTTTAATAGAATCTTGCAAGGGAGGCTGAGTTTGGATAATGGAAAATTTGATGCAGTTGAGTTACAGAAACCTATTGTTTTACCATGGCTTCTATTCTATGCTCATAAAATAATGATAGCAGTTTGAGTTTCGTTTTGTTTTATTTTTGAGATGGAGTCTCACTCTGCTCACCCTGGCTAGAGTGCAGTGGCACAATCTCGGCTCACTGCAACCCCCACCTCCCGGATTCAAGCGATTCTCCTGCCTCAGCCTCCCCAGTAGCTAGGACTACAGGCGCGTGCCACCACGCCCAGCTTTTTTTTTTTTTTTTTTTTTTTTTGTATTTTTAGTAGATAACGAGGTTTCACTGTGTTTGGATCTCCTGACCTCATGATCCGCCTGCCTCGGCCTCCCAAGTGCTGGGAGCCACCGTGCCCGGCCGTGAGCCACCGTGCGTGAGCCACCATGCCCGGCCGCTTGAGTTTCTTAAACATTAACTATATCCCAGATACTGAGATAAATGTCTTGCATGTATTGGCTCATTAAGACCTCATAAAAATTCTAGAAGATAGGCGGGGTGATAGGCCAAATACTGAAGAACTAAGTATGTCTGGAGCATGGACAAATCAGACTAGCTTAGAGCAACAATGAGAATGGATGCAAACGACAAACAATATAGCTAGACAGGTTTGTCCTAACTAATGGAAGGTCTGGAAGTGGGCTCCTACTTTACCAATGAGAAAATTGGAGCCATGTAGTGCTGGACCCCTATTGCATCCAGTAGGGATGGTACTGTGTCTCAGGCTGAAGATGAGACCTAGAGACAGCAAATGAGACATAGGGTTTACGGGGGGAAATTACACATGGGGTGGTCCGGTGGTGGCACCCTGCACAAGAAGACAACTACAATTTGTAAAAAGTATGCTGTTTATACAGCATTTTTACTTAGTGCTCTCCACCTAGCAACTCCCATTTCATCCAAAGCAAAGGGCCTCAGTGCCCTTACAGCCTGTGTGCCAGGGGAATGAGCCAGAGGTTTGGCTGTTCTTCATGGATAAGCAGTGGATCTCCATGTTGGCCACTCTCAGATTCCTTAGCTTGGAACTCCAAACTAACGCTCTTCTTAGACCATAGGGTCACCCTCAGGGTATGCTTCAGTTATGGCTGGCAGGTGCCTCTGCCATACAAGCTAACAGAGATTGTATAATTACCTCCACCTAGATCACATGACTAGTCAGTGGCAGCACAAGGGGACCAATTCTGGAATCATCTGACTTCAAAGCCATCTATCTTAGTCATCATGGTAGCCCACCTCCCAAC
The DNA here is from genome assembly GCF_028878055.3 of Symphalangus syndactylus. Lineage (NCBI taxonomy): Eukaryota > Metazoa > Chordata > Mammalia > Primates > Hylobatidae > Symphalangus > Symphalangus syndactylus. The sequence goes on along the minus strand of NC_072429.2, from coordinate 129,850,639 downwards.
TCCAGATTTGCACAATTGCTACTGATGCCTGAAATTTGCCATCAATACCCAAAGGATCAACATATAGTTTAGGAGATCCTACGTACATTGGTACATTCCTAATACTTTAGCAGAACTGATATTGAAAGAGGAAAATGTCAGTCAATAAACATCTGAGAATAACAAGATAATAAGCCCTAATCAAAAGAGCCTCATAGTAAATTCAATCTACCAAAAATACTTAATTTTAGAAACATGATATTAGCTAGATGAACGGCAAAAAAGAGATTGAATGTAATTTTATTTCCAATGAAACACTTAATGTCATCTCATGCATGTCTGTTCCTAAAATTAAATTAATTAAAATAGGCTTATATAAGAGTTTCTGTTACATAGATTGAAAAGTGACTCCAGGTGGCTTCTCTTCACATATTCTGTGTCTGTTCTGGGGAGTCCTGATCATTGAGAAGATGCCAGGGCTGACACTGGGCTCTGTCATATGCGATGTTTATTAATGATCTGTAAAAGTTGTTCTTGATTAATCTTAATGAAAATTGCAGAGCTTGGTCTTTACAGTGCAATTGCTAAAAAAGTCATAGGAATGACAGCAGAATGCCAAGTAGTAACTGGCTTGTCCCCAACAGTTAATTCAAGTAAAGGTCTTAATCCTTGTGGCAGGGTCACCCTGCCAAGCGATATGGCAGGACAAGAAATGAAAAACAGAAATTATATTGTTTTTACTGAAGGCAAGAATGCCTAAACCTGCCTCCCAGCCTCCTTTCCTTTTTATTTCTCTCTTTCTTACATTTTATTTTTTTCTCTTTTTTTCTGTCTATTCCTTCCTTCCCTTCGTCACTTCTTCTCCCTCTTTTCTTTTCTTTCTCTCTCTCTTTCCCTTTATTTCCCCCAAAACTCCCTTGTCTCACTCTGTTCCAAAATGGCATTAAATTCAGCATTCATAAGCCTACTTCAATTAGAGTGATGTTCAGTACATGGACAGAAATTTTTATTTTTAGCAAAATTATTTGTAATATGAAAACTGAATATATGTAGAAATAATTGTTGATAAACTAATATTGATAGAATGTTCGCCATGTGCCAGGCACTATACTAAATAATCTACCTGAATTACTTCACAAATACCAACACTCTGTGAAGAACAATTTCCAAATGAAACTCAAGCACTGATAGAATAGAAACATCTTCTGACCAGTGACACACAGCTTGTAAGTGACATAGCAAAGGCTCTGAATCATGTTCATCTTTTATTAGCCCGTTTTCTGTTGCTTACTGACAGAATATTTGAAACAGACTACACGCAAAGAAAAGGAATTTATTTCTTATAGTTCTAGAGGCTAAGAAATCCAAGGCTGAGGGACCACATCTGGTGAGAGACTTCTTGCTGGTGGAGACTCACTGTGAAATCGCAAGGGGGCACAGGGCATCTTATGATGAGGAGTTGAGTGAGCTTATGTGCTAGCTCAAGCCTCTTCCTCTCCTTATTAATCCACCAGTTCCACTGCCATGATAACCCACTAATCTATTAACCCATGAATCCACTAATCTGTGAATGGAATCATTCATTCATAAGGGCAGATCCCTTATGATCCAATCACCTCTTAAAAGCTCCCTTTCAATACTGCCACTTGGAGACTTTCTAATACATGAAATATGTGGGACATATTCAGACCACAGCACCATCTGATGCCATAAATGTTCAAAGGTATGGAAATGATTATATAAATTCTGGCATATGTAAAAAATAGAAAAATGGGTAACGACCAGGTGCGGTGGCTCACACCTGTAATCCCAGCACTTTGGGAGGCCAAGGCAGGCAGATCACCTGAGATCGGGAGTTCGAGACCAGTCTGACCAACATGGAGAAACCTCATCTCTACTAAAAATACAAAATTATCCAGGCATGGTGGCGCATGCCTGTAATCCCAGCTACTAGGGAGGCTGAGGCAGGAGAATCGCTTGAACCCGGGAGGCAGAGGTTGTGGTGAGCCAAGATCGTGCCATCGCACTACTCTAGCTGGGGCAATAAGAGCAAAACTCTGTCTCAAAAAAAAAAAAAAAAAGAAAAGAAAAGAAAAATGGGTAACCATTAAACATCATGGTTTACATTAATATTCAGGGCATGAAAAATGCTTATGCATTTAAAGTATACATGGTAGAATACACACATACACACACGCACACATGTTTAAACCAACTTCAGCTTTTTAAATTTTTTATTTATTTTTAGCTACCCCTGCTGGAATGGGAACCTCCACTTTTTAATAAAGCTGTTTTTATAAAAAGAAAGGACATAAAGCTCTGTGATGAAATTGAGTAGTTTTAATTTTCTTCTTTATTCTTTACTATATTTTTTAATATTTAGGAATAATCATGTATAACTAATATAACTAGAAAAGAAAATGTTATTTCAAAAAGAAAAGAAGTTTTGACAGGTAGAGATGACAGGAAGGTGTTTGTATTAGGGTTCTCTGGAGAAACAGAACAAACAGCATGTGTATTACTTATAAAAATTTGTTTTAAGAAATTGGTTCACAAAATTGTGGAGGCTAGTCAAGTCTAAAATCTGCAGGGTGGACCAGCAGGCTGGAGATCCAGGGAAGAGTTGATATTGTAGCTTGAGTCCAAAAGTAGGCTGGATTCAGAATTTCATCTTCCTTGGGGCACAGCAGTAATTTTTCTCTTAAGGTCTTCAATTGACTGTGTAAAGCCCACACACATTGTGGAGAGTAATCTGATTTACTCAGTCTACCGATTTAAATGTTCACCTCACCTAAAAAACACCTTCTCAGCAACATCTAGCCTGGTGTTTGACCAAATATCTGGATACAAAGGCCTAACCAAATTGACACATAAAATTAACCATCGCAGTGTTCCTCCCTCCCTTAGGCAATAGCATCTGCAAAAGCGCAGAGTTAGAATATATGGAGATGAGTCAAGGTGACTATCAAAATGTATCAATGGCAAAAAAACCTCAATTACTTTTGCACCAACATAATAGTAACAACACTTTCACTTCATTGGATAAGTGGCAGAGCCGTTAGAGGTTTGTGGGCAGGGGAGTCTAGTGTGACCAGAGCTGTCTTTCCCTTTGAAATACCAGGAGCCCCACATGTGGTGGAGCCGTATGCCATTAGCATCCTTGGATCACTGTGTCTTTTGGCTCTTAATGGAAGGGTCCTCACAGTGTCTCTGGCACACTGTTGTCCATTGCTTACTCTGTTCATGTAACACAGTTCTCACTCTAACCCAGTGACACTTCTGGGAAGAGTCCACGTGATATACTGGGAAATGCTTAGGATTTAGAACTCAGGAGAATTTGGTTCACATTCTACTTCTAAGAATCTTTTTTTTTTTTTTTTTTTTTTTTTTTAAGAAACGGAGTCTCACTCTGTCACCCAAGCTAAAGTGCAGTGGTGCAATCATAGCTCACTGTAGCCTGGAAATCCTGGGCTCAGGGGATCTTCCCACCTCAGCCTCCCAAGTAGCTGGGATTATAGGCAAATGCCACTGCACCAGGCCCTACTTCCAAGAATCTTAAACATGTTGAATCTCAGTTTCTTCCCGAGGAAACCAGGGATAATAATGTGGAAGGCCACACCATAAGGACTAATCCAGGTTTGAATATTGAAGGATAGTTGAAGTGACTTCAGCTCACTGCCACAATAGAAAGAAGCAAGACACAAAGCACAGAGAAGTAAGGGCACAGGAAGTGGGCGGGGCTGTGGTGTCCCTCTCTGTTCCATACAGAGGGAAGTGAATTGCAATGGTCTCAGCTCCCCACACAGGAGGAGAAAACTACCCAGTCACAAGCCTTAAAAAGTGATATGCCGAGGTCAGCCCCTGCCTGTTTGCAAAAGCCAATTGTTAAACTTGCAGGAATTGTACAAGTCAGTTGACCTCAAGTTGGAAGCTTGAACTCATCCATGACAAAAATAGTGACACCACAGAAGTTGACAGACATTACAAATCGGGACCTTTTTTTCCCAGAGAGACAGTTGTTAAACATTTACCAGCCCAACCGTCAAGCTCTGCACCCAGTCTTCTGCAGGCTGGGAGAGAGGCCACATTGGCACTCAGAGATTAACCCCTTTACATGAAATTCCTGTTGACACAGAGCCGTGTTCTTGCTCTCACTGTACCTATGTGCCTACAGTTGGCCTGGCCATAGCCCATCACAACATACGTCGTGTGTGTGGGGTGTGTGTGTGTGTAGGTGTAAGTTAAATAATGCACACAAAAATCTTTGGCCAGGACTCCCCACACTCTCCACATGGGCCTGTGGCTGTTAAGTGTCTGGGCCATGTTAGAAAACAGCAAAAGGGTAGATGAAGGTTCGGGTTAAATGTCTCTCCCAGTTTGGACATGAGATATTCACCAGTCCCACAGAGCTCTGTTTAAACAGAGACTTCTCTTGTGGAACATCTAATGGGATACACACTTTCTTTTTTTTGGAGACGCAGTGTCACTCTGTCACCCAGGCTGGAATGCAGTGGCATGATCTCGGATCACTGCAACCTCCACCTCCCGGGTTCAAGGGATTCTCCTGCCTCAGCTACTACTGAGAAGCTGGGACTACAGGCGTGTGCCACCATGCCCAGCTAATTTTTGTATTTTTAGTAGAGACAGGGTTTCATCATGTTGGCCAGGCTGGCGTCAAACTCCTAACCTCAGGCGATCTGCCCGCCTCGGCCTCCCAAAGTGCTGAGATTACGGCATGAGCCACCACGCCCAGCCAGGATACACACTTTCTGTAGCACAGGATTAGAAGTTGTCCAACAGAAGGGTTTGATTCTGGTTTTTAGAACAGTGATTTACAAACTCTTTGCTCCATACTCTCTAAAATAATGTTGCAAGCTACACCCCTCACACAGTTGTAAGTTGACATCTAAAATTTTATCCAACATTATGTTTATTTTTACCAACAAGAAACAAAACACATTAAATAATTTTTTTAGTTAAAATGGGAATAATCTCTTAAAATATATTTCATAATATAGTTGTTTTAAAAAATAGGTTTTACTCCCTCATTTAATAAATCACACTGCTATGGGCTGAATTTTATCCCCCCAAAATTCCTGTGTTGAAGCCCTAACCACAAATATAACAGTATCTGGAGATGAGGCTTTTGGGAGCTAATTAGGTTTAAATGAGGCTTAGTGCCCTTATTAGAAGAGACCCCAGAGAGCTTTCTGGCTCTCTCTCTCCACCTTGTGGGGGCACAACAGGAAGGCAGCCATCTGCAAGCCAGGAAGAGGGCCCTCACCAGAACCTGATCCTGCTAGCACCGTAATCTCAGACTTCCCAGCCTCCAGAATTGTGAGAAATACATTCCTCTTGTTTATGCCATCCAGTCTATAGATTTTGTTATGGAAGCCTGAGTTGATTAAGACCCACACAAAATCAGAGAATCATAAGAATGTCTATCCTTGAGTATTACCTTATGTATCCGGAAAATTGTAATAACTCCAAAAAACATTCCAGTTCTATTTAAAAGAAACTATGTCCCCAACCCAGAATGTTTTGGGTTTTGAATGCAGGCAGTGAAGCACTGCGGCAGGCCAGGCTACAGGGCCAGATGTGGGCTGCTAGGGAATGCTGAGTGCTGCCAGTCGCGTAGGACAGAGGGCACGTTGGAAGAGGAAATGCACTATACAATAACGGGCATCTTGAAGGAAGGAGAGGAAATTAACGGGAATAAAAGAAGCACCAAAGGTTTCACCCCCAACACACACACACACACACACACACTCCCCGTGCGTCTCTCACCCCTGAGTTAGGACCATTTCAGGAAATAAATTGTTCTAAAAAATCCAGAATTCAGAACTTCAGAACTCCCCCGAGCGGGATCAACAAGGAAATGCTGACTTGGCGCACAGCTGCTGTCCTGACTTGGTCTCTATTGTTCTTCTAAGATTCCAGGGCACCAAAGCAGGCAGGGTCAGCAACGCTTTCGTCTTCAAGAACACCATTGCTCTCACTTTTCTCTCCCTAGATCTGCCCTGCTTTTGAATGTGAGTGCAGTTAGGCCTTCCCCATTACCTTTCCACTGGAAGGGAGTGCAAGCAGCAGCAAAGTATCCAACCACCATTCAGCTTGGAATCTGGCAGTACCTAACACCCGTGTGACTTAACCTCTCTGGGCTCCAGCTTCCTTGGTTGTAAAATGGGAAAAAACCACATTGATGTAAGCTCCATGAATGCAGAAATTGATTTGTCTATTTGGGTCACTGCTTATATCTTTAGAGTTCTTCAACAGACACTTGTTGAAAGAATAAATGGATGAGCTGCATATGTAGCCTGTGGTGGAAATGAGGATGAAATGAGGATATTAAGGTCAAAGGCCTGGCACAGGAGAGATAATAACCATATCTTAATCCTCTCAGAGCCTCAGTTTGCTCATCTGTAAAATCAAAATTTATAATATTGATAGGCATCTACCTTTCAGAGTCACTGTGGCTATCAAAATGAGAACATGAATTGGGAAGCACTTCGTGAAATCACAACTTTCATGTCAGGGTAAGCATGGTGCCAAGACCAGCTCGGTCAGGGAGACCTTAACCCAGTGGCGCTAGAGGAATTAAAGATACACACACAGAAATACAGAGGTGTGAAGTGGGAAATCAGGGGTCTCACAGCCTTCAGAGCTGAGAGCCCCAAACAGAGATTTACCCACATATTTATTAACAGCAATCATTAGCATTGTTTCTATAGATATTATATTAACTAAAAGTATCCCTTGAGGGAAATGAAGGGATGGGCCGAATTAATTGCAGCAGGAACACACCCTTAAGACACAGATCGCTCATGCTTTTGTTTGTGGCTTAAGAATGCCTTTAAGCAGTTTTCCACCCTGGGCGGGCCAGGTGTTCCTTGCCCTCATTCCTGTAAACCCACAATCTTCCAGCTTGGGCATTGTGGCCATTATGGACATGTTACATTGCTGCAGAGATTTTATTTATGGCCAGTTTTGGGGCCAGTTTATGGCCAGACTTTGGGGGGCTTGCTCCCAATACATGGTGGCTTTCAAACATTTTAAGAAGCAGATGGACCCTATGTTTCATATGGCAGGCTGATACTAAAGTCCAGCAGAGGCAATAGAATGGATCAGGGTTGAAGGCAAAGTTGGGCTCCATGGCCACCACAATGGCAGTCCCTACCACACAATGACTCCTGAAGTACCCTCAGCAAACTCAGATCTATAAGAAGGGAGGCTTTGGAGATTAATCTGTAGAGACTATGTCCATATATTGGGCTGAGTCAGCTCAGACTCCAGTAGTCCACATATTTCCTTTTGTATTTCCCTTCAAAGAAGACATGCAGGGAAGTAGAAATGGACCAATGGGTTCAGGCTCCTACACCCGTGGTGAAATTCTAACTAGTGCATCAATAACTGTGTGACTTTAAGCAATATACCTCTCGTGACTCAGTTCTCTCATTTGTAAAATGGTTCTGGTAGTGATACAGGTTTGTTATGAAGATGATTCCATGTCTGCACAAAACGCCCTGGGCAATGAACATAGTTGACCTCCATAACTAACTCTCTTGCCTTTCCTTTGTTCTGGAATGTTCAAGGGCACCGTTTTTTCCAGGTGACTGGGGCCCAATCAATTCTGCCTAAATTGTAACCATTGTTCACTCTGTTTAGACCAGTTTATGCCTGAGAACTGCAACGTTGATGGGTTGGTTGAAGCCATGTCTGTGTGAATAGAGTTGATGTAGGCAGAGTTTTAGCAGAAAAGGGTAGGTAGAGTGATCAATTCATCATTTTTTATTGGTCTGATTCAATCTGTGCAGTTGAAAAATGGTATTACTTCCAAAAATTAGTACTAGGTACTATTTTTGAGTGTTCAGTATCCACCAGGCTAAGTGTTTTACATACATTATTTTATGAACCATCCTAACACCTCTACAGAGGACCAATTCTCTTCCCCATTGCACCTGGGAAGATTGAGACACTGAGACTAAAGCAACTAGCCTGACATCCACAAGCAGTAAATGCAGAAGTGTGACGTCAGATCCGGGCCTGCTTTAATGCAGGTTCTATGCCTGTGTGGTGTTGCTGAGGAAATATGTGTAATTTGCTCTAGCCCCTACAGCATTGGAATTCCTGTCTAATGTATAGGTCAATGATTGCTACTGAATTATGCATCCTGTCATTCCTCTAGCAACTTCTATGGATTAATTGTCTAAAAAGAACCCTTTGAAGCATTTAAGTTGAAAGAAAAAATCTAAGGTCCTTCATTTTTTACCTTATAATTGTAACATGCTTCCTTAATAGTTCAGTTAAAAGAAATAATGTTGTCAGTCTTTAGTTTGTTAATTGTTGCATGATTTGTCCCCAGCTAGATAGAGGTAAGCAAAAATAATAATGATAATTACGTGTGTTTTTTACTTAAAAGAAATTTTGAATGGATTCTCCCCATGAAGAACAGAAAGTAGATTTGCTCTATTTGAAAGGAAGAGGTTTAGGGGGTCTTCCCCTCCCCAACTAGCAGGTCCTAAGGCAACTCAGTGGTTTCTCTGGGACTCTTAGATCCATCTTGGGACAGCCAAAGGCCTGTGAACCCAGAAAGCCATTGAGCTTTCTCCATTAACTTGATAAATAACTTTCAGCACTGACTATGTCTGTGTGCTAAGCTTTGAGCTAAGTGGGAATGGAAGGTGGCATCCCTGCCCTCCAGAACCCGAGTGTCTAGAGAAGAAAGAGAAGGTGCAGATGTCATCTATAGTCCTTTTCTCTTAATCTGTGACTGATTAGGTACAGCAAAACATCCCTGGGGCTCTGCTCTGGAAGAACTGAACAAGACTTGTTGCTAGGAGTAGAATTGCCTCTATTTTAGCTTCAAGAATGCTCCGAGGTCCTGCCCTCAAGAACTGATCTTGAAATACATTGTGTGTGTTTGTGGTTCTTTGCAACCACGGAGTAGCCTTACTAATGAGGATCAATGTCTGTAAATTATTAATTACTTTTACATAGTTTCATTCTTGTCTTTATTTAAGTCAAATCCCAGACACAAAATGAAAGAGAAAGAAAAGCTATGCAGTAAAAAAATGTTGTCTTCTTGCTATGCTTCTTGTTTTGTAGAGGAAACTAAAAATCATCTAAATGTCTTTTCATTAAGATGCTCCAGTGCGTTCTCTGTATAATGTTAATTGCCTAATGACATTAGCACCGTGTGCTATTTAATAGTCTCTCACCATTAGCTGGCAAAGCACTTTAACATCCATTATTATATCCTTTGGGGCTCACAATAGTTCTGTGTGTGAAGCAATCAGGTAGTGCCTTATTTTACAACTATTGAAACTCAGGGTCAAATTAAACTACGTGCCCAGGATCACACGTTGCAAAGAGTACGGGTTTTAAAAACACAACAGTACCAGCTTAGTCCTGGAATTCTGCTTACCAGCTCTGGGCCATAGGGAAAATCATTTTACTTTCTCAGGCTACAATTCCTTCATAAACAGACAAGCAACTAGTCCTTATTAAAGGCCAGGCACTGTTATAAACTCCCTGCATGTGTTTATTCACTTAATCTTGACAATGTTATTAACATTTTATTGATGCAGAGATTAAAGCATCTATAGGGAGTTAAAATAACTTCTCTAAGGTCATGTTGCCCGTAAGTGATGGAACAAGATGAGAACTTGGCTGTCTGGCACTGAAGTCTGTGATATTAACCCTCATACTACAGTAATGACAGTGTAATAAGGAAAACATCAATTGGGACCCATGACTGTGCCAGTCAGGATAGTAACAAACATCCCTAAAATCTTAGTGACTTAAAACAGTAAACATTTATTTTTCATTCACACTTTATGTTCATTACAGGAGGGGGGTGTGATAGCAGGATATCATCACATTTTATCCTGATTCAAGGACCCTGGTGAAGAAGGCTTCATCAGGAGCTCCTTGACTCATGATGGTGGATACAGGAGAGAAAAAATTTTTAAAGAGTATGGTTGATCATGGTCTTAAAGCTTCTGCCCAGAAGTGACACATATTACTTCTGCTCATATTTCATTGGTCAAAAGCGACATCAATATCCAGACAAACATCACATGTTTGCACTTATTTGCAGGATCTAAAAATCAAAACAATTGAACTCAAGAACATAGAGAGTAGAATGATGGTTACCAGAGGCTGGGAAGGGTAGTGGGGGGTTAGGAGAGAGATGGGGATGGTTAATGGGTAGAAAAAATAAATAAAACCTATTATCTGATAGCACAACAGACTACAGTCAATAATAACTTAATCATACATTTTAAAATAGCTAAAAGACTGTAATTGGATTGTTTGTAACTCAAAGGATAAATGCTTGAGGGAATGGATACCCCATTCTCCATGATGTGATTATTTCACATTGCACGCCTCAAATCACCTCATGTACCCCATAAATATATACACCTACTATGTATTCACAAAAATTAAAAATTAAAAAAGTATGCAGGGAGTCAATCCTACTACACACTTGAATAATATAGTAGTGGGCATGGCTGTAGATAGCACAAATGACTCCTCTCAATGACCTCCTGCACAGAAGCTCATTGGGAAAGTGCCTCAGAAACTGATGTGCTCCTCTCAAAGGCTGGATGCCATTTCTTCTCTTGCCCTGTCAATTTTTTTTTAAATGGCTCCTACAGTTTTCATTGTCAGTTAATATAAAGTACCATATGCTTTTTAACTTAAGAGTTAAAGTGAAAACAATGACCCAGAAACCAGAAACTTCACCAAGATCAAGAAAAACCTCATCCTTTAGTTACAAGCATTTCTTCTAATGTTCACGGGTTGCCCGTCTAATGTCTAATTTATTACAATATTTCCATATTTTCAACCAAATTCAACTTTACTTTCTTATGTAAATAGCTTTGCATTACCTTACAACTTAAGAACAGAGACTGCAAAGATTCAGTTGAGTACATGGAATCATTCATTCATTCTTTATTTTTTTCTTTTAAAAAAGGACACTGCATGTCTTAAGTCCTACCATATGAAAAGCAGGATGCTCCAGGCTGTGAGGAATATAAGGCTGACTCAGGCAGGAATAATGCCTTCAAGGGCCTTATACTCTTTACCAAAAAGCTTGGATATATATGAACATTAATAGAAAGTATTGGACACCCAGGCATCCACCCATCCACCTACTCAATAAACACCTGCTAAGTGTTAACCAAGTGCCAGGTATAGTACAATCTTAAGACAGGAATATAAAGAGTAGTCATTCAAAGTCCCCATTCTCAATTAGTTTAGAGGAGACAGATTATTATAACAGAGCACCCTAATTATTGTTCACCAAGGATGCAATGAGAACACAGGGAAAGGTACATAAGTCAGACTTGGAAATCAGGGCAGCCTACTGGCCAGAGTTAAACCAAGCTTCACTCTAAAAGATGGAGTAGAAGCTCTTCCAATGAATGAGGTAATGGACATTCCAGATTGAGGAAGCACCATGGTCCCAGAGAGGAAAGAAAGAACACAAGGTTCAGACAATGACTTGTTGTTTGGATGGCTGGAGTCTAATGTGTGCATGAGGAATGAGAAGAGTAACTAAGGCACCGGACAGATCATGAGGAATTTTGTGTGCCAGACTAGGAATTTTCCATTGTATCTTATAGACCAGTAGTATCTAAATATTTTGATCCCCTATTTTTATTAATAAAATTATATGAAGATATGCATATCTAATAAAATTATATTTATTATCTATTCTATTAATTATATTCATATGTTTAAAAACATATACCATAAAATATACATAATATAGGGATTTTAAAGAATAATGAGAAAATAAAAATACTTTAAAATATTTTAATTTAATTACAGTATCTAATTTAAATATTTTAATTTAATTACAATTTAAAAATATTTTAAATTACTTACAATTTAATTTAATTTAATTAAGACTTTTCTGCTTTCACCATTTACTAGACAGTAATGGGTTTAAACATAATCCTTTTTTAAAAAAATTTTAATAGTTTGTGATATAGTAATGTAAAGGTCAGGTTTTAAGTTCAATATATTTCTATACCAGGCTTCAGTGGCTATCAGAGCTAAACATATATCTTATAAATGTTTTCCAACCTCATAAATGGATTTAAGCCCTTATAAATCGGTTCAGACATCATCAGAAATCTTCATTTAGAAGATATTTAAACATTAGTAAATGTGCAGCTCTAAGAATTTTGATAGATGATATAATGTAACTTTGGTTTTGCAACAAAATTCTTAAAAAGGTGGAAATATTTCCAAACTTCCATTCTCAAAATGCTTTCTTCAGAGCATCAGTTTCTTTAAAAATCAATTACTTTCTTGCTCATTCTTAAGTTATCATCCTGAGTTGGAAGAAATAAATTAAGCAAGTTTATGTTTTTTTTTCAAATATGTGCTAGAAGGAATATTAATGGTGATTCATTATCACAAAAATATCAGCAAATTTGGAACACTTGTCTTCTTGGCAAAGACAAATGAATAGCTCACCTTTAAGTCTGACAACTCTTTTAAGCATTTTGAAGTCACATAATCATTGCATTTGGGGGGCAATGAAGGTTTTTCTAGTAATTCTACTACAAAGTATTATATTCTACCATTTGATTTTCTGCATAAATAACATCATTTAATCATAAACTAAAACCGTTCAAAATACTCTGAAAGAAAGAATGCTCATGACTACAGGAAATCATCCAATGGTAGAAATTCTTCTGTCTTCTCAAGATGCCTCCTCCATACTTACAGTCAGAGGATGACCAGACATGTATCCCCTAAGTTTCCAATATCAATCTATATATCAAATGTTGGTAAAGCTTTTCAACATAAGTAACAAAAGCTGTGAATGGAAGTTCTAACATTTTCTTCCTGCATCTCAATGGATGACCCAGCTCAGCCCTGGGATGTAAACACTCTATTTCAGAGACCACAGCTCTAAGGAGTAGGTCAGAAAAGAGTGATGGGATAATGAGGTCACATTTGTATTTAGAAGGAGCAGCTGGAAACCATGACAGTATGGGCTGGAAGGAGGTGAGGCCGAGGCAGGGATCCCAAGTCACAGAAGGGCTAGAAAGAAGGAAACAGTTGACATTTTGGTTGGAAATGGAATGTGTAATGAAGTATGAAAGCAATAATCTATCACAGGTTAATGTTGGGTAGAAAAAGATGCTGCTGCCATTCCCTGAGACAGAGGTTACACAGCAGGTTTTGGAGGAAGGTTTCAAAGAGCCTTTAAAAGTATAGATAAAAGGCTAAGGATGTTCAGAGACTCCTTCCAGTTATTAAAGAACCCAAGAAGTCTTCATGGAAGGGGTGATGTTGAAAGTGCAGAGCCAAGGATGCCCACTCTGGTCTTATACATGTGTCTCTCCATTTACCTATGTCAACAGGTATGTGCGGTCAAGGACAAAACACGATGTTGACATGAGGATTGGAATCCACTCAGGCTCGGTACTGTGCGGTGTTTTGGGACTAAGGAAGTGGCAGTTTGATGTCTGGTCTTGGGATGTGGACATTGCAAACAAACTCGAATCTGGAGGAATCCCCGGGTAAGACAAAGCAAAGCCCTTTTCATGCTTAACGGTTGTCATTTGCTCATTTTGTGACAGTGGGTTTCCTGTGTACAGAAATTCAGGGTTAGATCTAGGAAGCAATTATTTGGAAGGAGACCAGACACTGAAACATCATACAACTGTTAGCTTCCAAAATCTAGTTAAATGCATCAGAGGCAACGAGGATGTGGAATAACACTGAGGTGTTGAGGTCTCTGCCCTGCACAGCATTGGTCCTTAGACTTGGCCGCACATTCGAATCTCCAAAGGAACATTTAAAAAATATTAGTGTCGGCCGGGCGCGGTGGCTCACGCTTGTAATCCCAGCACTTTGGGAGGCCAAGGCGGGCAGATCACGAGGTCAGGAGATCGAGACCACGGTGAAACCCCGTCTCTACTAAAAATACAAAAAAAAAAATTAGCCGGGCGTGGTGGCGGGCGCCTGTAGTCCCAGCTACTCGGAGTGGCTGAGGCAGGAGAATGGCGTGAACCCGGGAGGCGGAGCTTGCAGTGAGCCGAGATTGCGCCACTGCACTCCAGCCTGGGCGACAGAGCGAGACTCCGTCTCGAAAAAAAAAAAAAAATACTAGTGTCCAGACCCCGTGCCAGTTTGTTTAAAGCAGAATCTGTGCAGAATTTATTTGCAGTTCTTCAGTGAATTATAATGGGCAGCCAGGATTAAGACCTACTGACTTTCCATGCATGATCTAGGACTCAGTGAGGAAATTCAGGCTCTTCCTTAGAAACTCAACTTTTCAAATTTGGCTGTCAAGATTGGTTGACATAGGATCCCCAAAGGTGCTAGTGGTCTGCAAAGGCCACTGCAACTAAGGTAAGTCTTGAAAAGTTGTATCAAGATTCTGTTTACACAGACTGGACCTAATAAGATCTCAAATATATGTGAGCCAGTGTGATTTTCTGCAGCCTCTCTTTCTTAAAGATGATGGATGGATTGCTGGATGGATGGATGGATGGATGGATGGATGGATGGATGGATGGATATAGAGAAAGAGAGAGAGAGTACACTTCCACATATTCCTTTCCCTACCCCCTAGACCTGCCCTTGGAGTCACAGATTTCTCTGGTATGTGCCATCATTCCTTGCAAATTATGTTTAATATCAAGTAATATGTTATCAAGGGGGAAAAAGACAACAAGAGGTGGAATCACAGTAACTAGGATTCCCACTCTGCCCCTTGCTAAACTCTATTATCTTCAGCAAGTTATGTAAGGCATGCACAGCACCTGGCATGTGATTTTAGTGTGAACTTGGCTTGCATCACTCTACCTGTGTGATCTCAGGCCAGTGCTTAACTTCTGAGTCCAACTTTCTTCACTGCAGGAAGAAAGACAATAATACTTATGATTTACTACCTTGTGAACTTATTTTCCTCCTCCGTGAGAGTTTGTTCTCTCATCTGCTATAATTCGCATAATCTACCTCACAGGTCTCCTCTGAAGATTTTCTCAGGCAATGGGTATGAAGCACTTTTTTTGTACACTGTGCAGGGACAGCCCCAGGTCAGTTACTATTCTTATGGGGATCCTTCACTCTATGTGGTGTGTCATGGCTGTTTGCCAGACAGGTTTAGAATTGAGGAAGGTCTGATGTGTTACTGCTGGTTTTCTTAAATCTTTCCGTTCTTTAGGATTTTCCCACAAGTAACTACCTGCTGAATTTAGACAAACAAGATAGCCCATTCATCTGTGTTTCCAGGCCTGTATCTTAAAAGCATCACCAAATGGGGAATTGCCCATATGCTCAGCAGATTCCTTTTGCAAACCTTAGAATATGCTTTGGGGGATTGTAAGATACTGCTTTGATATCTGGAACCAGTTTAGCTATTGTTCTCAATAACATTAAGAAACAGAAGAGTGACCAAGTTTAAATCAGCACATCAGTGTGGAATACTATGAAGCCATAAAAAGGAATGGCATCATGTCCTTTGCAGCAACATGGATGCAGCTGAAAGAAATTATCTTAAGCGAAATAATGCAGAAACAGAAAAACAAATACCACATGTTCTCACTTCTAAGTGGGAGCTAAACATTGAGTACATATGGACATAAAGACGAGAATAGACACTGGGGCCTACTAGAGGGAGAAGGGAGAGAGTGGGTCAAGGGACGAGAAACTACCTGTTGGGTACTATATTCACTACCTGTGTGAGGGTTCCATCTTACCCCAAACCTCAGCATCATGCAATATGCTTTATAACAAACCTGCACATATACTACCTGATTCTAAAATAAAAGTTGAAAAAGAAAAGAAACGAATAAAATAATTTGTAAAAAGAAACAGAAAGGTGACTGAGTTTAAATCATCTTTCACACCCTTATTTTTAATATCATGAGTCATGAGTCTGAACCGTGGGTTTACTACTTACCAGTTATGAAGGCTGGAAGATTGTGGCAAGTACTTCATGCCCTTCCCAGTTTCTTCACTGTAAGTTTGGACTGAAAACATTATCTGCCTTAAAAATGTAGTTTCAAACATGACTGTGCTTATAAAGCATGTAGTCCAGTCTTCTATTCAGTATCCAGCTCTGCTTAGCCATGGGATGTTGTCAATGTGCAAAATGCAGGAATGTCAGAACGGGACTCCAGACTCACCATGGTTTGATATTGTTTTATATTTTTCCACTTTTTTATTGTCTTCTTCTTTAACACCTCTGAGCCTTGGGTTTCTAGAAGAACGGTTCTCAAACCTCAGTCTTGGAATTACCCGAGAGCTTATTAAACCATAGCTTGCTGGGCCCCACCGCTGAGTTTCTGGTTCAGTATGTCTGGCATGGAACTCAAGATGATGCTTTCTACCAGTTCCTGGTAGGAACTGCTGGCCTTAGTACCACACCATGAAGATCACCATTTTTGAACTTGTGTTAAATGAAATAATGCATATAAAGTCCTTTGTCCTGTACTCAGTAAATATTTATTGTGGTTGTGGTAGTAGTAGTTACCATATAATACAGTTCCAGGGTGGTAGAGAGACACTGAAAGTAAAAGTTCTTGTCTCAATCCAGCACTGCCACTAACCACTAATATGATTTGGGGCCAAATGTGTACTTGTTACTTATGGGCCAGTTTCAGCATCTGCAAAAGGAGACAAAGAAATGTCTAATACCTAAGGTTGTTGGAAGAACGGAAATTATATGAGATAATCCATGGGGCACACAGTAATACCTTTGGCTACTAGATAACATTTATGCAAAGCAAGAGTTACACAATTGTTGTCTTAATTTAGTATCATGACTACTTTTATTATATCCTAGCATTAAAATTTATCAGAAAATGCCAAGTTTACTTGACACTCAATAAATGAGAATATTGCCTGAAAACTGACACATTTCCTTAGAAAGAAATGCAGTCTTCAGAATCTCATCTGCAAATGCCTTACCCCAAAGCTCAAGTTAGTAGCAAGGATGAAAAGAAACATCTGAAACCTAGTTTCTACCAAAACATTTAAGTGTATATTGATTAGCACTTCAGCAGAAGAATCAGTGAAGGCAAGGATCTCATTCACTAGTGAAAACATAATATTGATTTAATACATGGAAGTATTTGTCCCCCTGCATACTGACAGCAGAATAATAAAAATAGAATCCAGAGAAATGCTAAAAGGGGTTGATATGTAACTTAATTATCTTCAAAGAAAATCAACCATGGTACTTTAGAAAACCCTCCTACCAGGTTCATTTTGCCTAGGAGAAAAGGTAAGCTTCCAGTCTTAATTCAGATTCATCTGAGAAAGCAGATGGGGACTCCCATTTCATGGAAGGTCAAATGATCTGTTATTCTCCCAGATCAATATTGTTGAGTTCATATGTATTAACAAAATGCATCTTGGGAATATTTTGTATTTATTCAGCACATTTCTCAAGAGAGTGAAAACATCTTTCACACATTTATTTTTAACATCTTGCACTTGAAATCAATCAATATATTTATGTGGAAGATGTAGAGAACATGCCTTAAATTATCAGAAATGATTTGTTTGTAGTTTCTGTTTTTTCACATGTTCTTTGCAATGAACTCCTTCTTTCTGTAAGGAGGGATTTATCATAATGGGTTAGAAGTATGAGAGGGAGTAGCTGAGCTAATACTAAAAGTAAACTGCATTTTATTTAATTAATGAATTTATTTATTTTTTCTAAGACAAAGTCTCACTTTATCCTCCAGAATGAAGTGCGGTGGCATGATCTCGGCTCACTATAGCTTCAACTGTCTGGGCTCAAGCAGTCCTCCCACCTCAGCCTCTCAAGTAGCTGAGACTACAGGCATGCACCACCATGCCCAGCTAACTTTTGTATTTTTTTGTAGAGATGGTGTTTTGTCATGTTGCCCAGGCTGGTCTCAAACTCCTGAGCTCCAGCAATTCACCAGTCTCGGCTTCCTCAGCATGAGCCACTACAATGCATTTTTAAAAGCCACTCTAAAATTTTTTTTAAACTTTTCTGTTTACTTGGATATATTGTTCTTAGCATTCCAAAAGCCAGTCAAAATATTAAGCATTCCTTCATTCAAATGAATACTAAAGTAAACTTAGGAAAATGACTTTTGAGCTGAATTAGACAGTAGGAAATTGTTAGTAAGCACCAAATAGCACATTGAATCTGGAGAATTGCCAATTACTTGAATAGCTGGAGAGAGCGTAGGAGAGCTATATTAGAGGAATGTCAGAAAATGAGCTTTGAAGTGACAGAGCCGGAGAATGAAAGCTTGGAGGCCTTATTCAGAAGGCCTGACAATAGTCTTCTGTAAGCCTTGAGGAGGCATGGAATACACAACAGTAATATGATGACAATGGCATTTTTTAGAATACTCTTAAGAACTTACATATTTGCTTTTATAGTGTATATATTGTACCATGCAGTGTTTTGACTACCTTACACAAATCAACTCATAGAATAATCACAATGATCGTCAGAGATAGGTGCTATTATGTTTCCCATATTATGGGTAAGAAAATTGACTGATAGAAAGGCTAAGTAATTTGCCCAAGATCTCTCAGCTGGCAAGTGGCAGAGCTAGGGTTTGAATCCAGGAGATCTAGCAACGAAGTCCATGTTTGTAACCACCTTACCTTGCTAGTCTACCTAGCTAGACCACATTATAACACAATAAGTAGTCTGATTGAGTTAGATAGTTATGAGAACAGAAAAACTCTTCCCCAGAAGAATTTACCACGTGAAATTTCCATGAATCAAGTTTGATCCTCAAGGCCCTGATGTCATATGTTATTTTGCTAAAAAAGAAGCCTGAGTCATGAGTTACGGTGGCTGACAATTGTGCAGCCATGAGTCACTTCACTCGTGAGTGAGCCCAGCCAGCTGCCAGCCTGCACATGTCCACAGCTTTGTTCTTTGCTCCTTATAATATGCATGTTATAGAGGAAATTGTACCCTACAGTGGTTTTCCCAAAGGACCCTCAGTGCAGCCCTATGGACTTATCAGAATCACCCTTGAGAAGAATATAGACAAGTTGGAGAAACAAGTTACAAATACATGAAGATTGAAATGATAGGATAGGTTCCAAGATGATGAAAGAACTCTTTTTGCATGGTGATTTGGATAATAATTGCCACTGGGGTTCAGAAACATTTGCAGCACTTGTTTTTCCAAAATAATCAACACCACTGAAAAAAAAAAATCACTGTTTTGTAAAGTTTGCTGGGATCAGGCTGACAATCATAAGAAAAGCCAAAAGATGTGCTTAGGTGTGGCTCAGAAGGGCTGTATTTTATCAGAGGCAGCAGTGTCTCTTGGGACGATGTCCGTGATACTACGCTCATGAATTGATGCTTCTATTTTCTTTTATTCTTTCTACTTTTTAGGAAGACAAGTATTGCCCTTGAGGACATGTCCTAATAATACCCATGTGTAACCCTGGTGTTGGTTTTGTACAGGTCAAGAAAAAGATAGCCTTTGCAGGCAACATCAGGAGTGTGTAATGACCTATGCCTTCTACACACAGGAGGATTCACATTTCCAAAGCCACACTGGACTGTCTCAACGGTGACTATAACGTGGAAGAGGGTCATGGTAAAGAGAGGAATGAATTCCTGAGGAAGCATAATATCGAGACTTACTTAATTAAGCAGCCTGAAGACAGTCTGCTGTCCTTGCCTGAAGATATCGTCAAGGAGTCAGTGAGCTCCTCAGACCGGAGAAACAGTGGGGCCACATTCACTGAAGGATCCTGGAGCCCTGAACTGCCCTTTGATAACATCGTGGGGAAACAGAATGTAAGTCCTCTCTTCCTCCTTCTGCTTGGCCATGAATGCATGCTCGTGTGAATCTCCAATCCAGACGCCTCAGAGAAAACTGATTCATCTTTAACCTTTTCTCCAATGAACACCATAATTGCAAATGATCAAACTATTTCTGTGTCTCCTCAGGACAGAATTAACCTCGTATGCAATTTCAGGAAATGCCAGAAATGCCAGAGGGTTCCTAACACCCTCTTTTTTTTTTTTGTAACCTAGCTAAAAATAAATATTATGTGAAGCTGAATTGTAATTTTACCAAAAAAAAAACACTCATGTTGGAAAAAATAAACCCGCTGTTATTAAACTAAAGGGGAGGATCAAGTACATGAGAATGCCCCTTTTTCGGTAGCTGGCCATCATCAGTTCTGCGTCGCCCTCTGAGATTCAAAATCAGGAGGGCACTGCTGATTTGGAAATAGGAAAGGAGCACCAAGTGATGCCTAGAGCTAGGGAGTTCAGGAGAAGCATGCAATTTCAAAGCCACCCACATGATTCTATTTTTATATAGCATGGATTTGCATCTTCTATGAAGGACAGGGCTACTAAGTCAGTACATAAGGAGTAGATCACCAATAACCAAAATTCTTTTTAAATTATTTATTCAAATATTGAAATCACAGTAAACCCAATGAGATGCTCAGACTCCAAGAGGCACTTAGAGAACTGAGGCTGAGCCAGGTCGAGAACCAAGGTGGACACAGAGATTCTGTTCTCCCAGAATGCTTGCTTGGAGCCATGGCAAAATTACCTGCTCTAATACGGATTTTCCCTTTAACCTCTTAGACACAGCACATTTAGTTGAATTCATGTAAGTTCAATGATGTGACTGTACTATACATTTTTAGAGAAAGAAATAAAAATAGCCAATATATAACACTTATCTGACAGTTATCTGGCGGTTTCTGACAAGATCCTCGACCAAGCAGAAGCTGAGAGTACCATGAAGTACTCAGCCAATAGTGTCTGGAGTTTTATGAAGACATATAAGGGTTAATTTTTAAATTCCATAGACCTCAACATTTCTTATTAACTTGTAGATAAGAAAAATCTGTCTGCCTAAAAAAATTTTAAATGGAAAGGTTAAAATGCTGAAAGTCTCCCCTCTTTCTTCTGCATTTGAAAGTTTGATGGGGCACTCTGAGACCAGGCTATCTTTGGTTTCTTTCTGGATCTTGAGGGAGGAACTATGAGAAAATGCATGGGCCAGATTCCACTGGGAAAAGCTGCAGGTTGAACCTAGGCTGCATGCCTTGCAAGAGTTGACCTTAGGTCTTTGACAGCTCTTTCGTGAGTGTTTAATTTCCCCCCAAAAATTATTATGCCCACACAAGTCATAACTGATTGCAATGCCTAGGTTCTTTCCATCTCTGAGTTGGTGTGCATGGTACAGTTTGCTATTTTATAAAATAATGGTGTTATATACTTCCTGGAGTGGGTGCATGACCAGCTAACAGTGCCCTCTCTGCTGCTTTTGCCTATTGTTAGCTTGGGTCTGAATGCTGATTATTTAAAGAGAAAGAAATGCATGCCTCATCCTGAATACCTCAGCATAAAGTTCTCTCTCTGTTTTAGTTTTTGTTTTGTCTTTTTTTTATTTTTGAAAAATCTCTCTCCAGTTAGGCTGATTGTAGGAATTAAGATAATTCCTTAATGTTCTAATCTGAATTGTGCATGAACTTGCTACTAATAACTGAGAGCCAAGAAGAGGGAGGTGGAGGTTCTTGGTTTTATCTATAGTTGATCGATCTGGTTAAATTGTATAGGAATACTTGAAATATTTATTTGCTCATTTCCTAAAGATATTTCCTGATGTCACCAAATACCTGTTACAAGAGATGTCATTATTAGCTAGAGATTGTTACTGTTGTTTAACCATACCGTGTACTTTTTTATAATGCCCAAGTTTTGCCTGGATGTAACCCATCTGTGCCGTCTTCAGCATGAATAATCTGAATTCATTTTGATGCCATCAGACTGAAGAGCCAGTGAATGTGTGCTGATATTCATGAATAACCACATGCCACCAATAATATTTTGGAAATTACTGAGCCAATTAAAACAGTCACAAGTATTCAGTGTTTGTACTTATGCCTAACTCTAGAAGTCAGTGAGCCATATGTGCAATTCAGAGACATAATTTGTCCCTGGAAGAGATCAAGACTGGTCTGGCTGAGCCGATGCTGTGCCAAAATACCCAGTTAATTCCACGGAAGCCCCGACCATCTGAGTGTTTGCATAACACAGATAAAGCGTACTAATGCTTCACTGGGGGTATTCCAGCTAAATTGGCCAGATGTTTTGGCTTCTATTCATTCATAATGTGTGCTTAGAAATATGTTTAATGGCATCAGATTGCTGTGTCATATTCTGTGCTATGTAGACAGCAGATGTTCAGATAGTTACATCCTCATGTATTCATTCATTCAATAAGGATTAATTGAGCATCTATTACAAGCCAACTACTGCTAGTAAAAAAAAAAGAGGAGGGATGGGGAAAAAAATCACTTTAGAGACAAAGTCAGCCAGTGGTTTATATTCTTAATGAAGATAGAAATTATATCCGTTTCACTTACCACAATTTAGCCCACAATTAGAACAATACCTGGTAAATCACAGGGCTTGATTAAAGTTTGTTGAATGAGTGAATTAAATGATAGATATGGGTAGTGAGGGAGAGGAACCAGTCAAGTTTGAATTCTAGATTTTTTGCTAGGGTGACTGCGTGGATGATAGAACTTCCAACTAAAATAAGCAGTACTGGAATAGGAGATCGTGTGAGGAAGACTAGGAATTCTCTTTGGGACATGTTGAGCTTGAGGTGTCTGGGAAAAATCCAGGGAGAGTGGTCACACATTTCTGAAACTCAGGCATAAAAGAACTGTGCAAGAGATGTGAATTTGGTATTCATAGTCATGAGAATTTTGGTGTTAGTAGAAGACATGGCAGTGAAAGAGATCACTGTTGAGAATCTGTAAAACTAAGGAACAAGAAGACACAAGCAAACCTTGAAGAACACGAGTTGGAAGGTGAGAGTCAGTATTCCTTGGCAGAGACAGAGAAGAAACAGTCAAAGTGGTCAGAAGAGAACTAGGGAATGTGGTGTCATGGAAACCTAGAGCATGGCATTTTGAGAAGGAAGGGGCCATCAGCAAAGTCAAATGGAGACAAGAGGCCCAGGGATGAAGACTGATAGCTGCCTATTGGAACTGGAAGGACATCATTGGCAAGAGGCAGATCTGGTGAGATGGTAGAGTCAGAAGCCAGGTCATCGGAATTGGTAAGAGGTGGCTCTGGATTTCCAAGAACTCCAGTTGCACCCCTGTTCCCTTCCTTCTACCCATTTCGGTAGTTTGTAAATGGCTTGGAGTTGCAATGAAAATCACTAATAATTATCTCTGGCCCCTTATGTGAGTCTTCCAGTTTCTGTCTGCCTGACCATACTCCCTTGGTTTTGATGCTGTGTCTTTTCTGCCCCTGTATCTGTATCCATTTGGGTTAAAATTGTTGGTTTGACCCCGTTCTGGTATCCAAGTTTTGCTCTTGGACATCCTGAACACCCATGCCCTTTTATATCCCTGCCCCCTGACAGGTGCAGATGCTCTGCCTCTTAATTTGATGCCTTGGTTTCCTGAACCCTGACTCAGATCCCAGTGAGACTCCCCATGCCTTGAGTTTCCAGGTGAAATGAAAGTAAGGAAACTAGAAGGCAAGAAGTTTATGATCACAGGTGGACTATTGGAACTTAAGATTTAAAAAGTAGGAGGAGATGGTTGAAGTAGATCAAAATTGAAAAATTTCACATCTGGGGGAGAATATCCAGGAAGTTCAAGGCTAGATTATTAAATGAGTTATCAACATGGACATTGAATCTCTCAGTTGAAAGACAACATTGGAAATGAAAGGAAGATAAAAACAGGATCCTTATCACAAAGGTTATATTTTCCTTTCCTGCTGCATGCTCTGAGTAAAATCTATATCTGGACTTGAGCTACTGTTCATTCTGTTATTTAACAGATACTCAAGTGTACTACATACTGAGGATCCAGTAATGAATCCCTGTCCTCCAGGAGCTTATATTTCTTTTCTTTTTTCTTTCTTTTTTTTTTTTTTTTGTTTTGTTTTTTTTTTTTTTGGACTGTTTTCAGAGGTTTTATTTTCTTTTTTTTTTTTCTTTTTTTTTTTATTATACTTTAGGGTTTTAGGGTACATGTGCACAATGTGCAGGTTTGTTACATATGTATCCATGTGCCATGTTGATTTCCTGCACCCATTAACTCGTCATTTAGCATTAGGTGTATCTCCTAATGCTGTCCCTCCCCCCTCCCCCCACCCCACAACAGTCCCCAGAGCGTGACTTTAAACTATACTACAAGGCTACAGTAACCAAAACAGCATGGTACTGGTACCACAACAGAGACATAGATCAATGGAACAGAACAGAGCCCTCAGAAATGATGCCGCATAGCTACAACTATCTGATCTTTGACAAACCTGACAAAAACAAGAAATGGGGAAAGGATTCCCTATTTAATAAATGGTGCTGGGAAAACTGGCTAGCCATATGTAGAAAGCTGCAACTGGATCCCTTCCTTACACCTTATACAAAAATTAATTCAAGATGGATTAAAGACTTATATGTTAGACCTAAAACCATTAAAATCCTACAAGAAAACCTAGGCAATACCATTCAGGACATAGGCGTGGGCAAGGACTTCATGTCTAAAACACCAAAAGCAATGGCAACAAAAGCCAAAATCGACAAATGGGATCTCATTAAACTAAAGAGCTTCTGCACAGCAAAAGAAACTATCATCAGAGTGAACAGGCAACCTACACAATGGGAGAAAATTTTTGCAACCTACTCATCTGACAAAGGGCTAATATCCAGAATCTACAATGAACTCAAACAAATTTACAAGAAAAAAACAAACAACCCCATCAAAAAGTGGGCAGAGGACATGAACAGACACTTCTCAAAAGAAGACATTTTTTTTTTTTTTTTGAGACGGAATTTCACTGTCACCCAGGCTGGAGTGCAATGGCCCCATCTCGGCTCACTGCAACCTCCGCCTCCCGGGTTCAAGCGATTCTCCCAACTCAGCCTCTTAAGTAGCTGAGATTACAGGCACGTGCCAGCACCCCTGGCTAATTTTTGTATTTTTAGTAGAGACGGGATTTCACCATGTTGGCCAGACTGGTCACGAACTCCTGACCTCAAATGATCTACTCGCCTCAGACTCCCAAAGTTCTGGGATTACAGGCTTGAGCCACTGCACCCAGCCCAGGAGCTTACATTTCAAAGGAGTGAGGAATGTAGACAATTAATTAAAACATATAACTGTAATGAAGGAAATAGAGAGATATGACCAGGGAGTATATAGAATACAGAAGGGATTGTCAGAGAAAGCCTTTATAAAGATTTAATATGAGTGCTAAAAGGAACACATGCAAATTAGCAGGAAAAGAGCATTCTAAACAGAGGAAAAGCAGTACAGACACCCTGAGGTAGAAAAGAGTTTAGTGTGTTAGAACACCAAAAAGGCCCAAGTGGCTAAAGCATAATGAGCAGGGAAAAGGAGGGGCTGGGACCTCCATCCTGCAAGCCTTGTTGATGTATTTTATTCCAGGAGAAGTGATAGAAAGGGTATAAGTGGGACAGTGATGTGATCTCAATTAGATTTTTAAGGGATCACTTTGGCTGCCTGTGAAGAATGGGCAAGAGTAGACTTAGCAGAAAAAAAAATCCATCTTAGACTTCAGATTTTCAAGAAGATACCGAAGGTTTTCATGTAGCTATAAAATGTATTGTGTAAAGGATATTAATCATTTTAACTGGATTTTTGTGACAAGTGATACACCAAGAGAACTGAGGCTACTCTTTTAGAAGCAAGGCCCCTTTTCAGAGCCTGGAATTTGTTTCCATATGTTGTGGAATCCTCTTCATCCCATCCATCCCTTTCACATTTATTACAGCCCGAGAATCAGGCATGTTTCTGTTACTCCACTAGGCCTTTTAAGAGTCACATGGAGAGAAGTACACAACTGGTACCTCCATTGTATATTTTAGTCATTTCTACTCAATAGACTGATTTGAGGCATTTTTGTTACCTTGAAATTAATGTGTTTCCCATGAGGACTATAAACACAGATGGAATTTCTATCTCCATGTAACAAATGGAGAGCAAACACACTTCATTGCCTGGAATATAGATAAACATCCACAAGGTCACCAACACCGACAGCAGTAGAGAGCTTTGGGACTGGTAGCATGCCGGGAGTGGTGTGCACATGTTTTTCCACCTAATTCTCACACCAGCCTTACAGGGTAAGTGTGATGTGCCTACTTCACAAAGGGGAAAATTGGGATTCAGAGAGAATTGATTAATTCCCTGAAGGACACATAGCTGGTAAATAACAGAGATGGAATTAGAGCCCCATGTATCTGCCTCCAAAAGCCCCTGCTTTGCATCAGTTCACACTGCTTCCCTCTTTGTGGCCTGAAGATATATGCTGGGGGTCACCTTCTACCTTGTTTTCAGGTCATCTGTCAGTCTCAGAAGTTGAGTGAGTATTTGTGTGTGTGGTGTGTGTGAATATGTGTGTGTGAATATGTGTGTGGTGTGGTGTGTGTGTTAGGTGTATTTGTACGTGGTGTGTATGTGAGTAGTGTGCATGTATATGTGTGTGCGGTATGTATGTGGTGTACATCTGTGGTGTTTATATGTGTATTATGTACATTTGCTGTGTATGTGGTGTGATATATGTATATATGTGCGGTATGGTGTGTGTGAGATGTGTGTATATGTGGATGTATGTGTGGTATGTGTATGTTGCATATGTAGGGGATGTATGTGTGATGCGTGTATGTGCGTATGATGTGAAGTATGTGTATGTGAGTGGTATGTATATGTGTGTGCCATGTGTATAGGTGTGGGGTGTGTATAAACATGTGTAAAGCTCTCTACTCCTGTCAGTGCTGGTGACCTTGTGGATGTTTATCTGTATTCCAGGCAATGAAGCATATTTGCTTTCCATGTGTGGCTGTGTGTGTTGTGTACAAGTATATGTCTATGTGTGGTAGGAATGTGGTGTGTGTGTGATGTATGTATGTGTGTGTAGTGTATGTGCAGCATGTATATATATGTATGATACGTATGTGATATATGTGCACGGTGTGTATGTGTGTGATGTGTGTATACGTGTAGGTATGTGTGGTGTGTGTATATATGATATGTATGTGATATATGTGCACGGTGTGTATGTGTGTGATGTGTGTATACGTGTAGGTATGTGTGATGTGGTGTGCGTGTGTAGTGTGTATGTGTGTGTGTGGTGTGTATGTATATGTGTATGTATGTGTGGTGTGGTGTGTGTGTAGTGTGTATATGTGTGTGGTGTGTATGTATATGTGTATGTATGTGTGGGGTGTGTACGTGTGTGTGTGTATGTGTATGTGTGTGTGGTGTGTATGTATATGTGTATATATGTGTGGTGTGGTGTGTGTGTGTAGTGTGTATACATATATGTGTGTGTGATGTGTGTATATGTGTATGTGTGATGTGTCTTGTGTGTGTAGTGTGTATACGTGTGTGTATGTATATGTGTATGTATGTGTAGTGTGTGTAGTGTGTGGTGTGTATGTATATGTGTATGTGTGTGTGGTGTGTCTGTAGTGTGTATATATATGTGTGTGTGTGCTATGTATGTATATGTGTATGTATGTGTGGGGTGTGTATGTGTGTGTATGTGTATGGTGTGTACGTATATGTGTATGTATGTGTGAGGTGTGTATGTGTGTGTACATGTATTCACCCTCTCATATATATGGGTCACTTGCTCACCAGGCCTATTTATAAATTTTATATGAAAGCATCAGGAAATGACCAGATTCTGCTCCAGCTAGATTTTGGAAATCTACCCAACCAAGAAGGATCTCATTGCCTGAGTGTCCTCGCATGATGATTGTTTGCCTGGAAAAAGGCAACACTAGGCAGCCTCTCACATGTGCCTAGTAGTAAAACAAACAAACAACAATTTGATTTAGTCTCACTTGAGTTGGCAAATGTTGAGACTGGAAGAAAAGGAAATGTGAAGACAGTGGGGGCTGACTGGGCTGGTGAACATGGTCAAAGAATATATTTAGGTTACTATATCTTCACCAGTTCCAGCTGGGACTTTCCTTAGATCCTGTTCTCTGTATTTATTAGAAGAAAAGGAAGAATTCTCATCTGATCGCCGTCCTGATTGAAACCTCCTTGTGGATCCAATGATGAGCCTCAGGCTCCTCAGAGTGAACTGGTTAATTCTGTAGGCTGTGAGTCTTGTGATCTTTGAGTAAATCTCTGCAGGATTCAAACTTTGCACATATGATAGTGGAAGGGCCTGAATAGAAACTAAGCAGAACTGAGTTGGAGCCAGATTTGTCCAGTTGCTACTAAGAGATCTTGGACAATCACTTCTCCCCTCCAAGGCTCGGTGTCCTCATTTGAACAATAGCAAAACTGGACTGGATGATCCAACCATTCCTTTCAGCTCTGACATTGCCCTATTCCATTTCCTTACCTCAGACACAGGCTACGAGACTGTGGCCATACTGGTGAGCCACATACACTTCAGAATTCTACCATCCATAAATAATTTACCAGGAAGCCATGGGGACATCCACTGTTTACAGTTACCTTACTGTAGGATAACAGCTATGCTTATCCTGGTGAACTGTCTTAAAACATGAATACCAAATTCAGCAAAAGGAGTTAAAGAAAAAAAATTAAAAAGTATTTGCGGTAAAATCTTACCTAACTAGGGAATGAGATTTACCCTTTTCTCTAAGAATTTCAGATAACTGAGTTATGATTTTATGTAGATAAACACCCAAACATCATTACAGACATCATCACAGTTTGCCTGCTTTCAAAGTCCTGTTTTCACCATGGTCATTATGTTCTCTTATTGAGTGATATTGTTCCCTGAGATTTGATTTCTTTCCTTCTTGTTTCTGCCCCTAAATGGTGGATTCAAACTAAGTGGCAGGCCCCTTTTTTGTGAATATGAAGGCGTGCAAAAAAATACATTTTTTAAATTCAAACTCATCTTATTTTTATCATTCAGCTTAAAGGCAATCCTATCAAGATGCTTATTTGTTCATTCATTCATTCAGCCATGCATTTATCAACAGCTTACTAAGAAACTACAATTTGCCAGTAAAGTTCTAGGCTCTGGGGATAGAGAGATGAAGGTGGGGCAAGAACTCCGGAGCTTAGTTTGGTGGTGCTACTAAGAGGTCAGCAGGCTCACTGTGAACATTGTTACAATTATTGCAGGACAGAGTAGTAGATGAGGGAAAATTAATCTGAGCTAATCAGGAAATACCTTAAGTTGAGATCTACAGGCAAGCAGGAATTAAGCCAAGAATGAGGGAACAAGACCTTAGAACGGGAGAAAAGCAAGTCCACCATCTCAGCCTGAGTTTCTTTGCTCAAGACCAAAGCACAGACTTCTCTTTCCCTACAGGGAATTCCGACCTGAAATTCCTCCCCCTAAAAACACCTGAAATATTGAATCTTGATCTTTAGAAAGGTGTGTTTTCAGAGGTAACTGCTTCTGTGATAAGTTACAAGATATCTAATTGTCCATATTCAATATAAATACGCAGAAAATCACAGGCATATTTTTCCCCACAGGTAATTTTTTAACCATTTTAACATCATATTAAGTTTTGATGTTTATTAGGTAAGACATCTGCAGACTTAGGGTCAAGAACATGGAAAGCTTTGGAATTTTCCTGAAGTCAAGCTGCATTCTTCCAGTAATATGGCTTTTTCTGACAATAAAACTCCCCAGGCTGTCCTTAGCCCTGACTGAGGATAGCTGCTGAGTTCAGCCTGGGAGAATCATTAGTGGGGTCTGGTTTTTCACTCTGTTTCAAAAGACAAGTGGATTTGAAGCCCTCCAGAGAACATTGAATGGATTAAGTAGGCAATTTGATCCATTTGCTTTGACTCATCGTCCTTCCTTTCTCTGAAGTTCCTGGGGTAGACTAAGGAAGAAGAGATAAAGGTAGAGATAGGATTGAGGCTTATGTAGAACCACAGACCTGAAAAATATACAGTTAGGTTGTCAAGCATACATCATGCAGCCACGGTTACTCCCATGGCTGATAACCTGATAAAACTTTTCTACACAAACGAATTGGACTCTTCTTTTACGAGATATGGAGTCATTGTTTAGGGAGTCATAAAACTGTGGGCTGACGTAAACAAGAACCAATAAACGTATAGCACTTTAAATATGTCAAGGTGGAAATGTATGATATTTTAAATATGAGAAGATAGGTAGGAAGAGAAAAAGCAAAAATCTGGATTCTTTTCCGCTGACTTATTTCTTCAATTTGAAAACAAAGACGTGGGATTTATTTTTTATCAATCTTGGTGTTCACTTTGCCAAGGACTGGGCTTAGATCCTTCAGTGTAAAATGTCTTCATTGAGCTACACCAGGATTGCTCTCATCTCTGCCACCAAGTATAACTTTTATTGTTTGACACAGTGCAGTTCATATCGAGGAAGCTTTTTCTTTCCAAGCAAAATTGCATTGATGTGAGTGAATTTTTATTCCCATTTTTCAAGTAATTTTGTATGTGCCCTGACCCACCAGTTTTCCTGCTCTACACAAACACATGGGTCTTCCCACTCTAAGGTGACTGAATTCTAGCCAGAGAAAAGATAACTGATATTTTTATGGGCCTGAAGAGCCTCATCCTGGGTACTTATATATATACTTATTTTTACTTCACCTTGTGTCAAAAGAGACTTACAGTGGCTGATCTTCAGTAAGCATACAGTATAGATGGAAGTTTTTGCAAGGTCCTCTTCTATCTCAAGGATTCCCAAACTACTGTTGTGAATTTCAGGTTATGCACCACTAGATTTGGCAGTGTCTCTTCCCACTGTGTGACTTTTATGTTACCTTTAGTCCCCTAAAGAATCATGTCACACTGTGAGATAGTAAGGACTTTGGGTACATTGTATGCAGTATCACCCACTCTGGACTTCATGTCTGGGGAAAACTTAAACACAGGACCACTCATAAGTGATAAACTCAGAAACAAACACTTAGGATAATAAAAACCCAGAAAAGCTAAACGAATTACACCATTCTTACAGAAATGCGTGTGTTGGGAAGGTTACGGTAAAAGGAAGTAGCAGTCACAACCCCAAAGATATAGCAATGTAACTCTAATGTAGATGGTTTCTTCTTTTCCCAGTTTTGCCCTGACACAACTGGTGAAAAGTAAGAGATGCTGGATTCTTGAAGGTCAGTAATTTGTTGCTCCATTGGAACTAAATTAAGGAAAGCATCAATAACTACATTTGATTAGTAAATTGTATAAGAGGGGTCTGAAAAAAACTCATACTGAGAAATTTAAAACACCAAACATGACCAATTTATCAACAACCCAAGGTATAAGTTTTTCATCTGCCTAAATTAAAAGTTACTTCTGAACCTTGAAAGCTAAACATTTAAATAATTCTATTTCAATTTTCCCAAAATTTCTATTAAGAAAACACAACCACACACACACACATAAACATGCACACACACATAAACATGCACACAAACACACACACATATAAACATGCACACCCACAAACACACACACATAAACATGCACACCCCAAAACACACACACATATAAACATGCACACACAAACATGCACACAAACACACATATAAACATGCACACCCACAAACACACACAAACATGCACACCTCAAAACACACACACATATAAACATGCACACACACATAAACTTGCACACCCACACACACATAAACATGCACACACACACATAAACATGCACACACATAAACTTGCACACCCACAAATACACACACACATAAACATGCACACCCACAAACACACACACATATAAACATGCACACACACACATATAAACATGCACACACACACACCTTCTTTTCCCCATGGCACTGACACTTCTAAAAAATCCACATCTTTGATGTTCACAAGAAAATGGAGTAACTTAGGTCTGGATGTATGTTTGTTTATTCATTTCCTGAGCTAAAATTCTCCAGATTGCTAACCCAAGGTCATTCAGTCTACGAGATAGTGGTCATCTCACCAACTATAGCCAATGACATTTCAATCCAGCTAACTCAGTGCTAGGAGATATTTCAATTCACACCTACCCTGTGGCCCTATGAACAAAACACTGATGTTTCAGTTTCTCTCTCCCCTACTTATGAGTCCCATGTGAATCCTGGCAGAAATCTTGCCTCCATTCCTAGATCATACCTTATTCCAGCACTTACACCATCCCTATTCTCGAGATGTAGCCTGTGCTGGAGTTTGCATATCTGTTCCACACATTACTATGGATGTGATACTTAAAAAGCTAAAAATTCAATTCAATTGACAATTTGCCTCAAATCATGTGGTGTCAAAGTGGTCGGATCTAAATGAATGTGCCAAGTTCTGTTTCCTCCAATTCTGCAGAAGTTTAACAACATTTTTTGATTTAAAAAAAATGACCCAAGTATGTAATGTCTCAGACATAATCACATTTCCCAAACTGAGATGAGAATCTTCTTTTTAAGGAGCTCAAAGAATAATATCAGAGGCAAGCATCTAGGATTAGCTAATAGTTTGGTGGAATAGAGCCAGGCAAGCTTCTCAGGCAGGAGGGAATCATTGTCAGACCCCACTTGACCCAAATTAACCTGGCTGGAGTCCTTAGGCCAGGTCTAACGGACAAAATCCAGAATGTTGGTAATTCCCTGTGATGTCTGAGTCTTCTTATCCTGAGAGCTCTGCCCAATCACCTGGAATTGTGGTTTAGCCTAGAGAGAAGCCACAGCTGACCACTTGCCCACATCACATCTCAAGAGAACCAAGAGAGTACATGTGTGTCTACAGCCATGACCCAGGAGTAGGTTGAACTGAAGCAAGAGGCGAGGCATTTAATGCCAGGCAAAGCACACCAGGAAGACAGCCTAGTATTGTGCTTGAATATCCTGGGACCTAAACTCCCAAATGAGTAAACTGTTTTCATGCTCTAGTTTACCAATATAAGTTGAAAGGCCAAGAGTGAGGTTGTAGGGTTCAAATGAGTAGCAAATGAGTAAGTGCCTACTGTGGTATCAGCCAGAGCCAGGGGCTCCTCCCGTGTCATTGTTTTATTTTCTTCATCATAGACTGAAATTTCAGGACACCAAGGAACAAAAGTCAATCAAAGGATGTCACAGATCCCTTCATCCCTATCAAAGTTAGCATCTAGACGATAGTCGGAAACTTCCAGTTCTGCCTGAAGATGGGAAGCAACAATTACCCAAATGGCCTGAGCCCCAGACTGACATTGTTTACTCATAACTGGGAAACCAGACAACAGAGGGGTGCTGAAATCCTACAGTAGGCCTATTAGAAATGTCTGGGCTATTATTTCGACAGAATGGACATTCTGACCCTTGTTATGGCGTTTCCTGGGGCAGAAGCTATGAGACTATTATGAAAATTACTTAAACCGCTTTCCATAGCAGAATCCCACAGACCTCCTCCCACAATAAGATCTTGTTAAACATTCATTTGCTTTTCTTGGAAAACAGATTACGGTGACATAAATATTCAAAAAATAAAAGGAAAGGAAGCATGATTTCTAACTAAAAAAGCATCAAACAGATCATTTTTTTGTACTGTTTCATTTTCTCTTAGTACAGACATGAAAAGTTGCAACAATCTTAACTAACATACCTTGCTTATGGGAAATGGTCCTATTCACTAGCACCTCCACTCCCATAAGAAGGAAAACTTGTTATAAGACAGGGTCTTGGAGATCTCATGTGGATATTTTATCAAGGGCTCCCCAAGTCAATGTTTACTCAAATACCACTTAGCATTTTCTTACTAGGAAAATATTTCATCTCACATCTCTCCATTCCCAGATTTGAGGGAAAAAAAATTGTGCTATTTTCAAACATAACAAGCATTTTCTCCCTAAGGTCCTCAGTGCAAACCATTGTAGACTAGATCACCTTGAAGCTTTCCCAAGGTATGAGCTTTCTTAAGAAGAATAAATGATAAGTATTTAAGATGATGGGTATATTAACGAGGTTAATCTAATCATTGTACAACATATTCGTATATCATATCACAACGTACCACATAATTGTATATTATTATAATTTGTCAAAAAAAAGAACACAAAATAACTCTTTTTAAAGTAGAAGCCTTCTCTTCCAGGAGTTGGGTTGGCATTTTAACAAACGGTAGAGAAAGAATCACGGTAATGTGCACTGTTGAGGTACTCTTACTTAGGCTCATTGTTTTTCCTGTGTCTTGTAGGACATAGGAAGTTCATAAGAACTGAAAGGTGGAACCTCTGCCTTTTCCACAACCCAAACGCTGCAGGCAGCAAGTTTAAAATAGAGGTACAGAGGCTTCCAAGTTAGGCACAGAAACATGCTTCCACAGGGGTAATGGAAGCGTGCTCCAGGAATAGGTTGGGGAAACTACTGGCCCTACCTACTTCTGAATGCAGATTCCAGCCTGAAACTGAAAACAAGCAGAGTCTTTGGGAAAGGTTAGGACATCTCAGCATGAAAGACAGAAGCTGCACAGCTGTGCCTTGAGATTGCTGAGCCTGGCGTTCTCTCTAGGTCTTTCCCATATCAGCAATGAGTTGGCCCACACTGTGAGACCTCAGTCCCAACTACTATAACTAAATTCGAAGACTACCACATCTGCCTTGTCCAGGAGCTAATAAAGAATAAAGTGCTTTCACTAATGACCTTAACCTCTTTCCACAACTGGCTCATGGAGAACACATAAACTGAAGGTGCTGGTTCCAGAAAAGGCTCAAGGTTATTATCCCTTGCCAGCATGTGGTCTCTGGTGCTCTAGCAGCCAGCACTGGGAAGTAGTAATGGGAGTGACATTCTCTGGATTCCAAAAGTCTGAATAAAACCTCACATTGACAAGCATCGCTAGGCTCCCTTTAAAGGCCCTTGCTCTTGGCTGGAATATTAACTGCATTGGTAGTACCTTTTATCTCATGCTGAGAAAAACTAGGCATTTGATCAAATTGCAGGAAAATAAACTACTTCTTATTTAATACAGTTTGGTAAACAGAATCTTTCCAAAATTTGAAGTCCATTTGGGAGAGAACAGAAAAAACTAAAGAGATTTTTGCAGCGAAAGACCAGAAACACTGCC
This sequence comes from Symphalangus syndactylus, assembly GCF_028878055.3. NCBI lineage: Eukaryota > Metazoa > Chordata > Mammalia > Primates > Hylobatidae > Symphalangus > Symphalangus syndactylus. Next base: position 129,815,611 of record NC_072429.2, on the reverse strand, counting down.
TTAGGGACAATCTTCTTATTTTTTTTATTATACTTTAAGTTGTAGTACATGTGCACAACGTGCAGGTTAGTTACATATGTATACATGTGCCATGTTGGTGTGTTGCACCCATTAACTCGTCATTTACATTAGGTATATCTCCTAATGCTATCCCTGCCCGCTTCCCCCGACCCCACAACAGGCCCCGGTGTGTGATGTTCCCCACCCTGTGTCCATGTGTTCGACAATCTTCTTATAAAGGCATTCGACCTTTCATCTATCCACTCATTCATTCCTTCCTTTCATATACACTTATTATGAACCTAGCAAATATACCAGGTGCTGGAGACTCAGTTATAGATAAAACACAGTGCCTGGCCTCAGGGAGATCATAGTCTAGAGAAACAATCACCTAATTAGGCAAATACAATGAATCATAGTAATGGTGATAAGGACAATTGCAGCCTCAGAGTAGGCTTACTGGAGGAGGTAATGTCTTACTTGTTTTTTTTTTAGTAGCAGTAGGATACATGCCTAGATGCTACATGTTTCAATGCATAAAATGAGTAATTACTTAATAGGTCAGATTATGTTAGGTGTCCATGCTCCACCACAAGGTCAGATGCCACGTGCATTGGGTCTGATACTCTGTGAAGCAGTACCCACAAGGCAAGGACAAACTAAGAAGAATTGTGCAATATGTAGAAACTATGTCACCTATGGAATAACTGGGGAAATACATTTCATGTGCCTGGTGAAGAAAGCTAAGGACACTGGAAAGCAGCCACATGGAGGGAGATGGATGTAGATCTTGTTCAGAGATCAGAAACAGGTCCAGTGTGTGGAAATTGTGAAAAAAGCAGGGAAGAACTTTAAAGCACTGTTTCCCAAATAGCATTCCATGAAACATATAGAGGCAATTCAAGAAAAGGCGGATTTGTGGTCAAAAAAGTTTGGAAGATGCAGAGTTTAAAAGTCTTATTTCTGCAGAACTCATCAGTGCCTTTATCTCAATAAAGTGTATTGAGATAGGAAGATATAAGAAATTTTTCGTTCAGTAAACACATTTATTGTGGTTACAAAGTACTGAAGTGCCTACAAAGTATCAGGCATTGTCATAGGACCTGGGGATAAAGAAATGAACAAAAGAGACAAAATTAAGGTAAGGAGAAATGGCAGTAAACAAATAATGGATCTACATTTTCTAAACTGATTGGTCCACAGAACCGCTTTGTAATGAAGCATCTCATTCTTGTGCTTCTTGAAACACATTTTTGAGAAAGAGTGAATTAGAAGGATCTAACAATGAAATAGATCACTCCAGTACTGTAACTATGTAAGCTGATTTGCAGTGTCTATTAGGATGCTTTAAAGGGTCTTTTGAGATTTGAGCATATGATCCCTAAGACCTAAAATGGTTTTGACTCCACAAAACTGGATGTTTCTAGACAGTACACCTTCAGCCTGCAATCTTGCTGGGAAGAATTATTTGCTGTGACAAACTGATTAATGAATACCAAATTTTATGACAATCCATGAAGTGATAGGATCTGCAAGAAAAGTAGGATTTTACTGGGAACACAGATAAAAGACAAGTCCTAAAGAAGAGTCTTCGATCATAAACCAAATGATGAGCTTAAGAGGATTTGTGACTTCCCCCAGCCCATTCAAACGCAATTTACAAAGGGCTACCTGAGCCTCTCATTATAATTTTCCCCAGAACCCCCAAACTGTCAAGCAAGATCCTATCATCAGAGACTCAGTTCAGAAGGAACTCTGGTTCTCATTTGCACTTTGATCTGTCTCAAGCACCTGTGAGGGAGGAAGCATTTAGGGAAATACCTGAGGAGAGCATGAATCTCCATTAGGATAAATCTAGGGAATTCAACATCTTTTTGGGAAAAAACTCAGTCATCAGAGGCCATCTCAGCTGCAAACTCTGCCATTTCTGCTGCTCCAACCTGACTTTCCAAATATCTAAAACACCAGCTAAAGTAAATGAATAGCATTATTTATTTATAACATCATTTATAACATTATTTATTACATTGCTGCTTCAATCTGACATCTCAAATATCAAAAACACCAGCTAAGTATACACATATACATATATATAAATACAATGTATACTTCAATCATACGTTGAAGCATACGTTCAAATATGTGTATTCTATTATATATATATTATATTATAGTCAAGTATTATGGCATTTTCCATTTTATTCCATTTTATCCATTTGTTTTTCCTATTCTTTAGCCAATTGTTTAAGGTGTTTATGTGAAAGAACCGTCTCAACATTTTGGAGGTCAATTTAATACTGGAATCATATTTGGAAGCTTATGCTATTTTTAAACATGATCTCAGTCTAGCTCACACTGGTGCTGTAAGTCTTAAAAAGAGAAAACCCTATTCTATTAAAAATAGCTCATTCCAGTATGACTCTAAATAGACAAATAAGACAAGTTATACGTGTCTCCACTACTGATTACAAATGAATCACTGAATATATCAGTGTATGGATTTTTTATGTTGGTAACATTATCCCACTGAAAGTGACATCTTAGTGGTCATTACTAATGACTAATGAGACAGAGGGGTATCACAGATAACCCCAAATCATAGTGACCCCCAAAGACATGTATGCTTTGCAGTGTACTGGGGGTTAAATGAAAGCAGATGATTTCCTGATGTCCCTTTCTAGTTTCAATTTGCTTGCCTTCTTGAGTTAATGATGGTATTCCCTTAAGCACATATACTCCTAAGGAGTGAGGTAGGTGCTAGAGAGGTTGCTGGCCAAACAGCATGTGTAATTGTCATATGTAATTGACAGAGGAAATAATCAGAAAAAATATCACTGAAAATTGACTACCTGCATAAAATGCTAGGAAAACACTTGCAAAGAATAAAAATAACTACATGGGCAAGAAAAGAATTCTCCACCACATTATTGACATTTTGATGAAAGGAGTTCATTCCCAAGTTATTACCTATAACTTGGTGGTGGTGATGAAAGAAAGAAGAATACCTCTAAATTTTTCTCTCATTTGAAGCAACCACATAGACAGCCAACAGAATGTGGAGAGGAGCAGGGGAGCTTCGAAAGGAGGACATTTCATTGGTCTCTGTCCTACAGAAGTGGCCAATGGCAGCAGAATCCTTCTCTGAATGGACGGCTGAATACAGCACGGGCAACCAGGAAGCAATGTCTATTCCTAATTTCCAAATGTCCTCTACATACCAGTATCGGTTCCTGCTAACATTTTCACCAGTTCACATTAATATGAGAAAAATAAGGACAAAGTAGATAGTTATTTATTAAACTAAATGTATTCAATGTAATGGACTGTCTTTTATTCTGAGATTACATCATTCCTGTTGAGGAAAAAAAAAATGCCCTTTCTTCTATTACATAATGGTCATATTAAAGAGCTGTAGTTGCTACTGCTGCTGCTGCTGCTACTGTAATTTAAAGAAATCAATCCCCAAACTATTTTTTGAAACTTCCCTCCTCTGTGAAATCCAAAAGTCTTAGAGTCACTGAAGTCATAAGGGACTGGTAGAGTGGATAAGCTCAATTTAGTTAATAGAAGGAAAACCATATACAAATAAAAATATCAGACAGTGAGAGATGCCTAACTATGAATGTGCTTAGATGTTGTAGCAGATTTCCTCTCCAGCTGTTAGACCCCAGCTCCAAGCACTTACAAGGGCACCCTGGCATCCCAAGGTCAGAATGTATGCTCAGACAAGGACAGCTAGACTATCATTTCCATCTCCTCTCCAAGATGGAAAATGGAGTTTTATCACTTTCCATGCCATATGAAAAAAACTTCTGACCAAAAACCAATGAGAAATCCACCAAGTGGCCGACAGTTCAGCTTCCTTTGCTCTCTGGGATGCTGCACTAATAGCATTTAATTCCAGAGACTAAACTCTCTGGCCCCGCGTGTATCCTGCTGTTCAATTATCTGGAACATTGGTTCTTGCTTCCTTGTCTCTGCTCCAGCCCTTCTCCCAACATGCCTCCCCCTAACATCTATTTTTTTCTCTGTAGTAGTCTCCTTAGTACTCAGAGCTGAAATTACATGCTTCAGTGCCCTAAGAGCATATACTTTGCTTTCTCATGTTGGCACATGCAGCTCTATTCTTTATTCTAGGGCTGGAGAAGAGGGTTTCAGTAAATTCTAGCCGTGATGAGCCCTGCTATGGAATGCTTTAGAAGCTTTGAATTTATGTTACATTGATTACCTTCATGAAGGTTAAAATGAAGGGTTCAATAACACCATAGGGAGAATCCTTATGGGGTGGGCTGGATGGCTTCACAGAGGTCAAAGCTCCTGACTCCCCCTGTGGTCCTGGAGTCAGCAGATCTGGCTTGGCGGCAAATGAGCAAGTCTCTCTGAGGCTCATCGATATCTGAAGGTTTGGCAAGAGGATCTGCAAGGTCCTATGTCACCTCTCACAGGCTGCCATTTGATGACTCTATAATCTTATCTTCGTCTAGCCTGTGTTCTAAACATAGCCAAGCTGAGAGGCTGGCAGAGAAAAACAAATGCAGTGAGGGTGTACAGAGGCAGAGAATTTTCACTTCCTTACTCACTCTACAGATGCGTGGCATCCTCTACTTTCCCTCAAGAAGATCTCTTGGAAGGATGGGTTGGGCATCCTTGTCCCTATATCCCTTCAGGTCCAACTCACACTTTTTCTTTTTTTTTTTTTTTTTTTGTCTAAGAAGCTGCCTTAAATTGGTGCTGTGAGTGAACACTGCATTTGGCTAGATCCAGCCAGTTAATCTAATCATGACTACTGAATCACCAGGAGAAAAGGTGTCCCTGCCAAACCTGGTGTGTCTTCATAAGCCAATGCAGTTTCTGTACCCATGTATCCATATCCAGTGACCAACCATGGTGGTTATGCCTTTCCCCGTCTCGTGCTGTGTAACCCTGTGAAATGGTGGGAGGCTGCAACTTGCTTGCATTTTTTACCTAAAAGAAATTACACACATATATCTATATGAATATATAGATATATAATGGCCTATGCTGAGGGAGGGACACATTAGTGAAGTAAAAAATTTAACAATCTTTATCAAGTTTAAGGAGCAGATCCTGGCACATTTGGCTGTCTTTCTATGAGTAATGCTAAAAAAAAAAAAAAAAAAAAAAAAAAAAAAAATGCAAGCCATAAGACCCTAAGTCTCTCCACCACCATTAAATGAAAGGTCACATGAAAATGTGGAATCTACTCAGATGGAGATGATCATTTTTGTGGACTTTTAACATATATTTACTTTCTGTTATTTTTTTGGTTCTCTTTCTCTCATACCCAGGTTGTGCCTGGTTAGAGAAAGGGTCTTGATTAACATTTCTAAGCCAACAACTCTCCAAATACCTCAACCAAAGGAATTCAGTGTGCCTACATAGAGAAAGGGGAAGTGTCCCTCTGGATGTGATATTTTGCCAGGTTGTATTTCTCTGCACCAAATGCTATCAGATCAACTTCTGTAGGTTTCCCTGAATACAACTGCATGGAATGCTATTACTGTCTGCAATGCAACATGATCTAAAAACATTGCATTTCTTTTTTATCTAAAGGGGACTAGCAGGTTTATTGTGTTTGCATGTGCTTTCCCCCTAGACTCTGGCTGCCCTAACAAGAAATTCAATAAATCTGCTTCCAAACCATCTTGCACAAGCTTTGCATGTCCAGTCTGGGCCTGAGGAAATTAACAAGAGAATAGAACATACCATCGACTTGCGGAGTGGCGATAAATTGAGAAGAGAGCATATCAAGCCATTCTCACTGATGTTTAAAGACTCCAGCCTGGAGCACAAGGTAGAGCTGGGTCTCCACAGCGGCTCTTTTTCTGAGTAAATTGTTGTAAATGTTCATGGGACTAGAGAGACAGCCCAGGGGCTGTGGTTTTGGTTTCTTTGTTCATTTGTTTGTTCGGTTTGGTTTGGTACTGTCTTTCATTTTTCTCCTTGAAAATCATGAGTAGACTGAAGGCCATGAAAGGAGATGAGAGTTAGATTAAGAGAACATCAGCTTGCTCTTTAAGGAAAAGAAGACTCAAAGAACAAAGACTCCTTTAACTCAGTAAGCATCAAAAGAGTTTCTTTCACTTTGAGAGTATTAAGCCAAGTGGCATTAACAGCCACTTACCTTTGCTTTTAGATGAATTCACATCAGCTGCAACCATTTTAACATAATAAATGAGGGCACCCAATAACTTGATGTAAGCGTCAGTGATAAACACTGTCTTTCTTAGATTTTAGATATCTATTCTCCCCTTTTCCCAGTTGTCTGCTGCCTCAGAGTCCTCTGACCTAGGCATAGTAGAAAGATGGGTTGTGGACTTAGAGTCAAATTTGAATTCCACCACTGCCACTTTCTTGCTATGTGACCTTAGATAAGTAAAGTAACCTCTCTGAGCATGAGTTCCCCTCTGTACGATGAGGATAATGAATGCACCTACCTCACAGTTACTATGAAAGTCTTCAGGGCAATACCTTGATTAGGTAAAGTGTTCAAGGATGGCAGCTATCACCATATTAATGATGACTTTTTCCATTCCCCTCCCCCACCTCAGCTTTGAACTGGAGAGGGGAGTGGGCAGATGGGGTGCCGACCCTGCTTAACTGGGTTGCTCCTTTGTGCTGATAGAAGCTGACAGACCTTCCTTGACTGAGCATAAGAGGTGCCTGGCATCTGCAGGAGCCTCAGGCAGGAACAGCAGGGAATCTACAAGCAAATTTCAGGAATCTGATTCAATACTCTGTAAAGCTCCAGTGAGCAATTTTTTTGTAAGTTTGTTCAACCGCCTGTGAGATTTGCTTTCCTTAGTTTAGAGAATTCACAATTCTGTGCACATACAGCATTCCCAGTGAGCTTCTTTGATAAGTACCTAAGGATTGCAGACTCCAAAATTAATACCTTCACCTACAGTTCCCAAGTTGAGATGGATTGTGTCTATGTACTAACAAAAGGAAAAGAAACATTTTGCCTCACTCAATCCCCGACAAAAAAAAGGAGCAGACACACTTCTCTTATTCACCATATAACTACGGGCTTAAGGTCCAAATTAAATGCATTTTCTTTCCTAGTTACAGCACTGAAAAAGCTAGGATGAAGAGCAGATGGCTTTACAAAGAAACTTCTCAATTAGCTTGTGTAAATACCTGTGTCCAGAGCTATACAAAACACTTTCATTTATTTTTGCTAAAGATGTACTTGCTTCACTAATAACCTAACCCCTGCATACTACAGATAGTTTCTAGTGTGTTTTATTTAATAGCATTCACATCTCATCTGCAGCCATCTGGTAATGGAGCAGAAATGGACCTAAGGGAGGCACAGCGTGCCTGAGGTTGATTTCTGTGACCAGGGAAGATTCTTCTAGAAGAGCCAGAGGACAGCACCCTGAACAAACATGGGACTTGCCCATTGACAGTCTAGCCACAGACCACCTAGCCTGTACTATGCATTACATGGGTTCCCCAGTGGTGACGGCAACAGGACATATCAGTAAATGATCACTCCTCTCCTGTCACCAAGATATTCTTCATTGACTCTTGCTCTGAGACCATCTCTAGGGACTGTGTTACTGCTGAGCAGAGAATATTTCACAAGTAATATTCATTGGGTATTTACCAAGTACCAGGCACTATTTCTAAGCTGTCTGCATAAATCAACTGACAAAAATGGTAATAAAAAGTAGATGTTATTATGAGCCTCATTTTATACTTGGTGAAAGGAGACATGGAGAAACTATTATGAAGCTTTCCCAAAGTCAAACTGTCAGAGAAGGACTGGAATCTGAGCCCACCGTGATGCCATAGCCACTGCTCTTGTCTGTTGACTATGCTGCCTCTGCCAGGAGTCCCCAGGACTTGATTTCCCAGGGTTTCGTACAAAGAAGACAATCCTGTGCTGTCTTCATTTTCCTTTTGTCAAACTTTGGATGCAGTGAGAGGCACAGAGAGGGAGTTTACAGGAGAGGCTAAGTAGGAAAGGGTTCTAGAGCCATAACAAAATTAAAACAAGGCTTTCAAATACATAGGATTCCAGAATCAGAAAATAGCATTAATATGCAGTTCCTCTGTGTTTGCTGTTAGATATATCAGTTTACTATTCCACTTACAAAAGAGAAAACTGAACCTCCAAGAGGTTAAGTAGAGATCTTAGATCTCAAAATCCAGCTACTATATTTCATTGACTCTAAAGTGTCATCAACTGTGAGATGCTCTATTTTCTATGCAGCGCTCAGAAAGGAAAAAAAAACCTCAATATGGGGTTCTAAGAGGAAACACACACACACATACACACACACACTAATAAACTGGGCTTACACCCTCAGGGTAAGGATATGGGGGGCTGAGGGGCTGCTGGGACATCACCCTTAGACAAGGGTAGTGAGGAAACCCATATGCCTATACCCTGGTATTGATTAAATAAAGGGAAGAAGCTCCCCAAGAATTTAAACTCCAAAGTGGAATCTGCATATGTTTGCTGCATGAATTCACACTTTGAATGCGGACAAAAAAAAAAAAACAAAATTATCAGATAATTTAATTTAAAATGATCCTGGGTTGATATTGCCACCTGGTGACCACAGAAGCAATTGCAAACCTCCCTGGAAAGAACTCAAGATTTTAGGATTCCCCTGATAATAAGGTGCATGCTGATTTCAGAGATGTTAAGGTGTACATTTTAAGGAAAATTGTACATCTTTATTAAGAATATATATGTTAGAATTTTTAAAATACATACAATATTTATGATTCTAAAGCCTCTTCTCTTCCCACTGCCCTACCCTTCTTCTTGGGAACAAGTCTGGACCATAAAAGTATGTTTTCTGAAAGGAAAAATGGAAACGGAAATAATTGTTCCTTTGCAATCTTTGTAGGAAAGAAAAGGCTTTATTCTGTTTGAACAATAAGAAGACAAATGAATAAGGGAACCCGTTTGCCTTTCCACCTTTATGAGAACACTGAAATGTTCAAACACCGAAATGAACAAAGCTCCATTGAAATGTATAGAAATATCATTCAGACATTCCCTGGCCATGTTTGCCTATAATAATTGGCATACCTATCCACAACATTATGTGAAACAGGACTTTTATATACTTCAAGGTATTGCATAAATACTTGTTGAATGAATAAGGAAATGAATAAAGACTCAGTTTAAGAAGGTTAGATAAGACTCCCTCACCCCCTGTAGCTGGTATCAGGATATTTTTTGTGAACTCTAAGAGCCGAAAGGCATGGGTCAATTTTGATCTGACTCTTTTCAGTGGAGTTTCAGCAGAGAATAAAAGTTCCGTGTACTCCCTGCCATGGAATTTCAAAGGTGGCTCACTCCCTGCTCCCTCACAGGAGTCTTTTGAGTTAAGCTTCAGAACAGTATGCTCATGACTCATGTAGCTTAGCGAACACATCTTTCCTTCTCTAGTCCTTGGATTCTTTATCTGTGAAATGAGGATGTTGGACAGCTGCTGACCGCTTCAGCAGTTAATGCTATAAATCTATGAATTTCCTATGACCATGGTGGCCATATGTCCTGGTTTGCCCAGGAGAGTAGTAGATGCCTATTTTTACAATGTGAAATTAGTATCACCTCCCTTCACTCTAAAAAAATCACCCAGTGTGGATGATATGTAACAAGTCATGTGACCCAAGGCTTGGGCTTCAGCCAGGTTAGAATTAGTGATTCAACATCTTCCTTCACTACCCAGCCAATCATCAGGACTTTCTAAGCAGACCTCTGGATAGGGGAGAGGAGACCTATTTCAGTTGCCAAAGGCCTTCTTCAGCTCTTCCCACATTTCCCAGATGAATCCTTTGCCCTTCTTTAGTCAGGCTAGATATTTCCTAAGTGAGCTTACAGATTTCATGGGCAAGCACAAATCAGAACTACGGTAAAGAGATGTAGAAAACTTAATGTGTCTATCAGATGCTACCAATCACATTGGTATTTCCTTATTGGAATTTCTTATTGGATATTTTCTTATTAAAAGAAAAATGCATTTTCACTAGTAAAAGTTGATACTAAGTATAAGGCAAAAAGAAAAAAATGACATCTCTTTGGATCTTTCAACCCCGGGTAACCACTGTTACCATTCTGGCATCTGTCATTCTGGTCTTACATGAGTATGAATCTATAGACTTATGTACACAACCATATTAGTCCATTTTCATGCTGCTGAAAAAGACATAACCTAAGATGGGGCAATTTACAAAAGAAAGAGGTTTATTGGACTTACAGTTCCACATGGCTTCGGAGGCCTCACAATCATGGCAGAAGGTGAAGGTGGAGCAAGTCACATCTTATGTGGCTGGCAGCAGGCAAAGAGAGAGCTTGTGCAGGGAAACTCCCATTTTAAAAACCATTAGATCTCATGAGACCCATTCACTATCATGAGAATAGCATGGGAAAGACCCACCCCCATGATTGAGTCATCACCCACTGGGTCCCTCCCACAACATGTGGGAATTATGGGAGCTACAAGATGAGATTTGGGTGGGGACACAGAGCCAAACCATATCAACAATTTTTATAAAAATAGACCATTGTATGCACAGGGCTTTGTAACATAGTGTTAAACATTCTTTGCTTGAGCTTTTTTCCCCATTATTAAATATTCACTTACACAGTAATTTTAGTATTTACATACTATCTCATTGCACATTTAACCATTTCAGGCTTTTAAGAAAAGTTTTTCACTATTATAAATTATAAATTATGTTGTAATGACTATTCTTATAGTTAATTTATGTCTTTTTGCTTATTTATTTTTTAGGATAAAATCCTAGGGGTGGGTGAAAGACAATTCACATTTAAAAATACTTAATAGTCGTTTTGAAATTGCCCTCAAAAATTGTGCTTACACTTTTAAAAACTTGTCAATTTGGTAAGAAAAAGCAGCACCTGCCTGGCATTTCTGTTTTTATTTTTGAAATTATTATTGCAGTTGAAGGTTTGTCAGTACATATTTTGGCCTTTATAGTTCTCCTTTTGTGACTTGCACGTTTCTCTTACCTTGATGGTATTATTTACACATTTGTCTTCATCGCCAATCTTTTATTGCAGTGCTCACCTTTGTCTTTTTTATTTGTGAGCCTTCTTTATACACTGAGGAACTTAACCTTTTGTGGGATCACTTATCTTGGGCCCCTCCATTTTCAGAGCACTTACAAGAAGAAGATGTTTCTCAGCCTCTGGTCCTCACTTCTCTTCTGGGAAACGGCTCTGAATGAGGCTTAGGATAGGGAAGACAATTAATTACATTTACTTATGGATGTTTCCAAGCCAGAGTAGTCAACCCAAAACCTTTAGCGTCTTAGGAGAGCTTAATAACATAGGAACACTTATTTGGAATTATTTCATTAAGCTAAGTGTTCCAAAAACAATATTATCACCTTAGAATAAGGTGACTTCCTCATCTTGAATAAAGATTAAGATATTTTTAATATATACTTCAAAATTGATTGGATATTTATGCTTTGGATATGGTCATTTTTGTGGGTAAAGTGTTATAATCAAGCCATATCAAGGAAGATTAAAGTTCCTTCCTTCTTTTAATGCTGATATTTTTCCTCTTGATTCTTAATTGTTTTGAGAAAAGGCATCCTTTGTCCTTGTGACAAATTTATGTACTAAAACTCTCTTTGTCTCAGAACTAATAGTTTTCAAACTTAAGAATCATCTGGGGGATCTTGTTTGAAATGCAGGTACCATCCCATCACTCTGCCCCCAAGATTCTGATTTTGCAAGAAGACCTGCATTTTGGTAAATACTCTTTTTTGGATTTTGTTATTCTAGGTTGTTGGCCATCTTTCTCTGTCCTTGATTGAGCATGAGACTCGGGCTGGTCACTTGCCCCACATCTTCAGAGATCAGCTTACATCAAAAAATCCCCGAGTCCTAACTCAAGGGTAATATGGCTTTTAACAAATCTAGAGGAGATGTCTCCACGAGGCTAATAATGGCTTCAGGACCACAGTCTTTGGGATCAACTAGACCTCAGTTCAAGTCCCACTTTGGAAATAGAAGTGGGCATAAAGGACAGTTGATTAGTTTACTGATCAATAATGGGTAATGACAAGTTGATATCTTTCTGTCACTCAGAAGGATACCCACACACGTATAAAATCCTCATTTCGCTCACCAATATTTACTCTTTGTTGAAAGACAGAGGAAAGAACATAGACTGGATTCCTGACTCGAACCCAGTTCCAACCAGCTACTGGTTGGGTGATACAAAGCAAGGGGCTTGATCTCATTGAAATGAGTATGATTGTCTGCCCCTAGGGGTTGTTGTGAAAATTAAATGGCACAATATTCATATAACAGAAGTTTGTATAAATGCAATAGTTTTTCTTTTCCCTTGTCCTTCTAATTAATCCTCTTCCAACCCAAACCTGCACAAGACAAGACCCTCTTTAAGATAAATCTCACATGGGCCAATCTTAATGTGTCTTGTATCCCAGGGTACAAGGGTTCCAACCTTCATTAATCTAAGCAAGTACAGCCTTGTAGCTCATTGGAAGAGGTGCCTCCATCAATCTCCCAGGATCATTGAGCACAAGCAGGGACCACCTTGGCCTCTGAGATGTGTTTAAATTTGTAGGTGTCATTTGCTTGTCTTTTCTCTGAATGATTTGATTATTCTAAGATCCTTATTATCAGTATTTTCCAAAAAAAGATAAGAAGGATTGTTTCTGTCTTCAAGAATGATTGGTGTTTGATCATTCCCAAAGGCCATGCTTTTCTTCCTGTGAGGACAAGCCAGCCAAGGATTAGATATTTCATGCATGGGTTTCTTTATGCTCCTGCAAAAGATTGTCTTTCTGTCCACACTTCTTGTGATTCCTTGGGAGTCCATCAGGCATGGCTCAGAGTATTCACTCTAGTGATTCTTGGAAAGTGCCTCCAGCAGAGCTCAGAGCATTCACACTATTGATTCTTGGGAAGTCCATCAGGAACAGCTCAGAGCATTCACTCTGCTTGGTTTAGATTCCGTTTGTGTCCACTCCATTGGGCATCTTATACCGAAATGATATAGAAAGACATAAAGCCACAGCTTCTGTGCCCTGGGAACTTACACTCTGGCTTGTGATCTGGGAACTTCCCATCCTAAAACTGGGCATAATAATGGCCACTTTGCAAGGTGGTACAGATGAAATACAGATAACACTTAAGTGCCTTGGAGGCTGCAATGAATTGCAACTGAGGCAGCAATGTGACAAGGAAACTGGTATTTGCTGATCACTTACTACCATATCAGGCCCTATCATGACTATTTTAAATGTTTTACCTCGTTTTACTTAAGTGTCACAACTTTCTTTATGGAGGTACTAATTGTACTGTTTGACAGGTAAGGGAGTCTCAGAGAGTTTGAGCAGCTTTTCGAAGGCCCACAGTAATAGAAGGCAGCAGAGTGGGGATTCGAGTAGAGTTCACTGTGTCTCCCAAGCTATTCTACCACTTCTGCCACACCTTGAAAAATCCTGTCTTTGTCCTAAGCACCTGAAGTAGAGTTCACTGTGTCTCCCAAGCTATTCTACCACTTCTGCCACACCTTGAAAAGTCCTGTCTTTCTCCTAAGCACCTGATTTTCATACAGTTTGAAATTCATGAAGGATGCAGCCAGTGGGTTGCAAGGAAGGAGTTATACAGTAATGCACATGGCAAATACACCTTAGAGGCAAAAAAAAAAAGTTAAAACCATGAACATTTATTTTATCCTCTATTCATTCCCCCCTCCCCACACACACACAAATATCCACACATGTCACACATGTCCACATACATAGGCACACACATATACAAACAATCCACTTCATGTTTCTGGCAACAGACACAATCTTGATAAAGGTAGCCTGAAAACAAAGGCAGCTCTATCACCCTAGCTATCCATGAACACGTAAGAATCAAATAAGTGAAAACATGAACACGTGAAACATTTTTTCTCTTAGGCCAGTGGGAGAAGGAATGATGAGTCCTTGAACCACCCTTGAACTGTCTATCCCAAAAAAGGCTGATTAGCTTGAGCAATCAAGGAGGTAGTGTTGTGACAAGATGGCTCAAGAGAAGACAAAGCCAGAAATAGCCTCCTAGAATGATCAAATCCAGCCAGGAGTGGTCGCTTATGCCTGTAATCCTAGCATATTGGGAGGCTGAGACGGGTGGATCTCTTGAGGTCAGGAGTTCAAGACCAGCCTGGCCAACACGGCAAAACTCTGCCCCTACTAAAAATACAAATATTAGCCGGGTGTGGTGGCACACACCTGTAATCCCAGCTACTTGGGAGGCTGAGGCACAAGAATCACTTGAACCTGGGAGGCAGAGGTTGCAGTGAACTGAGATCGCACCACTGCACTCCAGCCTGGGTGACAGAGCAAGACTCCATCTCAAAAAAAAAAAAAAAAGATCAAATTCATATTCAACAAAACTGAAGTTGAATGAGCTTCATTTGTTACACACAACTAAGCTTTTGCCGGTTTTATATTATGATAACTATTGTAAATAGTGCTTACTATGAACCAAGTTCTGTGCTGAGTATTTTCAAAAACACTCATTTAATGTTACTTCTTTTTTCAGTTAGCAGCCACATAAAACCAAGGATTTGCCACACAAGAGAATCTTTAGATAATTATTTGGCTCAGTACAATTGGTTCTTAGCTATGTCCAGAATGTCTCTCAGTTTTTTTCTGTCATTTATAAAGAAAATCAAAGTTAAATGGAGGCTTTAAAAACTTCAAGAAAAATGAATCACAAACTCTAAAATGTTTCTTACTTCATCCCATCAACTTTTATTGGAGTTGTAATGATTAGTATAAAATAATAAAGGAGAAATATGGGCAAAGAAAAGAAGGCTAAGCAAATGAATGAATTTTCTGATGGGTTACGATGTTGGACTCTGAAATTAGGTAATCAGCAAAATGCACATTTTTGTCTTGGAGACATTCAGAATTTGTTGAACCACTCCATGTCTTATTTAGATGAACAGAAATGGGAACATGGAGCATGAACCAAATGGTCTCAGCTTTTCTCTTTCATTTTTCTAAATCACATATCTCCTAGTCATTTTCATGATCTTATTATTAAAATGATTTTTAAAGATTTATTCTGTTATAGCATCAGGCTGCTCTTGAGTTTTTACTGCTCTGGTAAGTCTCAACATAGTATAACTATCTTAGCCTCCTCCTTCAGATGTGAAGGACAGTTTTCAAAGAGGCTTAGGGAAGAAATCCATCCCTTAGTCAGACAGTAGCCTTTTAAGACTCCTTTATTGTCTTGATATTACCTTGCAAAATTACAGCTGTTTCTACCACCCTCTAGGTAGTCAAATGATATCAAGTGCCATTTCATGTGTATTTTTTAATCAGATCGATTAGCCAGTTCCAGTCCTATAAAGCCAGCATTTTCAGAGTCAGAAGTACCAATTTCACCTATAATAGTGTAATATAGACTTACAGAATTATGAGGCCATTGACCTGGTCACTGAAGCAATTGCAATGCTTCATGTGTAGACATCATTATCATCTACAACCAGGGACTTCTAGGTAAAGAATATAGCAATAGTTACCACTCTCTTGGCTTCTCCATGGCTGGGGGTGGGGGTGGGGGAGCTAGACCAGTGAAGAAAGGAAGAGTTCTTCCTCCCAAGGATGAAAGATGTTGGGAAGGGGGAGCAGGAAGAATGGTGGTTTGGAAGGTTTTTAAAAGTTCTTCTTGAAATTCTCATGTGCCCAGTCTAACCCCACTGTCAAGGAAGAGCATAACATTAGGAAATGTATTACCAACCTAGGGTCTTCTGTCCCCTGGGCAGGTGTCCTCCCAGACTTGCACTTCTGAAGCCCATCGATCTTAAATGCATGTTAGCATGTTTCCTTGTGAGTCAACTTAACATGATTAAATCCACATTTGTTCAGAGGTCAGTTTACTTGGGAAGAAGTATGTCAGTGAGACATTCTGCACACTCACTTGTCACTCATAGGATTGCTCTTAATAACAATTTTATTGGTGTAGGAACCAAGATAGAGAAGATGGCCTATTTTGAAATTTAAAAATTACTGAAAATTAGTCTCATTGCAATTATGCCTTGTATCCAAATGGTATATTTTATTTATTTATTTATTTTTGACTCAGTGTCTCACTTTGTCTTCCAGGCTGAAGTGCAGTGGCACCATCTCGGCTCACTGCAACCTCCACCTCCTGGGTTCAAGTGATTCTCCTGCCTCAGCCTTCCGAGTAGCTGGGACTACAGGTGCACACCACCATACCCAGCCTGTGAGCCCAGCACTTTGGAAGGCTGAGGCGAGCAGATCACCTGAGGTTGGGAGTTTAGCCCGTCTCTACTAAAAATACAAAAAAATTAACTGGGTGTGGTGGTGCACGCCTGTAATCCCAGCTGTGCAGGAGGCTGAGGCAGAAGAATCACTTGAACCTGCGAGGCAGAGGTTGCATTGAGCCGAGATCACACCATTGCATTGCAGCCTGGGCAACAAGAGTGAAACACCGTCTCAAAAAAAAAAAAAAAAAAAAAAAAAGACAGAGTACAGTTACAGTTTAGGCAATTAACTGGATAATTGTTTTAGTTACAAGCATCCTCTACATTCTTACAAGAAATGTAAGAATCTTTCAGTGCCTTTTAGCTTACAGTCAAAATGGAGAGTTTAAGAAAGCACTGTGGTTTTCCTCCCCCTCACCTAGGAAGAGTTCTTAGGACTATCCCAGGCATGGAAACATGGAAGGCTGGAAGCTCTGTCCATCACCTCTTAAGCGAACTTCCTTGATCATCTCTCTGTGGATAAGAAATCTGAAATAGATTTGTGTTGCATGTGATCAGACTGGGGTTTCCCAGCTTCTTTGTGGTGGATCTAAAACCCCATTGACCCTCATGACTATGATTTCATTTCTGAATATGTCTTTCAAGATAATTCAGGGCCAGAATCCCCAGACATGAACAAAATGAAACACAAGTTTATCCTGCTCCACTTCCTTGGAAGGAATGGGTATGAACTTCATCAAATCAAATAGGAATTTTCATTTTTGAAGTGATTTATCATTTGAAGATTGTGGTCACTCTTCTTCTGTTGCATTTAAATAAAATCTACTGTCTTTTGTTTTCTTCCCTATTATCAGTTCACCCATCCTGGTCTAAAAAGGGGCTCATTATTTTGCATTGCATTGTGATGAGGATCCATTCATCAATCAAGAAAATATAGCAGTGGCATTTTATTAAACTAATTTTTAGGCTGTTTCTACTGTCCATTCTTTGCCCATATGCTTTACTTTCATTCTAACCAAGATTTACACAGGCTCAAATTTTTAACACTTTCCCTTTCTGTACATCATAAACTGCATCACTGAAATATACCCAAGAAATCTGATCATGCACCTATGAACAAAATAGCCTTACTCTGAAAATGGCAAGGAAGCAGTAGCCAGTGATTCCCTGCATTCTAGAGCAAAACTCTTTGGATTCTCTATTTGCAATCCGTGAAGATGTGGTTGAGTTGCTCAGTTATTCAAATCCTCAGTTTCTTTATCTACAAAGTGAAGATATTATAAACAAGACCTTAAGAGTTGTAATAATTAAATGAGAACATTCATGTAAAGCATGTAGCACAGCACCAGCCTTGCACTAGATATTAGTCATTATTATTCAAATTCCTTATCCTAGATTTTGACCTTTTTTTGAATCAACTAAGACCCTAAAGATTGAGAAATAATAATATTCCAAATCCTAATCTAAGATCTCCAAAGAAGTATTTGTAATTTGTTCCAAGTGTCTGAATTTTGCCACCAACTATGACAAGCTCTTTCACATCTCTGATCCTCAAGTTTCTTATCTGAAAAAAATATATATATGTACACATATGTGTGTGCGTGTGCGTGTGTGTGTGTGTGTGATTGCCAAGTTCTCTTGTAGACCAAGGGCTCAGTAAAGTATAAGGGTTCACAGGTCATTTCCAAGAACACTTTTCCTAAGGATCCTAGAAAAGTTAAGAATTCTACCCGGTGGTGGGTAATCTTTCAAGAAGCAAGGGGAATAATGAGAGTGGGGTCTTCTTCCAAGTTAAAAAAATCACACATGAGATTATAGTTTCTTTAGAAGAATCTTTTATAACATGGTGGAAAAATCAGTGAACACTTTTGGGGTCATCGCTGAGTGCAAGGTACAATACTGTACAGAGGAATAGAAGACAGCATCCTGCAAGGCAACACCATTGAAAAGGCAAGCTTCACATAGATGAAAGTATAGAAATAAAATATGTATAACTAATTGATTGACAGTAGGTAACATTTATATAGGGTTATGATGCAAGGCACTGTTCTAAGCATCTTATATATATTACCTCATTTCATTCTCCCAGTAACCCTTATGAGATAATTCCTATTACTATATCCATTTTCTAGATAAGGAAACTGAGACATAGAAAGCTCAAAGATTTTGTCCAAGGTTGCCTAAGTGTTAGAGCTGGGATTCAAATCCAGTTAATCTAGCTCTTGATTAGTTCATGCTCACAACTGAGATATAAAAGGATAAGTGGGGCCAGGTGAGGACAGAACAGGGATAAGACAAGGAGTCTTTAACTTTGGCAGGCATAAGCACACAACTAACTTAATAAATCTATGAGCCAGAGTGTTCAGACCTTTACAAGTCAAGAGGAAGTGAAATGAATCACTACTCAATCTCAGTACTCTATCATTCTGAGCCAATTAAGAATTTTCTTTTTGAAGTCCTACTCTCCTTGCATTTCCAGAGTAACAATGCACCACATTCTGAAACACAGTATTTTATATTTGATGATGTCAACTTCACAATTATAAGATTCTTCTTTTATGTGGTTATGCTAGGCACTGAAGTTCAAAAGGGAAAATAATAGAATGCTTCAAACTTATGAACTACATTAACACCAAACTTATGAACTATATTAATGTTCCCATTTGACAGATAAGAAAAGTGAGGTTCAAAGAAATTGGCTTTGCTCACAATAAAATAGTGACAGATCTAAAAGCAAAGTAAGTCTTCATACTTTGTCTCCACCCAATTTGCCATCTGAAGAAAATTGAAAATATAATATCTTATGCAACTTTAGTCTGGACAAATGATGATTATGTGACATTTTTTAAGTCATCAGTAAAAAACATTCATAAAAGGAGTCACAGAGCCTCAGGCTTGGGATCTATAGGAAAGGATCTTTTCATGGGATCGTGGGCCAATAATGGAAAGGAAGCCTTTGCAAAGCAATGAGCTCTCAAGCTCAGGATCTGAGCGTTCAACTTGAGAGTGTTTAGAATCCTGAGATGCCCTGCTTAGGACCAGAGAAAAGAAACCCACTTTCCCAGATAAAGCAGAGAGGGTCATCGGATGATAATCTACAGACATTTGAGGAGACATCAAGAATGTTATGAAAAGGATTTCTGAATTGGGAAGTCAGTTACAACTCCAAGATGCTGTGATGATGATAGTGATGATGACAGGTGGTGATGATGATGATGATGATGGGTGGATGACATAAAAGAAGAAAAGGGCCAGGCACGGTGACTCATGCCTGTAAT
The DNA here is from genome assembly GCF_028878055.3 of Symphalangus syndactylus. Taxonomy (NCBI): domain Eukaryota; kingdom Metazoa; phylum Chordata; class Mammalia; order Primates; family Hylobatidae; genus Symphalangus; species Symphalangus syndactylus. The sequence continues at coordinate 129,796,053 of NC_072429.2, read as the reverse complement.
CCCAGCACTTTGGGAGGCCGAGGTGGGCAGATCACAAGGTCAGGAGTTTGAGACCAGCCTGGCCAACATGGTGAAACCCCATCTCTACTAAAAATACAAAAATTAGCCAGGCATGGTGGTGGGCACCTGTAATCCCAGCTACTCAGGAGGCTGAGGGAGGAGAATCACTTGAACCTAGGAGACGGAGGTTGCAGTGAGCCAAGATTGCACCACTGCACTCCAGCCTGGGTGACAAGAGCAAGACTCCATCAAAAAAAAAAAAAAAAAAAAAAAAAAAAAAGAAGAAGAAGAGGAAGAAGAAGAAGAAGAAGAAAAGGAGGAATTTTAGTGTACTGATTAACTACACTAAAATTATTATTACTGCTGTTTTTAAATTTTCATTATCAAATCTACGCAACCATGCTGGTTTGAAATTAACCAGTAAACCGGCCGGGTGCAGGGGCTTATGCCTGTAATCCCAGCACTTTGGGAGGCCGAGGCGGGTGGATCACGAGGTCAGGATATTGAGACCATCCTGGCTAACACAGTGAAACCCCGTCTCTACTAAAAATACAAAAAATTAGCCGGGCGTGGTGGCAGGTGCCTGTAGTCCCAGCTGCTTAGGAGGCTGAGGCAGGAGAATGGCATGAATCCAGGAGGCAGAGCTTGCAGTGAACCGAGATCGCACCACTGCACTCCAGCCTGGGTGACAGAGCAAGACTCTGTCTCAAAAAAAAAAAAAAAAAACAAAACAAACAAACAGTAAGCCAACAAAGAATAATTAGATCCTCTGTAATTGGTTGTTAGAAGGAGTTCAAACATTTATCTTTCTTTGAATTAACTGCTTTGTGGCTAATTTTCAAGCTGCTCTGTGTAGGCCTCTATGATTGTGACCTGTTCTTGGGTAGCACTATTGGTAACTATTAATAACATTAATAATATGGGCTTTCTGTGGTTTTCTCAGGGTTGAGGATGGCTTAGAGTGATTCTTCAGAGCCATGTTCCTGGTTTCCCTCCAGATAACAAGCAGGTTGTCAGCAAGTGGACAGAGGCCTCAATACTGGAGAGTAGAAAAAGCATTGCCCTGCAAAAGCAATAACCGTGCAGTCTCTGAACAGCATTGTGCTTCATCCAGAGAGCTCAACAACTACAGGATATGCTCCAAACCTTAGCTATGACACTGAGAAGTAGGGTTCAGTCTAAAACCCAGACCACACCAAGAAGTCAGAAAAGAATAAAAATCATGTAACTGTTGATTGCAAACACCATACCAACAACAGATGGGACTGATTTTATTATTTCTTGACCTGACTGAAACCTTGCCTTGGTATTGTGAACATAGAGCCTAAGATGTTGTGAGACCTCTATTTGCCAGCTTCCTGTATGAAGTAACCATGAAATGCAAATCAGGGATTACAAAGTTTCAAGCGACGCTTAGTTTTCTGTCCCCCCAAAACAAAATAACCTGCCTGCTACTAGACCTCTCTCTCATTAAGGTCAAATGTGGGGCTTGGTTTAGGCTAATTCTAAGGTCTTTTTCAGTTTTAAAAACCTTCCCACCTTCTGGAGGAAGTGGATATTCCCCAGCTTAGTAACTCCAAGATGGTTCAAGAGACTAGGCAGAAGTAAGGCAAATACACATTGAGTGCTGACCTTCTAGAAGCTTTTAAAACTAGACAATGAAATTACTGAGTACTCTGGATAATGAAAATAAAGTTACCATTCCCCAGGGCTGCCTTGAGCAGACACAGAGGGCATCAAGCATATTGGTCTATTAGTCTTGGTTTCTTTTCTGTGAAATGAAAGGGCTACGCTAGCTGGAGATCTCTTAGGCTATTTTCTATTTTAAGAACCTGAGAATTTATTTTTAATAAAAAAAGGAGGCAGAAAGACTTCGTGGTAAAACATTTCCCTGTATTCCCAAACTTAACATGAAACAGTGCAAGATCCTTATATGACTTAAGTTTACTCATGAAGAAAGTCAATACGAATTTGATTTGCTGCATATATGGATGTGCGCTCTTCTGTTCTGTTAAAATAATGTTAGTTCAGAGTGAGGGGAAGAACTGGATAAGCTCATGCAAAGTATCCCTCCCATCGTATTTATTTACTCCTGGACTCTCACTGGAAAGTTGGCAGGAGGGATGGGGATAATGCTCTGTGAAGGTTTTATTAAGATATGAATTATTTTTAATTAAAAAAAATCTAATTGCCTTGTTTCTTCTTGTTTCCCTCAACCTCAAACACTGCTAAAATTTAATTCTTCCAAAATCCAACTCTGCTGCAAAGTAACTCATTCTCTCTTTTTTTAATTACAGTATTCTCAAATGAGGGATGAAGTGTTCAAGTCAAACTTGGTCTGTGCATTTATCGTTCTTCTATTTATCACGGCAATACAAAGTTTGCTTCCTTCTTCAAGGTAAATATGAAAGAACTAATTGATCCGGTGAAATATCTTTGTGAGATTCCTCACCTGGAGTCAGCCAGCTGACTTTTCAAAGGATCAGAATTTAAAATAACTGAGTCCAGGACCCATACCAAAATGTTTGACAGTATCAATGTCTATTCTGGTTGTCTTACTCTGCTAATATCTTAAAACTCTTTCCAGACAATAATCTTTTTCCCAATATTAATAAAAACAACAAAACCAAAATTAAAATAGGCCCCACTCTTACTTGACATGACACCCATGAATGCAGAAAATAAGTATAAGAACCTCAATAATCACCATTTACTTGTGCTTTTGTGAGTATAATTCATTCACAGATACAGCATCATAGCTCCTCGGGCCTGCAAAATCAACACTTTAATAATAATGCAAACACCTGTTTGTGGCCAGCCACTGTTCTAAATACTTTACATCCAAAAGCTTCTGGAATCCCCATGACAACCTCATGAGGTAGGTTCCATGATTATCCTCATTTTGAAGAGGAGGGAACTGAGGCTCATAATAGCGAAATAAACTCCCTAAGATCTCATAGTTCAAGATGTTACTGCCTAGATTCAACCCAGGAAGACTAGCTCTAGAGTCTGGATTCTTAACCCTCTATTAAACACATATTGTCCAGGGTATAGATGCTCTAGCCAGGATTTGAACCTAGTTCTGGGATTAGTCCAATAGCTGTGCTTTTTCCTCTCCTCGAAACTATAAGCTAGCTCCTGCCTCTTTTCTCAGCTAAATTGCCTTCTCCCTATATTTACCATGAGTTTTCCCCTTTCACATGATTAAAAATACTATCAACAAATATTTTTTAAATACTTACTATAGGCAAAGGAACATTATAGCCCCTGAGGATGATACAGTTTTGGAAGAAGAGGTTCTGTAACCTCTAAGACATAATTTAGTAGGTGACAAAGACATTAACAATGGCTCCCAGTTACTGAGCACTTATACATGCCAGGAAAGTACTACATCTTTTCCATGGATTGTCTCAAAAAACCTCAAAAATACCTAATGGGTGAGGCAGCATTCCAATTCCCATTTGTAGATGAGGATTCATCCCAGGTCACATGTCGTGTAATGTCGGAGCTGAAATTTGAACCCAGAGACAGAGTCTATGCTTTTAGTTACTAGACTGCTTTGCATCAAAATAAGTGATTCATTTTGACCACATGACTCAAGGAAAAATTTGCAGAAAAGGTTTTGATTTGACTAAGATGAGAGAGGAAAAAGTAGGAGAGTATTCCATTTGAAAACTGCTCTGGCAAAACCATACCAGTGAGAAAGGCCTTGTGTTTATAGAATAGTGAGTAAATGTGAGAGCCTATAGCAAAGGGCTTGTGCAAGAATATAGCAGACACTATGGCTGAAAAAGAAGAGAACCAGCAGAAGTTCAATGTTCATAACTATGTTAAAGACTTTGGAAATGATCCTGAGGGTGGGAAGAAGCCCCAGGAGACTTTTAGGAAGATTATAGCATGATGCTGTAGAAGAAAGATGTTCAAGTTAACTAATATGCAAGGGCTGGCCATGCTTGACCTTCCCCCTAATTAGCAGGGGACATTAGAAAGAGAGAGGGGATTCCAGGAAGATGATGGGACAGATGGTATATTTCTTAATCTCTCAGAATTCTTACAAATCTGACCAACTAGATAGCAAAACCAAAAACCTCATGGACTTTATTTATAACAAAAAAAAGGTGATAGATCCATACATTCCAATATAGAAATGGGTAGCATCAATCCCCCAATAGCCCCAAAATGTGTGTGATATCAGTACCTGTATGGGAGAAAGCAGAAAGAAGTACCGGGCATGTCACACCGGGGAACAAAAGGACCTCAATATAGCCAAAAGATATGCACTGAGAAGTACGTGAGCCAAATTAAGAAAGCAAATGAAAGTGGGAAGGAGTTTGCCCAATCCAATAACATTTTGAAAGGCCTAAAGAGCTGGAACCATCAAGACACTATGAACTCGTGAAACTGATCATCTAATCTCCATCTCATGATAAAGCCCTGAAAGGAACTGTGTGAGTGAAATAAAAATCACTTACAATAAGGGCTATACAGGTTAAAGTGGGAAGGAATTCTAGCTATCATGTTTTGAAACACTGCATGAAAGCAACCAAAGAGAAAGCTCTATTGAGTTAAAAAAATAAACAATCCTGAACCATCCTCTTTCTAAAAGTTCAGGGAAGTGTTTCACACAAAAATGAGCAGCAAAATACATTGATGGCAATCCTATACTAAGCTATTATAAAAAATAAGAGAATAACAAGTAGAATTATCTTCTTGTAGTCATTGAAAGCACTCCAGAAAGACATGCCCACAAAATATATCAAAATTTTAACCTATTCTTTTAAAAGAAGCTGAAGCACTTAATGTGGTTCAAGACATGAAATAACAACCTAACCAAAATTAGAAAAACTTAGAAATTTGGAAAGACGGCTCAGGAAATAAATAAAAATTTTTAAAAATATATATTTCAGAAATGAAAACAGCAAAAGAGAACATACAGCACATAAACAGAGCAAAAATGACAAGAGATATAGAAAGTGAAAGAAAGAACATCATTTTTTAAGTCAAAAAGAAAATTAAAAAGATTGAGAGAGCCTTCTTCCACACACCTTAACATCACACCAACAAGGACCCTGTATACTAACCATGGATACTAACAGCTGAAAGAACTGCAAGACACAGATTCTTTCTGAGAAAGAGTACTCAGGGAAGCCCATATCAAGGGGGGAAAACTAATACACTAGAGGAATTTGAAGCTACTGGAACATACAACTATAGCAAACCTTAACAGCTTAACTCCCAGCCAGAGTGATATAAATCCTCACAGAAAAGACCTATTTATTTCAGTTTCTATTACCCGATACAATATGAACAGTTTTCAACAGAAAATTACAAGGCATACCAAAAAAAAGAAGAGACAAAGCAATCATCAGAATCAAACTCAGCTATAACAGAGTGAAAATTATCATACAGGGAATTTTTAATAATTATTATTAATATATTAAAGGTTCTAATAGACGAAGTAGACAATGTGCAAGAAAAAAATGGACAATATAAACAGAGAGATAGAAACTCTAAGAGAATCAAAGGAAATGAAAGGAAAGGATAAAAATTTAAAAGCACCTAACAGAAATAATGAATGCTTTCAATGGGCTCATCAGTAGGCTCAGCAAGGCCAAGGACATAATCAGTAAGCTTGAAGACAGGTCAATAGAAACTTCCCTAAATGAAATGCAAAGAGAAAAGTGAATGGGGGTTGGGCAGGGGATATGTGTCAAAGCATCCAAGAACTCTGGGACAATTTAACAGACAACAAACCACAGAATCACAGAACCAAAGAACTTTAAAGGTTACTTTGGTTAAATAAAAATAACCAACCAGGATAAACATCAAAGAAAAAAAAAAAGATATTGTATTCAGACTGCAGAAAATGAAAGACAAAGGGAAAATCTTACAGGATACACAGTGAAGGACATCATCTTACCAGAAGGAAGGACACTGCCTTACCTGTAGAGGATCAAGGATCAGAATTACATGACACTTTCTGTCAGAAACCATGTAAGCAAAAAGAGCGTGGAGTCAAGGATTTAAAGTATTAAAAGAAAAACCATCAACCTAGAATTATATATGCTTTATAAGTAAAGAAGAAATACTTTCTCAGAAAAACAAAAACTACATTTTTAGCCAACATTCCCTGTAAGAAATCTGAAAAAGTTCTTCAAACAGCAGGAAAATAATACAGATCAGAAACTTGGATCTCCATAAAGAAAGAGCATCACAGAAAAAATAAATGAAGTTAAGTAAAATGTTCTTATCTTAATCTTAATTGATCTAAAATATTATTTTTTGTTTAAAGCAACAATATTAACAATGTATTTGGTGGTTATAAATATGGATAAAAGTGAGATGAACAATAGCAAAGTCACAAGGGACATAAGGAAGGAATTGGGAATGCTTTGTTTTAAGGTAATTGCATTACATATGAAGCAGTATGAAGGTTGAGTTACATTAATTTAAAATGCATATTTTTTTTTTTTTTTTTTTTTTTTTTTTTTTTTGAGATGGAGTCTCGCTCTGTCGCCCAGGCTGGAGTGCAGTGGCGCGATCTCGGCTCACTGCAAGCTCCGCCTCCCAGGTTCACGCCATTCTCCTGCCTCAGCCTCTCCAAGTAGCTGGGACTACAGGCGCCCGCCACCACGCCCGGCTAATTTTTTGTATTTTTAGTAGAGATGGGGTTTCACCGTGGTCTCAATCTCCTGACCTCGTGATCCGCCTGCCTCAGCCTCCCAAAGTGCTGGGATTACAAGCGTGAGCCACCGCGCCCGGCCTAAAATGCATATTTTAAGCTCTTGAGCAAACACTAAAAAAGTTTTTGAAAGAAATATAATTGATATGCTAAAAAAATAAAATTAAATCATATAAAATGCTCAATCAAAATCAGAATGTTAAACAAGGTGAACAAACAAAAAATAAATGCAATGGATGAAAAAGATAGTTACAAAGATGATGGATGTTAAACCAAGCATAAAAATAATTACTTTTTGATGTTAATGGTCTCAGTATACCAATTACAAAGCAGAGCTTGTCAGAGTAGATAAAAAAAAAAGACCCCAATAGATGTTGTATACAAGAAGCCCACTATATATATAGACTCAAATAAGTTAAAGAAATGAAGAAATATACCATGCTAACATTAATTTTAAAAAAACTTAAGTAGCCATATTAATTTCACACCAAATTGACTCAGAACAAGGAAAATTATCAGAGATAAAAATGGAAATTATGTAGTGATTAAAAAATCAATTCTCTAAGAAGAACTAGCAATATGAACATTTATGTGCCTAACAAGAGAATGTCAAACTACATAAGGCAAAAACTGATAGAATTGAAAAAATAAATAAATAAACTCACTATTATAGTTGGAGACTTCAACATCCCTTTGTCAGTAATTAATACATCATGTAGGCAGGAAATCATTACAGATATAGATAACCTGAACTTAGCTAATCAATATTAATAGACTATTCCACCCAATAGAAGAATACACATTCTTCTCAAGCGCACATGGAACAGTCACCAAGGTAGACCCCATTCTGGGCCATAACACACCTTCATAAATTTAAAAGAAGAAAAATAACACAAAGCATATTCTCAGATCATAGTAGAGTTAAACTAAAATTCAATAACAGAAAGATAGCTAGAAAGTCCCAAAGCACTTGGAGATTAAATAACACACTCTTCAATCACACGTGAGTGAAAGAAGAGACTTAGAGAGACATTTAAAAATATTTTGGGCGGGGCACGGTGGCTCACGCCTCCAGTCCCAGCACTTTGGGAGGCCGAGGCGGGCAGATCACGAGGTCAGGAGATCAAGACCGTCCTGGCTAACACAGTGAAACCCCGTCTCTACTAAAAAATACAAAAAATTAGCCGGGCGTAGTGGCGAGCGTCTGTAGTCCCAGCTACTCGGGAGGCTGAGGCAGGAGAATGGCGTGAACCTGGGAGGCGGAGCTTGCAGTGAGCCGAGATTACACCACTGCACTCCAGCCTGGGCAAGAGCGAGACCCCGTCTCAAAAAAAAAAAAAAATTTGAACTAAATGAAAATGAAAACGCAACTTGCCATGAAAGCAGGGCTTAGAGGGAAATTTACATTAAATGCATATATTATAAAAGAAAAGAGATCTAAAATTAATAACAATCTAAGCTTCTACCTTGGGAAACTACAGAACAAGAAGCAATTTAATCTTGTAACAGAAAGGAGAAAATAAATTCTACCAATTAGGGCAAAAATCAATAAACCTGAAAACAGGAAAACAATAAAGAAAATCAACAAAATTAAAATCTAGTTCTCTGACAATATCAATAAAATTGATAAACCTCTAGCCAAGCTAATCAAAGTAAAAGAAGACGCAAGTTACCAACATCGTAAATGAAAATGTGGTTCTCACTGGTGATCCCATGGGCATTAAATAATGAGAAAATAATATTACAAACAACTCTATGTCCATAAATTTGATAGCTGGGATGCAATGGACCAATTTGTTGAAAGACGCAAACTATCTACATTCCAATGAGAAGAAAAAGACAATCTGAATAGCCTTATATCTATTTAATAAAGTTAACTAATAATGTTTAAACTTACGAGAAATAAAACACCAGACCCAAGTGGTTTCACTGGTGAATTCTACCAATATTTAAAGAGAAAGTAATACCACTTCTCCATAACGTCTTAGAAAATAGAAGGAGAGGGGACAATTTCTAATTCATTTTATCAGGTCATTATTTCCCTAATATAAAAACCCAGCAAAAACATTGAAGTAAAGGAAAACTCATAAACATAAACATAAAACCTCTCAACAAAATATTAGCAAATGAAATCTAACAATGTATAAAAAGAAGTATACACCATGGTCCAACAGAACTTCTTCCAAGTATATAAAGTTTATTCAACATTCTAAAATCAAACAATAGTGGTTCACCATATTAGTAAGTTGAGGAAGGAAAATCATATGATCATATCAATTGCCAAAGAAATGCATTGGATAAAATTCAATGTCCATTTATGTTAAAAAATCTCAGAAAACTAGCAACAGAAGGGAACTTCTACAGCTTGATAAAGAATATCTCCCCAAAAAAAAAAAGCTATAGATAACATCATCTTTAGTGGTAAAACACTGGAGCTTCCCCACAATATCAGAAACAAAACAAAAATACACTCTCACCACCTGTATTTAATATCATATTGGAAGTCCTAGCTATTGAAATAAAACAACAAAAAGAAATAAAAGGCATACATATCAGAAAGGAAGAAATAAAACTATGTTTATCCACAAATGACTTAACTTTCTATACAGAAAATCCCAAAGGACCCACCAAAACATTTCTAAGACTGATAAACAAATATAGTCAAGTCACAGAATACAATGTCAATATACAAAAGTCAATTGTTTTCCTTTATAACAGCAATCTAACATTGAAATTTGAAATTAAAGAAACAATATTATTTACAATAGCACCAAAAATGAAATACTTAAATATAAATTTGACAAAATTTGTACAAGAAATCTTCAAAACACTGGTGAAATAAATCAAAGATGTAAATAAATGAAGAGATATTCTGTGTTCATGGATTGGAAGACTTGATATTGTTAAGATGTTAATTTTTCCCAACTTTAACTATAGGTCAATGCATTGTCAGTCAAAACTTCAGCAAGCTATTTTATAATATCAACAAACCAATGCTAAAGATTGTATGAAAAGACAAATATAGCATAGCCAACACAATACCATAAAAGAATAGAACAAAGCTAGAGGATTCATACTACCTGATTTCAAAACTTACTATAAAGCTACAGTATGATGCTAAAGAAAGAATAAACACATCACTCAATAGAACAGAAAGGAAAGCCCCCAAAATAGACCCACACAAATATAATCAATTGATTTGTGGCAAAGATGCTAAGAAAATTCCATGAGAAAGGATATTCTTTTTAACTCATGGTACTGGCAAAATTGGATGTCCAATTCTCAACAAACTAATATGGGAACAGAAAACCAAACACTGCATGTTCTCACTCATAAGTGGGAGTTGAACAATGAGAACACATGGACACAGGGAGTAACATCACACACCAGGGCCTGTTGGGGGTGGGGGCTAGGGAAGGGAGAGCTTAAGGACAAATACCTAATGCATGTGGGGTTTAAAACCTAGATGATGGGTTGATAGGTGCAGCAAACCACCATGGCACATGTATACCTATGTAACAAACCTGCATGCTCTGCACATGTATCTCAGAACTTAAAATAAAGTAAAAAAATAAATTAAAAAATTGGATATCCATATGCAAAAACTTGAACCTATACACAGACCTTAAACCTTCACAAAAATTAACACAAAATGGTTTATATACCTAAATGCAAAACTATAAAATTTCTGGAAGAAAACATAAATAACATTTTGGTCTTTAATTTGGTGATGAGTTTTTAGACACACCACCAAAATTATGATCCATGAAAGAAAAAAATTGTAAGTTGGACTTTACTGAAATTTAAAATGTCTCATCTGTGGAAGACACTGTTTTGAGAATGAAAACACAAACCACAGACCAGAAGAAAATATTTGTAAAACATGTATCTGGGAAAAGATTTGCATCCAAAATATTCAAAGAATTCCTAAAACTCAACAATTAGAAAATAACCCAATTTTTTAAATGGACACAAGAGTTAAACAAACGACTCACCAAAAAAGATATACAGATACCAAATAGGCATGTGAAAAATGCTCAACATCATTGGCCATAAGGGAAATTTAAGTTAAAACAATGACCTACCACTACATACCTAGTACAATGACTAATATATAAATAAATAAATAAATAAATAAATAAATAAATAAATAAATGTCAATACAATTTGCTGGAGAAAACAACAACAACAAAAACTCTGTGGCACGTCCAGACAATGAAGTAACATTCCATTATAAGAAGGAATAAGATACCAGCCACACAAAGACATCAATGAACCTTAAATGCATATTCCTAAGTGAAAGAAATCTGTCTGAAAGGCTTTATACATATTATTCCATTTATATAATGTCTGGAAAAGACAAAACTATAGAAATGGTAAATAGATCATTAGGTGAGAGGAGCTTGGGGAATAAGGGAAAGGAGAATTAAAGAGATGAGGTCCAGCACATTTTTTAGGGTAGTGCATTCAGTATATTGTAATGGTATATACCTGACACTATGCATTTATCAAAACCTATAAAACTTTACAGCACAGAGAATGAACTTTAATATATACAGGCTTTAAAACATTTTATTTAGGAGTTTATGGGATCCCATGATGGAATCAGACTGTGACAAAAGAACCTAACTGTATTAAAAGTGCATGAAGCAACCTCCCTGAAGGGGATGTGAGGGATAAAATGGTGTACTAAGTAGCTTTGAAAATCAGAGAAGTTTGTAGGATTAAAGGCAAGAGAAACTGCACTTAAGCACTGTGCTCTAGTTGATATAGGAATTTCCCATTGAGGCATGGGTTAAGAATTTGCAACACCTATATATGTATACTGGAACTAAGCAATTGTGTAAATGGATGGCAGATTGTGGGAGTCAGTTTTCTCATTATTGGAATGGAAGTTTACATGCAAGCGAAGGGAGAAAGTTAGAAATATCCCTGTGGTAATGGATTAGAGTTGGAGACATCCATAGGAACTCATGTGTAGCTTAATATAGATAGAGATGGTTACATGTAGGAATATTTATAGATATGTTTATATGCACAGGTTAGAATATACACATACATTTCCTTCCTCTGTCAGTGGAGAGGGCCTGGAAGCAATGACACCTCAGTGGTAATGAGCACATCTACAACTCACATCTTGGTTTCTAATGCCAATATCCAATAAAAGGAACCAGGGCTCCTTGGAGAACTGTCTGAATCTAGCAGTGGGACAGGAAATATACAAGATTAGCCTTGGCTATCTTGTAGGGCCAGAAAATTAAAACGTACATACATACACATGCACACACACACACACACACACACACACATACATGATAATGGGAGTATTTCAAAGGGACACAGGAGCCAACAAAAGAGCCCCCAAGGGCCAAAGCTGGAATAAATTGAGCAACAAAATAAACAATGTAGTATTTATTTATAATCCACAATATAAAATAAATATCCACCAGTTCATACTAATATAAATTAATGATATGTCTCCCATGCAGAGAAAGTCTACATATTTTATGAAGATAATCCATCCTCAGTGAGGAGGAATTTAACTCCCCACTCCTTAAGTATGGGCAACAGCAAAAGTGACTTTCTTCCAAAGAGTAAACTATGTACAGGGGGCAAATATGGAGAAACCTTACAAACACTATCTCACCCAGGGGATAAAGGTTAATACTAACAGTGATAAGTTATGCTAATGGGATCTAGTAAGTATGGCACATAATCTCTGTGGTCTTCCTCTCCAAACCCATAATGTAATCATGAAGAAAATTTCAGACAAATCTCAATTGAGGGACAGTCTACAAAATACTTCACCAGTATTCCTCAAACCTGTCAAAGTCATTTAAAACAAGGGAAGTCTGAGAAAATGTCACAGCAAGGAGGCGCCTAAGGAGACATAACAACTAAATGGAAGATGATATCCTGGACTGGAGAAACACCTATGGGAAGATTTAGAAAGAATGACCAACTCAGCAACTATGAGCATACCTCAGGGCTAGATTATGGTCTTGAAGTAATTTATCTGTATTTTTTTTAAAAAAATTTGGAGATATGGCTAATTTTAGGGCTGGAACAGGAAATATGCTAGATAAGCCTAGAACATCTTGTCCTACAAGAAAGCAAGGATGCCATCAAACACTATTAGGATCATATCAAAAGAATGCAGGAGCCACATTATAGAAGTTCCCACTGTCCAAAGATGGAATAATTTGAGCTGCAATGGGGATAATTATTAAAATACTTATTAAAACTCAGCAAATATATTTAGCTTTATGAGTTTGTAATTATTTTTTTAAGTTTGTAGTGTTTAGTGGATGATAGAGAAGTGGTTGATTATCTGGAAAACTTGTAAAAAAGTGAGAGAAACCAGTGTCTTTTCACCATAAGATCCCTAAATAGTAAGTGAGGGGAAATATCATAAAATTATTCTAGCTAAAACATTTTAAAGAAATCAAAGAATTAAAATATCATCATATTCCAACCCATAATGAATTAATGGGTCTACAAATTGAGCATCAGAGGATGCTATCAACACAAATAAGACAGACAGCCATACCTCTTGGTGGGGGCGCACACCACCTATGGTCTTGCCAATGGGATCAAACCTAAATTTGGTCAGGCCTTTGAATCCAGCTTCCAATTTTCAGGAATTATAGAGGACAGAGAATGTTGACTAAGTACATACCAGTAAAATCCAGAGAGTAAGAAATGCTATGGGTCAGAGGCATGTGTTTTTCAATAAATACATTGTAATGAAGACAAAAGGATAAAGAGAGAAGTTACAGATTTTAAGATTTAAAAGACAAATCAGGTTTAATAAAAATGGGTGAGACTAAACTGTAGTGTCTATAAAGAAAGGATAAAACTATAAAGAAATGGAAATGGAAAGTGATTAATGAGGGTTGAGAGAGAGGATTATCATTGGGACAGGGCTCATGGATGGGCTTTTGGTGTGCCCTGCGAAGTTCTATTTCAGGAATTGATGGTCATTACAAAGGCAGACACTTTATAAGAACTAATGAAGCTATACTTTTGTGTGGTTTTCTTTATTTATGCTTTGTATTACCATTTTTAAAAAGTTATTAATGTGAGGGGAGGCCTACCTACTTTTGCAAAATGTGGGCTAGGAGTCCTCCCACCAACAGCCACTGGTGGTTATTATGTTCCAGACGTATTCCAAACACTAGGAATAAATCTCAAGACCAAAAAAAGATGACAAGAACAAAATCCCTGCCCTCCTGGACTGTATAATCTGGTGGAATGAGACTAAGACATAAGGAATATATATGTATCTGTGCAGGTGTATATACTATATATGTAGCTACTTATATCCTACGAAGGTAGACACATATGTAGATATGTATATGCTATGTATGTAGATATTTATGTGTTATCCAATTAATAAATCAGAAGAAGGGTACCAGAGAATACCAGGAAAGAATGAGTTTCTTGACTACCTAGGAGACAATGAGGACTAGGGTCCTGAGAGAAGGCACCTCAGGGTGGCGAGCTGTGAGTGTTGGTGGGGCCTTGCAGGATTCAGCCAGACCTGCTGGGCTCCTCTAGTCACTCTTATCAATGGGAAGGTGGTAGCCAAGAAGGGCCCGGCCGTGTCTGTTGCTTCCTCTGGACTCCTAGAGCTCAAGGTGTTGACATTCCTGGCAAACACTCAACAAACGGTGTGACAGTTTGTGCTGGATAGTGACAGGGGTATACAGTCAGGGTCTCTGCCATCATAAAGCTGATCATCTAGTAGGGCTAAAAGACAATTAGCTGAACAGCTATTATATGGGGTGATGACTATTGTGATAGGAAAGGTGTAAGCTGGGATTCGATGTGTGGGAGTTGGGGTGAGGCAAAAGTAGTCCTTTTGCCTCTGGGGCAGGCTTCCCAGAGGAGATGACAGTGATAGCCCACCTGGTTCCTAAAGGAGCTCACCAGGTCATGGAAAAAGATCGAGAAGGATTAAGGAGAGGGAGGGCTGGAAATAGAGCATTCTGAAGGATAGGAGTTGTGAAGTTCATTAAGGCGTTGTGACTGGTTGGCAGAGGAGTCTTCATTGAAGCATTCTAATGAAAGAGATGATGTGATCAGATTCATGTTTAGAAGAATCATACTGAACAGGGATGATGGAGAGGTGGGAGTGAGATCTGGATTTGGGATGACCAATTAGGAGGCAATTGCAAAAAAAAAATCTGGCAAGAAATAATAAGGACAAGAGAGTGGCGGAAGGGTGGACAGGAGAGGAAGAATTTTTAAGATATTTAGGGCAGAGAGTTGACGGTTCACAGTGACTGAATGGATGTGGGGGATGAGAGAGATGGAGACCAGGATGAGCCCGAGGATCTGGACTTGGCACTGGACAGGAGAAGGGGCCACTGTCCTCCACGAGAAGCGAGCCTCACACTTCCCAGCTGGCCTGGGCAGGATTTCTTTCTAGGTGGTGTGACAGGGGTGGGGGAGGGGAGCAAGCCTTGATGTCCTGGTTCCTGGGGTTCAGGGGTAAGAGACCTGGACCCTCACCCAGCAGCTAGTCATAAGGAGTCTCCAACTCTAGAATTCAAGGTGAAGCCCATAACTGAAATACAGCCCACACCCCCACCTCACCTAGCAAAGAGAAAAATCCTGACAAGGAAGGAAACTGAACTCTGACCAGACAATCCACATGCTGTGGGAACTGGGTAGCCCATTTACCCCAGACACAGCAAAAGCTCTCTTTAATATGTGCTGGATCCCTCTCCAACTCATTTTGTTTCCGTTTGATGCTTTGCAACTAAACTGATGGTGGGTGCTTTTCACTCGCATTTCTTCTGTCATGGATTTTTTTTGGCAGATGAGGGACTTTCTACTCATATAACCACAGCTAATTCTCAGCCCCCAAGGCAAAAATTAATGGACTCTGGCAAAAAAAAAAAAAAAAAAAAAAAGAGAAACAGTGCTTACCCAGCTCTTTCCTTTAATTTCCACATGCCCACAGATGTGCCTCTCCAAGAAGGGTAAACAAAGGAAAGACTAGAAAATACTTCTTGGAACTATAGAACAATGTATCTGGTCTGCATGTGGTGATGAGAGAGAGACAAAGACACAGAAAGAGAGAGGGGAAGGCAGGAAGGGGGAGAAGAAAAGGGGCAGGGAGGGAGGGAAAGGGAAAAGAAAGAGAGGTAGTGACCTAGAGAGAGAGGGAGGGAGGGAAGGAAGGAAGGGAGGGAGGGAGGGAGGGAGGGAAGGAAGGAAGGAAGGAAGGAAGGAAGGAAGGGAGGGAGGGAGGGAGGGAGGGAGGGAGGGAAAGAGGCAGGCACTGGGTCTTATTATTTTCTGTGCATTATACTACCTATATGTATGTATTTAACCTCTCTGAAACCTCTGTTTCCTCATCTGTAAAACGGGAATGATAATGCCCACTTGCCAAGACTGCAGTAAAAATTAAGTTAACCATGCCTATTTCTGGCAAATTCCCTTTTGGAGTCACAGTATTTTCATCTGTTGAAAGGGCTTAGAATATCTTTCTTCAGGGTTGCTGCAAGGATCAAATACACTATTGCACTCATAGAGTCTGCAGATTCTAAAGCGTTGTCCAGGTGCCATCTTTCAGTATAATCTGAGTTTTTGTTTCCTATTGCACCGTAAGCTGCTATAGGCTGTTCACTCATCCCCACTGATTCCTGCCTTCCCAGCAAATGTCAAATCACAATATCAATACAAACCGTTTTGAAGACAGACTGCAGAGAATAATTAGGACTTAATGTCTAGAAATGATTTGGATAGAGCTTTGCAAAGCCCGTCATTCTTTTTGAGACTCAATTTGAGAAATGAAAGGTTTCCTTGCCTCTTATGTGCACCAACAATGCAAAAGCAAATTCAGAACCCCTGGATGCCTGAGTGGCTCTATAATTAGATAAAATGTACAATCTGATGTTATAATGTTTACATGTAAAGAAATAAATGAATGCTGAGGAACTGCTGCAGAGATTTCCAGAGAAATGTAATATACAGTCTCAATACTTTTCCTTAAAAAGCTAATCTTGTAATTAATACCCTTGCCATAGAACTTTAAAGTGCCTTTGGTTTCCTGAATTTCATAATGAATAGAGAATGAGAACTAACATTTCTCTAAATTTTTATTATACTACTTTATGACTTTGTTTAATCTCAGAGCCTCCTTTAAAAGGTAGGCTTAAAAAATCCCTGTTTTACAAGTTAAAAAGTAATTCTCAGAGGAATCAATTACCTGGCCCATGACCAAACTACTAGTTATGCTTCAGAACTACAGGTTCAAACATATAAGACTTTGCTCTTGCCACTGGACCACACGGCCTGTCTTTCACCTCCCTTTCCCTTTTACAGCAAACCCAGAAGAAAGCCATTTAAAACTGGGTCAGGGACTCAGGTGAGTTCTGTGTGCAAATCCTCCCACGCAGCCCTACAGATGCCCTGATGAACTCCCCGCCATGCCAAAGATTACACAAAAGTTCAATCGCAAAATGAGGAAAAAAAAAAAAAAAACATCAATTTTACAAATTTCCAAACAATTGCCCATTTAGCCTATGCAAAACTGTGATAAAAGCTGGAATACAGAATGTGGCTAAAGTCAAGAGACCACACGGCCTCCATCCTGAATCTCTTCTCTGCTGGCCCTCATATCCCACCGTTAAACTCTGGTGTGAGATCCTACCACTATGATGCTGCAAAAGATTAAACCAACGCACTCCACCAGTGTCAAAGGTGAATGAGGCAGACCTGAGATGGTGCCATCTGTGGCCAGAGCCAGGGTTAAGCCAACCTGGGCTTTCTTCCTTAAAGGCAGAGATGCCCTGGCCAAAGAGAAGAGATGGCCAGCCCTCCTCCCATAGGGTAGATCAAGGCTCTGGCTTCCCTGTCATCTCAGTGGATCGAAGAGGAGGAGAGTATAAGCGTCTGAACTGTGCATAAACACTGACCTTTAACAATGACCCTGCCCTCCAAGGAAAATGAGGTCCACTGAGCACCCCCGATAGTTTCTGGATTAGCCCTTCCTCCTTCCTTGGAGAGAGATAGTGAGCAGGCAGGGAGATAGTCTGGGCATGTAGGTGGAAGTCTTCTTCCCTTTGAAGGCTGCTGAGGGGAGGAGCAGAGTCTTCTCTTCCCAGAAAAAGCATAAGTCAATGAATACTTATTGAGCACCTTCTGTATACTCAGCCCTATGCCAAGTGTCATGGAAGAAACCAAAGGAAAGCTGAGCCTTGCAGGAAGAACAGGACATGCCATGTTAAGTGCCCATAAGGCAGAAAGTGCATAGCACTGGGTACAGACCGCACATAGTTCAGCGTTGCCCAGACCATGGGGTGCAGAAGGGGGTGGGAGGAAAAAAAAAAGGCAGGAGAGAGAGCCAAGAGCAGACACTCAAGGCCCTGTATGCCATGTGGACGTCCACAGACAGTGGTGGCCATGTAAGAATTGGAGGCTCCAACTCAGCATCTTTCAAACTTGCCTTTCCCTGGTTTGCTTCTGTCTCACACTTTGAAAAGAGACATTTTTATACTCATTGGTTGCCTCATGTGAATGAGCCACATGAGCCTTGAAATTGGCCCCCTCTCTCATGGGACTTCCTGACAAAGCGATCCACCTGCATTCTTTTTCATTTATCTCCCCTGGTGCCCAGAAATAATGGTGTGTTGTCAGGGAGTGTTTTTCCAGCCTGTTTGGAGGGAAGTTTCCCATCTGCCTAGAGCCCTCTGGGAACTCACTGATGCACCAACCTTCTGTTCTTATATAGAACTCCTACAGAGATTTCTCGTCAAGGTGATCCATAAAATCAAAACTTTGCTAGTGAAAAACAAAACAAAACCTCTACCAACAATAGCTGAGGCTGTGGGAGGAGTCACTTTCCAGCCTTAAAGTAGCTTCATCATGCAGAGGAAATTGACATTCTTGGTTACTCTTTCCATGTGAATTTCTTATCCCCCCTCTGCTGCCATGATGCCATGCACTCCTGCTCTCCTGCTTATCTAACCACGTTTCACAAATTCTCTTTGCTGTCTTCTCTTCTTCCAGCCCATTAGCATCCCCCACAGCTCATCTTGGGTCCTCTTGATTCTTGCTGTACACACTATCCTTGGGCAAATGCTTCCATTCCTCGATCTTCAGTCATCACCTATTCCCTCTAGCCTCAGAGTTCCTCAATTGTCCCTCACTGCCTGGACATCTAGATATCTGTAACTGAATGATCTACAAGTACCAAACATGCATTGTGTCCAAAATCAACTTTATCAACTTATCTCCTGTACAGACTAGCTTCTTTTCCTGCACTTACCCAGTTACAATAAAAAACATTAATGTCATTCTTAATGACTTCCCTCTCTCAAATACCCTCTACACATACATACAAAACACATATTAATATACCTCCACATCTTTCCCTGCACCCCCCAATTATCATACTGTTCCCCTGTGTTCCTCCCTCATTAACTCATGCCTCAACTATTTAACTCCTCTAAACACGTTTCCTCTTCACTTCATCCTCCACCTCCCACCACAGTTGTCTTTCAAACACACAGATCTGATTACTTCCTTCTGCACATTGCCTATAGGACAAAGCTCCTGAGAACAGCCACACTGCCTGAGTTACTGGGAAACTCTGAAGACACTGGTCACTCCCATTCTTCTGATGTTTTGCTCATGCTCCCCACTCTTTCCTACCTGCAAGCCTTCTCTTTAACCTTCACAGCCTAACCCAAAGTCACCTCTTTTATGAAGCCTCCCTTGATTCCCTTTCCTATTTTTCAATTGATGTTTGTTTATAACTCTTTATAGATCCTATCATTTGCATGTTTATATTCCTCTCTCAATTATAATCACCTAGATGAGGAAGATGTGTCTTTGGCCCCAGTACCCTGATGCCTGCCACTGTATAGCTGAGAAGAAGACTTGTTGAATAAATAAATATTATGATGAAACCATAAAAGCAAAAAAGATTAATGCAAACATGGGAGATCTATTACTCACCAAAGTGATTTGAATATCAGAATGGTATAACAGAGTGGACTTTAAATTCTGGCTCTAACACTGACCAACTGTATGTTGCCTGGAAGGTT
This sequence comes from Symphalangus syndactylus, assembly GCF_028878055.3. Lineage (NCBI taxonomy): Eukaryota > Metazoa > Chordata > Mammalia > Primates > Hylobatidae > Symphalangus > Symphalangus syndactylus. The sequence goes on along the minus strand of NC_072429.2, from coordinate 129,776,307 downwards.
TCTTCCCTCTGAGCCTTGAATCTTCATCTGGAAAAAAAGAGATAAAAAGACCTCTTTGGTTCATTCTAATGAACGGAAATTAGATATTATATATAAAATGCTCAGCATAGTGGCTAACACATAATCAGATCTCAATACATTATTTATACTAGTGTTATTAATAATACATAAGAAGTTTAAGGAGGAGGATAGTAAGAGATGGTGTTAGGAAAAGAAGATGAGTTCAACTTTATTTGCTGAACACACATTTATTTAGCACTGGCCAATGGAAGATATTAATGCCAGATGAATAAACCTCAATTTATAGAAAAAGGAACAGATATAAAATCTCCCACCACTTCTATCAAGGTACCCTTTAATGCCTGCATCAGTTTGCTGCCTGAAATAGAGATGGAAAAATTAGAGCTGCCAGTGTATGACATGAATGGCTACACAGAGTTGAGAACAAAGAATTAATTCCCAAGGAGAAGCAGATTGCATGGTGATAAATAGGTTGATAGAGACAGGAGTTAAAGATGCCTCCAGAGATGGAGTTTTAGATCACAGACTAAGCATCCTGGCACTGAGCACAGGTGTCTAACTGACACAGGCTACCATGGGACAGAGTTTTGATGAGAGTTTGAAACTCAAGATGTAAACTCGAGAGTGATGCTGATGCCTTGGACAAGGATGAGTTCTCCTTACCCATGTCTCAAATAACTTATGGTATAGTCCATGAAAACCAAAAACCAGGAACCAACCTGAGCAACTTAAAACCAATGCCAAATCCAGTTCTTGGTATCAGGATAGATGGAGGGGGCAAGTTTCATAAAACCCACCTTGAAGGGGAAAGGGTATGTGGGTTCATCCCACAGCCAGAGTGTTGATATCAAACTAGAGTGGTGTGTTGCCATGACAGCAGTTGCCTGGTGACAAAAATTAATAATAAAAGAAGAGGGAAAAAATGGGCAGGAGCAATAAATCAAGCCAAATATTCTGTTTTTTGCAAAGTTTCTCAATAAAGAGAGTGCTCTAGGGATGCACGTAATTTTTAAAAATCTCTCCTGCTAATAACCTTTTTCTTGGACAAACAGAACTTTCAAAGAAGTATCCGATGCAACGGATGGGAAAGGAAGACCAGGAATAGAATTTCAGTGTTGCTCAGACAATTGATGCCAATGATCCTACATTCTGTGTTTCCCTGCAGAGTGATGCCAATGACCATCCAGTTCTCCATTCTGATTATGCTGCACTCGGCTCTGGTCCTCATCACCACAGCAGAGGATTATAAGTGTTTGCCCCTCATCCTTCGGAAAACTTGCTGTTGGATTAATGAGACCTATTTGGCCCGGAACGTCATCATCTTTGCATCCATCTTGATTAATTTCCTGGGTGCCATCTTAAATATCGTAAGCATCCCACATCCACCAACCCTCTGGTGTCTAGTGTGCAGCTGAGCATGAAGTTTATGGAGCCTGCAGCTTCCTGCATTACCCTTCCTTGGTACCAGTTACCTTTATGTGCCTGGTCCAGCCCCAAGCTTAGGGACAGATAACAAAGATGTGGCTACTGCCAAAACTGTGCATTTTACTGTTGGAAAATTGTCTATTTCCCAGTGGGATAGGTTATTCTCTCCAAAGGAGTTCCAAAAGCCCTTCAATTTCCCTATTGTCAGTGGCCAATTACATCGTAAATAAGAGTTACCATGTATCAAGTACCAGTACCTACCTGCTATGTGCCATGCACTGAAGGAGGACCTTTACATATTTTTCATATTTAATCCTCACATAAACCCTGTGAGGTAAGTTTCATTATCCCCACTTTATGGCTGAGGAAACTGAGGCTCAGAGACATGAAATAACTTGCTAATAAGGTCTGTCTGACTCCATGACCCATGCCCCTCTAATATGCTAAATTGTATCTCTGGGAGTGGGAGTGGGGTGGGGGAAATGGAAATGAAATAGCTGCCATTTATTGAGCACCTACTATGTGCTACAGGTAGGTATTACTGTCCCCATTTAATGGATGAGGAAACTGCATTTCAGGAAAGCTGAGTATCTCGCCTATGCTTTCTAAAAGTTTGTATTTCACGTGACACGTAGAACTCAGATGAATTTCCAACTGCCATGATATTTATCACTGTTTAATTTGCTGATCCACACTGTCATGGTTTCATTTTCTCTCAAGAATTGTACCATGGTAGCTATAGGTATTTTCTGTGCTTTTACAAGGAGTCTGTGTTGTCCATGACTCAGGCAGTTAGATTTTTGAGGTGATTTGTTTGGTTCCAGGTCTTAATCTTGGCTTGTTGAAAGAGGCTAGTTGAGGCATTGTCGTGTGGTTGAATCCATCACTGTGCCCTTGGGGCCTGAGGGAGGGTCCCCAAGTGTGCAGGGACCCAAGCTATAGACTCCCACAGTTGTTGGCCTGTGACTTGGAGGCCTAGACTGCCTGAAATCACTGTCCAATTTGGCCCAGTAATTACCTTACTTAAGTTCTGTGGTTGTCCTTCTAGTGAAGGCTCTGTGGATAAAGGAAAAGAGGAAACGGAAAATTATCATCTAATTTAGTTCATCATCTAATGAATATTTTATAGATTATGATCACTGAAATGGAAGTACATGGGATCAACTGATCACAGGCTGCAGAGAAGCAGCCAGGACCTTAAATTAAGTCTTGATAACAAATTAGGTATTTCTGGGGTGCAGAATTTGTAAGTAAGCCCAATGACTGTAGGTCAGGGTTACCTCTGAGGCCAACCGTGCCTCAGTGGGTAGTGTGGTAGGAAGATCAGAGGCTTTGGAGTCAGATAGACCTGTGTTCAAATCTCAGATCCACGAGTCACCAGCTCAGTGACACTGGACAAGTTACTTTACTTCCCAGAGTTTCATATTTTTCAATTGTAAAATGGGGATTAAAAATAGCAGCTACATCACAAGGCGGTTGTGAGGCTTTTTTGTACAAAGTGTCTGGCACAGAGGAGGCATTTGGCCAATGGTAGTTATTATTTTCCTAGTACCACAAAATCTCCTGCAGCAACTTCTGTCCTAGGAAATGCCCATCACCCCAATGCTAAGAGTCTTTCTGGAAAATGTACCCCTTCAGATTCTTCAAGTCCTCCCAGCTGTTGATCTGGAGACAGGCTATGTGTTTACCCCAGACCTCTTCTCCTGCCATCTGGCTTTCTCTTCTGAGCTCCACAAGCACACTCCAGTGACCTTAAATGATGGGGCCAACAGAGCAGTCTAAACTTAGTTCCATGACTGGCTTACAAAAGCTCTTTCTGAGCAAGCACTTGTTTTTTAAATAAAAGAAATCAAAGCTGGCACTTTGGCACTTCCATTCTGACTTCAAGTCCCCTCTAGGGTTCAGTCTACCCAGGCTCGTGCTGAAGCCCAGCCACTGATAGCACACTGCTCCATTTCCAACACTCACACTGACTTTGTTGTTCCTGTTTTTGTTTTTGTTGTTCTTTTTTTTTTTTTAATCCGCAGCTGTGGTGTGATTTTGACAAGTCGATACCCTTGAAGAACCTGACTTTCAATTCCTCAGCTGTGTTTACAGATATCTGCTCCTACCCAGAGGTATTTATTTATGAGCTCCCCTTGGTGAGAGTTGGACATAGATATATCTCTACTAGCTCCAAATAAACAAGACTGGCTGAAGGGCCGTAGAAAGTACTCAAGAGGCCTGTTTTCCTTCTTCTGCCTCTTCTTCTTTCCTTTCTTCTTCTTTCCCTTTTCTGCCTTTCCTTCTCCCCTTATATTTTCTGTTTCCCAGTCCTCTTTCCTGTCCCCTCCTCTGCCTCTTTTTCATCTTTACCCCTCCTCATTTCTTTCTCCCTCTTTCTCTTCCTTTTCTTCCTTTTCACCTTTCCTTCTATCCATTTTCCATTTGCCCTTATCCCTTCCTTCTCTCTGCATTTCTCCTAGCTTATTTGTAAAATCCTGTAGCAGAATGCACTGTTATCTCCATTAGCAGGCAGAGTTCTTTCTCAAACAGTATTTGCTGCATTAAGGAAAGAGGGAGGGAGGGAGGGAATTAAGGAACAAAGGAAGGAAGGAAAGAAGGAAGGAAGGAAGGAAGGAAGGAAGGAAGGAAGGAAGGAAGGAAGGAAGGAAGGAAGGGGAAGGAAGGAGAAAGAAGGAAGGGAGGAAGGGAGGAAGGAAGGAAAGAAGGAAGGAAGGAAGGAAGGGGAAGAAAGGAGGGAAAGAAGGAAGGGGAAGGAAGGAGGGAAGGAAGGAAGGGGAAGGAAGGAGGGAAGGAAGGAAGGGGAAGGAAGGAGGGAAGGAAGGAAGGAGGGAAGGAGGGAAGGAAGGAAGGAGAAGGAAGGAAGGAGAAGGAAGGAAGGAGAAGAAAGGAAGGATGGAAGGAAGGAAGGGGAAGGAAGGAAGGAAGGGGAAGGAAGGAAGCGAAAGGAAGGATGGAAGGAAGGAAGGGGAAGGAAGGAAGGAATGAAGGAAGGAAGAGGAAGGACGGAAGGAAGGAAGGGGAAGGAAGGGAGGAAGGAAGGGAAGGAGGGAGGGAAGGAGGGAGGGGAAGGAGGGGAAGAAGGGGAAGGAAGGAAGGAAGGAAGGAAGGAAGGAAGGAAGGAAGGAAGGAGGGAGGGAGGGAGGGAGGGAGGGAAGAAGGAAGAGAGGGAGGAAGGGAATTACAAAGGCAGAAAATTAGAACTAAACTTAACTGGTACAAAGAGTGCCAGAAGCACCATGTGTTCTGTAGATATCCCAACAAGCCACCTATGATCATAATATGTGTGTCTTACTCTATGTTTACCACAGAGCCAGTGGTCTGTTTCTGGGCCTCGGGGTCAGCCTATGGGGTCTGTTATTCACAACCCAGAACTTTACATACTAGGGTAGACATTCTGGGTCATAAAGTAGAACAGCTAAGATGTCCCAGCAGACCCCAGCCAACCCCATACTTAGGACTCTGTGTAGATTCTTGTTCTGTAAGAGGCTGCCACACTCAGAAGGCCCTCCAACATATGAATGGAGAAAAGGCTCCCTGTAGTCTCTTCTAGGCCTAAGAATTGGTCCCAGACACATTCCAACAAGGAGACCAAGCCTCCTCTCCCTCCATCCATTTGCACAGAGCACCTGCTTGATATACATAACATCATCAGATCCTTCAGATGTCTGGGGTAGAGGCTATTACTGTCTCCGTATTATAGATAATAAAACTAGAGCTCAGAAAGCAGCTTGCTCAGTGCTGCTTAGGGCCACACCTGCCTGGTCTTATTTCTTCCTCACTTCTTTCCCTCCCTTCTTCTTTCTAGCCTTCCTTCCTTCTCTTTTTAATTCAATTATCAAGCCTTGATACTATAATTTGAACCATATCTACCTTATTCTTTATCTTGCCTAGTCCCTAGAGGAGAAAGTAGACTCTACTAATGGATGTGCAGAAAAGGATGGGACTAGGTCTCATTTAGGGGCTGCATAGGCCAGACCATGTGCCCTGGGACTTCCTTCCACCTAGGAATGAGTGGAGCCCCAGCTTAGTGTACTCTGTGGGACAATGGCTCCCTGAGAAATTCTTGGTTTGAGGGGCTTAGGGAATGTCTCAACTTTTGGAGAGTGTAAGTGGCCCAGAATTGGATAGTCAGAGCTAGACAAAAGCTGGTTTTCATTTCCAATCAAGCCCCCTCACTTGCTAGAAGTGGAACCTTGAATCAGTTCTTACCCTCTCTGAACCTCAATTTCCTCGTCTGTAAAATGAGAAAATTAATACCTTCTTTACATGGCTACTGTGGAGTTAATATGTTCTCATGGTGCCTGCCTAGATGGGTTAGCAAATATTTAGCTCCTCATATGGCATCTGACATGAAGCAGCTATTTATCTGTGCCCACACATCACTTTGAATTAATATTGTATACCCTTGACCCAACACCTGAACCCTCAAACACAAGACCACAGCACTCAGAGATTAGCCAAATCCTAAGAAAGTGGTGGGTAAGATTTTTGATCACACAGCTTTGTTTCAGTTTCTCAGTTTCCTTATCTGTAAAATGGGGATAAAGTAGGGCCTTCCTTATTGGTTGATTACAAGAATTAAGTGAATTAATCCACAGAAAGTGTTTAGAAGCCACACCTGGCACAAAGTATCTGCTCATTAAATGTCTGCTGTGATTTATTTATTATTTTCAACAAAAGGGCTTTAAGCATGTAATGCCAATGTATGTTATCATCAAACAAACACCTGTACATACCCGAACCACTGTGCGTAATATACCAGTGTATGTTATGAAACAACAACAGAAATGTTTAAAAGTGAGATAAAATGCATATGGATTGATGTTACCATTTTCTCCACAATGAAAGGGTCATCTTGTTCAGGAGGTCAGCAAACTACAGCCACAGGCCAAATTCACCAGCTGCAACAACCACCTGATCTGACCCACCATTTGCCATTCTGATACATGTATGTATATGTGTGTGCATATATGTGTGCATGTGTATGTGCGCACACATGCTTCACTGACTAGGCATTGCCAAACTAAAATGGATTAGATATTCAGACCTTCTGAAAGACTTAATCCAACTCCCCAGCACTCACATACTCACAAGTATGTGTCCCCAAGCAAATCGCTTCATCTTTGTGAGCCTCAGTTTCTTCAAATGTATACCTGACATTTCTGCCTCACCCTATGAGAAATAATATCCAAAAACATGTTATCAAATTGGATGATGTAATATAAAAAATGAGGCTTTTACAATGTATGATATAAAGTATAATTTAGTTCTAAATTCGAAACTTGTCAGATGCTAAAAAAGAGTGACGATGCCGGGAATGAAAGTGAAGAAAGCTATATTCCAGTCATGGTTGGAGAGTAGTCGAGGAGAAAGAAAGGCACAGATTTGTGAAATGAATGCAAATCACATGCACAAACCCAGAGCGTCATTACCTCAAACACCTGGATGTGGTTCTCAGGCAATTCGCTGGGAAGACCCTCACTTTAGAATTAGGCCCCTTTATTTTATGCTCTGGCACATCTGAATAAATAGTTCACTGTATCTGCAAGAGCAGTCAGAGCTTGCTATGGTTTTAAAGGGTCCTGAAGAGTCCATTTTTCCATAGAGATGTGATCATCTGTGTCTTGGTATGCTGGCATTTCCTTCCCTTTCTTCTCCATTTATTCAGGTCCTACCCAGCCTTCAAGCCTCCCTTTTTCCATAATGTGGTTCGGCAGGCCCAACTCCTTCAGGTCACTCTCCTTCCTGCCATCTTACATACCCTTATGGTGTCATCTTAGCATTCCCACTCCATCCTTCCTACAGTTGATTTATTTATCTAGGACATCCTTTCCATCCTGTCAAATTTATTGACATAAGGAGTGAAGATAATATTGTATAACTATTCAAAATTGATTAAAGGGCCCAGCACAGGACAGGGCCCACAATCTGTGTTTTAAAATATTTAAAGAGAAAGGAAGCATTCTTCCAATAGACTGACAGGAACAAGATTTACCTTTCTATCTGAAATAACTAAAAACAAACAAAATATATGAAACAATAGTTTTCAAGGCACTAGGCATCGGTCAGTAAAGGACAATAATCCTGAAAGACAGGAAGCAAGTGATTGCCTGAGCTTTATTATTGCTTTAAGAGAATTTTTAAACTATGGCTCAGGAAGAGGAAACCAAGGTGGACTCCCTGATTTGAGAATACTAAGCTGAGAGTCCTGGGAGACCAAGCTGGCTAGAGTCTGCAGAACACACTACTCTAGAGAGTTGCATAGAGAGAAAAACCTAGAGATCTGAAAAGGGTTCAATCAGTGCATGCATGTGAGGAAATTGACATGGGAAAAGAACCATCTGGAAGGATCAGTACCTGGAACTCACACAGAGCTGAGAATAATTTTTGTTCCCACCAGTCAGACTGAGAAAGATTCATGGGGTACTAGGTTAGAGTATTCAGAAAAGTCTTGCTTCAGTAGAGTAAAATAATTGTTTCTACATTATATGCTGCTCTGATTCTTCCTTTAAAATCTTAAAAGTTAGATCCAAAGAGATCAAACCTTTTAAAATAATTTAATATGTGTCCTAGAATAAATTTCAAGAATATGTATAGGAATACAAAAATATCTAGGATTTAACAAGGTAAATATACAATGTCTGGCACCTAATCAAAGATTACCGGCATCAAAAGGAGGAAAATATGACTGATAACGAGGGAAAAAAATCAACCAGAGAAGACCAACTCAGATTTGACTGTGTATATTTGAATTAGCTTTTTTTTTTTTTTTTTTTTTTTTGAGACAGAGTCTCACTCTGTTGTTCAGGCTGGAATGCAGTGGTGCAATCTTAGCTCACTACAACCTCCACTTCCCAGGTTCAAGCAATTCTTGTGCCTCAGCTTCCCAAGTAGCTGGAACTACAGGCATGCACCGACACACCAAGCTAAGTTTTTTATTACTTTCAGTAGAGATGGGGTTTTGCCATGTTGGCCAGTCTGGTCTCAAACTCCTGGCCACAAGTGACCCACCTGCCTGGGCCTCCCAAAGTGTTGGGATTGTAGGCATGAGCCACTGCACCCAGCCAGGCAAATAATTATTATAACTGTATTCAGGATAGACAAATATTAGATAGTGCAGAAGAAAAAAAGTGAAACTGATAACATAGCAATATAAAGTATCCAAAATGAAACACAAAAATTTAAAAAAAGTAAAAGCAGTACTGGGGACAACTTCAAGCAGCATACTATACGTATAATTGGAGTCCTAGCTCCTAACCTAAAAGAAAGACGAGGAGATTGAAAAGCTATTTAAAGAAATAGTGGCATGAATTTTTCCACATTTGATGAAAACCATACATCCACAGGTCCAAAACCTCAATATAAACACACACACAGGCACACAAATGCACATCATAATCAAATTACTCAAGCCATAATAAAGACAAAATCATAAAATGGGTGGGGGGAACATATTGCATAGTAAAAGACAATGATATGAATAACGGAAGATTTTTCAAAAATACAACCATGGAAAACCAGCATCTTGAATGAACCAAAGGACGATTAGGAGTGTACTAGAGCACCAACCACATACAAAATTTTCTTTTCCCCTAATTAACACAACCCAGTGAACACCCTGGAGAGTCAGACCAGCCATCTTCCCAGCACCCTGCTGTGGTCCCCAGGTTTATGATACCCTCCTTGCTCGACTTTCTGGAGGGTCTAGGCTGGTCTCAGAAGAAGCAGAGCAGCTTCTGTCATTTGCCTGGACACACTTCACTGTGTTGCTTATGCCAAGAGCTACAATTGCTAAGAATCAGATTTTGTGTAAAGCAATAAGTCCGGAAGATTTCTTTAAACTATAGTGACTTTTGAAAATTGTCTTCTTGATTTCTTTTCTTCTTGTCCCATGAGTTCATGATGTTATGGGATTTTGGCAGCAACCAGATAGCTCCAGGGAGTCCAGTTTGTCTGACTTATGTGGGTAGATGCTCAGTTCCCTCATCAGTTATCATTGTGTAAAATAATTCTTCTTCCTCCTCTTCTGAGAGTAAATTGTGCATATAGTGCCAAGGCAATTTATGGTGCATTGACAATGTCCTTCCAGCCTGCCACAGTTTTTGGTGCACAGTGGGTTCTCAGTCAACAATTTTGGGAAAATGCATCATTTAGTTTGTAAACTGTTTGTTTCATGGAAACAGGTTCAGTTGTTGCTGCCCTTAACACCTTGTCATATCTTGAGATTCCAATTTTTTCAGTACAGACATTGAAGAAATTGATTTCCCAAGCCAGAATATCTGAGAGAAGAAAACCTTGTATATTCAGAAGAAAAGTGTTATATATACTTCCTCTCTTCCGTAAAGTGGACCCAAGAATAATACCTGTCCTTGGGTCATTTAAGGAATTAAATGAGATGAAACACATAAAGTCATTCAAAGTCATTCACAGAATATGTGCCCAATAAATATTCAGGTTTAATTATTACATCTACTTTCCACCAACTTAATTGCTGATTTACAGACATCCCCAACCCAGCTGGTCCCTCCTACCAATCTTACCTGGAGTTCATCTAATGTAAGATGAATCTGGTCTCTTTCACACCTCCACGTCTGTAGGGGTTTTTTGTCTTCTCCTGTCTACATTTTATTTTACCTACTGAAATGCCTTTGACTTCTTTTTCCTAACCAATTTTTTTTAATGGTAAAAACTGAGGTGTCATTATGTCTTTTCCCAAGGCAAAGGTGATACACTTACAATGCATAGCTTGTCTGCCTCCTGTATCAGAGATTGCCAGGAACTTTGCTCACTACCTAACATTTCTCATGCAAATCTTGGCATTATTATTTTTTATCATTAAAAGGTCTAGGAAAAAACAGAGAACCCCATTACTATATGGGAGGCAGAGTTCTCTGGAGTACAGGGATTTACCCCGAAACACTGTATTCAACCTGTTTCATTTGATATTGCACATTAAAATAAAACTAAAGGACATTACAAAAGGAAATAATCCACTCAAAAGCCATGTCATGTCTGTGTAGACATATTTTGCATTCTTGTAATCATAGTATATATATACAATTTTACACCCTGCTTTCCAGTTTAAAATTATTTTGAACACTCTTTGTTGTCATTTAAATGCTCCTCTGAAAACTCGTGTATATAGAGCTCTTTATTCTTCGGGCACATGTTTCTTCACTACTGTCGTCTAGTTCTCCTCCTCACATCCCCAACAATGCCTAATCAATATTCTTATTTCTCTTCTTCCACAGTCCTTCAAACATGGTAGGCTCTCAATGTTAGTCTCTGTATCTTCTGTCTTTACTTGCATTCTGCTTGAGTGGTTTCTTCCGCACCTGTAAGTTCAGCTGAATGATGCTAAATGTGTGTCTCCAGACCCCATCTGCCTTCTGAACCTCAGCCTCATTTATGTCATTGGTCACTGAACATCCTTCCTGAATCACCCCTTCTATACCTAAAGCTTGATAGGCCTAAAAAAGAACTCACTGCCTTTTCCTCATACTTTAAGTTTTTTCCTACTTAATAAATTAATACAAAGTGGAAATCTTAGTGCTACCTCTGACTCCTCTCTCTTTCTTACCTCCCCATAAAACTAGACAACGTTGTCCAATTTTTATATCTTGCTAAGTTTATTGGGTAGATCTGCCAAGATCTTGTCTTTAAATCCTCAGCTTTTCTCTGTTAATCCTGATATATCGTATATTCTGACCTACCACAATTTATTTCTTAGGCACTGACCTAATGAATCCATTACAAGCAAGAAACTCATCCGTGGTTCCTTATTGACTGCAGAATAAAGCACAGATTTCCATACAAGAAGACTTTTTACAGCGTGGTTTTGCCCCTTAACTCTGTCCTACTATACCTATGAGCCACTTACACCCAGGATCCATTTAGGGGACACTTTAGGAGCTGTGGGCCTTCTAAGTTCCTGGAGTAATATAACACAAAAATTGCTGGTTTTTTGACAGAAACTAAGTAATTGCATTGAGCCCAGTTTCTTCCCAAGTTACAGGACACATGCAATTTATGGGTCCAGACCCAGCAAAAGAGAAATGTTTTCACAAAGCTTTCACAAAGCCATAATGCTTCTGTAGCTTCCTGTTGTTCTCCCATTTCCTGGTCCCACCCCCATTATTCACTCAAGGTATAAAAAGCACAGAGGAGATTCCTCTGATGTTGTCCAGGAGCCTCATACTGTTTGATGTCCCATGGTTTATATCACCTCCAAAAGGTTCACCTTTATACTTTAAAGTAAAATGTTACCAGACCATGCAAGGCAGTGGGTGATTCCTTTCGATGGAATGGGGGATGGGGGTAAAGAAGGCAGGATCATGCTGCCACAGTTGATTGAGGCAACAAAACAAGAAAGACCCATCAACACATTGTGCAAATGTACAATTATATTTGCCTATTATACCTTCAGCAGCCTTGTTAGAGAAAGGAGGAGGGCAACACATTCAAATCTTTTCTTCTGCTTGTGTTACTAGTTCTCTTTATGAGTAGTTGTATGATTCTCTAATATGACCTAAGGAATTAATCCTCCTGACACCTTGTTCCTTTACACTTTTGCATTCAGTCTATTCTTTCTTCCTAAAATGCCCGTCCCTTTCCATTTTCTACTGTGTGAAATCCTCTCTGTCCTTCAAGGTCCAGTTCAAACTCATGTCCCCTGTACAGCCTTCTTCAGATGTGCCTGCAGAATGCACAACGCTTTGTCCTTCCTCTGTACCCACATTGCATTTGGTCACATTGCTGGCAAAGCACTTTCCACCATGATTATTGTTTATGTTTTTATGTCTGCTTTACATTTTAGACCACGACTTCCTTTAGGCCTGGGCCATCTCTTACTCTCCTTTGAATTTCCAGTACCTAGCACCATGTCTTGATTGTAATAGGCACTCAATAAATGCTTATTACATTTTATAAATTAACTGTTGTGACCACATAGGTTTTTGTTCCAAGGGCACAATCATTTCAATGGCTTTTTGTCCAATAAAGGATTCATAACTTGCAAAAAGCCATGCACCGCCCCTTGTTGTGATACAGGCAACAATGAAACAGGACCCCTCAGATCTAGTTCTCTTTCTTTGGCCTTTGTCAAACTGGAGGGTCTTAGAGTTTCCCTGGAGCAGAAAATGAGCTCTGGAGAATGAACTTCTTATTGCCCAGTCACTTCATACACAGCTTCCTACATAGAGGCATCAAAATGAATTACCTAAAAATCTTCCCCAAGATCTTAAAGGACAGCTGAAGAAAGCCTATCATCCCATTTGAGACCAGAAAATAATTGGATTTCTTGGAAAAGGAAAAGACAGAAGTAAAGGAGACACTAGACCCTAGGCTCCTAATGGCAAGGAAATGCCTTTTACACTTATGAGTCCACCCCATGTACCACAAAGGCATGGGGCCTTTGCCCTCAGAGAGAACACAGTCAGGACACTCTCCACACTTGTCAATGTCAACATTTGTTGAAAGGATGCATAAATTAGCCAGCTAGGCTTAGAAATCTGTAAATAATCTTCAGTAATTACTTAGACATTTTTGGAAATTCTTACCCAACACCCCTGCCAATTGTCTATGTAATAGAAAAGACAAGTTGTTACAAACAGCCATGTATAACAAGACCAAAAAGAATTTTAGAAATTATCAAGTCCAATATTTTAACTAGAGTCCCATTTACATGAATTGGTTATATCCTGGTGACCTAGATGCCACTTTATAGCCAAGAGATCTTGGACAATTTACTTAAGCTCTATGAACCTCAGTTTCTTAACCTATAAAATAGGAATTATGACTCCCATCTTGACCAGTTACTTTGAATGTTACAAGTGAAAATGTATATAGAGATCACAATATTGCCACAAAATGGGCCTTTGATAATGCAAGTTTTATTATTCTTTTTGTTCCCAATAGTCAGAGTCTGAACCCACCATCCAGAATGATACATTAGGATACTTCTCTAAGGGAAGGAATAGGCTGGGGAGCTTCCCATAAAAGGCTGAAATCTGGTGGGGTAGACTGACACCTAAGGGCTACTCTAATATTCCAGCTCTTGGCTAATTCCAAATTTGCAATTTGAGCAGTTACTTCTAATACAGGGTGATAGGTGTTATGCTGGTCTATGCAGGGTGCTGTGGAGGAATGAAGCAAGATCCAAACGTACCTGGAGATACTGAAGAAGGCTTCTTAGAGGAAAGAACACCTAAGGTGACATTTGCCAGAAGAGTAAGCCCTAAGCATATGGATGAGAGTCAAGCAACAGGGCCCTGGGACTTGGGAGAAGGGTTTAGAGAATGAAAGGAAATCTGATATATGATGGCCTTGTGAGCTTTACTATTCAGAAAGGAGAATATAATTTGAGATAGTGGAGAGCTATGAAAGAACTTCAAGTTAAGAGGTGACATGATCAGATCTGTGCTTTAGAAATATGGAGTAGAGAACGATATGGGTGTGGGGTGGGGATTGGGGACTAACTGCAGGCAGAGCTGCCAAAAAACTATTCTAGAGCTGTTGGTAAGAACTAAGACAGAAACAGTGGGGAAGAAGGCTGGCTGAAGGGGAGGTCTATTAAAGAAGAATCAGCCGGGCATGGTGGCTCATGCCTGTAATCCCAGCACTTTCGGAGGTCAAGGTGGGTGGATCATCTGAGGTCAAGAGTTTGAGACCAGCCTGGCCAACATGGTGAAACCTCGTCTCTATTAAAAATGGAAAAGTTAGCCAGGTGTGGTGGCATGTGCCTGTAATCCCAGCTACCGGGGAAGCTGAGGTGGGAGAATTGCTTGAACCTGGGAAAAGGAGGTTGCAGTGAGCCGAGATTGTATCACTGCACTCCAGCCTGGGTGACAGAATGAGACCCCATCTCAAACAAAAAAAAAAAAGTAGAATCTACCAACTTAGGATGGCTTGTGTGGGGAAGAAGAAGGCAACAAAGATGAAACCAAAGTTATTGGCTTTGGAAATGCTATGAATAGTGATGCCATTCACAGAAGTAGGGCTTAGCAGTAGGCAAATGAAGAGTTTGATTTGGGACCTGTTGAATTTCAGGAGGCCTTGAAACCTCCAAATGGAAACTCTCTGCAAATGTGTGTAAGACCTACCAGCATCCATGGCTAGGAGAGGGAACTGCTGCCCCCATTGAATCTGACCACCTGTGTTCTCTGTTTCCAGTACTTTGTCTTCACGGGGGTGTTGGCCATGGTGACCTGTGCAGTTTTCCTCCGGCTGAACTCCGTCCTGAAGCTGGCAGTGTTGCTGATCATGATCGCCATCTATGCCCTGCTCACTGAGACCGTCTACGCAGGCCTCTTTCTGCGTTATGACAACCTCAACCACAGTGGAGAGTAAGTGCCCACCACTGTGAGTCCAAAGTGTGCTCAACTTCCTGTGGGAAGTGGAATCGTTGGGAAAATGATGCCTGCTGCATTATTGAAATTAAGGCCTGATTGGATATTGACTTATATCTCAAATCAGGCATTCTGTAGTTTACAAGTCCAAGCAAAAATCCTGACTTTTCAGTGGTATCATTTATATGAATTACAGATGAATTAATCCAAGTTTGGAGTAAATAGTAGCTCAGGTCTCCTCCAAGTCTGATAATTTATGATTTCTTCAAATTTAGTGGCTTCAACACTTGTAGGATCTGTTTATAATTTGGCTGTAGCAATATTAATAATAGCAGCCACTGTGTATTAAGCCCGCATGCTCTCCCTTTGCATCGTACAGTTGGTCCTCCATATCCACAGCATTGTGGATTCAACTACAGATTGAAAATATTTTTAAAAAATAAATAAATAAGAATATTACAAACAAAAACAGTATAGTTTAACAACTATTTACATAGCATTTACCTTGTATTAGGTTTTATAAGTAATCTAAGGATGATTTAAAGCATGGGGGGATATGTATAGGTTATACGCAAATATTATGACATTTTATATAAGGGACTTGAGCATGCATGGATTTTGGTATCCACAGGGCTGATACCAAGGGACAAACGTATTACTGCTGGAATATAGAAAAGTACAAAAAAGAATATCTTACCCAGACTCCTTAGAGAAAAACAGCCCAAGGCAAGGTTAATGAAACCCCAAGGCAGTGAAAGTGAGGGAAAAAGAGAAGTGAGGAAGAAAAGGATGAGAGGCGAATGCAAGCTACCACTACATTTTGCTGGCAACATGGGCTGTGAAGAGATTCAGCTGGTGCCCTGGAAAATCCACTTGCAGAGCCATTTGAAATGTCTCTGGGCAGGCTCTAAGGTGGGAAAATGTGTCTCAGGACAGAGGAAGGCAGAAAAATATGTCTGCTGGCTCCTTCCCGGCCTCTCCCATTGGCAAGAGTTCCCTTTCTGCATGCACTTTCTGATGACATCACTTGGCCCCTTTCACAGCTACTGGGGTAAACAGACCCCACACAAGAAATGATGGAAGGAGCCAGTCCAGGCTGATTGGTCTCAGGTAACAGAAGCACACAGGACTAGCTGATGCCAGAATAAGTGGCCAACAGTCAAAGGAAAAGAATAAGACCAAGATAATCCAAGAAGGCTAAGAAAATATGGCCAGAACTAATATTATGAATGTCCATGAACCAACCCCTGGAAGTAAACAGTGCTAACAATTAGTCACATTTTCTTACGCATTTTTAAAAGGATAATATGTTTCAGGTGTTGAAATTCCTTTCTCTAGTATTATTCTTCTCTCTGTCTCCTCAAATCCAACTTCTAATGTACTTAATATATATCCTTCCCATCCATGTTATATATATAATATATAGATACACACATATATACACATATATATACACACACACATATAAACACACACATATATTTACATATACACATAGCTAGGTCTGTATCTATAAATTATTTATAATATTTTTTTGTTGTGATGTAATATGATCTTTCTAGGTCCATCTAGGTTGCTATATACGGAGTTCATTTTAGTTGCTGTCCGTACATATGAAATAGTACAAACATCAAAATATGTTTATTCTTTGACCTGACCTGTTAATAGAGACATTTAGGTTGTTACCAGTTTTCCCTATTATAAAAAATGCTTTAATTACCATCATTGATCATATCTTCTGGGGTGTAGACATAAAAGCACGCTCACTGGATTGTAGGGTATCTGCATTTTCCACTTTTTAAAATATTGCCAAATTGCTCTCCAATGTGACCGACATGATTTTCCTCTTACAAGCAGTGGTCCTGTTGCTCTCATTCCCACCTACACTGTTAGATTTTTAAAATATTTGTTTGGTTGAGTGTGCATTTTATTGCACTGTTTACACTTGTGCTTCTCTGATTATGTGTAAGCTTGCTCATCTTTTTGATTATTTGTTGGCTATTTGGGTTTTTTTTTTTATTATACTTTAGGGTTTTAGGGTACATGTGCACAATGTGCAGGTTTGTTACATATGTATCCATGTGCCATGTTGATTTCCTGCACCCATTAACTCGTCATTTAGCATTAGGTGTATCTCCTAATGCTGTCCCTCCCCCCTCCCCCCACCCCACAACAGTCCCCGGAGCGTGATGTTCCCCTTCCTGTGTCCATGAGTTCTCATTGTTCAATTCCCACCTATGAGTGAGAACATGCAGTGTTTGGTTTTTTGTCCTTGCGATAGTTTACTGAGAATGATGTTTTCCAGTTTCATCCATGTCCCTACAAAGGACACGAACTCATCATTTTTTATGGCTGCATAGTATTCCATGGTGTATATGTGCCACATTTCTTAATCCAGTCCATCGTTGTTGGACATTTGGGTTGGTTCCAACTCTTTGCTATTGTGAATAGTGCCGCAATAAACATACATGTGCATGTGTCTTTATAGCAGCATGATTTATAGTCCTTTGGGTATATACCCAGTAAAGGGATGGCTGGGTCAAATGGTATTTCTAGTTCGAGATCCCTGAGGAATCGCCACACTGACTTCCACAATGGTTGAACTAGTTTACAGTCCCACCAACAGTGTAAAAGTGTTCCTATTTCTCCACATCCTCTCCAGCACCTGTTGTTTCCTGATTTTTTAATGATGGCCATTCTAACTGGTGTGAGATGGTATCTCACTGTGGTTTTGATTTGCATTTCTCTGATGGCCAGTGATGAGGAGCATTTCTTCATGTGTTTTTTGGCTGCATAAATGTCTTCTTTTGAGAAGTGTCTGTTCATGTCCTCTGCCCACTTTTTGATGGGGTTGTTTGTTTTTTTCTTGTAAATTTGTTTGAGTTCATTGTAGATTCTGGATATTAGCCCTCTGTCAGATGAGTAGGTTGCAAAAATTTTCTCCCATTGTGTAGGTTGCCTGTTCACTCTGATGATAGTTTCTTTTGCTGTGCAGAAGCTCTTTAGTTTAATGAGATCCCATTTGTCGATTTTGGCTTTTGTTGCCATTGCTTTTGGTGTTTTAGACATGAAGTCCTTGCCCACGCCTATGTCCTGAATGGTATTGCCTAGGTTTTCTTGTAGGATTTTAATGGTTTTAGGTCTAACATATAAGTCTTTAATCCATCTTGAATTAACTTTTGTATAAGGTGCAAGGAAGGGATCCAGTTGCAGCTTTCTACATATGGCTAGCCAGTTTTCCCAGCACCATTTATTAAATCCTTTCCCCATTTCTTGTTTTTGCCAGGTTTGTCAAAGATCAGATAGTTGTAGCTATGCGGCATCATTTCTGAGGGCTCTGTTCTGTTCCATTGATCTATGTCTCTGTTGTGGTACCAGTACCATGCTGTTTTGGTTACTGTAGCCTTGTAGTATAGTTTAAAGTCAGGTAGCGTGATGCCTCCAGCTTTGTTCTTTTGGCTTAGAATTGACTTGGCGATGCGGGCTCTTTTTTGGTTCCATATGAACTTTAAAGTAGTTTTTTCCAATTCTGTGAAGAAAGTCATTGGTAGCTTGATGGGGATGGCATTGAATCTATAAATTACCTTGGGCAGTATGGCCATTTTCACGATATTGATTCTTCCAACCCATGAGCATGGAATGTTCTTCCATTTGTTTGTATCCTCTTTTATTTCATTGAGCAGTGGTTTGTAGTTCTCCTTGAAGAGGTCCTTCACATCCCTTGTAAGTTGGATTCCTAGGTATTTTATTCTCTTTGAAGCAATTGTGAATGGGAGTTCACTCATGATTTGGCTCTCTGTTTGTCTGTTATTGGTGTACAAGAATGCTTGTGATTTTTGTACATTAATTTTGTATCCTGAGACTTTGCTGAAGTTGCTAATCAGCTTAAGGAGATTTTGGGCTGAGACAATGGGGTTTTCTAGATATACAATCATGTCATCTGCAAACAGGGACAATTTGACTTCCTCTTTTCCTAATTGAATACCCTTTATTTCCTTCTCCTGCCTGATTGCTCTGGCCAGAACTTCCAGCACTATGTTGAATAGGAGCGGTGAGAGAGGGCATCCCTGTCTTGTGCCAGTTTTCAGAGGGAATGCTTCCAGTTTTTGCCCATTCAGTATGATATTGGCTGTGGGTTTGTTGTAGATAGCTCTTATTATTTTGAGATACGTCCCATCAATACCTAATTTATTGAGAGTTTTTAGCATGAAGGGTTGTTGAATTTTGTCAAAGGCCTTTTCTGCATCTATTGAGATAATCATGTGGTTTTTGTCTGTGGTTCTGTTTATATGCTGGATTACATTTATTGATTTGCGTATGTTGAACCAGCCTTGCATCCCAGGGATGAAGCCCACTTGATCATGCTGGATAAGCTTTTTGATGTGCTGCTGGATTCGGTTTGCCAGTATTTTATTGAGGATTTTTGCATCAATGTTCATCAAGGATATTGGTCTGAAATTCTCTTTTTTGGTTATGTCTCTGCCAGGTTTTGGTATCAGGACGATGCTGGCTTCGTAAAATGTGTTAGGGAGGATTCCCTCTTTTTCTATCGATTGGAATAGTTTCAGAAGGAATGGTACCAGTTCCTCCTTGTACCTCTGGTAGAATTCAGCTGTGAATCCATCAGGTCCTGGACTCTTTTTGGTTGGTAAGCTATTGATTATTGCCACAATTTCAGAACCTGTTATTGGTCTATTCAGAGATTCAACTTCTTCCTGGTTTAGTCTTGGGAGGGTGTATTTGTCGAGGAATTTATCCATTTCTTCTAGATTTTCTAGTTTATTTGCATAGAGGTGTTTGCAGTATTCTCTGATGGTAGATTGTATTTCTGTGGGATCGGTGGTGATATCCCTTTTTTCGTTTTTTATTGCATCTATTTGATTCTTCTCTCTTTTCTTCTTTATTAGTCTTGCTAGCGGTCCATCAATTTTGTTGATCTTTTCAAAAAACCAGCTCCTGGATTCATTAATTTTTTGAAGGGTTTTTTGTGTCTCTATTTCCTTCAGTTCTGGTCTGATTTTAGTTATTTCTAGCCTTCTGCTAGCTTTTGAATGTGTTTGCTCTTGCTTTTCTAGTTCTTTTAATTGTGATGTTAGGGTGTCAATTTTGGATCTTTCCTGCTTTCTCTTGTGGGCATTTAGTGCTATAAATTTCCCTCTACACACTGCTTTGAACGTGTCCCAGAGATTCTGGTATGTTGTGTCTTTGTTCTCGTTGGTTTCAAAGAACATCTTTATTTCTGCCTTCATTTCATTATGTACCCAATTGTCATTCAGGAGCAGGTTGTTCAGTTTCCATGTAGTTGAGCGGTTTTGGCTGAGTTTCTTAATCCTGAGTTCTAGTTTGATTGCACTGTGGTCTGAGAGATAGTTTGTTATAATCTCTGTTCTTTTACATTTGCTGAGAAGAGCTTTACTTCCAACTATGTGGTCAATTTTGGAATAGGTGTGGTGTGGTGCTGAAAAAAATGTATATTCTGTTGATTTGGGGTGGAGAGTTCTGTAGATGTCTATTAGGTCCACTTTATGTAGAGCTGAGTTCAATTCCTGGATATCCTTGTTAACTTTCTGTCTCGTTGATCTGTCTGATGCTGACAGTGGGGTGTTAAAATCTCCCATTATTATTGTGTGGGAGTTTAAGTCCCTTTGTAGGTCACTGAGGACTTGCTTTATGAATCTGGGTGCTCCTGTGTTGGGTGCATATATATTTAGGATAGTTAGCTCTTCTTGTTGAATTGATCCCTTTACCATTATGTAATGGCCTTCTTTGTCTCTTTTGATCTTTGTTGGTTTAAAGTCTATTTTATCAGAGACTAGGATTGCAACCCCTGCCTTTTTTTGTTTTCCAGTTGCTTGATAGATCTTCCTCCATCCCTTTATTTTGAGTCTATGTGTGTCTCTGCACGTGAGATGGGTTTCCTGAATACAGCACACTGATGGGTCCTGACTCCTTATCCAGTTAGCCAGTCTGTGTCTTTTGATTGGAGCATTTAGCCCATTTACATTTAATGTGAATATTGTTATGTGTGAATCTGATCCTGTCATTATGATGTTAGTTGGTTATTTTGCTCGTTAGTTGCTATAGTTTCTTCCTAGCCTCGATGGTCTTTACAATTTGGCATGTTTTTGCAGGGGCTGGTACCGGTTGTTCCTTTCCATGTTTAGTGCTTCCTTCAGGAGCTCTTTTAGGGCAGGCCTGGTGGTGACAAAATCACTCAGTGTTTGCTTGTCTGTAAAGTATTTTATTTCTCCTTCAGCTTAGTTTGGCAAGACAGGAAATTCTGGGTTGAAAATTCTTTTCTTTAAGAATGTTGAATATCGGCCCCCACTCTCTTCTGGCTTGTAGAGTTTCTGCTGAGAGATCAGCTGTTAGTCTGATGAGCTTCCCTTTGTGGGTAACCCGACCTTTCTCTCTGGCTGCCCTTAACATTTTTTCCTTCATTTCCACTTTGGTGAATCTGACAATTATGTGTCTTGGAGTTGCCCTTCTCGAGGAGTATCTTTGTGGCGTTCTCTGTATTTCCTGAATCTGAATGCTGGCCTGCCTTGCTAGATTGGGGAAGTTCTCCTGGATAATATCTTGCAGAGTGTTTTCCAACTTGGTTCCATTCTCCCCATCATTTTCAGGTACACCAATCAGACATAGGTTTGGTCTTTTCACATAGTCCCAAATTTCTTGGAGGCTTTGTTCATTTCTTTTTATTCTTTTTTCTCTAAACTTCCCTTCTCTCTTCATTTCATTCATTTCATCTTCTATCAGCGATACCCTTTCTTCCAGTTGATCGCATCTGCTACTGAGGCTTCTGCATTCTTCGCGTAGTTCTCGAAACTTGGCTTTCAGCTCCATCATCTCCTTTAAGCCCTTCTCTCCATTGGTTATTCTAGTTATCCATTCTTCTAATTTTTTTTCAAAGTTTTTAACTTCTTTGCTATTGTTTTGAATTTCCTCTCGTAGCTCAGAGTAGTTTGATCGTCTGAAGCCTTCTTCTCTCAACTCATCAAAGTCATCCTCCATCCAGCTTTGTTCCATTGCTGGTGAGGAACTGCGTTCCTTTGGAGGAGGAGAGGTGCTCTGGTTTTTAGAGTTTCCAGTTTTTTTGGTCTGTTTTTTCCCCATCTTTGTGGTTTTGTCTACTTTTTGTCTTCAATGATGGTGATGTACGGATGGGTTTTTGGTGTGGATGTCCTTTCTGTTTGTTAATTTTCCTTCTACCAGACAAGACCCTCAGCTGCAGGTCTGTTGGAGTTTACTAGAGGTCCACTCCAGACCCTATTTGGCTGGGTGTCAGCACCGGTGGCTGCAGAACAGCGGATTTTCGTGAGACCACAAATTCAGCTGTCTGATAGTTCCTCTGAAAGTTTTGTCTCAGAGGAGTACCCGGTTGAATGAGGTGTCAGTCTGTCCCTACTGGGGGGTGCCTCCCAGTTAGGCTGCTCAGGGGTGAGGGACCCACTTTAGGAGGCAGTCTGTCCGTTCTCAGATCTCCAGCTGCGTGCTGGGAGAACCACTACTCTCTTCAAAGCTGTCAGTCAGACAGGGACATTTAAGGCTGTGGAGGTTCTCACTGAGTTTTTGGTTGTCTGTGCCCTGCCCCCAGAGGTGGAGCCTACAGAGGCAGGCAGGCCTCCTTGAGCTGTGGTGGGCTCCACCCAGTTCGAGCTTCCTGGCTGCTTTGTTTACCTAAGCAAGCCTGGGCAATGGCGGGCGCCCCTCCCCCAGCCTCATTGCCGCCTTGCAGCGTGATCTCAGACTGCTGTGCTAGCAATCAGCAAGACTCTGTGGGCATAGGACCCTCTGAGCCAGGTGCGGGACACAATCTCCTAGTGTGCCGTTTTCCAGGCCCGTTGGAAAAGCGCAGTATTAGGACGGGACTGACCCGATATTCCAGGTGCCGTCTGTTTCCCCTTTCTTTGACTAGGAAAGGGAACTCCCTGACTCCTTGCACTTCCCGAGTGAGGCACTGCCTCGCCCTGCTTCGGCTCGCGCACAGTGCGCTTCACCGACTGTCCTGAACCCACTGTTAGGCACTCCCTAGTGAGATGAAACCGGTACCTCAAGCAGAAATGCAGAAATCACCCGTCTTCTGTGTCGCTGGGGCTGGGAGCTGGAGACCGGAGCTGTTCCTATTCAGCCATCTTGGCTCCCGATGACCTGGGTTTTGTTTTATGTGAATTGCCAGCTCATATCCTTTACCTAGTTTTCTGTTGGGTTATTCATCATTTTCTTGTTGAATTTGTAAGAGTTATTTTTGTTTTTAATTAACAAATAATTGTATATACTTATGGTATAAAACATGATTTTTTTATCTATGTATACATGGTAGAATGGCTACATCAAGCTAATTAACATATGCATTACTTCACATGCTTTTTTTGTAGGTGGTGACAGCACATAAGATCTACTCTCTTAGCAATTTTCGAGTATACAATACATTGCAATTAGCTATAGTTGCCATGTTTTACAATAGATCCCTTGAATTTATTTCTCCTGTCTAACCAAAATTTTGTATCCTTTGACTAAAATCTCCTCAATTTCATGTCACACACACACACACCTCAAGTCTCTGGTAACCATAATTTTACTATCTGCTTCTATGAGTTCGAAATTCTTAGACTCCACATATAAATGATAACATGCACTTTTGTCAACAATAGTAGGCCAACCAGTAGTGACCCTGTGCTCAATTTGCTTATAGGTAAAGTGAAATATATATCATCTGTCTATATTAGTCAGCTCAGTTGGCCAACAACCAAAATACCACAGACTAGTATAAATATCAGAACTTTATTTCTCACAGTTCTGGAGGCTGGGAAGTCCCCGATCCAGATTCTAGCCTGGCTTATTTCATTAACATAATGTCATCCAGGTTCATCTATGTGGTAGCAAGTGGCAGGGTTTCCTTCTGTTTTAATGCTAAATAGTATTCCATTGTGTTCATATACCACATTTTCTTTTTTGTTGTTGTTTTTGTTTTTGTTTTCTTGTTTTGGTCTGGTTTTTTAATTATACTTTAAGTTTTAGGGTACATGTGCACAACGTGCAGGTTAGTTACATATGTATCCATGTGCCACGTTGGTGTGTTGCACCCATTAACTCATCATTTAACATTAGGTAAATCTCCTAATACTATCCCTCCCCCCTCCCCCCACCCCACAACAGGCCCCGGTGTGTGATATTCCCCTTCCTGTGTCCAAGTGTTCTCATTGTTCAATTCCCACCTATGAGTGAGAACATGCTGTGTTTGGTTTTTTGTCCTTGCGATAGTTTGCTGAGAATGATGGTTTCCAGCTTCATCCATGTCCCTACAAAGGACATGAACTCATCATTTTTTATGGCTGCATAGTATTCCATGGTGTATAGGTGCCACATTTCTTAATCCAGTCTATCATTGTTGGACATTTGGGTTGGTTACAAGTCTTTGCTATTGTGAATAGTGCCGTAATAAACATACCTGTGCATGTGTCTTTATAGCAGCATGTTTTATAATCCTTTGGGTATATACCTAGTAATGGGATGGCTGGGTCAAATGGTATTTCTAGTTCTAGATCCCTGAGGAATCGCCACACTGACTTCCACAATGGTTGAACTAGTTTACAGTCCCACCAACAGTGTAAAAGTGTTCCTATTTCTCCACATCCTCTCCAGCACCTGTTGTTTCCTGACTTTTGAATGATGGCCATTCTAACTGGTGTGAGATGGTATCTTGCTGTGGTTTTGATTTGCATTTCTCTGATGGCCAGTGATGATGAGCATTTTTTCATGTGTTTTTTGGCTGCATAAATGTCTTCTTTTGAGAAGTGTCTGTTCATATCCTTCACCCAATTGTTGATGGGGTTGTTTTTTTCCTGTAAATTTGTTTGAGTTCATTGTAGATTCTGGATATTAGCCCTTTGTTAGACGGGTAGATTGCAAAAATTTTCTCTCATTCTGTAGGTTGCCTGTTCACTCTGATGGTAGTTTCTTTTGCTGTGCAGAAGCTCTTTAGTTTAATTAGATCCCATTTGTCAATTTTGGCTTTTGTTGCCATTGCTTTTGGTGTTTTAGACATGAAGTCCTTGCCCATGCCTATGTCCTGAATGGTATTGCCTAGGTTTTCTTGTAGGATTTTAATGGTTTTAGGTCTAACATGTAAGTCTTTAATCCATCTTGAATTAATTTTTGTATAAGGTGTAAGGAAGGGATCCAGTTTCAGCTTTCTACATATGGCTAGCCAGTTTTCCCAGCACCATTTATTAAATAGGGAATCCTTTCCCCATTGCTTGTTTTTGTCAGGTTTGTCAAAGATCAGATAGTTGTAGATATGCAGCATTATTTCTGAGGGCTCTGTTCTGTTTTCTTTATCCATTTATCCACTGAAGAATACTTTCAGATTGCTCTCTCATGTTCATTGCAGCATTATTCACAATAGCCAGGATATAAGAGTTCTTTATAAACTTTAGATACTAATGTCTAATTTACATGTGTATCAAGCATTTTATGTGCTTTGTTTAATCTTCAGAGTAACATTCTGAAGAACAAAGGCTAAGAAAAGTTAGCAATTACCCAGGTTCACATGGCCAGTAAATAACAGATCTGTATTCAAACTTGGGTCTTTTTACTCCAAAGTCCACTTTTTAAGTACTGTGTGCACCTCTTTTAAATCATACTGAATAATGTTCCACTATATTCCAAGGGTTCAAAGAAACTCAAAACATTTTCAAATTAGGTGATATGGTTAGTGGCAATGGATATATCACGGCCACGTGAAAATGAACACAAAAGAGGGCAAAGAGATGTGTGAACAAAATAAGCCACCTTTAGAGTAAAAATAAAAGTAAAACCATCTACAATTCATGGAATTAAAGGCAGACACAACATTAATGGAATAAGCTGGGTCTTTGGCTTCAAATCTAGACTCTGTTGCATATGCAAAGTCATATGAATTTGAGGGGAAACAATTCATTTCATAGCATTGCCCTAGAGCTGCTGTGAGGCTGTTATTTGCCTAGCACATAGCAGGTACTCAATATATGTTGATTCCTATTCCCTCTCTCCTTCTTATGAGAGAAGCTTAGTTCTGGATTCTGTTTGGAGGTCTTCAGGAGGAGTTTGTAGTCAAATTAACTAAGATCATGAAAGTAAATGTAACTCCAAGTTCATTGCTGCTGGTGATCAAGTGCTTTTTTCAGCTTTTTCCTGACTTGAGAACAATCATTGGCTAGTCTTCTATTGCCTTACTCTTTGCTATCAATGGAATTAAATTAATACAAAATGAAGGAATTCAGCCAGCCTTCCGTCTCAGCTGTGTTATAAATCTACAGGTGGATATTCACTCAGTATTGAGTTGGCAGTCATAGGCTACTCACACTATTTGGATTTAACCAACATTTTAGGAGCTCACAATAGTTCAAGAATAGTTTTGCTGGTTGTTCCTATACATTAGATATCTGGGGAAAACAGACAAAATGTAAAAGGTAGCACAGAAAACCCTGGACACAACAACCTGGCTGCATCTCCATTGGGATGGCCCTGAATACTTCACACTGGCATCTCTCAATCTGCTCATTAAACTCCCTGCCCCACAACAACCCTCTGATTCAGTTCATGATGCCCAGCCCAAAACAGGAGAGGCACCCTCACCCCTAACATCTTAGCAGTCACTAGAGACCCATCTTCCTCAGCATTTCTTGTAGGGAAGCACTGTATCTCAATACTTGTGAGTACAAGTTTAGTACTTAAACCAACTGAATAGAAATCCCAGCTGTTCCATCAACCAGATCTGTGATCTTGATCAAATTAATTTAAAATGATTTAACTTCTCTAAGCCCTGTTTTTCTCATCAGTAAGGAGGGAATAATAATAGTTCCTATGCTGTAGAACTATAAAGGGAAATAGGTGTGATAATAGAAGCTTAGCACAGGTCTGGCATATGATAAGCATTTGATATGTGCTAATGTTTGGTATTAGACATACCCCTCCACACCACAAATGCTGCCACTCTGGAAAGATCCTCACTCTCATCTCTGGACTGATATCCTCTAACTGATCTCTTAAACTCCACTTCTCAATTCCCCCTCCTCAAAGCCATGTGGTCAACTCATATTCTTTCTAAAAACCCTTTAAGAGATTCTTATTACCTCCAAGAAGTTTAATTTTCAAGCCAGTTTACTTAGGATTTTAAATCTCTCCTTCATCTGGACCACACTGACTCCTTACTACACAGGTCAACATTTATAGACTGTATTTGAATCATGGGAAATCACATGTCTTTTCTCAAATGAGCTTCTGCACATATATCCCCCTGCCTGATATGTCCATCTCCCTGACTGATTCCAACCTATCATTCTCTAGACCCAATTTAAGGACTCTTTCCTTGGCAAAACCATCTTTGACCATTCCTCATTTTCTAATCTGTGTACATAAGTGTTTATTATTGCATTTGCCTCACTGTGTTGAAGTAATTAATTTTCATGTCTTCCTCTTCCATTAAAACAGAAAATTTTGAAGACAAGGACCATTACTCATGTTCATATAGTAAGCACTTAGGGTTATCTGGCAAGGTGTCCAATTAAATATTTGCAGAATGAAATATTAAATGATTGAGTGACTGGAAGAAGCATTAGCTCATTTGGAATCATATTACATCACTGATTCACAGTAAGCCAACTATCATTCACAACTCTTAAGATTTTTTCTCATTATTGCCCTTATAATATGTGCTCCTCAGTCTACAAGCACAATTTGTTTTTGGATTTGTGTCATACTTCACATTTAATGTGGTTTTTTCTATTTGCCCAAGCCTTCTGGCTTGTTCCAAAGCATTTAGTGTTTTTGTCCTTTCATAGTCTTTATTATGTACGTATTCTAACTGATCATCGGAAGATACTATTTCCACACTACCTACGTCTTGTTGACTTCTTAAAACATAGGCAAAATACTGGAATGCATTAATGCATTGTAATTCAGGTTAGAAAACCTAGAATTGAGTTCTGGCACCTGTTTCTACTCATCAGTGGGCATGTTTTTAATTCAGGGAGGCAATAAAGTAGACTTAATAAGAGCATCAGTTTTGCTGGTTCTAGCAGCACCTTGTAGGTGATGTGCTGTGAGGGAGTCTCCCTCACAAACCCGCCCTCTTTTTAGTCTAAAGTTTGGAAGAGGCAATGACAGTGAAGCAGCTATGTTGTCTGGGGTAGATACCCAAGGTTCATCATCTCATGCCAGGAAAATTTAGGATATGGGCACACATGAGGGGTTTAGGAGTGGAGATTTAATAGGCAAAAGAAAGAGAAAGGAAAACAGCTCTCTCTCTGTTGAGAGAGAGGGGACTCCTGAGAGGAAAGAAAGGTCAGGGGCAGATGCATCAGATTTTATAGTCAGGTTTGAGGAGACAGTGTCTGATTTACGTAGCGCTCACAGATTGATTCAATCAGGTATGACATCATATCATGTGGGGAAAGCTGACTCCTCCACCCTAATATTATTATGAAAATGGGCTTTCCAGTTGACTGGTACCATCTTGTCTGCTCCTTACTGTACACGTGGCTGACAAAGAGAAGGGAAGATGGAGCCACCATGTTGAACATGATTGTCACAATGTCAGCATCTATGTCTGCAGCTTGATTTTACAGGCTTTCCTTTGTTAGAAAGGGAAATAATTTGGGACTGCTTTTCATTAAAAGGAAAACCTTACTGAAGACTTCCATGCCCTCACTATCTGCCTAAGTAATTTCTCTTTAACTCCTGTATCATTCCTCCCTCTGGATTGGTAACCCTAAGTGCTGTTAGGGGTGTTGGATGACAAAGCTTTCTGGCCACTTCCTGTTGAAAAGGGCATTGTGTGAAGAACAGCAGCTAGGACTCCTCCTGGGGTAAATCTAAGGGTCCTTGGAAGAAAGGCATGTTCATGCATGGTTCTGTCTGCAGCACCATTTGGAGTTTGATTGCTGTCAGCCATTCCAATGGGTTGTAACACTGGTTTACCTCCGCCAGATGTTGCTGAAATGTTAATATAGAAGTAACATTCCTTTTAGGATAAGTGGCATTGGATTTGGGTGGCTAGAGTAACTTTAGTGTTAACCTTGGCTAAATCTTTCCTGCAATTATTAATCCTTTCATGACTACCATAGACCATCTAAGACATGCTTAAAA
Organism: Symphalangus syndactylus; assembly: GCF_028878055.3. NCBI lineage: Eukaryota > Metazoa > Chordata > Mammalia > Primates > Hylobatidae > Symphalangus > Symphalangus syndactylus. Next base: position 129,747,379 of record NC_072429.2, on the reverse strand, counting down.
TTTCCAACTTGTCCCAAACATCCTTCTTTTTAAACAACCAACTATTCTTTCAGGACAAGTATTTACCTTCCTTATATTCCTTTCATGACTTCCGTAAACCATCTACGACATGTTTAAACCTTCTGACTTGTCCTAAACATCCTTCTTTTAAACAACCAACTATTGTCTTTAGAACAAGTATTTATCATACAAGATCCTTTCTTACGTAAAATCTCTTTCCTTTATAAACTTATTCTCATAGTCAGGGTGTGACATATTACCAAACCCAGTAAGAATTTTACAGTTCACAGTCCAAAACAAAGATGATACCAGCCCCTTCCTAAGATATACTTCCCTCTTGCCTGGGGACCAGACTAAAAACTAGCCACAAGATTAGAAACTATGGCTTAGGAGTCACACAGCTAGAGGCTACAAGATTTTGACCCTCTCTAAACTGCTCTCAAGATCGGTGCTTAAGATATTTTATAAACCCTGCCCTTGATGGATCAGCTTGTCTACCCAGATCTATAAACTGGCTTATCCAGGCACCATGTTGAATGTGCCACCCATGGTTGCAGGCATGACCTCGGCCATGGAACCAGAGGAACTAGGTAATTGGGATTTGTCACGCTCACCCATGCAACTCTAGTGCTCTGCCTGTGATTTCCCTTTGACTTCCTAGACTTTTGTGACCTGCCTGGCTCCCCCAGCCAAAAAGAAATGGATCTCAGGAGAAACTATGTGACATTTGCATTTGGGCAACTGTTGCACTTCCCTCCTTTATAAAGGAAGTGTGCTGGTTTGAGCTCTATATCCTGCCATTATCACCTGTGCTAAAGAGTTCACCCTCCAAGAATGGTTCTGGTTAACCTCCAAACTTAAAAGCCCCTTACTAAGTAAGTACCATTCTAACTGGAGGCAGAATAGGTGCCTTAAAAGAATGTAGGGACCAAATGGCCATTTACCTACTGATGGGACAGTATCGAGACTAAAATTTGGTTTCAGAAGATATTTTACTCCTAATTGTTGAAGGCAGAATTTTCCCATTCACCAGAGCAGCATAAAGCCTGGTTTTTAGTAGAGGGGCACAAAAAGGGAGAATTGGGAAGCTAGGGTGTTTCAGAAAAAGACCAACAATCTGCCTCATGGAAAGGATCCTTATTCCACTAGGTGGCGCTGTTAACCTTGAAATGCCACGTGCTTTTCAGACCAAGGGCAGAGAGAGACCTGGAAATGCCATGTGGTCTCCAGGCCAAGGGCAGAGAGACCTGGAAATGCCATGTGCTCTCCAGACCAAGGGCAGAGAGTGACTTGGAAGTACCATGTGCCCTCCAGACCAAGGGCAGAGAGAGACATTCACTATGGGTGGGGGGGACCCTCTGTTCCTCAGAAATCACAAGTATGCCTTCCCTTGAGCTATATGCCCAGTTACTATGACATTCCCTAATCTTGCCAAACAAGATTACTTTTGTAAAATTTCCCCCACATTACATACACAGAGAGGATAGGAGACGTGGCTGTCTCAGGAAAGGAGGAAATTACAATAGGAAAGTTGGAGATTCTCTTGCCAACACCCCATCAGGGAGTTGGAGGCTGGGGTCAGTTCAGAAGCCTTTGGTTAACCCCGGGGGTTATCCCCAGCTGGAAATCCTCAGGTGCTCCAGAACCTTTTCCAGCCCTACATGAAGGCTAAGTCCTCCTTGAAAGGAAGCTGGTTCGAACACAGCCAACATGCCCAGCAACCAGAATTCTCCATGTTCTCCCCAGTAAGCATCGTATCTGAGTCTTTAAGAGTGGCAGCAACACTAACCATATTTTTAACTGGCTGACAGATGCCTGTTATTCATTTGATTTTATTTAGTTCTAAAATAGAGGCCGAGAGCTCCAAAATGAAAGGACAGAGTTGGAGTCCACTCCTCGATTTGCCATTTCAATGAATGCTGTACCTTGGTATCCCAGATGAGGTCCCCAATATGAAGCAGCTACATTGTCTGGGGTAGATACCTGGGCTTGTCATCTTATGCCAGGAAAATTTAGGACACAGACATACACAAGTGGTTTAGGAGTGGGGTTTAACAGACAAGAGAAAAAGGAAGAGAAAGGAAACTAGCTCTCTCTTTAGTGACAGAAGGGACTTCCAAGAGGAAAGACTGGCCAGCAGCAGATGTGTGGGATTTTATCGTCAGGTTTGAGGAGGTGGTGTCTGATTTATATAGGCTCACAGATTGGTTCCATCAGGTATGATATTTACATAGAGCATGGGGAAAGCTGGCCGCCCCACCCTAATCTTATTATGCAAATGGGCTTTCCAGTTGACCAGTGCCATCTTGTCTGCTCCTTACTGTACACTTGGATGACAAAGAGAAGGGAAGATGGAGCCACTATCTTGAACATGATTGGCACAACTTGCCAGCATCTGTGTCTGCAGCTGGATTTTACAGGCTGCCCTTGTTAGAAAGGAAAATAATTTGGGGATGCTCTTCATTAAAAGGGAAACCTTAATGAAGACTTCCATACCCTCACTATCTACCTAAGAAATGTCTTCTTAACTCCTAGATCAACAGTATTCATACTACTCCTCTGCTTCCAGCAGAACATCAAGAACATATATTTTAATTCAACAAAACATCTTTTTTTTATACTTTAAGTTCTAGGGTACATGTGCACAATGTGCAGGTTTGTTACATATGTATACATGTGCTGTGTCGGTTTGCTGCACCCATTAACTCGTCATTTACATTAGGTATTTCTCCTAATTCTATCCCTCCCCCAACGCCCCACCCCATGACAGGCCCTGGTGTGTGATGTTCAACAAAATATCTGAAGATCTACTGTGCACCTGTTGTTACAAAGAAGATGCTTACAAAAGCAACAAATACCACCTCTGCCTTTTGTTTTGGTATCTAGCTGCCTCCCACCCCATCCCACCCCACACACCCACAGCTTTATTCATCACACTGCTGTTTCTGCTTTCTGGCATCTGGAGGCTAAACAGCATGTGTAGGGGCTTCTCAGAGGTCTCCAGGCTGCAGATAAGCCATGGTTACCAAAATAATCATTGCAAGATTATACCAATAATGTTAGATGTTGAAGGCATTTCAGACATAAAATGTACTACCAGATGAGACATAAAACGTACTACCATTCTCATGAATGAGAATGAGTTAGAACAGATAGTATCTAGGAAAAACTCTTATCTAAAAGCATTTGGAGGGAATTAAAGAAAATTGGCACTGGCAGAATCTAGAAGCCATGTGGTGGGGAAAAGATTTTTTCTGACCTAAAATTGTTTCAGTTTGATCCCCGTTTATTTATGACATTGGAAAGATTCATTTGTCCACACAGTCCTCATAAATAACCAGAATTGTAAAGACTGATGGTAGTAGCCATATATAAATTTTCTCTCATATATATACAATACTTAATAGTTCACGTCTCTTTCTAATTTATCATCTCATTTAAACATCTTAATAACCTTTTGATGTGAGTGCCATCTTCCTCTTTTCAAAAGTAGGAAGATTCAGTCTTCTTTTAATGATAGGGAAACTATGAACTACTAGTATATGACAAAGCCAGTTGTGGAATGCAATTCTTTATTCCAACCATGTTCAATGTACTTTTCACTGAACCATTTCCAGTTCTACTCTCACGTTTATACAAGAATATTCATCAAAGTGAAAATAACCCTAGGAGGTCTCCAACTTTGTTGCCATGCCCAGTGCTGTGGCTGAAAGATCCTGGGGATGTAGCCCTCCAGGATAACTTCAGTCCAGGCAGCTGAATCTCTTTAGTGTCTCAGGATGACTGCCTGTGTGGCCACTATGTTGATGGATCAATAATGGGGCAGAGAGACAGAAAGACCAGGCACAGACCACACCAGAGTAAATCAATCAAGGTCTGCTCAATTAAAAAGTAAAAGTTAGGTCAGTATAGGCAGGACACAGCAAAGAGGTTAGCCACATTCTTTAAGGATGATTCAAGATTTCCATCCTCAAGTGCCTCATCAGTGACCATACTGTTGCAGAAAACAATGTCTGCATAAAGACACATCAGACTTTTTAGAAGCAGAAGTGATCTTCTCTAGGCCCAGCCTTAAAACAGGAACTTTTCCAGGTTTATGATGGAAACTACTTCACTTGGGCCAAGTGCACCTCATCAGTCTCAGTTACACAACACAAAATATGAATACAAATCATAGGGCACAGTATACTTGAACTTGGGCACACTTCCCATTCATCATCTTCAGCCTTTCAATGCAAATGCTACATTTCCAAATTCAGTGCCACAAAAGTAGAATTAAGATAAGTGATGCAGATCTTGCTACCCAATCATGAAAACAGACACCTGCAACATTTCAGTGTTGTATAACACGTCAGTCCTTCCTACAGAGAGGGGTTGGTTAATAGATACAAAATTCAATTAGATAAGAGGAATATGTTTAGTGTTCTACAGCACTGCAGGGTGACTATAATTGACAATAATTTATTGTATATTTTTAAATAGCTAGAAGAGAGGATTTTGAAGTTCACAAAGAAATGATAAATATTTGAGGTAGTGAATGTGCTAATTAACCTGCTTTGATCATTACACATAGTACACATGTATTGAAACATCACTCACTCTGTGCCCTATAAATATGTACAATTATTACACATCAACTAAAAATAAAATTAAAAAGAATCAAGAAGGTTTTGGGATGCACAAAAGGATTTTAACCAACGAGAAGTTGGGGTAGTTCAAAAGAACACCGTCTGCTACAACTAAAGGACTGGATGGGGACAAGAATGGATGCAGAAAGACTATTTGGGAGGCAACTGCAATGGCCAGCTTCATGGACATGTGGCCTGTGCATTCACATAGAGCTCTGCACTCAGAAGGGCCTTGCTTTGTTTAATGCCCTGCTTTCACCATCTTGAAATTCTCTAAAAGAAAATTTCAAGAAACCCCTGCATTTTCATTTTACAGTGGGTCCACAAATTATTGAACCAGTTCTAGCTATTGCACTAGTCCACATGAAACAGCAGGGTCGATAGGAGGAATGAACGACCAGGAAATAATCCACGTGTAGAGTCAAAGCCAAATAACATTTGTCTAACATCACATGACCTTCGTGAATTCGTCCGTGTATCCTTTCAATACACATTACATTGTTTTCTGTGGGTATTTACTAGGCCCTGCAGGTTCATAGATGAATAAGGCATTATTTTTATCCTTTAGGACCTTAAGGGCAAGCAATTATAAGTAGGAAAATAGAGGAGGGCATTGTAGCTACTGAAAAATATCACTGAGGTCTGTATTGATAGCTAGTCTTCACTGTTCGCTAGCTAATTAAGTTAAATTTTTTAACATCTCAGTCTTGGATTTTTTTTCTAGAATGGGGATAATAGTATCTTGATTGTTGATATGACAATTAAAGTAAGCAGAATATGTAAAGTGGTTATTAGAGTATGGCATAAAATTAGCACTTACAGCCATTATTATGACAACAGAATAAAAGATAAATTCAAGCTGAATGGTTTATTATGAGTGTCATAGAAGCAATTGGGAACTAATAATAAACTAAAAATTCGGGGTCAAATATGCTATAATGAACATGCTGAATTTGGTGCCTAAGACATGAGTTCTTATCCTGGCTCTGACACAAATGAGCTGTGTGACCTTGGGAAAATGACTACTCCTCCATGGGCCTTAGTCTCTACCTGTAAAATAAAAGGCTTCAAGGGATATTACATTATGTTTGGTGCACATAATATGAATTAGAATAAATCTGCTAAGTGCACAAAAGGTACTTAATTACTTGAAATTATTTTCATAATTTTTACTAAGTCTGAAGTAGCTTACAAAACAGTATGAGAGCTATGCAATCCTAAATTTGTAAACATACTTTTTTGTAAGGGGTAAAAGGAAATGACATTTAGTTAACTCCAATATTTTAACCATTGTCTTCTCTGGGTGGTAGGCTTAAGGACAATTTTTATTCTGTTATACGTGCATCTTTATTAGTTTCCAAACTCACTATAATTAGCATAAATATTTCTGTAATGAATAACACTCAAATATTAATTTTTGTGACATATCAGATAAGATGATCTCTAAAGATTGTTATAGCCCTGAAAATTACATTATGCTACATGCATTTTCACTTAAGAACGTTCCTTTCTATTAGCATAAAGAGATGATAGTATTAACTCAGTGATTTTAATACAAATAAATTAGTTCAACATGTTCTTGGTTTTAAGACCCTGACAACCAATATTAAGCAAAGCATTATAATACAGTACAGATTTCAACCATTTGGCTCTCTTTGGGAGTTCTTTAAGGAATCATTGAAACTACAAAAAAAAAAAAAAAAACTTTCTAATTTCAAACCACAGTTCTTTTGGGATGCTCCTCAGCCTGGCTGACTTACTATGCATATTCTGGAGTCTGTGCTCAGGCTGTTTTTTCCATCTGCAATAAGTGAATGACTCAAAGATTGTTCATAATTTTCTTTTATTTTTCTTCTGAGTTTTGTCTGGTCATCTTTCTATTTTTGGTCAATCACTGCTTTCAAAATAATTCAAGAGGTATTTGTGTTTTCTCTTGAAAATGTGTTTCAAATGATAAATTTCTGGGCTTAAAGTCTTCTGTATGGCAAAGCAAAGGATATCCAAAGTGCCAGGCAGAGCAGGGATTTGAGAAGAAGTCACAAAGAGGAGCTGGATGTAGAACATGCTCATTCAAACTAAGCAATGTGAACGAGTGACTTTTTAAAGCTCCACCACCATGAGCAAGATGATGTGCCAGGTGCTTCACAGGGTGGCAAGGGGGAAATGTGGGCCAGGCACTGTGCCAAGCACATTACCATGATTAATTCATTTAATCCTTGCAATTAGAGAGGTAAACACTATTAGATACATTCAGCTGAGGCTCAGAGATGTTAAATGACTTTTCCAAGGTCAAACAACTGGTCAGTAGAAAAGCTGACATTGGAACCTGGATCTTCATGAGTCCAAACCTCATGTCTTTAATCTTTTTTCAGGGGTCCACAAACTTCAGAGGCTAGAGAATTAAGTGACAAGAAAGAATAAAAGGATGGTACTGGAATGTGTCTATATCGTCAAAATAAGCCTGATGGTGATGGTGGATGGCTGGAAGGATGGAACAAAGGATGGATGGATGGATGGATTGATGGATGGATGGATGGATGGATGCATGGATGGATGAATTCGTGGATTCGTGGATTCATGGATTCATGAATGGATGGATGACTCCTCAGCTCTAAAATGCAGGATGACAATGTGTGGCTCACAGTCCAGCCCTCTTCACTTTAGCACTCACAGTGGACAGCTCTGTTAGCACTCTTCTCCTGAGTCTACATATGGCTTCAAACATGATATATGACATTTATTTTTTATCCCCATACTAGAGACCTATAAACCACATAGCTAAGCAAAATAGATGTCCTGTACCTAGAGAACCCATCCCACTTTTTCCTTGTGAAGTCTTATCTTTTAGGATTCTGCTCTTCAGCCTTCCCTGAACACCCAGCCTGGGTTGCTTTTTTTTCCCGTGTATTCCCATGGCAACAAGGATGTATCCTTTCCACGGAGTTTATCATATTATAAAATTATCTGTGTATTTGATTATTTCTCTTACTTAATGTTTCGAGGACAAAGACAACATGCCTTGTTCATCTCGATATCCCAGAATATTATGCCTGGCACACAGTAGATGCTCAATAATTATGTGCTTCTCTGGGTCTATAGAAGCATAATAATTAGTATCATCTATTGTTAGCATCTTTTCTCCAAAGTATTCACAGATTTGACTCTTGTCCCAGCCCACAGAGTTATTTGGTCCTCTTAATCCTCATATGCAAAATACCTCCCTAAGAATGTACATTTTCACTCCAAGTCTAAGTCCTTGTCCAATCCTGATGAGTTGAACTGTGCCTGGCCCAGTATAAGCTGGAAAGTTTTCTTAGCATAAAGCTAGATTCCATCTTCACATGGATTTTATGATAGGAAAGTATAAAGGCTATTTAAAACCTATAAAATGTGTTCTGCACATAGAAAACATTATTATTAATGTAAGTGTACCATCTAGATGCTAGACTCTAGAATCTCTTTCACCATATGTGTTCTGGGTCACCTCATACCCTTGGGGGTCAATTGATTTTTGAATGCCAATGTGCAAACCCTTCGAGCAGCCACTATCACATAATAGGTGCTGAAAAGATGTGTGTTTTTTTCATTTTATACCACTCCTTTCTGAACCTCAGTTTTCTCATGGGTCTCCTTGAAGTCTCCCCATGGTTATCAGTGCCCTTTTTCTTTCAACAGAGATTTCCTGGGGACCAAGGAGGCATCGCTGCTACTGATGGCCATGTTCCTCCTGGCTGTGTTCTACCACGGACAGCAGGTAATCTAACATTTCGCTCTGACTGCTCTGTTACCTGACATTTCTTGTTGCCATCAAAGTGGCCTCTGATGCTCTTTGCAGCAAATAACTTTTAGCTGCCTGTGGCAAGTTGTGGTTCTTAATGAATCAATTCCTAATAAAGACCACCTAATGAAAAACAAAGCTGGAGAAGATCTGGTAAACAATGTGGTTTTAATGACCTTTGGATATATCTCTTTCAAAAAATCATCCTAGTGAAAGAGCTTTCAATTTCTGCCTAAGACAAACTGGGATCCCTCCCAATTCTGTTGCCTGGATGAAATTATTACTACAAAAGTTGTGTGCTATATTAGGTAAACATTTGGGTTCAGCTGAGCCTGGATTCTAATCACAGTTCTTACTCTCAGCAGTGTATGATCTTGGGCAAGTTACTTATCTCCATGAGCCTCAGTTTCCTCAACTCTAAAATAAATTAGTAACACCTAAATAGGACTGTCTTGAGGAAGCATTGGAGATCATTGTGTGTAGAATTCTGTGCACTGACTTGCATTGTTTACAATAAAGACTTCATTACAGACCTGTCCTAATTAGATAAAATGCCTGCCATATGGATTACGCTTTCCATGAGCCCCTACTCTTTACCAGAATCTCGAGTGGGCACTGTGGGCAGAACTGTACAAAATCCCAGCTCTGGTCCAGTCTCCTGGAGTAGAGCTGACCCCAAATAATGCAAACATGTTATGTGTGGAACAGACTTGGCTAGGGACTTCGAGAAAGAAAATTATTCTTCATAGGAACATCTAGGCAGGATTCTCAAAGACCAGTAGGTCTTCTTCAGGTGGACTCCAACCCATGAACATTCATCGCTTGGGGAGATTTTCACCCCCTGGTAGAAATCAGGCCCTGCCTCCCTCATCACCCTTCTCTGGATCTTGGTCCATCTTTCTGTGGTCTGTGTGTACTTCAAAAACCATAACCAGAAAAGGAGGAAAGCACAGCAAGGAGACTGTCATCCAGAGCAGAAATAGAAGCACATTGCTGGGAAATCACCATGGTAACGGAGGTAACGAACCCTGAGAAAACAGGGATGAAACAGCCCAAAACCCCAAGAACACAGAGACATGTATTTAAAGTTACTTGTAGTAAAGGGGATTGTACAGTGTAGTCAAGAAAAAAATAGATAATATTAAAACTTGGCAAGTGAAGGAAACTAATAATGAATTAATATTTATTGAGTTCCTACTATGTGCCTAGCACTTTCTCTCTATTCTCATTTAATCCTATCAACAACCTGGAATGGAAGTTATTATTACTCCTGTTTTACGGACGATGAAAGTAAGGCTATTCAGCCAGTAAGTAGGAGGACTAGAATTCAAATCCTGATCTGTCTTCAAAGCCTACCTTTTCTACTTCACTGGGCTGATCAGAGCAGAACAAAGATGCTGTCTACATACGAACACAGTGACACAGGGCACCGCATCTTGCAATATGCTTTGACTCGTTTTCCCATTTTGGCTGAAATTATGATGAAACGCTAGGCCAAATGTCAAAGTCTAGCCATTTCTAGAATTCCTGTTTTTAGGTCTTTCCAGCTATCTGTGAGGACTGGGGTCTTGTCTTCTGCTACTTGACAGCTTTCATTTCTAGGGGAGAGTGCCTCAGTCTGACACACAAATGACAATCCATTTCCAGATTTAGACAAGGCCATCATCCCACAGACAAACATATGCTCACTCAATTACACAGGTTTTAAACGGACAAGTGAGAAATCCCTGGAAATAGCTGAGAGAACAGGTTCTGGGTAAGGGTCGTCATTCCATAAAAAGGAGAATGGTTCTGTCTCTTCTGTGACCTTAGGGAATTACTTTGTGCCCTGTCAGTGCCTTCCTCAAATGGTACCCTAATAAACATTCAGATTTGATTTATCCTATGCTCCATTTGTCCTGGGAAAGCAGATAACCTAATTGCATTAAGATTATAGGTAAATTACAGGTATATAAGTATTTAGTGAGGGTCTGAGTGACTGGGTTTAAGTGACATCTGATATTTTTCCCTTTTATTTTTAACTTTCAAAGGGTTTTGAAATTATATAATCACATCTCATAACTATAGCAGTTACAAGTACAGGCTTTGGAATTGGGCAGATAGTATTAAAACCACAACTCTGCCACTTAGTAGCTATGTGACTTTCAACAATTAACTTTCTGATTTTCAGTTTCCTCACCTGTAAAATGGATATGATAATAACAAGTTCTACTTCATCGGGTTGTTAGTGTTATATGAGAATATAATTGTAATATACTTATCCCAGTGGCTCACACATATAAATTTTCAAAATTGATAGCTGTTAATATTTTACTTTAAAAATAAGCTGATGACACAAACAAGGCAGGTATTGTTAGCCATCTGGTCCTACGACAAGAATGGAGATTGAAGTCCCCTGAGGTCACAAAGCCTGTAAGAAACGCCAGGCTGGAATGGGAATCCAAATGCTCGAACTCCTAGTTCCATTCTGTTTCCTTCAGGTGCCACTGCCTCCCTGTGATAGTGGCGGCTTTCTGCAGTGTTGTATCACTTCAAGTGTCTTCTATCTGTAGCATCGTTTTGGGTCCTGTTAATCTCCGATCAAGCCTGCCTACTCCTGGGCTTGCTCCCTGCTTCTACCAGTTTTCCCTTGCGACTCAGAGGCCCTCTATTTTTAATAGGGGCTGAATAATGCCCATTGATGCCTGGTATGCAGAAGCATCTGGTGGGGGCACGTGTAATTAAACATCTCCAGAGGGACGGAGGTGGTTACGTAACTACATAATCGGAAATGTTTATCTTGCACATATGTGGAAACGACAGGCCAAACACTTCCTCCTCTGAGGCAGGTAAACATTCTCAACGTTGAATAGAGAGAGCAGACAATCGGGTGCCTCCCATCTGGTGCCTGATTCACTGGCAGCCCTGGAGGTTTAGGCTTTGCCCGGGCATCTTCGTTTTTAACAGAGGCAGCCACGCCTCCAAAAGGAGAAAGAGATTAATGAGGTCCTGTCTCCAGTAACTTCCAGGTGTGATAAAGGCAGGCACCTGAGATTGTGGGGCTCAGAAGGAAAGACTCAAGCCTTGGAACCAAATATTCTTGCTTGAGTCCTAGCAATTCCACTTCAAGAATTGGTGACCTTGAGAGACTCAACATTCCAGGGCTGTCATTTCTTACAGTTTACTGATTGCATTCTCTAAGGTATTTGAGAGATTCCCCTGTCCTTTTTTTCTGTTTTGTTTTGTTTGTACTGCATTTCTGTCCAGAAGCTTGGTGAGATTCAGGTTCAATGATTTCTGCAAAACATTTAATCGGTTGGTTTTACAGACTACAATTAGGGGGTGCATAATGTCTCCTTATCTTTTTGTGATGTTAGCAGCTGCTTATGATAATCGCCTATATTCACTTATTTTATACAGTGATATGCTAATCCTATCAGTCCTCCATAATTTATTAGCTGGAATACGTTACTAAAGAGAACCATCTCCTCACTATTTGTTACCTGGAAGTACAATTCATAAAGCAAAGATAAATGCTGAATCTTTTCCCTTTAAGTTTGTTTTCTATAAGTTTCCCCATAAGTTTTTTCCCTAGCATCATTCAGAGGTGACCAATGAGGTTCTGGTTTTTAAGTGTCATTTTGAATTTATGCATTTTACCATATTCTCTGTGTTTCAATTCATTGCAATTATTAGTCTTATTAAGCTAAACGTGTCACATCTTTGACTAGTGGGAGCTCATTCAAGTTGGCTTTTGCATCATTTTGACATAACCCTGGTAGTCTCTGATAGACTCCTGGTTTCTCGTATTAAAAAATCTTCCAATAAAGTCATTTACTTAAAACAAGACATAATTAAAGGTACCTAAAATTTGGGCACCTCTGAAAAGAATGGGAATTTTTTTGTAGGAATTGATATTTAGAAACCACAATCTGGACACTGGGAGTTATTACTACTAAGTTTTCATTGTTTCTAGAACTTGATTTCAGTGGGCAGAGCTAGAAAATCTATACATCATGAGTTCACAGTGTGATACTTCCACTTCATAATGAGGACCACAAGCTTTTGACTTAACTTCATCAATCTTATATCTGCAGCTCCTTTTCTCTTCCCCAAAATTCCAGTTTTAATGACACCAACACAGTTACTCATTTACTTTATCTTGTGATTCACTATAATAGTCTAAGTATAATAATACAGTTGTTACCACCTATAATATGGTTATTGTAAACAGTTTTGACATTCTTGTTGAGCTCTTTTTATCCTTAGGGTATTTCCGTCTGGCATCATGTCGTCAAATTATTGTGCAAAAGAATATCTGATATAGTTCCTCTCTATGTAGGCTCATTTGTTTGTCTGCTTGGTTGTTTTTTTTTACAGAGTTTTTTGAGAATAGATTTAGTTTAATAATTAAGTAAAATATTGGAATGATTCTAAAGTTATTTACTTAAAACAAGACATAATTAAAGAAATTTAAATTCTATCCCTATTTTCCCACACCATTCCCTTCCTTTGTCATTTCATAGATTAAAATATAAACCATTTTATAAAATGTAAAATGGTTTAAATGTTCATGTTTTAATAAATTAATTAAGAAGGCCCGGTGCGGTGGCTCACACCTGTAATCCCAGCGCTTTAGGGGGCCGAGGCGGGTGGATCACAAGGTCAGGAGATCGAGACCATCCTGGCTAACACGGTGAAACCCCATCTCTACTAAAAAATACAAAAAAACTAGCCAGGCCTGGTGGCAGGCATCTGTGGTCCCAGCTACTCGGGAGGCTGAGGCAGGAGAATGGCGTGAACCCAGGAGGCGGAGCTTGCAGTGAGCCGAGATCGTGCCACTGCACTCCAGCCTGGGCGACAGAGCGAGACTCCGTCTCAAAAAAAAAAAAAATTAATTAAGAAATATGTGTGTGTGCATGTATGTGGATAGAGAGATCGATCTTCCTTAGATAAATGGTAGCATACTATATACACTTTTCTCCTCTTGGAAACCAGTTCCTCAAAGTATAGAGAGATAGTCTTCATTTCTTTTTAATAGCTGCATCACGTTCAATGATATTTCTGTACTAAAGTTTATTCAGCCAACAAAATGAACATTTGGTTTGTTTTCAGCCTTTGTTATTAAAAATTCTGCTGAATGGATAACCTTGTGCATATGGTCTTTTCATACTTTTGCCATCCACTGAGACTTTAAAATTTTTTTAAAAAGAAAAGAAGCTATCTGAACTGTCTAAGCCCTTGAATTCAGGGCAGCTAACCATGTGTTTACCAGGGCAGCATAATGTTCATGTCAACAGTTAAAGACTGAAATAATGACATACCCAGAACTGCAGTAAAAATGGGCTGTGAGATCCTTTGGAAAGAACACTGTGCACCTTCTTATGAGAGGGGAGGCTAGGACAAGAGGGAACCAATGTGTATTGAGTGCCTACTATGTGCCATGTGTTTATCTATAACTTCCTGTAATGCCTATTCCACCCCTGCATGGTCACTGATGTTCACATCAATTTCAGAGACAAGGAAACTGAGATGAAGTTACTTGTCCAGGGTTAAAGTGTATAAATGTGGAACTAGAACTCTAAGCTATATCTGTCTAGCAACTAAATCTGTAATCCTTTCACTAATGAGTTCATTCATTTATTCTATATCACCTAGTGGTTAACAACTCAGATTCTATATTCTGATTTTTGAATCAAGTTCAAATCCTGGCTTCCACTAACTCATGTGTGATCTCAGTCAAGTTACGAATTCATGTTTGCTTTGATTTCCTTATCTGTAAAATAAGAAATGATAATAATACCTTCCTATTAGGGCTATTACATGGATTAAAGGATTTAATATATGTATATTGTTTAAAACCATTCCTGGTATATGATAAGCACCATGTAAGTGTTAGCTAGTTTTATTATGATCACTTATTTAATGAGCCAACAAATGTTAAGTGCCTGCCCTGTGCCAAACGTGTTACTACATGGTAAGTGTATTCGTATCTCCAGCTGTTGTACATAACAATATACCATAGACTGAGTGTATTAAACAACAGAAATTTATCTTCTCATGGTTCTGGAGGCGAGAAGTCCAAGGTCAAGATCCGGAAGGGTTTGTTTTCTGATGAGGGCTCTTACCTGGCTTGCAGATGTCTAGCTACCTGCTTGCTGTATCCCCACCTGGCCTTTTCTTAGTGTGTGCATATGGAGAGAGAAAGAGCGAGTGTTCTCATGTCTCTTCCTATAAGGGCAGTAATCTCATCCTGAGGGATACACCAGCATGACCTCATCGACCCTAATTACATCCCAAAGGTTCCATCTCTAAGTGTCATCACATTGGGGATTAGGGCTCCAATATATGAATTTGAGAGGGACACAGACATTCAGTCTGTAACAGTAAGGATGTAAAGTCAAACAGATAGAAGTACCTCTGACCATATGATATGGTTTGGCTGTGTTCCCACCCAAATCTCACCCTGAATTATAATAATCCCCACGTCAAGGGTGGGGCCGGGTGGAGATAACTGAACCATGGGGGCAGTTTCTCCCATACAGTTCTCATGGTAGTGAATGAGTTTCATGAGATCTGATGGTTTTATAAGTGCTAGTTCCCCTGCACAAGCTCTCTCTTGCCTGCTGCCATGTAAGAGGTTCCTTTGCTCTTCCTTCATCTTCCGCCATGATTGTGAGGCATCCTTAGCCATGTGGAACTATAAGTCCATTAAACCTCTTTCCTTTATAAATTACCCAATCTTGGGTATATTTTTTTTAGCACAACAAGAACAGACTAATACAGCATACAACACCGACAGTCTAGTAGAGGACACCAACATTATCAGGTAATCACACAAACAAGTATGAAATCACAGGGGCATTAATGCTGTGAAAGGCAAGAACATATCCCTGTGAAACCTAATCATTCTCTGATCACTTGGTTTCCAACAAAATGCCTCCCAAAATATTCAGATCAGGCTCTGTTTCATTTGTGAAGAGTTCCAGAGAAGGCTTTCCTGCCTCCCAGTTGACTGTGCCTGAAGCCTACACCTCAGAAGTTTACCTGGCTCTTCTCTCTCACATGTACTGCAGCTGGAGTACACAGCCCGCCTGGACTTCCTTTGGCGAGTACAGGCCAAAGAGGAGATCAATGAGATGAAGGAGCTGAGGGAACACAATGAGAACATGCTCCGGAATATCTTACCCAGCCACGTGGCCCGCCATTTCCTAGAGAAGGACCGAGACAATGAGGTGAGCCAGAGGCTGGTCTAGCCAGTGAGAAAGGGTGGTGGTGGGTGATGTACAGTTGTTCACATTGATCCCAAGCTCTGGGAGAATTTCACTGTCATCATGTGAGTGAATGAGAACGGAGAAACTGCCTAGTACTATGAAATTTACACATGGCCTCCCAACCTCAGGTGCCTCATCTACAAGATGGATATAATAAGGTCTCCATTGAAAGACTAAATTGGAATTTTAAAGTTTTACATGCATATGCATGTGTGTGTATGTGTGTGTGTGTGTGTGTGTGTATGTGTATGTATGCATATTTACACAACAATTTCACTTCTGGGTATACACCCAAAATAATTGAAAGAAGGGTCTCAAAGAGATATTTGTATGTCTAGAAGCGTTATTTACAATAGCCAAAAAGTTGAAGCAGCCCCAAGGGTCCATTGATGGATGAATAGATAAACAAAATGTGATATATACATAAAGTGGAATATTATTCAGGCTTTGAAAAGAAGGGAATGTTCACACATGCTACAGCAATGGATGAATTTTGAATACATTATGCTAAGTAAAATGGGCCAGTCACAAAAAATAAATACTATATTATTCCACTTATATAACGTACCTAGAGTGGTCAAATTCATAGAGATGAAAAGTAGAATGGTGCTTGCCAAGGGCTGGAGGGAGAGGAGAATGGGAGTTATTGTTTCATGGGTGCAGAATTTCAGTTTTGCAAGATCACAAGAATTAGAGATAGATGGTGAAGATGGTTGCACAACAATGTGACTATACTTAATGCCACTAAACTATACACTGAAAAATGGTCAAGATGGCTGGACGCCGTGGCTCACGCCAGTAATCCCAGCACTTTAGGAGGCTGAGGCAGGTGGACCACGAGGTCAGGAATTGAAGACCAGCCTGGCCAAGATGGTGAAACCCCGTCTCTACTAAAAAATACAAAAATTAGCCAAGCATGGTGTCAGGCACCTGTAATCCCAGCTACTTGGGAGGCTGAGGCAAGAGAATCACTTGAACCTGGGGGTCAGAGGTTGCAGTGAGTCAAGATTGTGCCACTGCACTCCAGCCTGGGTGACAGAGTGAGAATCCATCTCAAAAAAAAAAAAAAAAAAAAAAAAAAGTCAAGATGGTAAATTGTATGTTATGTGCATTTTACCACAATTAAAAATAATAATAATAAAATATATGTATATATACATAAATGTGTGTATGCATATATGTGTGATACATGTGTGTATATTTATGTATCTATATACACATATATGCACATATACATACATATGTGTGTATATATCTTCCTAGCCCATTGCCTAGCATGTAGCAAATGCTCAGAAATGCTCTTTTTACTTAAACTGTTTTGTCTCATTACATTATGAAGGCAGTCTAGAAGTCTGAAATCAAGATGCTGGGAGTCTCCTGCCCTCTCCAGAGGGTCTGGGGGAGAATCTCTCCTTGGCTTTTCCAGCTTCTGTTAGGCCCAGGAGTTGCTTGGCTATGGCCACTTGGCTCTAATTTCTCAGTCTTCACACAGCTCTTCTTAAAAGGACAAATGTACTCTCCTTTTAAGAATACCAGTCATAGATTTAAGGCTCACCCTAATTCAGTATGACCTTATCTTAATTACACCTGCAAAGACCTTATTTCCAAATAGTACCATGTTGTACATGACTGTTGAGGAGAGCATGAGTGTTGGTGGCAGGAGGCACTAGGCACTATTCGGACCACTAGAAGGAGGAAGGGTCATATGGTGAGTGCTGTGAAGGGAAATCCTAGACAGAGCCTAATGGTCAAGCTCCATGGGCGATGGTCACTTCCACATAGAATGGGAGCCTTTGGAAGTTTTAAGTGTAACCTAGTCAATTGGCTGCTGATAGAGAGTGGATAGGAGGATCATGCGACAAAAAGCCAGGCAGGAGACTCTAAAAGGGCCCAGGCAAGACCCTGGTGATGAGGTCTAGGATGGTGGCAGTGGAGATGGAGAGAAGGAGATGAATTACAGACACATCTAAGATATAGAATCAATAGTTCTTGATAATGGAGCAGATGTGGGAGGTGAGAAATGACAAAATCAAATGATTTGGTTCCCCCTCTAACCTTCAAGGGAAAGTAACTCAAAAGAGAACTGAAGGTGTCTTTGAAAGTCCAGAGTCGCATTATTATGTGAATGGGCTTGGTCTTACTCTGTGAGACTCCCAAGGGAAGGTCTAGAACCATGGACTGGCCCACAGAGGACATCTTTGGGTTTCATGTTAGGAGGAGCCTTACGAGGACTGAGCCATCAGGCCATCTCATCCTCCTAACACAGTGAGATCCACAAGGCAGGGACTACATCACCCTTGGTCACCACTGTGCCTGGCAGTGGCCCCTGCTCTTGAAATGCCTGTGGATGAACTGGAGTAGTGGGCTCCCTTGCTTTGGCATTTGACTTGGGAATGCTAACCCCTTGCTGAGGATGCTACAAAGGCAATATGGATTGTCTGAGAGGCAGGGATAATACAGCTCTTCCAGGACTAGATTTTCAGACTGAGCTAAACAAGAAATGAAAAACCCTTAGGACAAGAATTACAAACTCTAAGACCCTGAGACAAATCTGACCAATGAGCCAGTTGGCTTGGACAGTGGGTTAGTTGATTGGTTTATATTTAATTTATGAATGTGATGCCTTTTGCATAAAATGGGCTCTTCAGTATACCCATCTGTACCCTGCCATTTATGTTACCTGTAAGGCCCCTAAAACCACTGCGGTTTGTGATCCTTGCCTTAGGACCATAGAGGGCAGAGGTAGGAGAGAATGATGAGGTCCATTTTTCATCCAAGCTACTGAAGAAAAACTAGTAAAACCAGAAAAACCAGAAAAGCCAAGGGAATGAGTACTCAGCCACTGGAATAATCAGATCTTGATGTACTCAGGTCTTTGAGAGTCTCTTGGGTGCAGAGGCTCCACCCTCCTCAACGGATGGAATTCCCTGGAATTGGGCTTAGGCCTGGTTTCCTCAAGTCTCCCTCAGGTCAGTGTCTTTGTTGCAAGAGCTTCTTGACGAAGCCATGGAAGCAGAGAGAACATCAGTGTGTATCAACCATGACCACCAGATGGAGACGATAGAACCCCTCTCCAAAGAGAAATGAGGGGAAAAAAAAAACAGCTTTTTAATCAAGACACCAAAACAGTGAGGCACATAGGACCAGTGGAGAAGAGCAAGGACATACTGGTTTCATCCTGAAAGGAAGGAAACCAACCAGAGATGCATGCTGAGACCCCAGGTCATCAGCTGTCATTCAGGCCAAACCCCTGCTGAGCAAAATAAAGGACTGCTTCAGCATTCATTGCATATATAAGACATCTTGTCAGGATTATTTGAGATTTTATAAATATTTAAACAGTTCACACTGGACTAGGATTAAACACCATTCATGGTTACATTGCTTAGAGAATTTTCACATTAGGATAAAATATCATTTACTGAACACCTACTCCATGCCAGATAATGAAATAGGCAATTGAGAAAATTATCTTTCATTCTATTTACAACCTTAAGAGTTCCATCAGCCTCATATTATTGATGAGGAAACTGGGACCCTGAGAGGTGCAGGGTATGCCCCACTTTCTTTATGCAAAGCCGCAAGGGGAAACCAGTCCCTCAGATTTCTTTCTTCTGTGCCCCTCTCCCCCTTACAATGCTGCTACCCATACCACCTCTGGAGGATGGCAAGACTCGTGTGTGTGTGTGTGTGTGTGTGTGTGTGTGTAGAAAAAGAGAGAAAGACAGAGTCATACAATATGTGAAACGGTAACAGGGAAGGGGCAGGACTGTAGTGGCCAGCAAGAACTCCCAGTTTCATGCTCTGTTACCGTAAGAGGCAAAGGCATTTTTAGTTTCTCCTCTTGCTACAGATCTGAACTGTGATACAAATTTCTGAACATCTGATTGGGGACATCTGTGAGTTTCACGGGGCCACAATAGCACCCAAAGCACCACCTTTTCCTGCTACGCCAGGGTATCTCCCAGGTGTATCCCTGGGGTGGCAGTGCCTTCATGGCTGACCTTCAGCTGACCTAGAAGACTTCTGTGATGCACAAAGCCTCCAACTGACTTGTTTGTATTGATGTGGGCCTCACACTTTAGAAAATAATTCCACAGACCGCACTCAAATAGGAACCAAACATACAGCCTCCGGCTGGCAAAGCCAGATGACTTCTTAGTTGTAACTTGTGTGTATGTCCCTGGCCACAGCAGCCCGGGGTATGCTGACAGCCATCATTGGCATCATTGCTGCAAGCTCAGACTCTCTTTTCTCTCCCTCCTTGGATTCTAACCCCTTTTGAGGTGTTCCAAAGAAGGCCATATGACCTAGTGGGAAAATCCCAACCTATTAAGCCAGAAGGACATGTATTCAAATTCCAGCTCTTCCATTTACTAGCGAGTGATTTGGAGCAAGTTAGTTAAGTTCTCTGAGCCTCAGTTTCTTCAACTGTAATATGATTCTAATTCTTACCCTCCTAGGACCCAGATGTTAATCAGTCAAGGAGGTGGAGGAAAAGAATTCCAGGCAGACAGACCCAAATGGCCGAAGGCATAAAGATGAGATACTATAGGATATTTGCTGAGAAAGACTGGGGGCGACTACAAGCACCCAAATATTTTCAGGGAAAGAACAGGCCAGAGCAGAGGTATCGTAAGTACAAAGAGACAAGTCTTGAAGAATATTGAAGTAGCTTGGATCTGATTCAATGTGCAATAGGAGGTAGGAACTATTATCCCCATTTTCTAGATGAAGAAACTGAGGCTCAGGAAAGGAAAGAAATTTACCCATGGTCACAAAGCTAGTGAGTAGTGAGCTCAAATCCAAACCCAGGTATGTGTAACACCAAAGCCAGTGTTCTTTCCCCTCCACCTCACTGTAAGTGCATACAGAGAAGGAGAACTGTGACAAAGGATGACTCAAACCATCCAAACACAGGCGGTGGACAGAGCCTCACACCCAGAAGCATCCTGTCCAAGGCAGTGTTACCCACACCAACATTCTGGCAGCTTCTGCTATTCTGCTGTGCTTTTGGCTTAGAATAGTACTCACTTCCTCTGGTCAGGAACATTCCTGCAGATAAAGCCAGCTGGAAGTCCAGGCCTGGGTATCTCATCAATGTCAAGCAGGCTAGCTCTGAGTCCCAGGAAACCCACTGGCTCATCATGGCTTTATGAGGAGTTGTTGAAAAGACACTAGCAAGGGCAGCTGTCCCAGGTGCTGGAGAGTCCACACAGCATAAATCCCATCTCTGTCACTAACTAGCTGTGTGACCTATGCCAGGTTACCCAACTCTTTGGAGTCCATTTCCTCATCTGATTAATAGGGGAAATAATACTGACCTTGCTGAATTGGGGTCAGAGCTAAATCGAGTAACAACACATCAAGTCCCCAATGCAGCCTGACACAAGGCAGCTTCACTGTAGAAAGGCCGTGTGTGGGTGCATTCAAAACCCCAGTGCTGTGGGTTTAGTTCTGGTTCCTCCTTTTACTACCTTTATGACCAATGGCAAATGATAATAACCCTTTCTGGACCTCGTTTTCCTCATGCCCCCTGTTGTGCTACAAAGAGATCATAACCATACTCTGCATCTTCATCTGATTCATTAAAACATTTACATGCGTTATCAAGCCTAAAGCACTTACATGGTGCTTGACATATTTTAAATGCACATTGGTTGTTGGCTATTGTTTTTGATATATGTGAGTCATTGCTATTTTTTCTACTCCTTCCCAGTCACAGCCCCATCCCCTATCCCTTCATTCACCCTTTCCTTCCTCAAGTATTAATGGGGGCCAACCATGTGCCAGGTGCTGTTCTAAATACCGGGGTTAAAACAGTGAGAAAAACAACAAAGGCCTTGCTGCTCCGAAACGTGTATTTTTGTGGGAAGACAAGACAGTGAAGCAAATAAAAAAATATATAACACAGTGTCAGAGAATGGTGAATTTGATGAGGATAGAAATAGCTGAATAATGGAATAAGGTGTTGAAAGGGTATTTACACTGGTATCTTAGTTTCTTTGTGCTATTATATCCAAATACTTGATACTGGGCAATTTTTAAAGAACAGAAATGACTTTCCTCCCAGGTCTGGAGCATGGAAAGTCCCAGATCAAAGTGCCAGCAGGTTTCATGTCTGGTGTGGGCCCTTGTTTCTGCTTCCACGATGGCACTTTAAACGCCGTGTCCCCACATGGTGTAAGAGCTGGAAAGAAGAGGTCCGCTCCCTCATACCCTGTAACAAGGGCCTCAGTGCTATTCATGAGAGCTCCACCCTTATCACTTAGTCACCTCCTAAAGCCCTCACCTCTTAATACTATCCCACTGGCAGTGAAGTTTCCACATATGAATTTGGGGGACACATTCAGAAAAGAGCAGGGGTCATGGAAGTTCTCTCTAAGGAGGTGACATGTGATCAGAGACCTGAATGACATGAAAGGATGCTAAGAAGGTTTGCAAGTCTCAGACATAGTTTCTCCCATGCTGAGAGGTGGCTTAACTTGGTATAAGCAACGCAGGACTTGGAGTTGCCTGAGCAGGTGAAGGACCGGACTATAGTTCCCCAGGCAGAGAGGACATCAGTCCTCATACTGACATATGCGGGTGTGTGACGGAGCACACGCACATGCTCAAAATCCTCTACTAAGTCCATACCTTTGACCAGCCAGAGGAAGATAACAATAAACCAATAATAGCTTTTCTATATTCATCAATTCCTCCCCAGTTTACAAAGTGTTTTTATATTCTTGAAGCCCAAAATAGCAAGAAACAGATGGCACACTCAAGGCGGTTGCCTGGGGTGAGTTGAGTGAAGGGACTGTCCCGGAAGGTGTATGTAGGTTGGCCAGAGCTCCTCTGTGTATCCTTCAAAATCCCTCCACCTCTTCTCTGTGCTCTTCCTGGGGGGGGGACACGGGTGAGAGGGCTAATCTACATGGATTACATCTGTGACCTGCTTGGCCCTTGGGCACCCAGGTGAGCGGTCATCAAAGGCTGGCACTGGGTAAGAAATGAGGGGAAGTGAGGAATGTGAGGTCAAGATATTTATTCCCTTGCGATTGCCTGAGGCTGGCTATGTCACTTCACAGAAATTAATATCTCCTCCCAAGGCCACTGCTGTGCTGCCTCCAATGTCAAACCAACTCACTCCTTTTGGGCTCTTCTCATCCCTTTGAGCCTAGAGGGGTGACGGCTCTCCTGCCACCAGCCTTGGATTTCTGGGAGATTTCTTAGGGTTTCCCTACTTCCTTCCCTCATCTTTCTAATTAAGCCCTTTATCAGTTAACTCTTCCTGAATCGTCTTGATCTGAATGTGCCCCCTCTTTTCTGCTGGGTCTCTAATTGAAGCAATAGGGATAAGGAGGAGATGAATATTCCACTGCGCTCAGCAATTGTGGGAAGCCGTGGTGGCTCCCAGGCTGAAAGGGACAAGGAGAAAAAGCAGTTACTGGAACCAGTGTGAGCAGCCACTGCCAGTCGTGGCACAGAGCAGCAGGCAGACAACTGGAGTGGAGCATCTCAGTGCCACCAGGGGCAAAAGCAGAGCAAGAGCTGGCACTGTCATCGACGGCTGAGGGACCTGTAGCCAGAGGAGTCACCTCACTTGCCCAGAGTCATGTGCCCACAGCGGTGGGGATCGAGTGCTCCTCTCTTTCCACGTTCCTGCCTTCACCAGCCGAGGAGGAAGTCCCTGTAACACCATCCACCCTATGGGGAAGTGCCAGGGAGGGAGTCTCTCCCTCTCTTATGGTGCTTTACCCCATCAGACTGGGGAAAGCCAAGGTCACTTGACCTCGAGACAATCGTGGGGCCCAGCTGCTAAAGACCCACAAAGACCTCAGTCTGTCTTGTCTCCTCACGGACCTGTTTGTGCCCAAGGTGAACCCGCCTTCTCCTCACATATGGCAAGCCACTTAACACAGGTTTCCCTTTCTGCCCCACAAGAAGGTAAAGACCCACCATTCTCCAGGCTCCCTGCAAGCCACTGAGTAGATAAATCAGATCAGTCCCATTCTGCCTCACAGGAAGGGGCTGAAGCTTCCCATTTGTGCCTCAAATCCAAGACACATTGTCCAATCCATCCTTATCTGAGAGCCTGTGTTGAGGGGGTTGGTCTTAAACTGACTGTCAGGCCCCTGTAGCCACTCTCTCCATCAGCTAGCATCTTATGGAAAAGAGGGGTGAGTCCCAGCCCACCCTATTCCCACTTCTCCAACTTCCAGCAGGATACCACAGAATCAAGATCTGAACTCAGGTCATATTTCTTCAAGCTCTTTCTTACCCCTCCACTGTGAAACGACCATCCCATCAGATGGACAAACCTAAACCAGTTTCCAATTTCCATGACACTTATTCCTGCTTGTCATTATTATTATTTCTGTTGTTGTTGCTATAATTATAGTTATTATTAGCAGTAGCATGGGCTGTTGTCAGACTGTCTAGGTACAAATTCCAGCTCTACATCATAACAACTATGTGGCTTGGGTAAAGTATTTAATCTCTGCATCCCTCAGTTTCCCCACAGATGAAATAAGGGTCTTAACTTGTGTCTGTCTCATGGGGATGTGGTAAACATTAAATGAGATGATGTATGTGCAATCTTTTGCATTGTGCTTGGCACATAGTAAGTGCTCAAAAAAGTAGCTAATATTATCACATTTTTATTATTTAAGCAATCAGAATATTTCAAATGATGGAAAGACTGAGAAATAAAACCAAGGAAAAGGGCATGAGGCTGGGGGCAGTGGCTCATGCCTATAATCCCAGCACTTTGGAAGGCCTAGGTGGGTAGATCGCTTGAGGCCAGGAGTTCAAGACTAGCCTGGCCAACGTGGTGAAACCCCATCTCTACTAAAAATGCAAAAATTAGCCTGGTATGATGGCAGGTGCCTGTAACTCCAGCTACTCAGGGGGTTGAGACATGAGAATCACTTGAACCCAGGAGGTGGAGGTTGCAGTGAGCAAAGATCCCGCCACTGCACTCCAGCCTGGGCAATAGAGTGAGACTCTGTCTCAAAAAAACAAAAACAAAAGAGTGTGAGAGGAGCTGGCATTCATTAGAATATTCAGGGAGACAAACAATCGTTAAGACACCCCTGGCTGCCTGCCATTTTATACCATGGAGGCATTTACCTCACAGGGCATAAACCAAAGTGGGAGGGGATCTGGACTGCGTAATTAGACAATGAATTTTAGAGGGTAGGATCTTCTCTTTTATCTCTATTTTTAAGCAGAAAATAAAAATATAGGTATAATGGGCTGAATTATATCTCCCCAAAATTTATATGTTGAAGTCCTAACCCCAAGGATCTCAAAATGTAACTGTATTTAGAGACAGCATCTTTAAAGAGGTAATTAAGTTAAACTGAGGTCATTAAGGAGACCTAACCCAATATGACAGGTGCCCTAATAGGAAGAGGAGACTAGAACCTAAGGGAAGACCGTGTGAAGACACAGGGAAGACAGCATCTGCAACCATGCGGAAAGCCCTCTGACAACACCAAGCTGCCAACACCTTGAACTTAGACTTCCAGCCTCTGCAATTGTGAGGAAACTAACATCTGTTGTTTAAGCCACTGAGTCTGTGGTCCTATATTAGAACAGCCCTAGTAAACAAATACTATAGGTAATAGAGTAAATAGAGACTTTCCCACCAAACGACAGTCATTAGGAGGATGCACGTTTACTTAAGCAGGATCTCTGACTCCTACTGCAGAGTCAGGCTCCTTCATGGCATCACCATATTGTTCAAAGCCAAGGTAAACATAAATCCACCTTTGAAAGCCATTTACCTTTGCTCTGCTCCCTGACTGCTATCTGCACTCCTTCTACCCTGCCCAGCCCTACCTAGCCAGTCATCAGCTGCCTGTGCTCTTTTGGATAAGGACTAAAGAAGGCATCAGTTTAGATTAATCCACGCTTAAAGTTCAAGAGCAATTGATGATGAATGAGTGACACCATCTTTCTCTGACCTAGGGCATGCCATGTGGAGGAGGCACACTCACATGTGTAGTGCAAGGGAAGGCCTTGGGAGTCCTCTGATCCCCTCTCCCACTACTAGCTGTGTGATCCAAAACAATGACTTAATTCCTCTCTATCTCATTTCCTGTATCTGTAAAGTGAGAATAATTATCATATGACTTCATAGAATTATTACAAGGATTAAATCATTGAATTCATATGAAAGCAATTTGTAAGGTTTCATGTTTCCTACGAAGGTCAGGAAGTCATTAATCAACCAACAGTTTTGAGTATTTACCTTTGACCAGACTGTCTAGGGTGTGCATTATATCGGGGCATCTAAAAACTACTAATCACACGATACATAATTGGAGTGCAATAAGATGAATGGCATGTGGTTTTTGCCCTCATGGAATCCACACTTAAAGGAAGAAATGGATGTTAAGACAGTAATGCAGGTGGCAAAGGCTATACTGTAGAATTGTTGAGGTCACTGAAAAGCACCAAGTGCAGCCTCTAAACTCCCTCTGTGATTTATAGAAGTCGTTGTCTCTAAATGGTTAGCAGAGGCAGAAAACAAGAGCTAGCCTGGTAAAGGAAGCTAACTGCAGGGAAGGAAGAACATTTCCCACCCAGAGACAGACGGCAGGAATAAAAGCATTTAAGTGTGAAATGGAACAGGGTTTGTGTCTTTGTTTGGGTTCTTCCAGAAGCAAACCTTGAGACAAGGATTTGAATGCAAGTAATTTACTCAGCGGTGGTCCCAGTAAACACTAGTAGATTGGAAAATGAGAAGGAAGGCAACCGATAAATGATGCATCATCCGATTAGTTACCCCGTGGGCGACTGGAGCTTAATCCCGCCGGGAAATTCAGGGAAATGGTGTGAGAGCATGCCTCAAAGTTATCAGGCCCAAGGCGCGAGGGAGCCAGGACTCTCCAGCAGTTCCTATTGGCATTGGTCAGCTGCTGCTTCGGAGGGGTGTTAATTTCCTGGCACCTCCCAAGGCTGCTTCTCACATGGGCAGAGTGCCCTCTAGTGGCCAGAGAAAAACACCCTCTAGTGGAGAAGAAACACAAGGGCTGACACTTGAACAATGGGTGAGAGTATGCAGGCAGAGCACCTACAGCATCAGACACCACATGCACACAGAAGTACAAATGCTTCTGTGTTCTGGAGCACATATCCAACTGGGGAGTTGCAGACAATAAAGCTGAAGAGATAGGTGGAGGCAAGGGCATGCATATATGTCTGCTTCAGTGTGTGAGCTTTATCCTGAGGGCAATGGTGAGCCATTGGAGGGATTTAAGATGGGGAGAGGTATGGTCAACAGTGTATCTTTAATAGATCACTCTGGCTGCTATGTGAAGGATGCCTTTGAATGGAACAAGACTGGAGTCAGGAAACCCAGTAGAAGGCTCTCATTTTAGTGATCAAGAAGGAAAACAGGAAGAGCCTGATTTTTAAAAACACACACACAGTGGTAGAAGCAAACATGTTTAGAAGACAAAAACAAGCCCAGCAGAACTTGATGATTTATTGAAGATGGATACAACGGGGAAGGAGTCAGGATGACTCTAAGGGTCTCTCATTTTGATGATTTGGCAATGCTGGTGCCACCAAGTGAATTAGAGAGTAATGCAGTAGACACAGGCTTAGTTGGAGAGAAGATGCACTCAGTTTATGGAAACTGTGATTGGAGGAGGGTGAGGGCAACCAAGCATGAGACATAGAAGCTTGAAGCCCAAGAAGGATAACTGACCTTGACACAGGAATTTAGAAACCGTCAGCACATGGATATTGAAATGAGATGGACCAGGTAAGTCTGTAAAATTGAACCATTCAGTGGGCCAAGGACAGAACCATAGCAATCACCAACATTTAAGGTGGAAAAGAGGCAAAAAAATAAAAGGCATTCTCAAAGGGGCCAGGCATGAGAAAAGCAAAGGACATCACTAAAGCATAAAAAGTCAAGAGAATCAAGATCTTGGGGTGATCAATAAAAGCACCAATCTGCAGGTGTCCAGCAGGATATAAAGTTACATGTGTATATTGATTTTTCCACTTTGACTAGCAGGCTAGACTGTTCTTAGTTCATTTCATTCCAGTCTGAGATGCCAGTGGGCATTAAGAGCGTGGGAATAGGCAGTGAAGGTAACTAGTTTGAGAAGTTTGGAAACAAAGAGGAAGAGAAACTAGTTGATAGCCACAAGTGTCTGTAGGATCCAGGGCACTTTGTTCTTTTTCTTAGAAGAGACTCTTAGAGGATGAGGAGGAGGAGGAGCAGGGAGAGGAGGCCAGGAGAAAGAAATGAGAAAGAAAAGGATCACTGAAAATGTAAATTGCTGAAGAAGTTATAAAATGATCAGGTGGAAGTACTGACCTTCAGCAAGAGAAGGAAAGACAGACAGATCACATGTGGAGTTGAAGTGAAAGAGAAGAAAATGAATGACAGACAAGTCTATGAGGATTGGAACAGAGATAAGTCACCACCAAGAGCCACCACCATGTTCTCGATGAAGTAGAAAGGTAAGATCATCTACTGAGAGAAATAGAGTAGGGGGTTAAGTGGAGATCTGAAGGTTTGGACTAGCCATTGAGGAGAAAAGAAAAGGAAGCTGACCAAGAATGAATGAACTGGCAGTCAGAACTCAGGCCCCAGCTGAGGCTGGAGACCATGAATTTTCAGTCATCACATTCCATATGGTGATGATGCTGTGATTGTGGTGCAATAGACTGAATATTCATGATCCTCCAGAATTCATATATTGAAACCCTAACTCACAAGGTGATGGTATTAGGAGGTGGGAACTTTGGGAGGTGATTAGATCATGAAGGTAAAAGCCCTCATGGATGGGATTAGTGCCCTTATTTTAAAAGGCCCCAGAGATTTCCCTTGCTTCTTCCACCACTTGAGGACACAGTGAGAAATCAACATCTCTGAACCAGAAAGCGAGTCCTCACCAGACATCATATCTGCCAGTACCTTGATCTTGGACTTCTCAGCCTCCAGAACTGTGAGAAATAAATTTCTATTGTTTATAAGCCACTCAGTCCAAGGTATTTTGTTATAGCAGCCCACGTGGACTAAAACACACAGTGTTGACCTAACGATATCCAAGACTTATTTTCTGTCTCTCTGTGGGTGCCTGTGCACACGTGTACACACGCGTGTACAGGAAGCATCATTGCAGAACCGACCTCTGATGACCATTTCTGGCACCCTCTGTGTGTCTCTGTCCAGGAGCTGTATTCTCAATCCTATGATGCTGTTGGGGTGATGTTTGCCTCCATCCCAGGATTTGCGGACTTTTACTCTCAGACCGAAATGAATAACCAGGGAGTGGAATGCCTGCGCTTGCTGAATGAGATCATTGCTGACTTCGATGAGGTAAATCTAAGCCTGAGACATTTACAATCACAAATGGGCACCGCTGTCAAAGCGTTGTGTTATTCATTGTACGAATTACTCATTTTTTTTTTTGCACTTACGGAATTCCAGCCTGCATTATAAACACAAACATGTATTATCTGATTTAATTATCACAATTATCACCTGAGTTAAATGCTATTATTTCCCTATTTGGGGGATGAGGAATATAAGGCTCAGGGAGGCTAAGTAACATAACCCAGTTTTGTACAGCTGGCAGATGGCAAAGGCAGGACTTGACTAGAAGCCTCTATGAGGCCAGTACTACTCAGGCACTGACACCACAGAGGCTGGACACTGAAGCAGGCATTGCTCCATCTTCTCAAAGTGTCAAAGATAAAACTGTCCATTTGCCTTTGGTCAGAGACTAATTGCAAGTACAAACATACTACAGATAGCGGTTTCTTCCTCCAAGCTCCGTGAGTCTAGTGAACACATTCTGTAGGGGGGAAATACTCATGCTGCACTTCAGGTCCATTCATAAACTTGACACAAGTGGGCCTTCTACTCCCCCATTCCCCATCTTGAAGGACACCAATGTCCAACCAGTTACTTAAGCCTGAGATGGGAAGCAAG
Organism: Symphalangus syndactylus; assembly: GCF_028878055.3. Taxonomy (NCBI): domain Eukaryota; kingdom Metazoa; phylum Chordata; class Mammalia; order Primates; family Hylobatidae; genus Symphalangus; species Symphalangus syndactylus. The sequence continues at coordinate 129,717,769 of NC_072429.2, read as the reverse complement.
TGATTCCCTGAGAAAATGCTATGAAATAAGCCAAATCCCTGCCTAACCCCAGAGGGAACTCGGGCACATAAATGGTACAACTGTCTCACACTGAAGCAGGGGGCCAGGCCTTTGGATGCCCGTATTGGTCAGTCATTATTGGTCATGGGCTGCCCTGGTAGGGGTACCTAGCCTCCCAGGCATTTCCAGCAAGGGAGTTCTCATGAGGCCAAGCAAATTCTCCAAAAGGAGGTGCAGTAGTGCATTGTCAGCAGCCAGCACTCATGGCATTTTGGAGGATGGTCCCACAAAGGGGCTTGGGGTGGGAAACAAGAACAACTACTACATCACTCTAAACAGCATCCTGTCCCTCCATCCCTACATTCAATCCAGCTACTGAGTCCCGTGAAGTCCTTCTTTCCATTGTATATATTTATGGTGCAAAATGTGATGTTTTGATATATGTGTACATTGCGGAATGATTAAGCTAATTAACATATCCATCACCTCACGTCTTACTACTTCTTTGTGCCAAAAATATTTAAGATCTACTCTCTTGGCAATTTTCAAGTATGTAATACATTATTGTTCACTACAGTCACTATGCTATGCAATAGATCTCCAGAAAGTATTCGTCTTGTCTAACTAAAACTTTATACCCTTTAACTAATATCTCCCTGTTCCCACCACACCCCCCAGGTTCTGATAACCACCATTCCATTCTTTGCTTCTGAGTTTGATGTTCTTAGATTCCACGTATAAGTGATATCATATGTATTTGTCTTTCTGTGCCTGGCATATTTCATTTAGCATCGTATGCTCCAGGTCCATCCACGTTGCTGCAAATGGGAGGTCTTCCTTCTTTTTGTGGCTGAATACTATTCCACTGTGTGTGTGTATATGTGTATGTGTGTGGTGTGTGCATGTGTGTGTGCATGCGTGCGTGTGTGTATCCATTCATTTCTCAATGGACGTTTAGGCTAATTCCGTATTTTGCCTGTTGTGAACATGCTGAGATGAACATGGGTGTGCAGACATCTCATCAACTTTCTTAGTAGCTCTCACACCTGCCTTTTTCTCACCATCAGTGCTGCTTTTACCTTCATTCAGACCATGTTATTTCTCTCCTAGACAACTGCAGTCATCTCCTATCTGCTCTCCCTGCCTGCATCTCACCATTAGCAATCACCAAAGGCGGGAGAATTTTGTCACATCCCTTTGAAGCCTAAACCCTTCAGCGGCCTCCTTCGTCAACTCTAGCAGGCCTTGCACTCACTGTCCCTGCCTCCTCTCAGCCTTACCTCTCACTGCAGGCCACCTGGCCAGCACCACCTGACTGCTTACAAGCCAACAAGCCCACCTGGCTCTCACACACTGCACTTTCTGCCTGGAGGCCATGCCATTCTCGCCCTTACCCCATCCTCTCTCCCTCGACTCTATGACCAGCTGAAAAGCTAACATTCCTTTAACAGTCAATTCAAACACTACCTCTACTGTTGAAGGCTTTTTTCTAACCCCCATCTCTATCCAGGTAAATGTTGTCACTCCTTTTTTAATGAAGAACGCATACTCTGAAAAATCTCCTATCATAGAGGTTGAAACCCTTCAGTACCACCCTGTTTACCATCTACTAGCCACTTAGTTCTAGGGTAGAAACCCATGTTACTAATCTCTATAGGTTTTTACAAGTGTTGCCAGAAATGCAAAGCATTTTCAATATATGTCATTTAGTAGTTACTTACCTCTCACACAAACCTTTAGGCTAGGCATTATTAGCCTTCATTTTAAAAATAAGCAAAGCTGAGACTTAGAAACTCCAAAAATAACCAAGGTCACATACCACTAAGTGGCAAAGCCAAGATTTGAACCCCAGTCTCCCATACTGCTTTGATTTGGAATCATTTGTGTTGCACTGTTTCTCATTTACCTGGCATTTCATGGTAATGATTTTGAAGTCATAAGCTCAAACACGGTCATCGTAGTTGCCCTGGGATGGGTGTGGGGGGTCAAGATGGATAAGACGTGATCACTTCTTGCCTCCCAAGGCTTCACCATCCAGTGGGAGGCAGGGTGACTATGAGTTGCCCTTACACAAGAAGTCACTGATAAGTGTAACTAGTACAGAGGGTCTTGCAAGGTGGGGAGGGGAAAGCAATTTTGTGACAATAGCACTTTAACTCCTATCCTGTATGCTAGGCCATAAGCTCACTAAGGTAGAGACCATATTTTTGTATCTTGTTAAGTCACCAGGGCCCAGCTCTGTGTCTAGCACATAAGAGATGGACATGGCAGATGCTTGCTAAGTACTTGCTAAAGGAATTAATTCATTAATGGGGGGACAGAAACAAGCTGGCAGATAGTAAGGTGAAGATAGGTTAACGCAATTCAAAACATACTTCCAATTTCTTTAATTTTTTAATTCTATTAATTTTTTAATTCTATTAATTAATTTTTTAATTCTATTACAAATATCTGTCTAAAGGTTAAGACGTCAGGCTTTGTTGTATTTTAAACTTTATAGCAGGGGTGTCCAGTGTTTTGGCTTCCTTGGGCCACATTGAAAGAAGAATGTGGCTACCTATAAAGTCTTGGGCTACCTCTAAAATACACTAACACTAAGGATAGCTGATGGGCTTTTAAAAATTCGCAAAAAAAAAAAAATCTCATAATGTTTCAAGACAGTTTACAAATTTGTGTTGGGCCACATTCAAAGACGTCCTGGGCCACAGGTTGGACAAGCTCGCTTTATAGCAACCCATCTTCCAAAAGTGCTCCCTCTCATATTTTAAAATTGTAGTGAATAAAGTACATTTGAATTACATTTGCATCTCAGTGAACCAAACTGTAGACTCTCTAGAGTCTTGGAAAGCGGAGAAGGAGGGCAGTGCCCCTAGTGGTTGAAATGGGTGTTTGCAGAGGGAAGTTGGAGAAAAGGGAATTGGTCTAGGAGGCTTGGTTCTTTAGAACAGGGGCGTTAGACCAGGAGGAAAAGTATGAATAAGAGGAGGGGGAGGATAAGTAGATGGGGAGGAGGGGAGAGAGGAGGGAGAAGAGAGGCAGCGATGAAGAGAAGAAGGATGAAAAGAGGAGGAAAGGGGAGGAGGTGGAAGAGAAAGGATGGGGCGGGGGGAAGGTAGTGGAGAATATAGTCAACAGGAAAAATAAAAACGCGGCCTGAATTGCCAGCCCAAACACTCTCAGCTTTGCCTGTGTGTGGGTCCTTGGGTCACTCAGACCTGCCTTTTTTTTTTTTTTTTTTTTTTTTTTTGTCAAGAGAGGTCCTCTAGATTCTGCCTGGCTGAGTTCCAGCCAGATGCCTGCTGTTCACTTTAATACTGACGCGTCTCTTCTTGCCGATAGAATTACCACAGAAACCTGAGATCATGCAGAATTCTTTCCTGGCTCAGAAAAAAGCTGAACTTTGCACAGATCACATCTCCAAGACTGTGTTTGCAATAACCCAACTCAAGGGCTCCTCACCCCACAGCCCCTGCCTCAACAAAGGGCTGAAGAGCCCTCTCACATCTCACTTCCCCATTTGCTCTAGTGAACAAATGGGCTGATCAGGGACTACACTATGCCTGCAGACACTTTTAGCTATAGAGTAAATAAATCTGCTGGATGGATATTAAATGAGATAATGAAGTTCCTTTCTGCCTCCAAATTATCTTCTGAGGGGGAGGCTTACCAGAGCCTGAAGCTGGCTCTTGGCCAAGTGGTTCTGAAGAAAAGAGAAGGAAAAGCACCTGCTCTCCACAGGACCACATCAGATCAGTCCACCGCCAGCAGAAAGCTGGGGGAAAGCAGCTACAGGGAGGCAGAGGGAGGGAGGTGAGCAATTGAAGATGTTCCAGGATTTTTAAGCTGAAACATTAGCAGCTGAAGGGCTGCCAAAACACCAAATATGTTTGGTTAGTGGCTGAAAGCAAAGATCAGTCATGATCCAAGGCTGAAGACCTGTGTACCCTGGGCACAACTGGCAGAATCTCTGTGACAGCAGAAGAGGGGCTTCACTTTAGTTCAAGAAACAAAAATAATAAACAAAGGCTGCCCCTGCTGTAAATCAGGCTATACATACACACAAACACACACACACACACACACACACACACCAAAGCAAAGCACCCACCTGTGTTCTCCATGTTCCCAGAAGAGTTCCTCTCAAGGAGGAATTCTCCGAGTTTCTTAGCCCCTGATTAATTTTGAGATGATGCCTGAAACAAGACAGTCTGTAGAGAACCCATCTTCTGCTCCGTCTGCCTGTCTGTCCACCCCAGGATGACATGAGACCCTGAGGATATTATAATCTTAAATGGAGGCAAAGCTAGAGAATCAGAAATTGCATCTAAATGTCTGCCAAGAGTGGGAACAAGAAGACAAAGTTTAGACTTGGGAATCAGTGAGGTTTGGGTTTGAGCCTAGCTCTCCCACTCAGGGTCGGCTTCGCGAGTGTGCAGCCTATGCAGTCACAAAAGGAACCCACACTTGTTTTAATGTTCTGCTGTTGCTCTCATGTGTGCCTTAATTTTTGGGAAAGGTGTTCTGCATTTTCATTTTGCACTGGGCTCTGCAAATTATATGTGGTCCTGTCTCCCCTTTCTCACCCTGGGACCTTGGGACACATTATTTTACCACATGGAGCCTCTGCTGATTCATCTGCAAAATGGATCTGAGAATACTAAGCTCAAAGTGCCACTCAGAGAAACAGATGATCAATGGACACAGAGCCCCTAGTTCTGTGCCCCGGTATATGCGGACATGCCCTCTTCCAGTCTACTTTTTAATCTCTTTAAAATGTTTCATGTATGCTTTGTATACTGTGGAGTTTTTATTTTTAGTAGAGACAGCGGTTTTCACCACATTGGCCAGGCTGGTCTCAAACTCCTGACCTTAGGTGATCTGCCAGCCTCAGCCTTCCATAGTGCTAGGATTACAGAAGTGAGCCACCACACCTAGCCTGGAATTTTTAATCTAATAGTTACCTGCAAGGGCATTGAACTTATGTAATTTAGCTGTTTTCTCACTCTATGTCCTTAAGCAAGTTATTTAATCCCTCTATGCACCTCAGTTTTCCCATCTACAAAATGAGATACAGTAGGGTCATTGTAAGTTAAATGCAGAGATTAAAAAGCACTTAAGACTGTATTTGATGCAATGGACTGAGTAGCATCTCCTCCCCAAAATTCATGTGCTGTGAGAAATGAGTTTCTGTTGTTTGGTTTTTTGTTGTTGTTGTTGTTTTATTATTATACTTTAGGGTTTTAGGGTACATGTGCACAATGTGCAGGTTTGTTACGTATGTATCCATGTGCCATGTTGGTTTGCTGCACCCATTAACTCGTCATTTAGCATTAGGTATATCTCCTAATGCTGTCCCTCCCCCCCCCCCCCCCACCCCACAACAGTCCCCGGAGTGTGATGTTCCCCTTCCTGTGTCTATGAGTTCTCACTGTTCAGTTCCCACCTATGAGTCAGAACATGCGGTGTTTGGTTTTTTGTCCTTGCGATAGTTTACAAAGAATGATGTTTTCCAGTTTCATCCGTGTCCCTACAAAGGACACGAACTCATCATTTTTTATGGCTGCATAGTATTCCATGGTGTATATGTGCCACATTTTCTTAATCCAGTCTATCATTGTTGGACATTTGGGTTGGTTCCAACTCTTTGCTATTGTGAATAGTGCCGCAATAAACATACGTGTGCATGTGTCTTTATAGCAGCATGATTTATAGTCCTTTGGGTATATACCCAGTAATGGGATGGCTGGGTCAAATGGTATTTCTAGTTCTAGATCCCTGAGGAATCGCCACACTGACTTCCACAATGGTTGAACTAGTTTACAGTCCCACCAACAGTGTAAACGTGTTCCTATTTCTCCACATCCCCTCCAGCACCTGTTGTTTCCTGACTTTTTAATGATGGCCGTTCTAAGTGGTGTGAGATGGTATCTCATCGTGGTTTTGATTTGCATTTCTCTGATGGCCAGTGATGATGAGCATTTTTTCATGTGTTTTTTGGCTGCATAAATGTCTTCTTTTGAGAAGTGTCTGTTCATGTCCTTTGCCCACTTGTTGATGGGGTTGTTTTTTTCTTGTAAATTTGTTTGAGTTCATTGTAGATTCTGGATATTAGCCCTTTGTCAGATGAGTAGGTTGCAAAAATTTTCTCCCATTCTGTAGGTTGCCTGTTCACTCTGATGGTAGTTTCTTTTGCTGTGCAGAAGCTCTTTAGTTTAATTAGATCCCATTTGTCAATTTTGGCTTTTGTTGCCATTGCTTTTGGTGTTTTAGACATGAAGTCCTTGCCCATGCCTATGTCCTGAATGGTAATGCCTAGGTTTTCTTGTAGGATTTTAATGGTTTTAGGTCTAACATTTAAGTCTTTAATCCATCTTGAATTAATTTTTGTATAAGGTGTAAGGAAGGGATCCAGTTTCAGCTTTCTACATATGGCTAGCCAGTTTTCCCAGCATCATTTATTAAATAGGGAATCCTTTCCCCATTTCTTGTTTTTGTCAGGTTTGTCAAAGATCAGATAGTTGTAGATATGCGGCATCATTTCTGAGGACTCTGTTCTGCTCCATTGATCTATGTCTCTGTTGTGGTACCAGTACCATGCTGTTTTGGTTACTGTAGCCTTGTATTATAGTTTGAAGTCAGGTAGCGTGATGCCTCCAGCTTTGTTCTTTTGGCTTAGCAATATCCTTGATGAACATTGATGCAAAAATCCTCAATAAAATACTGGCAAACCAAATCCAGCAGCACATCAAAAAGCTTATACACCATGATCAAGTGGGCTTCATCCCTGGGATGCAAGGCTGATTCAACATACGAAAATCAATAAATGTAATCCAGCATATAAACAGAACCAAAGACAAAAACCACATGATTATGTCAATAGATGCAGAAAAGGCCTTTGACAAAATTCAACAACACTTCATGCTGAAAACTCTAAATAAATTAGTTATTGATGGGACGTATCTCAAAATAATAAGAGCTATCTATAACAAACCCTCAGCCAATATCATACTGAATGGGCAAAAACTAGAAGCATTCCCTTTGAAAACTGGCACAAGACAGGGATGCCCTCTCTCACCACTCCTATTCAACATAGTGCTGGAAGTTCTGGCCAGAGCAATCAGGCAGGAGAAGGAAATAAAGGGTATTCAATTAGGAAAAGAGGAAGTCAAATTGTCCCTGTTTGCAGATGACATGATTGTATATCTAGAAAACCCCATTGTCTCAGCCCAAAATCTCCTTAAGCTGATTAGCAACTTCAGCAAAGTCTCAGGATACAAAATCAATGTATAAAAATCACAAGCATTCTTGTACACCAATCACAGACAAACAGAGAGCCAAATCATGAGTGAACTCCCATTCACAATTTCTTCAAAGAGAATATAATACCTAGGAATCCAACTTACAAGGGATGTGAAGGACCTCTTCAAGGAGAACTACAAACCACTGCTCAATGAAATAAAAGAGGATACAAACAAATGGAAGAACATTCCATGCTCATGGGTTGGAAGAATCAATATCGTGAAAATGGCCATAGTGCCCAAGGTAATTTATAGATTCAACACCATCCCCATCAAGCTACCAATGACTTTCTTCACAGAATTGGAAAAAACTACTTTAAAGTTCATATGGAACCAAAAAAGAGCCTGCGTCGCCAAGTCAATTCTAAGCCAAAAGAACAAAGCTGTTGTTTGTTTTTATTATGGCTGCTTGAGCAGACTAATACACTTGGCACATAACTATGATCATTAAAAGCTCATTTTATTATTATGTGTATTTGTTTCTAGTGTGGCTGTAACAAAGTGCCACACATTTGGTGTCTTTAAACAACAGAGGCCGGCCGCTGTGGCTCAGGCCTGTAATCCCCGCACCTTGGGAGGCCGAGGCAGGCGGATCACATGGTCAGGAGTTTGAGACCAGTCTGGCCAACATAGTAAAACCCCGTCTCTAGTAAAAATACAAAAAATGAGCCAAGCGTGGTGGTGGGTGCCTGTAATCCTAGCTACTCGGAAAGCTGAGGCAGGAGAATCACTTGAACCTGGGAAGTGGAGGTTGCAGTGAGCCGAGATCGCACCACTGCACTCCAGCCCAGGCAACAGTGCGAGACTCTGTCTCAAAACAAACAGGCCAGGCGCGGTGGCTCACGCTTGTAATCCCAGCACTTTGGGAGGCTGAGGCTGGAGGATCACAAGGTCAGGAGATCGAGACCATGGTGAAACCCCTTCTCTACTAAAAAATACAAAAAATTAGCCAGGCGTGGTGGCGGGCGCCTGTAGTTCCAGCTACTCGGAGAGGCTGAGGCAGGAGAATGGCGTGAACCTGGGAGGCGGAGTTTGCAGTGAGCCGAGATTGCGCCACTGCACTGCAGCCTGGGCGACAGAGCGAGACTCCGTCTCAAAAACAAACAAACAAACAAAAAACAAACAAACACACAAACAAAAAATCCAGAATGCATTCTCTCACAGTTCTGGAAGCAAGAAGAGTGAGATCAAGGGGTGAGCAGGGCCCTGCTCCCTCTGAAGGCTCTAGGGAAAACTCCTGCCTTGCCTCTTCCCAGCTTCTGGTGGTAGCTGGCTGGCTGTGGTGGCATCATTCCAATTTCTTTCCACCCTCGCATGGCTTTTTCCCTGTGTGTGTCTCTGTGCCCTCTCCTCTTCTTATTAGGACACCAGCCATAATGGATTTAAGGCTCACCCTAATCTAATATAACCTCTTCTTAACTTTAAAAATTACTCTGCAAAAAACTTATTTCCAAATAAGATCACATTCTCAGAGTCTGTTAGGACATAAATTTTTGAGAGGCACTATTTAACCCAGTATACTAGTCACATCCTTTTTAGAAGTGCATAGGGATAAAATGTAAGTTTGTTTAAAAGGGAGGGAGAGGCACATTTATGATCTTCTAAACTGATATGTTCTACTTCTCATCATTCTGCAACTAAGACTCTTCCACCCTGGAAATGCACTGTGAATATGAAGTCCATGTGGCAGTGATTAACTGAATCTTGCTTCATTGACAAGAGTGACACTGAAAGCCAGCCTCAGAGAAGTTGCTGTTTATGGGCTTATTGAACCAGTATCTAGTGAAGGCCTACCCTGTGCCCATAGGATATAATCACAAACTAAACAGTCATAAATCCTGTTCTCATGAAGCTTATACTCTATTGTGAGTGAAGAACAATCAAAAAGAATAACAAGTAAATATGTTGTACAATAGAGATAATTCGGTGGGGGAAGATAATGCAGGGAACATGGGAAGGAAGGTTTGGAGGGAGGGGTGCAATTAGAGTCACCCACTCATCACTTACCCAGGACTTCCCTGGTGTCAGCACTAAAAGTTTTGCATCTCAAAAAATCCCTCCGACCTGGGTGAACCAGGATGGTTTGACACCCATAGTGCAATTTCAGAGAGGGTCCTGAGAAAGGGCTTACTGAGAGGCCTGGAGGAGATGAGGAAGTGGAACTGATCCATAGAAACAGCTTGGGGGGCACGGCGACAGGCAAGGAAAAGCCCACGTTCTAAGCCCTGAGGAGGGTGTGTGCAGCAGGCATTCTCTTGTTCTCTTGAGCAAGTCAGGTGATAGAACCTGACTTGTGCTGCCTTAGGGGTGAGCCAGCTGCATCAGCATGTCTTGGGTACTTTCTATTTGAGACAGGGAAAGACTTGGGCCACAGCTCCTGGCCACACAACATGCACAAAGAAGGCTGGAGCTGGTTCCTGCCTTTAAACCAGCATGGCAGGGTCAGTGGCTGATGGAGAGAAGGGCCGGAGTGCCAAATATTACAGGACCTCATGGACCACAGCAAATGCTTTGGCTTTTACTGTGAGACTGATGGGGATGGCTACAAGGGTTTCCAGCAGAGAAGTGATGTAACCTAACTTCTATTTTAACAGGGTTCCTCTCAGCTCTGTGTGAAGAACAGGGTCAAGAGTGGAAGAAGGGAGCCAATTAAGAGGCTTATTTCAATAAAAGAAAATGGATGAGGGTGGCTAGGACCAAGGAGGTGACGAGACAGAGTCAGAACCTGAATGTCTTTAAAGATAGGGCTAAGGATCTGCTGATAGATTAGATGTGGGTTATATGGGTTTTATTCTGAAGCAACTGGCAAAATGGAGACACCACTAACCAAGATGGGGGTCGATGAGGAGGATCAAGGGGCCAGCTTTGATAATGGCAGATCTGAGACACCTGTCAGACCTATAATAAGGACATCACGTAAGCAATTCCATACTGAGTCTGAAGGTCAAGGCAGGGCATGCAGTTAGGAGTTTTCAGCGAAGAGATTGTATTTACAGCTGTAAGACACAATGATACCACAAGGAAATGAGTTAGATGGAAAAGAAAAGAGGTCTGAGGCCTGAGCCCTGAGGCCCACCTATGATATAAGATAATGGTGGAAAGAAGGAATTAACCACAGAGACTGGTGAAGCAACACCAGTGAAGTGGAAGTAAAATCTGAAATGGGGGAAGCCAAGTAGGAACAAAGGTATAAGAGGAGTAGAGCCAATCAGCTGGGTCCGGTGCTGCTGGTAGCCCAAGAGAAGCGAGGCTGAGGACAGCCAGCAGCATGGGACATAGAGGGCCTCCAGGACCTGGAAAGGAGCAGTTTCAGTGGAATGGCAGGACCAGGCTTAGGAAAAAATGGGGAGGAGGAAATTGGAAGCAATCAGTCTAGACAACTCTTTTCAGAAGTTGTACAGCAAAAAAAGGAGACAAGTAGAAAGGAAAGTAATGTCAAGAAAGACTGCTGTAGGATAAGAAATTTCACAGCAGGCTGTATGCCGATGGGAAAGATCTAGCAGAGAGGGTGAGATGGATGGAGTCAGGGACAAAGGAGGATGCTGGAGCAGCATGCCTACGTGACAAGGGATGGACCTGTAAACATCTGTGGGGCTCGGCCCTCACTAGGAGCACTGAGAGTTCCTCCCCACACCTGGAGAGAGGCACATGTGTGTACACAGATGCAAGTAAGTGGAGTAAGCTGTAGAAGTGCCTGTAGAAGCAGGTGTGAACTACTATAATCTCCTGCCAAAGGTTCACTCCAGACATGAGTTTAAAACTGTGCCCTGTGCAGCCTTGGAGCTGAGCCAGCTGCATCACCAAGTCTCAGGTACTTTCTCCTTGAAACAGGAAAATACCTATGCCACAGCCCCTGGGCACACAACATGTAAGAGGAAGGCTCGAGCTAGTTCCTTGCCTTTAAATCAGTATGTCATAAGCAATTTCTTAAACCAGAGATGAGCACACTTTTCCTGTCTTCTCCAGGCATTTCTCCAGCCCACTCCACTTACCTGCACCTGCCCCTGTGTGCACATATGTGCCTTTTCTCCAGGAATGGGGAGAAACTCTCAGGGCTCCTCGTGAGGGCTGAGCCCCACAGGCGTGCATAGGTCCCATCTGTTGTCACCTAGGCATGCTGCTCCAGCATTCTCCCTTTTTCCCTGGCTCCATCTATCACCCTCTCTGCTAGATCTTTCCCACTGGCATACAGCCTGCTGTAAAATTTCTTTTTGATTATTCTTCACCCACAATAGAGTATAAGCTTCATGAGAACAGGATTTATGCCTGTTTAGTTTTGACTTTGAAGCCAAAAAGTATGTAGTGTAAAAGCAGAGGAGACCCAACCCAGCTGTGCTGAACCACACAGAACCACGTTCTAGCCATTGGCCCATGCTGTTCCCAAGAATTTGGGAAAGGGCGTGAACATGTAAACTGAGTACTACAGATCTGGAAACTACATCGTCAAGAGATTACTTTGGGGAAATTCAAAGGAGATTTGGGAAATAGGAGAGATTAAGAACCACTTCTGAGTACCATCACTTGAAGGGCTGGCCCATGGAGAAGGGTTTGGCTCTTTCTATATTGCCCCAGAGCTGCCATCTCAGCCCAAAGGCATAATGGATCGACAGAGGAAGGATCTCTCATTCACAGGTTTCCCAACAGAGGCCTGAGCTGACTGGGAAGAGCTCAGGTCCCCAGGGAGTGAATCCCTACCAGCCAGCATAGATAGGAGTAAAATGGATGACCTGGAACTAAATCCTGTTCATCTATGACCTGTCTGTGCCCCACCACCACCAAAAATGTGAGGCTTGATTCTTTGAAAAGCCTCAACTGCAAACTCCAGGTTAAAGTCTCAGCAGGGTAGATATTTAGAAAGTTGAGGAATGTGGGAAGGCTTCCTGTGTAATCAGAGGTGGAGACATGCTGTGTTTCATGAGGCATAGAGTGAACTTTGACATGCAGGTCACAAAAATAGAACAGGCTACTTTATAATGGGATTGTGTACTATCATAGCCCCTACCATACATGAACACTTACAGATGTTAAAAGCAAGGAGACAGGAGGCTTTGACGTTTCACCCTCCTAAATCATTTCAAACTGGGGAATTCAAAGCCAACGCATCCCATGGGTCTCTCTAATAATCATATCTGAGAATGGGAATTGAAATGTGCAGTGGTTTATTCAGCGCTTAGGTAGAAGACACCACAGAACCATGTAGTTTAAGTTCAAATCTGGAAGAGAAGTTCAAATCCACATTAACTCCAGCCCTCAAAGCAGCATGCACTTGTCCATGATGTGTGGGGATGTGCAACTCAGGACACGGCAAGCTCATCAAAGGCAAAGACTTTGTATCCCTAGCTCAGTGCCTGGAATATAACATTCAATAACTACCTACTGGATGAATAAATGAATGAATGACTTGACTATCCCCCAGGCAGCTCATTCTCTTCCTTTAAAGTGGTGCTTCTCTAACTCATGCATGAACTAGAACTACCTGGAAGGCTTGTTAAAACACAGGTTGCCAAGCCCCTTCCCCAGAGTTTCTGAGTCAGTAGGACTGAAGGGGCCACAATTTTGCAACTCTACCAATTTCCCAGGTGATGCTTATGGGACCACACTTTGAAAATCACTGCTTTAAGGCAAGGTAGCAGGAAAGGCAGGCATGACTTTGGAGTCAAGCAATCAAGATTCAAATTCTGTTCTGACTCTTCTTAGCTGGGTGGCCTTTAGCAATTCCGTCAACCCCTCTGTGCCTCAATTTCCTCCTACATAAAATGGGGACAAAATACTGACTGCACAGGGTTGCAAGGTATATTATGGATATCGGGTGAAGCTTTCTTAAACTGCACTGAGGTAAGAAGCCATCCAAATATCACCTAGTGTTTCCAAGGAATATTAACAATTATCAGTGCATCCCAGACCGTTAGACTTGGGGTACAAGGAAACATGCAACGTTGTACCCACCCCCCAAAATTATACTGTCCACTTGGTATGCCAAACATCAATCATTCAATATAAAGTGGCAATGACAGACGAGGGCTGATGGTGCAAAGAGAGGTACCCACGAAGATTCCTCAGAGGAGAGGCCAGGCACAGAGATACATGCTTCAACTTGTCTAGGTAGCCCACAGACATTGAGATTAGCAAGCCTATTGGAGTTTAGGGAATGTCTTTACTCTTAATAGCATATATTTGGTTTTATGTAATCATTTTAACAGCTTTGTTGTGTTATACTTGATTCAAAAACCTGCATATAAAATATACAATTTGATAAGTTTTGATATGTTTAGACACCCATGAAACATCACCAAAATTAAGATCCTGAACATATCCATCATTCCCAACAGTTTATTCATACCTTTGTAATTCCTTCTTCCTGCTCCTCCCCGTCCCCTCATTCCAGTGCAACTATTGACCTGCTTTCTATTACAATAGGTTACTCTGCATTTTCCAGAATTTTATATAAATGAAATAATCATGATAGGTACTCTTTAATATCTGGCTTCTTTCACTTAGTGTAATTTGTTTGAGATTTATCATTGTTGTGTGTTTCAAGGGTTCATTATTTTTGTTATGGAGTAGTTTCCAATTTGGGGCAAATAAATTTGCAAATTTTTTTATTTCTTAAAGTTTTATTTTAATTGACAAATAATAATTATACATATTACAGAGTACAATGTGATGTTTTGATACGTGTATATAATATGTAATGATCAAAACAGAATAAGTAGCATATTCATTACCTCGAACATTTATCATTTGTGATAAGAAAATTTAAAATCCTTCCTTCTAGATGTTTTTAAATATACAGTATATTATTATCAGTTATAGTCACTCTACTGTACAATAGAACAGATCTTATTCCTCCTATCTAACTGTAAGTTTGTACCCATTGACAAGCATCTCCCCACCCCCTTTTCACCCCTGTTCCCAGTCCCCAGTAACCACCATTGACTCTCTACTTCTATGAGTTCAACTTTTGTAGATTCCACATATGTGTGAGATTATGTGACATTTGTCTTTCTGTGCCTGGCTTATTTCACTTATCATAATGCCCTCCAGATTTATCCATGTTTTCTAAAATGACAGGATTTCCTTCTTTTATGGCTGAATAGTATTCCATTGTGTATATATAACACATTTTTTAAATTTACTCATCCATTGATGGAAACTTAGCAATCTCACTACTGGGTGTATATCCAAAGGAAATGAAATCAATATGCCAAAGAAATGTCTGCACTCCTGTGTTCACCGCAGCATTATTCACAATTGCCAGGATATGAAATCAACTTAAGTGTTCAACAATAGATGAAGGGAAATATTATATGTGAGCTTATAGCTTGTCAATCTTTGGAGCTTAGAAATTCTTGATGCATAACACCAAGCCAATATGAAATAAGTGCATGTGATAGACAAGCATGTGGTATAATCCAAAACTATTTTTGACTTTCTTGACTCCCCTTCTCTGCCCCGTGACTGCCCCGAACACAAACACACACACACATGCACACATGTGGACACATATATACACATAAACACCACACACGTACACATATGTGCATGACTCTACACAAATGCACACATGTGGATGCACATGTACATAAACAACACGTGTGTGCACACCCACACACAGGCACACATACATGTGGACACAGGCATGAAAACAACACACACATGCACACATGCAAATGCATACTCACACAAATGCATGCATGTGGACACATATATGGACATGCATGTGCACATAAACATCACACATGCACACATGTACTGTACACATGTAGACACACACACATCACTACAAATGTGCCCACATGTGTGTCCACACACATATGTATGCAGGTGGACACACATGCACATAAACACCATACACACATATATGCACATATACACCCACACCCAACATGCAATATGCACACATAGTTGCACACAGGCACACACACACAAATCTACATCTGGGACTAGCAAATGTTAGAAGCTAATTTGCAGGAAGGCCGCACAGCACCAATTTTGTTGATTCTATCACCACCAATATAATCTTTCAAAATATCCATATATCTGACTCCATCCCTAACCCAAGCCATTGTCATCGCCTGCCTGGATCTTGCAGTAGGTCTCCCCTCATGTTTCCCTCCCCTCATGACAGTAAGAATGACTTTTCCAAAATCCAAACCTGACTCGGTCTCTTTCTGCCTACACCCTTTCAGTGCTTGTCACTACTCTTAGCATAGAGACCCATTGTCTTCAATATCATCTGTGTGTCCTCCAGGGCCTTGCGTGTTCTGGCCCCCACTACCTCTCTCAGCTCTTTTCCTTCAACTTATAGCCTGGCTTACCACATTGTGGCCAAACTGGCCTCATCTTCACTCTTTTGACCTCCTGTACATTCTCCCCAACCTCCAGACCTCATCTATGCTGGCCCCTATTTCTGGATGCTCCCCTTCCCGTGCCCCTACCTTCCCCAACACACACAAACTCATACACTCACTGCTAGAAAAACCCCTCCTCACCCTTTAGAGCTGAAGCTAGAAATCACTTGCTGAGAGATCCCTTCCAAGATCCTCCAGATTAGATCAAAATGGCCTGATCTCCTCATCCCTCTACCCTGTATATTTCCAACATAAATTCTATTAAAATTGAACTAGGGCATGTTCTGTGTATTTTTAACATCTGACCTCCCTACTTGGTAGAGCTCATGTATCTTGTTTATCCAACATATAAGAACTCAATGAATAGTTACTGTATTAATTTCCTACTGCTGCTATAACCAATGACTACAAATTTAGTGGCTTGAAACAACAGAAATCTATAATCTTACTGTTTAGCGATCAGAAATCCAAAATGAACCTTACAGGGCTGTGCTCCTTCCAGAGGCTCTAGGGGAGAATCTGTTTCTTTGCCTTTTCTAGCTTCTAGAGACTACCTGCATTCCTTGGTTCATTGCCCTCTCCCTCCTACTGCAAAGCCAGCAATCACATCACTCAGACTTCTATTTCCACCATAACAACTTCTTCTCTAATTGTCCTGCATCCCTCTTTCACTTATAAGGACTTTGTGGTTAGATTGAGCCCATCCAGATAATCCAGGAAACCTCCCCATCTCAAGATCCTTTGCCTTATCACATCTGCAAAGTCCTTTTTGCCATGTAAGGTGACATTTGCACAGGTTCCAGGAATTAAGACATGGGCATCTTTGGGGCCTAGGTTCAGGAAGCATTATTCTGCCTACCACCATTGCTAAATAAGACACCAAGGTTTCCCTCTCTTAGCATTAAAACCCAAACCACAGGTAAAGGTAGAGGAAATGTCCCAGGATAGCGCCCATTCTTTCATTTAATCATTCATTCATTCATTCATCTCTACACTCTGTCTAAGTGCTGAATAGTAAACACAACAGGGGAAAATACATGCTCCGGGAATATTACATTCCCATGAGGAAGAGGACAATAAATAAGCAATATCAGGGATAAGTGCTAAGGAGAGAAGGTAAAACAGGGAAGGAAGATAAGAATATGTATGTGGGGATGGGATGCTGTGTTCAGTTTTAAATAAGGTGGTCAAGAAGAGTGCACTGCAAAGATGAGATTTGAAGAAAGACCTGTAGGAGGTGAGGGAGTAAGCCACGCAGTTGTCCGAGGGAAGAGTAGCCCCGCAAGGGAACGACAGGTGCAGAAGTCCTGAGGCAAAGCAGGCTTTGCTTGTTCTCCGGTCAGTGTGGCAAGGGGCAAAGGAGATCAGTGCAGCTGGAGCAGAGTGAGAGAGGGAGACAATAAGAGAGGGGATAGGTCTTGGCAAGCCTTGCAAGTCACAGTGAAGACTGGTTTTGGCCTTGAGTAAAACAGAAAGCCACAGGAGGTTTTGCACAGAGCAGGGACAGGATCTGACTTACATGTGAAGCGGCGGACCTACTTCTTAAAGAGTACCAATTTACACCCACCACCACTCCTGACTCTTAGCAAGTGCTCATTAAATATATGTGACTGGCTGAAAGCATGATTCTCAGAGAGAAAAGCAGATAACTAGAGGATACTGAACCATCAGAGGTAGCTCATCGTGAGCCAGGGGCCTGTTTTCAGGAGCCAAGGCTGCCGGAGGAATAAATGCCAGGGCTAACACCATTGCCTGGCTTTCTTTCAGTTGCTTGGTGAAGACCGATTTCAAGACATTGAAAAGATTAAGACCATTGGCAGCACCTACATGGCCGTGTCAGGCCTGTCACCTGAAAAACAGGTAAAGGACTCTTTGAACTTAGCCACAAGGCATGGCAGGTGTCTTGCTGTTGTCATGTCCCTGACAGTGGTGAAGCCTCTGTCGCCAAGATCCTTGGGGAAAGATGGGGAGAAAATCTAATGGACTGGATTATAATCGTTATGTGATGTGGATTTGCCCCCAAGGTAGGTAGAGTCTACCAGATGAAGCCATGCTGCTTTTTTGAGAAACTTCTAGACTTTGTTCTGAACCTCATTGTTCCCTTGAACAAAATCAAGAGCCAAGAAATACCCTATTGTGATTTAGTTGTGGATCTTACTAAACCCCTAATACTAACCTCTTTCTTCCTATTCTTGTTTTGTCTTTCAAAAGTCTTATGTAATAATAACAACAGCTGCTGCTTTTTGGAGTGTTGACTGTGTTCCAGGCACTGGTGTTAAATAGCAACACTGTCTACCTTCCAGGGTTAATGGATGAATTATCTCAGATAATGCCATGCTCCCCAAGCAAAGCTTTGCATCTAGTAAAGTCCTCAATTAGTGTTATATGAATATGAGTCCAAGATACTTGGGGAAATGTAATTCTCATCAATTTCTTCCAATCCTTCCTATGCTTTTTTCCAACTAAAAACAATAAAATACTTCAAGAGTGACTACCTGGGATGAAACTCATGCTGGTTATTATTTGGTACGTGTGCAGCAGGGATCAGAAAACTACAGCCCACAGGTCAAATCTGGCCCACCATCTGTTTTTATAAATAAAAGTTTATTGGAAAACAGCCATGCCCGTTCATTTATATTTTGCCTATTGCTCCTTTCAAGCTAAAATGGCAATGTTGAGTGTCACAACAAAGACCATATGATCCACAAAGCTTAAAATATTGGCTATCTGGCCTTTATTGAAACTATTTGCTAACCTCTGTTCTACAGGGGCACAAAGTTTTCTCATATAAAAAGTCTTATTCAATACCTATGAGGTAGGAAGGGCAGGTATGCTCATCCCCATTTTATAGATTTGGAAACTGAGGTTCAGAGAGGCCCAGAGGCTTATGCAGCACTTCCCTTAGGAGTTTTGTAAGCAAATGTATCCGTTAAACACACACTGTGAGCAATTCAAAGGAAATAGACACAGTTCTTAGATTGGAAAAGCTACACATACATAGGATCACATACACACACACATACCCATACCCACATACACTCACACCCACCCACACATCCACACACCCCCAACACACACGCATATACACACATACACTCACACCCATTCACACACATGCCAGTGAGCATACACTAAGGAATTGATGCTACATCAACCTGAACAGACAGGTGTAGATGTGGAAGAAGGAACACAATGACCCACATATACTACACTCTTGCAAGCAAATCTCATGTCTTCCCATGTTCTGAGATACCAGTGACTTGAGTGTAGAGGGGCTCACCCACATGACTATTTCCTTTAAGGGATGTGCAGGTAGGGTTGGGTTAGGACGTAAAGCCCCTGCTGCAGAAATGTTAATGTTCCCCCACATTCCGCAGTAAATGAATTCTTCTCCTCATGTTTGCTTCAGCAATGTGAAGACAAGTGGGGACATTTGTGCGCTCTGGCTGACTTCTCACTTGCCCTGACAGAAAGCATACAGGAGATCAACAAGCATTCATTCAACAATTTTGAACTCCGGATTGGTGAGTAGCAGCTGCAGGTGGGGCCTGATAGAGCCAGCTGACCTTGCTCCAACAGACCCTCCCCTGCCTTGGGCATCAATCCAAGGAAGCTTTTTCCTGCAAAATGCAATAGATCTAGCATGACCCTGCCAAGGATAGGGATAGGGTCAGCTCAGGCCTTTCTTACTTTCCTCTCAGTCAAGATGCTGGAAACAAGAGTAGGATACTGGCTTGTGTGCAGCAATACAAAGCAGCCAGCCTTTGGCAAATGCTAGACTATTGTGAAACCCTCTTCCAACTTGCCTGCCCATGCAAGGTCGTGCATAGAGATATAGCTGACTAATCAGTCATTTAATTCTGACTCCTGGGTAGCTCAATGCTAGTGGTCAATGTATTGCTCTCAGGGTCTTCAGGATAATTCCTTCAGACAAAAGCAGGATTCTACTCCTGAGGATGGCAGATACTATATTTCCAGGGATAGGCTTTACTCAGCCACAAAGCTCACCCTTTCTTTGGGCTTAAAGACACCACTGCTCAAAGCAACAACATAACATTAATCACTGCAATCAATAATAATCCTTTATAATTTGCCATTCCTTCCACATCTCTACTGAGCCTCAATGACCTCCTAAAATGCAGTCTGAAAACCCCTGGTCTAGTCCACATTCTCATTCTGTAGATGAGTAAATGTGGGCCTAGAAAAAGGGTGTAACTAGCCTAAGATCACACAGCCAAACAGTCACACCAGCAGCAGCTCCGGCATTTCCTAACTCTGAGACAATGACATTCTGGCTGCCAGAGTGTAGTTTAAAATAACTTTTGCTACAGTCCTCACATTGTAGACATCTTCTGGTTGATATGCCATTTTACTTTATCTGCTTCTCCCTTAGCAGCTTTCAAGAAAAAGAGGTCAAGAAATACCAATATCTGACTTGTCAGATCTCAGGAATGCCATATGTCTTTGTTCTTTGCATTAAAGGGCTTATATTTTGTTTTTGATCTATGGATGGGATGTTCAGCGCTTGTTCCCACATCTTCCATCAATCTTATCAATGTCATTTCTGAAATTGTTGACTACACAATTGAACCAGGAATAAAAAGGGAACTGTAATGCTGAACAGAGATATTCTAAGTAAATTCTGAAGATGTTGCCAAATCAGGGTCAACCCTTGCCATGACATATTATACTCCTAGTATAGTTTCACTGATCTCAGAGGTTGGAAAATTAACTTCCCAACTGAATTAAGCATCTCAATTTGTGTTTTGGGTCTGCTGTAACCAGCTGTATGACTTTGGGTGAATCATTTAAACCTTCTGTGTCTCCGTTTCCTCCTATGTAAGCTGGGTGTTAAATTATTACCTCCTCTGCATCCCTATCTCACAATAATAATATGAGAATTAAATGGGATATTGGCTGTCAAAGTTCTCTGCAAATTTTAAAGAGCTAACTATCATTGTGATTCCCATGTACTCCATAGAGTGAGATTTTCAAATTTTCAGTCACTTATATCAGTGTGTATATGTGTCTTGCTTTTGCCTCAGCCTAGAATAATCTTACTGAGATATCTGCATGGCTATTCCCACCACTTTCTTCAAATCTCTGCTCAACAAGGTCTTTGCTAACCCCCTGACTCCAAAATATACTGTCTTCCATCTTTCTCAATTATTTTACCCTCATTGATTTTTCTTTGTAGCCCTAATCATTCATTAATATTATATTACATTTGTAAAATTATTTTCTATCTCTCCCCAGTAGAAGGTAAATTCCACGGGGACGAGGGCTGTTATTTCTTTCCTTTCCCACCATATCCCCAATGCCTAGGATTGTACCTGGCTCATAGCAAGTGCCTAGTCAATGTTTGTAGAATGAAATAATTGTCTTTTAGAAAGAGACATACATGCCCACTAACAGGTTTAGTGAAATGCTACCATTTCTAGAATTCTATGCTTCCTAGTGGAGGAGGCACTGAAACTGTCTTTAAAAGTATTTACCAGATAAACTGTGAAAGTGTGGGGAAGTAATAGCCCAAGCAGGGGGAAAGTCAGGACAAAAGCACAAAGGTGGGTACTGGCTGGAAGGTTAGGAAAACTCCAGCAGTTCAGTGTAGATATAACGCAGCAGTAAGGAAGAGAGTGGGATAAATGAGGCTGGAAAATCAGGCAGAAGCCATATCAGAGAGGTTCTGGATTGTGATTCTAAGGATCATTGGCTTTATCCTGTAAGTGAAAGGAGCCCTGGAAGATATTTAAGTGGGTCGTAACTTGATCAGATGTGCAACTTGATCAGAAAGAGCCCTCCCACTCCTGCAGCAGTGTGGAGGATGAGCTCAAGGAGACAAGGGAGGAGACAGGGAGGACAGTTAGAAAGCCATCGCCATGGACCAAGGGAATGATGCTGAGGACCTGGGCTAAAACAGCGAGGGAAAAGGCCTGTCCAGGCTCTCAGAGCACAGTGTCAGCAGAAGCAGGAGATCCTAGGGTCCTGACTTCTGGTCCATGCTCTGATCATCCCACAGAGACAAGTCAGTGCTCATATGACAATAATAATTAAATTCAATTGAACACTCACTGGTTGCCAGGCACTATGCCACAGTGGCTTTACTTGTATTATCTCATTAAATCTGCCTTTAATTATTTCCATTCTACTGATGAGAAAAGTGAGGTCCTAATAGGTTCATTAACTGACCCAGGTGATACATCTAATAAGTGACTGGGGGCAGGATCTGGACCCTCCCGTTCATCCACAGAGACCGCATACATAGTGATCACTGTCCCAGAGAGGGGTCCAGACACCCCATTGTCCGTCCTCTCCCTCTGACTTCTTGCTCCTTTTGTTCACCCCCCAGGCATCAGCCACGGTTCAGTGGTAGCTGGCGTTATCGGCGCTAAGAAACCACAGTATGACATTTGGGGCAAAACTGTGAACCTGGCAAGCCGAATGGACAGCACAGGGGTTAGTGGCCGGATCCAAGTCCCAGAGGAGACCTATCTCATCCTGAAGGACCAGGGCTTTGCCTTTGATTACCGAGGGGAGATCTATGTGAAGGGCATCAGTGAACAGGAAGGAAAAATCAAAACGTACTTTCTCCTGGGAAGAGTCCAACCCAACCCATTCATCTTGCCCCCAAGAAGACTGCCTGGGCAGTACTCCCTGGCCGCGGTTGTCCTGGGACTTGTCCAGTCCCTCAATAGGCAAAGGCAGAAGCAGCTACTCAATGAGAACAACAACACGGGAATCATCAAGGGTCATTATAACCGGCGGACTTTGTTGTCACCCAGCGGGACGGAGCCTGGAGCCCAAGCTGAAGGCACCGACAAATCTGATTTGCCATAAAAGCGTTTTCTTTCTGTTTCTTTTTTTTGTATTTCTTTTATATATAAAATAAATATACTAATAAAAAGGTTTAATTTTTTTTAGAACAAGGATGGTTTCATTGGTCTTTGAATGTACAAGATCAAGGACACAATTTGAGGTTCTCTTCAAATGTTCCCTTCACAAATATTTATTGGTCACCTCTTGTGTACAAGGTTTATTGGGAAGCAAAGATAAATGAGATCTAGTTTCTGACTTTGAGAGTTTGAGAGACTTAACAGCTAGGTGGAAAAGAGGGACATGTGAAGTGAACAGAAACTCCATACAGTCAGATACTCACCACCATCTGCTATTTTTGAGCACTTGACATGTGCCAGACCAAGCGCCAAATTTTTTACATAATGACCTCCTGTAATCCTCACAGCACTTGACCAGTACATTCTTCAGTATTTGCTGGGCAACTGCAATGTGCCTATGGCTGTCCTATGCTCCAGGGAAATCCTAGCAAAAGTGTTTCCCTTACAGAGCTAACATTCTGGTTGGGGAATAATATATAATATTCCTATTAACCAATACATAAATAATCTGCTTTCAGATCAAGGTAGAGGCAACAAACAAAATTAAGTTGGCCACTTGGGATAAAGAATGGGGAGACAGGGATGCTGATTTAACTGAGTCACCAGGGAAGGCTTTTTTGAAGATGTGATGCCAAAGATTGGCCCTAAATAATAGAAAGAGGTGACCCATAAGACCTGAGAGAAAAGTTTCACAAGAAAAAGTAACAGCAAGTGCAAAAGCCCAGAGAGGGATCAAGTCCAGCACATTGGAGGAACAATGAGAAAGGCAATGGGTAAGTGAGCTACTGTGGGCAAGCACACTGTTTCCTGGAAGATACCTACGTGCTTATGACCACAAGACTGCCAGGAAAATTTCATACAGGTGAGAAAGCCCAGAAAAATTAAAGGATTTGGCCAAGGTCATGTAGTTAGTTGTAGAACTAGCTTCATAACTATATTGTTCAATAAAAGCCAACTGCTATAACAAATAACCCCCAATCTTAGTGGCTAAAACACAATAAAAGATGTATTTCTTGCTCATGTTCTATTGGATATGTGTCAAGGGGTCTCCTGTGCAATTTTCGGGGAGCCTAACCTCCTTCTGCATTAGGGTTCTCTTCTTGGCCCTCTCTATCCAGCCAACTGAGGAGAAAAAAGGGAAAGGAACAGGAATCACTTAGAAGAACTTAGCTACCAGGCATACATCATCTTTCTGTCCCACCTCACTGCAGGGGAAGTTAGGGAATGGATGATTCCTGTGTTCCCTTACCAAAAGGAAAAGTGAAATGTAATTGCCTATGCCACAGACACCTGAGTCTTTCTGAGCCCAGAGTCCATGTTTATAAACACTAAGCTATTCTGATAAGCACTATGTTGGAGGTACAAGGTTTAAGTAATTGAATGAGAATTACAAAATCCCAATCATTCTCTAAACACTTGACTCTGAACACCATCCCATTTAAAAGAAACTTAATGCCAGGTAACAAATCCACAGTAGATATACCCTCAAAAAAACATCTACCTGAGGCATCTCAAGTGGGACCCTAATGTTAGAAGTGAAGCTGTCTTCTCTTGAGGCACAAACCAGAGAGGGAATTGATTCAGGTAAACCTTGAACTTTGAACCACATTTGGGATGCTGTTTGCTCTAGGAAATAATATACACATCAAAGAAGTATGCCCCCCTCCAAATTCATGCAAGGCCCCAATAGAATGTGAAGATGACATGTGAAAAGCCTCAGTGTACTGTAAAGCCCTCTACCAATGCCAGAGGCTGTTACAATCTTCATAGACTCAGAGAATCCGAGGTCAGGAAAGCCCCATGGGTTGTTCAGTCCAATGGACTGAGGACATTTAAACAAAGTAAAGCTTCATGCCTGCTGAGACTTGGAACCACCAGATGCAGGTGGGAAGCTGAGCTCAGGTAGGTCGAGGCTTGGCAAACAAAGCTAGCAAAAAGGCTGGCCTCCAAAAGTTACTTAGGCTGTGAAGGCACAGTATCTAAAAAAACAGAAAACTTGATGTAGATCATCAAGTTCTGGTCTACCAAAGAGCATAAGGCCCATCTCAAAACCATAGCCCATATCAACAGCGACTCCAGTAGGCAGACAAGCCATGGTGAGCTGGATCCACCCCCAAGAAGAGTGGCTAGTAGGGAAAGACTTCGTTTCTAAACACTGAGCTAGGACTCAGGACAAAGTCCCTGGACTAGAATAATTTGGCCCTAGGCAAGATAACTGGGCAGAAACTAAGGTAAGAACCATCAGGCATGTGGATGCCGCCAATTTGGGGGTGACAGTGGGGTTACCACTGTAAAGCTTCACCCAGAACCTGTTCCTGACTCAATGATGTCAAGCCTCAAGATACAACATATGGAGGAGGTGGACACTCCATCCTGGGTCTGGGAGGTGTGACTTCATTCAGGACTCCAGGAAATAGAGGAGCAAGGAGACATGATGATGCCGAGAATTCCCATCAGATTGCCAAGGAGCCCATCAAGCGGGCATCTGGCCTCTACTCCAATTCACCTAGCACCAAAAAATTGAGTCCCTTCCCTCTGGATCAGCACATTCATTGGAACCAGCAGATGTGGTCTTTCCATACTAAGGCAAAAGGACAAGAGACAGAACCATAAACTGGCTCATGGTTGAATAGCTAAGCAAACAACCCTCTTCATGAGCCTTGCACAAGTCCGGAGGGGGCCATGAAGGCACATGCTCTTCTTGAATTAGAAGTATGTTTCTGTTTACCTACACTTTTGGTCCATTCAGCTCACTTAGTAGAAGAACCTGAAATGTCAAGTGATTTCTGGGAAGCCTGGCATAGTATTTTAGACAGGGATATCAATCTTACCTTTTCCTTCTCCGAACTATGCCTGTGAGATGTGGGGTTTGATTTTAGAAATGTCAAGGATAAACACATGCCAAGGGAATGGTGCCCGAAATGCTGAAATACAAGGAGAAACTCAATAAGGTTTAGTTGAGGATCTCTCAATAACTCTGTATTCTTGACTTACTCTTCTGGGAGCTGATCCAGGTGGGTCCTCCCACCATTCATCAGCCTGTGTAGGAAAAGCACAGTCTCTCGTGAGATAAGCACAGCCTTGCCTAGACATTGGGAAAGGTATCTGTAGCTTTCATTCAAGGACTGGGTTTGAGGAGCTGCTGCCTCCCAATCTGCCATCACATAAAGCCAGGTAGGTCACCTTGAGCTCAGAAATGCCCCCACACCAGTTTCACCAATTCCTTCCTTTTTTAGGAACCATGGGAGTGTAGCTGCTTTCCACTGGACATTATAACTATGTTGTCATCTCCATTTTACAAATGAGGAAACTGAGGCACAAAGAGCTTGAGCAACTCACCCAAGGTCTAGCAACTGGAAAACAGGGATTCAAAGCCAGGTGGTCTAGCTCAAGAGTCCTGTCCTTAAACACCACTGTTGAAGCTTGTAAGGGGGTGAATAATGTTCATTAAATGAAAGTTGGATGTCTGAGTAGACTACCCACTTGCATGCTGCAGGCTGTGTGAACGGGTAAGCTGTGCAAAACTCTGGAACGACAGCCATTCCGACAGCCTGGGGCCACTTGTTCTGATCCCAAACAGCTTCATCCTCTTCCCCCAATGGGTTAAAGAACAATTTTTATTTTCTTTCTGTCCTGTGATATGAAAAAGGTCAGAAAGTACTGGGCTGACCATTCAGAGGCAGTTTCTTGAGGTGCACAGGCTTTGGTTTGAATGCTATATTTATCACTTACCAGCTGTTTGATGCTGGGCATGCAGCAGGACATCTGTGTGCCCCAGACTCTTTACCTACCATCTGGGCATCAGAAAGGAAGCTGTTGTAATTTAGAATCCCAAAGTTGTAAGACTTGAAAAGTATGGGAAACATATCATATACAGGAATATCTCATTTTATTTCACTTCACTTTATGTATTTCACAGATATTGCATTTTATTACAAATTGAAGGTTTGTGGCAACCCTGCCTCAAGCAAATCTGTCACAGTCATTTTTCAAATGCATGTGCTCGCTTTGTGTCTCGTGTCTCATTTTGGAGATCCTTGCAATATTTCAAACTTTTTCATTATTATCATATGTGTTATGGTTATCTGTGGCCAGTGATCTTTAATGTCACTATGTATTCTTTTTGGGGTGCTACAAACTGCACCCATATAAGATGGCAAATTTAATCAATAAATGTCATGTGTCCTCTGGCTGCTCCACTGACCAACCATTCCCCAATCTTGCTGCCTCTCCTTGGGCCTCCCTATTTCCTAAGACACAACAATGTTGAAATTACGACAATTAATAACCATACAATGGCCTCTAAGAGTTTAAGAACCTGTATTAATCCATTTTCATACTGCTGATAAAGACATACCCAAGACTGGGCAATTTGAAAAATAAAGAGGTTTAATGGACTTAGAGTTCCACATGGCTGGGGAGGCCTCACAATCCTGGTGGAAGGCAAGGAGGAGCAAGTCACATCTCACCTGGATGGCAGCAGGCAAAGAGGGAGCTTGTTCAGGGAAACTCCCATTTTTAAAACCATCAGATCTCATGAGACTCATTCACTATGAAGAGAACAGCATAGGAAAGACCCACTCCCATAATTCAATCACCTCCCACTGGGTTCCTCCCATGATCTGGGAATTATGGGAGTTACAATTCAAGATGAGATTTGGGTGAGGACACACCTAAACTATATCATTCCACACCTAACCCCTCCCAAATCTCATGTCCTCACATTTCAAAACCAATCATGCCTTCCCAACAGTCCCCCAAAGTCTTAACTCATTTCAGCATTAACTCAAAAGCCCACCATCCAATGTTTCATTTGAGACAAGGCAAGTCTCTTCCACCTATGAGCCTGTAAAATCAAAAGCAAGTTAGTTAGTTCTTAGATACAATGGGGGCATAGGCATTGGGTAAATACAGCCATTCCAAATAAGAGAAATTGGCCAAAACAAAAAGGCTACAGGCCCCATGCAAGTCCAACATCCAGCAGGGCAGTCAATTTTTAAAGCTTCAAAATGATCTCCTTTGACTCCATGTCTCACATCCAGGTCACACTGATGCAAGAGGTGGGTTCCCATGGTGTTGGTCAACTCTGCCCCTGTGGCCCTGCCAGGTACAGCCTGGAGGCTGGTGTTGAGTGTCTGTGGCTTTTCCAGGCACATGGTGCAAACTGTCAGTGGATCTACTATTCTGGTGTCTGGAGGATGGTGGTCCTCTTCTCACAGCTCCACTAGGTTGTGCCCCAGTAGGGACTCTGTGTGGGGGCTCCAACCCCACATTTCACTTCCACACTGCCCTAGCAGAGGTTCTCCATGAGAGCCCCACTCCTGCAGCAAACTTCTGCCTGAACATCCAGGCATTTCCATACATCCTCTGAAATTTAGGTGGAGTTTCCCAAACCTCAATTCTTGACTTCTGTGCACCCTCAGACTCAACACCACATGGAAGCTGCCAAGACTTGAGGCTTGCACCCTCTGAAGCCATGGTCTGAGCTGTATCTTGACTCAATTTAATGATGGCTGGAGTGGCTGGGATGCAGGGCACTAGACTGCATACAGCATGGGAACCCTGGGCCTGGCCCACGAAACCATTTTTTCCTCCTAGGCCTCTGGGCCTGTGATGGAGGGAGCTACTGTGAAGACCTCTGCAATGCTCTGAAGACATTTTCCCCATTGTCTTGGGGATTAATATTTGGATCATCATTACTTATACAAATTTCTGCAGGTGGCTTGAATTTCTCCTCAGAAAATGGGCTTTTCTTTTCTATCACATTGTCAGGCTGCAAATTTTCTGAACTTGTATGCTCTGTTTCCCTTATAAAATTGAATGTCTTTAACAGCACCCAAATCACCTCTTGAATGCTTTTCTGCTTAGAAATTTTCTTCCACCAAATACCCTAAATCAGCTCTCTCATGTTCAAAGTTTCACAAATCTCTAGGACAGGGGCAAAATGTTGCCACTCTCTTTGCTAAAACACAACAAGAATCAACTTTGCTCCAGTTCCCAAGAAGTTCGTCATCTCCATGTAAGACCACATCACCATGGACCTTATTGTTCATATTACTATCAGCATTTTTATCAAAGCCATTCAACAAGTGTTTAGGAAGCTCCAACAAGTGTCTAGAACTTCAACAAGTGTCTAGGAAGTTCCTGTCTTCTTCTGAGCCCTCTAAACTGTTTCAACCTCTGCCTGTTACCCAGTTCCAAAGTCACTTCCAGGTTTTGGGGCAGCTTTTCAGCAGCACCCTACTCTACTGGTAACTATTTAGTGTATTAGTCCATTTTCATGCCACTGATAAAGAAATACCTGAGACAGGGCAATTTACAAAAGAAAGAGGTTTTATGGAGTCAAATCTTATATGGATGGTGGCAGGCAAAGGGAGAGCTTGGGCAGGGAACCTCCCATTTTTAAAACCATCGGATCTCATGAGACTCATTCACTATCATGAGAACAGCGCAGGAAAGACCCACCCCTATGATTCAATAAACTCCCACCAGGTTCCTCCTACAACACGTGGGAATTATGGAAGTTGCAATTCAAGATGAGGTTTGGGTGGAAACACAGCCAAACCATATCAGAGCCTCACATCTCTCACTTTAAATCAAAAGCTAGAAATAATTAAGCTTAGTGAGGATGACACATCTAAAGCCAAGACAGGCTGAAAATCTAGCCCTCTTGCACCAAACAGCCAAGTCATGAGTGCAAATGAAACATTATTGAAGGAAATTAAAAGTGCTGCTCCAGTGAACACAGGAATGATACAAAATAAATAAGTGAAAGAGCCCTATTGCTGATATAGAGAAAGCTTTAGTGGTCTAGATAGAAAATCAAACCAGCTACAATATTTCTTTAAGCAAAAACCTAATCCAGAGCAAGACCCTAACTCTCTGTAATTCTCTGAGGGATGAGAGGGATAAGAAAGCTGCAGAAGAAAGTTTGAAGCTAGCAGAAATCGGTTCCTGAGGTTTAAGGAAAGAAGCCATCTCCATAACAGAAAAATGCAAGGTGAAGCAGCAAATCCTGATATAGAAGCAGCAGCAAGTTATCCAGAAAATCTAGCTAAAATCACTGATAAAGGTGACTACACTAAATAGCAGATTTTCAATGTAGAAGAAACAGCCTTATTTTGGAAGTAGATAACAACTAGGACTTTCATAGTGACAGAGAAGTGAATGCCTGGCTTTAAAGCTTCAAGGGACCATCTGAATCTCATTAGGAACTAATGCAACTAGGGACTTGAATTTAAAGCCAGTACTTACCTACCATCGTGAAAATCCTAGGGCCCTTAAGAATTATGCTAAATCACTCTGCCTGTCTTCTATAAATGGAACAACAAAGCCTGGATGAGAGTACATCTGTTTACAGCACGACTTACTGAATATTTTAAGACCACTGTTGAGACCTATTGCTCAGAAAACAAGATCGTTTCAAAATATTACTGTTCATTCAACAATGCACCTGGTCACCCAAGAACTCTGATGAAGATGTGCAAGGAGATTAATGTTGTTTCAATGCCTTCTTATATAACATACATTCTGCAACCCATGGATCAGGGAGTAATTTCTACTTTCAAGTATTATTATTTAAGAAATATATTTCATAACGCTATAGCCACCATAGATAGTGATTCCTCCAATGAATCTGGGCAAAATAACTTGAAAATATTCTGGAAATGATTTACCCTTCAAGAAGCCATTAAGAACATTCATGATTCATGAAAGAAGATCTAAATATCAATATTAACAGGAGTTTGGGAGAAGCTGAATCCAAATCTCATGGATGATTTTGAGTGGTTCAAGACTTTAGTGGAGGCCAGAACTTCAGATGTGATGAAAATAGCAAGAGAACTAGAATTAGAAGTGGAGCCTGAAGATGTGACTGCATTGCTGCAATCTCATGATAAAACTTCAATGGATGAGAAGCTGCTTCTTATGGATGATTAAAGAAAGTGGTTTCTGGAAATGGAATCTATTCCTGGTGAAGATGCTGTGAATATTGTTGAAATGACAGCAAAGGATTTAGCATAAATAAGAAACTGCCATAGCCACCCCAACTGTCAGCAATCACAACCTTGATCAGTCAGCAGCCGTCAACATCAAAGCAAGACCCTCCACTGGCAGAACGATTATGGCTCACTGAAGGCTCAGGTGATTGTTAGCAATTTTTGAGCAATAAAGTTGGTTTGTTTTTGTTTTGTTTTTTTTTCTTGAGATGGAGTCTCACTCTGTCACCCAGGCTGGAGTGCCATGGCATGATCTTGGCTCATTGCAACCACCACCTCCAAAGTTCAAGCAATTCTCCTGCCTCAGCCTCCTGAGTAGCTGGGACTACAGGCATGTGTCATCATGCCCAGCTAATTTTTTAGTATTTTTAGTAGAGATGGGGTTTCGCTATGTTGGCCAGGCTGGTCTCAAAGTCCCAACCTCAGGTAATCCATGTGCCTCGGCCTTCCAAAGTGCTGGGATTACAGGCATGAGCTACTGTGCCTGGACACAATAAAGTATTTTTAATTAAGGTAGGTACATTTTTTTTAGACAAAATGCTATTGCAAACTTTATAGACTATGGTATAGTATAAACATAACTTTTACATGCACTGGGAAACCAAAAAATGTGCATGATTCACTTTATTGTAATATATGCTTTATTGCATTGATCTGGAACCAAACCCACATTATTTCCAAGATATCCCTGTACTAGGAAACATATCCAGGGGCCTGAGGCAGTGTGCAATAATTAAGCCTGTTAATAATGTTGTAAATAAATAACCATTTACACCAAGTAGCATAACTAACGATTCTAAATAGGACTCATGTTTTGCTCCCAAATTAGCCACAGAACAAACTTTAGCTTTTAGAGCTCTTTGAATTTTGAACTTGTGGATACAAGATTGTCAGCCCACAGCACTTCATTAGGCTGCCCTAAAGGTAACAGACAGTAATACATTTCAAGAGCTTTAGCTTGGCCTTGTGCTGCACTCAAATACTGCTTATTGCGGCTGGTGGTGTGTTTTGTTTTGCTTTTGAGATAGGGTCTCATTCTGTGGCCCAGGCTGGAATGCAGTGGCAAGATCACCACTCACAGCAGCGTCAGCCTTCCCAGGCTCAGGTGATTCTCCCATCTCAGCCCCCTGAGTAGCTGAGACTATAGGCCCGTGCCACCATGCCCAGCTAATATTTGTATTTTTGTAAAGACAGGGTTTTGCCATGTTGCTCAGGCTGGTCTCAAACTCCTGGGCTCAAGCAATTTGCCCACCTCAGCCTCCCAAATTGCTGCGATTACAAGTATGAGCCACTGTCCCCAGCCTTGTTGCTGTTATTAAGCACACAGTGATTTTATTGAAATAGTGAACATCTGCAATTTTCTGTGTCTTTTTTACTTGTCTGTATTTGCAAAATATTCTTCAATAAGTATGTGTCACTTTAATAATGAAAAAAGTGACAGTTAAGCAAAAGTAAAACATGGATTCACTTTAAAAGCTGCGAAGGATTTCACTTGACCCTTGCTGATTAAACCCTGAGTCAGAGGTCTGGACCACTCCTAGAATGGAATGGACATCTTTCAGAGGAGCCCTGCCCAACAGGCAGCCCTGTTTGGAGCTCCCCTTTAGGTAGAGAGATAATTTCCCCAGGGCCACCACCACTGACCCAGATTTCAGGGCCATACCCTGCCCTTTTGGATGCAGTAAGAAAAGGAGTGTTTAAATTCGTTTCCTTCCCTGACATTTTTATTCCAGACCCACAGACTTTTCTGACACTCTGGTGCCTGTGACAACCAGCATTTCCGAATAAGAATGTTGCTCTCAGATTAGCTGTGGGCTCCAAACAACTGAACCCAATATTTTATTGATGGATTACCAGAGGCAGGGTGCCCTGCAGAATAACACCATGTGCCTATTGGAATTATTAATTGCCTGTCAGCCACACACTTCCAGCCACCCTCCTGCCTCCTCCCTCCCCAGAAAAATAACATCTCCGTGCATTGGGTGAGCATCCAAAGCATTGCGAGTATACTCCGTGCACCTATCTTTACTTTTTATAAAACAGACAGTATGACTCAAACACAATTTGTTTCTGTTTGGACATAATGATTTCAAAAATAATCTTTTCATAATACATTGACCCTATCATGACATTATCATAACAATAAAGAGAACTAACATTTTTAGAATGCATTGCAGTTTGCAGAGTCCATTTCCAAATATGATTTCAATTGATCTTCATAACAGCTCTTAGGCAGATTATTATCCCAATTTGCCAGGAAATGAGGGCTCATAAAAATTAATAAAAATAAATTATAAAACTCTATCCAAAGGAGTGTTAAAGCTGAAAAGGGCTTAAAGATCATACATGGTCCAAAGTCTTGATTTTAGGTAGGAAGGAACTAAGGCCCAAAGAGGGAGAAATAATTTGGCCGAGATTCAACAGACAGATATAGAATTAGGGCTGGGATGCACAGTATCTGATTCCTTGTCCTATTTTGACTCCACCACGGGTGTTCTGACCTCTTTTTATTGGCTTACTGTAAGTAAGTCAGCCCTGTGACTGGGAGCTTACTTAAGTCTTCCCTAACCCATGGACTTGAATGAGATCGATTCAAATCTCAGTGGAAACCAACCCCCAGACCCCTGAGGCTGACCCCTCCCACTTCTGTTTCCCGTCACCGTTCCACACTGCTAAAACCCAATACAAAGCTCAGCCCTTTCTTAATTTGCATACACACTTGCACACACATACACTCACACATATGCACTTACACTTACGTTGTCACACATAAATGCACACTCATATATACACACTCACATACTCATACACTCACATGCTCATGCACACTCACACCCTATACACACGTACTCACACTCATACATGAATACACACACATACACTCACACTCTCTCACACCCCCAACCTTTATGTATACTCTCTCCCACACACGCATTCTCTTACCTTCACACTCCCTCATACACACAGCTTCTACACACACCTCACACATGCACAAAGCACGAAGTGTTCATGCGTACAGTAGGCTTTCCTCTATATTTCAAGAAAGACAGAAGAGTGGTTAACATCAATGTAACAAAATACCTTCAAGTTAAATGTTAGGGCCCTCCCTTCATAAAGTGTCACCCAACAACACTTCCCTGTCTATCTTCAGGGTCCCCAGCCCACCTTTAGTATCTTACAGTCTCCATCTCCTCCCTTCTCTGCTCCCTCTCACCCTTCTCCCCTACTCCTGCTTTTCCACAGCAAAATCAAATTCCTCTCATTTTCTCTTGCAAGCAGCTTAAACTTTCCTGCATCCATTCAACAAACAATTACTGGGCATTACTCTACTCCACAGATACTTCCTGCATACTAGGGCTGTGTTATTTTTGTAAGCCTAGTTAGAAATGATCTGGATGACATTTAAGTAGACTTGAAGGAAGTAAGGAAGTGAGCCATCAGACGTCTTATAGAAGTCTTCCAGGCAGGGCAGACAGCAGGTGCAAAGGCCCTGTGGTGTAGTGGGACCATGCCTGGCCTGTGGCTGGGTGGAGCCAGAGAAAGTGAGCACAGGGCAAGGGGAGGTCAGAAAGGTGGCCAGGACCCAGCCCTGATAGGTCACTTTTGGTCTGTTTGTTTTCTTGAGCTCCAGCCAACATCTTACCTTCAACTCTAAGATACTTAACAAAGTATTTTCCCAAACAAAGAGTTTCCTTCAAGGGAGAATGCTGATCCCAGCTACCAGTATGATAAAATTTTCAACTCATTACACTACATCCTATACTCCCGTCATTGTCTGAAGAACTGAAAACCCACAAACCATTGCATTAGGGATGTGTCTTTCTTCTTGCGTGGAGGATTTTTAGAAACATCTCAGAAAAGCAATCCATTCTAAACCCTCACCACACTCCTTAAGGGCCTCACCCTGCCTATTTCACTGCGAAAGTCTTCAAGTCCTGCTTCAAAGGTTTAGCAGCACTGCAGCCCCCAGCACACACACACGCATGCACTCACACGTGCTCACTCACATATATGTGCCCTTCGGGCATCTGCTATTCAAAAGGATGATTTGGGCACACTCATGTTTTCTCTATAACCAAGAAAGTGACCCTGGCTCCCAATCCAAAGAAACATTTCAGCAAGAGAAGAAAAAGAGAGGTACATTATTCCTTGGAAAACTTCTGTTGTTGGTTGTCTTAATTCCTTCCCTCCTAGATCCATTTTTAAAACCAACAGTTGCTGCAAATGGCGGTAGCCAACCTCAGCCTTTCCTAAGAACTGTAGTCCCACCATAGCTGCCTACTCTTCCAGAGGGTGGAGATTGTTAGCAACTGGAGGGGAAGTTGTGTGTCATGCCTGGAGTCACCAGTGAACAACTGACCAACCATCCTTTTGAGTGACAGCTTACTCTTCTGCAAAAGTGACCAAACATAAAAAAGCTATTGAAGTAGCCCAACTTATGGATCTTTGGGACGCCTTCCCTTGATCACCAGCCTCTGAGGAAGTGCCCACTACTGGTAGCACTTGGAGGCTGAAGGACAGGTAGCCTCCAGTGAGTGTGCCAACATAGCAAGGAAGACCCTGACTGTCCTCAGACGATATCACAAGCTGCAGTTTGCATCCCCTGACACTACCAAGTTTCCACTGAAATAAGCATCTTCTTGCTTAAAAGTAGTGAATCTCCTTTTATTTGGGTAACCTGTACTTGGGATTGTTACATTGTTTTTAGCAAAGACATGAGAGGTGTGGGGACCAGCAAATACTGGGATTTGAAACAATCCCCTCAGCAGCCAGGCTGTAAACAGACTATCTCACCTCATGGCACCTTCTAAGTGTTGGCTGTCCCCTCAGGAGGACACTGGCTCCTGCCTTGCAGTTCTGTTATTAAGGGGTTTCCTCTGAATGAGATGGGCAACCACTCAAGGGTTTTGGGCAAAGGAGCCACACGTCTGGACTTACATTTTTGCAGCAACCATCTGATATGGTTTGGCTGTATCCCCACGCAAATTTCATGTTGAATTGTAGCTCCCATAATCCTGGTGGGAGGTAACTGAATCATAAGGACAGTTTCCCCCATGCTGTTCTCATGATAATGAATAAGTCTGATGAGATCTCATGATTTTATATAAAGGGCATTTCCCCTGCACACACTCTCTTCCCTGCCACCATGCAAGATGCCCCTTTGCTCCTCCTTCGCCTTCCACCATGATTGTGAGGCCTCCCCAGCCATGTGGAACTGTGAGTCATTAAATCTCTTTTTCTTTATAAATTACCCAGTCTCAGGGTATCTCTTCATAGCAGTATGAAAATGGGCTAATACACCATCTATCTGCCATGTTGTGGTACAGCAATATGGCAAGAATGGAAGCAGGAGATGACTTGAGAGGCTGGTGCAATAACCTGGAGAATGTGCTTGGGCCAGACTGGTTGACATGGGGGTGGCAAAAAGTGGTCAGACTCAGGATATACCTGGATATATAAACACTGAGTTCACAATATTTGAAGATAGATTGAATGCAAGATATGGAAGAGAAGAAGCCGGGAGAGATTTACTGAGATCCTGAAGACAACAGGAGGAACAGACTTGGGAGAGGATGATCAGTTTGCTTTTGGACAAGTAAGTTTGAGAGGCCTAATGTACATCTGGATGTGTGAGTCTAGAGTCCAGGGGAAGATCCAAGCTGGAGATACATGCAGTCACACACTGGACCTTTCTGGAGTGTCTGAGCCAACCAGCCCCTCCCTCCTCCATGTAAGGTTCATCTCCCTGCTGATAATGCCCATCACACCCTGCTGGTGTCGATTACACCTCTTTGGCTTAGTCAGACATCTCACTGTGGTTCCCTGACTCCTGCATCCTCACCTGCTTTGTTCCTCCACATGCCCCATGCTCAATCATACTTCTTCCCACGATGTCAGCCACCACCTCTGCAGATGATTCTCAAACCTAAGTATTAAGTGAGGACCTCTTACCTGAATTAGGAGATCATATGTCTAACTGATGCCAAGGGGCAACTCCCAGAAATGTCCCATGAGCACTCAAGTCCAATCCTCCGTAGAGAAGCTCATCCTGTCTTCCTTAGCATACTATTAAATATTGCCCCAGCCAGGCTGAGTACAAATCCTTAAATCCTAGCTCAGCTGAGGCACATCTTGCTGGTTCTCCAACCACTTTTTCTTCTTTTCCTTTTCCCTGCTCTCCTGACCCCTTACCACCACAATTACACACACACACACACACACACACCACACACACACACACACACACACACAGAATTATTCCTCATTAAGATCCTGCACTGAACATGCTGGTTTGCCTTCCCATAATACCTATTTGACTTTAAACCTACCTGCCTAGAATCCAACAAGACCATGTCATCTAGTGTATGGGTTTTGGAGTCAGGTGAACTGGACTAGAATCCGGTTACTAGTTTTGCAACCTTGTGCAATTTACCTAACCTTTCTTTGTATCTATTTCTTCATCTCTGTGAATAATGGGATAATGGTAGTATCTGCTTCATAGAGTTGTGACAATTAAATAAGAATAGATACGTAGACAGACAGACAGATTAGATAGACAGATAGATGGATAGATAGATAGATAGAAACTTATATAGAGAGATAGACACAGAGATATAGACATAGATATAGTGATTAACCAGCACCTGGCACAAAGTAACTTCTCTGTCCCAAATCCCTAAAGCAGGCAATATCCCCACAAAGACTCTCTTTTCTCTACCCAGCTTTATCCAGCAGAAGACTTCTTTTCCCTAAACAAAATTGGGGATGGCGTTTAGAAGTTGCTGGGGACCTAAAATAACCATCACCACCCTCATCCCATCTTTCCTTGATGTGTTAGAAAGAAGGCAATTGAGAAGTAAGACACAGGGGACAGACAGAGAGTAGGATTTTAGCTTCCTTACAGAGGAAAGCTGGAAAGCACGGTTTGGTTCATCAGCCAAAAGGCATCCCAGGAGGTCCCCCTGACTTGAACTTACTCCCTGCTAAGGCAAATCTCCGCTGTCAGAGAGTGCCCTGCCCAGTGCTTAGCCCATAATGAAGACAGACATGAAGATCGAAGAAGGGCCTGCTGTTGGGGCTGACAGACCTGAAGCAGGTGGGACAAGAGCACTGTTCCCAGCACGTGCAGTCCTTTCTCCAAAGCTCACCCCAGTGGAAAGTGCAGACCGGTATGACCAAACCAATCTGATTGCTTTAGAGCCCACCAGGAGGGGACAGCTTCCCTGTGACAATACCTCCACCTCCGACCTCCTCCCGGTGTTTCTCCTCCTCCTCAGCTCATCCCACCCCTGCGCTTCTCCACCTGCAATGTTCTCATTATTTCTACAGGGGCCTTCCTTGCCCTACTTTCCCCAGCATCATGGCAAAACCCTTTATGGCTTCTTTCTCTCCGTGGAGCCCATCATGGATGTGCCAACACAGTTGTCAGAAACCTGGGTCTGTATGAAGTGGGATCGCAGGAATAGAAACCCATCCAGTGCCGCATTCTAGACAAACCGAAGGCAAGGCCAGGGAGCTGACTTAACGCTTATTCTACTGCCATCTCCTGGAAGGAAAGGGTATTTCTTCTCTTATAATAATGGCAAGATCCTTGTATTTGACCATTTCAATCTCTTTGGGTAAAAATGGACCAACTCCTCCATAAAGCAGAGATGGGAAATGCTTTCTTTGTATCAACAAAGGCTCCCTTTGTAGGCAAAACAAAAAACACGCCCAACTTGTGGTGGAGCCTGTTCATTGCTCCCTGCTTCCTATTCTTTCCACCTTAAAGGTGGCAAAGGTGTTAAGAATGGAGGCTACATTCCCGGCCTCCAGCAGCTGGCTGTAGAGCCATGTGACTGAGTCCTGATTGATGCAAGGTAATAAAAGGGTCAAGTTTCACCTTCTAGGAACTCACCTTCCTCCTCTCCCTCCATCCTGCATCCTGGAATATCTTGGACCACGTATTATCTGTTGCTATGTAACAAATCACCTCAAAGCTGAATGGTTTAAAAGAGAGAACATTCATTATCTTACCATTTCCATGAGTCAGGAATTCAGAAGAGGCTAAGCTGGGTGGTTCTGACTCAGGAACTCTCACAGGGTGCATCGAGACATCAACCCCGGCTACAGTAACCTCAGGATTGCCTGGGGCTGGAGGATCTGCTTCCACAATGGCTCACTCACACAGGAGATCTGTTTCCTCCTGGCTTTGGCAGAGACTTTAGTTCCCTGCCACATGGGCCTCCTCACAGGGCTGCTTGAGCACCCTCACAATATGGCAGCTGGCTTCTCCCAGAGCGCGTGATCAAAGGAAGAATTAACATTGTCTTTTTAGAACTTGGTTACACATCATCACTTTCCACCACATCCTATTCTTTAGAAACAAGTTGCTAAGTCCAGCTCACATTTGAGGAGAGAATGAGGCTCCATTTTTTTTTGGAGGAAACCACAGACCATATTTTTATACTACCATAGACCGTGATATTGAGGCTATCTCGTAGAGCAGCATACCTGTCTGTGGCCTGTTAGGAACCAGGCTGCACACCAGAAGGTGAGTTGGCAGTGAGAGAGCAAAGCTTCATCTGTATTTACAGCCACTCCCCATTGCTTACACTACTGCCTGAGCTCTGCCTCCTGTCAGATCAGAGACAGCATTAGATTCTCACAGGAGTATGAACCTTATTGTGAACTGTGCATGCGAAACATCTAGGTTACGTGCTCCTAATGAGAATCTAATGCCTGATGATCTGTCACTGTCTCCCATCACCCCCAGATGGGACTGTCTAGTTGCAGGAAAACAAGCTTGGAGCTCCCACCAATTCTACATATGGTGAGTCGTATAATTATTTCATTATTTATTACAATGTAATAATGATAGAAATAATACACTTGAATAATCCCAAAACCACCCCCCCACCTGGTGCATGGAAAAATTATCTTCCACAAAACCAGTTCCTGGTGCCAAAAATTCCTGGTGCACAGAGTACCCTGCCAGCCTTGGGCTATCTACAGACTCTTTCTAAAAGGCACAAAAATAT
The DNA here is from genome assembly GCF_028878055.3 of Symphalangus syndactylus. Classification (NCBI taxonomy): domain Eukaryota; kingdom Metazoa; phylum Chordata; class Mammalia; order Primates; family Hylobatidae; genus Symphalangus; species Symphalangus syndactylus. The sequence continues at coordinate 129,678,210 of NC_072429.2, read as the reverse complement.
AACACTATCTTGTTTACACCTCCAGTGTTTGGGGTTCTCTGTCATTTGCAGCAAAGTTTAATGCAAACTAACAAATGAAACTTAAGTCAACCAAAGCAACAAAAAGCAAGTCTTGTGACCAGGAAGTCTTGCATTTATCTTTCTCCCTCAACCCCACATCCACAGCCAACTATTTCTCTAATCTCGACTTCTCTTAATCTCATGTCCCATTGCAGCCAAGTCAATATATTGACTCACCTCTTCTCCTCACTGTGTCCTCACTGGCTCATCTCAATTCACCCTTTATTTCCTTCCTTGCTGTCTACACAGCAGCCACAGCTATAATAACATGTAACAAGCCATGTTTCCCCCCTCCTACGACTCACTACTTCCTTCTCGTAAGAGTTGGAATTAAAATTCTGAATCAAAAGATTGCAAGCAGATTCACAATTCTCCAGATTTCTCTTTTTTTAACTAACAAATCATGGCTGTATATATTTGGGAGGGTACATGTGATACTTACATGCATACAATGTGTAATGATCAAATCATAGTAAATGAGATATCCATCATCTTAAACATTTACATCATGATTCTCCAAATCTTGTGAATAATGGTAACCTCAATAATATTCTACTTTCTCAAAACACAACTGAGAAGAGGCTACGTGCTGCATCCTGACTCTTGCAAAACTGCCACAGCTCTGCTTCCCATTTTGGCGAGTACCATGCCGTACTAGTGTTACTATAACATTGCCTGTCTTCCCTGTCTTGCTCTTCATCGCTCTCCAGTGCCTAGCCCATGCCCAGCAGTGAGCAAACAATGAATACACATTTGTCAAATCATTAAACAAATGATTAAATGGAGCAGTGAATCACCAGTCCCGAGATTCTTTGTTTGGGAGGAAAGAGGAGGCAGAGATTTTTTTTAATTGAGTAAGCACTCAGCATTTAAAACACTGGAAGATTTTAAAATCTAGATCTCTGGCTCCTCTGAAAAAGTTGGATAATTCCATTTGCAACAACATGGCTGAACTTGTAGGACATTACATGAAGTAAAACAAGCCAGGCACAAGAAAAACTAATACTGCATGATCTCATTTATACGCAGAATCTTAACAAATCAAACTCAAAGAGTCAAAGAGTAGAATGGTGGTGACCAGGAGCTGGGGGTGGGGATTGAGGAGATGTTAATTAAAGGATACAAAATGTTATTTAGAAAGGGGGAATAAATTCAAGAGATCTATTATACAACATAGTGACTATAGTTAATAACAATGTATTGTGTACTTGAAAAATAGTAGATTTTAAGTATTCTCACCACACATAATAAGTAGGTGAGGTAACGCACATGTTAGCTCAATTAGTCATTCTATAAGGTATACATATTTCAAAATATGTTGTACACCACAAACATCTACAATTTTTATGTCAAATAAAATAAAATAATTGGACAATCTATTTACATAGAGTCCATCATCTGCCTGGCAGCAGTTGGCCAGAGCAGAAGGGGAAGGGTCTCCCCTCTTGAAGGAGGGATGAGCCTAGCCAAGATTTGGTGTCCCCTCCCAGCCAGTCTTGCTCACTGAAATTAAACCTGTGGCACATTTTGGGTCTGAGCTTTCACACCCTAATATAGAACATTCATTGCAGGGCCTACGTGACCAAAAGGGATTCTACCTGATTATGAAGTCCTGGGCCTCCCATAGAAGGACACAGGCCAAACCCATGGCAAATAGAAGCCAAGATCTGACACATGAACTGCTGAGGCTACAGCCATTGCCACACTGCATGGGCTGGGGGGGTGGGATAAGGAGGAGGTTTAGCACAAGGAACTAGGAGTTGAGCTGGCTGGTTGAATCTAAACTCTGCCACTTCCTCACTGAGTGACCTGGGATGAGTGATGGGTGACTCCCAGTCTCCATTCCTTCCTTTGTTGAGTGGAAGTGATAAACCCACTTACTGCAGAAACTTGGGAAGATTTAGTAAGAGAAGTTGTGCAAAAGCATTCAACTGTATTGCTGGCACAGGAAAAAGGCTTCATAAATAGGAGCTAATATTACCATCCCTCTTCTCTTCTGGGGGAAGAACACTTCCCTACACATAACTAGACCTTCTAGGCTCAGGCTTAAGAGACTTGCAACAGAACCCAGCACCTGAAGGAAGGTACACGTGGAAGGAAAGGCAGACCTCTAGCAGAGTCTGCTGATTAATCTCTCCACATATATATGGAGAGAAGAGATTATTCGCATTAATCAGCAGATTAATACATATATAATATGCATATATGTGCATAAAGATTATCAAGCAGCAGTTGGAGATGCGCTACATCAACTCTGAGATGCACCCCAAACAGTTCTGACCTTTCGCATCCAATGATCTTTGCAACAATAATTGAATGTACTATGGGCACTTATTCAACCTGAAGTCTGCCAAGGTTTCTGGCAGCTAAGTAGCTTCAGACAGTTGTGATATGGAGATGCCTCCGGCATGCTCTCTGCATCTCGTAATAACAGTAAAGAGGTGCACAAATACAACCACACACTTCCTTACACAACCACACACTTCTTTACTCAGTAATGTGTGCCTCTTTATCCACTAATGTGTGCCTCTTCTCAACCATTGGCATCTGTCCTGAACAAAGGAACTGCCTTGAGACATTGTCAAATGAAAGAAGGCACCAATTCCTCTGAACAGCCTGGCCACCCTGTCTTTGTTTACTCCCTTCTTCCTTCACCTGTGCATCAGATATTTCTGAAACACAGAGGTGGAGAGGAATGAGTTAATATTTAACACATGTCTGCACTTTGCCAAACACTGTGGTGGGTCCTTTGTGTAAATATCTCATGATTCCTAAAGAACAGATGTGGGGAGAATATTACCCGCATATTACAGAGGAGGACATAGAAGCTCAGAATGTTTGCCCTGCCAGAAAGAATTAAAGCCAGAAACTGAATCTAGAAGGTACTCTTAGGGGCTCATATAATCTTTGCAGAGCTGAGAAAGAAAAGGTCAGGGAAGTTGTTCCTGGAGGCTGGGAAGTACCTCTGGATACCTCAGCCTGATGTCCCAGTGAATATGGTTCTTGAGACTCACCTGGCAGCCTCTGTGAATCTCACACTTATCCACATGAGGGGCTGCAGCTGCCTCTGGAGAAGAATGTTGCTTCCCTCTCCTTTACCTTTCAGCTGTTACACAAGTGCCTTTTCTAGTGTCATATAAATGAGCCGAAAATGAGAGATGACCTCTCTGCCTTGGTCCCTCAGTTATTTATGTTACCAAGCAGAGTAGTTTGTTTGTCTGCATGCAACAGAAAACCAATCACTGAAGGGTGGGTCTTTTGCAGAGAGAAAGGTTTATTGCAAGGCAGCTGAGCAAGGGGACGGGAAGCTAGCTCAAATCGGCCTCCCCATGCCAGCCTAAAAGCAGCTTACTTAGGGGACAGACTTTGGGAGGAGAGTTTTGAGAACAGAGAATGATTGGTGGCAGGAAAGGAAAAGTTTGGAAGCCCCTTGGACATGTACAGTTGCTTTTCATGCTTTTTCATGGGTTATATGTGCAAATTTGGGGGCAGTGGGTATGAAACATGTAGTAGAAATTCAGGCTATGACATCAAAAAGTCACCCATTGGGCAAGCAAGTCTATTCTATGCAGACTTCAGTCAGCCATAGTGGTTCCTATCAGGGGAACCAGTCCCCAATATTTCAACATAGGTTCTTTCTATTTTCCCTAAGTGTTGGCTGGTCTGAGAAATAAAGAGAAAGAGTACAAAGAGAGAAATTTTACAGCTGGGCCTCCAGGGGTGCCATCACATATTGGTAGGACCATGATGGCAACCTCAAGCCACAAAACCAGCAAGTTTTTATTAGAGATTTTGAAAGGGGAGGGGGTGTACAAACAGGGAGTAGGTCACAAAGATCACATGCTTCAAAGGGCAGTAAAAGATCACAAGGCAAGGGCAAAATTAGAATTACTGATGAGGGTCTGTGTCCCGCTGTGCACGCATTGTCTTGATAAACATCTTAACAGGGAACAGGGTTTGAGAGCTGACAACCAGTCTGACTAGAATTCACCAGGCTGGAATTTCCCAATCCTAGCAAGCCTGAGGGTACTGCAGGAAACCAGGGCGTATTTCAGTCCTTATCTCAACAGCATAAGACAGACACTTCCAGAGCAGCCTTTCATAGACCTCCCCCAAGGAATGCATTCCTTCCCCAGGGCTATCAATTATTAATATTCCTTGCTGGGAAAAGAATTCAGTGATATTTCTCCTACTCGCACATCCATCTATAGGCTTTCTGTGAGAAGAAAAATATGGCTGTGTTCTGCCCGACCCCGCAGGCAGCCAGACCTTATGGTTATCTCCCTTGTTCCCTGAAAATCACTGTTATTCTGTTCTTTTTCAGGGTGCACTGATTTCATATTGTTCAAACACACATGTTTTACAAACAATTTGTACAGTTAACACAATCATCACAGGGTCCTGAGGTGACATACATCCTCAGCTTACAAAGATGACAGGATTAAGAGATTAAAGACAGGCATAAGAAATTATAACAATATTGATTGGGGAAGTGATAAATGTCCATGAAATCTCCACAATTTATGCTCAGAGACTGCAGTAAAGACAGGCATAAGAAATCATAAAAGTATTAATTTGGGGAACTGATAAATATCCATTAAATCTTCACAATTTATGTTGTTCTGCCATGGCTTCAGCAGGTGTCTCTGTTCGGGGTCCCTGACTTCCCACAACAAGTTTCAACAAGTTTCAGCCAGCTTTGCTGTTTTGCAAGCAGAGGGGATTTCAACAACCTGTCTCCTTATCTGCCATTTTGTAAAACAAGCTCAATAATTCCTCTAAGTCACCGCTGGCTTTAACCCCGTCAAGCACAGTTTCATTTATTTCTCCACTGAAGGCTGAAAACCATTAGATCAAAAATCTGATAATGCCAAACTCAGCTTTTCACACACTCATTTGTTTTTAAAATAGTGCATACAAGCAGATTTTTAGCCATTTAGGGCCTGCCTGCTTTTTACACTCCATGAAACTATACCCAGCATCTGCTGACCCCTGGTGAGATGGAGCCTATAAGATGGTGCTTATAGGAACCCAAGCCACTGCTGCCCTTCAGAGCTCTCTGGCCCACAGATCCTTCCTTGTGCTGTGGAGGGACACCACCTAGAGACACCTAAATCTCCTCTCTGATCTATCCCCCTGCCCCCACAACAAGGCTTGTGCATGCTACACCTCATGGTCATGCTTTTCCTTAATCAGATCGAAAATTCCTTGAACCTCTTACACTTTGGAAAACTGTCACTCAGCAGTCCCTGGGGAAGGGGCTCTGGGAAATGCAGTTCCTGGCTTCCCTGTGACTCAGAGGAGACCCTAGAAGTGACAGTAGACCCAAGCTGATAACCGGCAAGTAGCATGCCCAGTGTCCCTTTCCAGCCCACCACACATGCTGCATCTCAGCACCACTGGTTCTTTCCCCCAGGAGTGTGCCTTCACACTTTTGAAACAACTTTATAATAAAACATGAATTATCTGTGACTTCCCCATGCTGCTCATTACAAATGAGATCATAGCTCATGCTAATAGTTTAAAATGTAATGCCCTGGGCCCTTCTTGCTTAAATAGAAGGGATCTGTATCTTTTCCAAAGAATCCATCCTCCTAAAATATATCTGAGCACGTTTAGTTGGATTGCCATGTGTCCATCCATCAGTTCTGGTTACATCTCGTTGATTGCAAGGTGGTGGAGCAGGAACTCCCACACATCTCCCAGCCAGATCCCAAAACAACTGAACCCCTTGACAGCACCAAGGAGCTACAGGTCTGACCTGCTGATCTTGAGTGCCCCAAGCAGCAATGTCCCTGATGCCAGTGGTGGAGCCAGGAGTCACAGCTTCTACTGTGTATGTTGAAGTCACTTTGGGAACTGTAGATCCACTGCAAAGCTGTCACATTAGAGGAGGAGAATCTCCAGCATCATTGGATGCAGCCTCCATCCTTTCATAAGAAGCCAAGTCGTTCACCAAAGTAAAGAAAGAACACTGCTTTCCTCCTATTGTCAGACTGAGTCAAGGGCTGTCCTGTGAAGAAGTTGCCTAGACTTCAGAGCATCTTGTCCTGGTTGTGGCAGACACTGTTTTCTGATCAACATCAATTGCCATCTCTCATCTCTGCCCAAGTTTATGCAGGACAGCCACATGCCGAGTCCTGGGTGATAAATCATGATTAAGTCAAGCTTTGGCAAACTACATACAGTTCACAGGCCAAATATGTCCCAGTCTTTGCATGGCCCATAGACAAAAAATAGTTTTTATATTTTTAAATAATTACATTTTAAATGATCATTTAAGAATCTATATAATATCGTTAATTTTGCTTTTTAGCCCACACAAAGCCCAAAATATTTACTCTCTATCCTTTTAAGAAAAAGTTTGCTGCTGGGCATGGTGGCTCACACCTGTATTCTCAGCACTTTGGGAGGCCGAGACGGGCAGATCACCTGAGGTCAGGAGTTCAAGACCAGCCTGACCAACATGGAGAAACCCCAACTCTACTAAAATACAAAAAAATTAGCCAGGTGTGGTGGCGCATGCCTGTAATCCCAGCTACTCGGGAGGGTGAGGCAGGAAAACCGCTTGAACCCAGGAAGCTGAGGTTACAGTGAGCCAAGATCGTGCCATTGCACTCCAATCTGGGCAACAAGAACAAAACTCCATCTCACAAAAAAAAAAAAGAAAAAGTTTGCTAACTTCTGTGTTAGGCCATTCATGATAAACCTTCTCCCCATGTTACTTGGCTTTCCATGCAGTTTTGACCATTGAGAGTCAAGGGGAAATTTGTTTTCAGAACTTCTGGGAAAGATTCTTCTTTCCTGATAGCAGCAGTAGATGTGGGCAGCACCAACCTACTCTGCCTCTTTCTGCCACAAATATGGATGCAATAGCTGGAGCTGCAGCAGCCATTATACAATGATATGGAACAACCAGGAGAATTACATAGACATAAGTAATGACATCACTGAGCCACTGAATCAAAGTGAATAACTGCCCTGCATAACATCTTATAATATAAATGATAAAGAGCCGTTTGTTTGAACCTCCAGAGTTTTCTGGTACTTGTAGGTGAATGCATTCTTAAGTGATATACAAAAGATATCACTCTTTCAAATCTCACATAAATGAATAGTTGTCTCCAGGAAGTAACCACAGCATAAAAACAACTGGGTTTAGACAGAAATAAGAACCAGCCAGAATTATGGAGCTCACAATCAGAATTATATTTAGGTCATGATGCTAAGTTGGTTAAGTGAAGCTTACTCTATGCTATCTCTTTCTTTGTGATACATTCCCTCTCAGGGAACCCTTGGCTCCTCCAACCACTCCTTTGTCAGACATCCCCTGAGGTTTCCAGGTGGTTTTCTCAACACTTTTTTTTCTCAATAGAGTCCCAGAGTCCCACTGTTGCTTCTCCAGGAGATTTCTTCCACCTCTGAAGACTACTTGTTACAAACAGATAATCAAGAAGAGTGTCCCAGCTCAATTTAAGGCCAACAGCATCCAGGATTCACATATGAATTGATGCACTGGAGAAAAGTGATGTGGAGCCCAAATAACTGACAGCATGTTGGATTTCCCCATCAGATATGAACTCCTTGAGATTGGGGCTATATCTTACACTTGTTTTTAACGCCATGGCTAATGCAATCACTGGCCATTGTATGTCCTCAAAATCATTTGTTGAATGAATAAACTAATAAATGAACCAATGAACAAACTCAGGAAGGAAGATGTCAGTGAACAGAAGCCAGGTCCACCTGCTCAGAAGATACAGCCCAAACTTCCTGAAAAGTCCTTCCAGACCCAGCCCCTGTACCGTCTTCTGCCTTCCTTCCAATCTTCCCCTCCCTTCATGCTCCAGGAAGACAAAACCACCTTATGTCCTCCAGCATGCCCTGACCACTCTTGTCTCCCTACTTTGCCTCCTTTACCTGGGCTGCTCCCTTCTTCTCCTTTCCTGACTGATTCAGGGTTTGGGACTCACCTTGGAAGATACCTCCGCTGGGCTCTCTCCTTGTACACCTCCCTACACTTGGTTAACCATTCTTATGTGTGCTCCCAGGCACAATGCTACAGTATGCATTAAAGTTTATTGAACTATTGACATCCCCCCCACTAGACTGTAACTTCCATGAAGGAGTAACCAGGTCTATCCCAGGGACTCCCTGTGCCTGGCAACACCATGCACTGTCCCACACTGCAAGACACCATGGACTTCCCCTCCCCAGGTTGTACTTCACCCCCAGTGCTTGTCCCTGGACATGCATTTATTCATTCTTTCAACAAATATTTATCCTCTTTTAGTTGGTGAACATGCAGCAGTGAGAAAAACATACAAAACTCTCCCACCTTCATGTAGCTTGCATTCTAGTGGATCAGCTTGACCTGTTAAGATTATTCTAATATATTAGGTATTCAAAGTTACGCTGTTAGGGCCAAGGACCTAAGAGTTCTCTAATCTCATCCTTCCCATATCCTCTTCCTCCCCAAGGAGAACCTGAGAAAGCTCTGTCTATACACACACACACACACACACACACACACACACACAAAGAGAGAGAGAGAGAAAGGGAGGGAGGAAGGAAGGAAGGGAGGAAGGGAGGGAGGGAGGGAGGAAGGAACGAAGGAAGGAAGGAAGGGAGGGAGGGAGGGAGGGAAAGAAAAAGAGGAAGAAAGAAAAAGAAAAAAGAGAGAAAGAGGAAAGAAAGAAGGAGAAAGAAGAAAGGAAGAAAGAAAGAAAGAAAAAGAAAGAAGGAAAAGGAAGGAAGGAAGGAAAGAAAGAAAGAAGGAAAGAAAGAGAAAGAAAGAAAGAAAGAGAAAGAAAGAAAAAGAAAGAGAGAGAGAAAAAATCATTCCAACTCTGGTTAAAATGGTAAGAAAGATAATTGCAATAACAATATTACAATAGGGGAGAGAGATCACACTCAACTATGGCAAGGACAAGTCGGGGTTTATAGCCCAGAAGCAGGATGAGGGTCAGTGGATGGGAAATTACTAAGAGGAACATCAATGTTAGGGGGGCCAAAAACTTATACATCAAATATGGGGGATGAAGAACTTGATCAGATATCAAGGCAGGAAGAGATGATTTAGCAGCATTCTTCTAAAAGTGGGCTGTGCAGGCCCAACAAGGACAGGATGGATACAGAAGGCCAAAGTCAAAGCCTAGTTGAGAAGATGGTGCAAAGGAGCTTAACTGAAATTTGGCCAAGGAAACAGTCTCTGTCAACACACACACACAAAGAAATAGCAGAAGCAGAATCAAAGTGCCACTTTCTTAGCAGCTGGACCAGCAGACAGTGGCATTCACGGATTGATGGTGGACAGATAGTGGTCCCCTAGTAAAAGTCAAGTTACAAAAACAGCTGCAACCTAAGCGGGGCCACTTACTTCTCCATCCAGTGGAAACCTTGGAATCAGTACAGTAGACAGAGTGACAAGAAGAAATATATGGCCAGGTCTCCCGTTGGAAGGGGATGGGGGGAGTCCTGATCCAGTTTACTAACTCTGCCACATACAGAGGAATAGAAAGTGTAAGAAAATAACAAAGAATGGGCTTCTACATTGTGGTATGGTGACCCTGCCCCCAGCAAATTATTGCCCAGTGATGTCCTGAACTCTGACTTATAGAGCAGCCCCTCTTTCCTTATGGAGAGAGAAAGCACTGGAAGAGGACAGGGAGAAGGGACAGAAGTGTGCCACACTATTACCATCCAATGGGTTCTAGATACAGTCAATTTACCAAAACAGGGGAATTGAAATAGAAAAGAGTTTACTTCCCACAGAGCCACGCAGCTTGTACAGAAGACAGAGTTTTATTATTACTCAAATCAGCCTCCCCGAAAATTCAGACACTAGGATTTTTCTTATTTCAGTTCCAAGTTACATGGGCAGGATGTGCAGGTTTGCTACATAGGTAAATGTGTGCCATGGTGTTTTGCTGTACCTATCAACCCATCACCTAGGTATTAACCCACCAGGCATTAGCTGTTTTTCCTGATGCTCTCCCTCCCCTCACCCCCTACCCTCCAACAGAACCCAGTATGTGTTTTTCCCCTCCCTGTGTCCACGTGTTCTCATTGCTCAGCCCCCACCTATAAGTGAGAACATACGGTGTTTGGTTTTCTGTTCCTGCATTAGTTTGCTGAGGATAATGGCTTCCAGCTCCATCCACGTCCCTGAAAAGGAAATGATTTTCCTTTTTAATGCTGCATAGTATTCCATGGTGTATATGTACCACATTTTCTTTATCCAGTTTATCATTGATGGGCATTTGGGTTGATTTCATGTCTTTGCTACTGTGAATGACACTAGGATTTTTCAAGGATAATTTGGTGGGCAAGGGAATAGGTGCTGCTGATTGGTTGGGGATGCAATCATAGGGGTGTGGAAAATGGTCCTAAGAAAATGTGCTGAGTCTATTTCTGGGTGGGATCATAGGGCCAGTTAGTAGGTCCAGGTGGAGCCATCGGTCATCAGAAACGCAAAAACCTGAAAAGGCTTTTCAAAAGGCCAACCTTAGATTCTATAATAGTGATGTTATCTGTAGGTATCTGTAGGAGTAATTGGGGAAGGTGCAAATCTTGTGACCTTGTAATCATTTATGTCTACACCTTAACAGAATTCAGGCTCCTCTCATCCTCCTAACCTGGTGGTCTTTCATTAGCTTTACACAGGTGGTTTAGTTTCGCTGGAGGGCTATTATCATTTAAATTTATAAACTAAATTTCTCCCAAAGTTAGCTTACCCCCAGGAATGTCTAAGGGCTGTTTGGAGGTTAAAATCACTATGGGGATTGGTTAGATCAGATCACTTTCACTGTCATAATTTTCTCAGTGTTATAACTTTTGCAAATGTGTTTTCAATGACATCCACTCCAGTCTCCAACAGGCAAGAACAAATAGATCCTCAAAGTCTTCCATGGAAGAGCCCTGGGTAAGGGGCTGGGGTGGCTATGAAGAGGTCATGGACAGCCACACGCCACCCTGGGGACTCAGAAGTCCCCAGTCCATGCCCTCTCTCCCAGACCTGAGAGCCAGGAACCCCTTTAGATAAAGTATTGGATTTCCAGGATGGCCCCTGGCCACAGCCCAGGGCCCCCGGGGCTGTTATACCCTTTGTTTTGCTCAGGGTGTTGATTTTCTCAGTTGCTTAAAGATCCCACGGCCCCATTTAGCTCAAGCCTCAGTCTCAGATTACAGCCTTCCTCCTGCTCATTAAATTCATTCTTGGCTGTCGTCATTTTAATTTCTTTTCTCCATTTTTTGGGGTGAGGTCTGGGCAGAGGAGCTGCCCAGAGTAGCATGGGGGCCACTTGGCAAGTCTCCAAAGCCTGCAGAGGGAATGCCATTAGCTTCCAATCCACAGTGCAGGAAGGGAAGCTGAGCGCCTGTAGGGTTGAGGACAGCAGAGGCTCAGCAGAAAACAGAAAAGCCCAGGGTGAGGCTCTTGCCTTTCTGAAGCAGAGGGAGGCTGGGAGCTGGCACTGGCGAGACAGTTCTGAAGAACACAAAAGAATACAAGGACAGGGAGGAGACAGAGACTATTTCAAGCATGCATACAACTACCAATCACAGAAAGTGCAGGGATCCTGATGAAACTCCTGCAAGACAAGATGATTTGAGTCATCTTTGCAGGCTAAAATATCAGACAACAGGATTGAGACAAGGTGAAAGATTCACCAGAAATCAGAATTCTTCTGTTTATCTCCTTTGTGTTAGGTCACATCTGCCTTCAGAGAGACAGTAGAGTTCCAAGTTCAAAGGCTGCCTCCACTTGTCTTAAGCTGAAATGCCTTGGATAGGTGTTTAATCTCTTTGAGTCTTGGTTTCTCATCTATGCAGAAAGGGACTAACAAGAGTGCCCTCATAAGGTTGTTATATCAATTCAATGTAACCCTGTGCACAAAGCCACTACTAGCCAGGCCCAGCCCACTTAGCTCCCAAGACAGGATGAGAACAGACGTGTTCAGAAATAAGGCTTTGGTGTAGGTGGTGGGAATGGTTCTCCCAGCATTCTGCCATCGGTGGAGAAACAGCACCAGACAGAAAGGGAAAGGCAAGCCTCGTCCCAGCTCTGTCCTTCACCGATGAGTGCCTTAGCATCTCTGTGCCTCACCTCCCAAATTCTATGATCACCTTTGGTGCCAGATACTCTGCAAGATCAAGGGACAGGGTACCAAACAAGGCAGGTGTGGTCTTGCCCTCCCTCAGTTTATAGACCCCTGGGGAGTGGGACAATTAACACATAAATTCCTAAATAATGTGTGATCCATGCAATGTAAAATTCTATATATCATGAGTGAGAATGATAGCTAGGAAATGGGCACAATTTGTTCAACACTCATCAGTTCTTGTCTGAGCGTGTGCCTATATGCCAGACCTTGTTCCGCATTGAAGGTCCATTGGGAGGTGAAAGCAGCCCTGTCCCAAACATCCTAGTGATTGGAAGGCCACAAACACTCAAAACTAACTTACAAAAATAAAGAAAGAAAATCACTTCTGATAATGGTAGGCACTTTGAAGAAACATGATAAAATGTGGGGGCTACTTTAAGGGGAAAGTCATCCCTGGGGAGGATATGTTTTGAGCTCAAATCTGAAGGAACAAGCCATGATAACCACACCAGTCTCAAAATGAGGTGGTAGACAAGGATTCCTGATCAACTGCTGTACAAATCCGAGGTGGTGCCTATATACATTCCAAATGCCAGCATCTGGACCACACCCCACCCTGACTTCTTGTCCCCACCCCCAGGGCCCCAGTGATCTGAGACCAGGGCACTGGGCATAGGGATAGGTGGGTGTTTACATAGCTTGATATGGTTTGGCTCTGTGTCCCCACTCAAATCCGATCTTGAATTGTAATCCCCACATGTCGAGGGAGGGACCTGGTGGGAGATGACTGGATCATAAGGGCAGTTTCTCCCATGTTGTTCTCATGATAGTAAGTGAGTTCTCATGAGATCTGATGGTTTTATAAGGGGCTTCCCCCTTTGTTCTCTTTCTCTTTCCTGCTGCCTTGTGAAGAATGTACTTGCTTCTCCTTCCCCATCTTCCAAGTTTCCTGAGGCCTCCCCAGCCATGTGAAACTCTGAGTCAATTAAACCTCTTTCCTTTATAAATTATCCAGTCTCTGGTATTTCTTTATAGCAGTATGAGAACAGACTAATACAGGAAATTGGTGCTGGAAGTAGGCATTGCTATAAAGATAATCTAAAAATGTGGAAGCAAATTTGGAATTGGGTAATGGGCAGAGGTTGGAACAGTTTGGAAGTCTCAGAAAAAGACAGGAAGATGTGGGAAAGTCTGGAACTTCATAGAGACTTGTTGAGTACCTTTGACCAAAATGCTGACAGTGACATGGACAATGAATTCCAGGCTGAGGTAGTCTTAGGTAGAGATGAGGAGCTTATTGGGAATTGGAGCAAAGGTCACTCTTGCTATGCTTTAGCAAAGAGACTGGCAACATTGTGTACCTGCTGTAGAGATCTGTGAAACTTTGAACTTGAGAGAGATGATTTAGGGTATCTGGCAGAAGAAATTTCTAAGCAGCAAAGTGTTGAAGAGGTGGCTTGGGTGCTCTTAACAGTGTACAGCAATATGTACTCACAAAGAGATAATTTGAAATTGGAACTTATGTTTAAAAGGGAAGCAGAGCATAAAGGTTTGGAAAATGTGCAGCTTGACCATGTGGTAGAAAAAAAACTCATTTTCTGTGGAGGAATTCAAGCTGTCTGCAGAAATTTGCATAAGCAACAAGGAGCCAAATGTCAATAGCCAAGTCAACGGGGAAAATGTCTCCAGGGCATGTCAGAGCCCTTCAGAGCAGCCCCTCCCATCACAGGCCCAGAGGCCTAGGAGAGAAAAATGGTTTCATGGGCCATGCCCAGGGCCCCATTGCTCTGTGAAGCTTTGGGACTTGTTGCCCTGCATCCCAGTAACTCTAGCTCCAGCCATGGCTAAAAGGAGCCAAGGTACAGCCCAGACCATTGCTATCCACAGCCCAATACTACATAGAAGCCTTGGCAGCTTCCATGTGGTATTGGGCCTGTGGGTAGACAGAAGACAAGAGTTGAGCTTTGGGAACTTCCACTCAGATTTCAGAGGATGTATGGAAACACCTGAATGTCTAGGCAGAAGTCTGCTGCAGGGGCAGAGCCCTCATGGAGAACCTCTGTTAGGGCAGTGTGAAAGGGAAATGTGGGGTTGGAACCTCCACACAGTTTCCCCACTGGGGTACTGCCTAGTGGAGCTGTGAGAAGAGGGTCACCATCTTCCAGACCCCAGAAAGGTAGATCCACTGAGAGCTTGCACCACGCACTTTGAAAAGCCACAGGCACTCAATGCCAGGCTGTACCTTGCAGAGCCACAGGGCTGGAGCTGCCCAAGGCCGTGGGAGCCCACCCTTTGCATCAGCATGCCCTGGATGTGACACACAGAGTCAAAGGAGATCATTTCAAAGCTTTAAGATTTAATGACTGCCCCACTGGGTTTCAGACTTGCATGGGGCCTGTGGCCCCTTTGTTTTGGCCAACTTCCTCCATTTAGAACAGAAATATTTACCCAGTGCCTGTACCTCAATTGTATCTTGGAAGTAACTAACTTGCTTTTTATTTTACAGGCTCATAGGTGGAAGGAACTTGTCTTGTCTCAAAAGTTTTTGACTTTTAACTCAAAAGTCCAAGTCTAATAGGAACACTTTTACACTGTTGGTGGGACTGTAAACTAGTTCAACCATTGTGGAAGTCAGTGTGGCAATTCCTCAGGGATCTAAAACTAGAAATACTATTTGACCCAGCCATCTCATTACTGGGTATATACCCACAGGATTATAAATCATGCTGCTATAAAGACACATGCACACGTATGTTTATTGTGGCACTATTCACAATAGAAAGACTTGGAACCAACCCAAATGTCCAACAATGATACACTGGATTAAGAAAATGTGGCACATATACACCATGGAATACTATGCAGCCATAAAAAAGGATGAGTTCATGTCGTTTCTAGTGATATGGATGAAGCTGGAAAGCATCATTCTCAGCAAACTATCACAAGGACAAAAAACCAAACACCGCATGTTCTCACTCACAGGTGGGAATTGAACAATGAGAACACTTCGACACAGGAAGGGGAACATCACACACCGGGGCCTGTTGTGGGGTGGGGGGGAGGGGGGAGGGAAAGCATTGGGAGATATACCTAATGCTAAATGACGACGAGTTAATGGGTGCAGCACACCAACATGGCACATGTAACATATGTAACAAACCTGCACATTGTGTACATGTACCTTAAAACTTAAGTATAATTTTTTTAAAAAGTCCAAGTCTAAAATGAGACTTTGGAGTTAATGCTAGAATGAGTTAAGACTTTGGAGGACAGCTGGGAAGGCATGATTGGTTTTGAAGTGTGAAAAGTACATGAGATTTGGGAGCAGCCAGGGGAAGAATGATATGGTTTGGCTCTGCGTCCACACCCAAATCTTATTTCGAATTGTAATCCCCATGTGTGGAGGGGAGCAATTTGGTGAGAGGTGATTGGATCATGAGGGTGGCTTCCCCCATGCTATTCTTGTGACAGTGAGTGAGTTCTCATGAAATCTGATGGTTTGATAAGGGGCTTGACAGTTCCCCTCTCATGCTTTCTCCTGCTGCCATGTAAGGCATGCCTTGCTTCCCCCTCACCTTCTGCCTCAATTGTAAGTTTCCTGAGTCCTCCCTAGCCATGTGGAACTGTGAGTCAATTAAACCTCTTTTCTTCATAAATTACCCAGTTTCAGGTAGTGTCTTTATAGCAGTGTGAAAATGGATTAATACACAGCCCAAAAGGCACCTCCTGCACATGCTGCCCCTTCTCCCCCAAGCAGCACCAGGCCCCTACAAAAAGGATTCATAACTAGGCTCTGCACAGGCCCACAGGTCTGAAGCTCAAGGATCAGTGACAACTCTGCTTCCTAATGCAGGGATCAGCAATCAGGAAATCTGCTGAGGCCTTCAGCACTGCAACAGCCTTGTCCAGGGGACACTCTTTCCTTTGCTGCCATCTTCTGGTCAGACTGGTGAACAGAAGCCTGAAGTGTGAGGTTCTGCTTCTCCCATTCATTCAAGGAAGCTTGACTAACACCAGAATGACCTGGAGCTGTTCTAGGTGATGGTGCTGGAGACAGAGCAGTGGACTAAACAGGCAAAAGTCCCTGCTCTCCTAGAGTTTGTGTTCCAGCTGGCTGTCTCAGATGCAGCTACATGAAGCCTGAGTCATTCCAATTTGACGGAAGAAATGAGGTATAAAGAGGTAAAATATTGGCCCAGACCACACAGCTTGCAAGTGGAAAAGTAGAATTTGAACAAAGAGTTTCCTTTGCATAACACCCTCTTGCCTCCCTGTAAGCCTGTCAAGAGGATAGGAGGTTGGCTCTGAGTAGGTGTGATGGAGGCAAGTGGCAAAGCCTGAGAGAGTGACAATGTGCTGAAGGAAAGAGCCCTAGGCCAGGACCCTGGAGACCTGACTTCGGGTCTTGGCCCTAGCACTTTCTAGCTGTGTGACCTTAAACAAAACACTAAGTGTCTCTGGTCATCTGCAAAATGGGCAAAACGAGACCTATGTTACCTATGGTTTCTTCATCCCACCACCAACTTTTATTAATACCTGCCATGTATGGCCATCTACTAGAAGTTGGGGTCACAAGGCTGGTAAAGTCTTTATCCCCCCCAGTCCTCACTCCCATGTTGAGACACAGCCTTCAGGTTTCCAGCACTTTACAGCTCTCCTCTCTCCTGCTCTTTACAGCTGTGGTCATTTTGGTCCCCCAAGTTTCTCCCATCTGGCTGCCTCCTCCTGTCCTCACATCTGTACTTGAAGTGGTCCCCATGGTCAGCCAATGTAACAATGCTACCCTTCACCCTCTCTTGCCCCAGCCAGAAGTTGTGAAATAGCAACACCAGCAAAACCATTCTAACTGAAACCTCCTATTTCCAAATGCCCCAGACCTTTTAATTACCTACGGGCTCTATCTGATGTGTGGCCTCCTTTCTCTGTCCCTATTGCCACGGCGCTCTAAAGCTGCTGACTTCTGTTTCATTTCTTCCCCAGATTCGCTTCTAGCAGAAGCTGTCTACCTTCTGTGTCTCCACTGCCTTACCAGTGGACTCTCCAGACTGACTTCTGTCCTCACCTTGTCTGTGATGGTTAATACTGAGTGTCAAATTGATTGGATTGAAAGTATTGATCCTGGGTGTGTCTGTGAGAGTGTTGCCAAAAGAGATTATCATTTGAGTCGGTGGGCTGGGGAAGGCAGATCCACCCTTAATCTGGTTGGCACAATCTAATCAGCTGCCAGGGAATATAAAGCAGGCAGAAAAACATGAAAAGGAAAGACTGGCCTAGCCTCCCAGCCAACATCTTTCTCCCGTGCTGGGTGCTTCCTGCCCTCAAACATCGGACTCCAAGTTCTTCACTTTGGGAACTCAGTCTGGCTCTCCTTGCTCCTCAGCTTGCAGACAGCCTATGGTGGGACCTTGTGGTTGTGTAAGTTAATACTTAATAAACTCCCCTTTATATATATTAGTTCTGTCCCTCTAGAGAACTCTGACTAATACATCCTCCTAAGTACAAAGTCCTATTGCCACTGTTGTTGCACTTGACATAGCCCAGCATGGCCTGCATCTATCTTGGTGGATTCTCCTCCCTTGTCTCCTGGCCCATCACACTCTCCTACCTCTAAACACTCTGTCCTGGATCACTAGCTATAGGAAGAGTCACATTACATGGGCTCTGCTGAGAAATGCAATCCCATTCCTATTGTTTAAGTTGTTCCCTGCCTGCCACCCTACTCCCAACCCCACTACTTAGTCACGTGGTCTAAGACCCTTCCAGTTGCCACAGCACTTACTGGGCACTGACTACACTCTAGGAATTGGTCTACGCCATCTTCTTGAATTATCTTGTTTATTCCTCCCAACAATCCTATTAGGTGGATAATATTTTCCCAGTATGACAGATAAAACTGAGGAGCTTAGCCAAGGTCACAAAGCTAATAAGCAGGACAATCCATCTCCAAAGCTTCCCTCTTACCTATGAAATACATCCTCTGAAATTCACTGACAGAGAACCCATGAGAACTTTGGTCCCCCAAAGAGTCATCCCTGAGGGATGTCAATATCACTTGATCATAGGCTCTTTGTGGGGTAGGGGTTTAAATGAGATTTTCTGTAGGGTCCAGCCCTACGGGGCTTAGCAGGTGTTCTCCCTGTGTGTGGAGATGAGAGACTGTAAGAAATAAAGACACAAGACAAAGAGATAAAGAGAAAACAGCTGGGCCCGGGGGACAACTACCACCAAGATGCGGAGACCGGTAGTGGCCCAGTATGGCTGGGCATGCTGATATTTATTGCAAACAAGACAAGGAAGGTAGGGTAAGGAGGGTGAGTCATCCAAGTGATTGATAAGGTCAAGCAAGTCATGTGATCAGGGGACAGGGGGCCCTTCCCTTTTAGGTAGCCGAAGCAGAGAGGGAAGGCAGCATACATCAGCATTTTCTTCTATGCACTTATAAGAAAGATCAAAGACTTTAAGACTTTCACTATTTCTTCTACCACTATCTACTACGAACTTCAAAGAGTAACCAGGAGTACGGGAGGAACATGAAAGTGGACAAGGAAAGTGACCACTGAAACACAGCACCACAGGGAGGGGTTTAGGTCTCCAGATGACTGTGGCAGGCCTGGATAATATCCAGCCTCCCACAAGAAGCTGGTGGAGCGGAGTGTTCCCTGACTCCTCCAAGGAAAGATTCCCTTTCATGGTCTGCTAAGTAACGGGTGCCTTCCCAGGCACTGGCATTACCATTTGACCAAGGACCCCTCAAGCGGCCCTTATGTGGGCGTGACAGAGGGCTCATCTCTTGCCTTCTAGGTCAGTTCTCACAATATCTCTTCAGCACCTGACCCTATACCCACCAGTTATTTCTTTGTTATATTAGTAATACAACAAAGGGTCATATTAAAAGCTAATGATTAATAATGCTTATACTAATGATTGATAATGTCCATTATCATCTCTGTATCTAATTTGTATTGTGACTATTCTTATTCTATTTTCTTTATCATACTGAACATTTTGTGCCTTCAGTCTCTTGCCTCGGCACCTAGGTAATCCTTCGCCCACATTTTCAGTGCCATCAGAGCAGTTCCCCTTCATAGAATCTATAACAATTCTGAATAATACATTCCTTTGTAACATCATTCTTAATGGGTTCCCCTTCCAAATTGGACTGGCTCTCAATAAATACTTGGGAACAAAAAATTTAGAAAGAGAAAGAGAAAGAGGGAGACAGGGAGGGAGGGAGAGAGGGAGGGAGGAAGAGAAGAAAAAGGAGAATCTGACCTGTGGATCATGCAGCTAAGGGGTGGTCAAGCCATGTAGCCAAGGGGTGGTCAAGGCCATGCAGCTAGGGACTAGCGAAGCTTAGGATATGACCCCTGACTTTCTGACTGCAGAACCCATGATACTACCTAAATCCAGCACTCCTTGCTCAATGTCTGCAAGGCCAAAGAATTTATGCCATTTAAAATGATCAAAGGGAAAAACAAAAACAGCTAGGCACACCATTCTTTAATCAATATCGTATTTCTTCTTAGTCTCTCTGTGTATTCATTATTAAACATGTATTAAACATTACTATCCCCTGAATCCTTCCTCTTCCTCTTCCTGCCTCCCTCTACAACAGTAGTTTTTGACAAGAAGGGGTTTCAAGGGGTAGAAACCCTGGACATCTGGCAGTGTCTACAGACATTTTGGTTGTCACAGTTGGGTGGTGGTTGCTTAGTGGAATCTAGGCATAGAGGCCAGGATGCTGCTAAACATCCTACAGTACACGAAACAGCCCAGACAACACAATACTATCAATGGTGCCATGGTGGAAAGACCCTGCTCTCCACACCCCCCTGGGCCATCACATCCTCTCCCACAGTTCCAAATACTACCTGTAGGCTGACACACCTGTATCCACATGCCAGGGTTTCTCCTAAGCTTCAAACCACTTACTGGACATCAAATCTGTCTCTGTCTGATACATCATTCAAAGCCATCCTTATCTGCACCTCGTGTGATCCCAACCACGCATCCATTTGCTCCTACTCATATCATATTCCATCCATTCTAAGACTCACATTTTAACATCTCTGAAATTGGGATGCATTGTACAATCAAGGTCAGGTTTAATTAGCGGCAGTTTTATTTTCTTTCTTTGTGGCCCAAAAAATAATGGTGCCGATTCCTTATTAGTTTACCAAGTCGGTGGCTCTTCACTGGCAAAGTGCAGGTGCTCGGGCCCTGCCTTGTGTTGCATGGACCCCTTTTTCAGAAAATCTGTGGATATTCAAGACTAGACCCAAGCTTGGGAAGTAAAGGGAATAGCTCCAGGAAAGAAGGCCATAGATCCCTACCCTGCTCCTCAGGTATACAGGTTTTCAAACATAAGCACTTCTCTTGCACAACTCTGTGAACACACACAAAAACATTGAATCATTTGCTTTAAACAGGTGAATATCATGATATGTACATCTCAATAAAGCTATGAAAAAGGAAATGCTCCTTAATTCCTGTTCTGCCTGTAGTCAACTTTTAAACCCCTGAATGGCTTTTTTAAATCATTTTTTCCAGTTTTCTACTTGTTTTTGACCAAAAGGATCCATCTACCACTTCAGACCACCATAACTGGAAAGCCTCAAAGAACTTTGAAGGAGATAAACAGATTGTAGGTTATTTGCAGTTTCTTCTGTTGACTGTGTGTTTGTGTGTGCACACATGCATGTGTGTGTATGTTTGCTTCTACCAGCAATTAACAATCAGTTTATTCCACAGCATCGACCAAGTCTTGTCATGTCTATGTAGAGTCCAGAGCTTGTGAGTAGACACAAGATTGTGACAGATAATTCTAAGGTAATAGCTGGTGTTGACTTTTGGAAGCTTGATGTCCATCAAAATGTTACAGTTGAGCACACATAAAAGGGGGCCCACGAATGGAATGGGGGAGAACTGTGCAGAGCACTCTGCTTAAGGGTCTTCTGTGTCCAGAGATTCTGAGTTTGCACTTCTCTCCCCTTTGTTCTACCCAGTGATGCCTTGAAAGCTCCCCAATTTCCTGTGTTTCTTTTTTATTTTGGGGGGTTTTTTGTTTTCTGTTTTTTGGGGTTTTGTTGCTGCTGTTGTTGTTGTTTTGAGACAGGGTCTCACTCTGGTTGCTCAAGTTGGAGTGCAGTGGCATGATCTCAGCTCACTGCAGCCTCAACCTCCTGAGCTCAGGCGATTCTCCCACCTCAGCCTCCCAAGTAGCTGGGCCTATAGGCACATGCCACCAAGCCTGGCTAATTTTTTGTATTTTTTATAGAGATGGGGTTGCACCATGTTGCCCAGGCTAGTCTTGAACTTGTGAGCTCAAGCCTTCTGCCCACCTCAGCCTCCAAAAGTGCTGGGATTACAGGAATGAGCCACCGCCCCTGGCTGGCATATGTTTCTTTGTATATCATTGGTATTATGTCAGCACACCCAAGACTCATGCATTCATTCATTTAACAAATATATACCCTGTGCTAAGTTTTAAGAATACAGAGAAGGGGAAAAAAACCTCCCCAAACTTAAACACTAGCAGAAAAGCCAAGTAATTATAACAAATTGGGGTGCCTTCCACGGTGAAAGAAGTGTAAGCTATTTCCTTTAAATAAACAAAACAAGTTAAGCTTCTCCATGCTCGGGCTACCGTTAGCTGTTTAGAGCTGAGTCATTTTCCCATGTTTGCCTTGCAACATCTATAAGATCTTGGGGTTCTACCACATCTTTTGATGCTGGGTATTTTGAAAACATTTCATGGCTCTGAGCAGTACCGGGTCACTGGGAAATCAGGGACATGTTGGCTGAGCTTTCAAGTTTTGGCAATGTAGGTATCAAGCTCCTTGGAAATCACCAAACTGGATCCCTGGGGGAAAATACCTCTAAACCGAAGAATGGATTATGCTGACTCATTTCTCTGGTCTTTCCTGTCAAGGTCTCAATTATCTATAAGAAGATGGTTGCTTTCACAATATTGGCAGGAAGGAGAGGGGAAGAATTTGCTCCAATGAGACAATTAAATAATTTACATCCCAACTCCATTATTTATCATCTGGGGGACCTTGGGGAGTTATTCACTTCTCTATGCCTCAGTTTCTTATCTGTCAATGAGATCATCACAGTGCTTACATCATAAGGCTGTCATACAGGCCAAAAGAGTACAATTTATATATAGCTGGCCCAAAATTAGTACTCCAAAGATAACAAACTATGGATATTAATAATATTATCTTGGTTCTTATCAAGGAATATTAACTATCTTAGTTCATTTAGACTGCTATAAAATGCCATAAACCTGATGACTTATAAACAACAGAAACTTATTCCTCACAGTTCTAGAGGCTGGGAAGTTCAAGATCAAGGTGCTGGAAGATTTGATGTCTGGTGTGGGCCTGCTTTCTGGTTCACAGACAAGACGACACTTTCTCACTGTGTCCTCACATGGTGAAAAAGGCAAGATGGCTCTCTGGGGTCTCTTTTAT
Organism: Symphalangus syndactylus; assembly: GCF_028878055.3. NCBI lineage: Eukaryota > Metazoa > Chordata > Mammalia > Primates > Hylobatidae > Symphalangus > Symphalangus syndactylus. The sequence goes on along the minus strand of NC_072429.2, from coordinate 129,655,568 downwards.
AACAGCATTAATCCCATTCAGGAGAAATCTTAAATAGCACATGCCAACAGACCATCATTCTGAGATGGTCCCATGGCTTGTGGCCCAAAAATGAAGCTTCAATATATCAGCCATGAAATAGTATGGAATTATGAAAAGAGCAGGGATGTGACAACCTGGGTGGAAGCTGTGCAGCCACCTCTTTCTTGCAGTTAGTCTCTGCTAGTCTTTGTTCTATTCCTCTAGGATAATAGGAATAGTAGCTAGGTCTTACATTTCAGAGGTTTGTTTCATTGATGCAGCAAAAAGTATGTAACAAAATGAGACCAGAATCCTATTTTGAATCCTGGTTCTTTTGCTAAGTCATCATTTAACGTTTTGGACCTCAATTTCTTTAACCATAAAATTAGGAGTGCTGGCCAAGCTGCTCTCTTCCAACCCTAACCTCCCTTACTCCTATAGAATGGAATAAAAACAATGGTCCAGCACAAGTGCTGATTCTGGCAACAACAACAAAAACTAGCTCGAGGTAAAGAAAAGGAAGAAAATGAAGAATAGGATGCTATTGCAATAACAGAAGACAAATTATTTATTTTTTGCAACTCTCAAGTGCAGAATGCTTTCATCGTAACTGACAAAGCATTGATCTAGTTTTACTTATTCTTAGACATGATCAATTGTCTTTAATCTATGAGATCAATAAAAGCTAAAAGTCCAACAAGTGCAAAGACAGAAACTCTGGGTAAACCCCCTCAAGCCACCGACTTAGTCTCTTGGTCAGAACCCTTTTCTTCTTCAAGTTATTTAGAGCAATGCTCCAATCATGTTCAAAGCTAAACAAACAAAGCAGTCTGGAAATTTTTTGATAGAATTATATATTTTCCAAATAGTTTGGACTCTGAATAAGAATGTGTGGCTCTTGAAGAATTTAATTTTACAACCAAAAATCCCCTTTATAAAATTTTATATTAATATCATTTTCCATTTTAATCAATCACATCAAGACTCCAGCCCATCAGTAGCACTTCTGGACTGAAGAAAGAAAAACAGGTCTCTACTTGGGGTTGCACTTCATAGGAAAGGAGTACTCTTTCTTATGTTGAAAATATTTGGAGCAATTTTTAACCATTGACTCCACCATTAAGCTATCTATTGTTGTCTGTTGAAGATCTCAACAGAAAAATGTATTAACAGCCACCCCATAGGGAAGACAGAGTCAAACAATTCTACAAGACAGATTCAATCAATTCTACCCACTTCTCATCAGAGTACTATTTTGACAGTTACCTGTGATGGAGAAATGATTAGTGAGGCTAGCATTTACTAAGTGCTTAGTACTTGACAAGTACAATACTAATGCTTGTGGTGGAATCCCACCTTATTTGATTTAGAAACATTCAATTATTGGACCATGTCAAAGATAATAAAAGAGAGAAATTCCACCACTTCACCCCTGTCAATAAGCAGAGACCTCCACAGAGGTCTACTCCAATCTACTGTTCCCTTAGTACATCCCAGTTGCCCCATCTCTTAATAGTCTGAGCTTCTGGCCCCACTGAATGTGGATATGTGAGTTTCCTATAGGTATTTTTGTACAGCATGGCCACAGAATGGAAGTTGAAGGCTTTACTTGATAATCAACTGAAGAAACATGGTGTTCCAAAGCTGGAGGGAAAAAGCAAAGATTCTGTTCAAATTCTTGAGAGACAGTATTAGCAGGCATTCCCAATCTCTAGTCACCAATGCGGGACCTTCTCAGGGAGTTTTTCAAGGGCAATTTTACAACATGCAAGAAATACTCCTGCTACCTTCATTTTCAATGCAGTGTCTCTGCTGTAGATAACAAAGACCAATGGATATCAGACTATCACATTCACACCAATCATCTGAGCTGCTCACTTTCCCATGGGGAGATAGAGAGGGGAACTTGAAGGGCTCTACAAATACACTGCCTTTGGAGCAGTAGAACTGAAATTTCCTGACGGGAACATAAGGATGTGCTTCCTCCCATAGTAGCGTTATTCCACGTAAAACCTAGTTGTGAGAAAGTAATTGATTTACTTTGTCAGTGAACAGCATCAACTTAAAATCCAAGAGGATGAATAAGATTGCCTTGAAGAAATATGATACGCTATATATTTGTAAGAAATGTTATCTATTCTTCTGTTGGAATCTTCTATACCTTCTACTCAATTTCAGCTGCCAAGGTCTACGTGGACTCAATTCGAGTCTAGAAATACTTAAGAGTGATGCTGTTCTATACCAAGAGCTGAGCTACATATTTTCTTATCTGAATCAAGTCTTGGATACAATCATAACAGAATAAAATTGGAAGGGACTATAAAATACACATGATAAGCAATTTAAATTGTGACACAAGATTTGTGATATGGATGATCAAAAACTAAAGAGATCGGTATGAATTAGATTTTCTCAAAAAAATGAGCAAAGAAGCTCACTCGAGATGGCTATTCAACACGGAGTCAGCCAGCATTTACAGCACTGAGCTGAACGGGTGTCCTTCTCTATCTGCTGGTTGTAAGGGACGCCAGGTGGCAATAGGTGTAAGCTGAAGGGTAGGCCAGTACAACAGTGGTGGCTGACATGGAATCTGGGCCACATGCTGTGTGACTTACTTCTGCTCTCTGGACCTGCTGAAGCCTAACCTCACTTCCATTTCATGATGGAAGTCCTCAGCCTGCCTGACCTTATGACTTGGTGGGTCTAACAGAACCCAGTTCACAGTGGGCAGCTGTGGCTACGATATCACTTGATATCTCATGATCAGATAATGCTTTCCAAATAGTGTGCAGTTCTCTACCATAGCTAACATAACCTTGCTCCAAAGGCCTGCATTGTGAGTGTTCTATTGTGGTTTACCATAAACTCTATGCGGCATCTTTTCTCATGACAGGTATTTCACATACCATAGTGGTTATATGACCTGAGCAGCTGAGCTGCTTGTATTGCAACCTGGAGTTAGGGTGGTCCTTCAAAGTTGTCACAAAGTGAAAAGAGGGAGCCCCGTCTTGGTAATATTCCTATCATTGGATGTGGACTGCCCTGGGCTACACCTGTCAGGATGTAAACTCGGATGAATCTACAGTCAGTCTCCAAAGAAGGACACTGGCCAGAGTTTTCAGTAACCCACACAACCACTGGAGGTATCTAGCAGTGGAAATCTAGGCAATGCAGCAGCGTTCGCCATACACAGTTACTAAAAATCAGGATTCATGGGTAGTTCCCTTTCTTTTGCTTGATTTAATCTTTCACTGATGTAAACATATATCAAAACATCACATTGTACCCCATAACTATACACTATTTTTTAATAATATCAAATTTTCTTTTAGATTAAGGGGTTCATGTGCAGGTTCATGACATAAGTATACTGTGTGACATTGAGGTTTGAGGTACAAATGATGCCTGTACCCAGGTAGTAAGCATAGTACCCAATAGGTAGTTTTTCAACCCACTCCCCTTCTTCCCTCCCCTCTCTTGTAGTCCCCAGTGTCTATTGTTCCCATCTCTATGTCCATGTGTATTCAATATTTAGTTCCCACTTATAGGTGAGAACATAAAGTATTTGGTTTTCTGTTCTTGAGTTAATTTACTTAGGATAATAGCCTTCAGCTCCATCCATGTTGCTGCAAAGAACAGGGTATCATTCATTTTTATGGCTACATAGTATTCCATGGATTCCATGGTGTATGTATACCACATTTTCTTTATCCAATCCAGTGTTGATGGACACGTAGGTTGATTCCATGTCTTTTCTGTTGTGAATAGCATGGTGATGAAAATGAGTGCATGTATCTTTTTGATAGAATAAATTATTTTCCTTTGGGTATATACCAAATAGTGAGATTTCTGGGTCAAATGATAGTACTGTTTTAAGTTCTTTGAGAAATCTCCAAACTGCTTTCCATGGCGACTGAACTAGTTTCCATTCCTACCAACAATATATGTCTTTGCAGCTGGGCGCAGCGCGGCTCATTCCTATAACCCTAGCACTTTGGGAGGCCAAGACGGGTGGATTGCTTGAGGCTAGGAGTTCAAAACCAGCCTGTGTAACATGGTGAAACCCCATCTCTACTAAAAATACAAAAAAAAATTTTTTTGGAGGCTGAGGTTGCAGTGAGCCGAGATCCTGCTGCTGCACTCCAGCCTGGGCAACAAGAGCAAAACTCAGTCTCAAAACAAAAAAAAATATTTGCTTTTCTCCACAGTCTTGCCAGCAAATGTTATTTTTTGACTTTTTAACAATCACCATTCTAACTGATGTGAGATTTATCTCATTGTGGTTTTGATTTGCTTTTCTGTGATGATTAATGATGCTGAGTTTTTCATATCTGTGTTGGCCGCTAGGATGTCTTTTTTTGAGAAGTGTCTGTTCATGTCCTTTACTCATTTTAAAATTGGATTATTTGTTTTTTGCTTGTTGATTTATTCAGTTCCTTATAGATTCTGGGTATTAGACCTTAGTCAGGTGCATAGGTTCCAAATATTTTCTCCCATTCTATAGGCTGTCTGTTTACTCTGTTGATAATTTCTTTGGCTACACAAAAGCTTTTTCATTTAATTAGGTCTCACTTGTCAATTTTTTGTTTTGTTGCAATTGCTTCTGGGAACTTAGCCATAAATTCTTTGCCAAAGCTAACGTTGAGAAGGGTATTTCCTAGGTTTCCTTCTAGAATTTTTATAGTTTGAGATCTCACATTTAAATTTTTTTTTTTTTTGAGACATGGTCTCATTCTGTCACCCAGGCTGGAGTGCAGTGGCATGATCTTAGCTCATTGAAATCTCTGCCTCCCAGGCTCAGTGATCCTTGCACCTCAGCCCCCCAAGTAGCTGGGACTGTAGGCATGTACCACCATGCCCAGCTGAATTATTAATTGAACTTGAGTTAATTTCTATGATTGAGAGATAGGAGTCTAGTTTCATTCTTATGCATATGGATAGCCAATTATCTCAACACTATTTATTGAATAGGGAGTCCTTTCTCCATTGCTTATTTTTGTCAACTTTGTTGAAGATCAGATAGTTGTAGGTATGTGGCTTTATTTCTGGGCTCTCTATTCTGTTCTGTTGATCTATGTGTCTGTTTTTGTACCAGTACTGTGCTGTTCTGGTTAATCTAGCCTCATAGTATATTTGGAAGTCAGGTAATGTGATGCCTCTGGCTTTGTCCTTTTAGCTTAGGATTGCCTTGGCTATTTAGGCTCCTTTTTGGTTCCATATGAATTTTAGAATAGTTTTTTCTAATTCTGTGAAAAATGATGTTGGTGTTTTGATAGAGATAGCATTGAATCTGTAAATTGCTTTGGACTGTATGGCCATTTTGATGACGTTGATTTGTCCAATCCAAGAGCATGCAATATTTATCCATTTATTTGTGTCACCTCTGATTTCTTTCAGCAGTGTTTCGCAGTTCTCCCTGTAGAGATCTTTCACCTCCTTTGGTAGAATTATTTAGGTATTTTATTTTTTGTTGCTATTATAAATGGAATTGTGTTCTTGATTTGGCTCTCAGCTAGAATGTTATTGGTGTATAGAAATATTACTTATTTTTGCCCATTGATTTTGTATCCTGAAACTTTACTGAAGTTATTTATCAGTGCCAGGAGCCTCTTGACAGAGTCTTTAAGATATTCTAAGTCTAAAATTATATCACCAGAGAAGATAGTTTGACTTTTTTTTTTTCCTATTTGGATGCCTTTTATTTCTTTCTCTTGCCTGATTGCTCTGGCTAGGATTTCCAGTACTATGTTGAATAGCAGTGGCGAGAGTGGACATCCTTTTCTTGTTCCAGTTCTCAATGGAAATTGTTCCAGCTTCTGCCCATTTAGTATGATGTTGGCTGTGGGTTTGTCATAGATGGTTTTTATTATTTTGAGGTAAGGTCCTTTGATGTCTAGTCTCTCGAGGGATTTTATCATGAAGAGATGTTGGACTTTATCAAAGGCTTTATCTGCATCTATTGAGATGATCATATGGTTTTCTGTTTTTATTCTGTTTATATGGTGAATCACATTTATTGACTTGTGTATGCTGAATCAACCTTGCATCCCAGGAGTAAAGCCTACTTGGTCGTGGTGAATTAATTTTTTGGTGTGCTGCTATATTCAGTTTGCTAGTATTTTGTTGAGGGTTTTTGTGTCTATGTTCATTGGGGATATTGGCATGTAGTTTTCTTTTTTCATTGTGTTTCTGCCAGATTATGGTGTCAGGATGATGCTTGTTTTGTAGAATGAGTTAGGGAGAAGTCCCACCTCATAGTTTTTTGGGATAGTTTCAGTAGCATTGGTATCAGGTCTTCTTTGTATATCTCATAGAATGGTTGTGAATCCATTCAGTCCAGGGCTGGGTTTGGTTGGTAGAGTTTCATTACTAATTTAATTTCAGAACTTGTTATTTGTTGTTCACATTTTCACTTTCTTCCTGGTTCAATCTTGGGAGGTTGTGTGTTTCCAGGAATTTATCCATTTCCTCTAGATTTTCTACTTTGTGTGCATAGAGGTTTTCATAATGGTCTAGGGATCTTCTGTATTTCTGTGGAATCAGTTATAAAGTCATCTTTTTCATTTCTGATTGTGCTCTTCTGTTTTGTTTTTTTGTTTCTTTATCTAGCTAGCAGTCTGTCAGTCTTGTTTACTCTTTCAAAAAAAACTTGGTTTTATTGCTGTTTTGTTTAGGCATTTGGATCTCAATTTCATTACTTTCTCTTCTGATTTTAGTTATTCCTTTTCTTCAGCTAGCTTTGGGGTTGGGCTGTTCTTTTTTTTCTAGCTCCTCTAGGAACAATGTTAGATTATTAATTTGAGATGTTTCTAACTTCTTGATGAAGGTGGTTAGGGCTATAAATTTTCTCTTAACACTGCTTTAGTTGCATTCCAATAAGTTTGGTAAGTTATGTCTCCATTTTCATTAATTTCAAAGAATTTGTTGATTTCTGTTTTGTTTCCACCCATGAGTTATCCAGAAGGATTGTTAAAATGTCCATGTTTTTGTGAGTTTTGAGAGACCTTCTTGCTATTGACTTCTATTTTTATTGCACTATGATTGAGAGTGTGCTTGATATTATTTTTTTTTTGAATTTATTAAAACTTGCTTTATGACTGAGCACGTGGTCAATCTTAGAATATGTTCCATGTGTGGATGAGAAGAATGTATAGTTTGTGGTTGTTGGGTAGAGTGTTCTGGGGATGCCTATTAAGTCCAATTGGTCAAGTGTTATGTATAAGTCCAGAATTTCTTTGTTAATTTTCTTCCTCAATCATCTGTCTAATGTTGTCAGTCAGGTGTTGACATCCCCCAGTGTTATTGTATGGCTAAGTCTTTTCATAGGTCTAGAAGTACTCATTTTATAGATGCAGGTGCACCAATGCTGGGTGTATATATACTCAAGATAGTTAAGTCTTCTTGTTGAATTGAACCCTTTATCACTATGTACTGCCCTTCTTTGTCCCTCTTGATTGTTGTTGGTTTAAAGCCTGTTTTATCTGGAATTAGAATAGCAATCCCTGTTCCTTTTTTGTTTTGCATTTGCATGGTAGATCTTTTTCTCTCCCTTTATTTTGAGCCTGTGGATGTCATTACGTGTGAGATGTATCTCTTGAAGATAGCAGACTATTAGGTCTTGTATTTTTATCCAGCTTGCCACTGTATGCCTTTTAAGTGGGGTGTTCAGACCACTTATATTCAGGGTTAATACTGATATGTGAGATTTTGATCCTGTCATCATGTTGTTAGCCATTCGTTTTGTAGACTTGATTAATTGCTTTATATTGTCTGTGGGCTATGTGCTTGGGTATGTTTTTGTGGTAGCAAGTTTCAATCTTTTGTTTCCATGTTCAGCAGTTCTTTAAGTACATCTTGTAAGGCTGGTCTGGTAGTAACAAATTCCCCTAGGGCTTGTCTGAGAAGGATTTTATTTCTCCTTTGCTTATGAAGCTTAGTTTGGCATGATATGGTATTCTTGGTTTTAGTTTCTTTTCTACTGAAAATAGGCCTCCAATATCTTCTGTCTTGTAAGGTTTCTCTTGAAAGGTCTCCTGCTAGCCTGATGGGGTTTTCTTTGTAAGTGACCTGACTTTTCTCTCTAGCTGCCTTCAAGCAGTGCTCTACATGTTCAGAAAAACTTCTCTAGTATTGAACTATAGAAATGATCCCTGAATGTATAGTTTTTCATGGGTACTTCTTATAGATATCAGGGTTAATCCCTCCATCCTTTGTTCAGACAGCTATTTCGGCATTCATCATTTTATACTGAGACATAAAGGATAGGGAGCTAGTTATGAGAGGAAACATTGCAGATACAGGAATAATATTGTCTTGTTGCAGGAGCTACAAAGACACCATGATGCCTGGAACTTAGTAAATAAAGAAGAGGCAAGCAAATGATAGTAATTTAAAGATACAGGTATAAGCAGACAATGCCCTGAAGTCTTAAGTAAGGAATGTGATTTTACCCACTGTAACAGGAACTTGCTTTTGCTGAGGTAAGTGATGACATGTGATTTTAAGAGAATCACTCTGGCTCCACAATCCATGTGGAGAAAGGACTGGAGAGGAGTGAAGTGAAAGCAGGAGACCAGTCAGAAAGTTTCTGCAATTGTCCAGGTAAGAGTGAAAGTTATCCCTGGTACTTACACCCATTCATCTGATGCTGCCATCTTTTCATATTAGAGTATGCCAAACACCTATAAATCCGGCAAGGACTCAGGTATTTTTTAATAGAAAGCTACCAGCACTCAAAAGAAAAGTCTCATAACCTTTCTAACTTAGCTACTTTCTTTAACATCAAAACTTCTTGTTCTTTTTAATGCCTTGAATAGTGACTAATAAAATGAACAATTCCCCCACCCCAAAACACCCTAAATTAAGAACTTATCATTCCATTTATAGTGTCCTCTACCTGGAATAATTAACACCAGATGCAGAATAATGGCAGTGATTAGTAATTTTCCCCCATGAGAGCCATTTTTAGGAAGGATACAGATTGCAATTTACTCCACCACCTCCAATCCACCCCCTCCCAGCTGTTTCCTCAAGCTGGGTGCCCACTCACCTGACTGACAGCACTTCTCATACAGATTGAGCATCTTGGTGAGGAAAGGCATGAAAACCAAAAACATCCAATATGTAGAATTGTAGTTAAACTAAGAATAGCAAGAATCACATAATGGCTATCATTTGTTGAGAGTCAGGTACTATATTAAGAACTTAATACACTTTTCCAAAGAACTGATGTGTCTCACCAATTCACAACCAATTTATTATCCAGGATCATACTGGAATCTTATCAGGTTCCCCCAGCTCAGCAAAATGCTACAAGCCACATAGAGAAAAAACTGTATGCCAAAGATTTGCTATTTACAAAAGCCTAGTCTTTAACCTATTCAAATATGTTGTCATCTTACCTAATCATACATTTTCCAACCCTGAGTTTGAATCTCTGGATCTTCTCCTCTACTTGTCAATCCCAACTTGCTATTTAAATGATTTTCTCAGCTCCCCATCATCTTGCACTAATTCCCGGACTTTGATACACACCTATGCCCCGAAGACTAACCTCCTCATAAGTGCTTCTCATAAAGATTTTCATGCTAGCGTGGTGTGTGAAACCTGCCTCTGTGTTGCACTGTCCTTCCCAGATTGGTCCCCAGGGTCTAGAGAAGACCACAGAGGCATGAAAATGCTTTCAGTAAATTAAAAACTTTAATTTCTCTTTTTTGAGATAGAGTCTTACTCTGTCACCCAGGCTGAAGTGCAGTGGCATGATCACAGCTTAGTGCAGCCTCAACCTCCCCAGGCTCAGGTGATCCTCCCACCTCAGCCTCTCAAGGAACTGGGACTGCAGGGCATGCCATCACACCTGGCTGATTTTTGTATTTTTTGTAGAGATGGGGTTTCACCATGTTACCCAGACTCTTTTCCAACTCCTGCACTCAAGCAATCCACCCACCTCAGCCTCCCAAACTGTTGGTATTATAGGAGTGAGCCACCACGCCTGACCAATTTTAATTTAATAGTGTTGAATAACCTTAATTCTTTCAATTATCTAACTTTCCTCTTGCTCCATGTTTCATTGTTTTAAGAAAACTTTAGACAAATTAAATTTGACAGGCCAGGCACAGTAGCTCACACTTGTAATCCCAGTGCTTTGGAAGGCCAAGGCTGGTGGATCGCTTGAAGCCAGGAGTTTGAGATTATAGTGGGTTGTGATCATGCCACTGCACTCCAGCCTGGGCAATAGAATGAGATCCTGTCTCACACACACACACACACACACACACACACACAAAACACACACACACAAAGAAAAAAATTAACAAGTTTAATTAAATAAAGAAAGATTCAATAATTGGGCAGCCCTCAGAACCAGAAAAGGTTCAGAGCGCTCCATTCAGTAATGTGGCTGCATTTATGGACAGGAAATGTAAGTGAGGTACAGAAATAGCTGATTGGTTGCAGCTCAGCATTTGCCTTATTTGAACACAGTGGCTGCTTATGATCGACTGAAGCATGGCTGTTGTGACTGGCTGAGGCTCAGCTGATGTTACAAAAGTATACTCCTAATTAGGCTTTTAGTTTATGTACTAAGTTAGGCTTCAGTAGGGACTCAATGTACAGAGGCATCCTTAGGCCAAATTTAGTTTAATTTAACATCTTGTACTTGGTCAGCCTCAACCTTGCACATGTGCATGAGTCATTGTTGTCAACAGCAAAAGTAGTTGCCACAGTTCTTCACTACTCTCTATATCTATGCACTTTTTAACATCACTTTACAGCGCTCTTTCACCATGCATTTTATCTGAGCTGGCCTTATAACTTGCTCAGGCCAATAGCGTTTAGTGAAAGCAGTGTGCTGCCAGTTCTAATTCTAGGCCTCAAGAGCCCTTGCACACCTTCACCCTCCCTCTTGGAAACCTGTGACCGCTCTGCAACCAAACCCAAGCTGGCCAGCTAGAGAATGGGGACCACATGGAGAACAGAGAAGCCAACCCCCAGAAGGCGAGTTGCCTACTAACCTTAGCTGATCACAGACATGAGGAAGCCCTGCTGAAACTAGAACTATCAAACTGCAGCACAGACCCACAGGCAATAGTCACTTGTGGCTATTTTAAGTCATAACATTTGAGGGACTTTGTTATGCAGCAGCAGATAACTGATACAGTCAGAAATCCAAACACCACTTGAGAAAATTGTCCAAGTCACCATTTTCATCTGCTTGACCATCAAGCTCAGTTCTTACTGGTTCTGAACATGTCTATGGCTTCTACCTTGGTAGTAATTTAGCCCCTCTAAGATTAAAATAATCAAACTCTGGAGTTAACTACCCAATAGGCTCTGTTTTGACATATAACATACAAGTCATTCCTATTAAAAATTAAAATCAAAATCTCCTAATTATTGATCTCTGTGGCAGACACACACTAAGGTGACCCTCGACAAATCATGTCTTTCTATAATGCCCTTTCCTTGAGGAGAGGTGGAACCTGTGACTTGCTTCTGGTCAATAAAATACGGCAAAAGTGATGGAATAGTCACACCTGTGGCTATATTAGGTTATATAAGCCTTCATCTTAGCAGAGGCTCCCCTCTGGCCTTGAAGAAGTGAGCTTCCATGTTGGGGGAGGACCATGTGGCCAAAAACCCTAGTGGCTTCCAGGACCTGAAATTAGCTCCAGGCTGACAGCCAATCAGAAGGCAGGGACCTCAGTCCTACAAACACAAGTAACCATATTCGGCCAACAGTCACACGACATTGTAAGAGAACCCCAAGCTCTAGAAAGGAATTCAGTCCAGCCGACATCTGAATGCAGTCTTGAGAGATTCTGACCAGAGGACCAGGCTAAACTATACCAGGACTCCCGATCCACAGAAATCGTCAGGTAATAAATATGGGCTGTTTTAAGCCACTAAATGTGAGGTAATTTGTTGCACAGCAATAAAAAACTAATACAACTACTCTCTCATCACTATCCTAAATCCTTTCTCATCTTTTCAAAGTCAACGTCCTAGGAAGAGTCATGGATGCTTGGTTAACTCACATCCTCACCCTTTCTTTGCTCCTCAACCCATCTCAAGCTACCTTCTTTCCCCAACTTCCCATTGCTGTGGTTTGTGTCAAAGTACCTAATGACCTCCTCACTCAAAGGTTTTATTTTAATATCTTCATCTTACATCTTTATAAATATTTTCCACTCTTCTTGATCCTCTTTTCTACATTGCTTTTAAGAACACAGCTTCTTCATTGTTGCCCTCCTCTTTCCTTCTTTGTTTCTCTTGCAGCCTTTTCCTCTTTGGTGTGCCTCTTATATGGTAGCGTTGCTCAGGGTTCTGCCTTTGACCCTCTATGTTTCTCATTTCCCTGGGTGATTTCACTAATAAGAAAGGTTTTGGAGATTCCAGCAGCTCCCAATTCTCTGTCTTCATCCCAGGCCTCTTTGCTCCCCCGACTTGAGGGCATTTCTACTGGACTGTCCCATAGATGTGTTAAATTCAACAGGACCAAACCTGAGTTCATGATCTCACCCTTACAAACTCCAAAACATGTTCCGTTTATGTGTCCCCTCATTAAATATTACCTCCATCCAATTGATATCTCAAGCCAATTGGTTATTTTAAGTTACCCTCCACCATTACCCTCCCCAGCTACTTGCCCACCAAACTGCATCCAGGGCTTCTACATCCCACACTAAAATCTATCCCTCTTCTTCATTCTCATTGCTATTGCTCAGGTTCAGACACTAGTTGTTTCTTGCCTGGATTACTAAAACACTTTCCATGTGATGAACTCATGATTCTTTTCTCACCATCCCACACATTTCTAACAAAAGTCTTCCCAAAATGAAAATCTGATTACATCCATTACTTGTTTAAATTCCACTGAATGCCTGACTCCCAATGGTGTCAAGGTAAAGTCGACATTGCATGTCATGGCCCGCCGTGTTTCCAGCCTCCTTTCTCTGGCATCTTTTCTTTCTCTCCTCCACATGCACCCAACATCTCTCCCATATCATCATGCTCTGAAACATTCAATTGCTCCCCACTTCTCTACATACTACTTCCTTAAGACTCAGCTCGAACTTCATCTATTCCAGAAGGCTTCCTCTACCACCATCGCCACCTTCCTTGTCTTCTTCCCTGTTTCCAAGCTGAGTTAGGCACCTCCAAACCCCATGTGTTTTCCTGGTCCTTTGCAGGCATCGCACAGGGATGTGAGCTTCCCCCATCACACTGTGCCCTTTTCAAATACCCAGACCAGCTGGTGTTTCAAGAACCCACTACAGTGATGAGCAAAGAGTAAGCATCAATAAATGCAAAATTGGTTGGATGAAAAATTATAAGTAGGAATGAATGAGTGAATAAATATATGAATGAATGAGAAATAGGTGGGGCAGCTTGGGGATGCTTTAATTGAGAAAAATATTCATAGGGAACAGGCAGGCTGGCTCTAATTCTATTGGACAGCCACACAAAGGAAGGGTAGGAATTTCTCCAGGAACAGTCCCAGAATAGAGGTTGCCAGTGGTAAAAATTGTAGGAAAGTGAATTTTATTCTGGCCCAAGTTTGAACTCCCTCCTCAAACAAAATCAGCTTCCACCACAGTTCTCATTATGTCATTTAAAGATAACTCCACCCTTCCAGTGGCTTAAGTCAGAGATACTGAAGGTATCCCTGACCCCTCTCCTTCTCTCATACCCTACTTTCAATCACTCAGCAAATTCTGGTGGTGCCACCTTCCAAATACTAAATCAGAATTCTGCTTTTTTGCTATCTCCACTACTACCACTTTTGTCCAAGTCATATCATCTCTCATTTGGATTGTTGCAATCGCTTCCTGACTAATCACACTCCTTCCACTCTTACCTTCTGTACTATAATTTTTAAAGGGACCTAGAAGGATCCTGTGAAAAAGTAAATCAGATCATATCATGCCTCTGCCCAAAACCCTCCAATAGCTTTCCACTTCAATCAGAGTAAAAGTGATATCCTTATGACAGCCTAAAGCTAATACACAGCCTGCCCCACCTTGCTCTGACTCATCTCTTCCTCGTCTGCTTGTTCACTCTGCTCTAGCTACATCAGCTCTGCTATTTCTTGAACATAACAGGCTCAGGAGTTTTGCACCTTTGCATGGCCTGTGTCAGATTCATGGCTCATTTCTTTTCCCCCTCCAAATCTTTGCTAAAATACGATCTTCTCAAGGAGATCTATTCTGAAACCCCTTTTAATATTATACTCTCATTTTCCTTACATTGCATTTATCACACTCCAACATGTAATTCTCATGTACTTATTGTTTCTTACATGGTCCCTCTGCTAGAATATAAACCATAAGGGCATTAATTTTGTTCCATTTTGCTCGTCAACTTACCTCTCGTGCTTAAAGCAATGCCTGGTGCAGAGAAGGGAAGCAATAAATGAGCAATCAAATTAGTCAGTGAATGAAACAACAAAATTTTAAAATCTTTTAAATCTTTAGCGTTTAACAATAGAATGAGCTGCTTTTACAAGCAAGGAGCTCTTCATTACTGGAGGGATCCAAACAGCTGGCAATTTCCCAGCCACCTTCCTTCTTGGAATGAAGGTCTGAACTGAGGGTACCTAATGTTCCTTCCACCCATGGGATTCTAAGATTCTTGATTCCTATCTTTCCTAGAAAGCACAGCTGCTGTGCTCTCAAGGCCAGCAAACAAAGGAGATCTCCCCCAGTCGATGTCTCCACTGGCCTTGGCTTTAGCACTGGGTCAGTTTCTTTTTCTGGTGAGTCACTGTAGCTGAGAGAATGTGGAGGGAAGTGTCAAGGGCAAGCCTTCAACAGAGTTTTTCAACGTGGTAGTTTTTAATCACGATCCAATTTCTACTTCCAACATGCCACAAGTAAGTCCAAGCAAAGAAAAGAGAATCCTCTGGTGGTTTAATGGTTTGCTCAAAGTCCCAGAGCTAGCATCAAGGTAGAGAGTGAGCTTCCTGATGCTCAGCCCTGCAACACACTCATGGGACTTTTCAAATTATCCTCTGGCTTATTTCTGAAATTAGATTGTGAATGTTGGGAAGAGGCCCTGGAAAGGAAGCATTTGCTGCATTTCCATAGCACTGCCCTTGTAGGGAGCACTCTACTTCCACCAGGTCTTTAGACAGAGATCTCAAAAGCACAAATGCATTAATAATGTAATAGTAAATGGTAACTCTCTTAGTCCACTTGGGCTTCTATAACAAAATACCTAAACTAGATAATTTTAAAAAAACAGAAATGAACCTGAAATCATAAAATTTCTAGAAGATAACATTGGAAAAACTCCTTTAGAAATTGGCTTAGGCAAAGAGTTCATGACCAAGGACACAAAAGCAAATGCAACAAAAACAAAGATAAATAGATGGGACTTAATTAAACTAAAAAGCTTTTGCATAGCAAAAAAAATAACCAGCAGAATAAACCAACAATCCACAGAGTGGCAGAAAATATTTGGAAACTATGCATCCAACAAAGGACTAATATCCAGAATCTACAATGAACTCAAAAAAAATCAGCAAGAAAAAATAATAATAATAATGCCATCAAAAAGTGGGCTAAGGACATGAATAGACAATTCTCAAGATATACAAATGGACAACAAATATATGAATAAATGCTCAACATCACTAATTGTCAGGGAAATGCAAATCAAAACCACGATGCAATACCACCTTACTCCTGCAAGAATGGCCATAATTTAAAAATGGAAAAATGATAGATCTTGATGTGGCTGTGTTGAAAAGGGAACACTTTTATGCTGCTGGTGGGAATGTAAACTAGTACAACCACTATGGAAAACAATACAGTGATTCCTTAAAGAACTAAAAATAGAACTACTATCTGATCCAGCAATTCCACTACTGGGTATCTACCCAGAGGAAAGATTTCATTATGTGAAAAAGACACTTGCACATGCATGTTTATAGCAGCACAGTTTGCAATTGCAAAAATGTGGAAACAGACTAAATGCCCACCAACCAGTGATTGCCTAATGAAAATGTGGAAATTGAACAACCTGCTCTTGAATTACTCCAGGTAAATAACAAAGTTAAGGCAGAAATAAATAAGTTATTTGAAACCAATGAGAACAAAGAGACAACATACCAGAATCTCTGGGATGCAGCTAAAGCAATGTTAAGAGGGAAATTTATAGCACCAAATGCCCATGTCAGAAAGCTGGAAAGATCTCAAATCAACACCCTAACATCACAATTAAAATAACTAGAGAAGCAAGAGCAAACAAATCCAAAAGCTAGCAGAATACAAGAAATAACAAAGATCAGAGCAGAACTGAGAGATAGAGACACAAAAAAGCCTTCAAAAAAATTAATGAATCCAGAAGCCTTTGTTTTTTTTTTTTTTGGAAAAAATTAACAAAATAGACCACTAGCCAGACTAATAAAAAAAAATAGAGAAGAATCCAATAGACATAATGAAAAATGATAAAGGGGACATTACCACTGACCCCAGAGAAAGACAAGCTACCATCAGAGAATACTATAAACATCTCTGTGCAAATAAACTAGAAAATCTAGAAGAAATGGATAAATTCCTGGACACACACACCCTTCCAAGACTAAACCAGGAAAAAGTCAAATCCCTGAATAGACTAATATCAAGTTCAGAAATTGAGGCAGTAATTAATAGCCTACAAACTAAAAAAGGCCAGGACCAGATAGATTCACAGCTGAATTCTACCAGAGGTACAAAGAGGAGCTGGTACCATTCCTTCTAAAACTATTCCAAACAATAGAAAAGGAGAGACTTCTCCCTAACTCATATTATAAGGACAGCATCATCCTGATACCAAAACCTGGCAGAGACACAACAAAAAAAGAAAACTTCAGGCCAATATCCCTGATGAACATCAATGCAAAAATCCTCAGTAAAACACTGACAAACCAAATCCAGCAGCACATCAAAAAGCTTATCCACAACAATCGAGTTGGCTTCATCCCTGGGATGCAAGGCTGGTTCAACATATGCAAATCAGTAAATGTAATTCATCACATAAACAGAACCAATAACAAAAACCACATGATTGTCTCAATAGATGCAGAAAAGGCCTTCGATAAAATTCAACATCCCTTCATGTTAAAAACTCTCAATAAACTAGGTATTGATGGAACATATCTCAAAATAATAAGAGTTATTTATGACAAACCCATAGCCAATATCATACCGAATGGGCATTCCTTGGAATGCATTGGAAGCATTCCCTTTGAAAACCAGCAGAAGACAAGGATACCTGTTCTCACCACTTCTATTCAACATAGTATTGGAAGTTTTGGCCAGGGCAATCAGGCAAGAGAAAGAAATAAGAGATATTCAAATAGGAAAAGAGGAAGTAAAATTGTCTGTTTGCAGATGACATGATTATATATTTAGAAAACCTCATCATCTCAGCCCCAAAACTCCTTAAGCTAGCTGATAAGCAATTTCAGCAAAGTCTCAGCATACAAAATCAATGTGCAAAAATCACAAGCATTCCTATACACCAGCAATAGACAAGCAGACAGCCAAATCATGAATGAACTCCCATTCACAATTGCTACAAAGAGAATAAAATACCTAGGAATATAGCTTATAAGGGACATGAAGGACCTCTTCAAGGATAACTAAAACCACTGCTCAAGGAAATAAGAAAGGATACAAACAAATGGAAAAACATTCCATGCTCATGGATAGGAAGAATGAATATTGTGAAAATGGCCATACTACACAAAGTAATTTATAGATTCAATGCTATTCCCATCAAACTGCCATTGGCATTCTTCACAGAATTAGAAAAAACTACTTTAAATTTCATATGGAACCAGAAAAGAGCCCACATAGCCAAGACAATCCTAAGCAAAAAGAACAAAGCTGGAGGTATCACGCTACCTGACCTCAAACTATACTACAAGGCTATATTAACCAAAACAGCATGGTACTGGTATCAAAACAGACATAAAGACCAATGGAATAGAACAGAGACCTTAGAAATAACACCACACACCTACAACCATCTGATCTTCGACAAACCTGACAAAAACAAGCAATGGGGAAAGGATTTCCTATTTAATAAATGGTGCTGGGAAAACTGGCTAGCCATATGCAGAAAACTTATACAAAAATTAACTCAAGATGGATTAAAGACTTAAATGTAAAACCCAAAACTACAAAAACCCTAAAAGTAAACCTAAGCAACACTGTTCAGGATATAGGCATGGGCAAAGACTTCATGACTGAAACACCAAAAGCAATTGCAACAAAAGCCAAAATTGGCAAATGATATCTAACTGAACTAAAGAGCTTCTGCACAGCAAAAGAAACTAGCATCTGAGTCAACTAGACAACCTACAGAATGGGAGAAAATTTTTGCAATCTATCCATCTGATAAAGGTCTAATATCCAGAATCTACAAAAAAAAACTTGAACAAATTTACAAGAATAAAACAACACCATCAAAAGGTAGGCAAATGGTATCAACAAACACTTCTCAAAAGAAGACATTTATGTGGCCAAGAAACATATGAGAAAAAGCTCATCATCACCAGTCTTTAAAGAAATGCAAACCAAAACCAGAATGAGAGTCAGGGTGGTGATTATTAAAAGTCAAGAAATGATAGATGCTAGTGAGGCCATAGAGAAATAGGAATGCTTTTACACTGTTGATGGGAATGTAAATTAGTTCAACCATTGTGGAAGACAAGTGGTGATTCCTCAAGGATCTAGAACAAGAAATACCATTTGACCCAGTAATCCCATTACTGGGTATATACCCGAAGGAATATAAATCATTCTACTATAAAGACACATGCACACATATGTTTATTGCAGAACTATTTACAATAGCAAAGACATGGACCCAACCCAAATGCCCATCAATGATACACTGGATAAAGAAAATGTGGTACATATATACTATGAAATACTATGCAGCCATAAAAAAGAATGAGATCGTGTCTTTTGCAGGGACATGGATGAAGCTGGAAGCCACCATCCTCAGCAAACTAACACAGGAACAGAAAACAAAACACCACATGTTCTCATTCATAAGTGGGAGTTGAACAATAAGAACACATGGATACAGGGAGGGGAACAACACACATCGGGTCCTGTCAGGAGTTGCAGGGAAGGGGAGGGAGAGCATTAGGACAAATACCTAATCCATGTGGGGCTTAAAAGCTAGACGATGGGTTGATAGGTGCAGCAAACCACGATGACACACGTGTACCTATGTAACAAATCTATACGTTCTGCACATTATCCCAGAACTTAAAGTAAAATGAATTTTTAAAAAAAGAAACCTTTAGGCTGGCACGGTGGCTCATGCCTGTAATCCCAGCATTTTGGGAGGCCGAGGCGGGCGGATCATGAGGTCAGGAGATCGAGACCATCCTGTCTAACACAGTGAAACCCCATCTCTACTAAAAATACAAAAATTAGCCGGGCGTGGTAGTGGGCGCCTGTAGTCCCAGCTACTCAGGAGACTGAGGCAGGAGAATGGTGTGAACCCGGGAGGCGGAGCTCACAGTGAGCCGAGATCACGCCACTGCACTCCAGCCTGGGTGATGGAGGGAGAGTCTGTATCAAAAAAAAAAAAAAGAAAAGAAAGAAAAAGAAACCTTTAGCCAAAACTGCCCAGCTCCCTTCCTCTGTACTTCTAATCATCAGAAACTGTTTGAAATAATAAATGTTTGCTGTTTTAAGTTGCTAAATTTGATATTATTTGTTACACAGCAATAGATTGTTCCTGACATTGCTACAGACATTGGAGCCTGGAAATGGAAGGATATCATAACAAAAACTTTAAAATGTGGGAGTGGCTTTGGAAATGGGCAGTGCACAGAAACTGGAAAGAATTTGAAGGGAGCGTTAGTGAACATTTGAAGATCCTCGAAGAAACTAAGAAGAACGATGATCTTTGAGAAGGTTATGAGTGAAGACTTAAAGGAAAGAAAACTTTATTGGAAACTGATGGTAAAGGGATTCTTGTCATTTGGTGACAGAAAATTTAGTAACACTATTGCCTGAGTAATGTGGAAAGAGAAAAACAAGTCTAATAAAGTGCCCTAAAGAAGGAGAAAAAAAAAGAAAATGTGATATATATATATATGTACACCACAGAATACTATTCAGCCATAGAAATGAATGAAATAATGGCATTTGCAGCAACCTGGATGGAACTGGAAACCATTATTCTAAGTGAAGGAACTCAGGAATGAAAAACTGAGCACTGTATGTTCTCACTTGTAAGTGAGAGCTAAGCTATGAGGACACAAAGGTGTAAGAATGATACAATAGATTCTGAGGGCTCAAGGAAAAGGGTGGGAGGGGGTGAGGGATAAAAGACTACACACTGGGTTCAGTGTACACTGTTCAGGTGATGAGTGGACCAGAATCTCAGAAATCACCACTAAGGAATTTATCCATGTAACCAAACACCACCTGTTGCCCAAAAACTATTAAAACAACAATAATAATAAAGAAATGTATTGCTCACAGTTCCGAAGCAATACTGGGAAGGAGGCTGAGAAACCTAAGATCAAGACACCAACAGATTGCGTGTCTGATGAGGGCTCATTTCTCACAGGTGGTGTCTTCTATATGTCGTCATGTGGCAAAAGGGACAAACAAGCCCCCTCAGGCCTCTTTTCTAAGGGCACGAATTTCATTCATAAGGACATAGCCCTCATGAACTAATCACCTCCCAAAGACCCCAGTCTTTAATACTATTTATTACATTGGTGATTAGGTTTCAAGATACGAATTTTGGGAGGACAAAAACATTCAGACCATAGCAGTCATCCTATGGTATGATCCCTATTGTTAATGGAGGGTACCCTTTCAAGGGGTAGAGCACCCCAAGCTGCCATGTTCGTTTACACGGTTTATAATTCCATCTCAGCACATGTCACATACTGTGGTAAGAACCATGTTTCCTCAGTTCCAAGATGTACATATTTGTTTACAATGAAATCATTCTGAAATTGAGACATGTCTTAAAAGCACTGTGTACATTTAATACAGTGTTTCTTTTATCCTTATAAGCTGTGAGTAAATTAACAATGCATCTTAAATTCAGTGGTGTCTTAGGATCAAGGAGATCCAAGTGTGCTATTTTTTATTTGTCCTTCACCACTTAACTGAAACCTTCTTAAGAACAGACTGAAATCCATTCATTTGGCATTTCCAGTTTGCAGCACAGGGTAGGATCAAGAGATGTGAAATGAGCAAATAAATGAACAAATGAATAGAAATGTCTATTAAACAGAAAAAGGGAAATACATTTTACAACGCCCCAATGCACATATCCCTTATAACTATCTCTCTGTATTCAATTTTACGCCTCCCTACACATCCCTCTGATCAGTCGTTCAGTCTCTGGAGGCAACATTTGTCCCAGTAAGAAGTGTTCTATGAAAAGCTGCTGTCCTAGTTCTCACATCATGAAATGTCACGGAGGAAATTGTTATTAATTTGGTATGTTGGTTCATCCATCAGACTCTTGTCAATCTGGGTGGCATGGAGCAGGCCCTGCAAGTGGTTCCACCTGCTTGAACTGATAGAATCAAGTTCCAGCATCTATTAAGGAGCCACTCCGATCCTGGATAGCCACCTATAACTTCTGCCATGTCCTCCCCTAACCACCCGGGCACATACAATTAAAAATCAAAGGGCCTCATCTAATTCCCCTAATAGACATCTCTGGACTTGAAAGAAGTTCAGGAAAAGAAGAAAAAAAGTGCTGCAAAAGTAAATCTCTGGACCACCCTCCCATCTGCAATATGAACTACATCCATTCAGATTAGCGAATCCAACATTAACCCAACATTTCTGAGCATGACTGTGCCAGGTGCTATGACAGAGAAGGTCAACTGTAAAAGACTGGGCTTATAGAGCAATAAAACAGGAGGGAGTTCAAAGCCGTCAAGACTCAGGTACTTATATTTATGTAACATCTTTGTGTTCATTGCCTGACAACAACACTAATTAGTAAAGAGAGCTATTGAGATTACCACTGCACTTGGCTCAAAAATCAAAACAATTCAACAAGGTTGAGAACTCTTACTACAACACAATTTCCATTTGCTCCAGTCCCTCCTATCCCTACAGGTAACCACTGCCATTGATGCCTTGGGAATCCTCACGATATCCAAGTGGGATATGCAGAACATACATCATTATTGATATTTAGATGAAGGAGAGGAGGCTACAGGAAGTTAAAGCACTTGCCCAGTGTCACACCACTGGTAAGTAGCAGAGCTTGAAATCAAACTCAAGTCCTGTACCTGAAAACTCATCTGTCTTAGTCAATGCAGGCTGCTATAACAAAGTGTCATACACTGGGTGGCTTATAAACAACAGAAATTTATGTCTCTCGGTGCTGGAGGCTGGAAGTCTGAGGTCAGGGTGCCAGAATGGTTGGGCTCTTGTAAGAGCCCATTTTTCAGTGGCAGACTTCTAACTTCTCACTGTATCCTCACATGACAGAAGAAAAGCTAGCTAGCTCTCAGACCTCTTCTTTTTTAAAATTATTTTATTTTTCCATAGGTTACTGGGGTACAGGTGGCATTTGGTTACATGACTAAGTTCTTTAATAGTGATTTGTGAGATTTTGGTGCACCCATCACCCAAGCAGTATACACTGCACCTTATTTGTGGTATTTCATCCCTCGCCCCACTCCCACTCTTCCCCCCATGTCCCCAAACTCCACTGTATCATTCTTATGCCTTTATGTCCTCATAGCTTAACTCCCACATATTAGTGAGAACATACGATGTCTGGTTTTCCATTCCTCAGTTACTTCACTTAGTATAATAGTCTCCAATCTCATCTAGGTTGCTCCAAATGCCATTAATTCATTCCTTTTTATGGCTGAGTAGTATTCCATCATATATATATATGTCACACCACTATATATATATATGTGTGTGTGTGATATATTTTTTATATATATAAATATATCACAGTTTCTTTATCCACTCATTGATTAATGGGCATTTCGCTTGGTTCCATGATTTTACAATTGTGAATTGCGCTGCTATAAACGTGTGTGCAAGCACCCTTTTCATACAATGACTTCTTTTCCTCTGGGTAGATGCCCACTAGTGGGATTGCTGGATCAAATGGTACTTTTAGTTTTTTAAGGAATCTCCACACTACTTTCCATAGTGGCTATACTAGTTTAAATTACCACCAGCAGTGTAGAAGTCTTCCCTGATCACCGCATCCACGCCAACATCTACTGTTTTTTGATTTTTTGATTATGGCCATTCTTGCAGAAGGTGGTATTTCACTGTGGTTTTGATTTGCCTCTCCCTGATCATTAGTGATGTTGAGCATTTTTCCATGTTTCTTGGCCATTTGTATATCTTCTTTTGAGAATTGTCAGCTTTGGGAGCCAAGATGGCCGAATAAGTACAGCTCCGGTCTATGGCTCCCAGCATGGGTGACACAGAAGACGGGCGATTTCTGCATTTCTGTTTGAGGTACCGGTTTCGTCTCACTAGGGAGTGCCAAACAGTGGGTGCAGGACAGTCGGTGAAGTGCACTGTGCGCGAGCTGAAGCAGGGCAAGGCATTGCCTCACTCGGGAAGCACAAGGGGTCAGGGAGTTCCCTTTCCTAGTCAAAGAAAGGGGTAACAGATGGCACCTGGAAAATTGGGTCAGTCCCACCCTAATACTGCGCTTTTCCAACGGGCCTGGAAAACGGCACACTAGGAGATTGTGTCCCGCACCTGGCTCGGAGGGTCCTATGCCCACGGAGTCTTGCTGATTGCTAGCACAGCAGTCTGAGATCAAACTGCAAGGCAGCAGCGAGGCTGGGGGAGGGGCGCCCGCCATTGCCCAGGCTTGCTTAGGTAAACAAAGCAGCCAGGAAGCTCGAACTGGGTGGAGCCCACCACAGCTCAAGGAGGCCTGCCTGCCTCTGTAGGCTCCACCTCTGGGGGCAGGGCACAGACAAACAAAAATTCAGCAGGAACCTCTGCAGACTTAAATGTCCCTGTCTGACAGCTTTGAAGAGAGTAGTGCTTCTCCCAGCACGCAGCTGGAGATCTGAGAATGGACAGACTGCCTCCTAAAGTGGGTCCCTGACCCCTGAGCAGCCTAACTGGGAGGCACACCCCAGTAGGGACAGACTGACACCTCACTCGGCCGGGTACTCCTCTGAGACAAAACTTCCAGGGAACTATCGGACAGCTGAATTTGTGGTCTCACAAAAATCCGCTGTTCTGCAGCCACCGCTGCTGACACCCAGCCAAACAGGGTCTGGAGTGGACCTCTAGCAAACTCCAACAGACCTGCAGCTGAGGGTTCTGTCTGGTAGAAGGAAAACTAACAAACAGAAAGGACATCCACACCAAAAACCCATCTGTACATCAGCATCATCAAAGACCAAAAGTAGATAAAACCACAAAGATGGGGAAAAAATAGAGCAGAAAAACTGGAAACTCTAAAAAGCAGAGCACCTCTCCTCCTCCAAAGGAACGCAGTTCCTCACCAGCAATGGAACAAAGCTGGATGGAGGATGACTTTGATGAGTTGAGAGAAGAAGGCTTCAGACAATCAAACTACTCCGAGCTACGGGAGGAAATTCAAAACAATAGCAAAGAAGTTAAAAACTTTGAAAAAAAATTAGACGAATGGATAACTAGAATAACCAATGAAGAGAAGGGTTTAAATGAGCTGATGGAACTGAAAGCCAAGTTTCGAGAACTGCGCGAAGATTGCAGAAGCCTCGGTAGCCTAAGCGATCAACTGGAAGAAAGGGTATCAGTGATGGAAGATGAAATGAATGAAATGAACTGAGAAGGGAAGTTTACAGAAAAAAGGATAAAAATAAATGAACAAAGCCTCCAAGAAATTTGGGACTATGTGAAAAGACCAAACCTACATCTGATTGGTGTACCTGAAAATGATGGGGAGAATGGAACCAAGTTGGAAAACACTCTGCAAGATGTTATCCAGGAGAACTTCCCCAATCTAGCAAGGCAGGCCAACATTCAGATTCAGGAAATACAGAGAACGCCACAAAGATACTCCTCGAGAAGAGCAACTCCAAGACACATAATTGTCAGATTCACCAAAGTTGAAATGAAGGAAAAAATGTTAAGGGCAGCCAGAGAGAAAGGTCAGGTTACCCACAAAGGGAAGCCCATCAGACTAACAGCTGATATCTCGGCAGAAACTCTACAAGCCAGAAGAGAGTGGGGGCTGATATTCAACATTCTTAAAGAAAAGAATTTTCAACCCAGAATTTCATATCCAGCCAAACTAAGCTTCATAAGTGAAGGAGAAATAAAATACTTTACAGACAAGCAAATGCTGAGTGACTTTGTCACCACCAGGCCTGCCCTAAAAGAGCTCCTGAAGGAAGCACTAAACATGGAAAGGAACAATCGGTACCAGCCACTGCAAAACCATGCCAAATTCTAAAGACCATTGAGGCTAGGAAGAAACTGCATCAACTAACGAGCAAAATAACCAACTAACATCGTAATGACAGGATCAAATTCACACATAACAATATTAACTTTAAATGTAAATGGGCTAAATGCTCCAATTAAAAGACACAGACTAGCAAACTGGTTAAGGAGTCAAGATCCATCAGTGTGCTGTACTCAGGAAACCCATCTCACGTGCAGAGACACACATAGGCTCAAAATAAAGGGATGGAGGAAGATCTATCAAGCAAATGGAAAACAAAAAATGGCAGAGGTTGCAATCCTAGTCTCTGATAAAATAGACTTTAAACCAACAAAGATCAAAAGAGACAAAGAAGGCCATTATATAATGGTAAAGGGATCAATTCAACAAGAAGAGCTAACTATCCTAAATATATATGCACCCAACACAGGAGCACCCAGATTCATAAAGCAACTCCTGAGTGACCCACAAAGGGACTTAAACTCCCACACAATAATAATGAGAGATTTTAACACCCTACTGTCAACATTAGACAGATCAACGAGACAGAAAGTTAACAAGGATATCCAGGAATTGAACTCAGCTCTGCACAAAGTGGACCTAATAGACATCTACAGAACTCTCCACCCCAAATCAACAGAATATACGTTTTTTTCAGCACCACACCACACCTATTCCAAAATTGACCACATAGTTGGAAGTAAAGCTCTCCTCAGCAAATGTAAAAGAACAGAAATTACAACAAACTGTCTCTCAGACCACAGTGCAATCAAACTAGAACTCAGGATTAAAAAACTCACTCAAAACCACTGAACTACATGGAAACTGAACAACCTACTCCTGAATGACTACTGGCTACATAATGAAATTAAGGCAGAAATAAAGATGTTCTTTGAAACCAACGAGAACAAAGACACAACATACCAGAATCTCTGGGACACATTCAAAGCAGTGTGTAGAGGGAAATTTATAGCACTAAATGCCCACAAGAGAAAGCAGGAAAGATCCAAAATTGACACCCTAACATCACAATTAAAAGAACTAGAAAAGCAAGAGCAAACACATTCAAAAGCTAGCAGAAGGCTAGAAATAACTAAAATCAGAGCAGAACTGAAGGAAATAGAGACACAAAAAACCCTTCAAAAAATTAATGAATCCAGGAGCTGGTTTTTTGAAAAGATCAACAAAACTGATGGACCACTAGCAAGACTAATAAAGAAGAAAAGAGAGAAGAATCAAATAGATGCAGTAAAAAATGAAAAAGGGGATATCACCACCGATCCCACAGAAATACAGTCTACCAGATTCTCTGATACAATCTATCAGAGAATATTACAAACACCTCTATGCAAATAAACTAGAAAACCTAGAAGAAATGGATGAATTCCTTGACAAATACACCCTTCCAAGACTAAACCAGGAAGAAGTTGAATCTCTGAATAGACCAATAACAGGCACTGAAATTGTGGCAATAATCAATAGCTTACCAACCAAAAAGAGTCCAGGACCTGATGGATTCACAGCCAAATTCTACCAGAGGTACAAGGAGGAACTGGTACCATTCCTTCTGAAATTATTCCAATCAATAGAAAAAGAGGGAATCCTCCCTAACACATTTTATGAGGCCAGCATCATCCTGATACCAAAGCCTGGCAGAGACATAACCAAAAAAGAGAATTTCAGACCAATATCCTTGATGAACATTGATGCAAAAATCAATAAAATACTGGCAAACCGAATCCAGCAGCACATCAAAAAGCTTATACACCATGATCAAGTGGGCTTCATCCCTGGGATGCAAGGCTGGTTCAACATACGCAAATCAATAAACGTAATCCAGCATATAAACAAAACCAAAAACAAAAACCACATGATTATCTCAATAGATGCAGAAAAGGCCTTTGACAAAATTCAACAACCTTCATGCTAAAAACTCTCAATAAATTAGGTATTGAAGGGACGTATCTCAAAATAAGAGCTATCTATGACAAACCCACAGTCAGTATCATACTGAATGGGCAGAAACTGGAAGCATTCCCTTTGAAAACTGGCACAAGACAGGGATGACCTCTCTCACCACTCCTATTCAACATAGTGCTGGAAGTTCTGGCCAGGGCAATCAGGCAGGAGAAGGAAATAAAGGGTATTCAATTAGGAAAAGAGGAAGTCATATTGTCCCTGTTTGCAGATGACATGATTGTATATCTAGAAAATCCCATTGTCTCAGCCCAAAATCTCCTTAAGCTGATTAGCAACTTCAGCAAAGTCTCAGGATACAAAATTAATGTACAAAAATCACAAGCATTCTTGTATATCAATCACAGACAAACAGAGAGCCAAATCATGAGTGAACTCTCATTCACAATTGCTTCAAAGAGAATAAAATACCTAGGAATCCAATTTACAAGGGATGTGAAGGACCTCTTCAAGGAGAACTACAAACCACTGCTCAATGAAATAAAAGAGGATACAAACAAATGGAAGAACATTCCATGCTCATGGGTTGGAAGAATCAATATCGTGAAAATGGCTATACCAGGCCGGGCGCGGTGGCTCACGCTTGTAATCCCAGCACTTTGGGAGGCCGAGGCGGGCGGATCACGAGGTCAGGAGATCGAGACCATGGTGAAACCCCGTCTCTACTAAAAATACAAAAAAAAAATTAGCCGGGCGTGGTGGCGGGCGCCTGTAGTCCCAGCTACTCGGAGAGGCTGAGGCAGGAGAATGGCGTGAACCCGGGAGGCGGAGCTTGCAGTGAGCCGAGATAGCGCCATTGCACTCCAGCCTGGGCGACAGAGTGAGACTCCGTCTCAAAAAAAAAAAAAAAAAAAAAAAAAAAAAAAAAAGAAAATGGCTATACTGCCCAAGGTAATTTATAGATTCAATGCCATCCTCATCAAGCTTCCAATGACTTTCTTCACAGAATTGGAAAAAACTAAAGTTCATATGGAACCAAAAAAGAGCCCACATCGCCAAGTCAATCCTAAGCCAAAAGAACAAAGCTGGAGGCATCACACTACCTGACTTCAAACTATACTACAAAGCTACAGTAACCAAAACAGCATGGTACTGGTACCACAACAGAGACATAGATCAATGGAACAGAACAGAGCCCTCAGAAATAATGCCACATATCTACAACTATCTGATATTTGACAAACCTGACAAAAACAAGAAATGGGGAAAGGATTCCCTATTTAATAAATGGTGCTGGGAAAACTGGCTAGCCATATGTAGAAAGCTGAAACTGGATCCCTTTCTTACACCTTATACAAAAATTAATTCAAGATGGATTAAAGACTTACATGTTAGACCTAAAACCATAAAAACCCTAGAAGAAAACCTAGGCAATACCATTCAGGACATTGGCATGGGCAAGGACTTCATGTCTAAAACACCAAAAGCAATGGCAACAAAAGCCAAAATTGACAAATGGGATCTCGTTAAACTAAAGAGCTTCTGCACAGCAAAAGAAACTACCATCAGAGTGAACAGGCAACCTACAGAATGGGAGAAAGTTTTTGCAACCTACTCATCTGACAAAGGGCTAATATCCAGAATCTACAATGAACTCAAACAAATTTACAAGAAAAAAACAAACAACCCCATCAACAAGTGGGCAAAGGACATGAACAGACACTTCTCAAAAGAAGACATTTATGCAGCCAAAAAACACATTGAAAAAATGCTCATCATCACTGGCCATCAGAGAAATGCAAATCAAAACCACAATGAGATACCATCTCACACCAGTTTGAATGGCCATCATTAAAAAGTCAGGAAACAACAGGTGCTGGAGAGGATGTGGAGAAATAGGAACACTTTTACACTGTTGGTGGGTCTGTAAACTAGTTCAACCATTGTGGAAGTCAGTGTGGTGATTCCTCAGGGATCTAGAACTAGAAATACCATTTGACCAAGCCATCTCATTACTGGGTATATACCCAAAGGACTATAAATCATGCTGCTATAAAGACACATGCACACGTATGTTTATTGCGGCACTATTCACAATAGCAAAGACTTGGAACCAACCCAAATGTCCAACAACGATAGACTGGATTAAGAAAATGTGGCACATATACACCATGGAATACTATGCAGCCATAAAAATGATGAGTTCATGTCCTTTGTAGGGTCATGGATGAAACTGGAAAACATCATTCTCAGTAAACTATCACAAGGACAAAAAACCCAACACCTCATGTTCTCACTCATAAGTGGGAATTGAACAATGAGAACTCATGGACACAGGAAGGGGAACATCACACTCCGGGGACTGTTGTGGGGTGGGGGGAGGGGGGAGGGACAGCATTAGGAGATATACCTAATGCTAAATGACAAGTTAATGGGTGCAGCAAACCAACATGGCACATGGATACATATGTAACAAACCTGCACATTGTGCACATGTACCCTAAAACCTAAAGTATAATAAAATAAAATTTAAAAAAAAGTAAATAAAAAATAAAAAAAGAGAATTGTCTATTCATGTCCTTAGCCTACTTTTTGATGGAATTGTTTTTTTCGTTTGTTTTTTTTTTTTTCCTTACTGACTTGTTTGAGTTCATTGCAGATTCTGGATATTAATCCTTTGTCAGATGTATAAATTGTGAAGATTTTCTCCCATTCTGTTGGTTGTCTATTTACTCTACTGACTGTTCCTTTTGCCATGCAGAAGCTCTTTAGTTTAATTGAGTCCCAATTATTTATCTTTATTTTTATTGCATTTGCTCTTGGATTCTTGGTCATGAAATCCTTGCCTAAGCCAATGTCTAGAAGGGTTTTTCCAATCTTATCTTCCAGAATTTTTATAGCTTCAGGTCTTAGATTTGTCTTTAATCCATCTTGAGTTGATTTTTGTATGAGGTGAGAAATGAGGATCTAGTTTCATTCTCCTACATGTGGCTAGGCAATTATACCAGCATCATTTGTTAAAGAGGGTGTCCATTCCCCACTTTACATTTTTCATTTGCGTTGTTGAAGATCAGTTGGCTGTAAGTATTTGGGCTTATCTCTGGGTTCTCTATTCTGTTCCATTGGTCAGATCTCTTCTTATAAAAACACTAATCCTATTAATGAGAGCTGCCCCTTCATGACCTAATTGCCTCCAAAGGACCCACCTCCCAACACCATCACACTGGGATTAAGATTTCAACATATTAATTTTGGGGAGACACAAAGATTCAGTCCATTGCACTATCCCTTCACGGAGCTCATCCCAGTCCCCCTAGCAGGGGCTGATACACACTAGTTAACAGAACTGAAGGAAGGATGTAGCCCAAAAGAACATTCTACTAATGGCGATATGTTTTTTAAGGAGCAAAGCACATATCTATGTACAAGAGACTTCCTCAAACTTCCTTTAATCAAGGACAAAGGTTGCTCCTTCCGAGGGACTCCCCAGGGCCAAGCCGGCTTCATCTCCAGGTCTTTATATGCTCTGAGTCTGGTCTCTGCATAGATGTCAAAAACCTTGAGGTTCACTCGAAAAAAAAAGAGAGAGAGAGAGAGAGAGAGAGACAACCTCTCAAAAAGGAAAGAGTGGAGAAAATCCAGAAATGTGGAGAAAATCCAGAAATCTGGAGAGTGAGCCAAGGCTTGCAGGCTCAGTCAGAAATCCAGAACTGGGGACTCAGCAGGCCCAGGGGCTAGCCCCACCAGCTCAGAGAATGCTAGTGCTGGAAGCCAGTCTAGGGTAAGTTTAAGTGCTGGTTTTAAACATGACACCCAGAGAGGTTACGTGACTTGTCCGTATAGATCTAGCATTGTCTTAGTCTGTTTGGGCTGCTATAACAAAAGACCTTAGACTGGGTAATTGAGAACTAAGTATAGACATTTATTTCTCATAGTTCTGGAGGCTAAGAGGTCCAAGACCAAGGCACCTGCAGATTCAGTGTCTGGTGAAGGTTTGCTGTCTGCTACACAGATACCACCTCTTTTCTGTGCCCTCACATTGCAGAAGGGAAGAACAACTCCCTGGAACCTCTTTTCTAAGTTAACTAATCCCATTCATGAGGTTTCCATCTCCATGACTTAATCATGTCCCAGAGGCCCTTACTCTTCATACTATCACATCAGTGATTAAGTTTCAACATATAAATTCTGAGGGAAACACATTCAGTCCATAACAAGCAGGTAAGTGGCAAGCTGGAATTGGACTCTAGGTCTGAGGGATCTTAGTGTATTTCCTACTATAACCAAGAAAAGATCCTAGGATGGCCTTCTGGGTATGTTGCAAAGAAATTATCCAAAGTATGGTATACATATGCCAGAGGTATAGCAAATGATTTTAAAGGGTATACAGATGAATTTTAATGTATATTTGTTTCAATATGTTTTCTTTATAAAAGTATATTTCTGGTTTCATAAATATTATCTCTTCAAATGAGGCTAAAATAGGTAATTGGTTTGTATAAAAGTGAACCTAATTAAAGAAATAAGCAGGAATCCTACTTTCACCTAGCATAACATAGCTTGTATCAGACTAATGCTCCTAAAAAGAACAGCTATAAAATCTGGATATATACAAAAGGAAAGCAGCTGTTGAAAGTATCTGAGAGCAATCAAGTACAGTAATTGAGACTGAAGAGGCCAAAATCCCCAGAGAAGGGGAATGTCTAGAAGTTACCTTGTGTTTGGTGCTATTTTCTTCCCTTATGGCACTTCCCAGTTCACAGCACAGGGCAAAGAGGTCCAAAAGAAAGAAGGAGTCTGAAACTTGTGAAAGTCTCTCGGACCTAGACATGAACAATTTAAGTTCAGGGCTAACAAAAAAGCCAGGGTGTGAGAGACCAATGTCTCAGAAGAAAAGGAACTCCAGAGAAAATTAGCATGAAATTTCCCTTTGAGAAATTTTCAGACTTTCCAGGCTGTGTATACACACCAAGGAGAAGGCAGCTAATAACAGGCTTAAAATCTGTAAAGATATTCTGCAACACAGGACTAGGGAAGCAAACATTGGAGTCCAAGCTCCACCAAAGAAGAAGATCCCTGATGCACATCCCAGGCTTCCTAATGAAATCCATTCTGCCTGCCACAAGAACACTAAATCTTATCTGGAGAAAGACCACTTCACCCAAAGCCTATCCATTTTGTTTTAATTTTTAGAGATGGGGTCTCACTATGTTGCCCAGGCTGGACTCAAACTCCTGGGCTCAAGCAATCCTCCCACCTCAGCCTTCTGAGTAGCTGGAATTAGAGGCACATGTCACCATGCCTTGCGTTTTTTTATACACAATATCTAACATTCAATCAAAAATTTATAGGCATGCCAGGACATGAAAACAAATAAATAAAAATCAAGAGAGAAAGAGAAGAAAAAAATGACACAAGTAGACCTTCAGGTTATCCATATGTTGGGGTTATTAAACACAGACTTTACTATCCACAAGCTTAAAATAATCTACTTAAGGAAATAGATGAAAAGGTGGCAAATATTATCAGAAAAAAATGAAGCCTATTTTTTAAAGTATCAAATAGGAATTCTAGTAATAAAATAAAATTGAGAATAAAATATATAGTTTTAATAGCAGGTTAGAAACAGCTACAATGATGATTAGCACCCTGGAGTCACTAGAAAATAATCAAATTAAAGCACATTAAAAAAATTTAAGGTAGAAAATACAGGAAACAGTATGAGACATATAAGACATACTGAAAACATCTAATATATGTGTAATTAAAATCTCAAAATGAGGAGAGAATATAGGCAAAACAAGTATTTGAGAACACACTGACTGAGTTTTCAAAACTATTAGAAGATATCAAGCCAAAGATTAAAGAAATTCTGTAACCCACACATAGTTTAAATATAAAGAAAACAACATTAAAGTACATCACCGTAAAACTGCTAAAAACCAAAGATAAAGTAAAAGTCCTAAAAGCAACTAGATTTGTAAAAAGATATTTTACCTTCAAAGGAATAGCAATAAGCTCGGTCGCCAGTTTTCCAAGAGAAATTACAGAAGCAAGTCAACGGGGTGATACCTCTAAAGTACTGAAATAAAATAACTGCCAAATGAGATCTCCATACCCAACTAAAATGAAACATCCTTCAAAAGCGAAATCAAATGGCCAAATGATGGTCATGCCAGAAATAGAAGGTTGGTTTCATATTAGAAATTATATTGACATAATCCATCAAGTTAATAGATCAAAGGAAAAATGTGATTATCACCACATATGCTTGAAAAGCATCAAAATTCAACATGTAGTCCCTATTTAATCATCCAAGAAAATAGGAATTGCTGAATATTTTCTTAGCAGCATATTTCTTAGTGGGGAAATACTGCAGGCTTTTCCTCTAAGATCAGGAACAAGAAAAGTATGTTTACCATCTCCTCTACTAAACATTGTAATGCACATATTACCCAATGCAATTAGACAAAGTAAATCAGCTAAATGCATGAGAATTGATAACCAATAAATAAAGCTGTCTCTGTTTTCAGTGATATGAATAAATGATAAAATTAACTCAAATAAATAAAATATAATAACATATTATAAAAGAAGTCACCTATAGAAAGTAATAATTTTATGTACGCAAATAATAGTCAATGATGATGTAAAATGGTAGAAAAAAATACTACTGCTTGTTACAACAACAAAGAAAAATAAATAATTGAGAATAACCTTAGTAAGGAATGTGCAACACCTATATTGCATTAAGACACTCCTGATGAAAACAGTTTGGCAATTTCTTTAAAAATTAAAATATTTATCTACCCCTTGATCATCTAGATGTTAATCCAAAATAAATGAAAGCATATGTCCATATAAAGCCATGTAGACAAATGTTCATATCAGCTTTATTTGCAATAATTAAAAAATTGAAACAACCCAAAGGTACACCAAGAGATGAGTGAATGCTTTATGACATTGAGCTTGACAGTGATTTCTTAAATATGACACCAAAAGCACGAACAATGAAAGCAAAATTAGGCAAATGGGATTACATAAAACTACAAAGCTTCTGCACAGCAAAAGTAATCAGCAGAGTGAAAAGACAACTTGAGAAATGGGAGAAGATATTTGCAAACTATATATCTGATGAGGGATTAATGTCCAAAATATATAAGGAACACCTAAAACTCCATATCAAAAAAAACTTGATTTTTAAAATGGATGAAAGATTGGAATAGACATTTATCCAAAGAAAACATATACATGGCTAATAGGTATATGAACATCCCTAATCATCAGGGAAATGAATGCAAATCAAAACCACAATGACATATCACCTCATACCTGTTAGGATGGCTTTTATCAAAATATAATAATAATAATAACTAGTGGTAGGGAAAATGTGGAGAAACTGGAAGTCCTATAGACTACTGATGGGAATGTAAAATGGTGCAGCCTTTGTGGAGTATGGAGGTTCCTCAAAAAGTTAAAGATATAGTTGCCCTATTATCTAGCAACCCCACTTCTGGGTATATATCCAAAAGAATTGAAATTAGGATCTCAAATAGATATATGTACTCTCAAGTTCATTACAACATTATTTACAATGGCCAAAAAAGGAAATCCTGCCACCTGCAACAGCATGAATGAATCTAGAAAACATTACACTAAGTGAAACAAACCAGACACAGAAAGACAAATACTGCATGAACCATTTGAATTAGACATCTAAAATAGCCAAACTCAGAAAGTAGAATGGAGTTTTTCAGAGGCTTGGGAGAGGGGAACATGGTGGGCTATTTTTCAATGGGTATAATGTTTGTTACACAGGATGAATAAGTTCTAGGGATCTGCCTACAGTTAACAGTATGGCATTATGCACTTAAAAATTTCTTAAGAAGGTAGATCTTAGGTTAAGTGTTCCTACCACCAAAAAAAAAAAAATACCACAAAGGATGCAAGAAAATTTTTGGAAGTATGTTTGTTATCCTGATTGTACATAATTATGGTTTCACAGGCATACACATATGTACAAACTCATCAAATTGCATGTATTAAATAGGTATGGTTTTTTGTACAGTATATGTTATACTTCAATAAAGCTATTAAAAATTAAAAATAAAAAACTGTGAAAACTGTGGTGCCTTCATACAGAGTAACTCTAATCAGCAATATAAAGACTAAACTATTAATACAAGCAGTAGCATGAATGGATCTCAAAGTTATTTATGCTCAGCAAAAAAGGCAGACAAAAATGAGTACCTACTGCATTATTCTGCCCAGATAAAATTCTAGAAAAACTAATCTATAGTGACAGAAGTTATATCAGGGTTGCCTGGGGACATGAGGAAGGGGCTGGAAGAAAAGAGTGCACAGGGGTACAGGGGAACTTTGGGGAATGAGGGATATTTCACAGTCTTGACTGTGATGGCAATTTCATGGATATAAGATAAAAACACTTCTGAGTATTGCACCTTTCACGGGGACTCAAGAAGCACATTAAAATTAGCACTGTGCTTCAAGTGCATGGCCTCCGCTTTGCAAATTTTTGGAGGACAGAATACGGAAAAGGTAAGGAGCTCACGGCTTATGTGTTGGGAGTCAGCAGACGAGTGAGTGCTCTCTGCCTCTTCGACACCTCCCTGCCCCAGATCCTGGGTACCCTAAGCTTCCACTGTCTACTAATTGTCTACACAAAGTAACACTACTATGTATCGAGTGATATTTGTTGTTTCCAATTCTCACTACCATCTTGCAAGGCAAGTGTTAGCTACATCATACTGCGAAGGAATTGAGGCCCAACTGGTTTTAACCACATGCCAGTAAGGAAAGGGAAGGCATGAATTTAAACACAGGTCTGCTGACCCTGTAGCCTGGGGTCACTAGCAGTGGTTAAGAGCATGCACTCTGGAATCAGGCAGGCAAAAACTAGAAATCTTCACCTGTTAGCTGTATGACCTTGGGTAGATTAGTAACCTCTCCAATCACCAGTGTTCTCCATAAAATGAAGATAATAATGATAGATAATAATAGAAGGAGTAGAAATAAACAATATATCTAAACATTGCTGGGAACAAGAAATAGCTCAAATAATATTTAAGAAGATCTGTATCTATTTAGAGAGTCAGCTAAGTTAAAACCAGAAAGAACCTTACAAAGCATCCTGTACAATATACCTCCCAATTTCAAAGATTGACTATTTTTCCTCTACATCCAATTATTTTGAAAATCCCCCTTAATAGGATTTCATAAACAACTTCATTCCTTCTTCCTGATGTTTTCTTATGTTACACAGTATATTGCTTTTAGATTCTCCAGACCAATCAGAGTAGAAAATTATCATCCTGTCTTTCTCTGTCACTCTCTGTGACTGCCTGCCTGGCTCACTAACGTCTGTTCCAGACCAGGACTGGAAATAGCAGCCTTTAGTTAACAGACAGAGCCAAAAATATCACATTCCCTAGGTAGAATAATTTAGTCACTTTAGACCAGACCTTTTTCTTACTGTACTTATTTTCAAAAGCAATGTTGAATGTAGGTTGTTTTATTCCTAATGCACTGATAAAACATCCATATATAGATAAAGGAAACATAAACTGTAGTTTTTTTCCATTCATTTTTTGGATGGAAATGGTAATTTTTTTCTATTCATTTATTCAAATAATATGCATTGCATGCCTACATACCAGTGCCAGGCATATTCTAGGTGCTAAGGACAAAAGTAAACAAGCCAGAGGCATGATTCCTGCCCCCACAGGCCTCTGGTCTAGCAGAAAGAAAGTAATCCTCACTTTTTAAAATAATTGTATAATTACAATTGCGATGAGAGCTGAGAGAACAAATCAGAGAGCTCTAAGAATGCTGAAGAGGTTGCTGCCCCTGAAAGATGATGCTGTCTCTCCCTCTTCAATGAGCTCAACCTGGAGAAGGGCCTGAGTGCAGATAGACTTCAAGGGCAGGCTTCAAGGGAAGACCCTGCCTTACCAAACTAACAAAGCAATAGAACTACATCAGATGTGTGGGGCAGATAGGGTCAATCCGGCCAGCTCAATATCTGTATCAAACTTCTAAGGTCTCCTCTGGTCCTGTAGAGGTTGGAATTCTAAAACCCCATATCCTGGATTCCCTTGCAGCTAGAGTTCTGGATCTGATTTAGGTTTCTCCTACCAGCTGTGCCCACTGAGGGCATCAGTTCCAGAACTAGATTAACCAGGAAGACAGGAGGCAGTAGGTGAGGTCCAATTTTGGGGACAGATCCACAGTGGTTTGACACAGCTCTCAGCCAATAGTTGCAGTAACATCTTCCTAATCCTCAGATCAAGACTATAGGAGTGTCAGTTTGTAACCAACTGCCGAAAATCCAATTCCCCAAAAATAGCAGACACTTGTCATGCTCCATGCTACATCCCCTCATCCGATCTGGTTTTAGCATAGCTGGGGTGGGAAGCTGCCTGCATTCTGCCTCAAGCCCCTGCCATGCCAAGTCTCTGCTTCTCTGTTTCAGCCTTCAGACTTTCTCCAAAGTCATAAAAGGTGGTCCAGCTCATAGAGATGTAAGCCACAAGTTCTAACTGTTCACACACTTGAGACCAACCCATAACCCTCAGGGAGCAGGTGTCATGGATAAATGCCCCAGCCTCTCATTGTACAAGGGAGAGTTCTCAGGTGCATTCCATTTAATTCTTCAGAGGGACCTCAGAGGTTTACTGTGGTAACCTTCTCATTAAATGTGCACTTTGTTGCCATTCCCCAGTCTTCTCTGTCTGTCTCCCCAGGCCCTCATCCTGGCTTTCTAGGATAAAACTGTCCACACGAACTATCAGCACCCAAGTCCTCATCTCAGGCTCTGGAAGCCAAATTAAGCCATAACACACAACTTACAGATTAAGGCAGACAAATAGTTCCCCCATTAGGCCAGTTCTTCAGTATTTTTCTGGAAACTGGTCTTGGAGACCCAGCCTAGAGCTGACTCCTCCAACACTACTAATAATTATTGAAGCAATAATTCCCTGTGTCAAACCCTTTTCTAATCAAAATCACTCAAGTGGTTCGTTGGCTGTATTTGAACCCCAACTTGCTACATGTTTCCTATATTCTGGATGGAGCACTTCCAGCCTGACTTTAAGGCTAATGCCAGTGGAGCCACTTCACCCCAGCAGATGAAGAAAACTGCAGGAATGGCTTTATTCTTCTTCAGGTCTAACATGTATCCCGATCATTCTAATTTGAAATTTTCCTTTGTGCAACTATCACGTTTACTTTTTAAAATACTACCCAATTCCCTACTCCTGTCTTCTTTGTTCAGAATAAGACCTCTGAACAATACTAACCAACAGAGAAATTTTTAATGCCTGAGTATGGAATGGTTTATTAATGCTTCATGAAAACACCCAGTTAGTGTTTTTCTCTAAGAGATCAAATAATTTCAGTGCTAAGACCAAATAATACTAATAGTGAGGTGTATGGTAATGGGGGTAAGGTGAGGATATTTTTCTTGCTAAAATGTTGAAAATACATAAAATATGACAAATGTCATATTAAACACCTAGGTTTTTTTTGTTGTTGTTGTTGTTGTTTTTTGAGATTGAGTCTTACTCTGTAGCCCAAGCTGGAGTGCAGTGACACGAACTCAGCTCACTGCAACTTTGCCTCTGGGGCTTAAGCTATTCTTGTGCCTCAGCCTCCCAAGTAGCTGGGACTACAGGTGCATGCCACCACACTCGGCTTATTTTTTGTATTTTAGTAGAGACAGGGTTTCACCATGTTGCCCAAGGTGATCTCAAACTCCAGAGCTCAGGCAATCTGCCTGGCTCCGCCTCCCAAAATGCTAGGATTACAGGCATGAGCCACCTAGGATTTTAAGATGACATCATACTTGCTTCCAGCTTCAGCTACTTTTTTAAAACATTAAAGACATAAAAATGGACAAAGTTGAATCCCATTGCCACCCTCCTCATTCTAATTCTCCATTCTCCATCTCCCTCCCCGAGAGGGACCACTGTCATGAATTTCATGTGGGTCTTCCAGTCTATACTACATAGCTTTGTTATAATGATAAATCGATAAGTATATATGGAAAGTTTATTTTTCTAATTTATATAAATGACTCGTTATATTAATCCCTTTGTGACTTCCTTATTTTACTTTATTAACATTTTAAATCTATTCATATTGAAACATATAGATTTCATTCATGACTAGATTCCTTTCTCCATTTACTCATTAATAGACACGTAGATTCTTTTCAGATTTAGGTTATTTAAAACTTTACCTCAATACATACCCTTATATGACTCTGCTTATAAACATATGTGAAAGTTTCGTTAAGGGTTATACTTAGAAACGGAAATGCCAAGTATATTCTCTAGAGTATGCACATGTTCAATTTTTCTAGGTGTTACCAAACTGTTTTCCAAGATGGTTGTAGCAATTTACAATCCCATAAGCAGTATTAAAGTTTTTATTTCTTTACACATTTGCCAACACTTGGGTATTTTCAGAATTTTTTAATTTTACAAAGCTATAGGTGAGAAATGGTATCTTACTTTGTTGTTTAATTTGCATCTCTCTGATTACTGGGAAGGTTGAACATCCTGTCTTATTTATATGATATCCAATTTCTCTTTTGTGAGTACCTGTGCATAAATTATATGCATGTTTCTCTTGTGTTGACTATTTCATATTGACTCATTGAATGTGTGTGTGTATGCTGCATTATAAGTCTATTATATATGTTGCTTCTTCCCATCTTAGCTTATATTTTAATTTCACTTATGTGACCTTTCTTATTAGGAAGTTTAACTTTTAATTTGATAAAATTCATCAAACTTTGTATTACTAGGTCAAGATTTTTGTATCTTGTTGATAGAGTTTTGTTTTGTGTCCCTGCCCAAATCTCATTTTGAATTATGATCTTCAGTGTTGGAGAAGGGGCCTGGTGGGAGGTGATTGGATCTTGGGGGCAAATTTCCCACTTGCTGTTCTCATAATAGTGAGTTATCATGAGATCTGGTTGTTTAAAAGCATGTAGCACTTCCTCCTTCGCTCTCTTTCTCTCCCACTCCACCATGGTAAGACACGCTTGCTTCCTCTTCACCTTTAACCATGATTGTAAGCTCCCTGAAGCCTCCCCAGCCATGCTTTCTTTACAGCCTGTGGAGCTGTAAGCCAATTAAACCTCTTTGCTTTATAAATTACCCAGTCTCAGGTAGTTCTTTATAGCAATGTGAGAAGACTAATACAGAAAATTGGTACCAGGAGTTGGGTACTGCTATAAAGATACCTGAAAATGTGCAAGTACTTTGGAACTGGGTAACAGGCAGAGGTCGGAACAATGTGGAGGGCTCAGGAGAAGACGGGAAAATGTGAGAAAGTTTGGAACTTCCTAGAGACTTATTGAATGGTTGTGACAAAAATGATAGTGACATGAACAGTGAAGTCCAGGCTGAGTTGGTCTCAGATGGAGATGAGGAACTAATTGAGAACTGAAGCAAAGGTCACTCTTGCTATGCTTTAGCAAAGACACTGGCAGCATTGTACCCCTGCTCTAGAGATCTGTTGAACTTTGAACTTGAGAGAGAGATGTCTTTGGGTAACTGGCAGAAGAAATTTCTAAGCAGCAAAGCCTTTGAGATAATGCCTGGCTGCTTCTAAAGCCTATGCTCATTTGCATAAACAAAGAAATGACCTGATACTAGAACTTATATTTAAAAGGGAAGCAGAGCATAAAAGTTTGGAAAAATTGTAGTCTGACCATGTATTAGAAAAGAAAAACCCATTTTCTGGGAAGAAATTCAAGGTTTTAGAAATTTGCATAAGTAAAGAAGAGTCAAATGTTACTAGTCAAAACAATGGGGAAAAATGCCTCCAGAGAATTTCAGAGACCTTCACAGCAGCCCCTCCCATTAAAGTCCTGGAGACCTAGGAGGGGAAAATGTTTTCATGGGCCAGGCCCAGGGCCCCACTACTCTGTGCAGCCTCAGAACATGGCACCGTGTATCCCAGATGCTCCAGTCATGGCTAAAACGGGCCCAGGTACAGCTCAGGCCGTTGATTCAGAGGGTGCAAGCCCTAAGCCTTGGCAGTTTCCATTTGGTGTTGGACCTGCGGGTGTACAGAGGGCAAGAGTTGAAGGTTGGAACCCTCCACCTAGATTTCAGAGGATGTATGGAAATGCCTGGATGTCCAGACAGAAGTCTGCTGCAGGGGCAGAGCCCCCATGGAGAACTTCTACTATGTGCAGAAGGAAAATATGGGGTTGGAATCCCCACACAGAGTCCCCACAGGGGCACCGAATAGTGGATCTGTGAGAAGGAGACCACTGTCCCCCAGATCCCAGACCCCAAAATGGTAGATCTGCCAACAGCTTGCACTGTGTACCTAGAGAAGCCACAGGCACTCAATACCATCCCATGAAAGCAGCCACAAGGGCTGTTCCCTGCAAAGCCACAGAGGCAGAGCTGCCCAAGGCCTTGGGAGCCCACCCCTTGCATCAGTGTAGCCTGGATGTGAGACATGGAGTGAAAGGAGATTATTTTGGAGCTTTGAGATTTAATGACTGCCCTTCTGGGTTTCAGACCTGCATGGGGCCTGCAGCCTGTTTGTTTTGGCCAATTTCTCCCATTTGCAATGGGAGCATTTACCCAATGCCTGTACCCCCATTTTATGTTGGAAGTAACTAACTTGTTTTTTATTTTACACGCTCAGAGGTGAAAGGCACTTGCCCTGTCTCAGATGATACTTTGGACTTGGACTTTCAAGTTAATGCTGGAATGAGTTAAGACATTGGGGGACTGTTGGGAAGGCATGATTGTGTTTTGGAATATAAGAAGGACACATGGTTTGGAAGGGGGCAGGGTCAGAATTATATGGTTTGGCTCTGTCCCCACCCAAATCTCATGTTGAATTATGATCTTCAGTGTTATTATACAAGGGTCCTGGCAGGAGGTGA
Source organism: Symphalangus syndactylus (assembly GCF_028878055.3). Taxonomy (NCBI): domain Eukaryota; kingdom Metazoa; phylum Chordata; class Mammalia; order Primates; family Hylobatidae; genus Symphalangus; species Symphalangus syndactylus. The sequence continues at coordinate 129,613,288 of NC_072429.2, read as the reverse complement.
TTGTATCATGAGGGCAGCTATTCCAATACCCTTGCTTTTTTCATGATAGTGAGTGAGTTCTCATGATATCTGGTTGATTAAAAGTGTGTTGCACTTCCCCCTTTGCTCTGTCTCTCTCCTGCTGCCATGTGAAGATATGTTTGCTTCTCTTTCACCCCTCCGCCATGATTGTAAGTTTCCAATGGCCCCCTTAGCCATGCTTCCTGTACAGCCTGCAAAACCATAAGCCAGTTAAACCTGTTTTCCTTATAAATTACCCAGTCTCAGGTAGTTCTTTACAGCAATGTGAGAATGGACTAATATACTTGTTTAAGAAAATATTCTCTACCCTAGGACAAAGTCTGGCTATTTACTGAAATGCATGTTCTCTCTTTCTTGACATGCTGCTAGACCACAGCATTTCCCAGTGTTGCACCTCTGTGGTTGACCAGTGGAGTGCTAGCAGATGTGATGTGTGTCACTTCCAGGCCTGGCCTCTAAAATGTCCTGCGTGATTCTTCATGCTTTTTACTCCTTCATTAATAAGGTAGATGCAGAGAATCCAGATAAGATTTCAAAGTCCTAAGGTAAGGTAGAGCCATTAGATAAAAAGATCTTGAGTCCCTGAGTGAGGCCATGGAAAGCTGCCCAGTGAACTCTGGCATGAGTAAGAAACACTTGTTTAGTTGCATTAAGTCATTGTCATCTGATGTTTTATTTGTAATCCCAGCAGGTCCTAACCTTTACAAGCTAGTATATCCACTGAGTCCAAAACTTTTTATCCTATATTTGCATTTAAAGTTGTAAAGTTTTGTTTTTATATTTAGTATTTCAAGCCTTCTGAAATTTATTTCCTATAAACAGCATGAGAAAAAATTCATTTTTTCTTTCTGACAGGCTAATTGTGTCAACCCTGCACATTAAATATTTATTAAGTAGTTCTCCTCCATCCATCATATATCAAATTCCCAATTTTATGTGCACATCTGTTTCTAGACTATTCATGCTGTTATATCATTTACAGGGTGTCTAAAAAATTAAAAAGCATTAAATAAATGTATTCCTAAATAATATATTCATTGCATTCTTCAAATCATATGCTCTATTTTTATTAACTTTCAGATGCTTTTTCATATCTCTAAATGTAAAGCAATGAATTCAATTATCAGTTTAAGAACAGTGCAAAAAATGTGTTATTTTCCCTGTGTTTCTAGGCTTTCTGTATAGTATACCATCTTTATTCTATTTTTCAAAGAAACCTATAACTTACAGATAACAGAATTTAGCCAAAGGTAATCTTATTTAAGATCTTTGCTACAATTTGATTGGGTATCTTTTACCAAAAAAAAAAAAAAAAAGTCTTGCTTATGTATTTAATATTTAATAGTTTAACAGAAACTAGAACACTTAGCCTGGAAATGGAATAAACCAAATATGTTCATGATCAGAGATTCGTTTTATAGTTTCCCTTTAATGAAATCTAATGTTCTTCATAAAAAGAGATTCAGATTTCTGATTTTGTATTTTTCTTCCTCAAGAGTTGTATTCTATTAATTTTTTTTTTTTTTGACATAGAGTCTTTTTCTGTCACCCAGGCTGGAGTACAGTGGCACCATCTCGGCCCGCTGCAGCCTCCACCTCCCAGGTTCAAGCTATTCTCATGCCTCACCCTCCTGAGCACCTGGGATTACAGGCATGCACCACCACATCTGGCTAATTTTTGTACTTTTAGTAGAAATGGGTTTTCACCATGTTGGCCAGACTGGCCTCAAACTCCTGACCTCAGATGATCTGCCTGCCTTGGCCTCCCAAAATGCTGGGATTACAGGCATGAGCCACCACATCCAGCCTGTATTCTATTAATTCTTATCCAAAAATAACAAAATTATTTGGGGAATTTTTATTAAAGTTCATTTGGGAAGACAGACTAATATATCATTTTTAAAATATCCTTGAACAATATTTTCTAACTTTCTCTGTGGGACATATGGATTCCTAAAGGACATTCAGGCATTTCATTAATTTAATTCAAATACTTTTATGCTATTATTATAAGCCAGATTTTTTTTCTATGCTCCATTATGTTATATTTTTTGTTTTCTATTAAGTTTCTAACTGACTTTTGCTGATGAATAGGAATGCCATTGGCTTCTGTATTAGTCCATTCTTGCGTCACTGTAAGGAATACCTGAGGCTGGGTAGTTTACAAAAAGAGGTTTAACTGGCTTCTGGTTCTGCAGGCTGTACAGGAAGCATGGCACCAGCATCTGCTTCTGGTGAGGTCTCCGGGAGCTTACAATCATGGTGGAAGGCAAAGAGAGAACAGGCGATGTCATGTGGTGAAAGCAGGAGCAAGAGATAAAAAAAGAGGGAGGTCCCAGACTCTTTTAAACAACCAGAGATCACATGAACTAACTGAGCGAGAACTCATTTATTACCAAGGGGATGTTGCTAAGCCATTCGTGAGGGATCTGCCCTCATGATTCTATCACCTCCCACCAGGCCCCACCTCCAATACTGAAAATCACATTTCAACATGAGATTTGGAGGGGACAAACATTCAAACCATATCAACATCTAAATACTAATCTTGCTTATGTTGCTTCTAACACCACCAAATTTATTTTTATAATTCATCTGTAGATTCTGTTGCATTTACTATGTAGATAATCATTACATTGCAAATACTAATGTTTCTTTCTTTCCAAATGTTAGATATCACTTCTTTCTTCTTACCTTATTATATTGGCTTGACCTCCAGAAAAAATATTGAATGGTTGATGACGGTGAATTTGTTGATTATCTTTTATATTTTTTAATGTTTTTGGTTTATTTCATTTGAAGCTATGGTACTGGGTGCATGAAAATCTAGCACTGTTATATTTCCTCAAATGAAAAGCATTTTATTATTTTATATAGTAGCTTTATCTCTATAAGGGTAACTCCTCTATCAGCAGGTTTCATTGGCTGTGTATTTTGTGATTTATGGTCTCTTGGTATTTGTTTTATTATTGAAATGTAACTCCCATACCTCTAGTTTTTTTAATAAACATGATTAAAGTTGTAAGTTTACTCTCACGTACTGTTTCACTGCATCTCACACATTTGAATGTGTAGTAATAACATTTCATTCAAAATGATTTTAAATTCTATTGTGATTATTTTGAGGCATAGGAGGAGTGGGTTTTTACTTAGTCCAAATGCATATGTATTTTTAAAAGTTACATTTTACTTGTAAATTTCTAATTAAATTGCATTTTGGAAAGAAATCTGGTCTCTACAATGTCTTGGATTTTGTTAAAACTTTCTTTATGGTTTGATAGGTAGGTCAGTGTTTATAAATGTTCTTGTATGCTTATAAATGTTTTGGATGTGTGTATGTACATCCTCAATGTTTTCATGAAGCCACATATATAATTTCAAGTTTGTTCTCAGTTTTCAAACTTCTTCACTCTCAATGAATTGGTAGCCGTTCAACCTACAGGTCTCTTTCTCTCTCTCTCAAAATATCTTAACCTATAGGTTAAAGAGCTATCAATAAATAAATATATTAATAAATATATTAATATATTGGTAGCTCTTGACCTAAAAGTCAAAGAGCTACCAATAAATATATTAAATATAAAGAAATATATTAAATCTGCTCTTAAAAGTATAGCTGTATCAATTTTTCTTATTATTCCATCAATTTTAGCTTCACATATTTTAAAGCTATATTACAAGGTCTACATAAGTTCATGTTCATTACATCTTATTGATGAATATTTCTACTGTAGCATGCAGGATACTATTAACTATTGCTGTTTAACAAACCAGCTAAAAATGCAATAGCTTAAAAAAATAAGCACTTATTATGACACATGAGTCTAGGGGTCAGCTGGACAGTCTTGTTGATCTGGGCCAGGTTCAGCTAATCTCAGCTGGGCATGCTCATGCATCTTGATCAGACAGTGGGCTGGTTGGGAGTTGGCTGCTCTGGGACGGCTTCAGTCACATGGCTGGTGTTGGCTGGCTGTTAGCAATAACAACAGATGTGACTGAGCCACAGTTCTCTCATCTCCCAGCAGGCTAGCCCTACCTTGTTCCCATGGCACTGCTGGGGCTCCAAAACCACAAAGGCTTCTTAAGAGCTATGCTCAAAACTGGCACAGCGTCACTTCCAGAACATTCCCTTGCCAAAGAAAGTCACAAACTAGCCCAGATTAAAGGGATTAAAAAAAAAGAGAGAGACTTTTGTTGGGAGGACCTTTAAAGTTACTTGCAAAAGGAGGGAAAAAGAACTGAGCATGTTTTAAAAATCAATCTGTCACATACAATGCTTCTTCTTTCCTCAAATAATGCTAAATATTTGAGACATGTTAATACTGTCCTACAGTAATTCCCCCTTATTGGCAGGGAATATGTCCCAAGACCTCCACTTTATGCCTGAAACCACAGACAGTACTGATCGCCATATGTATGTTTTTCCTATACATGTATAACTATGATAAAGTTTAATTTATAAATTAGACACAGTAAGAGATTAACAATTACTAATACAGTAAAAAAATTATAACAATATACTGCAATAAAAGTTATATAAATATGATCTCCCTCTCTCTCAAAATATCGTATTGTGCTACACTGTGGGTAACTGAAGCCATGGAAGGTGAAATTGTGAATAAAGGGAGATTACTGTATTTACGTAATATTACTTTAGCTTTTTCTCATAAAGTCCAAATTTATTATCTCTATCTCACTTTCAAATAGGACAAGACACTTGGCATGTTTTAAATCACACTTGAACAACCCATGGCCCACAGGCCATGTGCAGTCCAAGATGGCTTTCAATGCAACCCAGCAAAAATTTGTAAACTTTCTTAAAACATTATGAGATTTTTTTTTTTTACTATTTTTTTGCTCATCAGCTGTCATTAATGTTATGTATTTTATGTGTGACCCAAGACAATTCTTCTTCCTAAGTGGCCCAGGGAAGCCAAAAGATTGGACGCCCCTGTCTTAAATCATTAGAACTGCCCCATTCCTAGTTTTTACGTTATTATTGTCTAAAATTTTTCTTCTATTTTATTTAAATCCAGAAAGGTGTGTGTGTGTGTGTGTGTGTGTGTGTGTGTGTGTGTGTGTGTTCATGTGTAGGTTTTACTCTAAATAGTTAATGAGTAACTATATATTTCAAGTTTCTTTGTTTACAGTATTTTCTTGAACCTTACTTTTTTCTTCCATATTTGTTTTTCTTCTTGATGAATTTTACGATTTTGTAGCTCTTTTGGCTGTAATTTCCATTACATTCTTTTCATTTTATTCTATTGTATTTTTTTGAGACAGGGTCTCATGCTGTCATCCAGGCTGGAGTGTAGTGGTGCAATCACAGCTCATTGTAGCTTCGACTTCCCGGGCTCAAGCGATCCTCCTACCTCAGCCTCCAGAGTAGCTGGGACTACAGGTATAGCCACTATTCCCAGATAATTTTTTAATTTTTTGTAGAGATGGGAGTCTCTCTATGTTGCCCAGGTTGGTCTTGAAATCCTGGGCTCAAGCAATCCTCCCATCTCAGCCTCCCAAATTGCTGGGATTACAGACATAAGCACCACATTCGGCCCCTGCTTTTATGCTTAAACAAATTTTCTACATAATTCTAGGGTAGTAATTATTTTATCTCTGCTCTTTGGGTGGGGATACACACACACACATACATATAACATATATACACATATATGTAACTTCAAAGCCAAAATTTCAAACATATTATTAGGTTGGTGCAAAAGTAAACCTACCTAACATTTTTATGAAAAGGTTGGGTTTAATAGTAAGTTGATTTAAAGGAAAACAATCCGTAAAGATTAGCACAGAAAGTGTAGAGGTAAAGCAAAAATAATGCAATGTTACCACCCCCCCAAAAAAAAAAAAAAAAAAACTAAAGTATGAGAAACGCTGTTTAAGCCAGTCTAAGTTCCCTCTTCCCCCACCACACTGGCCAGCTGTCCCCGCCAAGCCTCTGTGGATAAGCTAGCTGAGCTCTCAAAGGCAAATCCAAAAAAATGCAAAAGTTTAGGACTTCCCTTTCTACAGCCTTTCCCAGAATTACCTGACACACTGCAAAGGTGCTACCTTTACCACTTTCAGTGGAGGGAAGTGTTAAATGCAGGATCCAGCTCGAAAGGAAGAAGCTAGAAATAGTTCGTTCTCAAGCATGAAGAAACATCTGAGATGTCTTCAAAATCCCTAAAAGAAGAATCACCATTAACAGGGATAAATCAGGCTTTGCTCCATTGATTTTGATTTTTAGAATCTCATTCCTCACTCTCCCATCTGTCCTTCTGATGAGCCTGCAGTTTAGATGCAGCTCACAAGAGCCTCCTCTTAATGCTATTAAGTAAAGCAGTCAGTGTGAACTTAATACCACATCTCCCCTGACACTAAACTCGATATCCAAATTTAAGCCCTTCCCATATGTTCCCATTACCAGACTGGATTTGCTTAAGTGGAAAGTCTAACTAATGCTCAGAAAACTTTACTTTTACTGAGTCAATGCCGCAGTGAACTGTGCCGCAGAGTGAACTGGTGCCTCTGCTTTCTTTGGGCTTGTTTTTCCTCTGTGAAGCTGACAGGGGGCATTTTTTTTTTCAAGTTCCTAGGCCTCAGAACTCCAAAAGAATGATAATTTCTTTCAAGCTCTCATTGATAAATAATAGGATGTGGGAAAACACTTTTAGAACTAGAGCATCCTTTCTTAGTAAGGATAAAGAAAAATCGATGCATTCATACATTGCTGAAGAAAGTGTAAATTCCCTCCTAGAAAACATCTGGCAGGGTCTATTTAATAATACGCATGATTTTCCCTCCAGCATTTTCAGTATTGTAAGATAGCCTATTGTATAAGGATAAATTTATATAAGAATGTTTACTGCATGATTATTTATGATAGTGGCAGTACACTGGAAACTACTTCAAAATTCATCAATATGGAACTGGTTGAAGAACTATGATGGCCATGCTATGAAATATTATGTAGCTATTAAAAATAAAGGGTGTATATGTATTGAACTAGAAGAATGCCCACGATATGTTATTAAGTGAAAAGTATTAAGTTATAAAGTAATGTGTAAAATGTCATCTCACTTTTCATTTAAAAAAGAAAAACTACATATACAAATATATAAATACACACACACAAGAAGAAATATATGTGTATACATGTAAATATATGAAAGAGTACCTCTACACACAAAAACTATTAGCGTTGGTTAGCACAAAGAAAAGGGATTTGAAGAAGATACGAAAAATCCTTAACTTTTTATATATCTTTCACACCTTGTTTGACTTGTTACAGTGGTCATGCATTATTTTTATAATGTAAAAAAATAAAGTTTTTTAAACTAAGCATAAAGCATTCCAATTCTATAATATAAATACATTAAATAATATTATCAATACCATTCTCTTTAAATTGGGATAAATCATTACTTTAACCATTCACTAGTTCATCTAATAGGCATTGCATCCAGTCAATCCATATTTAGTGATGTCTGACATACCAGGCACTGTGCTAAATTCTAGGACACAGCACAGAACAAAACAGACACAGACACTGCCTTCATGGTACTTATGGTCTACACGGCCAAAGAGATAGCGATATTAAACAAGTAAAGCATTTATACAAATTGTGACTAGAGCAAGGAAAGGAAAGTATGGAATACTATGGAAGTGACCAAGCAAAGCCATTCTGAAGAGAACACATATAAGATGAGAAGATGTAAAACATGAAGATTTGGAAGATGTAAAAGATTGGGAAGTTTTACATCTTCCCAGAGATTGGGATCTTCCCCCGAACAAGGGAAGGTGGAAGGAGATGAGGTCAGAGAGAAGGGCTAGATATTACATAGCTATCTATGCCATAGGAAGGAGTTTGGATTTTGTTGTGAAGTGCACAGAAAAAGTCAATACAGAGGGCTGCCATGATGATATTTCTGTTATAGGGCAAACGCTGTATACACACCTGTGATAGAGACATTTAAACAAGTAAGTATGGTGTGGGGCCATGACAGAGATCTACAGAAGCAGAGTGAGGAATAACTACTTCTGCCTGGAAGGATCTGGAAAGGATCCCCAGAAGATACAACGCTTGATATGGGTTTTAAAGAAGGATTAACAGTTCACCAGGCTGAGGCCAAGATGGGTGGAGATGCGAATCAGGTAGAAAATGTAGACAGACGAAAGTGTGCATAGATGTAGATGCTTAAGAAAGAAAAACCTCAGAGGGAAATGAACCAGCATTTCCATGTAGCTCGAGAATAAGATACACGGCCAGAGGAAGACAGTGGTGGATGTTAGACAGTGCACAGATTTGGGGGACCTTTGTAGACCATCCTACTTTTTGGAATTTATCCTATAGGACACATGATTTTTAAAAACAGAAATGTGTAATAATCACTTCTAATAACCATACTACATTCCAATTCATCACTCCATGAACCTTCAATTGTTCCATAAAAAGTTAAGACATGATCGTAATTTTTGAATTGGATTTTGCTATCCTATGGTAAATGCATGTTTAATGCTAAGAGAAACTGCCAGTTTTTCAGAATATTTATATCATTTTTAACTCCACCAGCAAAGTATGAGAGTTCCATTCACCTCATTCTCTCACCAACACTTGATACTGTCAGCCTGTGTAATTTTAGCCTTTCTTTTGGGGTGTAGACTGTGTTAGGTTGTTCTTGTATTGCTATAAAGAAATACCTGAGGCTGGGTAATTTATAAGAAAATAGGTTTAAGTCCTTTCTGTTCTGCAGGCTGTACAGGAAGCATAGCACCTCTGCTTCTAGTGAGGCCTCAGGAAGCTTCCAATAATGTTGGAAGGCAAAGGGGACCAGACATGTCATGTGGCAGGAGCAGGTGCAAGGGAAAGAGTAGGGGGAAAGGTGCCACACACTTTTAAACAATCAGATCTCATGAGAACTCACTCACTATCACCATGACAGCACCAAGGCATGAGGGATTCACCACTATGACCCAAACACCGCCCACCAAGCCCTACCTCCAACACTGGGGATTACATTTCAATATGAGATTTGGGATGACAAATATTCAAACTGTGTCATAGAGGTATCTCAGTATTATCAACATTGAGCATCTTTTCATATGTTTATTGCCCATTGTGATATCTTCTTTTGTAAGTGCCTGTTCAAGACTTTTGCCCATTTTTAATTGAAATGTTCATCTCTTTATTATTGATTTGTAGGAGTTCCTAATAAATTCTGGATTCATTTGTTTCACATCTAGTCTAATTCCAGGCAGAGAAATAGAAAGAAAATGAATCTTGACAGAAAATGAAGAAGGAAAACAGAATATGTATAGACTATCTAGTATATGTCAACCAAGTTGCTAGGTAGGCTTAATTTGTTACTTAATTTTGTCCTCCCAGCAGCCCTTGTAAATTGGCTTCATTGATCCTATTGAATAAATGAGGAAACTGAATCTCAGAGGGGTTAAGAGACTGAGTCAGGGTCACTCAGCTATGATGTAGCAGAATCTGAGCTGACTGAAATCCATATCCTGACCCCTCTGAAGTTAAAAGGCTGCCTGTCCAGATGGGCCTCAGCTCCCTCAAGATCCTGGGGTTGACAAGGTTAATGTGACTTCTTTGGACCTCTCCCTAAATAAATCAATTGATTTCCTAGTCCTGGCTCTAACTGGAGGATATTAATCTGCTAATGGCCCTTTCCACTGAGACACATGTTCACCATCTTTTAATCAGGGACCACACCTCCATGAGTACTAGCTTTCAAGGAGCTGCAGATCAATGCCTGTTACTCCATCTGCAAATTCTCTACCCTGCAAAGGTTGCCTCGAATACATAAGCTGGACTCTGTCTTGCCATTAGCAGTAATAGGTGTCTGACAATTGCATCCATGAGGGGAGTCAGCAGGTCTTGACAAAAACATGTGCCTCATAAGTGCTATGTGAAAGCTAGAAAGAAAGGTTCCCACTACATGTAACTGGCATTGGGATTTCACAAACACAGAGACTCCTAAAGGAGAAAGGTACCTCAGAGAATCTAATCCAATCCCTTCATGTCACAGATGTTGAACTGACAACAAAGTCATTTTCTTAAGACACAAATCTGACAATGTCATTCCCATGCTTAATGCCTCGTCATCAGCTACAGGATAATAACAACAATAACAACAACACTATTTCATCCAATGCTATCTGCCATCAATTATAAGTTGTATCATCGTTTTTGTTTACCACTAACAAAGGAAAAGATACCTGCCAATTAAACTATGAAACACAGCCCAGGGGGACATATGAATTGCTCACACCAGCGTCTTGTTGCTTTGAATGTTTTTCATCTATTTTGAAGAATTTGACAATCTCTGTTGCCATCAGTTGCAATGCTTTGTGTTCAACAGGCAATCCTTTTGCATGCACCACGTTAATGAAATTTTAATACAGCATCATCTCTTATAGGTGTCTCCCTTCTTAAAGCCTGTAAAAATACTTGGGTTTGCTTTGCAAGAAAATATAGGATTATTATTATCCCACCAATGAATATTTGCTTCACTACTTTGAAATCTACATTCTATCACTGTTTTGATGCGTTTCTATAGATACAATAATTTTTTATTTAATACCAGATTATAGTGTATTATTTTAAGATATTTTAAGTGGCAACTAAATTAAACATCTGTCATATCAACAATACTTATCATGTTATTGAAGTCAGAATATGGATAGCTACACCCAAGGTCACACGTGTATGGGCAATGTCACATCTGCTGCCTACTTAGCAGCAATTGTAAACTATTACACACCGTAACTCACATCTAAAGTGCAGGCATGTTATACTACAGAAGGAGAAAAATGTGCATCTTAGAATCAATGAAGTAAAAGGATAAAAGCCAGCACTAATTGAGCATTTGCTATATGCCAGTCATTTCTGAAGCCTTTTTCAAGTCTAATGAATTTAATTTTCAGGGGAGGGACAAGACAGCTGACTAGACACAGCCAGGATATGCCTCTCCCACCAAAAGAAACCAAAATATTGACTAAACCATCACATTTCAAACAGATCTTTTGAGATAAAATGCTGAAAGCCAATAGAGGGTGATGCAAACACTGAGGTTGAAGAGGAAAGAATCTGAGAGGCCTGCAAAGAGTTGCCAAGTATCAGGATCAGCTCTTGATCCAGAATAGGACCTAAGGAAGGCGTGAGTGAAAGAACTCCAGGGCACCACACTCCTGCCATGGACTTCGAGATCCCATGACCCCCAAAGCCATGTGAATTGGCAGGTGGAATTGCCCGGAGAGTAGGCAGAGGCCGAGCTTGAACCTCTGTGAAGCCCAGGAGGCTCTGCCTGTGGGACAGCTGAGGCAAAACTCAACCACAGCCACCCATCCCAGGCTCTCCACCTTGCCCTGAGTGAGATCTAGCCCCTGCTGACTGCCAGGCCAGGAGAGAGCAGGGCTGTCCATCCTGTGACACTGGGTCACACCTGATCTGCGTGCCCCATTGTCCTTCAGTCCCTCCAAGGCCCCTGCCTGGCCACTCATACAACAAGGTGCCCACAGCCCAGCCTCTACTGCCCCGACTGAATGTTTTGCCATCCACCCGGAAGCAATACGGCCCCCAGAACAGCCAAGGGCCCAGGTACAAAGCTGTGGGCCCAGTGTTAACCCCTCAGCATTCAAGCACACTGCCCAGGAGTAGTAAGATGAGATCTGTCGCCTGAGATCGGGCTCCCACTCTCAGAACACTGAGAAGAGTGAGATGTGGGTTTGTGTGTTGGTGCAGGAGCTGGGTATCCCTCTCTCCACAAGACCAGTCTGGGAAGGAGTATCCTGTTAGCCAGCTGCAGCTTCTGCCTGAGAGAGCCCCATGGCCTGCAACACCTGGAGTAGCCCAGCAACCTGGGTGCAGACAGCTTGGGACAAAACTAGCTGAACAGGCCTGCTCCTGGGGAAGTCACCAGTGGAAGACTGTCAGGGGAACATGAGATGGATGGTCCCACAGCTGTCTTCTGGGCAAAAAACCCCAGACCAAGGGCACCATACCAGTTGATATGGTTTGGATTTATGTCCCCACACAAATCTCAGGTTGAATTGTAATCCTCAATGTTAGAAGAGGGACCTGCTGGGATTTGACTGGATCGTGGAGGCAGACTTCCCCCTTCCTGTTCTTGTGATAGTGAGTTCTCCTGAGATCTGATTTTTTAAAGTATGTAGCACCTCTCCCTTCTCTCTCTTCCTCCTGCTCCAGCCATGTAAGTTGTGCCTGCTTCCCCTTCACCTTCTGCCATGATTGTAAGTTTCCCAAGGCCTCCCCAGCCATGCTTCCTGTACAGCCTGTGGAACTATGAGCCAATTAACCTCTTTTCTTCATAAATTACCCAGTCTCAAGTATTTCTTTATAGCAGTGTGAAACAGACTAATATACTAGTTATGCACCCATGGCACCATTGCTCCACCCAGAAATCCTCTGCCCTTGACCCACTGCATTAGCAGATCACCCACAGACATACCCTACAACCTGCTGTGACTCTGCCAAGCTCAGGGAACCAGCAGGTCCCCAGGGAGTTGTGGGTCCCCTGGTGACCTAAACTTTGGCTTCAGCTGCCCCTAAGATGGGGAAATTGCAGCCCAACTGGGACCTCCTTAGGGCTAAGGAAACATGGACACAGCACCAATGACTGGAGAGGATCCCTAAGGCCCAGGAATGGATTTTGTGAGGGACTTATCTTCCCCTGCCACCACCACTACCATCTCCCTCTCCCCAGAGTACTGCTGTGTACACACTGAAATACAAAAGAGGTACATGGCTGAGTAAAAGCCTATCTGCTGACTTTTATTGTCAAGTGCCATCTACTGGATCTCAGCTTAAATTACACCATCAAACAAAAACAAATTCCTTCACCATGCATCATCTGTGAAACAATGCAGAAAACTAGCCACAACTAATGAATCCATACAGAGCCTGGACCCTCTGAAAACACCCAGAAATGAAGCCAATTGACTATACACAACACATACCACAGTCAAACCCTCAAAAGAAAAAAAGAACATAAGAACAAAAAGCCCCCTTCAAATGACAGCAATTTCAAAAAGATAAAGAAACACCAGCCCTCTCAGATAAGAAGAAATCAGTGCAAGACCTCCAGCAATTCAAAAAGTCAGAGTGTTTCCATATCTCCAAATGATCAGACTAAGCCCCAGCAATATATCCTAACCATATTGAAATATCTGAAATGACAGACCTAGAATTCAGAATCTGGATAGCAAAGAAGCTCAACAAAATTCAACAGACAGTTGAAACCCAATCCAAGGAAGCCAGAAAAACAATCCAAGAGTTGAAAGATAACATAGCTTCTTTTGAAAATAATCAAACTGAACTTCTAGAACTGAAGAATTCATTATATGAATTTCAATATACAAGTGGTAGCCTTAACAACAGTCTAAACCAAGCTGAGGAAAGAATTTGAGAGCTGAAAGACTGGGCTTTCAGATGAATCCAGCCAGACAAAAAAATAAAGATTTTTTTTAAAAATAAGCAAAACCTTCAAGAAATATGAAACTATGTAAAGAGACCAAACATGTGGCTCATTGCAGGTTAGGTTCTTGAAAGAGGAGGAGAGAGAGACTAAGTCACTTGGAAAACATATTTAAGGGTACAGTCCATGATGATTCCCCCAATCTTAATAGAGAGGTCAACATGCAAATTTAAGAAAGTTGGAGAACTCCTGTGAGACACTATACAAGATGACCATCTATCTTCAAGACACATAATCACCAGAGTTTCCAAAGTAAGTGTGAAAGGAAATCTTACAGGCAGCTAGAGAAAAGGGTCGGATCTCTTACAAAGGAGGCTCCATCAGGCTAACAGCATACTTCTCAGCAGAAATCTTACCAGCCAGAAGAGACTGGGGGCCTATTTTCAGCATGCTTAAAGAAAAGAAACAATATCATATCCCACCTAACTCAGTTTCACAAGTGAAGAAGAAATAAAATCTTTTCCAGATAAGCCAACACTAAGGGAATTCATTACCACTAGACCAGCCTTACAAGAAATATTTAAGGGAATTCTAAACATGGAAACAAAACAACAATACCTTCTACCACAAAAACACACTTAAGTACATGGCCCACAGATCCTACAAAGTAACTACATAATTGAGACTACAAAGCAAACAGCTAATAACACCATGAAAGGATCAGAGCCTCAGGTATCAGTATTAACCTTAAATGTAAACAGTCTAAACACTCCACTCAAAAGGCAGAGTGGCATGTTGTACTGGAAAAAAAAAAAAAGATACCCAATCATGTGCTGTCTTCAAAAGACCTATCTCACACATAACAACAACCATAGGCTTAACATAGAGAGATGGGAAAAGATCTATGATGCAAATGGAAAACAAAAAAGAACAGAGGTTGATATTCTTATATCAGATAAAATAGACTTTAAACCAACAAAAGTTTTAAAAAAAAAGGACAAAGAAGACCATTAAAAAATGATAAAGGGATCAATTCAACAAGAAAACTTAACTATCCTAAATATATATGCACTCAACATTGGAGCACTCAGATTCATAAAACAAGGATTTCTAGACCTACAAAAAGCCTTAGACAACCACACAATAATAGTGATGGACTTCAGCACTCCATTAACAGTGTTAGATCATCAAGGCAGAAAATTAACAAAGAAATCCTGGACTTAAATTCAACACTTGACCCATTGGACCTAATAAACATCTACAGTATACTCAACATCTACAAAATATATATTCTTCTCATTTGCACACAAACTCTAAGGAAGGCCCTACAGACCCATTTTATAGATGAGGAGCTACACCCCAGAGAGACTGACAAACTTTCCTGAGGTCACATGACTAGCAAATAGAAGTAGTCAGCAAACCAGGCAGTATTGCTCTTGAGATCTTCTAACCCTATGCTATATTAACACTGTAAATCTAAATGTCATATGATTCTAATTGAAGGACCTACGTATTTGGGTCTTGTCTGTTCTCTGCATATCCGTCTCACATAGCTCCTGTCTTTAAACTTTGTGTTTCAGTGGTGCTTTTACACTCTACACTGCCCCACTCTTTCTTGCCTTTCCTCTCTCTGGATTCCTGCCCTCTTGTTGCTTCCTCTGGTCAATCTTCCTTCATCTTTCAAGATTCAACTCTGATGTCACCTCTCCCAAGAAGCTTGCTATGATAGCTCCTTCCAACATATGGGTTAGTTGCCTGCTCTGTGCTTCTGTGATACTTGAATTTCCCTCTATAGGAGCATTAATCACATTGTATTTTCATCATCCATTCACAGGACTGATAGTCAAAATGCACTGGTTCGTAGTCCTGGCAAGCAACTTCACCAATTAGGCAGACATTTATGCTGGTGGGTCAAGGCCTGTGGCTGCAAATCATCCAATGGTGTTGACAGCACCACCACATTTACTTATCTGTCTCTCCTAACTAATGAACACTCTTCACATCCTCATGATGGAGCCCTACACCTAGAACATATTAGGCACTCACTAATTGAATTCCGAAGTGAATTCAATTGAAATTTGCTCAAGGTCATACAGCAAACAACCACAGAACAAGCCTGTTCGCTTAGTCTTGGATGTTCAGAGTACAGACTTTGGAGGATCCATCCCACCCCCATTAGAGAAATCCAACACAAAGACAGGCAGAGAGGTAGGAAAAGCAATGTCTGTGAGAAACAAGAAACAATACATGGAGAGGAGACCAGGAGAGGCACCAGAGCTCTCTGCTCAATCAATGAATGTCAGAACCAAGAAAACCCTTAAGAGATTTGATCTGTCAATTCTAGAAGAGAGGAAATCAAGGCCCAGAAGAGGTGGTTCCTGGCCCAAGGCCTCTGGCCAGTAGAGGCAGAGCTGGGACAAAAACAGAAGTTTTGATCGCCCATCCACTCCACCCACACGGCAAGAGCACTGGCTATTGAGCCCTTCAAATTCAAAGGCAAGAATTGCAGCAAGTGGGTTCCTATAAGTAGACCAGAAATTATAAAAAGACCACTTTCCTCTTGGAAGCCTTGTTCTTTAGCCAGGAATTTACTTGCTACATTTAGGAACAAGACAGATGAATCAGACTTAAAAATGAGTTTGAGAAGTGTATACAAGAAAAGTGTTGAAGGACTCTCTCAGGACAAATTCATCAGTTAATAATCACAAAACTCCTGACAGAAATCAGCCATCCTTGTCATGAAAGATAGGTGATGAATCTAAGCCAAAAAGTGGAACACTGTGACTGGGCCTAACATCAAATCCAATCAAAACTCTCAGGCAGCTATGTTCACCCCAAAGCATCAATAAGCTTCATAGCACCTAGATTTGTAATCAATTTCCCACCTAAATAATGGAATGATGATGGACCTAGAAGAAGATAATAAGTCCTGAAGGGCAGGAGGGGTAAAGGAGGGTATGAAAACAAGATGCTAACATTACTGAGCCCCTGCTTTTTTGTTTAATCCCCAGTGATTCTACAGCCATTACACCCATTTCACAGATAAGGCAACTGGGACTCACAGAGGTGAAGTGTCTTGCCCAAGGTCTCAGGTCAGGTCAGCAGTGGTGACAGTCAGGGACTGGTCAGGCAAACAGAAAACAGTCTAGATGTTTTAAGCTTAAAAAGATTAGGCATGTTAATCCTAATTAGGCATTAGGATCTTACAAGACTGTTGGAGGGACCCAAGAAGTGAATGTTGGGGGAGTAGGCGGACAGATTTGCCCATCACTAGCTTTCAGGTTTCTCTCTGCAGCTAGGGTATAAGGATTGCCTCCCAAAGATGAGGATAATTCAGAAAGACATTGTCAATGCTGTGCCTCCTCCAAAGCCCCAAATAGATAATGACTGTTAGATAAATAGAGAAGCTGCTGCAAAGAATCTCACATTTACCAAAACTACACATCTGGCCCTGCTGCCAGTTGGCGGCGGGGGAAGCTTCTAAAAGCTTCTACTTCCCTTCTTCCATCTATGTCTCAGGAAGTGCATTTCACTGGAAGAGGCTTACCATATCAGGAACCATCCTGGCAGGTGAGTAAAGGAAATATAGTTTCTCATCTTCCAACTCCTGCAGTGCAGGAGAGAACATCAAAGGGGTGAGCATGGTGCTAGGGCTCACAGATAATATCCAGAAAAACAGTTCAGCTGAAAACCGAACTCAGGTCTGTCTGGTTCTAAAACTTCTACTTTCTCCACTAGCTCTTCTTCTAACTTGAGGAGAATCTCTAAGAAAACAAGTAAGAAAAGTTAAAAGTTTCCTTGGGATGATAAGAAGCATCTCTGTATTGCTTTTCAAAAGAATTAAAAGGAGTAAATAGTTACATACTTCGATTTTTAAATTTAATAGTAGTAGGACTACTTATTACCAGGAAAGTTGATCTATACTCAAGTTAACTGAAAAGAGTTTATGGATAATTCTTTATTGATATATATATAGTATCTGTTCAGATATCACTAATTTCTGAACTCATATACATGGGGAAAAACTGAAAATCTAACAATCTACTAAAAAAAACTTAAATAGCTTCAAAGTTTATGATATGATTTTACAAGCATTATCACATTTGAGCTTCAAGACAACCTCACAAGGGGGAAAACTGCATATTACTCCTGTTCCATGTCACAGGAGAAATGAAGCGTGAAGTTAAGCCTTCTAACATACTGAGTTATGCCACTTGACACCACACTAACATCGGGGCCTCTCAACTCTCATCCCAGCCCTGCTATGACCTTGCTGTGTGACCTTGGATCGACGTGTCACCTTTCTGAACGCTGACATGTTTATTTACCTGATAGAATTGTTGTGAGGAGCATTCATGTCAACACATTCATGAAACATCTATCCTGGCTATGTTCTGAATTCAATACATTCATGAAACATCTATCCTGGCTATGTGCTGAATTAAATTCAATTATGCCTACAAGGAATAAACTTGGATAAAGTTAAAAGAGCTATACAAGTGCAAACAATTAGCATATCAATTTTCTTTTTTGGTATTTGTCTCTAATAAAAGCCAAATGTATGGGAAATTTTGGCTTAGTATTCCAACCTATTTCGAAACTATAGAAAAAGAGGTCCCTGCCCTCAAGAAACTTGTAATAGAAAAGACAAAACATGAGCAGATAGGTCTTGTCTCACCCACTTTTCCTCCCATCTTTTCTAGGGTCAATGGTGGTTTTCATGCAATGTGGAATTTAATGAAATACTGCCATATATATATATATATATATACTGCCATGTATTTTGCGATTGTCAGATTGGTCTCTACAACTAGATTTCAGGTATCTTGAGGGCATAGACCCATGAAGGACGATTAGTTTTGTCTTGAACGCCAAAGCTCATTAATTGGATGACATCACTGCTCCAAATGTGGTCCAAAAACCAGCAGTATTGGTGTCACCTGGAAACTTATCAGAAACGTAGAAAATAAGACCCAACTCCAGATCTACTTACTTGGAATCTGCACTTTGGCATAACGCCCAGATAAGTCATGTGCCTATTAAAATGTGACAAGTGCTGACCTTGATAATGGTGATAAGAAAGATTCTGAGGCTCTCAGCTGCAAAGAGCACTTCAATAGTTGTGTGATATTTTTTCATGACAAAAGGGAACAAGAAGCAATAAGTGTATTAACCTTGACAAAGACCAAATCTTATATTTCTATATTTCCCACATCCCCACATATAATTCTGGGCAGAATTTAAGTACAGTAGGTTCATGACACTCATATAATGAACTTATCTGAGTGCTTTACTTACAATCAAATTTACAGGTATCATTAAACCATATAGACATCACAAAGGCCTATGACCTCCTCCATAGCATGCTCCATTGTATAACTGTAATGGAGTTGCTGTGGAACTGACAAAGACAGAAAGTAGATTAGGGGTTACCAGGGGCTGGGAAGCAAGTGGGGAATTCTTGCTTCATGGTTACAGAGCTTCTGTTTGTGTTAACAAAGAGGGTTTTGACATAGATAGTGGTGACACGTCGAACAACATTGTGAATATAATTAATGCCACCAAATTGCATACTTTAAAATGGTTTAAATGGCAAATTGTATAATACATATTTTTACCACTATAAAAAATGAATTTAAAAAAGGGAGAGCTGCTATGGGTCAGGAACATTGTGTATGAGATGGTATGAGGCTGGGATCCATAGGCCAGTATCCAGCAAGGCTCAAATCCTGCCTTCCACCCATTTCTGTGCAGTCTATCAGGGGAAAGGGCACAAAACCGATGAACAAGGCAAAAGAGCATGTGTTACCAGCTAACTGGTTACTTAATATTCGCAGAAAGTATGAAAATGTTGTAAGTCTTCTAAGGGAAGTGAGAGGTGACAGCTTGGAGGGGAATCAGGTGCCTGGAGATTGGCAGAGGCTGGGAAAGAGTGAAAGCCCTGATCTGACAGAGGGTTTGGGGATGCCCAGATGGGCGATAGAACAGGACTGAGGAAGGGCAAAACATGCCTGGGCTTGCAGAAAGATTGGAGAAGTTAAAAAATGGGGCAATTTCATAAAAGGGCTTTATGATCATGATAGGGAATTATAATTTTTTGAGGGGACACAGTCTTGCTCTGTCACCCAGGCCACAGCACAGTGGCACAATCATGGCACACTGCAGCCCCAACCTCCCAGGCTGATATGGTTTGGATTTGTGCTCCCACCCAAATCTCATGTCAAATTGTAATCCCCCATGTTGGAAAGGGGGCCTGGTGGGAGGTGATTGGATCATGGGGGCAGATTTCCCCCTTGCTGTTCTCACAATTGTGAGTGAGTTCTCGCGAGATCTGGTGTTTAAAAGTGTATAGCATCTCCCCCTTCTTCCTCTTCCTTCAGCCCTGGCTATGTGAAGATGTGCCTGCTTCCCCTTCACCTTCCACCATGATTGTAAGTTTCCTAAGGCCTCCCTAGCCATGCTTCCTGTACAGCCTGCAGAACAATAAGCCAATTAAACCTCTTCTTTTTAAATTACCCAGCTTCAGATATATCTTTATAGCAATGCGAGAAAGGACTAATATATGGGCTCATGCAATCCTCCCATCTCAGCCTCCTGAGTAGCTGGGACTACAGGTGCACGCCACACACCTAGCTAATTTTATTTTTTTTAGAGAGAGGGTCTCACTATGTTGCCTAGGCTGATCTCGAACTCCTGGGTTCAAGTAATCCTCCCACCTCAGCCTCCCAAAGTGCTGGGATTACAGCAATGAGCCACCACACCTAGCCTTATAATATATTTTTAAGAGACAGGGTCTTACTCTGCCGCCCAGGCTGGAGTGCAGTGGTACAAACATGACTCACTGTACCCTTGAATTCCTGGGCTCAAGCAATCCTCCTGCCTCAGCCTCCTGAGTAGCTGTTTGACCATGATAAATCCCCACACATTAGCACTGGTATAAAGGTTATCTGTTTACCCTTCAGCAGAATAGAAACCTTAGTCAAGCCATGCCAGCCAGTGAGTGGCACACCTGAACCAACCGCTTGGCTCCTGAATGCTATCCCTTTCCCTCCACCGTTTTGAGCCAAGGACTACAGCAAAGATTTCTGTCTATCACAAATTATTCATGAGAGTCTCTGTCCTTCTTTGTCCTGGTATGTCTCACAAGAAGCAACAACTAACAGTTTGAAACCATCAATATAAGACTTTAATAGATTTAAAGAGTGGGGCCTGTACCCCAGCCAACCACTTCTCTAGTCCTTTGAAGTCCAGCAGTTGTTATGGCTAAAGACCAGAGGGCCAGAGAAAACAACTAGCAAATGCAAGAATGTGGGCTCTGTTTATTCTTTTTTTGTGAGGGATAATCGTGTTAGTTGAAGTGAGATCTTATGAATCAATTACATGTTGCCTGAGCACAACCACTGCTAAATTCATAAGTAAATGATAACATATTCAAATATGGTATCATTTACTACAGAGATGATTATTTCATACCAAAAAAATCACCAGCTTCTTCAACAATAAATATGAATTGTATAAATAAGGTAACCAACTGTCCCAGTTTGCCCACGAGGACAGCTCTCTAGTGTGAGAGGTTCTCTGGACATGAGATTTTCAACACTAAAACTAAGAAAGTCCTGAACTAACTGGGAAAAGTAGATCATCCTGTATATGTACCTACCATGTGCTACACACCATAGAGAAGTACAGAAAGAAATGAAATATAAGCATCTTCCTCAAAGACATTAGAATGATGGCAGAGGTAGTTTTAATGAGAATGTGCCTGTTTCTGTGCATTTCCACGTATGTGACCTTCTCTCTGATCAATGAAAGGCATCCATCTGCCACGGCAAAAAAGTAGAAAGATGTGGCTGGGCATGGTGGCCCACGCCTGTAATCCTAGCACTTTGGGAGGCCAAGGTGGGTGAATCACCTGATGTCAAGAGTTTAGGAGTAGCTTGGCCAACATGGTGAAACCCCGTCTCTACTAAAAATACAAGAATTAGCCAGGCATGGTGGCATGCGCCTGTAATCCCAGCTACTCAGGAGGCTGAGGCAGGAGAATCACCTGAACCCAGGGGCCGGAGGTTGCAGTGAGCCAAGATCACGGGCACTTCACTCCAGCCTGTGGGTGAAAGGGCGAAACTCCATCTCAAAAAAAAAAAAAAAAAAAGAAAGAAAAGAAAAGAAAGTAGAAAGATGTGTGTGATTAGAACTCTTGGAGCAGAAATGCAAAGAGAAAAAAAGCACATTTGCTATTCATCTTTTGAATAGTAAAATAAAATTATTGACAGTATTTTGAAAGTCTTACTTTCTCAAGATATACACACACACACACACACACACATATATATATAGCTCCAATTAACAAATCAAGCATGAGACCTGGATGATTTGAACATTGAGTTTTTTCTAGGCAAGGCACAGAGAATACTTAGGATGTGATGTGGTGGAAATCCCACCTGGTAGTCAGGGAAATTGCTAAGCTTTCCAACACAGTGCAGAAATAAGAAAAAGGTTGGGAGTATGCAATCAGACATGTGTGCAATGGCTTCCACCTCCAGAATTCCAAAGCAGAGAAGCAGACAGTTGGAGGGCTTTGCTGCACATCCATGATACCCTGGTCACCTCCCAACATGGGGCAGTCACACAGGCTTGATTGGTGATTAGCACGGTTAAGGCAGAAAAACAACCTAAAGTGCCCTCCTGAGGTCCGTCAGCCCCTTCCTACCCACAACATGGAAAGGACCCAGAAGCCTATGCCTTCCTGGTGAGGGAAGTGGAAGGTAACTGCACTGAGAACCCCAGCCAACCTCACAAAGCCATGTCAGGAAGCAAAGTGGCAGAGCCACAGGGAGCACGGGGGAAGGCAGGATAGAGCACAGGCAGCATGTGAGGAGATAGAGGCAGACACAGGGAGACAGAGAGAAACAGAGACAGAGAAAGAGGAAGAGAACAGATCCGAGAGTCACCAGCTGTGTCTCAAGGTCATCTGGGCAAGTGACCTGGAAACCATTCCAAACCATCCAGAGATCAGCAGAGTAAACCTTCAGCCACAGATCTCAGGCCTCCTTTCCCACAGCCACAAAGGTACGTAACTCCCCTTCCCGGCCAGACGCCACCTTAGGGAGGAAAGGGGATGAATGCTGGATGACTAAGCATTTGCCAAAATGAATTGCTTGAAAGTAAAAAATCACCTAAATCAGAAGAGACTGAGATATAATTTATTGGCAAATAAAATTATTTCTGCCCCACCCCATCTTCCTGGCTTCCTCCCAACCCTCTATCCTATGCAATATGGGCTCATAACGATTCACCAATTATTGAAAATATGAACAAAGTGAAAAAGAGGGGGAGTTATTTAAAGGTAGACTATTTCATTACTTATTGGATACGATTTGAAAATAAAGGCATAGGACAGGCACATTTTAAGTGAGAAAGACTTTGCTAAGACCTCATCACATCACTCAAGAAGCTAGGTTGTGTTATGGTGAGCAATGACCCAAAATTTCAGCAGCTCAGTACCACAAGCATTTATTTTCTACTCTCACCACATGTGTCTTGTGGGTTGGTGGGTTGATGCTCCCTGAAATCCTTCAGGGACCCAGGCTAATGGAACAGCCACCATCTGGAACTTTGCCAGTTGCTATGCAAAGGGAAAACAGCTCAGAAGGGTCTCAAATCTGCAATTTAATGCTTGGGCCCAGAGTGATACTAACTACTTCTACTCACAACTCATTAGCTGGGGCTAACCCCACTGCCCCACCCAACCACAAGGGGGCCAGAAATTTAATACTACCACGTGCCGGAAAGTATTTGACCAATAGCATTAATGATTGCCCAAAAAGAAAAGCGAGACTTTATTAATTCCTCATATCATGCTGTTTCAGCATCAAATGATTCAAAGTCAAACTGGCTGCCTGTATAAGCTGATTAATTGGCTAAAAGTTTCAACAGCAGCAGACAGTAAATTATAACATTAGCCACATTGTTAGACTAAATTCTCTGAGGCCAGATCAGAATCCATGTCACATTTGTCTCTTTAATCTGCAGAGTGTAATGTTTATTAATATTCCTTACTCTAAGAAATATTAAATCCAGCCCTAACTGGTTTGTGCAGAAAGGAAATTGATTGGTTCAGGTAGCTAAACAGATTTGGGTTTCAGGCTAGGCTGTATCCAGGGCTCAAATGATGTGATTGAGACAGTTTCTCTCTTTTTCAGCTCTGCTTTCTTTGCAGAGCCTCTATTCACAGGCAGGCTCTCCTCTTGGGGTCCTAAGATGTCTTCCAGTAGCTCCTGCAACTTTGTGGTTGGGGGCAGGAGAAAAGGCTGCTTCCTGATAGTTCA
This sequence comes from Symphalangus syndactylus, assembly GCF_028878055.3. Taxonomy (NCBI): domain Eukaryota; kingdom Metazoa; phylum Chordata; class Mammalia; order Primates; family Hylobatidae; genus Symphalangus; species Symphalangus syndactylus. Next base: position 129,589,491 of record NC_072429.2, on the reverse strand, counting down.
AAGAAAAGTCCCCTGAGTCATGTGCCCATTCTTGAACCCATTACAGGAGGTACAGGAGCCAGGGGAATGGATTATTTGAGACAGTATATATCAATCAGGGCTCACTCCAAGAGATGAAGATGGAAGTCAGGAAAAACGGATAAATTTGCTGAATACTTAGCATATGCCAAGTAGTGTCCTAATAATTCTACAGAGTCACTTGATCCTGGCATCAATCTTATGAGCCGGGTTTTATCATGATCTCCATTTCATAACAAAGGAATGGCTGAGTAAGGTCAAGTCAGGTGCTTATGTTTACACAGTGGTAAGTGGTGGAGCTGAGATTCTAACCCATGCGTTCTCACTAGGGAGCCCACACATGTAACTACTATTCAAACTGGCCCTGTGCCCATCGCACCCAAACTCCTTCCCTGGGAAATGTGTGGTGCAGTGGGAAGCAGGGAATTGCTGCTGGAAAGACAACCAGATCATGTCTGCCATAGTGCTCAAAGAAAAATTTTAAAGTTACAGAAAGAATGAAATCTGCACTATACCAAAATTGTATACAACAATTTTTCTTATGTAAAATTTTATAATTTTCATTAACATCCTGATTACCTAAACGTAGAATCAACTATTTACACTGTTTCCCTAGACGTGCTGCACAGATTTTTTTAGGTGGGGCATTCTTTCAGTCATTTTTTTAAAAAAGCGACTGTCACGTGAACCTATGAACAGCCCTCTCCACTTCCATGAGGCATGCCCCGTTTCTTCATCTTCCCCTCTGGCTCTTGTCTCTTAAATTCTCCAGCGCTGTGTCTACAAACCACTTGAGGTGCATTTTCTCCCCACTGGTCTCTTTAAAGAACAGGAAAACTCCTTCCAGAAGCCACTCCCCTCATAAACATTCTCGTTGTATTTCTTTGGCCAAGACAAGTCATCTATCATCCCTTAACCAGTTATTCTCAAAGGGGGATGGAATTAACGTAATTGGCTAGATTAAGCAGGACCCATTCTCTAGGCTGTGCACTGAGACCTCCTCTTCTAAGCCTGCTGCCAATATCCAAATCAAACTGTCTTCTGTTAAGTAAGGTAGAAGGGGACAATGGCTGTCGGTAAGGACACATGTCTACCACTGTCCCACACCACAGCTGCTGCTACAGAGACCCCAAGAGAACAAGGCTGCCCCGCCAAGGGTATAATCCCTTTTCTCTGATAACAGTGACTGAAGTTGCTTCCTGAGGACTTCTGCCACCACCGGACACCTCTCTATCACCCTCTTTCATCACCTCTGGTCATCAGCTTCCCCTGCAGATGTCCCCAGCCACAACACTTAAACCTCTGTACCCCTAGAAGTGCCAGAGCTTCTCCAAGCAGCTAGCACAAATTGCTTATTTGTGCTTATTCCTGGCTTTATGGTGATGTATTAACTCTTAAGATTCTATGACTAGAAACTCTAAAGATCCACATTTTACAAGACAGGAAACCGAGGCTGTGAAAAGTTAAGTGAATTATCCAGGATCATGCAGCTAAAACATGCCAACACTTGAATTCAAAGCCAAGATAAATGAACTCTGGATTCTGACTCTTCACCATCACCTGTCCTAGCAGGATCATTTACAGGGATGCAGAGGACATAATCCTTTTGCATTTCTCTGGTATGTGAGCAACACAGCAGCTCACCTACTCTATGAGTTTAGTGAAAACCATTTTTCCTTTTTTTTTTTTTTTTTTTTTTTTTTGAGACGGAGTCTCGCTCTGTCACCCAGGCTGGAGTGCAGTGGCACGATCTCGGCTCACTGCAAGCTCCGCCTCCCAGGTTCACGCCATTCTCCTGCCTCAGCCTCTCCGAGTAGCTGGGACTACAGGCGCCCGCCACCACGCCCGGCTAATTTTTTGTATTTTTAGTAGAGACGGAGTTTCACCGTGGTCTCGATCTCCTGACCTCGTGATCCGCCCGCCTCGGCCTCCCAAAGTGCTGGGATTACAAGCGTGAGCCACCGCGCCCGGCCCCATTTTCTGACTTACACTGCATTTGTCCCCCTACCACTGCCCCAAGACTCCTCAGACACAAGGCAATGATGGCAGGCCGAGACCATACCCTAGAAATAGACTCTGGACACACGGCCATATTGATTTTGAAGTGGGCCCTCCCATCCATTATCTAGAGCTTTTTTACAAGATGGAGATTCTCTTCAGTTTCTTCTTCCTGTTCAGTTTCTGCTTCCATTAGAATGAGTTCTCCTCCAGGAGGCTTCTCAGCCCCTCAAATAGACTTGCAATGCCCCCACCACCCCCACCCGTCAGCCTGATCTGCCCAAATGTGTTGGAATTCCCCACAGTAGACACTGCCTAGGCTCCCTTTATTCTATTTCTTATTAATTATTATTCTGCTTGATAATAGTAACACAAACACCTTACATTATTGGTTTTCTAAAACACTGTATAAATTACATCATATCCAGACAGAAAGAAAAAAGCCACATAAAAACATTCTGGATGTTGCCTTTATGATTTTCCTAATCTGGGCACAGGAATCTTGACCAAAACTTCCACGGAGGGTCTTTGCAGTCCATAACTCAGAAAGGACCTGTAACCTGAGATTTTATTAGTAACCCAGATAACAATTGGATGCTAAGAGATTTATGTGTAATTAGCTAAAATCCCCTTTCTATAGTCTCTGGAAGTCCAGAACCCTCTTTATGGTTTCTGTGTCTTTCCAGAGCTTCCTCTCCTGACTCCCTTTAGTCAGTGCCTACATGTGCATTTACTATCACTGTTTTGGATCATGTCACTCAAACTGAACTTCTTATCCTGTTTCCATAAAATACATACTTCCAGTGGACATTTGAGAGTTCACTTAAATTATATTAAATGTTAGTAATTTTTAAATAAACAAATAAAAATTAAATTTAATATTAATTTCAATAATGAATTAAATATTATTTAAATCTACTGAATATTTGTGGCTCACGTGACAAGATAGATTCAGGAGTACACCACTGTATTAAGCTACTTGGGCTGCCAGAACAATATACCACAGGATGGGTGATGTAAACAACAGAAATGTATTTATCATAGTTCTAGATGCTGGTGCCAGCTCAAGGTGCCAGGTGGTTCAGTTTCTGGTGAGGGCTCTTTCCTGGCTTGTAGACAGCCCCCTTCTTGCTATGTCCTTTTATGGTCTTTCCTCTGAACACATGCAGGGAAAGACAGAGAGAAATCTTTCTCTCTCGCCTTCTTCTTTTTATAAAGCTACCAATTCTATCAGATCAAGACCCCACCCATAAGACCTCATTAACCTTAATTACCTTCCTAGGGCCCTATCTCCAAAGAGTCACACTGGGGTTCAGGGCTTCAACATGTGAATTTCGGGGATATAAAATTCAGTCCATAGCAATCACCTTCCGCTATATCAGTCATGCTTTTGTGCCTTTTCTTGTTTTATCTGTTTCCTCTCCCCTCTCTCCCTGCCACTCTAGTTGCACATGGAAGTACATGCCCTGAATCCTCTGTTGTATACAGCAACCCTCCCAGTCTACAGCTCCAGTTCCCAAATCTCCAAATTCAAATCAATGAATATGTTCAATAAAATTAAGGGCTCCTCTAAGTGCCTTTATAGAGAATATAGATGTTCCTTATGCAGACAAGAGAAGAATTAGGAGAATATGTTAAACATGAGACTCATTTAGTCTTCCTCTCTATAGCTTCCATTCATTGGTTCTAATTCTGTCTTCTAGAGTGTATTAGTTAGCCCTGGTACAATACTGCATGTTTTTAATGCCAAAATTTCAGGGGCCTACAACAATAAAATATTTTCCTCCCTTGCAGGTTTTCAAGTCAGCTGTACCAGTTTGAGCAGCTGCTTTGGGCTGTAGTCAAGTTCAGGTCTGTTCCGTGCATCTCTCATTCTGGGGCAAGCTGCCACCTGGGCCTTGCTCTTCTCTTGGAAAGTGCAAGAAGCCAAGCCAAACCGCACAGGCCTCTGCTTGCATTATGTCCACTCACACGCCACTAACCAAAGTGCCAAGTCCATCAATGCAAAGGGAAAATGTACTCCTCTCTCAACCCCAGGGAGAAGGGTGGGACGATCACGGATAGAGAGCGGCGTAAAGGAAGAGTTTATGGGCACACGGCACAGTCAGCCGTATGGATTAACATGGAGTGAAGCAATTCTATGCACTCCTTCTGTCTACACTGTGTCCCTAGACATTTTAGAGCAAATCCAAAAATCTCTCCCAAATTCAATGATTCAGAAAAGTGTCCCTGCATTACAGACTCCTCACTCATCTGGAAGGCTGGCAGTAGAGTCTCCAGAAAAGTGTGTCTGGACTATGACATGATGTGAGAAGGACCGGAAAGCATGGATATATGGAACCCTAGCTTCTCAGACGTAGAAGTGCCTTGGATCAGTGTGTCCTTCTCACATCCTAGAACACTGGAGTAGACAGGTGGAGCTGCTCATGGCCAAAGCCATTGTGTCCAGGGAGCACTGCCACCCCAGCGTTTTCCTGGCTGCCCCTCAAGTTCAGAGATCAATGTCCCAGCACACTTGGAACTCATCCCTGCTCACTAGTAAGAAAGCTCTGCTACAGAGACCTTCACCTTGACACTCTGAAGCTAGAGGACCCTTAATAGCATCTCTGACAGGTGGTCCTCCACCCGCAACGTGTCCCCCTCTCAGGGAAGGATACTCACCTCTCCCAGGGAAGCCCAGACAGTTCTGCACATCTCTAACCGCTTGACCCATTCCTTCATTCACCAGACATGCTATTTTATACCTAATACACCAGCCTCTGTCCTAGATCCTGAGATACACAGAAGGGTCATTCATGGCTTTTCCCTCAAGGAGGACTTGTGGTAGTGACAGAGACACTCCAGTTACTGTAATATGAAGAATAAGTGACATGTGAGTCAAAGAAGCACACCAAAAAAGCATGATCTAAGATATTAGATTTATGTTGAGCTGAAGTTTTTTGTTTTTGTTTTGTTTTGTTTTTTTGAGATGGAGTCTCGCCCTGTCACCCAGGCTGGAGTGCAATGGTGTGATCTTGGTTCACTGTAACCCCCGCCTCCTGAGTTCAAGCAATTCTCCTGCCTCAGCCTCCCAAGTAGCTGGGATTACAGGCACTTGCCACCACCCCCGGCTAATTTTTTGTATCTTTGGTAGAGACGGAGTTTCACCATGTTGGCCAGGCTGGTCTCCAACTCCTGACCTCATGGTCTGCCTGCCTCGAAGTTTTTCTTTATGTAGCTTCTACCCATTTGTCCTAGTGGCCCCATCCCTTTAGGAAACCAACATAATTTCTCTTCTAAAGAGCATCTTACCTGATATCTGAATTTACTGATCATTTATTTACCCCTATGTCTCCAAAGGGTAAAAGATTTGAGGTGAATCTAAATTTTCCAGATAGTAGACGGTTGGCTGTATCTATAGGAGATCATCAGGAGTGGTAGAAAGAGCATGGGCTTTGGGGTCAGATGCTTCCAGGTGTGAATCTCCCAAACCTTAGCCCTCTTTGCAAGTCAGTTTCTCAGAGCCTCCAGTTCCCGATCTGTGAAATGAGACCATAGCATCTCCCTTGTAAAGCCATAGTGGGGATTAGATGAACTGGTGCGTGACTCACAAAGTTACCGGCATGGAACAAGCATTACAAATATGGTACAGTGCTTCCTCTCTTTGCAATTCCCGGGCAAGCATATTTGACCTTCAGTAACCTACTTTTGCTCAAAAACTGGTTATCATTTCACTTCACCACCAGGTGGCAGTATCTGAGGCCTTGGGATTTCCTTCCAGCAGCTAAAGCAATAATGGAAAAACAACACAATATTAAAACACAGCTAGTAAGTGATAACTGGCTTCCAAACCAGAGCTCCAACATAATAAATATTTTCTCATCAAGCAGAACCTGCCAGCAGTATTTGATTTGCTTTGTAGCTGGGTGTTACACGATAAAGTGACTGAGCAGCCTGCTAATTCCAGAGCCGCGCTCTCAGTGAGGAGGAGAGAGATGATTTATGGAGAAAGCAAAAAGCAATGGTAGGAATCATGCCAAGTGTGGTGGCTTATGCCTGTAATCTCAGCACTTTGGGAGGCCGAGGTGGGAGGATCACTTAAACTCAGGAGTTGGAGATCAGCCTGGGCAACATAGTGAGACCTCGTCTCTATACCAAAAGGAAAAAAGAGAGTCTAAATAAAAAGGAAGAATTTTAAAAAGCAATGGTAGGAACCAAGAAGAAACTGTAATGGTTTTAAAAATTAAAAGATTCTTAATTTTAAACCACAACCTATAAAAAGGAAAAAATGAGAATCAGAAATCTAATCCCTCGTGTTTGGGAAACAACCTAAATAGAGCCAGGTGTAAAATACGTTTTTCATGGATAGAGCCAGATATGCTGCAGATTGTATCATTTGTGTAAGTCAACAAGGGTATACCTTACCAAGTGTCTCCCATGTGTCAGGCCCAGGATTAAAAACATGATGATACAATATGAAAATAATCTTAGCATAAGATTATCCAGGACACTATGGAAGCATCCAGCAATGATCATGAAGGCTTCTCCAGAGAGATGACATTTTAGCTGAGCACAGAGGGAGTGGACCTGCCCTGGTGAGTGGATGCTGGTAGGACACAGGAAAGGGGCCCTTGGAGAGGTATCCAGAGAGGCAGAAAGATGATCCAGGTGGAGTGTGCAAACACCCAGAGGTGTCAATGATCTCATCTAAATAACAACATCCAACTCAGAAGACAGGGGAGGAAGTGATGGGAAAGGGGCCAGAAAACTAAGCAAAGCCACAGTCAGCAAGAGGGCATGAACAATATAGGTAATAGAAATTATAAACACCAAAGACTTTCAACAAACTGGAAACCTGGTCAGATGGTGTGATGATAATGATAATGACCCAGCAGTGTATCAATAGCTTAACAGACATTGCCTTTTATAATTCTCAAAATAACTCATCGCAGGGGAGTAATTAGTTCCATTTTAGAGACGAGAGCCAGAGGTTCATGTGTGTGTCCCAGTTGGTAAACGAAGCGCCTTGCTGTTAGGAGTCAAACCAGGTTGCCTGACTTCAAAGCAGATGTTTCCAACACTGGCATATAGCGGAGTGGAAAAGTTAGTATCTTGGAAGATTAACATGGTTTTGTTTTATATTGTGGTCCTCATATTTCCTTGTACCCCGTGTTCCTTTCCCTGCATTTAAGCAGCAGGCGGAACATTCAGTGTTCCTTGGCTTAAGGAAGAAATGACCCAGAGGAATGCGGCCAGAACAGAAGACACAATTTTGGGTTTTCCGATTTTAAAGCCTAAACTCTCGAAACAAGAGAGTTAGAAGAAAGTGTAGTGAGGATGGACTATTATGCTTTGGGTTTTCTGAGACCACAAGAAGCTTGCCTGGGCCAGGTTAAAGACAGAAGAAATAAAGAGATGTGGATCCCATCCCCATCCCAGCCAGGAGTCCGGGGAGGGGGTGAGCCCCCAGATAGGTTTAGAGAAGTCAAGAGAAGGCACAGTCTGTGGAGCCGCAAGCCTGTCCCCAGGCCCAAGCTCAGAATGGCGTGGGACCAGAAGAAATGCCTGTATGGTAGATCTAGATAGGCCTTGTGGCAGCCTCACAGGGCCCACCATGCCTCAGTCTGTTGTGAGAACAGCAGAATTAGACCAGAAATGGTGTCTTGTTTATATTATAGTGGGTCAGGGAATGGTAGAATATTCTCCCATCCAGAGGGTCAAAGGAAGACTGACTCATGGTCAGACACGAGAGAGGACAGAGCAATGGACAAATGTCTGAGGCTCTGCGGGCAATGTCAGCCTGCAGCCACAACACCACCAGGCTCCAGGTGCCTCTTCCACAAAACTCCCAGAGCTTAGATGCATCCCCAGACAGCAACGCCCAAGTGGACTGAAATTATCTTTCCTGCACTTAAACCTAGCAGCAGCTTGAAATCAAAACTAGAGTCCCTTGTAGGGAAAAAAAAAAAAAAAAAAAAAAAGTTACATTTCTGGTCACACCTGAGGTCTTGGACCTAGATTCGTTTCTGCTGTGGTATGAATCTAGGAGCCTACACATGTGAGCAGAGCAGTGGTCTCCCAGCGGGCTTCCTCAGAAACTCCTAACAAGCACTGCACGGTGCCACGTGAACATCTTTCTCGGCTGCTCTGTGAAGCAGATGGTTCCGCTGTGGGTGATACCCAGTGGTAACACTCTTTATTTAGTCTACCAGGTCCCTGAGAGTGTTCATTTCTGTTTGTTCAGAAGTGGTTTACAGTGGCTTCTCTGGTTGGAACATCCAGACCTAGGGGCCTTCCAACCCCTGTGGATTGCTACGCTCAGAGTCAGGAAGAGTGGAGGCAGCTTCCCTTAGGAGGACTCTGGGTGTTTGAGAGAGCCTTGAACCAGGGGTCGGGAAGCCTAGGTCCCCATCTGGGCCCTGCCATAATCAGTGCAGGGACCTTGGCCAAGTGAGTCAACCTCTCTTTGCTTCGGTTTCCTGTCTTAAAATAGAAGGTATCATTTCTTCGCTGCTTAGTCATGGGAGTAAAGTGAGGAAAAAATGAGGTCAGGAGCGGAAAAGCTGGAATAGGGGCCATAGAGCAGCTTCACCCAGTCCCAGTACCCTTCCCCTTCTTTCTTCTCGCCTTCTGCCATCATAGATTTCAGGGTGCATCTTGCTTTTTAGACTGTGAGCTCACCTCAGCTGTGGGAGAACATAAGAAGACATAGTCCTTACCCTAAAGAGCTCTCCAGCTTACAAATCACCTGCACAAAACCCTCCTAGGGCTTCCCATTATTCTCGCAACAAGTTCCAACTTTCTTCCAGGGTCTATACTGTGCCCCACGGGACTTGACTCTGTGCCTCTCTCCGACTGTTCTGTGGTGGGCAGGCCTATGCAAGCCTACCCTCAAGGGAGCTGAGAGGCCGAGGAAAGAGGCTAACAAATCCAGTTCCTCTGAAGAAATATCTACTAAGGACATATACAGAACCGAAGCCTTGGAGGGCCACAAAATGGTGGATACTTGCACCCGCCCTCCAGAAAGTATTCTTTATATAGCAAGACTTTAGGGTAAAACATGCAGCTGGTCACATCTGCAGACTTTCTTGCCACAACTCGTGACCACTGGGGAGCTTAGATAAGCATATTTATGAAGGGTTATCTGCTACTGGAATTGTTTAAAGAGCTTAATGCAGAACACCTTGGTACGTGGGAGTCAACCGTCAGTGATCACGGTGGTTTCTCTTCAAGATGGCGTCACTCCTGCCATGCAATAGGCAGTTTCCTGCACCAAACTCATCACCTGTGAGGCCACTTTGCCCACTCAGCTCCCCTACACCGGCATTCTTCCTGCTGTCAAATGCTCCAAGTCTGTTCCTGCTTTAAAGCCTTCATGTTTGCTGTTCCCTCTGGCCAGGACATCCTTCCCCCAGATCTTTCCACACTCACTCCCCTCACTTTCTTTGGGTCTCTGAGCAACATCATCTCCTCAGAAAGAGACATTCCATGGCCAAAAATTATACCTGCTCCATGACCTACTTTTATCCTGCATGCCTCTTAAATATATAGCTTCAAAGCATATAATCTGTCATCTTGTCTATTCGTAACTCAATAAGGGCAGAAATTGTTTCATTCATCTATATATCTTCAGCACCTAGAACAATGCGTATGTATATGCTGCCACTACTAACAAGGACTGTTCTAAGGTTTAAATAAGATGATGTGTGTATGTCAGATGCTTAGCACAGGGCTGCTGTATTAGTTTCCTGTGGCTGCTGTAACCAATTACAAATTACCACAAACTTGGTTTTAAACAACAGAAATGTATTTTCTTACAGTTCTAGAAGTCTGAAATCCATATCACTGGGCCAAAATGGAGGTGTCTGCAGGGCTGTGCTCCCTCCAGAGGCTCTAGGGGAGACTTCGACCCTGGCCTCTTTTGGTTTCTGGTGGTTGCCGGCATTCCTTGGCTTGTGGCCACATTCCCTCAATTTTCAAGGCCAACATCTTCAAACCTTGCTCTCTGCCTTTATAATCATAGTGCCTTCCCCTGTGTGTGTAAAATCTCCCTCTTCCTCCCTCTTATAATGATATATGTGACTGCACTTAGCATTCACCCAAATTATCAAAGATAATCTCCCCATCTCAACATCTTTAACTTAATCACATCTGCCAAGATCCTTTTTGCCCCCATATAAGGTAAAACTAACTCACAGGTTCCAGGAACTAAGACATGGACATCTTTTGGGGCTGGCTAGCTAATCTAGCTGGGCAAACAGTGAGTGTTCAAAAAATTTCACCTGATCATATTACAAATTTTCCTCAGCTAGATTTTTTTTTTTTTTTTTTTTTTTTTTTTTTTTTTTTTTTGATGTAAGGTCTCACTCTGTCACCCAAGCTGGAGGGCAGTGGCGTGATCTTGGCTGATCTCGGCTCACTACAACCTCTGCCTCCTGGGTTCAAGCAATTCACATGCCTCAGCCTCCTGAGTAGCTGGAATTACAGCCGCACCCCACTGGCTCACTTTTTTGTATTTTTAGCAGAAACAGGTTTTCACTGTGTTGGCCAGGCTGGTCTCAAACTCCTGGCCTCAAATGATCCACCAGCCTCGGCCTCCCAAAATGCTGGGATGACAGGCATGAGCCACCCCCACTGACCCAGCTAGGCCATTTTAAAGCTCTGGAATCTAGATGAGATTTAGTATTAAAGAGCATATGCAACAGTGCACTGTATGTATTTTTACCTCTAAACAAAAGTTAATAAGATGATGATGTGTCTTATTAATATGTCTTAAAATCAAAGAAATATTGTGTTATTGTTGAGGAATTGTACCTATTATATCGTAGGGAGAAAGTGACAAAGATACATCCTTCTCCCACCCTGCATACACCCTACACACACACGCACACACACACACACACACACAGTCACATACCCACAGACATTAAGTTGGTTGCAAGGTCACAGAAAAAATTAGTACATAGCAGAAATTTTTAAAGAAGGGTTGAGCCTAAGGAGTTTCTGGAATTTGTCCTCATTGGTTGGCAGATCAACTAACCAGAGCTCAAGGAACATGGGTTCTAAAGTCTAAAGATTGGAGCAGAACAATCCTATACTTTGAAAATCGAGATTTAAACAACAGCAAAGAGAAAAATTAAGAACTCATCAATCAATATTTATCTCTGATAGAAGGATGTGACCAAAATGGAACCTGAGCCAGCAAAGACCAGCAGGGGACAGAACTGCCCCTTGCTCGTTTTCTCAGTGAGACCTCTACCACACTCTCCACTCCAGCAAGTCATGAGTAGCTACCAGTGCCAAAAAGACCCCCATCCTACTCCCCTGATTGGCAAACAACAGCTCATCTTTCAGTTTTCAGCTTCAACATTGATCATATCCATATCTGACCATCCAGTCTACCTTCCACCCACCCCCACACACACACACTCACACTCCACCCTATCCACCTCCTGTATTTGAAACCCAGGCTTTACAAATCAACCCCTCCAGGCTGCAGGATGACTTTTTAAGTATAAATATTATTTTTAATTGAAAAATCATAATTGTATTACCTTTGTGGAGTACAATGTGTTGTTTTGATATAGATGTACAATGTAGAATGATCAAACCTAAGAGAGTAAATTTCAAATGTATCACCACAGAAAAATTAAGTAAGTGAAATGGATATTCTGAATGACTTTGACTTTCAGAAAACATTGCACAAATTTCTCTGCCTCATTGACTGCCATTGTCTTTTTACCTTAGCCCTCCTTTTTCTTCCTCAGTTTTGTTAAAGGATAATGGACAAATAACATCGTGTAAGTTTAAGGTATACACCATCATGATTTGATATATACTGTGAAATGATTACCACAATCAAGTAGTTAGTTAACACATCTATCACATCCCATAGTCACTGTTTTTTGTTTTTGTTGTTGTTGTTTTATTTTGTTTTGTTTGAGACAGAGTCTCGCACTGTCGCCCAGGCTGGAGTGCAATAGCATGATCTCAGCTCACTGCCTCCCCCTCCCAGGTTCAAGCGATTCTCCTGCCTCAGCCTCCCAAGTAGCTGGGATTAGAGGCACCCACACCACACCCTGCTAATTTTTTGTATTTTTAGTAGAGACGGGGTTTCACTCTGTTGGCCAGGCTGGTCTCGAATACCTGACCTCGTGATTCACCCACCTCAGCCTCCCAAAGTGCTGGGGTTACAGGCATGAGCCACCTCACCCGGCCAGTCACTGTTTTTTGTTTGTTTTTGGTTCCATTTTATGGTGAGAACATTCAAGATCTGCTTACAGCTTTCTGATGGGATTTAAATACTTTGAAGGCAAGTTGGAAAAGAGTAATGGCAACTGGTAGGCTGCCAGGTGTCTCAGAAAAGTCAGACTTCCTCAGTTCCCCTCTCTGCTCTGCAACCAGCTCTGTATATCACATTCATTCACATGGCTTCCAACTTCTCCGCTATAGAAACAAAAGGCTTTAACTATAGGATCCCTGAATATCCTTCTAGTTCTAACAATTCCTCGATGCTCTGAGCACATCCAACTGTTTAGCTTCTTGACTTCCAGTGTATACTCATCCCTCCATGACACTTAGGACTCATCAAATCTGAAGTCAACTGTACATTCTATATAACCAAGACCTAGATGGAAAGACAGGCAAGTCATTGAGGGGAAAATACTGCCCTAATTTACTCAATAATCTCTGACTGGTATTACTTTTCAAAGCATGTGACCAGAGGCCATTTCTCCAGCCTAGCAATTGTCTTTACCTCGGGGTTCAATGGAACAAAGGAATTTTCCTTAGGTTAAATAAGTTAGGGAAGAATTTGGATTCTAGACAGTTCTTACACTTACACACACACACACACACACACACACACACACACACACACACACAGATTCAATTGAAAGACTTTCCTATTGTTTTTGGAAGCCCTAAAACATTAAGCGTATGCTCAATTTTTTTAATAGTCTCATGAAAATTATAGTGTGTTTTAAACTGGGTTTTACCTTCCTGTGAGCTCGTAGCTCTTGAAGTTGGTTAAAATCTACCTCCCAGGAGTTGAGTAACTTGAAAAACCCTGATATTGATTTCTAAAAACCAGAAGCCTGAGTTTCATGATTCCGAGGCTGTTCTAATCCTGACTTACTCAGATGACCTTAGCACCGACTTCCTAAGCACAGTAGGAATTGCTTAGGAATTAATTGCTTCATATCAGTTAATGGTCTCTCGGAGCTAGGTACCACCCCAAAACTTAGTGGCTTCAAACAACAACAATAATTTGCAGCTGAATATGTAGTATGGAGCAGGGTTCAGCAGAAACACTCATCTCTGTTCCGTTTGGTATCAGCTGGAATAGCTTGAAGGCTGGGACTGGAATCTTCTGAAAGCTCTTTTTCTCACTTGTCTCCTGGACTGGAAAGACTCAAACAGCTAAGGACTCCTCCCATGTCCCTCCATCTTTCTATGTGGTTTCTCCTCATGCTGCCTCTTACTATGGCTTCAGGACTTCCTACAGGTGATCTCAGGGCTACTGAGGTGCAAGGTGCATGTCCCAAGACAGAGTCCCAGGCAGAAGTTGTATTGCCTTTTATGACCTAGCCTCAAAAGCCACACAGTCAGTTCTGTCATAGTCTGTTGGTCAAGAAGTCCCATATGTCCAGTAAAGTTCAAGGGAAGGAAACATGGACCTCACCTTTCAATGGAGGAGTGTCAAATTCACATCACAGGACAAGCACATGGCATGGTATATGTAGGTGCTGGCATCTTTGAAAAATACAACCTGACACACCTCAAACCTGTCAGGTAGATATCAATGCCCCTAATTACAGATGAAGAGAATAAGCCTAACAAAAATGAAGTGGCTTATCCCATGACCATATGATGAATAAATGTCAGGGCTGGAATTTAGGGGGAGAGGGGCCTGGAGGATGGGAAGTTTGGGGAGTAGAGGTGAGAAGGCCCTCAGTCATCCCAGGGTTGCTGCAAGAGAATGAGGCAGAAGAGGCAGTACACAGAATCAGGGGCTCAGCTTGTGTCCCAACATGAGTAAGATCCATGGAGACAGGGACCACCTTGCTTACTTTTTTATACCAGCAAGGTTTAACACAGGCAGAGTGGTAATGTAGGAAAAGCATAGGTGTGGGAGTTTGTGCAAGGTTGAGGCTGCGTGATCTTGGTCAAGACTTAACCTCTCTGAGCTTCAATTTCCTTATCTGTTAAATAGGGAGACTAGTACTCTTATAACAAGGTTTTATAAAGAATCCAAGATGCTAGCTAGTGTGTAAAGTTCTTCCTGTATAGTAGAAAATCAACTAATGGTCATTACCATTATTATACAGATATTTACAAAATTGAAATAAATCAATAAGTTTTGGGAGTTGATGTTTTTGTTAATATTTGGTCAGGCTCAGGTGCAAGTTATGCTGGGACCTCTAATATTTGAGTTGATAGGGAGAAGAACAGAACTGGGTCTGAGAAGAAATGGTAGAAGGGAGCTAATTTGCTAGTTCAGGATAGTTGAAGTAAACTACCATTACATGGTTATGGATATTGGAATCAGATGACTCTATTTGAGCTTGGCCAAATTGCTGACTCCTTCAAAGCAACAGTTTCCTTATCTGTAAAAATTAGATAATGGTATTGTATATAAATTTGTATATAAGTGAAATAATAATAAAACACCTAGCAAACTGCCTGCTATATAGTAAAATTTCAGTGACTATGAGTTCTTCCCCCCACCCACTTACCCCTTTACCTTAATATCTGAAGAAGAACAGTGGTTTACTCATAATTATACTAACTCTTCACATTCAATTAAGTTGTTGAGTTGAATTTACACCATCCATCCCCATGGACTGACTGGGGTCATGCGACTATGTGTTTTAAGAAGTATTTATCAAGCACCAATTATGTTCCAGTCACAGTGCTGGCTCCCAATATACATCTGACAAACAGAAACACAGTCCATTGCCCTTGAGGAGTTTACAGTGTGGAAGGGAAGACCTTGGCAGGGACTGTCAGGGAGGACTTGCTGAATTACGGGATAGAAATAAGCCTTTCATTTGCTCCTTGTCATCTCTGCTAAAGTCTGCTCTTACTGTTATCTTCATCGTCTCTGTGGACACGGACTCACGCATGTGAAGGCATTTCTCATCCAGGTCAGAGCTCTGGACGGTTGTAGGCAACAAGCATTGCCTCTCTTCCTGACCTCCCCTGGACCCCTTGGCCTTGCAGGACAGATACCTGGAGGCGGGGCCAGCTGAAAGGAGAAAGGTGACATAGATTGAGACCTGCTGCCAGGCCTCCTGCCTTCCCCTGCTTTTCCCAACTTCTCTCTGGTACTCTTCTTTCTGCTACCTCCCACTTTTTGGGACAAACACTCCTGGGTTTTCACTTCCTCCCCATACCAAAAGCCTGCTCTCTATCAGACATACGTTCGCCTTTTCACACGTGGGTTCCTCTGATCAGCATAACAGCTCTGCAGGTTCTGCAGCATAGCAGCTCAGCATAACCTCAGTTTCATTATCCTGTCTTCACATTAGGCTCAGAGAGATTAGGTGTCTTAAGGGGTTAAGCTAGTGAGTGGTAAAGCTGGATTTAAAAGCAGGCTGCCTGATTCCAAGTTCACCTTGCTATTAATTCAGTTCTGTTCAACACACATTTAACACACAACTGCCTTATGCCAAGCACTGGCAAAATAGCAAAGAACAAGGTACGGTTGCTGTTCCCCAAGGACACACAGACTAACGGGGATGTCAGGCATACCAGGAGAAATGTTAAATCTGAGTTAAATTAGATAATGTATGTCAAATGCTTGCCTTGGTGCCTGGCACATAGAAAGCTCTCAGTGGAGGTCAGCTCTTGCTCCTATGAATGTAAGTACCAATGTAAAGGGAAGGGAACAAGGCCAAGGTGCACAGACAAAAGACAGGCAGCCCAGTCTTGGATGCATCACGTGAGTCCTGCATCCTGAGCTACTTGCACTTTAAGCCTTATTGTGTTTAGTGTAGAGCCTCATCCTGTAGAGACCTCAGGGAAGACTGGAACGGCTCCAGGAGAATGTCCAAAGGATGAGAGGACTTGAGCTCTATCACAGGAGGACTCCTGAGAGAACTAGGGATGTGTATGCTGAGGCAGAGAAGACTGCGCATCAACTAAGAATTTCATTTGCCTGCTTATAAAAATGACCAGAAATAATACTATTTTGTTTTCAAAAAATAAATTTTTTTTATTTTAATCTCAATGGAAAAAGCCTGCAAGTGCGCATAGCTGCTCCAGACATTAGAAACTCAGGTTCCTTCTACCTTTCTGCTCTGCCAACCTTGGTACTGGCTTCTGTCCTCAAGATTGCCTCGTATGGCTGCTGTAGTTCCAGCTATCACTTCTCCATTCTAGTCAGAAAATGGAAAGAAACCAGGAGGGGTGAGGGGAAGGGGAAAGGATCAGCTATCAACCCCTTTTGAGGAATTTTCTTGGAACTCTTACCCAACAGCTTTTGTTTACAACTCTTTGGCCAGAATTTAAATTGCCCCAGCTAGCTAGGGAGATTGGGAGATGTGTTCTTTAATTAGGAGCATCAAACTCCTGAATAAAATTTGAGAACTGTTTTTAAGGCAAAAGATAGACTAGATATCGGGTAGGCAACCAGGAGACTCTGTTGCTGCGAACATAGTGTCCATCTCGACCTACTTACAAGGGCTGCCCAAAAGAAGAAGGATAAGTACATACCACAGAAGGACAGAATTAGGAGACAAGCTTCAGCTCAACCCAAGGAAAAGTTCACCAAACCATGAACTATGGCTGCCTCATGCAATAGAGAGAATTCTCCTTTAGAGAGGGGAGTATGGATAAGTGTATGGGAGTGCTGTGACAAGGATTTGGAACATCAAGAACAGAACTGGGCTTGAGGAATGTTAAGATTCTCTTTCCAGTTACGAAATGGAAGGTTTCTCCCTTGTTGAAAGATTTTTAGGCATCCTCCAGCTAGGAGAAGAGGTATTTCAGGAGAGTAGAGAGCCATCCTTCCAAAGAGCCTCAAGGTTCGATACAGGCAATTATAGACTAGGCTCATGAGTCTGAGCAACAGGCATGCCAGGTGAATACTGTGTTTGTTTTTTAAGTTACATTTAAATTTTAATGGTATGAAATTTATGGAAAAGTTAGAAAATCCCAATAAGGGAAAATTTTGAAAATTAAAACCATCAAAATCCCTTCAGTGGGTGTCTGACAGCTCTAACAGAAAGAGAATGGTCTTTGGAGTCAAATACTTCTCAGCTCAGCTCCAACTTCCACCTCCTACCAGTTCTCCATGCATGGAGAAATTATTTAACTTCTCTGAGCCTTGTTTTCCTTGTCTGTAAAAACATAATAATTGTAACTACCTTCAAGAGTCATTGTGGCATTTAAGATTTAAATGCATTTAAGAGGCATAACACATATATATGTAATACACAATACATCATCAAAAATGTTTCCTTTCTTCTTTCCCACTATCTGTCCAAACCACTATGAATATTTAGGAGTATTCTGTTACATGGTTTTAATGCCATTGCAAAGATATTTTTGTATCCTGTATTTTACTTAGCATATGTCACAATCATTTTTGTTTTAACAGACTCTTTATAAACAATTTTCATGGCTGTGTAATGCTCTAGCTAATAGATATATCATAACTAATTGGATGTTGGGAATTAATATATTTCTCCTACATTTATATATAGAAAGGAACATTTTGTGAATAAGATCCTTTCTTCATTTTGGATCATTCCTTTAGAATACATTTTCAGAAGAGAAATCATTCTACCAAAGAGTAAAAATAATTTAAAGCCTTTGATACATATTGCCAAATTCCTTTCCAATATTTCATTTTTATGTAGGAGATGGATTTATAATTAAGTTTTTTCTTGTCTTTTATTCTTTTTAAATTGTGGGCCTCTTGAGGACAAAGCTGCATTTTTTCATCTTATAACTCTATCCCCTATGACAGTGCCTGACCATAGGGTGCATTTTAATAAATATTTACTTAATGAATAAAAATGATCGCACCTATTCACATTTTCATCGGCACAAGAATGCCTGTTTCATTACATCCTCATCATTATAACTGAATATACTGAGATGGGAGTAGGGGTGGATCCAGAGGACAAATTCCTAAATAGATGTCTTTCATGACCTTTCTAGAAATTTCTGAGCTATCCCAGAACGTATAAAGGCTGACAGAACACAAGTTTCTGACTTCTTGTTTAATCCTAACTAGTATGCACAGCTTGCAAAGGCACATATTTAAAACTAGTCTTTGGATCTTAACAAAAGCAGTGAGCTTTCTGAAAAATGTCTATGTCTCTATTGCTGTGTGATAAACTGCCCCAAAACTTAGTGAGTTTAAACAATTTATTTAGTTTATGATTCTACAAGTCAATAATTTTTTTTGAGAGAGGGTCTCATTCTGTCCCCCTGGCTGGAGTAAAATGGCACGATCAGGGCTCACCACAGCCTTGACCTCCTGGGTACAAGTGATCCTCCCACCTCAGCCTCCTTAGTAGCTGGGACTACAGGTGTGTTCCACCATGCCCAGCTAATTTGTGTACTTTTAGTAGAGACGAGGTTTCACCATGTTGCCCAGGCTGATCTCAAACTCCTGCGCTCAAGCGATCCACCTGCTTTGGCCTCCCAAAGTGCTGGAATTACAGGCTTGAACCACTGTACCCAGCCAAGCCAATAATATTTAACATGGGTTCAGTCAGGCAATTCATCTGATCTTGATCAACCTTACTCATATATCTGCAGATGCAGACAGCTACCAGGTCAGCTCCTGGCTCAGCGGTAGGCTGACTAACTGAGGATGGCTTATCACCCTCCAGCAAGCTAGCCCAAGCTTGCTTATGTGGAATCTGGAAGGGTTCTAAAACTATGGTGGAGGCACGCATGGTCTCTTGAGGCCTGAGCTCAGAATCGGCACACCATCACTTCTGTTGCATTCTATCAGCCAAACCATGTCACAAGGCCAGCCCGAATTCAAGGGCAAAGGGGTAAGATTCCAGCTTTTAGATAGAGGAGCTACAAAGCCATGTTGCATGGGGTGTGAATACAGAAAAGGAAGGAAGAAAAAATTTAGCCCTTTTGCGATTTCCCACAGTGCCAGTGACCACTTAGCAGAATGAATCTACTTAGTGGAATTACTTAATCTTGTCTATTTTAAACTTGAAGATGATTTATCCTCAATTATGTATGTAGTGCCTCAGAGATTTAAAAGATTTAAAATGGTCTTACCTTGGCTAAGTTTTTGTGTGCCAGCACATTAGGCAGGTTGGGTGGACAAAGGGCTCCCTCCTCAATTTTTAGATGGAAGTTGAATCTCAAGGAAGTTTACCCGACAGGGAAGCAGGTAGAGTCAATCATTCACTCCCTAACCATCTCCTGCTCTGTGTCTTAATAATGAAGGAAGTTTCTTATCTCCTTACTTTCAATAATAAAAGCCCCAATGCTATTCATTTCTAAACCACATTGCATTATTCAGAAATAAGTTGTAAGTGTTGACGTGGGGAATAAGTCGTAAGGGTTGAGGTGGGAGTAAAATTAGAACAGAAGGCGTCATGAGTCCATTTTCACCTACCCCGGTTTTGGCAATACTGTTTCAAGCCAGGCTCTGAGGCAACATTAATAGCCTGAATTTGTGCTGAGACCTCACAGAATCCTCCAACGCGCTCGGCTGCGTTCACCATTACTTGTGACCTACGAGACTTGAGTTCAGGAGGCAGAAAGGAGACAGCCCTGCATCCCACCTGTCAAACCCTGCTTGTGTGAAATTCCCTTATAATGGGACACCAAGCCATTCCTTCCACAGTGAGAAATCTATTTGAAAGTGTAAACCCTCAGGAAATCAAT
Organism: Symphalangus syndactylus; assembly: GCF_028878055.3. Taxonomy (NCBI): domain Eukaryota; kingdom Metazoa; phylum Chordata; class Mammalia; order Primates; family Hylobatidae; genus Symphalangus; species Symphalangus syndactylus. The sequence goes on along the minus strand of NC_072429.2, from coordinate 129,569,622 downwards.
TATTATTATAACAATTCTATAGTATATTATAGAATTAAACACAAACAGGCAGGCCTGGCATGATGGCTCACGCCTGTAATCCCAGCACTTTGGGAGGCTGAGACAGGAGGATTGCTTGAGGCCAGGAGTTCAAGACCAGCCGGGGCAACATAGTGAGACTCTATCTCTACAAAAAAATTAAAAATTGGCAGGGTGTGGTTGCACATGTCTGTGGTCCCAGCTACTCAGGAAGCTGAGGCAGGAGGATCTCTTTAGTCTAGGAGGTTGTAGCTGCAGTGAGCTGTGATCACACCACTGCACTCCAGCCTGGGCAACAGAGTGAGACCCTGTCTCAAAAAAAATTAATTAAAAAAAAACATGGACATGCATTGCTTAGTGATGGGAATAGGTTCTGAGAAATGTGTCGTTAGGTGATTTCATCATTGTGTGAACATTATAGAGTGTACTTATACAAACCTAGATGGTAGAGCCTACCTAGGCTATATGGTATAGACTATTGCTCGTAAAACCTGTAGAGCACGCTCATAGGCAACAAACCTGTAGAGCGTGTTACTGTTCCAAATACCATAGGCAACTGTAACACAATGGTATGTGTGTATCTAAACATATCTAATATAGAAAAGTTACACTAAAAATACACTATTATAATCTTATGGGGCCATCAGCATATATGCAGTCCATCATTGACAGAAATGTCATTATGCAGCTCATGACTGTATTTATGTATATAATATAAATTCATATAAATAATATGTACCTTATGTAACGTATATGTATATATTTTCTATAACATTATATAATGTCTTATATAATTACAAAACATATAATTCTATAATATAATAACTTTTTTAGTAGACACAATCTATGAAGCCCTGGACTTCAGGCAAAGAAGGACAATAATCCTTAAGAGATGGGAAACAAATGAGGAGAGGCCTACAATTGCCCCAGTTTCTGCTTTGCAAGTTTCCAGGCCACAGAGAGGGTTTTGTGTTTGATTATCGATGTCTGTCCTGGGCTCAGAGAGGGTCAATAACAGCCTCCAACCACATATTCCCCATTCCTGCGTGATTGTTAAAATCTTTGGCTCTTCTGCACTCTATTCTCCTACCTCTTCTTCACAGTCTAAAATTTTATCATTCTCTACCAGGTAGAGAAAAATGTCACAGCAAAAACACTGAAATTGCAAGTTGCTGGACTTCTCACTTTCTATTAACATTACTTTATCTTGGACAATACATAAAATGTTTTACATACACTGTATTAACTGCATCTCATGATTGCCCAATACAGCAGTTAGCACACTTTCAACTCCAAATAACAGAAACCCCCATTCAAAATGGCTTAAACACTAAAAGGCCTTATTTTCTCTGATATCAAAATGTCTGCAATGAGGGACCTTCACAATTTGTTAATTCAGTTTCTCAAAAACATCATCCAGGACCTGAGATCTTCCCATCTTTCTCTTCTGCCAGTCAACTTTGTACCTCATGGTTCAAGCTGGATGCCACATGTCCAGACACTACATGTGGACACCACAATGTCCCCTAGTGCAGCCACTGTTCTTCTGAACTTTTCAAGATCTGTATGGCTAGGAAGTAGCAGAGCATCCTCTCTAATCCACATCTCCTGACTCTGAAGCCAGCGCTGATTTTACTATTCTAAGCAGACTGTCTGTTGGATGATCCTGCCCTGGTTACGGTGAATGACCAAGGCGATTTGTTGACTCATTTTCAGCAGGGAATTTAAAAGAGTAATTACCAGGTTTGACTTCTCTCAAAGAGGAAGTTTAAATTTAGCTTTTACCTGCAGTTCTCTGCTGTGACTTTGGAGCAAATCTATTCAACATCACATAGAAAACACTAATTGTATTGCATAGTTTGGATACAAACTAATCACGTTATTGCTGCTGCAAATGCTAGAACACACCTAATTATAGGGTTTGAGGAATACATACTTTGTCTATGACTATGACAGCCCAGAATGGCTGGGCAGGTTTTTTAGCTCACTGCCTCTGGCAAAGGAGATATCATCATCCTTCTTCAAGCTGGTGATTTATTCTGATGACAAAGTTGTATTCTTGTGCCCTGTTATAATGTAAAACAAGCAAAAAAAAAAAAGAAATTAAATGCCTATCAGGACCCAAGTGCTATAGCCAGCACTTGAGAGATTATATCGTTGATATATCGTAGTGATCAAGAACACAGACCCTGGCACCTCACTGGCATTGGCTGGGTTTTAATCCTAGCTCTCCTCCTTATTAATTGTGTGATCTTCCTCAAATTGTTTAATTTCTCTAGGGCTCACTTTCCTCATCTGTGAAATGGGGATACTGATTACAACATTATCTCTCTGACAGAGTGTGTGAAGCACTTAAAACTATCTGTAGCATATAGTAAGTGCTAAGTATTATTATTTCACCTTGTTACCTCATTTACGTGAATGTTTCTAAAAACCCTGTAGAATGGATGAAACTTGGATACCAGAGCTGTTTTGAGGGTGATAGGAGATGATGTGTGAAACACTCAATTAATGGTTGCAAAAACCCATCCCCCATGAGAAGACAGAGGCCAAGGGAGTAAGTGACTTACCAGGTTACCCCAACTGGCACTGGCCCTGCTGCTCCACAGAAACTCTTCCCTGGACACACTTTTCTTCCTCCCACTGCTTCTGATCTAAGCTTATCATTCCTCTCTCCTCAGTGCCTGAAAATGGCAGCCCACTACACTGAGAATCAAGTCCAGGCTCTGGGCAATTTACAAAGGATCTCTCTGTGGTACCTCTCTAACCTCATCTCCTGTTCCTCCTCTCCTCACTCACTCTAGTCAAGAGCATGGGGCCTTCTTTTTCTTCTTTCCTCATGGTCAAGTTTATTCCCATCTTGGAACTTTGCCTGAACTCATACATGACTCCCTCCTATTATTCAGAACTTAGATACTTGTCACTCTTCCTAGATCCCTTCCCTGGTCACTCACCCCAAAGTAGCCATTGGCCACTAGTTACTGGATCACTTTAATTCCCTGTCTAACATATTATCTGATCACTCCCTTGTCATATTTCCTCATGTACCTGTGAGACTCATGAGAACAGGGACCTTCTCTGATTATGTCCCAAGATGCCAGAATGGTCCTTGGCATATTGCAGGTATTCCACAAATATTAATTGAATAGATGAATAGGATGTGAATCTATCTTTTGCTTCCACCTCTAGTGCTCATTCTCCTACAAGTCATTTGCAGGGTTGCTGCTAATATGGGTAACTCCATCGTGAGAATTTGAGAAAAGTACCCCCTCTGAATAGATGAATTGTAAAAAGGTGTCATTTCTGAGTAGTGTTGTGGGAAGTCAGGGACCCCAAACGGAAGGACCAGCTGGAGCCACGGCAGAGGAACATAAATTGTGAAGATTTCATAGACATTTATCAGTTCCCAAATAATACTTTATAATTTCTTATGCCTGTCTTTACCTTAATCTCTTAATCCTGTTATCTTTGTAAGCTGAGGATGTACATCACCTCAGAATGACTGTGATAATCATGTTAACTGTACAAATTGATTATAAAACGTGTGTTTGAACAATATGAAATCAGTGCCCCTTGAAAAAGAACAGAATGACAGTGATTTTTAGGGAACAAGGGAAGACAAACGTAAGGTGTGACTGCCTGCAGGGTAGGGCAAAAAGAGCCATATTTTTCTTCTTGCAGAGAGCCTATAAATGGATGTGCAAGGGAAGATATCGCTAAATTCTTTTCCTAGCAAGGAATATTAATATTAATACCCTGGGAAAGGAATGCATTCCGGGGGGGAGGTCTATAAATGGCCGCTCTGGGAGTGTCTGTCTTAGGCAGTTGAGATAAGGACTGAGATACGCCCGGGTCTCCTGCAGAACCCTCAGGCTTACTAGGGTGGGGAAAAAACTCTGCCGTGGTAAATTTGTGATCAGACCGGTTCTCTGCTCTCGAACCCTGTTTTCTGTTGTTTAAGATGTTTATCAAGACGATACATACACCGCTGAACATAGACCCTAATCAGTAGTTCTCCTTTTTGCCCTTTAAAGCATGTGATCTACTCCCTGTTTTTACACTCCCTCCCCTCTTGAAACCCTTAATAAAAAACTTGCTGGTTTGAGGCTCAGGTGGGTATCATGGTCCTACTGATATGTGATGTCCCCCGCTGGCAGCCCAGCTGTAAAATTTCTCTCTTTGAACTCTTTCTCTTTATTTCTCAGCCAGCCAACACTTACAGAAAATAGAAAGAATCTATGTTGAAATATTGGGGGCAGGTTCCCCCGATAGAGTAGACCAGGCAGAAAATGGCCCTCACACTCTGTGGATCATGTAGAAAAAGGTGCCCATCTCTTGGACTGATACAGCTTTGCTCAACATCACACGACCTGGCTAGTGCCCACATGTGGTGTACAACCAGTGCAGAGAGGTGGGGGAGTGTGTTTGTGTGCCACATGTATGTGCATGGTATGTATGCACACATCATGTTGAAAATGTCCCCGGTTCCTAAATGTTTAGACATTACCAAGTTTAAAGTCACAAAACATGTCAGAATGTCAGAAGCCATCACACATTCTCTCTCTCTTACATATGAGGCCAGATGATAAGGAATTGATAGTGACATATGTTTATTCTGTGCTATGGTTCAGGCCATATCTAAAATCTTTTGTCAGCTCAGAGCACCCCATTTGAAAAGTAATGAACTGAAACGCTTCTAAGTGAAGGCCCCCTAGAAGTGAAGGACACCCCAAACCATGTCTGATGAGAGTAGTTGAAGCCTGATGATGTTTTACTTAGAAGAGTCCCAGGAAGACCTGACAGCCATCTACAAAACCTTAAGTGCTAACACAAAAAGGATACACTTCACTTTTTCATTTATTCACCAACTCTCTATCAAGTATCTGTGATGTGTTCTCCATGTTGGAGTTACAGCAGCAAACAAAATGAAACATAAAAAATCCCTGCCCTTGCAGCTCCTGCAACCTACATTCACTAGTTACAGGAGACACAGAGCAAACAAGCAAATACAATGCAATAGAATATAGCATCAAGTTCAGGCTCTGTACTATCTACAAATTTATTATCTAATAATAAAATATTAGTGACGAGTCCTATGGAAAAAAAGCAAGTGGCTGGGGACAGGAGGCAGAGGAAGCAGGTACTTTAGTTGAGTGGTCAGAGAAGAGCCTCCAACAAGATAGCATTTGAGCTGAGACCCACACGAGGAGAAAGACCTGAGTTTTATTCTGGTCAAAAGCCATGTCAGGCAGATAGAACAGCAAGTGCAAAGGCCTAAGGCGAGAACAAGCTTGGCACACTCGGGGGAAAAAACAAAAGGACAGTGCAGCTGAGACTTAGTGTCGGTGGACCAAATGTAGGGAGTATTGTTCCTAAGGCTGGCAGGGGCTGGATCCCATACAGCCTGGAAGATCAATGTAAAGAGTTTGGATTTTTTTCTAATTTTTTTAAGCAGAAGAGAGATATGATCCAATTTACATCTCTAAAGATGACTTTGATTGCAGGGGGAGAATGGATTATAGAGCAGCAAGAGTTCTCTGTGTTCTATGAATAGAACTAAGATCAAGGGAGAGAACCACAGGAGACAGATTTTAGCCCAAGACAAGTGCTTTCTAAATGAACGAGCTCATTTAAAGGGGGTGAGTGTCCTCTACTAGAGGTATCCAAGAGAAGGCTAGAGGTTTCTTTCTGGGAGGAGGCTGTGATGGTTAATTTTATGCATCAACTTTACTGGGCCACAGGGTGCCCAGATATTTGACTAAATATTATTCTGGGGGTATCTGTTAAAGTGTTTCTGACTGAGATTCATATGTCAATCAGCAGATGGAGAAAAGAAGATTACCCTTCCCGATGTGGGTGGGAGTCACCTAGTCAACTGAAGGCCAGACCAGAACCTACAACATTGGCTCTCCTGAGTCTCCAGCGTGCCAGCTGCTAATCTTGGGATTTCTCCATATCATGTGAGTCAATTCCTTATAATAAATCTCTTCATTTATTACACACATACACATATATACACATATATCCTATTGGTTCTGCTTTTCTGGAAAAACAAAACAAATCCCGTAACACAGAGAGGAATGTTGCAGTGAGATTTCTGGCATCAGAAGAGATCTTGACCTAAAACCCCTATAGAACCCTTCCAGTCCTGGAGGAGAGGATACAGCCCAAAACTTTGGACTATATGGTGAGTTTATTTCCCCATAGTTCCAAAATGTGTGCTCAAGTGTTTTTTCTTTCTTATTTATTTCTTAAGTAAAAGAATAGCAATACATGAACATGGTAAAATATTCAACCATGTAGTTTTAAATGTAAAAGCAAAGACCTCCCACCAACTCCTTTTACCCATAGGTAACTACTATTGACAATTTCTTATGTATACTTCTAGAAAAATTATATGCTTGTGTCAACATATATGCATGCATAGATCTTTTCATTTACACAGATGGGATTATACTCTACACACTGTTTCATGCCTTGCCTTTTTCACTTAATAATATGTAAGATGCTTTTTTTTTTTTTTTTTTTTTTGAGACAGAGTCTCACTCTGTAGCCCAGGCTAGAGTGTAGTGGTGCAATCTCAGCTCACTGCAAGCTCCACCGCCTGGGTTCATGCCATTCTCCTGCCTCAGCCTCCCGAGTAGCTGGGACTACAGGTGCCCACCACCTCGCCTGGCTAATTTTTTGTATTTTTAATAGAGACAGGGTTTCATCATGTTAACCAGATGGTCTCAATCTCCTGACCTAGTGATCCGCCCACCTCGGCCTCCCAAAGTGCTGGGATTACAGGCGGGAGCCACTGCACCTGGCCCTTTTATTTTAAGCTTTCTGTCTTTGAATTGTTTCAAAACACTGGACAGAGGTCTTCCTATCTTAAGAGGGTCACACCAAGATAGGTTATTTTTCTTCAACTTATTTTAGGTTCGGGGTACATGTGCAGGATGTGCAGGTTTGTTACACAGGTAAATGTGTGCTGTGGTGGTTTACTGCACAGATCATCCCATCAACTAGGTATTAAGCCCAGCATCCATTAGCTATTTTTCCTGATGCTCTCCTGCCCCCAACACCCCTCACTACCAACAGGCCCCAATGTGTGTTGTTCCCCCTCGTGTGTCCACATGTTCACATAATTCAGCTCCCACTTGTAAATGAGAACATGAGGTGTTTGGTTTTCTGTTCCTGTGTTAGTTCGCTGAGGATAATGGCTTCCAGCTCCAACCATGTCCCTGCAAAGGATGTGATCTCATTCCTTTTTATGGCTGCATAGTATTCCATGATGTATACATAATGCATTTGCTTTATCCAGTCTATCATTTGTAGGCATTTGGATTGATTTCATGTCTTTGCTGCTGTGAATAGTGCTGCAGTAAACATACACATGCATGTATATTTATAATGGAATGATTTATATTCCTTTGGGTATATACCCAGTAATGGGATTGCTGGGTATTTCTGCCTCTAGATCTTTGAGGAATTCTCATGTTGTCTTCTACAACGGTTGAACTAATTTACATTCCCACCAACGGTGTAAAAGTATTTCTTTGTCTTCTCAACCTCGCCAGCATCTGTTGTTTTTTGACTTTTTAATAATCATCATTCTGACTGGTGTGAGATGGTATCTCATGGTTTTGATGTGCATTTCTCTAATGATTAGTGATGTTAAGCGTTTTTTCATGTTCCTTGGCTACATGAATGTCTACAGACGAGCCCAGGCAACATGGTGAAATCCCAACCCTCTCTCCCAATAATGCATAAAATTAGCCAAGCATGCTGGCACACACCTGTGGTCCCAGCTACTTGGGAAGCTGAGGTGAGAGGATCGCTTGAGCCTAGGAGGCAGAGGTTGCAGTAAGCCAGATCATGCTACTGCACTCCAACCTGGGTGACAGAGTGAGACCCCGTCTCAAAGAAAAATAAATAATAAAGTTTAATGGAAGATGAGAAATGGCCTATGTGTATGGAAGCCCTATTCTGAGCCAGGTGCTGTGCCTTTGACACTGCTATATTGTGCCATCTGACCAGTCAACCCCATGCTGGACATTAGATCATGAAAACACCTTTATTCTCTCCCTGCTACTCTAACTTTCCCTCATTCTCTTTTCCCTCTCCTGTTTTTCTTTTTCCCTTTTCCTTTTTTTTTTTCTCAGAGGTTTGCTGAGTCCAGGTATGAGGTAAAAAGGATCTTGGCCTGTGTGTGGTATTGTTACATACCTGGTATCTACCAATAGGTATTGGCCTGTGTGTGGATTTTAGAGTCAGACATGGATTTGAATTCTGACTTGACTATGTACTAGTTGTGTGACCTTGGGCTTATATGTCACTTAACCTAATGGCAGTAGGCAGCTTTCAGGTGGCTCCCAGTGATGGTTGCCTCCTGGTACTCTCACCCATGCATAATCGCCTCCCTTTAAGTGTGGGCTGGACTTAGTGACTTGCTTTTCATGAAAAGGTTATGGCAAAATTTGATGGGATTTCATTTCTTTTTTTTTTTTTTTTTGAGATGGAGTTTTGCTCTTGTCACCCAGGCTGGAGTCCAATGGCGTAATCTCGGCTCACTGCAGCCTCCGCCTCCCGAGTTCAAGCAATTCTCCTGCCTCAGCCTCCCGAGTAGCTGGGATTTCAGGCACCTACCACCACACCCAGCTAATTTTTGTATTTTTTAGTAGAGATGGGGTTTCACTATGTTGGCCAAGCTGGTCTCGAACTCCCGACCTCAGATAATCCGCCCGCCTTGGCCTCCCAAAGTGCTGGGATTCTAGGCATGAGCCACCGCGCCCGGCCAATGGGATGTCATTTCTAAGATTCAGTTAAAGACTGGGACTTCTGTCTTTTCTGTGCCCTCTCTCTTCTCCTCTCCCTTGCTTGCTCTGATGAAGCCAGCTTCCATGTTGTGAGCTGCCACATGGAGAGGTCCACATGGTAAAAAACCAAGGCCTTCAGTTCAACATCCTGAGAAGAACTGAATCTTGCTCGCAACCATGTGAGTGAGCTTGGAAGCAGTTCCCACCCTCATGAGGCACATATTCATTGCAGCCCATGAGAGACCCTGAGCCTAGGGCCCAGCTAAGCCAGTCTCAGGCTCTTGACCACAGAAACTTTGATACAATGAATGTTCATTGCATTAAATCATCAAATGGGTGAGTGGTATTTGTTACACAGCAATAAATAACTAATATACTAAATGTTGGTTAGTTTGTGGGTTTAAAAAAAAAGAGGCAGGACCTTTTAACCCAGGCTACAGGGACCCCAACTCTTGGTTCAGTCTTTAGAAGGTCCTAATCTCTACCTCCTCCTGCCACATCCCTCCCAAGACAGCAAGTAGGGCCAAAGGGAACATACCTACTCTGTGTTCTGGGTACACAAGACTCCAGGGTTCTGTGCCCAGATGGACTTGACTTGGTTCCAGGACGGGAAGACTTTCCCTTCTAGGTAGACCCTTCCACTTGTGTACCCACCCTTGAAGCCCATAAGGTAGCCCAGAGACAGCCATTGTGAGTGGAGAATGGACTAAGCCTGGATATGTGTATTGGGGTGTTGGGGTACCCACCGTTTGTTAGCTGGATTTTCAACTGTAAACATGGTTTGGTGCCCCCATTAGCACTCTTGTTCCAAACCCCACAAATGTTAGAGGAGGCCCTGAGTGGAGATAATAATAACTGAGAACCGAATGGGATCGTTTATTTGAAAGTCCCTATCACAGAGCTTAACATGCAGTGAATGACCAATAAATCATAGCTCACTTCCTGCTTTCAGTGTCTCTGTGACATACACAGAAAAACTAGGACTCACTGGATTTGCCACAGGGATCAGCATTCTTCCCAAAGAGTCCCTGGCTGACAGTTCTGGGCCTTCAGGGTTGAAAGGTATTTCTGGCCTGCAGCAAATTCACAGCTCTGCTAAGGGAAGCAACCCTTGAAAACACACTTCTTATACTTCCTCTCCCTTTCTTCCTTTGATGAAGCCAGCTTCCATGTTGTGAGCTGCCACATGGAAAGGTCCACATGGTAAAAAAAAACTGAGGCTTTTTTACCATGGACCAGCTGGGGCTACTGTGGCCCTGACTCCGAGGACACCCTGGAATATTGACTACAGTATTAGGCCTTCTTCCTACCAGGAAGTAAGAAGAAGGGAGAAATTCCTGAGCTCGTTGGGAGCTGAAAACATGCTGGCTTAACTTCAAAGTGTTATTTAGTCAGCAAATCTTTTTGAGAAGGTATAACAGAAGGAATGAGAGTTATCTCTTTCTATCCTGTTAGTGTGAGAAAGAGCTAAGCTTGAGTACTGAACTTTGTTTCTTACTAGCTTTTGGGCAAGTTATGTGACTTCTCTATTCCTCAGTGTCTTCATCTGTAAAACAGGGGTTAAGAAATTTCTATCACATAGGGCCACGTGAGGAATAAAAGGGATAATCATGGATCATGCTTAGGACAGCTCAGATGCCTCACCTAACAAGGGGGATTAAAAGCAGGACAGATACTTGGGCTTGCTGTGTGGATGGTGTTAGGTCATGCATGCTTAGTCTGGCACCTGCTACACAGAAGGGGCTTGTAGTGGGTTGAATGTGGGCCCCGCAAAATATATTCCCATCCAGAATATATGAAGGGGTCACCAGGTGGAAAAGGGGTCTTTGTGGATGTAATTAATCTAAAAATCTCAAGATCATCCTCGATTGGGGATGATTACGGACCCTAAATCCAGTGATAAATGTCCTTAGAAGAGAAAGGAAGATGGCAAACACAGGAGGGCACCACACGAAGACAGAAGCAAAGATTGCCACTATGCAGCCCCAAGCCAAGAAATGCCTGGAGCCACGAGCAACTGGAATATGCAGGGATTCTCTCTTACGACCTCTGGAGGAACCAAAGCCCTGTGAACATCTGGATTTCAGACTTCTGGCCACCAGCAGTATGAGAGAATAAATTTATTTTAAGCCACCATGTTTGGGACAATTTGTTACAATGGCCCTAGGAAGTTATTACAGGGCTTAATAAATGTACACTATTACTATTATCTGTTGCTTTTTTATTTTTTATTTTTTTTGCTCCACCAAGGTTGGAAAGCCGCCTGCATTCTATGGAGGGAAAACTGAAATGCCTGGGCTGGGACCCAAAGGGAAAAGGTCCATCTGGCTTAGCACAGGTCCCCACCCCTGCCCTGCCTCTGACCCATCCCTCCGGGCAGGGTTTCATCCTCGGGCCGCCTTCATTGCCAGGGTTTCTGAGGCTGACAGCACACCCTGAGCCAAGAGATTCCAAGCCTCAGCATGAAAGGAATAATTGTCAGCGAGCTCCCAGATTGTTTTGTCACATCCACTTTGCAATATGACAAGTAGGCGTCCAAAATATGCTCCAGGAGGGGGAGCCAGAAATTTTCCAAAAGCATACGTGGCAGCCCGAGTCACTGCTAAATAACCAAGCCGCGCTGTGTCCCTCAGGATGGAGAGTGCCGCTGGAGCGCCACCAGGAAAAGAAAAGCCCGCTCTCAGTGGCATTGGAACCACCAGCTTGGCTTCATTGACTACTTTGGGATTTGTCTAGATGACCTCATAATAATAGCTATATTTCTAGAATCATAAAAATGACAACAATAAATCGCTATTAGGTACCCTGCGTGAGGTGCTGTACTAAGTCATTTATGTACTGTCTTTTCTTTCATCTTCATGACAATTCTATGAAATGGCAATGATTATTATTATCTCTCTGTTACAGAGAAGCAAATTGCGGAAGAAGGAGTTTAAATAATGTGCCCAATATTTCATTTCTAGAGGAGGAACTAAAAAAGATTCCGTTTCTAAGAAGTGGTAGAGATAAAACTCCAACTCTCATGAGCTCATCCCTAAAGCTGGAGATGTGTACTACACAGTCACTTTGTACAGTATTTTAGTTTGTTGGGATAATATCCATGCTGCCCTCATTCCCTTTGGGAGCTAAGGGTCATCATACCAGAAAGGGACTGGCTATTCCAGATAGGAAGTGAATAAGACTGTTAAAATGCAAAAAAAAAACATAGGTAGCATAAATAGAATAATTAAAGTAGAGCAGATTGAGTTTTCTTCCTCTCCCACCTCTTTTCCTGGAGCTTGGCATGTATAGATGCTAACGCAAGAGAAGGTCTTTTATCATGTAACTCAGGAATAGGAAGGAGACTGACATTTTTTTTTTTTAGCACAACAGGATACAAAAGAAATGCTAGCAATAGGTTGACATTTGTAGTTGAGAGGCTTAATTGAGGCCAGATTGTTCCAAAGTCCTCTTCCCTTCCCCTCTTTACTCTTAAGATTTTACTATTGGTTGCCTATCCAGCATTCATTCCTCTCTTCTTCCTTCCAGATAAAACTCAGGTTTTGTTCTTTCTCTCCTACATCAAAATCAGTGGTGGTCGACCTCATTTCCAGCTCCCGGGATGGGCTTGATTGATCTAAGAGGAATTCTATTCTCTCTGCCAATGGTTAAGGAATGGTGATCCCACAATTCTGGCTAATGAAACATGAGAAGTTTTCTTCTAGGATGGGTGGTGGCTTAGGGGCTTTTGCGGAAAATGTCTTTCCTTCTAGGAAAGACCCATAGGGGGCAAAAAAAAAAAAAAAAAAAAAAAAGCCCTTCTTCCTCTAGATCTTCTCTCGTCCAGGTATGATGCTCAGAGCTGCAGCCACCATATTGTTACGAGCCTGAGAAAGAAGCCAGCTAACGATGACAGAGCAAAGAGATAGAGAGAAACTGCTCTCGAATGCCATTGTTGAATGGCTAATTCAACCAGCCTCGGATCTGCCTGCCCCCTGGAATTCCTGCTATATGAGATAATAATTCTCTATTGTTTAAGCCAGCTTGAGTCAGGGTTTTGTTTCTGCCACTAAAAGCATCCTGACTAATGCAGGATTCAAAGTGCACTCTCCTCCCCCTCCTCCCCCATCCAGCAGCTGAACTGAACCTGAACATCACTGAGAATAACCAAAAACCCATTGCAGAGGCTGTGCACAAGAGGAAGAGGGGAGTGAGGGTGGGATGGAATACAGGAGGTTTAAAGACTGAGGAGTTCATAGGAATGGAGACAGAGCAAAGGTATAAGAGTCGGGGATACTCTGTGCCACCTGCAGAGGATAGAAACACAGAGTGTGCTCAGGAATCAAGGGCTAAGACTCCGTAACTGTGGGCAAGGTGAATACACTAGACCTGCCACTGCTGAATCCTCACCATCCTTGACTCTGAATGTGTTGGACCACTGTGTTTGAAATTTAAGTAAAGAACTGATTGAATAGTCTCCATGGTTCCCTATGGTGCTTCCCTGGCCAACAGTCAACCATCGTTTTTCAGGCTGTGTCACCCCTACTTCCTGACATATGGTGAACTGCTGGGATTACAGATTGTTGATCCCAGTAGACTCTTAAAAGGCCAACTAATCTAACCCTTTCCCTTTGTGAATGGGGCTCTAAGACTTAGAAAGGGGAGGTGAATTCCCTGAGACGGTGCAGAGTACATTTGTGGCAAAGCCAAAAAAGAAATGTAAGTCTCCTGTCTCCCGAGTCAGTTCCCACTATACCACCATTTCCCCCTAAGTGTACATCAAAAAATTGTCAAAGATTTTGACAGCCAGAACAGTTAATGGTCAAATAAGTTTGCGAAGTACTGCATGAAGTATTAATAAATCATGTTAAAGGTTTTTCTACTAGCAGAGCTTCTCATAGTTTTGGTTTTGTTTAATTTGTTTTTTTGCCAAAAAAAATGCTTTGTGAATCTCTAAAACTGAAATATAGCATACATACTTTCTTGATCTATTAGGCTATGGAATCTTTCTCCCAGAGCATCTCATCAGAAGTGTGCTTTGCAAATTACATTTGAGCAAATGCACATTTTCCTCCATAAAAAGGGAATGAGGTCAGAACACAAAGAAAAGCAGAGTTCAGGCAGAAGTGAAAAAATGGGTAGATAAGTCATCAAATGATGGATGGGTGGAATAATGAATGGATAAATCATCAAATGGATGGATGGTTGGAAGAATGAACAGATAAATAGTCAAATGGATGGATGTGTGGAAGAATGAATGGATAAATAGTCAAATGGATAAAGGGGTGGAAGAGTGGATGGATGAATGGGTAGATGGTTAGAGAAAGGCAACGTAATTTGAGTCCCTGATATAGCAGACCTGTTACATGGCCAATATTTTTTTCCCCATAAGCTAGGTTGTGTTGTGTATTAGTCAGGTTTTTCTGTTGTTCTTATGAAAATACTGTATAACAAATGATTCCCAAATTTCAGTGGTAAATCTTGTGGTAAACAATGTATCACAAAATTGTTTATACCATACTCTCAGGAAAGCTGGGCCTGGCTGACCCCCAGGATCTGGTTACATTCAGGTCTTCTTCGTTTGTCTTTGTTGCAGAACCAAGACTGAAGGAATCAGTGCTACTTGGTATGTGTTCTTCTCATGGTGATAAGAGGAAGTATCAAAGAGCTGGTAGACACTTGCCTCTTAAGACCTCAGCTTGAAACTGGTACATAGCCACTTCCAGCCACATTCCACTGGCCAAAACAAGTCTCACTGCCAAAGCCTAAGCTCAATGGGGAAAGAAAACTATACTCTGGTCACAAGGAAGCCAAGAGCAGGGAGGTAAAGAAAAATAGTGGACAGATGCTTAAAATCCACCGGAAATTGGGTCTTCTATGACTTACAAGCCAGAGTCCTGAAAAATTCAATTGGATGGTTAATTTGGGGAATCCCTGCCTAGTAACATGCCTCTAACTTTATAGCTGGTCCCTGCTTGGCAAAGCGCCTCTAAATACTTTATAGCTAGACAAACTAGGCTGCTTTATTCACCTGGACTGTTCGTTTATGAAACATTCCCTCTTCTCCACTCACTCTTACTTCTTCCTTCTTTTCAAATTTGACATAAACTTTTGTTTCTTGTTAGTATGTTTAACACAGACTTTTATAATTGATAAACTTTTATAACGTGATAGACAAACAATTCAACACATTACATGAGGGAGTGGCCTGACAGTAGCTCACTGCTGACAGGGTGTCATATTTGTACAGCAGTGATTGTTTAATTATCTGACTGTTTCTACAGGTATTGAATTCATTATTTTCTTTTTCTATTTTTCAATGATTAAATAATTGTTGTGCATATTTGGGGGCATGTGTAATATTTTGATACCTGTATATAATGTATAATGATAAATCCAGAATAACTAGGATTTCCATCACCTCAAACATTTAGCCTTTCTTTGTGTTGGGAGCATTACAATTCTTTTCTTCTAGTTATTTTGAAATATACAGTAAAAGATTGTTAACCATAATTTCCCTACTGTACTATTAAATACTAGAACTTACTTCTCTATCTAACTGTAGTTTTGTACCCCTTAACCAACTTACCTTCCCAGCCCCATTCGTTATTTTCTAAAAATGAACTGCATTGGGAAAAATGACAGAATTGACATTAACAGTGAGAAGCAGAGATCTCATAAACTTAAGGCATTTGTAACAGAGATGGAAGGCGTTGGGCACACTTTAAATTGGGAATCTTGAGCCTCAAGAAGATCAACTGTAGATTCAATTATGAAAGAAACAAGCAAAATTAAAGAATGAGTCTGTGGTTCTGAATGATGTTGTTGAAGACTGTGTTGTCAGGTGAAGTATAATTGGGGATTCGATTATGTTTTACAGGTCTCCAGGGACAGAAACCCCTTGGTGATATATACAAGGATAGAATTTGATTTTCAGATATATTGTCTGAGGGACATACTAAAGGAAAAGAAATATTTTACTGCCTGTATCTATGAAATAATTAACATGAATATGGTCACCTGCCAATCAGTGAGCATATTTGAGAGCTCACATTAATCAGGAGGGTATAGCATGATGTATTGTTACACATAGAAACCTAGTCCCCAGTTTGAGGACTTTGGGAAAATTACCTAATCTCAGTTTCCCCATGTGTAATATGGAAGATGATACTACAGACATCTCATGGTTTTTGAGAAGTTCAAATCAAATAATAATTAGCTCCATCTTCTTGCTACGGACCAGGCATTGTTCACATACTTTACATAGTTAACACATTACTTACAACACTCTGTGAAAGGTTATCTATCCTTTACAGAGGAGGAAACTGAGGCATGAAGAAGGGAAGTGGCATGCCCAAGGCCACACTGCTGGTTAGCAACAGAGCTAGGATGCCACCTCAGGCCATCTGGCTCCTAATCTACGTTCCTGTCCAGTACGCTGTCACATCTCCAGGACAGGGTCAGCATGGGGACAGCAACACAGGGCAGATTCTTAGGAAATTGGCACATCCCCCTTTTCACCTCAATAGAGATGACAACAGACACTGAAGCACCCGCCTGTGCTCTCGTGCGTGTGCCTGCGTGCTTTGTATGTCTCCTTGATGATGCAGGTTGGGCAAGTGTGGGGTGGCTCTGCCTCCTTCTAGCTCTGTGACCTTTAGCAAATCATCAAGTTCCTCATCTTCCACTTCTTCACCTGTCGATGGGGCTGATAATACTCGCCTCTAATATTTTACAGAATTCCTGTGAGGTCTGAAGAGATAACAAAGGCTCAAGTCCCTTGAGAACGTAAGTCCTCTGCAAATGCTAGGTTTGTTTTATAACATAACGAGGCTGATCTTTTAAAGTAACATACCAGACCCAACCCTCCCCAGTGAGAGCTGGTCCTTCAGAGGCATCCTCCTCGTGTGCTACTGAGCCAGAGGCTTTTTCTAATGATGCCGTTTTTGCTCAAGGCATGTTTGGAATGTTTCCTTGGAAATTACCTTTCCAGCTAGTTTACAGGCCAAGTGAGAAAAGCAGTTTTATTACCTCACAGACAGGCCTCCATTTCATTTCGGGGAGCCAAAAATGGTGTTTCTGATCTTGTTCTCTCATCTTATTCATAAGAAGCCGTTCTGAATGAATTATGTCTATTTTAAAAAAATCAAATCCACCCTCAGAGGGGGGAAGATTTGCCTCATGGAGACTATCAAAGGAACTTGATGTGGGAATCTGAAAGCAATATCATTATTTCACAGTCATATTTCACACTCATCAAACTCAAATGACAGCTGTGCCCCATTGTGCCAGCCAGGTCTGTGAGCAAGTCCTGAGCCTGTCAGATATTAAGAGATCCATCCCTACGATCATCTTCAGACTGAAAAGCATCTTAGAAGTCATGTTATCTAGGCAGGGCATGGTGGCTTACGCCTGTAATCCTAGCACTTTGGGAGGCTGAGGCAGACTGATCACTTGAGGTCAGAAGTTTGAGACCAGCCTGGCCAACATGGTGAAACCCTGTCTCTACTAAAAATACAAAAAAAAATTAGCCAGGCATGGTGGTGGGCACCTGTAATCCCAGCTACTTGGGAGGCTGAGACAGGAGAATTGCTTGAACCCGGGAGGTGGAGATTGCAGTGAGTCCAGATCAGGCCACTGCACTCCAGCCTGGGCGACAGAGAAAGACTCCATCTCAAAAAAAAAAAATAGAAATCATATTATCTAAATCATTCAATTCATTCATTCAGTGCATTCATTCCTTCAAAAAGCCATTCACTAAATACCCTCAACACACCCTCACTCTAATTAGAGAAGCAACAGGAAAACACACAGGTCAAAGAGAAGTGTGATGCTCACTCTGACGGAGGCCTGTGATCGCTGAGAGACACCAGGCTGGCCTGACCCCAGAAGCCATGTTTAGGGACTTTTCTGGACGAGAGGCCCTGGAGTGGGATTTAGAGGTCTACTTACAGTTAGTGAAGTCAAGAAGGGTCCAGGAATCCGGAAAGAAGGATAAATGTGTATCCAGGCCCAAGATGTGGAAGGACATGCCGCTTTTGTACAACAGCAAAACTGGGAAAGACGTGCAAGTCCTCAGAGACCCAAGAACGAATAGGTTTGGTGCCCATAGTGCAGACATGGCATAACAAATGCTAAAGTGCTTGACAATATTTCAAACTCAGAGTGGAGAGAAAGGGACTATTACCAATGTTTTAACCTCCACCTTTCCTAGAAGAGGCTAGCAAATGCATCTGTAGTTATTTCTAATGATCTGGAGGCTAAATAACTCATGTCCTTTTGTGTTTGCTCAGCCTCTCAGGCTTGAGTTTTTCTTACAGCTGCCCACTTTCCTCATTCATATTGCCTTCCTGGCTTCTGCTGGTACTGAATTGGCCACCTGCTTTTAGCTGGTTGACACCATTTACTATGCCGTACTGAAGAAGTTCTTTTTTTTTTTTTTTTTTTTGAGACGGAGTCTTGCTCTGTCACCCAGGCTGGAGTGCAGTGGCACAATCTTGGCTCACTGAAGGCTCCACTCCCGGGTTCACGCCATTCTTCTGCCTCAGCCTCCTGAGTAGCTGAGACTACAGGTGCCCGCGACCACGCCCGGGTAATTTTGTTTTTGTATTTTTAGTAGAGACGGGGTTTCACCGTGTTAGCCAGGATGGTCTTGATCTCCTAACCTCATGATCCGCCCAAAGAAGTTCTTAAATTGAGCTCTACAGACTCCTTGTAGGATTCAAGAATTAAGGAAGGATCCATGAACTTGAAGGAGAACAAAAGTTACATCTTTTTTTACTAATCTCTAACTTAAATTTAGATTGTTCTTCATTCTTCAATGTAGGCAACAAACCATGGTAGTATTAGCAATGCTTCTACCTGTGGGTTCATTACCAGTAGGAACAACTACTATTTCCATTTTTTTACAAGGGTTGTTGCAGAATCTCAAAATAGTGTTTGCATCCATTGCTGCTTTGAAACTGCAATACATATTCGATCTGCCATTGGATTTTATTATTTAACACCTCAACAAAGCACATATATTTCTATATTATAAGATAAGGATTTTTTTTTTACATTTTGATAATCATTTCTCAACAGAATTGGTTTCCTCTATAATGCTATGTATTTCATTTTAAGCATTTAATCCATTACTCTGAGAAGGGGTGTATGGCACAAAAAAATAATCTTAATAATTCCCACTTAGACACTTCTATGTGCTTTAAACAAAAATGAATACATTTAATTATTGCTGACATAATTAATTATAATTATCGCTGCTGGCTTTTAAAGATGGAAAAAACTGAGTCACAGAAAGATGAAGTGAACTACAAAGTGCCACATAATCAGGAAGTGGCAGGGCAGAGGAGGGATCTCAACAGCCTGGTCCCCGAGGCCATGCCCTCAACCACTGGGCTGTCCTGCCTTCTAGAAGAACCTGGACAGGGCACAGGCCCAGAGCCCCAGGGCCTCGATTTGATCCTAGAGGTAACGGGAAGAGCAGGAAGAGAGAGAATTGCATCTGTGCTGCGGAAAGATAAGAGAATGGAGTAGAGGAGCCTGGAGTGAGATGTGGTTAGAAACCCAAAAGGCAGGAAGTGGCCCAAACCAGAGCAGTAGCTGTGAGCAGAAGAGTGGTAATCAATTTCACCAATCTTTAGGCTATGGAATCAACGCACCTTGGTACCCAGAGAATGAAGTGCCCCCAACCAGATAACTGAATAGGGTTCTTTTCTCATTAACTCTGCTATCCTAAATCAAGAAAGCGAAACAATGATTCTGAGGCCAAATAGAACCCATGGAGTAAGGGCTAAAAGCTAATTATTTAGAACATTTGAGTTGATTTGGATGGTCAGGGGTTGAGCCATTGGATTGCCAACAATTTCCAATCCAGTTCCACACACTTTGGTGGACCCAATAAGCACCAGATATAGTCAGAGATCAAAGGAGCGACAAGGACTACACAATGTGGCCTGAAGGAGGTGCCCTGGGATTCTGTGCAAGCTTCTACTCTGAGCATTGCAGGGCACTTAACAACCCTAAGCCCTGGGCATCAAATGCCTTTAGCACTGCACCTCATTGCTGTGATAGCCAAAAAGTACTCCCCCATATTTTCAAATCCGCCCCCCCCCACCCCTGGGAAGCCCTCCCACCCTGCTTGACAGCCTCTAGGCTACAGACAAAAGCAAGAATCACAGGCGCCGCTGGATCCATCCACCTAAGAGTCATTCCTGCAATTCTGTAGCAAAGTTCTGTTATTAATAATTCAATCCTAACCACAGAGTCTTCCCTGAACGTGCTCTCTATAATTCTGCTGTGCCTTTATCCACGCTGTTTCCACCTCTGACCACACCCTCCTCCCGTGCTCATCAGCCGGGCAGACTCAGCATCTGGCACGTGATTAGAACTCAATATCCATTAGCCATTATGCACACCTGCTCTGTGAAGCCGGCTCCACTTCCCTGGGGAAATAAGGCACACTTTCCATAACCACCATGCTTTACGCTTACCTCCATTAAAACAGTGACCAAATGGTGTTGTGATCATTTATTTCCAAATAGAATGCACATTTTCTAGTAGACACTCAGGAAGATGTGTTGAATGAATGAATAAATAATATCTTAATTTGCCCAGTGATCTCTACTGTCAACAACTCAAGCAGATCAGGCCATATTTCAATTTTGCTGAGAATAAAACTGTAAGTCTCCCTCTTCCCAAAAAAAACTACCATTTATTGAATGTTTAATAAATGTTATTAAATAACATTTAATAATGTCATTAAATGTACTTCCCTGACAATTCCTGATTGTATGGCATTGTGTGTTTAGCAGTGTACTGTCACTTTAAATGCGTTGTACCAGTTAAGAGGAAGTCTAAGAGGCTAGATGGTTCTCCCAAGGTCAAGGCCACACAGCCAGTGAGGGAAGGGCTGAACTGCATGCAGAGGGCCTCGGCCTTGTGATCTGTGGCGCTTATCTGGACACAGCAACTAAATGGGGCACAAAGCAAATCCAAAATACTGTACACGTTAGGATTTATAAAGAGGGGAATATTAGAGTGGGAACTCTTAAAAAAGGATTTCAGGATGATACCTTTAAAAGCATAAGCTCCTTATAAGTTAAAAATCTTCCTGATTTACAATCACCAGTTTTCTCACCCAGCTCTGCAGGAAGACACCAGTTGCACGAAGTGAGGCGACCTGCATTTCCAGGGACACAGACATCCCAGTCAGTGCCAGGAAGGTCGTGAATGTCCTCAGCCTGTAGGGGTTGCCATCGGGTCCCCACTGGCCCCTGCAATGCCACCTCTGGTGTGAGTGACAGTGTTCTTGGTTCTGCTTGCTGGGAGCTCACCTAGGAGAGAACCCAGCACTGAGAGAGACCACAGGGCGTGCTTGGCTCCAAAAGATACCCGCTTTGGGCTGAGGTTGGGGGCTGCATTTTGCATTTGCCTCAATGCCTGGGTGGTCTCCAGGGCTGGTGCCAAAGAGCACACACTGCAGCAATTTAGCAGAGACCACAGAAGTGGGTGAGAGCGGCGGAGGTTGAAGTGGGTTTGGAGACAGGCTCCACACCCCCACCCTGCCGACTCCCTCTTGCCACCCACAGAATAAAAAGGTGCTTCTGGTCCATGCACAGTGTTTTGCAAAGACTGTTTTCCATGCTGGACAATCAATTGCCAGACTCTACCCTCCCTGAGCCTCTGTTCACTCAGATATGAAAATAAGGGTGAGAATGTCCGCCACTTGGGCTTAACGTGAGGATGAGATGGTGCCTTGTTTGGGTGCTCAGAGTAATGAATTCAGTGGTAGAGAGGGGAAACCTTTGTTATCCACAAGGCTGAGAGGGTGCACAATTCAGTTCAGCAACTATTTATGTTAATAGCTGCACCATTCCAGTCCCTTCTGGAGATACAGAGATAGAAAAGATACAGCCCCAGCTGTCATAACTCTGATATGAGGCCTGGTTTTCATTTTCTTTCAACATGGAATGACAGAGAAGGCAATTGGGATGTGAAAGGAGGCGAGTGCCTTGGTGGGAGGGACGGAGGTTAAAGGGCTGACCCCCAAGAGGCCTCCACTCCAGAGGCCTGGGGCCTGGGTCGGATTAAACTTGACACCACCTTTTAGTAAGAGCACCATGTAATGAGGGCCTGCCATGTGCCAGCCCCATGCTAAGCACATCAAATACATCATCGGATTATCTTCAAAGCGATCTTTGAATGAATGATGATCTTCAACTCTGCAAAAGAAGCATCATTAATCCTCTTTTAGAGGCAGGGAGGCAGCACTGTGTACTGGCTGAGGATGTGAGCTTCAGAATTGAGCAGCTGTGTGACTCCTGCAAGTGGTTTAACCTGAGCCTCAGTTTCTTCACCTGTAAAATGAAAACCATGCATAGCTCCCTCCCGGGTTTATTTAGGAAAGTTAAAAGCAATACACATTTAACTGCTTAGCACAGTATCTGGAAAATCCATTGTGGTTACTATGAAATGGTAGCCTCAAGATAATGTATACTGTGTTCAAAATACTGTGGGCGCTTAACAAATGTTAGCTTTCTGACTACATTTACCGTGCTACCCCTCCTGCCCACCAGCCCCACCTGAGCTCTGCATTCCTGGTGCTTAGCACAGAGTCGCACTCCAATGCACTGACTGGAGACGTGAAATGGTATTACAGAGTGAGGATATCGTTTCCCCCAGATCTGTGATTCTATTATTGTTTTATGCTATAACATCTTTTGAGAACATAAGCATGCCCCTCCCCAACTCTCTCTCTCTCACACACACACACACACACACACCAGTCATATTAACGTCTCAACAATCTGTGAGTTCCAGGAGAGAGGAGATCCATTTTAAGATGCACTCGAGTCCAATACCCCTTGGCTATAGTGCAATTACTTGCCAATACTGTCCTTAAAAGAGAGCCGGGCCCTGACAGCTGGAGTTGATGCTCTCCAGGCCACCCCAGTGGGCCCCACACCTCCGGCTGCTTCACCTGATGGTGACCCAGTGATTCGGCCCTGCCATCTCTGGCCGGGTTTTGCTGTTTTCCCAGCCAGAGCAGCAACACTCCAGGAGTCAAAAGGATAACAGGAAGAACTCTAACCTGAGCAAGAGGTTTTTTTAATGGACCTATGCTTTCATATGGCAGCCACACAAAGGCACAGACAGAAATAGTTACTGCAAACTGTTTCCCTTTGAAGCTTCTCCTTCCAAGGAGATGCTTATCATCCTTGAGACTGCTTGTTTGGGAAGAGCTGACTGTCAGTGCAGGGTCAGGCCAGGCAGGGAAGCAGATTCCAGGGGACCAGGGCTGTAGCTATTACCAACAGCTGTCAGAGCTGGAAATGTGGAAACATCTCTGAACCAACCTCCATCCACACATACATGAAACCCAAAGGGGAGAGAACATTCCCTCTCTGGAAAGAGAGTAGGTGTTCATGTTTCTTCTTTTCCTTCTATTTACTTCCCCCTTTCAGAGATAAATTTGCTATCCTGCAGGTCTGGAACTAAGAGATGAATGCTGCTTCCAGACAATGGGATTATTTTCTCTCACAGAATGAAATAGGACCTTGTCTCAATACAGCACATTGAGTTTTGTTTTGTTTTGAGGGGACAGGGTTCACTATGTTGCCCAGGCTGGAGTGCAGTAGCTATTCACAGGTGCGATCATAATGCACTAGCAGCCTTGAACTCTAGACTCAAGCAATCCTCATGCCTCAGACTCCTCGAGTTGAGGAGCTGGGACTACAAGTATGGGCCACCATGCCAGGCCTACCTTGAATATAATTCAATTAAATTCAACAAGCATGTGCTGAAGGCCAACAACAGGCCAGGTACATTTGCTAGAGGCTTGGGAAGCAGAGATGTATCCTCATCCTCACTTAGCCTGAGTTCTTTCTAAGTATCCTTACTAGAATACCTTACACAGGGTCCTGCCCTGTAGAAGGGCCCACTCACTAACTCATCATCTTCCCACACTCCTTCTCCAGTATCTTGGATTTTCTTAAAGATTTCATTTACCCAGTTATCTTCTCTTGGGTTCAGACAATCATCTTCAACCCTTCACTTTCCTTTAGCAATAGGTTCAGACAATTCTAACTGCTAAGTGACCCAAAATTCCATCCCTCTCCATTGGGTCCTTACTGCTAATTGCTATGGCCTATTCAACTTTTTTGGTTTCTGCCAAGACTCATGCTAGACTATCCTTACCCGACTCCTTTACCTTCAGTTTCTCTACTTCCAAATTCTCTTCACTCTGTATCCAGAACCATCTACCTCTAACATAGTCTGACTATGTCTCAACCCAGCCTTAGCACATTTGACTGGTACCCATTTTCTCTAACACGAAATTTTCACCCTATTTCACAGAGTGCACAAATCCTATCTTCGCTCAGGCTGCTATTGCAAAATACCATAGACTAAGTGGCTTAAGCAACAGAAATGCATTTCCAACAGTTCTGGACGCAGGGAAGTCCAAGATCAAGATTTTGGTCAGCTTGGTTTCTGGAGAGGGCACCCTTCCTGGCTTGCAGAAGGCTGCCTTCTCGCTGTGACTGCACGTGACCTGTCCTCAATGGCTGTTCATAGGGAGTTAGAGCAAGCTCTCTCTTCCTCTTCTTTACATGGCCCCCAAGCTATTGGATTAGGATCCCACCCTCGTGACCTCATTTAACCTTAATTACCTTCTAAAAGCCCTATCTCCAAACACAACCATATTGGGGATTAAGGCTTCAACATATGAATTTGGCAGTGGGGACACAATTCAGTCCATAGCAAGGTACTTCTCAAACTAAGTTCAATTTCTCTCTACTCTTGTCTCCAATTACTCCTCCATCCCACACTCCTGCTGGGCCTCACCACAAGAAACCACTTGAAGGCGTCCCAATACTGTAGCTGACTCTTATCTCTGGCATCTGTTGTTCAGTAACCAGAGTAAGGTGGGCACCACTGTCCTGCCACAACGGGCCATTTTAAAGTGAATGCCTGGTTACATCTTGATCATTAGAATGCAATGTGCTTCATGGCCTAAATTATATATTTTCCTCAAGGTTGTTAAGGCGTCACTGAAGAATGTCTACTAGCCAAAAATCTATTTTGAATGTAGAGGAGGTCATTCTATCTTTGCAATAATTGTTTCTTTCCAGCCACTGGGTTCCCCCAAGTCTGAACCCCCTATGCTTAATCAGCATCTGCTTTTATTTCCAACTTGTGACTGTCACAAGAAATGACCCAGACATCTCAGAGGGCTGGTGAGTTTTTATTTTTACTACCAGTCTGTTGCAATATTCGGCAAACAGGGGGAGGAGTTATTATATTAGGTGATTTTATTATAATAACTAATACTTTGTATCTTGCACAGAATGCTTAGATGTATCAGACAAGCCTTTTGCATACATTTGCCTGGCTACTTTTCACAACAACTCAATGATATGATTATTACTTTTAAACTCATTTTACAGAGAAGTAAACTGTGATGCGTGAAGATAAAGCCATTTGCCCAGCTAGTAAATGCTAGATTCAGAATCTGTATCAGATTTGTGTGCCTTCAAAGCCAGATAACTGGCATGAGCCAGCTCATACTGGCTTGAGAGAGCTGATCGTACACATCTGTTCCCAGCTCCACATCCATTGACATCATGCTGGTTACTTGAAATTGACCATGGCAGGAATATTTACACCACAGAAATTGGCAATCACCACAAATCAGGGCTTCCTTCCTTCTGGAGACACAGTTTTTAAACATTTAACAGCACACCCATAGATAGGTGTGGTTTTCTGGCTTGGAGGAGGCAAAAATAAGAAAGAGAAAGAAAGGCAGAGGAGTTTCTGTTTTCCCTGAGGCTTTGATTTTATTGACCCACTTAACAGAGAAACAATCCTAGAATGAGTCAGCTCAGAAAGAGAGCTTAAAAAGAAGTCGAAAATAATCTCTCTGAATTTCATCCATTTTAACACTCTATGACTCCAAAACCTGAAGTTTTTTCATCCACAGCAAGAGCCTACTCTGTGCCAGGACCTGTTCTTGGGACCTTACACCTGGGGGCTGAAATCTTTATGCAGAAGTTTCACTCTCCCAGTTGGAACCGCGGAACTTGCGAGTAAGTCTATGATTGGGACTCCCAGGCAATGTCTGGGAAAGGAAAACAAGCAGAAGGCGATCTGGGGTTACCTAGTTCTGTGGAACCTCCTTCCCTCACAGGTTTTCTTCTTGGGTAGCCCATATACATGGAGCTCAGGAACACTTGTGAGCTGTGGTATTGCTTCAATCAATGCCAAAATCTGGGTCAGGACTCACTTTCTGTCACCAGCCCCACAGACACAGCCTTTACTCCTTCCCTTCTCAGTAAGGACAGCTACCCAGATAATTCCCTGGTCAGATTCATTTATTAATTTACTGAGGGCCTATCTTGTTCAGGGCTCTGAGATAGGCATTGAAGATACCAAGATGCATTAAGCAGAACCTGGCTTCTAGCAGTTCACAGTCCAGTGGAAGAGAAAAGATAAGGAGACAATAACAATAGAATGGGCAGAAAGGATGCCTGACCTTTGCTCCAGAGGGAGACATTATTCCCATCTTCCAAGGCTGTAAGCAGACTTGCCCTTTGCTCCAGAAGAAGATGCTTTATCTTCCAAGGCTGTTTGCTATTAAAACAACCTTGAAAAGACAGTCCAGAATAAAAGCCATACGTGCCTCTGCTAGTAAGACATGCAGAAACACAGAAGACCCATGGAGACTTGTTTTCCAGCAAACTGTTAGAAGTTGTAGTCTTTGTCATATCACTGTGTATTCACTTCACAGCATTTTAGAAGAAAGGGAGTATGCATCACTTTTTCATTGTTTATGAGATTGGCATTCCATGTATTAAGTTGCTTGTGTTATAAATTTGTTTCTGGTATTGACTGTATCCTCTACATTTTGTCTGTCAGTTTTTAAATAAATCAGCAGGGTTTATTTCAGCTTCCCATTTCCTGTTCATTTTGAGATGCCTGTTTCAACATTTATTTGCCAAAGCTTTCCAGTGACTAATCTCAGTAAAGACAGCAGTGGCTCAATAGCTTTATAATTGGAATGTTGCTTTGAAAACTGCAACAATCTCTTGCTAGATATTTGGAAATAAAATTTAAGCCATATAAATATGATGTTTCATATTAGTAACAGTACATAATGCACTTTTGTCACTGTGTACATAAGATAGAAGGAAATTGGGATGTTTTTCAGAGTAAATGTGTGGTTCTGGCTGCAAATTCAAAAATTCATATCATACTTGTGAGCAGGGGGAAACAATGGGAAGACATTAATATTTTTGAAACATGCTAAAAATTCTATAATAGCACATGTCTGGATTGAAAATTGGGAATTGAATTGAAAATGTACAACTTTTATGCATTTAGAAAATAATCCCAGATAAGAGTGAGGTTGTTTAGAACACGAGAATTTGAACTTTGAGGCATTGATAGATGACTGCAATCTCAGATCAGCTCCAACCTCCAATCCAGTTCTCTTTTGTTTTGGCCACAGTTCAGATAAAAGTCTTTTTTTTTTTTTTTTTTGAGACAGCGTTTCACTCTTGTTGCCCAGGCTGGAGTGCAGTGGCACAATCTTGGCTCACTGCAACCTCCGCTTCCTGGGTTCAAGCGATTCTCCTGCTTCAGCCTCCCAAGTAGCTGGGATTACAGACATGCACCACCATGCCTAGCTAATTTTGTATTTTTAGTAGAGATGGGATTTCGCTATGGTGGTCAGGCTGGTCTCGAATTCCTGACCTCAGGTGATCCAACCACCTCGGCCTCCCAAAGTGCTGGCATCACAGGGGTGAGCCACCACGTCTGGCCTCAGGGAAAATCTTGATGTATATAAATAAAAAATTAGATTGAGAATAACAATTTTAAAAACCAGTTCTTTCATTTCAATGTTCTTCTTTCCTTTCTGAAGTTTCAAGACTTCTATTATAATTTCTTTTCTGTTCAGAGAACTTCCTTTACCCATTCTTTGAAAGAAGATGTACTGGCAACAAATTCTCAGTTTTCTTTCATCTGAGAATGTCTTTATTTCCCTTTCGTTCCTAAAGAATAGTCTCACCCAACAGAATTTGCAACTGACAATTCTTTTCTTTCAATATTTCAAAAGCACTGTGCTACTTCCTTCTGGCCTACCTGGTTCCGGGGGAGACATACTCTGTTCTTCCAGCGGTTTTTCCAATGTAAACAATCTGTCATTTCTCTCAGGCTGTTTTCAAGATTTTTTGTTTTGTTTTGTTTTCAGTTTTTGGAAGTTTAATCTATGTTGTTTCTTAGATTTCTTTGAGTTAATCCTACCTGGGGTACTTTTAGGTTCTTGAATCTGTAGGTTATATATTTCACCCAATTTAAGAAGCTTTCAGCTATTATTTTGTTGAATACTTTTTTTAGTTCCACTCTCTCTCCTCTCTTTCTAAGACTCTGATGATACAAATTTAACTCTTTTGTTATTGTCCCACAAGCTCTGTTCACTTTTTTTAATCTATCGTTTCTGTTGTTGGGTAAATTCTATTGATCTGTCTTCAAGTTCAGGCTCTACACTCTTTCATCTGTACTCTACTATTAAGCCCAGCCAGTGAGTCTTTTATTTTAGTGATTACATTTTATATCTTTTATTTTAGTGACTATATTTGTATAACTTCTATTTGGCTCTTTTTTTATAACCTCTGTTTATTTGTTGCAATTTTCTGGTTTTTCATTTGTTTCAAGAAAATTAATAAGTACTTGTAAAAGCCTTTTGGATGACTGCTCTAAAATTCTATTCAGATAATTCCAATAACTGATTCATCTCAATGTTGGTATGTGTTAGCTTTCTCATTCAAGTTGTGATTTTTCCTGATTTATGCTATGATGAGTGATTGTGTTATTGCATCCTAGACATTTCGGCTAGTATATTATGAGACTCTGAATCCCATTTAATCTTTTTTTTTTTTTAGTAAGCAGTCCTGCTGCTGAGGTGTAGACCAAGAGCCTTGTGGGTATATATGTGATCAACTTCCTACTGGGCTCTGGAGCTGACTCACAGTGCCTTATTGAAGATGGGTAGGGTGGAAGTTCAGCTCCCTCCTTGGTCCCACTGGCACCTTGTATATAAATGGGGGGCACCATCTTGCATCACCTAGTGTCTTCCAAGTTGGGGTATAAGCTCAGATCTCCACTGGGCCCTGCTGCCCATCAGGAAAAGAGGAAGTAAAGGGCTGACTCACACCACTTTTTTGCTGCAGAGAAGGGGTAGAAGCTCAACTTCTTGCTGGTCCTTGCTGACACCAGAGGAGAGCAGAGGAGAAGAGGGAAGGGGAGGGGAGAGGGAGAGAGAGGGAAAGAGGGGGAGAGAGGAGGGGAGGGGAGAGGGGGGGAGGGGAGAGGGGAGGGAGGTAGTAGAGAAACCTATTAGCTCCACTTTCGACCATCTCATTTCACTTCATTGATGCCAGATAGGGGTGAAGAAGCAGCTTCCCACTGGGTCTCACTTACATAGGAATGACAGAAGGAGAAGTGGAGTCCTGACTAGGTCCAACTTGCACTGCCTCATTTAGTATTGCTGCTCCCTGGTATAGATGGCTGGACCCTACTGAGACTACCTCAGCAAGGGCATTAGAGCACCATTTAGAGTTTCTGCAGTTATGTCTTCATGTTCAGTTATCTTCTCTTGTGCAGTGTCTATCTGTATTAATTCATTCAGTATACTTTTTAAATTTCAGATACTGTATTTTTCATCTCTGTAAGTCCTTTGGGCTCCTTTTTGTATTTCTTACTTCTGGCTTCACTATGCTTGTTTTCCTTTAACTTACCAAGCCCATTAAACATATTTATAGTAGTTGCTTTAACATTCTTGTCTTCTAATTCCGTCATCTCTGTCATTGACTAACTTCATATTGGCTGATTTTTCTCCCAGTTATGGGTTGCATTTTCTTGCTTCTTCATATACCTTTTTAATTGAATTCTGAACATTATCATTTTGTGTTTTTGAATGTTAGATTGTATTTTATTCATTTAAAGAGTGGTGAACTTTTTCTGGCGGTCTGTTCATTTATTCATGGATTAATTCAATCTTTTTAAGGCTTATTTTTAAGCTCTTTCAGGACATGTCTAGATTAGCTTTTATTCTAGGGCTAATTCACCCACTTCTAAGATGTGGCTCTTCTGGTGTCCCTACTGAATGCCTTGGTATTCAACAAGGTATCTTCACACTGGCTAGAGACAAGTTAATTATATATTTTGTGTGAGCTCTGAAAATTGTTTGTTTATAGCTTCCTAATAATAATTCTTTCCTCAAAAGTTGTTTGTGAACCATCCTATCTGGTTTCATCATATGCATGCATAAATTAGTATTCAGCTGAAGACTCAAGAACATTAATGTATATTTCTGGAATTTTTTTTTTCTGTATAGGATTCTTCTCTCCATAAACCTGTCCCACAAGTCCTAGCTGACTTGACATCCTCAAACTCCAACCTCAGTTTTCTCAACTGAGCAAGATTTTCAGCCTCTCTTGAGTTCCCTTTTCCTGTACTGCATCCTAGAAACTGCCTCTGAGAAGTAATCTGGACCAATGATAGAGCTCACCTCATTAGTCCCATCTCTCACTGATCACATTTCCTTCACTGCCTAAATGTAATGTCTGAACACTGTTGTTTTATATATTTTGTCTTATTTTCTAGTTGTTAATAGGAGAGGACCTTTCCCATAGCAGTCAACCCTTCATGATTTGAAAGAAAACTTCAATATATATTGTTGAATATATATTGTTGACTATATATTATTGAATACTGAAGTAATCAATGTGTCAAGGTATATGCAAAACTTTAATTGGGTAGGCCTAAGTCATCTGACCACTCCCAGAGCTGGCGTAGAGTCAACTCAACCTAAACTTCTCCTGAAACACATCAACCGAGAGTGAGGGAGTAGGTATTTCCCAGAGGAAAATTTTGATAAAAATTACCAGTAGAAGGGTGAAGGAATATTAGGGAACAAAAGCAGAAAATACCCGTGACACATATCATCTAATCCATTTCTCTGTCTAAAACAACCCAGCAGTCATCTAAAATCTTCTTGTTTGCCTGAAGTGATGAAGAACTCACCACTTATATTGGCATATTGGCAACCCATTCCATCTATGGTTAGTCTTTTTTTTTTTTTTTTGAGACAGAGTCTTGCTCAGTCGCCCAGGCTGGAGTGCAGTGGTGTGATATCGGCTCACTGCAAGCTCCACCTCCCGGGTTCACGCCATTCTCCTGCCTCAGCCTCCCGAGTAGCTGGGACTACAGGTGCCCGCGACCATGCCCAGCTAATTTTTTTTTGTATGTTTAGTAGAGACGGGGTTTCACCGTGTTAGCCAGAATGGTCTCGATCTCCTCATCTCGTGATCCACCCTCCTCGGCCTCCCAAAGTGCTGGGATTACAGGCGTGAGCCACCACGCCTGGCCTATGGTTAGTCTTAATCCCTAGAAAATGCCTCCTATGTTGAACCAGGATCTGCTTCTTCCTTCTAATTTCCTATTACTTCTAATTTTGCCATCTACAGCCACACCAAGTCCAACTCTTCTTTCCATATAATAGTGCTTCAAATAGTTGGATCTTTTAGAACAATGGGTGATGGTTTGCAGGAAGTCAATAAAATTAGGCCTACTAATAATACACAGCAGTAAGTCTACAGATCAATTATTCAAGAGAGTTGTTTGGTTATTTCAATGTTGGATAAATATAACTGGCTGTTTTAACTAATTTGCTATTCGCATAAGAACATATTGGTTAGGAACATGGACTTTAGATTTTTGTGAACATGGACTTTAGATTTGGGTTCGAATTCTAGTTCTGCCATTTAGAGACTATACAGCATTAGAAAATATATTATGATCTTAGTTTTCTCCTTTATGTAATGGGAGTAATAATAGCTTCCTATTTGTGAAGATTTAATACAGTAATATTTATAAAGCATATATTTCAGGGTCTATTAAACAGTAAATATTTATGAAACAGTAATTGCTATAACAGCTGGTCTGAAAAATTAGTCAACTAATTAATTCAGTACAAGCCTTGTGCTAGGAACTGGAATAATGGATGAATAAGATGTCATATTGCCCTCTAAGAAGACAACCAACATTAAAATGATATGTTAATTTGATGTGAGACTAGCAATAAAAACAACATGCTAAGAAAACACAGACAACAATATTTTTAGAGGACGTGATCTTGGATCTAGGCCTTGGAGAATCTAGTTTTCCAGGTGACAAAGTGGGGGTGGGAATGAAGGAACACTATAGGCAGAAGAAACGTTAAGAAGAGATTCACAGAGCTGCTATAGCCATTTTAAAACATGGCGCCAAAATTCTTTGTCACACCTTCTATCCATGAGAGGTGGAGTTTATGTCATCTGCCCTGAAATCTGAGTTCTGTGGCTGCTTGAGCATCAGAATACAGTGGAAGTAAAACTGAGTTGTTCCGAAGCCCAGTCCACTCCCTGTATCTTTGAAATACTCACACTTGGTACCCATTTAGCATGCTGAGAAGAAGCCAAGAAACCACAGGAAGAGGCCATGCATGTATAGCTGTTCCAACTGACAGACCCAGCTGAGATCTCAGCCACCAGCCAGCTCCAAATGCCAGCTACATGAATGCACCATCTCGGAAGTGGATCCTCCAGTCTCAGTCTAGCAGCCCCAGTGGAAGCTGCCTGAAATAGAGATGAACCTTCCCTGCTGAGCCCTGTCCAAATTGTAGATTCATGAGCTAAATAAATGATTGTTGCTGTTTTAAGCCATTAAATTTTGTGATTATTTGTTATGAAGCAATAGTTGAGAAAGTTGACAGACTGTTTACAGACTGACAGATGCTCTGACTTTGGAAAGAATATGAGATGCAAAGCAGAGAGTGGTGGAGGGGGCCTTTGATATATTCTGCCTGGAAGAAGATGAGGATTTGCTTTAAGTCAGAAGCATGGGGACACAGAGACATGAAGACCAATTATGAAACAGCAGTTTCAGACCGTCTCTACTACAGTATTTCCCAAGTGATAGTCCGAAAAAAATATTCTATGGTCACATAAGTTTCATGGCCACACCCAGAATATATTAACATATTAAAGAGTATTTCCAAATATATTTTGCCACCCATATACACTTTCGTTTCTGTGGAAGCCTAATAACATAGTGTGGTAATTGTATTCAGTGGGACCCCCTTTGAAAAATTCTACTCTATCTCCTCTAATAAGTTGAGTATTTCAGAACTCATCTTGTCTTCACTACTTTGAAGAAGTCTTAACTGCCCCAAAAGGTTAATGTACAACACACAAAAACCTCTCCCTTCTGGCCTAATTGTTGCTTCAGGACAATCTGATTTATAGACACCAGCACAGTCATGCAGAAGGGCTCAAGGGGAAAAGAAGGTTTATGTTTTCCAAGAATCAAATCAATACCCGCAACAGTTTGACTTCAGAACTCCCACACCTTTCAAGAAGACTTGTCGAGCACAATCTGTTTGCAGGATGGTGTGTCCCAGGCTAAACAATCCCCATAAATACATGTGCTTCATCTATTTTCCTTATTTGGGCCAGGTGGATTTTCTGAAATTTCTGTCAAACCTGTATGAATCTCTTACAGGTTCTGGACATGCAAAACCACATCTGCAACCTCAGCAAAGGTCAGTCTTAGAGGACAGAACGTGGTGGGGGTAAGTGAGTCACAGGTGTTTTCCATTCATTCAATGAACTGTCACTGAGCACTGGGTAGGGTACAGGTTACACAGCAGGAAATAAGACAGGTCCCTGACCTAATGAGACTTAGATTTCAGTAGTGAAGATAGGCAAAATCAAAGGAAGAAACAAATACACATGCCAAATACAGACAACTAACAAGCGCCCTGAAGGAAACTTACAAAATGTCAAAGCGGAGAATAAAGAAGAAATTGGAGCCTATTTTAGATGTGATGGTCAGGAAAGATGAATCTGAGAACATGACAGTGGAAGGTGAAGATGGAAAAGAGTATTCCCAGTAACTTTAGCAGCATTTATAGATGTGCCAGGTCAGTCGTACAAATCTTATAAGGTCTACTGAAGACCCACTTGGTTTAATGCTCTTGGTAGAGAAATAACAATCAATTTGTGGGGGGACCAGGTTTCTAATTGTTTTGTAAAGTGTTTTCATAGATTGGATTCTTCAGAAGCCGATTCTGACCGAAAAAAAAAAAAGTGCATGTGAAGTAATTTATTAGGAATAATTTCCAAGGAAAACAGAGAGTTGGAAATGTGGTAAAGGAAGAGAAGGAACCCAAGCAAAATCTCAGTGTATTAGTCTGTTTTCATGCAGCTGATAAAGACATACCCAAGACTGGGTAATTTATAAAGAAAAAGAGGCATCCGGGCACGTTGGCCCATGTCTGTAATCCCAGCACTTTGAGAGGCCGAGGCGGGCAGATTGCCCGAGGTCAGGAGTTCAAGACCAGCCTGGCCAATGTGGTGAAACCCCATCTCTACTTAAAATGCAAAAATCAGCTGGGCGTGGTGGCGGGCTCCTGTAATCCCAGCTACTCGGGAGGCTGAAGTAGAAGAATTGCTTGAACCCAGGAGACAGAGGTTGCAGTGAGCCGAGATCACACCACTACACTCCAGCATGGATGACAGAGCAAGACCCCATCTCAAAAAGAAAAGAAAAGGAAAAGAGGCTTAATGGACACACAGTTCCACGTGGCTGGGGAGGCCTCATAATCATGGCAGAAGAGCAAGGGATGTCTTACATGACAGCAGACAAGAGAGAATGAGAGCCAAGCAAAAGGGGTTTCCCCTGATAAAACCATCCGATCTCGTGAGATTTATTCACAACCACAAGAACAGTATGGGGGAACCACTCCCACGATTCAATTATCTCCCACCAGGTCTCTCCCACAAAATGTGGAAATTATGGGATCTACAATTCAAGATGAGATTTGGGTGGGGACACAGCCAAACCGTATCACTCAGTATTAAGTCAGTATCACAGAGAGGAACTTGGGCTCAGTCCCACAGGGGAACTTTCAGGACAGCATAGATCACACCCAAGTTGTTTCAATCAGAGGACAAGGGCGCGAGAGTATTTACCTTCCTGCACCCTTCAGCACTGGTCAAAAGCTGCTGCCAGTGTGATATAAATTCCCAGGCATTTCTGAACTTTGCAGGGAACAGGTGAAGCAGTCTCCAGCAATCTGAAGGCAACTTGCTGTCAGAGACACATTTGCTGGCTGATGCATGTGAGATTACCGTAGCCTTCAGTGTAGTCACAGATATCTTCTGCTCTGAAGGTATTTATCTATTTGTGTTTCAACTGAGTTTTCCAGTGTTTATTGCAGTCATTACTGCCTGTTAAGAGGCAATCAATACCTGGGTGAAACTCCAGTTATCACATTCCTAACCTGTCAATACCATCTCAGCATTACAGTCATTATGAAATCACTGCGCACTCTTAGCATATTCTAAGATAAAATCATCCTCAGCAGAGTTGTAAACAGACCCAAAACAATATGTTTTTTTAAATAATTTTTTGATTTTATAATTTTTTTATTTATTAAATAAAGACAAAGTCTCACTATGTTGCCCAGGCTAGTCTCAAACTCCTGAGCTCAAATAATCCTCCTGCCTCAGCCTCCCAAAGTGCTAGGATTACAGGTGTGAGTCATCATGCTTTGCCTAGAGCAATATGGTTTCTATGCATCAGAAGACTGTTTATTTGGGAGTCCACACTCAAAAAGAATCCAAACAAAATAGCAAGTCTATATAAAGTGTGCATTTTAAACATCTTAAAAATCATGTTACTGGGATAATTGAAAAACAATTTGCTATAGTGCATAGCATTGTGTTGTATATGACAGATACATACCCAGCAGCTGATTGGAGCAATTGGAGAGCACCAGAGAGGATAGAAATATACAGTCATAGAGATGACACACTGATATCCTATCAGGTAACGATTCTGGGTAACAGGTCTCAGTTATCTATTTTGGTGACTTCACTATCTACCATTAAGATTTTGGGGGGGAACTAAGATGCCTAAACTCTAGAAATATTATTAACCTAGAAATAAATCAGATAAATTATCTTCTACTGAAGCTATTTCTGATGGCAAATCTCAACCCAAATGTGATTTTCATCCCAAATAGGGAGTAAATCTACTTCTGGGACAAAGTGCTCTAGAATTTCCAGGTGTACAAATCCTTGTTTGCGGACAGAAGGGGAGGGTTTAGAAGCACAGAATAAATATGGAAGAAGACAACCTACCAGGCCCAGCACTGAGCAAGGTAGTGAGCATTAATGAAGAGAAAATTCAGTAAGAACCCTCCCCATCATAGAGCCTGTGAAGAAGAGAGATAACTTAATAAGCAATAGCAATGTCATACAGCGCAATTTACCTGAAACGGACAAGCCTACGGCAGGGTCATCTTTCCTCTTCTACAGGGATGGGTAAAGGGAAAAACTCCTGACATCAGTAAGAGTTGGCCTAAGGAGAAGAGTTGGATCAGTATTTGGTGCAGACGAAACAACAAAATGAAGGCTGAGTGTCAAGAGATTGTGATGGTATGGGTAGAGAAGGGCAATTTGAGTAACTAAAGCAGTCACCAAGGGCTGACCAATGGAGAAAAAAATGCCCGTGGTAGAAGGTGGTGAGAAGAGGGCAGCCTAGTAGGTGGGCAGAGGCCAGCTATGATAGTCCCTGGTGAAATTTGAATTATATCCTGAGGGTAAAAGATGGCCATTAGAGGACTTATTTTAGATAAATATTTTGGGAGGAAACCTCCTTATCTTTTTTTTTTATTTTTTATGTTATGTTATATTATTTATTTATTGAGACAAGGTCTTGCTCTGTCACCCAGGCTGGAGTACAGTGGTGCAATCTTGGTTCACTGCAACCTGTGCTTCCAGGGTTTAAGCAATTCTTGTGCCTCAGCCTCCCAAGTAGCTGGGACTACAGGCTTGCAGCATCACGCCTGGTTAATTTTTTGTATTTTAGTAGAGACAGGGTTTCACCATGTTGGCCAGGCTGGTCTTGAACTCCTAGCCTCAAATGATCCACCCATCTCAGCCTCCCAAAGTGCTAGGATTACAGGTGTGAGCCACAGAGCCCAGTCCTCCTTATCTTTATATTTAAACAAATGTAGGTACAGAGTAGAAAGGAAATTCACTTTTTTAAAAAGATAAAAATAGAAAATTCACAACTTAATGTGGGCTGTCACCAGTTTGACCCTTAGGTGCATTTTCCTGAGAAAGTTTCAGAAGCACAGCCTGGACATCAATTAGTCATCCTAAAGGGGAAGAACTGTCAGCACATTAAGGAATTTGGAAATCCTGAAAGACAGAGGCCAGATGCCAAATGTTTCACTGAAGCCTTACAATTCAATCTGGTGCAGTTGGACAGAGGGTCTGGCTTCCCAGGAGGAAAGTTAAATCCTGGGAAATCATATTCATATTTGTGCAAACCAAGCACACATTTAAACTAACATCCACTAATGTGGATCCACTAGCGACTAAGGCCTCAATATGTTTGAAAAAGAAATCAATCTACTTTGCATACTAAAAGTGAAAAATGAAGGTTTATTTTTTATTCAGTAAGTATTTATTAAGCTCCTACTATGGGCCCTGGCCCTGTTCTGGACACCTGGAATACATCAGTGAGGACCAGACTAAATCCCTGCCCTTATGGTGGACTTATATTCAGGAGGTTGGTGCTTTTTCTTCCCAGATGCTGAGACAAGAGCCAGAGAGGATGACAGACATCTATATACACCCTTTCATATATTCAGCTTTGGGATATTATTATCTTGGATAAAATGAGTTTTAAGGCTGTCAAAGTAGGCAGACTATCTAAAATTCACAAAGGGATTTTATCCTCAGCATCATTTTTAGCCTTCTAACTGGTTTCTAAACTTGCACTTCAGGCATTTTAAAGTTTGATAAATTCAGTCGCAGTGTTTGAAAAGCAGCTAACAATTTACAATCAAAGTGAAACCTTCCTTACCCCCTAGCCTACATGAGTCTCTCTGGCCTTGGACCACAGGCAGGAGTTGACTCAAGCTTGCATCTCACCCAGGGATATAGCCTGTCTCTTGTTAACTGTTGCATGATATGGAAGTATTGGGAGATTATTTTCTAAATTAGATTTTAAGTTCCTTCAGAGAATATGCCTTTCAAAGGCTTTTCTTCTGGTTTCCAAACAGCTGCACGGAGGCCTAGCATTCTCCCTCTCTGAATTTAGAAAACACAGGTCAGTAGAAAGTACTGAAATCAACACCAATAACGATGGCAATGATGATGATAATGCTAATAGTAATAGCAATAATCTTAATAGCATGTCACCTTTTTTTACAGCCTCTTACAGATTTCAATGGCTTCCACGTCTATTAGTTACTTAATTCTCACTCTAATCGCAGGCAGTGAGCTCATGGGCATTGTTAGTAATTATTACCCAGTAGTGGGTGGTAGAATGTTGATGGTGCAGATTTGATATAGGTTTGTGGGATCAACGCCAGTTTTTAAAACCAGATATTGAGTTTAAGGTCTTATCATTGTTTTTGGTCTTTTTTTCAAAAGTACGCAACACATGTTGCATACGTGTTGTTTTTGGTCTTTTTTTCAAAAGTATGCAACATATATTCACCGCTGAATTCACAGTAAGCAAAAAGAAAAAATCAAATAGCACAACAATCTAAAAATCCCATAATCTAGAGATAACCTCCTGTTTGACGAATAGTCTTTGAGATACTTCTTCATAAGTAGAGTTATAAATATGTGCATGTGTATTTCAAAGGAATCCATGACATTTACTCTTTTGTATATTCACTCGATATTTACTCTTTTCATTTAATCTATTGTTGACCTTTTCTATGACAAAAAGTGTGAATCTACACAATTTATTGACATACTAGGTTGATGAACCATAATTTATTGGACATTCATATTTTCAGCTTTTTCTATTATATATGTTACAACAAATATGGATAATTGTACAAATATACAATTATTATTTGTGCAATTATCCATTTATTTAGGATAATTTCTTGGAAGTGAAAGTTCTAGGTCAAAGAGCAGGAGTGTGTGTGTGTGATCAGCCATATTGGATATATAAAAGTAGAGCATCATATTTAAGACAGAAACAGAATACAAATATATACTTCTACTATTTATGAACATGCCCATCCCCCCCAGAGCCAGACCTAAAATGGACATTAATAAAAAAATACATTCATATTTCTTTGGCTTCTCTTCTTCCTTCCTTCCTGAATAATTTAGTCAAAAATCCATTTGGTAAGCCTGAATGAGGAAGGTGGCCCCATGGAGGATGAGAACCCAAGTGAGAAAAGCAGCCAAGTGAGATGTCAGCCCAGCAGGCTTGGAGAGTAGATAGATATTGGAGGGGGTGGCTGGTGAACAAGTAAGTAAATATTGAAGGATAATGGGAGCCAGGCTTCTCATTGTCACAGAAGGGAGTTACAAATACAGAAGAAAAAGGGAATGCTAGCATGAACCATGTGGTATTGA
This sequence comes from Symphalangus syndactylus, assembly GCF_028878055.3. Classification (NCBI taxonomy): domain Eukaryota; kingdom Metazoa; phylum Chordata; class Mammalia; order Primates; family Hylobatidae; genus Symphalangus; species Symphalangus syndactylus. The sequence goes on along the minus strand of NC_072429.2, from coordinate 129,530,321 downwards.
ATTAGATGCTGAGAGAGCCTGGAAGCCATGATACCCAACTAATCATGAACACATCTAGCACCTAGATCTTGGTTTCTAAATAACTTTCTCCATTATATAAAAAAGGACTCCTTAGAAAAATGAGTAATTCCAGGGCTGGTTAGGGAAAGTGTAAAATGAGTATAGAATATCTTGTTGTGTTATAAAATGCCCAAAATGCTCAAAGAATGATGGGGATCTACAGGATCCAGCTTGAATGGACTCCCACTGGCCAAATCTAAGACAATTTGAGTATCAAAATAAATAAGAATAATAATGGATGATATGTCATTAGATAAATTAAGAATCCATAACCTGACATAAATAAAAATACATAAATGAATAAATGGGAAAAATAGAAATGTCTTTCTTGCAACAGAATGCCAACTAATAGACATAGAAGAAATCATGAATTAGAAAACCACCATTTGGCAACTGTCATAGTAAAAAATAATTCAGGCAAGAACCATTAATGTGTGCTGAATAGTAGAGGAGTTAAAATTGAACAAGGAAGAAGATAGTCCTGAAGTATCTCTTCACAAAAATACTTATTAATTAGAAGGGCAAAAAGACTAACTTTACAGTGGAGAAGCCTGGCACCTTGATCAAGTGATAAAAGTGAACAACATCAGGAATGGTTCAAAGCAGCATTGCGTGCCACTTGATGAGATGCAGTAAGAGGATTCCAATGTCTCTTCCGTGAAATTCCTACCAAAGAAACATAACCTGAATCTAATCATCAGGATACATTAGGCACACTCAAATTGAAGGACATTCCACAAAATAAATGGCCCATAGTGCTAGAAAATGTTACTATTCAAGAAGCATCGATGAATCATAAGAAAACATTAGATATTGTAAATGCATTTTTCACTGTCAAAATCTTACAATGGGGAGAGGTAGAATATGGCCAAACAGAAGCCTACAGCAATTATTTCCCCAGCAGAAACACCAAATTGAACAACTCTCCATACAAAAAAGCACCTTTGTAAGAGCCAAAAATCAGGTGAGTGACAGTACCTGTTCTTAACATCATATTAAGGAAAGAAGCACTGAGGAGGTAGGAAAGACAGTCTTGAATTTCTTATACTACCCTACCCCAATGCCCTGGTAGTGCCTGTGTAGAATAGAGAGAAAATCTATGTGCTCGAGAAGGACAATCTGCGTGATTGTGAGACTTTGCATTGGAATTCAGTACTGCCCTGTCACAGCAGAAAGCAACATAGGGCAGAACTCAGCAGAGACCCATGGAGGGAGCATTTAGACTTAGACCAGCCCTAGCCAGAGGCAAATCAATCATCCCACTGGTCAGAACCTGAGTTCCATCAAGCCCTGCCGCCATGGGCTAAAGTGCTCTGGGGTTCTAAATAAACTTGAAAAGTGGTCTAAGCCACAAAGAATGCAATTCCTGGGCAAGTCCTGGTGCTGTATTGAGCTCAGAGCCAGTGGACTTGGGGTGCACATGACCTAGTGAGATACCATCTGGGGTGGCCAAGGGAGTGCTTGTATCACCCCTCCTTCAGCCCCAGGCAGCACATCTCACAGCTCCAGGATAGACTCCTTCCCTTCGCTTGATGAAAGGAGATGGGAGAGTAAAGAGGATTTTGTCTTGCAACTTAGATATCAGCTCAGCCACAGTAGAACAGGGCACCAGGCAGAATCCTGAGGCCCGCATTCCAGGCCCTAGTTCCTGGATGACATTTCTAGACTCACCCTAGGCCTGAAAGGAACCCTCCGACATGAAGGGAAGGACCCAGTTCTGGCAGGATTCATCACCTGCTGACTAAAGAGCCCTTGGGCCCTGAATAAACACCAGCAGTAGCCAGGCAGTACCCGCCACAGGCCTTCGGTGAGACTCAGAGCCGTGTTGGCTTCAGGTGTGACCCAGCACATTCCCAGAGGTGGTGGCTCTGGGGTTGGGTGGTGGGGGAGCAAGAAACCCCTTTTGTCTGAGGAAAGGAGAGGGAAGAGCAAAGGAGACTTTGTCTTATAGCTTGGGTACCAGCTTGGCCACTGTGCAGTGGAGCTCCAAGTGGGTTCTTAGGGTCCCCAGTTCCAGGCCTTGGCTCCTGGACAGTATTTCTAGACCTGCCCTGAATGGGAAGGGAGCCCACTACCTTGAAGGGAGAGACTCAGGCCTGGCAGCATTCATCACAAGCTGACTAAAGAGCCCTTGGGCCTTGAGTGAACACTGGTAGTAGCCAGGCAGTTTATGCCATGGCCCAAGGGTGGTGGTGGCTACCCAAGAGTGGTTACCCAAGACCACATGAGGAGAGACTCCTTCTGCTTGATGAAGAGGGAGGGAAGAGTGGGAAGGACTTTGTCTTGGTGGCTAGCATGCCAGCTTAGCCACAGTAAAAAAGAACACCAGGTATATTTCCAAGATTCTCAACTGTAGGCTCTGGCTCCTGGACAGTATTTCTGGACCTGCACCAAGATCGGGAGAGCTCGCTGCCCTGAATGCAAGGACACAAGACTGGTTGGATTTTCTACTTGCTTATTGTGGAACCCTTAGGCCTTAAGTGAATACAGGCAGTAGTCAGGCACTGGTCACTGCAAGTCTTGGGCAAGATCCAGTGCTCTGCTGGCTTCCAGTGTGTCCCAGTGGTGGTGGCCACAGGGGTACTGGTGTCATGCCAGCCAAGTGTCAGCTGGTAACACCTCCAGGCAGCTCAGCAAACCATCTGTTTGGGGCAAAGCAAGGGAAGAGAACAAGAGTCTTTTCCTGGTAATCCAGGGATTTCTCTTGGATGTTACCCAAGACCACCAAGATGGTACCTCTGTGAGTCTCAAAAGTCACCATGTTACTGGGCTTGAGGTTCCCCCTAATGCAGATATAGCTGCAGTAACCAAACACTTAGATTAGAACACCCAAAGTCACTTCAGGTACCTGGAAGGCCTTCCCAAGAAGGACAAATAAAAACAAGCCCAGGCTGTGAAGACTATAACGAATACCTAATTCTAATTCTCTAATACCTATCTCTAATTCAGCAAGAGAATGTAACAATTAGAAATATATATGCACCCAACACTGGAGCACCCTGATTTATAAAGCAAATATTATTAGCACTAAAGAGAGAGACAGACTCCAATACAAAATAGCTAGAAACTTCCACGTCCCACTTTTAGCATTGGACAGATCATCCAGATAGAAAAACAACAAAGAAACATTGAACTTAATCTGTGCTATAGGCCAGATGGATCTAATAGATATTTACAGAACGTTTTATCCAATGGCTGCAGAATACAGACTATTCTCCTTAGTGCATGGATCATTCTCAAGAATAAACAATAGGCTGGGCTACAAAACAACTCAAAAAATTCAACCTATCTTCACAACTAAAAGAACTAGGGAACCAAGAACAAACCAACCCCAGAGCTAGCAGAAGACAAGAAATAACCAAAATCAGAGCTAAACTGAAAGAGATTGAGACACACCCACACAAAAATCAAAAGATAAACAAATCCACAAATTGGCTTTTTGAAAAAAGTTATAAAATAGATAAGATGACTAGATAGACTAATAAATAAGAAAAGACAGAAAATCCAAATAAACACAATTAGAGAAGATTCAAATAAACACAATTATGTGCGACAAAGGGGATAGTACCACTGATCCACAAAAATACCAATAACCATCAGAGACACTTATAAACACCTCTATTCACATAAACTAGAAGATCTAGAAGACATGAATAAATTCCTGGACAACATATATCCTCTCAAGACTGTGCCAGGAAGAAATTGAATCCCTGAACAGACCAATAATGATCTCTGAAATTGAATCAGTAATAAATAGCCTACCAACCAAAAAAGCCTAGGGCTAGATGAATTTACACCCAAATTGTACCAGATGTACAAAGAACAGCTAGTACCATTCCTACTGAACCTATTCCAAAAAATCGAGGAGGAAGGACTCTACCATAATTCATTGTTTGAGGCCGGCATCATACTGATACCAAACCCTGGCAGAGACACAACAAAAAAAGAAAACTTCAGGTCAGTATTCTTGATGAACATTGATGCAAAAATTCTCAACAAAATACTGGCAAACTAAATCCAGCAGCACATTAAAAAGGATGGTTCAACATATGCAAATCCATCACTTAACAGAATGAAGGACAAAAACTATATTATCATTTCAATTGATGCTGAATGGATGTTGAAAAGCATTCAACATCCTGTCATGATAAAAACTCTCAAAAAACTGGGTATAGAAAGAACATACCTCAACACAATAAAAGCCATATACAACAGACCCACAGATAATATTATATTGAATGGGGAAAAACTGAAAGCCTTTCTTCTAAGATCTGGAACAAGACAAGGATGCCCACTTTCACCACGTTATTCAATATAGTACTGGAAGTCCTAGCTAGAGCAATCAGACAAGTAAAAGAAATAAAGCGCATCCCAAATGGAAAGGAAGAAGTCAAATTATCCCTGTTTGCAGATTATATGATCTTATCTTTAGAAAAACCTAAGGACTCTACGAAGAACTATTTGAACTGATAAATAAGGGGAGGGGGCTAAGATGGCAGAATAGAAGCAGCTCTTGTGTGCTGCTCTCATAGAGAGGAAACAAAAGGGCTAGTGAACACTGACCCTGTAGGCAGATTAGTTGAGAAACCATGTCAGGATCTGTCAAGGCAGCAGGGGGACACAGAGAACAGAGAGGAGCGAAGGTCTTGACATGGTTTCTCCTCATTGAGGAGCCAGAGAACCTCTCCAATAAGGGAAAGGATGAGTGAGTGACAGCCCCCAGGAGAATTCATGCTCTACACAGAGACCTATGCAAGACTGGGAATGGCAGAATCCCCGTGGCCCCACCGCCCCCAGAACTGTGCTTCTAGACTGAAGAAAAGAGCCACGCAGGTGTTTTGCGGGGCCCAAACACCTTTACAAGCCTTGGGCCCTGGAGCAGACCAGCACCAGTGCCATAGCTCTGACAGAGACCACAGTTGTGGTGCCTGGGGGCAATAAGATTGCTCCATTCTCCCTCACCAGACGGGACTGGTGGCTTCTGACCCAGTGGTCTGCTTTGGCCTGAACTCAGCTGGCCACTCTACCTACTTCTGCTACTGGTAGCCAGGCAGGCAACGCTTACTAGAACTTACAGCCCAGCAGCCCTGCTTTTGTGTGAACTCAGCTGGAAGGTGCAGCCTCCTGTGGTACCAAATAGCACCAGGATGGCGGGCACATGACTCCACCCACCCCCACCACGGGTACCCAGGTGGGCAATGCTTGCTAGAGCTTCTGGCCCAGTGGTCCTGCTCTGTGTGAATTCAGCCAGCAGGCGCAGTCTCCTGTTGTTCTGGGAAACGCCTGAATGGCAAGGCAGGTGACCCCACTAGAGAGCTTCCAGCCCAGTGGTCCTGCTTCTCTCTGAACTCTGCGAGCAGGCACAACCCCATGTTTCCTTGGGAAGCACACAGATAGCATATTAGGGCCAATCCAGCAAGGATACGGCCTGTCTGCCAACTGCAGCCCCTGCCTGAGGGAGGCCCTTGGACCAGAGCACCCGAGAAAAGAAATACAGGCATTAGAGATAGTAATCAGAGGGGGCTCCTCCATGACTTTGGGTCAGACCGGAACTGAAGCCAGTCAGAGTCAACTGAACCCACCTTTTACCATAATCAAACCCTGAATGGCATCAAAAAAGATAAAAACAAAAAACAAACGAACAAAAATACCCATCCAAAAAACAGTAGCTTCAAAGACTGAAGGAACATCAGCCCACACAGATGAAAAAGAACCAGCACAAGAATTCTGGCAACTCAAAAAACCAGAGTGTCTTCTTGTTACTGGCAACTCAAAAGCCAGTGTGTCTTCAAACAATTGCAGTAGTTCCCCAGCAATGGTTCTTAAACAGGTTGAAATGGCTGAAATGACAGAAATAGAATTCAGAATCTGAATACGTACAAAGATCATTGACATTCAGGAGAAAGGAAAAACCCAATAGAAGGATGCTACAGAATGCAATGAAATGATACAGGAGATGAATGGCGAAATGGCCATTTTAAGAAAGAACTAAACTGAGCTGATAGAGCTAAAAAAAAACTCACTTCAATAATCTCAGAATACAATCACAATCAGAGGTTTTGGGACTTAGACTGGCTTCCTTGCTTCTCAGCTTGCAGATGGCCTATCATGGGACTTCGCTTTGTGATGGTGGGAGTCAATACTTAATAAACTCCCTTTTATATATACATCTATCCTATTAGTTCTGTCCCTCTAAAGAACCCTAATACATAGGATATCCTGAAATATGTTTTCCAAGTTACTTACACTCTCCCCATTTCTTTCAGGGACATCAGTGAGTCGTAGATTTGGTCTCTTTACATCTCATATTTCTCAGAGGTTTTGTTCACTCCTTTTCATTCTTTTTCCCTCTTCTTTTCTGTCGTATATCAGAAATCTAGTCTTCAAGCTCTGAAATTCTTTCCTCAGCTTGGTCTATTCTGCTATTAATACTTGTGGTTGTCTCACGAAATTCTTATAGTGTGTTTTTCAGCTCTATCTAGGCGGTTACAGTCTTTTCTATACTGGCTATTTTTTCAGCTCCTGTATTGTTTTATTGTGATTCTTCGCATGGATTAGGTTTCAATGTACTCCTGCATCTCAGTGATATTCATATCATCCATATTTTGAATTTTATTTCTGTCATTTCAGCCATCTCAGCCCGGCTCAGAGCCCTTGCTGGAGAGGTGGTGTGGTTGTTTGTAGGAAAGAAGGCACTCTGGCTTTTTGAGTTGTCAGAGTTCTCGCCTTGGTTCTTTCTCATCTTTCTGGGCTGTTTCTTTGATCTTTGAAGTTGCTAACCTTTGGATAGTTCCCCCCCACCCTTTTTTCCTATTTGATGACCTCGAATGTTTGATTGTGGGATAAGGTAGATTCAGCCAACCGGCATCATTTCTGGAAGTTTTAATGCGCTAACACTCAGCTTCTAACTCCTGGACCATGTGCTCTAACTCTGGGAGACTTGTGTCAGGCCGCAACTTTGTTCTATTGCTCCTGAAGTTTAGGAATCCACTGCTGTAGTAAGAGAATGAGGTGCTCCAGGACTTGGTCACTACACTCCAATGGATGGTACCAGCCAAAGTATTTCATAGTGCAGTGGCAACATGATCCATCCTCCTTCACACATGCCAGCAGCAGTGGCAGCGCGGTGGGGTGCATACTCATCAGCTGTGGCTAGTGATGCTGGGGTACCTGCCTCCATGTGAGCATTCACTACAAGCCACTGTCCTTTAACTATCTTCACACCATGTTGTTACAGAACAGATTACCATTATTGGCTGAATGAATTCCTTCCTCAGAGTCTTATGGGTACAAATGACATAAAGCAGTGCCTCCTGACTAATGGTTGGGTCAAGATATTAATCCTCTTGGCTCTAAGGCAACAAGGAAAGGCCTGGGGCTGTTGGAGCCCTGGAGTTACTCACTTTCTTCTGGGGTCAGCTTAGTCAGTTCACAGCAGGGTCTGTTTCATGAGGCTAGGAAGATTTTAGGAAGACCTGACTTAAAGGACTGGCTTAAGAGAAGCCAAAGAGTCAAACATGTCAATATTTCTACTTCTCAAAAGGCTGGTTCTCTTACACAGTAGACATCTGATTGATTGTTTTGATTTGATTGTGGTGTTGGTGTTTACCTTCCCAATACCTTTCTCTGGTTTTCTGATCATGACATCAATTTCTCTAAGATACCCCCTCCCACCACTCCATGTGTTCTGAAGGAGCTCTCATCTACAGCATCCTCTCTTTCAGGCCACTGGGGTGGGCTTCTGCTTTGGATCTGCCCAGTCCTTGTATTTCAGACATTTGGCAACTTTGATTGCTTCAAGAGACAGTCACATGACTAAGCAAGGCCAGATATCTTTCATGGGATGTTTCCTGAACACTCAGGGAAGGACGTTTTCCCTTTCAACTAGGTTCCTAGGTTAGAATGGTGTTGGACTAGAACTGCTGGCAGCCATTTTCCCCGCCACATGGAGGAACCCACACTGTGGAGGAGAGAACAAGGCCCCTGCACAGGGAGCAGCGGAGCTGAGAGGGAAAAGGGGGAGGGCAGTGGAAGAGATGGAGCCCTGAAGAGAGTTCGGCTCTTGCCTGATGTTATATCTACCCACATCCCATTATCAGAAGAATTTCTCCTCTCCAGTTCTCATGTTTCATGCCTCCTTTGAAAAATCCCACCACAGAACCACATCTGACTTCCTTCTCCACCCTTTGTTTTCTCTTCCCCAGCATTTGACTGGTGAGGTGGGAGGGGACTCATAGCTATTATTACAAGTCTCTCTAATTGGCAGGATTGAAGTGCTAACAGTTACTATTTTCACGTGATCTCCCCTTCTCTGAAACTTCCTGCCCACAGAGCAGAGATGGTCTTCTCACATTCTCACCTCCATGAGTGTATGAACTACTTTCCTGTCTGTCTTTTCTTCAAAACCAGAGACCCAATTTATCTTTGTAACCCTAGCATTTACCACAGTGGTGCTTATATATGTAGGTACTCAATAAATAATTGAGTTCAATGAACCAAAGAATGCAGGAATTGCCTTGGGTGCCTTTCAACACTGTACTCATGCTCTCAGGAGAACATGAGTATTTTTGTGGTGAATTTGTTTGTACCATGCCTTCATGGACTCATCTGAAGGGCAATTTGCTATATCTGGAAAAGTCTCAAGAACAAAGAAGCAAGGTTTCACAGCAGGACAGAACTCTAACCAGAGCTCCAATCCATTTAGCAAATAATGTGTTTACGTGCCTCCTTAGTGTGAATGCTGAGCTAGAAATACCCTAGGCTCCCAAGCACCTAGGATAATTCATTTTTTCTTATAAAGTGAATTTCACCTTGAAATGGATTTACTTATTCTGATTAGCTAAGGCTTTTTGAGTGTTCTGCCCTTCCTTTGATGTATGCGTTGAAATTATCTCCTACCAATATATGTATTGATGATTAATTCACAGTGCATTGGGAGCCTTTGGCTTATTCATGTTTGGTCAAATTTCTAGCTATTCTATTATTCTATTACATTTTCAATCAATTACTGATTTATTATTTTTAAAATAGCACATATCTAGTTTTCCTGATCAGCACTTCTGGAAGTCTCCTCTGCAGTTTGTCTTGTCTTTAGGCGGATGCAGACAGTCTCAGTGGTGTCTGGGCAGGACAGAATGTTTGTATGCAAAGCAGAATGAGGGAACAAAGGCCCTGCATCTCATTAAGTAATGGGACGTGAGCAGCGCAGTATCCAATTTGGCCATCGCACAGTGATATACGAGTTGTAAACTCGCAAAGAACCCTTCATTTAATCTGCAAGAGAGAGACAACTCAAACAGAGGAAAAAGACCTGCATTTATTGGAAATGTAACTCGCCACCATGTTAGCATCAAACACCAACTATTCTACCAAGGATCAAAGCAGAAATTGCTGGGTGCTGAGGGAAAAAGATAGGAGTCTGGGAGCCCAGGGACTTGGGTTCTTTTATGCTCTGCTGTTAGTTCACAGGGTGATATGATTTGGATATTTGTCACCTCCGAATCTCCTGTTGAAATTTGACTTCCTGTGTTGGAGGTGGGGCCTAGTAGTAGGAGGTGTTTTGGTCTTGAAGGGGGATCCCTCATGAATGGCTTTGTGCCATCCCCATGGTAATGAGTTCTTGCTCTGAGTTCATGTGAGATCTAACCATTTAAAAATGTGTGGCACCTCCCACCACTTCTCTCTTGCTCTCACTCTCGATGTATAATACATCAGCTCCCCCTTTGCCTTCTGCCATGATTGTAAGCTTCCTGAGGCCCTTTCCAGAAGCAGATGCTGGCACCATGCTTCCTGTCCAGCCTGCAGAACTGTGAGCCAATTAAACTTCTTTTCTTTCTAAATTACCCAGCCTGAGGTATTCCTTTATAGCAACACAAGAACAGACTAACACACAGGGAGATACTTCGAATCTTTTCTGGTCCTCAGTTTGCTCGTATGTAAAATGAGAAGAGGCTGGAAAAGAGGAACAATCATACCAAATGATCTCTAAAATCTCTCCTGTGACAGCCCGTGAACATGTGGATTAATGGCCTCATACTTTCCAAGTCTCTGGCTTTCCTGGGACCTTAAAGGTGCAGGGCAGTCCTCCTGGCTTCCCCATTTGGACTGCTCCTCTTTTCCCCCACAGTGGTTCTTTTACATGCCTTGTGTATCAGTCTGTTTTCACACTGCTATAAAGAAATACCCCAGACTGGGTAATTTATAAAGCAAACAGGTTGAATTGACTCACAGTTACACATGGCTTGGGAGGCCTCAGGAAAGTTACAATCATGGTGGAAGGGAAAGCAGGCACCTTCCTCACAAGGCAGCAGGAGAGAAAGCATGTGAAAGAGGAACTGTCAAACACATAAAACCAACAGATCTCATTAGAACTCACTCACTGTCATGAGAATTGCATGAGAGATGCTGCTCCCATGATCCAATCACCTCCCTCCCTTGACACTGGGGGATTGCAGGCCCCTCCCTCAACAGGTGGGGATTACAATTTGAGATGAGATTTGGGTGGGGACACAGAGCCAAAGCATATCATCTTGCTTTCTTCCCAAGCCTCCTATACTCTATCCTCTTACCCCTCACTTAGAAGATGCCCTTGCATCCACTGCACAGAGGAGCCAAAAGCCATCAAGTGGGAATTCCCCAACATCCCAATCCCAGCCCTACACAAAAACCTGCCTCCATCCTTTGCTTGCCACCTACCCTCCTGGCCCCAAAGAGGCTCCTCATAGGACTCCCTCTGGTCTGAGAAAAATCCTAGCATGAATCCAGCCTCCCAGCTCCACAGGTACCTTGGAATATTGATGATGATTTCTCTCGATCTCTCTCTCTCTGTCCTCTCTCAATCTCTCCTCATCCTCATCGTTATCCCCTCCTTTCCTACTTGCCCCTTCCCTTCAGCTTTAAACACACTCAACTCTCCTTTATCTCAGCACAAGCCCTCTTTGAGCTCACAGCACCCTCACAGGTACAGACTCATCCTTCTCATTCCTTTCACAGTCAAGCATCTGAAACGAGTTGTCTACACTTCCTGTACACACTTCCTCAACCTCACCTGGTACCTCAACCCCCTACAACTGAACTTCTTCCCTCTTCACTCCACAGACACCACTCGAACAATGATCTTTTTGTTGCCAAACCCAAGTGACACTTTTCATTACCCATCCCATTTGTCCAGGCTATAATTGTAGTACTGTAAAATGCTCCCTTGTCCCTGAAATCCTCCTTCCTTCACTTTGGTAACATTGGGTTGATATTGTTTTTCCTCCTTCCAGAGAGTCTCCTATAATCCTCCCTCCAGCCTGGGCAAGAAGCTTGTAATAGGGTTCTGCAGAAAAACAAGCAAGAGAGAAAGAAAGAATAGGAATTGGCTCACATCATGTGGAGGCTAACAAGTCTCAAGAGATGCAGGATGCAGGGTGAATAGGCAATTTGGAGAACCAGGAGAGCCAATGGAATAGTTCCAGTTCAAGCCCAAAGTGCTGAGAACCAGGAGTACCAATGGTGTAGTTCTAGTCCAAAGGACAGCAGGCTCAAGACCCAGGAAGAGCCTGTTTCAACTTGATGTCAAAGGCAGAAAAAAACAATGTCCCAGTTCAAAGGCAGTCAGACAGGAGAAATTGTCTCTTATTCAGGGGAGAGTCAATCAGCACTTTTGTTCTATTCAGGCCACTGACTGATAGGATGAGGCCCATTGCCATTAGGGAGGGCAATCTGCTTTCTCAGTCTGCCAATTTAAACATTAATCTCACCCAAACACACCCTCACAAGAACACCTAATAACATGTGACTAAATACCTGGGCACCCCATGACCCAGTCAAGCTGACACATAAAATTAGTCATCACAGTGCTGTCCTTTGAATACACCTCTTTCACCGTTTTTATTATTATGGATTGTCATTGTTTCCTTACCTAGGTCTTTCACTAGAATCTCAATGTCTTCAGGACAGTGAATATTTCTACTCTGCATTTCTGTCTTCCTTGTACAGTGACTGGCCTATAGAAGGCTCTCAATATATGCTTTGAATAAATGAATGGAAGAGTCTAAAGGACAGGCCTTACTTTGGTTATAATCACTTAAAAATCCTTGTAGTCTTACTGCATCAATAAGATCATCTCAATTTAATAATATTCAACACTAATTCAATGAATACTGTAAGCCAGGTACTGTTCCTAGTAATTTATATAATTTGCATAGAAATTTTGAGGTAGACATTGTTATTACCCCCTCCCCCATTTACAACCTCAGAAACTAAGGCATAGAGAGGTTAGGTGAACTGCTCAAAGTGACCCTGCTAATAAATGACAGAGCTCTGCTTAGCAAAAATCATCCTGCCTTACCCCAGAGTCCTTTCTCCTTCTCCAGGAACTTACTTGGGAGTGTTTCTTCCCAGGTCATCTTTACCAAAAAATTGGAAGGTTGAGAGGCCTATAGGAAATGCTGTAGTTTCATCGGGGCATTACTATGTGCCTCAGTTTCCACAGTGCAACACTCCCTTTAATCCTTTCCCAGGAAAAGAAGTGATGAATCTGTTTGGTGCATTTATGAGCAAGAAGCACTGAGCAAGATACATGAGTATTTTTGGTTCTCTCTTCCCTCCCCTCCCCGCTCTAACCTGCCCTGTATTATTCTCCCAGCTCCCTCTGCCTTAGGGTAAACATTCAGGGCAGTTGCTACCTCAGAGGTTGGAATGGGACAAGGCATGTATTTGTCCACCTGCTTCATCTATGGCCTGGTGGTAAGTTCAGTTCAAGGGGAAAACACTGCAGGCCATTTGAGCCTTGGGTCCACGCCCCCTCCTCAAATAAGCATTACCAGTGTTAAAGTTAATTATTTTGATTCATATATAACTCTAGTGCCCATTTATCATTTGTATGGGAAATCAGAGCAGATGGGATGTGATTGATATCCCCTTCAGACTCCATCAGAATTCAAGTGGGGTATATTGCATCTATTCTGTAATTCATATTTTATAAGCCAAGTGCTACCTATTGTTGATTCTCAACCTTTACCAACACGAAGAAGCCTTTTTAATATCAAAACTCATCACAAACACCCACATGAGAATAATCGCACTTTTGAATCTATTAGCAATTCAAATAAATAAAGAAGGACTATGAATTCAAAAATCTTTCTGGATTCATTTGCATGTGATTATATGCAACAACATCTATATTCAATTGAAAGATGCTTATGTGAACTTGACACGTAGTAAGTACTCAATACATACTTGGTTATTTAACAAATAAATGACCATACACATGATGCTTTATCAGGTTTAATGATGAGGTTTGGTGCACAATGGACCTGCAGCAACCTTATGCATAATATAAGATATGCATGGTCTTGGACCCTTGAACATCAGCATATAGATGTGCAGGTATACATGTTATGGTTCTAAATGAGCCTGACTTTGTTGTTCATGGCCATTGTATCTGGAGAACCTCAGGGTTCTCCAGAGAAACAGAATGAACAGGAAACGTGTGTGTGTGTGTGTGTGTGTGTGTGTGTGTGTGTGTGTGTGTGTAAAGAGAGAGGGCCAAGGAGAGGGATAGAGATTTATTTTAAAGAATTATCTAAAGTGATTGTGGGGCTGGCAAGTCCAAAATGTGTAGGGCCAGCTGGCAGGCTGGAAACTCAGAAAGGAAACTCAATCCTGAGGCAGCATTATTTTTTCTTCTCTGGGAAACCTGAGTTTTTGCTGCGAAGGCCTTCAACTGATTGAATGAGGCCCACTCACATTATGGAAAGTAATCTCCTTCACTTAAAGTCAACTGATTGTAGGTATTCACCATTTCCATAAAATACCTTCCCAGCCAGTTGCAGTGGCTCATGCCTATAATCCCAGCACTTTGGGAGGCTGACACAGGTGGATCATCTGAGGTCAGGAGTTTGAGACCAGCCTGGCCAACATGGTGACACCCTATCTCTACTAAAAATACAAAAATTAGCTGAGCGTGGTGGGAGGTGCCTGTAATCCCAGCTACTCAGGAGGCTGAGGCAGGAAAATCATTTGAACCCAGAAGGTGGAGGTTGCAGTGAGCCAAGATCATGCCATTGCACTCCAGCATGGGAGTACAAGAGCAAAACTCCATCTTTAAAAAAAAAAAAAAAAAACCTTCCCAACACCTAGATTAATATTTTACTACATAACTGGCACTATAGCCTAGCCAAGTTGACACATAAAATTAACCTTCACAGGCTGGGCACGGTGGCTCACGCCTATAATCCCAGCACTTTGGGAGGCCGAGGTGGGTGGATCACGAGGTCAGGAGTTCGAGACCAGCTTGACCAACATGGTGAAACCCCATCTCTACTAAAAATACAAAAATTAGCTGGGTGTGGTGGTGCATGCCTGTAATCCCAGCTACTCAGCAGGCTGAGGCAGGAGAATCGCTTGAACCTGGGAATTGGAGGTTGCAGTGAGTTGAGATGGGGCCACTGCACACCAACCTGGGCAACAGAGCAAGACGCTGTCTCAAAAACAAACAAAAAAAATAACCTTCACAGACATTTTTCCTCATTACTTTATACATAATACATAGGCTTAATACTTAATGTATATGTCCATGAAGGAAGTTAGAAGCTACTTGAGCTACTTGTAATATCTCAAAAAGACTGGCAAGCATGTCCCACATTTTCTGATTAAAAGAGTCATTTTCTCTTTTTTCCGAAGTTATATCTCCACTTAGCAAGTAGTTATTTCATACAAAAACAAAAAAAGTATAATTTAATAAATGTGCTGTATTAAAAGATTATTTGAAACATGCAGTTCACTGTGGGAAAATATTTACAGGTGTCTTTGGTGGGAAAAAATTTTGGCATTAATCCAACACATTATGAATTCATAAAGGTTTCTGATTTGTGCAGTACAGTGTTAAAGCCTTTGATGAAACTCAAAATTCAAATTCACTAAGCAGTTCCATGCCCAGCATCTACTAGTTCTATCTGCAAGAGGTAATCCATAGTTTTCTCAGACAACATGTGAACAGGAATTCTCCCATACTGCAAGCATCCAAGCACAGTGGGGCTCATTGTCTCCTTACCCTTGACTTGTTCTACCTCCCCACTTCCTAGTCTGTGGATTCCCCACTTCACAGACCCAGCATCCACCCTAACTTCACTCCCCAATCCCAACCCCCACGGACTGACTTCTCCAAGCCACTCAATACCACAAGTCAATGCCACTGTGGTGTCTTTAAGGCAAAATGGCTGTCCATATTCTCCATCAGACCTTCCCCACCCGATCCCTGACTCCAGGAAAGGTGTTCTCAGCTGCCTGTCCTGGATCTGCCTTACTCAAGCTGGGTGCCAGGCACAACTCACGACAGATGGTTACGTAAATTCATCTCTGCTGCTCCTTGTTCAGGAGCAGGGAGCTGTCTGAGTAAGAGGCAACTGTACTCCACAGCAACACCAGCTATTAGAGGGTCTGTCTCACGCCTCTTGGCTTGGGCTCCTGGCTGACATTCCTTCCTCATAGTTGATATTTTCTTTGTCCATCCCCACCAGCAGCCACATTGGCCTCTCATGCTTATGTATATATGACGTTTAAGCAAACGTATAAAAGAGTAACTAATTTTGAGCACTTATTTTCTGCCATGGAGTAAGACATGAACTCTATATGCTTTATCATCACCTGATTAAATCGTTACAATAACTCAATAAGGCAGTGGTTATTATTTTCTTCCACTTCGTAGATGAGGCACTGATGCTCAGACAGCAGAGAGCGCCTACACATGTGCTGTGAGGCTTGTGTCCAGATGATCTTCTTTGCACTCTTATGGAGTTCACTTTAGACTAAACTCACCTAAGCCCTGTGCAGTTAGAGCTGCAGGTGATGGACAAGGTCACGGGGTCTGATGGCACACTGCCTAGGTTTGGATCCAACCCTCACCAATGACCAGTTGAATGACTTTCCTGGATTCCCTAGGTCTCCATTGCCACATCTGTGAAATGGGGATAACAACAAAACTTGCCTTCTAGAGTAGTCGGGAAACACAGTGGGTGCCAGGTTGCTGGCACTGCATCACATTTGCCTGATTACACTGCCCTTTCAACAGAGCCCCAGGCTAATAAAACTAACCAAAGGGATCACCTGTTTTACATGGTAGACATTTGACACTAGGTAGAAGAAATGTTGGTTGTTGGGATGAGAGAAGTCAGGACATTTGTTCTGCTCATGGGGCACGACAGAGCCTGGCATAAGGGGGTGTGCTAAGAACGGCAAAAATCTGGTCTACCAAACAAACACAGGGTGGGCAAACAGTTGGCAAGAGGGAAGGGATAGATAAGGGAGAAATTATGCATGATGAACCAACAGATAGCGTAATGGATGGCAGAACCAATTCTGATGCCTGATTGTCTGACATAAGCCCTGACGCCATCACATCTGAATGATATGTGTTTGGCAAATTGTATAATGTCTTTTTGATTCAGTTTGCTCATCTATAAAATGAAAGTAAGAATATTGCTGACCACCAACCATTATTGTGAGAATTAAGTAAGAATACAAAAACACTTAGATAAGTGTCTGGTTAGATCACTATTATTATAATGTATTGTATCCTGTTGCTGCTGTGATGAGTTATCATAAACACAGTGGCTGAAAACAATACCAATTAATTCTCTTACAAGTTCTAGAAGTCAGAAGTCTGAAACCAGTCTCACTGGGCTAAAGTTAAGGTATTTCCAGGGCTGCTTTCTTCTTTAAGCTCTGAAGGGAAGGAATTGGTTTCCTTGCCTTTTCCTAGCTTCTAGTGGCCGCCTGTATATCTTGGCTTGTGGCCCCTTTCTCTGCCTTCAAAATATATCACTCCAATCTCTGCTTCCATCATTACATCACCTTCTCTTCCTCTGCTTATCTCCCACTGCACCCCTCTCATAAGGACACCATCATTCTATTTAGGGTCCATTCAGGTAATCCAAGATGATCTGCCCATTTCAAGATCTTTAACCCAATTATATCTGCAAAGACTCTTTGCTATCTATATAAGTAACATTCACAGCTGATAGGGTTAAAATATGAACATTTTGGGAGAGGGGCATCATTCAGCTGATGATACAGATTAATAATTCTAGTGGGTGGATAACAGAGATGGGGAATCTGAGGTGCATGACAAAGTAGAGATTGGTATGTATTGAGAGTGCTATTAATAGTTACATTCATGATCCTGGGTCTTCGGGAAGATTAAGCAAGATATTATCTGCCTGACACAGAGTCAGTTCTCAAAAACCATCAACTGTGAGTGTTATCATGGTAGTTCCTTAGTCTTCAAAATCCCACTCTGAGTAGTGTGGTAGTTGTATTCCCAACATTATTTCATCGCTCATCTCTCTCTCACTGCATAGCCCATGATTTGAGTAGCACTGACCCCAGCTGCTTGCTGGGCTGAAAATGATCTGAATGCCAGCACTGATCCTGTCAGCTAAGATGGTCCAACCCAAGCTGAGAAAGCTGCTACATGTAGGTATCTTGATACATAAAGGAAGCCAGCGTAAAGATGAAGCCAACAGAGAAGATAGGATGGGAATAAAATTATGCAGAGGAGTGGAGCCAGACCCCTGATCAAACTATATCTGAAGTCTTACCTCTAGAATTTTTAGTCATCTAATGCAATGTTTCTTTTATTATGAAGCCATTTGGAACTGGATTTTCCTTTCCTTGTCACATAAAGTATCATGGAGAAAAGTAGATATTGCCGACCTCAGTTTATAGCTGAGAAAATTGAGGCTTGGAGGGATGGGTGACTTGTCAAGCTTAGATAACTAGTACAGGACATCATGAGGCTTCAACCCAGGCCTGAGTGACTCCATAGCCAATACAGTCTCCCCCCGCAAAGTACTGTGCAGTGGCAGCTTCCTAATCATCTTCCTCTCCGGTTGACAGTATACTGGGGGTTGTCTGAGGGATACCAACAGGAGGTCAGATCGTCCCACCTGTGGAGGGAGCCACACAGAGGCTGAAACCATGTAGCACCAAATGAAGATCACATCTGCAACACCTCAACCCAGCACCATAGACACAGGAAGAATGAAGGACCCCAGAGACTGTGTTGCCTGGTACATATCTGACATCCTCCTTCCCACATTGACTCTCCTTCAATGATAATTACTTGAGAACTATTGCCCCTTGGCTCCTCATGAAAGCAATCTCAGCTGCATTTTAATTATCTCCAAACAAGATGTTGTAGTAAAAGCTCAAGAGAAGTAGAAAGTAAATGGGCTATTTTTGAGTGATCTAGCAAGTGCCGTGAATTGCTCTAAGCAACTGCTTATGCTGTGTCATTTAATCACCATAACCCTGTGAGTAGTATAATAATGCTCACTGGTCTCATGGGGAAACTGAGGCACTATAGGTTTAGGTCACTCTCCCAGCTGGTAAGTGGACAAGGCAGCGTTTGCGTCCCATGCCTGGATCACTGAACACTGCATTCTATTTCCATGACATCACACAGACTCCTCTAAAAATACTGCTATGATCATTGTTTCTGGGACATTGCCTAATGCAATGACCTCAACACCATCAGGCAGGACATCCTAGCCCAGGAGATAATGAGAGAGAGGGAAAGGGCCAAAGACACAATGGAGGGGAAGGAGCAAACAGTCTATGGAATGCTCAGTGAATTCACAAGGTGATCAAAAAAGCCTGCAAGTGGAAAGGTATCTTGGGAACATCTTAGGGACCAGATGCCTTGAGTGAACACCCCAAGGACAGCCATGATCTCAGATTCAGTCATTAACATGTTCCCAAAAGAGATCCAGAGGACAGACATAAAAGGATCAATGAGTCATGCTTGAAAAGGCATAGATAAGTTTTTGTCCAGCCCCACAGAGGCGGCCAGGCTTAGGTGTCAAGGCAGGAGCTATTGCTAGGAAAAGGATGGAAAAGGCACCTGGGCTTTGAGTCCTGTCTTTGCCTCAGCAATGAGCTAGCAGCCTGTATTTGAAAACTGTTCTTTAAATCAGCTACAGAGTCACCTTCTACCCACTGGCCCAAGCGAGTTATGATTTATGATACAGGAACTGAATGGAATGCTTGGTCATAGCAGCCTGTATTTGAAAACTGTTCTTTAAATCAGCTACAGAGTCACCTTCTACCTACTGGCCCAAGTGAGTTATGATTTATGATACAGGAACTGAATGGAATGCTTGGTCATCTCATTGTTTGCCTGCCTCCTGGGACAGAGAATGGGCTGGCATGTTTTCAAATGTAATTTTCAAAGGTGATATTAATTTTGAATCCAACCAGAGGGAGCTGTTGCTAGGAAAAAAAAAATGTCAACAATCCCCCAGGAGATAGGGAGGAGTAGAAGGTAGAAACAAAGTTGCAGCTAGAAAATACCTGAGGTTTACATATAAATACATAGGCAACTGTTGGAATCTTAGAAAAGGTTATGCTGTGTTTTGTTTCAAGACAAGGTATTGCTCTGTCACCAGGCTGGAGTGCAATGATGGTCATAGATCACTGCAGCCTCAAATTCCTGGGTTCAAGGGATCCTCCAGCCTTGGCCTTCAGAGTAGCTGGGACTACAAATGCGCACCACCATGCTTGGCTAATTTCTTATTATTTTTTGTAAAGACAATGCCTCGCTTTTTTGCCTAGGCTGGTCTCAAACTCCTGGGCTCAAGTGATCATCACACCTTGGCCTCCCAAAGTGGGCGAGCCACCACACCCAGCCTGAGGAATGAGTTTTCTTTAGTTTGGTTTAATACTGTGATTTTCTGAGAAAGAAACAATCAGAGTCAAATGCTGATTTCTCCAGCTATATTGTCCTACCTTTTGTCCTCATCATTTTTACCCATCAGTGAGGCCCTGGGTTGGTCCAGCAGGACTGACCTTTTAAGAGGTGGAGGATTTCCATTATTAAAAAGTTAAACAATAGATGTTGGCCTGGATGTGGTGAAAAAGGAATGCTTATACACTGCTTGTAGGAACATAAATTAGTACAATGTCTGTGAAAAACAGTATGGAGATTTTTCAAAGAACTAAAAGCAGATCTCCCATTCAATCTAGCAGTCTCACTACTGGGTATCTACCCAAAAGAAAAGAAGTGTTTATACTAAAAAGACACCTGCACACATGTTTACTGCAGCACAATTCACAATTGCAAAGACATGAAACCAACCTAAGTGCCCATCAACCAATGAGCGGATAAAGAAAATGTGGTATATATACACCATGGAATATAACTCAGCCATAAAAAAGGAACAAAATAATGCCTTTTGCAGCAACTTGGATGGAGCTGGAGGCCACTATTCTAAGTGAGGTAACTCAGAAATGGAAGACCAAATAACATATGTTCTCACTTATAAGTGGGAGCTAAGCTATGGGTATGCAAAGGCATACAGAGTGGTAAAATGGACATTGGAGACTTGGAATGGGGGAGAGAAAGAGGAGGGTAAGGGATAAAAAACTACATATTGTGTACAATGTATACTACTTGGGTGATGGGTGCACTAAAATCTCAGAATTCACCACTGTACAATTCATCCATATAAACAAAACCCACTTGTATCCCAGAAGCTATTGAAATTAAAAAAAAAAAAAAAAAAAAAGAGGTGAAGGATCTAAGACATAGAAAAAAAAAATTGGCCACTGAAACATCTACAGGTTTATAAGGGGTGGAAACTCTTGCTTCCTGGCAGTTCTGATTACATAATTTGTGGCATTCATTTATCCTTTCATTCATTTTGCAAAAATTTCCTGAGAACCTACTTTGGGTCAGGCATTGTACTGGGGCTGGAATGAACCTTGTAGTGTCTTGTTATCACGGATAGGTGATATGGTGGTGTTGGTGATGGTGATGGTGGTGGTGGTAATACAGCAATGGTGATATGATGGAGGCAGAGGTGATAGTGAAGGTGAGAGAACAAACAACTCGGATACGTGTGTCTATAGTAGTGGTAGCGGAGGGGTGGGGTAGTGATGGGAATAGTGGTGTTGCTACTGTTGACACTGACTGTGCTGGGCCATTGTTGGTTATGGTGGTAATGGAGCAGCAGTGGTGGGGTCGTAGTGGGGGAACATGAGTGATGGTGACTTGCTGATGATGACGTTCGAATTGCACTTGGCTACATTTCTGTCATTTTGTCTGACCCCTTACTCACTGAGAAGATCTCCTAATCAGTTTATCTGACTAAATCAGTGTTTAAATCATGTCTTAAATGCTTAATGTGTACAAGACATTTTCAACCCTATTATCCAACAATAGCACTGTGAGGAAGACAGAATTGTCCTCATTTTACAGATGAGGAAACTGAGGCACAGAAGGAACAGAGGAATTTCCTAAGATCTCATAGTGAGTGGCAGAGACAACATAGCAATCAGATTTCTCTGATTCTGCATCCAGAATCACTTCTCTCCTCCAGGCGCGTTTTGATCCACAGACCTCAGGAGGTCACTGAGGAAAGTGGAAGGGGATGTCTCCATTGCCTGGAGCCTGGTCAGATGGACCAAGGATGGAATAAGCAGGACTCATAGTATTCATTGGTATTCATATGCCGAAAGTTGGCTTTAATGAAATGACCTCAGAGCCCTTCACAGTTCCCTGGACTCTCTAAGCTCATCCCCCAGGCACCATGGCCCAATTTAGTCTTGGGACAAGCTGGCTCAGCATAGGCACAGGGACAAGCTAAGTTCTACCAGGGAAAGCACGTCTATGCAGAAAAAAGAATACAGACTCACAGCACACAGTCTTGGGTTCAAATCCCATCCTTTGTACTTCCTAGCTGTGGCCACTAGGCAAGTTATTGACCCCTTGGAAAATAGGAGTGGTGTTAGAATTAAAGGTGATAACAAATGCAGAACACCTGGCTCATGGGTTCTGCAGGGGTCACAGAAACCAGAGGCAATGAGGCAAATCCTCAAAGTAGAGACTCAGCTCAGATGCTGCTACTCATGAGAAACGTGTGGGAGAAGTGGGTGGGTATATTAGTCCATTTTCATGCTGCTGATAAAGACATATCCAAGACTGGGCAATTTACAAAAGAAAGAGGTTTATTGGACTTACAGTTCCACATGGCTGGGGAGGCCTCACAATCATGGCAGAAGGCAAGGAGGAGCAAGTCACATCTTACATGGATGGCAGCAGGCAGAGAGAGAGCTTGTGCAGGGAAACTCCCATTTTTAAAACCATCAGATATCATGAGACCCATTCACTATTATGAGAATACCATGGGAAAGACCCACTCCCATGATTCAATCATCTCCCACCAGGTCCCTCCCACAACATAAGGGAATTATGGGAGCTACAAGATAAGATTTGGGTGGGGACACAGAAGCAAACCATATCAGTGGGGCCTGGAACCTCCCTGGTTTGTGGTCTCTTTGAGTTGTCTGAGTTACATGCCTTGTCTCTAAATCAAGCCTCAAACCATTCATTCTTGACTCACTGTGGCAGAAAAGGAATTGGCTTTGTGACAGTGGATACTGTTGGTCACTGCAAAACCTGTTTTGGGGGTCCTTGATATGTAAAAGTCTCTCATAGCCCAGGCCAAATACATGGACTGGTTTGCCCCCTGTAGTCCCTGTGGGGCTGTACGTGGCCCCACACCATAGGAAGATGCTTTTTCTCTGAGTCAGGATGGGAGGTCCAATCTCCCAGGAGCAGCCAGGAGCAGTGTTGACTTCTTTTAAAAGCCTCATCAATAGCTACGGCCAGAAAGGGTCTCGGGAGAACCAAGGACCAATATCAGGCAGCATGGAATGAGGTTTGGATTTACAGCCCAGCTCTGCCATTTCCTAGTGGTGTGACCTTGGCATGTCACTTCTCTCTAAATTTCAGATTCATCATCCAAAAATGGCAACAATGACACCCACTTCCTGGGGTGGGTTCAAAGACAAATGGGACAATGACACACAAAACTTTTAGGTCCTTTAGCAAGTAATTTAAATTCCTTTCAATTATTTTGAGGTACATATCAGAAATTGATCCAGTAATCTTTTTATTGATTTTGCATTGATATTCTTCTTAGCTATTATTCCACCAGTTTTTTGGATAGTGTGAAAATACAAATAATTGGCACCAAAATGATGCTAGGCTGGCTCAATAAATATGGATTTTGTGATAATTCTGTGCCTCACACTGGCCTTAGGTAGTAGGAATAATTTTCCAATTTTAACGTACATAAGAATTTTCTAGACAAAATGTAGATTCCAAGGCCACACCTACTTGTGATTCAAATTCAGTAGGTCTGGGGTAATGTACAAATAGCTTCATTTTTAAAACTATTGTGGTTATGATACTTAACATGAGGTCTACCTTCTTAAAGTTTTAAATGTACAGTACATTTTTGTTGACTATAGGTAGATAAAGAAAATGTGCTATATACTGGCCAGACGTGGTGGCTCATGCCTGTAATCCCAACACTTTGGGAGGCTGAGGCCAGTGGATTGCTTGAACCCGGGAGTTCAAGCCAGCCTGGGAAACATGGTGAAACCCCCTCTCTACTAAAAAACACAAAAATTATCCGGGCATGGCAGCACGTGCCTGTAATCCCAGCTACTCAAAGCGGAGGCAAGGGAATCACTTGAACCCAGAAAGCAGAGGTTGCAGTGAGCCAAGATCATGCCACTGCACTCCAGCCTGGGTGACAGAACAAGACTCAATCTCAAAAAGAAAAAAATATTCAACAGTATGGATGAACCTTGAAAACAGTATGCTAAGTGAAATAATTCAGTCACAGAAGGACAAATACTGCATGATTCCCCTTATGCGAGGTACCTGAAATAGTCAAATTCATAGTATCAGAGTAAATGGTGGTTGCCAGGGGTTGGGGGAGGGGAACATGGGGAGTTGTTAATCAATGAGCATAAAGTTGTAGTCAAGCAAGAAAAAAAAAAATCTGTGTTTTTAACAAGTACATTCAGCTCAGCGTTTTCCAACTGTCTCCACAATATTTTTTACAAGATTACATGGTGACCTAGTGTACACAACTAAAACAGAAGTTTTATAAAACAATAACTACCCAATAATTTGCCTTACGACCTGCAAGCCACGCAGATGTGCCTATTCTGTGCTCTTGTTTTTTAATCTGATTCACGTTTTTTTAATGCTAGTTGTGACTCACTATGCTAATTTTGTGACCAAAACTACAGTTTAAAAAACACTGATTCTGGGGCAAGAGGTCTGAGACGTGCTTTGAGAAACAATGAATTCTGGATTTCAAAACATTAAAAAATAATAATAATAATAAAACACAGACCCTGCCTTCGAGGGCCTCCAGGGGCTCCCTGCCTCGAGATGGAGATTCACAGGAACCATGAGTGGTGAGGTTCTTGACTGGCAAGCGGGGGGGGCTGCCTTAACAAAGTACCAAGACTGAGTGGCTTAAACAACAGACATTATTTTCTCACAGTGCTGGAGGCCAGAAGTTCAAGACTAGGTGTCAGCAGTGTTGGTTCCTTCTGGGGACTATACTGGAAGAATCTGTTCCAGGCCTCTCTCCTTGGTTTGTAGATGGCATCTTCTCTGCCTCTTCCCATCATCTTGCCTCTGTACATGTTTGTATCTAAACTCCCTCTTCTCATAAGGACGCCAATCTGTGTCCAAACTTGCTCTTCTATTCAGGACCCCAGTCAGACTGGACTAAGGACCACTATAATGACCTCATTTATCTTAATTTCCCCTTACAGGCCCTATCTCCAAATACAATCACATTCTGGGACTGCAGATTATGAACATAGGAACGTTTTGACACTGGAGACTGTGGAGGGAACTCAGCCCAGGGTCGGATTGGTGTCAGGCTCTGTACATGGACACACTATGGTGGAGGTAATCACCTGCAGCTCTAGGAGCACCCAGAGAACAAAGTCATCAACTCATTAGGCCAGAAGGAGACTAGGAAGACTCCACAGAGAAGGTAAGATGGGAAATGGGCTTTAAATGAAAAGATTTCATCAGGTAGAGAAGATTTTTAAAATAGAAATTTTAAGTAGACGAATCTACTTAAAATGCCAGAGCTTAAAAGTGTGAAACAATGAGCCACATTGAAGAGAACTAGGTGAAATAAGAGAGGAGAGCAGAGAGATGGTTGGAAATGAAGGTGAAAGGACCACTGGAGACCAAATTACAAGAGGACTCCAATATCAGTCAAAGATATTAGTAGACTTGATCCTTTGAGTTGGTTTCATGAACACCTTTTTTCAGAAAATCATTGAGGCCTAGAATGAGAACCACCAGCTACAACTCCTGTTACAGATGAGAAAAATCGTGGCTTAGAAAATACAAGTGAGTTAGTGGCAGAGAACCTCACCAGCACCTGAGGGGGTCATTCCTATATGCTCTCTACATCACCACACATGGTCCCCGGGACTGTGAAAGTACAAAGATTTATATATCCTGGAGATTAGAACAGGAGAAAAAAAAAATCCCTTTCCTATCATCCTTCCAATCATAATAACATTATACTGGGTCACAAGTGAGGCCAGGAATAATAGTTACCTTCAGTGATTTATGATCCAAGAATGGAGACCACCTACCATGCTCGGGCCTGAAGCAGATTCCACTTCAGTTTTGAAAATAACACTCTGAGTGCAGCCGGCCTGCTAGCCATATGCCTGCCTGGGCCCCTGCCTCCACATTAGGACCTGGGAGTCTCAACAGGCCTGTATTCACTTGGTCTTGCTGCTTATGAGGAACAAGATGTGCAGACTGATTGGGGAGCAGGGCATGATTTATTTTTATCTCTGTCTCTGGAAGGAAATTAGTCCCAGATCATCATGCCAGGATGGAGGGCGGGTAGCTGAGATCTTTCCTGGGAAACTAAGGGCAGCTACTGACCCTGAGAGGATTATATAATAGGTAGGCTAGGGAACCAACCTAGACCGTCCCTCAGGTGGGAACTTCACTTACAGATGGTGTTAATCCGATGAGTCTGGGTCTTCTAGAGAGTCAAACTCAGAACTTTAGAGGACATCTTGCTCATTCCTTTTTTAAGCTGCAGTGAATCTGAGGCAAAGAGAAGAGAGTAGCTTGCCCAAAGTCATAGAAAGTTGGCAGAATCAAGTTGCTCGGCTCTCAAGCTCAGTGCTTTTTCCATGATAGCCTGTCAACTCCTTCAAGCAAGAATGAATATCAAGAGTGGGAAACCCATCTCCCTTGTTACTTGAAGGGCAATGCAAGGTCCCATCTCTCCTGTACACTGTCCACCCCTATCCTCCAACTAAGCCATCCTCTCTTTTGCCTGGGATGCAGATTTTAGCTAAACTTCAGGTTTGGACAATGAGTAAATGCTGGTACTGGGTTTCCTCAATGTAAATAAGGTGGCTAAATTAACATGTGAGAAACTTAGACCGTGGGAAGCCCAGTGAGTTGGAGGCTGAGGAGCCAGTGGGAACTAGAGGAGATAGAGTGGTGGTAGTAAGTAATAGCAAAAGACTGCAGGTTAGGTAAGGCTGGGGATGGTTCTTCAGAGTGGCCTTCGGGAAAGGAAGGGACTGGAAAGTGGGAGAAGAGCTGGTGCAGGTGGCATTGTGAGCCTTCAAAGTTGGTGAAGTCAGCCCCTACCTGAAGAACTTGGGGAGGACACTAGGTGAGCATGGATCTGGGAATCATGAGAGGCAGCTAGCTGGGTGGGGCAGAGGGGCCTGAGGTGCTAAGCACTCAACCTCACCGTGTCCCCATTTACTCAACTATCAAAGTAGAATTCTAACAATTCCTCTATCTTCCACCAGGCGGTTGTTGGTGGGAAGCTGGGAACTATGAGCCACAGAAGTTGTTTCCCCCGGATTTGATTCCCCAGGCTATAAGGAAACATTGCACAGGAGCAGCAGGGCAGGAAGCGTGCTTTACGAAGATTTACCCGGCAGCGTGTGTGAAATTGCCAGAAGAGACAGGAGGATGACGCTGAGAAGTGAAGGGCTCGAGGCATAAAACAGTTAACAAACTGTTGAAGCTGTCTTGGGGAGAGGTAATTAATTCTGCTCAGCTGTTAGTTGGTGTTCTGACTGTACACATTTAGAATGATGGGCTTTGACAGGCCCAATGTTGTTTTGCAGTACAAATGGTAAAATAGTCATTTCATAAAAAAGTCAACACGGAATCTTTTTGCCTAATTGATCCCTAAGCTCCCGACTTTTGCCTCTGCCCCCAGCACTGCTCCCCCTGAATCACGCCCCCTCCGCATCCTCTCCTCACCCCTTGCTTCACTGCCCAGGTTTCTCCCTCTTAGGGCAAATACCATGAACATGTAGTTGTTATTAGTTGACTTTGTGTGGCTGAAGGCCAGTGAACAATTACATTCATCTCATCTCACCTGTCTCCCACGGCACCAACTGGAGACATCAGGCACAGGCTACCATCTCCAGAGTACATCAGCCCCTCGGGGACCTGCTCAGGTTGGCTGAATCTCTGCTCAGTGACAAATTTTGTGCTAAGCTGTGAGAACTGCTTGGGAACCAAAAGCTGCTGGCAGAAGGGCTAACTCTAAAGAGCAGGAAACTTCCCATGGCAGAGGGCTCCTGCAATGGCAACCCCATGCCTTCTGAGCTGGAGATGCCTCACTGCCTGACCACATGGCACCATGAGTCTCTAGCTCCCACCACCACCCCAGATCCTCACCCTCAGGGCTCGGGGCCAGGTACACAGGCCTGAGAGCTGGCAGAAAGGGAGTTGTCTACAGCCAGAAAGGGATTTTCTTCACCAGCCCACCCAAACGTTGTTTGGCTGCCGCTGCCTCTGAGCTTTTCAGAAGTGAAAAAGAGAGATAGGGAAGTGGGAGCCCTGGTGGGATCTGGAACCCTTCAGTTTTCTCAAGGGCATGGCAGTAGGTCCAAAAGGTCCTCTGGGTTTGAAAATGAAATGCCAGCACAGAGCAGATTCCTGACGAATGTGGCCCAGATGTTTCCGAGCGATTTATTTTTGCTAATGGAAAATGGCTGAGCTAATAACCTTCAGAAACATTTCTGTAGGGAGAATTGAAGCCTATTTTGCCTCTGTGCTTCTTGTTTTTTGCTTGTGGTTTTCTTTTACTGAAGAAATTGGATGTAGGAAAAAGCCCAAATAACAACTCTGTCTGTAACAGCTGATGCCAAAATCCCATGCATGGATTGTGTGACCTGATTTCTACCAATTATTGACAATTCAATGAGGCCCAAGTTCTTCTCATCAATTACCTCATTTAATCCCTATAACAAGGAGGAGACCAAGGCTCAGAGCAATGACATGTCCTACCCAGCCAGAGCCACACAGCCTGTGACAGCATGGCTGAGAATCAAACCCCAAGCTTTGACTCTAGATCAAAACTCTTTCCACCACTATACTCTTATAGGGAAATGACAAGGAAAATACAAGGTTTAAAAGAGACTCTGAGAGGCTGGATGCAGTGGCTCACACATGTATTCCTAGTACTTTGGGAGGCCAAGGTGGGTGGATTACTTGAGGCAAGGAGTTCGAGACCAGCCTGGCCAATATGGCAAAACCCCACCTCTACAAAAAAAAAAAAAAAAAAAAAATTAGCCAGGCATGATGGTGCATGCCTGTAATCCCAGCTACTCAGGAGGCTGAGGCAGGGGCAGCATAATCACTTAAACCCTGGAGGCAGAGGTTGCAGTGAGCCGAGATCACACCACCACACTCCAGTCTAGGAGACAGAGCAAGACTGTGTCTCAGAAAAAAAAAAAAAAAAAAGACAGAGAGAGAGACTATGAGCAGTCTTCTAATTGATCCATGGGCTTTTTGTCAACACCTCAATTTTATACCCTAAACTTGGTCAGAGAGTCTATTGAGTTTCCTTTTCTTTGAGGGGAAGGCACTGCTTTCTGGGCAGCAAGAAAAGGACTGTCTTTGATGTCCCCACTCCCCAACATCTTTTGGCAATGAGTGACTGTGCTATCTAATGCTATATTTATAGTGAAGTGAAATGGCTTTGAAGCAGACAGAACCAGGTCCAAATCTAAACTTCACCGCTAACAAGCTAGGTGACTTTAAGCAAGTCAGTTATTAAGGTTCTCTGTGTTTAGTTTCCTAATTACCAGCCAGGAAGCTCTCTCTAGCTCTGTCTCTGTTGCTGTAGCTGCAGCATATGGAAGGACTGTTGTGAAGATAGCTTCAGCACAGCCCTTAACACAGAGTCGGCTCTCTGTAAATGGTGGTGATCACTAACTATTCTATAACTATGGAAATGAGTGAGCAAGTGAGCAGTGAATGTGCTTCTCCTCCTCTGTGAGACTAAGAGAGACTCCATGACTGTCAAGTTTAGCCACGAGGAAAGGCACATAACCCTTCTCCTTGGTGCATTTGCCCCAAGTGGCTACTTTATGCTTACAGGAATTTGCAAATGACATTACAAGAGCAGGATAATGGGCTGAGAGGAAACAAACTTGCCATGACCTTCACCTCCTCTTGCTTCCACTTCTTGGGATCCCAGGACTATATGGGATTCAGCAGGACTGCCTTATTCAGAACCTACTTCCAAGCAAGATGAGACTTAAACCATCTCTAGTGATCAATTATTGCATATCTGCCATGTGTCAGGCACTGTGCTGGCATAGACAGGTAAGTCAGTAGGTAGATAGAATAGAATAGCTAGATAGATGATTGATAGATAGATAGATAGATAGATAGATATGAATAGATGATAGATATAGATAGATGATAGATATAGATAGATGATAGATATAGATAGATGATAGATATAGATGATAGATATAGATAGATGATATAGATGATAGATATAGACAGATGATAGATATATAGATATAGATGATAGATAGATAGATAGATAGATAGATAGATAGATAGATAGATAGACAGACAGACAGACAGACAGACAGACAGATAATCTCAGATCATCTTATCCTTCCATAGAGGCAGGACAGGAGGATAGTGGAAAGAGCATCAACTATGGACTCAGGTAAGATGATTTGAAATCCTAGCTCAATCCTTTTCTCTCTGTGTGATTTTGGGCAAGTTGTTCTTCTCAGAATCTCTATAAAAGGGGGAAATTACATCTACTCAAATGAATTGTTTTTAATCAGATAAAAATCCTGCAGCACACGGGACACTCTGTGGCACAGAGGAGAGTCACGGGGGAGCTGACTCTCATTTGTATTTACTCTGCAGAGTCGTAGCCATCATAGTGTACAGGTGAGAATATTGAATTCCAGGACAGAAGGGGACTTGCCCAAAATCACAGATTAAGGGGCAGACATGGAAAACTGGTTCTGATGCATCCAAATCTATTTCTGTTCAAAGCTGCAAAAAATATTCACTGAGTACTTCATTAGGCGCCCATGCAATGGGAGAAGGGCTGGGCATTTCTAGGAAATCCAGGATCCCAAGAAGCTCACACCCTAGTGGGAGAAATATTTACTTGGCAAATATTCATTGTATTAGTCCATTCTCACGTTGCTATAAGGACATATCCAAGACTGGGTAATTTATAAAGAAAAAGAGGTTTACGGGAATCACAATTCCACATGGCTGGGGAGATTTCACAATCATGGCAGGTGAAGAAGGAGCTAAGGCACATCTTACGTGGCAGCAGGCAAGAGAACATGTGCAGGGCAACTGCCCTTTATAAAATCATCAGATCTCCTGAGACTTACTCACTATCACAAGAATAGCACAGGGGAAAAATCCACACCCATGATTCAATTACCTCCCACCAGGTCCCTCCCACAGCACGTAGGGATTACGGGAGCTACAATTCAAGAAGAGATCTGGATGGGGAAACAGCCAAACCATATCATCTATTTCATCACCCATTCTGTATCTTTGGCAGCATGGAAGATGGTGGAAATGCAAAGGTATACCTAACAGGTATGGTATAACCTGTGGCTGTGTCCCACACAGCCTATTGTTTTGAAGGCAGACGTACATGTATAAAATGAAATATGTTAAGCACTCCCATGGGAGAATCCTACAGCATGGGGACTCACCAAGGAAGCAGCACTTGAGTAATGGTGAGGCATCAGGAATGGAGAGGTTAGGACTTAGTTGGAGCAGCGTTGGTCAGGGAGGGAGCAGAAGATCCCAGGAGTGGTCTTGAGAGGAGAGACTGTGCAGTCCTTGAAGAAATGGGGAAGGTCAATGCAGCTGGAATTGAGTACAAGAGGGAATAGCAGGCTTAGGTAAGGCTGGAGGAGGGCTGGGGCATGGAGAGCCTTGAAACATATGTTAAGAAACCTGGAGGCTTTAATGAGGCCAGTGCAAAACCTTCAAAGTATTTTAAGCAAAGGAGCAGTAGGATTTACACATTAGAAGGATTACTCTGGTTACAGTCTGGAGAAAGGACTGGGGATGTGGGAGACATAGAAATAAACAATTACCATTAAGGCAGGGGATTAACAATTACCAGGAGGCAAGGGAGTATTACAAGTATTGAACAATCAGTATCAAATGGACATCAACCAAATAGAATGTAAGGCTGCTGGAGAAAGTCCTCCTGCTCATCCCTACCAGTCCCAGCAAAGGGACCAAGTGGCAGGGAGGGGACATTCATGGGAGGGGCACTGATGGTGAAGGCAGTGGCTCTTTCCCAGTTAGCATGAACTCATTTGAATATCTTAGCCACTGATAAGGCCACCCAGATGCATTTGATTGTCAATGTCAGCCAGGGTAGGGGTAAAAGCCAAGTGTTTGGAGAGCCTGGAAAAGACCCAGCAGGTTTCATGCATCTCATCTGTGAGCCAGGAACCAAGGAAAGGCCTTTTCTGTGCTCATAGTGTGAATACCCTGATCCTGGAACTCCTGGTGAAACAGCTCTGACTTTGGAGAAGGATATGTCAAGTGGAAGAATAAGGACATGGCTGCTTTAAAAGGGATGCAGTCTCACTGCAAACTGACTCCTGGTCACAGCCGCAGCAGAAGAGCATGTCCAAAGCCACCTGCTGCGGTCGAGCAGACTTTGTCTTGGATTCATCCCCAGCAACTCCCACTCTTGAGATGCTTGACATCCTTCCTGTGTCCCGACCCTGACCAAGTCCTCAGTGAACAATTTTTCTAATTCTTGATCCTTCTATTTTGGTTTTGCCTTCTCTGCAGACACCACACCTGCCCAGCTCCTTTTTAATCTCATCTGTGTCTTGCAGTTTCTTCTACTGAATCATCCAGCTGAGTGCACGCCCCTCATTCCCTGCTGGTGCCCCAGCTTTTCTGTGGGAGAAGCAGTGCTTCAGAGAGAACTCAGGTTCAAGTGCGGTGCTTGCTGCTCTGCAAACTAAGACAGTCAAAACAGTGGAGCAATTCATTCATTCATTCAAGTCCTCCTGCCAGGGCAGAGTAAATGCTTGTGGGGTTCACCACTATTTCCACAACTTTAATATTCTTCCTGGAATCTACAATGCGCTCAGTAATGATTCATTGAGCATCTACCACTACATGCATGGTCTGCGCCAGGACTGCTGAGGATACAAGGATGGCATGGCCCTGCCTTTAGTGAACTTTAATCAATTAATAATTAATTACTAATTCATTCATTGATTCATTCATTCCATCATCAGACATTTAGAGCTAGCTGACTGAATGCCCACTTTATGTCAGGCACTATGGATAAGGAGCAGTTACTAAACTCAAACAGATCGTGGTTAAAAAGGAGAGAGGAATACGGGAACCACTACAGGGCAAGAGGTATCTCTAAGTGAAAGATTGTGTCATCCATGAAAAATGAAGACGAGAAATAAAATCAAAGTTTCTAAAGCTGTTTTAGCATTAGGTATTGACTTTGGCAAAAGGATGGAGAGCGCGTGGTCCTACTTGAATGATGAGGCCCTAAACGCTATGCAAGAGATTTCCAAATCCATCTCATTCCAAAGGTTGAAGTCTAGTGGGTAAAAGAAAAAAAAATGCACTTGGACTGTGAGCCAGACCTTGAGTTCATATGTGAGACTCATGCTCTGTAAACAGCTTGCTTAGACCCTTGGCAGTTCACAGGCAAAGCCTTGCACAGGTTCGTTGCATCTGCTCTCTCCTTTGGCAAGATACAAAACTTAGAACGAGAGAAGCTGTTCCCTCAACACACTCATGGCCACACAGATGCCAGTAGGAAGCATCAGATCTCAGTAACCATTTATGAGACTTAAGCTTCTGCATTTGTTCTTCATTCAAAAAGTATTTATTGAGCCCCTGTGTGTACCACGTACTGTGTTAAGAGCTGGATACACAGTGTGAGGTACAGTCCCTGCTGGCATGGGCTTTAGAGACAGGTGGAGTTCTCATTATACACCAGACAGTGTCTAAATAAACCACTTACAAATGTAGAAACTGAGGCATAGAGAAATAACTAACTCACCCAAAGATACATTGCTAGTAAAAGGAGAGCTGGGATTTGAACACAGACAGTCTGGCTCCAGAGCCCACATGTGCTATTACACATCTCTAGGTGAGTGAACAATATGGGAGTCTTTACCGAATGCCATGAGCCACATTGAACAAAACTGGGAATTAGGGAATAACTATGGTAGGCAAGGGGGAGAGAAGGGAAACACTGAAAGTGGCTGGGGAAGGCATCACTGAAGAGGGGACAGTTAGCCTGGAACATGAAGGGTGGAAGCAGTCAACCATACCCTGAGCTGGGAAGAGCATCCTAGGGTGAGGGTTCCAAGAATGGAGGCATGCCAATCAGGGGCCAAGAGAAAGGGAGAAGTGGCATGAAAGGATCTGTAGATGGAGGCACAGCCAGATCATGGGACTTGTAAGTGAAATGAGGGGCTTAGAGTTTGGGCAGAGGACCCATCCTAGTCCCAGAAGGGGAGGTATGCCAGGCCCTAATTTGTGTGCCCAAGGATGAGGCTAAGATGGGAACATTGAGACTGTAGAAGTACAGGCTCTGAGGCCAGGAAAACTGAATTCAGTCTCTGACTTCTCTACTTTGGGAAAGTAATTTATCTCTCTAGGTGTCAGTTTCCTTCATTTATGAGAAAGAGATGATATCTCCCCCATGAGATTGCATATAAGGAGAAATTAAATGTGAACTGCTTAAAACAGTGCCAGCCACATAGCCAGCAGTCTGTAAATATCAGCTTTAACATCCCCACTTCCATTTCCTGCTGAATACAGCTGATGGCAATAGTATTTTGGCACACCCTGTAATTAAAAGTAATACATGTTCAATGCAGGAAATTTGGAAAATAGAGAAAAGCACAAAAAAATTCGTATTCACACCAACAAAAAAACTGTCATTAATATTTTGCAGTTTTGTCATCTCTTTCAATGCACCTCTCATAAAGTACAAAAATGTTGTCATGTTTATGTATGGCTCTATAGACTGCTTTTCTTTTTAACTCAGCAACTACTGCAGCCTGAATTCTCCAGAGGTAAACACTGAGATCATTTTGGAGGTGTGCAAGACGTTTATCTGAGATCAACACCTGAGGAAGAGAGGGGGAGGAAGACAGGTAGGGCAGAGGAAGAAGTCAAACTTTAATGCAGGTGTTAAGTTACTTATATACCATATACATGTGCAAATACATACATACACACATATACATGCACACACCCATATATATGCATACATATGCATTGATCTATCTATTATATAGAGAATGAGGAGAGAGAGGGAGAGAGAGAAAGGTTAAGACAGGAAACATGAAATCTCTGGTTCAGAGAAGAGAGCTTTTTCACTCACAGAGCATATTCACACCAGTTCTTCACACCCCAGTCCCCACAGGATGATGCAGTAAGGGCCAGGTGCATTCAGCAGGGGTGCAACATGGGTTGCAACCCAAAAACGCATGGAATTCAGAGCTTATATAGGGTGGCTAGTACATCTGCCCATCCTCCCCTCTGAAGAGAGATTTCAAGTCTGGAATATAAATATATGTTTCTGCAGGAGAGAGGAAGGCATCTGTGGACTTATTTCCCTAAATGTGAGCAAATATCTTCAGGAAAGATAAGTCTCTAAATCTCTTTGGAGCCATACACAATCTCTAAGTTGCAAGACATGTTAGTAATTCAGTCATTGTTAACCAAGTTTGCTCATGTTCTTTGCTCAGAAATCCCAGGAGCTATAGGATATAAAAAAAAAATATTCAGGAGAATTGTTCCCCTATGGAGGACTTGACATAAGCCAGGCCAACCTGGTGGGGAGCTCTGGAGCATAAATGGTGTAGCAGAATGGTCTGCATTGGGTAGAAATGGCTGGGCTTTTATGCCCTTAACTCTAACAATCACTGGATGTGTGAAAGCCAAGAAGGATGTGTCCATGGCTTGTCTCTCTCTGCAGTTGAGACAAACCCTGATGGAACTAACACGCATGGTAGCAAGTCCTTCCTTGAAGGGGGATCTGAGCAGCACATCTCCATGTGTACCACAGAAACATACTATGAATATTTTCTCACATCAGTGATTTCTAAGGTTTGCATGTGAAATGGTTTGGCTGTGTCTCCACCCAAATCTCATCTTGCATTGTAACTCCCACAATTCCCACATGTCATGGGAGGGATCCAGTGGGAGGTGATTGAATCATGGGGATGGGTCTTTTTCATGCTATTCTCGTGATAGCAGACAAGTCTCATGAGATCTGATGGTTCTATAAAGAGGAGTTCCCCTGCACAAGCTCTCTCTCTTTGCCTCCTGCCATCCATGTAAGCTGTGACTTGCTCCTCCTTGCCTTCTGCCATGATTGTGAGGCCTCCCCAGCCACGTGGAACTGTAAGTCTATTAAACCTCTTCCTTTTGTAAATTGCCCAGTCTCAGGTATGTCTTTATCAGCAGCATGAAAATGGACTAATATACCATGGTATTTCATTGTTCTAATTATCCTAATTACTGAATTCCCCATTATTGAGCATTAGGTTGTTACTAACTTTTTGCTGTTCTAAATAATCCTGCCACGAATTCCCTACTATATTATATCTGCATATCCTTCTCTAGTTTCTCCTTAGGACAAGTTCCTAAAAGTGGAATTCTAGGTCAAGGTGTTTGGATATTTTTAAGGCTATTGATATGCATTACAGAACTGGCCCCCATTAAGGTTATGCAAGTTGATAATGCCCTACAGTGGCTGAGCCTGTCTGCTTCTCCTGCATCCTGCTAACCTTGATTCTTATTACTCTTTTAAGTCATTATTAATCCGATAGGAAAAAAATGTATTCCACTTTTGTTTTTATTTGCATTTTTATAATACTGTGGATAAATTTTTCACATGCCGTTTGACCATTTTGATTTCTCATCTTCTGAACTGTTTGTTTACATTTGTTCCTCATTTTTTCTGGTGGAGTATTTTTCTTTTCCTTATTGATTTGAAAGACCTCTTAAACATATCAACCCACTCTCACTATCATATGTGTTGCCATTATTTTTCTCAATTTATAGTTTGCCTTTTCATCTTGTTTATAGTGTTTTTGACATCCATGTTTTATAGTTTATTAGAGCCAAATCAATCAATCTTTTCCATTTTTGACTCACTCCTTGTCATTATGTTTACAAAGCTTGGTTCATTTTATAATCCAGGTGCAGGATCTTAGTTCTTTTTCCTCTATTAAATTTGACCCAATTCATTTCAATTCATTGTTACAACCAGCCTAGACCTTTTAGAGTCTTCATGATGTCAGCCAGCATTTCAGCTCTTCCTCCCAGCATTGAGTCAAAAAGCAAATGTGATCCACACTCTTTCTGTGACTTCATCCAAGTCATCCATCACCCCTCGTCCATTTCTCTAATGATGTTCATTCAACTTGTCTGAAATGGAGCCAAATGGAGCCTTTTGTATCACCAAGACAGCAGCCAACTGGCCCTAGGGACTGACATTAAGGAGGAAAGTCACTGCCAATGGGATGCCTGGCCTGTTTGAATCAGTGTTTTCACAGAGCCTGTCACCCTTAAAACCTTCACATTAGGGTCATAATAGTTTATTTACATTTTCTTCTCCCTTAGGTGTATCTGTCTTTTTCCCTTTTGGAATTATAAGGGAAGAAATACATAGAAATAATGATGTGTTTGATGAGGCATGGAATGGCAGTGCAAACTGCCCAGAGTCACATTCGATGTTCAGTTCATTTCCTTGGAATATTGGGCAAGACATTAAAGATTATTTGGTCCCTACCTTCCTCTCTCACCCACCTAATGAAAAGATCCTTCTTATAGTGTGTGGGTTGACTATGGATGTCATGATGGAGACCATCTAGGAAACAGACAGTTTACTGCTTTAAAGGAAGAAAAACACTTAGAATTCAAGATATTAAGCCAAGATCACACCGTCTGAAAGTGCTGGAAACTAGATTTGAACTCACATCTATCTGCATCCAACTCCCATACCAAGTTGCCTCCGCAGCTGGGGGCAAGCCACCCCACATTCTTTGATGACCATCAGGGATGGGAACTTACTCCTGAAGATGATTCCTGGAGCACTCCAGGAAATTCTGGATGTTGGCCTAAATTTCCCTTTCTGTCTCTTCTCCCCCTTAAAAACATACAAACCTCATCTTCCCGCCCTTCCTCGAGATAAGTCTTCTTAAGATTCTATTTGCCCTTTCTCCTCTCCCTCTGATCTGTTGACAGTTCTGCACAGGACAGAGCTAGAAGGCCCTTTGTCCTCCTGCCCACTCCCATCCAATCTTGCTCTGAGTTATGCCTGTCATCCACATTGCGCACCACTGAATGCCATGCTCCGGGTGGGCTCTGATTGCAGCTGGACTCACATCTCTCAGAACAAACAGGCCAGGTTCTTTCCTTCTATTCCAGGAAGTTATTAGAAGAGGAACAGCCTCCTTTCCTCACCTCCTACTCCCAACTTTCTGTTAACTCCATCCTCAGATGGGAGAGATTGGGAGCAGATGTTTTTTATTTATATTCATGCAAGCCTGGCCTTTGAACCCTGGGGGATACCAGGAGTGGTCACACAACCACCTTTTCACGACAAGGTTTTTTCTTACCTGCTTGTGAAGCAAGATCCTGTCCTAGCTTGACTGCTCTTTTCTTACCTCCCAGCATTACCCTGGAATTCCTGACTGCCTTCGTCGAAGATTTATGTTTGGAGATGCTGTCCTCACTTCCTGATGCTCACAAAATGAGGGAGAAACAGGCGAGCAAATGAGAAAGCTCAGAGTTTCTGATCAGGCCTCCTAAGATGGGGAACCATCCAGCATAGAACCTGTGACGGCCTCTTCAAAAGTAGCTGGTCACATGGCTGACCTAACTTCTATTGCTGCATCTTGGAAGGAATCAGGAACAGGGAGCAGGGAAGGCGGTTCCCAAATGCAAGAAAGTAGGAGTAGTGAAGAGCACATCACAGTCATTCCATAATCTGCCTCATTTCCTAGTTACTGTGTGCTATGTCTTCTCTTCCTACATGCTCATTTCTCTCATTTCTAACATGGGGATAATAATATGACTTTCTTCATGGGTTTCTTGTGAGGATTAAATGATATGATAAATGTAAAGTGCTTAGGACAATAAGTGCTCTACAAATGGTGACTATTGGTATATTCACTCTAGCCCTAGATCTATTTATTTCAGTTAACAAAGCACCAGGCTATGTTTGAGAAAAACATCCCTGCTTTTTTACCTCTTGCATTGGAGCTTTCTCATACACCACGTCATCTGAGCCTCACTACAACCCTGGAGGAGGAAGCACAGCAGACCTTATTGACCCTCACACAATGAGGATACAATGAAGATTTGGATAAATGAAAGGGTGATGCCAGAATTTGTCCATGACTCTCAATCACCACTTTGTTTTTAAAGAAGATTATTGACCGGCAACAAGGCTTGACTGAGTTGAGTCTTGCCTCCTGTCTGACAGGTCCTCCCTCCATTTTATCCTTCTTTTGTCTCCCTCAATCCCCATAGGAGGACTCAACAATGGCTCCCTGTTTGAGGTTAAGGCTTATCCCACTGCCCGAGTTGATCACGAGAATGGCAAGAAATTTCTCAGTCCTGAATGTTGCTTCAGAGTTTTGATCTTCACCATCAATTCTGGATTCAGCCCAGACCTCATTTCTGGACTCTCATCTTGCATTAAGAACTGTAAAGCATCTGCATCTTACCCTACCTGAAATCTAATAAGTTATTCTACCACAATTCCTGGGTAGAAGATACAAGACTCCTGGGTCAGAGGTGGACGACAGTAGCCAGAATATCATCATTGGTGGTTCCCTGACTCCCAATTCCAACATGGCAATGTGTAGAGAGCCAGGTAACTCCTGCACATACAGTGGGTTGCATTACAGGAAGGGAATCCTCAGTTTAGGGAACCCTTGTCTTTTAAAGGGATTATAAGCAAACATCCCAGATTTTGCCCTGGAGAGACACATTGCCGGTCAACAAACAAATATGCCCTCTGCCCCAGAAGAAAACACTCTATGTTAAAGTGCTGTTATACACACATCCTTGAAAAGAGAGTCGGAAACAAAAGCTCTCAGTGCCTCTGCCCATGAGATGTGCAGAAACTTGAAAGATTTATAGAGAATTGAGTCCTAATACCTTGTTCCCCCACCTCTGGGATCTGCCTATCTACTCTGGCCATATATTCTGGGACAATATCAATACCACGGCCTTACTGGGATCATGATAGTAACATTATGAAGTCATAGGAGATTTTTAGAAGGTGCTCTGGTTTGAATATTTGTCCCCTCCATACCTCATGTTGAAATTTGATCCCTAGTATTGAAGGGGGCCTACTGGGAGGTGTTTCGGTTATAAAAGTAGATCCCTCCTGAATAGATTAATGCTTCCCTTGGAGGTGGGGACTTCTTACTCTGTTAGTTCTCACTAGAGCTGTTTGTTAAAAAGAGCCTGACATCTACCCCCCGCCCCCACCAAACCCGCCACTTTTCTCTTGCTTCCTCTCTCGCCGTGTGATCTTTGTACACAACAGCTCCCTTCGCCTTCCCACATGAGTGGAAGCAGCCTGTGGCCCTCACCAAACGCTGAGCAGATGCTGGCACCATGCTCCTTGTACAACCTGCAGAATCACGAGCCTAACAAACCTCTTTTATCAACTACCTAGTCTTAGGTATTCCTTTATAGCAATACAAAAAAGACTAAGACACAGGGCTAACATGCCTTGTGCTGCATGCTGGCAATGGTTATAGGCAATGTGTGCCCGGCTTCTTGAGGAAAGATCAAGTGTGACCCAGGGTTTTGAAGCCAGAATAGGTAGGAGTATGATG
Organism: Symphalangus syndactylus; assembly: GCF_028878055.3. Taxonomy (NCBI): domain Eukaryota; kingdom Metazoa; phylum Chordata; class Mammalia; order Primates; family Hylobatidae; genus Symphalangus; species Symphalangus syndactylus. The sequence continues at coordinate 129,490,214 of NC_072429.2, read as the reverse complement.
TCTGATTAGAAGACATTAGCATGAATTGTATAATGATGGCCAAACCCATTTAACTAACGACAGAAGTTCATGAGGCCAACACTGAAGGTTAACTTCAAGGTGTGAGCAGTTAACCAATGTAGATTCTCTTGATGTTTGTGTCCTTTACTTGAAGAGTATGAACACAGGTGGACAAACACAGCTGGCTCAAATCCAGGAAAGTTCACATCAGGTGAGCTCACCATTCCCCTCCATGGTTCATCTAAACATTCCCTCATGCTTTCACCCAGTGGATAAAGATTTATTATAGTGCTTCCTATAGGCCAGGTTCTTAACCTTACATAATGAACAGCACGGTGCAGACTGTATAGCACTGTCACCTGACTGCACTGAAGCGACCTGGCAAAAATTTCCCATTGCTCTTCAAGGGCTTTGCAAATACACATTCTTTTCTCTAGCAATTCCACCTCCAGGGATGTACCCTAAGGGAAGAATCAGAGACAAACAAAATGGCTTTTCTGAGGAATAAATAAACTAACACAAACAAAGTGCTAAGAGCAATCTCCAGCTCAATATATTTTGTTTTTTGTTGGTGGTGGTTTTGTTTTGTTTTATTTTGTTTTTGAGACGAAGTCTCGCTCTATCACCCAGGATGGAGTACAGTGGAGCAACCTTGGCTCACTGCAACCTTCGCCTCCTGGGTTCAAGCAATTCTCCTGCCTCAGCCTCCTGAGTAGCTGGGATTACAGGCTCGCACCACCAAGCCAGGCTAATTTTTTTATTTTTAGTAGAGACGAGGTTTCACCATGTTGGTCAGGCTGGTCTCAAACTCCTGACCTCATGATCTGCCCACCTCAGCCTCCCAAAGTGCTGGGATTACAGGCGTGAGCTACCGCACCCGGCCAATAGATTTTGTTTAAATGCTCAGCTCAGCTTTACTTATAAATGAGTAGAATAAACTAAATCTTTTTTTTTTTTTTTTTTTTTTTAAGACAGAGTCTGGCTCTGTCCCCCAGGCTGGAGTGCAGTGGTGTGATCTCGGCTCACTGCAAGCTCCGCCTCCCGGGTTCACGCCAGTCTCCTGCCTCAGCCTCCCAAGTAGCTGGGACTACAGGCGCCCGCCACCACGCCCGGCTAATTTTTTTGTATTTTTAGTAGAGACAGGGTTTCACTATGTTGGCCAGGATGGTCTCCAACTCCTGACCTTGCGATCCGCCCACCTCAGCCTCCCAAAGTGCTAGGATTACAGGCTTGAGCCACCACGCCCGGCCTAAACTAAATCTTTAAATAAATCTCCAACAGTAAATAATTCTTCAAGTAAATTATAAAATGCATCTAAAATGAATTTTAATGCAGGTATTAAAAGCTACATATTGTACCTAGGTTCTGCTCATGTTTAGGATGTAGAAAGCAATGAAAGACAACACTGAGTGCATTGGTCACTATAACAATAAGACAGCACTGTGTCTTAGGCAGTTTTCTGTTACTAAAACAGAATGCCTGCGATGGGGTGATTTATTTTTTAAAAATGTATTTCTTACAGTTCCTGACAGTAGGAAGTCCAAGGCTTAGGGACCACATCTGGTGAGGGCCTTCTTGCTGGTGTGAACTCTCTGCAAGCATCACATGGCAAGGGGGTTCATAAGAAAATCAAACTGGCAAACTGGCCTTTATAACAGACCCGGTCTCAGGATAACTAACCTGCTCCTGTGATAACCCATTAATCCATGAATGGATTAAACTATTCATGAGGGCAGAGCCCTCATGATCCAATCACCTCTTAAAGGCCCCACCTCTTAATATTGTTAGCTTGGGGATTAAGTTTCAACACGAGTTTCAGAGGGAACAGGCATTTCAAACTATAGCGTACTGATAAGCTAAAAAAAATCACAAATAGTCCAGGCACAGTGGCTCATGCCTGTAATCCCAGCACTTTGGGAGGCTGAGGTAGGCGGATTACTTGAGGTCAGGAGTTCAAGACCAGCCTGGCCAATATGGTGAAACCCCATCTCTACTAAAAATACAAAAATTAGGCGGGCATGGTGGCATGCGCCTGTAATCCCAGAACTGTGAGAGGCCAAGGCAGGCAGATCACTTGAGGTCAAGGGTTCAAGACCAGCCTGATCAACATGGTGAAACCCCGTCTTTACTAAAAATACAAAAATTATCCAGGCATGGTGGCATGTGCCTGTAATCCCAGCTACTGGGGAGGCTGAGGCAGGAGAATTGTTTGAACCCGGGAGGCGGAGGTTGCAGTGAGCTGAGATTGTGCCACTGCACTCCAGCCTGGGTGACAGAGCTGAACTTCATCACAAAAAAAATAAAAAATCACAAATATATAGGAATAAATTAACAAACAAAATGAAGACCCTTTCACTTAAAACTACAAAATATTGCTAAGAGAAATTAAAGACTTTAAAAAAGAAAAACATACATGTTAACATACTCAAAAACTTAATTTTATTAAGCTATAAATTCTCCCCAAGTTGATCTATAGAGTCAGCGAAATTTCAATCAAAATCTCAAAAGGCTTTTTTTTATAAATGTTAATAAGCTGATTCTAAAATTTCTATGGAAATGGCAAGAACCTAGAATAGCCAAGATAATCTTAAGAAGAACAAAGTTGGAAGACTTGTATTATTATATTTCAAGACTTACTATAGAGTTATAGTAATTAGGATAATGGTTAATTTTCAGTAGACAAATAAATCAATAGAAATGAATAGAGAGTCCAGAAATAGACCAACATAGACCTAATCATTTGTTTTTTGACAAAGATACCAGTGAAAATCAAAGGGAAAATGAAGCCTTTTCAATAAATGGTTTTAGAACAACTGAATATATGCACGGAAAAAAAAAAAAAAACCTTAATCTCTGTCTCATGCCATATAGCAACATCAAGTCAAAATGAATCATAGACCAATATGTAAAAGCTAAACTATAAAGCTTTATTGGAGAAAACATTGTAAAAAATCTTAAACTTGAAATAGGCAAAGATATCTTAGGCTATAAAAGTAAATAACCATAAATAAAAATGTGATAAATGAGATGTTATCACAATTAAAACTTCTATTTACTCAAAGACATTGTTAAGGAAGTAAAGAGGCAAGACAGATTAGGAGAAAATGCTCATAATACATCTAGCAAAGGAGTTGTATCTAGGATATGTAAAAACTGCTGCAAATATAATAATAAAATACAAATGTCCCAATTTTTAAAATGTGCAAAGGACTTCAACAGACACCTGATGAAAGAAGATATTTGAACAGCCAGAAAGCGTATGAAAAGGTGATTAATTTCACTGGTTGTTTGAGAATTAAAAATTTAAAACCATACCCAAAAAATGCCCCCAAAGTGGCTAAAATTATCAAGACTGACCGTGTTGGTGAGAATGTGAAAGACTATGGAAACCCTAATACCTATGGGAGTATAAATTGGTACAACCACTTTAGAAAAATGTTTCTCAGTGTCTAATAAAGTTAAACATTCACCCTCCCAGCAAATGCTATGATCTAGCAATTCTACCCCTGAATATATATGCAAGAGTATATGTGAGTACATATGTCCATAAAAATCTTTGCATGAGAATGTTCATAGCCCCTTTATTCATAGTTGCCCAAAACTAGAAACAACTCAAATATCTGTCAATAGGAGAATTGGCAATCAATTTGTGGAATATTCATACAAGTTATTAGTTTTTTTTAAATGAGCTCTGGATACATTCAATAACAGGATGAATCTCAAAAACGTTACGTTGAGTGAAATAAGGGAGACACAAGAGTATACACTACATGTTTCCATTTAAGTGAAGTGGAGGAATAGGCAAAATTCATGTATAGTGACAGAAGCTGAAACAAGACTTAAGGTGGGGGCAGCAATCAGGGAGTGGATTAACCAGAATGGGGCATGAGGAAAGAGAAAATTCTCTGGGGTGACACAAATATTTATATCTTGATATGGGTTGTAGCCACGTGTGTGTGTGTGTATGTAAAATTTGTCATAAATCAATGAACTGTATGCTAAAAATTTGTGCATTTTACTGTATGAGAATCATACCTCAATAAAGTACTGAAAAAAACATATTGTAGATAAGGGTATGGGGAAATTTTTGTGACATATTATTAAATACCTAAAAAATGCAGCTATATATAATAGTCCACAATGTGATTTCAATCTTGTTAAACACCCAAAGAAAGACATATCTATTATCAGTGTCTATGTAACAGGATGAAGGCTTCCTTTATCCTCTTCCAGGTATTTTTCTTCCCTTCTCCATCGCCTGAGGGTTCTCTAGTAACTCATCGAGGAGACGGAATATTTCCTTAGCACAATAATATCTCAAAGTACTGGTTTGAGAAGGGGTTTCTATAAAAGGATATGTATACATATGTGTGTATAATATATAATATACATTACATATATGTGTGTATAATATATAATAATAATGTATATTGTTTATATGTATTAGTTCATTCTCACATTGCTATAAAGGGATACCTGAGACTTGGTAATTTATAAAGAAAGAGATTTAGTTGGCTCATGGTTCCACAGGCTGTATAGGAAGCATGGCAGCTTCTGCTTCTGGGAGGCCTATGGCAGAGACAAGTCTTACATAGCAAGAGCAGGAGAAAGAGAGAGAGCAGGCAGAGGTGCCACACACTTTTAAGTGACCACATCTCATGAGAACTCACGACCGTGAGGACAGTATCAAAGGGTTGGTGCTAAACCATTCATTAGAAACTACCCCCATGATCCAGTCACCTCCCAACAGGCCCCATCACCTACACGGAAATTACAATTCAACATGGGATTTGGTGGGGACACAGATCCAAACCATTTTCTCTAGATAGATAGATAATTGTTGCAAAAGTAATTGCAGTTTTTGCCATTTAAAAGTCATGGCAAAAACCATTATATTTTACTATATGAGAATTAGAATAAATGATATAGATACAGATATATAATAAAGAGAATGCTTTTCTTGCAGATGCTCCACCCTCAGAAATCTGAAAGATGAGAAAACCTCTTTACACAAGGAGGGGAAGAAGGGAGAAGAAAGAGTTGAAAAGACAAGGCTGGGCACAGTGGCTCACGCCTGTAATCCCAACAGTTTGGGAGGCCGAGGTGGGCAGATCACATGGTCAGGAGATCGAGACCATCCTGGCTAACACGGTGAAACCCCGTCTCTACTAAAAAATACAAAAAAATAGCCGGGCGTGGTGGCGGGCACCTGTAGTACCAGATACTCGGGAGGCTGAGGCAGGAGAATGGCATGAACTCGGGAGGCAGAGCTTGCAGTGAGCTGAGATCGTGCCACTGCACTCCAGCCTGGGCAATGAGCGAGACTCCATCTCAAAAAAAAAAAGAAAAAGAAAAGACAAAGAAGAGAAAATAGAAAGGAGGATAGAAGGGGAAGAGGCAGAGACCACAACAATAACAGGGGGAATTGCTGGTCCCTGGTCCCTCTGCCAAGCCAGACTCTGCATGGACTACAAAATGACTCACAGAGGAAAAATAATGAAGGCCTCAACTTTTGGATTCTGTGTTTGTTTCTGATCAGTTACTGGTCAAACTCTTTTAGTTGGTAATGAGCTGTCCCTGCAGGCCTTTCCAGCAAATTTAACTGAAGGATAAAAAAATGCGTGGGGAAATGTCTGGAAATCCATGGACTAGTATGTTCCTAGTTTTCTGGTACTCCTACACTCAGGAAGCACCGGCACCAATGTGTGGCCTCTGGGGAAGTTGCCAAACCCCAGGGTCTGCCATCAGTAACCCCAGGTTGATCCTTCTCATTCTTTACTAGCTTCCCTTTGCTAAACCCCAGGGTCCACCATCAGTAGTTCTTGGACTCTTGGCCCATCTTTAAAAGGTGTCATCTCCTACCAATGCCAGATGGTGCCCTGACAAGGCTGCGGACCACCCCAAAAACCAAAGCCCCACAAAAATTGGGATTACAGGCCGGGCACGATGGCTCACTCCTGTAATCCCAGCACTTTGGGAGGCCGAGGCAGGTGGATCACGAGGTCATGAGATCAAGACCATCCTGGCTAATATGGTGAAAACCTGTCTCTACTAAAAATACAAAAAAAAAAAAAATTAGCCAGGTGTGGCAGCATGCGCCTGTAGTCCCAGCTGCTGGGGAGGCTGAGGCAGGAGAATGGCGTGAACCTGGGAGGCGGAGCTTGTAGTGAGCCGAGATCGTACCACTGCACTCCAGCCTGGGTGACAGAGTGAGACTCCGTCTCCAAAAAAAAAAAAAATTGGGACTACAAACTCCTTCATCTAGAGCCACATTGACAGATCAGCCCTTTTACTTACTGAAAAGCAGAAGAGCAGAGATTGATTTGCAAGGGATTATTTTCCTTTAACTGATGTACTCTTTACTCTCCCCAGGCCTCTAGGTTCCAGTTATTTAAGAGTTCCATTTAACTCCAACTTCAAATCCCATTTCTGCCAAGATGCTGCTCTCTAATTCTGACTAGTATTGACTTTCCCCCTCTCTGCCTACCTATGGTAATTGTGAATGCATGAGTCAGAATATTCTATCAGAACTAGCACTGCTTTTCTACCAGCTCCCTCGTCACCCTGGGCAGCAGTTGTAACACCAACATAGTTTATGGAGTCACTACATATTTACATTCATTAACTCACTAATCTTCAAAACAGGCCTGAACACCAGGTAGTACTACCCCATTTTGTATACGATTAAGCTGAGGTTCAAAAATGTCAGTGCCTTGCTCAAAGTTGCCCCACTACAGAGCTGGGATTCCATACTACTCATCCATCGATCACTGTGCTTACTGCATTATCCTGAAAGTATTAGATTCCATACTTGTCTCCCACTGGGATCTCAGTATTTGAAGGGCAAGGACTGAATCTTACTCATTTTTATATCTACAAGTCCCTAAAATAATATGGGGCATTCACAAGCTATAAACAAATCTGACCTGAATTCAGTGATTTTCTAGATGCAGTATTTCCCAATTGTCACCCAGAAGGCGTGTTGAACATATAGCTTTTCATATGCTTGGACATTCTGACTCCCGGTTCTCAAATTCACCCCAGGATCTGCAATTCAACAACAGCCCAAGGAGATCATAACCAGCGGTTCTTCTCATAGTGTAATATGCACAAAAATTGCCTGGCGAGCTTGTTAAAATGCAGTTTCTGATTGAGTAAAGTTAGGATGAGGCCTGAGACTGCATTTTGAATAGGCCTAGCTAGAATACCAAACACAGCAACTGTAAAAATGAACAAAAGGCTGCTTAGGAAAGGCTCACTGACTGGTCCCCGTATGAAACAGTGACATTGACACTGTAGTCTAATGCGCAGAGACATCCAGCTGTGTGCAGATTAGGGGAAGGATCTCCCAGACAGAGGGAACAACGAGGGCAAAGACCCTAAAGAGAGGAATGAGCTTGATGTGTTAGCAGGTGAGAAGGGAGTTATATGAGGCAAGGTTGAAAAAGAAGGCAGGGATTTGTAGCCTGGAGTATAAGGGATTTGAACACAATCGGATTTGCATTTTTAAAAGAATAGATTTAAAAGAATTAGATTTTAGAAGAATTAGATTCTTTTAAAAATTAGATTTAAAAGAAAAGAAAAATTATTGCAGCAGAACAAATGAAGGGAACTAGTATTGGATCACAGTGGAGTGGACGGGAGATGATTAATTTGAACTGAGGCTGGGTGAGATATCCATGTGAAGATGTCTGGGCTAGACAAATCGGTCTGGGCTAGATACAGAGTAACCAGCCATTGGACATAGTCTCATTCATTCTTTATTCCAATAAATATGAAGTTCCTTCTCTGTTGCATGCACAGGACTTGAAGCTGGTAGTGCAGAGGTAAACAAGACAGTCATGGTCCTCGCTCTGATGGAGTTTCCACGGGAAACAAATGATTAAGCAGTCCAAGTCAGGACCATTTGATGTTAAACAACTTATTATACAAATAATGATTTCATTTTGTTTGTGGTAAATGCTACAAAGTACACAGCCTAAAAGCATGAACAAGGGATCTGATCTACTCTGGAATATCAGGGAAGTGACACTTTTTGAGCCACTGTCCTTTGAACCCAGCTAGTAGGAATTAACCAGGTGAAAAGATGGGGCAGACGTTTTCAAGCAGAAGGCCCAGTATGGACAGAGGCCCAGAAATGGGATTCAGCATCCTTGTTTGAGCCCCTAAGAGAAGAGCAGCCCAACTTAAAGGCAGAGAAAGAGAGGGAAAGTAGAGGTAGTGGTGAAAATCTTGAGAATGGATGACATTTTCCAAGGAAGCATGTCAATTGTGAGGAGGAAAAAGTCAAGCTAGAGTTAAGAGAACCCAGATATTTCAAGGTTGCCTTGCAGTTGCCACCAAAGCCACAGATAATCCCCCAAAGCCAGAGATGTGGAAAATCAAGATTACAGACATTTTAGAAAACCAACAGCTTCTTAGGTACTGAATTTGCAAACCTAAGTCTACAATTGATGGAAATGTTACTGTGGGATTTAAGAGTAAATTGTGGAATTTAGGAATAAATTAGTGCAATTCAACATTTCTGGAAAAAGAAGACAAATTTCTAGTGTTAATGTCATGCTCTTTCCTCTTGGCTATATTACATGCCCCATAAAAATACTCTTTATGGTGTGTTTAAATCACTGGCTTTCATGCTGCGTAAAATCAGCTCATGATGGGCCATCCGAGAGTCATGGCTATACTCTCTCAGCAGGGTTGCCCACCAATAGACGCTCTCAGATGAACTCTGAAGCATTCAATCCATTAGATTCAGGAGGCTGCGGATGTCATTAAACTTCTCAACCTATTCACTTTCTCCTGACTGACACGTGGCAAGCTGAAAATCTGATTATTTACTCTTTAGATGGGGACAGCACTCAGGAAGGTCCAAGAATTGAGCACCAGTGTTGCTCCAGTCACCTGTATTTATCTTTCCTGAGCAGGAGATTGTTGGCTGCAGCTTTGAGCTTTGTTTATTATCTGATGTCCGTGAACAAAAGGAAGAACCCACATATCCCTAGAGTAGTGGTTCCCAAAGTATGATGTGAGGACCCCCAGGGGTCCTAAGACCTTTGCAGGATGTCTACACTGTTATTTGCCTTTGCAACTCTGTTCATATTTGCACTGGAGATGCAAAATTAGCAATGGGTAAAACTGCTGAAAGTTTAGCAGGAATCCAAGCAGGGAACCTCAAACTGCACTAATAATTGTTATATTCGTCACTGCCAAAAAAATCACAATAAATTAATAATGATGATGATGATGAATTTTTAAACATTTAAAAAGAGGTTCCATTTTAGAGTGTCTTTGATGAAACTATAAAAACTCTTAATTTTATTTCATCTTGACCCTTGAGTACACATCCATGAGATAATATGGGAAATATGTATGAAGCACTTCTGCTGCCTTGAGGTATACAATTCTGTCTCAAGGAAAAGTAATACTCATGCCATCATCTGAGTTGCAAGCTGAGCGAGCTGCATTTTTCAGGGAACACCAATTTCATTTGAATGAACACCAGCAGACAAATTATGATATTCAGACTTGGGTATTTGGCAGACATTTTATTGAAAATGAAGTGAGCCAGTCATTTAAAGAAAAAAAAAACAATATTTTTCCCATGATAAAATTCAATTTTTCAAGGAAATATTAGAATTTCAGAGAGCTTCTCAGTGTTTAATGACTCATGATCAGATTGGTGGTGGTTGTGGTGATGAATGTGATTTTTTTTGACATTGTGTAATAAAAAATGTCAACAATTAGGAGAGCTATATAACTCAGTGAGCCAATATTTTCTAAGTGACCAATGCATTCTGTTCAAAACCAAACATGGGTACAAGATCGATTCAAAGTGCAAAATAGAGTAATAGATTATGTAATGGAGCAGAATACAAACAGCTTTTAACTGCAAAGTAGCCCCATTTTCTGTGTGCTTTTGAGCCCTGTTAAGGATGTGGCTTTAGACTGTTAAATCCAGGCAATGCTAAATTGACTATCCCAAATTTTTTCCCACACTCAGGGCCAAGATGGCAATTTTGGAGGGGCTAAATTTTGATCTTTGTGGCTTGTTCACAAACTCAAGAGTCATGCTCTATGATGTGATCCCAAATTGAATTCAGACTGTTTAATTATATATGAAAGATAAATCTCCCCTAAGAGGCCATTTATTTGGCCAAAGAAACTCTGCAACAAGATTCCACTGAAACAGTCAAGCCAGTGGTCACCTGGTACTTACCAGGATGGCTGTACCAAACATTTATGGTTAGCATCTGTTCCAATTGGTTAGAATCTGTATTAGGGTTCTCTAGAAGGACAGAACTAATAGAATAGATATGGATGTATATATATGTATATGTGTATATATATATATATATATATATACACATATACATACATACATAGAGAGAGAGAGAGAAGGGGGAGTTTATTAAGGAGTATTAAATTACACAATCGCAAGGTCCCACAATAGGCCATCTGCAAGCTGAGGAGAAGGAAGCCAGTCTGGGTCCCAAAGCTGAAGAACGTGGGAGTCCAATGTTTGAGGGCAGGAAGCATCCAGCACAGGAGAAAGGTGTAGGCTGGGAGGCTAAGTCAGTCAAGTCTTTTCATGTTCTTCTGCCTGCTTTTTATTCTGGCTGCAGTGGCAGCTGATTAGATTGTGCCCACCTAGATTAAGGGTGGGTCTGCCTTTCCCAACCCACTGACTGAAATGTTCATCTCCTTTCACAACACCCTCATAGACACATCCAGGAACAATACTTTGCATCCTTCGATCCAATCAAATTGACACTCAGTACTAACCATCACAGAATCTGAGTCCTACAAGTTTTATTCATTCATTCAACAAATATTTACTGAGCTCCTACTATGTCCCAGGCAAGGACAGATTTGCTATGAAGCTCATCAAGCGTAACCCTCAGCGCCTCTCACCTGCACAGCCCTCGCCTGAGGATTCATATAGTCGTGGTACACAAAGTATACCAAATAAGTTATTTTACCCACAGCTAGTTGAGATCATTGTCTCTTACCTTTCAAGCCTTCCCTTATTCACACTGTCTGTCACGTTGATTGATGTGGGAGTAGTTGTGGCATTTTAGAGATTCAGCCAAAGTTGAGGGGTGGATTAATTTAGTGTGGGTTTAGTGTGACAGGTTTATGTGCACGCAGTCACTTCCATGTATGTTACATTATTGTTACTGTGCCAGAAAGAAATAACTTTCAGAAATACAGTTACTGCCCACTATACAAATGCACCTAGAGTTATGATACAATTAATGTCCAGAGCCAAAAATTGCTTATTAAAATATGGACATCTTCTATGGTGCCTGGCATAAAAGTATGGAGAAAAAAAATGGCACAAAACAAAATCAGGGAAAACCCCTCCTTATTTTATAGCTCACAAATGGAGGAAATCTGATAGAGATCTTCCTAACTTTGACATTACCAGTAACACACGGGGAAGCTGAAAGTTTCCTGAAATATTATCAATAAAAAAGCAAATTTCAACCAACCATGCAAGAAAAAAAGATTGAATTGTCTTTAAATTTTTTGTAGAAAATATTGCAAAATTATTGTCTATTTATACTATTAGTTACTGAGGAATGTGTTGAAGTTTCTCTCTGGTAGCAAATTTGTGTATTTTCTCTGTAGCTTGGTTAAATTTAACTTTATATATATTTGAAGCTATGTTATTTAGCATACACAAATTCAGAACTGTTTTATCTTACTGGAAAATTGAACCTATTTGTATTATGAAATGTCCTTTTTTATGTTATACTTGCTCTGTAGTCTTGTTTTAGACGTGACTCCTTTTAAAGATCAGATACCTGGGGTTTGTTTTTCAAAATCCATTCCAACAATCTTTTTTTTTTTTAAGGAGCATTTATTCTATTGACATTTGATTAATGTGATTACTGTTATATTTGGATTTTAACTAACCATTTTACTAAATACTTTCTACTCATCCTACCTTGTTTTTATCTTTCTTGCCTTCATCAAGATTGGTTCAAAAAATTTATTTCTACTCCATATCTGCATGAGAGTTACATATAAAGATATTTCAGGGGTTATTCGTGAGATTATAATATGCATCCTTGCTTTATCTAAATCTAATAAGCACTTCCAGGTCAATGCAAAGTTCTTAGAACATTTTAACATCTTTCCAACTTACATACCATTTTCGTTGTGCACGATACATGATTGTTGACTACAGCTGCAATGTTGTATAGCAGATCTCTAGAGCTTACTCATCTTGCTTGACTGAAACTTTAGACCTGTTGATTAGTAACTCCCCCTTTCCCATAGCCCTCCGGCAAGGTTGACTGTATTTTAAATGTGTATGTTTGTGTAATTTCAATCACATTCAGAAGGGGTCATTTTCCTTCTTTCTGAAGAATACTCTAATTTTTTTTAGTGTGCATGCTAAATCCTCTCACTTTTGTTTTTCTGGAAATGACTTTATTATTGCAAGATACTTTCAATGGGTACAGTAGTTTTAGTTGGCAGATCAATTTTCACCTTTTCAGCACCTTAAAGCTATCATTCCTTAGTCTCTAGGTTCTGCTGTCTCTGTGTTTCTGTTGGTAAGTCAGCTTTCAGTCTTATTTTTGCTCCTTTGTAGGTAACAAGATCTTTTTTTCTAGTTGATTTTAAGACTTCATGTTTGATTTGATCTTTGGCAGTATTGCTATAAGATTTCCAGGTATATTTTTCTTTGTATTTATCTTCTTTAGGCTTAGCAGGGCTTCTTGACTCATAGTTTGATGTCTTTCATAAATTTTGAAATTTTGCAGTTATGTCTTCAAATATCACACCCTATTCTCTGCTTTGATGTGGGCTCTAATTTATTATAAATTAGGCTCATTTGGGGCTCTTACCTTCTGATTTTTTTCACCCTTTGCTTCCCTTTTTTTCATTCAGAACATTTTCTTCTATCTTCCAGTTTACTGTTTCTCTCTTTAGCAGTCTAATGTACCGCTGAACCCCATTCACTGAGTTAATTTTATTTGTTGAATAAAGTTTCATTCAACAAATAAAACAGGCTGGCCATGGTGGATCACACCTGTAATCCCAGCACTTTGGGAGGCCAAGGTGGGAGGATCACTAAAGTCCAGGAGTTCAAAGCCAGTCTGGGCAACATGGTGAGACCCCATCCCTAGAAAATTTTTTTTAAATATAAAAAAAGTTCACAAATAAAACAGCTTTAGAATTTTCATTTGGTTTCCATATGGTTTCCAGCTTTCTGCTGATATTCTTAATTATGTCTTTTATCCTCTTGAGCATAAGTGCAGCTATATAAACATCAACTGTGGGCCTATTACCTCTATTTTTTTTTTGATATTCATTTGTTATCTTGTCTCTTTGCATGTCTATTTGTTTTTAATTGTGTCTCACACATGGTTCTTATAAAAATGTTTATAAAACAAATTTGAAACCTAAGGTGACTCTATCCTCCATCAGAGACTATTCATATTTGCTACTGCCAAGCACCTTAAAGCACTGGTACTCCAGGATCACTTTAATCCCATTTCAGGGATTGAAATGTTTCAAAGCTGAGCATGGGTCCCTGAAAGAGCCTACTTCTGGTTCATCCTTACTCCTAGGCTACATCCACATAAGGTCCTACTCAAAGTTAACTTTATTCACTGTGCTCCCCACCCCGTGATCCTTGAGAGTCAAAACTGCAATGCTTCTTGACTTTTCTGTCCAGAACTGACAAACTTTCCCAGAGGAAAAAGAAGCCCCAGATACCGAGATCATGTGCTGGGGCCTCTGTCCCTTCCTGGGTACTGGCATGGCAAATTTGTTACTATCTGATTAGTTCTCTAGTGCCTCAAGAAGATTTTATTAAATATTTTGTCCAGCTTTTCTAGTCGTTTTTAGCAGAAGGGTTGGTTATTGGTACCTAGTATGCCATTAGGTCAAAATTTTTTTTCCAAGAAGTACATTTTCTAGGCCTGGCACAGTGGCTCAGGCCTGTAATCCCAGCACTTTGGGAGGCTGATGGAGGCAGATCACGAGGTCAGGAGATCGAGACCATCCTGGCCAACATGGTGACACCCTGTCTCTACTAAAATACAAAAAATTGGCCAGGTGTGGTGGTGCATGCCTGTAGTCCCAGCTACTTGGGAGGCTGAGGTAGGGGAATCAGTTGAACCCGGGAGGCAGAGGTTGCAGTGAGCTGAGATCAGGCCACTACACTCCAGCCTAGCGACAGAGCAAGACTCCATTCTCAAGAAAAAAAAAAAAGTACATTTTCTGTCATTAAAAGAGTTTTTCCAATGGGAAGGCAAATAGATACATTTGTTTCATGTATGTTTTTAATTTTGTGATCTATAATTATCTTTGTATCAACATTCAGGACTATTTCTGGTACATAGCAGGGTACCAATGAATGTGGACTGCATGCCTAATGCTGTCTGAAAGGTGCCTGCCTGACACAAAAATGTTAAATCCTTTTCTTGCTTTATAAAAGTCATTTTATGTCATAATTGTTTAATAGTCATAATCTCACCAGCATGGCCCTGCCACATAAAAGATAGCATTTGGTGAAATAGGGAATTTCCAAAGGAATATTCATATTCCCTTCAAGTTTCCTAGCTAGGTAAATTTATAAAGCTGCTGGGTAGCTATTCAATAATTAGGGAAGGGTTTTTTTGTTTGTTTTTTGCCTCTTTTCTCCCTTTTGTGGCAATGCCTCAATAAGAAAGGCTAGGTATTATCTGCAGGTAATTCCCAGACTTAAGTTTATGAGAGTTATAATTAGAGTCATAATTATTTGGAAGGGAAAAATTTCTCACAAAAAAAAGAAATCATTAAACTGACTAAAGCAGCAACTAGAAATCATTCCTTAAGCAAGAAAGTTACCTTCCCAAACTAGAGGGTTGATTAATGCCACTAGTGCATAATGGGTTTATGCAGACGTTGGCGTGAAGAGTTGGAGAGTGGAAGAGGAGAGCCACCAACCCTCATCTGCTCACTTTAAGTTCAATGAATGGAACAATCTCGTCTATTGCATTTATGCTACTTTTCTGAACGGTCCATCACCAAGTGCCTTGTGCTTTTGTTGAACTATTTCCTGCATATATATTTATTTCCCCAGCTAGGAGGTAAGCTCCCCAGCAAAGGCACAAGACTTGCACCACTTTTGTGTCCCTAACACCTAGCACTGTGCTGGATCTGTCAATCAATCCATCCTTCCATCTAACATCCATTTATCCAGTAGTCATCCCACTATCAATTAATTCAATTTTATACACTCTGTTATTAATTATTTCAATGACATCTACTAACTGTCAGGAACTGAAGATGGAATGTTAAGGTATGTCCTCAACTTTGAGGAGCTCTTAGTTAAGAGTAACAGGTTTCAAGAACATTTGAACAAGTACCTTCAATATATGTGTTTCTATTTATATTATTTACCAGTATATAAGTTAAAAGTAATTTTCGCTACTCATTAGTGACACAAAACCCTCAATCTCACCTCAAAATAAAATTATTAACAAAAACAACCTATTTTTTGTTAGAGCGATATGGTTAAATACGCTTCCTTATTTTTAAGACGTTGGTTTCAGGCCAGGCTCAGTGGTTCATGACTGTAATCCCAGAATTTTGGGAGGCCAAGTCTTAAGAATCGCTTGAGCCCAGGAGTTTGAGACCAGCTGGGCAACATAGCGAGACCCTATCACTACAAAAACATAGAAATAAGTAAATCATTTCTTAAAATAAAAAATAAAATGTTGGTTTCACTTTGTAGCATGACTACCCATATCTTTGTGAGATAAATGTTACCCTCAGCCTCCATTCTACTGTCCTTCTGCATTGGGGGATTATATCTCAGACTCCCTTGCAATTAGAATTCTGGATACAAACTACTTCTGCCAATTGGGTGTACCCCATTGCTATCTGAGAAGGAAATCGTCCTGCTCTCTTTTGGCTATTTCTTCTGACAAGCAAGAATGTGGAGATGTGAGGTTTCTCTGATGTAGCATCTTAGCATCCATTCTCCCTCATTCTGCATCTTCAGGGACAATGGCAGCAGTGGCTGTAGGGTGGCAGCAACAGTGGGCTCTGCATTCCAGCTTAGCTCCAATGGTGGCCTTAAAAGGAATAACTCCTCTTATGTTGTCTATATAGTTCTACAGTTATTCCTAGAAGTTCAGCCTAGAACCTTTTCTCTCAGCCTACTTAATAATTTTGTTAGCACCATTTATCTATCTTTAGTCCCTTTCCAATTAGAATAAGTACGGAAGTTTTATTTCTGCATCAAACCCTGATTGACATACTTCTGACAAATCCCTTTTTTGCTTATGCTTGCCAAAGGTAGTTCTGTTGCTTGCAATCAAAGAATCCTTTCTGTAAGTGCCTGAAGTGACATTGGCAGAAGCTAAGCTACTCCTGAGGTCAGGAGTTTGAGACCAGCCTGGCCAATATGGTGAAACCCCCTCTCTACTAAAAATACAAAAAAATTAGCTGGGCGTGGTGGTGCGGGCCTGTAATCCCAGTTACTCAGGAGGTTGAGGCAGGAGAATCACTTGAACCTGGGGGACAGAAGTTGCAGTAAGCCGAGATTGCACCAGTGCACTCCAGCCTGGGTGACAGAGTGAGACTCCGTCTCAAAAAAAAAAAAAAAAAAAAAAAAAAAAAAAAAACTTGTTTAGATTCAGGAGACCTAAGTTTGGCCACTGAGAAGCATACGGCTTGGGTGTATCATTCATATTTCTGAGCCTCAGTTTCCTCATCTACAAAGCAAGGAAAATAACACCAATCTCACAGGATGATTGTAAGGATTAAATACGTGAAAAAGTAAAAATGTGTTCACTACCTAATAGGCATTAATAAGTGTTGGTTGTAACTGCACTAGTTTAGTGAACACATTAGCAATTGTCTAGAAAGTTTAAGTATTTTAACTAAGAAAACTCATGAAAAAAAAAGCAGACTTTTAAGGTCCCATGAGATCTACAGAAAATATGCTTAGTTGTTTTTTTTTGAGACAAGGTCTTACTCTGTGGCTCAGGCTGGAGTGCAGTGGCACAATCACAGCTCACTGCAGCCTCAATCTCCTGGGCTCAAGTGAGCCTCCTGCCTCAGCCCCCTTAGTAGCTGGGACTAGAGGTGTGTACCACCACATCCAACTAAGTTTCTTATTTTTTGTTGAGATGAGGTCTCACTACATTGCCCAGGCAGGTCTCAAACTTCTGGGCTCAAGTGATCCTCCCATCTTGGCCTCCCAAAGTGCTGAGAATTTTTTGAGACAGCATTTCATTCTTGTCCCCCAGGCTGGAGTGCAATGGCACGATCTCGGTTCACTGCAACCTCTGCCTCCCAGGACCAAGCGATTCTCCCACCTCAGCCTCCTGAGTAGCTGGGATTACAAGTGCCCACCACCATGCTCAGCTAATTTTTGTATTTTTAGTAGAGACAGGGTTTCATCACATTAGCCAGGCTGTTCTCGAACTCCTGACCTCAGGTGATCTGCCCACCTCGGACTCCTAAAGTGCTGGGATTACAGGCATGAGCCACTGCACCCAGCCCATGTTTTTCTTCTTACTGATGGCAGAATGAAAAGTTGAATAGCATCTGGATCTTTGAAGATGTTCATGAGCCACTGAATTAACTAACCTTGCACAACATTTTTTAGCCAACATTTTGGTTGGTGTTATGTTATCTGAAGCTGATGCCAGCTGATAACCCTGGGAAACAGACACTAAGATGGTGGTTGATTGAGGCGCATCCTCAGGATGGACACCGGTCAGAAAGTGACACAAACAGGACTGGGCAGAAGGAATTAAAATGCAAGGTAGTTTCAAAAAAGGTCTCAGCCAACCCAGGGGTAATGCTGGGGCCAGGATCGACCAGTCAGAGCTGACCCAAATGGAAGCTAGAGGCTGGCCCTCTAGTCTCCTCCCTTATGACTCTTGCATCCACCAGTCTTTTGGTATGAGTTGCTCCCAGGGAACAGGCATGGCCTGGAGCCAAGAAGCAATTCCTAGGCAGGAACTCAGCTGTGAACTATCAGCAGACAACATTAGCATCAACAGGAGGAATGACTGCATTGGTCCTTAAGGGAAATGAGACAGCCCCTCAGAGCATCCACCCCACACAGAACCTCTAAATTCAAGTTGCTGTGCAAACAGACTCTCATGAAAGAGGTATATGATGATTAGACCTACCTACTATTAACCAAAAATCCTAAATATGTTCAATCAGGTAATGGCATTGTCATTTCTGTTCTTAGAATCTGTGAACTAGAAGGCACTTCAGGCTCATAGTACAGTGAATTCATTTACCCAACATCACAGAGCCATTCTGCGGGCCTGATAGTGCCGAATCCAGAAGTTTGCTGTTTTGACTCAGAATTCATTACATGACTCCTGCTCTGCATTTATTTAGCAGACATGTCTGGCTAGCAGAATATTATGCAAATGTTATATGATCTTTATGGCTACATTTATGAAGTTTAAATCATTCTGAAAAAGTACCCTCAAGAGTCTCACTTAATTGTAAAGCTTTTTGTATATACATTCCATTAGCATAATTGATTAAACCATAAGTGCCTGTATAAAATTAAATATAGTCTTCTGTTGTCCAAGTACAATTAAGTCCCTGATGACAGATAGATCAGAAATTTATGACTCAACATGTATTCAATTCCAAGGAAGATAACTGGTTCTAATAAAGGCTTCATCTGGGTAATAAGCTCATGTTCATGCACACGATAATTTCATAGTATTATATCTTCTGCACATGCCATTATCTCATTTAATCTTCCCAGAAACTGTGACACAGGCAGGGAGCAAATTATTAGTTTCAATTTAGAGATGAAAACACGTATCAAGAGAAGTGAAGTGACTGGCTGAAAGATACACATCTTGTAAATGGTGGGGTCAGGGCAAAATGTAGGTCATCTGTCTCATAACTCAGTGTGGCGAACACACCCCAAGCTAACCCCCAATGAGTCATGACCTTGTTTAATCTCCTCCCCTTAGCACCTGTGACTTGATTAGACTATAACCAATGATGATGAAATGTCACTACCTTGATTAGTGCAAAGATGTTTCAACATCACCTTTGTGGTTACGTTTTGTTATGCAGGACTCTGTAACTGGAGAGAGGGCCACCCTTACTGGCCTTGAAAAATCAAGCTGCCATGTGTGAACAGCTTTTCCAGAGGGAGGGAGGTCCACATGACAGGGAACTGTGGGCAGCCTCCAAAACTGGAGATTGTTTGCCTAGTCAACAACCAGTGAGACATTGGGGCCATCGCCCGAATTCTGTCAACAACCTGAATGAGCTTGGAAGTGAACTCTTCCCCATTCAGGCCTCACTATGCTCTCACTTGTGAAAAGAAAAAAGAGAAGAGAAGAGAAGAGAAGAGAAGAGAAGAGAAGAGAAGAGAAGAGAAGAGAAGAGAAGAGAAGAGAAGGGAAGGAGAGAAGAAAATCAGGCATTACCTTTTTTCTCTTCCTTTCCCCTGCACAGTCCCCCAAATGTCAAGCTAGCCTACCAGCCCTGGGCCACCTGGCTAGACCTTTATCTCAGAGAGAAACGTGGTTACACACAGTTTAAAAATGCAAATTCAGAATTTTGTAAAAAATAGCTTTGTCATTTGTTTAAGAGAGGGATTAAGAACCAGATGAAGCCAGGGACTAGTTCACCTAAATTCTTAACACATCCATTTTATGAGTTCCCATTTATACATGAACAGGGACCAGCATTACCACCATGTTCCCAGAAATTGTTTTGGGATCTTTTAGGTGAAAGTGGTCATTGTATTGACACATTGACATTTTTAAGAGGCTGATAACATACATGTAAAGGGTGAATTATCTGTAGATTTTGCAAATGAGAGGGGAAAGGTGAAAAGGCAGGCTGGGCGCAGTGGCTCATGCCTGTAATCCCAGCACTTTGGAAGGCCGAGGTGGGTGGATTACCTGAGGTCAGGAGTTCAAGACCAGCCTGGCCAACATGGTGAAACCCTGTCTCTATTAAAATTACAAAAATTAGCCAGGTGTACTTGTGGACGCCTATAATCTCAACTACTCAGGAGGCAGAGGCAAGAGAATTGCCTGAACCCGGGAGGCAGAGGTTACAGTAAGCCAAGATCATGCCACTGCACTCCAGCCTGGGTGACAGAGCGAGAGTCCAGCTCGAAAAAAAGAAAAAGTAACAAAACAAAATACACATCTAGAAGAAGATGTTAAGTAGACATGTAAACAGAAAGAAAGCCACAGGATTCCTTCACAGAGCAAAGAAGAGTGTGTCATTGAAGGAGTCAAATACTAAGACTGTTGCTTGCTGCAATTTTCATTTTTAGAATATTTGCCACAAAGTTCCCTTGATTCTGGGGGCTTCAGTGCTCTCCAACTTTGGATGTTTACATCCACACATAAGTAAAGATTGTTGTGAATTCCACAGTTGATATGAGCCCAGTGGTTTTCCAGTTCATAACAGCAGTCCAGAGAAGTCATTGCTCCTGTAGCCTGCAGCAGTTTTTCCAGACTTTGTTATAAAATTTACTGTTAGCCACAGATGTCACAGGATCCATAGATGCCCCCTCTTACTGTATACTTTAAAGCTACCATAGAGTGGTAACAACTGAGGCTTTTGGGTAATTAAGCTTAAACATCATAATTGGCTGAGGAGTCAGACTCACCTTGTTTCGGTGATGGTTTTAGTACAGTTGTGGCTAGTCGTCCACTGGTCTCTGACTTTGTAGCAACAGAGCCAACTTGTAGCAGAGAGCAGATCTTTATTCACAATTCCTTCCTGTGGACTCGATCTCCCAGCTAGAGTAACGGGATTGGCATGGAGTCCACTGCTGTCCTGGCAGTTCACACTTCAGATGAGAAGGAATATATTTTGGACGAAGAAAATAATATGTCCTCAGGAACTGGAGCCATCACAGGCTGTCTCCTGATAGTGTCGTCTGGTCTATGGCTCCACTGTCTTTTGAACTGCAGCCCTCACATACATCATGACAACTGGAAGAACCTCAGGCCACTTGAGGCCTGCTTACTTGTTGCAGTTGGCTTCTCTAACAGGGATGTGGGATGGAGCAGGCTGCCTAGATTCTTATTTGTGAAACTATTTGTGAAGATTAGTATCATTTATACCATAACTTCAAGAGGAAAGCAGTCAGCCCACATTTTAGGGGTAATTAATTACCTATTTTTTCTTCTGTTAACAAAATTCTGACGCTCCTACCTTAGGTGATAAGCTCCTCAATGTGTAAATGTTTTTCTCCTTCTAATCCTAGGTTTTTAAATTAATTATATGCTATGAAAGGTATTTTTTAAAGCTTTGACATCTGATGGAGTTCTGCATTCTTTATATTCTTAGTACTATACAATTCTTTCAAGATATTTATATTATATCCAGTTGAATTTTGGATATTTTATGTGGCTTAGTCCAACGTGCAATCGCAATGTATAAAGTCTTTCTTACATTCCCCTTGTGTGAAAAAAAATGTTTTCAAATACATTATTTACCAGACACATCATAATCAAACGGCCAAAACAAACAAAAAAAACCTGAAAACAGCCAGTGGAAAATGACATATTACTTACATGACTACTTTTCTCCTAAGTTCTTTAACATATGTATTATAGTTAAATCAAAAATGATTGACAGGTGAGGTTTTCAATGTATATACATGAAATACATATGACAATTATAACATAAAAGGCAGAAGGGTATATGGACCTACAAGATGCACACTAGAAATGGTAAAATATAGATTCTAAGTAGACTATTGTAATCCCTAGAGTAACCACTAAGAATAAAATACACAAAGAGGTATTGTTTAGTCAGCTCAGCCTGCCATAACAAAATGGCATAACAAAATACCATAGACTGGGTGGCTTAGACAACAGAGATTTATTTCTCACAATTCTAGAGACTAGAAATCCAAGATCAAGGGGACAGCAGGGACTATGCCTGGTGAGGGCCCTCTCTTTGGGCTGCAGATGGCCACCTTCTCTCTTTGTCCTCACATGGCCTTTCCTTGGTATATGAGCGTGGGGAGAAAGGAAGCAAGCTCTCTAGTGTTTCTTCTTATAAGGTGTATTAGTCTGTTCTCACACTGCTATAAAGAACTACCTGAGACTGGGTAATTTATGAAGAAAAGAGGTTTAACTGGCTCACGGTTCCACAGGCTGTACAAGAAGCATGGCTGGGAGGCCTCAGGAAACTTATAATCATGGCAGAAGGGGAAGGGGAAGCAAGCATGTCTTACCACGGTGGCAGGAGAGAGAGAGAGCACAAAGAGGAAGTGCTACACCCTTTCAAACAACCACATCTTGTAAGAATTCTATCACAAGAATAGCAAGGGGGAAGTTGACCCCTTGATTCAACCACCTCCAACCAGGCCTCTCCTTCAACACTGGGAATTACACTTTGACATGGGATTTGAGTGAGGACACAGAGCCAAACCATATCATAAGATCACTAATTTCATCATGTAGGCAATACCCTCATGCCACCATCTAAAGCTAAATACCTCCCAAAGGCCCCATCTCCAAACACCATCACATTCAGGGTTAGGACTTCAGCATATGAATTTGGGGGACACAATTCAGTCCACAGCAGAAATAGTCAAAAACTCCATAGATAAGTCAAAATGAAATACTGAAAAATATTCAAATAATTCCAAAGAAGACAGGAAATGGAAAACAGAAAAATAAAAACATAGGGAATAAAAAGAATCCAAATCATAAGGTGGTATAACTAAATCCAGACATATCAATTATCTTATTAAGTGAAGGTATGATCCCCCCCTTACAGATAAGGAAGCACAGGCTCAGAACAGTGCTGTAACTTAACCAAGGGTGCACTGATGGAAGTAGCAGAGCCAAAGTTCCAGCCCAGCTCTGCGCAAGCCCCCAGACCCACCCTCTTCTGATGCTTTAAGCTTGTAAAGTTCTCATCACACCCTCCAAGTAGCCAGGAGTCCCAGGCCTGTACACAGAAGGTGTTAGTACCCTCGGTCAGAAGCCAGAGAGGCAATAGGCCTGCATACCCCAAATACCCAAATCTCTGGGATTCTGCAACACAGCTCACCTTCTGGATCCTAACTGGAAAGGGAAATAGCAGTGTTCATACCCTAAAGGCCAGCCTTTGGAAAATGAGTGTGGAGGAATCACCAAGGAGCACATTATAGGTAAAGCAGTCCTTAGAAGCCTCAGGTTAGAGGCAAAATGCCTTCAGACCAGTGGTTGAGCCTCCTCTAACATTTGTAGTGCTTGTTACAAAGATGTGTCCATGAGGTTTCAACAGAAATTCACAAATATGGTTTTTCCCAAGTACAAAGTTCTCCTTTAAGCACCCTTACCCAGATCATCCCATGCAATTCCAAAGGCTGCCCTGGGCTGTGTTTTTTTCCCCTTCAGGTTGGCAGAAGGAAAAATCCCAAGCTACTCAACAACGGCCTCTGCAAGTGCTCTGCTGTGCTTTGTCCCAAGAAGTAAGTTGACAGGAGAAGGTGCTGCACTTTAAATGACTCCCTTTCAAAGCTCTCCCTTGGCCTGGTGCAATCCAAACTGACCACTCTTGCTCTGCCTCTAGGAAACCAGAGGAAAAATCTTCTCAGCACTGGTTCCCACTTCCCTGAACCTCCAAAGAGCAGCTTCCTGCCAATTCAGCTCGCAGTCATTACAGTAAAACTGCAGCATTCCTTTATAATAATAGTAATAATACAAGCTACTATCTGTCAAGCATCTAGTCGCCAGGCAAAGTAGTGTTTATTATCCTTACTGTAATACTAATGACTAACATTTTTAAGTACTTATTTTTGCCAGCCCCTGTACTAAGTACCTTTCATGTATTATTTCACTCACTCACTACATTGAACCTACAAGGCAGGTTATATTATTCCCATTTTTCTACTGAAGGATTTGAGGCTCAAAGAGGTTAACCAATGCAACCAGGAAGGAGTGAATCGGGACTGAAAACTGGTTCTGTCTCATTCCAGATCATGCTTATTCTGGTAGCAACATCTTACATAGGGCATAAATTTAAAAGACAGCAATAGTATCTCTCATTTTGGGTTTGTCTTGTTTTGTTTTGAAGAGGTAGAATCTCACTATGTTGCCCAGGCTGGTCTCGAACTCCTGGGCTCAAGCAACCCTCCCAAAGTGCTGGGATTATAAGCATGAGCCACCACACTCAGCCTATCATTTTAATATTAGTATATAACATTGTCACCAGGATCCACTGATAAAATCAGGCCAAACCACAATGAAGAAGTGCCACCTTCTAGTAATGTTAATTTCCTGGTTAACTCATCTGTGATCATATGACACTGTGCTAGACACAATTTTCATTTATCCATTACAATATTCAGTGAGCCTCTGTTATATTAAATAGTGGGAGATAGCACAGTGAGTAAAACAAGTTCCACATCTTCGCAAAAGCTTGCAATCTAGAGGAGGAAACAGACAGATAATAAATTAGAGGACAGGAGAATAATTAATAAGATAAAAGAGATCACAGAGATGCACCTCGCACAGCCCTGCAGCATAGAGGTGGGGGCAGGGTGCTTTCCAGAAGGAGGAGTACCTAACGCAAGGCCTA
This sequence comes from Symphalangus syndactylus, assembly GCF_028878055.3. Taxonomy (NCBI): domain Eukaryota; kingdom Metazoa; phylum Chordata; class Mammalia; order Primates; family Hylobatidae; genus Symphalangus; species Symphalangus syndactylus. Next base: position 129,465,662 of record NC_072429.2, on the reverse strand, counting down.
AGACTGATTGAAAAAGAAGCCAGAAAAATCTCTGAGGAGAATATTCTTAGCAAAGAGGAAAATTCATGTGAAGGCCCAGAGGCAAGAGAGAGTGTGGTGCCTTTGAGAAACAGAAAGGAACTCCTTGAGGATAGGGTTTAACCAGGAGAGCAGAGAGAAATGAGAACAAAAAGAAAACAGAGGCTAGATCATTCAGAGTCTTATTAAAGATTTTGTACTCTATCTCATGAGCAATGAGGCATCATCAAAGACATTTTGCCAGGAAAGCAACATGATCAGATTTTCATCTCAGACCTCTTTGAATGCAACAGGGGATTGAGACTAGAGGCAGAGAAACCAGCCAGGAGGCTAATGCAGTAAATCAGCAAAGAGATTATGTCAGCCTGAACTAGGGTAATGTCATGGGAATTGAGAGAACTGAATTAGATCAAGAGATGTGAAGAAAAAAGGCTGGACAGACTTAGGAACTGAAATGTGAATGAGAGAGAAGGAAAGAACAAAAGACGATGGGGATGCTCTGGCTGGGAAAGCTGTGTAGGCGCTTGCTAACACTGTTCACTTAGGGCAACAAGAGGAAGAGCAGGCCAGGATCAGGATTGTAATGGTGCAGGAGATTATTTTACACATGCTGGGTTGAGGTGCCTGTAAGGCATCTAAGTGGGAAGATGTTGCATAGACCAGAAACATAAGTCTGGTACTCAGAAGGAAAAACTGGACTAGAGTTATAAATCTAGAGGCATTATTCACATACAGAAAAATCATCCTTGAAAGCATGGGCATAAATAAGCTCACCAAGAACAAGCGTGTACACTGTGAAGAGAAAGAGCCATGAGGCAGAATCCTGAAAAAAAACACAAACTAAGAGTTAAGGAAAGTTCTGAGCAGGAGTATTGATCATAGTGATGGGAAGAAAAACAAGAAGAATGGAGCCAAAGGCAAAAAAAAAGCCTTCAAGAGTGACTGGTCAACAGTAATAAAAGATAAGAGTTGAAAGCTATTCATTGAATATGGTAGCAAAGAGTTCATTGGCTACAGAAAGCCATCCAGAAGAAATGAGTGTTTCCTCCTTCACTTCAAGGAAACAACAAAATTAATTATCAGAGTAAGTTTTATGCACATACCATTAGCAGAGGCAACATAGTAAGTTGAGAAGGTCAAGAGATCTTGCCTTAATCTGTTTTGTGCTGCTATAACAGAATATCTGAGAATGGGTCATGCATAAAAAACAGAAATTTATTTCTCAGAGTTCCGGAGATTGGAAGTTCAAGATCAAGATGCTGGCAGGTTCTGGTACTTGGTAAGGCCCAGTCTCTGCTTCCGAGATGTTACCTTAAATGTTGCACCCACCAGATGGGAGGAACACCAAGTCCTTACATGGGAGGAAAGGCAGAAGAGAGGGAACCCACTCTTGCAAGCCCTTTATATAGTGGCAGTAATCTATTCATGACAGCAGAGCTCTCGTGACCTAAACACCTCCCATTAGGCCCCACCTCCCAACGTTGTTGCACTGGAGATTAGGTCTCAACATGAATTTTGGAGGAAACAAAAACATTCAAACCAGGGAACCCTGCAGCCACCTGGGATGACATTCCAACTCTGCAATCACTAGCTGTGTGGCTGTGGTCATGTCTTTTCACCTCTCAAAGCCAGTGAATCTCCATCTCTTAATGGCGGTAATAATAACTGATCTCAAAATGTTGTTGTGAAAATTCAAAAATATTATGCACAAAAGATGTCTGATGAGAGATGGCCAGCACTCATCTCCTCCACAAATGACCAAACAGCATAGAGGTAACTACATGTCAAATAGAACTTCTAAGAGAGAACACTAGAATTCAGCAGGGAAATGACAGGGTACCTCTGAGGCATGGAAGGAAAAGAAAACAAGGCAGCTGGCCCAGCCAGGATCAGCTCAGAGCCAGGAGAAACTCCCCATAACAGAGAAAAAGTAGAAAGAAATCCCTCGCAGTTCACATTCCCACTGCAATCCTAGACATGGGAGAGCCTCTCAGCCCTCACTGGCTCTGAGATTAGTATAGGGAGATGCCTGGAGTCCATTTGACAGCATTATTCCATAGAGGGAGTTTGCATTGGGTCCCACACACCCTCCAAGACCCAAGCAATTGCAGCATGGTGCCATTTTGAGAACCCAGGTCCCAAGAGACTACATTCTCCCCTGGAGCCTAACAACCCCTGTGTCTCCACATCCCTGTAGCCCTGCTGATATCCCCCCGCATCAACCCAAAGGGCTTCAGTGTTGAACAGCAGCTGGACCCCACAATGTGGCCAAATCCCCCACACTCTAGTCCAGGTAATGTCCTATACCCCAGGGAATAGGCAGTGCAGCTCACCAGGGGGGCTGTCCCCTGGGACAAAGGGAGCCAAAGTGTGTGATTCCCAGGGTCTGACAGCCACCTACCCAGGAGCACTGTCACTGATAGTAACCCCAACCTCTCCAATGTCAGGGCCACTGCACACCTGCACATGCCTTCAGGAAACCTGGGGTCTGGCCCACCTGCATGCTATTCCAGGACCTGAGGACAGGCTGTTAGACCAGATGCATAGCTATCAACATAAGAACACAAGAAACATGAAAAGGCAAGAAAACAGAAACCAAAAGCATGCAGGATTAGCTATACCTATATCAGACAAAATATACGTTAAGTCAAAAAACAAAAAGAAGCAAAAAGGTCATTACATAATGATAAAGGAATCAATGCAGCAAGAGGATATAACAATTGTAAGTATATATACATCCAACATTGGAGCACCCAGACATATAAAACAAATATTATTAGAGACGGACACAGAGATAGACCCCAATAATAGTTGGGGATTTTAACACCCTACTTTCAACATTAGACGGATCATTTAGACAGGATATCAACAAAGAAACATCACACTTAATCTTCACCGTAGACCAAATAGACCTAACAGACATTCACAGAACGTTCACTCTAATAGCTGCAGAGCATACATTCTTCTCATCAGCACATGAAACATTCTCCAGAAGGCCAGGCATGGTGGCTCACCCCTGTAGTCCCAGCACTTTGGGAGACCAAGGTGGATGGATGGTGTGAGGCCAGGCATTCGAGAGCAGCCTGGCCAACATGGTGAAACCCCACCTCTACAAAAAATACAAACATTAGCAAGGTGTGGTGGTGCACACCTGTAATCCCAGCTACTACTCAGGAGGCTGATGCGTGAGAATCACTTGAACCCGGGAGGCGGGGATTGCAGTGAGCCAAGATTGCACCGCTGCACTCCAGCTTGGGCAACAAAGTGAGACTCTGTCTCAAAAGTAAAAAAAGAAAGAAAAGAAAAAAAAAAAGGATAAACATTTTCCAGATAGACCATTTTTTGGGCCACAAAACAAGTCTTAACAAATTTTTAAAAATCAAAATCACATCAATTATCTTCTTACACCACAGTGGAATAAAACTATAAATCAATAACAAGAAGAACTTTATAAATTGTTTAAATACATGAACATTAAACAACATGTTCCTGAACAATGATTGGGTCAATGAAGAAATTAAGAAGGAAATAAAGTGGAATACTGCAAAAGCAGTGTTAAGAGTGAAGTTCACAGCAAGGAATGCCTACATCAAAAGAAGTAGAAATATTTCAAATAAATAACCTAATGATGCACCTCAAGAAACTAGAAAGGTGAGAACAAACCAAACCCAAGATTAGTAGAATGAAAGAAATAATAACAATCAGAGCAGAACTAAATGAAATAGAGATTAAAAAATACAAAGAATCAAAAAAATGAAAACTTAGTTTTTGAAGAGATAAATAAAACCAATAAACTGCTAGCAGACTAACCAAGAAAAAAGAAAGAAGACCCAAATAATAAAAATAAAAAAGTGACTTTACGATGGATAGCACAGAAATACAAAGGATCATTAGAGACCATTATCAATAACTACATAATAGCAAATTGGAAAACAGAGGACATGGAAAACTGCCTGGATACATACAAGCTACCAAGACTGAACCAGGCAGAAATAAAAAACCTGAACAGACCAATAATGAGTAACAAGATTGAATCAACGATAAAAACCTCCCAACAAAGAAAAACCCAGCACCAAATGGCTTTACTATAGGTTTCTACCAAACTTTTGAAGAACTAACATTCACTCTTCTCAAACTATTTCAAAAAAATGAAAGAGGAGGGAATCCTTCCTAAATCATTCTCTGAGGTCAACATTACCCCGATACCAAAATCAGACAAGGACACAACAAAAAAGTAAACTACAGACCAATATCCCTGATGAGCACAGAAACAAAAATCCTCAACAAAATACTAACAAACCAAATCCAACAGCACTTCAAATAGATAATACAACTTTGGGAGGCCAAGGCAGGAAGATAGCTTGAGCCCAGGAGTTTGAGACTAGCCTGGGCAACATAGGGAGACCCCATCTCTACAAAAAATTTAAAAATAGCAAGCTGTGGTGATACATGCCTATAGTCCTAGCTACTTGGGATACTGGGGCAGGAGGATAGGTTGAGCCTGGGAAGTTGAGGCAACATTCAGCCATGATCATGCCACTACCCTCCAGCCTGGGTGATAGTAAGGCCCCATCTCAAAAAAACAAAACTAGAAAATACCTCATAATAAGTGGGATTTATGCCAGGGATACAAGGATAGTTAAATGTATGCAAATCAATAAATGTGATACATCATAACAACAGAATGAAGGACAAAAACCATATGATCATTTCAATAAAGAGAAAAAGCATTTGATAAAATTCAACATCTCTTCATGATAAAAAAAAAAAAAACTCAACAAGTTAGGCATAGAAAAAATATACCTCAACATGATAAAGGTCATATGTGACAAATCCACAGCTAACATCATACTGAATGGGGAAAAGCTGAAAGCCTTTCCTCTAAGAACCGGCACAAGACAAGGATGCCAACTTTCACCATTCATATTCGACATAGTACCAGAAGTCCTAGCCAGAACAGTCAGACAAAATAAAGAAATAAACGGCATCCAAATTGGAAAGGAGGAAATAAAATTGTCCCTCTTTGCAGATGACATGATCTTATAAATGGAAAAGACTAAAGACTCCACCAAAAAGCTCTTAAAATTGATCAGTAACATTTCTATACACCAATAATAAACTAGCTGAAAAACAAGGCAAGAAAACAATCTCATTTATAATAGCTATGAAAAATAAAATATCTAGGAATAAATTTAATGAAAACGGTCAACAACCTCTACAACAAAAACTACAAAACATGGGTAAGAGAAATTAAAAGGATAGAAACAAATGGAAAGACATCCCATGCTCATAGATCAAAAGAATTAATATAGTCAAAATGACCATACCACCCAAAGCAATCTACAGATTCAATGTAATTCCTTTCAAAATACCAGTGACATTCTTCACAGAAATAGAACAATTTTTTAAATTTGTATTGATCCACAAAAGATCCTACAAATAGCCTAAGCAAAACTGAGCAAAAAAAACAAAGCTGTAAACATCACACTACCCGACTTCAAAATATACTACAAAGCTATCGTAACCAAAACAACATGGTATTGATTTAAAAACAAACGCATAAACCAATAAAACAGAAAAGATAATCCAGAAATAAATTCACATATTTACAACCACTTGATTTTTCAACATAAGTGTCAAGAATGTACATTGGGAACAGGACATCCTCTTCAAAAAATGGTGCTGGAAAAACTGCATATCCACATGCAGAAGAATGGAACTGGTTCCCTATCCCACCATATACAAAAGTCAACTCAAAACATATTAAGGACTTAAACATAAGATCCAAAACCATAAAAAATTATGAGCAGAAAACAAAAGTGAAATGCAAGACATTGGTCTAGGCAAAGATTTTATGGCTAAGACTTCAAAAGCACAGGCAATAAAAATAAAAATAGACAAATAGCTTTTATATTAAACTAAAAGCTTCTGCATAGCCAAGAAAATAATCAACAGAGTGAAGTGACAACCTGTAGAATGGGAGACAACATTTGCAAACTATTCATCCAGCAGGAAATTAATATCCAGAGTATACAAAGAACTCAAACAACAGCAAAGAAACAATCCCATTAAAAAGTGGGCAAAGAGTATAAATAAACATTTATCAAAACAAGACATACAAATGGCCAAAAGATATATGAAAAAATGCTCAGCATTACTAATTATCAGGAAAATACAAATCAAAACTACATATCATCTCACCCAAGTTAGAATGGCTATTATCAAAAAAACGTAGCAAATGCTGATGAGGATGCAGGGAAAGAGAAACACTCATACACTGCATAGGGGGAATGTAAGTTAGTACAGCCACTATGGAAACTTAAACTAACAGTAAGTTGGTAAGCCACTAAGAAAAACAATTTTCTCAAAAAAACTAAAAATAGATTTTTCACATGATCCAGCAATTCTTCTTCTGGGTCTTTATCCAGAGGAAAGAAAATTAGTATATCAAAGAGATATCTGAACTCCCATGTTTATTGCAGCACTATTCACAATAGTAAAGCTATGAAATCAACCTAAGTGTCCATCAATGGATAAATGGATAATGATAATGTAATATGTATACACCATGGAATACTATTCAGCCATAAAAAAGAACAAAATCCTGTTATTTGCAGCAATATGGGTGGAACTGGAGGTCATTATATTAAGCAAAATGAGCCCGGCACAGAAGGACAAATACCTCATGTTCCCATTTACACATTGGAGTTTAAAAAGTTAATCTTATGGAAGTAGAGAGTAGAATGATGCTTACCAGAAGCTGGGAAGGGTAGGGAGGGTAGGGTTAAAAAGAGGTTCATTCATGGATACAAACTTCCAGTTAAAAGGAATACATTCTAGTGTTTGATGGTGTGCAATCATCACCAAATTCAATTTAAGAACACTTTTTTCATGTCCGCAATAATAAACCCCATACCTTGTAGCCATCATTTTCCCTCCCAGCCTTCATCCTCCCCAGCCACAGGAAACCACTAATCTCCTTTGTCTCTATGAATGATTTGCCCATCCAGGAAACTTCATATAAATGGAATCATATTAATATGTAATCTTTTGTGACACACTTGTAGCATGTAGCAGTGTGTCATTCCTTTTTATTACTGTATAATATTCCCCTGTATGAATGCATCACATTTTATCCATTCACCAGTTGATGGAAAACATCAATTCTTGCCTGAACTACTGCTCCCACCTTCTATTTGATTTCCTTGCCTCCAGCCCACTCTACCACATACAATATGACTGCATCACTTAAAGCCCATAATGACTCCTCGTTGCTTTGGTATTTATCCAAATGCTCAACATAGCAAGAAAGTCCTTTCATGATTTGGATCCTGATCACCTCCTAAACCTCAAGTCCTAAATAAGTTCCCATCCTTCTGAACTTCCAATGGTTCCTCAAAGGCACCATGCTCTCACATGCCTCCAAAATGTTGCATGGGCCATTTCTTCTGAAAGATCCTTGAGAACAGTCCTGTTTTTCTGTTCTACTCATTAATGCATCCCAAGCACCTAGAAGAGTGTCTGGCATAAAGTAGTTGCTCAGTAAATATTTGTGCCTACAAATGGTTTCATTTCAGTCTGTAGATAGCCTCTAAGATAGCTTCCAATGATCCCCACCTCCTGCTATTCAGGCCCTTGTGTAGTTCCCCCCACTGGAGTGTGGGCTAGATTTAATGACTCACTTCTAGATTACTGAATATGAACAAAGCCATTGAATGTCAATTCCAAGATTAGGTTATAAAGACAGTGGCTTCCATCTTAGGGGCCCTCTCATTTCCTTTCTCTCTCTTGGATCACTTATGCTAAAATACACAAGCTGCCACGTCATGAATATCCCTGTGAAGAGGCCTAGATGGTACAGCAAAGAAATGAGGCCCTCAGTCCAGCAGCCAGTAAGGAATTAAGGCCCTCAATCCAACAACCTGTGAGGGAATCAAGCCTACCAACGATCAGATAAGTGAACATGTAAGTCCATCCTTCAGTGCCAGTTGAGTCTTTTATTTTTCTTGAGATAGAGTCTTATTCTGTCACAAAGTGGCGTGATCTAGGCTCACTGCAACCTCCGCCTCCTGGGTTCAAGTGATTCTTCTGCCTCAGCCTCCCGAGTAGCTGGGATTATGGGCACGTGCCACCACGCCCAGCTAATTTTTGTATTTTTAGTAGAGACAGGGTTTTACCATGTTGGCCAGGCTGGTCTCAAACTCCTGACCTCAGGTGATCCACCCACCTCAGCCTCCCACAGTGCTGGGATTACAGGTGTGCACCACTACACTTGGCTAATTTTTGTATTTTTAGTAGAAATGAGGTTTCATCATGTTGGCCAGGCTGGTCTTGAACTCCTGGCCTCAAGTGATCCACCCGCCTCAGCCTCCCAAAGTACTAGGATTACAGGCGTGAGCCACTGCACCCAGCCCCTACTTGAGTCTTAAGATGAGACTGAAGGCCTGCCTGACAATTTTACTGCAATCTCAAAAGAGACGACCTTGAGCCAGAAACATCCAGCTAAGCCACTCTGGATCCCTGCGCCGCTGAAACTATGAGGTAATGCTTGCTGTTTGAAGTTATGCAAACATAAATAAATAATACAGATTTTGGTACTAAGAGTGGGATGCCTAGGTATAAAAAACCTAGAATGTAGGAATAACCTTAAAACCAGGCAATGAGTTTTGAACAGCGTGCTAATGAACGTTTAAAGTACCTTGAATACAACTTTTCGTAGAATTTTGGATTTGGGGGATGCTAACGTGAGGGCTTGCAGGACATTGAAGAAAATCTTATTGGAAACTGAAAGAAGGGGGATATTTGTTATAAAGTAGCAGAAAGCTTAGCAACACTCACCTGCAGTTATGTGAAAAGTTAAATATCTGTCTAATGAACTGGGTAATCTAGCTAAGAATATTTCTGGCCAGGTGCGTTGGCTCATGCCTGTAATCTCAGCACTGAGAGAGGCCAAGGCGGGTGGATTACCTGAGGTCAGGAGTTTGAGACCAGCCTGGCCAACATGGTGAAACCCTGTCTCTAACTAAAAATACAAAAATTAGCTGGGCGTGGTAGCACGCATCCATAATTTCAGCTACTCGGGAGGCTGAGGCAGCAGAATCACTTGAACCCAGGAGGCAGAGGAGACTCTATCTCAAAAAAAAAAAAAGACTATTTCTTATTTTATTTATTTTTAGATGAAGTCTCGCTCTGTTGCCCAGGCTGGAGTGCAGTGGTATGATCTCAGCTCACTGCAACCTCCGCCTCCTGGGTTCAAGCGATTCTCCTGCCTCAGCCTCCCAAATAGCTGGGACTACAGGCACATGCCACCATGCCTAGCTAATTTTTGTATTTTTAGTAGAAACAGGATTTCACTATGTTGGCCAGGCTGGTCTCGAACTCCTGACCTCGTGATCCGCCTGCCTTGGCCTCCCAAAGTGCTGGGATTACAGGCGTGAGCCACCATGCCCGGCACAAAAAAAGAATATTTCTAAGCCAAGCTTTGAAGATGCCACCAGGTTTCTTCCTGCTGCTTGCAGTCAAATGTGAGTGAGCAATCAATTGCAGAAAGAGCTGTAAATAAAAAAGAGCTAATACCTGATGGTTTTAAAATTTCTCAGCCTTTCTAGATGATAAGTTATGTTAAAACGTAGAAATGGCTTCTCAGCAATGAAGAAATTCAGGAAAATGCCAGGAAACCATGGTGTTTGAAAGCCAAGGGGTTTAGTAAGCTTTGAGTTGACTACTGTTCCAGTTGGCAGCTTGACTGCAGCCTCAGGAAACAAGTTGACCCAGAGACATCCAGCCTGCAGCTCCCAGATTCCTGACCCCCAGAGGCTGTGGGATAAGAAGCATTGTTTTCAGTGCTCAATGCTAAATTTGGAGGTAATTTGTTACACAACAGTGAATCACAAACACATCAAGCCTCTGGATAACATGCTGTTAGCAGGGGTAGGAGGAGGGAATAAGATTACTGACCAAAGAAAGCTAAAAATAAAATCTTAGGCAAGCCAGGCACGGTGGTTCACGCCTGTAATCCCGGCACTTTGGGAGGCCAAGGCAGATGGATCATGAGGTCGGGAAGTCGAGACCATCCTGGCTAACACAGTGAAACCCCGCCTCTACTAAAAAAAAAAAAATACAAAAAATTAGCCAGGCGTGTTGGCACACACGTAGTCCCAGCTACTTGGGAGGCTGAGGCAGGAAAATCACTTGAACCCGGGAGGTGGAGCTTGCAGTGAGCCAAGATCGTGCCACTGCACTCCAGCCTGGGTAACAGAGCGAGACTTCATCTCAAAAAAAAAAAAAAAAAAAAAAAAAAAAAAAAAAATCTTAGGCAAAGCTTGAGGCCATAGTCATGAGAAAGTAGGTCTTCCTCCCACTAATATATTTTAAATACATCAATTATCTTTAGGTGGTAGTTACAGAAGAGAGAGATAAATGGTGAAATGAGTGGCTTCTGACAGCTGGACTTACTTGCTCTTTCTGCCTGAGGGATTAAGCAATGCCTTTTCCTGACCAGTTGGAAATAAGGGCAGGCACTCCTTACTTCCTGCCCTTCCCCCTACTTACTCTCTTCTGGATGAGGTGGTAAGGATTCTGGGCTCTCCCAGGCCCAGGCAATGAATTTGAAATCTCCCTCCCTCCAGCCGCCTCCCTCTCTGGCTTCATACTCCATCCCCACAAAACCTACAAGCTGACGCAGTGAACCAGCTCTAGGAAAGTTCTGTAAATGGGGATTTATCAAGTCTCAAAGTTGAAGGAAAGCTCCTCTAGTCAGTCTTCTCTTCACACTACCTTGAGGACTTGATGATCATGGGTAGATTGATATATTTATACCTTAAATGAACCTCACACAGATGCATGGAGAGAGACTAGGGAAGGATCAAAAACCAGAAGCCCCATTATACTAAGCTGGATCCAGTCCCACTTCTCTCTTGTGACTGATACACCAAATGCCTCTCTTCCACATCCCCTACCTTGGCCAATGGCAAGCCCTGCCCAACTGCTTGGATGTATCCCCCATACCCCCAAGAACCAGACTGCCTCCATTTTCCAAGCAAAGACAAAAGCAACTGAAGAGCAACCAAATGTTCCAGACAATCCTCCGGATGCCTCTAGGCTTGTAGATGAATTAGAAGATGACACAACGTGGCAGAAGGTGGCAGCAGAAATTCTGGGGTCAGCAAGGAAGCCCCAGACATGCCCAGTTGCTCATCCAGCCCCAGACATGCCCAGTCACTCACCCAAGAAGCTGCTGCCGATGCCTCCATTGTCCTCTTTGCTCCCAGTCTGAGTCTTCAGAGCTGATGGCACTCCCTCTCCAGTTGGGGAGACCAGCACACATGCTGCCTCTCAAAGGGACAGCAGCTGGACAAGCCTCTGAACCTCGCCTAGGTGGGACCAAAACCTCCTATTTGAATCTCAGAGCTCTTCTTCATTTCTGCTAGGAGCAGAGGGGAAAAGCAGGGCTATTTGTGTGGAGCAGACAGGTATGGCCAGGAAGAGGCTGGTAGTCAAGAGATGAGGGTCATCAGGGCAGGGAGCATGGAGCAGAAAGAACCAGAGATTTTTCTCCCTAATCCTCATCCAACCTAGATTTCCCGAGGGCAGTTTTTGTTCACATGCTGGATTCAAATACTGGTTGTGTGATTTCACCTTTGAGGTTCTTTGGGTATAAAATAACAATGAGGGTTCCTCCTTGCTGGGTTGTCACAGAACTAAATTAGATGTTGTATATGAAGTGCCTGACACAGCAGCAGGCATACGGCAGCCAATCAAAGCATAGTAGTTATTATTGGCCATTGTTGTCTGGTTTTTTCTGAGTGCCTGCCGGCAGGGAAAATTACAATAATCATCTATATTGGGGTAGTGTTTTATAATTTCCAACCTATGTCACACACATTTTCTTAGTTCTCCATCAGTCCTCTGACAGAGATTTTATTACTATATTGTTTCCACTTTTGAAGGAGAAAACTAAGACGAAAGAAGTAGAAACAAGAGTCAAGAGGGAGAAATGGGAAGCGAATTTCTAATGAGTTTATACCTACTCAGAAGTGGGCCAGGGAAAGTGAGCCACACCCCCATATAATTCAAACTGTGCATGCCAACTTCTTCTTTCCAATCCCAGGAAAAAGAAGCAACAAAACACATAATAGAATCAGAAGCTCCAGACTCACATACCGGTTATGCCCCTTACATGCTAATGTCCCCAGAACTTAGTTTCCTCACCTGCAGAATGCAGGTAACATTAATACCTTTCAGAGAGTAGTACTCAGAAGATCCAATAGGACACTAGAGGTGAAAGGGCTTTCTAACCAGAGAACAGTACCTATTTTTATTAAAAAGCTACCTTGAAAACTTTTCTGCAGCCTTCATTCTCATTTTGCAAACTCTCAAATCAGATTTCTTTTTTCCTATGCTTCCCACAATATTCTGTACCTTTATGCAAGAGCTCTTATTATCTATTTACATATCAGCTTTATTATCTATTGCCATCTGAGCCCTCCCCATTAGACCATGAGCTCCAGCCAGGAGCTAGCATAGAGTTGATATTCAATAAATGCTTGCTGCATAAAGATATGAACATATCTCCAGTTTCTCCAATCTAACATAAGTCCAAACAGGTCAGAGGAACTCTGAGCGCAAGCTGAAAGAAGGAATCTTCTCTTTCTTGGTCCTGTCATCTCTCCTGCACTTCACTGGGTCATCAGGATTAGAACAAGAGCAGCTGGTGAGGTTTCAACATATAGGAAATGACCAGGGGCAAGAAACTGGAAAGACACCATGAGATCCAATCCACAAAACCAGAGGGCAGAGTTCTGGTGCCAAAATTGGCCTTGAGGCCTTGCCCTGCTACAGGCCTGTCATCACCAAGCCAGCTTGGACAGGTGCTTGGCCGGACAGCCAGCAGTCAGAGTCATTTCAGCTGGGATGGAAATAAATCTGAGGGTAGATCGTGGCCAGACACTGGCCAAGCTTCTTATCTAGTCAATCTGAGTGTTCTGTAAGCATGTGAAAAACATTCTCAGAGATTAAAATGGACTTTTTAAATAAATGGCTCTAGGAAAACTGGCGGGCATTTGAAAAAAATTAGAGCTCACACCATACACAAAAATAAACTCCAAATAAGTCAGAGATCTAAATGTAAAAAAAAAAAGAAAGAAAAAAAAAGAAAAGAAAAAAGAAACCACAAAAGTACCAGAAGAAAAGATGGACACACGTGTCCTCATTTCATTCTCCATCAGCCCTCTGACAGGGATTTTATTACTATATCATTTCCACTTTTGAAGGAGAAAATTGAGAAGAAAGAGATAAGTGGAGACAAGGGAGTCAAGAGAGAGGAAAGTGAAGTGAATTTCTAATGAGTTTACACCTACTCAGAAGTGGAAGGGATTTCGGCAATATCTGACAAAAACACATATGCATTTACCCTTGGACCCACCAATCCCAGGTCTAGGAATTTACCGTAAATTATACCTCCAACACAATCAAAATACATATGCACAAAGTTATTCATTGCAGCATCATCCACAATTGCTAAATATTAGAAACAACCTAAATGCACGTATGTAAAAAATTGGTTGAAACTATAATATGTGCACACGATGGAGTGCTATACAGCTATAAAAGAAAAAGTGGAGTGCTTTCCAGGGAATATAGTTACGTGAAAACAGCAAATTGCAAAAGATGATCTATAGTATGCCACCTTTCATGTAAGAAAGTGTAATGGTTAATTTTAGGTGTCAACTTGACTAGATTAAGGGATACCCAGATAGCTAGTAAAACATTATTTCTGAGTATGTCAGTGAGGGTGTTTGAAGAAGATACTGGCATTTGAATCAGTGGATTAAGTAAGAAAGATCCATTTTCATCCAGTGTGGGTGGATGCCATTCAATTGACTGAGGGCCCTAATGGAACAAAGAGGCAGAGGAAAGGAGAATTCTCTCTCTTTCTCTCCTGGAGCTAAGAAATCCTTCTTTCTCCTGCCCTTGGACATCTGAACTCTAGGTTCTCTGGCCTTCAGACCCTGGGGCTTGTACCAGGGGCTCCCAAGTTTCTTGGGACTTCAACCTCAGACTGTAGCGGGTGTCTCATGGGACTTCTCAGCCTCCATATCCTCACAAGCCAGTTCCCCTAATAAATCCCCTCTCATCTATCTATCTTTACATATTCTGTTCCTCAGGAGAACCCTGACCAATACAGAAAGAGATTTTTTTTTTAATGTATTTGCTAACTTGAGCAAAAAGAATCACCAGAAGAAATCAGAAACTAAGAAATTAGGTACAGGGGTGGGTGGGAATAGAATGGAAAGGATGGGTGAATGGGAGTAATGTAGAGGAGAAGGGAGGATGATGTTTATCTGGATGTATTTCTTTGTATAGTTTTGACTTTCAGAATCATATTATGCCTTGCACACTAAAGGAAAAAATAAAAATGGTCAGGGAAGAAAAAGAAAAATGGAATACAAATAGAAATAAATGAGCCTAACTAGATTTCAGATGAATAACACAACCAAACTTAGGAGAGGCAATGAAAAGAACTCGTGTAAATCTTGATCACAGTCTAACTAAATACCCCCAGGCTAAAGACAAAAAGAATTGTAAACAATTATTGAACCTCAAATCGTGAGTTTGTTTTCCACAATGGTATGGAAGAGCAATTCCAGGATATAATGTATATTCCAGAATTAAACAAATGAGACTCAGTTTGGACACAGTCAGAAAGGTTTTAAATATGAAAAAGGCTTCAATGAGCTCACTGGTGTTGAATTGGAATTGAAGGTGTAAGTGTGAACTCATAGTTTTGAGGAAGGAGAAGAGAGAGAGGTGTGTATGTATACACATACATATATTAGCAAAAAAAAGAAAAAAAGGAGGGTGGTTTGTGTGAGAATTTCTAGACTAAACCAAGTCAAATAGGTTTCCTTACTTCAGGGTTCTTCGGAATCTTTAATTTCCTAATGCAAACTCTGAATCTCCAATGGGGTAAGATAGTATTCCAGTTTCCAAAGTTATTTAATGGTGGAACCCTTTTCCCATGGGATATGACACAGACCCAGAGTTTACACTAGAGTTAGAAGATGGCCAGAACCAGGTTGGAAGTGCTACCACCCATTTCCAGCTGGAGGGCTTGGGCAAGCTCCTAATATCTACAAAAAAAGATTAAATAAGATCACACTCAAGTACCTTATTATATTTTTACTTTTTCTCTGTGTTCCCCAATTCCCCTTTTCTCCCTCTCCCTCCTTTCCTACAACACTCCCATCTTATACTCTCAGGGAACAAGTTCCTGATACAGCCAGCTTCCAAATCTAGCCTATGTTAGGGCTGTGCAGACAGTACAAATAAGCAGACCAGCCCGTCTGAAAGCAATTAGCTTTGTGGAGTGCCATGGTTTTTTCTCTCCTCCTTTTGAAAGTGGTTCTGCCTGAGCCCAGCACCTGGGTGACAAGTTGAATTTAGGAAGCCCAAAGAAAAGAAAGGAAAAAGTGAAAGGCAATTAGCATGGCTTGCAGAAAATCATACCCCTCATTCCTAATTGTCAGGCGGTGGGTACGTGGCAATGGAAGGGCAGAAAGTAGCCAGGGAAGGCAAAAGGTGGCCCCACTACAGACGCTGTTGGCCTCATGGAGTTTAGCTTAGTCCTGGCTGGCGAGATCTGAGTCATGGGTTGAATAGTGAGCAGACAGCTCTGATTGGTTGGGCAACCCCAGCCACTTTTAAGTGAATTTAAAGTGAGCCAGAACCAGAGA
Source organism: Symphalangus syndactylus (assembly GCF_028878055.3). Classification (NCBI taxonomy): domain Eukaryota; kingdom Metazoa; phylum Chordata; class Mammalia; order Primates; family Hylobatidae; genus Symphalangus; species Symphalangus syndactylus. The sequence continues at coordinate 129,449,910 of NC_072429.2, read as the reverse complement.
AGCCCCATACGTTCTCTGACAGTTGGGGACATGATTGAAGAAGGGTGTTGGAGACAGGTCACCAAGATTTCTGATCATTTTTTGTACCCCAGTGGGTAATTACTCAGCCCCACCTGCAGGTTCAACCTGAAAGCTCAATGATTCACTACATGGGGATTTAAAAAAAAAAAAAAAAAAAAAAAAAAAAAAAAAAAAATCACTGGCCAGTCCCCTGCAGCAAGTCAAAGAGAGAGAAGCCAGATTCCACAAAGAGGCCAGGCAGAGTGGTTTAAGTGCCCAAGGCCAATTCCATCCACTCCATCCCCTGGGAATCCACAGCCCTGTTTCCCAGCCCTCTTCTCTTGCTATTCCTCATAATTGTAATAATCAGGGAGGCCGTCTGGCACAGTCTGTGTCAGGCACTATGCTAAACACTATAATGCACATATCTATTATATTACCCCATTTAATCTTCACAATGACCCTGCAAAAGCGATATTCATTTACTCAAGTATTTATGTGTTAGATGTAGTCTATGTGCCAGAAACTGTGTATTGCGCTATTGTGCTACTGGTGCTGGCAACATCATGATGAATTTACAAATAATGGAGGAATTCGTTTCCCATTCTACAGATAAGGAAACCACCTCAGAGAGGCAAAGTGAGTTTTAGCCAGATTGCTTCTATATTCTTTAGGCAGTTAATTAAGGCACCACCACAGGAGGGAGGCTATATACTGAAATAGTAGAAACATTCAATAGAAAGCAGACAAGTTCTTTTCTTTCAACAAGAAATTGAACTTCTTTTCTATTGTGAGGACAGCTTCTATTATTAAACAAGCAATCACTTGTCCATTAGTTAATCATCACTTCTAATAAAATAAGACAGTCAGCCAGAGTTTTCTAAGAGTTTTACAGAGCAAATATAACCAGTTCACCTCAGCACCTAGAGGGAGCTCAGTGGATATGGGAGAAAAGATAAACTGAGGCAAAAAAGCATTACATAATCTTTCTACTTTGAGTAGAATCACAAAATGCTAGAACCAGAAAGGGAACTCATCCATTCTAAAGGGCAGCCTGTGGGCACTTCCCCAGCATACACTCACTTCTCTTGGTCAGAAACCCCAATTTTCATGCAGGTAGGACACCCCCCTCTCACAGCCTGTTTACTTTGGAGATGGTGGTAGCACTCCAGCTCCAACCAGGCACCCCACTTCCTGGTCTCAGTTACAAATTCAGAGATGCTCTATTGGCCAATGTTGTCCAGTGAGGTGCTGGCAGAGCTTTGCTGACGCTTCTTGGAGAGAAGCATCCTTGCTTTTCTGGAGTGTACTCACTTGGGGTTTGGAAGAAGTCAAGAGCCCCTTGCCTCAAAGATGAGTGCAAAGCAACCAGCCTGAAAGAGACAGAGTCTTGAGCAAATCATTGACCCACTGAGTCAAAACAACCTGGAAACCCATTCTTATTTTGCTTTCTAATCTCTTCAGCAAATAAATCCCTTGTGTGATTGTAAGCCTGTTTCCACTGGGTTATTTACCACAGAGGAACAGCAGCCAACATAAGGCCAAATTTTTCCTCTTACAGGCAAAGAAACTGAAGCCCAGAGAGGCTCAATGACATGTTCAAAGTCACACATCCAGAAGAAGATGGAGTCAAAGTCTTTCTGGAATTTTCCAAAAGGAAGAACAGGATCCTGGTTTGGAATTTCTCTGAAATTAGACTTCTAATTTTCTGTAGGAATGAACGTTCCCAAATTGGAGCTGTCCAGCCATAAGATGGATTGCCTTTGAAGAAGTTGAGTTCCTTGCCATAGGAAGTATTCAAGCAGAAAGATACAAAGACTCAACGACAGAGTGCCAGAGAGGATGTCTTATGGAGGTGGTTGACATAAACCTCTCTAACTGCATGAGCTATAAGGGATCCAGGAAGCCCCCTAGTGAGTACCTAAGAGATCTTTTAACATGGAGATGGTTTGCAGACCTAGAGAAAGCACCACCATACATAATGTAAAAAACTACACCCCATAACATTTACCATCTTGGCCATTTTTAAGCGTGTGGCTCAGTAATGTTAAGTCTATTCACATAGTTAGGCAATCATTCTCCAGAACTTTTTCATTTTGCAAAATTGAAACGGTACACATTAAACAACAACTTCCCATTCTCCTTTCTCCAGCCCCTAGTAACCACAATTCTTTTTGTCTCTATGAACTTGACTACTCTAGGTACTTTATATGAATAGAATATCATGACATTTGTATTTTTGTGTCTGTCTTGTTTTTCTTATAATGATGTCTTCAAGGTTCATCCATGTTGGAATACTATGCAGCCATAAAAAAGGATGAGTTCATGTCCTTTGCAGGGACATGGATGAAGCTGGAAACCATCACTCTAAGCAAACTATCACAAGGACAGAAAACCAAACACCGCATGTTCTCACTCATAGGTAGTAGTTGAACAATGAGAACACATGGACACAGGGCAGGGAACATCACACACAGGGGCCTGTCGGGGGTTAGGGGCTGGGGGAGGGATAGCATTAGGAGAAATACCTAATGTAAATGACGAGTTGATGGGTGCAGCAAACCAACATGGCACATGTATACCTATGTAACAAACCTGCACTTTGTGCACATGTACCCTAGAACTTAAAGTATAATAATAATAATAAAAAAGGTTCATCCGTGTTGTAGCATATGTCAGATTTTCTTTCCTTTTTAAGGCTGAATAATATTTCACAATTCCACTGTACAGGTTGTTTCTACCTTTTGTCTATTGTAAATATTGCCCTATGAGCATAGGTGTAAAAATATCTGTTTGAGTACCTGCTTTCAATTCTTTTAGATGTAAACCCAGGATTGGAATCTCTGGATTGTATGGTAATTCTATTTTTAATTTTTTGAGGAACCACCATACAGTTATCCATAGCAGCTGTACAGTTTTACATTCCCATCAATGGTGCACAAAGGATCCAATTTTTCTACATCCTCAGAGGAGCTGGGTTTGCCCCTTCTGAATTTGATATGAAGGCAGGACATCTGAGTGCAACTGTCCATGAGACAGTTGGAGATACTATGACTCAGGGGATGGGATGGTACTGCAGACAAATTTGGAATTTATCCAATAAGAAATGAGAGAAGCCATGAAGATAAATGAGTGCAGATGAGAGTGGAGGGTGAAGAGCAGGAGTTGAGGACTAAGCCTTGAGGAATGGCTCAGTTGGGTGGCACATTTATTCACAACTGGCAGCTGCTAATTTTTTCTAAAAAAGCTCATTCTCTAAGTTAAACCTTCCCCTGCAGTCCCTGAATTTGCTTAGCAAACCCCTTTGTATATTAAAATACTAACTTACTCCTGATGGAGTTATTCAAAACCAAAATTAAAGATTCCAGTGATAGTTAACATCTGTAGAGGTTTTATTTCGTATATTTAATCCTTATAACAACCCTGTAGGGTAGACATTATTCTCATATAGTCCTCTAGTGGGGAGGCAGAGCAAAGCACCTCTCAAGGAGAGAGATAAGCTCTCCTGACTTTACTGCTTACTCCCACCCGGGGGGCGTTAGAAGGGAAGGGTCAGATATCAGACACTGAGAATAGTGTGTCTGCTAGTTGGCAGGAACACTGTGCATTTAAAGTGTAGGCACAAAGATCAGTGGTTGCCAGGGGTTCAGCGGGAGGGAGGAATGAATAGGTAGAGCCCTAAAGGGCAGAGATGGATATATAGCATTAACGCAATTGTCAAAACTTATAGAATGCACAGCACCAAGAATGAACCCTAATGTAAACGACAGACTTTAGCAAAAAATAATCAATATTAGCCCATCAACTGTAACAAATGTGCAAGATGTTAATAATAGGGGAAGCTCAAGGAGTATAGTAAAGGAGTATATGAGAACATTTGTACTTTCGGCTCAATTTTTCTATAAACCTAAAACTGCTCAAAAAAATAAAGACTACTTTTGGCCAGGCATGGTGGCTCACACCTGTAATCCCAGCACTTTGGGAGGCCAAGGCAGGCAGATCACCTGAGATCGGGAGTTCAACACCAACCTGGCCAGCATGGTGAAACCCTGTCTCTACTAAAAATACAAAAATTAGCCAGGCTTGATGGCAGGCGCCTGTAATCCCAGCTACTCAGGAAGCTGAGGCAGGAGAATCGCTTGAACCTGGGAGGCAGAGTTTGCAGTGAGCTGAGATCACGCCATCACACTCCAGCCTGGGCAACAGAGTGAGACTCCATCTCAAAAAAATAAATAAATAAATAAATAAATAAATAAATAAATAATAAATAAAGACTACTTTTTAAGTGTATGCACGTAGTGTGGCCTTCTTTTGTGGTCACCCCTCTCCCATGCTGCAGGAGTGGTAAGGAGACCTGAGGGACAGGCCCCACGCTTTGCTCTGGAAACCTCTTTCCCCCTTCTTCAAGGACCCCTCTTAAAGGAAGCCCTGCCATCTTGTTCTTTTCCTCTCTGCTGTCTCTACTTCCATGTGGCAGCCAGCTAGACCCCACACCCTGCTAGCTCTTCCTTTGGCATGAAGATAAGCACATTCTATGAAACTGTCCCTCTCCGGGTACCTTCTGCCTAGTTCTGATAAATGGGTTCTATTAGTTTTGGATTTGAAGCCATTTACACCTAATTACCTCAGGGGAAAATATGTGATTCATGAACCTGAGTCACATTCACATAGTTTGGGCCTCAATCCGGCTAAACACAAAATGGTGCTTGTTTTCTTGGCTCTCATGCTTCATGTAACTATATTCCTTGGGAGCCTCCTGGGAAGAAGGTATGGCTAAACCAAAGCAGAATTCTGATATTCTTTGTCCCTCAGCAAAATGCCAGCTAATAACAATCCAGAATTCCTTATAACACCTAACAATTGAACCCATTTTATAGATGAGGAAACTAAGTATTGATCAGCATGAGTGCTGGCTCAAGAACACACCTGTAAGTGGTGGGGCTGGAAACTGAAACTCAGATCTTCTGACTCTAGAATCTATATCCTATTCTTCTACCCCATCTCTCTAGAGGAATGAGGTCTTTGATATTTTAATCGTTCTTTAAGCACGCATGGTTATGCACACTCCGTTAACACTTGAGTCTTCTTAACCCAGATCCTATGGCTTTCTACTTGTGCACATCATAATCTTAACGTGGGGCCAGACCCTTGGCTCAGGACTAGCCCCTACACAAGAGTCACTCCAAGAAAACGAATATCAGGGTAAGGGCAAGGACATTAAATCAAATACAAATACAAATACCCAAGGCTTTGTGTCCTTAAAGAAAAAGATTTTCTGTTTCTGGAAAAATAAGATGGACAGTCATTCAGTAAACATTTACTGGGGCCTTGGGAAACATGAATAACACATAGTTCCTTCCTTTAAACAACAGATCACTATCTCAAGGGTGGGGTAAGTGAAGACAAATGAACAGATAAATTACACATGGGGGTAATATGCAAAATATCTTATAACTGGAAAAGCATGGAAGCTAACCAATCAGAATGGATGCTAACCATTCAGAACACATTCCAGCCATAAATTAGCCACCTGGACATACCTATGTGTATTAGTCTGCTCAGGCTGCCATAACAAAATACCATCGACTAGGTGGCTTAAACAATGGACATGTATTTTCTCACGGGCCTGGAGGGTAGAAAATCTAAGATCAAGTTTCTGTCAGGGTTTGGTTCCTGGTTAGGGTCCTCTTCCTGGCTTGCAGTTGGCCACTTTCTTGCTATGTCCTCACATGGTACAGAAAGAGCTCTGGTATCTCTTCCTCTTCTTATAGGGGCACCAGCCCTGATAGATTAGGGTCCCACCTTTATGACATTATTTTACCTTAATTGACTCCTAAAATCCCTGTCCCCAAATATAATTCACATTGGAGGTTAGGGCTTCAATACATGAATTTAGGGAGACACAAGTCACTCCATAGCAGCATGTGTGCCCTAATGGTAGAATAACGGTGCTGTAACTGTTCCAAAGGAATTAACCATTGGGCGCCTGAAAGGAGCACTTCCCTCAGTGACAGCATTTTGGGTTTGTTTTGTGAGATAGTCTCGCTCCCAGCAGGACTCTCGAGCTGGCCACTACCCTAATTTGTTCTCTCATATCTACCTCTCACTCTGATCTTACCAAACTTTTGTCATTGTATTGTCAATTACAATAGTAACATCAAAGATAACTGATTACAGATCACTATAACAGATATAATAATGAAATAGTTTGAAATATTGTAGGAATTACCAAAGTGTGACACAGAGACATAAAGTAAACACGTGTTGTTGAAAAAATGGCACAGATAGACTTTCTTGAAGCAGGGCTGCCGCAAACCTTCAATGTGTAAAAAACACACAATATCTGTGAAGTACAGTAAAATGAAGCTCAATACAATGGAAGGATGCCTGGACTTTTGTTATGGCAGCCCTGGGAAATTAACACATTAATTTTGTATGTTGTTCATTATAAGTGATTTCTCTGAACACATAGTGGATGATATAGATTTGCTTGGAGTCCAACAGGGGCAAAGTGTTTACCCTAAGGGAAGCTGGGTGGGGCACCAATTTGGGTAAATGCAATGTGTTTAGTGCAGCAGAGAATATGCTCATTTATTTTTTATTATTTCAGGAAACTTTCTCAGGGGTTTCCTCTCTCAGCTTGGAGCTCCCTCCCTCTGTTTCTACAGGGGAGCTTCTTCCTTCTTTCTTAGCTATTAAACTCTCTGCTCCTTAAAATAAAAAAAAGCTTTCTTGAAGGCTTGCTATGATCCAGGGTCTGTGCTAGGGAAGTACAATGCCAAATTTAACTTCTCTACCTTATTTTTCTGAATGACAGCACATCTGTTGACAGCATGGTTTACTGAATACTTTAAGCTGACTGTTGAGACCTGCTGCTCCAAAAAATGTATTTCCTTCAAAATATTACTGTCATTGATAAGGACCCAGTCACCCAAGAGCTCTGATGGATATGTACAAAGAAATTAATGTTTTCATGGCTAATAAAACACCCCTTCTGCAGCACATAGACCAAGGAGTAATTTTTACTTTCAAGTCTTATTTAAGAAATAACATTTTGTAAGACTGTATCTTCCATAGTGATTCCTCTAATGAATTTGGAAAATACAAATTGAAAACCTTCTGGAAAGTATTAACTATTCTAGATGCCATTAAGAACTGCCATAATTCAAGGGAAGAGGTCAAAAATATCAACATTGACAGAAGTTTGGAAGACATTGATTCCAACTCTCATAGATAACTTGTTAAGACTTCAGTGGAGGAAGTAATTGCAGATGTCATGGAAAAAGCAGGAAAACCAAATTAGAAGTGGAGCCTGAAGATGTGACTCAATTGCTGCAATCTTTTAATGAAACATGAAAGAATGAAGAGTTGCTTCTTATAGATAAGCAAAAAAAGTGGTTTCTTGAGATGGAATCTACTCCTGGTGAAGACACTGTGAACATTGTTCTAATGATAAAGAATTTAGCATATTATATAAACTTAGCAGTGGGAGAGTTTGAGAAAATTGACTCTAATTTTCAGAAAAGTTCTACTGTGGATAAATGCTGTCTAACAGCATTGCATGTGATATGGTTTGGCTGTGTCCCTGCCCAAATCTCATCTTGAATTGTAGCTCCCATAATTCTCATGTGTCATGGGAGGTAACTGAATCATGGGGGCGGGTCTTTTCCTTGCTGTTCTCATGATAGTGAATAAGTCTCATGAGATCTGATGGTTTTATAAATGGAAGTTCCCCCGCACAAGCTCTCTTTGCCTGCTACCATGTTAAGACTTCTGCCGCAATTGTGAGGCCTCCCCAGCCATGTGGAACTGTGAGTCCATTAAACCTCTTTTCTTTATAAATTACCCAGTCTCGAGTATGTCTTTATTAGCAGCATGAGAATAAACTAATACAGCATATCACAGAGAAATATCACAGAGTCATTCAATGCAGCAAACTTTATTGTTGCCTTATTTTTAAAAATTGCCACATCCACCCCAGTCTTCAGCCACTTCACCCCTGGTCAGTCAGCAGCCATGAACACCAGGCAAGACGCTCCACTAGCAAAAAGGTTATGACTCACTGAAGGCTCTGATGATCAGCATTTTTAGCAATAAAATATCTTTAATTAACACATATATACTTTTTTTAGACATAATGCTATTGCACGTTTAATAGACTATACCGTAGTATAAACATAACTGTTATATGCACTGGGAAACCAAAAAAATTGTATGACTCACTTTATTGCAATATTTGCTTTAGTGTGGTGGTATGGCACTGAACTTGCAAGTCTTTGAGGTATGCCTGTACCACAAACTGGGTGGCTTAAAATAACAAAAATTTATTCCCTCAGTTTTGAAAGCCAAAGTTCCAAAATCAAGGCGTTTTACAGGGTTAGTTCCTTCCAGAGGCTCTGAGGGAGAACCTCTCCCAGCGTCCTAGCTTCCAGGGATGGCCAGCAATCCTTGACATTCCTTGGTTTATAGGACTCTATTTATTCCTAATCGAATCAGGATAAACTCTGCCTTCACACTTTTTCCAGTCTCTGCCTTCATCTTCACATGGCTGTATTTCTACAAGGACACCAGTCATATCAGATTAGGGGCCTACCCTATACACTAGTATAGTCTCTGGCTAATTAAATTTGCAATTAGTCTATTTCCAAATAAGACCAGATTCTGAGGAGCTGTGGGATAGGAATTCAACATATCTTTTGGAGGAGACACAGTTCAACCCATAACATACAATAACTTCACAAAAAATGTCATTTAGGAGTCTTATTTAGTAAGCACAGGTTAGATTCTTTTGTTGACAACAGCCCTGCGGGGAGCTCCCTGGATCTATTAGAGGGTGGCCGATACGGTCTCCTGCAGGTGAGAAAGAACGCTGGGCTGTAGATATGAACTCCAAGTGAAAGAAGAACTTACTGGTGAAGAACAGAGGCCCTGCACACAGACTGTCTGAGTTTCAATCTCAGCTCTCACCTTCTGTGTGAACTGGGCTGAGTTCACTAGTCATGCTGTGCTTCGGTTTCCTTCTGTGTAAAATGAAGATAATAGTACAAACCTCATATCATTGCTGTGAGGATTAAATGAGAAAATACCCATAAAGTATGTTAAAAATTATTGGCACATAGTAAATACTAAATTTCTAATTAGCAATAATAATTATTATTTGGCATTATAGGGATAAAGATAGTAAATGAAACATGGGGAGTGGATGGCATGGTGGGTGAGGTAGAAAAGAAGACCTAGGACAAAGCCGTAGGAACACCAAGATTTAAGGATCAGGGAAGGGAGGAGGAAGAAGAGCTGGCAAAAAGACAGAGGAAAAAAGGTAGGGAGTTTCAAAAGAAGGGAGTGCCCTAAGAGATATCAGTGCCCGCATGGTCATAGCAGCATTAGTCACAATAGCCAAAAGGAAGAAGCAACTCAAGTGTCTATCAGTGAATGAGTAGATAAGCAAAATATGGTATATACAATAGAATATTATTCAGCCTTAAAAAGGAAGGAAAAGCTAACACAATGCTATGGTATGGATGAACCTTGAGGACATGAGGCTAAATGAAATCAGTTAATCACAAAAAGACAAATACCGTATGATTCCGTTTATAAATGAGGTGGACAGAATAGTCAAATTCATAGAGACTGTATTAAGCCATTCTTGCATTGCTATAAAGCAGTACCTGAGACTGGGTAATTTATAAAGAAAAGAAGTTTAATTGGTTCACAGTTCTGCAGGCTGGACACGAAGCATGGGGCTGCATCTGCTCGGCTTCTAGGGGGGCCTCAGGAAGCTTCCGATCATGACAGAAGGCAAGTGGGGAGCAGGCATGGCACATGGCGAAGGCAGGAGAGAGTGAGAGAGAGTGGCGGGGGAGGAGCCACACACTTTTAAACAACCAGATGTCATGTGAACTCAGAGCAAGAGCCCACTCATCACCAAAAGGATGACCCAAGCCACTCATGGAAAAGATCCACCCCCCATGATCCTATCACCTCCTACCAGGCCCCACCTCCAGCATTTGGGGATTATAAGTCAACATGAGATTTGGGCAGGAATAAATATTCAAGCTATATCAGAGACAGAAAAAAGAATCGTGGTTGCCAGGGGCTGGGAGGAGGGAGAATGGGAAGTTGTTTATTAGGGACAGAGTTTCCGTTTTGCAAGATGAAAAGAGTTCTAGAGATGGATGGCGGAGATGGTTATAGAACAATGTGAATGTACTTAACACTACTGTACTATATACTTAAAAAATTGGTAGAATGGTAAATTTTATGTTATGTGTATTTCGCCACATTTAAAATTTAAAAAATAAAAAATAAAAAGAAGAATAGAGTGGTCAACAGTATTTAATTCAGCTGAGAAGTCTGGAAAGATAAGAACCGGAAAAGCGTGGTTGGTCTTATCAACAAAGAGGTTGGTGGTCAGGCTGCAAGGGCAGCAGAGGGGCTTAGAAACCAGGCTGCCATGGGCTTTGGGGTGAGTGAGAGATAAGACAGAAAGCCAGGAGCTTGCCTACAAAGGAGGAAGAGATGTGTGTTCACAGTTAAGGGAGGATAAAGCTATTAAAAGGGCTTTTCCCCTTTCTTTATTAAATTCCTTTTTAAAACTACAAAATTAAGGCATGCTTTGTAAAACACATTGGCCTGTGGAGAAAACATTGATAATCCTCCCTACTCCTCTCCACTTCAACCCAGTTACTTGTGTTAACAGCGTAGTGTGGGCTTTGTCACTGCCTTCACACTCGCACCAACATACGTCAATGTATACAGTCTGCAAAGGCTCTGAGACCAAGGTAGACAGTGTTCAAGGAAAAGCCCTGTGTCACTGAAGAAGATGAGCAAAGGAGTCAGGTGGATTGGGAAGACAGAGCTGGGGCCATGTAAGACCCTGCAAGCCTGTGTGTTATTCCAAGTGTGATAAGAAATTATTGGAAGATTTGAGTACAGGAGAGATCTGGTCTGTGTTATGTTCTAAGAGATTACCTGACTGCTGGATAAAGATAGCTACAGCAAGTGTCGAAGTAGAAAAGCCACTCGTAAGAGGTCATAGCAAAAGTCCTGGTGAGGAATGACGGTGGCTTGGCCCAAGACAACAGTGGTGGTCATGGTGAGAAGTGGATTCAAAATATCTTTTGAAGGGAAAGATGACAGAGCTTGCCCCCGGATTGAGCAAGTTTCTCAGAGTAGTTTTTAAAAGTCCCTAAGCTCTTACATGTCTTAAGAGACAGATCAGTATTCAAACCTGATTCCTCTACTCAATAAGTATTTATTGGCCAGGCACAGTCCCTCATGCCTGTGGTCCCAGCACTTTCGGAGGCCAAAGCAGGCGGATCACCTGGGGTCAGGAATTCAAGACCAGCCTGGCCAACATGGTGAAACCCCACCTCTACTAAAAATAGAAAATTAGCCAGGCATGGTGGTGCACGCATGTAATCCCAGCTACTCAGGAGGCTGAGGTCGGAGAATCGCTTGAATATGGGAGGTGGAGGTTGCAGTGAGCCAAGGTCGTGCCATTGCACTCCAGCCTGGGCGACAAGAGTGAAACTCCGTCTCTAAAATAAGTATTCATTGAGCATCTGTGTTAGACACTGGGAATGGAACAGTGAACAGCACTCCCGCCCATCATGAAGCTCATATTCTAGCCATGGAGAGCTAGTGTACCACAGCAGTTACCAGCACGGCCCTGACAGACGGCCATGCTGACATCTCAGCTCTTCTGGTTAGTAGCTACATGATCTTGAGCAAGTTACTTGATCTGTTTATGCTCCATGTCCTCATCTGTAAGATGGAAACAATAGTCATCCCTCCCACCTCACTGCTTATTACAAAAAATAGATGGTTAATATTATGCTTTAAATGTCCCCTCCAAAACTCATGTTGAAATTGAATTACTAATGTAATGGTATTTAGAGGTGGGGCCTTTAAGAGATGATTAGATCATGAGGTCTTTGCTCTCATTAAGGAATTAATGCCATCATGAGAGGAGTATGTTCCTAGTAAAAGGATTCGGTTCAGCCTACATTCCCTCTCTGTCTCCTGTGCTCACTTCCACCTTTCACCCATCCACCCACCTTTTAGACGTGCCTCTCCAGATGTCTGTACCATGCTCTTTGATTTCCCAGCCTCCAGAACCATGAGCTAAACAAATCTCTGTTCTTCATAAATTACCTAGTCTGTGGGTATATCTTTTATAGCAGCAGCAAACAAAGACAGCTAGTACTGTACATAGAAAGTACTTAGAACAGAGAAAATACTTTATAAATGTTACATTTTATTACTACAGAAGTCAAGCTCTTAACCATTATGCAATTGGGTCTCGGTTTCAGTATCCCATTCTAGCAATGCAAATTGACAATGAATTTTTTCCTTTATTCTGCAAAATTGAGTATGTGATATTGAGGTTTCACCCAGTGGCAATTGCCTCTGTAAATATCAGAAGTTAGAAAAATTGCCATGTATTTATCTAGGTATATATGAACAGTGCCAATCTTATGATGGTTTGATTTACAATTTTTTGACTTTATAATGGTTCAAAACTCATATACATTCTGTAAAAACCACACTTCAAATTTGGAATTTTGCTCTTTACCTGGGCTGGTGATATGTGGTACGATGCCCTCTCAAGATGATGGGCAGCAGCTATGAGTGCAGCTCCCAGTCAGCCACATAATCACAAGGGTAAACAATGAATACTCTCCAGTGCATCATGTTGCTAGATAATTTTGCCCAACTGTAGACTAATGTATGTGTTCTGAGCACGTTTAATGTAGGCCAGGCTAAGCTTTGGTGTTCAGTAGGTTAGGGGTCTTAAATGCATCTTTTTAACTTATCACATTTCAACTTACGATGGGTTTATTGAGACAATCCCATCATAAATCAAGAAGCATCTGTAAGTCCACTGAAATAAAACAGTAAGGATAGATCTCAAAATGACGACACTGTGTGGTGGGATGATAGGATTAAGGGTAATACTTGATTTCTTCTTTATGTCAAGTTCTCTGCCATAAGACTTTGTTCATGTCCTAGTCATAAGAGCAATCATAGTTATTTTTACAAAAATATCTGAGCAAAGGATCTGTAAGCCCAGAGAAAACAGAAACACATCTATGTCCTTTCCTCTTTGATTTCAACTCAGGACATACCCTGAGAAATGACAAAAACACCGACTATTCACCATTGTCCCAAGGCGAGATCACAAAGGAATGACTCAGAAGTGGCTTCTGACACAAGGCAGAGGGATGACTCAGAAGTGGCTTCTGACACCAGGTGGTGCCTGAGATAGAAAAGTACATGAGAGCCAGCAGCAGCCAGCCAATTTCTGCAGAGAACCCACCCTCTCTAAAGGAATATGGGTGGGGTGGGCTGGGGTGGGGGGGGGGGGCTGGGAAAGCTGACAGCAAGTTTCAACCCTGAACCACACAAGGCTGGACTCGCCTAATTAGGCATGTTAATTGCCAAAAGGGAACGCTAAACAATCAGACCCAACACATTGTGGAATTAGAGAATAGCCAGGCTTAGAAGCACTGGCCCCCACCCCAGTCCAACTCCCTCACTGTTCCACTTGCAAAAAAAAAATCAAAAATCCCCAGCATCAAGATTTCTTTTACTTTAGCTCCCCACAGAGTCCTGCACCGGGCCAGGAACACAGGAAATAAAGCGCTTTGATTATTTTAATCTCTATTTCTTGTGTTCCCTGCCCAGCATCTATTGCTCCTTTTCCTGGCAACAATGCCCCAGTTTCCCTTTGGGGGGCCACCCCTCCCCCACTCTTGGTGGGATTGTAAGTCAAGGTGAACTTCCTTTCCTGACCAGGTGGTGGACACTGAGCTCAGGCTAAGCCAGTCAGATGCTCTTTTCCTTGAATCAGGCCGGAGTGGATTCCCCACCCTCCCACTCCCCATTCCCTACCCCTGCTACAAACAAGGCTTTTTATTGGTTTTTATCACCCAAATCCCTGGACCTGAAATGATTGCTACCCTTTCAGAGATCTACTTCCTCCAATTTTCTCCATTTCTGAGAGCACCCTAATATTCTCCCAATAAAGCCCTTTTTGATTTAAGAAAGCTAGAGTCCCATTTCTGTCACCTGCTCCCAAAGAATCCAAATTTGCTATTCATCAAAAGAAAACATAAATAAAATCAATGAGGATACCTACACTGATTGGAGTGTTACTATTAATGAGTTATTTTCACATTCATTGTCTCCTTTGGTCTTACAGCAAACCAGCAACTCGGAGAGGTTCATTGACTTGCCGAAGGCCACAAAGCTGTTAAGTGTTCAAACAGATGGCATCAAACAAGATCTTCAGCCTCAGGGACCAGAGCTCTGCAGCCTGGAGGGGATCTTCTGCAGCATCATTGCACAGAAGACATCAATCAATCAGTCTTTCAGTGGCCTTACATTTTTCTCTACTTGCAGATTGTGGGTCACCATTTTACAAGTTCCTCCAGGACAGAAAGAAACTGTTTCCCCTGCCTGTTCTTTCCCAGCCCAGGCTGTCACCGGGGATCTAAATGTCAGGCTTGATGCAAGTTCTCAGTGTTAGAACCTCTCGTGAAAAGTGGAGTGCACAAGAGGGAAAGTGGGCAAACCTCAGGCCTCACAGCTTTAATGCCACCAATGCATTTGGTGAGGGACCTGATCTCTCTGCTTCCAAGACAGAGTCTTGTTGCTGTCTTCCGGAGGGGAGGAACCCTGTGTCCTCACGTGGCAGAAGAGCAGAAGACAGCAAACCCACTCCTTCAAACTCGCCTTTTAGAGATGGGGTCTCACTCTGTCACCCAGGCTAGAGCGAGCATAGTGATATGATCCTAGCTCATTGCAGCCTCAAACTCCTGGGCACAAGCCATCCTCCTGCCTCAGCCTTCTGAGTAGCTGGGACTACAGGTATGTGCCACAGTGCCCAGCTAATTTTTTAATTTTTTTTTTTGTAGAGACAGGGTCTTGCTTTGTTGCCCAGGCTGGTCTAGAACTCCTGGGCTCAAGCAATCCTCCCCCCTCAGACTCTCAAACTGCTGGGATTACAGTGTGAGCTACCGCTCCTGGCCTGCAAACACTTTTTATAATGAGTGTCATTAGTCCATTTATGCGGGCAGAGCTCTCATGACCTAAACACCTCCCATTAGGCCCCACCTTTCAACATGGTTGCACTGGGGATTCAATTCCCAATACATGAATTTTTGGAGGGGACAAAAACATTTAAACCATAGCATACCTCTAAATCAAAGGCCCTTCACTGTCCACACCTCTTACTGCTGTTCACAACACACATCACCAAGCAGATTGATATTCCAGCTGTAATTACAGAAAAACTGTTCCTTCAGCTTCGTCATGGTGTGATATGCTTTATTTCCCCCATTTACCCTATATTCTCGTAGCCGGCGATAAAACCAAGTGGTAAATGAGTGATTCTGACCTTCCTAACCGATAAGGATCAGAAGGCTATTGAGAGAGGGTAAGAGGAGGTAACTCAGCTAAAGCAAACAAAACAAAACCAAGTGTAAGAAAAAATTCCACAGTGGAGAACTGTCAAGCAAACTTTTTTTTTTTTTTTTTTTTTGGGGATGGAGTCTCGCTCTGTCACCCAGGTTGGAGTGCAGTGGTGCCATCTTGGCTCACTCGCCTCCCGGGTTCAAGCAATTCTCCTGCCTCAGCCTCCCGAGTAGCTGGAACTACAGGCGTACGCCACCACACCTGGCTAATTTTTTGTTTGTATTTTTAGTAGAGACGGGGTTTTGCCACATTGGGCAGGCTGGTCTCGAGCTCTTGACCTCAGGTGATCCACCCGCCTCGGTCTCCCAAAGTGCTAGGATTACGCACATGAGCCACCGCACCTGCCCCACAACTACCTTTGGCTTTAAAAACATGGCTTTAAAGTCTGGAGGCTGTGACTGAGCCAAAGCTAAATGTTCACCAAATCCTATTTCATTTTCCACTTCTTCCTGGACACAAGGGAAGACCACGGTTCCCAGCAACCTTTCCAGTTAATCGGATGCCATGTGATCCATTCAGGCCCACAGCTATGAGCACACATGATACACATCATGCTCTTTTTTAATTTGTCACAGACATCTTGGAAGCCATAGGTTGATCAGTGGCATCACAAAATGAGGCAGCCTCGATCAGGAACGACTGCAGAGAGCACAGCTGCCCCCGAGAGTAACCAGACTCTTCATGATGCAGACACCGTGGTGCTGGGTGGATTTGTTCCTGCATCATAGGCCAGGCCCTTCCCAAATAAAACATGAATTTCCTGTTACCTCTCAGTCTATACTATACGCAAAGGGTGTCATAAAACGTTCAAGAAGCCTCAGCTGAATGGAGCATTTAAAAATGGTGAGGTCTAATTAAGTGGGGGAAATGAGAGAACACAGAGGATATTTCATTTGTCACATATTCATGGGCTTGACCTAAGCCTCAGCTTCCTCCTCTGGAAGACAGGAATAAAAATAACACCTACCTCAGGGAGCTGTGACATTTTTAAGAAAGGATTTATTTCACAAACATTTACATAGTATTTACCATGGCCAGGCACAGTTCTAGGTTTTTGACCAGCGTTCACATGTTCAGTCCTTGTATTAGTTTCCTGGGGCTGCTGTAGCAAATTAATCACAAACTGGGTGTCTAAGACAGTGGAAGTTTATCCTCTCACAGTTCTGGAGGCCAGAAGTCTGAAATCAAGGTGTTATCAGGGCCATGCTCTCTCTGAAGGTCCTAATGAAGAATTCTTTCTTGCCTCTTCTAGCTTCCGAGCAGGGATAGGACATTCTGCTGGCTTCCCCGCAATTCCTGGCATTCCTTAGCTTGTAGCCACAAGACATTATAATCACCCTGCGAAGGGGGTACTAATATTTTTCCCACTTTACAGATGAGAAACCTAAGAGAAAATAAGAAACTTGCCCAGCGTGGGCCACCTGACTCTAAAGTTTTTTTCGGGACACTGTGTTGTTTCTGAGATAATGCACGGGAAGTACTTTCCACAATGCCTAATAAATGCTAGGGGTTTCATGCACCAAGCTCAGCGCCAGAGACTGGACAGACAAATATGAGCAGGGAAGAATCCCTCCTTCCCCGTGGTTACCATATTATAAAGGGAATAAGCAGGGCACAGTGGCGTGTACCTGAAATCCCAGCTACTGTGGAGGCTGAGAAAGGAGGATGGCTTGAGGCCAAGAGTTCGAGACCAGTCTGGGCAACACAGTGAGACCTCATCTCTAAAAATAAATACATAAATAATAGCCAGGCATGGCAGAGCACACCTGAAGGCCCAACTACTTGGGAGGCTGAGGTGGAAAGATCATCTGAGCCCAGGAGTTCAATGCTGCAATGAGCTATGATTGTGCCACTTCATTCCCACCTGGGCAACAGAGTGAGCCCCTAGCTCTTAAAAAAAAAAAAAAAAGAGAGAGAGGGGGCTGAGCAGAAGAATCACTTGAACCCAGGAGGCGGAGGTTGCAGTGAGCTAAGGTTGTGCCACTGCACTGCAGCCTGGGCGACAGAGTGAGACTCCATCTCAAAAAAAAAAAAAAAAAGAAGAAAAGAGGGAATAAAAAAATAGCAACATAATTCCAAGTAGAAAGTTCTAAGAGTTACAAGACAGGCTAAACAAAATGCTAAGGATTTAAAGGAAGAAATTTGAAGATAATTAGAAATACCTTACAGAAAAAGAGGATTCAACCTGGATGTCTAACAGGTGATAGCAGGAGTGGATCAGGGGTCAGATAAAACCTCATGATAGAAGGCCACGTGATAGACAACAGCAGTATTAAGAAAAGCCATATTTATTGAGTATTTGTTATGTGCCAGGCACTATTCTAAGCACTTCTCAGAGGTTACCACATTATTATTTAATTATAAGGCTTTAATCTGCTGTTGGAATGGCTGTTTCCCTTGCTAGCCCATCAGCTTCTGGAGGCAACTTGTGTATTCAGCTTGTATTAGTGTGTTCTCACACTACTGTAAAGACATACCCTAGACTGGGTAATTTATAAAGGGAAAAGGTTTAATTGACTCACAGTTCTGCATGGCTGGGGAGGCCTCAGGAAACTACAATCATGGCAGAAGGCAAGAGAGAAGCAAAGGCATGTTTTACATGGCAGCAGGTGAGAGAGGATGAATGAGCGAAGCGGGAACAGCTCCTAATAAAACCATCAGATCTCTTGAAAACTCACTATCACGAGAACAGCATGGCAGAAACTGCCCCCATGATCCAATCACCTCCCACCAGGTTCCTCCCTCAACACGTGGGGAAAATGGGGATTACAATTCAAGATGAGATTTGGATGGGGACACAGCCAAACCATATCACAGCTCTACCACTCAACCTGGCACAGAGGAGATGCTCAAGAAGGAAGGAGGCAGGGGGAAACTTCACCCTAGATCAGTGTGGAGTCACTGAAAGCTTCTGAGCAGGGCTGGGACATTACCACAGACGTGGAAGCTGAGCATGTGACAAGGATTCTCTCCCTGACAAAACTGACTCAGCACTCTCTCAACTAGGCCCCAAACTTGGGCCCTTTCCTTGGCCTACTTAGTCCAGTTTTAGCAAGAATCCTGCTGGGTCAGTTTAGTGAAAATCACCTACCTGATATCTTATCACCCTGGCCTGCCTTCAGCAAGAATCCTGTTGAGTTGTTATAGCAGGAGTCTCCCTAGCTTTAATATTTCCTTGCAGTAATTTTCTATCCACTGACCTCTTCCACCCTGTTTTTGACTATAAATCTCCACTTGTCCTTGTTGTATTCTGAGTTGAGCCTGATTTCTTTCCCCTACTGAAAAACCCCCACTGCAACTGTCCCTCTTGAATAAAGTCTTCTTTCCACCTTTAACAAGTGTCATGAATAGTTTTTCTCTTTAACATATGAAAACTCAGCCCAATCACTTCTGGTTTGACCATAACCAGGCCAATATTTATTTTATTATCTTGACAACTGTGAGATAACCAGGGGTACCTTCTTGAAGTTGTCTGATCTGAGCTAAACATAAAAAATAATAATAAATAATAAATACTTTAGATGATCAGCATAACCATGTAGGAGGACTGGTCATTACTTGTTTTAAAGACTTCTAGAGATACAGGAAGCCCAAGTCTAGAAACACAGTGATATAGAAATCTAATATGCCTTCTCATCTCATTATTTATAATATTAAAACATTGGAAATAATCTAAATATTGATTACTATGAAATGAGATAAATCAATTTTGGTACATCTATTTTATGAAGTATTAGGCAGCCAATAAAAGTATAATGTAGACCTAAAAATCTTTTAAAAAGTATAATGTAGATCTATTTGTGCATACCCAGAAAAATATTCAAGCAAGGTGCCAAAGAGTATGCTGATGGGCACAGTGGAGCTTTTGTGGAATATTTTTCAAATGAGTCCAATTGGTGACAGTCTACAAAATTTTCAAACAAAAATGCAATTTTTTTTTTTTTTTTGGAGATGTAATCTCTCTCTGTTGCCCAGGCTGGAGTACAGTGGCATGATCTTGGCTCACTGCAACCTCCGCCTCCTGGGTTCAAGCAATTCTCCTGCCTCAGCCTTCCGAGTAGTTGGGACTACAGGGCGCATGCCACCATGCCCGGCTAACTTTTGTATTTTTAGTAGAGACAGGGTTTCACTATTTTGGCCAAACTGGTTTCAAACTACTGACCTCGTGATCTGCCTGCCTTAGCCTCCCAGAGTGCTCGGATTACAAGCACGAGCCACCGCACCCTGCCAAAAATGCAAATTTTTCATCAACTGACTGGTTTCATCTATTGATAATCCTTTATTAATTGTAAAATGGCAGCTAATTGTTTCACCTTTCTTTGTGTATTTGGGCTGCTATAAGGAAATACCATGAACTGGGTGGCTTATAAACAACGGAAATTTATTTCTCACGGTTGCAGAGCCTGGGAAGTCCAAGACCAAGATGCCAGCAATTTGGCATCTGATGAGGGCACACTTTCTGGTTCATAGATGGTGCTTTCTTGCTGTGTCCTCTCATGATGAAAAGGGCTAACTAGCTCCCCGGGGCCTCTTTTACAGAGGCATTAATCCCAATTATGAGGGCAGAATGCTCATGATCTAATCAGCTCACAGGTGGAGGGTGGGGGGTTCATCACTTGCGGCTAAACATCAACTGCATCTGGAGAATCAGCAACAGCAGATTAGGCTGGAAAAGTCTCAGGAGGCCAGAAGATCACAGGAGAGACTGCAATTCGCATTGTCCCCCTCCACTTCCCTCCTGTGGCTCTGGTCTGAAAGCTTCTCATGCACAGTGCAGGAGGTTCTTATGCCTGCGTGTGATTTCTTTCATAGCTAGAGTTCCGGAGCTTCTGTGTTGGCTGCAACATAGAATATGGAATTTCCCTCCCAAGCAATTCTTTATCTTTGGCAACTCACTGGAGTGTGATTTTGGCACTTGTATGACGTGGCAGGAGCTCAGCTGGTGCGAGCCCAGAATACCCTGTGGCTGTCGTGCCAGCTGCTCAGCCGCGGCAGGTGCCAAGGATTCTGCCAGAATGGCCAAACCTGCCATGATTCCTGGTGACAACATCAGTACCATGCCTGCTTTGTTTTCCCCATTTCACTTTTGGTCTTCCATTGAGAGGAGGGAGAGAGAGGGCACAGCCATGTTTTTGTTGTTTTGGAAAACAAACCGCTTTCTACCTTGAGGGCATGAAGAAGTCACTGGCTTCAGAATCAAAACTCAGCTGGACCGCAGTCAGTCCCAGATCTCCCAGACTGACTTACTATATGATCTTGACAACCTTAGGGAGGGAGGCATTATGACCTCTCCCAAGTGCCAGTATCCTCATCTCCAAAATGGAAATGATCGTAATTTCTACCTCAGAGGGACATTATGGGATTCAACAAGAACCTGTGTAAAGTGCCATAGTAGCATTTGGCACACAGTAGGTGCTCAATAACTCCCAGATCATCCTACACTTGTCTTCTCTCCATAGTCCTTGAAAGCAAGAGCCATGTTCAATCTTTGTTTTCTCTCATAAAGCCAAGCAGAGTACCTTGTACGAATTAGATGCTCCATAAATGCTAGTTGAAGAATTAGCGAGTGAGAGAAACGCACAAGTTGAGTGAATGAATGACAGGCAGAGAAGCTGTTCTCAACACTCCCCATGGAATCCACCGACTGAAATGGTGGAACAGCAGCTTTTCATCTCCCAAATCTTCTCAGCACACAAACATGTATCGACCAGGCAGAACCACCGATGCAAGCCCCTCCCAGCTCTCTAGACGCTGTCTGGGCACTCTCTTCTTCTACATGCTCTGGAAGTCCGGACACAGCTCCCGGACCCACCACCAACCATGAAGCTCCAAGACTGTAGGTCTACAGAAAGGGACTCCCCTCCCCAAGCCTAAACAGAGGGGCACCCCCCCCCCCGGGCATACAGAGAGGACTCCCCACCCCAAACCCTAAACAGAGGGGCACCCACCCCAGGCATGCAGAGAGGAGACAATCCCACCCCAAGCCAAAACAGAGGGCCTGAGGTACATATTACTATTACATCCATTTTGCAGATGAGAAAACTAACACACCCACCCCAGGCATGCAGACAGGACCCCCCGACCCCAAGCCTAAACAGAGGGGTATCCACCCCAGGCATACAGAGAGGACTCCCCACCCCAAACCCTAAACGGGGGCACCCACCCCAGGCATGCAGAGGAGACTCCCCACCCCAAACCCTAAACACTGCAGGCATGCAGACAGGACTCCACCACCCCAAGTCTAAACAGAGGGGCACCCACCACTGGCATGCAGAGAGGACTCCCCAACCCCAAATCCTAAACAGGGGGGCACACACCCCAGGCATACAGAGAGGACTCCTCCACCCCACGCCCTAAACAGGGGGCACCCACCCCAGGCATACAGATGGGACTCCCCCACCCCAAGTCTAAACAGAGGGGCACCCACCACAAGCATACAGAGGACTCCCCCACCCCACCCCAAACCCTAAACAGGGGGGCACCCCCCACAGGCATACAGAGAGAACTTCCTCCCTCCAAACCCTAAACAGAGGGGTACCCACCCCAGGCATACAGAGAGATGACCTCACTAGAAGACAGACCAGTGGGAATTGCTTAAAGAAAGCCACAAACTCAGTATATTTACGGATTTTAGTCCTGAGAAAGCCCCCGAGTACCCTGGCCCACCCCATAGCCCTGCCAGTCAGAAGACTGGCACCAAGTCATTGGCAAGATGTCTAATTTTTAAATGCTTTTGCTTCCTGGTCCCCGGATATCACCTCCTTAGCCCTGTCTCCTTCACCTCCCCCTCTCCTAGTTTGCACAAAAACACCATTTGTGGGCTCAAGTCTCCCAACCCTGGCACTGAGCCACACAGTGAAGTAATTGCGCAATTAGAGCTTAATTGCTGGATTTAATTTCGGGCTTTTTTTTCTTTGCATCTCAATTGTTAAAAATGTGCAGTTCCCGCCTTCGAATGTCTGATGAGTTCCTTGGGTCTGCCCCAGGAAGGGGTGTGCTTGCTGGTGGGAAGGGAGAGGCAAAGACAGCCAGCTGGGTTTTGCATCTCAAAGGGAACTTGCGAAGTCAACCTGCCCTGTAGGTGGCTGGAAGCCAGCTAGGAGGGAGAGATTAACTGAGATGTGGTGGCAAAGGGTTTTTCCCTTGGGGCTCAGATTTTCAGTGACCTTCAACAAATGCCATGCCCTTGCCGGGTGCGGTGGCTCACGCCTGTAATCCCAGCACTTTGGGAGGCCGAGGTGGGCGGATCACGAGGTCAGGAGATCGAGACCATCCTGGTTAACACGGTGAAACACCATCTCTACTAAAAATACAAAAAATTAGCCGGGCGTGGTTGCAGGCGCCTGTAGTCCCAGCTACTTGGGAGGCTGAGGCAGGAGAATGGCCTGAACCTGGGAGGTGGAGCTTGCAGTGAGCCGAGATCGCACCACTGCACTCCATAATGGGTGACAGAGCAAGACTCCATCTCAAAAAAAAAAAAAAAAAAAAATGCCATGCCCGTGCTTGGCAGATGGATGGCATATCATTGCACTCATTGAGGACATGCTATGTGCAATACATATGAAGCCAAGTTGTGCCATTGAAATCCTCAAAACAACCTTCCCACCAGAGGGCAGCTAGCTACTTTTTTTTGTACGTGAGGAAACTGAGGTTCAGAGAGGTTCAGCAGCTTACCCAAGGTCACACAGCCAGTTAGTGTTAGAGCTGGAATGTGAAGGCAGGAGCTAGCTTTTTTCTTTTTCTTGTGGTTTTAACAGTTTTATTGAGGTCTAATTTCTATACCATAAAATTCAACCGTTGTAAGAATACAATTCTATGACTTTTATTAAATTTATAGACTTGTGCAGCTCTCACAATTCAGTTTTAAAACATCTCCATCACCTCAAAAAGTTCCCTTGTTAATTCCCACTTCCAATTCCAGGCCTAAACAATTACTTTATTTTTTTTGGAAACAGAGTCTTGCTCTGTTGCCCAGGCTAGAATACAGTGGCATGATCTCGGCTCACTGCAACCTCTGCCTCCCAGACAAGCAATTCTCATGCCTCAACCTCCTGAGTAGCTAGGATTATGGGCATGTGCCACTATGCCTGGCTAATTTTTTGTATTTCTAGTAAAGATGGGGTTTCACCATGCCGGCCAGGCTGGTCTCGAACCCCTGACGTCAGGTGATCTGCCCACCTCAGCCCCCCAAAATAGTGGGATTACAGTCGTGAGCCACCACGCCCAGCCAACAACTACTGGTCTGCTTTCTGACACTATAAATTTGCCATTTCTGGACATTCTGTATGAGTGGAATCAATCATACAATAAATACGTAGTCATCTTTTGCATCTAGCATCTTTCACTTAGCATTATATATTAGGGGTTCAGCCACATCATAACAGGTAACAGTAGTTCGTTTATTTTTAGTCATGAATAGTATCCCATCAAAAGAATACATCACGTTTTGTTTACCCATTTTCCAGTGAATGGATATTTGAATAGTTTTCAGTTTGGGGAGGCGCCATCTTTTTCCATCCTCCTCTCCCCAAAGGGCCTAGCACAGTAGTCACTCCAGGAAAGAAAGTACAGTGAATCAATCTGAAAAACGAGAGGATGGGCTCACTTCTCACTTTTCCTGCTCAAGAGCAGTGAGGTTCCTGCAACTCCACACCCTCCACACACCCCACTCACAAAACACCCCACACGCCTCTCTGATCTGTCCATACTTCATTCAGGCAGCCCTTCTCCCAGCCTCTCAATAGCTGCTGTTGCCAGCACTCTCCTTTCATGCCCTGGAAAGGCAAGACTGGCCAGCCCCACAGCCTCCAGCTGGCTCAAGGACCTGGCCCCATCCTGCCTTCAACACACTGCTGATGGACACCTCAGGAGGCAACAGGAACCTGAGTGCCGTTGACAGCGGAAGCTCTGGGAATAGGCATTTATCTGCACACTGGGCTCAGGGTTCCTAAGGCAGAGCCTTCATGTCTTCCCCTTTCTGTATTTATGGCACAATCCTGAATGCTAGAACTTTGGGGGGTTCACTAGTTAGAATGTGCTCTTCAGGAATTGTGCTTCTCACTCGGCGTCCTTTTGCTCTTGCCACTTTTTGAGTGGAAACTCTCACGCCTAACCATATTCTCTCATATCCTTCCCATAAGCCTAAATCCTTGTGTGTCTCAGCAAACAAGCACAAGCTTGAGTCTATACCAGGGGTCTGCAAACTACAGCCCACAGCCAAATCCAGCCTGCCACCTGGTTTTGAACAGCCTGTGGGCCAAACATGGTTTTTACATGTTTTAATAATTGGGGGAAAAAATCAAAAGAAAAATGGTATTTTGTGGCACATGAGAAGTATATGTAATTCATATTTCGATATTGATCAAGTTTTTTTGGAACACAGCCGTGATCATTCTTTTGTGTATCGTACGTGGAGTAGTCGCGACAGAGACTATATAGCCTTTAAAAGAGAAAAGACGCTAACCTCTCATCTATACCATTGTGGCTTACCTCTCAAAACAACTTTATAGCCCGTTTTCTTTCATAACCCTCTTTTCCAACCATCTGACAGATGCCTCTATAATGGTCAGTTCTTCTTTCCTGCTGAATGGGATTCCAGCTCTAGCCCATCCATAGTCACACCCTGCCATTCAACACAGGTCCTGACAGGACATGGATTGACCCTAGCCTTTGCCTCCATCCCAGCCAGCAGTAAGAAAGGCAGAGATGGAGGGGGAGCTTTAGGTTTAGACTACATAGATATGAATCCTGGCATCTCCATTTACCACCTCCATGAACCTCACTCAGTTCCTGCTCTGGAAATGGGGAATACAGGTTGAGTAACCTGACCCTAGAAATCCAAACTTCAAATGTTCCGACGAGCATTCTCTTTCAGCATCATGTTGGTGCTCACACAGTTTCAAATTCTGGAGAATTTCAGATTTTCAGATTAGGAATGCTGAACCAGGAAGTATAACGCAATATTTCAAGATAAAAAAAAAAAAAAAAAAATATGAAACACTTCTGGTCTCAGGCATTTTGTTTGGATAAGGGATACTCAACCTGTGATAATAATACCCACAACATCAGGTTGATGTGAGCATTAATTGAAAGGATACAGGTAATGGGCTTGGCACAGTCCCCATCCTACAGTACATGTTCAATAAAGGTTGAATTGTTGGCTATAGGGCTAGGCAGACAAGAACGTGATCCCCAAATGGTGAGTATTGATTCAGGAGCATTTCTCAGAGGCCAGTCTAACTTCTCCAGTTCTGTTACCTCCTTTTCCTCCCTTCTCTCTCCTGCCATCCAGTTCCTGTCTTTTCCTTAAATACTATTAACGGCCTCACACGTGCCCTTTGCTGCCACTTGAAATGTGTTGTATCTTAATTTCCCCAACTGCAAAATGGAGATAAAGTCTCCTCCCAATCTACTTGACAGGGATGCTGAGCAAATGCGTCAAGGGATAGGGTGTACAGAATCAGTTTGCAAAGTACAATATTCTATGCAGGTATTACTTATGATCTTTAATACCTTTGAAGCAAAGGGTATTTGGAGTGGACTGTGGGTTAAATTGTGTCCCCTTGAAAGATATGTTCAAGTTTCATTACCTGTAAATGTGACTTTATTTGGTAATAGGGTCTTTGCAAATGTAATCATGTTAAGATGAAGTCATACTGGATTTGGGTGGGTCCTAAACCCAATGATTGGGTTGTTGTTTTTTTGTTTGTTCGTTTTTTGAAATGGAGTTTCTCTTTTATTATCCAGGCTGGAGTGCAATGGCGCAATCTCAGCTCACTGCAACGCTCGCCTCCCAGGTGCAAGTGATTCTCCTGCCTCAGCCTCCCAAGTAGCTGGAATTACAGGCACGCGCCATCTCACCTGGCTAATTTTGTATTTTTAGTAGAGACAGGGTTTTACCATGTTCCTCAGGCTGGTCTCAAACTCCTGACCTCAGGCTATCCACCCACGTTGGGCTCTCAAAGTTCTGGGATTACAGGCATGAGCCACAGAGCCCAGCCAGTGTTCTCATAAGAGAGGGGAGCTTGGAAAACACAGAGGGAGTGCACCATATGACAACAAAGGCGGAAACTGGAATAATGCAGCTGTAAGCTGAGTAATGCCAAGAATTGCCAGGAGCCACCAGAAGCTTGAAGGGGCAAGGAAGGTCCCCTAGAGCCATCAGAGAGAGCATGGCCCTGCCAACACCTTCACTTGGAATTTCTGGCCTCCAGAACTGCGAGAGAATCAATTTCTATCTTTTTAAGACACCCAGTTTGTAGTTGTTGGTTACAGCAGCCCTAGGAGAGTAGCACGAAGTGCAAAGTCACTCTTACCAGTCAAGCCTCGCAGAGCTCCTACAGTGGTACTCATGATCTTTAATCTGACAAGCCACCTCTTTGACCAGTCTCCCTCTCATACCAGCCCCCAGACCACACTCTGCCACCAGCATATCCCACTCATGTTTTCTTCCACCCAATATTGCGTCTGTCACCCCCTTGCTGGCATGCAAACACAAGGCAGAATGCTCCACTCTGACCTCACCACAGCAGATGCCAGGCAGCACAGTTGCTGACATCGGCGGGCATCGTGCCAAGGGTTCGTGTTTGAGCAAAGGCCCTCCTTGCTGGTGGCTCCTGTTCAGTTGCTAAGCAGAAAAAGGAAAAAAAAACCCGAAACGATTAGGGATGAGCTTCTGCGTGGTTCTGAGGTCTCATCAAGCCCTGATGAAAATGATGAATTACTCCTGAGGTCCACAGAGCCCAAGCTTATCTGTTATTAATGAAACCCACCCCAGAATAGAGCTCGGAGGAGGGAGACTTGCCTTTTTTTATTTTTTTAAACAGTAGAAGAAAATATCCACCCACTTCCCCTGGCCTTTAATCAGGACTCAATGCTCCCTGGGCAGCTTGTCCACCCCCTGCATGTGCTATTCTATTCCTTTCTCTGAGACTGTCCTTCCCCAGTCCCAGATTTGAACCAGCTCCAATGCCTCCTCCCCTATGACGCCTTCCAGAATCAACTCCAGCCAGGGTGGCTTCGGGGGCCTGTGACCTGTGCATGCAGTCACACAGGCCTCCATACTTGGAAGGACTCCAAATTAATGCTTTAATGCTCCGCTGTCACCAACTTGAAATTTGAAACCATTTTTGAAATAGCAGTGTTGAATTTTCCATTTTTACTGGGCCCAAAAAATCACGAAGCTGATCCTGAATCCAACCTTCTCCAACCAGTCAGCCAGAGTAATCTCTTCTACTCTGGACCCTGAGAGAATGCTATTTACCTGTACATCTCTTTAATATGCACTTGAGGAACATTTATTAAGCACCAGTTAGTGTGTAAGGCCCTGTTCTAGGCAATGGTGATTTGGCAACAAACAGGACAGTTCCGACCCTACTCTTATGCTAACAATCTAGTGTGAGGGAGATGCAATAAACACATTAAATACAATAAAGGCAAATTAGAAATCCCCTTACTTTCTTGAAGTAATCATCGGTTTCTACTTGTACATTGATTTTTTTTTTTTTTTTTGAGACAGGGTCTCTGTCGCCCATGCTGGAGTGCAGTGGCACAATCTCTGCTCACTGCAACCTCCACCTCTCGGGTTCGAGCAACTCTCCCACCTCAGCCTCCCAAGGCTGGGGCTACAGGCGCGTGCCACCATGCCCAGCTAACTTTTGTATTTTTTCGTAGAGATGGGGTTTCACTGCATTAGCCAGGCTCATCTCCAACTCCTGACCTCAAGTGATCTGCCTGCCTCGGCCTCCCAAAGTGCTGGGATTACAGGTGTGAGCCTCCACACCCAGCCTTGATTGTTGATTTCTATACACTTGTTGCTCCTCCAATAAACACCAAAATCCCCAAGCTGACCTGTGGGGCCTGTGTGGTCTGGCACCCACTTTCCTTGCTCCCAGCTTTACCTGGTTCTGCCCTCTCTGAATCTCTCCAGACCTCTTTCAATCTCCTATACACTTTTGTCATAGGCCTTTGCATAAACAGTTCCCTCTGCCTAAAATGCTCTTCACTTTATAAACTCTTGTGCATATTTCAGGTCTCAGAGCCAATATCACTGCCTCCAGGAAGCCTTCCTGAATTGCCCTGACTCCTCTACATCCTACCCCACCCTAGCACCCCAACCATCACTTCATATGTATGTGATTAATGGATTAACATGCACCTCCTCCATTGGACTGGGCCCTGCTGGAGCTGAGACTTCTGCTTTGCTTCCTATTTGTATTAGTTCTCACACTGCTATAAAGACATATCCAAGACTAGATAATTTATAAAGGAAAGAGGTTTAACTGACTCACAGTTCCACATGGCTGGGGAGGCCTCAGGAAACTTACAGTCGCGGTAGAAGGGCAAGAGGCTCCTCTTACGTGGCAGCAGGCGAGAGAGAGCAAGTGTGTTTTGGGGGAAATCTCGAACACTTATAAAACCATCAGATCTCGGGAGAACTCACTATCACGAGAACAGTACAGGGGAAACCAATCTCATGATCTAATTACCTCCCACCAGGTCCTGCCCTTGACACATGGGAATTACAGGGATCAAAATTTAAGATGAGATTTGGGTGGAGACACAACACCAAACCATATCACTATTGTATCTCCAGCTCCTAACCCTGGAACATAGAAAATGCCTGATTAACAGATATTGAGCTTAGCCAGCGAGAAAGAAGACAGGCTCCTGATGAGACCAGGACTCAACCCTTAAGGCATTTGGCAATGATTAAGTGATTAAATAAAGGATTACCCATAAAGAAAAGCACCTGCCCTGCTTTCTGCATCTCCCAGATTCTTCTGAGTCCCCCTTTTCCCCAGAAGTTTTTGCTGTCTGCCAGACCCACTCAGCTGCTCTCCCCAACCCCCATGTGGAATGTGGGGAAGGTAAAGCCCACCCCGAGGCCTGCCCGAGAGCCCCAATAAAGAGGAGGTTCCTGAAAAGACTTTGGAGCCCTGAACCTCAGACATGGCTCAGCAGACATGGCAGGGAGTTCTGCAGCCTAGTACTCACTGTTGACGCAGATGTGCAGGCAACACACACACACAGCTCCTCCTCGGGGTTCGCTTCATCTGCTTCATCCATGCCAGCATGTTCTGAGTGGAGCTATCTGTCTAAGGGTCTACTCAGGAAAGTGTGGCCCTGGGAATCTCATTAAAGCTACAAAAATGGACAACTAGAAAAGTGCCTCTAGGTGCAATTCCAATGCCTGGAAACTGTACATGATGCAAATATGCAGTATGGGTGGGCGCAAACCAAATGTTCCTGAAATTAAATGAAGGTGGGATGGACCTGAATCTAATAAATAGGGGCACATAAGCACACATACAAATGCATATGTGTGTGCACAAGGAGCTTTCTCTATAGATACTTGCATGTGTGCTTCCCACCTGCCCGTTGCTCCACCAAAGTCGGCACGATCCTCAAGCCCTGAGTACACAGGGGAACATGACAGTACACATGGACAACAGACAAGATTCCCAAAGGTGAATCTACTGGAGAATCCATAATAGTGTAGAACCAGATGGGGTGGCATGCACCTATAATCCTAGCTACTCGAGAGGCTGAGGCCAGAGGATTGCTTGAGCCCAGGAGTTTTAGGCTGCAGTGAACTGTGATAGAGCCACTGCATTCCAGCCTGGGCTATTGAGCAAGATCTTGTCTCTAAAAAAGGGGAAAAAAAAGAATAGTGAGACTAGAGTATTGGACTCATTTTGCTCTCCATCCCCCACCCTTAAACAACATGGAACCAAGAACTGTAGAGATCGTTTTCAGCTCAATCCAAAAGCAGGATGGAGTGGATCAACTCTGGGTAGTGAGTTTGACATCCCAGGAGGTAGCCATCCCTGGGCTAGGCAAATAAAGGGGTTCTTGCAGTGGACTTTCAGGATTGTGTAGGGCATTGGAGTGTAAGGTCCTACAATTTTAATAAATATAATACAAATGTACCCAGCTATTTAGAAGTTGTATTAGTTAGAAAATTTTTGCAGTCTATCCATCTGACAAAGGTCTAATATCCAGAGTCTATAAGGAACTTAAAAAAATTAACAAGAAAAAAACAACACCATTAAAAAGTGGGCAAAGGACATGAACAGACACTTCTCAAAAGAAGATATATATGCGGCCAACAAACATGAAAAAAAAGCTCAACATCATTGATTATTAGAGAAATGCAAATCAAAACCACAATGAGATACCATCTCACGCCAGTCAGCATGGCTATTATTAAAAAGTCAAAAACAACAGATGCTTGCGAGATTGCTGGCAAGGAACATTTTTACACTGTTGAGGGGAGTGTAAATTAGTTCAATCACTGTGGAAGACAGTGTAGCAAGTCCTCAGAGGCCTAGAGGCAGAAATGCCATTTGACCCAGCAATCTCATTACTGGGTACATACTCAAAGAAATACAAATCATTCTATTACAAAGATACATGCACATCTATGTTGATTGCACCATTATTCACAATAGCAAAAACATGGAATCAACCTAAATGCCCATCAATGACAGACTGGATAAAGAAAATGTGGTACATACACACCATGGAATAGTAAGCAGCCATAAAAAGGATCACGTCTTTTGAGGGGACATGGTTGGAGCTAGAAGCCATTATGCTCAGCAAACTAACACAGGAACAGAAAACCAAACATCACAGGTTCTTAAGTGGGAGCTGAATGATGAGAACACATGGGCACAGGGAAGGAAACAGCACACACTGGGGCCTGTTGGGGTCAGGGAAGGGAGAGCATCAGGAAGAATAGTTAATGGATGCTAGTCTTAATACCTAGGTGATGGGATGATCTGTGCAGCAAACCACCATGACACATGTTTACCTATGCAACAAACCTGCACATCCTGCACATGTACCCCTGAACTTAAAAGTTGAAGAAAAAAATAGAAGTTGTATTAGTTCTTCTCTGATCACAGTATTGTTACATCTTAATAGTCATCATTCACAAAGACAATCTCTATGTACCAGGAACCAACATATATGCTTTACATAAGCCATCTTATTTAAATTTTGCCATCCCTCCAATGGGGTATTTTAGCCCCATTTCAAGATGAAAAACTGAGGCTTAAAGAGAATATCAATGTGGCCAGGCATGCTGGCTCACTCCTGTAAACCCAGCACACTGGGAGGCTAAGGTGGGCAGATGGCTTGAGTCCAAGAGTTCAACATGGTAAAACCCCATCTCTACTAAAAATACAAAAATTAGCCTGGCATGCTAATTAGCCTGCTGGCATGCACCTGTAATCACAGCTACTTGGAAGGCTGATGCAGGAGTATCACTTGAACCTGGGAGGTCAAAGCTGCAGTGAGCCGAGATCGTGCCACTGCACTCCAAATTTACAAGAATAATTTGTAATTTGAGATCCTGTCTCAAAAAAAAAAAGAGAGAGAGAGAATATCAATGAGAACTCTTTTTTGATGTACATGACAGTACATCTTGTTCAAACTGCCTTAAAAGAAAGAGGGAATTTATCGGTTTCCATAACTGAAAAGGCAAGAGGTGGGGAGAAGGCCTTCAGGCTGTGTGAGATCCAGAGGCTCATAACATGTCAGGAGGACTCGGCTCCATCTCTCCCTGCTCTCCTAAGCCTTGGCAGTCTCTCTGTGTTGGCTTCATCTCCAGCTGGCTCCCCATGCCAAGCCAAAAATGGCCAAAGTTCCTGAGCATGAATCTTCACTTCCTACTGTTTTTCCGGGAAAAAGCAAAGAGTTTTTGCCAGAAGCCCCAACAATGGTCTCTCTGCATCTCCTTGGACCACAGTGTTAAGGATCCTGAGATGAAGGAGGTTTTTCGGATTATCTGAATGAGCCCTGAATGCTATGACAAGTGTCCTTGTAAGAAAGAGAGAGACAGAAGGAAACTAGGCACACCCAGAAGAGGAGGAGGCAATGGGATCCTGGAGGCAGAGATTGGAGGGATGCAGGTACAAATCAAAGGATGTCTACAGACACCAGAACTGGAAGATGCAGAGACGGATCTAGACCCTCCAGAGGTAGTGTCGCCCTGCCGACACCTTGATTTTAGCTCAAAATGCTGATTTCAGACATCTGGCCTCCAGAACTATAAGCGCATACATTTCTGTTGTCTTAAGCCACCAATATTGTGGTCATTTGTTACAGCAGCAATAGGAAACTAATAAACCATCTAATACCCACACACTCCTGGGGCTGGGCAACATAGGATGCTCTCATGTCACGGTATGACCTCAGTTGAGCACATAGGTGGTGTGAATTTTCCTGGAAGCCAGTCCTACACTGGGACAGCTAGCAATAAATTTACTATATATGGAAGTTACTGTGAATCACACATAAATATAACCCACCAAACAAATAAGAATTCAAACCCAACTCATCTCACTCTCCATCAGATTCCCAGACTTCTCCCAGGCACTCCAGTACTATCGATCAAGAGAGGAAGTGCAATGGAGGAAAATCAGAGTGGAAAGAGATCGTGGCTGGGCACAATGGCTCAGGCCTGTAATCTCAGGGCTTTGGGAGGCCAAGGCCAGAGATCACTGGAGCCCAGGGGTTCAAGGCTGCAGTGAGCTATGACTGCACCATAGCATTCCAGAGTGAGATCCTACCTCTAGAAAATAAAATAAAATAAAATAAAATAAAATAAAGACAGTAGTCAACCAATTGCTGTGTATTTGGAGAGAGGGAATTCCAAGAGGTTTTTTATTTTTAAATTGTTTTATCCAAAGGTAATAGATGTACATATTTTTGTAATAACTTGATATATTTGCATAATCAATGAGGGTAATCAGGATATTCATCACTTTAAATATTTATCTTTTCTTTACACCAGGAACATTCAAATTATTCTCTTCTTGCTATTTTGAAATGTACAATCTATTGACATTAACTGTAGTCACCCTACTATCTATCAAACACCGAGAACTGCAATTTAAAGCTCTTAATCCAGCAAATTTTACAAAAATATATGAACATACAAAGTTGTTGCTAGGGCCCCTCCCAAAACTTTGCAAGGGGCTCTGCAAGCCACTTCCCCCTGATGTGCTTTTAACAGGGTCATTCCAGCCGTGTACTGAAACTAGACTCAAGGAATGAGGGTAGAAACAGGGGACCCACAAGGACACCCTTTCACAAACCCAGGTAAGGCACAATGGATGCTCAGACCAGCTTGGTGGTAGGGCGGGTGGGAGGAGTGGTCTGGTCAAGTTCTGGATGTATTTTGAAAGTGGAAACAATAGGATTTCCTGGTGGATTGGATGTGGGGTGTGAGACAATGAGTCAGGAGAACTGCACATTTTTTACCTCTGCATCCTGGGTTCCAGCAATTCTCCTGCCTCAGCCTCCCGAGTAACTGGGATTACAGGTACACGCCACCACCAGGCTTATTTTTGTATGGTTAGTAAAGACGGAGTTTCACGATGTTGTCCAGGCCTGTCCTGAACTCCTGACCTCAAGAAGTGATCCACCCGCCTCAGGCTCCCAAAGTGCTGGGATTACAGGTGTGAGCCAGCGCGCCCAGCCAGGAAGACTTTTTTTTTTTTTTTTTTTGAGACCGAGTCTTGCTCTGCTGCCCAGACTAGAATGCAGTGGCACCATCTTGGCTCACTGCAACCTCTGCCTCCTGAGTTCAGGCTATTCTCCTGCCTCAGCCTCCTGAGTAGCTGGACAAGTGTCCGCCACTGCCCCTCGCTAATTTTTGAATTTTTTAGTAGAGACAGGGTTTCCCCATCTTGGCCAGGCTGGTCTTGAACTCCTGGCCTCATGATCCATCCACCTCAGCCTCTCAAAGTGCTGGGATTACAGGCGTGAGCCACCACACCTGGCCGAAGACTTTTTTTTTTTTTTTAAGTGCTACACTCTGTCCTAGCACCCCCTTTAACTCGGGAAAGTACTCCATATTCTGAGGCCTGGGGGAGAGTCCACGAATAAAAATACTTTGAATTGTCTCTGGGTTTTTTTGTTGAGTTTGTTGTTGTTGTTTGTTGTTTGGTTTTTTTGCCTTTGCTCTTTTTGTTGGCCTTTTTTCTCTCTGCTTCTTTGGTTTCCCCAAGGAAATACCTGTTTCTCCCCACTCCACAGTTGATCCTCTGACTTCATACTCAATTCCTTGCCTGTGCCCTGGCGTGGCACCTGTGCAATCTTTAAGTATGGCTGGCCGCAAACCGTTCTCCTGTCTCCCTGGAGAGTGGCGCAGGGGAACTTTGGGGGAGGCTTCCTGGGGCTCAGAGTTGATATGCTAATTAAGTGGCTTGGTCCCCACCCACCGCCTCGCCCCCCTCCTTCTGTGCCTCTGACAGCCAGCTCCTCCCACAGACTGCGTGGAAAGGGAGCTGAATTCTTGAGAGCCTTAAATGCCAAAATCTGCACTCTCTCCATGGCAGTCTGGGAGTGAGATCCTGCAGCCACATCCAGTGTGGGAGCTGTGTGTGTGTGTGTGTGTGTGTGTGTGTGTACTTTGTGTCACTGTCAGTTTCAGGGTCTAAGCCATATTCTCCATTGACAGTCACAGCATATAATTAAGGAATCTCCCCTGGGTTCAGTGGTTCACACCTGTAATCCCAGGACTTTGGGAGGCCGAGACGGGTGGATCACCTGAGGTCAGGACTCTAAGACCAGCCTGACCAACATGGTGAAACCCTGTCTCTACTAAAAATGCAAAAATTAGCTGGGTGTGGTGGCAGGCCCCTGTAATCCCAGCTACTTGGGAGGCTGAGGTAGGAGAATCGCTTGAACCTGAGAGGCGGAAGTTGCAGTGAGCTGAGATGGCGCCATTGCACTCCAGCCTGGGCAACAGAGTGAGACTCTGTCTCAAAAAATAAAAATAAAATAATTAAGAAATCTCGCTCCCTGGACCTGCTGAAAGCATCTACCTTGTTGAAGCTACTTCTGAACAGGACAATAATCGTAATCTCAAAGGTGATACTACAACCTCTGCAGTAAGTACCGTTGACATCATTTTACAGATGAGAAAACTCAGGTTTCTTTCTCACGTCACCAGTGGGCTCTTCCAGCTCTGGTCCTTTGCACTTGGTTATTTCCTCTACCTGGAACTCTCCTCCCCAGGCTCTTCTGCAGCTGAGTCATTCTCATCCTCTCATTCTTCATGGCTCAGCTCAAATGTCACCTCCTCCGAGAAGCTGTCCCTGACCACCCTCTACAGCAGCTCCCCACCACTCTTAGTTTTTCTCTATCAAATCACTCCATTTCATTCTCAAAACTCAAGACAATCTGTGTTGTTGTTTGTTCATTTGTCTACCTGATTAAGAGCATGTCTTTCCCCACCAGAACATATGCTCCTTGAGGGCAGGGGCCTGCTCTGTTTTATTTACTTCCACATCCCAGGAACTAGATTAGCGCTCAATAAATGAAGCTTTTCACTAGCTCCTTGATTGACTTTACTAGTCCAGGCATTTTGTGCCTTCCTCTGCAGCACGGTTCACTGCATTGGTGTGATTCTCACCCACACTGTAGGCCATGCTGGGAATATTTGTATGCCCCTTGGTTAAGCTGGCCCCGAGCGCCATTGAGTGCCAGGAGTTTGAGAAGCTACAAATGAACTAACTGGTCTCTGTAGGATGGGGATGAACTAGATCCCCTAGACGACAAACTGGACACATAGTGTGTCTGCAAAGGTAAACCATTATTAGGTTGGTGCAAAAGTACTTGCGGTTTTTTGCCATTGAAAGTAATGACCAAAACCGCAATTACTTTTGCACCAACCTAATATTTGGAAATTAATAATGCCAAAAATTTACAAAGCAAAATAGGAAATACCCAGCAGAGCAAACAATGTCAAGGGGAGACACCTGCTTGGGAGCTATCTGTTTCTGCTCACCACTGAATCTCAGTATTTGGCATATTGCAATGCATCTGGCCAAACTCGTTGCCTGGGACAGGAAGTGTTCTGTACACAATCAAGATAATAAATATTAGTTTAATTGATTTAAATATATGTGTGCCTAAAAATATACACGTGTGCGTATGTATATATGGAAGTGCATTTATGCACAGATCTCTGCCAAAACAGCATACGGGAAACTGTGCAATATACATAAGAATATAAAACAAGAGAAGAGTCAACTGAAAACTGCCCCATTGTTAAAGTAATTCTCCCTCCCATTAATCTTGGAAAATAAACTGTCCACATCTCAACAGGATGCTATCTGGATTTTGGCTTGTAGTCATCATGGAATATCTGTCACACACACTCTCCCCATTTTCTTCCTATGTTTCTGACCAGGCTTTTAAATCTTTGCAAATCCCTCTTCATCTGCCTGTTTCACAAAGGGTGATGTTTCTGGTAACTCTAGCCTCCTTGGCATACACACCCTCCCTGGTAGGTTACATCACTCCCATGGCCTTGGTTGCCTTCTACATGCCTACATATCCCTGATACAGATCATGAACCCAGATCATTCCCCAGAGCACCAGTCCTGAACAGATCACAATCACCCATAGTCATCTTGACATACAGGAAGTCTCGTCATGGCATGGTTCTCCCCTTGGGGAGACCTAATTCAGCATAACCTTTTTCTAACCCTGGCTCCTCTTTGTCTCCCCACAGCCACTTGTTTCTGGAGTTTCCAGGTATTGCAAAACAGCTCGAGCTCTCCTACTGTTAACAGTCTTGACAGTGCACCACAATGCAGCAGTCTCTCATCGTAAGGCATCACGCAGAGTTCACAACCAAGAGAGTTAAGGAACATGGACGCAAAGAGTGAGG
This sequence comes from Symphalangus syndactylus, assembly GCF_028878055.3. Classification (NCBI taxonomy): domain Eukaryota; kingdom Metazoa; phylum Chordata; class Mammalia; order Primates; family Hylobatidae; genus Symphalangus; species Symphalangus syndactylus. The sequence goes on along the minus strand of NC_072429.2, from coordinate 129,412,739 downwards.
TTGGAGCAAAAATTTAATAAGAGAAAGAAGAAAGCTCTCTGCCGAGGACAGGGGGCCTGGAAGTGGGTTGACATTTTTACAGTTCAATGCAAAGGCTTTTATAGGAAACTGATGAGGGCTGGGTGTCTCTTTTGCATAAGGCATGAATTTCTGGAAGCTCCACCCCATCCTCCTAGTGCACATACGGGCCCTGAGTTACTCCATATTGCTTTGTTCCCCTTACTGTGCATGTGTCAGGGGACAGAATTTTCCATTGCAGGCATGCCCGTGTAGCTTTTCTTATCTGTGCAACTGTGGGCATGTCTTAGGCAAGTCCCCCTGTGCAGGTTCCCTTATCTGTGCCTGCAGGCTGTTCTTTTGTTTGAAAGGATTCAACCAAGGTCCCACCCTAACTGCCTGCCTGACCACTTTTCTACCTTCTAGGTGTTCACTCGGCTCACGGGAAACTCATGCATTTTCAGCACCCATAAGGCTGCTCAACTCTGCTCCTCTCCCCTATTCAGATAGGTAGAGGGGTTGGATTAATCAGGCTACTCCTTTAGCAAACGTTCAACTGGGAAAGGTGGTTCCAGGCTCATCACCTGGCACTCCCAACCCCAGCTCTCTGAATAGGGGGCAGTGGAGGAAAAGGCTCAGCACTCTACCCTTCCCAGTGCTTGATATTTGACACTTCATTGTCATCAATTAGAGTTCTTCACACCAACTCCATAGCAACAGGAAAAGTCCTGTCACAATCTCCCTCCCCACTCCGCAGTACCTAGTTAAGTTTTTACATCTTAGCAAAAGCTAATCATCTATAGGTATATTAGTCCGTTTTCACACTGCTGATAAAGACATACTCAAGACTGGGCAATTTACAAAAGAAAGACATTTAATTGGATTTATAGTTCCAAGTGGCTGGGGAAGCCTCACAATCATGGCAGAAGACAAGGCGGAACAAGTTGTGTCTTACATGAATGCAGCCGGCAAAGAAAGAGAGCTCGTGCAGGAGAACTCCTCTTTATAAAACCATCAGATCTCATGAGGCTTATTCACTATCACGAGAATGGTATGGAGGAAACTGCCCCCATGATTCAATTATCTCCTACTGGCCCTCTCCCACAACACATGAGATTATGGGACTACAATTCAAGATAAGATTTGGGTGGGGACACAGAGCCAAACCGTATCAATAGGCAAGTCTTCTTCCAAAATTCCCATGATTCAGATATAATTTCCAAGCTGTTCTTGCCTTCCTGGCTCCATTTGTTGTATAGAGCTTTCTGATGAGCCCAGTGTCTCCCATCCCCCTGCCTTAGTCCCCCTCCAATTCATTCTCCACTCTCACTGGAGCTCCTCTGATCCTCCCCTCCTCACCTTCATTCTGTTTTAACTATGGAAGTATAATGTATGGCAATTCAAATAACAGAAAAATGTGAAAGTAGAAGCCCTCCTCTACAATAGCATCTACCCAGCATTAGCATTAATAAATGTTAAGCATTTATAAATTGGTGTAAACTTTATATATCAATCCAGAATTTGGGGGAAAAAAATTCCAAACTGTAGGAAATGATATAAAATGAAAAGTAAAGTCCTGCCTCTTTCCCTTTCCTTCCAGAAAGTAACTCACTTTTCAGAAGTAACTACTAACAATCATTTATTGCATATGCTTCATAAAATTCTTTTGCATATACATACAGGTACATGTATGACTGTGCATATACATGTAAATGCATAGCCCTCCTTTTCCCCCGCCACAGATGGAATTATATTATTATGCCTTGCTTTTTTCACTTGACAATAAATCTTGGTGATTTTTCATGTGAGCACAGATAGATCCTCCTCCGTTTTTTTATGATAACACCATCAGCTTTTGTGTCAATACACTGTGATTTATTTAATCAGTCATCTTTGATGTCTACCTAGCTGGTAAAATGCAACATCAAATACACCAGTTGTGATGGTTTAGTTTCATATGTCAACTTGTCCAAGCTGTAGTACCCAGCTATTGAATCAAACACAAATCTGGATGTTGCTGTGCAGGTATTTTGCAGATGGAATTAACATCTATACACAGTTGACGTTAAGTAAAACAAATTGCATTCGACACTGTGGGTCAGCCTTATCCAATCAGTTGAAGACCTTAAGAGCAAAAACTGACATTCCCCAGAGAAGAGATTCTCCTTCAAAACTGCAGCGTCTGCACTTTATGCAAATAATTAGGACAAGTATAATAAAACTAAAACCTATTTTGCAAATAAATTGGTCCTACTATGATTTGTTTTTCATAGAAATGGAAAACTGGAAAGGAACGATTATGTTTCAGAAAAACTAGAGTACACCTGTTATTAGATTCCAGCCTTGTCTATTGTTTTTGAGCCTCTGCTGATGACCCAATATCTGATTGATTCTTGGGATCATTAACCTGGATCTCTCAAGGGTTCAGGTCAATTCTACAAGACATTCACTCCTTATGTTAGGGTTCTCATAATCTGCTGTTCTCTTAAGTGCTGTACTAAAGCTGGGATAACAGCACCAATGTTTTTGTTATGCAGACCTTGGTGCCCTGGAACACACAGAGAAAACTGCAAAACAATTTCATTCCTCTGACCCTAGAGGCAACCCGGACCAACGACATCCCTTGAAAAGAATTAGAAGAAATTAGAGCAATCCCTCAGCCTTTTCCTATCTCGATAGCTCACACCACAGGGTTGAGGTGTGTTAAAACCTGAGGGTGGGGCACAGAAACCGCCTTTCCAAAATTATAACAATAAGAGAAATCTGACATAGTCAACTCCATCTTGCTGCTAAACTCCAAGCTGTTTTTGGTCATTCCTGGGCTTAGGCCAAGCTAACTTTGAGAGGAATTTAGTTTACAGTTTAACATTAAAGCAAAGATGATAATAGCCCTTCCCCAAACCAAATCACCTTTGTAAAAATAAGGAGAGGCCACAAGATTAAAATTATGAGAGGGGCTTGAATTCTGCTAAGATGTAGGTGTTGTTAAATGATAACCAACAACTGTTACAGAGGTCACAACATTTATGACTTCCCCAGTTACTCCTGTAGATAACATCACTATTATAGAACCTAAGATTAGCCTTTTGGAATTTTTTTTCAGACTTTTGCGTTTCTCATGACCAGCTGACTCCAGCTGGACCCTGACTCAACAGGTCTCGTGGCCCCCACCCAGAAGCTGACTCAGCACACCAGGACTGCCCTCCGCACCCCTGTGACTTCATCCCCAACCAACCACATTCTCTATTCCCTAGCCCCCTGCTCACTGAACTGTCCTTGAAAAACCCTAACCTCTGAGCCTTCATAGAGGCTGATTTGAATAATAATTCCATCTCCTGTGTGGCAAGCTTCACATAAATTAAACTCTTTCTTTACTAGAAAAAAAAAAAAAAGGCTGCAGCATCAAATCCTACCTGAGTTTCCAGCCTTCTGGCTTGCCTTGCAAAAATTTCAGACTTGCCAGTCCCACAATTATATGAACCAATTCCTTAAAATAAATCTCTTTATATGTGTATATAAATGTATACATATACACATATATAACTTATTCTATATGTACCTGTAAATATATTTATATAATTGTATATTATATATAATTATATAAATTATATATCATAGAATTATATAAATTATATAATATATAATTATATATAAATATATATATATAGGTGTAAGATACATATGCACCCATCTTGTAATAGTTAATTTTAGGGGTCAACTTGACTGGATTGAGGGATGCCTCACTGGCTGGTGAAGCCTTGTTCTGGGTGAGTCTATGAGGGTGTGTATTAGTCTGTTCTCATGCTGCTGATAAAGACATACCCGAGACTGGGCAATTTGCAAAGGAAAGAGGTTTAATGGAGAACTCACAGTTCCATGTGGCTGGGGAAGACTCAACAATCATGGCAGAAGGCAAGGAGAAGCAAGTTACGTCGTACAAGGATGGCAGCAGGCAAAGAGAGAGCTTGTGTAGGAAAACATTTTTCTTTCAAGTTAAGCTTCTTTTAAACTGGTTTTTACAACCATTAGATCTCATGAGACTCATTCACTATCATGAGAACAGCGCAGGAAACACCCTCCCCCATAATTCAATCACCTCCCACCAGGTTCCTCCTGTGACATGTGGGAATTGTGGGAGTTACAATTCAAGATGAGATTTGGGTGGGGACACAGCCAAAGCATATCAGGGTGTTTCCAGAGGACACTGATGTGGGAGTCCGTGGACTGGGAGAGGAAGACCTGCACTCACTGGGAGTGACCACTATCCAATGGCCTGGGGACCTGGCTAGGACAAAGCAGGCAGGAGAAAGGAGATTTTTCTCTCCCTCTGCTTTCTCTCTCACTTCTGGAGCTGGATGTTTTTTCTCCTCCTGCCCTTGGACATCAGACTCCAGATTCTTAGGCTTCTGGACTCTGGGACTCACACCAGCAGTCTCCTGGGGGCTCTCAGGCCTGCCTGGGAGCTTCGCTGCTGGCTTCCCTGGTTCTGAGGCTCCTAGACTCTGACTGAGCTACCAGCTTTGAGCTACACTGGGGCTTCCCTGGTTCTCCAGCTTGCAGACACCTATAGGGGGTCTTTCTCCTGAACCCTGACCAGGGCACACGGGTTATATCCTACTGATTCCATTTCTGGAGAACTCCAGCTGATAAGTCAGTCCTTGGACACTCCTCAAATTACCTGCTCATTTCAAAGTCCCCCCATTGTTCTCAGGATGAAGCCTTCCTGGGACACAGAACTTCCTGATCCAGCCTTGCCTTCCCTTCCCGCCTCTCTCTCCCACTTGCCCACCCCACCTTTCCTAATGCAGCCCCACCTAAGTACTTGGCACTCACCAAATACACGGCATTTTCCTTGCCTCACTTCACAGGCTTTCCTCTACGACACTTTTCCCACTAACCCCTGCTCTTCCCCCAGTCTTCTCTGGTATTTCACCTCCTTTAAGAAACCTTGCCTGGGCCGGGCATGATGGTTCACGCCTGTAATCCCAGCACTTTGGGAGGCCAAGGTGAAAAGATCACCTGAGGTCAGGAGTTAGAGACCAGCCTGGCCAACATGGTGAAACCCTGTCTCTACAAAAATTAGCCTGACGTGGTGACACATGCCTGTAATCCCAGCTACTCGGGCAGCTGAGGCAGGAGAATCACTTGAACCCAGGAGGTGGAGGTTACAGTGAGCCGAGATCGTGCTACTGCACTCCAGCCTGGGTGACAGAGCAAGATTCTGCCAAAAAAAAAAAAAAAAAACTTACCTGGCCCTCCAAGACTGGCTTAGGTGACCTTCCCCTGAAGCCCCAAGTCCCCAGTAATTGCCACAAGAGACTTGGCACTCTGCAACAGACATCGATATGGTGAGCATGAAGTACTGGACCACCAGTCTAACAATAAAATACATTTATGGGAACAACAGGACAATATGTTTGAAACCAAGACTATTTCAGAAGATTGGGGATATTTATTTGTTCTTCATGAATACTGAGGGAAATAAATAGTGTTCAACAAACATTTATTGGACACAAAGTTCCAAGGTCTGAACTGTTACTGATAAAGAGATGAGCAAGACACATTCAAGTGGAAAATTTGGATAAACGCCAAGCTGCTTCTTGGATGTGGACATGGGAGCCTGACTCCAGAGAAATCTGGATCATAAGTGCTAGCACTTAGTGAGCACTTACTAAGTGCTGGCTCTTCTAAGCATTTCAGTGCCCTAATTCATTGATGTAATCATCTCAAAAGTTCTGTGACACGATACCTCCAATCAGTGCTCTGGAAGCAGAGCCTGAGGCAGGGATTTGGGTCCATTTGTGTTCTCAGGACCAGGGAGGAGCAAGGCAAGCATGAGGTAGGTCTCAGCTGGAGGCAGCTCCAGTCTGGTTCCACAGGGAGCTCTGGCACATGAACCACATCGCAAAGTTAGTCCACCATAAGGCAAAGGTAAGTCTGACTTGGAGGCCCTGTTCATCAACCGTTGGCCTCTGGCTGCCTCTGGGATTCAAAGAGGAATGGACATAACTTCTTAGGTGGGGGACCCTTATTCAACCTAAGACAATTTTCTGGAGAAGGAGCAGCAATGAGCTGCCAGGAACAGCCCTTGAAGCAGCCAGAGGATGGGTACAGAGTGACCCCAGCATCTACTACAAGGTGGGACTATTATTGTCATCTCAGTGTTACCAAAGAGGAAACTGAGGCCTGGGGAGGTGAAGAAATGAACCCATGCCCACAGCTGGAAGTGAAGCCACCGAGGTCTGTTGGAGCCACTGCAGGTCTCACTGGTTCCTGAAAGTCATAGGCCTTTACCCAGAGTTTATTCTCAAAAATATAACAGACTCAGGAGTTCTGCTCTCTGGAGGAAAGATAGATAGAGACTAAGCCCTCATTTAAACAGATGACCATTCTGAACTTGCCAGAGGCAGAGCTGCTGAGTGAGTCTCATCGGAAAGGGGAAGGGATGAGAAGGGATGGGGCTGCGGGCTCTTCACTCGTGGAATTTAAAGTCAAGCTCCAGGGCCACATCTGGATTCTGTAAAGTCAAAAACAGCCATGCCAGGAGACTCAGTGCCCCACATCTGGTGTGGTGCCCTAGGAAGGGCTCAGTCCCTGCAGCTCACCTGGCAAGGATGGCGTTCACTAGGCCACCTACCAGCTGTTTGACTTTGGGCATGTTACTGCATGTCTCTGTGCCTCCGTTTCCTTATCTGTAAAATGAGATAACAATAGTCCCAATCCTCTAGGGATGTAGCGAGAGTTGAATGAGTTGGTGTTCATAAAGCATTTAGAACCATGCCTGGAACATAGTAAGCATTTCATTTGTATTTGTTACACACACACACACAAGGATTTATTGAATAAATGAAAGAATGAATGCAGCCTAGCAGACCTGGGTTCAAATCCCAGCACTGCGTTGTGTATATGCTATGTGGCCTAAACCCTTGATACTACAGCATAGCCTGCAGCCCAGCAGCTGCCCTGGGAGCAGAATCTCAGGCCTCAGCCCAGACCTTCTGAATCAGGATCTGCATTCCAGCAGGATTCCAGGTGAGAGGTGAGTACATTGAAGGTGGAGATGACAGCCCTCGTGCCCAACGCTATGGAAGAGGAAGTCCCTCACTTCCTGTCTCTGTGCTATAGGAGAGGAAGTTAGGCCCATGGATTCCTCAGGATGGACATTTCCAGGTTTGATGTGCACAACCTAGGACCACCAGAAGCACCACCTATCACTCTGCCTTGCTCTCCCATTCTCTCAGTAGAGGAGTTTGATGGGCTTCAGGTTGCTTGGGACCAACACAGCCCTGAGAAGGTGCATGGCTTTCTCTCTGTGGGAGTCTCTTGTGCTCCATAGAGAATCAGGCCAGAGTGAGGGGAGCCAACCCTCTGAAACATGGGCCTCCTAATTGATCCTTGAGTCTTTGGTTTTGACCCCCCAATCCATGGTCCATACCGAACCCAGACTCAACTTTTAAAGCAGGTCTGTCAACTCTGCTCCCCATCTCCCTTCACTGGCTCACCATTGCCCCTGGATCAAGTTCAAATCACTTATCCTGGCCCACCAGCTCCTTCCCAGCCTTACCTTAACCTAACTCTCCAGCTCTCTCCCTCCCTGACCTCACTGAAACCTTTCTGGCTATGCTTTTTCAGGGCTATGACCCTCCAAAGGACAGGATTTGATGAGCAAGGAGGAGGGGAGGCCAGGTGTAGTGGCTCACCCCTACATTCCCATCACTTTGGGAGGCCAAGGCAGGAGGATTGCTAGAGCCTAAGAGTTCAAGAACTGCCTGGGCAACATAGTGAGACCCCATCTCTACAAAAAAAATAATAACCAGGCGTGGTGGTGTGCACCTGCAATCCCAGCTACTCAGGGAGCTGAGGTGGGAGGTTCACTTGAGCCTGAGAGGTAGAGGCTGCAATGAGCCATGATCACACCACTGCACTCCACCCTGGACAACAGAGCAAGACTCTGTCTCAAAAAAATAAATAAATAAAAGGAGGAGGGGAGGCATCCTAGGCTGGGCAAAGCTGTACAAGGCATGAAGTTGGAATGTCGGGGAGGTGATCAGAGCTCCACACCTTTGGTGATGCAGTACTTACTGCTAGGAATGTCCTTCCTACTCTACCTCCAACTCACAGGCTTGGCCCAATCCTTAAGATCCAACCCTCCTATAATCACCTCTCTTAATCTACCCAGGTGGAGGTAAATGCTCCTTTCTCTGTTGTGCAGGAGCATTTGAGAACAGGTGGCAAAGGATACATGGCAGGGCCATTTTTTTATTCATTGCTCTTTGGCCCGCAAGACTATTGAGGCAAAAACTATATGCTCAAGTTCTAGCCTGGCCCTTCACCTGTTGTGTGTGCTCAGTAAATATTTGCCGATGAAATGAATGAACACACAATTTGGTTTTTGTTAGAGAACGAATGTCACCCTGCCACCCAGGCTACATTGCAATGGCGTGATCATAGCTCACTGCATTTGAATTCCTGGGCTCAAGTGATCCTCCAACCTCAGCCTCCCAAGTAGGTGGGACTACAGGTGTGTGCCATTACACTCAGCTAACCTTTTTTTTTTTTAAGAGACAGGGTCTCACTATGTTGCTCAGGCTGGTCTCAAACTCCTGGCCTCAAGTGATCCTCCCACTTCTTATATCTCATAATTCAGTATACCCCAGTGGATAGGGGTTGACTCAAAGAGCAATTAGAATATCTAAGAGCCCAGGGCCAAAGGATTCATATAGGCTCACATTATTATATTATAGAGAATGGAAAAAGAGTTCGGAGCCATTAAGCAATGTAGACACTGTAACACAGGTAGTTCAAACAACAGCTAGACCCCAACTCTGCTGTCAGGTTTTTCTCTTTTCTTTTCAATGTTTTAATTATATTTTTACAAAGTGACCTATACCCACGATTTAAAAAATCAAATATTGCAAAAGTATGTACAGTATTATTAAATCCTCCTTCTCTTCTCTGATCCTCAGTCCCCAATTCCTTTCTTACAAGTTCATTGCTATTGTTAATATGTATACACATTTACATATACTGGATATACGCATTTCTACAGACATTCTATGAGTATCTATTCACATATATGATATTTACCTCCTCTTACTCTAACAGTAGCAAACATAGAACAAAATTTTTCAAACTATTTATTCTGATGCATTAATAGGTTACAAAGTTCACTGTGGGTGTGATCTTGTTTGTTTGTTTTGTATTAATGAAAAAGAATGGTATGGGATGGAATAGATTAGAGTACATCCACATAAAACATCAAGCATTGTTTCATAAAACTTGTTTCAGATTTTTTTAAATCAAGCTTATTGAGATATAATTTACATATAATAAAAATTCACCCTTTTTAATAAAGTATAAAATGTGATGAGTTTTAACAAATGTATTCAGATGTGTAACCACAATCACAATTGAGACACAGGACATTTCCATGACTTCAGAAAGCTCCGTGGTGCCCTTGAAAGTCAATCCCTTCCCCCTCATCTTCAACCCTGGTAGCCACTGATTTGCCTCTGTCACTAGAGTTTTGCTTGTTATATTTATATAACAAGTGAAAATAGATATATTTTATATATATGGTATATAAGATACATTATATACAATCTTATAATAATATATGATTTATAATAACATATTACATATCATATTATATATTATATAACAATGGTTATATAATATAATAATATATTTATATATTATATGCATAATATATATAAATTTTATATATATTATATATATGTGTACATATATAACATATAATATATAATATATTATGTATTATGTATTATATATTATACTATATATAAAATATATATACTATATATAGTATATATATTATATATAATTATATATTAATATATTATATGTAATATAATATATATTATTAATAATACATAATATAGTATAAGTATATATTATTAATATAATATAATTATATATTATTAATTATATGTAATAATATATAATATAATACTAGGATATATATCATATGATATATATTATGTTATATATATAACAAGTTAAAAAATAGAATATATATATATTCCATAATGGCAGGGATTTTTTTTTTTCTTTTTGAGAGAGTCTCACTCTGTCACCAGGCTGGAGTGCGGTGGTGCTATCTCGGCTCACTGCAACCCACGCCTCCCCGGTTCAAGTGATTCTCCTGCCTCAGCCTCCCGAGTAGCTGGGATTACAGGTGTGCGCCACCATACCCAGCTAATTTTTTTGTATTTTTAGTAGAGACGGAGTTTCACCATGTTGGCCAGGATGGTCTCGATCTCTTGACCTCGTGATCCGCCCCCCTCGGCCTCCCAAAGTGCTGGGATTACAGGCATGAGCCTCCGCACCGGGCCCTGGCAAATATTTTTTAATCTATTTTTTCACTTTTGTCTCTTCAGTGCCTAATTTGTGTATAACAACGTAGTAGTTACTAAATATTTGTCCAAAAAAAATGAATGAATGCACCAATTTGTGATATGAAATATAATTCTTATGGTGGGTTAGGATCAAAAAAGTTTGAAAGCTCCCGCTATAGATGATGCCTCAGAGTTAGTATGTTTGAGAACTTGCTCCATGTCATTATAAAGCTACCACATCGCTTTTAAAGGCTGTAGAGCATTTCAAGGTGAGAGTGAACCATACTTTAAGTGGCCCTCTGTCGTTATGTTATCGCCAATCTTCTTTTTACTAATAATATCCTTATACATATGTCATTAAGCACATGTGTTAGTGTACCTGTAGGGTAAATTCTTAGAAGTGATACTGCTCAGTCAGGGGATATGTGCATTTTTTTATTTTGAAAGACATTGCCTAATGGCCCTGCGAAAGCTTACACCAGTTTGTACTCCCACAATGACAGAGAATGTTGGTTTTTTTTTTTTTTTTGAGACAGAGTATCGCTCTGTCTCCCAGGCTGGAGTGCAGTGGCCAGATCTCTATCTTGGCTCACTGCAACCTCTGCCTCCCGGGTTCAAACAATTCTCCTGCCTTAGCCTCCCGGGTAGCTGGGACTACAGGCGTCCGCCACCGCTCCCAGCTAATTTTTGTATTTTTAGTAGAGACAGAGTTTCACCATATTGGCCAGGCTGGTCTCGAACCCCTGACCTTGTGATCCGCCCATCTCGGCCTCCCAAAGTGCTGGGATTACAGGCGTGAGCCACCGCGCCCGACCTGAATGTTGGTTTTTCTACCCTTAACTACGTGTTATCAAATGTCTTTATTTTTGCCTGTTTAATAGATAAATACGGTATCTTACAAAAATTTTGCATTTTTTAGCAGTGAGTTAGTGTGAGCACCTTTCGCGTGTTTCAAGACCACTGTCATTTATCTTCCTAAGAACTTAGAACTCTCTGCTCATGTCCTTCGTTTTTCTTTTGACCACTTAGTCTTTTATGTTATTCCTCTGTAGAGGTATTGAAGGGAATTAGGCCTTTGTATCTCACATGTTGGAAACATTTTTTTCCAACTAAGTTTGTTGCTTATCTTTGGACTTTAAAGTAATTTTTGGAATGCAGAAAATTTTAATTTTATAACATCATAATATTGATTGTTATCAATTTTCTTTTCTTATATGGATTCTGAAGTTTGTATCATATTTAAGAAGACAAAGTTCTTCCTCCATTTGGATATTATTTAAATAAGATCTCCCATGTTTTCTTTTAATACTTTTATGGGTTTTTTAAAAAATTTAAATCTTTGCTCCATCTGGAACTTATTTTGGCATAAAGAACCAAGAAGAGATCTAAACTCTGTGTTAGATGGCTACCATTTGTCTAAACATAACACCATTTATTAAATAATCTCCTTTTCTCCCACTAATTTGAAATGTCCTCTTCATCACAAACTAAATTTCTCTGCATACTTGGGTTTACATCTAGCCCTCCACACTGTTTTATCGGTCTCTCTATCTATCTATTCGTGTACCATTACCAAACTACTTAATTTCTTTTAGCTTTATAATATAATATCCTCCAGGCCTAGATTACTGTTGATTTTTCAGAATTTATATGGTTATGCTCATCTGTTTCTTTTTTCATATAAACTTTAGCATATCTAATTTTTTAAAAGCCTATTTCCTAAATGAGATTATGCTATTTTTTTTTTTTTTTTTTTTCTTGAAACGGACTCTCACTCTGTCACCCAGGCTGGAGTGCATGGCACGATCTCAGCTCACTGCAACCTCCACCTCCCGGGTTCAAGCAATTCTCCTGCTTCAGCCTCCCAAGTAGCTGGGACTACAGGCGCATGCCACCACACCAAGCTAACTTTTGTATTTTTAGTAGAGATGGGATTTCACCATGTTGGCCAGGCTGGTCTCGAACTCCTGACCTCAGGTGATCCGCCCACCTTGGCCTCCCAAAGTGCTGGAATTACAGGCATGAGCCACCACGCCCAGCCAGATTATCCTAAATTTAAATATTAACGTAGGGGCAATTGGCTTATGTGGCATGGAACTTTGTCTCTTACACATTTGTCTTTCCATTTTTCCTGTATTTGTGTATATTCCTCAGTAACATCTTCAAATTTTCTTTATATACAATACATCTTACACACAACTTGATAACTATATTTCCAGATATGGGATCTGTTTGCAGCTATTGAAATACACTTTTTCCTCGTTTTATTCTTGTCTGCTTACGATGTTGGAAGATACTGATTTTGTTACCCAGATGCCCTACTGCATTCTACTGTTAGCAATGTTTTTTAATTGAATATCCCGGGTGTTGTAAGCATAGTCATATCTATATAGAATGTTTGCCTCCTCCTCTGTAATGTTCACATCTCTTATTTCTTTCTCCTTTCTAACCCCATCAGCTCTGCCTCATGACCATTATCTGGTAGTGATTGTGATCATGGACACGTCGCATTCCTGACTTTTATGGGATGACTTCTGGGCTTTCATGATTTGGCACATGATGTGTGTGTGTCCCATTATTTTCACAGCTGGCACGGAGAAAGGGAGGAAGCAGAAGAAGACAGAACAGACTGAGACAAATGAGCAAAGCAAGTGAATTCTGTGCCTACATCCCAGACAGCCTCAGACATGCATCTTCCTCCTCCCTCCTTGTCCTCCAAGCTCTAGAACATCTCCTTTCCCAGGATCTTCCCATGCTTTAGATCTCTACCTTCATTCAGTCACTGGAGCGCAGATTCTAGCCCCAGCCTTGCCAATGTGCTTCTGAGCCTCAGTTTCCTCATCTGCAAAGCAAGCTAATAATAACTACTCTGGCTACTTCCTGGGATGGCTGTGAAAACTACTTTATGTAAAGGACAATACAACCATGAGAGGTTATCATTATGGAGCAAGTTTAGGCAGCTGATGGTACTCCAGCCACACAAATTGTGCTTGTAATGATAACTTGGAGCTTTCTCACTAAGTGAAAACAGACCGGAGTTATCCACAAGGAGAGAGATGCTATAGGATCATTTTCTTTTAAACTGCATCCAGGGGTAATGCAACAGGCTGCCAGGACCTGCACAAAACTACAGTACTGTCATCCCGGATCTCAGCCCCTTAAGCAAAGCCCTGCACTTCCCAGGAAAGGAAAATAAATGGTAATGGCATTTCTGACTGACATGCCAGGGCCTTGGAGGACAGAACTGCTTTTCTGCAGGTCAGGCTGGGTGAGAAGAACCTTGACAGCCATGGGCAAATATTCACTGCAGCCAGTGTCAAGTCAGCCCTCCACTGCCAATCAGGCAGCCCAACTCTGCAACTAGGTATCTGCAGGGCAAGAGACCAGGTCGTAAAACCTAAGCAGGCACTTCCAATTTCCAAAACCACTTTTTAAAATGCAATAACAATAAATTAGAAAAAATTGCTGGGGGGATAAAAGATGCCTACCACAATTTTGAGTGTTTAGGACACTGATCTTAAGCAAATGAATAAGGAGGTCATCAAGATCGTCAACAAATAAACGGGCAAGGACAGGAGCAATTTCCAGAAGAGACAGCCAAGGAACATACAAGGTTTTTGCCTACCCTCTTTCTACTTATTTATAGCTTCTCAGTGTTCTGCAAAGAGCACTGATATTACCTTGGCAATCAGAAAAGGATTATTTTATTAATCTAGACAGTTATTTCGAAAAAGGCCTAAGGCTTCTTCCTTGTTGTTGTGTTCTACAACAAAACAGCCCCTGCTGTGCACTTAAATATCAGAAACCTACAGCTGCTTGTCACTTAGTCACTTAGATTAGGAGCCATCCTGGGCACAGAGGGGAGGGCAGCGAGTTGGGGCACATGAGGAAGCAAAAGATGGAAAATAATGAAGGAAAAGGATGGCAGTGATGGGCCCAGGGTATAGGGTCAGATGTCTAAGGTTTGCGCACCAGCTCAGCTACTTAACAGCTATGTGACCTTAATCAACAAACTCAGGCTTACTCAGACTCATCCCCTTGTCTGTAAACTGGGGATAATAGTTCGTACCTTTCAGGATTGTTGTGAGAAGTAACCGAGGTAATGTGCAGAAAGGAATTAGTACTGTGCCTGCCACATAGTAAACATTAAATACATGTAAGATGCAAGTAGCACTTTTCTCATTAGTAAAGAAGGAGTGCTCTGGAGTAGTGGAAGGACCACTCCTGGATGGGAATTTAGTCTTAGTCTACCGGACTTACTGTGTGGCCTTGGGCAAGTCATGTCACTCCTGTGTCCCAGATGAACTCTGAAGTCTCTTCCAACCGGACACTCTGAGTACTGTTCTTAGACCCTCCCTGCTGGCCTGCCCTTGGCTCCCAGCTAATTCTCCTAGCCACCGCCCTCACCCAGATGGGATGCAGGTGACATGATATGCTGTGGAAATGCCACAGCACATAGCTGAGACTCTTTGCTGATGGGTCAGCCCTCGCTTCCTCAAGAAAGCTGACTTTTTGTTTGGGCCTCAGCCATTTCCATGGAGACAGGGGACACAGCAGAAGGGTTATTGAAAGTTCTTCCTCCAGGAAAGGCTCCTCCCTTCCCCAGGGAGCCCACACTCTAGTGACGCAGTTTCCTGGATCCACTGAAACCACGGGGACTTCCCATCCCAGCTACCTCCAGGCTGTTCTGGGGAAACAGGGCCAGGCAGCCCCTTTGAGGTGACTCCCAGCCCTCTGCCCACACCCAGGCTCGGCTTGCACCCAGGCAGCTTCCATCTGGCTGCCTGCAGATTCCTTCTCTCCTACAGGTATCTGCTTGCTCTTGGGATGAAGGAGGAACTTTCCATCATTCCTGCTCTGGGAGCCAAGCCCTTGGCAGCAGAGAGCCAAACCTTCTGAAGAAAGCCTGGAGCGGACTGTCTCTTCTCTTGGCAGAGTTCAGACTTGTGCCCCACACAACCCCGCCACCCCCCACAAGGCAGGACGCATGCCCTGTGACTGGGCTCTGATACTCCCACACACAACCCCATGAGTCCTTCCAATACTCCCACACACAGCCCCACATTGAACTTCCCACTAGTGAAACACTCAACCCCGCCACCCCCACAAGGCAGGGCGCATGCCCTGTGACTGGGCTCTGATACTCCCACACACAACCCCACTAGTGCCTTCCACATTCAACTTCCCACTAGTGAAACACGCAACCCCGCCACCCCCACAAGGCAGGGCGCATGCCCTGTGACTGGGCTTCCAGTACCCCCAATACTCCATCCTGACTCAGAAGTGACGTCCACCTAAGGCGAGTTCTCAAGGCAGCAGAGTCAATCTTGTTGGATGCTTTTCTTGCTTCTCCCTTTGACACTTCTGGGCCCACCCTCAGTGCCCAGCCCCCTCTGCTGCCCAGGCCACTGCATGACCATGGGAAAGGCATGGGGATTGGAATCTTCAGTCCAAATACCAATCTGTCACTTACTATTTGGGTGATGTTAGACAAGCTACTTAATCACCTGTGCCTCTGTTTTTCTCATTTGTGAAATGGGAATAATAAAAACAGCCTCATAGAGTTTTATGTATTCCACAAATGCTTACTGAGTTTACTTCAGTGCCCAGTGTTATTCTAGATGCTGGAGAAGCAACAGTGAGCAAAACATACCTGAATTCTTGCAAATTAACAGAGATGACATTTGAAAAGCACCTTGTGGCCTTCCATCCCTAGGCATGATTATTTTGTATCACATCGACACTCTTTCAGAAAATAGCTATCAAAACTGGATTAAAATGCAAACCAAAAAACTAAAATCCAGTACTTTGAAAAGCACAGAACAATAGCTTTTCAACTTTAATTTTTGTTTTGTTGTTTTGTTTTTGAGACGGAGTCTCGCTCTGTCGCCCAGGCTGGAGTGCAATGGCCCAATCTTGGCTCGCTGCAACCTTTGCCTCCAGGGCTCAAGTGATTCTCCTGCCTCAGCCTCCTGAATAGCTGGGATCACAGGCACATGCAACCAAGCCTGGCTAATTTTTGTATTTTTAGTAGAGACGCAGTTTCACCATGTTGGTCGGGCTGGTCTTGAACTCCTGACCTTGTGATCCACCCACCTCGACCTCCCAAAGTGCTAGGATTACAGGCGTAAGCCACTGTGCCCGGCCTCAATTTTAATGTACTTAAGAGAACTTGTTAAAACTGTTTCCCAGCTGGGCTCAGTGGCTCATGACTGTAATCCCAGCACATAGGGGGGCCAAGGCAGGCGGATCGCTTGAGCCCAGAAGTTTGAGACCAGCCTGAGAAACATGGCAAAACCCCAACTCTACAAAAAATACAAAAACTACCTGGGTATGGTGGCTTGTGCCTGTAGTCCCAGCTACTCGGGAGGCTGAGGTGGGAGGAATCACTTGAGCCTGGGAGGCAGGCGGAGGCGGCAGTGAGCTGAGATTGTGCCACTGCACTCCAGCTTGGGAGACAGTGAGCCTTTGTCTCAAAACAAAACAAACAAACAAAAATCCTGTTTCCTGGGCTGCATCCCCAGAGCTCCTGACTCAATTGGTCAAGTTTGGGCTCATGAATTTGCATTTCTACCAACCTCACAGATGATGCCCATGTTCTAAGGACCACTCTTTGAATTACACTGGCAGAGGAGAACCATCAAGGTGCCCAGAACCTGAGGGGCAAAGGTGCTAGAGAGAAGGAAATCTCTTGTGATGAGCCTGACATTCTGAACCTCTCCTGCCTTTGAGGCACTACTGATTTGCAAGCCCTGTGACACCAAGAGACCAAGCTAAAAACAGCTACTAAGAGTTTTCACCAGTGTCATGGCTATGGAGATAGTCAGAGTTTGAGGAGCCAAGATCCTGGAGAAAAATTAACTGCAAAGAAGCAAGCCCAACATTCTGCTCATCCTTTTCCTGGAGATATTTCTCAATTCCAACTCCTTCCTGTCCATGCCTGGTTCTGAGAGCTCTGTGAGAATCCACTTGCCTGGGGTGCATGTCCACCCACACACAACCCTCAAGCGCAGGGGAGTTAATGCCACATCAGGTGAAACTTCGATTAATGGAAGATAGAAGCCACTGGATAACTTATGCCCTTAGGCAGAGTCCTGAGACACAGCCTACATGGTTTCTTGAGGGCGCAGTCCTGTGATCGGAGCAAAATGTTTCACTTAGCAGTGGCTAATACGAAATGATATCCATTGGTGTTCTTTTCATAATGCTAGTAGATTTCCAGTATGCTCCACACTGCAGATTTTTCCTCACTACTCTCACCATCAAAATCTACCTGTTTCTTTTCTTTTTGTTTTGTTTTGAGACATGGTCTAGCTCTGTTGCCCAGTCTGGAGTGCAGTGGTGCCATCATAGCTCACTGTAACCTCAAACTTCTGGACACAAGTAATCCTCCTGCCTCAGTCTCCTGAGTAGCTGGGACTATCGAAGTGCACCACCATGCCCAGCTAATTTGTTTTAAAAAATTTGCAGATATGGGGTCTCACTATGTTGCCCAGGTTGGTCTTGAACTCCTGGGCTCAAGCAATCCTACCGCCTGGGCCTCCCAAAGCACTGAGATTACAGGTGTAAGCCACCACATGCAGCCAATTTCTTAAAATAATAATAGCAAACATTTATTGAGAGCTTACTCTATTCTAATTAATGTTCTAAGTGCTTTGCACATACTAATCCATGGAATTATCTCAATTATCCTAGGAGGTAGGCAACAGCATTACCCTCATTTTGTGGATGGGAAAATAAAGGAACAAAGAGGTTTAGAAATGTGCCTTAGCTGATCAGGGTTGATCTGGGATTTGAGCCTGGGTACCTTTGCTGTGGACTCTGCCCTCTTGAACACTTACACAGCTTCACAGAGCATCACTGCCTTAAATTACTGAAGAGAATCTGTTTAGGAAGAGTTTTCACGTGTATCCTATTACCTGTGCCTAAACAGTAATCCTGTAGTATAAACATGAGGACATAGTGCTATCTCATTTTACAAGTGGGAAAATTGAAGCCCAGAGGTTATTAGAAAACTTCCTGATATAGTTTGGATGTTGTCCTCTCCAAATCTCATGTGGAAATGTAATCTTCAATACTGGGGGCGGGGCCTGGTGGGAGGCGATTGGATCATGGGGGCAGATTATGAATGGTTTAGTACCATCCCCTTGATACTGTCATCACAATAGTGAGTGGGTTCTCAAGAGATCTGGTGGTTTAAAAGTGTGAGGCACCTTCCCCTCTCTTGCTCCTGCTCTGGCCATGTAATGTGCCTGCTCCCCCTTCACCTTCCGCCATGATTGGAAGCTTCCTGAAGCCTCCCCAGAAGCTGAGCAGATGTTGGCATCATGTTTCCTGTGAAGCCTGCAGAATCATGAGCCAATTAAACCTCTTTTTCTTATAAATTACCCAGTCTCGGGTATTCGTTTACAGCAATGCGAGATTAACACACTTACCAACATTTCCAAAACTAGCTAGCGGCAGAATCAGTATCAGAAATTAAGCCTTAGAGTGAATTAAAAGAAAACTTTATTACTATGTCAGTCACTATGCTAAAAGCTTTATATACATCATTCATTTTAAGCCTTACAGCAATCCTATGAGGTAATTATTAGTTTCCCCACATTAGAGAGGAGAAAAATAAAAATGCAGAGAGATTTGGCAAGGTCACAACAAAGAAAAAACAGACATGACTTTTTCAGTACGCTTTATCGAGACATAATTCAAATACCATATAATTCACCCATTTAAAATGTGTCGTTTGACTGAGTGCAGTGGCTCATACCTGTAATACCAGCACTCTGGGAGGCCAAGGTGGGATGATTGCTTAAGCCCAGGAATTCAAGACCAGCCTGGACAATATAGTAAGACCTCGTCTCTACAAAAAGTAAGATAAAATAAATTAGCCGGGCAGGGTGGTGTGCATCTGTATTCCCAGCTACTTGGGAAGCTGTGGCAGAAATATCACTTGAGCCCCAGAGACTGAGGCTGCAGTGATTGCACTACTGCACTCCAGCCTCAGTGACAAAGCAAGTCCCTGTCTCAAAAATAAATAAATAAATAAAATAAAAGGTATAGTTTAATGGTTTCTAGTATATTGACAGAGTTTTGCAACCATACCACAATTAATTTTACAACACTTTTATCCTCAGGCCTGGAATTTGAACCCAGATCCACCCAGCTCCAAAGCTTATGCCCTTAATCACATTATTACCACCAAAATCCAGGTCAGAGCGCCATCCAGGACACAACACTGTCTTTCAAAGCCTGTGCATGTTCCCAAGAGGCCCTGCCACACGCTTTGGGATGTAGAAATCCCTGAAGATGATGAGGACGGCGTGCAGACAGCACCTGAGACCCGAGGGCTGAATTGAAAGCAGAGCCAGTCCCCCACCCACCTGTGACTGATTCAGCAGACCTCAGAGACAGGGCCCAATCCAGGTGGACTGAGGTGAAGCTGAAAATAGAACAGGTCACAATGTGAGCAGGGGCCAAGGATGGTCTAAGTGGATGGCCCTGTCTTTAAATGCTCAGTGATGATGAGACCGTGATCAAGTAAGGAGCTGGAGGGTGGATAAAATACTGATCTTACGCCTTCATTCACTCATTCAATATGCACTTACTATTGAATTGGGTATTTTATCATCGTAACAGAAATACCTGCCATCAAGGAGCTCCCAGTTCATGAGATAAACCAAGAACAAATTATTATAATCCATTTAGTCATTCATTCCATAAATGTATTTATTTGTTTATTTTTTTTTTTTTTTTTTGAGACGGAGTCTCGCTTTCGCCCAGGCTGGAGTGCTTTTCATTTGAGGAGTCTCACTCTGTCACCCAGGCTGGAGTGCAGTGGCACAATTTCAGCTCACTGCAGCATCTGCCTCCCAGGTTCAAGCAATTCCCCTGCCTCAACCTTCCACATAGCTGGGATTACAGGTGATACCACCACACTAAAAATACAAATGTTTGTATTTTTAGTAGAGACGGGGTTTTGCCATGTTGGCTAGGCTAGTCTCAAACTCCTGACCTCAGGTGATCCCACCCACCTCGGCCTCCCAAAGTGCTGGGATTTACAGGCGTGAACCACCACACCCGGCCCATTCCATAAATTTATATTGAATACTAATAATGTGTCAGATACTGTCCTAGGAGCTGTGGATCCAGTGATGATCAAGACTGGCATAATTGCCAGCTACCCCCAAATGCCATCCTGCACTCCTTTCACAGTAAGGCTGCATTTTCCAACCCCCCTGCACTGAGGAATGGCCAATAGGAAGCAGAATGGCCAATGGTACTGGAAGTGACACGTGGCACCTCCAGGTTATGACTTTAAAGGGAAGGGCCTGGCCCTTCTTCCTTCACCTCTGTCTCCTTTCCACTGCTGGCTGTGAGTATGGCAGCAAGCTGTAATGTATCAGGCAATACCTAAAGCTGACAGACCCGAGAGAGGAACCTGCATCCATGCTACCATGGAATCTCCATATCAGCCTTGAACTGTGCACACCTGAATATTACATGAGGGCAAGAGGAGGCTGTCTCTTGTTTAAGCCACTGGTATACTGGTTTCTGTGGTAGAAGTCAACCGTGCATTCTAAAACAGTAACAAACACAACTCCTCCTCCACAGGTGGGATATGGAGGGAATAAAAGAGCCTGTGCTTGAGAAGAATGAAGGAAAGCAGCAGGATTAATTAGCAGGCATGAGCCAGAATCAACTTACTTTCCAAGAAGAAATTCCTAGAGCTTTCAGCCAGGCGCTATGACTCATGCCTGTAATCCCAGCACTTTGGGAGGCTGAGGCAGGTGGATCACCTGAGGTCAGGAGTTTGAAACCAGCCTGGCCAACATGGTGAAACCCCATGTCTACTAAAAAAACACAAAAATTAGTCAGGCATGGTGGTGGGAGCCTGTAATCCCAGCTACTCGGGAGGCTGAGGCAGGGGAATCTCTTGAACCCAGGAGGCAGAGGCTGCAGTGAGCCAAGATCACACCACTGACTCCAGCCTGGGTGACAGAGGGACACTCTGTCTCAAACAAAAAGAAAAGAAAAGAAACACATAGAGCTTTGAAGGGAAAGGCTAGCAGTGCAGGGCACAAGCTCGGCTTGTATTTGCCGTACAGGGACCTGTGACTCTTCCCAGGACCCATTGGAATACTTAGGGCCCCAGAACATGGCATACATTAGGATGTGTTCAGCTGCAAGTAGCAGAAAAACTGATTAAAAGTGGCTAAAACATGAGCATGTTTATTGTTTACTAAAGAAATCTAGAGGCAGGTAATTCCATTGTTGGTTTAGTGGTTGACATCACTAAAGACGAGTATTTCCATTCTTACACTCTACTTAGTTCACTGTTTAGTCTTAAGCATTCCAACTCATGGTGGCAAAATGGTTGCCTAAGCTCCAGCTCTCATGTTCTCATCAGGCACAAAGGCTCAAAGTGGGAGTAGAGGAGAAACTGGGAAACAAGGCTGCAAGAGAGAGCTCTCTTATTTATTCTTTCCTGGAAGTCTTCACCCAGCAAATATTTTATTAAATAGTAGTTGTTAGAACTCAGTCTGTGGGCCACTGTTATCTGTAAAAGTAGTTGAGAAACTGAAAAATTTGATTCTGAAGTCTTTTTTGACTTCAAGTAGTGGATGAGGGAGAAAGGTGTTGTTATATCATAACACTTAAGAGAATTAGAGGAGGTTATTTAAAGCTCTGTCTGGAGACCTGGTCTCTCTCTGGGGTTGTTCTGGTTCAGGTTGAGGCCTGACACCAACCAGGAATTGTAATTAAAAAAAAAAAAAAGTTGGTCAGGCACAGTGCCTCACGCCTGTAATCTCAGCACTTTGGATGGCCAGAGCAGGAGGATTGCTTGAGGCCAGGAGTTCAAGACCAGCCTGGGCATCATAGCAAGACCTCGCCTCTTAAGAAAAAAAAAAATAGCCAGGTATGATGGTGCACACCTGTAGTCCCAGCTACTCTGGAGGCTGAGGTAGGAGGACCGCTTGAACCCAGCAGGTCAAGACTGCAGTGAGCCACGATTGATCATGCCACTGCACACCACCCTGGGTGACAGGGGGAGATCCTGTCTGTAAAAATATTTTGGAATTTTTTTCTAAGCCAAATGTGGTCTGAGCTAAACCAGATCTGAGTCCTGCACCATCTCGGCCCTAGACTTCCAAGGCTTTTCTCTTGAGGGAAAGTCAGGAGAAGGGAGGACGCCTGCAAACCTCCTGCCGGCTCCCTTCCGAGACCCCTGCCCCGGGCCCTTTCCTGCTGGACTCCCATCTGTCAGAGGGGGAAGGGGTAGTAGGTGGTCTGGACACTGGTTTGAGGGTGAGCATTTTTTCGTCCCCAGGGCATAGCCCTCCTCTCAGGATGAGCCAGGCCCAGCAGGGACCTTGAGGGTCAAAATCCCCCTCTTTGGGGTGAGAGGCCCCTCTTCTCTTTAGTTAGCATGGACTTCTACATATAGCAGGGAAACTGTACAGTTTGCACAGGACTGGTTTCAACGTCCTCCCCATCACAATTGGGTGCACACAGCTCCTGCATTTTTACTTTTTTAAGCTATGTTTGTTTGAGTCTGTGTGGTTGTGTGTGTGTGTGTGTGTGTGTGTGTGTGGTGCTGGTTGTGAGGAAAGCAAGGAGTATGTGCCCAAGGCTCCCAGGAAGGAGAGGGACTCATCCTGTCCTGTGGTCTCAGGGCTGCTGGTGTAAATCAATTTCATCTCTCACTGACTTAGCAGAATATTAAACACTCTGGGAATGCCGGACATTCCTATAAAAGAGATGTTTGCTGAGATAAAATAACTCACAGGTGACTGTCTGCACCACAGACAGGATCTCCAGGATCTAAAGAACAAATTCCTTTATGGTTATGTTTCCCAGGGTCAAAGGCCAAACTACAGTCATTTGAGGGTCTCCTTTATCTGGCCCCAGAATGGCTCCTGATACGTTTCTCTAAAATGGCTTCTTTACAAGCCCCAAATGTGATTCTTTTTCTCCTTCTGCCTGGAATGAGCCCCCTCTCATCTCCATGTGACTAACCTGCCACGCCCCCACAAACCATACCCAGGGTTTTCTATTATGCTTGCAGTAAAATTCAAACTCCTCCCTATAGTCTCAGGGGCCCTGCACACTCTGGCTCCACCCACCTCACCAACCTCATCTTCTTTCACTCTGCCTTCTCTGTGCTCCGGCCATCAACAACGAATACTCCTTTCCGCCTCAGCACCTTTGCACTTGCAGTTTCCTCTGTCTCAAACTCTGTTTTCCTAAATCCTTGCAAGGTTGACCCTTATAAATATAAGACCCCTGCTGGGTGCAGTGGCTCACGCCTGTAATCCCAGCGCTTTGGAAGGCCAAGGCAGGTGGATCACCTGAGGTCAGGAGTTCGAGACCAGCCTGGCCAACATGGTGAAACCCCTGTCTCTACTAAAAATAAAAAAAAATTAGGCCAGGCACAGTGGCTCACGCCTGTAATCCTAGCACTTTGGGAGGCGAAGGCGGATGGATCACCTGAGGTCAGGAGTTCAAGACCAGCCTGGCCAACATGGTGAAACTCCATCTCTACTAAAAATACAAAAATTAGCCGGGCATGGTGGCACATGCCTGTAATCCCAGCTACTCAAGAGGCTGAGGCAGGAGAATCGCTTGAACCTAGGAGGTGGAGGTTGCAATGAGCCGAGATTGCACCATTGCACTCTAGCCAGGGCAACAAGAGCAAAACTTCATTTCTAAAAAAAATAGTAAAATAAAATAAATATAGAAATATAGGACCCAATATAAAGTAGCACTATATGCCCCAGGCACAATCTCTTGATCAATCTGTTTGATTTTTTTCAAGGTACTTATTCCAGATGTTCCTGTCCATGATTGGTTCACTTGTGTTTTTATGTCTCTCTCTCTGCTGCTAGAATAGGAGCTCAGTGAGAGCGGGTTCCTTTTCTGCCTTGTTCAGCATTACCTGGGTGTTTCTAGCATTTGGCAGAATGCTTGCCCCCATAGCAAACATATACTTGCTGAGTAAATGACTGAAAGCTCAGTTTAGGTGGAACCATCAAAAGCTTTTGCTTAAGGCCAGGTGCGGTAGCTCAAGCCTGTAATCCCAGCACTTTGGGAGGCTGAGGAAGGTGGATCGCCTGAGGTCAGGGGTTCAAGACCAACCTGGCCAACATGGTGAAACCCTGTCTCTACTAAAAATAAAAAGCCGGACGTCTTGGCGTGCCCCTGTAACCTCAGCTACTCGGAGGCTGAGGCAGGAGAATTGCTTGAACCCGGGAGGCAGAGGTTGCAGTGAGCCGAGATCATGCCACTGCACTCCATCTTGGGCGACAGAGCAACACTTCATCTCAAAAAATAAAATAATGAAATAAAATAAAATAAAATATGCCGGGCGCGGTGGCTCACGCCTGTAATCCCAGCACTTTGGGAGGCCGAGGCAGGCGGATCACGAGGGCAGGAGATCAAGACCATCCTGGCTAACACGGTGAAACCCCATCTCTACTAAATATACAAAAAATCAGCCCGTCGTAGTGGTGGGCGCCTGTAGTCCCAGCTACTCCAGAGGCTGAGGCAGGAGAATGGCGTGAACCCGGGAGGCAGAGCTTGCAGTGAGCCGAGATCACGCCACTGCACTCCAGCCTGGGCGACAGAGCAAGACTCCATCTCAAAAAAAATAAATAAAATAAAATAAAATAAGCCTTTGCTAATTCTCTGAGCTAGAAATAATCTCCCTCCTCTGAACGACAAAGCCACACTCTCTGCCTCTCCTAAGGGCCTCGGCACTTCTGCCTGTACTGCAGTTATTTATAGTTTTTCTCTCCCCTATCAGATCTTGGGCTTCTTGATCTAGCTCCTCACCTAATTCATCTCTGTATCTCCCACCTCCTCCCAGGTTCTAGCAAAGTGCCTTGTGCACTGTCAGCCCTCCTTCGATGCTGAATAAGTGATGTTGACTGTCCTCACAGACCCCTAAGAACCGTTTGGAATTCCATAGCTATGCATACCAAGCATCATGCTCGACACTCTGTTCAAGATGACTGCGAATATATGCAAATATGATTTCCAAAGACGAATATTGCTGGGGAGATAAAATTGAGTAAACACAGAGCTTTACTGGCAGGTTGTTCTGATGATAATTTTCTCATCATATTCAGCATAATTGGACGGCTGCATCTAGGTTGTTTTGCACCAGCCCTCTTCAAAGGAGGGTGATTAAATGCCAAGAAGATGAAAATTGAAAGCAACAATCTTATTAGGGGGATGGAAAAATGACAAATGCCACTGAGTCTCTATAAAGATGCAAGGCAGAGAGGAACATTTTTCCAGTGCTGGTTGGACCTTGAGGGGCCATGAGAATCCCGACTTGGTCTATTTCCACTCCGGTACATCTCCACCACCAGCCTTAAGATTGCATTCACAGGTCTGCCTTTTGCTACAGCAGCCCTTCATACTTGGTTGGCTTATGGAGATATTACCATTGTTTCCTAGTGAAGGATGGATTTGGGGGGGATGTTTTTGTTTTACCAGGTGTTTCAAACCAAACTCCCTCTGCCACGCACTTTGCTCTGAAATCTCCATTCCCACTCCTCCTTGGTCTCCTCAGGCGTGCTCCTGTTAGGCCATATTACAATCTCCCAAACATGCCATCTTGCTTTACAACTATTTCCACCAGTGGCTTGTTCTACTTGGGAATGCCTTCCCCACCAGGCCACTTTCAACATCCATCCATGGGAACTCACCCATTAAGGCCAACTCCAGCCACGCCTCCTGAGAGCCGAGGCCTCCTCTGAGTTAATTATTCTCCCTGTTCGTGCCTTCACTAGATCTTGTTCTTGGCCTATCACAATTGTCATCTTGAATTGTCTGTGTGTATCTTCTTCCCTTACCCAACTCCGAGGTCCCGAGGGCAGAGGCTGAGTCTAGTTTATCTCTATAGCCCCTGTGCCTAGCACAGTGCCTGGCACACAGCAAATGCTCAATAAATGTTTGTAGAACACAGGATGTAGAACATGAGCCAAGGTCCTTACTACCGCACAGTATGACAGAGTTGTTAAGTATATGGGCCCTACCAAGAGATTGCTTGAGTTCAAATCCTAGATCTCGACTTGCTACATATATGATGTTGACCAAGTTACATGGATATGGTTTGGATATTTGTCCCCTCTAAATCTCTCATGTTGAAATGTAATCTCAGGAAGAGGGGCCTGGTGGGAGGTGTCTGGGCCATGGGGGTGGATTCCTTATGAATGGCGTGGTGCCCTCCTCATGGTAATGAGTGCATTCTCGCTGTGAGATCTGATTGTTTGTAAGTGTGTGGCACCTCCCCCCTCACACTCTTGATCCTGCTCTCACCATGTGACACGCCTGCGCCTGTTTCACCTCCACCATGAGTGGAAGTCTCCTGAGGCCCTCACCAGAAATAGATACTGGCACCATGCTTTCTGCACAGCCTGCAGAACTGTGAGCCAATTAAATCTCTTTTCTTTATAAACTACCCAGTCTCAGGTATTTCTTTATAGCGATGCAAGAATGGACTAATACATACATGAAGTCCACTTCCTCATCCCTAAAGTAGGGATGATGACGATCATGGTAATAACAGCCCCCCGACCATCACAGGGATGTTGCAGGGGTATTAACACAGCACATGTGCGGTGCTCAGACAGTGCCTGACACATGGTGCACGTGGCTGTTATCGTTGCTAATGGGGTGATCGTGGGTAAGTCATTTACCCATTCTCAGTCATTTCTACTTATTTCCTCAGTAACAGAGTCACAATTGCTGGGAGGCTCAGATGATACAATAGAATACATGAAATTGCTGGGAAGAAGAAAAATACTGTATGAATAAGGTGAAATCCCATGTCATGAAAATTGTGAACTGCCTCTTCCTCTCCCATTCTTTCTGCACGCCTCCCCTTCATTTGGAAATGCGTGACATTATATTGCTCCCCTCAAATAAATCAGAAAACACAGAGATATTACCCTATTTGAGTGAAAAACAAAATTATCATTTATAATTAGGCCACGTACACTAGGCAAAGTTGTTCATCTAACCCCTTGGGTTAAGGTCAGGATTACCTGCTTTAGTACCCATGGTGATATTATTATTAGGCTGGTGCAAAAGTAATTGTGGTTTTTGCCATTGAAAGTAATGGCAAAACCGCAATTACTTTTATTTTGTTTTGTCTTATTTTGTTTTGAGATGGAGTCTTGTTCTGTTGCCCAGGCTGGAGTGCAGTGGCACAAACCCAGCTCACTGTAGCTTCCGCGTCCTGGGTTCAAGCGACTCTCCTGCCTCAGCCTCCCGAGTAGCTGGGATTACAGGCGCCTGCCACCACACAGGCCTAATTTTTTTGTATTCTTAGTAGAGACGGGGTTTCGCCATATTGGCCAGCCTGGTCTTAAACTCCTGACCTCACGTGATCCACCTGCCTTGGCCTCCCAAAGTGCTGGGATTATAGGCATGAGCCACTTCGCCCAGCCAAAAACCACAATTACTTTGGCACAAACCTAATAATTCTCTAATCCATTCTTCATGCCTTTTGAATCATCTATTCTAGTCACGCTTTATAACAGCACATGCAAGATAGGCGAGACTAGGGATGTGTTTCCTCAACCTTTGCTCCTTCAAATAAAACCCATACAACGTTTGCCATATCTTCTTAGTGTGTTTCTTCTTTAGACTAGCTCCCTTTTAAAATTTAAATAAATTTATTTACAAAGGGAACTAGATGTAGAAAAAATGAAAAGTGCTTGCTATAAATAAAAGGAAACAGAGAAAGGACTACAATAAGAACACAACATTATTGTTGAATTCCAGCCAAATGCCATTGCTTCTGTAAGGCTCTTAGCTTTGTTCAGGAAGAAAAGGTTAAGAAGAGACAGAAAGGTGTTTCACTTATTGACCTCAAACTGAAACTTCCTCCATATTGCCAAAAAGAAAAGGGAGTGGGGAAGCTACTATCTCACTTTATGTTTTAAGGTTAATTCCATATTAGTGCACCATAGGAAATCAGCTCATGTGTGCCGTACAGGCATATTTTACTAGTACACAGGTGGCCCTGTGGAAACACTGGCTGACTTACTAGAAAATCATTATCATGGGCTAAATGGCTTCAGACATCAACCATAGATAACCCAATCCGAGCACAGTCTAGACCCTTTTTCCCCGTCACTTCATACAAATCTGCCATCAGGTCCTATAGATTCTGCCCCTTCATGGCCCTTGAATCCCTCCCTCCTCTCCATCCCCAGCACCATCTTCTGAGCTCAGCTCCTCATCAATTCCCTGTGGACTGGCGCAGTATCCTTCTCTAGCATCTCTTTCCTAAGGCCTCTCACATTCTTGTTCCATCTACCACATGCCTGCCAAAATCAAGATCCTAACAAAAGTTTGTTGAATGAATGAGCATATATCTTTAAAGACCCAAATAAGTCACCATCCAAAGGCATGATTGGCATTTCTTGGAGACAAATTGGAGTGAGGATAAGGCCCAGGCAGGCGGATCGCTTGAGGCCAGGAGTGTAAGACCAGCTTGGGCAACATGGCAAAACTCCATCTCTACAAAACATACAAAATTTAGTCAGGCTTGATGGTGCATGCCTGTAGCCTCAGCTACTTGCGAGGCTGGGGTGGGAGGATCACTCGAGCCTGGCACGTTGAAGCTGCACTGAACCGTGATCATGCCACTGCACTCTTGCCTGGGTGACAGAGTGAGAGAAAGAGAAGAAAGAGAGGAAAGAGAGGAAAGAAAGAAAAGAAAGAAAGAAAGAAAGAAAGAAAGAAAGAAAGAAAGAAAGAAAGAAAGAAAGAGAGAGAGAGAGAGAGAGAGAGGGAGGGAGGGAGGGAGGGAGGGAGGGAGGGAGGGAGGGGGAGGGAGGGAGGGAGGAAGGAAGGAAGAAAGGAAGGAAGGGAAAGAAAGGTGTGCACTGATTAATGAGATGAATTAAAGAGCTTTCTGGAGATCTGGAAGACTGTGATAAAAGATGGAATACTCCTTCCCAACCAGAGAGGGCATGACCTTATCAAGCAACCACCCCGTCTTCTCAGCTCCAATGTCCTTTATGCATTCTGTTCTGTAGAGCTTTGAGCTGTGTCTATATCTTTTTCCCCAATAGACTGTGAGCCCCTTGAGGGTAGGGACCATACTTTGGTCAGTCTCTACATTCCCAACGCTTAGTACATTGAGGAGTTGCCAAATAAATGTTGGCTGAACTGAACTGCTGAAGTCAAATGTCTAGTAATTCCACCTCACCTGTCCCCAGTTAGCTCTCAATGCCAAAGCCAACAAGATCCTTGTCAGCCATCCAAGGCCTGAACACAACCTTGTGTAGTTTGCAAGCAGGATAATTTGTTTCTTCTTGGGAGATCTTGTCAGCCTCTTCTTTATGGAAGTAAAGTTTAAAAAAAAAAAAATCTTGGCAGAAGACAAATCCAACTGGAAAACACCTCAGAGTGTGGTTAAGAAAGAGTCTTGAAGGTGGCTCTTCCAACAATCTCTCATGTACATCTCCAAAAATTCATATAATGATAACTGCGGGTCAGCAACATCTTCCCTTGCCAACAGTATAATTAAATTACCTTTGTCAGTGACTGTGGGCCCCAGGGACTGTGCTGAGGGAAAGCCATTTGTTTAATAGGAGGTTCAGCACAGGAGCCTGTCCTTTGCCGCCTCCCCCCAGGCATTTGTTTCACTACCATTTAAAGAGTATTCTGTGCTATGAGATGGATACTTTGGTAATTTCTATTTTGCAGCTGCAGGATTGAGGCTCAGATAAGTCAAACAACATGCCCAAGATCACACAGCACCCATAGCCGGCGTCACTAACCATTCCACACACTATCCCTTTTTCTCCCAGACCAAGAGCCTTTTCAATTACCTATCACTCTATTCCCGGTAAAAGGTCTGCATAACAACTCTCAGGCCGTGGTCTTCAGGGAGAGGGTTGCTCTAAAAACATGCAGGTGGAAAAACACCCCTCAAATCCACCAATATATCCATGAACCTGTAACAGAGGAGATGTGAGGATTTTCCAACCAGACACTGCACCACTGCCAAGCCAGGCTTTTAGCCCATATTATATGTAAATATTATACAATGTACATATATACGTGAATATATAATTTATATATATTGAATAGTATATATTTTATATAATATCCCATATTACATGTGAATACTAATACTTTCACATACACATACATATTTGTATTTCTTTTCAGGCAGTGAATGCCACAGGAACTTGGATCCCTTTCCCTTCAAGGCCCAGCTCAAATGGCACCTCCTCTGTGAAGACATCCTTGATTCCACTAATAGCAGTGGTCAGGCTTTTAGCCTGACTAAAACCAGGCAGCATTTCGTCAGGCACTATTGTATCATTTTCAAGAATTCAATGAGGTGGGTATTATTATTCCCTTTCTATAGGAAAGGAAACTGAAACACAGAGAGGTTAAGTACTTGTCTGAAGTCGCAGAAGTGGTAAGCGGAGGAGCTAGGATTTCATTCATTGAGCAAATCTTTACTGAGTGCCTTCTATCTGCAGGTGCTGTTCTGGTTCTTTTTTTTTTTTTCTTTTTTTTGAGACGAAGTCTCGCTCTGTTGCCCAGGCTGGAGTGCAGAAGCACGATCTCAGCTCACTGCAACTTCCGCCTCCCAGGTTCAAGCGATTCTTCTTCCTCAGCATCCCAAGTAGCTGGGATTACAGGCGCTCACCACCATGCCCATCTAATATTTTTTTTTGTATTTTTAGTAGAAACAGGGTTTCACTATGTTGGCCAGGCAGGTCCCAAACTCCTGACCTCGTGATCCACCCGCCTCAGCCTCCCAAAGTGCTGGAATTACAGGCATAAGCCACTGCTCCCAGCCTTGCAGGTGCTGTTCTAGAGACTGGAGAAATAGCAACTAACAAGATCATCAGAAACCTTTCATATCCATGCTCTTTATATGGGTCCACATACCTGGAATGAGAATGATGACAACGATGATGACAACTAATACCGCTGTTCGCTGAGTACCTACTATGCACCAGGCCTCAGTCTGCTCATCTGTAAAATGGGGTTAGTACTGTCTGTTCCATTCCATAGAGTAGGAGCATATTGTCTCATTTAATCCTCAACTCCATGAAATAATATGATGATGCCCAGCTTACAGTTGAGCAAAGTGAAGCTGAGTAAATTTAAGTCACTTGCCTACAATTCCATTCTCCCCTGATCCATACACCTAGATGCTCCCCATCCTCCAGGGCCTGGCTCAAATCTCACTACGATGTCTTCCTTGGCTGCCCCCCCCAGTCACCTCCAGTTCCTCCACGTTCCTTTTTTTTTTTTGACAGAGTCTGGCTCTGTCGCCCAGGCTGGAGTGCAGTGGCGCAATCTCGGCTCACTGCAAGCTCCGCCTCCTGGGTTCACGCCATACTCCTGCCTCAGCCTCCCCAGTAGCTGGGACTACAGCCGCCCACCACTACGACGGGCTAATTTTTTTGTATTTTTAGTAGAGACAGAGTTTCACCATGTTAGCCAGGATGGTCTCAATCTCCTGACCTCGTGATCCGCCCGCCTCGGCCTCCCAAAGTGCTGGGATTACAGGCGTGAGCCACCGCGCCCGGCCCCTCCACATTCTTATAATGACAATCATCTGGACAATCAGGAGAGAGACATCTGAAACCAGGGAAACATAAACACGTATGAGGCAATGTCTTTGATGTGCTGGCACAAAGTTTAGGCCATAGCTGCAGCTCCTTCTCACAGACTCCCCCACCACCACTCCCACCATTGGAAGAGGCTTTGGAGTTTCAGAGCTGCAGCTCCTGTAAACCTCAGTGGCTTCTTTCTGTGAAAGACAGTATTTCCTTTATCTGGGTGGATGCACAGAGCCAAATCTAGGTGGTTTTACTTTCTTGGAAAGATATTAATATCTTCACTGTGTGACATTGTCCATTGCCAGAGAGGAATTGAGTGGACTTACCACTGAAAGCACCGCATATTATAACAAACTCTGGTCTGTTCTTATCTACCCTTGAAACACCAGAGAAACAACTATTTAGGCATGGCCAGGCCAGGTTAAAGCTTCAGAAGTGCTATCCAACCCATCCATGGGACCAAGGGACTGAGGATGCCAGGTCTTTGCATACAATGTTACCTCTGTCTAGATTCTGAATGACGTTCTTTGCAATATTTTTACCTGGTGAACTTCTATGCATCCTTCAAGACCCAGATTAAGGGTCATCTCCCCTGTGACTCTCCCTGACTGTCAGGGGCAAGTTCAGCCTCTCCTTCCTCCGTGTTCCCTCTGTACCTTATTCATATGCTCATTAGACATATCCTATATCATATGTGAATATTGATATTTTTACACACACATACATATTTCTATTTCTTTTTAAGCTGTGTACTCCACAAGGATTTGGATACCTTCCCCTTCAAGGCCTGGCTCAAATGCCACTTCCTCTGTGAAGACTTCCTTGGTTATACCAAGAGCACATTGTTTGATTCTCCACTATGGCCTTTGAGCCGTGGTGCCTGGGTGAGCATATGACAGAGAGAGAGAGAGAGAATGTGTGTGTGTGTGTGTGCGCACACATATGTGAAATCTGCTGCTCCTTCTGGGTTATGAGCTCCTTGGAGGCATGGCCGGGTGTTTGTTTGTTTTGAGATTCACTCTATCACCCAGGCTGGAGCGCTGGAGTGTAGTGGCGTGATCTCAGCTGACTGCAACCTCTGCCTCCCGGGTTCAATCGATTCTCCTGCCTCAGCCTCCCAAGTAGCTGGGATTTCAGGCGGGCACCATCACGCCCAACTAATTTTTGTATTTTTAGTAGAGACAGAGTTTTACCATGTTGGCCAGGCTGGTCTTGAACTCCTGACCTCAAGTGATCCACCCACCTCAGCCTCCCAAAATGCTGGGATTACAGACAGGCGCGAGCCACTGCACCCAGCCGGCATGGCTGTTTTATGGTAGATTTCTGTGTCCCTGCCTCCTCACCTAGATTCTAGCATATGATATATGCTCATTATTTGTACAAAGCTTATAAACCCTGAGTCCCATGTTGCTTGTTTTTGGGCGCAGTTGAATTGAAAGAACCACAGTCTTTCAGCCAACATAGTGAAAAAGGAATCCCATTCTTTACCTAGGTATCTCCAAGAACAGGAAAGGGGATGCGATACATAACTGACAGTGATGCTTATCCAAAACGCCTTCTCCTCTCCGGCTCTCTTATGCTCTGGAGCCTCTGGCTGCCAACCCCACCTCCCTTTCCCCTGCCATATCCTCAAGCACTTTCCCTCACACAGCCCCGAGAGGCCCTGTGACTGGTTCTTCCTCTTTGACTTCCCTGCCTTCTCCCTATCTCACCTCTCTCTCCCCATTCTTTGTTAGGTAAATCTGCTTCTCTTTTTGGCTTTTATAGTGGTTGTACATATATTTATTGGGTACGTGAGATATTTTGATACAGACATACAATGTGTAGTAATCACATCAGGGTAAATGGAGTATCTGTCACCTCAAGCATTTATCCTTTGTGTTACAAACAATCCAATTGCGCTCTTAGTTATTTTTAAATGTACAATAAATTGTTGTTGACAGTGGTCACTCGGTTATGCTATCAAATACTAGCTCTTATTCATTCTATCTAACAATATTTTTGTACCCATTAACCATCCCTATTCCCCACCAAACTACACTTCCCAGCCTCTGGTAACCATCATTCTCCATGATGTTGAGAAGTTTCCATTTTTAGCTCTCTATCTCTATGTCCCTATCTCCATGAGTTCAGATGTTTTAATTTTTAGCTCCCACAAATGAGTGAGAACAAGTGAAGTTTGTCTTTCTGTGGCTGACTTATTTCACTTAATATAATGTCCTGCAGTTCTAGCCATGTTGTTTAAAATGGCAGGACCTTGGTTTTTTATGGCTGAATGGTACTCTGTTGTGCAAATGCACCACATTTTCTTTATCCATTTGTCTGCTTTTTTTTTTTTTTTTTTTTTTATGGAGACAGGGTCTCACTCTGTTGCACAGGCTGGAGTGCAGTGACACAATCATGGCTCACTGCAGACTCAAATTCAAATGCCTGGGCTCAAGCAATCCTGCCTCCTCAACCTCCTGAGTAGTTAGGACTACAAGTGTGCACCACCACACCAGGCTATTTATTTTGTTTCTTATGGAGACGAGCTCTCACTATATTGCCCAGACTGGCCTCGAACTCCTGGGTTTAAGGGGTCCTCCCACCTCAGCCTCCCAAAGTACAGGGATTACAGGCATGAGCCACCATGCCTGGTCTGATTTTTCTGTTGATGGACACTTAGGGTTGCCTCCAAATCTTGGCTACTGTGAATAGTGCTGCAATAAACATAGGAGTGCAGATATCACTTGAATTTCCATTCTTTTGGGATATACCTAGTCTTTTCTGCTTTGGTTTGCTTTCCACTTTAAGCAAGTGTCCTTTTTCCCTTTCCTCCCATATCTTTGGAACTCTGCCTCTCTCTACCTATTTCCCATTTTTGTGCCCTTCCTCAAGTCTAGGGAAGCAGGATGACAAAGGGCAAATCCTCCCTCAGAAGGAGAGGAAAGGGCTCAACACGAGCAGGTGGCTGGCATCCACTTGCTGAGAAATCTTGTCTTAGGCTGAGCGTGGTGACTCATGCGTATAACCCTAGTACTTTGGGAGGCCAAGGCAGGAGGATCACTTGAGCCCAGGAGTTTGAGGCTGCAGTGAGCTATGATGATGCCACTGAATTTCAGCCTGGGTGACAGAGTGAGACTCTATCCCCCCAAAAAAGAAAGAAGAAAGAAATTTTGCCCCAGCCACATGTGTTTCTTGAATGGATAGATGGATAAATTGATCCAGAGTGTCACTGTCAGTTATATCATTTATTTATTTAACGCATATCCATATAACACCTACCATAAGCCAGACATCGACACTAAGAAGCTGGCCTTAACAGGAGGAGCAAGGTGGAAATCCTAGCTGATAAGGTACACACATCAAGCTTCCCTTTTTCTGGGAAGAGGGTCCCAGTGTGTGGCCCCAACCCTATAGAATGCAGGTTATTCTGTTTTTAAGCAAACATACCAGTGCTGAGAGCTTCCTTCTCCATTTGTTAGGTAGGAAAATCCACTCATAGAAGTCAAGCGAGTTACTCAAGATCTTTCAGCAAGAAAATGGGAGAACCTGGGCCTTTGCACTTCGCCTTAGATTTCAATGAAGGATTGCCCTCTTTGGAAATTCATGATGTAGTCTTTTGGCCCATTGACTGCTGAGTGCAGCTATTTTACGGTTTGATTTGAACCAAAGTGCAAAAATGTGTCCTAATATGAATATATACTTCATATAATAACAATGATAGGTACTATTCACTAAGCATTTACCATGTGCTAGGCGCAATGCTATACCCTCTATGATACATGATTTCAGTTAATTCTGCCAATAGTCCTACAAGATAGATATTACAGACCAGGAGACTGAAACTGTGGAGAGACTAAATAACTCGCCCAATATCACAGGGACAAGATTCAAACAGAGGCCTGAGGTATTCAAACTACTGTGCTCTCAGCCGGGATGGTCAACTCCTCTCCCTTCCCACAGAGCCCGTTTCAATTCAGGTGGTCTCCAGAATGCTGTGAACCAGGGCGATCTTTCTGGTCTATGTTTTGCTCTTTTCTCCATCCTTTGCCCCCAAGTTCTCCACCCCTAAACACAGACACACACACACACACACACACACATCTGGTAAAGGCAGCCATATGGTTTGGCTCTGTGTCCTCACCCAAATCTCATCTTGAATTGTACTCCCATAATTCCCATGTGTTGTGGGAGGGATCTGGTGGGAGATAATTGAATCATGGGGGTAGATCTTCCCTTACTGTTCTCGTGGTAGTGAACAAGTCTCACAAGATCTGATGGTTTTATCAGGCGTTTCTACTTTTGCGTCTTCCTCATTCTCTCTTCGCCTGCTGCCATGGATGTAAGATGGGACTTGCTCCTCCTTGCCTTCTGCCACGATTGTGAGGCTTCCCCAGCCACGTGGAACTGTAAGTCCAATTAAACCTCTTTTTTAGTAAATTACCCAGTCTCAGGTATGTCTTTATCAGCAGCATGAAAACAAACTAATACAGAAAGTGACTTGGGGAGGCAGTGGTGACAAAAGAAAAGATAATCCAGCAAGTAATAATTAGGAAGCCCCAAAACTCACATCCTGGAATGTGGACGTGGTCCGAATAGCCTCACCACCCTGAACAGTTCCTCCTCAGCCCACATTGGTCACCAGTGTCCTGTAACACCCCTGCAGTAGGCTGCAGAGCCTGGGGAACAGCCCCAGGCCTGCCTCCCGCCTCCTCACCTCCATTCTGAATGCAGCTGCTCTGCCCTAGTGGCTCCAGAGACTGCACCCACAGCCTCTCCCCGAGTTTCCACATCCCAGCCCAGCCTCTGGGTTGACACTTATTCCTTCTGAATGCTGCTTTTCAGCCAAAGCTGCATAGAAACAGTGGGACTTCCAGGCAGGGAAGTCTCATGCACCTTGAAATGGATATTCTTTCAATATCTATTCTGCATTTATTTAAAAGAGAGGGGCAGGGTGGGTGAAGGAGGCCTGCTTATTAGTGGCCACCCCAGCCTGTCCTCCACCATCACAGCAATTTGGCTCTGAGCTTGCACATTGAACTTTGCAAAACCAGGGCCCCTACAACTGACCCAACTGCAGCCTCCCTGGAAGGCAGTTAGCAGCCTGAGCAGACATTTTGAAGATCCACATCACCAACATCCTCAGTAGCATCTTATCAAAGTATTTCTTGCAAACTTCTTGCAAGCAAGCATGCACTATATTTTCCTTGGAAGGAGCTCTGGGAGCAAAGATTTCCTCCATGCCTTCACACCTCCAGTGTTGGCCAGCCAGTTAGGTTTTGTGTCTGCGTAGCGGCCTCTACCTGTCTCAGATCTCTCTAAGCTGTAAACTGGGCCTCTCAGCTAGTCCTGCCCACTTGATGCTGAGAAGAGACTTTCTCTGAGTCCACACTCAGGTGTAGGAGATATCAGATTTTGGAGAAAGGGAGTTCAAACAGAGTATTTTCACAATGTTAACAGTTCTGTCATTGGTATGCTTATCACAGCTGATGTGGCCATTCAATGTCGCAGCACTTCTTATTGTTTACCCAAAAGCTGTTATTAAATCAGAAAACAGCTGACAATCCATGGTATCTTGAAAACATTTGTAGCCTTCATTAATGCACAGACACCACTCCACCACATATACCCAGGCAGAATTCTCTTGCTGTCTTCACCGTCTTCCCACAGCCCTTTATGTCTGCCTCTTTTATAACCCTTGTCAGGGTGCATTATCATTATTTGTTTGCATGGGTCTCACCCACTAGACCGTGAGCTCCTCAAGGGCAAAGGCTCTGTCTCATTCACTTTTGTACTCCAATGACTAGCACCGTGTCTAGTACCTGGTAGGCACTGAATTCAATTTGGTCGAATTGCAAAGAGACCGACTTCAGAGGTCAGGGGAGACACATCAATCCTGGAATCTAAAGGGCTTGGGGTTCTCTTTTTTTTGTTCACCAATCAGTATAGGCAGCCATGCACCTCCTCAGGAGGGCTCCACGCATTCGTTGTGGAATGAGATGACCCAAACAGATGATGGATTTGTTGACCCTTCTAGGGAAACTTCAAACTCCGAGGTGGTGCTACCATGAAGCGTCCTTTCTACAGTGTCTTGGAGCTCCCTGTCTGTCCGCTGCATCAAGCTCAAGGTGAAAAAA
Source organism: Symphalangus syndactylus (assembly GCF_028878055.3). Classification (NCBI taxonomy): domain Eukaryota; kingdom Metazoa; phylum Chordata; class Mammalia; order Primates; family Hylobatidae; genus Symphalangus; species Symphalangus syndactylus. The sequence continues at coordinate 129,374,654 of NC_072429.2, read as the reverse complement.
TACAATAGGTGACTCACACTGAAAATTGGAAGGAACGAGATCTTGTATTGTGGAGCCCTTATTGACAATTGTTCTATTGGTTATTTAGCATCAGATTTTTCATAAGATCTTTGGGGATTTCACTCCAGCCAGATGACCTCAGGCATAGTGAGATCGATGTCCCCTTGTGTAAGAAGTAAGGCTATGAGGTAACAAGGAAGAGAGGCTACAATGATGCATGAAATTGTATCTTTCCCATGGTCCCCAGTGAATCAGGCCAAGGTTGCAGCAGTTGCCATTTTGAAAAAAGGTATGACAAAATTCACCTGCCAACTTGTCCCTTTTTAGTAATTATAATATTCACCAACACGTGTGGGTTTGTATGTGCCAGGTATAGTCAGCGGCATACAGTAGGCACTCAATAAACTTTTGTGCACAGAATAAATGAATGAATGTTCTACCTACATGCACAATCTCTTTTAAAATATACAACAACTCTTTGAGGTGGGCACCGTTATAATTCAGATGGAGAAACTGAGGCTTATAGAGGCAAAGTGACTGGTCAAAACTTATCCCCTTTACCAGAACAGAAGCCACATGTCCCCATTCAGTGATCAAAACCACTTCTCCTCAGCAAACCAGGGCCATACAATGGCCTGCAAGGCTCTACATAATCTGGTCTTTGCCCTAATGTCACTTTTTCATGGAAGCCTCCCCTGACTACCCTATTTTAAATTGCAATACCTCTGTACATGCCCACCTCCATGATTTATTTTTCATCATAGCAATTACTCATCACCCATGATAACACATATCTTATTTTTTTGTTTGTTTGTTGATTGTCTGCTTCTCCCCAGGAGAATAGAAACTTACGGGGCAAGAATTGTTTGTTTTGTTCACTATTTTATTACTTAGCATCTCAAAAAATGCCTAGCCAATGAATGATTGGGGAATGAATGAATGAACCAAGCTAAATCTTTTTTTTTTTTTTTTTGAGATAGAGTCTTGCTCTGTTGACCAGGCTGGAGTGCAGTGGCGCGATCTCGGCTCACTGCAACCTCCGCCTTCTGGATTCAAGCGATTCTCTGCCTCAGCCTCCTGAGTAGCTGGGATTATGGGTGCCAACCACCACACCTGGCTAATTTTTGTATTTTTAGTAGAGACAGGGTTTCATCATCTTGGCCAGGCTAGTCGTGAACTCCTGACCTTGTTATCCACCCACCTCAGCCTCCCAAAGTGCTGGGATTACAGGCATGAGCCACCGCACCCGGCCTGACCAAGCTAAATCTTTGGGGGCACTGCTATCTACTAATGCAGGGCTTCATTGCATACCTGGATACTTGCAAAAGTCTCTCAGTTGGTCTCCCCATTAATCAGTGGCTCCCTCCTCTTTCCCCTGGGTCAGAATGATCACGTCGGTTTGGACTAGATTGTGAAACAGCTTGAATGTGAAAGTTAAGAGGTATGGCTCTTACCGCCGTGCGCGGTGGCTCACGCCTGTAATCCCAGCACTTTGGGAGGCTGAGGTGGGTGGATCATGAGGTCAGGAGATCGAGACCATCCTGGCTAACACGGTGAAACCCCATCTCTACTAAAAAAATACAAAAAAATTAGCCAGGCATGGTGGCGGGTGCCTGTAGTCCCAGCTACTCGGGAGGCTGAGGCAGGAGAATGGCGTGAACCCGGGAGGCGGAGCTTGCAGTGAGCCGAGATAGCACCACTGCACTCCAGCCTGGGCGACAGAGCAAGACTCTGTCAAAAAAAAAAAAAAAGAGGAGATATGGCTCTTACCTAGGCAATGAGGACATCTTAAAGGCTTTTAAGAAGGGCCAAGTTGTTTTTTCAGGCACATGACAGGCAGGAAGAGAAAAGATGGAATTGGAGTTGCGCAATAATCTAGTCGGAAAGACTAATAACGAAACTGTGGAAACTGTGGAGACAGTCCTGGTTACTCTTTCACATTGTGTTGCAGGAGCTGAAGAGCCCCATGCAGGTGCTCCTGGGGTCACCTGAGGCCAAGGGGGGCATTGTGTAGAAAAGAAAAGGAGGCCTGAGTTTCAAAGAGTGACTGAGCCCATAGGTTACTTTATTTGGAAATGGTACACCTTAGTTTGAAAACAAAAATCACAAATCACTGATCTATGCAAATCACATTGCAAATCACAATGAAACACAAAGAGAGCACGAACAGGAAATAGGAGGAAGAAGAGAAGGGGGAAGAAGCAGAGAAGGGAGAAGGAAGACGAGACTCTCACAGTGAGGCAAGCATCATGTCCTCCAGAGCTGCAGTCATTTCAAGGCATCCAGGGCAGATCTGCATCCACGTTCCCTCAAACGGTTGTTGACAGGATTCAATTCCCCGGAGGCTGTTGGAATGACAGCAAGAGCCTCTGCTCCTGGCTGACCATAAAACAGCTCACAGTGGGTTGAGCAATCAAAACCTTGGAAGTGACATCACTTCTATGTATTAGAAGCAAATCACAAAGGTCCCGCCCATGCTCAGGTGAGGGGATTAGACAAGGGTGTGAGTACAAGGAGGCAGGCATCAAGAGCTATTGTAGAAGAGCCAGTCACATTCGGGAATAATCCTCAACAGGACACACCTAGGCTCTACTGCCTCCTCAGTTTCTCCTCCCCTAGAGAGAATGCGTGACGTCTCTGACTCCTGAGTCTGGGAAACAGGAACTGAGATAAGTAGGCGAGCTCCTCCTTTTTCTCTTCCTCTTTGGGATCCACTGTCTGTGGAGAGCTAGCTTTGCCTGCTACTGCGGTGCTGACAGCTTAGCAGGAAGGGCTCTGTCTCTTCTGGGGAGAGGTTTCTCCTTTTCTAGAGCCGCTGGGGACAAATCTGTCATTCTGGGTTCAGAATTAGGCAGCCCAGTGTGGCCATGCACCACATGTTACAAACCAAAATAAAGCCTTGTCTTTATCCAAAAGAAAGCTGGCATTTTTTATCACTATTGGCCTGACAATTTTGGTTTTCTCAACTGGTTTAGAACTCAGGCAAGAAAGAAAGGTACACCCCGAAAGACCAATGCCATCCTTGAAGGAGTTGGCATTTGGAACGCAACTGACTGAGCAGGGCTGGCTTGATGGACATGTCTAATGTAGGCATGCATGAGCCCCAAGCTTGGTTTCATGCTGTCGGCATCTTGAAATTCTTAATAACTTTTGAACAGGCAGTTGCATGTTTTCATTTTGCACAGGAACCAAATTATCTAACCAACGCTGAACCCAAGTTTGATCCCTTTTTTGCCACTAGCCACGAGGTCTCAGGCAAGTGGTCATCCTCTGTACTTTCTCACTTGCATAAAAGGGCTGCAAAGACACCAAAAACAATGTCTAATCCTGGGGTGAATGAGAGTCTCAACTGAGACATTATAAGGTAGATGAGCTATCCAGTTTATAAAAGTGTACCTGAATGTCTAGTTTTCAATGAATGAATTAGTCACCTCATATGTGACCAATGTGCCCTTGCCCCAGGCAGATCCTGACTGAAACAGCTGAACCAAGATGGCAGGAGGAAGGGACAGGAAAGCCAGTCTGATTCCAGAATCAAATAATCAGTCTGAGATTTCAACACCAACACCACTGGCAAACAGAGGGTCAGAAGGCAAGGAAGTCTGCTCTGCAGGCAAAGGCCCTTCCTGCAATTCCCTGAACAGCTCCCATAATGCACTGCTGATGGGGCCACCTGGGAACATCCAGGCTGGGATGGTACAAGAGCTCTCCAGGGGACCCAGGCTTCAGGGAATGATGTGTGACACAGGAGAAAGAACTGGTACCCTGAATGCTTATGTTTCAACCTAAGAGGAAATGTTTGCAGACATCAGGCTATCAACTAATCACAATTTGTTGTCGAAAAAATAAAAAACCCAATGTCAATGTCACATTAGTATAGCTCATTGAAAAATACCAGGGAGAGATGCTCTGTTTGCTACTTGTGTAATTTACTGCATTTCATGTTTAAATTGAAGTATCTAATTATACAATTATGAATCATCCTGATTCAAATAAAGTTCACCAAAATAATCTCCTTATGTAACATTATCTTCCAATATACCTGCTATCTTCATTTCATTATGTGCTTTTATTCTGGCAGAGTCTAAAGATCTAATTGTATTTTTTAAGTGTCCCATTAAACCAAAATAACAATTCTGCTACAATAACCATCAGGAGATAGTTGGTCCTGACTTGTATTACATTTTGAAATGTCATGCTTTTTTATGGTTGTTTTCTCAAGACAGTTTATAGCTTTTGCAATTAGGCAGCCTTGTAAAGCATGGTTTTAAATGATTTTAATGTTTCAAACCAGCTGAGCATTTCATACACCAATTTCCTTTGCCTTTTTTAACCTAATAATAATGCCTTTCATGTATCTTGGTTCTGTACAATTTACAAAGCACAATCACATTTGTTGTTTTATTTGATCCTACTTTCCAGAGGTTACGTGCTAAGAAAGGGTTGAGGTCGCCAACAGAGTGGGGTTGCCAGAGACAAAGGAAAAAATAATGGAAATAATTTAATATATTTTTTAAAAGCATTAAAGTTGTCTTCTTGGGAAACATCAGCCTCCGGTTTGACGTTTTCATGTTTATATTATGGCTGAGATGGCAACCGTGCAGTGACATCTTCCAATTTGAAAGCACCTTTAAGCCCGCCAGCTTTTCAGGGAGCTGCTTAGATACCGGGAGGAATCCTACGTGGGTGTCACAGCCAAAGGTCAGAGCTGGGGGGCTTCCAGCAGTCATTTAGTCCTCTGTTATGTGCTAGTATGCCTGTTAGGGTACTTGACTGCAAACAGCAGAGACTGATTTGGGCTAACATGAGTATAAAAAGAATTTATTGGCAGGACAGCAAGCAGGCTGCTCAGGGATGAAGAAGTAGGCTAGAAAACCTGGCTCCCACAGCACCGGGGACCAAGCTGGGAAGCTGAGAACACAGCCAAGAGCTTGTCACAGCAATAGTCTAATTAGAGTGCAGACACCAGGGCTGCCAACTCTGGACACTACTTCGGCTACTGGGCTTCGTTTTCTTTTTAGTTAAGATACAATTTATATGGCGCTAAGGGCACAAATCTCACGTGCGCATCTCAAATACATCTACGCCCGTGTAACCACCACCCTGTTCAAAATATACAATATTTCTAACACCTCAGAGGGCTTTCCTGTGCCATCTCCCAGTTGATAAAGGATTCCCCCTAAAGGCGATCACTTCTTTTTGAGACAGAATCTCGTCTGTTGCCCAGGCTGGAGTGCAGTGGCATGATCTCAAGCGATACTTCTGTCTCAGCCTCCCGAGTCACTGGGACTACTGGCACATGCCACCACGTCCAGGTTTTTCTGGCTTCTATTACTATTGATTAGTTTTACCTGTTGTTGAACTTCACATAGATAGAGCCATACAATATCTACTCTGTGTATACTCTTTTGTGCCTAGGCTTTCTCTTTTGTGCCTAGGGTTTCTCTCTTTCTCTCTCTCTCTCTCTCATTATATCTGTGAGATTTGTCCATGTGGTTACTTGCAGTATTGTTCATAGTTCTTTTTTTTTTTTTTGAGACAGAGTTTCACTCTTGTTGCCCAGGCTGGAGTGCAGTGGCACGATCTCGGCTCACCACAACCTCTGCCTCCTGGATTCAAGCAATTCTCCTGCCTCAGCCTCCTGAGTAGCTGGGATTACAGGCAAGTGCCACAACACCTGGCTATTTTTTCTATTTTTAGTAGAAATGGGGTTTCTCCACGTTGGTCAGCCTGGTATCGAACTCCCCACCTCAGGCGATCCGCCCACCTCGGCCTCCCAAAATGCTGGGATTACAGGCGTGAGCCACCGCACCTGGCCTCATAGTTTTTATTATTATTATTATTATGGTGTAGTACTCTGATGTATAATTTACCAAAATGTTTTATCCATTCTCCTTTTAATGAAGCTTTGAGTTATTTTTAGTTTTTGGTTACGATAAGTTATGCTGCTATAAAAATGCTTGGACCTGTCTTTTGGTAGACATATTCACTAATTTTTCTTAAGTATAGCAATTCCAGTAGAATTAGTGGGTCATAAGGTAGGTATATGTTTTACTGTCCTAGATTTTTGTTGATGGACTTTTGAATCTCTGGCAACCACTGTAGATGATATTCCCTGCCCCTGCATCTCGCTGTACATGTGAAATCCTGGGAGCACTCAGTAGGTCCAGACTAAGTCTCTCGCCCCACCTAGTAGCCATGGAGCAAAGAAAGGCTGACCTTGTCAGCTTCTATAAGATGAAGGGGTGCTGCCTTCCAGGAAGACTCACTCGCATCTGGAATGTTCCTCCCAATCAAGGTGAGGCTCGGATATCCAGCATCAAAAAATTAGGCAAATGCCAGCTACAGCACATTAATCTTCAAGATTCTTGTTCTATTCACATATCACAATAGTCAATTGTCATAGACTATTTTCCTTTGATCCACTTTTAAGAAATTAGATTTATAGGCAGGGAGCGGTGGCTCAGGCATGTAATCCCAGCACTTTGGGAGGCCGAGGCGGGCGGACCACGAGGTCAGGAGATCGAGACCATCCTGGCTAACACAGTGAAACCCCGTCTCTACTAAAAATACAAAAAGTTAGCTGGGCGTGGTGGCGGGCATCTGTAGTCCCAGCTACTTGGGAGGCTGAGGCAGGAGAGTGGCATGAACCCAGGAGGCAGAGCTTGCAGTGAGCCGAGATGGCGCCACTGCACTCCAGCCTGGGCGACAAAGCAAGACTCCATCTCAAAAAAAAAAAAAAAAAAAAAAATTAGATTTATATTCACTTTATATCAGTATCATAAACAGTATCACTTGTCATAGGTAAAAGATGATTTTACAAAATGAAAATGAAACAATGAAGGCGGGTCAATCACTTGAGGCCAGGAGTTCCAGACCAGCCTGGCCAACATGGGAAAACCCCATCTCTACCAAAAACACAAAAATTACCTTGGTGTGGTGGCGCATGCTTGTAATCCCAGCTACTCGGGAGGCTAAGGCATGAGAACTGCTTGAACCCCAGAGGCAGAGGTTGCAGTGGGACAGGATCACACCACTGTACTCCAGCCTGGGTGACAGAGTGAGACTCTGTCTCAAAAAACAAACAAACAAACAAACAAACAAAAAACCAATTATTTTGTCCAGGGTCCTGAACCTGAGACCTATCCTGTTTTTTTTAAAAATGGAACATTAGGCTGGGCACTGTGGCTCATGCCTATAATCCCAGCACTTTGGGAGGCAGAGGCAGGCGGATTATTGAGGACAAGAGTTTGAGACCAGCCTGACCAACATGGTGAAACCCCGCCTCTACTAAAAATACAAAAAAATTAGCCGGGCGTGGTGGCGCATGCCTGTAGTTCCAGCTACTCAGGAGACTGAAGCAGGAGAATGGTGTGAACTTGGGAGGCGGAGCTTGCAGTGAGCCGAGATTGCGCCACTGCACTCCAGCCTGGGTGAGAGAGCAAGACTCTGTCTTAAAAAAAAAAAGAAAGAAAAGAAAAGAAATATACAATAAGCTATTGTTAACTAAAGTCACCCTACCGTGGTATTGCACCCAAAAACTAATTCCTTCTCTGTATGTTTGGATCCATTAACCAAACTCTCTTCATCCTTACTCCCTCATCTCAGCCTCTGTTAACCATCATTCTACTCTCTAGTTTCTTGAGATCAACTTTTGTAGCTCCCACATATGAGAACATGGGAGATCTATCTTTCTGCACCTGGCTTATTTCACTTAATAACTTCCAATTCTATCCATGTTGCTGCAAATGATAGAATTTCAATTTTATGGCAGAATAATATTCCATTGTGTATATATACCACATTTTTTTTAGTCATCTGTTAATGGACACTCCTGTTGATTTCATAGGTTAGCTATTGTGAACAGTACTGCAGTAAACATGGAGATGCAGGTATTCCTTTGATATACTGATTTCTTTTTCTTTGGATAAATACTCAGAAGTGGGATTGCTGGATCGTATGGTCATTCTATTTTTAGTTTTTTGAGAAACCTCTGTACTGTTTTCCATAATGGCTGTACTAATTTACATTTCCACCATCAGTGTATAAGAATTTCCTTTTCTCTGCATCCTCACCAACATTTATTATATTTTGTCTTGTCAACAGTAGCCATTCTAACCACAGTGAGATGATATCTCATTATGGTTTTTATTTGCATTTCCCTGATGATCAATGGTGTTGAGCATTGTTTCATATACCAAGTTGGCCATCTGTATGTCTTCTTTTGAGAAATGTCCATTCAGATCCTTTGCCCACTTTTTAACAAGATTTGGATTTTTTGTATTGTTTTGTTTTGTTTTGTTTTGCTGTTGAGTTGTTTGAGTTCTTTGTATATTCTAGATATTAGTTCCTTGTCAGATGAATGGCTTGCAAATATTTCCTGCCATTCTATAACCTGTCTCTTTACTCTGTTGATTATTTCCTTTGCTGTGCAGAAGTTTTAGTTTAATAAGGTCTATAGGATAGTTTTCCTAGAGGTGGTCCACATCAATCCACAATAGTCATTACCTATTGAGCCTCTACTGAGTGCTATGCTGGTTGCTGGCAATAAATAGTGAATCCCAGAAACTCCCTCTCCACTTACATGAGGTACCCTAGTGTAGTCACATTCACAGAGACACAAGGTAGAACGGTGGTTGCCAGGGGCTGGGGTGGGAGAAGGAATGGAGAGTTGTTGTTTGATCAGTACAGAGTTTCAAATTGACATGACAAAAAGGCTCTGGGCTGGGCATGGTGGCTCATGCCTGTAATCCGGGCACTTTGGGAGTCTGAGGCAGGCAGATCACCTGAGGTCAGGGATGCAAGACCAGTCTGGCCAACACAGTGAAACCCTGTCTCTTAAAAAAAAAAAAAAAATGTATTTTATAAAAATACGAAAAAAAATTTTGTTTTGTAAAAATACAAAAAAAAAAAATTTATTTTGTAAAAATACAAAAATTAGCTGGGCATGGTGGCACATGCCTCTAATCCCAGCTACTCGGGAGGCTGAGGCAGAAGAACTGTCTGAGCCCCGGAGGTGGAGGTTGCAGTGAGCCAAGATCTCGCCACTGCACTCAAGCCTGGGCGACAGAGCAAGACTCCATCTCAAAAAAAAAAAAAAGGTTCCAGAGACAAATGTTAGTGACAGTTGCACAACAATTTTTTTTTTTTTTTTTTTGAGACAGAGTCTCAGTCTTGTTGCCCAGGCTGGAGTGCAATGGTACGATCTCAGCTCATTGCACCTCCGCCTCCTGGGTTCACGCGATTCTCCTGCCTCAGCCTCCCGAGTAGCTGGGATTATGCACAACAATTTGAATGCCTAATGCCACTGAAATGTACACTTAAATTTTATGTTATGTATATTTTACTGCAATTTTCAAAAATGGCAGTCGTGGTTCTGCCCCACCCCACCCTAGTTTCTCTGACCTCCCCTTACCTGCTGTGCTGTGTTTTTCTACACTGCAGACCTCATCAGACCTCATTACCTCCAATATGTTAGGTTATTTGCTTCTTTTTTTTTTTTTTTTTGAGATGGAGTCTCGCTCTGTAGCAAAAATTCAAGCATTCAAACACAGCTCTGATGATCCTCCCCGAGTCTCCCAGATCTTGTTTCTCAGATAACAGACTTCTAGATCCTTCCCCCTACCCAGTTGCCCTTGCCTGACCCCATGAGAGTTGATTCATGTCCTCTTGAAACACGGCCCTCAGAAGTCAGTAAATTCTCCAGATGGCGTCTGACCAGTGCAGAGAAGGCCGGGATTATTATTTCCACTACGTGGACCCCAATGTGCTGACTCCTGAAATGAATCCAGATAGCCATTATGTTTTTAAACTTGACTATAAACTCAAAGTCTGCTTGTTTAACCACACGCTTTATACGTCAGCTGAAAGTGAAATCAAACCGATGTACTTGAAACTTCAGATTGTCTGAGATCTCTAAATGCAGTACACATTGAGCAGCCACTGAGCCATTTCCATTGTTTTAATATCTTTCCATTAATTTGTCTGAAAAGTTAACTAATTTGCACATGAAGCCAGAACATCTCTGGCTGTCACCCCATTTACAGGCATGACTCAAATTTCACAGGCTGGTTGTCCTCACTTGCCTGAGCAGAATGTCACCTCCCTCCCTGCAGGATCTGACCCAGTTATTTCGGGGATCTCCAAGGGGATCTCCTGTGGGTTCTAAACAAAACCCTAAGGTTCATCTACTCCAGCTTCTTCGTGACCGTCGGCTGCCCTTGAAGCCCTCCCACCAGGTACCTGCAGGGTTCTGCCACAAGAACGAGAACATGGCATCCCTGCCATGGATCTCTCAGAACCCCTAAAGCTCTTCTCCCACCCTAGCACCCCCTTGTCCCGGGCCCCTCAGTGGTTCTATTTGCACCTTTGTCTTTCAGAGTCTCTGCTGCTGCCAGACAGTCCCCTTTCTGCAGGGATGGCCACAAGAAATGCTTCAAGGGGCTCCTCTTCCCTCTATTTTTATCAGTCACCCCCAAATCAAAACATAGTATGTAAAGTATGACTAGAAACATATTTAGAATTCTTTGCTATTTTTGATGTCTAACACACAAACTAAGCAAAAAATGTGACTGTCACGCACACATAGCTCTGACACCCGGGAAGTCATCTAGCAGATTTCCCGTGCCCTCCTCCCGTCCCATTCTGTTCAGATGATAAGGCTGAGACCCAACAGGAGAAGTGACTTAAACAGAAAGATCATGTTAAAACGTTAAAACCAGGAATAAATCCCAGTCTCCTGTGATCCCCAGGAAATCAAAGAAAAAAATTCTTTCCTAACAAAATGAATCACCTTCATGGTATTTATCTGGAAACAACAAGATACTTTTTTAAGTGAATGAGGAATTATATTTTGTGATAAACCCTAGCAAGCAGTTCATGCAACCCATTACTCACCCTTTGCCCCAGTCTTTTACTATCCCTTTCCATCACCTACCAACTATGTTTCAGTTAGGAAAAGATTGACAAAATCCAGCAGTGATATTGCTGGAAAACATGAAGTTGGGTTTTTTTTCTTAACTGTAAGTTGAACAAGGGTAAATGCTAAAAAAAGATAAGCAGGTGAGTCTCTTTTTTTTCTGACATTGAAAGCTGATTTTCCTTTCCTATTAGATTTGCTATTTTCTCTGTATGTAGTCTCTGACCCAGGCTTTTCTTTGAATCATGGAAAAATTATTACTCCTCTCTGTGCCTCAGTTTCCTCATATGTAGAATGGACTTTCATGGTGCCTCCAATGATTGCTAAGTGAAAAATGGTACCCAGCAAGCAGGTGACAAGCGTTCCATCCATTCCTGTACTCATCACGGGTTTATGGATCCAATAAATATTTACTGAGTACCAACTATGTGACAGGCACTGTTCTTGGTGCTTAGGGTACCTCAGTGAACAAAATGAAACAAAAAAGACAAAAATCCCTGCCCGTGTGGAGCCTACATTCTGGTGGGGAAACAATAAACATAAAAATTAGCGACCAGGCGCAGTGGCTCACACCTGTAATCCCAGCACTTTGGGAGGCCGAGGCAGGCAGATCACCTGAGGTCAGGAGTTCGAGACCAGACTGGCCAATGTGGTAAAACGTTGTCTCTACTAAAAATACAAAAATTAGCTGGGTGTGATGGTGTGCTCCTGTAATCCCAGCTACTTTGGAGGCTGAGGCAGGAGAATTGCTTGAACCCCAGGGGTGGAGGTTGCAGTGAGCCAAGATTGCACCACTGCACTCCAGCCTGGGTGACAGAGTGAGACTTTGATTAAAAAAAGAAAAAAAAAAAGGAAGGAAGAAAGAAAGAAAAGAAAGACAGAAAGAAAGAAAGAGAGAGAGAGAAAAGAAAAAGAAAGAAAGAAAGAAAAAGAAAGAAAGAAAGAGAAAAAGAAAGAGAGAGAAAAGAAAGGAACAGAATTTTGTATCTGGTTTCTTCTTCCAAGGAGGCTGACATGAGCTGGGGTTGAGTCCCCCAGGTCTGCCTGGGGCAGGGTCAATGAGCTGTGGGAAGCTGGGAACAGAGACAGCCACCGAGGCAGAGCTACACCAAGTCTGCAAGCAAGAACAGTGCCGAGACCACAACAGGACTGGAACAGAAAACGGGAGAGGGGCCAAGCCTCAGGAGCCAGGCAGAGACAGCTGGCAGCTAGCAGCGCTGGCCTAACCGCAGCTGACTGGCACTCATCAGTGGCTCATGGAATAAGTGCAGAGCCATTATCTTAAAGAATCGAAGTTATAATCAAACTCATGAGCTGGTCTCTGGCAAAGTCATTGGTCAGGAAATATCCCAAGCCTGGAGGCCTTCAATAACTGCCTGGTGGCCATCTACACTTTCAGCAGTTCAACTTGAAAAAAAAAATTTAATTGTGGTAAAATACACATAACATAAAATTGACCATCCTCAGCATATTTAAATGTACCTAAAAGTTGTGGTATTAAGGACATTCATGTTGTTGTACAACCATCACCACCATCCATCTCCAGAATTATTTTCATCTTGCAAAACTGAAACTCTGTACCCATTAAACAACCTTATTCCCTTTCCTCCCAGCCCCTATCAACCACCATTCTACTTTCTATCTCTGAATTTGACTGCTCAAAGTACCTCATATAAGTGGAATCATAGAGTATTTATCTTTTTCATGGCTGGCTTTTTTCACTTAGCGTAATGTTCTCAAGGGTCTTTTCTATTGAGCTACGTGTTAGAATTTCCTTCCTTTTTAAGGCTGAATAATATTGCATTTTGTGTACATACCACATTTTGTTTATCCATTCATCCCTCAGTGAACACTTGGGTTCATTAGATCAATTTTGCACTGAGACCTCCAGTAAGCACTGAAGTTAATATGATGAATATGACCCTCAAGGACCTGACAATCTACTTGGAGTGGGAAAAGGGCTGGGGCGGGGAGTGGGAGTGTGGCAAATATGTATACCAGTTTTAATAATGCATTTTGAATAACAATATGATTTTTTAAAGTCTCTACAGGATATATTGGGTTCACAGTGAAGGAAAACATCAGTTCTGGGGGTAGTGCAGATGGAGGAGTATGAGTTTTTTTTTAAGAAGGCAAGTGTCTGAGCTGATGAGATCAATAATGCTAGAAAACCTTCTTTGCAAAACTTGAATCTGACTGCCTGGCAGCCCCCTGGTACCCAAAAGCTGGATCAGTTGCTGGATCTAACTCCTTGGGACAGCTTTTACAAATATTGATCCCAAAAATTCTGATTCAGTGAATCTAGGATGGAGGACAGGAGTCTGTATTTTTAATTTTTTTGTAGAGACAGCATCTTGCTATGTTGCCCAGGCTGGTCTTGAACTCCTGGCCTCAAGTGACCCTCCCAACTCGGCCTCTCAAAGTGCTGGGATTACAGGCCTAAGCCACTGAGCCTAGCACAAAGTCAGTATTTAAAACAGCCTATCCTGGTGATTTTGATGACAAATAGGCTTGGCAGGCACTGGGGAAACATTGAAGGTTGTAAGGTGAGGTTGGCATTTTAGATACACCTCTCTGACCTCACTGTGGATGGGGGCAAGGATGTGAAGTTAAAAATAAACTCAAGGTAGAGAAACCAGTTCCAGCCCATTAGCGCAATATTCCATGGGCTGGAACTGCTGAAGATGGGTGTGTGTGGTGTATTCATCTTTCCATTCATTCAGCTGTGCACCTACTGTTTGTTACCTGGACTACAGTGCCCTGAAAAATCCCTTCCATCTCTCAGATTCTATATTCTATTGATCATTTAAAAAAAAAAAACCTCAGCCAACAGAATATGGCAGAAATGAGGTTGTGAGAGTCCTGAACCTGAGGCTATAAAAGGCCTAGCAACCTCTTTTGCTTCTCTCAGAACCCTGCTGCTGTGTCAACAAACCTGGTCTAACCTGCTGGAAGATTAGCAATCACAGAAAACAGTGATACACCATTTTGGCTGACCTGGGAAATGTCCACAAGTATATAAATAAACCCAGTTTAGATCAGGTGAAAGCTACCCAGCTGATTCCACCCAAATCACCAATCCACAGAATGAAGGTCTGGGTGGTTGTTTAAGCCACTTAGTTTGGGGATAGTTTGTTATTCAGCAAAAACTAACTAATACACCCCCTTTGACACTCCATTCATTCAAACATCAGCTATGCACCTACTGTTTGTTACCTGGACTACAGCACCCTGAAAAATCCCTTCCATCTCTAAGATTCTATATTCTAATGATCCCTTTTTTTTTTTTTTTTTTTTTTGAGACAGAGTCTTGCTCTGTCACCCAGGCTGGAGTGCAGTGGCGTGATCTCGGCTCACTGCAAGCTCCACCTCCTGGGTTCACACCATTCTCCTGCCTCAGCCTCTCCGAGTAGCTGGGACTACAGGCGCCCGCCACCACGCCCGGCTAATTTTTTGTATTTTTAGTAGAGACGGGGTTTCACCATGTTAGCCAGGATGGTCTCGATCTCCTGACCTCGTGATCCGCCCGCCTTGGCCTCCCAAAGTGCTGGGTCTAATGATCCTTTTCAAAAAAGGCCTCAGCCAATAGAATATGGCAGAAAATAGGTTGGTCATTTGGCAGAAATGATAACTCCCTTTGGTTCTAGAGCCTTTACACATGCTCTTAGTTCTAGACATGTGTTGGTTCTTTACACATGCTGTTGGTTTGGTTCTAGAGCCTTTACACATGCTGTTGCCTGTTCATGAAACACTCTTTTTTCTTTCTTTGCCTAGTTAACTCCTAATATCATAGCTCAGAAAAGTTTTTCCTGATCTTGATTAAATCCCTCTATTTCAGGATCCCACTGCAATTTTTACTTCTCTGGTGGCACTGCAGTAGTTATAATTTTATATTTATTTGTATACATGATTTGCTTAAGGTCTTTCTCCCCACTTAAACTGTAAGTTTCATGAGCCCAGGGACAGTGTCTATTGTGTTCACCATTACGTTCCAGCACTTAGTACAGTTCCTTGCACATAGTTGGTGCTCACTGAATATTTATTGAATGAAAGACAACAATATTGCCCTGGAGGAAACAGGGCTTTGGGGATTCTTCTTTAAAATAATGACCCTCACAGCAGTCTTCTCCTCCCTACTATTAAAGAAATTAAAAACGGATGCAAGTCACTGTATGAGAATGTGTTTTGTAATTTTTAAAGGACTGTGCATATGTTAGTTCCTGATTGTTAGTGTTGTTATTCTGAGGTAGCAACAGCTGGCTTTAGGGGAATCCTTTCCCTTCCTCATTCCCCTGAAATGGCCCCAGGCAGCTTCCTAGCAGCTATGATTATGGCTAGATAAGCAATTTACATGCTGGAAGTCTTGCCTACAGTAAAAACATGGATATGTAAATATCTCTGTAGCTGCAACCTAGCAAGCAATCTTCAGGCTGGTTAATTGCAGAACTTGGTGGTAATGATACCAATGCTGAGTTCAATTAAGGACTATTTACAAAACCACCGGGGAAGTATTTTCCACTTTTTCTGAAACAGTAGGCCCAGACTAGAGGGACCTGTTATTTTACAGTATAAATCTATGGCTCAGATACACTAAAATATCCCTTAGATTTAAAGTTGGCAAACTCCATGCCTTATTTTGGCCCCTGGAGCTCAGTTTGCAGCAAGAGAGCCTGGGGGCAATTGCCAAAGACAAATACCTTGTGTGTAACCTTTCTGAGCCTCAATTT
The DNA here is from genome assembly GCF_028878055.3 of Symphalangus syndactylus. NCBI lineage: Eukaryota > Metazoa > Chordata > Mammalia > Primates > Hylobatidae > Symphalangus > Symphalangus syndactylus. The sequence goes on along the minus strand of NC_072429.2, from coordinate 129,359,009 downwards.
CCTCGTCTGTAAAATGTACATATTAGTAGCTTACCTTATAGGTTTATTTTGAGATTAAATGAGATAATCAGTAGAAAGTGCCATTAGAATCATTAGAACAGTGCCAGGCATACAGTGAGTACTCAAATTTTAGTTATTGTTCATTGCCAATGTCTTTACTGTTATTAACACACATAGTGCCATTAGAAGCATTGGAACAATGCCAGGCATACAGTAAGTACTCAAATTTTAGTTACTGTACATTGTCAACATCATTACTGTTGTTAACACACATGGTTGTTTCCACCCTGAACTGTTACTGAAACACCAGGGGTTCGGTGTAGGTCCTGCTGCTCGCCACGTAGAAAGCCAATGACTGAGATGAGTACTGTCAAGGAAGAAGGCTTCAATCAGGTGCTGCAGTGGAGGAGATGGGAGATCAGTCTCAAATTCATCCCCCTAACTGACTAAAATTAGGGGTTTATATGGGAAGGGAGAAATGTAACTATGAGAAAACGGGAACTCGGGAGGAGAAAGGAAGCAATCATGATGAATGAGGGGCCTGGCATCTCATTGTCTGGATCTGGTGAGTTTCAAGGTTTAAGACCAGAAGGGTAACTTTCAAATGTTTATCAGAAGAAACTGTCTATGAGACTATTCGGTCAGTTTCAGAACAACATACCTGCTGGAAAAGCCAGCTCTGAACTTTGCTGATTCAGGAAATGACAGGGTTCTTTTTTCCAACAGCTGGTTTGTGATGATGTTTTGTAAAGCATGTAAGTTCATTCAAGAGACATGAGTTGACATACTGTGTGCCTTGTACTCTGATAGATGCTGGGGATACAGAGGCAAATAAGAGAATCTCTGCCCTCAGAAACTATAGGGGAGAGACTGTGCATGGCGGTCAAGGCTTGTCAGCATTGATCCCAAGGTTCTATTGAAACACGGAGTGGGGGATTTCACCCCAAGTCAGGGAGGGCTTGCTTTGGACCTCCTGGGGTTCCCAGGTGAAGAGGGTGAGGCCCTTATTAATTCCACACACAAAAAAAGCAGACCTTACTTTAACAGATTGTTGCTGTGACCCATTTGTCTGACCCTTTTATCACCAAGGTCCATTATAGCTGGAAATGAAGCTTTCAGAATTAATAATCTAAGAACAGAAAGCATTTTCCCTGATATTCAGCAACTCTAGAGGAAATGCCAGTGTTTTACAGGGCCCCTTCAGAGTGTGTTTTAGCTGAGTGGGGCTTCATTAACAGTGTAATGGGAAAGATCTCATCATATCTCACATCCTTATGACCTGGGCACAAGGAGTGACTCCAGGATTTACACTGATTGGGTATAGTACCGTGGCCAGGTTTTCAGGGAGAAAAACTGCCCTGGCATTCAGAGACCCTGGCTTTATTATGACCACACTGCCAGCAGGGTGTGCAAACCTGATCCAATCATTCAATTGGAATGGATGAGCTCAATTTGAGCATATACACGGTATTCCCAACTCAGCGGAGACTGCTTACCACATGCCTCTGTTTTTCCCTCTCCACTGGACCCTTCTCTTGCTCTCCCAACTGGGAGAGAAACAAAACAAACCTTCCCTGAGATCTTCCTAAGCCTCATGTTACTATTCCATCTCTCTCACCTTCATTACTCAGCTTGAAAAGTAATAAATTTTTAAATACTGATACCATAGTTCTTAAAAAAGGAAGAAAGTGGCCAGGCACAGTGACTCACACCCATAATCCCAACACTTTGGGAGGCTGAGGTGGGTGGATTACCCAAGGTCCGGAGTTTGAGACCAGCTTGGCCAACATGGTGAAACTGTGTCTGGAATTGGTGGGTTCTTGGTCTCATTGACTTCAAGAATGAAGCCGCAGACCCTCGCAGTGAGTGTTACAGCTCTTAAGGTGGCATGTCTGGAGTTTGTTCCTTCTGATGTTCAGATGTGTTCGGAGTTTCTTCCTTCGTGGTCTCGCTGGATCAGGAGTGAAGCTGCAGACCTTCACGGTGAGTGTTACAGTTCTTAAGGCGTTGCATCTGGAGTTGTTTGTTCCTCCCAGTGGGCTCGTGGTCTCGCTGGCCTCGGGAGTGAAGCTGCAGACCTTCGCGGTGAGTGTTACAGCTCATAAAAGCAGTGTGGACCCAAAGAGTGAGCAGTAGCAAGATTTATTGCAAAGAGCGAAAGAACAAAGTTTCCACAGTGTGGAAGGGGACCCCAGCGGGTTGCCACTGCTGGCTCAGGCAGCCTGCTTCTATTCTTTTATCTGGCCCCACCCACATCCTGCTGATTGGTAGAGCCGAGTGGTCTGTTTTGACAGGGCACTGATTGGTACGTTTACAATCCCTGAGCTAGACATAAAGGTTCTCCACGTCCCCATCAGATCAGTTAGATACAGAGTATCGACATAAAGGTTCTCCAAGGCCCTACCAGAGCAGCTAGATACAGAGTGTCAATTGGTGCATTCACAAACCTGGAGCTAGACACAGGGTGCTGATTGGTGTGTTCACAAACCCTGAGCTAGATACAGATTGCCGATTGGTGTATTTACAATCCTTGAGCTAAACATAAAGGTTCTCCAAGGCCTCACCAGAGCAGCTAGATATAGAGTGTTGACTGGTGCATTCACAGACCCTGAGCTAGACACAGGGTGCTGATTGGTGTATTTACAATCCCTGAGCTAGACATAAAGGTTCTCCACATCTCCACCAGACTCAGGAGCCCAGCTGGCTTCACCCAGTGGATCCCGCACCGGGGCTGCAGGTGGAGCTGCCCGCCAGTCTCGTGCTGTGCGCTCGCACTCCTCAGCCCTTGGGTGGTCAATGGGACTGGGCGCCGTGGAGCAGGGGGTGGCGCTCGTCGGGGAGGCTCAGGCCGCACAGGAGCCCACGGAGGCGGGGGAAGGCTCAGGCATGGCGGGCTGCAGTCCCGAGGCCTGCCCCGCAGGAAGGCAGCTAAGGCCTGGCGAGAAATCGAGCGCGGCGCCAGTGGGCTGGCACTGCTGGGGGACCCAGTACACCCTCCGTAGCCGCTGGCCTGGGTGCTAAGCCCCTCACTGCCCGGGGCCGGCAGGGCCAGCCGGCTGCTCCGAGTGCAGGGCCCACCAAGCCCACGCCTACCCGGAACTCCACCTGGCCCGCAAGGGCTGCACGCAGCCCGGGTTCCCGCCCGTGCCTCTCCCTCCACACCTCCCTGCAAGCTGAGGGAGCCGCCTCCCGCCTTGGCCAGCCCAGAAAGGGGCTCCCACAGTGCAGCGGTGGGCTGAAGTGCTCCTCAAGTGCCGCCAAAGTGGGAGCCCAGGCAGCAGGAGCCAAGAGCGAGCAAGGGCTGTGAGGACTGCCAGCATGCTGTCACCTCTCAAAACCCCGTCTCTATTAAAAATACAAAAAAGTAGCTGGGTGTGGTGGCAGGCACCTGTAATCTCAGCTACTCAGGAGGCTGAGGCAGGAGAATTGCTTGAACCTGGGAGGTGGAGGCTGCAGTGAGTCAGTATCAGGCCACTGCACTCCAGCCTAGGCAACAGAGTGAGATTTTGCCTCAAAAAAATAAATAAATAAAACAAATAAATAAAAAATAAAAAAAAACAACAAAGGAAAAAAGTGATGAATACTTATTATGCTCAGGCACTTTTACATGACTAAATTCATTTAATTCTCTCAACAACTTTATGAGATGGGTACTTTTATCCCCATTTTATAGCCAGGAAACTGAGGCTTACCCCATTATTACTAGGTAAAATGACACTGCTAGTAGGTGATGGAGCGAAAACTCAGCCTTCTCCATTGCAGCACAGGTTCTTTTATTTTATTTTGCTTTTGTTTTTATTTTTCCTATGATGACATAGCACAGGTTCTTAACTACCTGGCTGTGTATGTTCCATGTGCTGACCCCACTTCCCACTGTTTCCTTTCTTCCTCTCCTCAACACCCCTAGAATGCTTTCTTCCCGGCATCAAGGATCTTTGGATGGCCCAAAGAAGAACTTCTTGTAGTAGACAGATTGGTTAGGTTTTAGGTGCCCAGATCCATTTTCTCTTTCTGAAAGCCCTTAGTTTTCCACGGAATTACCTCTCTTCCATTGGCTCTTGTCCTGTGAGGCTGGAATCAGGATCCTTGTCTTCTCCTGGCTAAGGGACAAGGGAGTGACCCAGGCTGGAATTTGCCTCGTAAGCAGCAAGTCCAAGAAGGCTAGAAGAGTTTGGCATTCTGTTCAGTCCATCCAAGTAAGTGCCAACAAATTCAGTCAAGATAAAGAATATTTTAGTGCAATTGTTAAAAAAAGAAAAATGAATGTCAAAGTTCCAAGATGAACAAAATACTAAAATTTTAAATAAAGACAGAATCAGGGCCGGGTGCAGTGGTGGCTCACACCTGTAATCCCAGCACTTTGGGATGCAGAGGTGGGCGGATCACCTGAGGTCGGGAGTTCGAGACCAGCCTGGCCAACATGGCGAAACCCTGTCTCTACTAAAAAAATACAAAAAAATTAGCCAGGCATGGTGGTGTGGGCCTATAATCCTAGCTACTCGAGAGGCTGAGGCAAGAGAATCGCTTGAACTCAGGAGGTGGAGGTTGCAGTGAGCAAAGATCACGCCACTGCACTCCAGCCTGGGCGACAGAGCGGGACTCTGTCTCAAATAAATAAATAAATAAATACAGACAGAATCAGTATGACTGACTTTCCCTTTTGCCTTGGGCTCCAATATGGCTGGACATGGCATTGCCAGGGATGCCCCTAGAGTGGAAGCCACCCATGTCTTGCCTTCCAACACTTTGTACCTCTCTCATTCTTTGTTCCAAGGTTGTTCTGGGCCTCTGCCTTTCCTCATGTGGCCCCTCTCTGTGTGAAAGGCCCTTTCTCCTACCCTATCTTGCTGAACTCACCCTCCTTCACCATCGTACTTCTCTATGTGTCAGTTTCTTTATCTATAAAATGAGCACAATAAAGAATGCCTAATTCATAGCCTTGTTGTGAGCATTAACATGGGCATAGCACCTGACTCCAAGGTGTGCACTCAACTAACTCCAGCATCAACGTTCTCATCCAACAAGAAGACAATCAGTGGCCATGCTTCTCACTGCCCAAAGGTCAGGGCTGCCACTTAATGCTGGTTAGATGAAAAGCTATACGTAGTTCCCCGTCTACATGGCCTCTCTTCTTCTTCCTGTCTACTTTCTCTCCAGACCATGTATAGATATCCACAGCCTCGAGTGTGCCCTCTTGTCTGTGATACATGTGTGAGGTCTGTATCTCCAGGTCCAAATTTCCAAATGTGGTCTGGATACATCACCAGTGCCTAAATACCACTAAAATACTAATAAAGATAGCCAGCAATGATTGAACACTGACCAGGCACCCTGTACTGAGCCCGATGCTTTACATGGATTACTTCATTCAATCCTCTCAAAAACTCCATTTTACAGGTTAAAAAAAAAAAAAGAAAGAAAGAAACCAAGAGAAGGCAAGAACGTCACTCAAGGTTATGAACCAGAGAAGTGGTGGAGCCAGGATTTCAAACTGGACACAAGTGCTTTTGCTAAAAAAGGTTATCAAACAACTCACCTTTTAATCAACAATTTTCAAGTGATATAAGGAAAAGCTGAGAGAACAGAGGTCTCAACTGGGGGCAATTTTGCTTTCCAGAGAACATTTTTTAATGCCTGGAGATGTGTTTGGTTTTCCCAACTGGAGAGTTGCTGCTGGCATCCAGTGGGTAGAAGCCGAACCTCCCCGAGGGGAGGCTGCTGCTGAACATCTTACAAAGCGCCAGAAGCCGGCTACTCTTACAAAGCACCAGAAGCCGGCTACAACAAGGAATCATCCGGTCCAACATGTTAATATTGCCAAGAATGAGAAACTGTGCACTAGAAAAATCCAGATGATGCAAGACTGTGAGAAGCTAGTGAAGGGTGCTATCTTTTCAGATGCTAACTCCCCCACTCACCAACTGAGCAGGTCCCTCTGCCTCCCTCCTGCCCACCCCCACTCAAGCCCAGCCCCCTCCCCAGCCTAGCAAAGCCTCGCATTCTTACCCACCACCTACTCCCTTCTCTGCAGAAAGCACAAACAGGAACTCATTATCTTCCTCCTCAAAACCTTCCCATCCCTCACTCTTTGTCGTGGTTAAAAATACCACCCTCCTCCTCCTTACAGGTGAGCACCATTGTCCCCTCCTTGTGTGTGCCCCACCACCTGCCAACAAACTGCGTTTGTTGAATCTCCCAAGTATCTCCTGCTCATCCTTGCCTTCCTACTTCACTAACTTACTTGGGCCAAAATAGCTTCTCATGCTATCTCTTTTCCAGTCATTAGGCTGAAGTCACTTTTTATCCATCTACATTTGATCATACAGAGCATTTTTTTTTCTTTTGAGATAGGGCCTCTCTCTGTTGCTAAGGCTGGAGTGCACGGATGCAATCATGGCTCACCGTAGGCCTTGATTTCCAGGCTCCAGCGATCCTCCCACCTCAGCTTCCCAAGTTGCTGGAACTAGAAGCACATACTACCATGTCTGGCTAATTTTAAGTTTTTTTGTAGAGATGGGGTCTTGCCATTTTGCCCAGGCTGGTCTCAAACTCCAGGGCTCAAATGATTCCCTTGCTTTGGGTCTCCCAAAGTGTTGGGATTACAGGCATGAGATACCTCGCCTAGCCCAGAGCATGATTTTCATAAGGAATTAAACTCAGAGGTCTAAACTCAAGATACCCACCTAGCTCCTGGTCTGTGACTTCAGGATGTTCATGGTGGAACTTTAGAGTTCTTCACCTTGCCCTTCAGCCCTCTCCTTCAGCAGACAACGTGGCCTCTTCCAGTCCAGGGTTCATGCCCCCAACCCACCCTAGTTCCCATCTCCTCTCATCCTCAGTACCTGTTCTATCAATGAACCATCCCTTCCTCTCAACCTCACCTACCAACCCAGATGCTTGCCTGCCCACATATCTTTAAAGAAGCCTCTACCCTTACCTCCCACTTGCTAGACAGCTATATTTCTGAAAAGAGTTGTCCACACTTGCTGTCTCCCACTCAGTCCTCAACCCACCGCAATCTGGCTTCCAATCCCTCCACTCCATCGAGACAGCTCTGGTAAAAGTTATCAGCTGTCTCATTGTCAAATGAAATGAACACTTGCTTTCGGGTCCTTTCTTGATGAAATTTCCTGTGACATTTGTGAGTGTTGCTCATTCCTTCCTTCTAAAAGCAATTTCTTCCCATGCCTCCTGATTCTCCTTCTGGTTCTCTTCTTCTCATTATTCTCTCTCCCAACAGCTTGAACTGGCAAGAAAGACAGTGCAGGGTGGTGAAGAGCCTGGACTCCAATGCTCCTTGATATGGTTTGGCTGTGTCCCCACCCAAATCTCATCTTGAATTCCCATATGAGTTCCCCTGCACAAACTCTCTCTCTCTTTGCCTGCTGCCATCCATGTAAGATGTGACTTGCCCCTCCTTGTCTTCTGCCGTGATTGTGAGCTTCCCCAGCTGTGTGGAACTGTAAGTCCAATTAAATGTCTTTCTTTTGTAAATTTCCCAGTCTCAGGTATGTCTTTATCAGAAGCCTGAAAATGGACTAACACACTCCTCTACTCACTAGTGTTTGGCCTTGGGCAAGTTACTCAACACTCCTTTGCCTCTGTTTCCTCAACTGTAAGATGGTGTAAGGCTTTCTAGTCTCATTGTTTTCCATGTCTGAACATGCATCATGTTCTCAGATCATGCTGAACCTGGTAGAGTTACCCACATATATTATGTGTTCATGCTCAGTCTTTGCTCAGGCACATGGGGGTGCCCAGCCAGTATCTGTGAATATATGCATGAATGCTACTCTGGATTGGGTTTCCCCAGAAGTATACCTTGAGACAAGAAGATGGGTGCAGTTACTTTATTTGGGATCCCAAGAACAAATAAAGTGAGAAAGTAAGGCAAGGAAGGGAGAAGAGCCAATTCAAAGAGTGACTTAATGAGGGAGTGACTGCTGGGGGCAACTGGACTCATTCCTACTGGAGAATTCCTCTGAGGAACTGCCTTGAGAGCATTTGAGAATTGTTCTTCCTTAGGGAAGGGGAGGCTGACACATTCATCCGCTGTTTGGTTAAGGACTGCCCCAGGGCTGTTGGAAACTTCCAGGCTAGGCAAGATCCCACAGCCCTAGAGAAAGCCTCCTGGCAGAGAGGAGAAAGGGTGCCTGCTTTGGATAGACAGTTCCTCTGTACAGAGGGCAGCTCATTGCAGCTGCTGGTGAGCTCAGAGGTGGGCCCAGAGGACATGGAGCCGAGCATCACTAACACTCACACTTGTTACTCTGCTTGGCAGGCCTGTGCCCCCTTATCTAGCTACATAGGTCCCGTCTCTTCCTTGAAAGTTAGTTCAAGAGTACCCACTTCTTGGAAGCGTTTTCCAACTTATCTCCACCCTACTCCACCCTCAATGTTCTGAATAGCCCTGGATACCCTGGACATGACTCTGTAAGAGTACTTATCTCTCTGCTTACTAGATAGAGCTTTTTTGTCTTTCTTAGCAGGAATAGTTCTTTTTCATCATTGCACATGTAGGGCCCAGATTTTATTTAGCACATTACAGGCACTTAACCGATGCCTTAAAATGAATTCAAGTTCACCTTGCTCAGGGACCCACTCAGAGCAAGTGGTCAACAAATGTGGACTCCTTTCCTCCATCTGATTTAGGAGAGCAGTCATCTAGTGAGTATACAATATGATAAATATATTCTTTAAGCAGAAATGCTAAGGAAGCACAAAGGAGGGAGTAATTAACTGGGACTAATGAGACTAGAGCTACCTCATCTGACAGTCTTAATTACTTAGGCTTTTTTTTTTTTTTTTTTTTTTTTTTGAGAGAGAGTCTCACTCTGTCGCCCTGCCTGGGATGCAATGGCATGATCTCAGCTCACTGCAACCTCCACCTCCCGGGTTCAAGCGATTCTCCTGCCTCAGCCTCCGGAGAAGCTGGGATTACGGGCGCCCACCACCACGCCCGGCAATTTTTTGTATTTTTAGTAGACATGGGGTTTCAGCATGTTGGCCAGACTGGTCTCAAACTCCTGACCTTAGGTGATCCACCCGCTCGGCCTCCCAATGTGCTGGGATTACAGGTGTGAGCAACCGCGCCTGGCCTACTTATAGTTTTAACTTTCCAGAAGCACTAATAGAGCCATCTGGTGCTCCTTCCACCGCACTGGGTGTTCCCTTTTGAATCTCTCCACCAAAGAGGAAGCCACAGGGAGCTGCGGGAGGGAGTGAACCACCCGACCTCAGGCGGAGGTCCCATCTGCAACTCTAGTTTGTTTGCTTCTTTCATTTATTCAACACGTGTTTATCGATGGTCTCATATGGGCCAGCACTGTTCTAAGGAAACAGGCAAGGGTACTACTGTAACGCAGTTTACCCGTGCAGTGGGGAGAGTGGGGGGGCAGATAAAAAATAAGCAACCAATCACGTAGGCTACATTAAACAGTGACAAGGGCTATGCAGCAATCAAACAGGATGCGCTATGTTTGGGAGAGGTGGAGGTGGGGTGTAGGTGCCAGAGACAAGTAGATCACATGGTTGGGGAAAACCTTTCTGCGGAGCTGACTTCTGGGCTGTGAGCTGCGTGCCAAGAACAGCCATACAAGGGTTCTTCCAGGCAGAGGGGACGGCAGCTACAGAGCGCCTGGAGCAGGACCTGGGACTCCCGGTGCCCAGCCCAGAGCTTGTCCTACTGCTTCTGGCCACGGAAAGAGAACTGCAGAAAAGGAACAATGCTGGGTCTAAAACTGATATCTGTTCCTTACTTGGAGTAAACGAGCTGGTACCCAACTTTCAGTTCCCAGCAGGTTCATTTCAGGCTTCTGTTTTCACTCATGAGCATGTTGTTCCCTCTTCAAAGTCTGATTGGGTTTCAAAGGAATCTGAAACACTTGCAGCAAAACCACCAAGCTGCATCCTCCAGGTAGACACCCCCGAAATGTGGCATTTCCGTGGGAAACCACAATGAATCACTCATTGGCTGCCCGGCCTCTCTGCCCAGTCAGAGATTGATTTTGGTTTTCCCAAACTTTGTAAATCCGCTCCAGACTGTTTAGCAACCCCCACTCCCCACCATACCCGGACTCTCAGATTAGGAGCAAAATCCCAAATTTTGTGAGGTTTTCTGTTTCAGATTTCACCAGAAGGGGGTCTGCCGCGGCCACTAACCATTTCCTCTGCAGAGAGCCGTTTCTGAAATGCTGCAAAGAAAAACAATCACCCAATGATTAGGAGGGAAATGAAGTTCTAAAGAAAGACGACTGTCTGATTTTGCAAGTAGACAGATATGCACAATATACATCCCACAAATTAAAATCCTCCTTTCTCTGATGTCTTTTAATGGTAATAATAAGGACAAGCATGGCTATCATTTATTTGGGCGTTTCCAATGTGCCAGTCCCTGTCTAAACATTCAGCTTCCAGATCAAACCTATGAGGTTGGAATTAACATCCATTTCATATTTAAGGAAACTGAGGCTCAGGAAAGTTGAGTGAGTTACTCAAGGTAACATGAGTAGAAAAAAGGCCATATTCCAACCGGACACAGCCTGCAGCCCACACGATTACTCTCCATACTGTTCCTATACTATCCTGACTGGGAAGGTCCTGTTCCCTTGGCACTGGGCAAAAATGAAGAAATTATAAGAGCAGAGAGGAAGTGGTGAAAGGGGCAGCCTGGTGAAGTCATTCCTTTACTGAAAATAGGGGTAACGGCCAGGACAGTGCAGGTCCATCCTCTGCAGATGGAAGGCAGGCACGTCCTTTGCCGCTGTCCCGGCCTTAGAAAGGCACCTTCCGCGTCCAGGGTTTTCTGTGGATAAATCCCACCCCTTCCACCTCAGGCGGGGAGGAGGCCGGCCGGCCGGGGTATGGGGCGGAAGGCGAAGGACGCCCGACCCCGGCCGAGGTCTGGGGCCCCTCCTGTGCCCCCCGCGTGGCTGCCGGCGGGCCAAGGGTTAAGCGAGGCGGGAGCCCCCGACGCGGAGCGGCTCGGGGCCGGGAATGCTTAGTCAGGATTCCGATTTCCTGTCGAAGTGTTTGGATTTCCTGAAACCCGCGCCCTCCGCCGCCGAGCAGGATCGTGCGAGCCGCTCGCGTCGCTGCGGCCTCCTCCCCCTCGGCACATGGTCGCCCGCCCCTTCCTGCGCCGCGCTCGGCTCCCGCGCCTCGCCTGGCCTGGCCGCCGCCGCGGGCGAGCACTCTGCGCTGGGCAGCCCCGGGCCCGCGCCTCCCGCCCAGCCGGCGCTTCCCGGTCGCAGTTCGCTTTCCCACCCGAGAGCCGCGAGCGCCCGGCCGAGCCCGCGATGGAATAATGCCCAGCGGCCCGCCAGGTCCCGGTGAGTTGCGGGGAGCTCGTACGCGCTCGGCGGGGCCGGGCGGAGTCGCCCACAGTCGCGGGCGCCCCCTGCCCAGTCTCTCGCGCGAGGAGGGGCGCCGGGACGGGGCGCCGGGCGGGCTCCCGGCTCCTCTCGCAGCGGGGTGTACTTCTCCGCGGGGAGGGCGCCGGCCCTGGGCTGGGGCGTGTGCGGGACGCGCGGCCAGGCTCTGCGGAGCCGGGCGAGGCCGCCCGGTGGGGGGATCTCCGCGCGTCCAGCTCGGGAGAGGGGGCCCCTGCAGTGGGTCCGGGCACCGGGCCCGCCCTGGGGGGCTTCGCGTCCCCCTCCGGGGCAGGGCCCGGGACGACATGCTTGGCGGCCCGGACCCCGCGGATGGGGCGCCCTCCCGGCATTGTCTCTGGCGCGGCCGCGGAAACTTCTCCGCGGCCCCCGGCCCCGGCCCCTGCCCGGACCCGGCGCTGCTTGGCAGGCCCCAGGCCACTTGCTTAAAGCAAAAGAAGAGAAACGAAAGGGAAGGGGGTGGGGGGAGTCCTACTTGGAGCTTGGGGTTTGCTCCTGGGCGGACCGTGAAGTGGCTTGTGTTTTCCGCTTGTACCATTTTGGGACCTGCTGCGTTTTCTGAGAGCGACATGAAGTTTCAAAGAAAAAAAAGAAACTTGCCGGTGTCCGGTTTTCTGCGGTTTGATACATCCCAAGAGTTCATCTTGGGCATTTCTAAAGCAGTGTCCTTTAATAATGTGGTTTTCCAGTAGCTCAGGGAGACGGATGGTCAACTGCAGACCATCATCGTTAACTTGACCTCAACTTTACCTGTACTCATCAGGAAAGAAAAAGAACTTTCTCTCACATTTTCCTCTGTCTGCTCTGTTAAATTATCTTGGCGTGATTGATTCTGGGGTGACATCAGGACCTGGATTGCTGAGTAATGTTTCGGGATTGTAAAAGCTTATCGGTTTTTAGGCCAGGGTTATCTGTATTGCAACCTTCACCCCAAAGCCTTTCTGTTTTGCAATTGTAGCGCTGCCAGATAGCTTTAAGAAAATGCGGGTCTTCTGGAAACACCCAGTGAACAGTTTCGAAAGAAAAAGATCTTTGAGAACAACTGATTCAGCCCCTTCTGAGAAGGCCCAGAAAGGTGACCTGACTTGCCCAAGGTCACGTGGCCAGAAGTAGTTTCCACTTCTTCAGGCTCAGTCCCATGCCCCTTCTGTGTTAGATTTTGGTCTGTTAGCCATGAAACAGATTTGGAGACATGTCTTCTTTGCGTCATAATCTTCACCACTTTAGTGCCTTCTCTTCTGTCCTGTTAATGCTGCTATTTTTGAGATGTGCACTTATTTCAAACTGCATATTTTGAGATAGGGAGTTAAAAAAAACAAAAATCACCTAACCCCCACTGTTGAGCCACTAAATGGATTTGGAGATTCAGCTACCAAATGGATTTGAAGTATAAAATGAGTGGCTTATACAGGGAATTACTTTCCCTATCCCATTCTTTTGTGCAAAATAGAAACTCCCAGGTCCAAAAAAAGGGCAGTATCTTAGCACATAATGTACCCTCTGATGTTCTCTAGACTTGATTTTCAGCCCTCCTGTTTCTTGTGAGCTAAGCAGCCCATCTATTTTTCTCATGAGAGCTCTGAATGGCTGGTTTTTCATTTTTAGTATGTGATAATGTTGGAGAGAAAGGACTTTTCGCAAGCTTGCCATTTGGTGAGGGAAATTGAAATTCTCTACACCTCCCCAGTCTTCACCAGCCACAGCGAGCCAGATTTGCAAAATCAGTGCAAGCCTGGCAGGCCCAAAGATGAATGTGTGCATTTAGATTGAGCCCTCCCTTGTGAAGACTCACGTCCCAGCTGGCATCTCCATGCTGCACCTAGGTGGCTGAAGTCTAGAGGAAAGAAGGGAACCCCATTTAACTAGGACAGTGTCGTTCCTGCCGTTTCCCCACCTAGGTCTCAGCCGTATTTGGATCCTGCTGCTTTGTTCTAATTTTTCCCTCCCGTTTCTTCACCCAACCACTGCTGTATCTGGCATGGGCTCCGGAAGGTCTTTTCTAGCAGACTGCATGAGTGATCCCCACATGAGCAATAGTAACAGTCACCCCATTTATTCAGCACTTGCTGTATGCCCTAGACATGTTACCTCCTAAGAAGTCCTAAGGAGGAGCAGAAACTTCTTGGGGAGCCTTGCCCAGAAAGGACAGCACATCTCAGATTTATCTGGAATCGAGTTTTTCTTTCATGCATTCAGTGAAACATTTGCTAAGTGGCTTCCCTGTGGGAGGTGCCAGTCGTGCAAAGATGAATAGGACCCTATTCTCAAGGCCTTCTATTTCCAGCCTCATCTTTCAATGTCAGCCTCACACTTTCTCTTTTAATTAATCAATTGAACAACCATGTACTGAGCACCTGCGCCATGCTAAGCTCTGTGTGGAGTCCTGATGATACAGTGGTGGACGAAATAGACCTGGCACTGCCCTTCTGGAGCTTGCATTCCTCTGGAGGAGATGAGCAACAAGGAAGAAGCAGAAGAAACAACCTCTAACAAATGAGTGATTCCTTGTTGTCAAGGAAACAAACCTGGGACCGAAGTAGGGGCTGGTGGCACAAAGTTGGTCCTAGTTTTGGAAGGGAAAGCCTTTTTGAGATTGGAAAATGGAGAAGGAACTGGCCAGGCAGAGAGATTGCAGGGGAGGGCATTCCAGGCAGAGGGATGGGAATGTGCAAAGTTGGCTATGCACAAAAGAGCTTGGTGTATTCCAAGGAGTGAGGGAAGGCAGGGCTAGAGTGTAAGGGAGAGATGGAGGGAATGGCGCAAGGTGAGGTTTGAGAGGGAAGCAGGGGCGAGATCACACAGCCAATTCTAAGCCATGCTGGGGAGAGTCCCTCCACCCAGTACAAAGGGAAGCTTGGATGAGTTTAAGCTCAGCAGTGATATCTGATTGACTCTTTTTTTTTTTTTTTTTTTTTTTTTGGACACAGAGTCTAGCTCTGTTGCCCAGTCTGGAGTGCAGTGGCACGATCTCAGCTCACTGCAACCTCTGCCTCCTGGGTTCAGGTGATTCCCGTGCCTCAGCCTCCTGAGTAGCTGGGATGATAGGCATGTGCCACCACACCTGGCTAATTTTTATATTTTTAGTAGAGACAGGGTTTCGCCATGTTGATCAGGATGGTCTGAAACTCCTGACCTCAGGTGAGTGACCATGGCCAGCCTGATTGACATTTTTGAGATTGCTTTGACTGCTTTTATGAAAAGTGGATGGATCATAGGGGGCAAAGTGTAGAAGCAGGAAGACCACTTAGGAGGAAAGAGGATGGTGGCTTAGAACTGGACAGCAGCAATGGAGGTAGAAGTGGGCGGAGCCTACTTAGATCTTGGAGATAGCATTGATGAGATCTGGTGATAGATTACATTGGAATGAGGCAAGGGGAAGGACTCAGGGGTGACTCCTGGGGTTCTGGCTTGAACAGCTGAGTGTATGGTGGCGTTGTTGTGGGAGACAGGAAGACTAGGAGGATTATGCTGATGGAGAAAATCAAGTTCTGTATCAGCCATCCTAAATTTGAGATGTCTAGGAGGCATCCTGTGGAGATTTCAGGCAGGCAGGAGGCCTGGACCTCCGAGGAGACTGACAGGCTAGAGACATTATTACCAGCCTGCTGTGGAGCTGCCAGAGTGCTTGTCGGCACATGCCCTGTGTTTCATTTCCCTGAGTGTCCGCTTACGTTCTTCCACCTGCCGGGGATGCTCTTCCTCTCTCCCAGGCTAATTGCTACTCATCTTTAAAAAGCACCTGTGTCTTTATCTCCTCGAAGATGCTTTTAACTCCCTCCCCTACTCTTAAGTCCCTGTGTTTACCTTCATCGTGTGTTCAATTGAAGTTACCTTTTTTTTTAGTGTCTTATGTGAAT
The DNA here is from genome assembly GCF_028878055.3 of Symphalangus syndactylus. NCBI lineage: Eukaryota > Metazoa > Chordata > Mammalia > Primates > Hylobatidae > Symphalangus > Symphalangus syndactylus. The sequence continues at coordinate 129,343,762 of NC_072429.2, read as the reverse complement.
GAAACACTTGGTGCTGGCCTTACCAGAAAATAAGTGCTCACAGTAAGGGGAAATTCAACAAATGTTAGCTATTATTATTATTATTATTGATGGGGATGATAGACGTATAAATAAAAATTGCATTATATTAGGATACGCATAACGATAGTGTATTAGTTTCTTATTGCTGCTGTAACAAATTACCCCAAACTTAGTGGTTTACCTCATACAAGTTTACTATCTTACAGTTCTGGAGGTCAGAAGTCTAGAATGGATCTCACTGGGCTGAAATCAAGGTGTTAGCAGAGGGTGTTACTCCTGGCAGCACTGGGAAGAATTTGTTTCCTTGTCTTTTCCAGTATCGGGAGGCTACTTGCATATCTTGGCTTGTGGTTTCCCTCTTCCACCTCCAAAGCCGGCAATGTTGGTCTTAATCCTTCTCAAGCTTCCATCTCTCTGATTCTCCCTTCTGGCATCTTCTTCCACCTTGAAGGACCCTTAAAGTGTTCCACTGGGCCACCTGTATAATCTAGGCTACTCTCCCTATTTTAAGGTCAACAGCTCAGCAACCTTGATTCCACCTGCAACCTTCATTTTCCATTGCCATGTAACTTGTGGGACCTAATGTATTCACAGGTCCTGGGGATTAAGATGTGGATATCTTTGCAGCCTGGGAAAGGAGGGTATTATGGGAGCTCTGGGGAGAGGTTCCTAACCCATGGGGAAGAGAAGGTCAGGGATATCTTACCGTGGCTGTAGTGATGCACGGGTGGGAGTCAGCGTCCACTGTGTCCTCACAGTCACTCCTTCGTCAGAGCTCTTCTCTGTGCCCGGTCTCCGTAAAAAGTTGGAGTTGAGGATTCATTTCACTGTGCATTCTTCAGCTGTCGGCCCGATTGTTCAGTTTCAACCCAGGGACACTAATTTCTCACCTGGCCTCTTGAAAAAAATTAAATTTACCAACCCATACAGACCCTCTATCAGCTCCCTGCCTCGCACCTCAAGTCCTCTTCCAGGAAGGGATGGGCAGGGTGTGGGCTGGGTCCTCTGACTTCAGAGTCTGCCCCCAGTTCATTTCCTAGCACAGCACACATCCCTACAGTTGTTCCTTTTGTACAGCTAAAACCTTGTTCCAAAGCTGCAGCCAGGTCCCTAACCTCAGCCAGCCCTGTTCCCAGAGCAGGCCATTCCCAGAGAGGTCAGGAGGGAGTGTGTGGTTCGATTAGGACAGACCCATCTGAGTCCTTAGGGGCAGAAGCAACTGGAGGGCCTGGCGCACTGGTGGCCCCATCTTTTGAGAGTAAAGGAAACACACCATGATGTGCTGTGTAGCCACGTTGCTGCAAGGGGGTAATTAAGACCAGATTTCTGAAGTCCTCTCAGTTATTTAGAGAAAATGGGCTCCTGTCCCAGATCCTCCCCAGAAACAGACGGTTTCTTGAGACCTTAAGCACTTTGGAGAGGCACATGAGCTCTCTTGGCCACCGATGGGCTGAGTTACAAAGCGACCGAGGGCATCTGCTGCCTGGGGTCACCCTGGCAGCCCCTTCAGCTCCCATCTCTTGGAAATGCCACAAACTAAGCTTGTCTTGTAATATTTTTGGTGTTTCCTCTTCCTTCACTGCCCTAAGTCAGGAAGTGCGAAGGTGCACAGAGTTAGGAAAACAAAAGTATGTCCCCCCAGTGGTGGGATCCTGGTTGGAGCCTGGTTTGGGATAAAGAAGTGTGCCTGTCAGTACTTCCCCAGCTGTGGTGGGAGTTACGCAGAATCCAGCCGGGGAGGATCAGCCGTGGGCAGAACAGGAAGAAGGGCGTCAAGACAGCGCCCACCCGTGGTTTCTGGGGGACGTTGGCATTTCCCCTTTCAAAGCCAATCATGAATTTTTGGTCAAGGCTTCTGCCTTTGTAAAAACTCGGCCTGTGTGTAACAATACTGTGTGCCTATTTCATTGTCGTTTTCTATCTAAATAATTTCCTTTTGAGTAGAAATGTGAAAAGGGTGCCCAGGCATTCCATTATAGTTGTTCTCTCCTGAGGTCTTGGGGGATGCAGGATAGCTCAGTGGAATGGTCGGTGGGTGGGAAAACCAGAAGATTCTGGGGTCTACTGTAGTCACCACCTTTCCTTCTCTTATGCACTGACCATACTGACTTAACTGAGATAATGTAAGAAAAGCAGCCAGCACAAGGGTCCCGTAGATGGTAGCCGTTATTACAGCTGTCTTGCAGGGAAATGTGTTTGCTCATATAATTCTTCACCTGTGAGCTGGGGCATCTCGAAGGGGATTGGGAACTGGGACTCTATGTTATTCCTCTTGGCCCTTTGTGCCCAGTACAGTGCCCAGCAAATGACAGGCACTGAACGAGGAGGCTAAGTCAGGTATATTGGCTTCAGTTGCTTAGCTGTGTTACATTTGTTGAACTTTTTTCATCATTGAGTTTTAATTTTTAATTTTTTTTTTTTTTTTAGATGGAATCTTGCTCTGTCGCCCAGGCTAGCATGCAGTGGTGTAATTTTGGCTCGCTGCAACTGCCGCCTCCCGCATTTAAGTGACTCTCCTGCCTCAGCCTCCTGAGTAGCTGGGGTTATAGGTGTGTGCCACCATGCCTGGCTAATTTTTGCATTTTGTAGAGATGGGGTTTCACCATGTTGGCCAGGCTGGTCTTAATCTGCCTGCCTCGGCCTCCCAGAGTGCTGGGATTACAGTAAGCCACCACTCCCAGCCTAATTTTTTATATTATTATTATTTTAAGTGATAGGACTTGCTCTGTTGCCCAGGCTGGAATGCAGTGGCGCAAGTATAGCACACTGCAGCCTCTAATCCAGGGCTCAAGTGATCTTCCTGCCTCAGCCTCCCAAGTTTCTGGGACTACCAGTGTGAGCCACCTTGCCTGGTTATTTATTTTTTATATTTGGATGGTCTCAAACTTCTGGCTTCAATGGCCAGGTGCACTGGCTCATGCATGTAAGCCCAACACTTTGGGAGGCCAAGGCGGGTGGATTGCTTGAGCCTCAGGAGTTTGAGACCAGCTTTGGCAACATGGTGAGACCTCATCTCTCCAAAAATGACAATAAAAAAATAACAAAAATTAGCCAGACATGGTGGTGCACTCCTGTAGTCCCAGCTACTCGGAGGCTGATGTGGTAGGATTGGTTTGAGCCCAGGGAGGTCGAGGCTGCAGTGAACCAAGATTGTGCCACTGCACTTCAGCCTGGGTGGCAGAACAAGACCCTGTCTCAAAAGAAACCAAACTCCTACTTTCAAGTGGTCCTCCTGTCTCAGCCTCCCAAAGTACTAGGATTACAGGCGAGAGTTTATAATTTTAATGACTATACATTTTACTTTTAGAAATTCTTAGTTCTCTTTCAGTTCAGCCTGCCCTTCCATCCTTGGGTCCTGTTCTTCCCTTAGGGTTTCTGTTTCATGTTTTATATCTTCATTTAAAATATACTAATGTTCTCTTTCAGATTGCTCTAGGTTCATTCTAGAGGAGCCAGTTCTCCCATTTGTTGTGTCTTCTGGTTTGGGGGCTTAGTGGCTCATGCCCCAGGAGAGCCCCACCTATCTTGGGTAGCAGAGATAGCTCCACAGAGCAGTATTATGCTTCTGCAAAGGCCCTAAGTGTTTCCTGGGTCCTGGAAAAGTTTCTGTGGGAGCTTCTGGGCCCATGTTTTGACCCCAGACCAGTGGTATATGGTGGATTCCACAGTCACACCCAGAGGCTTTAAAGTCTGCACGGAAGCCTTTTTTCCTTACTCAGATCCTGCTTTCTTGCCATTTCTCTGGGCTGATGGGAGGAATAATTCAAGCCCTCATTTTAGAGGAGACTTTGATCTCTTTGAGGGTCCTGATTTTATAAAGGGGTCTCAGTTCTCCTGTAATCCCGGGAGACGCCAAGTTGCAACCAGCTAGCTTAATATGCAGCCTTCTTTTTCAGACCAGAAGAGAAAGAACATTATAAAAATGTAAAAATTGCCATTTTGGGGAAAGAACTGAAATCTGTAACAGAACATTAGTAATGAGATGATTGGATTCATATCAGCAATCACTTACTGAGTGTGTCCTGTGCATTCACCTGCTGCAGTGCCTGCTGGAGGTGCAAGGGGGGTGGTAAGGCCCTAATCATTTCTGTAACCCCTAGTGCCTAGCACCAAGTCTAGCACAGGGAAGACAATAAACATTTCAGAAGAAAGAAAATGCATGTGCTTGAAGAAGGCACATGCTGATGCAAAAGACGTACTAAGATACTGAAGAATATCACTGGATTGAGACTCAGAAGTCCTGAATTCTAGTCTGGAATGGATACTGACTAGTTATGTGACCTCAAATAGTAGCCATTTATCCTCTTTGGACCTCAGTTCCCCACCTGCATAAAGGGGATGGTAGCTGCTGTCCTGAGTCACCCTCCCTGCCAGGTTACAGCGCGATAATGAGTGTGGAAGTGTAGGAGCCTCGGAGGGGTAAGGGGTCAGTCTTGCCTTCAAGGCCGATGGGACAACGTGCCTTCCAGCAGCCATCTTGCCATGGGAACTCCCTTCACCTCGCCCTGTAATCACTGTGGGCACTGGGTTATCAGGGGATGGGCTGTAAGCATTTCAGGTCTTCAAAGCTTGTTCAAGCTAAGGGGCTATTCTTTGGTGTATGGTCAGTATTTGGGCACTGGGGAGCTGACCTGCTTCCTGTCTCATGTGATATCCTTTCCCCTAGAAGTTCCCTCAGGACTCCATCAATATGGGCCGAGTTGTCACGGACAGCCATTCTAGGATGGAATTTTTGCATGTCATTGCCTTTGTGATCTTTGACCCACTGTTCTTTGCGGCTCCTCCTCTGGGCAGTGGTTCTCATGACCCCTCCAGTGGGCTGTCCTTTGGCTAGGTCATTCTTTCCTGCCTAAGGTGACTTGGCGGGTGGAGGGTAGGAGCATTTGTCATGATGCTGTGGGAAAACCACTGGACTTGGAATCAATAATGATAGCTGTTATGTATTGCTCGTTAATATATGTCATTACTATTGTAAGCAGTTTTCCTCTATGAGCTCATTTAATCCTCATAATAACCCTATGAAATAGGCGCTATTTCTAACTCCCATTTTATATACGACGAACCCGAAATACCTAGAGCCTAGCTAACTTCCCTGAGGTCATATAGTTAGTAAGTGGCAAGATTTTTTTTTTTTTTTTTTTTTTTTTTGAGACAAGGTCTCACTCTGTCTCCCAGGCTGTAGTGCAATGGCTATCACAGCTCACTGCATCCTTGCAATCCCAGGTTCAAGTAATCCTCCCAGGTTCAAGTGATCCTCCCACCTCAGTCTCCCTAATAGCTGGGGCCACAGGTGTGCGCCACCAGGCACAGTTAATTTTTGTATTTTTAGTAGAGATGGGGTTTTGCTGTGTTGCCCATGTTGTTCTCGAACTCCTGGGCTTAAGTGATCCACCTGCCTTGGCCTTCCATAGTGCTGGAATTGCAGGTGTGAGCCACCATGCTTGGCCCTTGTAATTGGCAAGATTTTAAGCAAGGCAATCTGTGTTCAATACCCATACTCTTGACTGTGATACAATATTGCCTCTACAGACTTGAATTTTAATTCCACGCCTTAATTCTTCATGTGGCCTTGGAAGAGTCTGCTTTTAGCCTTTCTCTTAGCCTGCCTGAGGTTTAGTTTTCTATTCTGTAAATTGTGAAAACTCTCACAGTTTTTTTAGGGTGTCAAATAAAGCAATATATAAGGAAAGTGGCTAAGCGAGTGCCTGGCACATAACTGGTACTAAACAAAAATGAGTGGGTTTCAAAATGAGATAAGAGTTCTCATTTGCATGATCAGTAGGGAGAAGAAGCATGAAAGAGTGAATTCACTTTTAAGAGTTTTCGTTGCATAAATTTTCCTGCATATCCTGCTATATGCCAAGCACTTAGGATATGAAGATGAAAAATCAAAGTCCACTTGCTAGAATACCTTCCAGTTGAACAGAAGAGAAAGATATGTAACTGTTAATAATTTGGCACCAGTGTCGCTCAACAGCATGGGAGAGTTACCAAGGAACAGTTATAGGTGTATAGGGAAGGGAGAGAGTCCTCCCAGCGGGGTGGTCAGAGAAAGCTTTGTGAAAGAAGTGTCTGAGCTTTACTCTTCCAAGATAGGCAGGATTTCCCTAAGTGGGGAGAGAAGGGAAGGCTATTCAAGGCTGAGAATAGCTGGATCAAAGGCTTTATGGTAGGAATGTGCTGGCTGTTTTTGGGGAGGTCTAAGGAAAATGTGTTCAAGGAGAAAGGTGAAACTCTTAGTTAAAATAAAATGGCATTTGGGGCTTCTCTCTGAAATGCAGTCATCCCTGCTACTTCCTATGCCTCCACTGTTACAGAACTCCTGATCTAGAAAAGCAAACTTCGGTGTCGTTTATAGACCTTCCCATAATAGCCGTTAGCAAGTTTCCTCTCGTAGGACAGTTACTTCCTCAGCCCTAAAATAGAATGGCAGCAGGGTGGAGATGTGGGATATTTGCAGTCTACACTCTTGATCAGCATACTGCGGGGGCGAGTGAGCCACCAGGTGTAGCAGACAGTGGTTGCTTACCCAATATCTTTTCCCCTTCTTTTTCACTGGCAAGACATTGATCTTCAGATGTGCACCCTCCAGTGGGTGAATCACTGGGTCCTATTCACCTTGGCAGTGATTGGGTTAAGTGTGGGCAACTGACAAAGCTCTGGCCAATGAAATATGAAGGGAAATTGCCTGGCGGTGGGGGTGAAGAAAGATTTTTCTGCATCTTAAAAAGAGACCTGTAGGAAGAAAAAGCCCCTTTTCTTTTGTGGGACATACTGGGGTTAGCATGTGATACCTGGAACCATGGCAGCCATCTTGAGACCATGAGGGAGCCTAGCTTAGGGAGGATGTGTTGAGGGTGTCAGAGCAGAAAAATGGAAGGAATGAGACACCGAGCACCTACCTTTAGACTATTCTGGTGGGAGTTTTCTGTTATTTGTAACTAAAAAACACCTTAATGAATGCACAGTGGGATGGACAACTCACATGGCATCTAGAAGATTCTGGGTTCACTACACTTTCCTCATTCACCCTAGGCTTTAGCCCACCACCCTGTTTGAATTCTCTTCCAAAATGAAGAACCTTTATACTTTCACAGTCTTGCTGTTCCCATCATCCGAAATGCCCTTTCCCTATCTTCCCCATCTGCCAAAAACCCAACTTATTATTTAAAGCATGGCTCAGGTGCACCATCTCTGAAAAGCCTTTCCCAGTCTTTACTATTGTGATTATTTTCTTCTTTGAGTACCCGTAACATTTGTCATCCTCTTCTCAACCTCCCTTCCTCCCTCTCTCCCTTCTCCCCCTCCTTCCCCTCCTCCCCTCCTCCTGCCTCTCTTCCCCCATCCCTCTTCCTCCTTTCCTCCTCTTGCCCCTGCCCATCTTCCCTTTCCTCCCCCTTCCCCTCTCCCCCTCCTCCTCTCCTCGTCTCTCTTCCCCTCTTCCTCCCCCTTATTTTCCCCCTCCTTCTCCTCCCCATTTTCCCCTTTCTCCTCCCTCTCCTTTCCTCCCCTTCCCCTTCTTCCCTCTCCTCCTCCTCCTTCTCTCCTCGTTCCTCCTTTCCTCCTCCTCTCCCTTCCTCTTTTCCTCCTCACCATTTTCCCCCTCCTTATCCTCCCCGTTTTCCCCCTCCTACTCCTCCCTGTCCTCCTTTCCTCCTCTTCTTCCTCCTCCACCTCTCCCTACTCTTCCCCTTCTGTCTCTGTCTTTCTGTATTAAGTGCCTACCATGCGCCAGCTATTGTGCTGCATACTCTGCTATCATGGAACCTCTCATATGAATGGGGGCCAGACGTGCCTAGATAATTATGAGCCAGCGTGTTTAGTGTGGTCCTGCAGGAACATAACATGTAATGGGCACTTAGGAAGAGGTGCCTGACTCCACCTTGCAGGGGAGGGTCAGAGAAGACTGGTTACAGGATGTGATCCTTGAGCCGAATCTTAAATAACAAATAGGAACCAGCCAGTAAAGAATGGAAGGAAGGGAAGGAAATTCTAGGTGTAGGGAGCCTCAGCAAGGATGTGAATGGTACCAATAGCACAGTATGTGCTGGGAATTGCAAGTGGTTCGATATGGTTGGAACCTAACGTTTGAGGTAGGATGTGTTGAGGTCAGAGGAAGAGGCAGAAGCCATATCCTGGAGCTTGAACTTTATCTTGAAGCCACTGAGGAACCACTGAAGGCTTAAGGCAGGGGGGTGATGTGATACTTGCCTGTTGGAAAGGTGACTCTGGCTACATTGGACTGAATAGATTAGGTGGTTGAGGCCAGGGTCTGGAAGCAGGAAGACCAGCTCTGACACTCTTACAGGAGTCTGGGAGGGAAGATGGGGAGGCAGTAAGATTGGCTGGCATGGGGATCATTTGGAGGGGGGATGGGGAAGAGAGAGAGCCATGATACTGATTTCTGGCCAGTTGGCAAGGCTGAGTCACGTCTGTGTCTCAAAACATTGTCACCTCCTCAGCCTCCTGGTCCTTCCAGTGTGTGCGTCCCTTAGAGTGGTCATTTCCTGGCTTCAGTGGAAAATGAGCTGAGGGAGACACAAGTCTCTGTCCTCCCTTCTCTCCTGTCTTCTCCTCTCACAGCTGCAGCACTTTGGCCGCTGCTTAAGTGGAACAGGAAGTAGAGCTGTGACATGGTTTTCCCGACGTCCTTGCTTTCTAGGTCTGAGCTTGAGAAGAGAGAAGACTCCCTTCATGCCTGTCACTCATTGTCTTTCTTTCTTGCCCTTCTTCCAACCCAAACCAATTCTGAATACACCTTCCCAGTGTCTGCAGTCCAGCCCATTCTGTCCATCCCACAGTTCCTGCCTCGGGTCAGTGTTCTGGGTGTTTTCTCCGGAATCATCCAGCCCTCTCCTACCTCACTGCCCTCAGCCCATCCTCTGAGCTGCTTCAGGGAAATCTCCTTAAAACTTCAGATTGGGTCACCTTCCTGCTTAACAAGCTTCAGTCTCCATCCCCATGCCCAGGTGGTCAGGGGCAGAGGAAAGCAGCTGGAAATTTCAACTGCTCAGACCCAGGGTCAGCCCTGGCTCTCTGCTTACTCACTGAACACCTTTAGACAAATCACTCAACTTGCCAAACCTTCATTTCTTCAGCTGTGAAATGGAGATAACTTGCCTTACTGAGGGATGAGTAGAAAAATACATTAAAGTGCCATCCTAACACACATACACACACACACACACACACACACACACACACACACACACACAGGTTTTCTTTCCTCCTTGCTGTTTTATTCATCTTGGTGAGTCTTTCATATCCGCTTAGCAAACTGCCCATCCTGTAGTAGAGCAGATGCTTAATTCATGTTTGATGAATGAATTATTCCTTCGTTCCTTTTTAGCTGAGAGTTTGACAGTCTCTCTTTTGCTATATTTGAGAAGCTTTTTTGAGTTGTGTTTGAGGTCCAGAAGGATCGGGGTCTTGGTGCTCAGGGGAGTTCATTTGGAGGAGGAAACGGAAGCCAAGACTTAGTCTCAGGCTTCCTGACTTCAAGCTGGTGATCTTTCCACTGGCCACCTTGTAACTTCCTGAGCAATCAGGAGCCATCTACTGGGGCACATTGCCCAGGCTCTGGGATATATCGTCATGAAATGAGTGGAGGCCCTCCAGGCAGCTATTATAGAGAACAACAAATTGAGGAGTTTGCATAAGCAGGGCCACATGAATTAGTCAGTGAAGTATACATACGTTATTCTTGAAAACTCATTTTTCTCAAAGAATCTTAATGGACAGAATGCGTGTGTGTTGGGGGGGAGTGGGGGTGTTCTCCTCCTGGAACAAGTTGAAAGTTGGTTGGGGTAAGTTAAGTTCAGTAGTGATGTTTTAAACTTCCAGCTTGAAGAAAGTAATAGTGTTAAGTGTTTGCAGATGGTAATCACATGGGATCTGAAACAGAGTCTACGGAGGGTAATCATACACCAGAAACAATGCCGCTTCTGTGGTATGGATGGCTGGTAAGAGTTTGGATCCTGGACTTAGGTGTGAGTCCTAACTTGGCTTTTTACTGGCGACTTGCTGACCGTAAGCAAGTTTCAAATCTCTTTGAGCCTTAGTTTTGTTACCTGTCAAATGTGGAGAATAAGACTTTTGCCTCATAGGTTTTGTCAAGAGAACTATCTAAAGTGAGACATGGAGAATAGTGAGAGTGGTGTCTGGCACATGGAACTAGGGGGAGAGGAAATGTTAGCTATCCTGATGACAGTGGTGATGAAGATGACTGTTATGGGTTGAATTGTATCCCTTCAAAAGATATCTTGAAGTACGAACCCCTAAAACCTCAGATTGTGTTTTTATTTACAAATAAGCCCTCCACAGAGGAAATAAAAATTAAAATAAAGTCATTAGGGCGGGCCTGGATCTAAAATGACTGGTGTCCTCATAAAGGAAATTAGGACCTGATATGCACAGAGGGAAGACAATGTCAAGGCGCACAGGCAGAAGACACCCCTGTGACTGCAATGATGCAGCTATAAGTCAGGGAACATAAAGGATTTCTGGCAACCACCACAAGCCAGGAAGAGGCAAGGAAGGATTCTCTCTGAGAAGAACCAGAGAGGGTGTGGCCCTGCTGATATGTTGATTTTGGAATTCTAGCCTCCTGAATTGTGAGAGAATAAATTTCTGTTCTTTTAAGCCATCCAATTTTGGTACTTTTTAATGACAGCCCTAGCAAATTAATACAATGATAATGATGGTGGTGGTGGTGGTGGTGGCGGTGATGATGATGATGATGGTGGTGATGGTGATGATAGTGGTGCTACTGCTGCTGTTGGTGGTGGTGGTGATGGTGGTGGTGGTGGTGATGATGGTGGTGGTGATGATGATGGTGGTGCTGCTGCTGATGGTGGTGGTGATGATGCTGGTGGTTGGTGATAGTGGTTGTAGTTATGATGGTGGTGATGATGGTGGTTGGTAATGATGGTTGTAGTTATTATAGTGATGATGATGGTGATAATCGTGGTGGTGATGGTGGTGGTGATGATGGTGATGATGATGGTGGTAATGGGGATGATAATGGTGCTGCTGATGGTGGTGATGGTGGTAGTGATGATGATGGTGGTGATGATGATCGTGGTAGTTCTGATGATGATGATGATGGTGGGGGGATGGTGATGATGGTGGTGGTGATGATGACAGTGGTGGTGGTGGTGGTGATGATGGTGATGATGATGTTGATAGTGCTGATGATGGTGTTGATGATGGTGGTGGTGGTGATGATGGTGGTAGTTATATGATGGTGATGATGATGGTGGTGATCGTGATGATAATGGTGGTGCTGCCACTGCTGATGGTGGTGATGGTGATGGTGATGAAGATGGTGGTGGTGGTGATGATGATGGTGATGATGGTGGTGGTGATGATGGTGATAATGATGGTGGTGATACTGATGGTGATGATGATGAGGATGATGGTGGTGGTGGTTATGGTGATGATGATGGTGGTGATACTGATGGTGATGATGATGATGAGGATGATGGTGGTGGTGGTTATGGTGATGATGGTGGTGATGATGATGGTGATGATGGTGGTGATGATGGTGATGATGATAGTGGTGGTGGTGATGGTGATGACAGTGGTGGTGATGACAGTGGTGGTGATGATGGTGGTGGTGGTGGTGATGATGGTGATGATGATGGTGGTGGTGATGGTAATGATGATAGTGGTGATGATGATGGTGGTGATGATGATGATGGTGATGGTGGTGCTGATTTGGCATTTGGCCTAAAGACTGACCCAGAAGGTGGCCACGTGTGTCTGACTGTAGATAGTCCAGTGGCTTTAATTTAGCGAGCACTGGCATGAATATTCCTTCCGATTATACATTTTAGACATGCCTCCAGTGGCATTTTTTTGGAACTTCATTGGTATTATACTAGGAGCAGATGATTCAAAGTAAATATTCCCAGTCCAGAGAGTGAGATGGACACTGAAGGGGGACAGTTCCTCAAGAGGTGAAGTGACTTTTGATCCACTGCGTGACTGTGTTGGAAAAGGGAATCCCCAAAGTTCTCTCAGATGGTGGCCCATGAGTCACCATGTAGACAATGGTGGGGCAGGTGCTTTGTGGCCAAGTGCGGAGACTTGGAGAAGGATTGGAGAAGAGGTTGATGTGGTAGGATGTGGAAGGGATGGGAGCCAGGGGCTTAAGATACAGGGGCACGTGAGCAGGGACTAGATTGAAATTGAAAAGAAGGTAGGTCTTAATCCTGCCGCCAGGAAGATGAGATTTGTGAGTTGTGCTTTAGAAACATCCCTCTGTTGGGGCTCAGCTGTACCTCCTTCATCTCCAGGTTGTGTTGGCCTCCCTGTGCATTGCATTGAGAGGATATTCAAACTGAAGGGGAGAAGCACGGATTTTGAAGGATGAAAAAGGAACAACGTGAGTTATTCCATGTCTTAGAGATAGTGTGATATGACAGAGAGAGTGTAAACTCTGGTATCACATAGTCCTGGGTTGGAGTCCTTCGTGGAATCTGGCTCTGTCTCTTGTGTGGTGACCTTCGGCACCTTCTTTTCTCTGAGCCTCAGTTTCCTCTCCTTTCTACTTTCGCTGCCAGTACTCCCTGCAGAGTATGGTGGAGGTTAAATTGGGATCTTATAGGCCAAGTGTGTGGCACCTGAGAGGCCCTGAATAAAAGTCAGTTATTCTACACTGAACCCTGTCCACATGTGGGATTCTCGGCAAGGGCTTATTGGTGCTTGTGAAACCGGATTAATCAGAGGTGGGAAGAGAGAGCTGGCCTTTGGAAGGGCTTGGATTTCATAGGAGTAAACACATTGTCAATATCAAGAGGAGCTGAGTCCCTGGGAGGAAGGGGTGAGACATGGTGGCTCTTGGGAGGCTGTGATAACTCTTACTGGCAGATATAACCATGAAGACCCCATTGCTCTCCAGTTGTTTAAAATATCAAGAAAAGCAGGTAAAGTCTTCTCAGCTCTGGATGGCTTAAAAATAGCCACTGAACAGAGTGGCCAAGCCGTTTTCCCCATGACCTGGCACCTGAAGTCCCACTTCCTACCCACTCCTGCTCTGCCGTCTCTGCCCAGTAATGACTCCTCATGTATCTTCATCCCAGTCACTCCGGCTAGGAACCTTGATATTTATTCCATGCATATTTGTTTGCATTTACATTGCATGCCAGTGGCATTCTAGGGGCTGGACAACAGTAGCAAACATGACAGAGAAAAATCCCTATCCTCATGGACCTTACATTCCAGTGGGGCAACAGATAGCAAACAAACATGAAATGGATGGTGTATGAGATGACAAATAGTCCTTATGGAAGAAAAATCATCTGGAGAGGAGGCTGGGGCATGCTGGGGAGGGTGTGCATTGTTAAATGGGGTGTTCAAGGAAGCTCTCCCTGAGAACGTGACACTAAGCAAAGACCCGAAGGAGCTGAGGGAGTGAGCACATGGCAGTTTGGGGAGAAACGATTCCTAGGCACAGGGCCTGCCCCATGCAGAGACCCTGATAGCTGCATGCATGGTACATTAAAGGTACCTCAAGGAAGTCAGTGTGGCTGGAGTGGAGTGAGTGACAAGAAAGTTGGTGCAGGAAAAGGTTGATGGAGTGGGGATGAGGGCTTGACCTTGCTGGGCATTTTGCAGACTTTAGCTTTTGCTTTGAATGACAAAAGCAGCTCTTGGAGGGTTGTGAGCGGAAGAATGATATGAGCTTGGCTTACCTTTTTTTTTTTCCTAACTGGTTTGTTAGTTTATGCTCGCACTGCTATAAATAACTACTTGAGACTGGATAATTTATAAAGAAAAGAGGTTTAATCAGCACACGGTTCTGCAGGCTGTACAAGCTTCTGCTTCTGGGGAGGCCTCAGGAAACTTACAATCATGGTAGAAGGCGAAGGGGAAGCAGGTACATCTTACATAGTGGAGCAGGAGAAAGACAGAGAGGAGGGAGGTGCCACACACTTTTAAACAAGCAGATCTCGGGAGAGCTTATCACGAGACAGCACTAGGGGGATGGTGCTACACCTTTAGAAACACCTTCATGATTCAGTCACCTCCCACCAGGCCCCTCCTCCAACACTGGGAATTACAGTTCTACCTGAGATTTGGGTGGGGACACAGATCCAAACCATATCAAGCAGTATTTGCTGTCTGCAAATGCTTAATGCTGGTGAGAGTGGAAGCAGCAGCAGTGGTGGGGACAGCTGAACTCTGAAATTATGGATTTCTTCTCCCTCCCTCAACTCATCCAAACCATGGCTAAGCTGGGTCAGTTCTACCTTGGCTGTTGTAGGGAGATTGGGAGGACTTTGGAGATACTATACATCACGTCTGTTTGTCTGTCAGCTCCTTTAGAACAGGAATGTGTCTTCTTTCTTAAGTGTCCTTAAAACCTATCCCAGTGCCTGACATAAGTGGTAGGCATTTTAAATGCTTATGATGATTAGCCTGTGATTATCTGATCCCTAAGATCGAATTTGGAGCCATCTTCAGTGCTCCCAGGATCCCCTTGTGCTTAACCTTTTCGAAACATCTGTCACTCTGATCTTTCATTGTCTGTCTGTTCCCTCTGCTGGTCCATGAGCTTCATGAGTTTTTTGCTCTTTGTGTTTTTTGAGACAGAGTCTTGCTCTGTCACCCAGGCTGGAGTGCAGTGGTGAGATCTCGGCTCACTGCAACCTCTGCCTCACGGGTTCAAAGGATTCTCATACCTCAGCCTCCCAATCAGTTGGGACTACAACTGTGCGACACCATGCACGGCTTATGTTTCTATTTTTATTTACATATATGTATTTTGAGATGGAGTCTCACTCTGTCACCCAGGCTGGAGTGCAGTGGCACCATCTCACCTCACTGTAACCTATGCCTCCTGGGTTCAAGTGATTCTCCTGCCTCAGCCTCCTGAGTAGCTGGGATTACAGGTGCCTGCTACCATGCTCAGCTAATTTTTGTATTTTTAGTAGAGATGGGGTTTGGCCATGTTGGCCAGGCTGGTCTTGAACTCCTGATTTCAAGTGATTCGCCCACTTCGGCCTCTCAAAGTGTTGGGATTACAGGGGTAAGCCGTTGCACCTGGCCTGACACACACTGTTTGTCCACTCTTTTTTTTTTTTTTTTTTAAATTGAGATGGAGTCTCACTGTCACCCAGGCTGGAGTGCAGTGGCGAGATCTCGGCTCACTGCAACCTCTTCCTCCTGGGTTCGAGCGATTCTCCTGCCTCAGCCTCCCGGGTAGCTGGGAGTCCAGGCGCATGCCACCACGCCCGGCTAATTTTTTGTATTTTAAGTAGAGACGAGGTTTCATCATGTTAGCCAGGATGGTCTTGATCTCCTGACCTCATGGTCCGCCCACCTTGACCTCCCAAAGTGCTGGGATTACAGGCGTGAGCCACCGCGCCTGGCCTGTTTTGTCCACTCTTGTAAGTGCAGTACCTGTCTCTAGGCCTGCTACCTGGTAGATGCTCAGGAAGTGCTCTTTTAAATGAATGAATGCACCTGGTCCCTTTTATCACCTGCTGAGAAGGGCACTCTTTCTAGCCAGTATCTCTTCCAATCCCAGCATGTCACTGGGAAGATTAAATTGTTAAAAAAAAAAAAAAACAAACCCTGAGCCTACAAGGTAGCCTCTGGGCTTTTTGAAGGGAAGAGCAAAGTCAGAGAGCTGTTACTGTTTGAATCAGCGGCGCTGAAGGGCTCTTGGGAAGTGGAGTGCTCTCCGAGGCTTGTCTACACGGCAGAGGCATGTGGATAATTGCATCAGGAGAGTGGGGGATGCTTGGCCGCCAGACTGATAGGCTGGGGGTGGGCCAGAGTCCTCCTGAGCTGGGAGATCTGGGACAGTGTTTCCAGAAATTCTGGTTGACTGAGTTTGCCTGTATAGACCAGAGAATGGGCAGCCACAGTCTCATGTGAGGACATTATGCAGCTCTCCCATTTTCAAGCTCAGCTCACATTTATTGATTGTTTTTAACCTCAAGGCCTTTTACAGTGTCTTTTGTTATCCATTTTAAATTATATTTTTGTGATAGCTTTATTGACATATAATTCACATGCCATGCAAATCACCATTTAAATTGCAGAATTCAGTGGTTTTTAATATATTCACAGAGTTGTGCAGCCATCGCTGCAGTCAATTTTAGAACATTTTCATCACCCCCCTTCAAAAAAAACTCCATCCATACCCATTAGCAGTCACTCCCCATTTTCCCAATTCTCCTCCTCCAGCCCTAGATAACCTTTAATCTACTTTCTGCACAATTCCTTTTTTCTCCCAAATGTAAACATAATAAATGCTCATAACAGAAAATTCAGAAAGAACAAGAAAAGATAAAGAGGCAAATAATGATCATCCATAATTATCCAGCCAATGAGAGATAACCACTTTTGTCTATCTATGCTGATATACTCACAGACACATAGTTTTTGTGAACAGTGACATCTTACACATTCTTTTCAACTTGTTCCTTCATTTAATATATAGGGACTCTCCTTCCATGTTGAATAAATACAGATTTACATGATCATTTTTGCTGGCTGTGGATAGATCATAATTTATTTGACTGGTTCTTTTTTAATGGACATTTAGGTTGTTTGTAGTTTTTGCATGTACATACTTGTCCAAATATTTACTTTTGACAAATTCCCAGAGGTGGAATTTCAGGGACAAAGGGTAGGCACATTTTCAAGTGTTGTACATATTAGCAAGCCACCCTCCAGAAAGGTTTACCAATCTGTGTTTCTACGAGCAATTGTGCAGGTATACATTTCTTGCCTGCCCCAGGCATTATCAATTATGTTAATTTTTGCATAACTGATGGACTAAAGATAAATGTTCTTTATTTGCATTTTTAAATTTAATGCTAAAGTTGAACATATTTCCCAGCTACTCAGGTGGCTGATGCAGGAGAATCGCTTGAACCTGGGAACTGGAGGTTGCAGTGAGCCAAGACTGAGCCACTGCACTCCAGCCTGGGCGACAGAGCGAGACTCTGTCTCAAAAAAAAAAAAAAAGGTATAAATATGGATTGTAATAGTTGTTGTAAACTGACCGAAGCCAATTGGTGCAATTTAATTCTATTACTTGGTACTGTGCTTATACATAGACTTGGATTCTAGACCTGACTTTGCCATCAACTGTGACCTCAGGCTGCTCAACCTCTGAGGGCCTCAATTTCCTATTCTTTAAAGTGTTGGAGGTGAAGCAGATGGATATTTGAGGTTGCTTCCGGATCCATCTTTATCATTCCATGTTAAGAATAATAGAAGGCAGCAATGGAGGAAACTGAGGCTTCAGCCTGCTTACTGGCTTGCTCCAAGTCCCGGAATTCACAAATGACAGTGGAGATTTGAACCCAGAACTTGCTATGAACCCAGGACCAAGCCTCTTGCTCTTCCCCTGGCTCCCGTGCCCTTTATGGGAAATGAACCAAGATTTGTCAAGATGATTGTTAATCTCCAGGCCTACTTCAAGGAGTGTGAATCCCCTCCAAGAGGCTGATCCATGGGAGAGAGTTTTGGGAGCACAGGGAAGGAAGGGTATAGATTATTAGATTTCTAAGGACAATGGAATCTTGACAGAGACAGCTTAGGAGGAACCGTAGAGAAGCCCGAGGCAAGTGAGAAGGCAGGAAAGTACACTGTGTAAGAGACAAGCACAGCCCAGGGAGCAGGAGCCAGGAAGCATGGGTGATCCAGGCCTGAGAATTTACTTTTCTGTCAAGGAATTAGAAAGTCAGGCCTCATCTGGAAAGGGCCAGATTAGATTAAATCAGTGTTTCTCTGTAGTCCCAGTTTATATGCTCCTGGACCCTCACCAGGTGCCTATGATGGTCTGGCTCCACAGTCCTCATCAGCTTCATCTCCACACCCCCTTCTTCCCTTTCCTCCCCTTCCTCCACCTGCAGCTGTTGTTGAAGATGTGCCCGTCCCCTCAGGCCTCCACATTGTGGCTCAGGTTGGTCTCTGAAGGCCTGTAAGGTTTGTCTACGTGATGAGCTCCTTATCCTGAGCTGGAGTATTCCCCTCTTCCAGGAGGCCGTTCCTGACCAGCCTGATTCCCGGTAGAATTGACCACCTTCTTGTTTGTGCCCACCCCCTCTACCTTGTACATTTCAATGTCTGTTTTGTTCATACCTCTGTCTCGCCCACTATTTTGTGGCTTTCTGAGAGCAGATATTCTTATATTATGTTTATTTGGAACTCACAGGATTTCTCACATAGTAGGTATTCAGGTGAAGCCTTCTTTGGATGAATTAATGAAACCTTCTGTAATTCACTTCAGCAGACACATATTAAGGAGACTGGGATGGTGTATTAATTAGTAATACAGTGATAATAGCTACAATAACAAATAGTCCCCACGATGTTTATTGGCTCAAACACAAGAAATGTTTTTCCTTCTTCGTGTAAAAGCCCAAAACGTGTATTTCTAGTTTGGTGGGAGGCTCTCATCCATGTGGTGGCTCATAGATGTAGGCCTCTGCTACGTTCTGTGGCCCTGCTGCCCCCTGGAGCTTTGCTGCTGTCAGCTTCCACTGGCAGAAGAGGGAAGGAGCCTGGAGAAAGCACACCCACATCTTAAAAACCTTGGCCTGAAAAATGACATGCAACATTTCTATCTCATTCCTTGGCCACAACTCTGACACATGGTCACACCCAGCTGCAAGGGAGTCTGGGAAATGTAGTCTAGCCATGCACCCAGGAGGAAGAGAAAAGAGAGTTTTGGTGAACTAGCAGTGCTGCCACAGGTGGTGAATGGGGCTCAACATCTTGTCCTCTGAGGCTTGGTTGAAGGGATGGGGAGTGTTTGGCTTGGAGAAGCAAAACTCCTGATAAAGTGATATTTGTGACCAGGGCTATAATTTGCCAACCCCTAGTCTGGAGACATCCAAAGTCCCTCCCAACTCTAGACACTGTGATTTTTTTTTTTATTATGCACCCAGTGTATGCAGAACACTAAGACTGTTGCTGGTAGGAGGGGAGGAGAGAGGCAGAGGACAAGCAAGCTTGAAGTAATTTGCCCAAGGTCACACAGCTAGTAAGGGATGGAGCTGAGATTCGGGTCCAACAAGCTGGTGACAGAGCCTGCCTGCTTAGTGGCTACACTGTATGTTCCTCATTTGAGCCCGATACCCATTCTACCAAGTAGGTATTATTATTGCCAATGAAGGAAGACTCATAATTTTGTGTTAAGAGGAATGAATGAAGTAACTTTTTTTTTTTTTTTTGAGTTGGAGTTTTGCTCTTTTTGCCCAGGCTGGGGTGCAATGGCGTGATCTTGGCTCGCTGCAACCTCTGCCTCCCGAGTTCAAGCGATTCTCCTGCCTCAGCCTCCCAAGTAGTGGGATTACAGGTGCACGCCACTATGCCTGGCTAATTTTTGTATTTTTAGTAGAGATGGGGTTTCTCCATGTTGGCCAGGCTGATCTCGATCTCCTGACCTCAAGTGATCCGTCTGCCTCGGCCTCCCACAGTGCTGGGATTACAGGTGTGAGCCACCGCACCCGGCCTCAGTACTTCATTTATATTTATGGCTGAATAATTGCATCGTATGGCTCTACCACACTTGGTTTATCCATTCCATTCCTTGGCTGATAGATTTTGGGTTGTTTCCACCTCCTGGCCATCATGAATAGTGCTGCTATGAACGTTCATTTACAAGTATTTATTTGAATGTACATTTTCACTTCTTCTAGGTATATGGCTAGGAGTGGAGGTGCTGGGTCATCTGATAACCCATGTTTTGACTTCTCCAAAGCAGCTGAACCATTTTGCACTCCCACCAGCAATGTATGAGGGTTCCAGTTTCTCTACATCCTCGCTGAGACTTGCTATTGCTATTTTGTGTGTGTGTGTGTGTGTGTGTGTATTTCATTATGGCCAACCTAGTGGGTGTGAGGTTTTATCTTACTGTGGTTTTGATTTGCATTTCCCTAATGACTAATGCCTTTGAGCATCTTCTCACCTGCTTTTTGGCCACATAAAGGGATTTTTAGTAGGTGTAGGCAGGTTGGCTGGGCGTGGTGGCTCACACCTGTAATCTCAGCACTTTGCGGAGTAGAGATGGGAGGATTGCTTGAGACCAGGAGTTCGAGACCAGCCTGCTAAACATAGCAAGACCCCCATCTCTATTCAAAAAAAAAAAAGAAGAAGGTGGTGCAGGCAGGTATAGGGAAGCTCCAGGGATAGCAAAGCCCCGAGGCTCCTGTGTGTGCCTAGTTTTGAGGAGCAAGGAGGAAGAGTTATTGGAAACTTGAGACAGCGAGGACTGTGCGAAGGAGCCCTGGCCAGAGCTGAAACTTGGATTGAGGCCAGCAGCCGTTTCACAGTGACCCCTAGAGAGGGAGCCCCAGGGAAGAGATCAGATGCCTCAGCCTCCCTCTCCCTCCCTCCTGTCTTCTGCTGGGGCTCCCTGTTGCTAAAACCATCCTGTAGCAGAGGAGGAGCAAGCCCTTGCACTAGTCCCTGAGGTCAATTTGGGATGCAGAGTAGGACGGAAAAGGGAGGACCAGTGGAGAGGGACTGGCACAGTGGCAGTGCAGCTTCCTTTTCCCGTAGTTCTTTGGGTTCGTCCTTCCTATGTTGGCATCTCCCCAAGACTGGTAGTGAGATCAGCTGCAGCCATTTTTAGCTTCACATCTTTCTTATAACATCCAAAAGAAGGGAGAAAACACCATTTCAAAAACTTCTGGGCAAAAGAGAAAGAGCTTTCTCAGAAACCTCCAGCTTCATGTCTTACTGACCCTAATTGGGTTACATCTTCCTTCTAAACTTGTTAGTGGCAGATGATGGGGATGGTTTTAAGCCAGTGAGGCCCACACCTGGGACTGTAGGCACATATACTTCATGGGAAGGGAGATCCCAGTTGAAATCAGGAATGAGGAGCGATGCTGGGCAGAAAACCCATAGTGCCGTGTCCTTGGGGAGTCCTTGGACCATCTGTTTGACTAAAGCCTGGGTTTTTTTCTGCTCCACCACACACCGGCTGGGGTGAGACAATGTGTGCGGGACCCAGGCCTCCAGGAAGGGTCCTTGCCCTGGCTGCAGGGCCTGATGTGCCATGTTTGGTTCAGGCCTGCTGGACAGCACCATTTCCAGCTTCTGCCTTTTCCCAGGGCTCTTAGGGAGGGTCTCCTAAGCCTCTCATTCCTTCTGTGGCCCATGTCACTGAAGGGATGAACTGAAGCCCCTTCCACAGCAGTGATTCCAGGGAGTGAGACTTCACTCCATCAGAGCCACAAGGGCAGAGTTCATCTAGGAGTTTAGGGAAGGAGATCTTTTTGTAGATTTTGCCACAAAAGAAAGAATAATTAAAAAAAAAAAACTCCTATGTTTTTGTGGTACCTATTGTATGATTCTATCCAAATAGGCAAAGCTATATAAACAAAGGTTATATTGTTATTTTTGCCGGGGGTTGTATAGAGGGTGGAATGGGGAGTGACTGCTTATGGGTTCGGGGTTTCATTTTGAGGTGATGAAGATGGATTGTGGTGATAGTTGCACAGTTCTGTGAATTATGCTAAAAACCATTGAATTGTATACTTTATTTTATTTATTTATTTATTTATTTTGAGACAGAGGTCACCCAGACTGGAGTGCAGTGGTGCTATCTCGGCTCACTGCAACCTCCACCTCCTGAGTTCAAGTGTTCCTCCTGCCTCAGCCTCCCAAGTAGCTGGGATTACAGGCTCGCGCCACCATGCCTGGCTAATTTTTGTATTTTTAGTAGAGACGAGGTTTCACCATGTTGGTCAGGCTGGTCTTGAACTCCTGACCTCATGATCCGCCCGCCTGGGCCTCCCAAAGTGCTGGGATTACAGGCGTGAGCCACTGTGCCGGGCCTGAATTGTATACTTTAAATTGTGATTAATTGTATGTGAATTATAAGTCAAGAAAGCTGTTGGAAAAAAAACATTAAAGAAAGACTTGCACTCCTATTCTCTTTGTTTTATTTAAGGCTGAAGTTGATTGCTACCTTATTCTCTAATAAAAATTATGGTTTACACCATCTCCTTTCCTCTCCTCTCTCTTCTGTCCTTGTGGTCTTGGGGCAAGTTCTCCTCCCCTCCCTTGGTCTGTGGGTCTTGTGGAGCTGACCGGCTCCCCGTGTCCATCTGGACACATAAGCAATACCCAGCTAGTCCAGTGAGTGTTCCAGCCCCTGGCCACAGAAATTAGTTCAAGGATGGATGAACAGTCAGAGTCAATCCTGAGACTTTTATTAGAACCACCAGCACAGCGAGGCTTTCCTGCAGGGATTGCTCAATTGTGTCTGGATGTAAGCCTGAAGGCCAGTGGCCCCTTTGGTGAAAGCCTGCCTGAAAATGCCATCCTTCCCCTGAATAGAAATGCAGAGCCAACAGATGAAGACTAACCTCTCCCTGACCACATCCTCTGAGCCCTTGAATCTAGCCAGGACTGAATCTCCATCCTTCCTGGACTTGTCAGTTTTGTCAGTCCATACATTTCCCTCTCCTTTTTTTTTTTTTTCTGAAGCCAGGACTTGTGGGGTTTTCTGTCTCATGAAGCATGTCTAGGTATGGGTTCTGCAAAGTCGGACCCTCCAGCCTGACCCCTTTTCACAACAATCTCTGGACCGTGAGAAGGGACTGCTCTTTCCGCCTGTATCACTTGTGTCAGAGCGAGCCAAGAAAACTGCTTCCACAGAGGAAATGGGCTGACAATGGAATGTCCCGACCCAGCACATGAAGTCCTTTGGAAGGGCCCCTGGAAGGGCATCTGGGAACAGCCCAGCATCCTTTCCATGGGCCCACAGGGAATAGCCCTGCTGCTGCAGCACACATTCCATTGCATTTCTGTATGTGTGTATGTGTGCATGCAGTTGTACGTGGGTTGTATATCTGTGTGTTTGTATGTGTGCAGTTGTACGTGGGTTGCACTTCCGTGTATGTGTGTAGTTGTACATGAGTTGCACTTGCATGTATGTGTGCATGCAGTTGTACATGGGTTGCACTTCTGCGTGTCCATATGCGTGTATGCAGATGTACACAGATGTGTGTACTGGGAGCTATGGCCTTTATTTCTTCCATTTGGCTATGTATTATCCCACTTGGGTCATAGTCATTCAAGATTTGATGTGTTTATTACAGAAGAGGGAAGGTTGCCCCGTCAGCTCAGGCTGCCATGATACCAGAATGGGAAGTCTGATGCTCTTTCCCTCAGTAGTTGTTGGATGTGGGCATTATGATTTCAGTTTTACCACTGTGGCATCAGAGACTCCGAGGAGCCAATGGACTTTGCATTAGGTGGTAGCCTAACCAGGTATCTGAGCCAAGTCTCCTGCCCCTTTTGGGGCACTAATGCATTCTGCCTCAGACTAATTCCTTGTAGTTATCTGTCATTCAGGGGAAATAGGGTTCGGAAAGGTGGGAAGCCTTGATTGATTTCTAAGGGAAATGTAGTTTACAGCAGCCCCCAGATGATGACGGTCAGGGTAACCTATTTTGGAGATAGTTGCAAAGCAAGTGACTTGCAGGACATCCACGGCTCTGATTAGATGTTGTTGACTGGTCGGCAGCTGGGAACTGACTCTGATGGGAAATGACCGTGTGTGCCCAGAAAGTCTTGGCATGAGGGTGTTTGTTTAGGCATTCATTAATTAATTCATACAACAAACATTTACTGGGCCAGGCAGTGTGCTAGCTGCAGCGTCTTGTTTCCCTGAAGGTTTCTCTGGAGAGGAGGAAGAGACGGAGTGTGGGGTTGCTTTGCCTACAGTGCTGTTTTGCCTGCTTGGGGATTTTTCAAGGGCCTTCCATTCTAATGGGCACCCTGAAATCAGCGGCTTGTCCTCCGGAGTTGGCGACACTAGTGGGGCGGGGAGTGGCGTCGGGCCTGTGGTGAGTCAGCTGCATCCAGGCTTAGCATCCTGTCCAGGTGTGGCCCACTGTGCCTGGGAGACAAACAGCTGTTGAAATAGAAAATATTTAAAACATCATTAAAAGGAGAGTCTAGACTCTGGGGAAACTTCATTTTGAAAAGGAGTCTTGTGGAAATTGGCTGATCCTTCTAAGTTTACAGGCAGTAAAATTTCTAAGAAATGGAGATGGATTTTCAGAAAGATGTTTGAGGACTGGAACAGTGGTGTTCCCTGGTCACAGGACTTTGTCAGGGTTGGCTGAAATGTAATTTGTTGTAGGACTTCCAGTGGAAGGGCCAGTTTTAGGTCGCATGAATATTTTCCTGTAGTTTTTTTTTGTTGTTGTTTTTTGAGACGGAGTTTCACTCTTGTTGCCCAGGCTGGAGTGTGATCTTGGCTCACTGCAACCTCCGCCTCCCGGGTTCAAGCGATTCTCCGCCTAAGCCTCCCAAGTAGCTGGGATTACAGGTACCCGCCACCATGCCCAGCTAATTTTTGTATTTTTCGTAGAAATGGGGTTTCACCATGTTGGCCAGGCTGGTCTTGAACTCCTGACCTCAGGTGATCCACCAGCCTCGGCCTCCCAAAGTGCTGGGATTACAGACGTGAGCCACCACACCCGGCTGTTTTATTTTGGTTTTTTTAAGAGACAGGGTCTTGCTGTCTTGCTGTGTTGCCCAGGCTGGAGTGCAGTGGCATAGTCATAGGTCATTGCAGCCTCAATCTCCAGGGCTCAAGTGATCCTCCTGCTTCAACCTCCAGAGTAGCTGGGACTATAGGTGTACACCATCATACCGCACTAGTTTTTAAATTTTTTTAGAGATGAGGTCTCACTATATTGCCTAGGCTGGTCTTGAACTCCTGGCCTCAAGCTATCCTTCTGCCTCAGCCTGAATTTCCCTATAGTTTAAAAGGCATCCCCAGTTTCCCATTTTGACAATGCATATAGAAATCTTCCTGATGCTTCCCTTATTTGTTTTTATCTAATTCTGTTAATGTATTCATCAAAAGATAATTTATTGAGCACCTGCTGTGCACTAGGCATTTTAAGAGTTATAGAAGTGTGCCGGGCACGGTGGTCCACACCTGTAATCCCAGCACTTTGGGAGGCCAAGGTGGGGGGATCGCCTGAGGTCAGGAGTTCGTGACCAGCCTGACCAATATGGTGAAACCCTGTCTCTACTAAAAATACAAAAATTAGCTGGGTTGTGGTGGCACGTGCCCATAATTCTGGCTACTCAGGAGGCTGAGGCAGGAAAATTGCTTGAACCCAGGAGGCGGAGGTTGTAGTGAACCAAGATCTTGCCACTGCACTCCTGCCTGGGTGACAGAGGAAGACCCTGTCTCAAAAAAAAAAAAAAAAAAAAAAAAAGAGTTATAGGAGTGAATAAACAGTATTCTCACCCTCATAAATAAGACATTCTGATGTATATCAAGAAAGAAAAAAATCTCATTGTTAAATAGATCATGTACTTTGGCTGATACATTTGCAATATTTTGAGGCTAGAGGGCCAAATAATTGGCCAAGAGAAGCATCAGTTATGTGTGTATTTCTGGATGGAAATCACAAGGCCTGATTCACAGCAGGCACCTGAGTTTAATATTATTATGCCAGTTTTACAGATGGGAAAACTGAGGTTCAGAGAAGTAAGGTGGTTTGCCCCAAGGCTGGAAGAGGGGAGAGCCAGGACTCTCAAACTCCTGCCCCTTAATTCTAAAACCCTGGCTTTTTCCTTCTGCTTCTCAGCACCTTTCAGGTCAAGAACTTTCTAAATGCAAATCTGCCTATTTGTATGGGTGGTAACAAGGTTTAGATGGAAGCACAGACTTAATGGCTTGAAACAACACACATTTATTATCTTAAAATTCTGGAAGTATCGTCACTGTGCCTTGGACATGGCAGATGGGTCAGCAAACATTCGTCCAATGAAAGGTCTTTGAACTTACTGTTCTGTCCATTCAGAATTCCCTCTTCCTGCCTTTCTGTCTGGTGTCCTCCTGTTCATCCTTAAAACCAGAAGCTGCTACTACTTCCCCCATGAAGCCACTCACTGTCCAGTCGTCTGCATTATTTTCTCTACTTTATAGCGACTTCTGTTCTTGCAGGTACCAGCAATCATTGATTCACCTGTCTGCCTTACAGCAGAGGAAAATGCCCCACTTGGGTGGGCTCCTATTAGGCAACTGTTGGAGTGTTACATAAATGAATGAATGAATGAATGAATGAATGAATGAATCTGGCAAAATAGAAGATGCAGTCAAATATATATTTCATATTTTTACAACATAATCGACACTCATTAGATGTTATCTGTGGACTGACAAGTGAGGAACTGATCTCCTTTTTTTTAATTAAAAATGCAGATATATAGGGATTCCATGAGATTTCAGAGCCATAGATAGATAGATGGTAGTGGGCTGCTGTGTGGGGTGAAACTTTATGCAGGCACAGATATGCTTTGCTGGATTTTTGGGGAGGTCTGAAGGAGATGATTCAGGCTCCTCATTTTTCAAACTTACAGTCTTGTAAGGCCTGATCTGGGCTTTATCTTGATGAGATTTGAACATTTCTTAGATATACTTGATTTCCTTTGATTCTGAGATGTCTTTGATTTCAAGATGCATTATTGATATCATAGCAGTGTTGGGAGAGAAAAAAGTTTTGCCACGTTATATTTTATTGATAGGAGACACGTCCTGTTTCAGAAATGCTAAAATGTGAAAATATGGTCATCATAAAATGGAGGAAATAAGGTAATTACAAAGAGTGTGGTCAAGTGGGGTTGATGTTAATTGGACCTACTCCTAAGTGTTAGGAATGAGCTTGAGCGAGGCTGGTCTTGTTAGTGTGTTAAAGATCTTTTTTTAGTTCTAAAACTAGAAGGGAAATACATGCAGCTGAGACCTCTCCTGAGGCTGGCCCTGCTCTGAAAGGCTGGTGAGATTTAAAGCAAAGATAAGTCTTTGTATTCAGACAGATCTAGGTTCCATTTATTAGCTGTAAAAACTCTGGCAAGATACTCATCCTGTATTTGCCTCAGTTTCCTTCTCTGTGAAATCAAACAGCAATACCTGTCACCTAGGTTTGTTATGAAGGTTAAAGAAGTTATTGCTTGTTTAGTTAGTGTCAGATACACATAATAACTGTGCAATATATGCTAGCTTTGTTATTTTTAAAAATTGTGGCCAGGCACGGTGGCTAATGCCTATAATCCTCACACTTTGGGAGGCCAAGGTGGCTGGATCACCTAAGGTCAGGAGTTCGAGACCAGCCTGGCCAACATGTGAAACCTCATCTCTATTAAAAATACAAAAATTAGCTGGGTATGGTGGCATGTGCCTGTAATCCCAGCTACTCAGGAGGCTGAGGCAGGAGAATCACTTGAACCCAGGACATGGAGTTTGCAGTGAGCCAGGATCGTACCACTGCACTCTAGCCTGGGTGACAAAGCAAGACTCCATTTAAAAAAAAAAAAAAAAAGAAATTGTTATTTATTCTGCTAAACTCGTATTAGGTCATTCTTGCATTGTTATAAAGAAATATTGGAGACTGGGTAATTTATAAAGAAAAGAGGTTTAATTGGCTCGTGGCTCTGCAGGCTGTACAGGAAGCATGATGCTGGCATCTGCTCGGCTTCTGGGGGGCCTCAAAAAACTTACAATCATGGTAGAAGGTGAAGGGGGCCACGTCACATGGCCCAAGCAGGAGCAAGAGAGAGAGCAAGGCACCACACAGTTTTAAACGACACATCTCACGGAAAGTCACTCACTCACTATGGCAAGGACAGCAACAAGGGGATGTTGCTAATCATTAATGAGAAATCTACCTCCCTGATCCAGTTACCTCCCACCAGGCCCCACCTCCAATACTGGGGATTATAATTCTGTATGAAATTTGCACCGGGACACAGATCCAAACTCTATCAGACCTGTTGTTATTTATTCTATTAAAATTGTTATTTATTCTGTAAGGGCTGTTGTTTCCTCTGTAAAGTGGGATGACATTCCTAGCTGTACCTCTCACTGCTCTGGGCTGGGTGAAGACTCAGCATGATTGAAAGGGGCGATGTGGCCAATACTTATACAGGGCCTGCGTGGTACCTGGTGAGCACTGGGCAATGGGGGCTTCCTGCGCGGGAGTAAACCCCTTTCCATGCAGACCCCTTTCCATCCTGGTTCCCTTTTCTTTGGACAGGGTGGAGGCTGGGACACTGGGGTGCTGCTCCTAGAAGGTGACTTCCAGGCCTTGGTTGTATTCTCTCTGTCACTGGGACAGTAGTCAGTGGACACCAACAGGATTCCCAGCCACATGAAACGTGCCTATGGTGCTGGCGTTGCTGGGAAGCTGCTGAGTCAGGCCCCTGGGCTGCAGATGTCATTTCTAGGTTTGGGCTATCATAATACTGGCAGTTGTTCATTGTACACCTGCTTTATGCTGGCATTTCTTACTCTTATACAACTTCCTTTTTTTCCTCCTAACAACACTCTGTTAAAAGTATCATCATCCCCGTCTTAGGGTGGTTTCCTCAAGAAGCCAACACTGAGAAAATATTGGAGCATGCATAGTTTCTTTGGGAGGTGATCCAAAGAAACACAGGTGTAGGAATGAGGAAGGGAGAGAGAGAAGAGAAGGAGCCAACGAAGAACATGTTATCAGGCAGGCAACTGGGGTTTCATTCCTCTGGGGACCTCTCAGGTTGTCAGAACCAAGGGGCAAGGAGCTGGGATATTGTTTCCTGATTTCCACTCATCCTTGTCTGAAGGCCACAGCTAGAAGCATTCATTTCCTGGCATTCCCAGCCTGCGTCTTGGTGGCTGAGAGCAAGCTCTTGGGGCGGAGTGGCAGGTGTTGCTTTCGGTAAGATGCACCTGGCCTGTAATGACCTGTGAGAGTCAAGGCATTGTGTGTGGGCATCATCATAGTCTGCAGAAATCTCAATTTTTCAGAAGACACAGGGCTGGGCTCAGTGGCTCATGCCTGTAATCCCAGCAATTTGGGGGCCCAAGGCAGGTGGATCAGCTGAGGTCAGGAGTTCGAGACCAGCCTGGCCAACATGGTGAAACCCCGTCTCTACTAAAAATACAAAAATTAGCTGGGCATGGTGGCACGTGCCTGTAATCCCAGCTACTTGTGAGGCTGAGGCAGGAGAATCGCTTGAACCTGGGAGACGGAGGTTGCAGTGAGCAGAGATTACGTCACTGCACTCCAGCCTGGGCTACAGAGCAAGACTGTCTCAGAAAACAGAAAAAGAAGATAACACAGGTTCCCAGAAGTGATTTTTCATCACTCAAGATCAGCCAGAAATTAGGTGGGAAAGCCTGTGTTGGAATGTGTCTTTCTGTCCCAAGGGCTCTCCTCTTTGCTGTGCTTGGGAAATTCCCCTAGTCCTGGGCTGCAGCATGAGGGAGCAGCTGCCCAGATGGCTCTGCACTCAGCATACTCGCTGAGAGTGAACTCAAGATTGTTTGAAATGACCTTGAAGATATGATCACACAATGGGCAGCACAACAGACCCTAGGCTCCCTTGGATTTCACATTCCACACTTGCGCTTCTTCCCAGGGGAACCCTGAAGAAAATGTGTAATTTGTGGTGGCCCAGACTGGGTTGAGCCTGCTCCTGCTGGCATGAGGAGTGGATTGCATGGCTAGTGAGTGAGCCTAGCCTGCCTCCAAGTATAGAATAAACTTGAGAACTCTCAAGTTTATTTCATCGTTCTCTTCTTGGGATCCCAAGGCTGTTTCTCTGGCATTCACTTACTTTAAGAGTCACAAAATTCTTAGGATGTAACTTTTTAAAATGCTGAGGATTTATTAATCACTTATAGTAGGTAGGTCCTATGGTACCTGTACGTGCCCTTTTTCTTGTTGTCGGTGAGTTTTTGATGAAGGTCTTATTCCTTAAGCAGAGACCATGTCTATTTTGCTAACCGATACTTCCTTGATATTTAGCTTAATATTTTTTTTCAGGCCGGGCGCGGTGGCTCACGCTTGTAATCCCAGCACTTTGGGAGGCCGAGGCGGGCGGATCACGAGGTCAGGAGATCGAGACCACGGTGAAACCCCGTCTCTACTAAAAAAATACAAAAAATTAGCCAGGCGTGGTGGCGGGTGCCTGTAGTTCCAGCTACTCGGGAGGCTGAGGCAGGAGAATGGCGTGAACCTGGGAGGCGGAGCTTGCAGTGAGCCGAGATTGTGCCACTGCACTCCAGCCTGGGCGACAGAGCAAGATTCCGTCTCAAAAAATAAAAAATAAAAAAAAATTTTTTTTCAGTATATTAGTGGATGAATAGATGCATTTTCCCAGCAGATAATTCTCACTGTGGGAAGCTGTAGCCAATGGAAAACAGCATGCAGTAGGCACTTAAGAGATGTTTGGAAGGCAGGTCCTATGACATTGTGTTCACACCCAGATGATATCACTGACAACCGTTCATCCTGTCTGTTTCTATACCTGTCCCTGCCCCACCAGACTGTGAGCTCTCTATGGGCAATGACCTTGTGTTACTCAACTCACCCTCCTCACTGTCAGGCCCAGGGCCTGCAATATACTCAGAGTAGGCTATAAGACATGCAGTCACAGTTGTCATGAATGTATAATCCAGCAAGACAGTGGTTCTGGTCTTTTGGGTTGTGAGTCCTTCACAGTGACCTCTTCTTTGGAGAAGAAAGACCCAAACCATCTTTGATTGTTATCATTTGAATCAACAAATGAGGCAGGCGGTTGGGGGCAGAGCCAAAGCTAAGGTCCAGCAGCCTTGGCATTGTCAGGGAGAATACCTCAGCCCTTCTTGGCTTTCTTCTTGGGGTGGGCTTCTGCAAGGTCTCCTCTGTATCTCTCTGAACTGTAGCCTATTGGATAATCCTGGGAAGACAGAGTTAGCAGAAGGGCCCATCTCAAACACATGCATGCTGGCCAGGGAGAAGAGGGATTAGGAAAAACAGCAGGAGTCCAAAGTTACCTGGCCTGAGGTTACAGATGCCTAACTCAGGGCTGATCAGGGTTGGTAGGGAGGCAGGACTTGTTGCTTGCCAGCAGATATGGAAACGGAAAGATCTAGTGATTAGTACAAAATCCCCATGACCAATTCAGATGGTCTCAGCAGTTACATTCAAGAAACACCACAGGAGAGGAGTTGTTTTTTTTTTTTGAGACGCAGTCTCACTCTGTCACCCAGGCTGGAGTGCAGTGGTGCAATCTCGGCTCACTACAACCTCCGCCTCCTGGGTTCAAGCTATTTTCCTGCCCCAGCCTCCCGAGTAGCTGGGACTACAGGCGCCTGCCACCATGCCTGGCTAATTTTTGTACTTTTAGTAGAGATGGGGTTTCACCATGTTGATCAGGCTGGTCTCAAACGCCTGACCTCAGGTGATCCACCCGCCTTGGCCTCCCAAAGTGCTGGGATTACAAGCATGAGCCACCACATCCAGCCAGGAGAGGAGATTTACTTACCTTTATGAACAATCAGGAAATGATACCAAATGGGATGTTTGGTCATGATCCATAGTGCCTTGCTTAGCACAGCAGATAAAGTTCTGAGCTTTGAAATCAAGCTCTTTCAAGTTTGAGTTCTGAATCCGCCACCACTACCCAGCTGTATGACTTGGGAAATGTTATATAACTTCGGTGAGCCTCAGTTTCCTTATCTAAAATTCAGACAATCACAATTCCTTGCAAAGTTCCTTGTAGGATGTAATGAATGTGCCTAGGATGGGGTCTGATATGTAAAAGCGTTCTTCAGAGAAACAGAATTTATAGGATATATGTAAGGGGATATTTATTATAGGGAATTGGCTCATCCTTATAATAAGTGGAATTGATTATGGAGGCTGATCTGCCATCTGGAAGCTGGACAACCAGGAAAGCCAGTGGTGTAATTCAGTCCTAGCCCAAAGGTCTAAAAACCAGGGAACTGATGGTGTAAATCCCAGTCTGTGTTTGAAGTTCTGAGAACCAGGAGCGCCAATGTCCAAAGAAGAAGATGCATGTCCCAGCTCAAGCAGGGAGCAAACTCACCCTTCCTGCTACTTTCTGTTCTATTAATATTAGGCCTTCAATGGATTGGATGATGCCCACTCACGCTGGGAAGGGTACTCTTCCTTACTCAGTCTCCTGATTCAAATACTAATCTCTTGCAGAGATACCCTCACAGACACAACCAGAAATACTGTTTTACCAGCTATCTGGGCATCCTTTAGCCCAGTCAAGTTGACACATAAAACAACAATAAGGGGTTGCTATGGTTATTAGCAGTGCTGTAAGAGTTCACAAGTGGATAGATCGCTGGGCTGGGAAAGTTTGAGAGAGCTTCCTGGAAGAGGTGGAATTTCAACTGGGACTAGACAAGTTGGGCTTCTGATCGCTGAAGAGGAATAGTATCACAAAAATATATTTGGTCTATTTTCTTTAGGTCCTTGATTTTCTAAGTACAGCTTCCACAGAACAGGAAAGAATTACATCAGTAAAAAGGAAAAGTGCTTGGTGTGATATTATGGGGAAAAAATTGTCCAAGCTGTAGCCAGCTGCAGATGACTCAAGAGTTTATAACATCCTCTATAAAAGGATACAAATTCCAACATTCGTGGAGTCACTTCTGTTGAATAAAAAACACCTATTTGAGGAATGGCAATAAAGAAGGGTTTATGTACCAAATGATTTATGTCCCCGATTCCTGCATGGCATCAGGAATTGCTGTCCTTACTGACAAACTGTAAGTCGTAGAACAGACTTTCAGTGGAAAAGCAGAAACGTGGGTGGTAACAAATCAGATGCTTGATGGTAATGAATTCTGGTTCACTTTAGCAGGCAGGTGCTTTAAATCTTTCTGTCGCTGGTGGCAGCGGGAAATGAGAGGTTGTACAGAAGACCGTGGGGGTTGACAGACGTTGTTCACTCACTCCTTCGACAGATATTTATTGAGTGTCTATGTACAGATGCTGCTGCTCCCCTGCTCATATCTTTGAGTGCTCCCTGGAAGGCAGTGCAGACAGTGCTCATTCACACAGAGGGCTTCCTGCATCTCAGCCTGAGACTATGTCCTGGTTGTGTCTGGGCAGTGAGGGGTGGAAGGTGGCAGGTAAATGCCCCAGATTCCTTTCCCTTCGGCGGGGCAATTCTGAGGTGTGCGTCCACAGTCTATCAGAAGGTCCCCTAGTGGGATTGAGACTGAGGTACCCAAGCGATAACTTTGGACAAGTTCCTCAATGTCTGAGTTTCAGCTTCTTTTAGGATAGGTATGGGGATTAAACGAGGCAGTAATATCACTACCACAACTAGCTCCCATGCATTCATCAGCTACGGGGAGCTAACCATTTTTTGCTTAGTGCTTTAATCATGTTCTCTTATTAATTCTTGCTATGACTGCATGAGGTAGGTACTTTCCTTATGGTTACTAGCTGTGCTGTAAGAGTTCAGAAATGGACAGACTGTTGGGCTGGGAAAATTGGAGAAAGCTTCCTAGAAGAGGTGAAATTTCAGCTCAGACTAGACAAGTTGGGCTTCAGATAGCTTAAGAGGAATAGCATCATAAAAATAAGTTTGGTCTATTTTCTTTTAAGTCCCTAATTTTCTAAGTACAGCTTCCACAGAACAGGAAATCCAATTTTAAAGATGAGAGAACTCGGCCAGGCACAGTAGCTCATGCCCGTAACCCCAGCACTTTGGGAGGCCAAGGCAGGTGGATCACCTGAGGTCAGGAGTTCGAGATCATCCTGGTCAACATGATGAAACCCCGTCCCTACTAAAAATACAAAAAATTAGCTGGGCATGGTGGCACATGCCTGTAATCCCAGCTACTTGGGAGGCTGAGGCAGGAGAATCGCTTGAACCTGGGAGACGGAGGTTGCAGTGAGTAGAGATCGTGCCACTGCACTCCAGCACTCCAGCACTCCAGCCTGGGTGACACAGCGAGACTCTGTCTCAAAAAAAAAAAAAGAAAAAAAATGAACTAAAGTATGAAAGGATAAATAACTCATCAAAGATTCATAATCTGGATTCTAACCCAGATGTGTTTGTTCTAGGGGCCAACTTTTAATAAGTCATACTGTTAGAGTACAGGATCTGGCAAGGACGCCGTCATCATCATCATCATCATCGTCATCATCCGGTGCCCAGTATGTAGTGGGTGACCCATATTGATGGAATTTAAGAATAATGAATGAATGAATGAATGAATGAATATTAGTCCTTTATGATCATGAACTTTCTTTTGTTTTGTTCTTTGCTCTGTCTTTAGGCAGCAAGAGCAGTCCCTGGCACAGGGTAGTTCCCTGCTTCTAAGAAAATTATGGTAATCGAAATGTATTCTTTGTTTCACCCTTAACAAAAACAAACAAACAAACAAAAAACAACAAAAAAAAACGAGTCCCAGAAATGAAATCGCCTTAATATAGGAACAGTATTTATCTTCAGGTATTGGGATAATAATTGATTTTAATTTTATGCCTTAATATTTTTTCTGATGAACCTGGATTACTTTCTTAACTGGAAATAAATAATCTCTGTTTGAATAAAAAATCATTCTCAGAGCATCAGATGGGTCTTCAAGTGCCGTGGGTGAGGTACGGACATAGACGTAGCTGCTAACCTACTTCAGATAAGTTCAGAGTCAAGGCAGCAGAATGTCAACTGACTTTGGTGTCACACCTTACACAGCTCTTTCACACTCCTTCTGTCTGAAGGTTCACGATGGTCTAGTGACGTAGGCCAGGCTGGGATTAGTGGCCTCATTTCATAAACCTGAGGGCTAAAGAGGCTCACTGACAAGAGTGAAGCTCTCCATAGGGGTGGAGTTGGGACTGGAACTTTTGATGTTAGGCCCAGTGGCCTTCCCCCCAACCTGAGCAGCCTCTCATGAAGACCCACTGAAGGAATGGGACAAGAGTGGAGGTAGGTTGGTGCATCACAGACTCATGGGACAGCATCTGCAAGACCCTTTTATGATTTATGCAGGAGAAACCTGGCTTGGAGTTTTTTAGACCACCTAGGTCAGGATCTTAGTTCTGCCACACACTGTCTTGGACACATTATTTCGTATCTTGTGAGTTACGATTTTTTCATATATAAATCTGGCCCAGTGTCTCCCTTGCAGGATTGTTGTATGGGTCCAGTTGGCACCAACGAGGTGGGAATTCTGCAAGAATAGCTGTCAGTGGTCATCATACTTGTGCTGTCTATGTGCATGGCTTTATTGATGCTCGGTGTTCATAAATTAATATTCCCATGTGAATTAGGCAGTTTTTGCTGAGTAGCAAAAACCTCAGGATTTCAGAGGCTTGTTTGACAGCAGATACATATCTTCATGCTCAAGGATCTATGGGTTGGTTGTGGTTTGGCTGATCTAGTTGCATGGCTGGTTCATGCTGTACTTGTGGTTGATTGAGATCTGCTCCACGTCTTTGATCTGAGTTCAGACTAAAAGGCAGCAACAGACAGCGGCTATGGAGACATATTCCTTTTGTGGTGCATCATAAGAGGGCAAGAGGAATAGACTTGGGAACAGCACACTGTCACTTCTAGCTACAGTCCATTGGCTACAGCAAGTCAGTGATCCAGTCCAGAATCCAGTGAGACAGGGAAGTAAATACCATTCACTCTAGTGGGAAGTACTACAAAGTCCCATGACAAAGGGCAGAAATGTGTAGTTCACAGTCATGTTGGAAGTGAAGTGGGAAGACTCATGCAGTCTACCATACTAACTCAGCTGCTCCACTTGGGTGAAGCAAGGAAAGCAAAAGAATAATAAACTGAGGAGCAGGCTGGGAGAGGCATTGACTATGTATGCAAGTAACAGATACTTATTTTTCGTAAGCATGTGCTTAGTAAAGTTGGGTTCTGGAGGTCAATATTATAGGAAGATCATGATCTTTGATTCTGAAGGATAGCATATGCTTATCCTCATGCCAGTACCACACTGTCCTGATTTCTTCAGCCTTGTAGGTTTCAAAGTCAGGAAATAGAAGTCCAACATTGTTCTTCATTTTCAAGATTGTTTTGGCTATCCTGAGTCCGTTGCATTTCCATATGCATTTTAAGATAAGCTTGTCAGTTCCCCATCTAATTTAAATTTGTGGTTCAGTGCTCAGGAAGATTCAATGGCTATTGGCATCTAAGTTTGAAGGAAGTGGTTTGATCATTTGTCCAACAAATATTTATTAATATTGTTGTGCCGGGCATTGTAGAGTTGGTGCTGCAACATACACCAATAAACAAATCCAAACACAATCTTTGTATCCACATGGCTTATAATTGAAGAAAATAAGCAGATATTAATCAATCTTCACATTAAAACATAATTAAAAACAGATAAATTTCATGATCTAATCTGAAGGTGCAGAGTTTCTCTGAGAATATAATATTTAAGGAAGTACAGGAGTTACCTAGGCACTGAAGATAAGAGAGGAAGCTTTCCAGGCAGAGAGAACAGCATGGGCAAAGGACCTGTGGTGGAACAACTGCAGCATGTTCCAGGATCTAAGAAAATATCCTATGGGCCGGGCGCGGAGGCTCACACCTGTAATCCCAGCACTTTGGGAGGTCAAGGTGGGCAGATCACCTGAGGTCAGGAGTTCGAGACCAGCCTGCTCCACATGGCGAAACCCTGTCTCTACTAAAAATGCAAAAAATTAGCTGGGCGTGGTGGCGGGCACCTGTAATCCCAGCAACTTGGGAGGCTGAGGGAGGAGAATCGCTTGAACCCGGGAGGCAGAGGCTGCAGTGAGCCAAGATCACATCACTGACTCCAGCCTGGGCGACGAGTGAAACTGTCTCACACACCAAAAAAAAAAAAAGAAAGAAAAAGAAAATGTCCTATGGCTACAGCATTGTGCCTGGTAGACAGGATGAGGTCAGAGAGGTGAACAAGAGTCAGAACATGTTCAGTGATTTGGATTTTTATTCTAAAGCACTGAGAAGCTATTGAGGGATGTTAAGCTAGTGGTGGAGAGTTGAGGGATGACACAATCAAATTTGTGTTTTCAAAATGGTATTCTTCATATCTCTCAATTGTTAAGTGTCAGTCTTATTTGGATCTGGGTTTTTTTAAAAAAAAAAAACACTTGTTAAAAACACCATTTTTGACATTTATGAGACTATTAGGAATTTGAACATTGTGTGACTATTTGATGATATCAAGGAATTATTGCTATCTTTTTAAGGTATGGTAGTGGTTTTACGGTGATATTTTTTTCCAAAGACCTTATCTTAGAAATCCATGTGGTAATATTTATGACTGAAATGATAAGATGTCTGGAAATTTCCTCAAAATAATAATGCGTCGGCAGGAAGGATGAGGGTTTGGATGGGGTGGGTATGATTATGGGTTAATGTGATTAGACCGGCTGGTGGGTTCCGGGGGTATATGATACACTTCTCTGTTTTTATGTCTGTACACAATTCCCTGTAATAAAAGATTTTAAAAAAACCCACAAAAGATTATTCTGCTTTCAGCATGGGAGACTAGATTTCAGAGGGAGAAATGGTGATGAGGGGAGATCAGTTAGGAGGCAGCTGCAGTGGCCCAGGCAAGAATGATGGAGGCTTGGTCCAGAGCTGGACCAGTGGAGATGGGGAGAGATAAGTGGAGAGATCTTTAGGAAGTAAAGTAGACATGAATTGGGGATGGATTGGATATGGGGGTGAGGGAGATGGTGGAGCCGAGATGTCTCTCGGTTTTTGGCCCTGGATGGGGATGCCACACTGAGCTAGAAATCACTGGATAAAAACCAAGGCGGTCCCTTGGCTCAATTTATTTTTATATCCCCACCTCTGTTTCCCTCTATTCTGCAAATATTGAAGCTGTTCCCTTATGTAACATCTTTTATCCCAGACTTCCTGTGCTCTGTGCACTCAGCAATTAATTAAGCTTTGGTATGCATGAATTAATTAAAATCCTCTCCCAGGTTCAGTGGGGCTGTCCTGAAATATGTATATTCTTCTATATCTGCCTTCTTCCTGGAACTAGTTTCCTTTGCTGGGTGAACACTTTTGCTTTCTCGTGGGCAGACAGCTGCAGGTGTCTGTCTGTCTGTCTGTCTATCTGTTGCATCCATCAGCACACTTTAATTTTATGTTTAGGAGCCTAGGTCTAGAGAAGTTAATGACTTGTAAATTGCTCTCCAACGTAGAGCTAGAAATAGAATGCCGGAAGGATTCCTGAGCACTTACTTGCACAGAGATTCAATGATGGAGGTATCAGCCCCACCATAGGAAGCTGAAATAGTAGTTTCCTTCATATTTCTGGACAGCCACTCTGTGGTGCAAGAACATTCCTAAGGTGCAGCCTCCATATGAAATCCCATGTTGGTCTGAGACAATGTCTTCTGCCCAGTTTCACTGGATGACTCTTGTCCCCTTTTTGTCCTGCCCCCTATCCAGGTCATTTTCTGATGTGACGGCTGAGACATGAGATCTTCAGCCTCCAGGCTCTCCAGTTTTTCGTCAAGAGATTCACTATGGAATCGGTGAGTGATCTGTAGCCCATCCTGTCCAGAAAAACCGGCCCAGGAGATACAGTGGGATTCTTCTTGGGAGTTGAAATGCGAAATTTTATCAAACACAAGCACTGGAATGTGACAGAGACTGTGGGCGCGACTGTTATTGGAGAACAGATCTGTAGCATTTGTACAGGTGTAGACTGTCTACTATGTTTTCTGTCACATTATCCATTGCTTTTACTTATAAGGAAAGTTGTCTGGGTGGTGGTGCCTATAAGAAATCAAGAGTAGCAACAACAGTGACACCATCAACACTATAAGGTGCTATAGGAGTCCACTGTGTTTTAGGTTCTTTAAAAACATTTCAGGCTGGACATGGTGACTCACGTCTGTAATCTTAGCACTTTGGGAGGCTGAGGTGGGTGGATCATTTGACGTCAGGAGCTCGAAACCAGCCTGACCAACATGGTGAAACCTTGTCTCTACTAAAATACAAAAATTAGCTGGGTGTGGTAGCATGTGACTGTAATCTCAGCTACTCGGGAAGCTGAGGCAGGAGAATTGCCTGAACCCAGGAGGCGAAGGTTGCAGTGAGCCAAGATTGTGCCATTGC
This sequence comes from Symphalangus syndactylus, assembly GCF_028878055.3. Classification (NCBI taxonomy): domain Eukaryota; kingdom Metazoa; phylum Chordata; class Mammalia; order Primates; family Hylobatidae; genus Symphalangus; species Symphalangus syndactylus. The sequence continues at coordinate 129,304,843 of NC_072429.2, read as the reverse complement.
ACTCCAGCCTGGGCAACAGAGTGAGACTCCTTCTCAAAAATAAAAATTAAAATTAAAAATTAAAAGTACAATAAAATAAAATTTCATTTACTCCACCCAACAATCCTGCCAAGTAAGAATTTCTGCATTCGGCTGGGTGCAGTGGCTCATGCCTGTAATCCCAGCACTTTGGGAGGCCAAGGCAGGAGGATCACCTCAGGTTAGGAGTTCGAGACCAGCCTGGCCAACATGGTGAAACCCCATCTCTACTAAAAATACAAAAAATTAGCCGGGCATGGTGGCAGGCAACTGTAATCCCAGCTACTCGGAAGTCTGAGGAGGGAGAATCACTTGAACCCCGGAAGCGGAGGTTGCAGTGGGCCGAGATCACGCTGTTGCACTCCAGCCTGGGGGTCAAGAACGAGACTTCATCTCAAAAAAAAAGAAAAAAAAAGAATTTCTACATTCATTTTACGGATAAAGAACTTGCCCAGCTAGATGTAAGTCAATTTTCCCTTACTGCAGGACCCTTGCCTTTTTTTTTTTTGAGACTGAGTCTCGCTCTTTTGCCCAGGCTGGAGCGCAGTGGTGCTATCTCGGCTCACTGCAAGCCCCGCCTCCTGGGTTCACGCCATTCTCCTGCCTCAGCCTCCCGAGTAGCTGGGACTACTGGGACTACAGGCGCCTGCCACCACGCCCAGCTAATTTTTTTGTATTTTTTTTTTAGTAGAGATGGAGTTTCACTGTGTTAGCCAGGATGGTCTTGATCTCCTGACCTCGTGATATGCCTGCCTCGGCCTCCCAAAGTGCTGGGATTACAGACATGAGCCACCGCGCCCACCTGGCCTTTTTTTTTTTTTTCTATGCCACGTTACCTCTTGGGAGAGGTAGAGATATGATTTATTCCATTTTGCAGCTGGGAATACTGAGGCCTGGTGTAGGGACACATGATGAAGAGTCTAAGGAGTCTGGCCTCAGTGGATGAAAGTTTGTGTTAGAGGATGATAAAAATGAGACTGGACAGGAAGAACCATGAAAAGGTAGGCCGGGAAACCTTGTAGAGTCTGAGAATCTTAAAAAGCTGGCAGACTGACTGGCACAGGATTGACCTGTTGGGGCCAGGGTTTCTAAGAAGTCCACGTGGTGGAAAGTGCATGGGTGCTAGAAGGGGTGGTTGAATCCTGGCCCTGGCACTGACTTGCTGTGTGATCTCACACAAGACACCGGCTTTCGGCCAGGCGCGATGGCTCACGCCTGTAATCCCAGCACTTTGGGAGGCCGAGGTGGGCGGATCACCTGAGGTTGGGATTTCGAGACCAGCCTAACCAACATGGAGAAACTCCGTCTCTACTAAAAATACAAAATTAGCTGGGCATGGTGGCGCATGCCTGTAATCCCAGCTACTTGGGAGGCTGAGGCAGGAGAATCTCTTGAACCCGCGAGGCAGAGGTTGTGGTGAGCCGAGATCGCGCCATTGTACTCCAGCCTGGGCAACAAGAGCGAAACTCTGTCTCAAAAAAAAAAAGACACTGACTTTCTGTGTTTCTTCTGTTTTCTTATCCATGAAAAAGGGCTAATATTTATGTTTCAGATTTTTTTTGTGTAGTTTAGAAAAAATGTAAAGTGTTTTACATAAAGTAGGCACATAGGGCATTGTAATTACTTCAATTTTTAGGTTGAAAATAGTTTTTAGAGGATGATTAGATAAGCAAATGTGTCCTGAATGGGTGGATGAAGTGAGAGGCTGGAGGCAGAGAGGCCAACCTGAGAGGCTTTTCGTATGATCAAGACATGATACCACCTTCCAGGGTAAATGAAGCTTTACTTTTATTTTCAAAATTTGTCTATTATAGGATTACCCAAAGTCATGTTTATTTTGTTTTTTTCTTTTTTTAAGTCAAGAGTCTAGCACAAAATGGCATTCGTTTTGCAGGTATCTTTTTAGGTGATATTAATTATAATTGCAATAACTCAGTGCATTATTAGAATTAGGTTTTGCTGACAATGACATAAAATCTAAAAGAACATTGGCTTAGAGAAGTGTCTCTCTTACCTAAAAGTTCAGGTACAAGTAATACAGATTTTCTACAGCAATCTATGAGAGACCTGGGCTTTTTCTCTAGTTTGTTTGCCATATGAGCCTCTATTCCCAAGGTCACCTCATGACCCCATTTTAGCTGCTTCTGCTCCAGCCATCACATCTAACAGCAGGAGGAAGGAACAAGACGGAGAAAGGCACGTCCCATCCTTTAAGGATGTTTCCTGGAAGTTGCACCTCCTGCTCCTACTTATATTCTACTGGCCAGAATTTAGTTCTCTGGCTACATTTTGTGGCAAAGAAGGCTGGGAAGTGTAGTCTTTATTCTGCAAGACTGTGTGCTTAACAAATTGAGAGTTGTTATTATAGAAGAAGAGAGCAGATATTGAAGGACAAATCTTTTCCTCCACACTACTCGTTCTTGAAAGATTCTGCTGACAGGATAGGCTCTGCAGCCAGCCTGCTGGAGTTTGCATTCTGGATCCAGTTTCATAGTTCTGTGACCTTGTTGAAAAGCTACTTAACTTCTCTGTGCCTCAGCTTCTTCCTGTTCTCTATTTTAGAGACTTACAAGGGTTGTCTTGAGCACTAGTTGAGTTAAGGTAAAGCACTTGGAACAGTGCCTGGCACATGGTAAGTGCTATATAAGTTTTAGCTATTATGACTACTACTATTGCTAGTAGTATCTCGCTAGTACTTCTACTGCTACTGCTACTGCCACTACTGATATGACTACTGCTACTTCTGTTACCATGATTACTATTAATACTTTTACCATGACTGCTGCTTCTACTAATATTACCACTGCTGCTTCTACTGTCACTTCTGCTGCTGCTACTACTGTTGTGACTACTTCCACTTCTCTTCTACTATTATTATTACTACTATACCATTATTATTTTTAAATTGTATACTCATAGCATAGTAAGTGCTATTTTTCTCAATAGAAGATAAGAGTCAGAGAGGATAGTAACTTGTCAGATGCCGTTCATGGTCTACCCTTGGGTAGGTAGGGGATAGCGACTTGAAGGGAGCATAAGGCAGGTTTCTGTGGTTCTGCCAATGTGCTGTTTCCTGATCTGGGTGATGTTTCATTAGTGTAAAAGTTCCTTGCATGACACATTTACGACATAGATAATTTTGTGTATGTATCTTATATGTCAATAAAAACATGTCATGTAGCTGGAAAGTGGTGGAACATGGTGAAACCTACACTCGCCTGATTCCAAAGCCTGTGCTCTTAGCTGTAACACAAGGCCAGCACCTTTAGTCCTCTGATTGATTCAGTCATTCATTCATCTAACTTGTATTGATAACTGCTTATTACTTATGTGCCAGGAACCTGGCTAAGATGCCTGGGATACAAAGGTCTATGCTGTAGGCATGACCCTGCCCTCATGGGGCTTCTTATCTAGAGGAAAAGGAAAGAGGTAAATACCATTCAGATTAGCAGCCACCAGGTTAGGTTCAGTATGGGATGCCCTGGGGCCACAGGAGGGGCATGGAAGCTAACCCAGCCCCACAGGCTCATCTGCTGAAATAACATAGATGTGCCTCTCAACCAACTCCTTTGATGGGGGAAGTTACCACATCAGTGGGTAAGCTGACCACAGGAGGGCTACATCAAGAAATATAAAGCAGTTCCCCCCATCCCTTGCTTAACCAGCACTAAGAAGGGGTCAGCTTTTCTTGTCTTGTTGTCACTGTCATAGTTGTGAACCTACCTGATGTTCCATGGGGTAGGCAAGTGCTCGCCCTTGTGAGTTCAGTAGAAGACAAGGGAATCGCAGGAGCAGAGACTTCACTTACGAAGACGAGTATACAGGAACCTCTTATTTAAAATAAATATATGGGCTGGGCGTGGTGGCTCATGCCTGTAATCCTAGCACTTTGGGAGGCCAAGGCTTGTGGATCACCTGAGGCCAGGAGTTTGAGACCAGCCTGGCCAACATGGTGAAACCCTGTCTCTACTAAAAATACAAAAATTAGCCGGGTATGGTGGTGGGCGCCTGTAGTCCCAGCTGCCTGGGAGGCTGAGGCAGGAGAATTGCTTGAACCTGTGAGGCAGAGGTTGCAGTGAGCTGAGATGGTGCCACTGCACTCCAGCCTGGGCAACAGAGCTAGACTCTTTCTTAACAACAATAACAACAAAATTCTCATAAATATGTGAATGAATGAATGAACGAATGAATGAATGAATAAAATCACAGTCCACAGCAATGCAATTGTCATCCCTCGGAAAACTCAAGTCCAAGGGAATAAAGAACAAGACCCGTTTCCTTTATTCACCCCAAATACCATCAGGGAGAGAGGAGCACAGCACATGGAAGTGGAACTGAATTCTGAATTCTGGGCCAGCAGTAGAAATCAGTTGGCCTTATGTTCAGGTTTTTCTCCATATGTAGAAAAGAAGTGACCTAAACTTTAGACCCTCCTCAACCAAGCCCATGAGAAACCTCTGTGGCTCCGCCTCCCTCTTTTGCCTTTCCAAATGTCAAGCAGACGCCCTGTCATTATCATGCCGCAGGCTGTCAGCCCAAATTGAATTTCCCTGAGCCCAGTTGATGTCCCTTTTTGGCTGCAGGGCAGGGGTCAGGAATGCATGCTGCACATGGACAGGAAACGTGTCCCTGGAGCTGAACGCAGAAGGTTGACCTCTCAACTCTGCATTGCTAACATAGTTGGAAGGGTTAGGAAGCCTTATGATTTCTGGATGTAAAAGAAAAAGAAATGTGTTTTACAGTTTTCAAGTTCTGCTGTGAAAATCCTTTCAAAATAATTGAGTCTATTTAAAATTCAACTGGTTGTTTCACAGCATTGACTGTACTTCAGTTAGATACATAAAGGAAGGAAGGTTATGGCTAAACTGAGAGATGGGAAGTGATGATCCTGGTCTTGTCGTCCTCCCTCCCTTCATTTTTCCCTCCCCGCCTTTAAAATTTATTAAGCAGCAACTGTGTGCCAGGTTCTATGCTCAGTCCTGGGGAAATACATGAATAAGACTCATGGCAAAGCCTTCTTGAACTTACCCTTCATTTGTTTTTAGAAAACGTATTCATTCTACAAATGTTTCCTGAGCACCTGATTTGCTCAAGTCTCTTAGTAGAGATAGAAAACATGGTTCCTCCTTTTACTACATATATACATTATTTTTTAATCACTTTTCTGGCGACCTACTATGTGCCAGGGTCTGTACAAGCTGCCAGGATACCAAGGGAAACAAAAACAGCTTCTGCTTTGATGGAGCTAAAAGACTAGAAAATGTTCCATTAGTTTCCTAGGGCTGCTGTGACAAAGTACCACAAACTTGGTGGCTTAAAACAACAGAAATATGGCCAGGCGCGGCAGCTCACACCTGTAATCCCAGCACTTTGGGAGTCAGAGGTGGGCGGATTACCTAAGTCAGGAGTTCGAGATCAGCCTAGCTAACATAGTGAAACCCCATCTCTATTAAAAATACAAAATTAGCTGGGCGTAGTGTTGTGTGCCTGTAATCTCAGCCACTCGAGAGGCTGAGGCAGGAGAATCGCTTGAACCTGGGAGGTGGAGGTTGCAGTGAGCCAAGGTCGCGTCACTGCACTCCAGCCTGGGTGACAGAGTGAGACTCTGTCTCAAAAAAAAAAAAAAAAAAAAAAACTATATTGTCTCACAGTTTGGAGGCCAGAAGTTCAAGATCAAGGTGTTGGCAGAGTCGTGCTCCCTCTGAAACCTGTAGCGGAGTATCCTTCCTTGCCTCTTCCTAGCGTCTGTTGTCACCAGCAGTCCTTGATGTTCCTCAGCTTGCAGCCTCATCACTCCAGTTCCTGCCTGTGTTGTCCTGTGGCTTTCTGCCTGTGTGCCTCTCTCCTGTCTTACAAGGACAGCAGTCATACTGGATTGCGGGACTGCCCTTCTCCCATGTGACCTCATCTTAATCACCACCTTAATTATATCTGCAAAGACCCTATTTCCAAATAAGTCCACATTCATGGATGAGGGGGTGGCTAAGATCTCCCCTTTTTGCAAGAGGATGCAATTCAACCCGTGTCAAACGTATATAATGATAGAAAGCGCCCACAGTACGTGGTGCATGGTGGGCCTTGTTATTGCCTTCCCTTTCTTTCTACTTTATCTCAGCATCTAAAGGGTGAGCACCTTGAGGGCAGGAACTCTGTGTTACTCTGAGTGAGTGCTTCCAGATTTCTTGCCAGGGAAGTGAGACTGATGTGTTTCTTGTGCTGCGGCAGGGACATTCTTGTGTGGTCCCTGGCTGATGGGAAACGCTCTTTCTTGCTACTGTCATTAGTTTTTGTTTCTTATGCTGATGGTTGATGTGGGAGTCATGGGGAAAGAATACCATGATTGGAAAGCTGGGCCTGGTGGTTAAAATGGTTAAACCAGGCTCCTCTCCTGGTTGCGCTGTTTGCTGGTCATGTGAGCCTGGATACATTTCCTCCTCTCTGTGCCTCCAGGCATCTCATCTGTACCCTTTAGGAGTTTGTTTGTTTGTTTTGAGACAGTCTCTCTCTGTCACACAGTCTGGAGTGCAGTGGTGAGATCTTGGCCCACTGCAATCTCTGCCTCCTGGGTTCAAGTGATTCTCATGCCTCAGCCTCCCAAGTAGCTGGGATTACAGGTGTGTGCCACCACGCCTGGCTAATTTTTGTATTTTTAGTGGAGATGGGGTTTCACCGTGTTGGTCAGGCTGTTCTTGAACTCTTGACCTCAAGTGATCTGTCCGCCTTGGCCTCCCAAAGTGCTGAGACTACAGGCATGAGCCAGTATGGTTGGCCTTCCTAGGAGTCTTTGTGAGGGCCTGGTGGGATCAAATGTTTGAAACAGTACCAGGCCCACAGTAAATGTTTGCTGCTTGTCTGTGGGAGTATTCCAAGACATTTAATACCTTCCAGGGAGAAGGGCTTCCCTGGCCCGTTCAGCACACTGCCCTCAGTAAAGACTCATGCTCACTGTTTAGCACCGTTCACCATCAGAACATTTCCTCATGATTTTCCTAAGGAAAGTTTTTCAGGAATATGGCAGACAGCCCTTGCACAAAGATAGCCATTGGAGCATCATTTAAAATGGTAAACTGCTACAAACAAGATAAAATCCTGCTCTACAATGAGCAGTGGGTTAACAAATTAGGGGTAGAAGGATGAAAAACAAATTACGGTAAAATAATGCAGCCATTAAAAAGAAGATAAGTTATGAGAACGCTCATAATATAACTGTCATGTTAAAAAAAAGAAAGGTTTTTTTTCGAGGAAGTGACTTAATTTCTCTGTGCCTCGGTGCCATGGTTTGGATATTTGACCCCTCTAAACCTCATGTTGAAATGTGATCCCCAATGTTGAAGGTGGGGCCTGATGGGAAATGTTTGGGTCATGGAGGCGGATCCCTCATGAATGAGTTCTCACTCTGTTAGCTCCTGTGACAGCTGTTTGTTTAAAAGATCCTAGCCCCTCCCCCACCTCCTTCTCTCACCATCTGATCTCTGCATATGCTGGCTCCCCTTCCTCTTCTGCCACGAGTGGAAGCAACCCAAGGCCCTCACAGAAGCAGATGCTGGCTTCTTGTACAACCTGCAGAACCAAGAGCCAAATAAACCTCTTTTCTTTATTAATTACCCAGCTTCAGTTATTCCATTAGAGCAGGACAAATGGACTGAGACACTCAGCTTCCTTATCTATAAAATGGAGATGATAACAGTACCTTCCTCATACATAGGATTGTTTTGAGAATTAAATGGGATAGTACCTCTAAAACACATGAACAGTACTTGACACATATTAGGTGCTCACTAAATGCTAATTGTTATTGTTAGTTATTTATCATGTGGTCTAAACCATGTGCAGAATATTCATAGAAAAAGAATAAGTAACACAGATGAATGCACATCCCTTTCCCCTCTTAGATGTCTTATTCAAGGGGGCTTCCTTTTGTCTGTCAGCAAACACTGCACAGCTTCTCTGTATTAAGCACTCTGATAGTCTCTAAGGCAGCAGGTCTCCCTTTAGGAGTGTGTATGAGAATCCCTTTTGGGGGCTTTTTAAAAAACAGGTGCTTAGAGATGCTGATTCAATAGATGTGTGGTGAGTCCCAGGCATCTGCAGTCTTAAAAACTATTCCACAGATGATTTTGACTCTCAAGGTTGATATATAAGTTACAGTCTTTCCCCTCAAGAAGTTTGCAAACCAGATGAGAAGATGGGACAAGCAGTGGCATGAGGCAGAATGTAAGTGCTATAGATTAGGCGCTCCCAGGTCTGGCTCCCCCTGCACAACTTTGCAAAAATAAAGATGGTCTTTGTTGTAACACTAGATGTGGAATCAGAACCCACAGGGTGAAGCCTTTCCGGGGGTTCTGGTGATCAGCCTGGTAGGAAACCATGTGTGAGGACTGTGAATGCTTCCTGTTTGAGAGAACCCAGGGGATCCCTCTGGCCTGGGATTGTCACAGGAGCGCTCTCTAAAGAGGTATAATATGCTATCTAAGAATACATTATTACATTTACTATATTAGACTGAAATGACCTGTTAGATATCTATTGCCCCTGACATACTCTGAATGCCTTGAAGGCAGGAACTATGCATGCATTGGTCAGCTTTGTGATAGTGCCTCCATGTCTCATCTTGGCATTGACCTCTCCCGTCCCCCAGTACCTGCCTAGGTGCAGCAGGATAGATTCAGAACCAAAGTTTTTCCAAAGCTATTTTCTCAAAGCCATGAGGACTGATATATTTTTTCTGGTTGGTAGTAGTGAATGCTTTTTTAAAAATCTTTATTTTAAAATATTTTAATTGTGGTGAAGTATGCATAACATAAAAATTACTATCGTTACTATTTTTAAGAACAATTTAGTGGCATTAAGTATGTTCACATTGTTGTGCAACCATTGCTGCCAAATCCATCTCCAGAATTCTTTTCATCTTGCAAAACTGAAATTCTGTACCCGTCAAATGACAACGCCTTCTCTCCCCTCTCCCCTCCCATCCCTGGAAATAACCATTCTACTTTCTGTCTGTATGAATTTGACTACTCTATGTATCTTATATAAATGGAATCATACAATATTTGTCTTTTTGTTACTGCCTTACTTAGCATAATGTCCTCAAGGTTCATCCCTATTATACCATGTATCAGAATTTCCTTCATTTTTGAGGCTAAATAACATTCCATTGTATGTACATATCATATTTTGTTTATCCACTCATCCGTGGATGAATATGTGTGTGCTTCTACCTTTTGGTTGTTATGAATTAGGCTGCTATGAATATGGGTATACAAATAGCTCCAGATCCTGCTTTCAATTTGTGGGGGGTATATATACCCAGAAGTGGAATTGCTGGATCATACAGTAATTCCATGTTTACTTTTTTGAGGAACTGCCAGGCTGTTTTCCATTTTACATTCTGTACCAGTTTACATTCCCACCAATAGTGCACAAGAGTTCCCGTGTCTCCATATCATCACCAACACTTGTTATTTTCTGTTTTTGTGATAGTAGCCATCCTAGTAGGTATGAATGCTTTTAACTGGTGAATGCCTTTAGCGAGGACATTCCATTTTCAGCTTTGTATTTCACTTAGGTTGTGTGGCCCAATTAAACAGTCTCCAAGCATTTATTTAAGCCCTAGGCACTGAGAATACAGACCTAAATAATACACGCATGGTACCTGCCTTCACGGCACTCAGAGTATGTCAGGGGAAATAGATATCTAACAGGTAATTTCAGTCCAGTATGGTAGGTGTAATCATATATTCCTAATAGCATATTATGCCTTAAATACAGTTGAAGATTCCGGGAAATCTTGACTGAGTTTGGTGCCTTAGTATAAAACACATGAGTACATCATTCAGGCAGTCTGAGATTCCTAGATTGTTTAGGCTGGAAGGGACTTGTAGACTTTCCAGTAGAACTTTCTATGAAATGGAAACATTCTGTGTCTGCCACATGTGGCTTTTGAGCACTTAAAATGTGCCTCATGAAACTGAGAAACTGGACTTATAAAGTTCATATAATTTTAGGGAATTTATGTTTAAATTGAAGTTATCTATAGGTAGTGGCTACTGTGTGAGACAGAGAGGTAAAACGAGGTAATAGTGAGCATTCTTTCCCGGTTCTCATGCTTGAATATGCATGTGGGTCACCTGTGGAGCTGTTAAAAAGCAGATTCTCAGGCCCTCCCTTTAGTGTTTCTAATTCCTTAAGTTGTACTAGGGTCAAGGAACCTGCATTTTAACAACCACCACAGGTGATTCTGATGCAGATGTAGTTTGAGAAATGCCAAGTCTTGTGGTTTTCAAGCTTTTGTATCCTCAGAATATTTTCTTCAAATGAAAGCTTAAAGCCTGGGCAACATAATGGGACCCTGTCTCTAAAAAAAAAAAAAAAAAAATTAGCTGGGCATAGTAGCACACACCTATAGTACCAAGTAGTTGGGAGGCTGAGGTGGAAGGATTGCTTGAGCCTGGAAAGTTGAGGCTGCAGTGAGCCGTGATTGTGCCACTGCACTCCAGCCTAGGCAACAGAAGGAGACCATGTCTCAGGAAAAAAATATATATATATAAATAAATAAAAAGAAAGCTAAAGAGAGAGCTCAGTGTATAGAACAGAGAGTAGAGTTGTTCCAGCTTAGGTAGGTCTGGCTGGTACCAGAACTTTATACACGTTAGGGGATCACACTCTACCCTCTCTGGGGAAGGAACTGGGGTTTCTTGGAGTATAATTTGTACAACTCTAACCTAGCACAACCACATCACTTTATTCTTCTTAAATCCTGTGAAATGCAAAATAAGATTTGGTTTTGTAATACCTATAAACATGCCAGAACCAATTACAGACCAGCAGGCACCTCTGGAAATGCAGGTTGAAGCAGAAACACAATTAGTGCATTAGTCAGCCATTTTTTCCCTTGTCCTGGACTTTAACCAGCCATCTTGGCATCACATGGCGGAACTGCAGAGTAGTGATTAAAAACACAGGCTGTCTGACCTGGCGGGAAGGCAGTCTCAACCCTAGAGCTTACTGGGTGGTGCTAGGCAAGTTTCCTCATCTGCAAAATGGGTATAACGGTAGCTTCTACCTGAGACAATACATGTAAAACCCAGCACTTGGCACTAAGTATTCATTATTGTAACAACAGCAACGACAATAATACTAATAGCTAATGCTCACAGAGCATTTAACGTGAGCCAGGCCCTTTCTTCTAAGCACTTGCTGTTTATTAACTCATTCAATCCTTACAACAATCCTGTGAGTAGATAGTATTGTTATTTCCATTGTAAAGACAAACTAAAGCTCGCAAAGGTTTGGAAAATTATTTAAGGCCACATTGCTGGTCAGTGGCAGAAGTGGAACTCGGCTGCAGGGAATCTGGCCCTGGAGCCTGCAGTTTTCACTTTTACTCCGTGTGCTATTATATTATCCCCAGGCTCTAAGGAAAGCCTGTTAAGATGATCCTTTCATCCCCTCCCCCAAGCCCTAGCTCTAAATCTCAAAGCTTTGGAATTAATCTGTAAGTCAACTCAGCCTCTGCAGAGCATCTGACCCAGTTGATCACTCCCTCCCTCTAAAAACACGGTTTTCTTTTGGCTTCTATGACACCAAGCTGGCTTGGATTTCTTCTTGTGACTCTACGCTCTCAGTCTCTCAGTTGGGCACCCCTTGCTCCAACTTACCTCTAAATATTTTTGAAGATGTCTGCATGCAAATTATACAGACATGCAAATTATATTATATGCTTGCAAATTATATCTCCAGCTGAATCTGTCCTCTGAGTTCCAGACTTGATGATCTGAAATGCCTAATTAATATCCCCATTTGGAAGTCTAGCAGGCCTCTCAAACTTAATATGTCCAACATGGATTATTCTCCTCACTCCTCCTGCAGCTCATGCTGCACCCCTGCTTACAGCTGCTGCTGATCTCCAAGACCCCTGTCCATTTTACTTAGAATGAAATTCACATTTCTTACCGTGGCCTACAAAGACTAGCATGATCTAGCCCCTGCCTACCTCTGTACCCTTCCCTGCCTCCACCCCATTTCCCCAAGAGGCTTCAGCACATTGGCCTCCTTTCTGTTCCTCACACTCAGCAAGTGCTATCCTGTCTCAGGACCCTGCTTCATGCTCTTCTTCTGCCTCCAGGGCCTTGTCCCTGTACCTCCTGTCCCCCACTCCATGGTCGTCACATCCTGAAGTCTCAGCTTAAATGCTATGTCCTCAGACGGATCTTCCTAGCCACTCTAGCCTTTATTCTCTTCGGTTGCTCCCTGTCTGTTTTCTTCCTAGCAGTTGTAACAATCTGGAATTGTTTGTTCTCTTGTATATGCCTGCCACCCCCACCAGACTGTAAGCTCCCAGTGGACAAGGTTGGTAATGGCTGCTCATCTGCTAAAGTTACTCTAGTGCCAGGCACAGAGTCTGGTACACAGATGTTCAATAAATATGTATTGTTGTTGAAATAAAATCAATGGCTGCTGCTAAGTCAACCAGGAGCATAAAATACCAATTCTAGGCCTGTTATTTGTAGAATCCTTTCATGGACTAGACAATTTTCATATATGTATACAAGTGGTTAAAAAATTGGTTGGGACTTGGGCTTTATTTTTTTTTTTTTTCTTTTTTGTCTGAGGTGGAGTCTCACTCTGTCATCCAGCTTGGAGTGCAGCGGTACACTAGACAATTTTGATATATGTATACAAGTAGTTAAAAAATTGGTTGGGACCTGTGCTTTTTTTCTTTCTTTCTTTCTTTCTTGATGGAGTCTCACTCTGTCACCCAGGCTGGAGTGCAGTGGTGTAATCTTGGTTCACTGCAACCTCCACCTCCCGGGTTCAAGTGATTCTCCTGCCTCAGCCTCCCAAGTAAGTGGGATTACAGGCGCGCGCCACCATGCTCAGCTAATTTTTGTATTTTGAGTAGGGACGGGGTTTTGCCATGTTACCCAGCCTGGTCTCAAACTCCTGACCTCAAGTGATCTGCCCACCTTGGCCTCCCCAAGTGCCGGGATTACAGGTGTGAGCCACCGCGTTCGCCGGACCTGGGCTTTTTAATGGGCCTTGGTCTCCATTTTCACATTTCTTCTTCCTGGGTCATCCAGAGTGTTAGGATTTACTGAGATTTTCTTAGGAAAAGCAGCAGCCTTGGATACCCAGTTCATATGAAAGTAGGTTTGGTTTCAGTTTAAAATGGAAACTGTGAGCTAATGCATTTTACAGATTTGAGGAGAGAACAATTTTCTCTGTTTTTAAGAAAATAAAGAACAAAATGTGGGATAACTTTTTGTGAGTCACCATAGTGCCACAAGCTCCTGAAAGGGGTTCTCTGCAAATATTTGGGGTTTGGTGCTTATAAACAACTACAGAGGTTTTCTTGAGCGTTGATAACCACAGCAACAAGGACGTCACTTCCACGGTGCAAACATGCTTGCCAAGCTGAAGTGTGGAGTGACAGTTTTTGGCTGAGCCATGAACCTAAAAGTGGAGGTTTACAAAGTTACTGCAGACAGGTCATTAGCACGACTGGCTGCAGTGAGCTCCCTAAGCCTTCATCGCTCCTGCCTTTTCATCAGCAGCGAGATAATTGACTGCTAGACTCCCGAGCCACAGACCACGGGAGAGGTGAGTTTGCTTCTAGCTGTTTCTGCAGGGTGAGGTACAGTTGTCAGAACTTCCCAAACAATGTGAGTTTGGTAAGAGGAGACTGGAAATGGAGTTTTCACCAGTAAAGCGACGCGTGGCGATTGTGTATCTACAGGGTGGAGAGCGCAGCGCTCAGCCCTGTGTCGGCAGCCCTGTGGGCCGAGGCCACAGTCTGCATTTGCTGTGCCCAGCTCTGTTTTCATCAGGACACGGTGTGGGAGCGGGGGCAGACAGAGCTCCAAGCTATGGACTCGGCGATGGAACGTGTTACCTCCGTGGTCAGCACAGTTTTAGTTTTGGGTGATAGAAACCCAATTCAGGTTGCCTTAAGCAAGAAGGGAATGTACTGGCTCAGGTAAGAGAGGAGTCGAGGGGTAAAACCTGGCCCCAGAAATGACTGGATTCCTAGGTTTGGTCTCTCCCTTTTCTCTGCATCACCACTGAATCTCTCGCCCCCTTCCTCTCTACTGCTTTCTCCTCCACTGGCTGTATTCTCAGGTTCTCCAAGTATGGTTTCCAGAAGCATCGGTCCTACAGCCACCGGTTTAAAGACCCCACCAGATAGAGAGCTTTTCTTCCCAGAAGATTTTGCGAAATCTCTGGATTGATTCCCGTTGGTCTATCTTGGGTCACGTGGTCAGCCCCGTACCAGTCACTGTGGACAAGGCCATGGACTATTCTGACTGGACAGGCCCATGTCACTTGACCATTCCCAGACTTCAGGGAGAGGTTGAAAGTGAGACCCATAGGAACCAAAGGATGTGGGGGGCCTCCCCAGTGCGAATTTGAAATGCATTCACCAGAAAAAGTACTGGGTGTTCAGGAAGTAAAACCGCAAATGCCCACCCCTCTAACCAAGTGACTGGATGTAGGGAGAGTTAGTAGCTCAAGTTCAAATCAGCTTCCTTAAAGGGGTGTTGAAGAGCCTCTGTTCAGAGAGTTGTGTCAGCAAGATGGCAGAAGAGAAGCTCCTGACTTTCCCTCTACCCGTAGACACACCAAATAAACATCCATTCACCAATCAGTTCCCTCTGAGAGAGTCAGAGACCAGTTGAGACTCCTACCCGCCTGGTAACTGAGAAAACATCCCCATGTAACGGGTCGGAAAAGCTGGGACTCCCTTGGGCACGCCCCCACCTCGGGCGCCGAGCCACAAAATTGGGAAAGGAATCCCTAGCACCCAGCATCTCCCCATGGAGAGGAGGCTTTGGGCCTCACAAGGACTGCCCTAACTCTAAGGTGCCTCACAAGTGGCTCTTAATTCACCAACTCTGGGGCTGAGGGAATTAGACACACGCAAGTCTCTGTTCTGCTTTGGCTCTATTTTATTTATTTATTTATTTTAGTAGAGACGGGGTTTCACCATGTTGGCCAGGCTGGTCTGGAACTCCTGACCTCAAGTGATCCGCCCACCTCAGCCTCCCAAAGTGCTGGGATTACAGGTGTGAGCCACCACACCCGGCCTGCCTTGGCTCTTTTAAATGAAGCGACCACCAGCCAGCAACGTGCCTTCTGCCTCTGGGATTGCTCCAGGCCATGTCTGTGTAGTAGGAGGAGGTGATGTTTCCCATCCCCCTCTTGTAGCTCCTTGTTCAAGCTCATCCTGTTCTATCACAGGCAATATTTGGACCTCAAGCCCCGGCCTCCATAGAGCCATGGTGTGTGTATGTACGTGGGACACTGTCTCGCTTTTATTTATGTTCAGTCTCTGCCTCTCTCACTAGATTATAACCTCCAGGAGGGCGGGGGTCATCTCTGCCTTGCTCACCACAGTGCATAGCTTTGAGGACGTAGTGGACAGTCAGTAAATGTTTGTTGAATGAACAAATTACAGGACAATGGGGAGTCATTGAGGGATGTGAAGTGTGACAGGGTGACTTGCCCAATGTTCCCCAGATAATAAAAGACACTGTCAGTGGATCACTTGAGGTCAGGAGTTCAAGATCAGCCTGGGCAACGTGGTGAAACCCCGTCTCTACTAAAAATACAAAACATTAGCCGGGCGTGGTGGCGGGTGCCTATGTAATCCTAGCTACTCGGGAGGCCGAGGCAAAGAATCACTTGAACCGGGGAGGCAGAGGTTGCAGTGAGCCGAGATAGCGCCATTGCACTCCAGCCTGGGAGACAAAGTGAGACTCCGTCTGAAAAAAAGACACTATCCTCCCTGAAGCCCACGTCTTCTGACTCCCAGTGTCCCACTTTCTCCCCCCCTGCCCAGCAGTGGGGTTCTCTGAGTAAGAAGAGGGGGAAGGTGGCACATACTAACACAGAATGGATGCTTGTATGCAGACCAGGCTGTAAATTACATAGCAATGACAGCTTTGATGTTGCATCTGAAAAGGTGTAATAACCCTTTCTAGCAGGTCTCTCTTACGGTGGAGGGGAAAGTGGTTTGTGCTTTATTTTAATCAGCGAGGCCCTTCCCTGCTGGTAACTTGAGGTCATTCCATTCTCATTTCAGAAGGTCTTGTTGTCCTTGGGTTGCCATAATCTCCTTTGGTTATAAAGAGGACCTGGAGCCATGCAAGGGTAGGATGTTGACTTGCCACCTCAGTAGCACATTTAATCCTACAGGACTCTGGCTTCCCCCATGCAAGCATTAGAATAAGAGTTCCGGTGAGTGTGACCTGCGTCACAAAGGGCAGTCTTCACCATGAACCGTGGGAAGGGCAGGTGGCCAGCTCTGGAAAGGAGCCAGGAGACCTGGGTCCTTCTTACGGCACCCAGACTGCTGGGGAGGGAGACATGGGCAAGTCCTTTCACCTCTGTGGGAGAAATGGGCTGGTGCTGTTCTGTATCAGTTAGGTATCTTTTAGTGTCAAGTGGTAGAAAAGAAAGAAAAATCCAAGGCTAGTGCTGGCTTCAGGGCTCTCCTGGATCCCGGGATGCCACTGGTGTGGTCAGGCCTCTGTCTTCTGTTGTGATACTACATACATAAACATTAAGATAAACAAACATAAACATAATAAACATTATTATCCCCCATCTAACATCTCCCTGCTGTGTGGCATCGGACAAGCCACAAACCCCTGTGACCCTCGTTGCCTCATCTGGGAATAATATTAGATCCCACGCGTCACTGCAGTGGAGATTAAACAAGGCAGTTCACGAGAGAGCTTAGCACTCTGTACCTGGTGCATGGTGTATAGCTGGTCCTCTGCACTGGGCCTGGTTCATAGTGGATCCTCTGGGCTCTGCTGTGCTCTCAGATGGCCTCATTTTCAGGCAGACTTTCTCCCCTTGATGGTCTCTACTGGTTCTGTGCTTACAGACTCCTGGCTTGCAGTCCACTCTAAAGAATTTCTTTTCGACAGAAAGTCTGGGATGTGGACATGCACCCACGCTCACCGGCTGCAGGCATATGCTACCAGGCAGGAAGCACTCCTCCCAGGGGCTGGAGCCTGGGGAGCCCTTTGAGGGAGAAGTCTGAGAAGTGAGCAGTCTGCCTGCCTTGCAGGGAGGTTTGGCAAAAAGGGAATGGGGACCAGATTGAAGGTAAGACGTCATTTCCAGGCAGAAGATCGAATAAAGCCTTGCAAGCCCTTGTTTTGAGAGAGGGGAAACCAGGAGAGAGGGAAGACCGTGAGCGTGTATTAGCAACATATAGCATGCTCTTCTGTGCCTCTGTGCCTTTGCACATGCTGTTCTCTCTGCTGGGACTTCCTTATCCACCCTGCACACTCCCATGCATCCCTGAGACCCAACTCTTCAATGAAGCTTTCTCTGGCTAAAGTGAAAGCTTTACCCCTCCCCTCCAGCCCCATTTCCCTATCTTTTCTTTTATTTTCTTTCCATTTTCTTTTTTTTTTTTGGAGACAGTCTTGCTCTGTCACCCAGGTTGAAGTGCAGTGGCGCAATCTCGGCTCACTGCAACCTCCACCTCCCACGTTCAAGCGATTCTCCTGCCTCAGCCTCCTGAGTAGCTGGGATTACAGGTGTGCTGCCACGCCCAGCTAATTTTTGTATTTTTAATAGAAAAGAGGTTTCACCATGTTGGCCAGGCTGGTCTCAAACTCCTGGCCTCAAGTGATCCGCCCACCTCAGTTTCCCAAAGTGCTGGGATTGCTTTTCCATTTTTGAACAAGCATCTCTTGGGTGGTAGCACTGTGTGCTGGGGATACAAATGAGAATACATGACAGTGCCTGTGTCAGAGTTAGTTTGGTCCTTCCTCTCTGCTCTGCTTCTCCTTTATCAGAGCAGTTACTTGTTACTTATTCAACACATCTTTATTAAGCACCTTGTATTTTTCCGAGCATTGGTCTAGAAGCTGGAGATTTGGGGACAGTGGGAGAGACAATAAAATCAATGAATAATATTAATGAACAAGGTAATTTCTTTAATTTCTTTTTTTTTTTTTTTTTTTTGAGACGGAGTCTCGCTCTGTCACCCATGCTGGAGTGCAGTGGTGCAATCTTGGCTCACTGCAAGCTCTGCCTCCCGGGTTCACACCATTCTCCTGCCTCAGCCTCCCGAGTAGCTGGGACTACAGGCGCCTGCCACCGTGCCTGGCTAATTTTTTATATTTTTAGTAGAGATGGGGTTTCACCGTGTTAGCCAGGATGGTCTCCATCTCCTGACCTCCTGATCCACCCGCCTCCGCCTCCCAAAGTGCTGGGATTACAGGCTTGAGCCACCGCACCCGGCCTGAACAAGGTAATTTCTGATGGTGTGTACCTTAAGAAAATAAACACGGGTAAAGGGAGAACAAGAGATGGGGATAAGGGTGGGAGGAGAGTGGTCAGGAAGGAGGGACCCTGTGGAATAAGACCTGGAGAGTGACAAGGAACAAGCGTGCAGAGGCCTGGGTGCAGGGCATTCCAGCTGAGGGGAACAGCATGTGCAAAGGCCCTCAGGGGGGTGTGTTCCAGAAATGACAAAAAGCAGGGCTGTAGTGAGAAGAGAGGACAAAGGTTTGGTAAGTGAGGTCAGGGAGGTGGACAGTGGCCTGGTCATATAAGGCCTTTAGACCAAGTCATGGGAGTAGATTTTATTCTAAGTTCCTTGAGAAGCCACCATAGCGATTCTTTTCTAGCTTGGAGGAAGCATTCTCCAAGCCAGGCATCATCCTGTCGCTGAGGTGCACAATTCTCCACTCTCTTTGGTGCTCAAACTGTCATCTAATACAGTAGCCACTTCAAGTGGCTACTAACAACTTAAAATATGGCTAGTCTGAATGGAGATGTCCTGTAAGTCTAAAATATGTTTTCAAAGACTTTGTATGAAAAACTCTGTCTCATTAATAATTTTTCTTTCAATGCATGTTGAAATGATAGCATTTTGAATATATTGGGTTAAATGACATATGTTATTAAAATTGGGCCAGGCAAGGTGGCTCATACCTGTAATCCCGGCCCTTTGGGAGGCCAAGGTGGAGGACTGCTTGAGACCAGAAGTTTAAGACCAACCTGCGCAACATAGTGAGACCTCCTCTCTACAAAAGATATTTAAAAAGTAGCTGGGGCTGGGCGCAGTGGCTCATCCCTGTAATCCCAACACTTCGGGAGGCTGAGGCAGGTGGATCACTTGAGGTCCGGAGTTCAAGACCAGCCTGGATGACATGGCAAAATCCCATCTCTACCAAAAAAATACAAAAATTAGCCAGGTGTGGTATTGCATACCTGTAGTCCCAGCTACCTGGGAGGCTGAAGTGAGAGAGTCACTTGAACCCGGGAGGCGAGGTTTCAGTGAGCCAGGATCACGCCACTGCACTCCAGCCTGGACAAGAGAGAGAGAGACTCTGTCTCAATAAATAAATAAATAAAGTCGCCAGGTGTGGTGGTGTGCACCTGTACTCCCAGCTACTCAGGAGGCTGAGGCGAAGGATCACTTGAGCCCAGGAGGTTGAGGCTGCAATAAGCTCACCACTGCACGACAGCCTGCATGACACAGTGAGACCCTGTCTCTAAAAAAAATAAGTTAATTTCATGTGTTTCTTTTTACTTTTTTCCTGTGGCTGCTGATGATTTGAAACTTCATGCATGGGTTGCACTGGGTTATATTTCTGTTGGCCAGCACTGCCCTTCGAGCACCTTCAGCCATTGCTTTTACCTTCGTGGGTTATAGTCACCTCTTGACTTGTCCGTGCTCCTCCTTGAGGACAGTGACCGCAGCCGGTTGGTGGAGTCCTCAGGCACCACATTGGTGCTCCCCCTGGGTCCCCTTGGTGCACCCTGGTTCCCTGCACCCTGCACACCCTTGGCTGCTGCTCCTGAGGGTTTCTTTGGCATGCTCAGGCTGCATGCAGGGCAGGTCAGAAGTGCTGGGAGTTCACTCCCCAGGAGCAGCCCTCAGCCAAGGAAGGAGCAGAGTTGGAGAATACACACTCCGTCATCCTGCCTCTCAGGTGCACGGCTCTAAGGTGTGTTCTCTAGCATCTCCTGAAGGTCACCTTCAGTGGTAACCTGCTCTGCACTACACCCATTGTTGGCTTCCTTTCTGCCGCTGTTTTATTTCCCCATTCATCTAGTTGGGATCACTTCCCAAATAAACTCCTTGTACTCAGATCCTCCTCCCAGGCTGGGCTTCTGGGGGAACCCAACCTGAGACCTGGGGTGCCCAACAGGTAGGTGCTCAGCAGGAGGAGAGGGCCTGTCTCTCCAGCATGTGACTGGTGCAGGCTGGCTGCCCACTGTCAGGGGTGGGGAGTGGGGTGAGGTGGCAGGGGGATTCTGGCCAGTCTCCTGGAGCCTCTAGACCTTGAGCCTGAGGACAAGGAGCAGGGACATAAGTGTGCCAGGCTCAGGGCGTGGTGTCTGGCTGGTCCCTAGTGCCTCTAGCTGCCACACCCAGAGGGACAGTTGAATCAGCCACTGAGTCAGTGAGGGCAGAGCCACCCTGATGAGCGCTGGCCTCTTGTGTCGCTATGGCAGTAGGGCCCAGGGAGTGTCTCAGCAGGAATGGGGTGGGCAGCGTCCAGCATCTCTGGTGAAGTAGTGTTTCCAGGTGCAATGTCTTCTTTCTGATACCACTTCTGACTCCAAATGTTTGGAGTTTTCTCTATACCAAGCAATGCTCCAGTTTTCCTACCCGTACTACATGTTCAACAATTGAATTTAATTCTGACCCTAACTATCTGGAATTAGGGCAACCCCCACAGTTCTGTGGGCTCAGTCTCATAGAACAGCTCCCACTTCAGATGCCAGTCACAATTCCCAGAGGCTGCATGTGTCTGACCAACCAGCTATAAATTGAGAGGTTTCCACAGTTTCCTTCTCAAGTTTGATGATTGGCTAGAACAACTCACAGAACTCAGGAAAGTACATCTACAGCCATACCACCCTGAACACGCTTGATCTCATCAGAACTCAGGAAAATACTTACTATTACTGGTTTATTATAAAGGATACAACTCAGGGACAGCCCAGTGGAAGTGATGGTAGGGCCAGGTATGGGGGAGGGGGCAGTGGAACAGTCTCTATGCCCTCTCGGGACGTGCCACCTTCCCAGAACATGGCTGTGGTCACCCACTAGAAGTTCCTTGATCTCTGTGGTTTAGGGGTTTTTATGGAGGTTTCATTACGTAGGCATGATTGATTAGATCATTGACCATTGGTGATTGAGCTCTATCTCCAGTCCTTCTTTTTCCCCCAGACATCTTTTTGGCCATCTCATTAGCATACAAAAGACACTCTTATCACTCAGGAGATTGCAAGAGTTCTGTGCCAGAAGTCAAGGACAAAGACCAAATCTATTTTTTATGATACCACAATGATCTCATAATGAGATCAGATGAGAAAACATGTGGAAAGGCTGTGACTGTGAGTTGCCCAGATCATGGCATGTTATATGTATGCACGTTTATTGGAAGGAAGCAGGGAGGTGACAGATCTTGCTGTCTAGAACTGCTTATATGCATTTGACAGACATCTGCAGGGCACCTACTGTGTGTTCATGGGGTGCCCAGGGCAGGCCCAGCATTGCAGCCAGACTGAACCTTCTCAGCATCAAAACTGTTCGTGTCCATTGCCAGCCTAGAAACTCTCCCTCACTTTTAAAGCAACAACCAAATTCTTTGACATGACATCCAAGGTCTTCCTCGGCCGCCCTTGCCTACCCCTCTGACCTCAGCTCCAATCCCTCCGTGCATGTGTTCTTTGTTTTCATTGCACTGAGCTATTTGCACCACTCCACATCTATGTGCATGTCAAGCCTCCGTGCACTTGCACCTGCTGTATTCGTGCCTGGACCATCCTTTGCCAGCCATCCTGCTGGTTAACTTCCTTCAGGAGGCAGCTCAGTGTCACCTTCTCTGCAATCCTTCCTGATTTCCTCTTTACCATTGCCTTGTCCCTTCTTCTGTGTCCCAGTATCTATTTCTTTTAGTGCTTCTGTCATTCAACAGGTACATATCAGTCACTTGCTCTGTTAAAGGAATTGCACCATTAACTATATAGGAATCCCTGCTAATATTTGTCAACATTGAGGCACTCTCATTTAATCCTCATGGCCACCCTATTAAGTAGGCACTACTATTAACCCCATATTTCAGAGGTGCAAACTGAGGATTAAAGAGGTTAAAAGAGATAGTCAGTAGTAGAGCAAGGATGTACAACCCAAGCAGTCAGATTCCAGAGCTCTTGTACCTCACTGGGAAACAACATTATCTTTTACTGTTCTGCATTATATTGTAACTGTCTGTTTACATGACTGTCTCCCTGTATCAGTCAGGGTCCCAGGAGGAAACAGACAGCACACTGGAAATAGGGTAATCCGAAGAGAGTTTAATAAGAGAGAAGTGTGGGCAGTGGGCAGGGGGACCATAGAGGATAGTCGGGCACCCAGATCCTCAAAGGTCTGAAGGGGTGAGAGAGAGGAGGACTCTGGGAAGCAGGAGCCAGAGAGGCTGTGTGGACAGCACCCTGAGACAGAGCCAGGAGGGCTGGAGCCTGGAGAGCAGGGGAGCACTCCCCTCCTCTGATGTTCTTCTGCCGGCTGCATTTTACCACGTGCCTTTGCCTGAATCCAGATAGAAGCCAGAGGGTGGAGGAGCCCTGAGATGTGTCTGGAGCAGGTCAGCAGGAGAGGGAGGGTACAGAGTGGGCCTGGCAGGCCACCTGCATACTCTGATTGACCATAGGCTCCTTGAGAGCCAGGGCCCTGTATTGCTCCTGTTTCCACCCCAGTACTCAGCACAGAGGCCAGCAGGCAGGAGGCGCTCGGTCAGTGTGTGTCAAATGAATAAACAACGAGGGACTGATCTTTAGTACAAAACACCCGTTCTGCAACGTCTGCTTGTCGATCACACATGGTCTCAGGAATTCTTTTTTTTTTTTTTTTTTAATTTTTGGGGAACAGGTGGTATTTGGTTACATGAATAAGGTATTTAGTGGTGATTTGTGAGCTTTTGGTGCACCCATCACCTTGTGTGGTCAATATACACTGAACCCAATTTGTAGTCTTTTTTCCCTCACTCCCTTCCTACTCTTTCCCCCTGAGTCCCCAAAGTTCACTGTATCCTTCCTATGCCTTTGCATCCTCATAGCTTAGCTCCCACTTATCAGTGAGAACATACAATGTTTGGTTTTCCATTCCTGGGCTCAGGAATTCTAAGTGATGTATGTATGTTTGTCTGTCCATGCTATTTGTGAGGTTTGTCATGGGGTAGATGATGGCAAAATCCATCTAACTCTGAGACGATCTGATTCTTTTCTGTGGTTCTCAGAAAACTTTTCACATCTCTTGCCCCATTTCAACTTGGATGTGAAACTGGACAGCAAGACTTTTTTTTTTTTTTTTTTTTTTCTGAGATGGAGTTTTGCTCTTGTTGCCAAGGCTGGAGTGCAGTGGTGCGATCTTGTCTCACTGCAACCTCTGCCTCCCGGGTTCAAACAATTCTCCTGCCTCAGCCTCCTAAGTATAGGGGATTACAAGCGCCTGCCACCACACCCAGCTAATTTATTTTATTTATTTATTTATTATGAGACAGTCTTGCTCTGTTGCCAGACTGGAGTACTGTGGCACGATCTTGGCTCACTGCAACCTCTGACTCCCTGGTTCAAGCGATTCTCCTGCCTCAGCCTCCCGAGTAGCTGGGACTACAGGCACGCGCCACCATGCCCAGCTAATTTTTGTATTTTTAGTAGAGACAGGGTTTCACCATCTTGGCCAGGCTGGTCTGGAACTCCTGACCTCGTGATCCACCCACCTTGGCCTCCCAAAGTATTGGGATTACAGGCATGAGCCACTGCGCCTGGCCTTTTTTTTTTCTTTTTTCTTTCTTTCTTTTTTTTTTTTTTCAAGGAAGCAAGTATAAATGCCACGCTGTTCTTGCACCAGCTGCATACAGCCACAGTTACTGAGATGACTGGGCCTTGTCCTATAGCCTTTGCCTGAATTCCTGAGATAAAGGAAAGAAAAGCAGCCTGGATGCGGATTCCACTAGGCCCTGGCTGTGTGGACCCAGCAGGATGCTCTGGCATTCAGGGTGGAGCACCCAGCCCAGCCTTGTGACCACATCTCCACGCCTTGTGGTTAGGAGGCCCTATCTATGCTTCCAAATGGAAATCATCAGAATAGCTCCCAACCCGAGAGAGAGGAAGAGAAACAACCTGAATTACTGTAGTATGTGCATCTGGGAGCCCACATTTCCTGGAAACTCTAATTCCAAATTGATTATGTCTTTTTTTGTTGCTGTTAATTTGTGTGTGGTGTGCCAATGTGTGTTTATGTCTCTGAAGAGGCAGGGGTAGAGGTAAATTAACGCCCCGCCTTCCCCCCTACCCCTCAGGACATCAGATCACATGGAAATGTATGTTTTCCTGTTTATTAGTCATTTCTCAGGCACATCAGCAAAGGTACGGCTGTAGACAGCTGATGTAGAAAACAGTCCTGGCTTTGAAATCATGCTTTTTAGTATCTAACCTCTCTGTGCCTCAATTTCCTTGTATGTAAAGTGGGGAACATCTTATGCCACTCACAGGATAGTGTAAGAATTAAAGGAGATTTAAAAAAGCAAAGGAGTAGAGGTTGAGTGAAGGCAGGTGGGCAGTCATGGGAACTCCCTTCTTTGCCCTCCATTTCTTGCTGGTAGGACTTCACTTGCCTAAACTTTCTATTAACACATTTCAAAGCACTTTCCAGTGAAACCAGAGAGAGGAGACCTTTTTTTTTTTTTTCTCGAGAGTCCAACTCATACTGGAGAGCAGTGGCACAATCATAGCTCACTGTAACTGCGAACACCTGGGCTCAAGCAGTCCTTCAGCCTCAGCCTTTCCAACTGCTGGGATTACAGGCATGAGCCACTATGGCCAGCTCATGTTGCTTGCATTACTTTTTTTTTTCCTCTGTTGCTCCCCCACCCCTAACCATAGCCAGACCCCTTGGGCCTCTCTTCCCAGCAGTTCTCCAGGGTCTCACTCTCTATGGCCCATTCCTGCAGTGGCCAATAGAATATTAACCAGGGAGGGCGCATTATCCTCCTAAAGCCTGGAGGATCCAAGGGTTTAGAGCCCTGTGACTAAGCACAAGACAATAACCATAAACCATCCCTGACATTGGCCTAAGGTTCTTTGCGCCTGCTGATCCCCAAGTGCCCACCAGGGAAGGCAGCTGTCTAAGTAGCCCCAGGCCGAGAGTGGCAATATGGAGCAGTTAGGAAACCGAAGCCATAAATGTGCAAGTGGGTGAGGTGAGGCAGCCAATGATGAGTTCAGTTAGGCTAAGATCCCAAAGCTGACTTTGCTAAGAGGCAGATCCCTGAAGGGGGCCCGCAAATGATTCTTTTTGTGGAATCCTCTTTTACATGTTACCTTGGAGGTAGTCTTGGATATCTTGTGTTTGGGGGCTCTGTGAACAGCGACACCACTATCCTTAAGGGATAAATCATTGCAGCTCTGTTGTCCTCTGCGTGTGAAAAGAAGCTGGATGCACTGGGCTCCTGACCTTTTCCTGGACTAGGAGGTTGGGCACCTTCTGTGGAAGCTGCGACCATGGTACAGGTCAGGATTCAGACACACTTGCTCAGCGCAACTTTAGCATCTGTGCTGCTTCCCCATTGGGAAGCAAGTGATGATGATGCCAGTTCGCTGAGCTGGGCAAAACTTGCATTTTATTCAAGTCGACAAGTATGTAAGCTTGTTAAAAAGCAATTATACGAAATAATATAGCCACCTAGACCAAAGCTTGACCCTAACTAAATGCCTTTTTGCATTCTGAAGAGGAGACTGCATTACCTGGGAATCTGATTCCAAAACTTTGCAGTTTTAGAAACAGGTAAATATTTATGCAGTTGATAATAGGAGGGTCTGGTTTTTAAACACGAGAATACAAAACTCCTGCCCAGATCAAATCCATTCCAGATCCATGGCAAATCATGTCTCTTTTGTTTGGCAGCCTTCAACTATGGTGTGGTTGAAAGAGAAGCTAACTCAGAGTCAGAACTGGTTTCAAAGTCTTAGTAGCTGTGTGGTGGTGGGCAGGCTTCTTAAGCTCCATAAAATTATTCTGTTTTAACAGGGTTGTGTTGAGGATGAAATGAGATACATATTTGAAAGCACCAAGTCCCTTATCCACTATGTTATCAGTGCTAAATGTAATAATTTCCTTCCTATATTCATCTCTTTTAGCTTCTCCCTATTTACGGTCAGTTGACATTAGTCTGACTGTGTTGTGAGTATACATGTGTTGGAATCCACCTTGGCAAAGGTGTGAAAGCTCAAGGGACAGGGGTACCATAGAGTTCCTGAATGCGGGGCCATTCTCTGGCTAGAAGAGTTGGTCCCTCATTCAAATTAGAGACTGAAAGAGGGCTTGGGTCAGATCTTGTGTGTGTGTGTGTGTGTGTTTTTGTGTGTGTGTGTGTTTGTGAATGTATGTTTATATTTATACTCCACTTTATTCTTCAGAGAATAGGACAGCTTATGTTAAGAAATATACAAACCAATGGGAATATATGCATAAAATTCAGGACCGTATATAATCTGGAATATAAAGGCCAGGGGTGGAAGTACAATTGTGTCTACCATAGGATCTCATAGAGTTGTTACTTTGAGAGTTCAGATTTTTTCCTGAGCATGTATATGGGTGTATTTATGTGTGTAGGGTGTGTGTGTGTGTATAAATTATACATACAATACTTGATTAACATTATTATATGTGTCTTTTGGTGAACAGAGGTATGCTTCTATTGGGTATATACCTAGGAGTGAAATTGCTGGCTCACTTTATCCTTTTATTTTTTATTTTGTACCTATTTATATATTTTTTTAGAGACAGGGTCTTGTTCTGTTGCCCAGGCTGGAGTACAGTGGCATGATTATAGCTCACTGTAACCTCCAACTCTTGGCTCAAGCGATCCCCCCACTTCAGCCTCCTGAGTAGATGGGACTACAGGCATGAGTCACCATGCCTGGCTAATTTTTTTTTTTTTTTTTTTTTTTTGTGGAGACAGGGGCTCACTATGTTGTCTGGGCTGGTCTTGAACTTTTTTTCTTTTTTTTCTGAGATGGAGTCTCACTCTGTCACCCAGGCTGGAGTGCAGAGGCGCCATCTCGGCTCACTGCAACCACTGCCTCCTGAGGCCCGGGGTTCAAGCAGTTCTCCTGCTACAGCCTCCTGAGTAGCTGGGATTACAGGTGCCCGCCACCGCACCCAGCTAATTTTTGTATTTTTAGTAGAGACGGGTTTTCACCATCTTGGCCAGGCTGGTCTCTAACTCCCGACCTTGTGATCCACCTGCCTCAGCCTCCCAAAGTGCTGGATTACAGGCGTGCGCCACCGCGCCCGGCCTAGTCTTGAACTTTTGGGCTCAAGCAATCCTTCTGCCTTGGACTCCCAAGGTGCTGGAATTACAGATGTGAGCCACTGGTCCCAGCCCTATCCTTTTATTTTAATTAACATCATCAGAGCAAATAATAACTTTTAATATTAGCTTCATGGAAAACAATGGAGATTCACATACATAGTAAAATCTCAGCTCTTTGGATTGAAAGAACATTTATGGGCTATATATGTTGTACTCTTACATATCTTATTTAATATTTATAACAGCCTCTGAAGTTGCTGTCATTAGCCTCGTTTTAGAGATGAGGAAAGTAGGTCTAAGTTGATTCTTTTGCCCAATGTCATGCAATCTGTAAACAGTAGGGCAAGGATTTGATTCCAGGTCTTTTGACTTCTAAGTTCTGTGCTTAGCTTGGACATGGCTGCTTTTTTTCTTTTTTTTTTTTTTTAAAGGGAGTTACACTTTCTCCAAGGCCTTTGAGCACCAAATATTTTTTAATTTTATATTATCCTTGCTGGTTTGATTGGAAACTCTTATAAAGATCTGTATCCAGCATGGTATCTTGAATATAGCATCATGCCTAAAATCTTTTTTTTATTACACAGGTTTATCCTTTTTCTTGGAGACAGAGTCTCACTCTGTCACCCAGGCTGGAGTGCAGTGGCACAATCTTGGCTCACTGCAACCTCTGCCTCCTGGGTTCAAGCGATTCTCCTGCCTCAGCCTCCTAAGTAGCTGGATTACAGGTGCATGCCACCATGCCTGGATGTTTTTGTATTTTTTGTAGGGACAGGGTTTCACCATGTTGGCCAGGCTGGTCTCAAACTCCCCAACTCAGGTGATCCACCCTCCTTGGTCTCCCAAAGTGCTAAGATAACAGGCGTGAGCCACTGCGCCTGGCCAGGTTTATTATTTTGAATATCACTTATTTGAGGTTGGGATCCATTGAGTAGAGTGTTTTTCACTAATTAGCAGGCCCATGTATTTAGAATTTATTTTTTGCGGAATGGTGTATTAGTAAATTTCTAGTTTGTGGTGGTACATTTTCCTCCCTTCCTTGTAGCCCCTTTTCACTATTCCCAGCATAACTGCTGTGTTCAGTTTGTTGAAGGTCTAAAAACTAGCTCACCAAACTTGTTGGAATTTTGAGTATGGTAAGAGAAAATGGGAGCAAGTGAAAGCTGAGAGGGTGAACCTGTGATTAAAATCCACAGGTTTTGTATGCAAAAAAAAGCCATTCATAATGAATGTGTCTGTCTAGAGATTTACGTGGGTTTTTTTTTTTTCTGGCTCTTGTTTTCCAGAAAAGATGAGACTCTGTGTGTGTGTGTGTGTGTGTGTGTGTCTGTGTGTGTCTGTGTGTGTATTTCTGTGTGTGGGGGGGTGTCTGTGTGTGTTTATGTCTGTGTCTGTGTGTGGGTATGTGTGTATGTGTGTGTGTCTGTGTGTATGTCTGTGTCTGTGTGTCTGTGTGTGTGTGTATGTCTGTGTATTTGTGTATGCATGTGTGTCTATGTATGTGTGTCTATATGTCTGTGTGTGTATGTGTCCATGTGTCCATATGGAGAAAAGGAAAAGAGTGTCCACACTCTCAGAAAAGGAAAGAGTGGGGTAAAAATTCTAGCCAACGTCTGGAGAAAGGACTGTAATACATTTCAATCTGAATTCTCTCTCAGGCAACAGCCTATAACAGAAAATAAAACCAGAATTTTTGCCCTCATAAAGAATATTTGGGTTACCAGCTCTAGCCATCCATGGTGCGTACAAAATTAGCTATATCAAGCTACGGAAAAAAACTGTGGAAAAATCTTTTCTTCCTGCAAATGTTTCATCCTCACTTACGTCATTGTGGCTTGAATTCTAAAGAACCCTGATGAGAAAGAGGGAAAACCAAAGAAAAGCCACTCTTTACCCAATAGTACTGTATCAACCTGCTGTTGGGGTATAGATAATACACTGGTAGGTATCACATCTATTTTATGTAAACAAATAAACTAACAGCAAACCTGGGGTTCTGTTTCAGCTGTGGCAAGCCCATTGCTGTTTGTCTCTTTGGCAGGGAACATTATTGTGGAATTTTAAATGATTGCTCTGGAGAGATTGGGCAGAACATTGATTTTAAAGCAAAGAAGTCTTTGAGCTTCATCATCTTACTTCCTGTGTGGAATCTGCCTTGTCTCCTCTCCCTTAGCCAAATCGTGCAAGGGTTGTGTAAATAAATTTGCTTCTTCAGAAATCCATTCTGTGGGAGCCTGTTGGCTCCTCTGTGACTGTATCTCTGAAACAATCTCTGAGATGAAATTTAAGTGCTTATAAAATGTAATGCCTATACTTGGTGAATTGAGACCAGTCTTTTCAGTGATTCTGTAATACCACAAAATAGGCCTGTTGCATGCCTTCAGAATAATTCAGTAGGATCCCTAAGCCTCTTAAATATACAATCCCAAACACAGAGGACTAGTTGGGAAAATGACTCTGGTAGAATACTTCTCATTTGACCACTTCTGAGATAAGCCGTTTTCATATATTCTTAGTTGGTTCAGCATTTTCATGGGCCCATTGTATAAATCAGGATTAGATTTCAACTCTGTACAAACAAAAACCCAAACAACATTAGCAATTAGGTTTGTTTGTTTGTTTTCCCTCTCTGACCAGAGAAGTCTGGAGGTAGTTCAAAGCTAGCCAGTGCCTCCATGGTTATCAGGAGCCCAAGCTTTTTCTGTTTTTCTGGTTGTACCGTCTTTATCATATTGC
The DNA here is from genome assembly GCF_028878055.3 of Symphalangus syndactylus. Lineage (NCBI taxonomy): Eukaryota > Metazoa > Chordata > Mammalia > Primates > Hylobatidae > Symphalangus > Symphalangus syndactylus. The sequence continues at coordinate 129,274,727 of NC_072429.2, read as the reverse complement.
TTTAGGATCCCAAATGGTTGCTGGAGTGTCAGCCATCACCACCACATTCCAGTAGGCAGCAGGATGAAATAAGAAGGGAAGGATAACAGGAGTCCTCTTCCAGCTGTGTTAGCCCTTTTTAAGGCACTTTACCAAAAGTCCTACATAGCATTTCTGCTTACATCTCCGTGGCTAGATTTAGCCATACAGCCACCGTAGCTGTAAGGGAGGCTGGAAGATGAGTCTTTTAGCTAAACACATTGCTGCCCCGAATCAAACTGGGGCTGTGTTAGTAAAGAAAGGGGGACTACATAGCAGGTACGTAACTGGTAGTCCTGCCACATCAGCAGAGTACCATTTGTACAGAGAGTGCGGTGTAGTGCAAAGGGCTTGAACTTTGAAATTAGAGAGACTTCTGTTTGAATCTTAACTCTACCACTTACTCATTTCAGCACCCTAGGTCTAGCACTTAACCTCTCTGAGTCTCAATTTCCTATCTATTAAACTTGAGGACAATAATAGCTACTTTGTAGGGTTGCAGTGAGGGTTAAACAAAATCATATAAATAAATTGCCTTGTATATAGTAGATACTAAATCATCATCATTCTAGTTGTTATTAACAGGTAAGGTATGCCTTCTATCTTCACCACCATACTGGTTATTTTAAAATTGAGATAATTCATTTAAAATTTGCACTTTTAAGATATACAATTCAGTGGTTTTTAGTGTATTCACAAAATGATAGAACTATCACCATTGTCTAATTCCAGAACATTTTTGTCACTCCTCACAAGAAACCCTGTACCCACTGGTAGTCATTGCACATTACCACTTCCCCCACAGCCCCGGGTAACCACTAATCTGTTTTCTGTCTCTATAGATTTGCCTAGTCTGGACCTTTAATATAAGAGGTATCATACAGTATGTGGTCTTTTGTATCTGGCGTTTGACTTAGCATAATGTTTCCAAGTTTCATCCATGTTGTAGCATGTGCCAGTACTTTATTACTCTTTATTGCTGAATAATATTCCATTGTATGGATATACCACATTTTGTTTATCCATTTGTTCACGAACGTTTGAGCTGTTTCCATTTTTTTGAATGTTAAGAATGATGCTGCTCAGTGAACACTGGTGTACAAGGTTTTATGTGGACATATGTTTTCATTTCTCTCGTGTATATACCTAGGAGTGCCTTAGTCAGTTCGGGCTGCTATAACAAATTACCCTAGACTGGATGGCTTACAAACAACAAATGTATTTCTCTCAGTTCTGAAAGCTGGAAGTCTGAGATCAGGGTACCAGCATGGTTGGGTTCTGGTGAGGCCCTCTTCCCTGTTGCAGGCTGCTGACCTCTCATTGTGTCCTTATATGGCCGAAAAATAGCTAGAGAGCTGCTCTCTGTTTTTTTTTTTTTTTTCCCGAGACAGGGTCTTGCTCTGTCACTCCCCAGGCTGGAGTGCAACGGTGCGATCTCAGCTGACTGCAACCTCCGCCTCCTGGGTTCAAGCAATTCTCCTGCCTCAGCCTCCTGAGTAGCTAGGATTATATGTGTGCGCCACCACGCTTGGCTAATTTTTTGTATTTTTGATAGAGATGGAGTTTCACCATGATGGCCATGCTGGTCTTGAACTCCTGATCTGAGGTGATCTCCCCACCTCAGCCTCCCAAAGTGCTGGGATTACAGGGGTGAGCCACTGTGCCCGGCCTGGGGTCTCTTTTATAAGGCACTCTTCCCATTCATGAGGGCTCCACCCTCATGACTTAATTACCTCTCAAAAGTGTCACGTTGTAATACCATCACATTGGGTTAGGATTTCAACATGTGAATTTGGGTGGGACACATGCATTCAGTCCACAATAGTATGCAGTTGCTGGGTCAGATAATAACACTAGGTTTAACCTTTTGAGGAGCTGCCAAATTGTCTTTCAAAGCTACTCCACCATTTTACATTCCTACCAGCAATGTGGTGGGTTCCAATTTCTTCACATCCTTGACAATACTTGTTACTTTCCATCTTTTTTATTACAGCCATCCTAGTCAGTGCAAAGTGGCATTTCATTGTGTCTTTGATTTGCATTTTCCTAATGTTTAGTGATGTTCAGCATCTTTTCATGTGCTTATTATCCACTTGTATATCTTTGGAGAAATGTCTATTTAACCCCTTTGTCTACTTTTAAATTAGTTATTTATCTCTTTATTGTTGGGTTGCAAAAGTTTATATATTTTGAATACTAGGCCTTTATCAAATACAAGTTGAGCATTCCCAATCTGAAAATCCCAAATGTGATATTCTCCCAAATCCAAAACTTTTTGAATGCCAACATGAGATGCTGACACTTTTGCTGTCTGATATTTCATTGTATACAAACTTTGTTTCCTGCTCAAAATCATTAAAAATATAGTATAAGATTACCTTCAGGCTGTGCGTATAAGGTTTATATGTAACATAAGTGAATTTTGTGTTTAGTATTGGGCTCCATCCCCAAGGTGTCTCATTATGTATATGCAAACATTCCAGAAATCAAAAAAAAAAAAAATCTGAAACACTTCTGGTCCCAAGCATTTCAGATAAGGAATACTCAACCTGTATACGATTTGAAACTATTTTCTCCAATTCCGTTATGTGTATTATCTAATTGATTCTGTATAACAATCCTTTGAGGTAGATATCATTATCCCCATTTTAAGGATGAGGAAGTTGAGGCTCTAAGGCAGTGAACAGCTTACCCAAGATAACATATCTAGTAACTGTGAAGATGGTTACTGGAACCCAGGAAAAGATTAGCCAGGGCATTTTTAGTTTTAGTGGTAGAAACCCAACTCAGACTAGCTTACACTGAAAAAGAAGTACAGTTGCTCACATTACTAGGAAGTCCAAGGGTTGGACCAACATTAGGCATGGGATAGATTTTTGTGGATCCAGTGGTTCAAACGAGGTCACCACGACTTTCCTGCATCTCTTGCCATCTTTTGATTATGTTCATTCTTAGGCCAGCTCTCTCATGTATGGCAAAGATGGTCACCAGTAGCTGAAAGCCTGCTAAGTCTTTTGAGTAGACCTTAGAGAGAAAAGGCATATTTTTCTGTATCCTAGCATCTATATCAGTCCTCCATGAAGGATTCTGGTTGGCCATGCTTGAGTTAAATGCCTGTTCTAGTACCCATCAATGCTGTTATCAGGATTCTGGAATACTCTGATTGGATAGCCTGGGTCCAGCCCTTGAGTTGGGAAAGTAGAGACATGACTGACAGTCTAGAAAATTACCTGGAGTCCGGGAGGAGTAGTTCCTACAGTAAGGGGATGTAGGGCAGACAGACAACGTAGTCAGTATGCTAAAAGTCTGTCTGAACTGCTGAGAATTTCAAGATGTTAAAATTAGTTGGGAGTAAGTGAAAGTTAATTCTTAAACCCAAACATAGGGAGAAAAGTAGTTTATTCACACAAAACCCCCCATGATATTGAAAATAATATTCATGAAAATAATATGATATTGAAAATAAGTTCTCTGCTGTCTATGTAAATATAGCAATTTTATAAATTTGTTTGTATAATGCCTTTCAACCTCTAAGGCCAGAGCAAAAAATCTAATTTTTTAAAAACAAAAAACCAGAAAATATTAGGGAACAGAAGCTGGATGCTGTCTCAGAAGGTTTGCTAGCAATTGTAGAGACTCTTTTTTTTTTCTAAATTAGAGTCCCTAGTGTGATTTTGAATGCTCACATTTGAAAAAGGATGTTAACTAAATAGCATATGTTAAGAAGAAAACTCTGCAGTGGGTGGGCAGTTTTCCTTTTTCAAGTGGAGCAATGCCCTACATTTGACATCGTTATGGAAAAATCCTGTTATGATACAGCTCATTGTTATGTGGGTTCAAATACATTGCAGGTGAAATCATATTTTTGAAAAGCAACAAGAGAATACTGTGACAGATTCATGTAATATGGGGTATCCTTAACGGGGGCCCCAACCCAGACGGAAGACCTTCAGACAGTTCTTAGCTTTTTGAAGCAGAGCTGGGGACCTCTTGGTGTTTGGGGTTGGTAGTCACACTGATGTCAAAAAAGCATTTATTGAGCTATAGAATGCCATTGCCAAGGGACCTCTGAGAGCCTGTGCCCCAAGGTGCTGATTTTAACCACAAGGAAAATGAGGCCAAGGGAGGTGACATTATTTGGCTGAGGAAAAGGAGCCGACCTCCCTGGCATTCCATGTCACAAACATCTTGGTGCAAAAGTCACAAATAGCTACCGTTTATCAAATGTTTCTTTTGGAGTAGTATTTCAGAGGCTCAGTGGCTTTGAAACGTGCTCATAAAAATAGATCTAGCTGGGCTGTGGGCAAACCAGAGAGAGAGCGTTAGATCAAATTACTTTTACTTGGACTTTACATTCATCGGTCACTTTTAAAATACACCTTTATTTTCTGTTTGAATTATTTGAATATTCCACCACTTGTGCTGAAAACCAGTATCTCTACCTACATATGAGCTCCTTGATGACAGAGGTTGTCTCTTATGTTTTAAAATTTATTTTTGGCTCTTAAAGTATCTAGCAGCCGGGTGTGGTGGCTCACACCTGTAATCCCAGCACTTTGGGAGGCCGAGGCAGGCAGATCATGAGGTCAAGATATCGAGACCATCCTGGCCAGCATGGTGAAACCCCGTCTCTACTAAAAATACAAAAATTAGCTGGGTGTGGTGGTGCACACCTGTAGTCCCAGCTTCTCAGGAGGCTGAGGTAGGAGAATTGCTTGAACCTGGAAGGTGGAGGTTGCAGTGAGCTGGGATTGTGCCACTGCATTCCAGCCTGGGGTGACAGAAAGACTCTGTCTCAAAAAAAAAAAAAAAAAAAAGAATCTAGCATAGTACCTGTTTAGAATGCAAATAGTGATATTAGTAGCTAACATTTATTGATCACTTACTATATACCAGGCACTGTGCTAAGCATTTGCACAGATTATCTCATTTCAATCTTACCACAGCCTTCAGAGAGAGGGCTTATCATCATCTTCCTTTTAACAATAAAGTACTGCCTAAGGTAACAAATCCTATTAAATGGCAGCGCTGAGATTGAACCCCTAGCCACTAGAAAGGTTATAAAGCTGCTTAATAACTGTTTGTGGATTAGAACTGAACTGACTGGTTCCCTCCTAATTCCTCTGTACCCAGGGGAGAATGTCCTCAGAGACTCAGGAGGCAATGATCTCATCCCTGAAAATGACCAAGGGAGGAGGAACTATGTCAATCACAATAGTCAACTGGACTTGAGGAAAGGAGAAATTTGACCTACACTCTGTATGTGCTGGGAAGGTTCTCTGGGTAAAGGGTGGGTGGCTTCGAAAAATAGCACAACTAAGTGAGTACTGTGGGGCACAGTCCTCTTGCCCCAAATTAGGAGTGTCAGTTAAGTGATGGTGTGCCAGACTTTATACTGTTACAATTTTTAAATAGTAGGCAATTGTGCATAGGCATTCCTTGATGCCGTGATGCAAAGACAACATAATCTGTTGTAGACGGGAGTTTCTGAAGGTCTTTAATCCTACCCTTGAAATATAACTGGGAAAGGTGAAGTGGGAAACCCTTGGGCACCAGGATACTTGGCATTTGGCTCAGTTCCCACAAATCTGTCAGGGAACACTGGGCAAGTCACCTAACTGCTTGGAAATCAGTTTCCTTATCTGAAAAATGAAAAGTTTGGAAAGCACGTTATCCTTAAAATTCTCTCTGGCTCTTACTGCTTATAATGATGTAAGATAATGAAAGTGACTCTAAAAACCAGGATCACTTCTGTGGATCTTACTCTCTTCTGGATCTCTCCATTTCTCCTCTCTCAATTCCTCTCATACCCTTCCCCCTATAAATGTTTGCTCATTCATTCATTCAGTCTTCCTTCTATTCAGTAAGTATCTCTTAAACACTTGGGACTTTGGGGCTATAATAGCAAATGGAAACCCTCCCTGGTCTTAGGTAGCTCACAGTCTAGTTGGAGAAATATAAATATTTGGAAAATGGCACCCTGCAAAATGGTACCATTGAAAAGGGCCATAAAAGAGGAACGTTCTCATTCTTGACATAGCACAGAAGTTGGGCATCATTAAAGGTGATCAACTCAACTTAAAACAAATTCATCAAAGAAAAAAAGAAACCTGGATGTATTGTCAGTTTTTCTCATTTTTCAGGTTAATATGACTTTATCAGAAATAAGCAGGATTTTAAATCCCTCGTTCCTATAGATCGCAAGTTTTTAGGACTCCCATAAAACACCATGATTTTTTTCTTCATTGGAGGTTGTTTTACTTGCATTAGAAATGATGTAGCTCATAAAAGGGAACCAGTTCAATTCAAAACACATTTATGGGGGCCCACAAGGGACCCCAACTAGGCAGTGCTTTCCTAGAGAAGAAAAAGCCTACAGGATTTGGATTCAGACTGACTGAATAGCATTTCTCCACTTATTAACTGTTAACCTTGAGCAAATTGTGCATATCTCTGAGTTCTTTTGCAGAAAACACACTACCTCACTAGGTTACTAGGAAGATTTCAGGAGATGGTGGTTGTAAAAGGCCAAGCCCGGGGCTCCTTGCTTTAGTTGCTGGGGGATGTACAGACATGGGTAGGATTTAGTCCCTGAATGCTGTCAGGGATTGATAGTCTGGGACTTTGTGGTGTAGCATACTCACTTGGAAGATATGAGGTGTTTGTTTGTTTGGCATTTGTTTTTTGTTTTTTATTTTATTTATTTTTTTGAGACTGGATTGCTCTGTTGTCCAGGCTGGAGTGCTGAGGTGCAGTGGTGCAATCATAGCTCACGGCAGCCTCGAACTCCTGAGCTCAAGTGAGAGATGAGTCAGAGCCAAGCCCTTCTACTAACAGAGCTATTTGTTGCTGAGGAAGTTCTCAGTTTCTCCCTCTGAATGGTGCCAATATCCTCCAGTTGCTTAAGGCAGAGTGAGAGAAGCTGACTGCAGATACCCACATGAAGATTAATCCCACCTGGAGGAATGGGGCAAGGAGCGTGCTCTCTAGACCAGTCAAGCTTGCATTTGATTGGGCTTGTAATGAGTTCCCCAGAAGGAAAACACACGCACATATACGCCAACAGAAAAAGCATCCTGGGGCTGTGGACTCATCCATTGTCTTTGATAAGCCAACAGAGCACAGTGGCTGATGACATGGGCTATGAAATCAGATTGCTTGAGTCCTGCTCCACTACTTGACAGGTAACCTCTAAGCTTCAGGTTTCCCATGCATATAACATGGGGAATAATACAGTACCTGCTTTATATTGTTGCTGCAAGTATTAAGTGAGGTTGCGCCTGCAATGACTTAGGATAATACAGGGCGCATAATACTAAGCACAATTATTCTTTGATAGGACTAAACAGAAATACATCCCTGAGTTCATTCAGTAGATATTTACGCTGCATGTCTTCTAGGTTCCCACCATTCTGCCTCTTTTCTTCCTACTTCCATCAGAGGAACAGGGAGGTAGAACAGAGTAGTTTTTTGTCTCCAAACAAACCGTGTTCTCCTCTTTACTGAGAAAACTCTAGTGGTTTTGCTTGGAGTATTTAAATTGAATTAAGTACATTTGGGACTAGAATTTTTTTTTTTTTTTATTACCTGAAATTGCATGAGTGCACTTGGGAAGCACTCATACAAAGAACATGAAAAAAGCAGTAGTTTATTAGACTATGGCAACATGAGCCTAAGTGTAAAAGATGGAATCAAGTACAACCCTCCCTCCCTCCTGCTCCTTCAGCGCTTTCTTTTCCTCCACCACTTCATTAAGATGGTAGAAAATGAATTCATAAGTTGTCAGGTGAAATAAGGATACTTTCTTTGGTTGCCTGGGCTGGGAAAAATACTGTACCTAAGAAAGTAGCCCTATGCAGAATACAGTAAAGAGACCAATTTTTCAGGCAGCAGAAAAAGCATTGGATTTAGCGTCTGCCAGGCTCAGGGACATTAACTTGCAGTGAGATTTTATTGTGTCTCAGTTTCCATTATTGTAATACTTGCATCTCAGGACTGTTGTATGAATGAATTCCGACATTACATATATAACCACCAATGCAGTACCTGGCTCCAGATGGAAGCTGAGAAGGTCGTATTCTGTACCCCAGCAGCCTTAGTTTTCTCTGGTAAATTTGGGATAAATATACTTACTTTATAAAGTTGTCATGAGGCTTAAAGAAGGATAAATGTATTCTAAATTCTATACTTAGCAAAGTGTCTGGTACATAGCAGGTCATGGTGAATATTTTGTTTTTGCAAGAATATCAGAATTTATTTTATTTTTTATTAAAAAAATGAGATGCAGTCTCGCCATGTTGTCCAGACTGCTCTCAAACTCCTGGGCTCAAGCAGTCCTCCCACCTCAGCCTCCCAAGTGGTTGGGATGACAGGTGTGTGCCACTGTACCCAGCAAGAATATCATGTTATATCTCCAGATAAGGTTTTCAAAGTTCTCATTATATGGGAAAAATAATTGTCTACTTAGGATGTCTGAGACCCTGCTGAGCACTTTATATACCTTAGCTCATTGAATTCTCAGAACACTGAGATAGGGGTTGTCATTGCCCCCATTTTATAGATATGAAAACTGAGACTCAAAGAGGAGAAATACTTTAACAAGGTCTAGTAGCTTCTTCATGGCAGAGACGGGAGCCTATCTTTTTTATGTGAGAATCAGCCCATAATTCATGCTCCTACAAAAGAAATGCCCCATGCTATCATCCCCTAGAAGTTGTTTTGCTGAGATTATCCTTCTTTACAGGGACTGTGTTGCATGAAAATAGGCTTTTATTTTAGTGAGTTGATCTTAACTTACTTCTCATCTTGATTGGTATTCAGCCAGTTTGACTCTAGATACTGTTTATTTACTTCCAAAATCCAAGCCATCACTAATGCATCTGACCTAACAAAGGATACTTTGAGAATAAGCAAGGTCTCTGAAGACTGTTTATTCCCAAATCTGAGATCCCAGACTTTGGGAATTACTGTGCAGCCTTCCCCGCTCCCTCTTCTTTCCTCCTCCTAGTGACTAATTTAGAGATATCTGAGTCGTGGAATGAAAGCAGATGTATTTATAGTCATCTTTCACAGAAAAGGGGAGTTCAAAGGGAATTCACATTGGTTGATTATTCACTATGCATCGGCCTACTTATCCATATCTTCTCATTTTATTTCACACAATAATCTGAAACATAGTTTAGAAAACAAGGCGAATAAACAAGAAAGTAGAGATTTAAGCTCAGGTCCATGTAATAAAAAGTGTGTTCCCTTCCCACTTTAGCCACTGTCCTTGTTCCACGAGGGCATCGGGAGCCTGTGATGAATGCTGTCGCTGGCTAACACTGCGGATCAGAGCTCCTTGTGGTTTCTTGGGCCCAGAGAGCACCTCTGACTCCCCACCCGCACTCCCCCACCTCTGGTTTCTGGTCAGTCATCTTGCAAATGCATCCCCATTTGGTTGTAAGACAGATGGACGAGAGTGAGGTCTGCAACTGGAAATGTAACTGAGAGCCAATTCCCTGATGGCAAGTGGGTCGTTAGCGCCATTGCTGTTCAGAAGAATAAGCCACCACTGTTTCTGCTGCCTTTTTTTCAAGGCAACAAAGTGCATCCTGCCATAATCATGGTGTTACCTAAGTCAGCAGTGCTCAGAGTAAGAGGCAGGCATGAGGAGGACAAGGGTGCTGAACAGTCTTATTATAATGATGACAACAGAGATGATGCTTGCTTTATATAAAGCCAGGTGCACACAAGTATGTGTGTGTGTGCACATTTTTCCTGGCTTTGGGGAGGATGGTGTATATTTTGGGACAGCTCCACACAAAGAAATCCAGCATTTACGTTTTGCCCATGTCAGTCTCTATTTGCTTTCAGATATCCAGGAATGATTTTCAGAGTATTTGAGAAAATGAGAGGTGCAGATGGTTTTCACTGAGGCATGGTTTCAAATTTAAAGAGGATTATGGCCCAGAAATGGTGAGTAGAGGTGTGAACCTTTGAAATTCTAATTGCAGACCAGTCTGAGGAGGTATATACTTACCAGAGCACAATATCTCATTGTGAGCATATTCCTTTCTTGGCCAAAGGAGATGGGGGAGGAGCAGATACATAACATAATCTTCAAATGAAACTGAAACAGCAATTGATGGCAGCAGTTTGGAGTCTTTGGTGAATTCAGTCAAGAAAGAAATCCCCAGCTGTCTACCATTGCAGTTAGCTTAGCTTGTTGTAATAATCTTTCTTCTTTGCATCTGCAGAGCTGACTGTATACACAAGTCGGCTCCTGCTGGGAGGAATCTGTGGTCATTTTGACACACCCACTCCTTTATTTTACAAAGGATAGCACTGAGGCCCAAGATGACAGCATCAGTTACTAGGAGGGAAAACTCTGGAACCCAAGGCCTCTTTGAATTGAGGCAATTAAACACTGACTTTTGGCTTTTAATAACAGCTCATGTTTATTGAGTCTTTACTGTAATGCCAGATGAAGAAGATGGAAGGAACAACCACCTCAGTGGAGGTGACAGGTGCTAGATGACTACCTGGAATAGATGGGAGAACAAAATAAATGCAAGAATCCAAGTCTGAATTTGTTTCCAGCCTAGAGGAATGAAGGCCTTCTTGGAGTGAAGTCAGTGCTGTGTGTTGTCAGTGCTCCATGGGGTAACTGAGTCTCAGAGAGCTTAATTAGCTCAACTAGTATGGGCCATATTTGTTCCAACTCACAGAATTTTCCAGATGCAGAGTGACTTGGTTAGTATGTGGGGAAAGGATGGTAGGATTTTCTCCTGGGTGGCTCATACTTCAAAAGACCGTGTTCTTTCAACTATGGCACATGAGCAAGTGACTGCCAGGTATGGATCTTCAGCTGTCTGCTACCATCATCTGGCTGTCTCCCCGAACTTCAAACTTGGTGTGTCCCAAACCAAGCTTTTAAAGTGCTAATGAGGACAAAGTGGGTGCCTGTTTATTTATTTACTAATTTTTTAAAGACTGTGTTTTGAAGTTGATTTCTCAACTTCCCTTTGCCAGGGAAGAATATTTATTTATGTACATCCCCCTTACAAAATGTCCCTTTAGTTAGCTGGAACACTTGCCTACGTGAAGCATGGCCTCTTAGAGGACATTGAGCATCTTGCTGGAGGCGCAGTGCAGGTTCAGTACAGCCAATAGAGGGAGGTGAACATCTCACACTTTTCTAATGGCTTTCCTGTGCACAAAGCACTTTCTCTTCCATCATCAGTGAACTCAACATAACAGCCAGGTCCTGGGGTTGGTGTCCTTATCTTTTGCTTTCATATGAGGCAACTGAGGGCCCAAGATGCCATAGACAGCAGGATTATCTGGGTTACTTACTCTCGTCATTCTTTTCTCAGGATGTCACCTTGTCAGCAAAGCCTTCTCTGCAGATTCTTTATACTATAGCGACTCCTTCACTTTCTTACTTTATATTTACTCCACTTTATATATTTGTGAGTTGTCTATTTCTGTCCTAGAAGGTAAGCTTCATGAGAGCAGGGGCTTTGGCACTACTCAATCTCCAGGGCACATAGTTAGTGCTTAGTAAATATTTGAGAGTTAATGAGGTGCTGTATTTTGACAGCCACTCTGCTACTTCTCTGTAGCAGGCCCAAGGCTAAAACAAGATCCCTGCTTTGGGGCACTCCCTTGTAGTCAGGGGTAAGAACCAGAGAACGGATTTGAGGCTTAACAGTGCAAGACGGCAGAAGCCCAATCCCGGGGGTGAGGGGTAGGGCGCGGTGGGTGTGTGTCGCGGAGGACAGGCTCAGCCTTCCATCCTAAGGCTATCAAAGGCTCTCTTGGCTTGAATTACAGGTACCAATCCTGTGGCCCTTCCCAAAAGCCTAGCTTTTTTTTCTTCTTCTTTTAAACCGAATTCATACTCAGTGAATGGTGAGAAATTAAATGGATTCTTCGGACTAAGTAGATTGAGCTAGTTTTAAACTTAGCCTTCTGTCAAGGCCGAGTAGTGAGGTATCTGTTGGTACTTTTTCCACCGAAATTTGGCATCTGCTTAGCATCGAACACCATTTGCAGCTCGGGCAAGGCCTTTTACATTCCCTGACCCTCGGCTTTCCTGCAAGTTAAAAAAAAAGTGCAAATGAAAGATTAGAAAAGTATTTTTTTAAAAAACCCCCAAACCCTTCATTCGTCTTCACGCTGCATTGTAGCGACCTAAGCCAACTGCACAAAACTAGCCTGTAAGCGGTGAGGAGCACCCTGCAGAGAGAGGGGGCGAGCGGGCAGCTGCAAGCCCGGGCCCCGGGAGGCCGCCCCTGCGCCCAGCGCTTCCTTCGCGGGGTCGGCGGCCCTCGCAGTAGAAGGCAGCTCTCCCGGGGCCTCACTTCCTGCACCCACACGCGACTAAAAAAGAACACGTACAACTTTTTTGGGCCCTCTTCTTGCAAAACGCTCGGGTAACGAGCTCGCTGAAGTAACCGCTCCGGGGGCGGACCAGGGCCTCGGGCTTCCGGAGCCCCGGTGCCGCGCAGCCGGGGTCGTGAGCGGCAGCGTCGGAGCCAGGCCCCAGGGGCGGTGCGCGAGCGGGGGCGGGGCGGGGAGGGGGCCGGGCCGGGGGCGGGGCGGGGGTGGAAGGGGGGGGGGGTGCAGGGCTGGGGGCGGCGCGCGTGCGCAGAGCACTTCCCTGTTTGGCCCCGTGACTGCAACGCGAGCGCCGCCCGCCCGCCCGCCGCGGGAGTGTGAGCTCAGTCAGTCAGGCCCGCGCCGCCGCCTGTCAGCGCGTCTGAGGAGGCAGCGCCGGGCGCCCCAGCCGCCCAGCCCGCGCACGCCCCAGCGGCCGGCCGGAGCCCAGACCCCGGCGAAGACCCCGCGCGCAGCCGCGTCCCCTCCCCTGCCGCTGAAGAGCCGCCGCCGCCGGCATGAGCAGAGGGAGGCGGGTCCCGGAGAGCCCCCTGCCTCGCGCGCGGCTTGGAGTTTGAAGGGCCCCGCGCCGAGCGCCGCCGCCGCCGCTGCCTGTCTTCGCCCGCCTCCTTCCCTCCCTCTCGCCGCCGCCGGGGACGGGAGCTGCGCGCCAGGCCGGGCGGCGGGTGGCGGGCTGCGCGCCGGGGTTCATGAGCCGCCGGGCGGCCCGCGGCCCCGGGAGCCTGCGCCGTGACTCACCCCCCGCCCCCGCTTGTGTCTCGTCCCCCCCGGCAGGATGCCGGACCAGATCTCTGTCTCGGAGTTCATCGCCGAGACCACCGAGGACTACAACTCGCCCACCACGTCCAGCTTCACCACGCGGCTGCACAACTGCAGGAACACCGTCACGCTGCTGGAGGAGGTAGGTCGGGCCGGGACCCCCGCCGTCCACGCTCGCCGCTGCCGCCGCGCAGCTGGAGGATCTCCTCTCGGAGCTGGGAGGAAGGGGACGCGGGGGCCGGGGGCGCCACACCCCCTCAGGGAGCCGCCGGGTGAATAACGGACTTCGGACGGGCGGCCCCTTCCCCATCCCCTCGCCCTTTCTGGGTCCTGCGGGTTGAAAGGCCTGGGGACTGGAGGTGGTAGAGGACTGAGCGAGCTGTGGACACTCCAGGGAGGACAGAAGATGGAAGTCCTGTCCCTGGCATGCACTGTTCGGCGCCTCCACATCTTCGTGACCCTCCTGTAACCCTCGAGGTAGGTGGCGTCAGGCCACCGAGGGCACAGAGGCGAAGCAGTACAGCCAAGGTCACCAGCAGGGGACTAGGAGATGGGCAGTGAACGCACCCCTCAGCGGCGCGACTGGGCCAGGCAGGCGTAGCTGCGGAGACGAGGGCCGGTGGAAAAATCCCAAAGGACCCAGAGAGAACTCAGGCTGGGACTGTCTCCACTCCAGGACTCCTCCCTGCTAGTCTCTGGTGCCTGAAGCCCAGATGGAAAGAGATCTGTGCACATAGGTTCCCACCCGGCTCCCCTAACCCGGAGGGTTTGGTAGGGCTTAGGGCTGCTGCGCCAGCAGGACCTGCCCGCAGGGCGCTCAGAGGCTGGACAGGGAGATCGGAGGCCGGTGCAGCCTGCTTGAGCTGACCAGACACGGAGAAGGGAGGCCCGAGGCGACAGTCAGACAGCTCCTCTTATCTGGACCCTTCAGGAAAGCGTTGCGGGTGGGGGGTTGGGGGCAGGGCCAAGGCCAAATCGATTTTCTTTAGGATTTTCAGTGAATTAATGATAGAGTGGTATGGACAGAGAGGAATCTGAAAGCCAAGGAGCAGCAGAAGCCTCTGGGGCCTCGATAAAAATAGATATTTGCCCTGGAACTCAGCATCATCAATAAGTGCCATAAAGCATCCCTCCCCTTCAAACAAGGCAAACGTATTTCAACTGAAAATGGCACCATTGGGTGGAAGGTAGGAAGGGAGATGGTTTTCCCTGGGTGGGTTGTGCTGTGGCTGGTTTAGGTGAGGTTTGGGGAGCTCTGATGTAAGCCCCCCACCCCAAGGACGGCCCTCTGTAATATGGGGAAGCTTGGGCTTCTGTGGGATGACTGATATTGAAATGAGCTTTGATACTCATGTTTCCACACACGTAGAACTGGGATTCAGAAGTAGAGGGGTCCCAAATTTTAGGAGGGGAGAGACTTCTGTTAGTGCTGGGTCCCGTCTGGCTTGCTTGGTGCTATGACTGACTGTGTCATTCCGGCATACTTCCAGAGTTCTCTCTGGAGTCAGTATTGGGTGATGGGAGTGAATTGTGAAGTGAATGGAGAAATACCACCTAACTAGGTTTGTTCGAAAACCAGAGGTAAATGGATTTTTTCTTTTCTTTTCTTTTTTTTTTTTTTTGTCTTTGTGAACTGCCAGTCTGTTACACTCGCTTGGGATTAAACAGAGTTGCCAGGCATTGAACCCCATCATGGGTCTGTCTTTCACTTAATTGTAATAAATTGAAACATGTGGATATAGGAGCATTTTGCATCCTCTTTCTGTACTAATTGTATATACTTCTAAGGATGTGACATTGATTAGACTGAGTGGTTATTTTCCTTCTAGATAAGTTTTTCAGTGCCTGCTAATAGAGCTGCCAGTTATTCTGTTTGTGAAGGGTGTGATAAGATTAAGTATTTGGTGATGCTGTTTGTAGAGATGTGTGAGCATATCTTCCAGCAACCCTGTAGTAGAGGGGTAATGTTAAATTACATGCAGTTGCTGTTGATGTTAGTTTAAAGTTAATAAATTTAAAAGCAAATATTTTTTTAATGAGAAATACTGTTGTAAGATTAGGTAGAAAAATAGAGTTAACTATAATGCAAGTGTAGTCACTTAGGAACTTGGAACCAGGCTAGAAGTTCAGTGTCATGTTAGAGTACATTGATGATACCCATGTTCTCAAAAATATAACAGTGTTTCAGGATGGCACAATAATTTTACAATTTTTCTTCTGAACTTGAGGAAGGTATTGGCCAGGAAAACATTGTCTCCGGTCGGCATATTTTAATTCTTGAGGTTGGACTCTCTGAGTGGTTACCGTTTGCATAGATGAGAAAAGTATGCTTTAGGTTTTTTTACTGATGGATAGCCACCATAGTTGAATTTTAATTTTTCCCGCTATGCTTACATATATGGAAGTAGTGCATTATTATAAATATCTTAGGTGGATCACAATTCAGTTCTTTAAAAATATGGGGCTTAACATTACCACACTCGATATAAGAAAAAATTGGGGGGCATACCACAAAATCTTGTTGGCATATGCTTCACAAGTGAGATATTCGGAAACTTTAAGAATGTGGCTTGTGTTATTTTGTGGTTATTCTTAGGAAGAGAACTTTTGGGTACTTTTTGGTGATATGGAAACTCCGAAATAGGAATTAATTTGAGCAACTTGGAATTCTCATTTAAAAAAAAAATTTTCCTAGTTCTAGCAAGTACCTTCCTGTTTATGACCTTTTTTTGCTCTTTGGATCACTAATGCACATACATAGAGCGCAACTGAAAAACTGTTAGATCTCCAAGATTGGATCCCCAAATTAACCCATACTCTCTCTTTTACTATGTCTCCTTGGTAGAGATTGTGGTGTGTTACGCAGAGGTTGATGCTTTTAGTTATATCTCTGTGATGAGCACTCTAGGAAGTAGATCAGAAATATATGGTAAGAAAGGCTGGGCGTGGTGGGTCATACCTGTAATCCCAGCACTTTGAGAGGCTGAGGCAGGTGGATCACTTGAGGTCAGGAGTTCGAGACCAGCCTGGCCAACATAGGGAAACCCCATCTCTACTAAAAAATTAGCCATTCATGATGGCACCTGCCTATAGTCGCAGCTTCTTGGGAGGCTGAGGCAGGAGAATCATATGAACCCGCTAGGCCAAGGTTACAATGAGCCAGGATCGCACCATTGCACACCAGGTTAGGCGACAGAGTGAGACTATGTCTCAAAAATGGTAAGAAGAGGCAAAGAGGAGTTTACTTCTGGTTTGCTTCTGGGCTTTACCTTTTGGGGCGAAGGGTCGCACATGGCTCTGGGGTTCACGGTTTGACTGGCACACAATGAGTGGCTACCTTGGGGAGGCAGGAATGGATGAGCTGGTGTTCTGCCAAGGTTTCATCCTGGTGTGTGAGTGTTTTCCAAGCAAAAAGCCAGTGTTTTACTTATTCAGCAATGAAAGCATACTGATGTGTGCCATTTTACTCTTGACCATTTTTAAGTTATGAGTAAGTAACTACGAGAGTATAAGCGTTTTCCCTAAACGGGAGCAGGCAGGCATTTTAGGACCGCTGTGACCCAGACAGTAGAAGGGACCCTCTGTTTAAAGACTTAGAGTGGCTAATACTTAGTACCTTTGTCAGAGAGAGAGTCCAACATGATAAATGGAAGTCTACTTGGTTATTTTATATTGGGCTACATTTTAATTTGGTGACAATGAAGGAGGCAAGTTCTGCTCATTTATTGAGCAGCTGCTCCATACCAGGCCTGCTGTCGACACATGGCATGAATGCTTACATTTACCTCTCATGTGAGCTCTCTGAAAGAGGAACATTTATCATCTCCATTTTATAGAGAAGGAAATTGAGGCCCAGAGAGGTGAAATGATTTCTCTCGAAGGTCGTGTGGCTAGTAAATAAAATGGAGTTTAAAACTCTCACTCCTGGCCAGGCGCGGTGGCTCACGCCTGTAATCCCAGCACTTTGGGAGGCCGAGGCGGGTGGATCACGAGGCCATGAGATCGAGACCATCCTGGCTAACACGGTGAAACCCCGTCTCTGCTAAAAATACAAAAAAAATTAGTTGGGCTTGTTGGCGGGCGCCTGTAGTCCCAGCTACTCAGGAGGCTGAGGCAGGAGAATGGCGTGAACCCAGGAGACGGAGCTTGCAGTGAGCCAGGATCACGCCACTGCACTCCAACCTGGGCGACAGAGCAAGACTCTGTCTCAAAAAAAACAAAAGAAAATCTCACTCCCTTCTCCTCCTGAAACAGGCTGTCACTCCGTCACCGAGGCTGGAGTGCAGTGGTGCGATCTCAGCTCACTGCAATCTCCGCCTCCCAGGTTCAAGCGATTCACTCACCTCTGCCTCCTGGGCAGCTGGGACTACAGGTGCACACCGCCATGCCTGGCTAATTTTTGTATTTCTAGTAGAGACGCAGTTTCATCATGTTGGCCAGGCTGGTCTCAAACTCCTGACCTCAAGTGATCTGCCTGCCTTAGCCTCCCAAAGTGCTGGGATTACAGGCATAAGCCACCATGCCTGGCCCAGAGTTTAGAAATCTTAAAACAGTTAAGACATAAAATAGGTATTCTAAATGTCTACAAAAACATATTTCAGTGGCTTTGTAGGGAACATAGGAGACTTTGCTGTCATTGCATCTTCAAGTTTTGGTCTGATTAAAAAGGTGCCTAAGTTCCTTGGAGGCTTAGTGTTTCTTCATGTTTATATTTCAGAGTTCTTAATAGTGATACTTAAATATACTGTTTTTTCCCTGTACTTTCAAGGATTTGGATATGAGTTTTCAGATTTAAATGTGGGAACTCATTTGAGTATAATTCATGAACAGCATTTATTCAACACATTTTTGGGGAGCCCCTGCTATATACAAGTCATTTTCCAAGTCCTACTGAGGTATTGGGGTTATCCAGATTGTATTATGGAGAAGCTAGTGGTCTTTAAGAAATAAAGAAATAAGGTTAAAACTCTTAACAGGGTAGAAAGGGGCAGTTCATAGGGGAGGGAAATAGTATAGAACATTCATCCTAGGAATACAAGTGAAATCACTCAAATTACCATGTAGTCAATATACAGATTGTTCAGTGCCTCTTATGTGTCCAGCAGTGTGCTAGGCCTGGGGATACAATGATGAAGAACCCTGCCCTCAAAAAATGCAGCCTAAAAGTTTTCTTATGGAAACTGGCAATCAAGTGTGGGTCTGGCATTAGAGGCTTTTCTTAATGTATTCACCTGGTGCGTTCAGTTCTTTCTGAAGATATAGAAATGTTTGATGAAATGAATGAAGATACAGAATGTAGATTCAGTATCAAGCTCTATCTCATAACAGTAACATTCCTACTACACGCAAACCCTATACATACTATTATTTAATACCCTTTTTCACCCTATTATCATCAATGGCTCCATTTTATAGATGAAGAAATTGAGGATTACAGCAGTTAAGTATTTTGTCCAGCTAGGTCGTACAACCAGGAAGTATTCTGCCCAGGTCATACAACCAGTATCAGATTTGTGATTAATCTCATTACTGTCGAGTCCTCATGCAGGCCAGTCAGACTTCTGTGTGTGTTCCCTCACCTTCCATTTAAGTTTCAACCTTTATCTATGTCCTTTTGGGTGTCTGCCATGCTGATGATAGAGCTCATCAGTCTTTGATAAATACTGTTAGGTCCTTAAGTGTTTTTCTGTGAAATCTTACACATAGGATTTCTGTGGTCAGGGTTTGACATCTGATCTTGTTCATCAGCTCCCCTTGCTCAAGAATGCAAGTGCATTACCTCTTAAATTTTAAAAGCTGGTAAACTTAATAGGAAGTGCTACTTTATATTGCAGGTGCTAAACTTAAGGAGCCCATTAATTACCCCCAAGGAGATTGTAGTCTTAAAAAAAAAAAAAAAAAAAAAAAAAAACCTCAGGAAGGATTTACATAAAATCAAGATTTATACTTTTGCTTAATGTAGAGAAAGTATGTTTGGGTCTGCCTCTGACCTGTTGAAGATAATACAACAAAAGGCAAACAAACCTTCCCATAATGTTTCTGTCCCATACAGAAGTCAAGGCTCCGTGCCCAGGCTTTTGACCCAGTCTGGAGGTACTTAGGATAAGGTTTTGTCTGGATGAAACCAGCAAAGGTCAGTGAGTGAGTATATCTGTCTGTAGAATCAGAGAGAAGGAAATTGTATATGTTAGAACTCATGCTCTTTCTAAAA
The DNA here is from genome assembly GCF_028878055.3 of Symphalangus syndactylus. NCBI lineage: Eukaryota > Metazoa > Chordata > Mammalia > Primates > Hylobatidae > Symphalangus > Symphalangus syndactylus. The sequence goes on along the minus strand of NC_072429.2, from coordinate 129,255,355 downwards.
CAAGGCACAAGCCCGTTAGCCAGATATTCCATGCCAATGCTTTTGGTCCTTCTGATATGGTTTGGATTTTTGTACCCTCCAAATCTCAAGTTGAAACATAGTCCCCAGTGTTGGAGGTGGGGCTTGGTGGGATGTGATTGGATTGTGGGGGCGGATGCCTCATGAATGGTTTAGCATCATCATCCCCTTGGTGATAAGTGAGTTCTTGCTCAGTTAGTTCTCTTGAGATCTAGTGTTTTAAAAGTCTGGGTCCTCCGCTTTTCTCTCTCTCTCGCCCCTGCTTTCGCCATGTGATGTGCCTGCTCCCACTTCTCCTCCTGCCATGACTAAACACTCCCTGAGGTCTCCGCAGAAGCCAAGCAGATACCAGTGCCATGCTTGTACAGCCTGCAGAATTTCCTTTCTTTATAAATTACCCAGTCTCAGATATTCCTTTATAACAACACAAGAACTGCCTAACACACCTTATATATATATCTTTGGATTTTAAAAAACATTTTTTACACGTATCATCTAATAGAAGCTTATTCTAGTAGCATCCTTATTATTGCTTTACATGTGAATACATAAAGGCTCACGGACATTAAATAACTTGTCCAAGATCACACAGTGGTAAATGGTAGACTTGGGCTCTGAATGCAAAATCTGCATTGGAAACCCTTTCCGTTTCTTCTGTATTTCACTGTCTTTTATGCTTCCTGTCTGCCAGTTTGTTTTGTCTTGCAAGACCCGTGAGAAAGGCATCTATTAATTATCTTCTTACCTCTATTTGGTTTCTAGTGCTAGAGAGAAAGAGTTTGGGAGAGGGAAGAAAAATGAAAAGATAGTTGCTTTTCTGTGTTCTTCTGAGACCTCTTGCTGGACCCCTCATTAAATCTCTGCCTTTTTTGATCAAAGACAGTGCTGCAAGCAATCCTCCTTGGACTGGGCAGATGTGAAAATGACCATGTTGCTTTCAGCTCCACCCTGGCATGCCTAGTCTGGGACTGTTGACCCAACCTGATTTGCTTATGAGCTGCCCAGAGCCCTGGCTAAAGAACCACTACTCTCAGTTGCAGTTTCTGCAGGGCTGTCTGGCTCTCTGCTTCCAGCTTCCTGGCTATACAAGAGCCCTGAGTTTTTGCTGGGTGTTAGTTATTCAGGGAGTTGCTAAGTGTCCAAGTAAAAGCGACCTTGGCGAATATCTACTCTGGCGTTTGCCAACCTGAAAGCCTGATCTTCAAAAGGCTCACGAAAGCTGTGATGGGGGTCTGTAGCCGCTTTGTGGAAAAATTAGTGGACACTGCTAGTAACTTGGTTTGGCATAACTCTCATGCCAAATGTGTTTGATTTTGGCTGAAATGCATCAGCTTAGTGGTGTAGGACTAATCATCTTCTGCTGATCAGATGCTTGGATTGCTAGTTATAAAGTGGGAAAGCAAAGTGTTACCTCATTCAGGTGATTGGCTTCCTAGAAGGGCTTTGTATCTCCCATGGGAGAAACCTCATGAATGATGGGACCCACCAGATTAGTTTAGTCCTCATTGCTTTGAGAGGTGGAGACTGAGGCCCAAAGATGAGAAAGAAACCATGCAGGGATTTGAATTCAGGGCTGCCCAACCCAGGGATTTTTGCACTCTGCTGTTTAACAGGGTTGTGGGGACTGGCAGTCACAGTGTGGGAGTCCTCCCCAGTACCACTCCATGTAACTTGCTTCTAGGTAGAAAGAGTAGAGAGTAAACCTTAAGTTTGGAACTGGATCTTGCTAGCCCAGTCTGCTGTCATTAAGTCCTGGTCTCAGAAGACATGCTGTGCGAGGCTGCAGTAGCTTTGCCTGATGTTAGGCTAGCAGCCTTTCATTAGAAGCCATTTGTGGTGTTGGATGTTCAGACACTACCCAGACCTTTGCCTTCATTGTCTATTTGTCCAGGGAGCCTCAGAGAGATGGTTTCCATATATGTAACCTAGTCATTTGGGGACTAAAACCAGATCTTGGTCTTGGCCATTCCCACATGTATTACTTAAACATGAGTAAGGTTTGGGGCTAGAGATCACTTAATGTCTAAACCTCTGTTTCCCCATTTGATAAATGACATTGCTTTTTGAGTATTAAAGGAGACAATGCATGGGAGGCACTCATCAAATGACTTTATGTGTCGGTAAAGTATGTCCCTATGGGTGTCAAGGTCTGACTACTCAGCTCTCCTGTGAGGCAGGGAAGAAGGAGGCGAATGAGGCTAGAAGCATTCCTTCATGGAGAGCTAGATAGGCAGGACTGCTCTCTACTGAGGACCAGTTGCAACACTTGGGTTGAGGAGAGTGAAATTCTCTTGCCGAGGTTAATTGTATCCCTATTACTTCTAGCGTGTGTTGGGCAAGTTACTGAGCCTTACTGTGTCCTACTTTCCTCATGGGGGTAAGTACCTACCTCTCAGTGAGTCAGTATGTGTAAAGTGCTTACAACAGTGCCTGGTGTGCTAAGTGCTCTATAAATGATTGTTCTTATTATCCTTGTTGCTATTGCCCTGTATTATTGTATTATTGCATTCGACAATTGCATGTGTAACTGAGAAGATGAGACTTGGTAGACTCATTTCTGAAGGGTCAGTGATGAGGTCAGATGACAGAGAGATGAAGTCAGATGTGTGCACTTCAGGGACCCGGACTGGGGAGGCACAGATGGGACTAAGGAGAGGACTAGGGCAACACCAAACACTTTGACCATTGTGGGTCATGGTCATAGCCAATTTGATCTGAAGCAGACTGTCAACTCAGTGTAACTGTATAATCAGCCCTTAGCAGGCCCTGTACTCTCTGAAGTAAGGGAACCAGTGACCAGTGCTGCCCACTTTGACCCAGGCCAGCCTGATGGGCTCTACCAGTGCAACCTCATTGCCCATGCTTCCTTGTGTCACTGCTATAATCTTTCTGCCTGCTTCTACACCCCACTTGTCGGATCCTCTGCATTGGTGTGTGAAAGCTGCCCCTTCTGATTCTTGCTGGGGCTTTGGGGTAGTGAGCTGTTTTCTCTGTTACATAATAAATGCAGGTATTTATTATGTACCTGCGTAATTGATTGATTGTGGTCATTTGTGGGGAGGTGAAACATTTATGCCTTGGCCCTGACTGGTACAGAGCATGGCAGCTATGTTGTGTGCTTTACTGATTACAGTTTGAAGCACTGAGACCACGAGAAATTCTATTTTGGTTAGGAGGCAGGAGCCTTAAAGCAAAAGGGATCTCTCCTTGAATTTTCATTTCTGTGTGCTTCATAGCTTGTTTTCAGTGTCAGTAAAACGAGTTTTAATTATTTGTGGGCAGGAGTTAGGTCAAGATCAGGAGGCACTTGACTCTACTTGGTCTTAACAGAATCCGGGAGTTCACAGTAGGCTCTTTCCAGCCCAGAGCCCTGTCTGAACAGCCCTCTGTCATGGTGCTGTTTGTGGTCAGTTATGTAAGAACTGTATTTTAATGCCGAGCTATGGTATAATTTTCCCCCAAAGAACTGGAATATGTGTCCCCTTGATAAGACAGCACCCAATTTAGCCACTCAGAAGCTGGGAAAATAAAATCAGAACCTCATGTGCCAAGGAGGTAAAGCCCAAAAGAGCACTGCATTTTGGCACCGACTATTATAGAAAGCAGAGTTGGCTAAGTCAATCTAGGCCATCCCTTTCCCTGCCAGATGCGTTTTGGATGGAGGAAAATGTAAGCTCTTCTTAGCTCCATTATTAAAACAGCCTGGGTACCTTGCATTTCTGTAGCATTGTACCCAAAGGCTAGGGTCAGAATGGCCTTGTCTCCAGTGCCTAGTGTAGCACCCAGCACGCGGTGGGCTGTAAGTATAGTGAGGACTGTGTTATTATGATGCACATTCTGTAGAACTGGAAAAGGCCTCAGAGACCATCTAGTCCAACTCCTCTTTTTATGGATGAGGAAGCTGAGGCCTAGAAAACCGAAGTGTGTTAGGCTGTTTTATTGTAAGAGGTCCCTTCCCCTCCCCCAGCAAAATGAAATACATTGGTTAAAGCAAAATGGGGACTTATTGGAAGGATTCATGGGAGATATTTTATGGAACATGAGGGACAAGAATGAGGGTCTTCTCTCTTGGGCAAATGGTAGATGATGGCAACTCTGGCACCAAATTATTCCCAGCTCCAGTGCCCTACACCACATTGGTGTCTGCCTGATTCTGGGGCAAGGATATCTGGGAAGGAGGATTGGATTGGCTCCACTTGGGTCAGGAGACCACCCTTGCTCCAGTCAGCTTTGGCCAGGATGAGGGGGTTATGTGATGGATGGGGCTAAGTCTTCCCCTTCAGCCTGGGGGTGATGGTGGTCCTCAGAGGAGAGTAGGAGGATAGGGAAGCACACCGTTTATACCCAGATCACACAGCAAAGCTGGGACTAGATTCAGTTCTTCTGGCCTCATCTTCATTTTTCATTGACATGACAGTTAAATGGAAATGATAGTACTTCACAGCTGTTAGGAGAATCAGTAGGAATATAAGGGAGGCAGATGCCTGGCACTCAGTGACGCTTGGAAGATGTTAGTTTCTCTGCCCTTCCCTCTGCAAGTCTCACCTCCCCTTGATCCTTTCTGCTGTGTACTCATTTGGGATACTTGGAAGGACTGTGGTTGGAGCACTTTGCTGCCTAGTTGTAGCTTTGCTGATGTGGTCAGGAAAAATCAACATTCCACATAGGGTATGGCCAGAAAAGAAACATCCCATTGCCACTAAATCTAAAGTGATGGCATGGTGCTCTTTGAATAATCTTTCCATAGATATCCAGGATGGATGGAAGACCAGGCAGGGCAACTTGGCCCTCTTCGGAAAATTTCTGGTTTAATTGGTTTTTCCTCAGTGTTAAATAACAGAGCCTGCTTAAAGGTCCAGTGAGGACTAATGGCTTTACTTCCATTGAATGGCTTCTTCACTGCCCAGTTCCATACGAAATAAAATTGTCTTCATTGTTTTGAAATGTGGGGAGCCTTCCTTTATGTTTCATTAATCATTTTTTATGATGCCCATTTCCTTTTCCTTGTAATGTTTATTCACATTAATAGCATTTACATAAAATTAGATACTCCTTATTTCCACAAAGTACAAATCAAAATAAGCACTCACTGCTGGCCCAGCAACAGCTGCTGCTTTAATAATAGTAATATTTTTCATAGCAAGGCAAGTGAATACACTGCCTCCCAATAAATAAACTGGTGCCAAGTCAGTGCTGTCACATCCCAAGGCTTCTGCATTTTGTGTGTAAGTTTGAACAAATTCAGAATCTGCGACCATTGCTGTTAAGAACCTACTCTATGCCGGGAACTGTGCTGGTTGCCCTACCCGTATCATCTCATATAATCCTCCCAACAGCCCTGTGGGGTGGGTGCTGTTTCTTCATTTCACAGATGATGAACTAGGTTTAGAAAGGATTCAACTCAATTTATGCTCTTTCTACTCAGACTCATCCTCAAGAAAAAAAATGCAGATATGCATGCAATGCTAATGAAAAAGAACAAACAGGAAATAGGCTTCTGCTGAGACATGAGATATGTAGGTTAGACTCAGAAGAACTTCCTGACAGGGTATTACATACTAACCGGATGACCATGGAAGTAGGATTTTTTTCCTCTTGATTTTGGGATAATTTTGTCAATGATAGGCTGGTGAGCTAAGTTGTGTTCTTATTCATGTTCACGTCTGTCTTCACTTTTAGTAGATTGTAAGTACCTCAGGGACATCCCCCCTCACTTTTTAACCCTAGGTTTTTTAATTTGTTTTGTTTTTAATGTAGTTAGCACTCAGATATTTGAGTAAAATTAGGAAGATTATAGCAAAACTACATTTGATTTATAAATCTTGAAGGCAGGCCTGGTAAAAAGTTTTCCAAATTCTGTTAAGTCTACCTCTCTGGGCTTTATATATATGCGTACCAATTGCATAGAGCAGTTGGAAAAACCCACAGTTACTAAATTTCCTGAAGGTTGTGCTGCAGATGCTTAGCAGACCTGAATGCTAAAGCCAGATTCCTAGTCTGTCCTTTTGGTGTCTGCAACCTGCAGTCCTCTGTTGGCCTAGTAATACTAGTCACAGAGTTGGCTGTCACTTTTTGAGTACCAGCTCTGTACTGAGTACTTTTTTGTTATGCTGCCCAGGCTAGTCTTCAACTCCTGAGCTCAAGTGATTGGCCTGCCTTGGCTTCCTTGGCCTCTCAAAAGTGGTGGGATTATAGGCATGAGCCACCTGTGCCCAGCCTGTACTGAGTACTTTACATAGGCTGTTTCAAACTCTCACATTACCCTGCTAGTACCTGAGGGAGGTGGGAATCAAATCTGGGTTTGCCTGGCTCCATAGCCCCCACCTCCCCACTGCCACCCTGCCTTGCTTTGATATTAGTGATTTAGCTGCAAAGTGCAAGTAAACGGAAGAGAATCTGGTTAGCATTTACTTTCTTGGTGGAAACAAACACACAGACAGAGACACAAACAAGACATGCATCTGCCAGTGGAAAAGGAAAGCATTTTTCCCTCCTGACTTGTTTCTTTTGAGTTGAGGGGGAGGCATTTAAATCTAGATAATTTACGGCATGCATCTGGGGCAGCCAGTCACAATATGGTATGAAAGGGATTAATGAGAGAATTGGTGTTTTCAAAAAGTGTTGACCTCTCAGATTTTTCTTTATGGATGGTAAGTAGTGAATCATATGATTTTATGAGCAGTTGGTGCCCTGAGTTTACTCTCCAGCATTTCTGTACTCTGTTATAATATATTCTCATTTCGTCCACACAGCACTGTTAGGCAACAAAGCCACTATTTTCTCATTTGACAGATGAGGAAACGGGCTCAAAAAGTTAAAACTAATTTCTTAAAGGTCATTTGACTGAAAAAGCATGATGAGGCTTGAGGTCAGTTCTGCCAACCAGTCTCCCCCTTCACTTTGAAAGAGACAGACCTACGTTGGAGATGTTTTGTCAAGTAATTTGTAACTAAAACAATACCTTTAGGGCCAAAACATATGGGTTTTATTATTGGATAATTTCATGATACTTTGCATTATTAGATTCCCCTTCCTCCCCATCCTCCCCCATACCTTTTGTAGTCTGTTTTGTGCTGGTAGCTCAGTCCTCCAAGTGGTTTTTTACTTTGGACAGTTTTTCTTTGTTTGTTGTTTTTTGTTTGTTTTTTAAGAGACGGAATCTCGCCCTGCTGCCCAGGCTGGAATGCAGTGGCATAGTCATGCTCACTGCAGGTTCTATCTCCTGGGCTCAAGTGATCTCACCTCAGCCTCCCAAAATGTTGGGATTACAGGCATGAGCAACTGTGCCTAGCCAGTTTGCTTGTTGTTAACTTAAATTTTTGCACATGCAGTAGCAGAGCGACATGTAACTATCATTCAGTTTCAACAATTGTCTGCTTTTGGCCAATCTTTTTTTCATTTCTACCTCCTTCCCCTGATTTTTTGAAGCAATATCAGGTACTTCATTTCATCCATAAATACTTCGGTATGTACTTCTAAAAGATAAGGACTTGAAAAAAATAAACCTGAACCATAATATGTTTTCTCATTCTGAAAAAAACACTTCCTCAGTGTCATTAAATATTCAGTCACTGTTCAAATTTCCCTGGTTGTCTCTTTAAAAAAAAAAAATGGTTTGTTTAAATGAATCCGTATGAGATCTGTATGTTGAAATTCATGGACATATTTCAAATTTCTTTTAATTTGTGAGTTCCTCCCTCTTTTTTTCATTGTAATTCATTTGCCAAAGAAAGTGGTGGTTTATCCCGTAGTTTCCCATAGTATGGATAGTGTTGATTGCAACCCTGCACTGTCATTTAACGTAAGCTACAGTCTACTCTTAACAGACTTTTGTTATTAATAATTTCCTCTTATTAAAGAATAAGAAGAACCTATTCCCTTTGTAGAAAATGAGGACAAGTATAAAAGAAGAAAATTTAAAAGTCATCCATAAGCCCACTAACCAGAGGTAGCTGCTACTGTCACTTCAGGTATTTTGCTCAGATACATCTCTGTCCTGCTTATTTTCATTTAACACATCATGAACATTTCCATTTCATTAAAAAGTCTTCAATAATATTTAAAAAGGCGTGTCATTGTATTAAATGATGTTTCCCTCCCTCCCTTAAGTTGCTCCCAATTGTGTGTTTTGTACAATTGGCTTAGCAGTTTCCCCAAAGGGAGAGGACCTGTTGTTCAACCTTGGAGCGGTGAATATTTGTATACATCTGTCATATTCTGCACTAGTGTTGATAGATTCCTAGAGTTGGAGTTAGCGGCTCAAAGTCCAGGCATATTAATAAATTTATTATATATTTGTCATATTGCCAGCTTGTTTCGCCAGAATGGTGGTCTTTGCCTTGTTCCAGCCCTGGGCAGCCTAGGAAAATGCTTTTCTCCACAGAGGGACAGCTTTGAGTGAGGTCTTGATTTAAGTTTCTCCAAAAGAAAAAACTAGGCTCTGAGTGTGCTGTTGCCCTCGTGTGTGTTGGTGCATTATAAGTTACATCAAGTGAGTAGGAGTAGTGAAGGGAAAAAGGAGTGAGTGTGGGTGTTTTCAAACTCTGCTTAGCAGACTGAAAGCCAGTGTCATCTCAGCGTTAGGGGGTGGTGAGTAGCTCTGCCTTATCAGCCCGTATCCGCCTTAGTGGTGACTTCTCTATCTGCCCCATACAGCCTCTTGTCTGAAATTCCTGCTTACCATGGAAATAAGTTGGTTAAGGCCTCTCTCTTGGGCTCAGAAATAAATAAATAGCATTCACTATGAAAAGGGGAAATGGTTAAAGACCAGACATGGCCAGCTCCTAGCCTGGCTGTTGCCTGACCTCAGGTAGCGCCTCCATTCTTCTTTGCCTGAACATTTTAACCTCCCATGACTAAGTCACAGGACATTTCTCCAGCTGAAAACCTTATTGGCTTAGTATCTTTTACAGACCCAACCTGTACTGCCCCTCCCTTCATTCACACATGGTTGAATTAGTTCGGTTGTTTCCCACTTAACACTTGGCTGAGAAGTAGGCTGGGAAGTATCTTGGAGAGAGGTGTAGAAGTTAGATGTACCTGGAGGGGTGTAGGGTGGGGGGCAACCAGGTTCTTGGAGCAACTTGAGGGGAAGGAGAAGAGGAGGAGGAGAAGGTGCCAAAAGCAACTTTAACTTGTCGTTTCTGAGAGTTGGCATCTTTTTTAAAAGTCAAGTTATGTTTCACATTTTGTCCTTGAGCTGTCCTTTGGTTAGGGAACCCCATCACTTTGTCATGGGTTTGTTACGTTTTGTGTTTGTAACAACCACTTTCGTTTTTCTTAGGATGGTGCTTTCTCAGTTCCAGAAGTTTCAGAGAGGCCCTCCTCAGTATTTGGAAATTGCTTCTGGGTATATTGGGCCTCTGCTTCCCTAGGGGACCAAATAACAGCTATCTGGAGCATCTTTCCCTGTGGATTTCAGCTTAGAATGGACATCTGTTAAGTCAAGGTCCACTCTTGGTAGAATGTGCTGGGTTCCATGCTGAGTACTTTACCCACGGTATTTTACAGAAGGCCTCTATTACTGGATGTTCTGAGGAGAAAATCTGGAAAGTGAACAATATTCACTTCGTTTTACAGATGAGAAAACTGAACCTTGAGGGAGGGAGTGACTTGACCAGGATGTGCGGTTAGGAGAAGCTGGAGTTTGTGTCTCTGAGGTCTATGGTCTTACATGATGAGTGCCATCCTTGCCAATTTGCCTTCTTCATCCTCCTTACCCCCTAAGACTTCTTGCTTGCCCTTAGGGTCTCAGGACATTCTCTTTTCCACCTCACCGTGAATGCCCTGGCTCAGGACAGATACTCTCCTTTCCAAAGTCTGCTTTCAGCTAACTCTTGGTAGGAAATCTCTCCCATGTTTCACTCAAAGGTATGAATGCCTGATGAGGCATTACAGCAACTTATGCTGAAGGTAGTTTTAGGTGTTGGGCATGGAGATCCTGTCACACCTTACAGGGTGGCTGGCTGTCTCTTCCCATCTGTCGGTCCAGTGAACCCTTAGAAAACAATGCCAAGAGTCTCCTAGTTTGACTCTCATTTCTTGCTGCTCTTTTATCTCTTATTTGTTAATAAATAATTATATAAATAAATGCTTTTCCTGTTTCTCTTTTTGGTGCCAGGACTTCCCTAAAGCCTGTTCGTGAACCACTGGTGACTGAACCTTGGTCACTTGGTATGTGTCCTTCACTGGGCTGGGCAGTCAAGTTGAAGACACGGAATTATTTAATCTTTGCACCAGCCTCATCAGGTGATGCTCTGGTTCCCATTTTATAGATTGTGGAAACAGAGACTTAAGAGGTGCCAAGCTCTAGACACATATTTTATCCTTTGATCCTCATAAGAAATCTGTAATGTTAGTAATATTTTAATTTTCAGGTAAGGGTCCCGAGGCTTGGCAGTCAGCAGTTTCCTGTCCCAGGTTTTACTGCTGAAGGGAAAGAACCGAGGTTTATACTAAGATCTGTCTGACCCTCAAGTCTCCAAGTCTCTGCCATTAACTGCTCTGCTTGCAGTTCTTACCCAAGATCCCACAACTGATGCTTGGTTAAGTCAACTCAAGCACTTAGACACTGTGGGTGCTTCATGGGGCTTACCGAAAACAAAGTGAGTCACGGATAGGAGTTTGACATTGTAACACTTGAGCCAGACATCCATTTTTGGGAACAGGGTGGCCTTCCTGGCGCCCTGCACCCATCCAGGCATGCTGTGGGTGGTAGGTGTGTTTCACTCTGGAGCAGTCAGTTGGAAGTTTTGTGTCGACTTTACTTTCTGCTGTAATGCATCTTGTCACTAGACTTAGTGACTTAATTTGATCTGTAAGCACCCCCACAGCCGTGTGGCGTTACTGTATCACATTTAATGTCGGTTAAAAAAAACTCTAGAAAACCACCCCTCCACCACTGCCCCCCAGCGACAAAAAAAAAAAAAAAAAACCTAGTATTTTATTCCCTTGACGACTTTGGAAAGCTTTTGTCATTCATCGCAATGATTGGTCAGCCTTAAGAAGCATGCAGGAGCCATCATAATAGTCACAAGGTATTAAGCTTCCTCTTTGGAGCCTAGTAGTGTGCTAAGTTCTTTATATAAATTTTATCCTTAAAATAGCTTTGCAGAGAGTTTCTCCGTTTTACAGGAAGTGAATGAATGCTTAGAGAAGATCAATAAATGCCCAAATTGCACAACTGTTATATGGTGGAGCTAAGTTTCAAACCAAGTTTCTTAACTCTTCCATGTCACACTGCTTTCTTAGACATTATAGCCTTTTTAAAAAGGAGATGTGGAATGAACATTTTTAAATTCAAAGTTTAAATATACACACACATTTTATGCATTGGGTACAAGAGTATAAATGCCATCAGTACTAACTAATCAGATATTTAGTATCTGCTTCTGCCCTTTCTCCTAGAAAGGTGATAGTATGAAGGGAGATAGAGTGATTTGTTCCACACCCAGCATAAATTATTGCCCAGGGTGAGTTAATTTGTGTTTATTTCTGAAGTGGCAGTGGTTGCTTCCTGAGGGTCTAACCTTGTTTGACTCTTGTAGGCTGAATTTTTGAAGGCCTTCTGCAGAGCCCTGTCTTCTTCCTCTCAGAGACAACCCAGGTGTTTTTCATTCCCTAGTAAGTTCCCCTTTGCCTTGTAGACACCTTTTTCACACAGTTGTGTGGGATCCTTGGTAAACAGTGACTTATTTGGGGTTATTTCTCCAGTCAGTCCTTTCAGCCTTTTCTTCATGTAGAACCCACTGTGCTGAAATGTTGGTTTTAAGCCTACTGCATTATTGTTTTGAGGACAGGACTGATTTATTCATCTGTTTATCTCCAAAGCCTGCGACCCAGTAGAATGAAACCCATTTGAATGAACAAATGTACACACACGGAAGCCTTGAAGAATTTAGGCAAGGTGAGCCTGGCTGTGTGTATGGTAGAATGGAGGATAAGGAGAGTCCAGAAGAAGTACTGTCTGTAGGACTGACCAAGAGGGGAAGGGGAGGAATTTCAGGACTTGGAAGATTTCAAGGGAAATAGTGTAATCTTAGAGTTTTAGAGCCAGAAGGAGCCTTAGAAATCATGGAGGTCGACCATCTCATTTTCCACATCATTGAGATTTCTCATCAGTCCTGAGTTTATAGCCACTGCCAACTGACCTTCAGGGCACAGAACCAGACATACCTCTTTAAGTTAGTGCTTTTATTGGTTAAAACACTTCCTGATCATAGCATTGTGTTTTATGTTTTAAGTAATTGTTTTTTTGTGTTTGAGCCCTAAGATGATTTTGTCAGGAAGGAAGCTATTTTTAAACATCTACAAACCAAGCAGATAGAGCACTGGCTTCAAGTGGAGGAGACTTACCCCATGTTGAATCTTGTCATAGCTCCTTCCTCTTGCTGACTTCCGACTCTACTTGCTATTAATATATTCCCCTTCCTGACCGCATTGATGTATTCAAGGATACTTGTAAATTTGCTGATTCTTACAATTTTCTCTCCATAAAGTCCTAAATTGTTTGTTCACCTCTTCCACAGCATGGTCTTTAAACAGGTGTGAAAGTTTCCAGCGTCTTAAATTTGTTCTTACAAAGAATTTTTGTTTGCGTTATTTTACCTTGAGGTGTTGGTGAAGAACGATAGCCCAGATAAGTCACCTTGCTTAAAACCTGAGAGAGGGTGGGTGGCTACTGGTTAAGTGTTGAGTCCAGGTGAGATGACTCGTGTCTATGGCTTTTGCCATGACAAAGACCTTTTAAAGTCTCCAACGAAGAGTCGCTTTATCTGTGTTTAAGTTTCCTTAGGATTCCTTGAGCTTGAGCGTTCATTTCCCGCTCTCTCCTCAGGTGCTGTCTTCCTGACTGCTCCACTTCTTAGGTGGGGAATAAGCTGCTCATTAGTGCCTAGGTGCTTTTGTTATTCTGCCCCCATCTTGTGATTTTGATTGTCTGCCCAGCAGCCCAATTCTGGACCAACCACTGTGCAGAAAGAGCCCAGCAACTGCTGCTGTGGGGGAAATGCTGAGGAAACAGTCCTCAGAAGGATTGTGATCCACTGAAGCAACAAGGCAGCCAGAGCAGCAGTAGGAAGTCAGAATTTCTGCTGGCTCTCTGTGTGGAGCATTGGTGTGGCAGGGGAGATGGGATTGTCCTCAGCATTCAGCTGAGGAAACCAGGCCCACAGATGTCATGTAGTTAGAAGGTGATGGAACCGGAGCCACTGTTAGCCCAGTGTGTACATTTTCCAGCACACCCCATTGCCTGCTGTTAATAAAAGAAATGGAAAAAATTCCACACAGATGCATGACTAGCTAGAGTCATTAAAGATACTGCAGAGTGTTTGCTGGGATGACTGTGGGCAGTAAAGCTATTGGGGAGTAGTCAGGATAATGTTCTTTTCTTGGAAGGAGAGTCCTGTCTTTATTTACCTGACACGTATCTTCTGTTGTTGCTGGCTATTCTTTGTTGAATACTTCCCCTATGCAAAATACTTTAATTGTAGCAGCTAATTTTTATTGAGTATTTGCTGTATGTCAGGTAGTTAACTATATCCACTGATGTAAACCTCACGACCACCATTTAGGTAGGTACTGTTAAGCCTGCTGCTGCCACTTAACTGTGACATTTTGGGCAAGTTACTTTACTTCTCTGTTCCTTAGGCATCTGCTCCCAGTATCACCTATAAACATATACCTTTTTCTGAACTGTAGTATTTATATTGTACTATTGCATGGGTCTGTTGTGAGGGTGAACGAATGCATGTAAAGCATCACAGGCTCCTTAGGTCGTCTTATCCCCCAGTGCCCAAATATGTGATCTAGGGCAAGCCACTTCACCCCTCTGAGCCTGTTCTTCCTCTGTAAAATGAGTGTAATATGTATTTCAACGATTATTGTGAAGCAAAAATGAAGTAATGGATTAGGCATCTTACACTCCACATTGGTATGTAGTAAATGCTCAATAGAAATGGTTGCTGTAATTGCCATCCCCATGGGGAACTGGCTGTCACTATTTTATATGTAGGTTCGATTTTAGGATCAAGGGAGTTTGCTACCAAGTCTGGCCATTGCCTATTCTCTGTTCTGACTTAAGAGAATGTTTTGGTGGATGGGTGAGATTTCAAGTTGAGAGGAGAGGAAAGTAAAAGACTTACAAAAATGGAAGGAAACGCATGAAAACAGATGTATTACAGAAGGTCTTTGAGAAGTTGTGGATGAGGTTTGGCTAGCCTTTAGTATTTCAATTTTCATGGGATGGAGAGAAACCTCTTCATTCACCCCTATCTATACATAACCAACTTTTATTTCCTGATAGGATTATGTAACAATGTTTTTTCTGTTAATTTTCATGGACATGTTAGGATTTGATTATTTGGAGAGGACTAGCATGCTTAATTAGCATTCAGAATTTACAGTTTATAACAGGGCTCTCTTTGCAGTGTATTCATTTTTGTTACACTGGAGACTTCTAAAAAAGCAAAAAGTTGCCTTGATTATCAATGAGGAATCAAATGCAGGTGGTTGGTGGTACAGGAAATCAACCCAATTACTGATTAATATGGGTGATAGAGTGATTTTCCTGTGATCTTATTTGAAGCATGCACCACTCAATTGGAGTTAAGATGATAGTTACAAGTAAGCAGATCCTAAATCAAACTTAAATGTAATTTAACATGGAAAACATGAACATCTTTTAAAATATTCTTGAATTAATCTCACCCTTTTACCAACCTGTGCCATTATTTTCTTGCTGTTGATGCCCAAGCCTTTCCTTATTTCCTCATACAAACTCTGGTGTGAGTCCTGACTGGGTTAGATTCTCCCTGTTGTAAAGATATGTAAAGTATGGTCTGGGGTTCCCTGTGGGGAGTCCCAGGATCCTTCCAGAGGTTCTGAGAGATCAAAACTATTTTCATACTAAGGTCAAGACATTTTTGCCCTTTTCTCTCTTATTCTTTCATAAATTTATAGTTTATGAGACTGGAGCTGTTTGGGAGAAGTAGTTTCTTGAAATGTTCTCTGGTGGTTTCATTTGGAGTTTAATATCTTTTTAGCTTTTCTGCTAGGTCTGACATCTGGCTTACCATCTTTTAGAGACAATGCAAATAGGTACTTTTTTGTCACTGTTTGGTGACTTATGTCAAAATGAAGACTGTTGAAAAGTATTTTCCCCCCTGGTTGGCTTTACCATGCTCCTGTCAGATTATAAGAGTATGGCACCTTTTCTGAATCTCTTTGATGCATCACATGATAGATGCCGACACCATTCATCCTGCCCTAGTCTTTATTTCTTTTACCCATGTAAAGGGCCTAATACCAAAACTGGTACATAGTAGACATTCATCACATATTAGTTCCTTTGGTTTATTGCCTCGTCTTTATCCAGCTTGCTTTGAATGTGTTTCTCAAACTTTAATGTGCATACAAATCACCTGGAGAGCTTATTATATGCTGATTCTAATTTGGTAGGTTTGGGGTAGGACCCAATAATCTGCATTTCTTTTCAATTCTCAAGTGATGCCACTGCTGCTGTTTCACTGACCACACTAGGAATAGCAAGGATGATTGATGTACGTATAACCTTAAACATGCTCCTGCACACATGCCCTTTTGTAACTTTGCCTTCTCCCCTACTGTGATTATTAAGTTCGAAGCAGGAATCATTGATCACTGATTTATTCAGTAAACATTTATCTTGGGTGATATGATTGTTTTCACAGGGCTGTTTCTGAAACTTTGTTTTGCATTATCTTAATCCCAGGTGTCTATCTCTGGTGGGCTGATGAGACAGAGTTTGGAGTTGAGTAGTCTTCATTGCATGTAGCCTGGTCTTATTCTGAGGCTCTCTTTTCCTGTCTCACTTGGAAATTTCATTTCCCAGTAATCATACTTCATAACCATTAAGTTGCTTGGAGTTCACACTTTTCTTTTAGTGTCCTGAAACTTATTACTGTCATTTGACTGACTCAGCAGTACTGTAAAAGAAGTAAGTTTCCATAACATTTTTATTAACCTCTTGTTTAGATTCAAGCCTACAGAGGAGCTACTCCTGTTGTGTTCACAGGATTTTCTCCTGAGCTACATTTTCTTAACCTCAGACTATCACTCCCTGACCAAAGAGCTCAGTCGTCCTTAGTGGGGTGATGTCGGGGACACAGCCTCAGCAGGGCTGCTGTACTCTTGATCGGCTGTTGAAAGGGAAAGTCAGGCCCAGAATCTGCCTCCCAACTCTTTTTTTCCATCTCTTTTTCCAATAGGGTGGTTGTATGCTCTTTAGGCACTGTTGATTTCTGGCTTTGAATCATGATCTCTTCATATTTCACTATGCATGAATGCATGAATAATAGGACAATTTCATGCATTCACTTTGCTATTTCTGAGTAGAAGTTAGTGTGACCAGCCAAGGTTGAATCTGATGGACCTGCGTCTGAATCCTGACTTTGTTGCTCACTATTTGTCAGTTTACTACACCTCTCTGTGGGTCAGTTTCTCCAAGCCTTGGTTTCTTCTCTGTAAAATAGGGGTCATAAAGTGACCTTATTGAATGACAGTGAGGATTAAATGAAGTAGTCTATTTAAATGCTTGGCTGGGGGTCTGTTGCATGATCGGCATCCAATTAATGGTCATCCTCATGGTGATAAAGATGATCAGTGTCATCAAATGAAAATGAAAGGGAATACAGCCTGAGATAATAGTCTGGGGAAGATAGTGCTTGTGGTAGGGAAGGAAGTAATAGGCAAAAAGTATGCTTTAGCTCTCTGGATCCCAGTCTGAACTCTTAGGGGAGGAGTGAATAAATCAGTGATCCTTAATCTGTCTCATACCCAGTGACAGAGCAGTGTGGCCAGAGAGAATTTGGGGAAGAAGAACAGGAACCACAGGAACGCAATGAAGACAAGAAGGGATGCTTGATATTCTGGAAGGAGGGTTGGAGGTCTGATACATATTTGGATAATCTAAAGGGAGGGTTTATTTATGACAAAGGTACTTTGTTAGTGGGATGATGGTTTTTAGTCACATTGCTGTTTTGTATTATTAAATGGAGAGCTGTTGGTATTTGAGAGAGATGCTCAATTTTTCCAGAGTCTGAAAAGAGATTTTTGTTGATGTTGTAGTATAAAAAGTACTCTGTGACATGGCACATGGCTGCCAAAAGTGTGAAAGAAACAGGAAATCACTACACACTTGAAATATAATAGATCTTTTTATTCATCTTGTGTTTTTTTTCCTCTGAATTGTTAAATAAAAGTTTATTCTGTTACATGCTACAGCTAGAAGCAAGCTTTAAGCTATCAGAATGGTTGTGAAGAACTGTAGAATAATATGAAGATAACTGTGTTTGTTTCATGGCATAAAGTTCTTTTCAAATTTGGTTACTCATCCTGTGGTTTAAATGTTAAAAAGAGACCATATATATTGTCTCTGAACTCTAGCTGAATCTACGTGAAACACAAGTAGAACTTTTGGGAGGCTGTGAAGTTTTTAGAAGACTTTAATAGAAATGAATGAAGAGCTGGTGTTTTGTAATAATATTTCATCATGTGCTTTTCTTTATCCATTACCCAAGGAACATATTTGATGTGCTTGATATTTTTGTTGTTGTTGTTACCTGAAAATCAAAGAGTACCTCTTTATATGTGTGCCTCAGCAACTTCTTGTGGTTTATAGGATAATGTCCACTCTCCTTAACAGCTGCACCTAGAGTCCTCTGCCTTCTTCTGCTGCCGGAAGGAGCAGAAGCAAACTGGAAGCCTCTTGCATTTTCACGTCTCCTTGCCTCCTCCTGTACCAGATGAACATCTACTCATCTTTCTGGACTGAGCTCAGATGTCACCTTCTGAAGAGACCCTTCCTAACTACTGCTTTTCCCTCTTCCCCAGTCCCCATTAGAAGTTGGCAGCCCAGTCCTTGCAGCTCCAGCTGCTCTGTGCACACTGTGGCCCAACACCCGTGAGTCTTCACGGGGTTCCCTGATGACTAAGAGTCTCTTCTGTAATCTCAGCTTCTGTGGGATAGGCATGGTGTTCCATTCTGCATGCTGTTCGTCACATAATAGGCCCTCCAGAAATACTGCTGAATGAATAAATGCATCTAATAGTCTGATAATTTTATCTGTATGATTGGTGAAAATATTAATCTTCTGGTGTTGTGACTTGTATATGAACCTTTCTGTTTCATGATGGCAATATGCCCTGCCATACTTTAAAAAAATTATTATAGCCATGCCGTTTGTTTTTTGTTTTGTTTTTGAGACGGAGTTTCACTCTGGTTGGCCAGGCTGGAGTGCAATGGCACAATCTTGGCTCACCACAACCTCCGCCTCCTAGGTTCAAGCTATTCTCCAGCCTCAGCCTCCCAAGTAGCTGGGATTACAGGCGTGTGCCACCATGCCTGGCTAATTTTTTTTGTATTTTTAGTAGAGACAGGGTTTCACCATGTTGGTCAGGCCGGTTCCGAACTCCTGACCTCAGGTGATCCACCCACCTCGGCCTCCCAAAGTGCTGGGATGACAGGCGTGAGCCACCGTGCCCAGCCAGCCATGCCTTTTTACTGTAGAAATAAAGATGAAAAATCTCAATCCCATTAACTAAAGATGATTAGAGTTAAAACATTTTGGTGTATAATTCTTTATAAAATAACCTTTTAAATCCAACTGATTTGGAGTAGCGTTGGGGGTGCTTAGGAAATAAGGAGTAGATAATAAGATAGTATGGAGTAGATACATAATTGTAATTCCCCCTCGAGTTTTGAGAGCTACTTACCCAAAATAGAGCATGACACGGTTTCGCCTCCAAACAGAATTTCCGTATGAAAGATTGAACCGCTTTGTGCTTGAATCACTGTGAATGTTGTTGCTGCTAGTTCTTTCTGTGATGTGAATAGAATTTTGTTAGATAAGTTGTCAGTGTATTATTTTCCCTTTAAAAAAAAAAACTTCTTTTTTAGCTGTTACAGATTTCTTAGATTTTTATATAGAAATATTTTCTAAAATGTTTTTTACAAAAATAAAATGAAAATTGTGCCTGTTGTGCTGCATGTGCTTTCAAGTTAGAATCAGTCATTGACATATTAATGGCTTCTTCCAGGTTGGAAAATTACTAAAGATTATTCTTTTACTTGAAGGAAGTGATAAGAGAAGTAGAAAGAAAATCAGGCTGAGATTAACTAAGGATGCAGGCTTTTTATTCTACTTTCAGCCATTTAGAAGGGGGAAACAATCCAGAGTTTTTAATAAGAAAACGAAAAGTTGTTTTGCATTCTGGAATATTTCCAAAAGCATTGCTATTGATGTTGAATTCCACTTTGGGTTTGGAGATTAGGAAATTTTTGTAAGTGTTGAAGTAAAATTAGTTGTTCTTTGTATTATTTTTTATTTGACAGTGTACAAATAATGAAACTGTAAACTAAAGTACAATGACATAATCACAGAAATGATCATAAAAATGGTTATTTAACTTGAAGTGGGATTGAATATTCAAAAAAGTGCAGGTGGTATGGATGGGCTTCTGGGTGAAATTAGGTTTTCTCTTTCAGCAGGAAAAAAGACAGAGTTTTCATTATACTCCTTGCCATTGGTGATAGGGTGTAGACCTGTAATGATAACAAGCACTCAACATCTTCATTGAAAAGCACCAGCAAGATGCAGAGCAGAAGCTGTAAACTTCACAAGTGCCATCAAATCAGACTGTTTCTTCAAGGTTGAATGGAAAATTTCAGATGTTGGTCATGAAATGTTTACTGTGTGACCCAAAACCAAGTTAGCAGGCCTCCAAGAGAGGTGCTTGCTCTTGGATTTGAAATAGTAGCCATAGTAATAACTTCTCTGTGTAAGCCCTGTAATTTTGTGTATTCCATCATTCTCTCTGGATTTAGTGGTTCTGAGAAAGCAAACTTAGACCTTGGGCCAAGACTTCACACAGAAATATTTGGGGATCCTCTCTATGGTTCTCCGGGTTTGGGCCTCAGTTTCCCCATTTTTCAGCTTTTGTGGATTCTGATTATTCTCCCCACTTGATGTGCATTGTGTGTTTGCATGTGTGTGTGTATGTGTTTCTAGATATGTCTGTGAATTTTGGGGTGTATTTTTTAAATGCTTTGCTTGTATTTTTAATGTTGCTAATAAAATACTAGCTACATGATTTTGAGGGCTTGGCACCTCTTGACTAGGTAACAGTACTGTGCCAAACTCTTTACATGTTTATCTTTTTCTCATAATAACCTGATGTGGGTGGACGTCCTATTTTTTACAAATGAGAAAACTGAGGCTCTAAAATTAAGTAACTTCCTCCACTAATAAGGAAGGCAGGAAGTAAGGCTGGATTTCATGCCTGCCAGATTCCATAGTCTGTGGACTAAGCAACTGTGTGACTTGCTTTACTTAACATTCTGGGCCCGTTTTCTTCAGCCGATGCCCAGGGAAGTGAAGTAAACTGACCAAGTTGACACAGTTAGTAAGGAATGCTCAGAGCCAGTGTTCCTTTCTGTCTCCAGACTGCTTCCATGGAATTCTTGCTCTGGGCTTGGCAGTTCCATTGTGGTTCAGAAGGATGGATCTAAGAGCAAGATGACATTGTGATGTCAACTAACCTTCCAGAGAGTGGTCCAAGGTGTAATAGGGCCCTCCTCGCTCTTTCCCCTCGAAATAGCCATGCCCCCTTTCCTTAACTTTGGAGCCCACAACACTTAAGATTAGCTGACATTTAATATGTGTGCCTGCTAGATTCCAGGCTCTTTTTATATCCTATCTATTCTTTATGTCCAACTGCTTGGGAAGTAATCTTATTCCCTTTTTGCAGCTGGGGCAACTGAGCTTTGGAAAGGCTGGTCTGGCCAATGGACAGCTAAGGTCTTTCTGATGCCAAAGCCCATTTTTGGTACACCATATCATCTGCTTCTGAGAAAAAAAGTCTAGAAGTGGAAGGAGGTTTGTTTGTACTTTCAGGAATATCCCAGAGAATCGTAGAATTGGGTTCAGTATATTCTTCATGGCTTCACATAAAATTTTCAGTTTGGGGCATTTTTATAGGTTTAAGAATGATTATATGTAAAAACAGGCAAAATTTCCAGAAGGCAACAAAAAATAAATGATAGAACCCTGTCTTCTGTCCCTTTCCCCATAGAGATACCTACACACATTTAAACTGGGAAGGGAAACAATGATCCATCGTAAAGCTTACCCATAAGACAAATTGCCTTTGGCAATACAAACCTTAAATGCTCATGAAGGCCTCACATGAGTTAAGTACAGTTTAACATGATTCTGCCATTTGAACACCTACTATGTGCCTGGTTTTTGGTAGATGACTGAGGGAAGGGTAACAGAATGAATTAGACCTGCTTTCTGTCCCAAAGATGTTCACAGGTGAATGGGGTGGTGGTTGTGGGGTGCCAGGTTAGCTGCAATATAGCATAGACCGGTCAGAGCTGTGATAATTCAGATTGCTCTGAGAGCACACATGAGGTCACGACTGGTTCCAACTGGAGAACTCTTACAAGGTCCTTTCAGACCTAGACCCGAGGGATAGATGGGTAGAACATTCCAGGCAGAGGACACCTTTTGAGCAAAGACCTAGGGTGAGAAA
The DNA here is from genome assembly GCF_028878055.3 of Symphalangus syndactylus. NCBI lineage: Eukaryota > Metazoa > Chordata > Mammalia > Primates > Hylobatidae > Symphalangus > Symphalangus syndactylus. The sequence continues at coordinate 129,233,767 of NC_072429.2, read as the reverse complement.
ATGCAAAGTGGAATGGAGACTCTCATTAGATGGGTAGTACTGTTTCATGCTTATTCAGTTTGGTTTGATGAAGCAATCTCTCTCTCTCACTGTCTTTGTGGGTGTGTGTACAGTACACGTGTGTCTTTCTCTGTTAAATGCCATTTATGTTTTGTTGGGGACGTGTGTGGGAGTGATTCATTTCCAGCTGGGTCCAGCTGTAATGAAAATATCCTGTTTGACAAATTCAGGAATTAAACTACAACCATCTCTCCCTGAAAGCTATGACACTAGCTGTAACATCAAACATCCCTTCCTTTGTGGGGCAGGACAGGAGGGAAATGGTGATTCAGGGCTGCTGGATGTGTTGACTAGAAAATTATTTGAGTAAATAAGACTGTGTTGCTCCAGTTAATTAATAAACATGGCTTCTCACTGAGCCATGTGGTTTTCCTCCAAGGAGAACTTAGAATGGTGCCATCTGAGGCTGCCCTAGTAGAGAAGTGCAACACGTCATAAGTGGTCAAAACATTTTTTTTTTTTGAAATGGAGTCTCGCTGTCGCCCAGGCTGGAGTGCAGTGGCGCTATCTCGGCTCACTGCAGGCTCTGCCCCCTGGGGTTCACGCCATTTTCCTGCCTCAGCCTCCGGAGTAGCTGGGACTACAGGCGCCTGCCACCTCACCCGGCTAATTTTTTGTATTTTTAGTAGAGACGGGGTTTCACCATGTTAGCCAGGATGGTCTCGATCTCCTGACCTTGTGATCCGCCCGCCTCGGCCTCCCAAAGTGCTGGGATTACAGGCATGAGCCACCGCGCCCGGCCAAAACATTTTTATTGGAAGTAATGCATCTGTGTGATTTTCTATTTAGTCCCTATTTCAGAGCTCTTTTTTTTTTTCTTAAAATGTAAAATACTCTCAACCTTAGCTTGAGAATACCTGAAGTTTTTAGTTGGACATTTATTATGAGCCAGTAACATATGTGCACAGGAGATCTGGAGGAGAGCAGTATCACTTGTGGAACTTTGAGCGAGTTGTATAGCCACCCACCCATGCCACTTTCTACATCTGTAGAACTGTAGATTTGGACCAGCTGACCTCCAAGATCCTCTTAATAGCTCTTGGGAAATGGAATGAATAAATCCAAGATCCTGGATCCGTGCTCTACCCTTTGGTAATACTTAGAATGTAGCAACTATGCAAGTTCTCACAGTCTTAAATGAAAAGAGCCAAGCCAAAGCTGAAGCTTCGTTGTATCGTCATCAAGGGAGGTTCCCACCCCATGTCTTTTCCACAACTGGATGCCATGTTTTGAGAGGAGCAACAGAGACCAGGATGGAAACAGAACTGGAAAACTTGTTTAGTTGAGTGGCGTAGTGAACTGCTGTGTCACTCAGAGATGAGGCAGCAGCAGGGGTTGAGGGCCAAGGCTGGATTTTGAACAGTTGGAGGGTTCTCATACCCCAAGTGTTAAATCCAGTGTGAGGAAGAGCCACCCACCATCTGGTCAGGAGCAAAATGAAGTGCCTCTGAGGAACAAAGGCTTCAGTGGAACCATTCCAGCAGGTATCATATTCTGACCATTAGAAATTTGATTAAGGGAAGTGTTACCCTATATTTCCTGCTAGTCTAGGAGGTCTGACCTTTAACAACCATAAAAATATATACTGAGGCCAGATGTGATGGCCCATGTCTGTAATCCCAACACTTTGGGAGGCTGAGGTAGGAGGCTTGCTTGAGGCCAGAAGTTTGAGACCAACCTGAGCAACATAGGGAGACCACCATCTCTACAAAAAATAAAAAAATAAAAATTAGTTGAGCATGGTGGCATGTGCCTGTAGTCCTAGCCACTCGGGAGGCTGTGAGGTGGGAGGATTGCTTGAGCCCAGGAGTTCAAGGCTGCAGTGAGCTATGATCACACCACTGTACTCCAGTGCACTCCAACCTGTGCGACAGAGGAGACCTTGTCTCTAAAGAAAAAAAAAATAAACTAAGCCATAACTAATTAATTGGGTTTTTACAGCTTTTTGTCTTAAAACTGCCCACATCTCTCATGGAAATAATATGGTGCAGTATTGTATGGCCAAGGTGTTGTGTTTGTGTGGAGGGCCTACCACAGGGGGCAGATGATCAGAACTTACTTCTACTCAGCAAAATTTAAATACTTTATTTTTCCTCCCTCATCCTGAAATTAATACAGGTTTATTGTAACAAAAGTAGTATAAAGGTTGTCACCTACACCTTCACTGCTTTTAAGACTATTGACTACTGTATTATATGTCACAGTGGTTAAGAGCATAGTCTTTGGTCTCTTGGCCCTGGTTTTGAAACTCTTGTGGCACTACATACTAATTATATGAACTTGCTCAAGCCTCTTTTTTTTGTCCACCAGTCGTGGTCATTTCCTCATTTAGTACCAGTTTCACAGAATTGTTATGATGATAGGGGAGAAATGCATGTAGAATACTTACCACAGTGGCCACCAGAGTTCAAGTGCTCAGTAAATGTTAGACAGCTGCAGTAGTGGTGCTAGAAGTAGAAGATAATAAAACTCATTGTGTATTTTTTTTTTTTTTGCAAAAGTGGGATCCTGTTAAATCACCTGTCTTAAAAACTGCCATTTCCTTTTATATTGAGCATTTCTCCATGTCATTAGTCTCCCAAACCATCATTTAAAAAATAGCTTTATTGGTGCTTAATTCACATAACATACTTCATCCATTTGAAGTATACAGTGCAGTGGTTTTTAACTATATTCAGAGTTACACAGTAAATTTTAGAACATTTTTATCATGCAAAAGGAAGTCCTGTACCTGTCAGAGTCACTCCTCATTTTCCTCCAAATCCTTTACTAATCTACTTTCTGTTTCTGTGGATTTGCTTATTCTGGACATTTCCAAGCCATACTTTTTAATGGCTGCACAATATTCTGTTATGTGGATATACCTTGCTTTAGCAGCTGTTCCACTGCTATTGGAAATTTAATTTATTTTCATGATTATAGGAAATATTTATATTAATCTTCTTTACCCATCTCAGTAGAGTCACCTGAGAGTCTTAATGAAGATTCTTCCATGTTACTTAAGAAGTAACATAAAATCTTCACCTGTGGTCTTACATGCCTGCGCTGTGAGATGTTCCTGAAGAGCTTCAGGCTCCTGGAGCTGCTATCACACCATAACAAGGTCCCTAACACTGGAGCCAAAGCTCTGGTAATACCCTACACTGAGGTCCAGTTGGAGCTGTTCAGGGAATAACAGTAGCAGCTTGCCCAACAATTTTGGTACAACAGTTCGGTGGTAGAGGATGAGTGACTTATTTGAGCAGAGCCATTGGAAGACAGACAGGGCCATAGTATCACCAGCTGTTCACGTAGTGCCGCAAGACTCAAATCCGAAGACAACTCTTAGAGGAACTGGAGTGCAGGGAGAATTATTCATTACATCTGCTCAGAAAGAAAGAGTGCCCTACCAACACCTTGTTTGCAAATTGAAATTCCTTTGCTCTTGGCATGTGATCATCCTGCCAACTCCGTGAAAGCTCCCTTAGCTACTCAAATGCTGCCTCCTGGGGGCATTCATCCAGTTATTCATATCTAAATCATGGTGCTCTGATGTGGATTGACCTGGGGAGGGGAAGGAATAGCCACAGTGGGTCTGGTGTGCCAGAATCTGAAAGGCTAAATTAAGATGACTTGTGAAATAAAGGGATCCTGAAGAAATAGGCCACTGATTGTCTCTGAATATATTCTGTAAGGTCATTTTCAATTCTCAGGGCTGGGAAGCACAAGTGTGGAGAGAAGCATTAAGTTCATGCTTTGCTTTTAAATGTTGGGATTCTCATAGAAGAATCTGTTTCTGCTCATTTGCTGTCTGGCTATCTTAATGTGTTCAAGTGTAGAACACTTGAACATTTGCATTTATTTGTTGTTGCTGGTGTTTTCTCTACTCTTTGTTGGCCTCCAGATGGACACACTGTTAATTTTTTTTGACTAGCATGGAGCGAGCTGTTTAAGCTTTTTTCAGGGGAAATAAAAATGAAAGTTGTTGCAACAGACAGCATTAGGAGATATACCTAATGCTAAATGACGAGTTAATGGGTGCAGGAAATCAACATGGCACATGGATACATATGTAACAAACCTGCACATTGTGCACATGTACCCTAAAACCTAAAGTAAAATAAATAAATAAAGAAAGAAAGAAAGAAAGAAAGAAAGAAAGAAAGAAAGAAAGAAAGAAAGAAAGTTGTTGCAACAGGAGTTCAGCAGTGTTGCACCAACTACCATTCCAGCACATCCAGTCTGTTCATGGTGTGTATTGAAACTTGTATTTTATTTGGGGTGGAAATTGTTTGAGGCATTTCAACTTGTTTGTGCTTAAATTGGGGATCCTATTGCAGCACTGATGTTTTATAAAAGTAGTAGAAAAGTGTGGACCTTACATTGCAGGCAGGTGAATTCACAGGCTTTGCAAGTAGGTGCATGAGTACTGTAATCATGCTAGTAGACTTGTAAAAGCAAACTCATGTTCTTTTGTACGTGAGCATGCTGGGACTTCTCTCATTTGTCAGTCTCCAGCAGTAAGGATATGCACTGGGAAGTCAGCAGTGAGGCACTGCATTGAGAGTGAGGCATATCACATGCCGCCACCTCCTTAAAGCCTTCTCTGATTTCCAGCAACCCTCTACTACCTACAACTATAGATGGTGGTTAAGGACACATGCTGTGGTGTCAAAAAGACCTAGGTTCCTAAGCCAGCTCCGCTACGGCAGTTTACTTAAATTTTCTCCATTTTCTCATTTGTGAATTGGGGATAATGATAGTACTTAAAACATCATTGTGAAGACAGTAGAAAATTTCATGTAAGGTGCATAACTTACCACCGTTTCTGGCATATTTAGTACTTCCTAAAGCTTGTGATTACTGTTACTAATCACATGTTTTGTGGTCTCTTCTCGGAGCCTCAGTTTTGTCATCCGCAATATAAGAACAAAAACATCTATCTCAACAGCAGTTTATAAGAAGTAGGAGAGACAGTGCTGGAAAAGCATTTAGCCCTGCCCTAACTTAGTCACTTGGCATTTCAGCATGTGGTGGTTAATATAGTTATAACACTTCATTCTGTTCTATGTATGGTAACTAGTTGTTTACGTATTAGTGTCTCTCTAAACTGTAAATAGAGGCTATGCTTTCATCTTTGTATATCCCAAACGCCTTCCTCAACGCAATAGCTGATCGACAAATAGTCATTCAGACAGGTGTGTTTGAACTTTTAGATCACATAGTTTAAGAACAGGTGTCTCTTACTTTGCTTATAGAGTGAACAAAATATGATAAGTGCTACAGATGTCTTTTTCTTAACAAGGATACTTGTGTGGTTACCAAATTCACACGAGGTACACGAGGCAAGCATAGTGCAGCACTCGTCTTTTCTCACTGTGCACTGTTTGAAGTTGGCTCCAGTGCTAGAAATCTGTATTACCTGAGCAAATGTTTAGGAATTCTCTTTGCTTTTGAATACTTTGAAAGAAAGGAATTCTTTCTCCAATTTGTTCAGCCCTCCTCCCAGTTAAAAAGAAACTACCATATTTGACCCCAAGAAAGAGTTAAATGTGAACTCATCTGAGTTTTCAGAAAAGCAAAGGTTGAAAGCTCACACATTAATTATTATTGCTGCTATTCTCCCTCTTCTCTTCTGCCCCCCAGAATTTGTCAGTGGAATTTTGGTCCCTAAATGTATAGGAATGTTTGGGTTAGGGTAGGACACACCCCACCTCTGGAAGGGCCTGCAAGCAGGGCTGCCGGTGAGCAGCCAGGGTTCTGGGTTTTGGGGGTTCCTTGTTCTCAGTCACCTTTGCTTGGCTTTTGCAGAGCTCAGGGTTACCAGGCAGACTGTCTACAGCCTCTCCTGCTTCTTGCACCAGATGCTCATGCACTCTGCCACTAGCTGAGGATGCAAGGGTGTGCTTTTGCTTTTCAAAAGAGGTGCTGTAAAAAATGAGTGCATAGTTAGGATGTGGGCCATGTGAATGTTCATTACAAGAATCTTAAGTGTCTGGGTAAAACAGATGAAGTTGTAAGTACCACTGAAATTTCCTAGCCCTATTCATGTGTCCATGGACTTGGAGGCCTCACATTTTAATGGATTTTACGAATTATGCTTCCTAAATTGTTGCACAGTTATATTAGGATATAATTAATTGCCTTGAACACATCTGAGTCATCCACTGCATGTGTTGTCAGTTCTTGGTTATTTGATGTCCTTATTCTAAGTACTTCCCCAAGTCAGTTTGCCTCACTGTGCCTTAATTTCCTTTTCTGTAGAGCAAAGGGGTCAGACTTAGATCATCTTTAAACCTTTTAAAAAATTACTTCTTTGCAAGTGGATACTGCTCTCCAGTTGGTTAATAATATTCAACCTTTTCATCCCTACCTGCTTCCAAGACAGCCTTAGACAGTTTCGGCCATACTCCCAGACCTGCTGTTTCCTTACTCATGATGTTTACCTTCTCATTTCATTTTGTTAAAAGGGAAGTGAGCCTAACATTTCTGGAAGCTCAGTAAAGGTTAACAGCCAATCAGCCAAAGAAGTGGGGTTGAGTCATGATGCTTCTGGCAGGACCAGGGAGGCCCTGCCAGAACCATCCAGATCTTCCTGATTAGAAACTCACAGGTGCTTTACAGAAAGTTGGCTTCTACTGATTTGATGATTGATTCAGAGGGTTTGGGTTAGTTGGTATCTAACAGAGCTGGCAGGGAAGGAGAGGGGTGGCCCAATACATTTTGAGCCCCTGGAGGAATAGGGTGATAACTGAGGGAGTAGTATTGTTGGGAAGCCCTGGCAGCTCTGGGAGCCATGGGGCAAGAAAGGACAATTGCTCCTGCATCTGCATCTTTTTGTTTCTGGGTATTTATTTACAGATAAGTGTTTTTTTTAATGCCTGGTAATCTATTAGGCAGTAGGATACAAAGATGGCCTCAAGGATGTCTCTCAAGGCTAGAGGGTGGATGCTTATTGTTTATCAAACATCTGCTGAGTGCCTAGCATTGTGTTATGGGCCTTACATAATGTGCCTAATTTTAATATAGTATGATAAATACTTTGCAAGTGATGTCTGCAAAGGACTATGGGACCATAGAGGAGTGGAGGCTGCATTCTGGCAGGAAATGGGAATTAGGGGGAACAGACAGTAGAGGGAGGTAGGAGGAGTCAAAAACGGTTTTTCACATGAGATAGAGCTCTCAGCTCTTCTGCAGATGGCATTGGAAATGTGGTCACTTTCTTATCCAACATGACAAGGGACTGGCAGGTGGAAAACTGTGCCTTGAAATGACATTTGTCTGATAGAGCTAGGTCAGTTTAATGCTGCCTTTCCCTTGTCTGATAGTGTTGGTTACAGTTTTAAAGGCTTATTTGTTCTTTTCAGAAAAGTGGTTAAAGAAAGTATGTTCCATCTTGTTTCTTTACACTGGTGTTTAAAAACATCAAGAGTTTCTGTGCCTCCTTCTCACATCCCTAAATGAGTGTCCAGTCCGTAATGTTCAGGCTTGAATAGAACGGCGGAGCAGTCCATTTGCCTCAGCATTAGGAATATTGTCCTCCCCAGGCACATGGTGATGATCCAGAACAGAGTCTTAGTACTACCATGCCATCAACAGGAGCAGTTGCTTTTGTTTAGATACAACAGTTTCCTTCCATTTCTGTGCAGTAGTTGTCTGTAGTGACCGGAGCACTGTCTTCACTCCAGCAGATGCACTGATAATTTCATTGCATTGCCCATTCTGGTCTTTTTCTCATCCAGTTTGATTCCACAAATGCCTAGTGCTTCACGAAGCCTGGATAGAACTGGTCCTATGGGTGTTTTGTTAGCAAGTTCCATCCGACACATGGACTTCCTTCTCTTTCTCAAAGCCTTCTGTGTCTCCCTGGCCTGGAAATGATCTTTTCCCACTGCTCTACGTTGCAGGTCTTTGTATATCTCTCTTTGCTCTTACCACATTTTGCCCTTTGTTAGTTATACATATGTGCATCCTGTCTCTCCTACCAGGTTGTAAACTCACTTAGGTAAGGACTGTGTTCTATACATGCTTCACAATCCCTAGCATGAGGATTTGCCATAATAAGCACTAAATAAATATTTGTTGAATGGAACTGAATCCAGATAGCATTATATTGAACTGAGTCCTCATCATTAAGTACAAAGGAATTGTTAGAAGGTCAGTAATGTTTACTTTGCCTATCTGATTCCTAGTCCCCAGTTCTGTATTTAATTACTTAAGATATATGTGCCATCTGCAGCCTGACGGATTTGGCAGCCAGCAATTGAAATACAAGGTAAAGTGAGGCAGTTTGGGATAAGATCAATGTAATACCTCTCTGTAGGAGACAGTGGGGACTTAAGACACCTGATATCGGCAGATTGCAGTAACTCCGTAATTTATTTGCATCTAAGAGAAGGAATCATGTTTAGTTACAGCATTTTCATTTTTTTTTTTTTTACCACAGATGGCATAAAATTCATCTCCAGAGAGAGAGACTTCTAACTAAACCTGAGTATGAATTTTTATCTCTCAGTTTCTTATGCAATTTGTCACTGCATACCTACATAGCCTTCTTTTGGAAGTTGTTTTATTGACTTTTAAATTTTGCTTTTGTGTGTTTTACTTGCTGCTTCTCTTGTCTTCTCCCCAGCTGATTTTTCTTAATAAAAAATCTCTAGACATGAAGAACCGTGGCAGCACAGTAGCATCTTCATTACAACATTTATGATGTGCGTTCCCAGCTCAGCACTTTGCAATGCATATTTGCAAAGCAAGTTTAATTTGCTAGAAGTCAGATTGAGATTTAGCATCTTATCTTTTTACCATCTGTTACATGCCAGGTATAGTGCTGGACACTTGCACACTTATTATTTCGTTTTATCATAGAAAATTAAAAGAGAAAATTATATGATTATTAAGAGCCTTGAATCTCATACTAGGGGAATTGTATGTGATGGTGGGATGAGACAACTGATGTTTTTATGTGTTTTCCATAAAAACCTCTGGGTTTTACATGATGGTGGGATGAGATAACTGATGTTAAAAGACAAACATGGTGTATCTTTCTGGCATATTAGTTTTACTCAGAGATTTTGAGTGGGAGGAGTGGAAGAACTTAGACAATTTAAGTGACTAGTAATCATTTTATATTTAAACAACCATGGAAATACAAAGGAATGCAAACTATGCACAAGTGTTGGTGATAAAACAAAGTCTTTATTAGGATTATGTAGTTAGAGTAGTAAGTGCTTTAGGATGTACCCCCTGACTTCTAAGGGATACTTTGTGGAAAAGCTGAAGAGAGACTTCCATCTAGTAAGTACATCTCTCTGCTTTTTGTAAATGTAGAAATTGAGGTCCCAGAGTTCACATTCCTATTGATTGAGGAGGGGTTTTAACTCCCAACTCACTTATTGACCCTCACATGCCTGCTTCTCCTTGCCCTTTGGAATCTTTGGTGCTGAACCAGACCCTCATGTGTAAGCCCACATGGTCAAATGGAGCTGAATTTGAAATCAGTTGCACTTGCAGAGGTGGCAGAGTACCATAAATGAGGCTATAGAGTGGGTTGTAAATGCCAGGCCTGCCTGTTTGCAGTCACCTGTCTCTGTAGCCACTGGGGCTTATTCACTATAATCTATGCTTTTTTTTGGGCAGGAGATTGACAACCTTTTGGAAGATTTAATTAGCTGCTCTTCCAGGAAAGATGGCTTAATATGCCAAAGATTAAACTTATTGTGTCTTGGAATCACAAAATTTCAAAATTGAAAGGATCCTTAGGTTTTCTCAGCCAGCATTCTTGATTTATATATTTGGGATGAGATAAAACGGTTTTCTCAAATTTCTAGTTGTCTCTATTTGAAGTTAGATAGGTGGCTAGCCCGTTAGTTGTTTACTTGTTTTATTATTCCTGACGTCTTTAACGGAAGACTGGGCATGTTGCACTCTTTGGCAAAGTAAACTAGGGCAATGGTGTTGATGTCTACTGATCTGATCAGTGGTTTTGGATAGATAATTTTACTCTTTTCCACTGGTAAATTGTACTTTCAGAGTAGCCTGTTAGGAAGGATGAAAAGCTCTGAATTTTCTCCATTTTTTTTTATGTGATACTAGAGAGGAGTGATACTTCTTCCTGGTAGCATGGAAAGCTACATCTAGGTTGGTTATAATTTTCATTTTAACTCTTCCTCCTTCATACAGCCCTAGACTTCTCAGTGTTTAAATCTAGGTGTCAGGTCTCATTCATATGTATGTATGTATGTATGTAGGTATGTATGTATGTATGTATTTTCTTTCTTTTCTTTTTCGTTTTTTTTAGACAAGATCTGGCTCTGTCGCCTAGGCTGGAGTGTAGTGGTGCTTGCTGCAAAATCCACCTCCCGGGCTCAAGCCATCCTCTCACCTCAGCCTACCAAGTAGCTGGGACTACAGGCAAGCACCACCACACCAGCTAATTTTTGTATTTTTAATAGAGATGGGGTTTTGTCATGTCGCTCAGGCTGGTCTCAAACTTGTGAGCTCAGGCAATCCTCCCACCTCAGCCTCCCAAAGTGCTGGGATTACAGGCGACAGCCACTGTTCCTGGCCCTCTGTATTTCTGATGATCTTAAATCCTGGAGGCACGTGACATATATGTTCATTGATACTCCATTTTGGCAGTGAATTTGATAGGCATGATAAATCTGATTTTGCATTAAAATATAGTGACTTTTCTGGTTATGAAAGTAATTTCTCTTCCTTTTTTATTTTATTTTTTAAAGAACATTATAAGTAATTTCTCATTATAAAAATATGGAAAATACAGAAAAGTACAAAGAAAATTATGTGCTAATTTTGTGAATACTAATAGCATTAACTAGACAGGAATGTGTTAAAATGAACTTTTCTATACATTATATAGTAATAGTTAAGACTTTATATAGAACATGTGAATAATTGTATGAAGTAGTTAGTGTACAAAATAATGTCATATGTACAGCTGCATTTTCTGCCTTTTTCACCTATGAAGTTTTTTCATCATGTCATTAAAAACTTTTGCCCTCTGTTTTCATGACTACATAATATTCTGTTGTGTGGGTGTGCCTGTCTTAGTGCTTCACCTACTTTATTCATATTCCTGTTACTGATGTTGGTTTTTCCATCCCCCCGCTATTGTAATACATGCATTGCTCTGCTCATCTTTTTGATGATTCCCAGGAAGGGATCTCAGTAAGTAGAGTTGCTGGGTCTAGGGCTTTTGAACATTGCCCACTTCTTCCCAGAATGCTTCCACCAGTGGATGCCAGTGTGTCCCATCTTCATGGATAATGTAGGCTCTGACTCCCCATTCACAGGATTTGTGAATACTTGCTCTGTTCTGTGCCACTCAGTGTTCCCATAGCCCTGCAAGAAGGGTACCACACTACCTCATGCAGGGCCTGGAGCAATCCTCACCACCCCTTGAACTGGCTGCCTTCTCCCCATTTGCTTTTTAGTCTTCATTCACTAATACCACAGTCTGTCAGGGAAGTGCCAGGAATTTTTCTCAACATACTTTTCTTCCTTTTTTTATTTTATTTTATTTTTTAAAGAACAGAAATGGCTCTCTTAAAATTAGTAGCAGCTGGGGGCTGCTTCTGGCTATGTGATCCAATGCAACAGTAACATAAATGAGGGTGCCATTCTATTTCTGGCTGCAGAAGCTTCCTTGCCGTCTTAATGTTCTTCACCAAGGTGCTCAACTAGCTCCCTTGCAATTTCTTCTCCAAATAACCACAGTAATTGCTACAGAGGAAGTGAAAATTGTAAAAATGCTTCAGAAGACTGACAGTGGTGCTGATTATAGGAGTGATTGCTTTTAAGTTCTAATAAATTGTTTTAATTTTCTTATAATTTCCTTTCAGATAAAGCAGGGTCCTAGCTTTTAATTCTGCTTCTAATGGGTTTTTTTCCCTTCCCACTTCTCCTGAAGCAAGGCAGTGTTGCAGTGAAGAGACCATCAGCTGAAGGCCCCATTGCTTTGTCCTGCTGATCTTTTTTTCCATTGGCCTCTCCATTTGACATTTCCACTGACAATGTCTTATTTCTGAGATGAGGGGAAATGCTTTTTTAAGTGTTTAGTCTATATTTGAAGTTAGATGAACATGGACTGAACCCCAGCTCTATCACATAGTAGTTTTAGGGCCTTGGGAAAGGGACCTAACTGTAAAAGGAGGTGGTAATACCACTTCACTGGGCTATGAGGGGGATTAACCAGGACGGCCTGTTAAAAATGCAGAGAGCTGGCAGGGTGAACAGTAAATGTTTTAATTCGTTATGTCATTTGCCCTTAGCTAGGCTATTTCACCTGCCGACTCATTGTGTTGCTATGAAAATGAAAGGAGATGTTTGTGAAAATGTCTGGTATGGTATCTGGCACATAGTAGTGCTTGCCAGTAGTAGTTCTCCTTGTAGCTCTCTCTAACTCCATGGCACAGCTAATGCACCTCATCATAAAAACGCTGGGCTGGGTATGGTGGCTAACGCTTGTAATCCCAACACTTTGGGAGGCCAAGACAAGAGGGTCACTTGAAGCCAGGAATTTGAAACCAGCCTGGGCAACATAGTGAAACCCTGTCTCTACAAAAGAATAAAAAATTAGCTGGGTGTGGTGGTATGTGCTTGTAGCCCGAGCCACTTGGGGGGCTGAGGTGGGAGGATTGCTTGAGCCTGGGCGGTCAAGGCTGCAATGAGGTGTGACTGCATCACTGTATTACAGTGAGACCCTCTCTGAAGAAAGAATAAAAATAAAAAACAACATCTGGTCCATGGATTCCATCAAACAAGTGCTTTTCCTTTCTGTCTTGTCATAAAAACTCTCTATCAGTGGATGCTTTCTGCACGTCCATTTGCCAATAGTTTCCTGTTCCTTATTTTAGCTATTTTGGTAAAAGTGACTAATGGTGCGGCAACCATTTCTTCACCAACGCTTCCTCAACTCTCCTCTCCACTCCCTCCTCCTCAGGATTATAGGGTCCTTCTTGCTGCTGTATCGGGTCTCAGCTCATTAGTTCTTTGAGGAAAGGGCCTGCCATGCCATGTTCATCTCTTCAGCCACAAAGGATGGCTTTTACTCAGCAATCATGTGCTGAACATCTGCTACATTCCACTCTTAACGCTAGTGAAACAAACAGGGTAGCAACAGAGCCCCAGGCCTCAAAGCTCACAACAGAGGTAACTGGTTTCTAGGTTAAGTGCGCTAAACTGTGTGGAAGGTGTTATGATAGTACTTGTACAGGTTCTGATGGAAGCATCAATGATGGATTTGGCTTTTCCATTTGGGAGAGGAGGCTATAAAAAACCTTCCTGGAGGACGTGGGCTCATTCTGATTCACAGACAGGTCCAGCCCCTTCACTTCTTACTTTGAACTACTCCATCTGGAATCATAGAAACTCAGGAGCAGCTAAGTGAGTCGTAGACACTGTTCCTACAGTTTCAACAAACCCTGATGGTAGCATTTCGGTTTATCGTAGAGATTTCTTTTCCCCTACAAGGGTCATTCTCTCTTGCCCACTTTTGGCTGAGAAGGGAGGAATATCATGGCCGTTTTGGCTGTATGGTGTTACTGTATAATGATATGGGGATTGGTGAGTGAAAAATAAAATGAACCCTCACTTGCTTAGGTACCAGTTTTATGTGAGAAGAAACTCATAGCTTTTGCACATTATTTGAGATTTACTTCTTCTGTTTAACATATTTGTGGTACTTTCCTAAAAAGTTATGTTATAGACAACTGTAGAGATTTAAAAAAAAAAAAAGCATGATGTGAAACTAAAAGCAAAATAGGAATGAGTCTCAAGGTGTATAATGTACCAAATGATACTAGGGCCTGGAACATTCAGCAGCATAGCCTATACTGATATAAGGTTAAGAAACATTGGCCTTCAAATCACTTTAGACTCTTCTTAATGAGTTGTCGTGTTGGAGAGCCTGCACCGCATTTTGTTATTTGCCATTAGTTGATCTTTGGCCAGTGTTATTTATTTACGTTGAGCTGCATATTACAGGGGGAAAATCCCAAATAAACAGAAGCTTAAATGTGATAGTTTATTTCTCTCTCCTCTAAAAGGAACTTAGACATAGGCCTAGAATGCCAGGTTTGTGGCGTCCTTTGGGATTCAGGCCTCCTTCCTTTTGATCTCACCTGCCTCAGCACATGACTTCCATCCTCAAGGTCACCTCTCAGCTTAAGATTGCTGCCAGAGCTCCAGCCGTCATTTCTGAGATGGAGAATCTAAAATAGAAGGGCAAAATTGGGCTCTCCCAGCTGAGCCAGTTCTTTTCCAGAACTCATATAACACTAGTATTTATTGACCCCATTTGACTGTAAGAGAGGCTAGGAAACGTAAACTTGTATTTTCAAAATATTCTGGTAAAAAACAGGGTTCTAATACTAAGGAGATGGGGAGAATGGATGTGGGGGCAGCACATCAGCAGTGTCTGTCACAAGGCCACATCAGGAGTACTTGGAGTAGAAAAGAGATAAAGCTTGTGAAGTGAGGAGGTGGAGAAGTTGATGGTTACCAATATGGATACCAAAATTGCTGAGAGTGATGTTGCAGTGGAAAGAATTGTGGATTAGATGGAAAAGTTATTGAAGTATTAGTGTCCTGGAGCTCAGTAGAGAAAGATGGTTGGCATAGCCCTCAGAAGAGGAGACTGGTATGAAGATGGCATAATAGTGGTCACAGATGAACTTGTGGATGGGAACAGACAGTAGAAAAGGGACAGCATTCTTTGAGAATAGGTCTTGAGGAAAGGGAATACCTTTTAAGCTGAAAAGACGGAAGTACTTTTCTCTCCTAGCCAGGGATAGATGGTGAGTTGGTCCTCTGCAGAGAAGGGACCTCAAGGGCACAGGCGAAGGGATTGGCTAATGCCAGTGGGAAGATGAGCCATGAAACCAGATAGAGGGAGTAGATAAGTGGGATTTATATCTAGGCCTAGACTAGTAGCTGTATTACCAAGAAAAAAGGAAGCTAGCACTTGGAAGCTAGGGAGAATGGGAATGATGGATGGGCAGAAGTGTTGTGAATTGGTTTGGGTGCTCAGTGTTGCTTTTTTTCTTTTGCATTTTCCAATTTCCTCTGTACGCCATACACTGTAGTAGCCATTCCATTTAAAATTGCAGCTGGGTAGACGAGATGTTGCTAGGGGGCATATCTATCATTGAACTTGGGAAGCAGGGGACCCTGCTAATGGAGGCACTCCAAACACCTCATGGGAGCACAGCTGGGAAGCAACAAGTCGTCTAATTCAGAGTGGCCTTTTCTCCTTAGAGAAAGGAAGAGGAGCCTCTTCCTTATGCTCTGCTCAATGTGTAGGGTTTTTCTTCCTACTTGTTGCGATTCTGAACATTAGTGGATAGTCCTGGTTTTGAGACTTACCCCTGCCTTAGACCCCCTGTTCCTAGCTCTTATTTCCTGGGACCCAGTTTCATTTTTCTCTTTCTGGATCTCAACTCTGATCCCTGACAGGGCATGATCATTATGTTATATGATCTCTCTTGGTTATATACAAAGAATGTACCAGTTTGTGGAGTATTCATAGACTTTTTTTGGTTTTGTTTCTTCTTCTTTTTGTAAATCCTAGAATGATCCCCTCCCATGCCACCACCATGATTTGGGACTGCCTAGTATTTTCCTTATGAACTCTCCCTGCCCAATTGATATGTAGTATTTTTTGTTTGTTTTTACTTTTTGATATGTATTATTATTTCTGTTGCTGTAGTGTTTTGTGGTTTAATAGAGGTTCTTGTCACATTTTCTCCACTAATTCTCATAGTAAAATTGTGATGGGAGCAGACGGTAGTTGTTACTTATTTACAAATCGGTAACCGAAATTCAGAAAGGTCACCCAGGTAACTTGTGGAAGACTTGGGGTTGGAACCCAGTTTTTCTCTCTCTCTTAAAGTTCAGAAGTTCAGAATAAGCAAATGAATATTAATTATTGGCCTGAACAAGATCTAATTAAAGTGGTCAGTCTGCT
Organism: Symphalangus syndactylus; assembly: GCF_028878055.3. Lineage (NCBI taxonomy): Eukaryota > Metazoa > Chordata > Mammalia > Primates > Hylobatidae > Symphalangus > Symphalangus syndactylus. Next base: position 129,217,740 of record NC_072429.2, on the reverse strand, counting down.
GTGGCTGAAGTAGTTGTCTGCACATCCTGACCACATCTAAACCAGTCTTTGATTGTTTAATGTTTAGTATCTGTGGCTTAGCTCCCTTTCGTTTGCACCAGTTAGAGCATGAAGATGCCACAGCAGTTCCATCCTGACCCTGTGAAGCATGTTTTTGCAGGTCCCCACCTTGCAGGTGCCACTGGGAAGCATAGCATGCTGTGGTTTGGAAAGCCTGCCCAGGCGTTGGTACTGAACAGGCCTGGCAATCTGTGTTTCCTAGTGTGGGTATTAACTCTGTTATCCTCGATACAGCACTTAGTATTTCTGGGCCTTCAACTCCTCATTGTGAAATTGGGGTAGAAACAGGTAGTTTCTGACGATTTGTTACCTCTGCAAACCTCAGTTCCCTCTCATCTATAACATGGGCATAATGATACCCACTTTGTAATGTTTCAAGATTAAATAAACTGCTGTATAAAAGGAGCTCAGTGCCATGCCTAACAATACAGCTGGTGCTTAACAAAGTTCCACCCTTTTCTTCCTCCTCCTCATCATTTCAGTATGTTTTGAGAGCATCATAAAAAGTGGCATGAAGGTTAAAAAATAAAGTCAAGGATGTCACAGTATGAAAGTTGTTGCCCCTCCAGTAGAATTAATATGTGGGGTGTAAGTGGGGGGAGCAAGCTTACCTTTTTGACCCCAAGTGAGAGCCTCGCATGATTGTTTTCTTAAAAATGGCCTTTTCTGACCAAATTGAAGGTGACACATTCTAGACTTTCATTTATAATGTTCATTTACATACAGTACTTCTATATTCAGATTGACTTCCTGTCACACTGAGTGATTGGTGGGCTGCTTGCCAGCCTAGGGGGTGGGCTGCAGCAAATTGTGTGTGAGGGAAGCCAGCAGTCTGCAGGGCTGAGCTGAAGTGGGGAGAGGAGAAGAGCATGGGACATGGTGTCGAGTGAAGTGGCATTGACTGCAGACAGCCTGCGGCTTTACACTGGGGGATTCATTCCCTTTCCCCCAGTAAAGACTGTTAAAATATCAGAACTGATAGTATAAAGTCATGATTTTTTTAGTTCATGCAGAATGTGGATCATGTTTGAGATAAAAATTCGTAAGGTTTTTGAATATCCTGGGGCTGATGGTTTTAGGAAGTGAAGTTAATTTAATTTTATTTTTATTTTCTGTAGCTGAAACGTCTGCTTTTCTGTGAGGATGTTGATTACGTGTTCCACTGCCAAAAGAAGTTTCTCATTTTCAAACTGCAGCTCCCCTAGTTGGGCAATATAACTGTAATTTGAGAATCCCACAAGGGTAGTCTGTTACTCCACAGATAACCCTACAGTAAATTTGCATGAAGGCATTATTTAAAACAGTTTTCTTCTCTGACCGGTTATTGCACAGCAAAATAGCAGTTTCCTTTCTAAGGTAAGAGATTTGGAAGGAGGACTCAATTTATATGTGATCTCATTGAGAGTGAGGGCTGCAAAGATGAGGAAAAGAAGTGGACCTTTTAAAAGTTTTTTTTTTTTTAAACGGTTATTTTATTTTATTTTGTTGAAGGCAGAGGATGTGTTTTATTTTAGGGACCCACCAGAATTGCTTAGAAATTATCTGCAGGCTTTAGGGATTTTTGCTTATCAGTATATTTCATTTGCCCCATTGTTCAGCCCATCCACCACCTCCTTGCATTTGTTCTAGGAAACTAAACTAGGAGAACATAAGCACTTGGTTATGTGAAAATGTACTTATGATTCTTCCATGAAAACCTAAAGAATTAAAAACCCAACAGTTCACTTGTGTTCTTTCAGGAACAGGTATGTGCATGCTGTGATTGCTTTCATTTGCCAAGTCATTTTTTAATTTAATGAGCTGTCACTCTGCTGTAATTGGATCAATTGTAGATGAGGGAACATCTTTTGGCCTTCATTTGATGTCTTTCTCACGTGCTTATTCCCTCATCTTGTTTGGTTGAGAATCACATTGGCAAAACCAAATCCAGAATGCTGAGGATATGACTAAATGGTAGAACAAGCTAAGCAACTATTTCTAGGGGGGAAAATTTCTGTGCTAGGCTTTGTTACTACAGTGGTTGAACATGGGCTTTAGAATCAGAAAGATCAGTTCAGATCCCCACATTGGAACATAAAAGTTGTGCTATCTTGATTTAATTTCCTTTAGCCTTGTTTTCCATATCTATAAATAGAAATAATAATAGTACCCACCTGTAATGGTTGGTTCAGTGAGCTAATGCCTATATATGCCTTGGGCCTGGAAATGTCCCTAATGCAGAGGACATTCACTATCAGAAGGGAGAGAAGGCCCCCTGGAGTTGCTACAGGTTGCAGTATTTTTTTAAAACCAGAATTCCGAATGGTTTTTTTTCCCCCTCCTTTTAGTGATACTGTATTTTGCTTAAGTGTGTTAGATTTAGTTCTCATCTGGTTTGTGTTCAAGCTCCGTTTCAAAGGTGCCATCGGTGCCCAAGGCCAGGGGTTCAGCCGCAGGGATGATGGATGGTAGCCAGCTCTTTTAGGCATGGTACTTTTTTTTTTTTTGAAAGGGTCTTACTCTGTCACCCAGGCTGGAGTACAGTGGCGTGATCACAGCTCACTACAGCGTCGACCTCCCAGGCTCAAGTGATTCTCCCACCTCAGTTTCTTGATAGATAGGACTATAGGAGCACACCACCACACTCAGCTAATTTTTGTATTTTTTTTGGAGAGACTGGGTCTTGCTGTGTTATCCAGGCTGGTTTTGAACTCCTGGGCTCAAGTGATCCATATATTTACAGTGGTCGGTGTTCATTTAGAATTTAATGAGGTGAACAAGAATACATTTGCACCTACATGTTCTAGGCTGAATTCAGATCTCCTCATTTATAAGGAGTACAATTAATAAACCATTATGGATCGTATTTAAATTACTATTTTTTTGTTAACTAGAGTTGTTTTTGTTTACTTAAAAGTAGGTTTTTAACCATCTAGCTTGAAGTATACTATTATTATTTGGCCTAAAATCTTTGCTTTCTATAATTATAAGTAACCTATATCACTTATTTTGCCTTTTTTTTTTTTGAGACGGAGTTTCACTCTTGTTGCCCAAGCTGGAGTGCAGTGGCGCGATCTTGGTTCACTGCAACCTCCGCCTCCCGGGTTCAAGCAATTCTCTTGCCTCAGCCTCCCGAGTAGCTGGGATTACAGGCATGTGCCACCGTGCCCAGCTAATTTTGTATTTTTAGTAGAAACAGGGTTTCTCCATGCTGGTCAGGCTTGTCTCGAACTTCCAACCTCAGGTGATCCGCCCGCCTTGGCCTCCCAAAGTGCTGGGATTACAGGCATGAGCCACCACACTGGACCCTATTTTGCCCTTTTTAAGTACTGGCTTAACAAGTGAAAAAGATGCATGTGCATTGAAAAAAGACTAGGAAGAGATAGAATACAATGCCAGTAGAGATTGTCTCTATGACACAGAATAGCCTATTGTTATTTTAGACTTAAATTTCTCCACTTTCAAAATTACCACCTATTTGGATACTTTTTCTTAGTTTTATAAAATATGGCCATTGGGGAAAACTTGAAAATTGAGCAAAATACAGAGAAGAGAATTTTAAAATGACCCATGACTCTACCACTCAGATAACTACAGATGGCATTTTGGTGCATTGCACTTGTCACTTGTAGTCAGAACAGCAAATGTGCTTCATTTTCCAGGCCTGCAATTTGTTCCTTTTGCACACATTTCTGACAACCTGCCCTGGACTGCATTCTCATAGAATGGCTGTCCTCCCCACTGTGGGAGCCCTTGCTGAGCCTAACAAATAAAGCCTCCTTCACAATAGACCTAAAGAGGAGCTTCATCAGAGAAACACTGCCGCCTTAGTAGATACTGGCCCAGGTTGGTCTTGAGTCCCAAACTTGTACAGTGGGTTCTCAAAGTGTAACTTAAACATTATATTGGCATCATGTTAAGCTTGTTTATTTATAGTAAAGTTCAAATATACAGGGAAATGGAATCCTTCCTGCATTGAGCCCATTCAGAAAATTTTCTGTCAGGTGTGGGCAGAATTTAAAGACTATTTCCTTTGGCGGGCATGAAGCAGTACTGTTTAACATGCTTGCTCAAGAAAGTTTTCAGACTTTTTTTTTTTTTTTTAACTAGAGAATATGTGATTTGGCGATTGACTCTATAAATAGTGTGACCCATTTTTAACTAGATTGCTGATGTGTTTTTCAGCAGGACTTTGTGGTTTAGTTAATGAAATCTTTTCAGAGATGATCCTCTGAGCCTTCTGTCTAGTTACTATCACTACGGCTGCTTTTATGACTTAATTGCCTTTGTGGTTTAATTCACTTCATGACACATCTATCACCATGAAGTTTAGACTCTTCACCCCTGTCTTTCCGAGTATTTGCTTGATGACTCCTGGGGTCAAGGAGAGGTTGATAGGTGGTTTTATGCTATTAAAAATAAGTGGTCTGGGCTAACTTATCACTTAGTTAAAACAGTCCTTTTAATTTTAATTAATGCATTGAAGCTACTTCTTCCTCATAATTTTCTGTTTCATAATTCTGTTGTCTGAGCCCGTAACAATAGTTATTTCTATTATTTGTAGAGAATTATAAAGCTCTTTCATATTTATTCTACCATTTAATCCCTCTATCTTTATCTCCTCCCCTCCCCTCGCCCCCCTCACCCCCCAAAAAAAAACTGTGTTAGACAGTCCCATTTTGTAGATGAGGAAGCTGAGGCAAAGAAATCATAGGCAAGTATGCCAGGTCGGTATGGTTAATGTATGGTAGAACTGTGAATTTCTACTGTAGAAACTGGACGATTGGAATATTACGATTTAGAAAAGAGCCTCTGTTATTTTATTGTCTGCTATTACTGAAATTACCATAGTGTTAACATCATAAAAATATGTCTAAAGGCTCATGCTGAGTTGTGGATTTTGAGAGATTTTCAGCTAAACCTAGGAAATTTGCTTGGTCAGTCTTTGATTTTTGTGGACATGGTTGGGAGTTCACCTGGCAGTACAGCTTGTGATTAAAAGTCCAGTTTTAGAGGAACCAAAATCTGTTCTTCCTTTAGAGCCAATGTCTGTTTGCATTGAATTTTCTCATTTTCCCCTAGCCGTGAATGAAATATCAGGAAATTCCAAATGCATCTCAGTGTCAGAACTGTCTTCTTTGTGCTACCCTCTGCATGGGCTCCTCGGAGGCTGCCCTTTGCTTCTGTGGTGAGAGCCACATGTGGTGGTGCAGCCCACAAGGCCGTCCTGGTCACGCCCCTGTCTCGCCTCACTGCTTATCTTGCCTCATCTGCAGCAGCAGTTGCATACTGTGCCTCATCTTGTGATGTGTCCATTCATGTCAGCCCAGCTATCTACTTGTTCATCTCATTGATTCTGCCCATTGTTGAGGACTTAGTCTAAGTGTCATAGCACCCAAAGTCTTCTCTGATACCTTGCCACCCATCTCCTCTCTGTTAGTCAGGCTGAGTTAGTTTTTCTCCTCTGTTATTTTGTAGGAAATTGTGTACCTCTGTCTTAGTACTTATTCATTCTGTTGAAATTATTTGCTCACCTGTCTCTCTCTGTCCACCACTTGACTCCCAAGACTGAATTTCATAAAAGTGGGGACTATGCCCCAAAGCAAGCATTGTGCTTTTTAAAATAGTAGGCACTCCACATATTATCAAATGGATAATCCCCATGCCTAGCACACTAACTCTTTGATGGATAGGTGCTTCAGAACATGTTTGGTGAAAGAATGAAGTACTGAAAATCTAAGGCTACCCTGGTCAACTCTCACCTCTTTTATTATGCGTGTAAGTCATTTGTGGTGTGGAGCATCAGGCAAATTTAAAATACCAACTGGCTCCCTTTCCTTCAACTGCCCGTGATAGTTGTAGACTCTTCATTGTCATTCTTTTTTTTGAGGCGCACACCACCATGCCCAGCTAATTTTTGTATTTTTGGTAGAGACCAGGTTTTACCATGTTGGCCAGGCTGGTCTTGAACTCATGACCTCAGATGACCCACCTGCCTCGGCCTCCCAAAGTGCTGGGATTACAGGTGTGAGCCACCACGCCTCGCCTCTTCATCATCATTCTACAGGCCCATTTCTTATTAGTTGATATGTACTGAGGGAGTTGAAATTATGTTTTATGTCTGTCAAAAATATAGATTTTGAAAAATTAAATCTATTGTTGAAAAGACTTTAAAAATGATTTCTGGATTCTCCATGTTTGGGATTCCCTTCCTGATGCTAATGTTAATCGCTTTCTTCCTTGATGCTAATTTTAATAAATTTGACTATAAACTATTGTTTTATCAAAAGATCTTGCACTTACTCAATTTTTGCTTAAGATACTACAATTATTTTAAAAAGAACATCTGTATCTTATTCTAAAGGACTGAATTATTTTTGTATACAGACATACATACAGAATAAAAAATGTACAACTTGATTTTAGTCTGTTTGATTTAAATTTTATATATTGAGTAGTTCACCCCTGTCTGCCTGTACTCAGGTTTCTCATTTTGATCATAACATGGGGTTGGGTTATTTTTGAGTTTGGAGTTGAGAATCTTATTTTTATAATCCAGTAGGAGAAAACACTCAAGTATATTATATTTTGAATTGGACAACTGTGAAAATCTTAGCTTATAGAATCTAAGTTTGGAGTAGACTTTTGAAGCCATGACTTATAAAATTTATCACTAAGATGGATAGTTATGTGCATTTAAAATATTTTTATAATAATTGAAGGAGCTTGTGATAGCATTATAAATTCAAGAATGTTTTGCTAGGGGCAAATTGACTATGGGTTTTAAAATGTAAGCATTTCCTTAATTAAGTCTATGTCAGGAAATGGAGACAGCTTTTGAGGAAGGAAGCTGCTTGCTGAGGCTGTGCAAACATTATTTCTCTCAAGTGTATTTTAACACTAAAGTTAAAAATCCATTTTATGTATTAGGAAAGGCAACTTAACCATAGTAGAAGGAGTAAGAAATTTGGAGCCAGAAATTCCTATTTCCAGCTCCACCATCACCAGTTACTCCTTTGTGACTTTGGACTAGTATTTTGACTTTCCTCAGGCTTTTAGTTTTCTCACTGGCAAATTAGAGCATGGGAATTGGGAAATGGAGGTGCTTATCCCTGTTCCTCCTACCTCGCCAAGCTGTTAGATGATCACTTGAGAGGTGGAAGGGAAACATTTAAATTGTCCAGCACTACACAGATGATGTGTATCTTTCTCTCATAGAAAGGTGGTTACCTGTGGGGTGTTGGGGAGAAAAAAATGAGAGAAAAACTAGAGGTAGGTGGCAGGTAAAATTTTACCACTTTGCTCTGGATTGCTAGACCCATCTGAATCACTGGAGGAGGAACAAACATCCCTAGTCTACTTGGTGTGGCTTAGACCTAAATCTGTGGGCCCCTTGCCATAGGTTGTACATATTATAGATTAACAGTTTCCATTTTGAGTCGCTTTTTATTTTTTGCCACAGGATCAAATAAAAATCTGTGACTTACAGTTAAATATTATTTCCTGAATACTTAATTATATTCACTTATTCAAGAAATATCAAATGGAGCACTTACTATTTTATAGTAATTGTTCTAGGTGTTGGGGATTACAGCAATGGAAAAAGCACAGACAGAATTCACTTCTTCATAGAGGGTACATTGTAGAGGGAGACAGATAAAGCAAAAAAATGTAAGATTAAGTTCAGGTACTGATAACTGCTATGGGGAACACAAATAGGGTGACTTGATAGAGCGAGGGTGGAAAAAACTTAGTAAGGATTGCCCAGAGGTATCTCTTTAAGGAAATTATATTTGAGCTGCATCCTGAGATGTCAGAAGGAGCCAGAATGAGAAGAGTTGGGCACAAGTGCTCTAGACTCAGGGAGCTAGTACAGACACTCGGAGCTGGGTGGAGTGAAGGAAACATGTTTCTAGTTTGTTAGGCTCTGAGGTCCCTGGCCTGAAATACTTAAATTTTTATTTGGGGGAGAAAAGCACCATAGAGATAAGACAGAGAGATGGGGAATACAAATACATGTTAAGTTACGTGGTCCGAGCATTGTGAGTCTAGCTAAAGAATTTATGTGGTCCATTGGTATTTACTTAAAGTTTACCCTAAATATGTGAATGAAATGGCTTCGTAGCTCCTTTCATCCATACATCTGCTACTTTAACCTTATGCAGAGAGCTGAGTTTGTTCCATTTGTGCCCTAAGGTTATTAACGTCTGTCCCTTAGTCTCTCCAGTAAAAAGTTTGAGAGGAAACAAAGAACCAGCTCTACTTAGACCTTTGACCAATTGATCATGTGGATCCTTAGGGACTTTATGTTAATGTTAATGGATAAGGTATTCTCTTTGCCTTTGAATTGATTTTGTGGCTTAAAAAAAACATTTATCAAAGACTAAAGGGGTTGTCAGTGTGGAGAGAGAGACATTTAAAAAGGAACTATTAATCCAAGTGACTGGAAAGAAGTCACTTATGATGTGCATTTATGGTGACTTGCTAAACAGAAGTCAGGAAATATTTGAGTGAGTGAATGACTTGCTAAATAATAATACTTGTAGTTTAAGGTAACACCTACTAAGTGCCTACTCTGCTAGATTGCCTGTAGTATCAAGGTGTTTCTATACATAATTTTCCCTGAATCTTTCTAAGAAACCCGTGAGGTTAGTATTACTATCACCATTCTTTATATGAAAAATTTATGGCTTAACTAGTTAACTTCCTTGCTGAAGGTCTCATAGTTGGTAGCTGAATAAATTTGGACTGAGGACTTTATGATCCCAGAATCCTAGTTAATCATAACAAGTCATGACTTGCCCTAATGATGTTAGAACTGTAAGTAAGGGACATTGAGTGAATATTGTCTGGGGGAAGAAGTGATGAATAGGAGTAAGGAGATCTAACATAAGAACTTAAATAGTGATAGGAGGGCTACTGGATGTGAAGTTCTTGGCACTGAAGCTTAAGATACCTCTCTTAGAGCCTTGAGGGGGTGACAGTGAAACAGCTGATAGTAAAGTCCATTTGAGTGGTCCAGTTTTGGAGTTGCTTAAGGGTCAGATCACTTCCTATTTCTGACTTAAGGCTAGTGTAACTGATCTGGTCTTTAGTTTTCTCGCTTTATAAAATGGAGATGGTTAAGTGATGGACATAAAAATGAATGAATAGGCTGGGAGGGGTGGCTCATGCCTGTAATCTCAGCACTTTGGGAGGCCGAGGGAGGAGGATCACCTGAGATTAGGAGTTTGAGACCAGCCTGGCCAACATGGTGAAACACCCCCTCTACTAAAAATACAAAAATTAGTCAGGCATGGTGGTGGTCGCCTGTAATCCCAGCTACTTAGGAGGCTGAGGCAAGGGAATGGCTTGAACCCGGGAGGTGGAGGCTACAGTGAGCCGAGATCGCACCACTGCACTCCAGCCTGGGCGACAGAGCAAGAGTCCGTTCCAAAAAGAGTGAACGCATCTTTCATTAATTGAGTACCTACAATGTGGCAGGAATTGTCTAAGCACTGTGGATAGAGCAGTGAAAAAGAGACTAAGAAGTATATGCATTGAATTTGTTTTTTAGTGGGGACAGGCAGTCAAGAAATAAACAGTATGTTAGGTGTCAGTAGGTGCTATGAAGACAAAAAGAGAGGGGATACAAGAGAGAATGATTGTTGGGCAGTGTGGTAGCAGGAGGGGAGGCTTCATGAGCAAACTTAAGTTGTGATAGAGTTTAGCTATGGGGGTCCGACAGCACGAAGGTCCTCAGGTAGGTTCATGTCTGACACGTTCACGAAACAACAAAAGGAGGTCCTGTGGCCAAGGTAGAGAGTATGAGGAAGAAGAGGTTGGAAAAGTGGCAGGAGCTAGATTATGCATGGCCTACTGACTGCTGTCAAGACTTTGGCTTTTACTCTAAATAGGGAGTCTTTGGAGTTTTGTTGTTTTGGCTTTTCCGTTTGTTTTGTTTTGTAATTTTGAGAAAGACAAGCAGCACTGAATTACCAGATTTACACTTAAAACGGATCCCTCTGGCTGCTCTGGAAAATAGATTGTGAGAGTATGAGGTGGAAAGAGGGTGCCCAGTTAGGAGGCTGTTGAAGTAAGTAGTTTAGGTGAGATCATCATTTAGTTGGTGATGTACCTCCTGTGTAAAATTGAAAACATCACACATGTGAACAAGGTTGAAATTAAACATGAGATTGTCACATACAACCACTGTCACTGGGGTGGGCAGAGTATAGAAGACTACCGGTTGTCTAAATGTAAATTAGACAGCATGTTTCAGGGAGCGCAGATGTGTGAAGGTTGGCTTTGAGCCTCTGCTAGACTTGACCAGGTTCATAGGTTAAAATTGTTTTTATCTTTATTCTTTCAATATATTAGTATTACAATAGCACATTTAGAGAACAATTGAGGGGGGAAATGATGTTGCTTTTTCTAGGGTGAATGTGTCAGACTTTCAAAGATGAGTCTTTGGATATTAGGTGTTCATATCTGCTTAGAACTAGAACAGAAACGTAAAATATACAAGGCGTTCTTTTCTGGGCAGTGTAAAAAATTAGTATATAATCAGTTCTAACATAAGATCTAGGAGCCATTTTTTTAAGCCAAAAAGGAAAAAAAGACTACTCCATTAATCCATGTTTCTCAGTGGAGATGTAGTGATTCAATTCGTAGAGTTTTTTTTTTTTAAAGCAGTTTTAAATTTACAGAAAAATCGAGCCAAAAGTCCAGAGTTCTTATGTACCGTCTCATTTCACTACCATTGCCACTGTGGTTTTCCCTATTGTTAACATCTTACGTTAGTTAATAATTAGGTAATAACATCTTATATTAGTTAATAATAATGTATTGATATTGATTCATTAACCGTGACAAGGGTGCCACACTAATGTAAGTTCATAGTGTAGTTCACTCTATGTTGTACATTCTAGGGATTTGACAAATGTGCGATGATATGTATCCTCTATTATTGTATCAGAGTAGTTTTAGCAGCACTAAAAATCTCCTGTGGTCCACCTAGTCATCTCTCCTTCCCTCATCCTAAACCCCTGGCAACCACTGATCTTTTTGCTGTCTCCATAGTTTTGCCTTTTTCGGAATGTCATATAGTCAGAGTCACAAAGTAAAGTATGTAGCCTTTTCAGATTGACTTTTCTCACTTAGCAGTATGCATTTAAGTTTCCTCCATGTCTTTTCCCAGCTTGATAGGTCGTTTCTTTTTATATAATAATATAAAAATAATACTCCATTGTCTAGAAGCACTACAGTTTGTTTATCCTTTCAGGACATCTTGATTACTTATCTGGAAACATTTTTTGGTCACCAACTAAGTGGTAGAGGGGATACTGGCAATTAGTTGATAGAGGGCAAAGATGCTACTAAACACCCTGCAGTACACAGGAGACCCCCGCAACAAAGAGTCATCCAGTTCAGAATGTCAGTAATGCATGAGGTTGAGAAAGCCCCAGTCTAAATATATCTTAAATAGTATAAAGAAAGTATTTTAGGCATACACTTTTAGTTTTGCTGTGCTAGAATAGTTGGAGAATCTCAGCCTTACAGCAACCGCAGGAGCAAGGTGTAATACAAATTCCATTTTGTAGCTGAAGAAACAGTCTAAGATGTTAGTAGCATGCTTCCTGTCATTCTGCTAGTAAACGGCCAAAGCCAGGATTCAGACCTGGAGCCTCTGTCTCCAGGCTCAGCATACACAGGCACCTCCGGGTGTTTGTGGTTTTCCCTTCTGCTTTAGGTATGGATTCTTTGGTTTTTAACCAAACAAAAACCAGAATACTCTGTTTTTTCCTGTGATGACTTAAATTTCTTGTAATTGTTTTTATTTCAGTTCTCTTGAGTACATACCAGGTCTTACAATGTTGTAGAAACAGCAAAGAAGGAGAAGACATGATCTTTCCACGGGAAGAGGAACTTTCCATCCAATTGTCTTCTGGAGTTTTTATTTCTTCATAGTTTTCTCCCCTTAGAAGTGATTGCACCAGAAGATAAAGGTACATTGATACATGTCCTCTGGTGATTCAGCTCCTCCTAGCCCCAGAACCAAAAGCCTCTTTTCTCCAGAGAACCATTTGTTTAATGAAGCTAATGAAACTTGAGATGTCCCCACGTGCCCCTCCCCCTCAGCTGATGTCTCTCCAGGGCTTGGCTGCCACCTTTGGCCTTCTTCCTATGGCCATTAATCTAGTGCTCCCAGCAGATGGCAGCTGATCTGGATAAAGAACTTGGTTGTTCTTTTCAGTGCCCATTAGAGGCCTGCCCTCTCTATCTGTTCTTCCTGTTTGCCATGAAGAACAGCTGGCCGTGTTGGTTTAAAAGCCAGAATTTTTATTTGTTTGGAGTTTTGCCTCTTCATTTTTAGCATTTCTCTCTCATCTCTTTCAGCCTTTGAGATAGCTGTTCACAGTGCCACATTTTCTGTGTCTGTGAAAAAACGAGCCCCTTAACCTCCAGTACACACCATAGACATACTCACCCCCCTCTAAAATATTTATTCTTTTAGCAGCCCTGGCTGATTTCCCTTGTGTTTATTTAATCTTTCAAGAATTTTCTTACGAAAGACTGGACAATCAATGCCTTTTTACCGATTAAGGTGAAGAGTTGTACATGGTTTTTCAAATATTTGTGCAAATGAGAGAATGTATGAGTCTTTGCATGCATGCAGATATTACACCTAATGTTAGACTATAGCCATAGGCAGATTATCTATTTACCTGTCTTTCTCTCCTTTTGGAATGTTAACTCTTAAAGCACAGAGAATATTAGTAGTTGAGTACTTACCAAGTAGCAGGCTCTGGGCTCTAGATTTTGGGGACATCCCTGCCATCGTGGAGGTTGCAGTCTTCTCATTGCAACTCTGACCCAGTCATTCCACTTCTTTGAAGATTATCCTGTATGCATGCTTTACTTAGAATTGCAAAAACAATGAGACACCCTTACTGGTAAACATTAATGAAATCTACGAATAGATACTCTCAACAACAATGCATATGCATATCTGTTGACATGGAAAGACAGTCATGTTGTATTAACTGGAAAACAGCATGATATAAAACAACACAGAAAGGATGATTCCATTTTATGTACCTATAAGGAAAAATTGTAGGATATATTTCTGGTTACATTAGTTATTTCTGGTTGCTAGAGTTTAAGGACAATTGGGGTTTTTGGGGTAGTGAACATGTGATTTATATTTAATCAATATATAAAGAAATAGAGCAAGAAAAAACACCTCTGCCGTGATTATTCAGATAAGCAGACTTTTTTCATTCATTCAACCGCTATATATGGAGTGCAGCTATATGCCAAGCACAAGGCAGTGAACACAACATGCTACAAAAGTCAATGCCTTTAGAGCATTCTAGAACACAATTTACATTAAAATGCTACTAGGTAACAGAAGGAGCAGCAGTGTTTGTGGATTAGAGTCACCTCAGGATTTCCATCGTTTCTCAGAACACACTGTTTTGTTTGTGGGTGGAATAAAGGAGGCTGCCATGTTCAGTGTACATAAAGAAAGAAGGAGGTTTTCTCAAAGAGCAGGCATTGGTACAACGTGTCATTTAATAGTTAAGAGGTGGGGGAAGGTAGACTAATGGGTTATGCCAGCCACTTATCTTTAGGATAATCTGGATAAAATATAGAGTACTGTTTCTTATGTCCTCTGCTTATGCTGGGTCCCCATACACCATCTGAACTAATGGACTTTTTGGCATCATCTCCTTAAATGCATCATAGGGAATGAATTTCTCCACCAAGAAGCCCCATTATGGCTTTGTCAGGCTAGGTTTTGATTTAGCGATAGCAGTATGTGCCTTCCAGACATAGGATGGCAATGAGGGAGGGCCTCTGCTGGTCCTTAAGTGCAGGGAGCCCCCTTCTTAGAGATTAATCATCATTGTGACAGATGTGCTTTTGCTGAAACTTGGTCCAGAGAGCAGCAGATAAAGATTTGGATGATGTGTCCTTCCTTCTTTCTTGGCCAAAGGAAGCCAGCCCAGTGCTGGGCTTTTAAGAATCCAGTCGTTTAGAAAGGAGGGAGGTAATAAAGCAGAAAAAGGTGTTTTATTTTTAGAAATTAGTGTGAAGCTTTCTGATCTCCCAATCCAGTTTAGGTGCTTTCAACTTCATTATCTGTTGAGAACTTGCCGTATTAGCCTAAGAAATGATATGACTGTGGTTGTCTACCTTGGCTGTGTGTTAGAATCATGCTGGAAACTCTTAAAAATCTAGGCCACTTCCTAGACAATTAAATCAGAAACTCTGGGGGAGGGGTCCAGGCAACAGTGTTTTTAAAGCTGCCAGGTGATTCCAATGTGCTTCTAGAACTGAGAACTTCCACAATATGGTTATACCAGCTACACAAGGCAGAGAGTTCTTACCTTGAAAAAATTAAAAAACAGCAGTAGTATAAAAATATTATCCTCTTATTAAAAGAAGAAACATGTGACAGAGTGAATTCATTTAGATGTCTTGTTTGGTTTGATTTTAAATTACCACACTTAAGGTTGAAAGCCTTATCTGTTGTTCCCCATTCTCATGGCCTGATCACTGTGAGTTCTGGGACCTTAGAAGTCTTTTGTATTGACTGCTCGCTTGCTCGCTCACTCTCTCTGTCTCTCTGTGTGTGCGTGTGTGTGTGTGCGTGTGTGTGTATTTTTCTTTTACTTCTTGTTTGGCCAAGAAACTGTATGTGTTAATAGCTTGTTTGTTTTTCATTTTTTTTTTTGTTTTGGCTAAATTGCTTTTCAAGGAACTGCCTAACTCCTTGTTTAATTAACTTCCATATCCTGCATATGTGGCTCATTTCACAGTCCCTCCATCCCTTAGTGGTTTTCCAGTCCACCACGAAGATTTGTATGAAGAAAATAGCCACCTCATCTATTTATACTATTTTATCTTGATGTTTTTCATTGTTTCTCTGAAGCACATTATTTCTGATCTTGAAATGTAATGTTTTAAAATGTATTTTTATAGGAATTTATTTTTCTCCTCTGAATTGCCTTTGTTGTTATTCCTTTGGATTTTGAACTTACTTAACTCTGTGCTAGAAAGTTTCTGCTGATTTTTGTCTTTTTGATCTCTGTTTCTTTAAATTCTAAATTATTTTGCATTTTTCCTGACTGTTGAATTGCAACACTTAGTCTTTCTATCTTGTCACAATTTATGGAGAATGACAGCAGAATCTATCTCAATAGTATAGCAACTAAACATATATATCATTGTTTCCTAGCTGACAGCCTGCATGGAGATGCATCCTTTAAAAAAGGGATGAGAATGAGAAAGGTACTATGCCATATAGTGTTGGGCATGCAACCAAGATGGCATAGACACAGTTTGCTAGTGATGTCCAGTTACTAGTATTGCTGAGTTTATTTGTGACCTACTTTTTTACCTTTTCTATTCCGTGTGCATACGTGTAGCACTAAAACAGTGTTCTGTTGCCAACATCTCCAAACATTAGACACATAAGTAACTGTTTTTTTTTCAGTTTCCCTGGGCTCCACAGAATGTAGAGTGGGCACATCTGCACAAAGCACAGGGCACAGCTTGCCCTTGAACGCTTCACAGCCTCTGTCGTTGCCACTGTTATCCGCTTGTGTACTCATCCTAGCCTCTGGGCAGACCTGCAGAGGCACAGACACACGGGCATCCAGCTTATCCCTCCCCTTTTTTCACCTCCGCATTTAGCTTGTCTTCTTTACCCACTTTCCACAGTCCTCTTAGGTAAGAGGCCATTCATTTCGTTAATAAGGATGTTTGTTTATTTGTGTTTCGAAAGTACATACTATGTTCCAAGCACTTTGCTAGTTGCTAGGATGCAACTGACTACAAGACAGATGTGTTTTCTGCCGCCCTAATACCTGTAATCTGGTCGGGTAGACATATGAATAAACAGGAGTTTACAGAGGAGTGTGGTCAGTGCTGTGATGGAGTTAGTGCAGAGGTCCTGGGAGACCATGGCAGGGCACCCAGCCTTGTCTCCCGAGTCAAAGAAGGATGTCCAGAGGAAGTGGCACCTCAACTGAGATCAGAGGGATAGAGGTGGGAGAGAACCTGCCACTTTTGAGGAAGTAAAAGATGTATGTTATAGCTAAAGGATAATGGGGAACAAGAATGGTAACGAGCCTGGAAAGATGGGGGGCTTATCTTGGAAAGGCATGGAAAGCCTTTAGGGTTTGAAGCAAAGGATTGGCATGCTCTGATTTGCTTTTTAGAAGGACCATTGTGACTGCAGTGTGGAGAATGGATTGGAGAAGGCAAGCATAAATGAAAGATAACAGTGTTTGTAGACATGACCCAGTGAGAGCTGTTGGTGGCCTGGCCTCGAAGGGGAGATGGGATGGAGCTAGCAAAGATAGGGATTCAGGAAATATTTAACTCATGCCTTCTGTCTCAGGGCAGAAGTGATTCTCAGCCCTTGAAAATGAGGGCTTGTCCTGCCTGTCTGCCATTTGGAGTCTTCATCTATGTTGTACATCATGTTGAAAAGAAAAGATGTGTATTAGCTTCCTACTAATCAAAGCATGTTCGTGGATATGGACACCATTACAGGTTTCTCATGCTTCCCTTGGCTCCCAGACACTGGGCTAAAGTGTTGGATTGGTTGTGCAGTATCCATACTTGTCAATTAGCTATTTGTCATTTATTTTGCATCCTAGAGGCCAAAAATGTTAGAGCAGAATGATCCTTAAGTTTTATCCCATCCAACCCCCATGTTTAGCAATGAAGACATGGAGATTCAAAGAAGGGAAGTGATTTGCCTGGACTCCCACAGAGAATTGGGACTGGAACCCAGATGTTTCAGCTCCCAGTTATGTGACTCTTTGGGCCAGACAATGGCCTCTCTGGCCAATTTAGTTACAAGAGCATGTCACTTTGCCAGTTTTACTTTTCCCACTCCTTTTCAGCAGCAGTGAGTTAGTCTAAAAATGTGTGGCAGTTAAATAAATCAAGGCTGATCTTGGGTGTGCGCTTCCCTTAAGGCCATGGGCCTCTCCGGAAGGAACAGTGTGAACGTTGCCTTCTGGCTCCGCCTCCCCCCCACCCTCCCCGCTTTGTTTTCTTTGTCTCTGACAGCAGTGGACTCAGAACCTAAATTCCCCCTTCTTAAACCACTTGGTGAGTGGCAGGGAGCAGTAGGACTCTGAGAGGTTCTGGGGGTTTTATTGTGATAGGAGACAGTCCTCCTGCACTTCTGTAGATTACAGGCCAGCAGGTGGAAGCCTGGGCTGTGGAATCAGATTGGGTTTGAGTCCCAACTCTGCTTCTTGGCCACTGGGCATGCAAGGCCTTCATTTGCTCATCAGTGAAATAGGAGCAGTCATACTTAATTACAGTTGACCCTTGAACAGCCACAGGTGTGAACTGTGCTGGTCCACTTATACGTGGATTTTCTTCAGCCAAACACAGATTGAAAATGCAGTATTTGCAGAATGCAAAACCTACTTATATGGAAGGTTGACTTTCTGTACCCTCAGGTTCTGCAGGGTCGACTACAGGACTTGAGTATACACAGCTTTTGATGCATGGGGGGAGAGGAACTAATCTCCCACATGCAGTGGGACAACCACAGTTAGACTTCAGATTTTAAAAGATAATATATTTTTTAAAAACCAGTGCAGCGCCTGGCCCATAGTTGATGGTAGCTATGCTTAAATTAGATTATTATTTGCTGTCCTTTTACTACAGTTTCCCAAACCATAGATTTAACCCCCCACACAGCTATCCACCATCAGTTGCCCTGGTATCAGTTTTTTAATGAAATTTCAGGATTGTGGGATTCTTTGTTTCTGCCCTTCTAATAGCTGGGAACTCTTACCTCTCTCATCCACTTAGCCCCCCAAAAATGACAGTTAAACTTGAAAGCTACCTGACTGTGAAAAAGTAAATAAAAACCCCTGGCCAGGGAGAGGGCTTCAGCCTTAGATGTTTACAAGTGCCTGAAGCAGAGAAAGAGATAGAAAATATGTAAAAGCAAATTTTACCTGCTTGGAAGGTAGCTTAATTTTTTTTTTCTTTTAAACTAATTCTGTAGTCCGCCTTATGCTCTGTAGAGATGGGTGAATGGTTAAAAAGAAAGGGGGAAAAGCCAGAAGAAATTAATTCTGTGGCACAGAGCTGTGAATTCTTTCTTGATGCAGGATCTGAGGTTGAAGGAGCTTAAATAGTTGAGGGCCAGAAGGAACTATCATGTAATGAGTGATAAATCTCTAGCTGCTTCTCAGCAGGGCAAAACATGGGCTTAGCAAACGGAAAAAAAAAAAAATAAGAGGAAAGTAGCAGGTGGAGATAATTTAAATAGCACAGGGACTCCTGCTTACCATCCCTCCACAGAGTTTTGCCCTGAAGTAAGCATGACATCACGGTGCTTGCGGCTTCCTCCAGTGGCCCGAGCTCTGTGTGCCTTTGTTGAACAAGGTTTTCATGGAGCTGAGGTGACTCTCATGAACAGAGAGTACCTGTCCTTCATACAGAGAAGCACCCAAATGCAAACATCTACTTTTTCTGGTGTTCAACCAGGTAAACCTCTGTTTAGCAAGAAACATCATCCCCAGAGTGGGGAGTGTCTTGTCTTTTCAGAAGCTAGTACCCTAAGCAAGACTCACAAGGAAGAAGGTCGGGCCTCCATAGGTCTCTGTTTCTTCTGAGCAGTGATGAGCTAGGTGCAGAGAGAGTTAAAGGTCTATGCAGCTGACAAGTGTGACCAGTTCCCAATAAATTCCACTGGGCTGGGGTTTCAGAGGTGAGCAAGGCAGCCTTTTTGCTCATTACACAAGAATCTAGACATCCCTTTAATTGGGTGGCATTTTGAGTGCTAAAAGGAAGGGGCTTTGAGAGGCAAAGATGATGGGATATCATAAATTTTTTGTTTTCTTTTTAATATAGCTCAGCTCCTAAACTTAAGATTTAACTTTGAAATGTAGCATAGCTAAGATCTGGTCCAAAAAGATGGCTGATATCTCCATGAAGCCTAGTTAGGGACTGATAGAAAAAAAAAAAATCTTGTGCCACAGCTTCATGCTATTTTTAGGAATCTTTCTGAAACCAGTGGCAGCCCAAGTTAGAGCCCAGCATTAAGTCCACCTCATGCACATCATACAGTTGTAGCTTATGGTGAAAGCTTTCTGCAAAGCTTTTCTGCTCCTGGGTTTAGGCCTTCCAGCATCAGTCACATGTAATTAACAGCTATATTGTGTGCTTACTTTTTGCTAGATGTTTCATAAACATTATCTCATATAAACCTCACAATAACTAGGTAGTATTATCCCGTATCCCTGTTTTACAGCTGTGGAAAGTGAAGTGAAGGATTTTTGTCATACAGCCAGTAAGTGCCAGAACTGACTTGAACCTAGCTGTCTGTCTTGATTCAGGAACTACTGCTCTTTCCATTGGTGGCTCCTGGCTAATCAATGTGATAGTCTTTGAAGAAAAAAAAAAAAAAAAGAATTACCATCTTCAGAGTTTTAAACTTAGAGAGAATTTAGGACTTTTCTTTGTGAGACAGTCTTGCTCTGTTGCCTAGGCTGGAGTGCAGTGGTGTGATCATGGCTCACTGTAGCCTTGAACTTCTGAGCTCAAGTGATTCTCCTTTCTCAGCCTCCCAAGTAGCTAGGACTCCACCTGGCTAAATTTTTAATGTTTATTCATTTATTTATTATTCTGTAGAGACTGGGTTGCGCTATATTGCCCAGGCTGGTCTTGAACTCCTGGCCTCAAGCAATCCACCCACCTCAGCCTCCCAAAGCACTGGGATTACAGATGTGAACCACTGCTCCCAGCCTAGTACATTTTTATTATTCCCCTCTCTGTTAATCCACCAACCCTGTCCACATTCCTGTAAATTGGCTTTGTTCATCTTTTTTACTTCCAGACATGTTAATTTTAAAAAGAAGGCATCTTGCTATCTTTTTAATGGCTTCCGTTCTCTTCCAAGTTAAACCAAAGAGTCACTTGTAATTTGCCTCAGTAATTGGACTGCCAGAATTGGCTGCTAGAATTGGCTTTTTGTTGACTTTACTGGTGTTAAAATAATTCTCTGTTTTCATTATCCAAGAGAAAGACTTGTGACTCTTGATGCTTTTCCTACTGCAGGAGCAAAGTAGTAACCCCAGTAAGGGAGAAGGGAACTTAGATTTGTGGGAAGTCCACTGTGTGTTGGACGCTTAAACATACTTTAGATATATTATCTCATTAGTCCTTCTGACCGCATGAAGGTGCTATTGCTGTCCCCATTGTGTAGGTGCAGAGAGAGTTAAGGGTCACTGTGCAGCTGACAAGTAGTCGATCTGGGATTCAAACCCAGGTCTGTGCAGCTCATGTTATTTCTACTATATCACACTTCTCACCTGTATATAATGAATGGCCAGGGTGAAGGCTGGGCTTTGTGGGATACAGAGGAGGTGACTGTACACCAGGGGAAATCAGTGTCACCTTTCTGACGCTCCGTGGCATTACCCTCATTCAGAACTCATCACCAAATACTTCATATAAGTAACCTCGAAAGTCTTATGAGTATATCCAGAATGAGTTCCAAGTCATAGAACTGTTCTTGTAGTGAAAGTGGTTGAAAGGCTGTAGTTCATTTTGGTTATTGGATGGAAATGCCCTCTCTCTGTGGTTGATTAACAGAGAAGACTTACTTAGTATACCAGCCATTGTTCCTTTGTATGGAACGTTGCTTGTTTTGTCCCATTTTCTCATCTGCAAAATGTGGGTATTAATACCTATTATGTAAGATTATTGTCAGAATTGAGAAGTGTGATAATGTAGGTAAAACATTAGCAGAGTATTTGGCTCTTACATAGAGGCCCAAATTGCATTAGTGGCAGGAGGAAAGTCTGTTTTATTCATTGTTGCTTCCTCAGCAGCCAGGCCATTGCAAGGCACATGGTGCACATTCAGTAAATGTTGGTGAGTCATTGATTTCTTTTCTCCCTTTGTACTCATTTTTTACAGATATTTGAGCACCTAGCCTTATGCTGGACAATAGGGGACATGGGGTCCTTCACACAAGAAACATTTGTAGCCTCATGAGATAGATGGTCATTTGTGAAAATAATCTAAAGAAAATGACCCATTGTCGAGTGGTAGACGGTGACCCTTGAGGCTATGTTGTGCAAAGCTGATTTGGAAATCCTCCCAGCCAGCCCTGGGGCTGATTGTGGTGAGGGTGGGGGAATCCTTACTTACTACTTTTGGCCCTGCTGTCAGAATTGGACCTTGTACTGTCATTCTAAGCTGGGTTGAGCCTGAGCACGTCTTGTCACCTCTGTGACTGAAGGCTGATTTAATATGTCATGAGGCAGTTTGGTTTCAGGAAGTGGTTTGCTGGGGCATGAGCGATGGATGTTGGAAGTTAGAAAAGAGCCAGAAATTAAAATGCTGCCTCAGTTGGGTGATTGAATCCAGTCTTACCTGGTGGGGCAACCACTTACTGATTTGGAAAGTCTTGGTGAAACCATTTTTTGCTACTCACACTGGAGTATGGGGACCAGCAGCATCAGTATCACCTGGGAGCATCTTCAGAATGCTGAATCTGAGCCTCCTCGTCAGAGCTGCTGAATCAGAATCTGTATTTTAAAGAGATCCCCAGATATTTATGTGCAGTGTGAAAAGCAAGCTTTGGAAAAGAAAGGGCAATTCTGTAGACTTTGAGCTTAGGAACGAGAGTATTTTTCTGGAGTCATTTGAATGTCAGTCGTTAAGCAGGGCTGCCAATTAGGGCTGATTTTCTCACTGTTTGATACTTGCCAAGTATTTTGAGCAGTGGCTTCCCAGACTGAGCTGCTAACTGAATAAAAGTGGCATGATTGCTGATGAAAATAATAGTACATTAGAGTTTTAAAATGTTTTTATATAGATCCTTTTCTCTGTTCACAGAGCAGTCTTGTGAGATCATCTCATCTTTGCTTTGCAGGTAATAAAACTGAAGCACAGAGAGGTTATGTGACATGCCTAGAATCACACAGTAAAATCAGTAGCAGTTTTGAACTGAGGTCTTAAAATTCCAAGAAGTTTGGAGCTTGCTTTTTTTTTCCTTTTCACCATCTAAATTTTCCACACTGAGATATGAGAGAAATCCTCCATTTCTGCCATTGCATTTGTGTAGGTGCACAACAGGGAACGTGAGACAATTATAGTAGAGAAGAATCTGGACCAGGAATGGCATTCTGCAATAATCACCTCTTGAATAATAAACTTGGAAAGTTTCGTGGTTGTTTCTGATTTAGAGCCTGGTAGAGCAAGCCATTTCCCTCCTCCTGCCCTTGGTTTACTAATTGTTCACCACCTGTTCTGTAAAGCCCAGCTCAAAGGACCCCTGCTTTGTAAAGCCTTCCCTCTGGGATGAGGTTGGGGGGCAGGCAGATAATTGGTTCCTCATTCACATTTTATTCATACTTCTGTTAACAAAGCTGATCACACCATCTTAACTGCACGTCTTATTACCCATATGCACAGACAAGGCTGTAAGATTCCTGAGGATCTAGAAAGAGTCTTCTTCACCATTGTAGCCCCACTGTCTGGCATGTGTTGGTCTTTCATACATGTTAAGTGAATGAATGCGTGTATGTATGATTCAGACTTTGTTTTTTGCCTTTCTTTTCTTTTTCCCTATAGTCTGCTTTTTATAGATTTTTAATAGCGTCCGAAAGGGTAATAGGGGCAGGAAGCTAAAGGGTGGGAAATAAAACTCAAATTCTTCAGTTTTGAGTTCAGTTCTCAGTTCAGCTCCTCTCTAGCAGCTTTTAGGAAAGCATTTTAAAGAAAGGGAGTCTGACTTGGGGCTTGAGGATGGTCTGGTCCCTCACAGTGAATAGACAAGCATCAGGTGCAGCTGCAGTTGTTACGGAATACGTGCACATTACCTTTCCTCAGTGTCCCCTTGTAAGCAGTGAAATGTAACAAATGGCGTTTTAGGGAGCCCAAGAGTTGTCAGGTTTCCACAGTTTGGAGAACTTTAACATATGGCATCTTGAGATCTAATGAAATAAATAATTCATGCCTGGAAGTAGAAGCCAGAGTGAATCTCTCTCCTTGCTATGTGAATGGGGACTTTGGTTGCCTTTTTCAAGGTATGTATGAAACATATTCATTTATTCAGTCCACTCATTTATGTCCCTTTACTTTCTCACTCACTCGTCAAACTTACCAGCCTCCTCTTCTCCTTCCTTTTCCCCTCTTCTTTTCCCTCCTCCCCTCATCTCTTTTCTCACTGAAACCCTGAGGGAGATAGGAAGGTAATAAGTGTTATTGTTTTGTCAGTGTCTCCATCTCACACCTTGTATTTTTCTTTCTTGAGGGACCTCAGAGGGAAGTGGCAGGAGATAACTTTCAGCAGACCTTTTCCCTTAGTGAGGACAGTATGTCCCAGGGACATGTGGAGGCAAAGATGAGGGGCAGACGAACAAGAAACTGTCCAGCCTAGGTCTTACAGAATTATTTTTCCTAGAATTAATATACTTAGAATATATACTTTAGCAAGTGTCTATTTCTGGCTCCAGCATTTTTCTTTGGGTGTCAAACCTGGTTTTATCGCTGAGATTTTTCGACACTAGGAGAATTTGACATTCACATTCTAAGAGTGTTCTTTAATGTTTCCATTTACATACCAGTTTTCTTCATTTTTTGGCTGGAGGGGTATGTGAATATATACAAGAATCTGAGGTTCATTTTTAGCTGCAGCAGAGGCAAGCCTCAGGGGAAAAGTCAAGATAACTGGATTCCTGAAATGGTATAACTTGGCAACTCATCTTTTCTGTTCCTTAGCCTGCAAAGCATTATTTGGTTTTAGAAGAGGAGTAGCTCCTACTTGTGAAGGTCTTCATTGGAATGGCACATTGAATGCATGAACCCTTACAATCCTTACTCCCTTTAACCCAACCCACATCCCAGTGGCTTTAAAGCATATCAAAGCAAGGAGGGGAAAGTCTGTGTGATATGGTACTAAAATTGATCCTGTAGTACCAGGCATGAGGAGAGGAAGGAGGAGTATCATCATTATCCTGTTAAGGATTTGTCATGCCTCAGAGCATCTGCAAGTGGCTAAAAATAATAGATATATCAGAAACTTGTTAGCAGGAGGTGATTTTCTAAGTTAAGACAGGTACCGAATTATTTATGATATCTGTTCCAGTAAGGCCTTGGCTCATTATTTTGTTTTTATTTATTTTTAATCAGTATTGGAACATTGTTGATACTCACTCAGCAAGAACAAAATGTGATAAAGTTACATTAGAAACCAGAGGCGGAAAACTTTCCACGGTGATATGCATAAACAAATATTTCATATTTTTTACAGAAAGTCTCGCTATTGCCTATAGAAGACAAAAACTGATAACAGCCTTATTCTAGCTAAATTTGAATGCTAGGTTGACACTAATCATGGATGCTTTCCCAGAGCTTTCAGAAAAACAAAACCAACCTGTTGTGTTTAACTTTCCAAAGATGTCAGTTATAATTGGCTGAATATTTTTGAAGCTACATATATGACAACTCTCTTCATTTCAGTAATTAAAACAAATTTTTTAAAAAGATACCTCCTGAATAGATAAATATGATTATAATTAGGTTTTTCCTTGGTTTTATTTAGACCATAAAATTTTTTCTAGTGATAAGATCATTTTATTTTGGCCGACATACATAAAATTCTCTTCATTCATGAAATTCTGTGTTCACTAGTACCTGTAGGCTGGCACCAAGTCCGTTTTTTTTTTTTTTTCTTTCCAACTTGGTGGTTTACAACTTCTTGAGTATTGCATTTTTATTTGTGTATGTTTCTGAAAGTTCTGCAAGGAAGGTCAACTATTTAAAGTCATTACTGGTATATCTTAATATTTATTTTACTAATACCTTTTTTTTCCATGCTTGCTGTAGGAAAATGAATGTGGGTTGCCAAGCCTTCCTTTTCTCTTAGGTCTGGTGTTCTCTGAAGTAATTCACTCCAAGTTTTGCTGTCAAGGAAGACTCAGATTAGAAGGAACCACTGGGACCATCTTTATTAGAGATTGGCCTTTACTTTCTTAGGTCTTAAATAGGGTGTGGATGGGAGAGGTTTTCCAGTTCCTCTTTCACAGGCATTAGAACCAATCTTTGTGGGCAGCAACCCACTCATCATGAGTGTGTGTCTCTCCGTCTCTCTGTCTGTCTGTCTCTCTCTCTCTCTCTCTCTCTCTCTCTCTCTCTGTGTGTGTGTGTGTGTGTGTGTATAGAGTGTAAAAGGAATGATTGGTTTTACTACCCCATAAGGAGATCTCATATTCTTTATGGGGGGAGGGAATATTAGGAAAGATGTTTTTTTCTTCTGTGCAAAGCTGTCATGCTTTGTCAGTGGTTACGGAGATACTTAACAGCTGCATTGCTAAATTACCCCTCCCTCCCGGTGGCTGCATCCTACATCTCAGTCTGCATGTGGTCTCTGTGGTTCATTGTCATTGGTTCCCAAACATGACCAAAGGAAGCCATTGGTCTTGTTGAGTGGTGACGCTTATCTTCATAAATCCTGGCTGTACCTGGGCGCATCCCCTTTTAGTTTATTTTCAGTCCAGCACTCATAGGTCACTTTCCCCTGCTTAAAAATTTTCATGGGTTTTCCATTACCTTTAGAGAAAAGTTTAGTTACTACAATTTGACTCCTGTTTTTGCCTTTGTGGGGGTTCATTTGAACCTCATACTTTGTGGCTAAATTGCACTATAGTCACTTGAATCCATTTATATATACAATTTGTGGTTTTGACTACTGTCTAGAATGCTTGTTTGTCCAGTTTTCATTTTCCTACTTTTATTGCTCCAATGTTTTGAGATCTTGGATCATTATTACTAAATTTCCAGGTTTTATGGATAGAGTTTTGTTTTTAAAAGGCATCTGTTCTTTAGGGCCCCCAAATTTTCAAGAAGCCGTACACATTCTGTTGGCCACTTTAATCCCTTCTCAGGGATGGGTTTTGTCCATTAGAACCTCTGTCCTCCGTGCCGGTGATCTGGAAGTTTAAGGTGGATGTGATGATGATGAGTCTAACAAAAAGCTGTCCTCATCACATACCCAGTCCCCCACAAGGTTTTTGTGGATACAGTCAGTGAAATACCCACTCTTAGGCCATCTAGATTAGTTCCTCACAGATTCTGGGGATTTCCTACATCTGATGAGTTTCTGATTGCATGTCCTGAAATGGCACCATTTTTTTTAGGCCCTTACCCTTTGTTGGACATTATCATGGCTTTTCAATTTAGACATCTACTGACAGTGATTCTACTTTGCCCATCAACCAAATCTGATTTTCTATACCTGGTTTTAAGGCCTCCTATTATCTGACCCTTCCTCATGTAACCAGTCTCAACTACAACTTTCTGTTCTTATCAAGTTAGTCTCTTTCCATTCTGAAACACTGTTCCCCACACATCCCTGCCTTTGCTTGGCCTTCTCTAGCTGTCTGCATCCTGCCTTCTTTTTTTTTTTTTTTTTTTTTCTGTGATGGAGTCTTGTTTTGTCACCAGGCTGGAGTGCAGTGACATGATCTGCACTCACTGCAACCTCTGCCTCTGGGGTTCAAGCAATTCTCCTGCCTCAGCCTCCTGAGTAGCTGGGACTACAGGCGCACATGCCACCACACCCAGCTACTTTTTGTATTTTTAGTAGAGACAGGGTTTCACCATGTTGGCCAGGATGGTCTCGATATCTTGACCTTGTGATCCACCCGCCTCAGCCTCCCAAAGTGCTGGGATTACAGGCGTGAGCTACCGCGCCCAGTGTTTTTTTTGCTTTTTTGTTTGTTTGTTTTTTTGTTTTTTTCCTGGCATCCTGCCTTCTTTTAAGGCTAAGTCCAGATGCCATGCTCTCTACAAAGAGGGCCCTACAGCTCATGTGGATATATTTTTCCTCTCTCCTATAGTTACTGCAGAGCTCACAACCTAGTGGCCCACTTGCCAAATCCATCCCATGATGGTTTTGTTTGCTCCACCAAATTTGCCTAGTTGCTGTTATTTGTATTTCAGGAAATTTCGCATAAATATTGGATTTCTGGCTTGTTTGAAAAAAAAAATAGACCATATAATAATACTGCATCTCCTTTCCCAATTGGCAAAAGCCAGCTAAAGCTATTCAATTAGTGGCTGTTTTGCTTAAATGATGAAAGTTGTTGTAACTTTGCCACAGCGATACCCTCTCCCTGTTATAATAGGCCAACCTTGCTTCTCTCATTAATATTATCTTCCTGACCCCAGTAACTATTTGAGTTTGTGATCCTTTGGGTTCTTGTTCATTTAGTTGTCTACCCCCACCACACTCTATTTCAAATTATTTGTGTAATTTTTATGACAGTAGGGATAACAGCTTTCTAAAAATATATTTTCCCCAATAATGTGGATACTTTGTTGGGTAATTGCCAAATCAGTGATTGGTTTTGGTATTGTGGCTTGAATGCCATGGTTGATGCACACATGCCAGAGCTGAAAGACCTTTCAGTTTGCCAAAAGGGGATCTTATTAAGTGCTTGCAATTACATTCACACATCGTGATTAATAATGAGTATCCACGTGGAGTGCAGATGGTACCAGTTGTATTGCAATTGGTGAACCTTAAGCAGTTTCAGATGAAATTTCAGAAATATTTTGATTTGTTTTTACCAATAGGGTAATAATTAAGCTATTTCTAAAAGGAGGAATTAATATACAAATGCAAAAGGAATTTATAGTTTTGACTAAGACATCTACAAGTTTGGAGTCACAATATATTTTATGTTTATTTTTTTCTATTTGGCAAAATAAGTAGAGAAATAGTGGTTTCCCAGATATAGATTATTAGATCCCTAAAACGTGGTATACTTGCAGGATTTTAGACACTTCTGCTTTGACAGTGTGATTAAATCAAATTGGATTCTAATTAAAAGATATTGTAAAATGTAGAACATATATATTTGGTTGGTGCAAGAGTAATTGCGATTTTTGCCATGCCATTCCTTTTTTTTTTTTTTTTTTTTTTTTTTTTGAGGCAGAGTCTCGCACTGTCACCCAAACTGGAGTCTAATGGCGTGATCTCAGCTCACTGCAGCCTCCACCTCCAGAGTTCAAGTGATTCTCCAGCCTCAAGTCTCCCGAGTAGCTGGGATTACAGGCGCCCGCCACCTTGCCCCACTAACTTTTTGTATTTTTAGTAGAGATGGGGTTTCACTATGTTGGCCAGGCGAGTCTCGAACTCCTGACCTCGTGATCTGCCTACATTGTTTTCTCGAAGTTCTGGGATTACAGGCGTGAGCCACCGCCCCCAGCCTCCATTACTTTTAAATGGCAAAAGCCACAATTACTTTTGCACCAGTGTAATCTAAGATGCAGAGTTTCTTAGAGGAAAATGAGTTCACATGCCATGGTTGTGTATCTTGATTCCTGGGTTCCCCACATATCACCATATAGATATGTTGCAAAACAGAATAAATTAAGTTGTTTGTTTTTTTAACCCCCCCAAAAAACTATTTTCTACACTTCAGTTAAGTTTTTTAGCCTGAAAATCTGGACCAGTACTTAGTTGTAGATTTACAGTACCTAGACTTGGAGATATAAACCCCTGTTCTTAGAAGGTAGAAAGCCCTGTCATGATTAAAAAATCAAGGACCAAGGAAGGTATTCCCTCTCTCCCAGTAGTAAGTTTTCAAATTAGTTAATAAGCATACATCAGTCTTTATGAAAAAAATCAAGAAATGATGTCATTGACCATAGAGACATAGAGAGATTTGTAAAAACTTAAAAGCAAGGGAGAAAGCTGTAAGTGATAGGGAAACATTATTTATGTTGATCCACGGATCTCTAATACTAGTTTTATTGAGTTGTAGGGTTATTTATTTCTCCCAGCAACCTTTGTGAGGGAGATACATATTATTTCCAATTTTACAGATAAGGTAATTGAGTTTATCTAGATGAAATAACCTTGTTCAGTGTCATACAGCCCCAGGTTATCTGACCCCAAACCTCTGCTCTCTTCTACCATGCAACACATCCACCAAGTATAATGTTTTTTGAGTACATATACATATGTACTCTAAACCTATTTGTTATTTGGAAAAATAACATGTTGGTTGTTGTATGTTATTTGGAAAAAATGAATCTGTAAACATATTTACTCACCCATTTTTAGACAGATCAGTGACTGTTAGACAAATCACTGACATGGATTCTTGGTTATGGTTAAATGAAATGGTGCTATTAATGACCAAGCAGAAGAATGAACTGATAAAATTCTCATTTCCTTGTTTATTTTTAAATTTCAGTAAAAACTGAAGTGTTAAATTCTAACATAGAAAATTAAATTTACTTTTGGCACTCTTCCCAGCCCCAATAACTGATTGTTCTGAATTTTAAGTAACCGGATAATTCTGACTATTTTATTACAAATTTTCACTCTCTAATAGAATCTCTGATGAGCATGTATTGCTCTCCCTCTTTTCTGTTGCCTTTTGTTGATTCGGATAATGCTACAGCTCAAAGCTGGAAGAGTCCAGTAGGATTATTAAATTATATGAATCATGCTCTAAGAAAGTTGCAGTCTGGATTCTGAAAATGCTGACATGATTGACTGCTCTCTACTGTGGCAGACTGTGTGTCAAGGATGCCTCCCAGGAGTTGTGCTGATTTGTGAGGACTAGTTATCAAAAGATTCCATAACTGTTATCACAATTAGACTTTATCCACAAAATGCCCAGTTTCTTGGGACATATAGTCACAATTGAACATATAACACACCACTTTTAAAAACTTGTGTTCTAGGCCAGAGGTCAGCTACCATTTTATCCTGCTGGATTCTCCTGAAATCCATACTCCATATAAGAAGTAAAGGTAGAAAAGCGACAGCAAGGAATATGAGCAAGCACTGGTCTGGTAAAATCATCTTTGTTCATTTCCAGCTGGGCTACTTACTGGCCTTGTGATGTGTTTTAAAGGCCCCTTGATCCCTCTGAACCATGGTTTCCTTGTCAGCAAAATAGAGTCAAGAACATTACCTCTGCCTATCTCTTTTTCATGGCCAAATAAAATAAGGAACATATAAGTGCCCGTTTGAGGTATTCTTAGAACAGTACAAAGTTGCTGAATGAGACAGACTCAGGTTTCTAACCTGGCACATAGTTGATGTTTATAAAAGTTAGTTTTTATCTCCTCTTTTTAATCGTAGGTTTTATATTGATTATTGGTTCAAGAGAGGCAAAAGGTTGTAAATAGCTCAGGGTCGCTTTAGTTATGGACACCCCTAACTATTTTAGTGGACCAGTTTCCTGCTTAACACTCTATGTTCTTTCCTCCCTGCCTTCACTTCTCTTTTTTCTTCTTCTCTGTCAACTACTACATTGCTGACTCTTTCTCATCTTTAGTGTAGAAATTATACAATATTTTTACAATAGAGAAAGATCTAGAAATTATCTAGTCACGTCTGTTTGTTTTATAGATGAAGGAACTAAAGCTGAGAGAGGTTAGTTTCTTGTTTGAGATCACACAGCTGATAAGCACTCAAGCTGGAATTTGAACCCTGTGCTTGTTTCAAAAGCAAATTTATTTTCACTGCACTATGCTGCTTTTATGATTTGCATTCCCCCCACTCCATTTAAAAATATGCTTAACTTTCTCTGCAGAAGTGGATTTCTAACACCTGCCATTAACATCCACTGCTGTTTGTGAGCCAGTCCTCACACTCCCTCGTTGCCATATTCAAGACTCCATGTGGGACAGCCATGGATCTGGCAGAGAAGCAGATTTAGGCAGAGAGTGTAGGTGATTTCAGAACCCCTAGCACTGGGTGTATGATTCAGACCTTACATGAGAAAAGAGTAATTTCCTGTGCCTCCCCCGTATACTTTTAGGCTATAGCAACCACAAAGTTCAGAGGAAGGTGTAGGATTTGTGTACTTCTGTTCATTTTTTTTCCCCTCTCTGTCTCATTGTGAATCAAGGGCTTGATTTTGGAGATTTTGCTTTTACCTGCCAAGCAGAGGGACTAGGATTCGTTCTGTTCCTTATTAGACATCACTTTCAATACCTTATTAGGTATCACTTTCAATAACACTTTCTACATCAGCTTCCTCATCTGTGAAATGGGTTTGAGGGTTCCTGCCTTGCTTGTCTGTAAGGATTGTTTTGAATGAACTAATGGATGAGGGAGGGCTTTGTAAACATTCCTAACACTCTCTAATTGTGAGGGCCTTTATGAAAAGACTTAAAAGTAAGAGGTAAAAGCCATGGATTTGAATTCTGGTTCTGCCTCCAGAGTGGTTACTGAGTAGGGTGAGTAGATGTTGGGTGGCCCAGAAATAACAGCTCCCCCTCTCTTCTGTTTCACCCATGCATATTTATATTTAGAAAGGATATTTAATGCATGTGGATGAAATATCCCAGGAATTAGAGTTTTTTTCATCCAATGTCTCTCGACCCTTTTATCACATGTCCCAGTTTAATATTTGCACTCTTAGCTACAAAACTTGATGATGCATCAAGGAAAAAAAGAGAAAGGCTTATTTGCATGGAAGACTTTTGCAAAGAATGTTTTCCTATTGGCATATGTTGTCTTCATGTGTTTCTAATGAAACAGAAGCCATTGAGTCTCTGGGTAATTTCTTTGTTTCCACCCTGACGCTGTTGATGTCAGCAAAAAATGCAGTTCGTTTTTAGATAGGGTCATATTTTCTTTTTCTTTTTTTTTTTTATTTAGCATAGGAGTGGTGGACTTAACCCGCCACACCCTTTTAATTTAATAAAATATGTCTAGATTATGGGATGTGGCTACAGCTTTCTGTGGATGGTCATGTCCATCCTAAAGATCTGGGCTCAAGAGCTTGAAATGCTCATGTTACTACAATGAAAAGCATGCGTAACACAGCAGTTGAGTGTTTACTTTGCTCATTCCCTTTATGCTATCTATGTAACATCATAGAGAGTTAAAGAACTCGTGGTTTGAGGGATATTGGTGCCAATTTACATAACTTTTATAAGGCACTTTGATATTTTTTTTCCTGGTTTTCAGCACACTTATTAGGTCTCTTCTCATGGCGCAGGGAAATAAATCTTCAGCCTCACTGAGAACCAGACTACTTTGGATTTCTTCCTTTCATGGCTAAGAATTTATTTGCTCCCTTGAGCTCTACCCAGATGAGGTCCTCCCGAGGGGCTGCCTGCCGCTCTCTATATCTCTGTGAACTCCATTTGCAGTCTGAAAACTGTCCTGCTAGGTCCATGTGATGGGCTCACAAATGCCTACAGCCCTTCGTCAGCAGACACAATATGAGTGGCAAAGACATTTATGTAATCTGGGGACAAATTTGTAAGCTCTTTTGAGAAATCTTACAGAAATCATTTCCCAATTGGAGCTAATGGCTGCTTGCTGGTGGTGTTTCCTAAGGCACTTGAAATCCATTTCTATATCTGTACTTCCTTTATTCCCACTCTTTAGACTTCTTGGTGCCCTGTTAGATTTAGACTATTATGACACTTATTTTTTGTTTCTGTCTTGAGAACTCTGTGTCACTTTGTGCTTGTCTTTAGGAGTTTTCAATGTTTGTTTTTGCTTACATTTTTAAAGATGGGATTGTCTAAACATTTTTCATGTGGTAAAAATGGAATTCATATTTTGAATTTGTATTTTTTCTACTGAACTTTCTGGTTCTTTCCCCTCAACTTCATCTGCTTCATCTTTTGTTGTCTTAAATTCACTGGATATAAAGAACTAGTATGGCTTATAGTTATTGGTGTTTTTCTCCTGTTGCCTATAGACATTGTCCTCGTTACCAAGTGGATGCTACAGGAAACCATCCTTTAGGCGAATGGCCAGACTGGATGAGGCAGACTGGTTCCCCTTTCTCCCTGACACTGTTTGGCAGCTGCTTTCTCTCCAGTCTCACTCAGGTTACCGTGGCCTGTGGTCCTCAGCTAGAGCATGCATTGTAATCAACGAGGAGATTCTGATCTGGAGAGTCTGGGATGGGGGGCCCTGGGTGCCTGCATTGAAAAGCACACACATAAAAAAAAAAAAAAAAAAAAAAAGCACACACATGTGATTCTGATGTGGACAGGTGAGGGTGGGGTTACGCTGGCAAAGTCGTACCTATTGTGAATCAGCTAGGTTGCACATGGACAAGGGACCCCAGGGACTGACCTCCCTCAGCAGCAGGCAGAGTCCTTCCATCCTCTGCCATTGAGTTTACTTAGTTCTCTGTGTCTGCCAAGACAGCTTCTGGCACTGTCAGTGCACTGCTCTCCTTGTCCCTTTATTTCTGTTCCTTCATTTCTGTTGACTCACACTTTGCACCTTCTCATAGTTTAGGGTCACTCATGCTGCCATGGGGCTTTTTTGTTAGAGGAGAGAGAGAGAGAGAGAGAGAGAATGTGTGTGTGTGTGTGTGTGTGTGTGTGTGTGTGTGTTTGCAGTCTTGGCTGTCAGTTCACATTTGGCCTGCAAATCCCAATCACAAATCCATTTGGTCAGATTTCGGGCTAAGTGTTTACTCCAGATTGTCTCAGCTGTGGCTGAGGTACTGTCACAGAAGACCCTGGGATCAGCCTACAGGACACAAATGCCAGGTTTTTTTTCTGAGGATACCTGTCAGTAGCATAGACCATCACATGTCTTAGTAAGCTCACTCTTCGTAGTCCATGATTGGCTACAGTAGAAGAAAAGCCTAAATTTTGAATTCATAGTTAAGAGTTACAGTTCTTGTTAGCAGTTGTTTACAGTGTGATCTGGGGTAAATCATTTATCCTTTATAAAATAGAGACTAATGTAGCTTTTGTCACAGTAGCAGAATGTATATAGAATCACTTTGTGAACTTAGGGGAAATGGAAGAGATTGTTACAGCTGGAGCAGCCCAGTGCCCCCCAGCCTTCTTTTTTAAACGAATGAGGAACCCAGCTCTAGGAGTTTGCTGTGCCCAGGAACACCATAATTTATTAGCAGCAGTGCCAGACCTAGAGGTCAGGCCCACAGGGTTCTTTTTGTGACATCTTTTGTCAGGGCAAAGCATCCATTCATGGAACTGGGCTGAATCTTTCTCATACTCTTCCCTTAAAGAGGCTTGCCTTTTTGGAACTTGGTTCTTTCCTTGATCACTCTGTCATAGAATCTGTTCTTGGAGCCGCTGATGAAGTCTGATCATTATCAGTACCTTTACTTCTGCAAAAAAAAAAAAATGTGATTAGTGTTATCTTCTACTTGGTTGTAACGATTTACGTTCTCTTCCAGTTCTGTTGTTCTTCGTGAGGAATATAGTTTTTTTTTTTTTTTTTTTGAGACGGAGTCTTTCTCTGTCCCCCAGGCTGGAGTGCAGTGGCACGATCTCGGCTCACTGCAAGCTCCGCCTCCCGGGTTCACGCCATTCTCCTGCCTCAGCCTCCTGAGTAGCTGGGACTACAGGCGCCCGCCACCACGCCCGGCTAATTTTTTGTATTTTTAGTAGAGATGGGGTTTCTCCGTGTTAGCCAGGATGTCTCGATCTCCTGACCTTGTGATCCGCCCGCCTCGGCCTCCCAAAGTGCTGGGATTACAGGCTTGAGCCACCGCGCCCGGCCAGGAATATAGTTTTTTACATGCCTTTTCCATTGGAGAGTTACAACAAAAAAGCAAAATAAATCTTTTCTCTGATATGGCCTCCTTATTTGTTTTAAAAGCATTTTTATGTTTATTTGGATAATATTTAGAAAATATAATAGATTTAAACATACATAATTTTAAAAGCATCGAAATGCTTACATTTCTCTAATTGTGCGAGAATCTTTATATACATAGAGTTTTTTTTTTTTAACTGAAGTTGCATCCTGCTAGTAAAATTTGAACGAATTGCTTTATAAGATGATAAGGCCCCTTTAAAACCCTTTTCACTTCTTAGCTCCTGTGTGTACCTCTCTTTAGAAGGTATTTTCTCCCTCCTAGGCTGGCCAGGAGGAGAGCTTTTGTGTGCAGGCGCTGGGATGCCTCAGGGGACTGGTAATTGAGAGAGGGGTATTGACTTGGGTCATCCATCTGAAAGTACATAAGTGCTGCTCCCCAAAGCCATTATTACTGCCTTCCAGGAATCTTTGATAAGTGAATTAGTGGCTTTCTTTAGCTCTCTTTGACCTGTGGAAAGCCCAATTACAGGCTTCTTTGTTCACCCATTTGTTACTTCTTTCTGTTAGGGCCAGGAATATAACTTCATCTGAAGACTTCTCCCAGTTGTGGGTTTCAAAGCATTTGGAAGAAGAAAAGGAGCTACCATTTGTTGGGTGCCTTCGGAGTGCTCAGAGCTTTGTATATGCCCTCATTTCATTCTTGCCTAAGATGTAGAGATGGTTAGGATTATTCATTCCTGTTTTACAGATGAAGACTCTAAAAAAGTTGGAGAAGTAGCTCAAGGTCATCCAGCTACAAAATAGCACAGCTGGGAGTTGAATATGGAGCTACAGTCTCAAGAGTCTATGCTTATTATGTCTCACTAAATGGTTTCTGTTCCAAGTTAAGGGTAGTGGACTATGAGGAAAAGAGAAGAGAGGTTCATCCTCCATTTCCACCCACAGGGATACAGAAATAAGAATTACAGTAGGTGTAGCTAAGAGCCAATCCAATCCTGTAGTGGCGGTATACAGGAAGGCTTTATGTGGATCAAGATTCTATGCCAGAGAACACAGATTCCTTCAGTTCACTTCAGCACACATCTGCTCTGTGCCTGGTACTCTGCTAAGGAAAAGAAGTCCATGCTTCCAAGGAAATGAACTTTTGTTGATCACTCAGACTTGAATGAAATATTATGTCATCCAGTATTAATTCTCAAAGATACATCCTCAACAATGAATGCGATAGTGAGAAGAGAGGCAGAGGTTGCTATGTCAAGTTGATATTGTGTGGCATAAGTATGAGGTTAAGTATCCCCTTCCCTGTTTTCCATTTAGGATTTAAGGTAGATTGAGTGGTCTGGTGCAAGGGTTCAGACCATAAACCACAGCTGTTTGATTCTTCAGCCTGATTCTTTACCAGCTATTATCTTCTCTCTACAAAAGAACATAGTAACTTCC
Source organism: Symphalangus syndactylus (assembly GCF_028878055.3). Lineage (NCBI taxonomy): Eukaryota > Metazoa > Chordata > Mammalia > Primates > Hylobatidae > Symphalangus > Symphalangus syndactylus. Next base: position 129,181,697 of record NC_072429.2, on the reverse strand, counting down.
CCATTTCTGCACCTCCAAAACAAAACTTCCCTGTACGTAGTGTAAGTGAAAACTTGGACTTTCTGAAAAATGCCAGCAAGGCCCAGTTGACCTCCATCTTTCGTGCGTTATTGATATGCATGCCACTTCTTCCATCTTCATAGTATCAGTCGTTTGTCATCCTCTAATAATTTCAAGGCTTGCTGTCATTTTGAGTTGGTACTTCCCCAAGGGAAAGCAGTGCAGGCAGGGAGGTGTACATTAGTATGAGAAGAATGAAAAATGATTATATAAGGTATTGTGAGTCATAGACTTTTACATTCTAAAGGAATTTATTGCAAACATTACCTTGTTGGAGATGGGGAAACTGAGGATCAAGATCTCAAAGCCAGTTAGTAGCTGAGCCAAGGCTAGAACTCAGGTCTCTTTACTTTTCTTATGGACCCCAGCTCCATGTGTCTCATCTGCCCCTCTTCATCCTATGGAGGATGCTGGGACTAATGGGATTTTGAACAAGTCTTGGGAGTAGGAAGTAATGAACTTTTTTAATGAGAACAGGCACAGTTTTATCTATGTGGCGGATGTTACCAGACAGGGCAGTGTTAACCCTGGCTACCCATTGGAATCACCTGAGGAGTGTTACATGTGGGCTAATGCCTGGGTCCCACCTCAGACCAGTTGAAACTACTTCTTTGTTCTCCTCAATGTGTGACCTCTCTCACCACCTCTGTCATCTTTAGGAATGACATTATAAGCCAGGTTTTCTGGAAGTGAGGTTTGTAGACAACCTCCATCAGGATGCCCAGAGATGCCCACAGATAGCCAGAGAAGCAGATACCAAGATCCTGTGAGCTCCTCCTTAATACAAGCTCCTGGGTTCAGAAGCCTGGCTGCTGTGTTTATAGCAAGTTCCCCAAGTAATTCTGATGCACAACCAATGTATTGGATGTGGTTTATTTTTCTTCTAGTCCACATTTCCCCCGCAGTTCCTTGCTGATGCCTCCTGCCACTTTGCTTCCTTACCTTCCCCTTCTGCAGACCTTGAGTGGAAGCAGATGTGACACTGCCTTGGGAGGGACTGCTGAACTGCAAGGTTTTCGATTGATTTTGATGCTTTTCTCCTTCCTCAGAAAGGAAAGAGATTTAGAATATGGGCTTTCTTCATATTAGATTTAAGATAAGAAATGATAATTGCAACACTAAAACTAACCTTTAAAAAAATCTGTTGATTTGTTTGGCAAATGAGTGATAGGATTTTATCTTTCTCCATTAGATTAGCCCTTCTGTTCTTATTGATACACTATATTTATACATGTTTATGGAGTACATGTGAAATTTTCTTACATGCATAGGATGTGTAATTATGAGGTCAGGGTATTTAGGGTATCCATCGCCTCGAGTATTTGTCATTTCTGTGTGTTGGGAAGATTTCTAGTGCTCTCGTCAAGCTATTTTGAAATACACGATATATTGTCGTTAACTGTAGTCACCCTACTGTGCTGCCACTGAACAGTAGAGCTTATTCCCTCTTATCTAATTGTATGTTTGTACTCGTTAACCAGCCATTCTTTATTCTCTCTCTCTCCCACCTACATACTTTTCCCAGTCTCTAGTATCTGTCATTCCACTTTCTACCTCAACATTTTTAGCTCCCACATATGAGTGAGAACATAAGATACTATTCTTTCTATGCCTGCTTTATTTCAGTTAACATAGTGACATCCAATTCTATCCATGTCACTGCAAATGACATGATTTTATTATTTGTTATGGTCAAATAGTATTCCATTGTGTATATATACTACATCTCCTTTATCCATTTATCTGTTGATGGACACATAGGTTAACTGCTTATCTTTGCTATTGGGAATGGTGCTGCAATAAACATAGGGGTGCAGGTATCCCTTTTATATACTGATTTCCTTTCGTTTGGAGAAATACCTAGTAGTGGGATAGTGGAATTGCTGGATTGTATGATGAATCTATGTTAGTTTTTTTGAGAGATCTCCATACTCTTTTTCACAGTGACTGTACTAATTTAGATTCCTACAAACAATGTGTAGAGTTACCTTTTTTCCACGTCCTTGCCAACATAGGGTTTTTGTTTGTTTGTTTGTTTTGGTGTTTTTAATGGCCATTCTAACTGGGATAAGATGATATGTCATTGTGGTTTTAAATTGCATTTTCCTGAAGGTTAGTGATGTTGAGTTTTTTTTTTATATACCTGCTGGTCATTTTTATGTCTACTCATGTCCTTTGCCCATTTTTTGTTTTTGTTTTTTGAGACAGAGTCTTGCTCTGTCCCCCAGGCTGTAGTGCAGTGGCGTGATCACACCTCACTGCAGCCTGATCTCCCAAGCTCAAGCAATCCTCCTGCCTCAGCCTCCCTAGTATTTGGGACTAGAGCTTACTGCAGCCTTTTAGGGACAGTAAGTCTTTTTTTAAATTTATTTTTATTTTTTATTTCTTCATCATTCAGCTTGAGACAGCAAGTCTTGCCTCCTCCCCTTCTATTATAAAAACATGACTTTTTTATTTCCATAAAGATTTTATGCCTTATAAAAATAACAAAATGGGAGGAAAGCTCAGAGTGGCACACAATCTTCATGAACAGGATAGTAGAGAATAGAATAATCTAAATTTAGTGATTTTTGAAGCAGGGATGACTACGTGAAAATGTATAGTTTCATTGGGAACCATTTCCTAATGATATGAAATCCCGGTAATGAAAGCAAGTTTAGTTCAGTGGGTGATCAACCCGTCGTTTATGGTTTAACATTTAGTTTCATTTAAAAAACCTTGGGGCTTGTATCATACTCCTAAAAGATGCAAAAACGAAAGACCAAGAAATAGGGAGATGCAGGTTGGTAGGTGTTGGAAGCTAATTTGCAAAGTTAGCTGAATAGCCCAGGCATCTGAGTGGTACATGTAGAAATGGAAGAAATGATTTTGACTTCCTACTCTCCTTTTCCTTGAGGGTGGTAAATATTATTCTTATCAAAACTATGTAAAAGGTATGTATAATTTCTTAGTAAAGAAAAACAAATTCCTTGGAACTGTGTGGCCTATAAGCAGTGCAGTGTCTTAATAGCACATCAGAATAATTTGTATTTGATTTTTTTAAAAAGGGTAGAGTGAGGTTGAAGATACATATAGGATAAACTGCCCCTTTAACATGACATGTGCTGAAGCATTACCCTTTCCTCTGGGTCTAAGGCACTTGTTAGTATAGCTCTTCTGGTCGAGTTCAGTTTTAGGAGCAAGAAGCTCCTCTGCTGATCGGAAGAATGAAGACTTGGGAATGAGAAGGATTTGTTGCTTGCAGGGCAAGTGAGACCAAATCCAAGCAGCCTGGCAGCAGGCTCTCCTGATCAGTGGGCCATCCTTGGGGACCAGGAGCAGCCATTCTTGTTTCAGGATGGTGTGATCCTCAGATTGTCCCCAGTGTGCACGGATACTTGCGAGAAAGACAGTGATTTGTTTGGCCAAGTGGATTGTTCAGCACTTGTTCTATGTGCTGGTGACTCATCTTACACTGTAGGGTGAACTAGTTCTCAGGTAATACTTACAGGAAAGATTTCTGTTTCAAAAAATGAGGATTAACTCAATTCATTAGGAAAAATTAATTTGAGCAGACGAGGGAAATGGCTTTAAAGGTAGAGAGAAACGGTGGAGTAAAATCTGCTTTTTTTCCCATTTCCTAGCGTGTATATTTTTAAATTCTGTGTTTATTGATGCCTGTTTTAATTGAATTTGAATTGTGGACAGAAAATAAGTACATGTAAGACTGATCTGTTAATATTTGTTGAGATTTGCTTTATGACCTAGGTTATAACCGGTTTTTGTAAATGTTTCATGATTGCTTGAAAAATATGCTTGTTTTTTAGTTGTTGGATGTCCATTAGACCAAAGTTGTTAATTTTGTAGTTCAAATTTTTTCCATTTTACTGTTCTTTTGTCTTCTACTTGATCTCTCAGATTCTGAGATGTGTTGAAATTTTCTATTCTAGTGAACTTACCAATTTATCCCTGTAATTCTGTCAATTTTAGTTTTATAGATTTTTATATATTTTGAAGTCTTGTTATAAATAAATAATTATAAATATATACATTAAAAAAAATCTGTAACTCTTATCTAAGGACTGTTTTTTCCCAGTAGCTTCTACCTGTTGGACAAAAATCACCTTCTTTAGATACCTCCGTTTTGGATGGATTTTGTTGGTTTTTTATTAAACTCAAATATTAGAACCAAATTGCCTTCTTGCAAAGAAACATACAGGATGAAGATCTAGCCTAGTTGGTTTAGTTTTTGTGTTCTCATGCATGTTTTAGTTGAAAGACAGTTTCTATGCACATAGAGCAAAATATGGGCAAAATGAAAAGCTTTGAATTTATAACTTGTCTCTACACTGGTTATCCAATTAACCTTTTAAATGGGGGAAGTTATTTCTTTATGCTTTTACATACAGAGCTGATTCCTTGAGATCACACAGATCAGACAGAAAGAATGTTAGAATTAGGAACCATCAGAATTACAAGGGACTGCAGAAATATTCAAACTGCAGGTCACAATGTATATTAATGGGTAATGAAGTGAATTTAGTGTGATCTTTACCAAAAGAAGAAGTTTGATCTTATTGGAGGGGGAAACATGGGCCCATATAGGGGAGTAACTTAGCTTGGTTGTTTGTTGTAAATGTTTGATAACTTTTTATTTGATTTGATATTTTTTTTTTTTTGAGACGGAGTCTCGCTCTGTCGCCCAGGCTGCAGTGCAGTGGCACAATCTCAGCTCACTACAGCATCTACCTCCCCAAGCGATTCTTGTGCCTCAGCCTCCAGAATAGCTGGGATTACAGGTGTGGGCCACCACGCCTGGCTAATTTTTGTATTTTTAGTAGAGATAAGGTTTCACCATGTTGGCCAGGCTAGTCTTGAACTCCTGACCTCAGGTGATCTGCCTGCCTTCACCTCCCAAAGTGCGGGGATTATAGGTGTGAGCCACCATACCCGGCCTGATATTTATACTTGGAACAAATGCCTCAAAATTTTGTGATCCTGGATGCTTGGAACACACACTTAGCACATTTATTTAATCCAGGTACCAGAGACCAGATAAGACAACAATTAAAAGTAGTTCTACCCTTGCATGAATCCAGAGGCCTGTTCATATAACCAGAGACCCTGACCTTTACGTACCTTTCAACTTCCCCAGGACAGTGCCTCATCTAATAGTGACCCCTCATCTAATAGTGACCCCCTTAGGGGTGAAAGAGACAGTCACACATAGTTATCAAAACCTAGGTTTGCTACACTAAGCTGAGATGACCACCATGTCAGTATGAAACTTGGAGAGGGACTTTGGTAGGTGGCGTGTGTTACTGAGAGGCAATTTAATCTCTTGGGACATAAGTTTAACATTCTTGTTTCTTTCCTGCTGTTGACCCTGTGAGCATGTATAGACAGCCACTTGAACTGTCACTATCTGTATTCCCAGGACATCCTGCTAACAATTTTTTTATTTGCTTCCTTCGAGCTAGAGGTACAGTCAGGTCACAGAACGGCTATTTTACTTGGAAACTGTATCACGGAAATCTGCATTGGCCTTCTCTCTCTGGCTGTGTGGGTAATTCTGCAAACCTCGGATTTTACTTTCAAATTTATCCACAGCTAAACCAGACTCTGCCTTTTTCCTAAGTCTAAAGAATGCATCCTAGACAAAAGGCCAATTTCAGTTGGCCTTAATTCTCCCACTGTGGCATTCCTTTAGTTCTATGTATTTGAAATTCAAGGCCTGTTCTGGTTTCAAGTACACTTCTTTAAAAGTCTAAAACAGAAATGTATTATTGGACTGATAATGCCTTATGGAGGCCAATAATGGTTTTATGTACAAGCCACAGTACTTTTTTTGTTAGTGGTTTAAGTGCCTTTGACTGTTCCTTCTCCACCCTCCCTCCTCCTCCCTCAGATTTCACGAATCATGTTAAGTGACCTGATATTGCTCTTGTCCTGCATAATGTAAGCTAACATTGGCAAAATTGATGGGGGAGTGCTTCAAGGAAAGAATTTCGTTTAACAAACAGTAGTATAATTTCGTGGAGACTGCAAATGATTCTTAAACTGGAGTGCTATCAAGGAGCCTGAATGCCTCCCCTCTCAATGTAGCATACCATGCAACAATAGAATTTTTTAAATATTTGGAGAGAAAAGATCACCTACCATCCCACTACTCTAACCCAACTATTTTTAGTTATTAATTTTTAGTTTTTGTTGCTTGCATACATTGTTTTAACAGTTACGATCTTCAAATACATGCCATGTTGAATTTTGCATTTTTACTTTAAAATAGTACAAATATTGCTCTATAGTTATACAGTTTGTGTGTGTGTGTGTGTTTTGTTTTGTTTTGTTTTGAGACGGAGTCTTTCTCTGTCCCCCAGGCTGGAGTGCAGTGGCGCAATCTCGGCTCACTGCAAGCTCCGCCTCCCAGGTTCACGCCATTCACCTGCTTCAGCCTCCCGAGTAGCTGGGACTACAGGTGCCTGCCAACACGCCCGGCTAATTTTTTTTTTTTTGTATTTTTAGTAGAGACGGGGTTTCACCGTGTTAGCCAGGATGGTCTCGATCTCCTGACCTCGTGATCCGCCCGCCTCGGCCTCCCAAAGTGCTGGGATTACAGGCTTGAGCCACCGCGCCCGGCTGTGTGTGTGTTTTAAGACAGGATCTTACTCTGTCGCCCAGGCTGGAGTATAATGGCGTGATCTCAGCTCACTACAAACTTCTGCCTCCTGGGCTCAAGTGATCCTCCCACCTTAGTCTCCCAAGTAGCTGAGACTACAGGTGCACACTACCACACTTGGCTAATTTTTTAATATTTTTGTAGAGGCAAAGTCTTGCTGTGTTTCCCAGGCTGGTCTCGAACTCCTGGGCTCAAGTGATCCGCCTGCCTCAGCCTCCGTAAGTGCTGGGATTACAGACATGAGCTACCGTGCCAGGCCTATACAGTCTTGTTTTGAGGGCCACATAATAATGTCATCATATAGAGATGTTCCTTAATTTACTAAATCATTTCTGTGTTACTGGATCTGCAGAGATTGTGTCTGTATTTTGGCTGATATCATCAGATCTGTAATCGATTTTGAGTTATTAGCTGCTTTTCTCCTAGTGACCAATTTCCTTGGGGTGTTTGGAAGTGAGATGCTTGGACAGAGGGAATGGAGCACCACCTTTATGGAACTTGTGTTGCCATGTTGCTTTGTCCAACTGTTGTGCAACACCACTAGCTACAAAGAAGGGTCATGGTTTTAGGAAAGACTACTTTTTTAGCTGCTCCTACCAGTTCTGGGCTGGACACTTCCTGAGAAGTGTCTGGGCTGGACACTTCTCTAGAGAGAGGGCCTCACCCAACATCCCCTTGTATAGACTACTTATGGGAAGATTTTCTCAAGGAGAAAATACATCAGTCACAACTAAGTTCCCTACTCTTGTGAAGGAAAATATTCTACCCAATGGGCAAAGGAGATTCCACCCTGACCACAATGCTTTTGTAAGCATAGGGTAGAGGAGTTCCTTCAACACGTAATTTATTTATTAATTACAAAGTAGATTTTTATCAAGGGAGAGGAGTTCTGCTGAGATACCAGAATGCTTAAGAGCCTAGCTGTAGAGTTGGATTGCCTGGGCTTGACTTCCAGCCCCTCTGTTTACCTGCTGTGTGACTGCAGGCAAGGTGCTTATTAACATTTGTTATCTGTAAAATCATCATCATATTCTTATTCCCATCTCATTGGGTTTTTGGGAGGATCTAATGTGATTCTTCATCTAAAGAGCTTACTGCAGTGTTTGCACAGGCTAAGTACTCAGTAAGTCTTAGCTGTCAGTATTATATTACAGCATACCATTTATTCCCCTATTCTTCAAGGTCCATGAATTGCTTGACTACTGTAGCTCTTGTTACTCTCGTTTTCCTTGAACTTCATTAGATCTAGGAGCTGTCACTAGGGTTAACTCTAGGCTTGAGTTTAGCAATAGATTCTTTTTTACAAGGATTTCCCCAACTGGAGTGTATGAAAAGGGGCTGTACTACTTTTTTTTTTCTTTTTTTTTTTTTTTGAGATGGAGTCTCGCTCTGGGCTGTACTACTTCTTTGTCCTGTTAATGACTACTTTTTTTTGAGGGGGCGGGTGGCAGCCGTACCTGTAGGTTTAGGTTAATATTAAGCTTTCTCATTCTATCTTCTATGTCTCTTATCCTCACTTATTATCCTACTTTTTCTTTCTCTGTGCTTCATTTTAAGGATAATTTCATCAGATATATCTTCCAGTTAACTAATTCCCTCATCAGCTATTTTCATGGTTCCTTTGATATATATTTTTTATATTTTAGACCTGCTTAATGTGTATTTAAATCTGTCTATCATTCATAGTGTCTTGTTCTTTTCTCATTTTTATTCTCATTTTATTTTACTATTTAGGTCTTTATTTTTACAAATTGTGTCATGTATTCAGTAACTGTATTAAATCAAATTATTGGGGAAATTAGTTCTGTTTTTTATAACTGTTGGTTCTCTCCCATGGTAGATCGTATTCTTTCTTGTTTTTATATTTTTGGAAGGTAATCTCGTTATCAGGAGGGCTTTCTCTGTGGGAAATTTATATGGCCTGATTTGAGTCATTACCTTCCACAGTGGTTTTGCATTTGATCCTCCTGGGGTGCTTCCAGCTCCAAACTGCTTATTTAATTCATTTAAAAATATTTTTTAAAAGATCCCAAACTTACTGAAAAATGGCAAGTACAGTACACAGAACTCCCCGCCCCCACAACCACTTATTTGAGGTTAAGTCACTGACATGATTCCCCTCATCCCTGAATGTCTAGACCCCTGTTGTATACAATCGCTTTTCAGCTTGAGAGTGGATTCCACTCAGGTGGAATCACTGACCAGTAGTTATGTAATCTCAGGTCAGACTCCTCCAGCCGCACCTTCACTCCTACCCCCAGCTTAGAGACAGACCAGCTTTCTTGCATCTCCCTGTGCTGGTGGGTGGATTTTTCTCTTCCCTAGTTCACCTTTCATTGAGATTGTAGTCCCTCAAGAGGTCCAACTTTGGGAGGGAGTCTAAATTTCAACCCCCTACCTGTGGGTCATTTTTTGCTGTCTCTACAAGAGCGTTGAAACCTAAGCTCCCTTAGGTTACCAAAACAATGGAAAAGGGCTATGGCAAAATCACCTCACGTGCTTACTGCTTACTCACTATGGATGTTAGCCATACTTTATCCAGAACTTCTACGTGCTTTACGCTATAACACTGGAAGTCCTTCTTTGCTTTTTTCAGGGGAGACAGTCTCACTTTCGCCCAGGCTTGAGACTTGAGTACAGTGGCGCAGCCCTGGCTCTTCAGCCTCCACCTCAGAGGCCCAGATGATATCCCCACCTCAGTCTCCTAAGTACCTGGGACCACAGGCTTGTGCCACCTCACCTGGCTACTTTTTGTAAATTTTTTTTTTTTTTAGCGAGACAGGGTTTCGCCATGTTGCCTAAGCTGGTCTTGAGCTCCTGGGCTCTAGCAATCTGCCCACCTCAATCTTCCAAAGTGCTGGGATTACAAGTGTGAGCCGCCAAGGCTGGCCATTTTTTTTTTTTTTTTTTTTTTTCCCGTGACAGGGTTTCACTCTGTTACCAAGGCTGGAGTGCGGTGGCACCATCATAGCTCACTGCAACCTTGAACTCCTAGACTCAAACAAACCTCCTGCTTCAGCCTCGTGAGTAACTGGGACTGTAGGTGTGTACCACCACACCCTGTTACTTTCTTAAAAATTTTAGTTGAGATGAGGTCTTGCTGTGTTACCCAGACTGGTCTCAAGCTCCTGGGCTCAAGCAATCCTCCCATCTCGGCTTCCCAAAGTGCCAGGATTACAGGGGTGAGCCACCACACCCGGCCCATCTTTGCTTCTTTATCTTGTTTTGGGGAAAGTATGATGGGACACCCTCCCAAATCCTGATTGCTTATTTAACCACTCACTTCTAGAAACGTTTATATCTCCTGTTATTCTGCCTGCTCTAGGTGCTCTGGGAAACTGAAGGGAACAAGCTCCTCCATCACAGTTCCTATTTAAAGTTGCCAGCAGCCCTTTGTTGCCATGAGAAAAGGGCCACATCGTTGGCTCAGTTCACAATATTCTTTGAAAGATCTTTTTCTTTTTTACCACTTCTTTGTACACCAGTAATTTTAGTCTTCATAGCTTCTCCTCCCATACTTTGCCTGTGTTCCTCCCCCTTTCTTAAGATGCTTTTCTTTTCTTTTGATGCTTGGGGGTCATTTACTCTTCAAAGATGGTGAAATGCCACCTTCTCTGGGACATTCTCCCTGACTCACCCAAGTAGGGCTTCTGGAACCCCTTTATGTACATAGTGATCATCGTGTGTTGACATTGTGGTTTACTTGTGATGCACCAGCACTGTCAGCCGGCATGCTTCTAGAAGGGAAGGATTCACCCTTCTCATGTTCGTATTCATGGGTTGAGGATGGGGAGCAAACACATTATTTATTAGCAGATAGTCAGTGAAGTGAATTGAAACAAAATGAAATATGTTGTACGTGAATATCTGGTAACAATTCAAGAATACAGTTATAGTTCCAAAAAAAGTTTAGATAACCATTGCTTGCTAGTATTGATCAAGAAGGGAGAGACAAAGTAGGCTTCCACAGTCAGAGGTGTTGCTTAGGCCACTTTTCCTTCCAAGCACTATTGGTATCTAAGCAGGCAGAGGAAAGGGAGGATAAGTCCTGCTAGCCAAGTCAGCTGCCTGGCACGCACCACTGCCTTTGCTGACTGAGAGGACTTGGCTGGCCTGAGAGTCGTGTCCATCTGGACAGAGTGCTGGTGACCACAGGATCCTATATAGATCCCAGCAGTGTTTTCTGACCAGGTCAACCATGGAAGGACCAGGTGAAATGAAACATCAGCACTTTTCTCTCTCCATTTCCAATCCTCACTATTTAGGAGCCTCAGTTGCTTAGCTAGCATTCTTGATTTGATTTGCCTTTAGGTTAAGCCCATCTCTGATGTTCTAAAATTTCATTCTCTTCTCCTTATCTGGAGGTAGCACTCAAGAAAGACATGTGTGTTTGTCTCTCTGTTGACCTCCACACCATGTCCTGTCCATCATATTTAGGAATCCTCTGCCTTTTCCAGTTGCGGGTTTTTCCTTCTTACTAGTTTTAACAGGGGCTAGAACCTAAGTTGTCAGTGTGTGCACCACAGAGGTCTAGCAAGAAGAATGTGTGTGAGTCATTGGACTGTCATTATTGTCTGTGTTACTCTAGACACACTGAACGGCTCTGAACCTCGATTTCCTCATCTGTGAAATATGCCCACTTTTCAAGGCAAATTTGTTGTAAAACAGATAGATGTAAAGTGTCCCTCTGTGCGTAGTTGATAGAAGGCACTGGTAGTTGTTATTGTGGAATGCATATAGCATGGTGAATAAGCCCTAGGATGTAGAGCAAGACATTGCTGAGCTTGATTCCCTGATCTTGCTACTTAATAGCTCTGTGGCCTGCAGACGTTAATAATACTCACTTCATAGGGTTGTTAGACTTAAATAAAATAACAGAGAGAACCATTTCAGTTAGGCTCCCTAAGTGAGTGAAAGCTCACTTAAACTTACTCAAAAGTGGTGGTTGGTGGGAGATTAATTCCAGCCACCTCCTGGTGTCTCTCAAGGATGTCTTCATTTTTATATTTATCTGTTTTGTTCTCTTCACACTCATGCTGTACCCAGACTTGCCTTTGCTTGTTGTATCTTTTTTCTACACCTAGTTATAGTTTGTGTTCCTTCAGTAAAATTTGTGCATGGCCCGTGATGGTCTCTTCTCTGTCACCTTCTCTTTTCTAGTTCAAATTCCTGAGAGGGTAGGATCTGACAGGCCCAGCTCATCTTTTTTTCTTCCAGCCATATCTTAAATTGCTGGGAAGCCTTTAGGTCATGCTACCTTCCCTGGTTCAGTTAGCTATGGCTAGGAGAAAAGTGTGGCCCTTTGGTACAGAACCTGGCCACCTGATCTCTGAATTTGGGCATTTCGAAGGTAAGTTTTGTGATCAACACACGTAATCAGACACTATATGCCAAGTCAGTGGGAGCTATTCATATTAGTAAATTCATATTCATATTAGTAAAAATCAAGTATTTCCGGGGATGGATCTTTTTCTGTTTCCATATTGTACAAAAGCAGAAATATTCTCAACGCAAGGGGTTAAGGGTAACTTTTGGTTTGAGGAGTGATTTCTCTCTTGGTCCAGGGCAGATCTTTGGTTGGAATGTTGCAGACCCTGGTGCAATGAGTCAAAACTTCCACCGGTTTGCATTTTTCATTAACACGTCATTCAAGGAAATCCTGTCTTTAGGGTCATGGAACAGGCTTTTATGTTTATGCTTCTGCCGAAGTAAAAAATGTGAAGCATTTAATAATGCATCTGAAAATAAACTTGTATTTGAGGTCTGCCCTCTTAGAGCTTTTGGGGGGAATTTTCAGTGCAGCCTATTTTATAAATATTTTCAAAATTCTGTTATACCCTTTATCCCAACATGGATCACGGAAAGTAAGGGGTTCTTTTAGTCTAAATATTAGTTAAAGACATTTGAGGAGCTAGGAATTCCAATTGACATTCAAAGGCTACTTTCTTCGTACTTGATAATTATTTTCTACCTCAAGCATTCACTTGAGGAAAGAATAATGAATAAACCTTCTGTGTAACCTATCTGAAATTCCACAGGTACCCTTTCTCTCTCTCTCTCTCTTTTTTTTTTTTTTGAGACGGAGTTTCACTGTCGCCCAGGCTAGAGTGCAGTGGTGCAACCTCGGCTGACTGCAACCTCCATGCCCCGAGTTCAAGCAGTTGTCCTGCCTCAGCCTCCCAAGTAGCTGAGATTACAGGCTCCTGCCACCGTGCCCAGCTAATTTTTGTATTTTTAGTAGAGACAGGGTTTCACGATCTTGGCCAGGCTGGTCTTGAACTCCTGACCTCGTGATCCACCCACTTTGGCCTGCCAAAGTGCTGGGATTACAGGCGTGAGCCACCGCGCCCAGCTGGTACTCCCTTTTTTAATAGCACTGGAAACATGAAGACAATGTATAAAATACATTTTTTTCCTCATATGCTGGTTGTTAGCAAGTGGAAAAAGTGTTCATAGTTTATATTCTCCATATATTTATATTGTCTAGTAGTTAACTTTTAAGTTTTATATCTGTTTACCATATTCCTTTTGTTCATTCTGTTTATTATATATATATGATATGTAGGAATTGTGAAGTTGCTTGGGGAGAGGTTCAGCTGTCAGTAGTCAGAGAACTAAGAACAAAAACTAACATAGGGAGGGAGGGAGATCCCTTGACTATAATCCTAACTCCAGAATCTCTCCACCCCAGGTCCCTTGACCCCCTCCACACAGGCTTCCATGTAGGCACTCACACTATTTGCATGAACTCTCAAGATTATATTGTGTATCAGAGTTCTTACTCTCCACTGACTATATGATTGCCTCAGGGTACTTCCACCTGAGGAGTTATCAGCCTCTAATTTAGATGGGCCAGAGTGTGTGTTAGGTATCTCTTGTATGAGGTCTTCCTGGTCATCTTTACTCACAATCAAAGATGCCCTGGGTTTCCCTATGCCTACCCCAAGCCACTTGCTCACGTATCACCCCGTTCCCCTATTTTCCGAGCCTCCCACCACCCTACATCTCCCTTCTAGTCCTTTTCAAACTTACCCCCTGGAAGTAGAGTTGGAATTTATTGGCTGGTTAAGTCATCACATTAGGTGCAAGTAGCATGCATATAGGCAGAAATGCCCTTGAAAGTTGCTTAGGAAGATTCCATGATGGAGGCCGGCGTATCTGGGTACCTTTTCCCTCCAGAACATTATTTATTCATTTGAGCACCAAAGTAACTGGCTTGTGTTTAGGGGCTATGATGTCATGTGTACACATACATGGCCATACACACATATATTTAACCTGGAATCGCTTTCAGAGTAGTGGGATCCTTGGAATATGAGAGAGCATGCAGGAGCTGAGGGGCCAGCAGATTCCTTCATCATCTTTCACAGTCTCACTGGCATGGCTTCCTCACACTGGGGTCTGTGACTAGTAATTGCCCTCTCCCTACAGACCTTTTTTGAGAATATATAATTGAATAAATGTGGACTGCATCTCTGCGTAAAGTTGATTGAGGAATGAAAGACCCTAGGAGGCTTTGAAATTTCCTGGAAATACAGTGTTTTATCTTGAGGGGGGGGAAAAGCAAATTTGGTTTTATGCACCACAATATAGTTTATGTCTGTTTTAATATAAAACTTTTTTCTCCCAAAAATCTTCAGTGCCTGTGTTCATCCTGTGGCTGGATGTGCCCTGGTGTTCCTTTGTTTATACTGTAGTGTACTGGCTGGAGAGCACAAGTGGTTCGCCACATAGAGACAGACCCTGGGGATCCCTTCAGAGGCCAAATTGATCCGTGCTTTTGAGGCTCATCCACCAAGTATCTGAGCTGAGGGACTTACTTGCTAGCCTGGGCCAGTGCTCCCCACAGTCTGAAATTCCAGCTACATCTCGATAGAGGGAGAAGCCACAGGAGTGGGAGCCACACCCAGATTTAGTCCTGGTGCTAACCCGTCCAAGTTATGTGAACTTAGGCAAGTCATTGAACCTCTCAGGATTTCAGGTTTTGCTTTTTTATTATTTTTAATATGGCATTTAGAATATGTTACCTCTAAGGTCTTACCAGCTCTGTTAGTCAGTAAGATGGGATGAGCTTTTGGCTGTTAGAGAAAAGTGGCTAAAACATTGTTAGCATGGAGGCTGAACTGCAGTGGGTGTAAGAGAAGAGAATGGCACAGAGCTCATTTATGGTCTAGTAGCCCAGCAATCAGAGTGCACAGTGATTTGACTGGGAGAGACTGTGATGGTATAGAATACACATCTCTGTTGTGAATACTCTCTCAGGTTTTACTCAGATCTAATTAGTTCATTATTATACACCTTACATTGTGAAGATCTTACACTGTCGCAGAAATAACAAGAAACACTGGGAGTAACTACTGAATGGAAAGAAAAACATAGATTCTTAATGGGTTTTTTCCCATAACTGGACAATGTATAAATGAACAACATTGTCCTTTTTTGTTCTTTTCAAAAAGAAAAGGAAGTTAACATATTCTTTATCCATTCTCCCTAAAGTTTTTGGAAGAGAAAAGAGTCACTTGGCAAGGAATTTTAAAATAATTTTCAGTGCTGCCCATGACTGATAGAGCAATGCACTTAATTTGAAAGCCTTAGTATTTCTTTATCCTCATGAGAAGTATCCAAAAAGGTACAGTTTGCTTGTCTTAGAACCCTTGGTCTGTGTGTGTGAAGTTCGTTGAGTTAAGATCTAACCTTTTTTACTTTCTTTCTCAAGTGAAGGCATTGTAGAATTGCACACACTGTCGCCCCTTCCTATCCATTATAAGCAACTAAAATGTTTGGCAGTCATGTGAGGCAGTGGGGCATAGCTGATTAGTCAGCTAGCATGACAAGATAATGATGGTTCATTAGGTTGGGTTTTAAAGAACAGCATTTCTAATTTATGCCAATTTTACTTGAAATTTTTGTACAGTCATAACCAGCCCACAAAGGGCACTTGTTGGATCAGAGCCCTGCTTTTTTTGTTGTTTTGTTTTGTCCATCTGCAAACTTCAAAGTCAACAGGAGAGACCTTGCATCCAGGGTGATTTCAGTGTAGTCTCACAAAAGAGGCCTGGCAAGGGTTTAAAGTGAATTTTAAGCATTTTAGCATCCACTTTGAGGTTTTCTTTTCATAGAAGGAACTCGTGAGAAATAACTTGTTATTAGGTAAAATAAAAGGGGACAGATTTAAAAGGAGTAGAAAATAGAAGATTGTTTAAAGCTTGTTGGGAGCAAATAAAGATTTTGGGGAAAATCCCAAGGGAAATTCTCTGATATTTAGAAATCCCAAAGCACAGAGGAAGAAAATTCAGCCCATCTTCGTGAGTGAGTCATCACTTTATTTTATGAAATAGAGGCAGATTGTTATTTCTCAAATCAGCTCAGGTCATGAATTTTGTGAACCGTACTCTGTGGGGAGATTTTTTTTTCTTTAAATAGTTCTCTTCTTACCCCCAGCCATCAAAAAATTAAAATACCATAGGCAAATGGACACATGCTCCTCTGGAATTTATTTTTGGAATCGATGGGGCAAGTGGGGAAAAGGCCTTCCTACCACTTGCCCCAAAATTGGGGATGAGAGGAGTAGGGAAGGCATAAGAAACATGGGAATTGAAACAAGGACATTTCCAGTTTTGCAGGGAAGAAATCAGCAAATCAGTCAACCACCATGTATGTTACCTATTTAGTGTAAGAACCCAAAACCATTCCATCTGGAGTATGAGAGATGTGTGAGAGACAGTCATAATTTCATGGAGATACAGTCTCAGAACTGATAAGTACTATTTGTTGAGCATTTGCTATGTACCAAGCACTTGCTGCATCTCTGAACCTCCCATTCACCCTGTAAAATAGTGGGATGAAGATCCTCAATCCCAAAGGGAGTAGGAGACATACCCAACTCACAGAGCCCTTCCGAGGTAGAGCCTGAACGCAGACCAAGTTATCTGGGCTCTCTTCTCTGTCGTTTCCACTACACTTACATGAAACAACTGGAAAGTATTGAAGGATACACTCAATGTTTTAAAACATCTATGAGACTTAAGAGTGGAGGAAGTTAAGTGAATTATCAGGGTGGTCTGTGACAGCTTCACAGCTAGAGTGTACATTTAACTTCTTCAAAAGAGGGCAAGGGTGAAGGTGGCTGTGTTAAATATGCCAGGGCAATGGGTGTAAACAGGGCCTGTCCTTGACAAACCATCCTGGGTCACGTGCAGAATTCTTGGAGGAGGTAGACCGCAGGGGATGGGCTGGTTGACAATTGACTTTTCTCCTCAAGCATCCTAAACGTGCCCTAACATCTTCCATCATGGAGCTGGGGCCAGGTGTCAGCAAACTGGTTCAGTGGCAGCTGGAGAACCTAAAAAGGCACTGTGGGCCTCTGTAGGCCCACTGACTGTTGTTGCTGGAAAAGGGTGAGTTCAAATCAACCAAGGCCTTCTATAGGAAAAGCTGATCTTTTAAATTTTATTTTAAATATCCCAAGTTTTGAGATGTTTGTACACTAATACACAAATTTACAAAAGATATTATACAGGCCAGTAAAACACCCATGGCAGGTTGAATTTGGATTTGGGGCCCCGCATTTGCAATCTCTTCTCTAACAGATTTGCTAGAATGTTATGGTTCAAGTGTGTATAACTAACATGTTATATGGAGAACTAGTTCTGAGATTAGTAGGCACTTCTAAAAAATAATGGGGGGGGTGCTTTTGAGTCCAAATCAGTTTAGAAAATATTGTATTAAAGAAACATTTTTTAAAAAACAGGAATGTAATGAACTTTTAGTATATTAATGCTTTTTGAATTTTCGAAAAGAGATATAGCTTGGAGTATTTCCCAAATTTACCGACTATAGATCCCTTTTTTTCGCGACAGCATTAATTGGGCTAGTTGGGCACAAATTTTGAGAAATACTGATCTCAGTGAATATTACTCAAATGTAAGTATTTTCTAAATATGTCAAAATTTCTAAATCCTGGTTTTTTTTTTACCAGACCTATAAAACAGAAGCTTTTGAAGTGAAATATTCTTTATGAAGTACTGTGCCTAATACCAGATCCTCCACAGTAGTGCTTTGTGAAACATTAGCCAAACTGTGTAAATGAATGTAGTTGGATTGCGACTGGTTTTGAACCACTTGTTTGTTCTTCGTGGACCTTGTCATTGGATATTGGGGGAACTGCTTGTTCATTTTTGAGGAGTAATTTGGTGGATCTCTGGGTTGTGTAGACAGTAAAATGTTGCTTGACATTCTATTAAGTAGTACCATAGTGACTGGATTGTATTTTTAAAGAAAGAAAAGATTTACTTGGGGGTGTATATTATAGTTACTGCTCTGGGCCCACACAGGCTCCAAAGACGTATCCTCTAAATATGTGACTTTACTGTATTATCAGTGTTGACATTTGGAAAACAATTACATTAGTTTTTATAAAATTATGGGTTATAAGAAGGTACATTGATATAGTGTGGGAAATTTTAAAAAAGGAAAGAAATGATGCTTCTTTACCACCTTTAGTACTCCAGCTCCATTTTTTAAATGTTGGTATTGGAAATGGAAACACACTTCTTAAATCATCGATATCCCTTTAATTTTACTACCAGCGGTATATGAAATCTTTCAAAGGAAATTTGTCCCCTCCCTTTATAGTATAACTCAATCCACAAAATGTAATTTAATAAAAGCTTATATATATATATATATATATGAATATGCAGGAAGAAGATTTTGAATTTTCTTTATCCTTCCTGACTTCAAGCTATATTTTTCTTTAAATATGTTCCAAAATTTACTACATACTTAGCTTCTAAGTGAATAAATATATTTTTGCCCTGGAAATTTTATCTCCAAGGCAAAAATACTAGAGAGAAGCATTCGTGTTTTAAAATATTTTGTGTCTAGCTACCTAATAAGTGGGCTTGAGGTAACCTATCATAGTCCCCAAGGTCAAGATTATCTCTGTATTTCTCAACTCTTGAATATTGTGCCAAATGAATGAATTCACAGAGTGGTGATGGAAATTCCCCCGCCCCCTGATCCTCTGCAGATGTATTCCCCGTTCAAGTAAGCTTGGTATACTGGAAGTCTGAATGTATG
The DNA here is from genome assembly GCF_028878055.3 of Symphalangus syndactylus. Taxonomy (NCBI): domain Eukaryota; kingdom Metazoa; phylum Chordata; class Mammalia; order Primates; family Hylobatidae; genus Symphalangus; species Symphalangus syndactylus. Next base: position 129,162,898 of record NC_072429.2, on the reverse strand, counting down.
AGCTAGGGACAGGGGAGACTGACCATTTGCATTACAGAAGGACTTATTCTCCTAAAACAAAAAAACCTGATGTCTTTGAGGAAAACATCTCTGAAGTGTTAGTGTGCATCTTCGAGGAAAAAGGTTTAATTTATAGAAAACTTCATCAACTCTTGTGAACAGGAAGATTTATGTTTACGGAAACAATACCTAGTGGAACATAATGTTCATTAGTGCTTCAGGGCAAAGGTTGGTACCTCATCCCTGTCTTCCTCAAGTTAATATTGAATCGTTAGGTCCCTGGGTCTGTGAACATTCTGTCACTCTCTTCCTAATAAGACATTCTGTCTGAATTGGCCATAACTGAGGGAGCTTTGTTTGAAAGAGTGCATGTTAAGGACCAGCTGTTCTGTGTGTGTGTGTGGGAGGGGTGGGTGTTGGGAGCAGGGGTCCATATTAGCCATTGGGCCCTTTTAAGATACCTTCACTTTGAGTTAGCCGTATCCTAAATTGCACTCACATGTAATTTGCAAGAGGATTAGTTAGATTTTTGTGACATTTCTGGTATGTGACCGTCTTTTTAGAAGTCAAAAACTTAAGCACAACTTTTTGTCAGTATTGCGACTTAGGGACATAAATTATTAGTATCTGAAAAAATACTATTAGTGTTTGCTGATAATTCATAATCATATTTTTAAACACACACACACAACTTAAAATTATTTTTCATAAATGCAACTTTTTGTTATTTGACATTCATCCTGAAAATTAGGCTTTTATAATCAATACCATTAATGAAAGTGGAAAAACTGACCATTAAGCTAATTTTTGACAGGAATGAATAGGAGACAGATGATCTATCAGAGTGATACAATGCTATGCAGTTGCTGAAGTAGCCATGCCCGTGCAGGAAAAAAAATATGCAAAGGTATTTGCAGTTTAATATTAAGTGAAAAAAGTGGAATACAGGTTGCACACAAAACATTTATTAGGTACATAGAGAAAATGTACACGAACACAGATAGGAAGCCAACAAAGAAGAAAATAGCGTTTTAGAGTGGTAGAGTTCTGGCTAAAGTTTAAGATTTTTGTTTTTAGTTTGCTTGGTATTGTGTTCAAAACAAAAAGGAACTTGCTTTGGAGTTTTTCTTTTTGCCAGTACGAGGTGTCCTAAGTGCCTTGTGATAAGTAGGAAACAGACTTAGGGGTGAAATATATATATTTTTTATTTGCTTTTAGCAATATAAATATCTTTAAGGTTATGGGAGATCTGTGAACAGAATAATTTTTTAAAAACTGAATTTTGATTTGGGAGGTGACTTTCGAGACATTTATTACTTATATGGAAAGTCACTTAGTCTCTCTAGAGAGCCTTAATTTTCCTAGAAAGGGAAGATGGTGATAATATTTTGGCAGTTGGGGAAATCAGAAGCACAATGGTAAAAATGGCAAGATATGAGGTATTATTTTGTTTCTGGATAATGGTAATGCCATTTGATGCCATCCTGTGTTCTAAGTTTAAAGTTATTGGATTGGTTGTTGCTACTTAAGAAAAACTCATTCAGAGAGTTAGGAAGGAAAAACCAATAGCTTCAAAACCTGTGTACCATTTTAAGAGTTACTTGATGTTTAGTAACTTATGTTTACAAATTGAAGCCTTAGATAAAAGTACTGAGAAATTTTCTGCTAAAAAGTCTTTGATTTAGCACTATTTACATAAGGGCCGTAATTTACAGACTGTTCGCTGAATGGGGACCTTTTGAGTTGAATTTTATTATTTTTATTTTGTTTAATGTCTGGTGCTTTTTATCTTCTAATCTTTTAATGTATTTGTTTGCAATTTTGGGGTAAAACTTTTTTATCAGTACTTTTTCTTTGAAGTTTTAACTATAAATTTGCCTTTTTAATGAATGTGTGAAGTTATACTGTGGTTCATGCCGCAGCTATCATTTATGCAAGTCTTACTTTGAATTAGTGCCATAACAGACCACTGTATGATTACTTCTCACCATTTGAGTTGCCCTTCTTATTTTATAGTAGTCACATTCTTAAGTGCCATGAATTTTAACAGTTCACTTTTTACAGTGATATTTACTGAATTTATTTATTAAATAAAAACATCTAAAAGACATTTAAAAAGAAAAACCCACTGGAATCCTTGGCAGTGGCCTTTAAACATTGGGCAGTGTTGTTGCCGTCTCTTGGTACAGACAGTAGATAGCTCCTGCGCTGCATTTTTGTCACGTCTTACCCCACCTTTCCTATAATGCTTATAAGCATGGATGGCAGTCAGTAAATACATGTTGAATTATTCTGTATTTATAGGACCAGGTCGTTTTATTGTCATAGGTTTTTTTTTGGAGACGGAGTTTCACTCTTGTTGCCCAAACTGGAGTGCAATGGTGTGACCTCAGCTCACTGAAACCTCCGCCTCCCAGGTTCAAGCAATTCTCATGGCTCAGCCTCCTGAGTAGCTGGGATTACATGCGCCCACCACCACGCCCGGCTAATTTTTATATTTTTAGTAGAGACGGGGTTTCACCATGTTGGCCAGGCTGGTCATTGTCATAATTTTTTACCAGAAATATTTAAGAAAAAGTAAAATCTTAATTTCCTTAATAGCAGTGGTGCCCAAACTTTTGTACATCTCATATGTAAAGCTTTTTGAGCGTGCATTTCATCTTCATCTATGTACATATACATAATATTTTCAGTTCTAATGCCATATAATTATACAAAATAAAAACGGCAAATGGAAGTTACAGTATTTTTTTTTCCCACACCACAGTGGACCGACTTGTGTTCTGTCTAGCTAAAGAGCTTGTTCAATGGAAGGCTTTGTATCTACATCTCCCTTTTCTTTTCCTTCTATAGTAGCACCACCATTCACATAAAATTTGTTCTTGCTAACTATGTATCTGTTGGGAACTTTGGGGAAAAAAATCAAAGTATATGCATCTGCAAATTCTAGCTAACATTTATTGAGGGTTTGCTGTCTTCCAAGTACCATTCTAAGGCACTTTATATAGATTTCTTCACTTAATCCTTATAACTCTGTGAAATTAATTACTATGAATTTCCCTGTTTTACAGAGGGAGGAAGCTGAGGCACAGCCGGATTAAGTTTCTGGCCCAGGTCGTGTAAGTAGTGGAGCTAGGATTTGACCACAGGCAGTTTGGCTCTAGATTTTGTGCTCCAAACCATGTTATTTAAATTCCAGCATCTAGTCGGTAGCTATGTGATTCTCCATCTCAGATAAAAATTGTGTAACTAAGCCTGAATGACTGTGAGCCATCCTTAGCATATTTTGAATCATTTAGGTCAACACCCAGACAAATAGGTTTATTAGGACATTATAGGATCTTAGAACTGGTGGAAAGCTAAAAGCCTCAGTGGTTTCCAGTCTGTTCCAATCTGTTGTCTTTTGAAGTAGGATCTTGTAAGTTCTTACTGTCCTGAAAAGATGTGACTCAGGAAACTTCTTTCCAGTCTAGGTTTTAATTCTTTTAAGGAACTCTCACTGTGTTGTAACATGGAAGTGGTGTTTTCATGAGTACTTTTTTGGTCTTTAAATACCTTGTTGTACCTATAATTATTATTTTCCCAAGAATGGGACTGAAATTGCATCAAGATGAAAAAGCCATGGTGCTTGTGGGTGGGTGTGCTAACTCCGAACTTTAAAACTACAACAGCAATTAGAGGTTCACAAGGTAATTGCTGTGATTACAGTTTTCTTTTGGGCCCCAGACAGGAGCTCTTGAAACACAATATTCTACTAATTTTTTAAATGTACAGTTTGCAAGGCAACGTGGAGATTACTGAGAGTATGTACCATTTCTCCCTTGTTTTCTATGAAAGTTAACATACTGTTGGGTCCTTTGAAATTGCTCAGGAAAAAGCAGGCATTGCATGTATTATAAGACACTGTTAAGAGGATTAAAAACATTTTAAGTACTGAATCAATCTTTTAATATTGTATAAGGAAATTATTTTAAAAGAAAAAATTTTCCTAATTACAACATAGCACAGCTGTTAAACATCTGTAGGTACCTCTCTGCACTTTACAGTTCTAGATAATTTACATTATGATAATACATGTAACTTTATGTTCTAAATTATATTTTATAATATCTGCACATATGTATTAGACAATAAATGATAGACCTTTGTCCATTCTAATTTGTTCCATACATAATTTTTAGTAACCATAGAGTCCTTCCTATTTCTATTTTATTTTAGTTTACCATTTTACTGTTGTTGGATTTAGGTTACTTTTAACTTTCTATAAAACACTGCTAATGATGATTTAGAGCATTTGATAAATCACATCCTTTGTTTATTATTGAGGAAATGGCAGCAGTTGTTTTGAAAGGAATTATCAGGACTGGATTTACTATGTCAAATGTAAGGGTGGTTTTGTGACTTGAAATATAATTTGTCTTCTGTATGGTTTGTGGCCATTTCTCCAAAGCCTCTCCATTCACCAAATTTCTTTTTTCTATTTCTTACAGCTTTAGAAGGATAAAAAATGCATTTTATTATTGTTCCATGTGGAATTTTAAACTTATCAGTGCGATTGAAATTACTTGCATATGTTTGCTATTTTCGGTTTCTTGTGTTAATGTTTTTTGTCCCTCTGTTCTTCTGGGTCTTTATAGCAGCAACATAAGAATTCGACATCCTAAGTATGTATTAGAGATGTCAACTTTGATATGTCTAATGTATGATTTTTGTTGTATTTTTCCCTCTTAGTTCTTTTGTCTTGGTTTTGTTTGTTCTATAAAAATTGATTACTTATCTTTTTCCTGATAGTATCTGTTGTTGACATTAGAAAATTGTCAGACCTCTTTAGCTGATGTACATAGTAAATTTTTTTGAGGCCATTGTTCAGTTTTTTAAAATTATTTATTTGTTTGTTTGTTTGTTTGTTTTAAGACAGAGTCTCACTCTCTAGCCCAGGCTGGAGAGCAGTGGCTCTACCTCATCTCACTGCAACCTCCTCCTCCTGGGTTCAAGCATTTCTCCTGCCTCAGCCTCCGGACTAGCTGGGATTACAGGTGCCCACCACCACATATCGGGCTAATTTTTATATTTTTAGTAGAGATGCAGTTTCACTATGTTGGCCGGCTGGTCTTGAACTTCTGACCTCAAGTGATCCACCCGCCTCATCCCCCCAGAGAGCTGGGATTACAGGCGTGAGCCATCACAGCTGGCCCATTTTTTAAAATTTAGTGTTCTATATTGGTGTTCCAAAAAACATTGTTCTGCAGGTATGCAAAAATAAAAACAAAACTAGGTATTCTGATTGTCATTAGTTATTTAATTATTTACTTTATCTTGGTTGGGAATTGTTAGAGCATAGAGGTAAACATGTTTCTTTAAAACATTCCAGTCTTTGATAGCCTGACGTGCATTCAGTATCTCCAAGAAAAAGATATCGTTAGAATGTAGTATTTTCCAAATTTACTATTGTTTTCTCCAGAATACTTTCCAGCATCTTTCAGAAACAGTTTTCTACAAATCACAGGGTAGGAACTGCTGATTTAATTCATTTAGATGTTTTTTTTAACTCCATCAATTTTTTTTATGAGAAGCAATTCTTCAGTTTTAGTAATCATCTTTATGCAAATGTATAGCCCGGGCTTCTTGGTCTCCTCTGCCAAATTAGGTCTTTCCTTATTAAAAAATAAAACAAAACAAAACCCACAATGACCAGATCTGTGGTTGGCAGCTCTGAGGTTTGTTTTGATGAATAAACAATTGAGTCTAAACTCATAACTGAAGTGGAGAAGTCACCAATGGCTTACCGCTTACATTCCCTTCAAACTTCTGTTCTCAGAAGCTAGGAACATGCAGCAACTATAGTAAGCTTAGCATGTGCCATACTTGGACGTGATAAAAAGTAGAATAAAACATTTTTTTTAGTTGGAGAAGCAGTCAGACATGGCAGAAAGCACAGACTTTAGAGTTAAACTTTCCAGGGTTAAAATCCTGATTTTTCCATTTACTAGTTTTTTGGCCCTGGATCCCTACTTTCTGACTCAATTTCTTTATCTCCAAAAAGGCATTATTAATGCATGTCTTCTTAGATTGATGAAGTCTTTGAATACTAAATTCAAGGTAGACTTTTCAGAATATTTGTTGGAGGTCAGAGGATGCAAAATAGGGACACAGAAATGGCCGGAATTAGAATCTGAGCCTGACACTATGGCCTATCTTTTTAATTGCATGGAAATCTTGGCTATCAGATACTTTTCCAAATATATTTCCATGTTGATGTGATTTGTGTTACTTTGTTTTTAACTAAAATTTCTTTGATTTAAAAGGAAATCTAGCATGCTAAGAGAGTTAGAAGAATAATGTTCCTAGGATTTGAAAATACTTGATTTTCAGAAATCAGAGCCAGAAGAGACTGCAGATTGGTGTAGTCTTGCACATTTGCAGGTCAGGAAGCTGAGAACCAGAGACATCTGAGGGGCAGTCAAATTTAGATGGTAGGTTCCAGTTTCTGTACACTGGGCACATCTAGATCTTCTCCTACACCCTGGGGTGCAGGGCCAGCAAGATGGCTCTACAACTGGGAGGAAATAATATATAAATAAACTCATACATATGTGTGTCTGGTATCTTAAAAGATTAATAACTGTTCTTTGTCAAGATAAAAATGTGAGGAAAATGTCATTATAACCTGGCAGGTGCTCTCATAGCACTAGTGAATGAACAGAGATTATTTCTTAATTGGGGAAGAGGGGCAGTGAAACTTTCTTATTGGGTGATAAACCCCAATCTTCAAGGTTGAACAGGAGTTTGTAAAATTGTTAAGAAGATGATGGAGAAAATGGTGAAAGGCAGAAGTATTGTTCAGAAAAGAGAAAATTTTAGCTACTAGAATTAGCATCTCCAGAGTCATAAAGGCCAGAAAGGAGCCTGGCATGTTTGGACATCATGCACTTGAAGAGCCAGGAATATAAAGTGGACAGTCACAGTGACAAGGGTGGGCTGGCTGCAAAAGGGAGTCTGTGAAAGTAGATTGAGATGAGGCAGAGAAGGGCTTTATGAGCCATGGTTGGGGGGTTCCACTTGGTTCTGTTTTAAAGTCAGAGAGTGGCATGACTAGACATATTTAGAAACACTCAGCAGTGGTGCAGAAGATGGATGGGTGGAGGATGTCAACTGCTAGAGGCTGTGGAAGTACCTGGCTGGGGCATGATTAAGTCCTAAAGTAAGACAGGAGCCCTTGGAATAGGTTTCAGAAATGCTGCAGAATAACCTGGCATAGAGGCACACACTTGTCCTCCCAGCTGCTCTGGAAGCTGAGGCAGGAGGATCCCTTGAGCCCAGGGGTTCGAATCTAGCCTAGTAACATAGTGAGACCCCTGTTTCAAAAAAATGCAAAACAACAAAAAAAGAAATGCTGCTGAGATTGAATTGGCAGAATTTTATGGCCTCTTGGGAAGAGGGTTAAATAAGAGGAATCTGACTTTGGTGTCCAGGTGAACATCTTTGTGCCATCACTGTGGTGCTAAATAGACATGGAGGAGGAAGAGAAGATTTGGAGGAAGCCTTGAGTTCGGGGTGTGGTCCCAGAGGAGGAAGTGGATTGAACCACAACAGAAATAGTTCAGAGAAGTTTTGTGGTGTGATACCCAGCTTGTCTCCTCCCTTTCCAGTCTTGCCCCTTTACCTTCCATTTCCACCACAACAGCCAGAGTCGTTTTTCTCAAGGTCAGAGCTAATTACATCTTTGTTCTAAAACCCTAGAGGCTCCATCTTGGCCAAACTACGGCCTCCAGAATACAATCCAGTCTCCTTACCATGGTCCTTTCCTCCCTGTGTGATGGGTCCCAGTGTATCTCTTCATCCCTCCTGTGGCCACTTGTTTCAGGCATCTGATCTCCCTGATGCTTCTTAACACCAAGAGCCTCTTTTCTCAGAATGTTGGCATGCACATGGTTGTTCTATGTCTACTCCACCTTGGAGAAGAGAACGTTCTTGTCTTCACCAGGTATCCCCACACCTAGAACAGACTTGATGCCTGGAGGTATAGGTCTTTGTAGATGGAGGAGCCGTATCTGCCTGCTCATTCCGCACCCCCCACCCCCATCCCCTGCCACATTCCTCAGGTCAGACTAAATGCTTGAGTGACCTCTCAATGGGCCAGAGTTAGGATTAGAAATACCAGGTAGATAAACTATTCCTCTTTGATAAGTAAGCTCCTGTTTTCTTTCCTGATCCCACAGATAGGCCCACTAGTTCTTTTCAAGTATTTTTCTACCAATCAGTCACTCTCAGTGGTGTTTTTCAGTAAGTCACCAGTATTTTAAAGGGCAGCTGGAAGCTTTCACAAGCCTGTGCATCTCCACGTGGTGTTATGGTTGGTTATTTATATTAAGCCTATTTTCTGTGTGCAGGTACACATGCCAGCAATCAGTTTTAGTGAAAATGATGCTCATTGTCAAGACTCTAGTTCTCAATTTGTGAAGTCCACAAAGGCTGTAGTTCCCAGGGTGTGCCTGAAGCTAAGTGGAAAGCCTCTCTGTGGTTTTAACTGACACTCACTATGCTGAGCAAAGTATTTAGCAGATAGACCTATGTGAAATGGCTGATGTGCAGCTCAAGTCTGACCTGCTTGGGTGGCATAACTCCAGTGACCTGCAAGTTGACTCCTTCCCACTTTGCTTTTTATCTCAACTACTCCTTAGCTGTTTTACATAGAGCCTCCTGGAATGGGAAGAAAAAGGTCTTTGAAACTGACTGTTAGTGGCCTGATTACTGAATCCTTGTTTTTTTTTTAAGGGTCCTCCATCTTTTGAACCCCATTGTCCCATTGTGTCAGGTTGAAGGGTTGGAGAGCAACATCGTTATGAATATAGACCTTGGGGTCAGGAAGACCTGCTTTGAAATCTTGGCTCTCTTATTAGCTGCATATCTTAGGGCCATTCTCATGTTCAATTTTCTTATCTGTAAAACACAGGTAATAGAAACCTTCTTATAAGTTACTGTGATGATTATGTAAGATGATATAAGATTAATGGCAATGTCACATTGTCATTTTATCATCGTCAATATTGGGGAGAAAAGAGACAAGAATGAACCAAAACAGACTCTGAGGACCATTGGGAAAAGGAGGAAAAGAAGCAAACACATGTCTGTGCCAGGTATTATATGAGAAAGGTGTTAACAGTACCTTTAGTATCAGAGAGAGTGACTAACTTGACCGGGGTCACACAGTCACTGTGTGGTAGCCAAGCAGGAAGTGACACAGGTCTCTATGGCCTCAAAGCTTGTATTTGTAACCATGGCTTTACACCTCAAGATGGTAGCTTGCCGCATGATAGGCTGTGTTTCTTCAAAGAGGCAAAGGTTGGACCTCTTAACAAATGGTAGTTGATTTCTAGAACATTAATGGTCACTTGGAACTGTGGATACTCGTAACTTAGTGCCAGATGGTGTGGGACCATCAAGGATTCTACTGATTCGTTGCAGAGAATGAGCATCCCAGAGAAAAGCAAAACTTAGCTTAGCCCTCAGAGGTGGTTTGAGTTCTCTTTACAGAATGTATGGAATGGCTGTACTTGTTTAGGATGACAGATTTGATTTTAAGGGTTGTATTAGTTTGTTTTCACACTGGTATAAAGAACTACCTGATATTGGGTAATTTATAAAGAAAAGAAGTTTAATTGACTCACAGTTCCGCATGGCTGGGGAAGCCTCAGGAAACTTACTGTCATGGCATAAGGCAAAGAGGAAGCAAGCACCTTCTTCACAAGGCTGCAGGGGAGAGAGAGAGTGGAAGCGCCGTACTTTTTAACCATCAGATCTTGTGAGAACTTACTCACTATTATGAGAACAAAATGGGGGAAACCACCCCCATGATCCAGTCACCTCCCACCAGGCCCCTTCCCTGACATGTGGGGATTACAGTTTGACATGAGATTTGAGTGGGGGCACAGAGCCAAACCATATCAAGGGTTTTGAAGGGGATCTGTTTTCCTTTCTCTGTACACATTGCTGGATTCTGCCATTGGTAGAAAAGGCAGAGTGGTTTAATGAAAAGGTTGTTGATATGATAGGAGGCCCATACTTTCCCCTTACTCATCTAGTCTCTCTCGGAGTCTGCTTTTCCCATGGGGGGGCGAGGGGGGAGGGAGGTAGGCAGGCCCTTCGCTGCAAGTGGCTTCCTTTTGCCTGTGTTACACGTAGGACTTTGTAAGACTTCCTTTACAACTCGCAGTGATTAATTGAGAAGAGTGTGCTTCATCCAGGTCCTAAGCCCTCATAAATGATTATAAAATGATTTCATCATTGATATGTGATGTGACTGACTATTGAAAGGCAAAATGAGGCTTGGGAACCACTGTAACCTCCAAGAGTCCTGGGACGATTAGAAAGTGAATATTTTTACATGTGCTACCCAAACAAAAAATATGTGTTGCAATATTTACCTTAGTTAAGATGGTGCTTCCTTTAAGTGATTGGAATAAACACTAAGGCTTTAAAACAAATAGTACATGAGAAATAAGCGGCATTATTGAGTTCCAGTTTTCTTCTGTACAGCTTTAATTCTTGATGCTTTTAATATAGAGTCAGATTTATTTGACAGATATTTATTGAGCCCTACTCTGGGCCTAACATAGGCCCTGCCCTCAAAACGTATACACACCTAACAGATAATTTATGCCTACGTAGGAGAGCAGACTTTTGCGAGCTAGTTTTATGCAGTACCTTTTCTTTGGCTCGGGAAGTTGATAGCTTGGTGGTGTTTTCTTGCATGGACTAAATCCTTAGAATTGTTTAGGAGATACTGGCCGAAGGTGGTATGTTAAATTTTTGCCAAGGATCTGAACTGCGAAGTAACTTGTCAAGTGGGGCCCAAACCCTTCAGAGTTTAGGATTTACAGATCTTTCCTGTTCTTGGGTCAAATTCCAGCTGAGAACCATGCAACCATTAAGCTGTAGGCACCATAGAGGATGTTAAATGTTTCTGATAGAAATCTTTATAAACAGGAGAATCTTAAGGACACTCTTTATATTCTAAAACAGCACAGATAAACATCTTAAAACCTTTATTTGCAGATAACATACCAGCTTTCAATTTTTGGGCTGTGTTATGCAAATCAAATTTTATTTTAGGTTGGTCATTTCCCCTTCATGGCAGCCTCATTCAACTCATATTAATCTTGAAACTAACATGATAACATCTTTACCTCTTCCTTTTATATAAGCTGCTGCTGCCAGGTCCCTCTTCCTCTGTTGGCAAGTATTCTGCGCTGCTGCTTCCTGGTTGAACCCCACTAACTGTGGGTGTTGAATAGTTGTTACACAGGATGATTCTTAGCACTCCACACCTCAACTCCTCAAACTGCTGTCACTGGGGCTGTACTTTGAGTTCCTGTTTCTGTTCTGCTTCTCTCTGCCTCCACTTGTCTTTCCTGTCTCCACCCCATTACTCCCATTCCTTCCTGGCTTGTTCCAAGAGGAGTGTCAGGTAGAATGCCATGGGTATCTTCTCCTCCAGGATTGCAGGGGTTGAAGATGGAGATGACCTAAGATAGCACCTGGCTCACAGGGGACACTCTTAGTTAGCTCCCTTCTTCTCTTCTTAATTACTTTCCAACCTTCTTTTTGTTATCCCTGGAACCCCATGAAACTTACTTTGCACTTCCAAAGGTGTGCCATACAGACAGGCTATGTTTCACTCACTTCTGTATCTTTATAGCCTAACCCCTAGCCATTGCTTAGTAAATGTTTGCTGGGTGGATGAGTGCATAGAAAGATAATTCTAGTGAGGGGAAATGATGAGACGTATTTTCAGACTAGTTGGGTTTTAATTTCATTTGTGGCCACTCCACTTACTCTTTCAGATGAGGAGATAGAGCTGCTTTGGCAGGGTTTATTGTACCCACATGGTCATTTTGGATTCTTCCACAGTCTCCAGGAATGGGCATTCTTGTTTTAATTTCAAGTAGTCAGGAGATTCTGGGACCATCTGTTCTCTAGTATAGGAGAGGGCAAGGCAACAAGGAGTTCATATTCACATAGTACTCAGGCCAGTTTAACTGAAACCAACAACAGGTCCTCAAATGTCAGACACAGACATAAGGAGAGATTCATTCTTTCACCTTCCATGTGTTTGCTTGTTCATTCAGTCAGCTTCCACTGAGTGCTCTAATAGGTCTGATACCATGCTACCTGTTGGGGTCTTTTAGTCTGGATCTGAAGGTTACAACAGGGTGATCTATACACCCTTGATTCGGCCCTCCAGCCAGATCAGTGACTAACACAGGTCTTTAAAATGAATTTAATAGATCAACACCTGTGAAAAGAAGGGAAAGTAAAAAAATTAATAGATATTTACTGGACATCTGTTGTTTTCAGTGCTGATGACGTTGCCATGAACAGGATAGTACCACCTTCTTTGAGAGATTACATTCTATTGGGACAGATCGTAAACACGGGAGCATAACAATAAGATCATTTCAGAGAGTGTTAGTTCTTCCTAGGAAGTGAGAGAGGGTAATGAATGGACAGTGACTGGGAGTTGGGCCATCAGAATGTCCTTGTGAGATGACATTTGAGCTGAGTGGCAGAAAAAAAGAGAGAAGGTATAAGCCAGGCCCGTTTAGATTTAGGTGAAGAGAGTTTTAAGAAAAAGATTTCAGGAGAGAGGTCAGCAATTCTAAAAGCTTTAAGGCAGGACTAGTGCATTGGGGTTAGAAAGACTGTAGGTGTGGCTGGAACATAATGAGTAGTGGAGGGTGTGAGAACAGAGGGGAGAGGGCAGGAGGCTGGTTCACGTAGGGCCTTGCAGGCAGTAGCGAGGACTTTGTTTTATTGGAAGACGAGTGAATTCTTTCATCTTTCCTTTCTTCCTCCAGAGAGAGAGAGAGAGAGAGAGAGTGTGTGTGTGTTCATTCCTTTCATTCATGTCAGTGAATCCTTACAAAGCATCTTCTACGTGAAGAAATAAACATGAACGTTATCCTGGTATTATTCTTACAGAGTTTTTAGTTGATGGAGTACAGGGAGAGACGCAGGTACTTAAACACCAAAAAAATAAGGTAGAGTGGAATGATGTGAGAAGTATGGATAAAGCAAACCCCAGGCTAGCAATAATAAATGTTTTATGAACAACTTACTTTATCAATCTTATCAGAAGCCTTACCAGGCTTCCCATTTCTTCTAGCAAAGGGTTTTGCTGCTGCTGCTTTGCTGTGGCAAGAAGAAGTGAGGAGGCCTGCAGCTGGTTAAGGAGAGGCAGATGCACAATTTTGTTTTCACACTTAGGCTGGTGCCTGTTGAAGCGTCTAGCACACTGAGTGGATGAATAAGTGCCTAAATGATGTAAAAACCCAAGTTTGATGATCATCAGAAAAAATCTCAGAGAAATTGGTTCCAGGACCCCCACAGATACCAAAATCTGTGCACATATAAGTCCCACAGTTGGCCTGTGGAACCCGCAGGTATGGAAGGTCAACCGCACACATTTGCATGGTTTGCTTGTATCTCTCCCCTTTTTGAGGAGGAGACAGTGACAATTCTTCATTGTCATTCTTTCTTCTGGCACCTTTATCCACAACTCTACTCACGATCACATTGGACAATGTGAATGAATGCATAGAAAGAGCTTATGCCTTCACATTATGATTATTCATGTATATGTTGTAGCATATGGAGACTTACAATGGGTAAATAATTTACTGATTTGGCTGTGAGGCTGCATGAGAACTTATGTCACTTTTTCATCCTCTTATGCAAGTGTTAATTAGGCATCCCTAAACACATTGCTCTGTAATCCTCACTCCTCCCATCAAGGTAGCATGATTGCCCAACAAGCTCAAGGCTGAAGTAATCAGAGTCTAAACTAAAATTAGGCCAAAGTAGCATTCCCTTGCTTCCCCTAATAAAGGAATAACACATACAAGAACATTTGCCTTGTGACGATTATGGGACAAATACATCCATTAAAAAGCATTTTTTAAATGACCTCTCTGAATATACTATAAAGCAATACAATGGAAGCCCTTTTTTTTCCAAGTGAGTAAAAAAAAAAAAATTTTTTTTTTAAGGAAATCACTTTGGTATAGGAGTATTTGTTTCAGAGGTGTTTAGCTGTCACTGCTCCAAGTGTTTCACTGGCAACCGCCTTCTGAGGTGAGAGTAATGATAGCTAGTCATTTTTGAGCACCTGCTCCATTCAAGGCTTTGTGCTAGCCACTTCTAGGCACATTAACATATTGAATGCTCAGAGCACTCCTAGATGGTAGGTATAATTCCCTGCTACCTTGGCATATCTGTAGGAAATTCTTTGCTAATATTTTATTGTTATGTACTATTTCCTGCCTCTGTAAACATTAATAAAATTTAGCTCCAAAGAGTTGTGGTTATTATCTAAAATCAAATCTACCCAAAATAGGAGCAATTTTCCCGCTTGAGTATAGAGAAAGTGCCATAGATTTAGAAAGTAATTCTAAAATAGAAAATCTTAATGAATAGTGGCAACAGTATTGCTATTGCTCAGTTAACATAAATATATTTCAATAAAATATTTTTAAAGAAAGTTCACAGAATAACTATTTGAAGGCAATGTCCTGTTAAGACATTATTCTCATCACTGTATAGTCATATCTCTTCTACATATATGGCTATACATATTAGGTATGTATACCTTTAAACTTTATTCAAAACCATTAGGGGAAGAATTACAGAGGACCATGTTTTCTGAATCTAGAACTATTTTATCAACCATTTTCAAAGCAAGTCTTTTCTGTTTTGTGGAGATGATTATACTGATGAGTTTATGTATTCAGTCATTTGTCGCTTCATTTCATAAGCATTTTTGAGCATCTACCCTGTGCTAGATACTGGGAATAGGAACTCAGCCATGAACAGGTTATACAAAGCCCCTGCTTTCATAGAACTTCCATTCTTCTAGTAGAGAGAAAAATACCATAAAAGCAAACAAATCATGAACAGGATCATTTCAGGATGTGGTAACACTATGGAAAAACCGGCATGATGTGCATTTGAGAGTAACCCTTGGGTGGGCCGAGGGTATACACTGCTGTAGGGTATCCTTAGAAGGCTTTTGTGGGGAAAGGACTTTTAATCCGAGGCCTGTGTAAGAAGAAAGAGCCAGTCATCCAGAGAGCTTGGAGGAAGAGTTCTAGGCAGAGCAATCAACTAGTTCAAATGCCCTGAGCAGGCATGGTCAGATTCATACACGTCTCTGAGAACATCTGCTCTTACACTCTGCTGTGACTGAGGGATACCACTCGGCCTGGAGGGCTATGCTACCCTCCTTGTCCTCAAAGTCTCAAGGACTTTTCTGTCCTTATGGTCTGGTTTGTATAATTTTTCTACATCCTTTTGGCTGTCAGCTCTCATGTAGTGCCTCCATCAGTATGGCTTCCTAGTGGCCTCTCTCTGATTTGCAGCAGCCTGCATCTTCTCTGTGCCTAGATTCAAATGACAAAACTTGTTAGGACTATGTGTGAAATAAAAGTAAAAAGTCTTCGTATCAAGGTTGGAAGTGCTCTCCTAGACTGCCATTCCTGATCCTTAGTTATGTAATGTTAAAGAGAATGTAATGATGCTGTATGGCACAACTTTACATTCTCCTGTATTCATTTATTTGTTAATTCATTCTTTCCCCCTCACCCCACCCTTTTGAGTTGTTCAACTGCGGATACATACTTAGAAATGCCCGCACACGTTTTTTCATACTTTTAATGATTTTGGAAAGATAATCATAGCCTATATTATCTACCATTTTTCTCTTAGTCCTTATTTAATTTTACATATATGACATTTCAGAGGATGTCACTGCAGTTGTTGTTTGGCATTTATGGGAATAAAACTTTGTAGCACACTTAGACTTGTGTTATTTCTAGAGGGAGCCTTGTTTGATTGAAGGACAGTATCCCCTGGCTCTCTAAAACATGAGGCTCTTAAAAGTGCATTTTATTTAGCTTATTTTTGCCAGTGGCCAAACACTCAAGCTTAAAAAAAAAAGAAGTGTCACCTAGACTTAACTGACTGTAGCTGTCAAATGGGGATGCTTTCAATGAACTTAAAAAGTGAGTAGGTGAACTTTACACCCTACCAGTTCATAGGCAAGTTGGTAAACATTCAACAGAAATTCTGAGACTGTACCCGCTCCCCCCTACAAAAGGAAGTAGGTAGATGGTCTCAAAAAATGTTACGGCTGAAATCTTTCACATTCATTTGCTCATTTGGAGTTAACTGTAAAGTCTACTTAGTAATTTCTGTTAGACTACAGCCATCCTTTTTTAGTCATTATTCTCCCAAAGATAACCAATAGGTTATTTTCCTCCAGAAGCAGATCTTTGTTTCTTTCTTGAAAATAATTAAGAAATGTTAAGATTCAGGGGACACTTGGACTTGCCTTCCACAACAGATTAGATGGCATGGTTGAAAAAGCATAGGCTGGCTCTTCTCTTACTTAGTATGTGACACTTGGCAAGCTAACTAATTTCTCTAAGGCCCAAGGTTTTTCATCAGGGAAAAAGGGCAATTGTAATTATAGAAAAAAATTAATGACTATTTTTAGCATTTTAAAAAAATGACATCACAAAAACAGTTCATCTAAGAATAAACCCATTGGATTCAGTCTTTTAAGTAAATGCTTATTTGCATCATTTTCTTTCCCTCCTGGTCTTAGTAATCTGAAGTCTTATATATTTTTAAAACTCAGGTTTATCTCAAAACTGGTGTGTAGTCTCCACCTCCCCCATATGATGAGATTGTTTTTAGTTTCAGCTTATTGTGGATATCATTAGAATGCAGAATTTGGTAGTGGTTAGAATATAAGGCTCTGTGTTGTCAAAGACCTGGGTTCAAATTCCAGCTCAGCCACCCTGGACAAGTTAACCTTTCTAAGCCAAGCCTCTGTTTCCTCATCCATAAAATGGATATAATAATAATATTTATTTCATAGGACTTTTGTGAGAATTGAGATAATCTCTGTAAACCTCTTAGCATGCTTTCTGGTTTATACCAAGTGTTTGTTAAATACTAGTTATCTTCCCTCTTTCCTCTACAATGCAAATGTTAAATCTTTTCAGTAATGCAAAATTTATCTCTTCCCTAAAATGTGTCATAAAACATTCCCTTAAGCATGACATGCAGCATGATAGGTATGTGAGATGACTTGAGATCCTAAGCGGAGGAGCATTTTGTATAGGTAGAGGTACATTGTAATTTTCAAAGTGTCTTCTATCAATGGTAAGTGATCCTGGTTTTTCATTTATTGTAACTCTTTACAGTACAGTTATTTAAATTTTTTGAAAAGGATACAAGTGTATTTAAAGGAAGATACTGAACAGAAGTACAGGTAGGCAGTGGATGTGACAAGATATGGAGTTAGAATGTAGGTGATGGGTATGGTGGAAATAGTGTTAGACTTGCAGTCCGGAAACCCTGTTTTTTGTCTCAGCATCCCAGTAAAGAAAGCATACACTTTGGGATTTGGTAGATATAAGTGTGGAATGTGACATCAGCATTTTCTGGCTCTGTGACCTTGGGAAAGTTACTTAATCTTTCTCACCTTCCCTTTCTATAAATATTTATTGAAAGTCTACTACATTTCCTTATCTGAAAAATGAAGATGATCCTTAACAGGGTTTCTGTAAAGATGCAATGCAAAGAGATAAAATATTTGAAAGCATATATATACCTTATATAATTGATATGTCTTATAAATATAATAAGTTTTATACCTGATGTCTAGTAAGTGCTCAGTAAATGTTAGTTCTAGTGTTACTTAGGACCTGTGGTTGCAAGTGACAGAATTCCAAGCTCAACTGGCTTGGGACAGAAGGAATTTGTTGTCTTGTGTACTCAGACTGTAGGAAGGTTAACCACGGTGACATATGCCTTGGGAACAGCTGGAAGCAAAAACTCAGATGCCAGAGGAGTGTCTCTACCTCTTTTCTCTGTTACTGTGTCTCTGTTAATGTCATTCTGTCTGGCCAGATTTTTCCTCACATCAAGAAACAGAACCACTGGCAGTCTTAAGCTGATGTGACCAGAAAGCGACTGAGCATTGTGGTCCTTGTTGCCAAGCCCAGAAATCCTAGGAATGACGTTGAGTCCAATATGAGTCTGGTGCTCACCCTGCCAGACACTGGGGTCTAGAGAACAAGAGGTGAAGGAAAATGGTAGGAAAGACCATTTTCCATAAGGGGAATTGTAGGTGCCTGCTACCGTTGCATTTATCCCTTTCGGCTTCTTCAGGGAAGTACTTAGCCTCTGTGGGCTTCAGTTTTCTGCTCTGAAGTTCTGAGGTTTTAGATGGTGTAATGGATGTGAGTGTACATTTAATGTTTTAAATTTTTATTTATGCAGTTTATTACTGTTATTGCTCATGCCCTCCAAATCTTGACATATCATCTAGGAGTTCCCAGGCTGACCACAGACCCTTGAAGTAGCAGAAAGGGGCCTAAAATTGTTTTAACAAGTTAGTCCAGTGTGCCAAGTAATATTGACCATGCCCCATTTTAAACTTGTTTTTGGAGTGTAATACACGTATAGAAGGGAGTACATATCCTAAATGCACAATTTGCTGAATTTTAACAAACTAAACACAATTGTATATCCTGCACCTGGATTAAGAATCAATACCAATAGACTCCTAGAAGCCCCCTGCTTGTACCACAAGTAGATTAATGTGTTGATTCATCATCCAATAAATCATTTAAAAGCATTACCAGCATCATGATGGCATTTTCCAAACTGTTTTTTTAAATTAAAAGATTGCCAAAATTCAACTGCCATATGTCATAACTGATTTTTTTTTAACACTAAAAGAAATCGCAAAACCACTGTGAAAAGCTCTTCAGGTCATTCCTACTCATTATACCCCTTGAAATGTTTTTCCGGCTAAAACTACCATTTAGGTGATAAAATGTGTCCTGTTGCCTGGGTATTGTGCCATTCATGTCTATGCTTGCCTTTTCTCCTTACCAGATTGTAAATGCATGAAAGAATCCAAGCCTTAAGATTTCTTAAGTGTCTTGTATTGTCTTTCTTGTGCATAGCTTAGCATGATAATTGACTGACTAAAATGCTATCCATTTCACACACTGAGCTTTGTGGAATGACTACACTTCTCCTGAAAATATAACTACTCAGATCCCAGAGACTTCCAGTCTGAAATGACTCATTGTTAATGAATATGTCAGTTTGCTGTTGCATTGGTACTCAGGAAAACAAATGCAATTACAAATGAATTTTTCTTATTTTTTTTTTTAATTTACCAAATCTTCTAATATCTTTTCCCCCTTTTTTCTCTTTTAGGCTCTAGACCAAGATAGAACAGCCCTTCAGAAAGTGAAGAAGTCTGTAAAAGCAATATATAATTCTGGTCAAGGTAAGCACTTACTAAAAATCAGGTAACATGGATTATAAATAATGTCTACAGAGTTTTCTTAGTTATTTAAAAGATGTTAAGTTTATAGGAAACTTGACACAAATGGAAAAGTAAGTAGGTAAAAGAAATTTCTCTTTTTTTCTCTTACCTCGACTATCAGCCCAAACCTATTAGTGTTTCCAAAACAGAAAGAAGAAAAGCATTATTCACAGTGGATTTTACTATACACTTGAATGCTTAATAGAGTTAGGAGTAAATTTGTCACAAGTAACATGAGATACATAAAATCTCTGTGTGAATTTGGTCAACCTGTAACTCAGTGGCTTCAGTTAAACACATGAGAATTTTTTCCCTTCTTCAATGTACCTGTACACATTTGAAAATCAATATTGGCGATGGTTGTGGAAAAAGAGAGGAGGGGGCAAAGTTAAATTCAGACCTCTACAGACCTGTGAACTATCATCTTTTCTTCTGTTGGAAGGTGTGCCAGGTAACCTGTGTAACTAAATGTTTTAACTGTCTAGTGACTTTGTCACCTTGGAGGCAAAAGTGTGTCATCAGTGAATAAGAGGAAACAAACCAAATTAAAAAAAAAAAAAAATGAGTAACCGCAAAAAATGGTAGGCTCCAGCACTGTAGAAGAGAGGCTTGGAAACATAAAATGGATTTCAGAGTTTCTCACTCACATCTTTTGTTACTATTGCAGTACCAGCTCACCTACCAATAGGTTACTTCTCTAAGAAATCAGTGGTCTGTAACTTAACAGAAAACCTGGGAGGGAAGGCAGCAGACTATAATAGAAAGAGCGCAGGCCATGAAGTTGGACAGATGTGGACTTTCGTCCTTGCTAATCCACTTCTTATTAGCAAGGTGACCTTGAGCTGGTTATTTCTCCTTCTTGAGCCTCCATTTTTCTTCTGTAACATGAGGATAGTGGTATTTAAAAAAGTTGTTGAAGGGATTTAATGAACTCATATCTGTAAAGGGTCTGCCAGGTTATGGGAGTTCAGTAAATGCTTGTTCCTCTTAATTTTATCATCATGAAATTATTGAGCTGAATGGAACCTGAACAAGCCAAAACCCTCAGATACTTTATGGCCCTCCCGTCTCATCAGAGCTGGGAATCACTAGCCAAATGAAACTGGAAACCTAATATTCTCTTGTTTTTTAAACCCCCCTAGGCCTTGAGACATTCTGTAATATTATTTGTTAACACATTTTGCACCCTGGTGCCTTCATTTTGCTCCCTAATTTATTTATATCCAATAAAACACTTCTCATTAAGGTAGATAACTAATAGTCATGTAGTTATGACCAAATGTTGTTTTAGGTCTTGCCCTAAGTTATATACCTAATTTATAACTTCTGCCCTTCGCTTTTATTTCAGTGAACTCCCACACTGTGGTAGGCCCTTAT
Organism: Symphalangus syndactylus; assembly: GCF_028878055.3. Taxonomy (NCBI): domain Eukaryota; kingdom Metazoa; phylum Chordata; class Mammalia; order Primates; family Hylobatidae; genus Symphalangus; species Symphalangus syndactylus. The sequence continues at coordinate 129,142,110 of NC_072429.2, read as the reverse complement.
ATTTGATATTAGCTCTTTGGGGAGGTGAATGAAATAAATAACTAGGAGATGCCACAAAGCGGGCTTATAAGGTGCTGATATTGTTGTTTCTTGAAGTTAGTGGTGGTTACATGATAAAGTTCACTTTTTGATAATTCATCAGATGCTGAACTTAAGATTTATGTACTTTTCTGTAGGTATGTATATTATATACCAATAAAAATATATTTAAAGTATTATATACAAGGAGGTTCACTGAAGCCTTGATTGTGATTTGGAAGAGCAGAAAATAAAAGGGATTTATTAAATAGACCATAGTATACATGTAATAGAACACTACACAAAAAAGAGAGAAATTCAAGTAGTCTAGGTCTGAGTTTGAATCCTAGCTTTGTTATACTTGTTCAAGTCAAGTATATTATTTAACTTCCAAGAGTCTTACATTTCCTTACCATAAATTTAAAAAATAATATCTAATGTGCAGGGGATTGTATGGACAAAAGGAGAGACCATCTAAGGCCCCTAACACACTGCCTGCCACATAGTAGGTGTTTAACAAATGGTAGATGGGGGAAAAGGACAGCTAGATGAATGCTTGGGTGCCTTCTCTATTTTAATTCAGTGATTCCACATATAACATTTGACCAGCCTGATTTTATAAAGAGCTTAATGAGAACCATTGTTTGTCTCAGGAAGAACAGTCAGTTCTCTGTAATGTGATGATGGTTTGTGCCTGAGGTTCTACACTTGTGAGCTGCAAAAGGGAGACCCTTGCTTTACAGTTATGAGGCGCTGCTGTATTTACCGTGCTGAGGGCTCCCTCCGTGTGACTCTTTTCCAAGTGTTCTCGCTCAAGATGCATTTCATCCCTTGGCCCACAATGACCACATCACTCAGCAGCTCATACAAAGGCTCCTCTACTGGGGGTTATGCTTCTTCCTGTTCTTTAAAGGATTTCCTTGATCACAGCTGCCCTGGATATGACAGAGGGAGAGATTGTTCCTGTATGGATGTAAAGAGGTGAGAGTTCAAGGGCTGTATGCAGAATTTGAGTGCAGCCTTCTCCAGTAGACTGCACCCTCTTTGTGGATGGGGGTGGCACAGCTAATTGAACATTGAATCTCTCCAGTCTGGATTAGGGGTTCTGTGTGCCCTCCTCCTAGGTTTGTACTATTAGAGTAGCCTCTGGTGACATATGGTTTTAAATTGTAAATGAATTAAAATAAAATTTAAAATTCAGTTCCTCAGTTTTAGCAACATTTCAAGAACTTAACAGCCATATATGACTAGTGGGTGCCATATTGGATAGTGCAGAAATAGAAACTTCTCCATCATCACAGGAAGTCCTGTTAGACTGATACTGTAGGAGAACATGTATCCCATTGTATTGCAATTACTAATCATCTCTCTTGGAGTAGATAATGATTCTTACCTTTTTTGATTAGGATCACCTGAAGAACTCTTAAAAACAGAAACAGGAATCTCTCAGACCCTTATCCTAGAATTGTTCCAGAGTAGAGCCTAGCTGTTGAGATTAAAAAAATATTATTCCCCAGCTGATTCTAATTTGCAGCTAAAATTAAGAACTGTTGCACTGGCCTATGAGTTTTTTGATAAGACTAGTACTGTGTTTTTCATCTTCGTAGTTTATGCATTTGTCAATGTAATTTATTAGTTTGTTTGAAAGGATATTTATTGAGCACCTATTATATTCTCCTGTTCTAGGTGTTAGGTGTTTGGCACATCAAAGTCTCTGCCTTCATGAATTTTACAATCCAGCAGGGGAGAGATAAATGTTAATCAGATCATCAAACTAGGAAGTATTTATAACTAGAAACTAGGAAGCGCTATAAAAGAAAGCTTACAAAGTGCAAAGGGTGAAATAGGAAGAAGGATCTGAGGTAGTGTGAGGAAGGTGCTAAGGGAGTACCACTTGGAGGAAATGATATTCATTGTGTATATATGCTGTACTAGGCTAAGCCAAACAAGCCGATAAGGTAAGTACCATTGTTCTCATTTTATAGATGATGAAAGTGAAGCTTAGAGAGCCAGAATAGGTTGTTCAGGGTACCATACCTAGCAAATAATGGAAAGAGAGCCCAGCTGACCCCAGCTTTGCTCTTTACAGGTACTCTGTATTTGTCTTCCACCTAACACATGATAGGGGCTCAACAAGGGTTGAATGAATTGCTACATGTTGGCTGGTTGTGTTACTACCTGGGAAGCTCTCTGAGACCAGCTATTAATATTCACTAATCATGAATATTCATGAATGGATCCATCAAATGGAAACTCCCAGCATTGTAATCTGTGGGATGACTTTGGTGTTTCCCAGATGAGACCACAAATAGTAGTTTCCATGGTCATGTCTCAGAAATATAGGGACAAACTCAGATCCCTCCGGGTTCCTCACAGACTATTGAGGCCTGATAGGGTTTCTGCAGTCATGAGCAAGTATAGTATAGCTGGGTTTGTGGGCAGCACTATGACATTTAATTCTTTAAAAATGACTAAATGAGTAAAACAGTGGTGTTGCATAGCTTTCCATGATACATGCTCAGTGGAATCCAAGCTGTTCCCCTCCAAGGGCTTTTGGCCTTATCCAGAGAAACCACAAGAAGCTGAACCCTGCTATCTGTTTCCCAATGCATTTTCATAATTTTCTTGTTTTCTCACAGTGCTTAAGTGATACAAAACCCATGTGATATTTTTTAAACATTTAAAAAGCATTTCTGTATTTCTGGTTGGAGATTACCAATCACTCAACTTCCCAAAGTGATTTAAAAGATGGCTAAACATTGTGAAGCTTCTTACTCTTAAAATGTATTATTTTTACACATAAACTTTTATCAGTACTAGTAAACAGTATAAAAATGAGAGTTTTTTTTTTTTTTTTTTTAAACAAATTGTCTCCGTGCAAGCCCTTTAGTTTCAAGATTGTTCTGGGAATTTGTGTCTCACTTTTCCATGTTGTGTATGAGGACATTTTAAAAAACAAAACAGAACTCAATTCTGTGAACTACTTAGGCCAATGGAAAATTCTCCAAGCCATTCAGTTTTCCTGTGCTGTTCTCTAAGTTTTGAAGTTTTAACATTATTAATCTGTGAAACAGATTGTCGTTTAGGAAGTCTGCCTTAGTGATCCCTCTCCCTTTCCCCTTTTCTCCCTCCTTCGCCCTTTTGCTAATATATGATTAAAATGGCTAGTAGTTTCTTGGGCACTGTGGAGGTTTTAATTTATTGTAATTCTTGGGCAATTTTCTTTACAAAGATAGAGCCTAATCCCCCTTCCCCTTGAATGTATACCAGAGTTACTAACTCCCTTCTAATGAACAGAATGTAGTAGAGGTGATGCCATGTGATTTCCAAGGCCAGTCCATAGACAAGATAGCTTCAACCTGGTCCTTCTGTTCTTTTTCTGATCACTTTCTTTGGAGGAAGCCAGCCACCATATTGAGGATACTCAAGCAGTCCTATGGAGAACTACCACTCACTTACCAGCCATGCAAGTGAGACATGGAAGCAAATCTAACCCCAGTCAAACTTTCAGGTGACTGCAGCCCTGGCAGACATCTTGATCTTGATCTTTGTGAGAGACCCTGGGTCAGTACAGTAGGAGTGGGGCTGGCATTCCCTTGGAAGCATGGGCATGTGAATGCACATAAGTCAGGTGTGGCTTGAGAAAAGAGCTTACTGCTTGCTTCTCAGTATTGTTTAAAAAACACAGTGAGACATACTGCACTTTTAGAAAGGGAAGCATGTGGTTCATAATAAGCATGGGTATACTGAGTTGGCTGTTCTACCAAATGAGTTAGGTTGAAAACATTAATCTTTTTGAGCAGATACATTCTCACACAACACAGGTACAGGTATACACTTTTTTCTGGGAATAGAAACTCAGGATATTCCTGCTACTAGATCTTTTTCTGTGTTAAAGTGTTGGCTTTTTTTTTCTTTGCTCAGATTAAATGAACATATTATTATAAGGCTGGTTCCTTAGAATTTATGCCAGGATATATTCAGAATAAATGTTAGCTTATTGGTAACACATGGTGCCCCTTAGAATCTATAACATTGTTGGTCTGAAAGTTGAGGCTTGTAAATCCTTTAATATTTCTGGGCAAGAAAAAAATGACAGTGGTATATAATTTTATTACAAGCATATGATGTGGAAGTCTTATTTTCAAAACACAGCTAAATTGTTATAAACAGTTTTGTAGCTTTTTCATTACAAGGAAGACAGCCATTGATTTTCTCATTTCCTTACATTTTTGTCTCCCATTCCTCTTCAGTTAGAATTAAGTAGTAGATAGTTTTATAAGAGAGTGTTTGTGTTTTTTAAGGCAAAAAATGTGTGGTGTTCTCTCCAGTTTTTCATTTTGTTAAATTATCCATTTTAAGAAAAAGCTCATAGTGCACAAGGAAATCTAGGATTTTAAAGGTAAAGTACTAAATTTATCAGTGGATAGGAAACAAATGTTTTTGTAACCAAAGAACTTCATTTGAGCTATTTTTTAGTTAAGTATTTCCTCACATTTGAAGGTATAGTGTGAATTCAGTTGTCACTAGAGTTGGTAATTAGGTTCAGTGTCTTACCATGGTGTCATTTAATGCTTATTTTAATCCTGCGGTTTTCAGTGGGGAGACAAGTTTTCTTAACAGGCATTTGTAAGAGATATAATAGATTAGAATAAAATGTCACAAGTTGTACAAAAGCAGCTTGTCTCTAGGAAATTTTACCTTTTTTGCTGTTTTTCAAGTTTGTGGATAACCAGATTTTTTTAAAAAATCTTTTTGAATTACAGTAAATTGATTAGTAAAAATAATAATTCTTAAGCTCTCAAAAGGCTTTAGATAGAAATACTGGGATTGAGCAAAATCTAAACAAATTTCTTTGGGCCTTCAAGGCATTTTGCATTCTTGTGGGTCCATTATTACTCCTTGGGAGGTGAAAACAAATTAAAATAATGAGTTCCTTCAGAATGGTCAAGGAAGGGTTTTTTTTCCCCAAAAGGGAATGTACTCACCCAGGAGAGCATTACTCCTTAAATTATATGGGGATAAACTAGAGGGATTCAAAAGAATGCTGTTTAAAAATCGGTGTCTCTTTCCAGAATAATATTAAAGCCCCAGGCTTCTTAGGAAGTTTCAATTTTTGGATCCTAGTTATTGGCTCACATGTTCTTTTATTTGAAATTAGAAGCTATTCACTGCGTGTATGAGCCTGTGTAGGCACTTCCTCCGTTTTGCTGGTTGTAGAATGAGTGCTCTCATTTTACTTAAAATGAGTTAATTTTTTAATGATGTGTGCTTCTTCTATCTTTGGGGAATGTACATCATGATAAATTAAGTAGTTTTAAATAAATTTGTGAGTACTCATCCCATGACCACTAGTTTGGGGTTGGTGTTTTTTTGTTTGTTTGTTTGTTTTGGAGACAGGATCTCACTGTGTTGCCCAGGCTGGAGTGCAGTAGCGCAGTCTCAGCTCACTGCATCCTTGATCTCCCAGGCTCAGGTGATCCTCCCTCCTCAGCCTCCCGAGTAGCAGCTGGGACCACAGTTGCATGCCACCATGCCCAGCTAATTTTTGTTTTGTGTGTGGGAGGGAGGTGGTGTTTGGTAGAGCTGGGGCTTCACCATGTTGTCCAGGCTGGTCTTGAACTCCTGGGCCCAAGCCATCCACCCACCTCTGCCTACCAAAGCGTTGAGATTTACAGGCGTGGGCCACCATGCCCAGCCTATTTTGAGGTTTTTTTAAGCCTTAGGATGAACAACAAATTTGCTCTGTTAAAGGTGAATATAAAAATGTATTTCTCTGCTTTAATGATTTATTTTGGTAAAAATAAATATAGCTGCCATTTGTTGAATACCTACTATGTGCCAGGTAGAGTCTATTGTGCTTTTCAGTCTTCATTTAGTTATTTTCACTGTTTACATAAAGATTCAGATTAATGACTGTTAGGGACCACCTTTGAGCCTCAAACAGACCTTTCTTGACAACTACAGTCAAAAGATTCTATGGCTTTACCTGTATCTTGCTGCCTCTTTTTTCAAATTGCATTTTCCCCATTCTTAAATGGTTTATATCTCATCAAAGTAGGATTGTATTTTCCTGTATAAAGCTGTTGCACTTAAACTGTAGCAAAGAATCTGCCCTCTGAAAACAACCATGCCATGACAACATCTAACAAGCAGTCATATGTGTGTGTTTAATTTTATTTCTAGTTCACATGTCAACGTGAATTTTTAAGTGTCTATTTTTATGACTTGAGAGGTTTCTCCAATTAAGCATTTAGCAAGAAAGAATAACTACTTACTGATTTTGTGATGCCCCATTTGAGTATGCGTCAAGCAGATTGTTGCTGATTCTGAAGTGGTTTTCATTGATAATCAGTGCCATAAGACAGAACATTTAGAGGTTGATAGAGGATGACTTTGCTCGGCCAGTTTGTCTGTTGCCTTCACAGACAACAGAAGGATATTCTCAGATCTTCCATGTCTCGGGTAATTGATCAAACATGTACTTTTTTCTTTGTGGAGAGCCCAATGGGTGCTGGGGGGACTGGAACACCCCGTGCTGATTTTTCTCACTGGTATTTTCTGGTTTCTTTCCCCATTGTGAAAGTGCAATGTGATATTAATGTGTTTAGTATAGAAAATTCAGATGAGCTAAAAGAAAAAAAAAATAATAGCCACAGGTCTTTTTAAAGGTTTTTTTCCGTTGTTTATATATTTTTTCAAGTTAAAGGTTTTTTTTGTTTGTTTTTTTCATTATTTAGATTCTTTTTTTTTTTTTTTTTTTTTTTAAGACAGGGTCTCACTCTGTTGCCTATGCTGGAGTGCGACGGCATGATCTTGGCTCACTCAGCCTCACCGTCCTGGACTCAGGTGGTCCTCCTACCTCAACCTCCCGAGTGGCTGGGACCACAGGTGCTTGCTACCATCCCTGGCTAATTTTTTTAGTTTTTGTAGGGATGTGGTTTTGCCGTGTTTCCCAGGCTAGTCTTGACCACCTGGGTTCAAGCTATTCACCCACCTTTGCTTCCCAAAGCGCCGACTACCAGCGTAAGCCACTGCTCCTGGCCCATTGTGTATATTCTGAATCACAAACACACCCACTTTTGGAGTACCCAGCACATCTGTGTTCTCTGTGGCCCTCATTATCTTACTTGTCCACATTTGAGGGTGATGCCTTTTCCCAGAGTTCTGAAGTGGAGAAGCCTAGTTGAGGTCATGTTTTGGGGGGTGTTCTATGCCACCTGTACAGTGAGGAGTTGGGTTGCTCCTAGGTAGAGAGCTGGGATGTAATCTCTACTCTGGCAGGAAGTAACTGAGTATTTCTTAACAAGTCCTTCATTTCTCAGGACCTTGGTTTTTCTACCAGTGAAACAGAGATGATTTTTTTTCTTGTCTGTTTATGAAATGAGATGAAGTTACTTTTGTAGCCTCTAAAATTCACTGTTTGTACCCAAAGGGGAGTTGATAGTGTCTAACAATACTGCATTTCCCTAGCAACTGATCCAAAGAGATCTGCCCCTTTTGATCTCACATGTGCTGTTGCCCTTCCCTCAGACTTGCCAGCTGTGCACCCAGAAAGGGCAAGAAGCTTTGTCTTCAGATACAGCTAACATTTCTTCTAATTTCGAACATTTTGGGGTGATAGACCGCTTAGTAAGCCTCAGAACAACACACGTTGTCTGAACTTAAAACAAAAAATCTTAACAAAGCAGAATATTTCAGTCAATTTCAGGGGTTTTTGGAACCCCTGACATTGAAAACAGAACCATTGATTTATATAAACAATATGTTATATATAATGTATGCTATGTTATATATAGTATAATATATATAATACTTTATAATTGATTAAACATATAAGCATTGATTGGAAATGCCTTGAAATGTTTTACTGACACGGATTGATGATTAAAAATAGTTTGGAGAGTCCAGGTGCAGTGTGGCTCATGTCTGTAGTTCCAGCACTTTGGGAGGCCAAGGGAGGCGAATCACTTGAGCCTAGGAATTCGAGACCAGCCTGGGCAACATGGCAAAACCCCATCTCTGCAAAAAAAACACACAAAAAAAATCAGCTAGGCATGGTGGCATGCACCTGTGGTTCCAGTTACTCAGGAGGCTGAGGTGGGAGAGTTGCCAGAACCAGTGAGGTCAAGTCTGCAGTGAGCTGTGATTGCGCCAGTGTGCCCCAACCTGGACAACAGAGTGAGATCCTGTCTCAAAAAAACAACCACAGAAAAATAGTTTGTAGAGCACTAGTTCAGAGGGTAGCTGCTCAGGCTGAGTCCTACCCTAGGCTACCACCTCATTAGCAGAACAAGAACCCAATGAGGTTTTATTATCTCGATTTTACATGTAATTTATAAGCCAAGAAGCTAAAGCTCAGAAGGACTTAAAGGTTATACCCAAGGCCATAATTCTAAACACTAAATAACCTTTGTATCCTATTGTAGGTGCTTGATGAAAGTTTGTGAATTAGTAGTTAAATATGGGGTCCTATTTTTAAATGCCTATTTATTTAGAAGGGTTGACTCCATTGGGTAGTCATACTGTGGAGGCTGAAGTAGGGCAGGAATTGGTTGTGTCTTTGCTACCTATTTTAGGGCCAGATCTCAAAGCATTGCAATTACCTACAGAGCCATCAGTAAACCAAAGTGTAATGTGTATTTCTTCTGGCAGGTAGGAAGGCTGTATGATGAAGCCAGAAGAGAGAACATTTCTGCTTCTGCTATAGGAGAGTGATGTTCAGGTGCTGTTTAAATGCTGAATAATAGCCCTGTGGAACTCTTTGAGTATCTTTTCTTGGGGCTCTGTTATTTAATGGATTTGTCAGTGCTGCAGAAATGAGAGTATGCATGCTGAGTTTCCAGATAACACCCTAGAGGCTGGGGCCAGACTCTTGCTGAGGCTTGGTTAGGACTTTGAAAGAACAACTCCAAATTCAGAATGATCTTGAGAAATTATAGAAATGAATCATCTAAAGTGGCATGGAGAAGAGCAGTTTTAAAAAATGTCCACAGGGCTTTCTGCCTCCAAGGATTTTGTCTTTAATCTTAACAATAGACTAATACAGTTAGTGGTGATGGGAAAATGTAAGGAAACTGAGGCTCAGGGAAGTGAAATAATTTGCTCATAATCAGCAGTTGTTTCCAAATTAATGTTATAGAAAAGAAAATAAAGAGTTTAGAACCAAAATCCAGCCCTCATTCCCTAACAATATGGTGTCTGTAAAGTTAAAACAAATTATTTTCCGGTCACAGGACAGGTGGCACTAAGTTTATGGACTGGTGTGGCAAAAAGGATCTGAGCCACTATCTGATGATGAACAGGAACAGAAGGCAGTGCTTTTAAAACTTTAACCTATCACAGCACTTTGGGAGGTTGAGGCGAGAGAATTGCCTGAGGGCTGGATTTTGAGACTAGCCTGGACAGCGTAGTAGGACCCCATCTCTTAAAAAAAAAAAAAAAAAGCCAAGCGTGGTAGTGCATGCCTGTAGTCCCAGCTACTAGGGAGAGACTGAAGTGGGAATATCACATGAGCCCAGGAGATCAAGGCTACATACAGCAAGCTATGACCATGCTGTGGCATTATAGCCTGGGCAACAGAGCAAGACCCTGTCTCTTAAAACAAAATCTTAATCTACCTAGCTCTAGATTGAAGATGGTAAGCTCTGGAGCAACCAAAGACTGCATGTTAGCTTCTGTGTATCTCAGCCCACCTGAGCAAACACTGACTTCCTTATTGCTGAGTACTTTATGGTGCCTGTATGGTATGCTGCTACCTCTTGCCTTGAATATCCACACCCCAAGTCTACTTGTTAAACAACTATTCATTTTTCAAGCTTCTGCTCAATTATCCTCTCTTATGAAACCTAACCCACTCCCTCCAAGTGTTGTCTGTGTGTTCTTTTTTTATCAAATATTAAATAGTTGCCTTCTGTAGGCCATCTTAAATAGCAGTATGTTTTCATACAGAAGAAAGAAAAAAAAGTTAGAACTCCTCCTCATGCCATATAGATAATTTCATTGCAGATGTATTAAGTATTTAAATATTGAAGTGAATAAAATTTTAAAAAGTTTAATAACTTACTTTAACAAACCCTTTCCTGTGCTATATAAACAAATACATTGTTTTGGGTTAAAGATTAAGTGTTTTTAAAAACACTAAATATTAGAAGGCTTAGGAACATAAGGCAGGAAACCAAAAAAAGTCTTTTGCATACAGATTGATTTATATGACTACATGACATTTTTAAATTTCTCCATGGCAAAGGACACCATTAATAAGTTACAAGACAAACGGAAGAAATATTTGCAACACATATTATAAAAGTTTCTGTCCCTTGTACCAGACATTCTTACAAACTGATAGGAAAAATACTAGCATTGGAAAACGGGGCTAAATATGTAAACAAGCAGAAAAGGAAATGTTAATGGACAATAAAATACAAAAAGATAGGCTTACTATAGTCAATTTTTTATACACTTGTGGCCAGAATTAAAAAAGAACAGTAACATCTGTGTGCTGATATGGTTGAAGAGAATTAGTGCCTTTTATATGTGCGTTGCTGTTGGGAATGTGAATTGCCTTAACCAGCTTCTCTGGAAAGAGTATGGCAATATTAATTAAAATTTGAAATGTACACACTATCCCCCAGCAGTCCTGCTTTTGTGAATATATTTTTCCAGAGATAAAGTAACGGCGTGTAAGAGCTTGTGTGTAAGAGTATTTATTGCAGCATTGTGTTTTGATGGCAAAAGCTGCAGAAAACCTAGTATCCTCTCAGCAGGGGGATTTCTTATGGAACATGTCCCAGTTAAAATAATTAGATTTACTTATATTAAATTTCATGATTTTTATTCCATAGGAATAAAGCAAGCCATGGTGGTCGTATGTAATATCCTATTTATTTTTTTTGAAAGGAGAAAGGGGTGAAAACACCTATATTTGTGTGTCTATGTGTGTGTATATTTTTTTTAATCATAAGGTTTCACTAAGATACACTCCAAATTATTAACTTTGCATATCTTAAGGAGGTGGGATTGGAAAAGGGGAAAGGAAATTATGATTTTATCTTTATATTTCTCTGTAATAGCATATGAATTACTTATATAATTTTAAAAACAAATAGAATTAAATATTTTGTAAGTGTGATTAGTGCTACAAAGTATGTATAGGATAATATAAAAAGAATTTGTCACTTCCCCTTTCATGGCAGTGCTATGATTTATGTCACATATTACATTGCTTTATTATTAGATTATAGCTCACTGTATTTTATATGGCTGGCGCATGGCTGCTGGTAAGTATTTTTTGAAAGAAGGAAAAAGACTTGTTCTAGGAGAATCCACTACATGCAGTGAGCATTTTACTGAGCACTCACTATGTGCCAGACCCAGCACTGGGAACTGGGCATATAACAAAGTATGTAAAGCTGTGACCCCCAGCTTGGCAGGAGGCTAAGAAGAGAGTGAATAACAGGATGCTTGGTAGGTTACATTTACATTGAAAGAGTCAGGGTGAGTCCTGAAATTGTGATGGAACTTACAGACAGGAGAACTTTGGATAGGTTTTTGTGACTGGAGTGTGATAATGCATGTATCCCAGCTATCCTCTGGAAGATTTCTGTTCGTTCATGAAGATAAGATGATAAACACATGTTTATCATGTGTTCCTCTGGACTCTTGACACAGAAGTAGAACTTGCATAAAGACCTTGGAAGAGAGGCTAGGCTCCCAGGAAAGAGTATGGGAAATTAAGGAAGCGAGACTGTGGGTGGGGGATGGTACTTAGCATTTTATAAACACCCACTGTATACCAGATACTAGATGAGGCACTTCATAGTCTTTCTCATCTATTTCCCTTAATAACCCCATCAAGTAGGTATTATTACAGCTAAGAAGACAAGAGTCTGAAATGATGTATAAACTGCCCTAGATCACAGTTTATAAACAGAAAACCTGGAATTTGACCCACAGTCATCTTATATATCCTGGAATCCTCCAAAATATACCATGTTTAAATTGGCATCCATTAGCATCAGAACTTCAGCTCTGAATTTTAGGGTAAATGAAATTAATAGAAGTAAAGGTATTTTTAGAGTGATGCCATGTACCTTATAGGCATTGTCCCATTTCACGTATGAAGTTGAGGCCCAGATAAGTTAAGTGCCATTTCCAAGGTTATATATGCCCAGTTAGAACCAGAGTGGGGATTCAGACCCAAGTCTCTCTGTCACTGAGGCCTGTGTTCTGTGTAATCTTTCACCAAATGATGTCTAGCTTGTGCTTGGTTGTGGTTTGGAATGCTCTTTAGAATGGATTTATGAGAGTGTTCTCAAGGCCTTATTATACCCATTAAGTAGAAATAATCCTTTGTGGTTTTATAATTTTTTTTGCGTTTTTCCAAAAGAGCTTTTATATTAATTATGACACCTTTACCTCTTAGTGGCCAATCAGCAGGGCAGATGTTATTAGACCTGTTTCATATATGAAGAAATTAAGGCCCCTAGGAGCTTCAGTCTCCTGACATGGTAGAGTCTGGAGCTAAGACCTGGATTTTCAGGTTTCTCAATCACTTGGCGTCTGGCTAAAGTTAAAAGACTTCTAGAGGCTCCTGCACTTAACCAAGTACACTAGTTAGGAGCACAGGCTTTGGGGTCAGTGCCTGTCACTACTGCTTCTTAGCTGTATGACATTGGGCAACTTGCTTAACTACTCTAAACCAGTTTCTAAATTGTGAACATTGAACGAGATAATGCAGGAAAAATACTTAGCACAGTTCTTGGCAGATTAATCAAAAATTGTAATTGCAAATAATTATTACTTTGTCAATATTATTACAGGACAGGAAGTCTTGTCTTATTCACCTTTTTGTTCCTAATATTTGTCATCAAGTCTTTCACACAGTGGATTCTGAATAGATATTGTGGCACACAGTGTTCCAGTATCCACCATAGTCTTTCCTGAGTGTGTCAGTGGAGAAGGATAGGGTTTGGAATCAAATGAAGTGGGATCTAATCTTTTCTTTACCACTGAGTTTCATTTTTCTTATCTATAAAGCAACTGCCTTGAGGGAGTATCGCATGAGTTTCAGGATATTCACTGTGATTGAATCCCTCTACATAGTCAGTGCTTAATAAGTAGCAACCATAATTAGAGTCGCTGAGAATCAAAGGTTAGGTTGGCAGGCAGTCCAGTCCAGAGGTTTTGTGAAAATTGCTCAATTTGGTAAGGTATAACACATAGTGTCGGTTAGATAAACCCCTCAGGGAGAGACCTATTTAATAATTGCTATGGTTCTGAAAGTTTTGAGGAAGGCCTCATTGGATGAATATACAAAGTATGTTTAAAAAATATTGAATTTTAATGTATTCCTAAGGTATTTGTTATTGCCAACCCCTAGGGATATAAACTCTTCAGCATTGTCTGAAGCCTCTGCCTCCTGTCCACGGGGTAAAAGGCTGGCTCCAATGCAGTGGCCAAGGATAGATAGTTGGTATGGCTGTCATCATTGTGTCATTGCCATTATAAATATTTATTGAGCTCATCGTGTACCAGGCACTTGGCATGCAATATCTTACTTAAATTTAATAACATCTCTGTGAGGTAAATGCCATTATAATTTCCATTTTCCAGATGGGGAGGATGAGGTTGAGAAAGATAAAGCTACTTGACCAAGGTACCACACAGACAGTAAATGATAGAATTGAGATTTGAACCTAGGCCTGTCCTACTTTAGGATATGGAGTATAGAGGAGGGAAAAACCATTCTTGGCTACCCTGTAAGGTTCAGTGGCTGACATCTGCAAATTAAATGGACAAAAGACAAATTAACAGGAGAAAAGGTTTATTTAGTATGGACATAAGGGGCCTCACAGAAAAGAAATGAAAAACTCCAAAGAAGCAGCTAGGCCTAGGAGCTTATATACCATTTTAGCAAAGGGCAGAAAATTGTGGAGAAGTGACAAGACAGAGAAAAGGAGGTTTCTAGGAATTGTAGGGCAATAAATTATAGGGAAGATAAATATAAGGGGGAAACAAATAGATGGTAGGGATTATTTTAACAAGGTTTATTTACGCAGATTCATCTTGGTGCTGACATTTCATGTCTTGTGACAAGGGCTTTTCTCCTCTTCCTAGAAAGGAAGTAGGGGAAACACTTTCACAAAGGAGATTTATGCCTTGCTTTTAGGCAGAAAATTTTCTTCCTTTCCTTTCCTTCCATCCTCCTCTCCCTTCTTCCTTTCTTCTCTTTCTTTTCTTTCCTTTCTTCCTCTTTTCTTTGTTCAAAGTCTCACTCTGTCACCTAGGCTGGAGTGTAGTGGCACAATCACCACTCACTGCAGCCTTGACTTCCCAGGCTCCAGCAATCCTCCTGCCTCAGCCTCACAAGTAGCTGGGACCACAGGCTCATACCACAGTGCCTGGCTAATTTTTGTATTTTTGGTAGAGACCGGTGATATGGTCTGGCTCTGTGTTCCCACCCAAATCTCATCTTGAATTGTAATCTGAATTGTAATCCCCACGTGTTGGGGGAGGGACCTCATAGGAAGTTACTGAATCGTGGGGGTGGTTCCCCCATGCTGTTCTCATCATAGTGACTGAGTTCTCACAAGATCTGATGGTTTTGTGGGGAGTTTTTGCTTCCTTCACTCTGCACTTCACTCATACTTCTCCTTGCTGTTACCATGTGAAGGATGTGTTTGCTTCCCCTTCCACCATGATTGTAAGTTTCCTGAGGCCTCCTCAGCCATGCTGAACTGAGTCAATTAAACCTCTGTTTGAAATAAATTACCCAGCCTCAGGTATGTCTTTATTAGCAGTGTGAGAACGGACTAATACAGTGGGGTTTTACCATGTTGCCCAGGCTGGTCTCAAACTCCTAGGCTCAAGCCATCTGCCCACCTCAGCCTCCCAAAGTGTTGGGATTGCAGGTATGAACCACTGTACCCAGCCACCTTGCTGTTTCTTAATTGCTTTAAGCTCAAAATAATTGTTATGCCGAAGTGGCTTGTTTTGGGGTGGCATATTCTAATTTAAATTTCCTTATTTATGAGTTGTATGATCAAGGGTAAGTGTTTGTATCTACACTGAGGATGGTAATAGTACTTATCTCATGGACTGTTAGTAAGAGTGAATGAAGTAATGTACTGTATGTAAAGTGCTTAATACAATAACATATAGTCAATACCCAACAAACTAGCTATTGTAACGATTATTACTGGAATAGTAATACTAGAGTAGTAAATCAGTGATTAGTTTATATTAGTCATCTCCCCACAGAAATGTTGGCAGTTGAAATCCTGATGAAGTGGCCTTTTCTGGTCTAGTTGTTAAAACTAGACCAGATTTCATTCTTGTATTATTTCATTCTTGTTTGAACTGAAAGGATTCACCTAGCTCTTAAAATTATCTTGCAGGCCAGGCGTGGTGGCTTACACTTGTAAATCCTAGCACTTTGGGAGGCCAAGGTGGGAGGAACACATGAGCCCAGGAGTTGGAGACCAGCCTGGGCAACATGGCAAGAACCCATCTGTACAAAAAATTAAAAATTAGCTAGGCATGATGGCATGTGCCTATAGTCCCAGCTACTTCGGAGGCTGAGTTGGGAGGATTACTTGAGCCCAGTAGGTTGAGGCTGCAGTGAGTCAATGTTCATGCCACTGCACTCCACGCAGGTCTACAATAGCAAGACCTTGTCTCAACATCAGCAACAAAACAATTATCTTGCCTTCTGCAACAATGTCATGGATGCCAGAAGTTTCTTAGGAATATTGGGAAAGAATGTGTCTTCTTAACGGATGGATCACATTTCTTTCTCTGTTCTTTTCTTTTATCCAGTCTCTTTTCTCACCTACTTACCCTAGCTCCCACTGTACTATGTGCCCAAAAGTCTTCCAGCACTCGCATGTAGTAAAGATCTTAAAACAGAGCTGCATCCTGCTGTCTGAAACCTCTTGAAGTGAGTGGACCATTTTCTGCCTTACCAGTCCCTCTCCTTCAGAAACACTCATTCCTGTGGCAGTGCCCCACCGCAGCCTTCTTTCCCTCCTCTTCCCTATACCTCTGAACTGACATTCCCTTCAGATGGCTTACTGTACTCTGCAATGTGTTCCTCCCTTCTGCTGTTGCCCTTGCTGTTTGCTCCACCAGAATCATGGTTCTTTGCTGTCTCACTCTCTGTGCCTGCTGAAAATCTGCTGGGTAAGCCCTTAATTTTGTACACAGGTGTGTGTGGGGGGGGGATATGTGTGTGTGATCTTTCTAGTATTGACTTTGCTAACTTTATAATACAGTATGTTAAAAAATTAATTACGACGTGAGACCTGTGTTTTTATTCTGTTTGATATTACAGACATCTCTGTGTATTATAAGTAGTCATGGATATATAGCGGTAACAGTAGCTGACATTTTGGGGCACATGCCACATGCCAGGCACTATTTTAAGCACCTTACATTTAATTTCTATCATTTCTATTTTCATAGGATTATGATTATTATTGTTATTACCCCAAGATATATCTTACTAAACTGTTATATTTTTATGCTAGGAAATTATATATATACACAT
Source organism: Symphalangus syndactylus (assembly GCF_028878055.3). NCBI lineage: Eukaryota > Metazoa > Chordata > Mammalia > Primates > Hylobatidae > Symphalangus > Symphalangus syndactylus. The sequence continues at coordinate 129,125,543 of NC_072429.2, read as the reverse complement.
ATATATGTGAGACATATATATATATATGTGAGATATCCATATGCCAGTATATACACACATACATACATACATACGCATATATATATGGAAAGAGACTACATGGTTATTCAGCTGTGGAATTAGCAAAACATACAGGACCCATGACCTAGTCTATACTTACCTAGTCTTCTGCCTCACTCACATCACATTTCATATTTCACCTACCTAATAAGCATAATTCTTCCCTTGCAGAACTAGTGAGGGTGAAATACAAGATTGTAGAAAGCATAAGCATTTGGGTCACAGAAGGTTCTCAGCTCCTCCCAACACCTTCTTCCCATGGCCTGTCTCTGCCTTATCCTTTAGCCAAGTCCATCTTATTCTTTAATGAGTCTGTCATCACAGATAGATGGAGAGCTTCTTGTAATTCTTTCTAACCTCTGCATGAAATTTCAATTCAGGATAATGGCTGTGTCTAGGGAGGGAAGGAAAGAGATCGGAATTGGGGAGAGGGACAGGAGTAGGGGAATAGGGAATCATTCTTTAATATTTTATTTATTAAGCTGGGTGGCGCATACGTGGATATTCGATTAACAAATTATATTTTTCACTTGAAATATTTGATAGTCTCAAGAAAACAGCCTATATACCTATTTTTACTACTGAGGTGCTTCCCTTGGGAGCAGGTAAAATGAACAGACAGCTGAATTCTTTTTTCATAGGTCTCCAAAATCAGAAAAGGATATCAGATGTGGTAAGAGTCTTGGTGGTAAGGTGGGACCTCTTTGGCCTCAGACAGAAGGTATCAGGAGCAGCTCCAGCACATGAGGGAGATGAAACCTGTATGTCTTCTCGGTTGAGCTGGTGTGGCCTTTCTTTTGTGTTTTTCTGAGCCACTTCTCTGAGTGAACTTGGACAGTAACCAGAGCTGCATTTTTTAATATCTCAGCCTGAGATGCTGACAACCACTGCAGGCACCATGAATTTTTAATGTGGTGGTGATTAGAAGGCTGGCTAGGGCCTCATTTCATTTCACTGGACTGCTGTGACACTTGTTTCCTTCATGGTATTTAGACTTCCTGGGTTATTTCCCAATCCAGACTCATGTTCTGTTTCACGAGTGCCCGTTGCACCCATGCAGTTATTGAGATGTGTTTGAAAGCAAAATTTAAAAATTTGATCTCAATTATTGAACATCCTAGGCTATTTCAGAAGGGGATGCTTCTTAAATTCCTGAAAAGGAATTCAAGAAATCCAGGTCAACAAATATTAACCAAGCCGAAGCTTTGAAAGTCCAGCTCACTGAAAGAACTACAACACTGTCCATTGGATAGGGATGCAGAAGTGAACCATAGGTAATCCCTGCCTCTTGCGGTCTGGTGGTAGGAAAAGATGTGTGTGTGTGTGTGTGTGTGTGTGTGTGTGTGTGTGTATACATATATACACACATATATACACATATATATACGTATATACGAATATATACGTATATATACACACATATATACGAATATATACATATATATACACACATATATATGAATATATATGTATATATATACACACATATATACACCTATATGATAGGATGTGGTAGAAAATACTGCAGTAGAGGTACAGAGAATTGTGGGCAAGGAAGGATTGTTTCCAACTAAAGAAGACTTTATAAAGAAAAGTAATTTATTGTAAAGCCTTTAACGATATGACAAAAAAAGATGTGACTGATAAATATCTATCTATTCATTTATTCATTCTGTAAATACTATGCATCTACTGTGGGCCTCCCTACAAATTCATGCTTCTCTGTGCACCACAACAGAGGAGGGAGATGGAGAGTTGAGTACAGGCATCTTCTGAAATGCTTCCATGAGAACGTGGTATGCATCACTTCCACTCACATGGGCTTGGGTGGTGCATGCCATATTTCCTGCCTTACTTTGAGAGTGTGGGGAAATGCAGTACTCCTTTCTGTAACCCTGCAGGGATTGGGAACTTGGATATCCATGGCAAGTGGTAATGTCTGCCACAAGAGTCACAAGATCTGATGCACAATATAACAGTGTTGTGTTGGATGCTGTGTTGATACCAGACTGCTGGGAAGCAAAAGCAGCAACAGAGAGACCATTTCAGAAGCAGAGTGTATTTGCCATTGCCACAGATAGGGGACTGTGAGAAACAGAGTGGGAAGAAGAGATCAAGAGTTTGGTTTTAGACATGTTAAGATTCAACATAGTTAGTGGAGATACTGCATAGGCAGTTGAATATATGTCTGTATTACAGAGGTTGGGTTTGTCTGGGCTGGGGATATCAAATTAGGAGTATCAGCTGATAGAAAGTATTTAAAGCCGTAAGACTGAGATGCCAAGAGAGTAAGCAAAAATAGAGAAGAAAGGTCCAAGACTGAGGGGCCTCAACATGATGAGGTCAGAGAGATGAAGAACCAGCAAAGACAGTGGAGAGGGCCAGTCGTGAGGCAAGAAGACACTCAAGAAAGTGTGATATCCTGGAAGCCAGACAAAGAACATGTTTCAAGGCAGTGGGGGTTATTGTTTATGCAGTATTTGCTCTATTGAGAAACTTTTATATACTTTATGTCAGCTCATCAATACTGCAATTCCGTAAGGTAGATATTGGCCTCATTTTGTGGATTGGAAAACAAAAGCTCAGGGAGGAGAAATTTTCACAAATTAATGTTTCTCATGTGCACCTAATTCATCTGATCCAATTCTGAACATTTTGCAGCAAGAGATGGACTGTGAAAAGCGTTTTACAAATGCTATTCCTCAGACCTGGAACTTAGACAAAATTAAAGGACATGAAGATTAGTTGCAGGGAAAGAAACCTGTTAGGACACATGAGTTTTTCTTTTGCAATCCAAGATTGTTTTTACAAGGAGAATTTTCTCCTTTTTCAGGTAATCATAGTTTATTTCTTCCTTTTCCTTTTCTCTTTCCTTTCCTTTTTCCTTTCCTCTTTTTTTTTTTTTTTTTTTTTTTTTTGAGATAGAGTCTCATTCTGTCGCCCAGGCTGGAGTGCAGTGGCACAATCACAGCTCACTGTAGCCTCGACTAGATAGAGTCTCATTCTGTCACCCAAGCTGGAGTGCAGTGGTACAATCACAGCTCACTGTAGCCTCGACTTCCCAGTCTCCAGCAGTCCTCCTGCCTCAGCCTCCCAAGTAGCTGAGACCACAGGCGCATGCCACAATACCCAGCTAATTGTTTTTTGTTGTTTTGTTTTGTTTTTTTGTTTTGTTTGTTTGTTTTTGAGACAGAGTCTCGCTCTGTTGCCCAGGCTGGAGTGCAGTGGCGCAGTCTCGGCTCACTGCAAGCTCCGCCTCCCAGGTTCACACCATTCTCCTGCCTCAGCCTCCCAAGTAGCTAGGATTACAGGCACCCGCCACTACGCCCGGCTAATTTTTTTGTATTTTTAGTAGAGATGGGGTTTCACAATGTTAGTCAGGATGGTCTCGATCTCCTGATCTCATCATCCACCCGCCTTGGCCTCCCAAAGTGCTGGGATTATAGGCGTGAGCCACTGCCCCCGGCTCTACACCCAGCTAATTGTTAATTTTTTGTAGAGACGGGGTCTTGCCATGTTGCCCAGGCTGGTCTTGAACTCCTGGGCTCAAGCGACCTGCCTACGTTAGCCTCCCAAAGTTCTAGGATTACAGGCATGAGCCACCATACCCAGTCAATCATAGTTTCTTAATTGCTTGAAAATGTGATGTAATTTGACCCCTCAACCTATGAGGAATTGGTGGATTAACTGGACTATAAATGAGCTAAATTCTGTGAAAGAAAAAGGGAAAGGCGAGGCATGGTGGCTCACACCTGTAATCCCAGCACTTTTGGAGGCCGATTTGGGTGGATCACAAAGTCAGGAGTTTGAGACCAGCCTCACCAACTTGGTGAAACCCTGTCTCTACTAAAAATACAAAAAATTAGCCAGGCATGGTGGCACGCATCTTTAATCCCAGCTACTCAGGAGGCTGAGGCAGGAGAATCACTTGAACCTGGGAGGCAGAGGGTGCAGTAAGCCGAGATTGTGCCACTGCACTCCAGCCTGGGAGACAGAGTGAGACTCCGTCTCAAAAAAAAAAAAAAAAAAAGAAAAGAGAAATTCTTGCTTAGTAGAGTGAGTTAGAATATTTAGTGTACTCCTAACCTTTGGGACGTGTGCAATAAATAATTGATACAGTTTATGCTTCCATTTTGAGAATTTGTAGTGATCAGTGTTCAAAATAACTTTTCATTGTGTCAAATAATAGTTCAGACTCATTCTTCTTTTTTGTTTTTAGATCATGTACAAAATGAAGAAAACTATGCACAAGTTCTTGATAAGTTTGGGAGTAATTTTTTAAGTCGAGACAACCCCGACCTTGGCACCGCATTTGTCAAGTTTTCTACTCTTACAAAGGAACTGTCCACACTGCTGAAAAATCTGGTAAGACATTTCATATTTGAGTAAAAAGAATTACAGCCTTTCCAAAATATTACGTCATATAGAGAACGTTTCAATAATCCTTCCCCCTCAATCCTTGGTCCCTAGGGGTGAGAAAGAAAAAACAAAAAGCTTTTTAGTCCTAGGTAACTTCCACACCTCAACTAAAAAGCTTTTTAATCACCTAGGATTTGCTTGAAGAAAATCCCATTGTGAAATTCCTGGAATTTGTACCTTCGGCCCAGCTGATAGAGTAGATTTATCGAAGCTGAGAGAGAAACTGCTTAACCTGAATTCTCTTCCACATCTCTACCATTGATTTTTTTTTTTAAAGATAACCTTCAGCAACTTTTGCTTTTTAATTGGCTAAAAGAATAATGATGATTTCTGTGTCGAACATACATTGGAAATACACATTGAAAGTATTATATCTCACTTGTGTGAAGGTGATCATGCATTTTGGTATCTGATTTATAAGTAATGAACTTCCCTCAACTCCCCACATCCTTTTAACCCCCAACCAAGGAAAGGGTTTTGAGATTTAAGGAATCTCTGGTTTCCTAAGTAAATGACAGGAAGAATCCCTAACGATCTGAGACACTAGAGGTGCTGGCCCCAGGAGGCAGACCCAGGGATGGAGGTGGTGGAGGAAACTATTTGCCAGGCAGTCGTGTGTGGGCATCCCCATGTTGTGCTGCAACCCTCTCCCCAGCCCTAACACCATGTGCACACTTAGAAAGGTTCTGGGTAACACCACCTGGACTGATCATTTGGATTTTGTTGGTTTGGGGGGGATGAAATTATTTCTCTAAGAGCCACCCAGTGAAATAATTTAGTCCTCCTAAGTCCCCAGAGAAAGGAGTACAATGAGGTTGAAAGGTGCCAAAGGAAAACTATTTATATCATGCTTTTCCAACTAAGCCCCGCCCTGGAGAAGAGGAGCTGTTCTCTCTTCTCTCCCTGTCTCAGTATTGTACTTTTACCTCCTTTAAGGATCCAGAACTCATGCTCAAGATGTCCTTAGCCTAGGTCAGTTATTCATATATCAAATAGGCTTCAGTGGCCCTTAGGTGATAATTTGTCATAAATCCATTAGATACAAAAGGTTAGTTTACAGATGAAGATAACCTATTTGAAAAATGAAAACTACCTTTCTACACTCCGTTGAACATAGAAATATTTATTATTTTCAAAAACTTCAGAAAGGATAATTTGGAACTTTGGCTCTAATGTTTCTGTGCTTTTGAATTTAACAAATCCATGATATTTTTGTAAATCTTAGATTATATAAACCTCATTGATTCAGAAGAGCGCCCTTGGTTTTTCTTCCCTCTGAGCATTGCCTGCACTTTCACTGGAGGCCTTGCTCAAAGTGTGGTGTGGTAGAAAGAGAGGAAGCAAAACAAGACTCTGACAATTCACTTGGTAATAGCTGGTAAAGGACTTGCTTGGGCAGGAAGCTCTGTTTTCTCTGAGATGGGTGTTTTCGCATTGATATCTTGCTTTAGTTTCCAAGGACCAAATGTATTTGGCTTAAGTCAAGAGTCATCACCTCCAGGGTTCCTGGACCAATCCATCTCTATGCTTTGCTGCACTGCAGATTCCTTTCAACTGTGTGTGTGTGTGCCATACACACAGCTCAGTGGCCATTCAGGCCAACATTCATCATCTGCATTTGCTCACCTAATACATTTGCTTATCTCCATACAAAACCATCTGAGATTTATTGAATGCTTTTGATGAACCTGGCAGTTTGGTGGGTGCATTATGTAGATTATTTCATTGAAGACATTACAACAATCCTGTGGTTACTGTACCTTTAATCCAGATGAGGAAACTGAGGCAAATTGAGATATATATAACTTGTTCATTTGCCCTATTAGTATGTGTTACAGACTTGAACGCAAACATTCTGTCTCTGAACCGGTTGTCTTTGCTCTTCTACAATATCCTGCCTCTGTCACCTCATGCTGTGGTTGTGCTGTTTCCCTAAGCAGAAGTACTGATCAGGCTACTCCCATATACATACCTCAAGCTACAGCCCTTTTTCCACACCCACTCCCCTTTAAGGAGTAGAAGTCTAAGAAAAATCTAAAGGAAATTGCTGGAAAACCTAATTCGTTTAGTAAAGAAAAACAAATTTTGCCTTTGAAAGTGGTGATGTCATTCCTGGTGGGGGAGCCAGGTAGAAGAATCAGTTTCTACTGTAGTTTGGTTACTAAGAAAACATTATTCTGATTGAATAAAAAGGCATTCCCAGGAGTTTACACAACTTGACAACAGCCAGCAACTTTCTGCTTCCCTTTTTATGCTTTTCCAGGAAAGGCAAGAGCAAACTAGACAGATTGATAGGGCCACACCTTGGAATAGAGGGCTCCCAGAAAGCCAGCTCACCCCAAGGGGGTCAGGGTTCTGGATCGTCGTGCAGCACCTGCAACCCCCAGCTGAGCAGCACTCAACACCCTCCTGGGGCTCAGGAGTACCCCCGTGGGAACCCATACTTCTCAGAAGATTCCCCAAAATCCTGTTCTCATAGGCTAATGAAGGCCAGAAACGTTAAGCAAACTGATACAGTTGAAATTTAGAAATTAAGAGAAGGTACTTTGGTACTTTATAGACTTTGTAAATTGTATTCCCAGTTCAACCAGCAAGTAGCAAAAGTCTTATTATGTTCGAAGGTCTATGCTAAATACTAAAAATTGTCATTTTCTAATTAAGTATTGCTTATGAAGAGTATTTTAATAGTTTATACTAAATCATTACTTATTTTTATAGAGAAAAAGGAAAGGATAGATTTGCGGGCCAGGTCTCATACTAGCTTTCAGGTTTTGACTAACCCTAGATGAGAAAAACATTTATTATTCGTTAGATGTAAGAAATCACTATTGCAGGTGTATTGTGTTTAGCAGTTTCCGGGGCAGTGGTCTTAAAAAATATCAGTGCACTAAATGATGGTAACTATCTCAACCATCATTGAGATGCTTGGGGTTTTTTTCCTTTTTCTGAACTGTCTGTGATTCTAAGTATGATCAAGTGAGATGTTATGTGAAAACTCCCAAGGGCTACTTACAAAGATGTTGGCATTAACAGTGCATAGGGCTGAGACTGTTTTTAATCAACCATACATCTGAGGACTGCGAAAAGGATTGCAGTTACAGCTGATTACTCTGTGAGCCCATACCACAGTTGATGCACCAAGTCAGTTTTAAAGTAACTTGCTTTTCTTACTCCCCCCTCCTCCAAATTATAGAAAATTGTTCCTATAAAAAGTTTTTCTACCTCGTAACATAGGATTCGAGAGGCTATGAAGCATAGGTGGTTGGAGGATCATGGGTTTTGGTCTCAATCACACCCGGAATCCTAGTTTCCGCCTCACCAGCTTTATAGCCTTTGACAATTCACTTAACTTTTCTAATGCTAGTTTCCTTGTCTCTAAAAATAAATAATAAGAGTGACTGTTTCTTGGTAGTGGCAGGATTTCATTGAGATCAGAGAAGCAAGTCACTAAGCACAATACCTGACACAAAATTTGTTTCACAAATACAAACCTTGTTATTTACATCTTCTCATTTTATTTTTAAGGTAACTCAATGTAAAGACAGCTATCAGTCATATCCCATTTTAGAGATAGATGCACCAAATCTTCAAACAAATAATATACCTGCAAAATGGTGCAATTAGGGATTGAGCTCAAGCCCTGTAGCTACGGATTATGCCTTGTTTCAGTGATGCTGCCCCACGAATTACATTGCCTTGATGGATTATGTGGATGGTAAAGGCCCACCTGACACAATGACCAGGGCCTGTCCTGGTGATAATTAAACTAATGTGTGTGTTTAGTGTGCAAGGTACTTTCTTGGTTATTTTTGTCCTTTGATTTCTCTCACTGGTGAGTTATAGCATATTGGAAAGAGTGAGAGTGTTAGATGGTAGTTCTCAAACTTTTTGGTTTTAGGACCTCAATCTTAAAAATGACTGACACCATGTGGTTTCTATTTATGTGGACTACTTCTATCCATATTTACTGTCTTAGAAATTAAAACTGAGACATTTTTCATGTGTATTATATATTTTAAAATAATAAACCCACTTTAAAAATCATTTTTATGGAAAAATAACTATTTTCTCAAACCAAAAAACATTGGAAGGGTGGCACTGTTTAACATTTTTGTAAATCCCTTTAAAGCCAACTTAATAGATGGTAGCTGTATTTTCATGTCTACTTCTGTATTCCTTGTGTTGCAATTTATTGTTTTGGTTGAGGTAGATGGAAAATAAGGCCTCACACAGATCTGTATTGGGAAAAGAGAAGAGTAGTTTAAGAGCCATTTCAGGTAATCTTTGATACTACATAAAAACTTGACAAGTAGTCCTTCATTAAATGTTATTAACGGTGTGAATCTGAAACCATGTAAATGAACATTATTTGGAAGCTGTCAGCTCATGGTGGCAAATTCAAGTTTTCCAAAATTTTAGCTTCCTCTGAAAGTTGTGTTTTTATCATTAGCAATAAATGCTACCAGTTGTTTACCTCGAGGTGATAAGCTCACTTCATTCATTTTCAAGAAAATGTTCGGCAAATACCGAAGTCTGAATAACCATAGTTTGCTAGTCTTTCTTTCAAAAAAAAAAAAAAAAAGGTGTTCCACTAAAAAAACAAAGCCAGTTAGTTCAACTTGCAACTCAAAAAATTACATAGTGCTTTTCCTCAAAACAACCATCATATTTTGGTATGCCTAAAAAGGGCTTTATGCATACTTCCTATTTCATCAAACAGAACATTAAAAAGATGCATTTGAGGGTCAAGATGTGACAAAAATCCATTTTTGCTTTTTCATTATGGGCATTCTTAAATGAAAATAACCTTTCTTTTACTGTAAGAGCAAGACCATGAAGAATACAGTAACTTTAGTTTGTAGCAGTGCCTTGATTTATGTTTAAGGCAACAACTGTTTTACTCACTGTTGCTTTTACACTGTCAGTGCAAATGTCAACACAGTGAAAGATTCAGTTAACCTCTTAGTATTATTGTGAAAATAGTTTGGACCTTGGGAACCTCTAGGGGCCTAGGCGCCATACTTTGAGAACCACCGGTGTCAGAAATTGAAGGCTTTTTTTTTTATTATTCCAACCCTACCATTAAGTAGGTTAATGTTGCCTAACTTACAGACATAAATTTCCTCACTAGTAGAATGGGGAAAGTACTTTTTCTGCATACTTTATTGGTTGTGTAGGGATCGAATCATACCATTCATGCGAAAAATACTGTAACCTGCAAAGTCCTTTGTACACACTGGATTATTATAGTATTAATAGGCTACATTAATATTAGTATTACTATGGTATTAATAGCCACTATAGAGGATTGTATTATAAAAAGAACACATGCCTGCGGGGGAATTGCAATTTGTCTTTCATATTCCCCCTAATCGAAGATAACTATAATTGACATTTGGAGTTTATCTTTCTAGTCCTTTTGTCTGTACCTCTTTTTTTTAGGGGGATGGCAAATAGATGAAATGACATGTTCTAAGCAATTTTGAATTTGCTAGATTTCATGTAGTACTGGAACTAGAGCAGACACACTTTCCCAAGTTGAGTCAAGTCATAGATTCAGAAGTTCAAAGAATGTGACTTCTCCGAGAGCCCCATGTAATGAATTCCTCATCATTGGCAGATCAGCCTTCATCCCCATTGCAGCCTCATCCCCTTCTTGTTGTGAGAGCCAATGCAGTGACAACTGCGGAATGGCAATCCAGCTACTGGGGCAGGAAGATGATCGAAGATGACCCAAGTACATGCAAGATCTTTTGTCTTTTACATCCATGTTCTTTATACCCCTGTAAGCTTTTATTGCCTTAAAGTGAAAAAAAGTTCCCTAAAAGAGTGACTTTAAATAAGATAACCTTGCCATTTGTGTATTTTTATGACTAAAGTCAAAGTCATCCAAAATTACAAAGATGGAGAACAGATCAGTAGCTATCAGCGGTTAGGAAAGGGAGCAGCAGTGTAACCTGAGGGAGTTCCTTTGTATTGATGGAACAGTTTGATAACTCGATGGCGGTGATCATTGTAGTCATCTATACATGTGACAAAATGCCATAGAACTATACACAAAGACATACCAAAACAATGAATGCATGCAAAAACGGGGGGAATTCTGGTAAGGTCTGTGGCCTAGTTGTCTTGCACCAGTGTCTGTTTTTTCATTTTGATAATGTACTATTTAACATGTATAAGATGTTACTATTGGGGGAAGCTGGTTGATGGGTACAAGGGACCTCTCTACTAGTTTAACAATTTTTTGGTGAGTGTGTAATTTTTTCAAAATAAGTTTAAATAAAAGTATAAACTATGAAATTATTATCAAGGAGAGAAAGTAGGGGAAAGTTTAGTATACATTGTTATGTAAAAATTTCAGTGTAAAACAAATGTGCAGAACACAAATAAACTCACTTCCTGATACTCTTTGAGCCAACTGATCTGCAGTCCTCAGTCCTGCTTCCTTCGCACTTTAATAGGTTTTCTAATTTCTTCCTCTAATTGAAGTCCTGTATGTGGTCACTATTCCACAAAAGTAGGAATGATTAGCTGTTTCCTCCCAGAAGTGAGTCTAGTTGTCATGATTGAATATATCTAGGGAATGCTGCCTCTTAGTGGTGAGAAGCCAGAGAAATGTAGACAAGATCTGTTCTATTGCTGTTGTTTTTACTGTATTTGTGGCATAGTTATAAGTACATAGGTTTTGATTTTTAGTGAGGCCTGTATAAAAATAATTACTCAGCATCTTACTTGTGTGGCCTTGTTGAGTTCTTTGAGTCTTGGTTTCTTCATTTTTGTAAAAAGGGTTTAATAATCCCTCCTTGTGTTCATTTATGATTCATTCTGTCATTTATTGGGGTTCTACATAAGCACTGTGGGTAGGCTGTAGGGATACAGCAGTGAGAAGAACACAGACAAGGGCCGTATCCTCTTGGAGTTTCCATGGTGGCATTTTTAGAAATAATTTATGTGAAATACCTATGAAGGCATTCAGTTCGTAGTATGTACTTAATAGATAGTGACATTTTTAAAAACATTTTTTAAATATTTAGTTGCCTTGCAATCTCTCTAAACTTACCTTCCTCTCATTAAAGATGCCTTCCTAATCAAAGCCAACTCCAGACATAAACCAAACGATTTGTTGTTCATGGAATATATACCATTTCACACTTCCATGCCTTTATAGATTCCATTCCTTCCACTTTGAGTGCCCCTTAGTAGTTAATGTATTAATGATAAAGACATTCTTTGCAATGCAGCTTTCTTGTTTAAAAAAAGAAAAAGGAAGCAGAATGCTCTTGAGTTTTAGCTGTTTCTAAGTGGTTTCGTTATATGTTTGATTAAATGTATAGTACTGAAAAATTCAGTTCAACCTTTTTTTTTTTTTAACTATGAAAAGGAAACCAATAAAATAATTACTTGCTAAGCAATGCTGGGTCTGCTCCCAGCATCAGGCATCATTCCTGTGATCCTAGCAAAGAAGTTAAGGAGTCAACAGAGAATTGCATCCATTTAATACCGAAACCACAAAATGGGTCAGGAAAGGAATAACTGGTGGATTGAAATAGATTCTCAATGGACAGAGGAAAACCATTTAAATGCCATATGCTTTGAAAGTCCCAAGGCAGCAATGGTTTTAGAAAATGTATATAAATTATTTTTTAAATAGTGGGAGTCACCCAGAAGTATTCTAGTTCAGCCAGGACTCGCCATGCATCTGGTTTCTTCTCTCCTGAGGCCTTTGGACAATTCTATAGCTTGCATAAGAGCTTGAGTCTCATTAAACAGTTGGAGGGCAGTTATTGCTTCAGAGCTGTTGAAGCAAAAAGCAAAGATTTCTCCATCTGCATAGCATTTCCTGTTTGCAGTCTCTGACTGTAGGGTATTGTGGTTTGTGTTAAAGTTTTTTTTTTTTAATTTTTCTTCTTTCCCCTCAAATAAGAATATCTGATAATGTACAGGTTGGATCTAGATTTGTAGCCAGCAGATTATTTCTCAAGTTCTTCTTTGAAATGTTAAAAAGTATGGAGAGCATGGATGTGCCTAATGGTAAAATTGGTAGCTTCTGGGTGCCCTGAACTATATAATGCATTTTTAAAACGTTATCTTTTAAAAAAAATGGTCATCAATCATTGGCAGTTTTCAGCGTTTGATCTACCAGGTATCCCCTTATGTACTGACATGCCTCACTGCCTCACTACCAATTAATACTGTTGGACATTTTGTGAAATGTGATCTATCCATGTGGGTTGGTGGGTGGGTAAGAGGGAAAGGTTTATTTTTAACTCCTTCTATTTAAAAAATCATACATATTTATTATAAAAATTTCAGACATATGGAAAATTTTAAAATAAAAATTATAATTCTAGCTTCTGTTAATATTTAAGAGTGTAGTATTTGAAACAACTTTATGGATTTGTACACAGAGATACTGCTAATTTGCATACATATCTGCAGGTATAGATAGGTATCTCATTCAGGTCCAAAATCCTTGGGGTTAGATTTGTTTCAAAATTCAGAGTTTTACAGATTTCAGAAGGGTGACAGGGTGTACATGCCTTATATTATGCAGCACACCCCCTAGTGACTTCTTGGGAAGATGCTTATAATTAAACACAGTTTTGTGTCTGCAGTGAAACTTGAATATTCACATGAAGTGGGATATATAAAGACTATTAGGTGCCCCACCTCAAGTCTAGTCAGAGATTACCAACCAAATGGAGTCAGAACAGGTTTTGCTGTTAAATGAGTTTAAGCTAAAAAAAAAAAAAAAAAAAAAAAGCCGTGTATTTTATATATATATATGCAAAATTGCTTTAACAGGCTGCATACTGTTTCATTGTATATCTGGACCATAACTGATTATTTGAATTTTCTGTTTGTCAATACAGGTATACCTTGTCTTAAATACATCCAATAAACAGGTATCCTAGTGTATATATACCTCAGGCTGAATTTGAATATGGTTTTTCTTTTGGCTCTTTTTTTTCTTTTAAGCATTTACATTCAATGTTTCAAGGTAGGATTTCAAATAATACATTTTAAATAGGATTGCGTTTTCAGCTTGTGGCTTTTGCATGTTGTTCATAGCACTTGTCTAAAGGGTATATGCACGCGATATGTGTACGTGACTGTCTAGTATTATTTCACTTGAGACAGACTCACAAAACAGCATTTGGTATAGAGTTTTGGTTCTATGTGAGAGGAAGGAAAAAGAAAAAGGGAGAGTGGGAAAGGGAGAGGAAAAACCATCGCTCATTGGAGCAAAGTTTCATTGACCATAAGAAAGGATTGAACTTTAAGAATGATTGGTACTGAAATGCTTTATGGTGTCTCTAACATTTTGCTAATCAATATCTCTTTGATAAAAGAGCTGGTCTCACCCTCACAGCCTTAAGGCAGGTGAAGTTTTCATTACTTTTATTTTTTTATTTTTATTTTTATTTTTTGAGATGGAGTCTCGCTTTTTCACCCAGGCTGGAGTGCAGTGACGCGACCTCGGCTCACCACAAGCTCCGCCTCGCAGGTTCACACCATTCTCCTGCCTCAGCCTCCCGAGTAGCTGGGACTACAGGCGCCTGCCACTGCGCCCGGGTAATTTTTTGTATTTTTAGTAGAGACGGGGTTTCGCCGTGTTAGTCAGGATGATCTCGATCTCCTGACCTCGTGATCTGCCCATCTCGGCCTCCCAAAGTGCTGGGATTACAGGCGTGAGCCACCACGCCCAGCCTACTTTTATTTTTATGGTTAACTTTTGCTATACAAGTAATTCTGATAATAAGAGCTTGTCTTTATACTGTGGTGACTGTATGCCAGGCACTGGCACTTTGAGCACTTTACATGTTTTATTGGTTAAGATAGGCTAGGATATACTGCAGTAATAAATGAACCCCCAAATCTCCATGGCTTAACATGGTTTGTTTTCTTCTCATGTGACATGTCTACTGAAGGGGGTCTGTTCTGCTTAGCAACAGCAACTCAGAGACTTAGACGCATGGAAGCTCTCCCTTCTCTACAGGGGAAGAGAGAGACTAGAGAAGCGTATGCATACTTTTCACAGCTTTCTTAGGTGTTGTAGTTTATTGATTTGAACTGTGATCTTGGCCCCACCTACCTAGCTGCAGGAGACCTGGAAATGGGAGGGAGCAAACGGAGTATTTGGTGAGCATTATCCTCTGCCTCATCTGTATATAGCCTCATTTACTCCTCACAGCAGCCCTACCAGGTAGTAACTGTAGTTACCCTTATTTAAGAGCTCACAAAACTGAGTCACAGAGCATTAAGTAGACCTCAGATTCAGCATTCAAACCCAGGTGGTCTGCTCTAGGGCATCGGTCCCCAACCTTTTTGGCACCGGGGACTGGTTTTGTGGATGACAGTGGAACTTAGCTTCGCTCGCTAGCCCACCACTCACTCCTGCTATGTGGCCTGGTTCCTAACAGGCCACAGACCTGTACCAGTTCGTGGCCTGGGGATTGGGGACCCGTGCTCTACAGTATGCTGTACCTCCTCTCAAAAGATGTGGACATCCTGTTTTGGACATAATGTAAAATTTACTTTTAAATTAAGTTAACAGTTGTATTGATTTAAAAAACAGCAATTAAAACATTGACAATGATGTTACAAAGATAAAGCAAACACTGTTTGGAGAGAATTAACAGCCTTCTGTCTGCATGATCTTTGTCCCAGAAGCCTCCAGAGCTCTTTCTTTAGGCCCAGATCTGGAAGTACATTGCAAATAGCAAATGCAAGTCTTTTTCTCCTTTCCTTTCTTAATGGAAAATTCTGTCAAACTCTGCCCCACATTCACTTCTTCCACTTCTTTCCACTCCACATTCCCTTCCACTCTTCCTTGATTTCCCATCTTCCATCCCAGGCATAACCTTTTATCTGAATCTCCCACTCTTCCTAGCTGATTCAGATTAAATATTCTGTCTTGAGCTGACTTTGGATTCCTCTGCACAATGTTGCCTCTGAGTCTCTCCTCATCTCCACATACCATGGCCCTCAGACAAGGCCACCACTCCAGATCTGGACTTTTGGGAGGTCCTACAGCCCAGCCTGGCACTTTTTCAGGGCTGATGTCAGCCAGCACCGGGAAACACGGGTTAGTGAGGGGAGCATGGCTGGACTTCAGGCTTCCGTTGTACAAGCCAGGTGGGTGCTTTGAGCCATGTACACCCTGCGCAGCCATACACAGTGGCCGTACTGTGTCCAGTGCATCTGGTGTCTTCTTGCCTGGGAGCAAGAGTATAAAGAAACTTGTCCAATGCAGTGCTTTCTAATTTATTTGAGCACAGACTTTGTTGTTGTATAAGAAACATTGACTTTTCATGGAACCACTTCAGAAAATGCTGATTTAGATGTTTTGCTGGACCAGGTCATCCATTTCATTTGTTGTTGTGTGTGTGCGTTTTTTTTTTCTTAATTCAAATTCACTTCTGCCCTCCAAGAATTTATTTCTAATTTATATTTCAGTATGTAATTTCTCATTGTTTTTAAGCTGGTTGCCACTTTGCCTTTTCATTTTAGATTATACCGTTTGGTAACCTTAGGGTTAAACATGAAGAAATGGCCCACTGATGCAGTCTTGAACTAGTATCTGACTACATCTTTGAGTAAAAATGAGTGGATGTTTTCATTGACATATTGCCCCAGATACGTTAAGCAACTGAAAATTCAGAAAATTGGCAGAAATAGCTTGACTTTGAAGTTGGATATAATTGAGTTCTATCTCTGCTCCATCACCTCCCAAGCTAGGTCACCTGAGGCAGATTCATTCATTCACTCATTCATTCATCTAGAAAGCAAGAGTGTCTAGGAAGGCTTTACAGAGGAGGTACCCTGTATCTGAGCCATAAATTATCGAGATATTCATGAAACGCTGTTCTCTCTTAAGCTAGCAGAGGCTGTTTTCATAAGTAGAAACATTAAATAATATTAAGCAATGGTTGATATACTTGATAAAGGACGAGGTGAAAGTCTATACTTTAGTACTAAGAAAGAAACTTTCTATAAAGTGTGTTCTTATCTCTGCCAGCAGTTACCAAGTGCCCATTCTGTTCCAGAATCTGTGCTAAGACTGTCATTTTCTATGTGAGAGATTGCTTATAGATAATATTTTAATAGTTTACCCTAAAGCACTACTTAATTTTAGAAGGAAAGGTGGACAAAGGTATAGGACCAGACTTTTAAAACATTGTGCTTTTGGTTTCCCACAAGTGGGGTTTCTTGGCAGCAGTTGGCATCATAAATGTAATATCTAAGAAGATTCCTTTTCTGCAAAGGAAGCTTTGAAATATATCAAACAGCTGCCTATCACAGTTACCATTTAGGTGGATTCTTTGACTTCTGAAAAATTTAATGAGGATTAAGTGAAATAAGTCTTAAAACATGAAGATGTAGACCAAGCAGACAGGACAGGGCTTTCCAAGCAAAGGGAGCAGAGATGGCTCTGACCTCCTTTCAGTTAAATGAAGACAATAATGTCTACTGTGAGACATTACTATGTCACCCTAGTACGTGGTAAGCCCTGTATGCTTGTGTATGTTTGTTGAATTTTTTAAATTGTGTTAAGAAGGTGCTTCCTGAGTAAAAGATATTGCAAAACATTTATCATAATCTGTGATAAAGATGTTGAGTGAAAGCAAGGAAAATGTGATTCGATGTTACAGTGTGGTTTTGTTCTAGGGAAAAAGAACAAATTGTAGATGCCATGCGTGGAAATGAAATTAAAGGTCTGAAAGTTGATCATGAACTAACTGAGTATCATTTTAAGTACAGTAAAGAAATCCTTAGGATAGGGATATCTTTCTCGAACCAAGGCCTAGCCATATAGCACACCCCCTCCTTTTACTTTCTCCTTTGTCTTGGTCTTATAAATCCTAGCTACTTCCCCTTTCCATATAATTATCGTCAAATGAAATCAGATGCTGCAGATAACGCACAGGGAAATGGTACTTTCATTTTCACTTGATGTAGGAGATGATGTTAAATCTAACCCACCATTTACTAAATTGAATTAGATAAAATATAATTGCATTATTTTAAGTTAAGGAATTCTCATATTCCCTGGTACTCTTAGACCTACCCATTTTTCTTTCTAGCATTTCCAGTAAAATGTACTTTATGCCTAAATTCAGTCTTGTCAGGCCTGAATGCCTTTAGCACATGGTGTAATTTAGTTTGCATTTTTCCTTGGGCCTTTCCCAGGTCTTCCAAAGCAGTACCTCTGTTCTTCATTGTAATTATGCCTTAGACCATAGGCAAGTGATTTCTGCTCTCTGGCTGTAAGTCTTTCCTTCTCTAAAGGAACTTTGGTTTTCTTCCACTTGGACAGCCTTTAGTCTAAAGCAGTGGTTCTCACACTTGATCTTGCATTCATTTCATCTTGAGAGCTTGTTAAAACTTAGGTTGCTGGGACCCACTCTTGGAGTTTCTGATTAATTAGGTCTGGGATTTCATAACCAACAAGTTTCCAGGTGATATTGACACTACTGATTTGAGGACCACACTTTTGAGAACCACTAGAAAGGATTGTCATTCTGGACAGAGATCCAGAAATTTCCTAGTGTTACAGAGAAGCTGCAACTGTTTTTCCCTCCAGATTCACTTTTATATTAATTGTTTTTACTTTTATACATGCCATCTGATTTACATCTCTATCACTAAATAAAGAAGAAATTGAATGAGAAATAGGCTACTGGTTAATTATATCACCCTCTTGTGATTTTGTGTCATGTTTCTTTTTAATAACTTTGTACGTACAAAAATAATACCACTTCATTGTTGAAAACTCAGAAAATATAGGGAGAAAAAGACTAAAATAAAAATCAACAGTAATCTTATCTGTTTTGGAATGTGTGTGTGTGTGTGTGTGTGTGTGTGTGTGTGTGTACACCCTCTGTCTTTCTAAACTTTTTGCTGTTTAAACATCTTTTTTCTCGTATTTTTAAAGTCATATAATTTTTTTAACATTGGGTTCATACTGCAGTGCTATTTTATACTGTGGTTTTCCACCAATAACATTTTTAAAGTGTTTTCCTGTTTTGTAAAATACTGCAGCCTAAGAACCTTTGCTTAGTTGGAAGCATACAACCTCTTAAATCAAGGCTTGTTTGGGCAGGGTTTGGAGCCAAGATCCTCTCCCCCATTACCCCTGGCAGTCTCCGAAGAGGGGTCTACAGAACCCAGAGGCACTTCCCACCAAGAGGCACATTCTAAAAACTGTATAGAATGCCCATCTTATGTTTGCACTATAATTTATTTACCCAACTTCCTGTTTTGAATATTCCTATTGTTTCCATTTACCACTGTCCAAAATGTAATAGTTTGAAATCTCTACACATCTCATGATTATATATTATTTAGTTACTGATTGTCATTACTCCATTAATTCAGTTTGTAATGCTTTTGTTTCTCCTCCTTCCCTATCATTTAGGAGTCAAGAAGTGGGGGGAAACTGCCAGTAGCCCAAGGCCCTAGTAGGTCATAGTTGGTGCCTTGCTCTGATCAAATTAAGATGCTCACTTTGTTGAAATATTTCAGACTTTTTCAAAAGGCTGTGTTTATACTGTGCCAGAGTTTTATAGTGAACATTGTGGACTATACTAAAAAATTGAGAATTGTTGTAAGAATTATGAATGGACTTTTCTAACTCTCCAGCTTTACCACGGAGCTGTTTGTTTTTGTTACTTTGTTGAGTGGGGGACCAGGGCTGCCCTGTCTCTGAGGCAGTTTGAGCATCTTCCTATAGTTCTCACCCATTTGAGGTGGAATTTTTTCTCCTTTATTCAGTTGTATCTCAGTAGCTCATTTTAAGCTGTAAGAGTGTTACAACTGGAAGGTACCTTAGAGATCTTTTTAGAGACCTCACACTTTATTGATGCCAGAAACAAAAAGTGACCTGCTAAACATCCACAGCTGGTTGGAGACAGGTTCAAGTCTAGAACAGGTCTCCTGACCTTCATTCTTTCTTCTCTTCTTGTCAGACAAAGCCTAACAGCTGCAGGATGGGAGGGGTACCCCCTTGGTTTGTCACTCCCAGCCATATCCTGGGAGCAGTTCTAACTCTTCTATCGCTCTCCTGAATCTTGCCCCTTCCCCCATTCTGGTGCTGAGCACTCCAGGCAGACCAAAACTGGTTCAGGTTCTATAACACTTGGTGCTTCAGAGCAGCTCTCCTGATTTGAAGAGGAATTCATTCATCCATTTACTTAATCAGTAAGCATTTTTATTTAGTGTATATAACAAGTCAACACTTTGCTCTAGGAGTTTGATGTAGCTCAATGGTGGGCAAAGCAGTCTTAGCCTCTGCCTCCAGGAAGCTTTGCTCTAGACAGTAAAGGAACACACGGATAATTGTAAAGTGCGGTACTCTGAAAGCGAGCCTATTCTGCCACTGGTCAAGAGTAACAGGAGATTAGGGAGAAGGGACTTATTTATTATTTAGAATGGTCAAGGCCTCACTGAGAAAGTGACATGGAGACAGAGGAAGAGTGTTCCAGACAGAGTAAAGCACGTGCAAAGCGGGAGAGAGCTCTGTGGGTTGAGAAGCCAAAAGTAGTTGAAGTGCAGTGAGAATGCGTAGAGGGACTCAAAATAGGTTGGCAGGGCCAGACCTAAATTGGGAGCTTGGATATGAGTGTAGTTCAGTGGGAAGCCAATGATGGGTTTTAAGCAGGAGAGTGATATAATCTGGTAATCACTTTAAAAGATCACTGTAACAGCAGAGCACAGAGGAAATGAGAGTGGCCTTTGGAGTCAGTAAAAACCTTAATTAATAACCTGACCATCTGCTTTACTCACTGTTTGACCTTGGGCGAGTTACTTAACCTCTCTAAGCCTGTTTCCTCGTTAACCTAGTGAGACTAAGACCCATCTTACAGAGGTGTTGTGAGCAATATCTTTAGATAATATATGTTAAATACAGTACCCTCTGTCATTTAAATAAAATTCACGCTGTTCTGCCTAGATTAGAAACAGTATAATGGGCTGCATTATCTTACAGTTTATGGAGACTGCCTTGCAGACGAGGCAGGGAAGCAGGAACTGTGAGATGGAGAGAATGTGGTGCAATAAAAAGGAAATTTTGGAGCTCCCCATCCCAGCCTTAAAAGTACCTGAAACGCTATCTCATTATCGTTTTTTCACCACTACTGCTGAGCTTTTCAAGTGTAAAGAATCTTATGATTCAACATGATGAAACCCTGTCTCTACTAAAAATACAAAAATCAGCCGGGCGTGGTGGCAGGTGCCTGTAGTCCCAGCTACTCAGGAGGCGGAAACAGGAGAATCGCTTGAACCCAGGAGGCAGAGGTTGCAGTGAGTGTGGCTGCACTCCAGCCTGGATGACAGAGTAAGACTCTGTGTCAAAAAAAAAAAAATAATAATAATAATAATAATTCTTAGGAAAATAAACCTAGTTACATTTGATTAAGGGGTATTAGGTAGTTGTACCGAACCCCTAGCCTCAGTAGGGAAGGCACCAGGTTCAAGAGGCCGAAGAAAAGACCCAGAGCCAGCAAATGAGACATGGGGTTTATTAGTGGCTTACATACAGGGGAGAGAGTCCAGTGGCAGCAGGCTGGACAAGAAAACTTCACCCACTAGTGAACAGCATGTAGCTTATATAGAATTCTCACTTAACACTCCCCTTAATGACTTCCATCTGGCAACCTTCATGGAACCCAAAACTCAGGGCCTCAAGCTTCTGTATGGCCCGTGTTCTACAGGACGGGCTGGGGACTCGGACGTTTCTCATAGACAAGGAACGAATTTCTGTGATTGCTACTCCCGGGATTCCCTAGCTCAGAACACACATTCAGGTGCATCTGCCACAGGGTCATTCTAAGGGTGTGCTTAAGTTATTGCCATCAGGGCACTTGCCCTACAGTAGTGTCAGGCATTTTGCCTGTATCTGCATCCACTACATCTCAGCTAACTGTGTGTGTTTGGCCAAGTTATTTATTAATACCTTGTAGGGTTACCAGGAGCAGCTAATGAGACTGTGTGTAAAACGAGCCACCTCTGTGGCCTGGAATAAAGTGGAGCTTCATTGGTGTCAGTTCTTTTCTTTTCTTTTTTCTTTTGAGACAGTCTGTTCTGTCTCAAAAGGTCTCGTTCTGTTGCCCAGGCTGGAGCGCAATGGCGCGATCTCACCTCACTGCAGCCTCAACCTCCTGGGCTCAGGCAATCCTCCCACCTCAGCCTTCTGAGCAGCTGAGGTTATAGACATGCACTACCAAGCCCAGCTAATGTTTGTATTTTTTTTGTAGAGACGAGGGTTTCACCATGTCGCCTAGGTGGGTCTCGAACTCCTGAACTCAAGCAATCCACCTGCCTCAGCCTCCCAAAGTGCTGGAATTACAGATGAGCCACTGCACCTGGCCCATTGGTGTCAGTTCCGTCTCGATCACTGACACTGGCATGGGCTAGTTCAGGAAGGTGCTGGGACACCAGCAAGGTTAAACGGTTTTCCCAGTTCACGCAGGCCGGGAGTGATGAGTGGCCACATGCCTCTGGGATTCTTTCCTGTGTATCACAGTACCTTGTAAAGCAGCCTAATGACGAGGCATCAGTTTTATTTTTATTTAGTTTTATTTTTTGACCTGCCACTTCAGGAGGCACCAGTTTTAAATAGCTTCAAGGTATTATAACTCTATAGGGCATGAAGGAGTTAATATACTAGACAGAATACCCAATTTATACCAGGGAATCGCAGACTTAACTGCTGGGAGCTGGCTCATTATTTTAATTGGATTTTCCAATGTGTTGAGCAAGTCAGCAGATTTGCATTAGCCTTACTTTCAGAGAAACTGTTTCGGTTCTGGAGAGAGAGAGAACCAATGGGCAGTGGAGAGGGAATGAATGTTAAGACTAATGCATGATGACAAAGCAAGCAAATTATGTCCTCATTAATTAATACAGTCTTGTGTGCATGTAGGTGTCCTGGAAGTACCATTTGTAGAGCTGTGCTCCACTCTCCTGTCAGAGGCAAGAAAAAACAAGGCCCTGCTGACTCATTGTCTTTCTGCCAGTTGGCTGCTCTAGCAGGACAGGGCGGCTTGTTGGGGTGAGCCCTTAAGGGCACTCCACCTACAGGCCCGTAGAGGGGCTTGGAGCTGAGTTGGGCAGTATTCAGGCAAGCCAGAAATGATAGTACAGTGTGACCTACAAGTTTTTTTTTTTTTTTTTTAGATGGAATTTCACTCTTGTCACCCAGGCTGGAGTGCAGTGGCGTGATCTCAGCTCACTGCATCCTCCACCTCCCAGGCTCAAGCAATTCTCCTGCTTCAGCCTCCTGAGTAGCTGGGATTACAGGCGCCTGCCAACACACCTGGCTAATTTTTGTATTTTTAGTAGAGATGCGGTTTCACCACGTTGGCCAGGCTGGTCTCAAACTCCTGACCTCAGGTGATCTGCCTGCCCCGGCCTTCCAACGTGCTCAGATTACAGGCGTGAGCCACCGTGTCTGACCTACAACTGCTTCTTGATTCCTTCTTTGGGATCTGATCAGTTAGTAAACAAAATAGATACAGGGCCTCCCCTTAAGAAGCAAACCTTGTAGTGAGGAAAGGTGATAAATCAGTGAACAATAAGTGAGATCATTTCTTTCAGTGGTAAAGCATAAAGACATTTAAAAGATCAGAGCAGAAGATATATGTTTATATATACAGAGGAAAAACTGTTTATGAAGTCATCTCCAGTGACTGGGATAACAGGAGCTATTTGTATAATGCTGGCAGTGTTGAAGCAGTTGTAAGGAATTAACGGCTATTTTTGTCAGGTTTAATATTAATTACAGTTACTTGCTTCCATAAGTCCCTTTTGCATAATGAAAGGTAGACCTCAGCCTCCCTCTGTTTGATTTACTCCAAATTTCTGGTTAGGTTTGATGTATGTACTAGCAGGGGGAATACCTCTTCTTTGAGGGTAGAAATTTAGAAGCAATTTGTTCGGAAAGCAAAAATATTTACCATACCTAAATATCATTCTGGATTTTTTTTTTTAAGAGGCAGGGTCTCACTCTATCACTCAGGCAGTGGCAGGATCATAGCTCACTGTAATCTTGCAGTCCTTGCCTCAGCCTCCTAAGTAGCTGAGACTACAGGCATGCACCATCATGCCCAGCTCATCTTTTATTATTATTATTATTATTATTTCTAAAGAGATGGGGTCTTGCTATACTGCCCAGGCTGTTCTTGAACTCCTGGGCTCAAGCAATTCTCACACCTTGGCCCCCCCAAGTGCTTGGATTACAGGCACGAGCCACCATTCCTGGTCCTGAAATGATTTTACATGTGTTGTTTGCTTAATAAAATGAAAAAAATGCACTTTCAAAAACATACCCTCCAACTTCTTACAGACTTGAATCATGTAAAGAACTTATGTTAATTCAACTTTATGAATAAAGGAAAGGAAATGATTTGGAAGTTGAGTAAGTGGAGATAGAGTAATCAATAGAATTTTAGTAAAATAAATGGGAAATAATTATATAATGGATTTGAAAAGCTTTTTAAAAAATTTGTTGAAGATAAATAAGGTGATACAGGAAGTTTACTGATACTGTATTATGTTGGCTGTATTGTAAGTGCCTTGGAGATGACTGTTATATATCAGTTTGCAAAACTCTTGCTCAGGTCATATAAAGGAGGGGCCCCCAACGCCTGCTGACTCATTGTCTTTGTTAGGAACCTTGCCACATAGCAGGAGGTGAGCGGTGGGTGAGCAAGCATTACCTCCTGAGCTCCACCTCCTGTCAGATCAGCGGTGACATTAGATTCTCAAAGCAGCACGAACCCTGTTGTGAACTGTGAATGTGAGGGACCTAGGTTGCACACTCTTTGTGAGAATCTAATGCTTGGTGATCTGAGGTGGAAGAGTTTCATCCTGAAAACAGCACCCCCAACCCCTGCCATCTGTAGAAAAACTGTCTTCCACAAAACCAGTCTCTGGTGCCAAAAAGGTTGGGGACTGCTAATGTAAAGGATTCCTGAAAGAACTGTAAAAGTGAAAACACAGGAAAGTTCTAGAATCCCATGACTGTGAAGTCACATACTCCATCTCTGTGGCACAATAATCGCCTAAAATAACTGACAGAATAGGTTTTCCCTTCTTTGAGATCTCCAAGAAAGGATTTTTTTTTTTGTTCCCCCCAATGAATATTTCCTAAAATTTCCTCCTCTGGAGGTTGGTTTGCTTTCTCTTTAACCTTTCTTAGTGCCTTTACAATGACACAGGTAATTACTAATCACTTGTCACTTAAAATTTTCGTTGCTAGTTTTTTTTAATTAACCTACCTTTTCCTGGGAAGTAAGTTGGAAAGACTGTAAATTTTAATTTTTTTTTCCTGTAGCCTTTTCATTGACTAGTCACTGGGAACATTCTGAATTCATAATACATGTTTTGTGTTCATGATTTCTTATCAGCCCTCAAGAATGTGTGTAGATAACCACGGAGAAATTCTTAATTCTTGGGGGTTTCTGTCTTCCCCTCATGCCTAACCACAATGATGACATTAAAAAGTTACTATGTGTGGTGGAGCATGGTTGCTCACGCCTGTAATCCCAGCACTTTGGGAGGCAGAGGCGGGCAGATCACATGAGGCCAGGAGTTGGAAACCAGCCTGACCAACAAGGGAAGACCCCATATCTACTTTTTAAAAAAAAGAATTTACTGTGTGTGTTTGGTGTGTGGTCAGTACATGGTTTGAGGCACTTTTTATTTGGAACAACCCGCACATTCAGTACTAACCGCAGAGTTTCATAATTCTTTAATTGTTATTTTATAATACAGCCTTCAGATCAAGGTACTAATAAGTATTTTTTTTAATTTTCTGCATCATTTCACAAAGGATTTGAGGCATTGATGCAAACCATAATTTAGAATAAAGAGTTGAAAAGGGGTTATTTATAATCACTGTCTTTTCATATTTTGTTTTAAATTTTTGACTTTTTAAATAAACAATATATTACATATTACAATTTTTTTAATGCAAAAATCTCGTCTCCCACCCTATTTCTTTGCCCAGTTTCCAACCCTGGAGGAAATTGGTATCAACAGATTTCTGTGTATTATTTCAGAAATAACTAAAGCATAGACTTTTTTTTTTTTTTTTTTTTTGAGATGGAGTCTTGCTCTGTCGCCCAGGCTGGAGTGCAGTGGCGCAATCTCGGCTCACTGCAACCACCTCCCAGGTTCAGGCGATTCTCCTGTCTCAGCCTCCCAAGTAGCTGGGATTGTAGATGTGTGCCACCATGCCTGGCTAATTTTTGTATTTTTAGTAGAGGCAGGGTTTCACCATGTTGGCCAGGCTGGTCTCAAACTCCTGACCTCAAGTGATTCGCCCACCTCGGCCTCCCGAAGTGGTGGGATTAGAGCCGTGAGCCACCGCGCCTGGCCTTTTTTCCTCGTTGTTATGCAGATTCTTGCATACCATAAGTAATGTTTTATACCTTGCTTTTATCACATAAATATTTATCTTGGAAATATTTTCAAAATGAAGCATAAAGAGCTTTCTCATTTTTTTGGCTGTTGTTTAGAAGCTCTGTAATTTATTTAGCCAGTGCCATATTGATAGGCACATAACTTGCCATCAGTTATAGATAGCCCTGTAGAGAAGAACTTTGTACACAAATGATTCTGTATTTCATTTCTTCTGCAAGTATTTTTTGAGCACCCGCTCTGTGCTAGGCAGTGTTCTAAGTTCTGGGAATATAGCAGTGAGCATATGGACCCCTCTCAAGCTGGCAACCAAACTGGGGAGACAGCAACAAATAGGGAAACAAACATACATACAAATGGGTAGGGATGGTAAGTGCTTTGAAGAAAAATAAGGTAAGGATCTCCGTGAACAGAGGAAAGGTAGGCAATGGCTTGACTAGTGAAGGCGGGTCAGGCCTCCCAACTTTACTTACTCACCATCCATCCAAACTTCTAAGGCCCACAGGATAGGAGGATACTAGGGAATTGTACTTCAAGAATTAAATTGAAGACTCAGAGCAAATTATTTCAGCTATCTATATAGAATAGAGGGCGAGTGCTATTAATCTTCATTTTTTCAGTCTCAGACCTAGTTAGTGTTGCTCAGCCTTGTTTTTCCTCATTATGATCCAAAGCCTTCCTCCTTTTCCCCAAGAGCCTTTTTAGACATGGTCCCCCATCGCTCCCCCCGTGAAATTGTAATACAGCTAATAGACATAGTTGATATCAGTTATGTACTGTGGCCATTTGGAAGGCCACAGGCAGTTATAACAGCTAAGATTTTTTATTTTTTTATTTTTTGCCCCACACCCTAAGAACCAGTGTCTTAGAGCCTCACAGAATGTAGACTCTCAGACTGTAGCTCTCTGGCATGCCAGCCAGGCTGTTGGTGTGCGATTGCTGGCAAAATCACAGACAGAATTGTCTTGGTAGAAATCCCTTTGTCTTTGAAATAAGAAAGAAGTGATTGTTTCTTAGATGTGTGTCACCAGTGAAGCCCTCTGGTGACACACATTGGGAAACCTTCCGGTGTGTAAAATTAGTTGGTGTTCAGGGAGAGTAAAGAGGTAGAATGACTGAGAATTTCAGGAAGCCTAAGATGAAAACAGCAGGAAAGGGTTAGGGAGAAGTTAAGAGCAAAAAGGGGAAAACCTGTTCCCCGCCCCTCTCTGCTCCCTCATTATCTTATTCGTATTTAGCATCCCATAGCATTTAAAAAATAAACATGTATTCAACACTTCCTAGGTATCAGGAAGTAAGGTAGCACTTTTTACACATATTAACTCATTTCATCCTCAACAGCTGCTTGCAATAGGTTATAATATTCTGCTTTACAGATGTGGTTAAGAGAGTCATGCACAAAGCCCTTCCAAGTCAGCATTGGTCCTTCTCACACCACTCTCTCCCTCTGCCACTGACACATAATAGCATAATGCAGTAGAGTTGGCTATGTAGTGACTGCCTCTGTTCCTAGAATATGAGCTCTCCACAGGTAGGAACAGTGTTTATTCATCTTTGCCTATCAAGCTTCTAGTGTAGTGTGTGGCACAGAGTAGATATCTTATTAATGATGGATGGATGGACAGACTGACAATTGAATACACTTGTGTGTGAGTAAAATTATTTCTTGAGTGAGGGGACCCACAAACCTTTCCATCTATAATCTGGTCCTGCAGGTCTCTGCAGTCTTGGGTTCCACGCTACTAAAACTTGATTTTACCAAGATTACTTGGGGTCTCCTTGAAGAGAAGTAGTTAAAAACTCTTCTCAGTCCTTGTTTTGGTTACTCCTTTCACACCTGACTCTGCCTCCCTTGGTTCCCTCCTGCCATTCTTCTCTGCAGCTGGGTAGCATCTCCATCTCCATCTCCTTCTCCTTTGTAGATTCCTCTTTGTACCATCTTAAAATCAAGGAGACTCAGGCCACTGCCGCAGAGCAGTGGGGAAAAAAAAAACTATTTCCCGGCTATAGATTGCACTTCCTAAATATCTTATCTTTTTAATGGAATCTAGGCATTAAGGATATAGCTGTGAACAGAAAAGTCAAAGTCCTTGTCCCCATCGAGGTTATGTACTAGTGAGGGAGACAGGATACACAAGCTGGAGGCATCACATTACCTGACTTCAAATTATACTACTAAGCTGTAGTAATCAAACCAGCATGATGCTGGCATAAAAACAGATGCATAGGCCAGGTGCGGTGTCTCACGTCTGTAATCCCAGCACTTTGGGAGGCTGAGGTGGGTGGATCACGAGGTCAGGAGTTTGAGACCAGCATGATTAATATAGTGAAACCCCGTCTCTACTAAAAATACAAAAATTGGCCAGATGTAGTGATGCATGCCTGTGATCCCAGCTATTCAGGAGGCTGAGGCAGGAGAATTGCTTGAACCTAAGAGGCAGAGATTGCAGTGAGCAGAGATCATGCCACTGCACTCCAGCCTGGGTGACAGAGTGAGACTGTCTCAAAAAATAAAAATAAGAATAAATGCATAAATCAGTGGAACCAAATAGAGAACCCAGAGATAAATTCACATACTCACAGTCAACTTATTTTTGACAAAGGCACCGAGAACATACATTGGGGAAAGAATATCCTCTTCAATAAATGGTGCTGGGAAAATTGGATATCCATATTTAGCAGAATAAAACTAGACCCTGTCTCTCACCATATACGAAAATCAAATCCAAATGGATTAAAGACTTAAATCTAGGACCTGAAACTGTGAACCTACCAGAAGAAAACTTTGGGGGAAATTCTCCAGCACGTTGCTCTCAGCAAAGATGTCTTGAGAAAGACCTCAGAAGCACAGACAACCAAAGCAAAAATGAGCAAATGCAAGTGGGATCATATGAAGTTAAAAAGCTTCTGCACCACAAAGGAAACAGTCAACAAAGTGAAGAGACAACCTACAGAATAGGATAAAATATTTGCAAATTACCCATATGACAAAGGACTAATAACCAGAATATATAAGGATCTCAAATAACTCATAGGAAAAAAATCCAGTTTTAAAATGGGCAAAAGATCCGAATAGATATTTCTCAAAAGAAGACCTACAGATGGCCGACAGGTTTATTAAAAAATGCTCAACATCACTAATCCTCAGAGGAATGCGAATCAAAATTTCAGTGAAATATCATCTCACGCCAGTTAAAATGGCTTTTATAAAAAAAAACAGTGACGGATGCTAGCAAGCATGCAGAGAAAGGGGAACCCTCATACGCTGTTGGTGGTAATATAAATTAGTACAATCACTATGGAGAATGGTATAGAGCCTCCTCAGAAAACTAAAAAGTGAACTACCATAAGATCCAGGAATCCCAGTGCTGGGTATATACCCAAAAGAAAAGAAATCAGCGTATCCACAAGATAACCCGTACTCCCATGTTCATCGGAGCACTATTCACAGTAGCCAAGACACGGAGTCAACCTAAGTGTCCATCAACAGTTGAGTAGATAAAGAAAATACAGTATATACACACAATGGAATATTTTTCAGCCATAAAAAACA
This sequence comes from Symphalangus syndactylus, assembly GCF_028878055.3. Classification (NCBI taxonomy): domain Eukaryota; kingdom Metazoa; phylum Chordata; class Mammalia; order Primates; family Hylobatidae; genus Symphalangus; species Symphalangus syndactylus. The sequence continues at coordinate 129,096,082 of NC_072429.2, read as the reverse complement.
AAATCATGCCACTTGCCACAAAATAGATCCAACATTATGTTAGGTGAAATAAGCCAAGTACAGAAAGATAAGTATTGCATGTTCTGTCTCATGTGGGAGCTAAAAAAGAAGATTGATCTCATAGAGATAGAGAATAGAATGATGGTTACCAGAGGCTGAGAAGGATAGTGGGGAGGAGGGAATAAAGAGGGATTGGTTATTAGGTACAAAAATACAGTTAGATAGAAGTAACACAGTCTAGTGTTAGGTAGCATAGCAGTGTGACTGTAGTTAATGATTTTTATTATATATTTCAGAATAACTAGAATGGAATTGAAATGTTCTAGCACAAAGAAATGATAAATGCTTGAGGTGATGGAAACCCTAGTTCCCTGATTTGATCATTATACATTGTACGCTTGTATCAAATTTCACATGTACTTCATAAATACAACTATTATGTATCCATAAAAACTAAAAATTAAAAGATAAATCTGAGCAAAAAAAACCCAAACACAGTAATTTCAGATAATGATACATGCTATTAAAAAATGTGAAAAGGAAACGGGAAAAGCCCTCCTTACTCTGACAGAAGCAGTTGAAGAAAATTCACCATAAGAGCTACAATTTTGGCAGAGGTGTTAATGGAAGTGCTAAAATGATTTGAGGAATTATTTGTACACATATACGTGTACTGTAGTATAGTGTTTAAGAACAAGCTCTGGAGCTACACTGCCTAAATTCAATTTTATTTTCTTTTTTTTTTGTTTTTGAGACAGTCTCTCTCACTCAGGCTGGAGTGCAGTGGCATGATCTCGGCCCACTGCAACCTCCGCCTCCCAGGTTTAAATGATTCTCCTGCCTCAGCCTCTCAAGTAGCTGGAACTACAGTTGCACACCACCATACCTGGCTAACTTTTGTATTTTTAGCAGAGACGGTGTCTCCCCATGTTGGCCAGGCTGGTCTCAAACTCCTGACCTCCAGTGATCCACCTGCCTCAGCCTCCCAAAGCGAGCCACCATGCCCAGCCTACACTGCGTAAATTCAAATCTTAGCCCCTCACTCACATGCTTTATGGTTCTGCACAAATGACTCCACCTCTGTTCCTTCAGCTGCAAAGTGGTGACAATTATGTCACCTAACCTACAGAGGTGTCATGCAGGTTCAATGAAATAATACATGGAAAGCCCTTCAACAGAGCCTGGTGTGTGGAAAATGCTCAGTCAATAGTAGCTGGTTTTATTGTTCATGTGGACTTTATTTTTTAACCATCTCCCATCTTCCCTTTGCTTTTTCAGCTCCAGGGTCTGAGCCACAATGTGATCTTCACCTTGGATTCTTTGTTAAAAGGAGACCTAAAGGGAGTCAAAGGAGTAAGTGTTCAGAAATTTGATTTTCACTTTAACTTGAAAGGATTGATTTTTTTTTTCCGCTTTTAAGATCATAGTAGTACTTGTATTTGAAAGACTCTTTGAACATTTTTGGCATTAAAAATGCTCTTGGAAAATGATCATTGGAAAAAATGTGCCTCTTCACATAATGGTATTGACAGAGGAACGAGATTAGGCACTTTCAAGAAGATTGGGAAGGTCCTCCATGGGTGGGAGAGAGAAGCTAAGCCCGAGTCTTGGTTCCCACAGTGTGACCACTGGGCACGCAGCCTCTCTGAACCTCGGGCTCCTGCTTCATCAGCATGACCAGGGCGCTCACCCTTCTTTCCTCTCTCAGGCTTCTTGTGTATATAATACATGGTGTGATGTTGGCCAGGCACAGTGGTCATGCCTATAATCCGAGCACTTTGGGAGACCATGGCGGCGGGTAAATCGCTTGAGTCCAGGAGTTCAAGACCAGCCTGGGCAACATCATAATAATTTTTGTACAGAAAAAGTGCAAAAATTAGCCAGGGGCGGTGGTGAGTGCCTGTAGTTCTAGCTACTCAGGAAGCTGAGGTGGGAAGATCGATTGAGCCTGGGAGTTCAAGGCTACAGTGAGCTGTGATTGCACCACTGCACTCCATTCTAGGCAACAGAGTGAGACCCTGTCAAAAAAAAAAAAAAATGGTGTAACGTACATGAAAGTGAAGTTCCCAGTGTCCTATAAAGGAAGCAATTCTTGCTAAGATGTTATTTCAAAACTATTTATTCATTTTCAGCAAAAGTAGATGCAATTTTAATTTCATTTTCTCTTTTCTAAGGATCTCAAGAAGCCATTTGACAAAGCCTGGAAAGATTATGAGACAAAGTTGTAAGTGGTTTTTTGTTTAGTTTTTGTTTGTTTTTTAATACTGTTGTGAATTTTGAACAAAAAAAACTTAACTGGAAAAAGGACAGAGCCCTTAACTAATAACTTCTCAACAAAAACCTGTTTAGTAGATCCTCTAGCATATCCTTATTAGGGCTAAGAGGTTGGGTACACTGACCTAAAGTGGTTGCATCTCCTGTGCTATTTGTCTGAAGGGAGAGGTACTTTTACTATCAGTTTTTTTGGCATTTACGGCTGCTGGTACTATCAAGTTATAGGGCTATGGCTCTCATTATAGATAGCATGTAATTATGGACCATTTATGTTTCTGTATAGTGTAACAATTGGGAAATAATAAAAGTAACAGCTAATACTGTGACATCTTGGTGCCTGCCAGGACCTGCACTAAGTGTTTTTTGCATGTATGACCTCTTCACAGGAAACTATCTGTACAACTTTGCTCTCTGTTTATATACATCAGGGAAACTGAAACCTAGAGAGGCTTAGGGGCTCGTGAAAGGCTAGAAAGCTAGTTACGTGTCCAGCTAACATTCACTCCAGGTCTCTCTGACCACAGGGCCTCAGCATAGCATGGGCACTGAGGTCAGACCACCAGCCTCATGGAGTTCTTGTTAGGGATTAGGGCAATAAGCACTTTGCAAGGTGCTGGGCCCATCTTGATACTGTGTGTATCATACCACGTTCCTTTATTATTATTACTCTGAAACATTTGTAACACCAAGCAGGAGGGTGGGGTGGGAGGAGATAGGTATTTTTAAAGCTTTTAATAAAAGTCTTCGACAACTATAAACATAAGAGAATAAAACATTTCTGTAGGCAGCAGTAGCAGCAGGATAAAAACAAGCAAAAGAAAAACAAATTCAGGATTAAATATGTTTTTCCCAAACTACTTTTGTAATTATGTGAAAAGTGCATTGTTAGGGGCTTGCTGTCTTAGGAATATATCCATACATTGACAGTTCTAAATGCAGCAGAGAACAAAAAGGTTCTTAAAATGGTCAACTGATAAATGAATGCTGTGGGCTATGAGTCTTTCTGTATGAAAAGTGGGTCATGAGTACTCAACTTGTAAGCTAAGTACTGCCCCTGCCCAGAGACAACAGTGCATGAACTTGGAATGGAATAGAATTAGTACTTAGAAAATGGGAGGACAAAGGGGGAAGAAAAAAACCTTGTTCTACACTTGTAGAATATGTCTTCTTTGTAGGACATAGGAACAAGAAAACATTATGTAATATGTGCTTTGTCAACCAAAGTACTACCAATATTAGGTAGTACAACTGTATTTATATTTTTTAAATCTCTGTTGGCTGAAGACCTAGAAGTATCTGGTGTTTAGTATTATAAATGACTTAGAATATAAAGCATTCTAAGATGGTACAGGTGCTCTTCCCTGTACTTCTCACTCAACATATGAACTTGTCTGGCTTTTCTTTTTTTTTCTTTTTCTTTTTTTTTTTTTTGAGGCGGAGTTTCACTCTTGTTTCCCAGGCTGGAGTTCAGTGGCGCCATCTCAGCTCACTGCAGCCTCTGCCTCCTGGGTTCAAGCGATTCTCCTGCCTCAGCCTCCCGAGTAATTGGGATTACAAGCACCCGCCACCAACACCCAGCTAATTTTTTGTATTTTTAGTAGAGACAGGGTTTTGCCATATTGGCCAGGCTGGTCTCAAACACCTGGCCTCAGGTGATCCACCCGCCTCGGCCAAAGTGCTGGGATTACAGGCGTGAGCCACCGTGCCCAGCCTGGCTGTTCATTTTTCTGTATTGTCCTCTACAATCTAAATTTGGTGAAGACCACAACCACATTATTCTTATATATGGTGTTATTCTACCAGTACCTAATGACTCGTAGTTTATGTACTATTTCATTGAAGAAATAAAAGAATTATCCTGGAAATGTATAACAAGAATAGCAAGTTGAGTGGATCCTGAATTTAAGACCTTATGAAAGCAGGTTTTGTTTGTTTGCTTAGTAAATCCCTGTCAACAATTTTCCTAAGAGACTTCTTTGTCACCGAAGTATAGTGGTGCAGGAAAGAAAGAAAACAAGCATTTGTCTCTTTGATGTACTGGGACTCATGTGGTTGTAAGTTACAGAAAACAAAATGACTACACAAAAAAGTTCATTTATTAGTTTTGATAATGGAGAAGGCTGGACGTTTTCTGCGGTCTTCCATTTAGAACTCTGGAGGCGGTGAAGTTTGTAATGATGTAGATCGCAGGCTTAGAAATCATTGCTAGTTTTGTGACCTTGAGCCAAAATACTTAATTTTGATGATCCTTAGCCGTAAAATAATATAAAAATTACCTACTTCTCAGGGTTTTTGTGAGGACAAGGTAAGGTACTGTGTTGAAGCGGTTGTCACAGTGTTTAGCATAGGGAAGTCACACAATAAATAGTTTCTACTAAGTTTTTTAAGAATCAAATTTCATTTGATCAAAATGATAAATGTACATAAACTAAAACATCAGATAGTACTTTTACTAGTTAAGACTTACTCTGAAAGCATGTAACGGAAACCCCAAATAACAGTGGCTTCAACATTGTTAAAGTTGATCATAGAACAGAGCATTCTAGGATGGACCAGGTACCGTTTGTAGCACTTCTCACTTACTTTATTGTCCTCCACAATCTAAACTCAGTGATTTTATGTCATACCTAATGGTACAGGGTTCTTTACAAATCATGACAGGGAAAATATTAAGTAGGCAACAAACGTGCTTCTAACGGAAACACAGTGGCCGTCTGCCTGCCCCTCTTGATCCTGTTAGTCCCTCCCCTTTTTCCAACTCTTACCTGCTTCCTGACTTATCTACATGTTCCTCAGTATTCTCTTGCTCTTTCTAGCTTTAGCTGTGATGTATCGGTGTGGTAGACGAGGATTACATTCCCTTGCACAGACACCCCATCACTTTCGTACCCTCGTTCATCCATTATGGTTAATAGAACAATTTTTTATTAAACTAGTTTCAGTGTTTACATTTTTATAGGTATAAGCATTCATTGCTAGTCTGAATGGTAGAATAGGATTGAATTTCTGTTCTTAGAGTACAGTTGTGTGCTTTTTCTTAATGACTTAATTGCCTCATTTCTTCATTTGCTTAGTTCTATGTGAATCTTCTGTGAATTTTTATCTGCTCCAGCAGATGTCAGACACCTGTCAATAATATTTCTGTTTATAAAGTACATTATGTATTTTATTAGAATGATTATATATCTGTTAGTATTAAATTGTGTCAGTTTCTTCTTTCCTGGAGACATCCCTTTCCAGAGCTCTTTAGATCAGCAGTACAGCTGCCATCCTGGGATAGCATTTGACTCTCTTTAGTTTTAAATTTACTTCCTCTTGACTAGTATAGTTCCATATTTTGGTGGCCCATTACCTCCAGTAGTTTTCAGAGAACAGCTCTAAAGGAGGCAAAGATTTGAGATTTTATATTTCCAAAATTACCTTCATTCTGCCACCACAAAAAGTGATAGTTTGGCCAAATATAAAATACTGATTTTATAATAATTTTCAGGCACGGTGGCTCATGCCTGTGGTCCCAGCACTTTGGGAAACCAAGGTGGGCAAATCGCTTGAGGTTGAAAGTTTGAGACCAGCCTGGCCAATGTGGCAAAACCTTGTCTCTACTAAAAAATACAAAAATTAGCTGGGTGTGGTGGCGGGTTCCTGTAGTCCCAGCTACTCAGGAGGCTGAGGCAGGAGAATCGCTTGAACTCAGGAGGCAGAGGTTGTAGTGAGCGGAGATCCAACCACTGCACTCCAGCCTGGGCAACAAAGTGAGACTTTGTCTCAAAAATAATAACAACAATAATAATAATTTTATCTCAAAATGTTGAAGGCATTGTTCCATTGTTTTCTACTTTCCAGTGTTGCTAATAAAAAAAAAAATCTGATACCTTTCTGATTCCCATTTATTTGTATGTGATACGTGGTTGTTGTTTGTTTCATTTATTTTCGGTTAGAGAATGTAAGTCTCTTAAAAGGTTTTACGAAGAGTCTTCAAGTGCCACGGTATGTGCATTATGTTTGCAATTTTTCTGTTTACAAGTTTTAGTTCATCACTCCCGGAAACCTCTTGTAATTCCTCCTGTTTTTTCTTTTTTTCCTCTTTCTGGAATTTTCGTTATGTAATGTTTGACTTCCTAGACTGTTCTTACAATTTTCTTCTCTTTTCTGTTCTATTTGTATTATATTTTAGGTTATTTTTTCAGTGTTTTTTTCCCCACTGTTACAGTTAGCTTTTTTATTTTGTCTGTCATTTTAAATTTCTTTTCTTTTTTTATTTTATTTTTATTATTTTTTTTTTTATTATACTTTAGGGTTTTAGGGTACATGTGCACAATGTGCAGGTTTGTTACATATGTATCCATGTGCCATGTTGATTTCCTGCACCCATTAACTCGTCATTTAGCATTAGGTGTATCTCCTAATGCTATCCCTCCCCCCTCCCCCCACCCCACAACAGTCCCCGGAGTGTAATGTTCCCCTTCCTGTGTCCATGAGTTCTCATTGTTCAATTCCCACCTATGAGTGAGCACATGCGGTGTTTGGTTTTTTGTCCTTGCGATAGTTTACTGAGAATGATGTTTTCCAGTTTCATCCATGTCCCTACAAAGGACACGAACTCATCATTTTTTATGGCTGCATAGTATTCCATGGTGTATATGTGCCACATTTTCTTAATCCAGTCTATCGTTGTTGGACATTTGGGTTGGTTCCAAGTCTTTGCTACTGTGAATAGTGCCGCAATAAACATACGTGTGCATGTGTCTTTATAGCAGCATGATTTATAGTCCTTTGGGTATATACCCAGTAATGGGATGGCTGGGTCAAATGGTATTTCTAGTTCGAGATCCCTGAGGAATCGCCACACTGACTTCCACAATGGTTGAACTAGTTTACAGTCCCACCAACAGTGTAAAAGTGTTCCTAATTCTCCACATCCTCTCCAGCACCTGTTGTTTCCTGCTTTTTTAATGATGGCCATTCTAACTGGTGTGAGATGGTATCTCACTGTGGTTTTGATTTGCATTTCTCTGATGGCCAGTGATGATGAGCATTTCTTCATGTGTTTTTTGGCTGCATAAATGTCTTCTTTTGAGAAGTGTCTGTTCATGTCCTCTGCCCACTTTTTGATGGGGTTGTTTGTTTTTTTCTTGTAAATTTGTTTGAGTTCATTGTAGATTCTGGATATTAGCCCTTTGTCAGATGAGTAGGTTGCAAAAATTTTCTCCCATTGTGTAGGTTGCCTGTTCACTCTGATGATAGTTTCTTTTGCTGTGCAGAAGCTCTTTAGTTTAATGAGATCCCATTTGTCGATTTTGGCTTTTGTTGCCATTGCTTTTGGTGTTTTAGACATGAAGTCCTTGCCCACGCCTATGTCCTGAATGGTATTGCCTAGGTTTTCTTGTAGGATTTTAATGGTTTTAGGTCTAACATATAAGTCTTTAATCCATCTTGAATTAATTTTTGTATAAGGTGTAAGGAAGGGATCCAGTTGCAGCTTTCTACATATGGCTAGCCAGTTTTCCCAGCACCATTTATTAAATAGGGAATCCTTTCCCCATTTCTTGTTTTTGTCAGGTTTGTCAAAGATCAGATAGTTGTAGCTATGCGGCATCATTTCTGAGGGCTCTGTTCTGTTCCATTGATCTATGTCTCTGTTGTGGTACCAGTACCATGCTGTTTTGGTTACTGTAGCCTTGTAGTAGAGTTTAAAGTCAGGTAGTGTGATGCCTCCAGCTTTGTTCTTTTGGCTTAGGATTGACTTGGCGATGCGGGCTCTTTTTTGGTTCCATATGAACTTTAAAGTAGTTTTTTCCAATTCTGTGAAGAAAGTCATTGGTAGCTTGATGGGGATGGCATTGAATCTATAAATTACCTTGGGCAGTATGGCCATTTTCACGATATTGATTCTTCCAACCCATGAGCATGGAATGTTCTTCCATTTGTTTGTATCCTCTTTTATTTCATTGAGCAGTGGTTTGTAGTTCTCCTTGAAGAGGTCTTTCACATCCCTTGTAAGTTGGATTCCTAGGTATTTTATTCTCTTTGAAGCAATTGTGAATGGGAGTTCACTCATGATTTGGCTCTCTGTTTGTCTGTTATTGGTGTACAAGAATGCTTGTGATTTTTGTACATTAATTTTGTATCCTGAGACTTTGCTGAAGTTGCTAATCAGCTTAAGGAGATTTTGGGCTGAGACAATGGGGTTTTCTAGATATACAATCATGTCATCTGCAAACAGGGACAATTTGACTTCCTCTTTTCCTAATTGAATACCCTTTATTTCCTTCTCCTGCCTGATTGCTCTGGCCAGAACTTCCAGCACTATGTTGAATAGGAGCGGTGAGAGAGGGCATCCCTGTCTTGTGCCAGTTTTCAGAGGGAATGCTTCCAGTTTTTGCCCATTCAGTATGATATTGGCTGTGGGTTTGTCATAGATAGCTGTTATTATTTTGAGATATGTCCCATCAATACCTAATTTATTGAGAGTTTTTAGCATGAAGGGTTGTTGAATTTTGTCAAAGGCCTTTTCTGCATCTATTGAGATAATCATGTGGTTTTTGTCTTTGGTTCTGTTTATATGCTGGATTACATTTATTGATTTGCGTATGTTGAACCAGCCTTGCATCCCAGGGATGAAGCCCACTTGATCATGGTGGATAAGCTTTTTGATGTGCTGCTGGATTCGGTTTGCCAGTATTTTATTGAGGATTTTTGCATCAATGTTCATCAAGGATATTGGTCTGAAATTCTCTTTTTTGGTTAAGTCTCTGCCAGGTTTTGGTATCAGGACGATGCTGGCTTCGTAAAATGTGTTAGGGAGGATTCCCTCTTTTTCTATCGATTGGAATAGTTTCAGAAGGAATGGTACCAGTTCCTCCTTGTACCTCTGGTAGAATTCAGCTGTGAATCCATCAGGTCCTGGACTCTTTTTGGTTGGTAAGCTATTGATTATTGCCACAATTTCAGAACCTGTTATTGGTCTATTCAGAGATTCAACTTCTTCCTGGTTTAGTCTTGGGAGGGTGTATTTGTCGAGGAATTTATCCATTTCTTCTAGATTTTCTAGTTTATTTGCATAGAGGTGTTTGTAGTATTCTCTGATGGTAGATTGTATTTCTGTGGGATCGGTGGTGATATCCCCTTTTTCGTTTTTTATTGCATCTATTTGATTCTTCTCTCTTTTCTTCTTTATTAGTCTTGCTAGCGGTCCATCAATTTTGTTGATCTTTTCAAAAAACCAGCTCCTGGATTCATTAATTTTTTGAAGGGTTTTTTGTGTCTCTATTTCCTTCAGTTCTGCTCTGATTTTAGTTATTTCTAGCCTTCTGCTAGCTTTTGAATGTGTTTGCTCTTGCTTTTCTAGTTCTTTTAATTGTGATGTTAGGGTGTCAATTTTGGATCTTTCCTGCTTTCTCTTGTGGGCATTTAGTGCTATAAATTTCCCTCTACACACTGCTTTGAACGTGTCCCAGAGATTCTGGTATGTTGTGTCTTTGTTCTCGTTGGTTTCAAAGAACATCTTTATTTCTGCCTTCATTTCATTATGTACCCAATAGTCATTCCGGAGCAGGTTGTTCAGTTTCCATGTAGTTGAGCGGTTTTGAGTGAGTTTCTTAATCCTGAGTTCTAGTTTGATTGCACTGTGGTCTGAGAGACAGTTTGTTATAATTTCTGTTCTTTTACATTTGCTGAGGAGAGCTTTACTTCCAACTGTGTGGTCAATTTTGGAATAGGTGTGGTGTGGTGCTGAAAAAAATGTATATTCTGTTGACTTGGGGTGGAGAGTTGTGTAGATGTCTATTAGGTCCACTTTATGTAGAGCTGAGTTCAATTCCTGGATATCCTTGTTAACTTTCTGTCTTGTTGATCTGTCTAATGCTGACAGTGGGGTGTTAAAATCTCCCATTATTATTGTGTGGGAGTTTAAGTCCCTTTGTAGGTCACTGAGGACTTGCTTTATGAATCTGGGTGCTCCTGTGTTGGGTGCATATATATTTAGGATAGTTAGCTCTTCTTGTTGAATTGATCCCTTTACCATTATGTAATGGCCTTCTTTGTCTCTTTTGATCTTTGTTGGTTTAAAGTCTATTTTATCAGAGACTAGGATTGCAACCCCTGCCTTTTTTTGATTTCCAGTTGCTTGATAGATCTTCCTCCATCCCTTTATTTTGAGTCTATGTGTGTCTCTGCACGTGAGATGGGTTTCCTGAATACAGCACAGTGATGGGTCCTGACTCCTTATCCAGTTTGCCAGTCTGTGTCTTTTGATTGGAGCATTTAGTCCATTTACATTCAACGTTAATATTGTTATGTGTGAATCTGATCGTGTCATTATGATGTTAGTTGGTTATTTTGCTCGTTAGTTGCTATAGTTTCTTCCTAGCCTCGATGGTCTTTACAATTTGGCATGTTTTTGCAGTGGCTGGTACCGGTTGTTCCTTTCCATGTTTAGTGCTTCCTTCAGGAGCTCTTTTAGGGCAGGCCTGGTGGTGACAAAATCACTCAGCGTTTGCTTGTCTGTAAAGTATTTTATTTCTCCTTCACTTATGAAGCTTAGTTTGGCGGGATAGGAGATTCTGGGTTGAAAATTCTTTTCTTTAAGAATGGTGAATATCGGCCCCCACTCTCTTCTGGCTTGTAGAGTTTCTGCTGAGAGATCAGCTGTTAGTCTGATGGGCTTCCCTTTGTGGGTAACCCGACCTTTCTCTCTGGCTGCCCTTAACATTTTTTCCTTCATTTCAACTTTGGTGAATCTGACAATTATGTGTCTTGGAGTTGCCCTTCTCGAGGAGTATCTTTGTGGCATTCTCTGTATTTCCTGAATCTGAATGCTGGCCTGCCTTGCTAGATTGGGGAAGTTCTCCTGGATAATATCTTGCAGAGTGTTTTCCAACTTCGTTCCATTCTCCCCATCATTTTCAGGTACACCAATCAGACGTAGATTTGGTCTTTTCACATAGTCCCAAATTTCTTGGAGGCTTTGTTCATTTCTTTTTATTCTTTTTTCTCTAAACTTCCCTTCTCTCTTCATTTCATTCATTTCGTCTTCCATCAGCGATACCCTTTCTTCCAGTTGATCGCATCTGCTACTGAGGCTTCTGCAATCTTCGTGTAGTTCTCGCAACTTGGCTTTCAGCTCCATCAGCTCCTTTAAGCCCTTCTCTCCATTGGTTATTCTAGTTATCCATTCTTCTAATTTTTTTTTCAAAGTTTTTAACTTCTTTGCTATTGTTTTGAATTTCCTCTCGTAGCTCAGAGTAGTTTGATCGTCTGAAGCCTTCTTCTCTCAACTCATCAAAGTCATCCTCCATCCAGCTTTGTTCCATTGCTGGTGAGGAACTGCGTTCCTTTGGAGGACGAGAGGTGCTCTGTTTTTTAGAGTTTCCAGTTTTTGTGCTCTGTTTTTTCCCCATCTTTTTGGTTTTATCTACTTTTTGTCTTTGATGATGGTGATGTACAGATGGGTTTTTGGTGTGGATGTCCTTTCTGTTTGTTAGTTTTCCTTCTACCAGACAGGACCCTCAGCTGCAGGTCTGTTGGAGTTTACTAGAGGTCCACTCCAGACCCTGTTTGGCTGGGTGTCAGCAGCGGTGGCTGCAGAGCAGCGGATTTTCATGAGACCACAAATTCAGCTGTCTGATAGTTCCTCTGAAAGTTTTGTCTCAGAGGAGTACCCGGTTGAATGAGGTGTCAGTCTGTCCCTACTGGGGGGGTGCCTCCCAGTTAGGCTGCTCAGGGGTGAGGGACCCACTTTAGGAGGCAGTCTGTCCGTTCTCAGATCTCCAGCTGCATGCTGGGGGAACCACTACTCTCTTCAAAGCTGTCAGTCAGACAGGGACATTTAAGTCTGTGGAGGTTCTTGCTGAGTTTTTGTTTGTCTGTGCCCTGCCCCCAGAGGTGGAGCCTACACTCAATTGGGGTTTTTTTTTCTTTTGCCTTTTTATAGTTTCTGTTTCTTGTTTCGTGGATGCAATATTTTAGCTGAAGATTTAATGACATTTTGTAAAATGTTTTATCTGCTTCTTTATTGCCTCTGGTTCCTTCCCAACCTTCCCCCTTTTGTTATTAATAGTTTCACGTTCATTTTGGAGACTTACAATCTTTGGGTGCATTCACATTTCAGAGCGAGGTACCCAAAGACTAAAAGCTTGTATGCATCATTAGAGATCTGCTTTCTGCAAGAAAGCAGAAAGCCTTCTTTTTAGTTTTCAAGTTTTAGGATGTGAAGGCAGCTCTTTTATTAGGGGTTTTCCAAATGTCAGTATCTGAGGTTTGTCTCAGAGCCTTGCAGTTCTTTCAGGCTCCTGCTTAGTAATCACATATGGTGGCATTTTTGGAAGCTATGTAAGTGAGGGAGACAGAGAACCCTATAGTTTGAGGTGCTCTCCTTTTCTCTTCGGCCTTGCTCTTCCAAATATTTATTGAATTCTGTCATCCTTTTTTTGTCTTCAATTCTTCTTGTCTTTGGGTGATTATCTGTTCTTATGCCTTTACTCTCATTTTAGTGGGATCACTGGAGGAAGAAGAAATAAAAGACATGTATGTTTATGTCACCATGGTAAATTGAAAGGCTTATTATTAAGTTATGCCTGTCCCTCCATATTTCTTCTCTTCCCACCCACATCAGTGGAGAAAGAGCTGAGATTTATTCTCTTTCTGTTAAAATCCCTGTTATGCCTCTTTGACTGCCAAGGTGGCATGATTAAAGAGTTTCTTAAATATAATAGCATTAAGGTATTAGAGTCAATCCCAACTGGGTTTATAAGTAGGTTTTTCATTGGCTTGATCGGTGGATTTTCCACTGCGTCTGTGTATAGGTAAGGATATTGGCTTTCTTCAGGGTTGGTTTACCCTACCACCACCATAACTTAAAGAAGACTTGAAGGTTGAATCAGTTAGTCTTTGCATTCACAACTAGAAATTACAGGTTGTTTCTGAAATTAGAAGTCCATTTTCATGCTCGCTTCGGCAGCACATATACTAAAATTGGAATGATACAGAGAAGATTAGCATGGCCCCTGCGCAAGGATGAGACGCAAATTCGTGAAGCGTTCCATATTTTTTTAAAAAAAAGAAAAAATAAATTAAAAAAATAAAAAGAAGTCCATTTTCAAGTTAATGATTTTTAGAAAGCAGGCTATAATCATTGGTATTATTACCAGAGTATCATCTATCAGAGCCGAGCACTAGCATCAGCTACTATAGGTTTAATGTGGGCCTTTCTTCTTTATCACCTCGTTTCCCCTGGCCCCCTCCCCACACACAGAAGAATATTTTCATAGGATTCCAAATTGGGATTTCTTCTGAATTTTGTACAGTCCAGTGACAAGTGGTTGACTGATTAAAATGTGTTCTTGGAATGTGGAAATAGCTCAAGTTTAGAGGAATGTTGGAAATTACCTTTGACTAAATTTTGTGCATACCCACAAAGACCCATTATATACTTTAAATATTTGAAATAATTGAAGTCTTGCAAGCTGTCGATATTCAAGGAAAGCCTCATGTCTTCAACTTTCTGATTCTTTTTTATTATAAAGTGCTTTACCCAATAATAGGTTAAACTATCAAAATTTCTTCATGCCTACCAAAATGTAAGGGAATGTATATGAATCTGTCATATGTAAGACCAAAGGAAAAATGTAAGACGTTTCCCATATGAAAATCCATACAGTGTGTGTGTTCTCTTTGATTGTAGGCTTTTACTTCTGATTGATTGTACCAACTTAAGAATTCTTGCCTCTTAACTTTAGGAATTAATAATCAGTGGCTCTTGTTAATGGGAAGACATGAGTGTGGTTTGTTTTTAGTAGACTTCCTTCTTGAGCAGAAGATACAGAGAGTTCCCATATGCCCCCGCCCCCCACACATGCACAGCCTCCCCCTTTATCACTGACTCCCACCAGAGTGGTACAATTGATAAAACTGATGAACCTACATCGACACATCGTCACCCCAAATCCATAGTTTGTATTAGGGTCTACTGTTGGTATTGTACATGAGTGTATATTTTTTTTTTAAATAATGACATTGGCTTTAATTACAGTACAAAAATTGAGAAAGAGAAAAGAGAGCATGCAAAACAACATGGAATGATCCGCACAGAGATAACAGGAGCTGAGATTGCGGAAGAAATGGAGAAGGAAAGGCGCCTCTTTCAGCTCCAAATGTGTGAAGTAAGAATGGACTTTTCCATCATTTGCCTAGAATTATAACAACTATGATCTTTTCCTGCTAGTCAGCAGTCTTTATGCTTAAAGGCAGACTGTGTTTGATTGTTAGAGAGGAAACTGTTTCTTAAGGATTCTAATCTCCATTTTTCTCCAAGCCTTTTGGGAACCTGCCATTGCACTGTTGTCTCATATTTTGAGCCTTGGCCCTATGGGGCTGTTTAAGCCAAAACAGGATTCTTTGGTGAGAACCTTAATGTTGCTTGTGAGTGGTTGTGGGAGGAAAACATTGGTGAGGTAACACTGGTGAATATTAAGTTTTATTGGTGTATGTTTAGAGCATGTTTTTTTAACCATATGTCCAGTTTGAATGAAAACTCAAATGAAGTTGTCAGTCGATTTCACGAAAAAATGCAACAAAAAGCATGCTGCCTTAAACTTAGAGCAGTGGTTCTCAAACTGAATTCCAATTGGACATGAACACTTCTTGACCTAGAAACCAACCTGTTCTGACACTGCTGTTGAGTAAGAGTTTCTTTTGCAGTTTTCAGAAAATAATAAAAGTGGAGAACTTTCTCAAATTTTTTTCCTCTCCTAGATTTTTTTCCCCTTTCCTTTTCCTTCCTTCCTCTCTCTCTCTTTCTTCCCTCCATCTCTTTCTCTTTCCCCCTTCCCCTTCTCCTTCCCCTTGCCCTCCCTCCCTCCCTTCCTCCGTTCCTTCCTTCCTTCCCTCTCTCTTTCCTTCTCGCTCTCTCTCACCTCTCTCTCTCTCTTTCTCTTTGTCTCTCTCTCTTTTTTCTGTTTCATAACCCTTTGGCTCCTTGAGTTTGTGTTCTCATGAACCTTTTCACACAATAAAAACAAGTGAGCAAGCAGCAAACTGTCAATAGAAAATCTTGACCAGTACACAGTACAAGTACACTACTGTGTTTAGTTACCTGAATAAATTAGTGGGTTATTCTTATTTTTATTCTTTAATTTTTGAGTAGTAAAAATTCTTTCTGATTCACCTCTTTTTCCTAAAGTTTAAATATCCTATGGTATATTATTTGATGAGAATGCTGTTCTATTTACTTTCTGCAAAAAACAATCTTTCAGATTTTTGACCACATAAACTATACGTTTGAGATCCACTGCACCAAGGGGAAATAATAATTCTAGAATGTTTTGCTGTGTTTTATTTCTGCTTGTTGAGTAAACTAATCATAAAAGAATTTATAAAATGCTAACCCTCTAGTCAATTTGTTTTGAACACTTTGTGACTGCAAAATCAGCATTCTCTAAACTGTCTGAAGGACACCAAGGCTTGGTAACTTGTGCAGATTCAGCGGTGATGTTAAGAGCCCTATCTGGAATTAATCAACATAAAACCCTGTTTTATTTTCACAGTATCTCATTAAAGTTAATGAAATCAAGACCAAAAAGGGTGTGGATCTGCTGCAGAATCTTATAAAGTATTACCATGCACAGTGCAAGTGAGTAGAATATTGCAAACATTGTTATGAGCGCAGTTACTGCCCCCTGTACTTCACTATTTGTCTTAATCCTCTTCGTATCTTTTCTTCATCTCGTGATGAAATAAAGTGATATAATGACCTTTTTCAGATAAATGGATAAGAAATAGTGTCTTCCATCTTCAGTGTTTTATGCAAATCAGTAGCTCAAGTTAGGGCTTAAAAATACTGTCTTCCTTACAAGAAGACAAATACTTACAAATACTTCTTCCTAAATTTGATCGCCTGTGGAGCTCTTATTACAGATGCATGATCCCCTGCCACTAAAGAGTCCTTTCTGTTGACCCCCTTCCCTGACTCTCTTACTTGGTATTTTGCCTTTTTTTTTTTTTTTTTTTCTTTGAGACAGAGTCTCACTCTGTTGCCAGGCTGGAGTGCAGTGGTGCAGTCTCAGCTCACTCTAATCTCCGCCTCCCAGGTTCAAGCAATTCTTCTGCCTCAGCCTCCCCAGTAGCTGGCATGACAGGCGCACACCACCACACCCAGATAATTTTTTTTTGTATTGTTAGTAGAGACAGGGTCTCATCATGTTGGCCAGGATGGCGTTGATCTTCTGACCTCGTGATCCGCCCGCCTTGGCCTATTATTGCACCATTTGCACCATGTATTTCCACCTGGAGTCTTCGGTTTTGTTTTGTTTCATCTAAATTAAGTGAATTTAAATAGTTTGGGCATTAAGAATACTTTGCATTTGTACATGGATTCCTATATAATTGGTGTTATATTTTGAGAGATATCCGTTGTTCTACACTGGCACCATTTTTGTTTGCCTATATTGCAGGGTTATCTTTTTATTATGTTTATGATTCTGTGGTGCCACATTTGCTTGTTTACTTATTGGGTTAACTTTCATGGGTTTTCTGATAGAGTCTGTGTGTGAAGGTGTGCCAGCTACACATACAGATGCTAACAGAAAAGTAAAGTCTGTATTAGTTAAGTCTGTATTCGTTGATGGAAGTTATACAGAAAATAATGCAAGGACCTTCCAGAAGTGGAATGGACAGCTCTCATAAGCATAATAATGTAAAGGTCATTTAGACTAGATAAAATACTCTCAAAAAAGTTAAATTCATAATTTCCTTTGATGTTTCTTATTCTTTTCAATAGTTATATTTAGAAAGATACCTGTATTCAACTAAAACATTTAAGGAGGTCAGTGTTAATATTATGGCAAAAGCACAAAGCTTGAGTTAGACAAATTAGATGAGTCCACATTTTGGCTCTGCAGCTAGGTAACTATATTCTTAATCAGGTACTTCACTAAACTTCAGTATACTCACTTGTCAAGTTGGGTTACGGTTCTGTAGCAGCCACCTTAGGGTTTTTGTAAGGCTGTAAAAAGTGAAAAAGAGAATGCATATGGAGTGCTTAGCCCAGTGCCTGCAACCTTATATGTGTTGACAGCTGTGATGATTCTAAGTGGCATTTAAAATTATTTATTTATATATTTTATTGTCTAGGATATTTCTCAAGGAAAACCTCTTTGATGATCAAATTGTTGTTTACATAAATTTGATGATGTTAACTTTTTTCAAAGTAAATTCTACCTTATATAAGTGTCTTTCAAAAATAAAAATAATATATTGAAGTAGAAACAGTTTTCACCTTAAGTTTGTTTACTGAAGACCTGGATTAACTAACTTGCTTTTGGCTTTGTAGTGTGGTTGGGCAGTTACGAAACTTTGGCCTGTGTTGTAATGGTCCCTGATTTTAGTATTGGGTGGAATTTTTTTATCTTTCATCAAATTTAGTTTTCCTGGAAACATTTAATTCCTTTGAAAGTTTTAAAGAAATAAGTGAATCTCTCAGTCTCCTGAATTCTGCAATACTTTGGCAGCAAAACTGATTTCACCTGACTTTAGAAATCTATTTTCACGTTAAATTCTGTAAGTTTATAAAGAAGAGTTTGGCCTACACAAACAAGAGTTTTTCAAAATAGAAGATGCTTTGTAAAGTATCCGTATATTAGCCTTTGCTAGTAATGGTGATTCTAACTTCTATAGCTAATGCATCCTCCCTTTATTCTCTTATTTTTTGCTTTTTTCCTTTCCGCAAATATTTATTAGTCTTTTACCAAAGATCAGGTATTGTGCCCGGTTCTGGGATAGAGATAAAGCAAGGCTTTTCCCCTCAGGAGTTAATTGTCCAGGTATAGGAAGTAAGTCGGATCCATTATTAATCATAATGGGGCTGGACAGTGACAAGTAGCATGGAGCATCAAAAGGAAGAGAGACGGCTGGGCGCGGTGGCTCACGCCTGTAATCCCAGCACTTTGGGAATCTGAGGCAGGTGGCTTATTAGATTACAGGAGTTCAACACCAGCCTGACCAACATGGCAAAACCCCGTTTCTACTCAAAGTACAAAATTAGCCAGGTGTGGTTTCGCATACCTGTAATCCCAGCTATTTGGGAGGCTGAAGCAGGAGAATCGCTTGAATCCAGGAGGCAGGGGTTGAAGTGAGCCGAGATCGCGCCATTGCACTCCAGCCTGGACAACAAGAGCAAAACTCCGTCTCAAAAGAAAAAAAAAAAACAGGAAGAGAGACACCTGACCAGGAGGACTGAGGAGAAGGTACTAGCACCTTGAAGGAAGTGGTGGGACTTGTCATTGAACTTGGAGGATAGCTAGGATTTTGTTACCAGTTTGCAATCTGGTAGAAGAATGTCCCCTAGGTCAGAGAGAGATCATCAGAAGAAAACCCTACACAGTAAAAACCTTGTAGGGAGAGAGATGTTCTAAGACATCAAGTAGTAGAACCATGTTATAAGGGGATTCAACTAAAAGTTACTCCACGGTTGAACCCGAAGAACTCTATCATAGCAAGAAGCCAGAGTCGTTTCCTTTATTCTTTTCTACTTCAGTCAGTTCCTCAAAACTCTTAATAGGCATATTGTGTGGACCTGTTAAGCATTCTGTACTTAGGTGTTTTTTTGTTTTGTTTTGTTTTTAAGATTTATTCTTCTCAGTACTTACTTCAGTTCCTAAAGTGATTTTCAGTACAAAGTCAGCTGGTACTCAACAGTGAATTTGCCCAGGTGATAATAGTCATGACACTTCAGTGTGGATGAAGCTACTACAATGGAGAAATAAATAAAGGGAGCAGAAAAGAAGGGCTTGTAACTGTTTCCAACCCATTTCAGCTCACTCACACTAATTACTACTCAATTTCAGACACGAACATTGTCGGTAACATGCTGCTTTCCAAACAGACATATCCTCCAGTTCACCTGCTCCTTTTACCTCCTCACAAGTGTCGTTATGACCTGCAGAGTTAACAGCATTTATAAACATTGCTTTATTATCTGTCATTTTACAGATAATAAGAATAATAGCTAACATTTACCGAGAGCTTATTTTCTAGGACAAATTATATAGGCCCTACCTCTAAGTTCTTTACATGTGTTTTCTCATTTAATATTCCCAACACTCAAGAAATTGTAGCTCAGAAAGGATAAGTATTTTGCTCAAAGTCATATTCATTCATTTAATAAACGCTTAGTAAATGTGTCAAAGCAGACAAAGTAAGCACAGGAAACCAAAGAAAAATATAAATTGGACTTCAAAATTAAAAACTTTTGTTCATGGAAGTATATTATCAAGAAAGTAAAAGACAACCCACAGAATAGGAGAAAATATTTACAAAACATTTTTCTGATAAGAGTCTGATATCCAGAATATATAAAAAAAACTCAACCACAGTCCAGGTGTGCTGGCTCACACCTATAATCCTAGCACTTTAGGAGGCCGAGGCAGGAGGATCACTTGAACCCAGAAGTTCGAGACCAGCCAGGGCAACACAGGGAGACCCTGTCTCTACAAAAAATAAATATAAAAAATTACCCAGGTGTGGCGGTGCACGCCTATATTCCCAGCTACTTGGGAGGCCAAGGTGGGAGGATCGCTTGAGCCCAGGAGATCAACGCTGCAGTGAGCCATAATGACACCACTGTACTCCAGCCCAGGCAACAAAGCAAGACTCTGTATATTAAAAAAATTATACACACCCACACCCACACACACAAATGGCCAGAAAAACACGTGAAAACGTGCTCAACATCATTAGTCAGTGATAAGTACAAATCAAAACCTCAATGAAATAGCACTTCACACCCACTGGGATTGTTGTAATTAAAACCAAAAAAATCTTGGTGAGGATGTGGGAAGAGTGCAACCAATGCATTGCCAGTAGGAATGTAAATGGCGCAACTTCTTTGGAAAACAGTTTGGGAATTTCTCAGAAAGTTAAACATAGAATTATTTAAATAAAAATGTGTACATCAATATTTATAACAGCGTTATTTACAATAGACAAAACACGGAAACACCCAAATACCCATCAGCTGATAAAAGGTTAAACAAAATGTGGTATATCAAAATGCAACATTGTTCAGCCACAATGCTGAATGTGAATGAAATATTGATACATGTTACATATGGGTGAACATTTAAAACATTAATGCTAAGTGAAAGAAGCCAGACACACAAGATGGCATATGTTCACTAACCCAGCAGCTCTCTAAACCCCTTCATTTAGAGGATTTTATAGAGGTTTTATTACATAGGGATGATTGATTAAATCATTGGCTGTTGGTCATTGGCCCAATCTCCAGCCCCTCTGCCCTCCCCAGAGATGGGAGGAGGGGTGGGGCTGAAAGTTCTGAACCTTGTTGCATGGTTGGTTCTGTAATGAGACTAAAAAGAGATTCCATGAATTGTGTGTAATAGTGCGGTGACTGGTACAGAGTAAATACTGAGTTACATGTTAGCTTACATTACTGTTACTGTTATTTATTTTTGAAGATCTTGTTATGTTACAGTAATTTATAGAGGAAGTGGCTAAGAGATAAATGAGACATCCTCGAGGTAATTTTCCCTTCTATTTGGAAGATTTATGTGTTAAGTGTAGTGATAGGTTGTCAGAACTCACACATGTGCTTCACTTTCCAGCTAACAACACTTTTGTCTGTAGTAGCTCATCTGATGCTCCTTGAAACTCGAAAATGTCCACTTTGGAGATGAGCATGCTGTTATTCAGACAGGGTGAATAACTGCCCAAGGTTACCAGGTATAGTAAGGTTTAGAGCCAAAATATAAAATATGGTTTTGACTCCTAAGCCTTTTTTTTTTTTTTTTTGGAAACGGAGTCTTGCCACTCTATCACCCAGGTGGGAGTACAGTGGCGCGATCTCTGCTCACTGCAGCCTCCGCCTACTGGGTTCAAGCATCAAGCAATCCTCGTGCCTCAGCCTCCCAAGTAGCTGGGACTACAGGCTCATGCTGCCACGCCCAGCTAGTTGTTGTTTTTAGTAGAGACAGGGTTTTACCGTGTTGCCCAGGCTGGTCTCGAGCTCCTGAGCTCAGGCAATCTACCCATCTCAGCCTCCCAAAGTGTTAGGATTACAGGCGTGAGCCACCACACCTGGCCTTTTTTTTGTCTTTCTGTTTGAGTCAGAGTCTCACTCTGTCACCCAGCCTGGAGTGCAGTGGTACAGTCCTAGCTCACTGCAGCCTCAACCTCCTGGGTTCAAGAGATCCACCCACCTCAATCTCCCAAGTAGCTGGGACTACAGGCATGTACCACCAAGCCTGGCTAATTTTTGTATTTTTTTGTAGAGACAGGGCTTCACCATGTTGCCTAGGCTGGTCTCAAACTCCCGGGCTCAAGCAATCCTCTTGCCTCAGCCCCCCAAAGTGCTGGTATTACAGGCATGAGCCACGTGTGCAGTAGCCCTTGCATGTCCACTGAACTAGGACCAGCTAAAACAGAGAGAAGAGAGAAAGGAGGAACAGAGAAGCCACTGCCCTCTGTGAAATGTTTTGGCAGGTTGTGGTGGCTCTCTGTCCACCCTGTCCACAGCTGGAACTGTGACCCTCAAGGAGAAGAGAATGAAGCTCAGAGGGACAGTGCAGATGACAGCATGTCGCCCTTTGCTTTTTATGGTGTCACTGATACATTGCTAATGACTGCCATGGTTATTTTATTATTCTCCTACAACTCATCCTCCTTTCCTGCTCCTATTTTTTTCCAAAACTAGAACTTGGCCCTCCCTAAAATGACTTTCTGCAAGGGGCTCGCCTCCGAATTGTTCATCCCAGACAAAATGTTGATTCTTTAATTTTGTTTTATCTGAGTAATACATGATATCCTTAAGAAAAAAATTAGAAACTGAAGTTAAGGAAGAACGAAGAAAATCTATAATCTCCTCACTTAGATGATTACTAGATTCATGTATCTGGTTTGTTTTGTTTACAAAAATGGGATTATGCTACAGATTAAAGCAATTATTACATTGTTTTTTCTTAGTCTCTGGGTATGTAACAGTCTGAATAATTGAAGCAGAAGGAAAGTAAATTTGTTTGGAGTCTTCAGCCTTGTAATTGGCAGGAATTTTCATTTTTATCAATGTCATTTCAAACTGAAACAGTTCCATCTTTCTCCCTAAAATTTATAAAGTGTTCTCCAGTATTTCTTTTGTGCTGTTCAAGTATTTGCTTATTCTTTATCTAGAGTGGTGTTGTCCAGTAGAACTTTCTGCTGTGGTGGAAATCTTCATATTCTTTACCATCTACGTGGTACCCATTGGCCACACATGGCTACCGAGCACTTGAAATATGGCTTGTGAAACTTCAGGAACAGAATTTTTCATTTAATTTTTAATAGCCACATGTAACTAGTGGCTAGCATATTGGAAAACACAGATCTAGCGCATTCTCGTTGAAACTCACCTTTAAAAAAAAAAAATTGGGAAGAGATTTAGTGTTCTCTTATTTTTAAAAAACGTTTATTTCAATAGTTTTTGGAGTACAGGCGGTTTTTGGTTACATGGATAAGTTCTTTAGTGGTAATTTCTGGGATCTTGGTGTACCTGTCACCCAAGCAAAACTCACATTTTTTTAAAGCATAATGATTAAATTCCCTTTATGTTGAAAGT
This sequence comes from Symphalangus syndactylus, assembly GCF_028878055.3. Taxonomy (NCBI): domain Eukaryota; kingdom Metazoa; phylum Chordata; class Mammalia; order Primates; family Hylobatidae; genus Symphalangus; species Symphalangus syndactylus. The sequence continues at coordinate 129,073,209 of NC_072429.2, read as the reverse complement.
GAAAATGAAATACCTTTTCAAAAATATCTACAAAGAATCTGTATCCCTCTGCAAAGGAAGCAGTTCCTTATATTATAAAGTTATGCCGCTCCAGGGAAGGGAATGATTTCTTGAGCACATGCTAACTGCCCCACAGTTTGCTGAGTGGTTTCACATGTCCTGTCTGTATTATTTGCCCATTTACACATGAGCAAACTGAGGCCAAGAGAAGTTAAATGACTTGCCAGAACACAGATTCTTGGTCATAATCATCTGACCCCAAAGCCATTGCTTTTTCTGTTGTAAGAAGTCCTGACAACATCCATCTTAAATTTAAGTGCTCTACCTTCAAAACTTTTCTCCAGAAATCACTTAAGTGCAGTATCAGAGACCAAAACTGATTTTGCTATGATTAACTTTGTACCCATACTTTTAACTCCTGGGCATGTATCCCTTCCTTGATGTAGAAGACGCTGGTTTCAGGTTAACACTTATGGATGGCCTGCTCTGTGCAGAACATTGCCAACCTCTCTAGGTCTGGCACTTAGGCCTGGGCACACATGCTCAATGAAGCCACTGCTTTGACTATCAGGTCTAGAGAATACTGCTTATGGGGTAGCAGCCGAGCTGAGTCTTGATAAAAGAGGGTTTGGCAGGCAGGTTGATAGGGTTTGGCTCCATGTCCCCACCCAAATCTCACCTTGAATTGCAATCTCCATAATCCCCATATGTCAAGGGCAGGACCAGGTGGAGTTAATTGAGTCATGGGGGCAGTTTCCCCCATGCTGTTCTCTTGATAATGAGTGAGTCTCATGGGATCTGATGGTTTTTTAAGTGTCTGGCATTTCTCCTGCTGGCTTATTCTCTCTCCTGCCGCCCTGTGAAGAGGTGACTTCTGCCATGGTTGTAAGTTTCCTGAGGCCTTCCTAGCCATGTGGAACTGTGAGTCAATTAAACCTCTTTTCTTTATACATTACTCAGTCTTGGGTATTTCTTCATAGCAACATGAGAACGTACTACTACACAGGTATAGAAGGGAAGGACATTCCAGGCAGAGGGAATAGCATATGCAAAGGCTGAAGTGGGGAAGGATGGATTGAAAAAGAACAAGCAACTAGAAATAATGTAGCATGGCTTGACTTTGGAGTTTTTAAGGGAAAATGGTAGGAGATAAAACTGAGACGTATTCAAGGGTCAGAACATAAACTTTTAAAATTCTATACTGAGAATTTTAACTTGTATCGCTATAGGCAGTGCCGAAAACCCAAATGCTAGAAAATAATGGTTTAGGCCAGGCGCGGCGGCTCACACCTTTAATCTCAGCACTTCAGGAGACCAAGGAGGGCAGATAAGTTACTTGAGTCCAGGAGTTGGAGACCAGCCCAAGCAATGTGGCAAAACCTTATCTTTACAAAAATAAAAATTAGCTAGGCATGGTGGGGTGCCCTGTAGTCCCAGCTACTCAGAAGGCTGAGATGGGAAGATCACTCGAGCCCAGGAAGTCGAGGCTTCATTGAGCCACTGCACTCCAGTGTGGGTGACAGAGTGAGACCCTGCCGAGAGAGAGAGAGAGAGAGAGAGAGATATGAGGCTTTACATGTGTTCATGTGTTTTTCAGTTAAATGGTTAACCGAAAAGCCCTTTTTTCCTCTAACTCTAAAGGTAGTATTTTTCTTCCTTATTTCAATATGGTTTCTGTGCCAAAGATGTCAGCCTTAAAAAATGTTGGAACTTGTAGGATTTCAGTAATCAGTCTGAAGGCCACTTCTAATAGTCTGTGTTATTGCCACTGAACACTGAATATACATATTAAGCTTAAAATATGTTTCTTAAGATATGCCTTAAGCTGGGCGCAGTGGCTCACACCCGTAATCCCAGCATTTTGGGAGGCCGAGGTGGGTGAATCACTTGAGGTCAGGAGTTCAAGACCAGCCTGATCATCTTGGTGAAACCCCGTCTCTACTGAAAATACCAAAATTAGCCTGATGTGATGGCAGGCACCTGTAGTCCCAGCTACCCGGGAGGCAGAGGTTTCAGTGAGCTGAGATCGTGCCACTGCACTCCAGCCTGGGCAACAAAGCGAGAGTCCATCTCAAAAAAAAAAGATATGCCTTAAAATGTCTTGATATTGCTTCATTCATTCTGCTTTGTGTTGGGGCCCACTGTGATAGGGAGGTGAGACAGTCCTCGTGCTCAAGGTCCTCATTGTTTGTAGGGAGACAGCAAAACAGATAGTGTTTTGAGAAATAATCTGCTGTGGGGACATGGTTAGAGAAACTTCCAATAGGGCAGAGAGAATTCTAAACACGTTTCCTGAGGTATATTGTGTATTTTTGTAAACTGATATCAGAGACTGGGTTCCTGAGTGGAAGTGTGCCACCTGAGACAAGAAATCTTCACTTGCTGGTAAGGAGCGTGGATCAGAATCTGGCAGACCTGGATCTGAATTCCATCAGCTCTGCTGCTTACTAGCAACTTGACCAAGTTTTATACATACTCTGTACCTCGGTTTTACAAATGGAGATGAGACTGAAGTGCTTTAATTCATTAGGGTTGTATACATGAAATCACTTGGGTAAAGTGTTTAGTGCAGTGCTGGGCATGTGCTAAATGCTCCACAGATATTAATTCTTGTTATTTTTCAGGTGAAATCATGCAACCATGTGTTGTAGGATAAAGCTTTCCAAACCCGTTGGTATTATTGCTTTGAAATCTTGTGTTTCAAATATATTTTGGAACATAGGGATCTTTGAGGAACTGAATGAATTTTGACTTTTCTCCTGCCTTTTTCTGTAGTTCCATCATATTTCTCCTTATAGTGTCCAAATCAACCTCATGATATTCCACTGGTTAATGTGTCTTTCTCTCTCCTTCGAATTCAAATATGGTTTAACTAGGAGGAAATGTTCTATGTATAGATGCATATGCACATTATGAAATCACCGTTTTGGGACTGCAACTGTAATTTCCAGTGTCCTTGTGATATCTTCTATCACATGTCAACTGGTAGCCATAATTTCTTTGTTGGTACATCTTTATAAAATACCATAATTAGTTTTATAACTGTCTTGTATAGATAAATCCATAGAGAATGAGTATATATATACAGATAGGTGTATTTTCAGATTTTGTAGGTTATTAATAGTTCCTTTTCTTATTTCCACATAAGGAAACAAATATTCTTTTTTTTTTTATACTGGTGGTAAATCTGATTTTTTTAATTGTAGTTTCTTTCAAGATGGCTTGAAAACGGCTGATAAGTTGAAACAGTACATTGAAAAACTGGCTGCTGATTTATATAATGTAAGTTCTTTATAAAATACATGCAATTTAACTTGCTTTCATGGATAAATATCAGTAAATTTGAAATCTGTATTAGAAAGGTGTTAAAAGCAGAAAAGATTAGATGATATGTCTGTACAAACCTAGGGCAGATAACTCTTCAGTTTAAGTCAGAGAAGTCATCAATGGTCAAATGCTCCAGAGTCCTTCTGAGGCCATAAGAGGAGCAGGGAGGGGAGTATATAGCCATCAGTTCCAGATGGCTCTGCATTTATGATTCATTTAGCATCACATTTGAGTGTTCCGTGGTCAGCAGTTGCAGAAAGAATGCATGATTGTGGAAGAATAAAAATTGACTCTGAATAGGCAGGTTTATAGAGTTTTTTGGGTTTTTGTTTGTTTGGGTTTTTTTTTTTTTCCCCAGAGTCTCACTCTGTCGCCCAGGCTGGAGTACAGTGGCACGATCTCAGCTCACTGCAATCTCCGCCTTCTGGGCTCAAGCAATTCTCGTGCCTCAGCCTTTTGGTAGAGAGATGGGGTTTCACTGTGTTGCCCAGACTAGTCTTAAACTCCTGAGCTCAAGTGATCCCACCCGCCTTGGCCTCCCAAAGTGCTGGGATTACAAACGTGAGCCACCACGCCTTTCATTTATAAGGATTTTTTTTTTTTGCATGTTTTATATTATCTCTCTTTTTTTAGTGTCTAGGTCTAAATGTATATATTAGAAATGGTAAAGTTGTTGCCCAAAAATCATTTGGTGGTAAATAAAAGCATATATATTATGAGTATGAGTAAATATCCTCACAGTTTTAGAATTACAAATAATGCCTTTTTTGTAACTTAAAAATGCATAGCTATGTATTTTTTCTGATTTTCTTTTAGTAAACATGGTTCAGGTTACAGTTAAGTCCCAAGTGGTTAAAAAAAGCAGCACCGATCCCTTGTCCCCATTTCATGCTGTGTAAACTTTGTTGTATGCATTGGCCCATTAGACTCCTGGTCACTCTTAGGATTCTCTCCTGGGCCATTTAATCACATCATGGTATTTTCATTACCACCCTTTGAAAAGCCAGAAGCAAATACTCTCAATGATATTTCTCAAGCTGTTTAGAATAGTACTTCAGAGTTAACTAGCTAGCTTAGATATGTTATTTAATAAGAATGCATGTTGCATTATTCACTAATTTCAAAACCCGCTGCTACTTTTATAAGATGAGAAATATCAAAAATGAGACAGTGTGAAGGACTTTTAGTAAGAAAACCAACTATATAATAGAATTGTTTGATGAGTGGTATTTTTGGATAAATTAAACTCTGCCTATAAAAGTGTAAATGGTAAGTAATAGGAGTAATTTTTTTTCATAGATAAAACAGACCCAGGATGAAGAAAAGAAACAGCTAACTGCACTCCGAGACTTAATAAAATCCTCTCTTCAACTTGATCAGAAAGAAGTAAGTGGTTTACATGTTTACCACAGGACTAACAGTGTAAGTAAGGCTTCTTGTAATACCCTTTATGTTTCCTGATCTGCAAGACAGGCAGTGATATATAATATACAAGTATGTACCGACCATAAGCCCCATGTAGAAACTGTATTTTAGTTCCTTTTCCTTCCTTATAGGAAACATGTTCTGGTATCCAATTCCATTCCATTTTTTTTTCTTTACTTTTTTGAGACAGGGTCTCACTCTGTCACCCAGGCTAGAATGGGGTGGCGCAATTATGGCTCATTGCAGCCTTAACCTCAAGCATTCCTTCCACCTCAGCCTCCCAGGTAGCTGGGACTACAGGCACATGCCACCATGCCTGGATGATTTTTGTATTTTTTGTAGAGATGGAGTTCGACCATGTTGCCTTGGCTGGTCTTGAGCTGCTGGACTCAAGCAATTCTCCCACCTCGGCCTCCCAAAATTCTGGGATTACAGACATGAGCCACTGTGCCCATCCCCATGACTATAGATTTTCAATCCTAGTTTTGAAGACATGCACTTCGGTAGTGTATGCTGAAACATAGTCAGTACATTCTACAGCTGTTCTCTTCAGACCACTTCTGTCTTTCTGGGCAACCAAAACAGGCATGTCTCATTTGCCAGGGAAATACTTTGATACAGAATCGTACAGAAGCTTTGCCCCGCAATTAAGAAATCTGAGATGAGTTGGTCCTTGGATATTGAAAGAGTATAGAATGCATGGTAGAGGCTGGATGAATGCAGTACGGATCCTTAATTATAAATGTCATTTGTTCAAACATTTCATTAACACCTACTGTGTGCCAGGCACAGTTCTAGGTACTAAGATTTAGTCCCTTCCATATAGTAGCTCATTATCTAGTCAGCCATATGAACAATCCATCATGCCTGAAGTGGTATTGATACTATTAGAGATACATTGGAAGGTGACTGCAGCCAAAGACAGAAACCTAAAAGACCCAGAGATGGAAAATTCCCCAGCATATTCAAGGGGCTGCAGACATTTGGGAGCAGGATGGGTGGAGGAGTAAGAAATGCAGTTTCTGAGGTAAAAACTCAGACCTGACTATGGAGGACCTTGGGTGTTGCACTAAGGGACAATAGACTTCATGATAAGGATAAATTAAATAGTAAGCACCATTTGCTTTCTGGGAGAAATTAAAAGTTTGCCTGTTTTTGTTATGAAATTATTATCGGTTAAATTTAAGAGCAGTGGCTCATGTCTGTAATCCAAACATTTTGGGAGGCCAAGGTGGGAGGATCACTTGAGCCCAGGAGTTTGAGACCAGCCTAGGCAACAAAGTAAGACCCTGTCTCTACAAAAAATTCTGAAAAATTAGCCATGCATGGTGGCACGTGCCTATAGTCCCAGCTACTAGGGAAGCTGAGGAGGAAGAATCCCTTGAGCCCAGGAAGTGGAGGCTGCAGTAAGCTGTATTTGTGTCACTGTACTCCAGCCTGGGCAGCGGAGCAAGACCCTGCCTCAAACAAACAAACAAAAAAAAATTAAGAGCAATATTTAATAATAACATGAAATACAGCATTTTTGTAGTCAGTTTTTAAATACTATTGTACAACAATAGCAAGTTCACTTATTTTAATTTCTAAAATTTCTGAAAGGGGTTTATGAGTCTAAAACAAAGCAACTCCCATAAAACATGGAAAGCCCTGCACTAGTGACACTAATCTTTTAAAGCAACCTGAAGGTTTTCTTTATTGAGTGAATATTAGCCTCTATTTTTCTGGTTCTCCAAATCCAGTTTTTGTATATGCATTGGGGATTGGTCAAGTGAGAGAAGTCTATAGCACTGTAACATTAGGCATCTGCTAACCTGTGGAGTAGGCAGAGTGGCCAGGAACATCTATGTACACTAAGGCAGTTTCTGCATCCGTGTCATTCAGAGTCTCAGGCAGTGACTGCACCTGTGGTTTGAGGCCTCTGACTGTGATTTACAAGAACTTCCAAGTATTAGACCCCCAGTTGACTTCAGACTGAAACACAGATATGCCATGCATGCCATTTGAAGGTGCTTATTACTGACATGTAAATCCTAGGAGAAACGTGGTCTCTTTGAGTGATTTCTCAGTGTAAGAGCATTAAAAAGACCCAGGTAGAAGGGAGTATGGGGTGGTAGATTTCAGTCTTGGGAGAAAATTGGAGGTTTTTTGGGGTTTTTTTATTTATTGTTGTTTTACTTACTGGTATGTACTTAACCACTCCCTACCTTTGTTTTGTCACACAGTATTACCTCTTTCCCACATATGGAAGCTTTCTTGAAAAATAAAGAGGAGGACTATTACAACCCCTTTTTGTTTTGCATGGAGACTTAAGTATTCTGCTCATGCTAGCTAAAGAACAAAGTTGCATATAAGCCAAAGGAATGTGTACGTTATGAAATGCACATAATTTGATCTAACCCCACCCCAGATTAATAAATGATGAGTTTTCATTAGTACCTTGTCCACAGAGTTTTACAAGTAATAAATTGATCTTTCACAACATGCCTATTCGTTTCTCATGCTGTTTATCATCACTTATTGCAGAATATGTTCAGAAGGTAGTGATTTTTCATGACTGAGATGAAATGTGAGAGGAGACCATCCACAGAGAGTTCTGACCATGGTACTATTTGAAAAGAATGTCAAGTAATCTTAAAGATTAACTGAGGAATCAAAAACACGCAACAAATCATTTAGCCTACTCACCCCCACTGGCTTCTAACTTGGCTCCATTAAAGGAAGTTCCAAGAATTTTAGTTGTAAATAGGATCCCTGGAATTTCAGTAAACTCATTCTTTTTTTCTATTAAGTTTTTATTGTCTTAGCAAATAAATGTTCTATGAAATTAAGCTTTTGTAATAGCTTAATCTACAAAAGAACTATTTGCTATATAACTGTTTTTAGAGTTGAAAGTAGGTTTTCGTTTTGGGTTTTTTGAGACGGAGTCTCTGTCGCCCAGACTGGAGTGCAGTGGTACAAATCTCACTCACTGCAGCCTCTGCCTCCCAGGTTCAAGTGATTCTCATGCCTCAGCCTCCCAAGCAGCTGGGACAACAGGCATGCACCACCACGCCTGGCTAATTTTTACATTTTTAGTAGAGACGGGGATTTCACCATGTTGGCCAGGCTGGTCTTGAACTCCTCAAGTGACCTCAAGTGATCTGCCCACCTCAGCCTCCCAAAGTGCTGGGATTACAGGCATGAGCTACTGCGCCTGGCCTGAAAGTATTTTAAATGGTGTTAAGTCATATTTAGGATATACAGAATTATTCCAAAAATTACACCTTTTTTGTTTGAATTCACTTATGGACTCTCTTAAAACCCCATCACATTATGGTTTGCAGGTTTGACAGATTCTGTGTTTCTGTTTTACTCATGTCACAGTATCTGTCATGTAGCCTGGTACTGGAAAACTATTCAAATACTTAGAAAAATGAAACGGAATCTTTTGCCTACTCCATTCATACCTTGCATTAGAAATTTTAGGCTTCTGTAGTAGAGGTTTAGTTTTAAATTGGATACTGGAAACATTTATAGCCCCATTAAATCAATGAATGTATAATTGCTTGCACTTTTAAAAGATTTGAGACTCTGCCTCTTAATAATACATTTTATACATTAACAAGGTTTTCAAATAAGAAAGTGATTTGTCTGTACTGCTAATAGAGCATAGGAAATTTAAAAGATTTTAAGTTCATTGTTTATGTTTTATATTTTTACCCAAATGAGTTTTTCTCTTTCCTGAATACATAGTTAATTTCTGTTACGCTATCAAAGGATTCAGAACCTATTTCATTCCTTCAGTTTGTGTCAGTTTTTAAATTGTTGTTAATGTTAATAAATGTCCAGTATCTACTTTCTCAGAAAAGAAAATCCTCTTTGCATTTGTCTAGAGTGCCCTGCTTAGCAAGCTGAATGGCCATCATTTCTCAAAGTGCACAAGTAATAATTGGTGTGACTTTATTAAGCCATGAAACTCATTCATAGTTAATTCAGGATTGTTGATACTAAACTTCTGAAACATACTGCTTCCTTCCTGCTCAGTTTAATGAGGTCAAAGCCTGGAGTTTAGCCACTTTATTCATCTTTAAAAGCATATTAGTTTGATGTAAAGCAAGGCACATTCAATCCGAGGAGTTTGTTATTCAGAATTTAAGGTTTACTTAAGCTAGTAATAAATATATAAGGAACGTCTTCAATGATAAATTTACAGAATATAATCATTTTTATAAGTTGTTAGCATCTGAATTCTTGTTTAAAAGAAGTATTTTTATTTTTTAAACTTAGTGTTTTATTTTAAAGGTTAGCAAAGGTTAAGATTAGAGATACATAGTTGCTTGTTTTTGATTGAGTGCCTAGTAGTGAGACATCCATTATTGATTTTGTTTTTGTTTTTTCCTGCCACATGTGGGAGCCATTCTCTGATAGAGGAAAGGCATGAAAGGCTTGAGAGATATCTCATTGTCACAGGCCTTTGTCAGCTCCAGTATAATACATGTGGCAGTGTTAGGCCCATTTGAAAACTTAACAAATGTGCCAAAAAGAAAACTACCACGAGAGATACATAGTTTTAAAAAGCATTCTGACAGACCTAGGAATTATGTGGGCAGATGAAGAGAAGTCTAGTTCCATAACAAGGGTTCCAAGGAAGAGGGTTGTGAGTGAGCACCAGTATACAGGGAGATTTTAGATTTTGTTTTTAATGTTTCTGGGAGATACAGATAGGGCAGAGATCCCTGACTCCAAATTCATAATTGAGTAATTTTCATGTGATTTTGTTGTATTAAAGCAAAAAGTCCTGTGGATTTCTTGAATCCCTGCCTCTTGTTTTGTCGCATGCCTCAGTTCCCTGCAACCCGATCCATTTTTCTTCATTAGGATTATGAACACACTGCTGCCTCTCAAAAAACAATAACAACAACAACAACAACCTGTTACTACTGTTGTTACTAGGGACTGTTGCTGGAGGTATTGGTAGGGGAAGGCTGCTCTTCTTGCTTGTCTGATATTTAGTACAGTCCCTCAGTCCTACCTCCATTTAGAAAGTGTGAAAATATCTATTAGGGAGGACTTAGTGAACCACATTACTATGGAATTCAAGGCTATAGGCCCTGATTAAAAGTGAACATTTAGGTCGGGCATGGTGCTCACACCTGTAATCCCAGCACCTTGGAAGGCCAAAGCAGGAGAATTGCTTGTGTCTAGGAGTTCAAGACCAGCCTGGGCAACATAGTGAAAGCCCATCCCTACAAAAAAGCAAAAATTAGCCTGACATGGTAGCACACAACTGTAGTCACAGCTACTCAGAAGGCTGAGGCGAGACAGTCATTTCAGCTTGGGAAATTCAGGCCACAGTGAGCTGTGGTCACACTATTGCATTCAGCCTGTGCAACAAAGCAAGACCCTATCTCAAAAATAAATATATACATATGTATTTTTTAAAAGGAAATATTTAGGGAGAATTTTGCAAGAAAATCCTAGATTCAAGTCCATGCCCCATCTCTCCCAAATGATTAATATTGTCCAATTAAATGTTTCATAAGGAGGGAATCTGGCCAGTTATAAACAGAGAAATTATTCAAATAGAAAATAACTTAAGTTTGTAACCTCTTTAATGTGAGTCAGCTTGCCTGGTTAAGTGTACAGTAAGCTCCCAGTTACCTACACAATAGAGCAGGACAGTGATATGGTGAGAGTGTGAGCATCCATGTCAAAGCCAGGGCTTGTATTGTATACTCAGGGTCCTTAATTACCTGGCTTTTAGGAGGTATTCAGGACATCTTTTTGAACACAATCTATCATGTGTAGAATAGCCCTACAAAGGTACATTGTCCTAGAGATTTTCCTTTGACTATTACATTAATTTTGCATCACTGAACATACATTACTTGGCCCAAAAGGATCCTGAGTGTCAGAAAGAAGCCATCATGGCCCTAAAGGTATTTCGTACACAAGTCAGTAAATAGCCAGTGGTTGGTTCAGCTTACCTCGACACTATCACATTTCAGGTGTTGTTTATGAACTGGATATATTTAAGTTCTTTTCCCTTGGGGAAAAATTAAAAAAAAAAAGTCCTGCTACAATGTGTGGCTTAGATTTTCTGAATAATTAATTTTGGGTTTCACTGAGGTATTGATTCCCTATACATACACATTTGAGGTTTGTCAACCATTTTATCTTCGTAAAATGTGTGTGTGCCTCACGTTCTTCTATTTAGCCATGTTTCTCTTCTCGCGCCATATGACCCGAAATAAAACCTGATAAATACACACATTTAATTGTCCTGTCACCCAAAGTTTATCCTGAATCCAGAGGTGTATGTGTTTTCTGGTATTATCTTTACCGTGATATTTTCTGTGTACATTATATAAAATGCTTAAATTATGGATAACATTTTCAATGAAATTAACTATATTTTCAAATGTTCTGCCTTTTTTCTCTGTTGCTTTTGCCCTTCCTGATCGAAGTCTAGGAGAGTAAGTCAATACTTTTTATGAGAATATATTGTCCTACTTGTGTGTCTAAAGACCATATTCTCATTCTGCAGTTCAACGTTGTTGATTTTATTTCTCACATTTTCATAATGTAATGGCTATTTCTGGTCATGCAGTCCTTAGAAACTATGGTTAAGTATCAGTGGAGTGCTAATACTAAATCAACCTTTTTTGCATCTGTGTTGTTGGTTTGGCCCTTGTCACCCTCCATGACATCATACACTTTTCACTGCTGTAGAATTGTCTTAATTTAAAAAATGTGGTTATAGGTATATTTTACAGAGCACTAATTACAAAACAAGAAACATAATAATTGTTAAAACCTCACTTAGAAGGTTCCCCTTTTATTTGGGGGTATATTGGCAGAATGTGTAAAGGAAGAAAGGTACAGTCTAAGGGAAGAACATGTTTGGGTTGCATGGACTTTATTTTCTGGTCCACTTCACTTTCTCCAGTCCCTCCTGTGTTTGCCTCTACTGCTAGTGTAAACTGGATTCAGTCTTACAGTAGTCTGTCTACCAGTGCATTGTGCTTGTTTGAATTCAGTTCAGAGTAGAGCTGGGTTTTGAACTAGAAATCAGAGACCCAGACCCCAGTTCTGCCTCGGACTTGCTTTGTGACTCTGGCAAGTGTTTAGCTGCCCTGTTTCCTCCTCTAAAATAAAGGCAAAGACCTGACAGCTCTTAAAGTTCCATAATTCCCTTAGACCCAGACCAGTGCCAAAGGCGGAATGGCAGAATAGAGACAAGGATGTGAGAATTGTCTTTAGTTTTTGTTTAATCTATAGTTTTTCTTTCCTAGGATTCTCAGAGCCGGCAAGGAGGATACAGCATGCATCAGCTCCAGGGCAATAAGGAATATGGCAGTGAAAAGAAGGGGTACCTGCTAAAGAAAAGTGACGGGTATGTATGAGCCCAGCCCAGTGTCTCAGTGTGTGATTAACCTAGAAAATGTTTCCAGCCTCTCATAAAGGGAAACACACTTAAAATTTTATAATACGCTAGCTGCAGACCTTTAGCACACTGGTTTTCTTCAAGTAAGTCTGAGATTCAACCAACTCTCTTTAGAAGAAACTAATTGCTCTGTGGCCCCTAAATGGCACTTCTGTCTTGTAACGTGCAATTGTAGGAAGGCAGCTACTGAGTAGCACGTGCAGCAGGCAAGTGCTGACCTCATACCCACCCACCTCTCTGCTTTTTTTTTTTTTTTTTTTTGAGACGGAGTCTTGCCCTGTCACCCTGTCACCCAGGCTGGAGTGCAGTGGCGCAATCTCAGCTCACTGCAAGCTACGCCTCCCGGGTTCACGCCATTCTCCTGCCTCAGCCTCCCAAGTAGCTGGGACTACAGGCGCCTGCCACCACGCTCAGCTAATTTTTTGTATTTTTGCTAGAGACGAGGTTTCACCATGTTTGCCAGGATGGTCTCAATCTTCTGACCTCGTGATCTGCCCATCTCGGCCTCCCAAAGTGCTGGGATTACAGATGTGAGCCACTGCGCCCAGTCCCTCTCCGCTTTTATTCACTGCAGTTTTCTCTGCCTGGTTGCTCACCAGGCCACCCAACCTTGGGTGTCACCCTTGACTCCTCTTTTGCCTCTTGTATTATAGCCAGTATGGCAAAAGCCCTTCCATTTGTAACTCTGAAAGTAATATACTCTTGCCATCCCCGCAGCCACTGCTGTAGGGTGAGCTGCTGCCATCTCTCCTGGAGTATTCAGCGGCCTCCTAACTGGTCTCTTTGTGTCACTCATTCTTCTTTTTCTGCAGTTCACCTTCACACAGCGGTTAGAGTGGTCTTTTAAAAATCATAAAGCACGGCCGGGCGCAGTGGCTCACACCTGTAATCCCAGCACTTTGGGAGACCGAGGCGGGTGGATCACGAGGTCAGGAGATCGAGACCACCCTGGCTAACATGGTGAAACCCCATCTCTACTAAAAATACAAAGAATTAGCCGGGCGTGGTGGTGGTCGCCTGTGGTCCCAGCTACTCGGGAGGCTGAGGCAGGAGAATGGCGTGAACCCTGGAGGCGGAGCTTGCAGTGAGCCAAGATCACACCACTGCACTCCAGCCAGGGCGACAGAGTGAGACAAAAAAAAAAAAAATCATGAAGCACATGATGTCATTCGCCTGCTTAAAATACACCAGTGGCTTCCTGTGGCATATAGCATCTCAACCCTGCCTTCCTGTCCCACTTCATCTTGTTCCATTTTCTCCCCTGATCCTGCCACGTGAGGCTTCTTTTCTGTTGCTTAAATAAATGATTCTGCTTCACAGTAAGTGCATAAGTAGAATCTTCATTATTCCCTTTAATAATAGTCTTTTTGGAGGGAGGGGACAGGACCTTGCTCTGTCTTCCAGGCTGGAGTACAGTGGCACCATCACGGCTCACTACAACCTCCGAACTCCTGGGCACAAGTGATTCTACCACCTCAGCCTCCTGAGTAGCTGGGACTACAGGCACATGCCACCATGCCTGGCTAATTTTTTTTTTTTTTTTAATATAGACAGGGTCCCCCTTTGTTGCGCAGGCTGGTCTTGAACTCCTGGCCTCAAAAAAATTCTCCCACCTTGGTCCCCCAAAGTATTGGGATTACAAGCATGACTCACTGTGCCTGGCCTATTGTCATTGTTTTTTTTTTTTTTTTTAAAAAAAGAAAGCTCCTTGTTTTCTGATTACTTGTGGATATGTACTCCTTGGCTTAATCTGAGACATGTACATTTTTTATTGTAATTTGTTTGTTAAAATTATAAATGTTTCTCTTCTAAATTTCTGGGGTCATTGACTGTTTTGCTTATTATTCTACTCATGCATTCAACAAAGATATTTTGAGTCCTGCTGTATGTCTAGAACTCACTCTTCTAGGCCCTGAGAATACAGCATTGAACAAAAGAAAATCTGGCCCTGATAGAGCTGACATTCTAAGGAAGGAAAGAGACAAAAAATACTCAATATATGGTAGATCAGATGGTAATTAGTGCTATGGAGAAAGATCAAGTAAGAGATGCAGGTGGTGTGGGGGATGGGAGTGGTTCTTGCTGTTATACAGATGATTAGGGAAGACTTTATCGAGTTGATGTTTGAGCAAAGGAAGTGAGAGAAATCTACGCAGATACCTGGGAGAAGAGGGAGTAGTCAGGAGCATGCATCTCATGGTGACAAATACTTGAGAGTTCAGTGTAGCTAGAGTAGTGAGCAAGCCAGGAGGTCATAGGAGATAAGGTCAGAGGAACAGGGAACCACTCCGTGAGATAGGGAATCATTAGAGGGTTTTAAGCACAAGAGTGACATAATCCAACATGTTTTGAAGGGTTCTCTCTGACTACCAAGCAAAGCACAGTCATGGAGGGTGAAAGCACAGAAACAAGGAGACCAGTTAGAGGGAGGGCTGTATCAGAAACCTAGATGGGAGCTGATGGTGAGGCCAGGGGAACTGCAGAAGAGAGGGTAAGAAGTGGCCAATTGTGGATAATGGAGGCAGGGGCAGCAGGACTTGCTGATATGAGGTGTAGAGAAAGAAAATCATCCCTAGCTCAGCATCTGGCTCATTGTAGAATCAGTTAGCTTAATCCTGCTGTGAAAGTAAAAGGAGAAAAGAAATCCCAACTAACAATTCACAGATTTTAACTGGGCTCTAGAATAGTGACCAAATGCTAGTCCAAACTGCGTGAGATCAAGTGTACATACATTGTAAATTCCATAGTTTATCTTGCTGAAAAGCCTCAGGCTCAGCTCCTTGTTCTTCCCTGACCATCTGTGGTACAGACATCTCTTGGAAATGTGGTGACCTGTTGTTCTGTCATCAAACGGAAAGTTAATATTGTGTTCCATTATGAGCAACAGTGTACTATTACGTATCTATTGAAGCAAAAGTATAAAAGTCATTTTTTAACACTACTCTCCTGAAATCACAATGATCTTCTTGAAATTAGAATTGCCTAATTTTAAGTGAAGCGGTTAAAATCTGTATATCTAAGGAAGATCAACAGTCTTTTTGTAAGTGTTGCGTAGTTCAAACCCTAAAGTGTTCAAGTAAATTATCTTGAGAGCACCTGTGTGTGTCTGCCACACACCCAAGTACCTGCTCACTCATCTCATTTGACATCTTTTACAGAGAGATTAAATAATTTGACTAAGATCATACAGACAGTAAGTATGAACACTCAGATTTGAACCTGGGTCTTCTGACTTAATGCCAGGGTATCTCCCCTTTGTTTTTCAAAGGGGCCACTGCTGCTGTTGATCACTCTAAGGATATGCAAGACATAAACTGGCACAAATTCACCCCCTTGACTTCTTCGTTCTTTTGTTCTTTTCCTTCATGTACTCATTCCACACACATAGTTGAAATACTCTAGTGTATAAAGCAGTCTGCTAGATGCTGGAGGTAAAACGTAAATGAGATATGGTCCTCACCCTCACTTTGACTGCAGTCTGTTGGAAAGAGATACAGACAGAGCTGTTGGATCATAGAGTTGGAAAGGAGGTTGGAAGTCAGGCAGTCACCTCCTAATAATTGCACAGATAGCAAAGATGAGCACTAATAACCTGGAGTTGCTTGTGACTTCTGTGGAAGAGTAAAAAATTGAAATGCTTATACATGAAAACAGACTCATTTGCAAACATTGACCACTGATATGTCCTGTGATTTTTCTCTGAAGTATTATTTGCATTAGTAATTTTTGACCCTAGCTTTGGAATGCTCTTTATTAAAGGATTATTACACAATTTGAAAAACAATTTAAAATTTTAAAAAATAATTTGTTAGAACCTTATGGACCAGAAGCAATTATTGAGAGACAAAGGAGCAATTGCTTTATTATATTTTCTCATTATATGTATGAAGGTGGGCATTATTGTCTTTGTAATACAGAAAAGGAAAATGAGTCTCCAAGAGGTCAAGTAACATGAGCAAAGTCACATAGCTAGAGATCACGCTGGGATCAAAGCTCAGGTGATCTGGCATCAAAGTTGGAATTATCTATTTATACGAGACCATTTTCTTTTTTTTTTTTTTTTTTGAGACGGAGTCTCGCTCTGTCGCCCAGGCTGGAGTGCAGTGGCGCAATCTCGGCTCACTGCAAGCTCCGCCTCCCAGGTTCACGCCATTCTCCTGCCTCAGCCTCTCCGAGTAGCTGAGACTACAGGTGCCCGCCACCACGCCCGGCTAATTTTTTTGTATTTTTAGTAGAGACGGGGTTTCACCGTTATACGAGACCATTTTCTAATAGAATTTTCTTTTCTGGAATTGTAAGATTCTAGCATGGCATAATCAGTAATTGTGTGTGGCACTCTGTCAGCACCAGATGGCAAGAGTCTTTGGTATGTCCATTCAGGAGCTATGCAGACTGGAGCATTTGTAAAGCTTTCAGTACAGAGATGGGGGGAGATCACAGCAATTCAGTCTAGTCCATAGAAGTCTTGGGAATAGAAGCTATCAAAATGTTCACAAAGATGAGGTGCTGGCTGGGCGCAGTGGCTCATGCCTGTAATCCCAACACTTTAGGAGGCTGAGGCAGGCGGATCACTTGAGCCCACCAGCCTGGATGACATGGCAAAACCCTATCTCTACAAAAATTAGCCAGGCATAGTGGCACATGCCTGTAGGCCCAGCTACTCAGGAGGCTGAGGTGGGAGTATCGCTTGAGCCTGGGAGGTCAAGGCTGCAGTGAGCCATGATCGCACCACTGCACTCTAGCCCGGGTTACAAAGTGACACCCTGTCTCTCTCACACACAAAAAGAGATCAGGCAATATTGCTCTCAACTGTGCCAGGAGATATCTCAAGATTGTTCCCTTTCCTCTGGCGATCTGAAAGTGCCTCAGTCATAGTCTCTGTCAACCCAGAATAATGCTTCTGTGTTACTTTCCTTGGCTTTATTAGCAGCACAAGAGAAGGAGTGTGTGTGTGTGTGTGTGTGTGTGTGTGTGTGTGTGTGTGTGTGTTGTGCTTCCATAATATACATGTGTAAGTAAAACTAATGAATAAAAACTTAATAAAATGGATAAACTGAGGCTTTAAACTATTCCTGAAGGTTGAATAGTTTGATTGTTGGATTGAGTGTTTGATATTTAGGATGACACTGGTTTTGGCTTAGTGTATACAGGGATGCCTCACCTATGTTAGCAGGCTCTTGTGAGAGTAAGATGGATGCAAAACTGCTTGCAGAGAGTTAGTCACATTAACCAAGTGTGGCTCTGATTACTTGAGAGATGCTACCTCTAATCAGACATTTCCCTGGTCAGTACTTCTAGAGGAAAGTATGTGATTTAGCTCTAATTTGAGGATGGTTTATCAATTAGTAGTTAAATTACCTCCTCAGCAAGGCTAGCATTTTGAATACAGTATGTTCAATTTGCATGTGGTTAGATGGTGTCAGATTCTTATTTCCTTCTGTGAAGCATGCTTTAGAACAAACTGTGCTTCTAGTAGTTAAATACACAATATTATTTGTGTTTAGAGATGGTTTTAAATTTGTGTTGTGGCAGCTTTCTTAGAGGACTAATTTAAGAAGGAAAAGAAAAACACAAGATGATACTGTTTTAAATGCCTGGGAAAGCTACAGTGGTCTCCTGATGTCATTTGTTTCCACAGCAACAGAAGGCCTTCAAAACTTACTTCCAGCCTAGGGAATCACTGTTCCCTGCCCATTTCTTCTTATCTGATGGAAGTAGTCTCAACTAGTGTATTTGCACCCACCTGCACATACACAGATCTGCCACACATGCAGTCTCTTTCCTGTGCCTGGAGCTTCACACACACAAAACTCTTCCAAGTTTAAATTAGTTCTCTTTGGCTTTTTTTATCCTTCAATATCATCAAATCACATTTTTCAAAATGTCTATCACTTGTAACTATTTGTGAATGATTTGGTCACCATTTACTTCCCTTTGCGAATCATGAACAGTTTTTTCTTGGGGCTCTGAGGCACCATTCTGTCTCTGGAAGACCCCTGAAGGGGTGGTATATGAGTTACCAAAAATGATGATGCATTCTTGAGCCCTGGCTAAGCTTGTCCTGTACATCCCGAGGCAGTTCACCCCTCGCTCCTTGCATGGCAGACTTCTTGAGTTACTTTCTTAATTTTTATTTTTTGTAGATGTGGGATCTCTCTATGTTGCCCAGGCTGGTCTTGAACTCCTGGGCTCAAGCAGTCCTCCCACCTCAGCCTCCCAGAGTGCTGGGATTACGGGCATGAGCCACCGCGCCCAGCCACTTTCTTAATTTTTAAAAATCAATTAATAACAAAGTAATCAATTGAACATTCTTATGAAAGATTCACAGATATGGTTGAAAACTACTTAATTAACACCACCCCTAACAGGTTTGGGTCCCCTTCCTAGAGAGGAGTTATTATAATACCATTATAGTACCTGTAATTCATTTATTGAGTCTCCTGCTGTTAGATTATTATTGTTTCTGTTTCCCATTTTTACTGTCCAAAGCAGTGCCACGGCCGGTCACGGTAGCTCACACCTGTAATTTCAGCATTCTGGGAGGGCGAGGCAGGCAGATCGCTTGAGCCCAGGAGTTTGAGACCATTCTGGGCAACATGGCAAAACCTTGTCTCTACAAAAAATATTAAAAATTAGCCAGGCATGGTGGGGTGTGCCTGTGGTCCCAGCTACTCTGGAGGTTGAGGTGGGAGGATCATACGAGCCTCGGAGGTCAAGGCTGCAGTGAGCCGTGATTGTGCCACTGTACTCTAGCCTGGATGTCAGAGCAAGACCCTGTCTCAAAAAAAAAAATATATATATATATATATGTGTGTGTGTGTGTGTGTGTATATATGTGTGTATATATATGTATGTATATATATATGTGTGTATATATGTATGTATATGTGTGTGTATATATGTGTGTATATATGTGTGTGTATATATGTGTGTATATATGTATGTATATATATGTGTGCATATATATATGTGTGTGTATATATATATATGTGTGTGTATATATATATGTATATGTGTGTGTGTATATATATATATATATGTGTGTGTATATATATATGTATATGTATGTATTTAAAAAGCAGTGCTGGCCAGGCACGGTGCCTCACACCTGTAATCTCAGCACTTTGGGAGACCAAGGCTGGTGGATCATGAGGTCAGGAGTTCGAGACCAGCCTGGCCAAGATGGTGAAACCCCATTTCTACTAAAAATACAAAAATTAGCTGGGCGCAGTGGTGGGAGCCTGTAATCCCAGCTACTTGGGAGGCTGAGGCAGGAGAATCGCTTGAACCCGGGAGATGGAGATTGCAGTGAGCTGCGATCATGCCACTGCACCACTCTTATCTTGGGCAACAGAGCAAGACTCCATCTCAAAAAAAAATTTAAAAAGTAGTGCTGTAATGAGCATCCTTGTACATGGCTACTTGTGTGAATTACCTTCCACCTGGGTTAATAAAAGGCAACCAGGATTTTGTTTTGGGGGGTTGGATTTTTTGGTTTGGGGAAGTTATTTTGTAATTATTATTATGTATCATACTGTATCGTCGCATGTCCCAGAGTGAATCAGATACTATATCTAGTTGTGTTTGACTTCCTCCTTAGGATCCGGAAAGTATGGCAGAGGAGGAAGTGTTCTGTCAAGAATGGGATTCTGACCATCTCACATGCCACAGTAAGTATGTTTCTTAATTTACCCTGCCCATTGTTATGTTTTCTGGCCTCATGGGCCAGAAAGCAAACACGATTATGTACTCAGCAGTAAAAATTGGCACAAATATATTTATGCATTTGGGTCAGATCATTTTAGATATTCCTTTACCAAAAAAAAAAAAAAAAAGTTTTATCTTGTCCTGTGGTGGTCTGCACCATTCTTTGGCATCACTAGAAATGTGTTTTTTTGCTCTCTCAAAATGAATAGGGTATTTTGATTTTGTAATCTTATCTTTTGGGAAATGATTGTTCTGAAAAACCTAGGTTTTTTAATTATAAAGATGACAGAGGCTGTTCTTTGCATGTAAAAATAATGTAGGAAACATAACAGTAGTTGTAAAAACCTTGGTGGTAATCAAAGAAGCGCAAAGTAAGTTTTGCCCTTTTTAAACCAACAGAAAACTCTTTTCAGTTCTTAAGGATGCAGAGATTGTAGTGGAAAATGTACCAAGCAGGAATGGAAATGGCAAAGTATATGCCAGGACTTTTTTAATGTGCTTGCTGTTTAACCCAGTAATCTCAGTTTGGATTTTAAAAACTCATTAAATTACAGTATCCAGTGCCAAGTGATGTCCTTGGGGCACTGCTCAATGAATTGCTAGCAGAATAGTAGAAATGAGAGATGAGCATTTATTATGTTGGCAATTTTGTATGACTTACAGCTGACTTTAGATATCTATCAGGGAGGAAAGGAAGTACCACTTACCTTCATAAATTTTATTTCACTTAATCCTTCCAACAACCCATGTGGTATAATAACCTTCATTTTACAGATAAAGAAACTGAAGCACAAAGAACAGCTATAACTTGGCTAGTTACTCACAGAATTGGAAGTTCAAACTCGGGTGTCTGTCTGACATTAGTCCTTGTGGCCCTTCTCTCTCTTCCTGCAGAACCCATCATCTTACTAGACTGTAGCGCCCCCTTGGGCACTTACCTAGTCCTGTTCTTCTATCTTCAGCCTCTCACACAGAACTTGACATACAGAAGGCTCTTAGTACACACTTGTGGCCCAGTCCTTTGTGGTAAATGACTGCACACATCTTAAAGATTGTTGTCCTTTATGGAACTCGAGCAGTTGCATTGTCTCTGTCCGTTGCCCCTCACAGCACACTTTTCAGTGATTCTTCGGAGGAATTCCTCAGAGGTCTGCGATTTCTCTCAAACAGCCCAGCTGAGATTTTTAGCTGTCATGCCAGTTGTGTCCAGCTACCCATCTGATATCAGAAATCCTGTCCACAGACTTGGATCTGTTTGTAATTATGATTGAGGCTGTCTAACAATTATTCATTTCTTCATCAATCTGTTTTGTTTTTTTTGTTGTTGTTTTTTTTTTTGAGACTGAGTCTCGCTCTTTTGCCCAGGCTAGAGTGCAGTGGTGCAGTCTTGGCTCACTATAACCTCCGTCTCCCGGGTTCAAGCGATTCTCCTGCCTCAGCCTCCTGAGTAGCTGGGACTATAGGCGCCTACCACCACGCCTGGCTAATTTTTGTATTTTTAGTAGAGACAGCGTTTCATTATATTGGCCAGGCTGGTCTCAAACTCCTGACCTTGTGATCTGCCCGCTTCGGCCTCCCAAAGTGCTGGGATTACAGGTGTGAGCCACCGCGCCTGGCCCTTCTTCAGCAATCTTTTGTTAAGCTTCCATTCTGCCATGTTCTGGCATAGGCATCAAAGATGCATGGATGAAAAATTAGGTAATTTTTACTTTCTTATATTTAATTCCATACAGGGACACCTGTATATACCAGAGTGAACATTCCTGATCCTTTGACTATATAGATGGTGAGTTGTTAGTCAGTTACCATGTTTTTGTTTTGTTTTGTTTCATTTTGTTTTGTTTGAGACAGGGTCTGGCTCTGTCGCCCAGGCTGGAGTGCAGTAGCACGATCTTGGCTTACTGCAACCTCTGCATCCTGGGCCCAAGCCATCCTCCCATCTCAGCCTCCTAAGTAGCTGGGAATGCAGGCACACTTCACCACGCACAGCTAATTTTGGTATTTTTTTGTAGAGGTAGGGGTTTTGCTATGTTGCCCAGCTGGTCTCGAACTCCTGAGCTTAAGTGATCCACCCGCCTCGGCCTCCCAAAGTGCTGAGATTACAGGCATGAGCCACCGCACCTGGCCAGAGTTACCATGTGTACCCTAACTCTCTTTACCTTCTGCTGCAGAGCTCTCCCCTTGGATTTGTGAGGCTGTAACAGTCCTCACTAGGCATTTTGAGAAGTTATATGATGGTTTTATCATGTATCTATTTGTTTTTCTTAGGAATCTGCTGTGGAAGGCAGTGCAGAGTGATGGGAGATCATATAGTTGATGAAGTGAATCAGTGGCACTGCTTAGCGGTTATATGACCTTGGGCAATTTGCTAAAAATAAAATAAGTTCCCTTCCCCCTCCTGATTTTATTCCTGCCAAAACACATTGTTGTGGCCAAACCAACCGTTTATAGGCATTCTTAAGGCTTGAATTAACAACAAGTCTCATCACCCACATTGTTTAATGGCTACGATAATCAACTATGGCATATGTCTGATTTGAGTCTGAATGCGAACTTTGCCATTTACTTTGTGACCTTGAGAAAAGTATTTAACACATAAAGATTATATGAGGATTCAGTGAGATAACATGGCATGTGTGGCCGTTCTGTTAATAGTTATTACTGCTATTACCATTAGTTTATTGGATGTTGCTGGCAATACTGAAATCTGTTGACAAGCAGACCCTGCTGCTACAAACATCAGCACTCTCCTGCCCCCAGAGCAGCCTGGAGGGAAATGGCTTACTCTCCTAACTTCTGATTCCCTCCTGCTGATTTATGCTATTCTTTTCCCCACTTTTCACTGGCTTTGGCCCAGACCTTTTTTGCTGCCAGTTACATCACTCATAATCACATTGCTGCTCCCACAGAAAGGTCTCTAGCCAGTTTTAGCTGGCTTTTCCTGACTTTGCAAACACCATTGATTATAATTAGATTGAAAATCAAGGCCAGCAGTTTTCTGAGAAAAACATAAAGGGCTTCTTTGAAAAAGTGGGGAGAAGAGCCTTTGTTGTCAGAAAACTTGAGGTGTTTGGGACACATGAAAATTCTTTGGTTTGAAGGCCCTCATCAGTGTCACCTTTGCAAATTGTTCTTATCAAAATGATTCAGGAGAAGGCAAGTATACATTTAGATTAATGGTGCAGGGTTTGTTGGCTTGGCCACCCAAGCAAGGTCTGCACCAGAGGTGATTCATCTCCCTAGCTTACTATTCTAAGGAGAAATACATTTCTGTGTACACCTGAAAAATTGTCAGCCCATCCGTAGAAGATTTCATTCATAAATTCTTTGCTTTTCATGTATCTATTAAGACAAAAAAAATTTTTTTACCAACTATTCAAAGTAATGCAGCACTGTGGGAACCAAATTTAGTGTGAATCTGAGAATTTGCTGTAACAGTAGTAATATTGATCATAGCAGCTTCCAACTATGGACCATCTAGTATGTTCTAAACACAGTGTAAGATGCTTTCATTTCAAAATACCAGTTCCAACAAATCTTTGGCAAACATTTCAGTTAGCCTCAGGCCAGGCGCGGTGGCTCATGCCTGTAATCCGCTCATGCCTCAATTTGGGAGGCTGAGACAGGTGGATCACTTGAGTCCAGGAGTTCAAGACCAGCCTGGGCAACGTGGAGAAACCCTATCTCTACAAAAAAAAAAAAAAAACGCAAAAATTAGCTGGGCATGATGGTGCACACCTGTAGTCCTAGCTACTCGGGAGGCTGTGAAGTGGGAGGATCGCTTGAACCTGGGAAGCAGAGGCTGCAGTGAGCCAACATTGCACCACTGCACTCCAGCCTGGGCGACAGAGCCAGGCCCTGTCTCAAGAAAAAAAAATTTTAGTCAGCCTCAAAACTTAAGTATAAAGCTTATATGAAGCCACTAAACTATTATAATTTCTATAGTTTTGAATTGTTTGCTTTTTCTAACTAAAAGCATTATGGTATACATAAATATCATAAAACAAATTACAACAGAAAGTATAAGAATTATAGTTGACATATTTATTTTAGTAATCTTGAAAAATCAATTTCAAAAGTATAAGCAGCTATGTTCTTCAAAAACTCCGCTCCCTGAATTTATTAACCACAGTGTCACATTCTGTTTGAATAATGGGTAGTAAAAAGAAAGAGAACTACCATTTATGGAGCACTTAGAATGCGCCCTGCACTTCATCTTCAAGATGGCCCTACAAGATAGGCATCACTATCTTCGTTTCTCACCATGCTGGAAGTTCCTAGGAGGTAGGGACCGCATCTTACTCATCTTTGAATTTTCAGTACCTTCCACATTGCCTGACGTGTACTTAGTGCTCAGTGAATACTTTTCTAATGAGACTGCATTTTATAGATGAAGCTCAGAGAGGTTAAATCGCATGCTAAGGGTCATGAAGTTTGTAAATAGCTGGACCAGTTTTCCAGCCTTAAGGCCTGTACCCTTTGTACTGTATCATAGGAGTTTTTTTCCCTCAGATGCCAGATTGTTGTTAGGTCTTTGAAAGTTTCATGAATAACAGTTCTTTGCAGTGGAACTCCTTATCTTGGCCTTACCTTGATACTCCTTGAATTAGTCAGGGGTGTTAGGGTAGAGAAGGCTGTAAGGGATTCCAGGAAGGGAGGAGAAGGAGAAGGAGGAGTACTAGTCATGAAGATAAGAATTTATATTTGAATCTGAAACTGCCTAAATAATACATTACATCTTTCAGATGCCCTTATTATTAACACGGCGATTATTAAATTTATTGTCACTTTTTTCTCAATCAACCAACACCAACAGTATTTTTAATAGCACACAGAAGTTAATTAAGGTCTGGTGTTTTACTCAAAAGGGTTGGAAATCCAGCTGGCCTCTTTAGAGGTTCCACCTCTTAGGTGGATAATGTGTGTGTGTCCACCTGCTTGATGGGCTGATCATTTTAAACAGGGGGAGAGTCAGACCACATCCTTTTGAGTCCATCTGCAGTAAATGCCCATTCAGGATCTTATTGTATGTGCCTTTTATTAAGCTACTTAACTTTTACTACTCATCTGTAAAACAGAATAACAGTACCTGTCTTCCATGTTGTGAGAATTAAATAAGATGATGCATTTAAAGCTTTGCAGAGCCTGGACCGCAATAAGTGTTCCTTAAACTTAATAGCTGTTGTCATCTCAGTGAGCTGAAGTAGGATCACAGCATCTGGAAACCTGGAGCCAGACTGCCTAGACTTGAATTTCAACCCTGACACCGAATCTCCTGAGGATTTTCCATCTAAATGAAATGGGGCTATTAATAAGGCCTAATTCATAAGCGATTGTAAAGATTAAAGGAGTTTATTGATTATAAATAATTAGAACAGAATGTAGGGCAGAATTAGTGCTCAATAAATGTCAGCTATTATTATTACTACTTCTCT
The DNA here is from genome assembly GCF_028878055.3 of Symphalangus syndactylus. Lineage (NCBI taxonomy): Eukaryota > Metazoa > Chordata > Mammalia > Primates > Hylobatidae > Symphalangus > Symphalangus syndactylus. The sequence goes on along the minus strand of NC_072429.2, from coordinate 129,047,889 downwards.
AATGTATAACTATCTCCATTTTAAACTGTGGTTTATTGGAATTCTTTTTTTTTTTTTTTTTTTTTTGAGATAGCATTTCCCTTTGCTGCCCAGGCTGGAGCACAGTGGCACCACCTTGGCTCACTGGGCTCTCAAGCAATTCTCATGTGACAGCCTCCTGAGTAGCTGGGACTACAGGCATGCATTCCATAGCCAACTAATTTTTAGTATTTTTAGTAGAGACGGGGTTTCACCATGTTGGCCAGGCTGGTCTCAAATTCCTGACTTCAAGTGATCCGCCCACCTCAGCTTCCCAAAGTTCTGGGAGTACAGACATGAGCTGCCGCACTTGGCCATTGGAATTCTTTTGTATTGCTATTTTCATTACTACTCTGTACTTTACAGAGCCCGTTTGGGGTACCTCTTTTCTCATAGGAATTTAATTTCTGACTGTTAGGGATTAACAGCAGCTCTGTCACCTTCCATGGCATTTCACTAAAGCAAGAATTGGATGTGTCTCTTCTCCCTTTCCTTTGCATCTTTGGATCTAAGATCTGTTGTTTTCTTGCCCTATCCAGAGCCCTGAAGATAACATTCAGCTGCCAGGGCTTTAAAAGAAGCACTGAAAGCACATACAGGAAACAGGAAGAGACCTGCAAAATGGATTGCTCTCTTCTTTGCCATTAATACATTCAGTAACCTTGTTTCTGTTACTGGCCTTTGGAGCTCTCCTTGGCTGTCCTCTGATTCCGTATCTTTACTCTCATTGTCACTGAAAAGAGAGAATGAGAATATTTTTCTTCACTCCAACAGATCAGAAAGCAGCACTGTCAGTTGTAAGAGGGCGAACTTTGGAGCCAGTTAAACCCAGGCTCACAAATTTAGAAAGTGTGACCGTTTGGTTAGAGTATATGCTGTTGGTTCTTAGCATATACAAAGGTATATGCTAAGGGGTAAAAAGGTTTTTTTTACTTTTACTAAGGGGTAAAAAAGCTTTTTTAAAGTCTTGATTTACAAATTTGAAGGTATAAAACCAAGGAACCTGCAGTTTGACATCAGCTGTGATGTTACCTCCTGCCCACATTCCTAATATAAGAAATAATAGATTTCTTAAAAATGTTTTAGGCCAGGTGCATTGGCTCTCACCTGTAATCCCAGCACTTTGGGAGTCTGAGGCTTAAGTCCAGGACTTCAAGACCAGTCTGGGCTACATGGCAAAACCCCATCTCTACAAAAAAAAAAAAAAACACAAAACTTAGCCAGGTGTGGTGGCACATGTGTGTTGTACCAGCTCCTTGGGAGGCTCAGGCAGGAGATCACTGAAGCCCAGGAGGCAGAGGTTGCAATGAGCCGAGATCACACCACCGTACCACACCCTGGGCGACAGAGTGAGACCCCATCTCAAAAAAAAAAAAAAAATTTTACTTTGACCTAATGTTCTGTTGTTAACAGCTGTGACCTTAAGGCTGAGTTAACCTTTTGGTGCCTTATTTTCCACATCTCTCAAACAGTAATAATAGTGGTACTTAGTTGTAGGGTGGTTATGAGAATTAAGTGAGCAAGTATATGTAAAACACATGGCATGGAGCCCAGCATGAGTAAATGCTGTGTTCTCATCAACATGATGATGCCCTCGCTTTAAAGACTGCCCTTTCTGTGTGAGGCTAATAAAAGCCTCAAACACATTTTGTCTCAGCCATTCACGAGGTCATGAGTTCAAGAACAGCCTGGCCAACATGGTGAAACCCCATCTCTACTAAAAATACAAAAAAAGTAGCCAGGTGTGGTGGCGCGTGCCTGTAATCCCAGCTACTTGGGAGGCTGAGGCAGGAGAATCGCTTGAACCAGGAGGCAGAGGTTGCAGTAAGCCAAGATCACACCACTGCACTCCAGTCTGGGCAACAGAGCGAGACTCTGTCTAAAAAAAAAGAAAAAAACATATACCATAGCTCAGATGTTTTACTATCAAATTAATGCATTTTATACAACTATTCCAAGTCTGAAGGTTTTTGTTTTATGTACCCTTGTTGGATAACATGACATAAAGTGGCAACTGTAATTAAATAGGAAATGTGAATTTAAAAATTCTTCCTGTATTGGCCCAAATATTAAATAGTAGGTACTCAATACATATTTGCAGAAATGCCTGCATGGATGACTATCCAGCACATTCATTGGATGCAGTAATATCAGCCCCACGTCTTAGCAGGAGCCCCAGTAAGCTCTTTTTTTCTATTTGCATTGTAGCATTGATTGTTTGATGTTGATTTGAATGGAACATCCTCTCAAAAGTAAGGTAACAGATTCCTTGCTGTAATGAAAGATATTTTCTTGGAGATCTCCATTTTCAAATATTTCTTTCTCACATATACATACATTCTGCCAACTGGAAATGAGTCCCTTTATTAAAATGATTGGGAGATACAGTGATAAATGTTTCACAAAAAAATTAAATGATTGAGAGGGTTAAGGGAATTCAGTCATCTACTCTAGAATGAATTACTTCAGTTAGATAATCACTAATCTTTTTCAATGTCTGAAGGATCACGCAGGGGATGTGAGAGCTTTAGTTGTGGCCACAGAGTAATAAGTTTGGAGTTTGGAACGTGCATCTGGAGGGAAAACGAGGGAACTGGCCATTTAAGGGCAGTAAGAACCAGAAAAGGCAACACAGTAAAGCTGTATTTTGACTGACTTTGTAAGTTTTCCAAGGGCTTGGCTTGACAGGGAAACAGTGTGATAAGTGAGAAGAGATTTGTTCAGAATTCAGCTTTGCCTTTTACTTTTTGTAAAACATAGGTTAGTTTACTTCACCTTCCTGATCCTTGGCTACCTCATTTATGAAATGGGTTTGGGAACAGTACCTAACTCATAGAGTCATTGCAAAAATTAAATAATAGAATTCATATAATGTACCTGGCAGTTTAGGTACTCAGTTTTTTAAAAAATTGTTACCTTTTATCTGTTTGGAAGGCCAAAAGCCAATAGTCTTGATTGCTAAAATTCTAGAGATAAGATCTCTCTGCAGTGGTACGTGTTCAGCATGTACCTTAATTTCTTGCCAGGGTTGTGGTTATTGATTGTATGCCAAAAATATATGTCCCTGTAGGGCACAGTAGGTATCTAAAAAAATATTTATTGAATGAAAACTTCGAAATGACCATAATGGTCTGAGCAGCTGTGTTTTCAGACACTAGCATAGGAAGTGAAGAGAGCTTTGCCATGTTATTTTTACCTCTTTCCACGCGTCAGCCTCGTCCCTGCTGGGTCAGGCCTATTTTCCAAGTAATTAATGATGTTCACTTCTTGTTTGTAAAGCAGAGCAATTCAGTAAGATGATGGGAGGAAATAATTTCATTTCTGGGTACTAATTCCAGTAGCGGCTGTTTTCTGCTAACTGAGAAATATGCCTGTGCTAACAGCTTTACACTTCCAGCAAAAACAATGGAACCATGGTGCACACTAAGCTAAGACAAATGTGCGGTGTTTATTTTCTTTTAGGAAACACAGAAACATTAATTGGAATTGACTCATTCTGTTTCTGCATACATTTCTACTTACATATTTGATGATTTTCCTAGCTAAACAGCCACTTTCTATTATGTCAGAGGGATATCTTCATCACTTCTCTTCATGAAATGTACCCAGAGCTTCCCTGATTGAAACATTTTCAAAAATCAAAAACTTGAATAGGTTTGCCTTTTGTCTGAGGGTGTGTAGGGGAGGGGTGTGTAAAATGAAGACATCTGTGTATATTGTTAATTGGAAAAACAGTTTACAAAATAGTATATACAAGTTGAACCAACATATGTCAAAAAAAACACAGACATCTCACACACACATCTTGGTAAAATTAAGGTATTAACAGTGATTATTGCTGCATGTAAAAGTGAGATTCTAACAACTAATGTTTGGTTTCTTCTTTGTACTATCTCTGTCTCGTTTTCTTCTATGAATGTGTTTTATTTTAATGAGAAGTAAAACCTATAAAAGGACAAGCCTCAGAGTTTGAAGGAACAGAGTTGTAGAATCGTCAGTTTTGAAAAGTGTCATAACTATATTTAGAGAAGCTCTTGTAGCTTTTGAAAGAGATGCTGCTCAAGAGAGCCTTCAGGAACAATGTGTTCCTCCACTCACCATTCAAATTCCTGGACTGAATAATTCACATACTAGGTAATGGTTACTTGTGGAATGATGCATTAAAAGTCTCCTTTTCTAGCTGTCTTAAGCCTGTGGCCACCAGCACCGCTACCGTACATAGCTCTAATTCAGGCCCTCCTCATTTAATTGCTCATCTTCCTTACTCTCTCAGCCTCTCTCTGCCTCCTCTACCTCTCCTACCAACCCCCCCGCACCCCGTGAAATACAGATCTAACTGGTCACTCTGCTTTCTCCAGTAGATTGCCAGAGTCATGGATAGGAATGTGAGTTTCTTAGTGTCACATGTAGAGTCTCCTTTCCTGTATGTTCAGTGTCACCTCCTGCAGCTTGTCCCCTCCTATGTCCCAGACCTTTGGACCTGCTCGTCACACTTGTTTGTGTTCCCTCCTCCAAGTCCTCTCTGAAGGTTGAGGCTGCCTGTGTGGAACCTTGCCTACATCTTTGGTACACACCCTTGAGCTCAGGTCCCTGGGCTCCCTGGGCCCCCATACGTAATCAAGTCTGTTTCCACAGATATTTAATGGCATGGACCATGTGTTTTTCAGATGTGCTTGGAATGTGGTAGAGGCTTAATAAATATATGATGAATGAGTAAGTAGGAATTTCAAAGTGGCTTCTAAAGTTTCTCTTTTCCCCAATTATGAAAGTAAGTACTTAGAGGAGAATCAGATAACCCAAGAAGATATTAAAATAGAAATTAATCTTCAGAGCTTTTGCTCCATTGACCTCTAACCCTTACTGTAATCAGGAGGAAATGTTCTTGTGTGCTGGGCATCCAGGTGTTATTCCCCGAGCTATATCAGATTACTTTCTTTCCAGGCTGGACTGCAGAGTGACCGCAGAAGGGAAGGAGTGGGGGCACTGACCCATCCAAACCATTTCCTTACCAAGAGAGCTTAGGAATGTTACTTAACCTCTCTGTGCCTTCATTTCTTCACTTAGTAAAAGAAACTAAAGACTTCCCTCACAGGTAGTACATGAGATAGTATATGACATAAGATGCCTGGAATGTAGTCATTAATTTAGTAAATATTTATTGAGGGCTGGGCACGGTGGTACATGGCTATAATCCTAGCACTTCGAGAGGCTGAGGCAGGAGGATCACTTGAGGCCGGGAGTTTAAGATCAGCTTGGGCAACAAAGCAAGATCTCATCTCTACAAAAATTTTAAAAAATTAGTCAGGCATGGTGAGGCATGCCTGTAGTCCCAGCTACTTGGGAGGCTGAGGCAGGAGGATGCCTTGAGCCCAGGAGTTCAAGGCTGCAGTGAGCCATGATTGCAACACTGCATTCCAGCCTGGGCAACAGAGTGAAATCCTGTCTCTAAAAAATACATATTTTTTAAATTAGCCTCGTGTGGTGGCATGCGCATATAGTACCAGTTACTAGGAAGGCTAAGGTAGGACAATCACTTCAGCCTAGGAGGTCAAGGCTGCCATGAGCCATGATCTTGCTAGTACCTGATATGTGCCAAGCACATTTTAATGAGAAAAATGTATGTGTCCTTAGTGAGAAGGAAGACAGGAACCAAATAAGGAGTGTTAAGAGCCAGAAAGAAAATACAGCAGGGTGTACATAAATGGAACATCATGGGGAAGTGGTCAGTCCAGGTACTGCCCCCTCTGAGGAGGTGCTGATTGATGAGAGTCCTGTAGGGAAGTGAGCAGGGAGCTCTCCGAGGGCCTGCAGGAGTGTGTGAGCAGCAGGAGGGACCAGTACCCCTCCTCAGCCAAAGGAACAACTCAGAGTGACAGGAGCTGAGTGCGAGAAGGGGCCTGCGGTTGGTGCCTGGAGGTCATGGTGCAGATGTGTGTTTATTCTGAGCAGGATGGGAATCAACAGCAAGGACTCAGTAGATGCATAGACGTTTCCAGAGTTTCTCTTCTGTTTTGTTTTCTTTTTTCTCTCCTGTACTTAAACAATATGAAAGCATTTCCTAAACTGTTCCACTGTGGTGTAGCCCAGAGTAAATCATTTAGTTTTACTTCAATTTTAGTCTGCTGAAATCCCAGGAAAGATTATACCGTCTCCAATCAATATACCTATAAATTAGTACTAAATGTCAAGAAAGTGCTTTGAAATTTTGGAAAGTTATACAAACATCTGAAGTTACAATTATTACTGTAGTGATTTCTGTGCTTCAAATGCCTTGGTTTTTGGACTTCTGTGGAACATACCACTCCCCTCTGATATTCATGGGCTCAACCCTGGGTATGTCAGCTGCTTAGACAGTCAAAACTTATGTGTACTTGGCTCCTCAAAGTCACATTTGGGATGATGGCCATTTGTCAAGTGCCTCACTGGCAGCTCAGTTTGGAGAAGAACACTATGTGTAGGCAAGATGTGCCTGTGTCAAATACGGTTCATGTTAATATAGCAAAAGTCAGTCTAGTAGATTTGACAAACTTCTAAGAGAATAAACATCATACGTCATCACCACTGAAGTTGTGGGTCAATCATGGAATGACTTAAACCGTATAAATTCCTTATCAGCAAAATACTTTGAAATAGTCCGTGCTTAGAAATGAGAGGTGAGGAGGGTGGGAGGAGGGAAAGGAGCAGAAAAGGTAACTATTGGGTACTTGGCCTAATACCTGGGTGATAAAATAATACGTACCACAAACCCATGTGACACATGTTTACCTACATAATAAACATTCACATGTACCCCCAAACCTAAAAGTTTGTTTTTGTTTTTTTTTAAAAAAAAAAAAAAAAGAAAGAAATGAGAGCTGAGACCTGAGGCCAGCATGGTGCCTCACGCCTGTAATCCCAGCTGAGGCAGACAGATCACTTAAGCTCAGGAGTTTAAGAGCAGCCTAGGCAACATGGAGAAACTGTCTCCACAAAAAATACCAAAAAAATAATAATAACCAGGTGTGATGGTGTGCATCCGTAGTCCCAGCTACTTGAGAGGCTGAGGTGGGAGGATCGCTTGAGCCTAGGAGGTTGAGACTGCAGTGATCTGTGATCACCCCACTGCACTCTAGCCTGGCCGACAAAGTGAGACCCTATCTCAAAAAAAACAAAAAGGAGAAAGAAAAAGAAAGAAATGAGAGGTAAATGGTGCTGTTTAACTTGCCTGAATGCAGTTAATACTCAGCTGAGTGTATGGTTTTTTGTTTTTTGTTTTTAAGATTTATATCTACTCTTGGTCGTATCTGTTGGTAAGATTGTTCAGAAACACCGGAGAAATCTAGATTTTGGGAGAATTAAAAAATAAAGTTAACCTTCTGTCACATTCAAATGTGAATAGTGTCTAAAAATTACTAAATTTTTCTTTCTTTTTTTTTTTTTGAGATGGAGTCTTGGTCTGTCACCCTATTACCCAGGCTGGAGTGCAGTGGCATGACTTTGGCTTACAGCAGCCTCCACCTGTCAGGCTCAAGTGATTCTCCTGCCTTAGCCTCCTGAGTAGCTGGGATTACAGGCGTGTGTCGTCATGCTTAGCTACGTTTTGTATTTTTAGTAGAGATGGGGATTTGCCATGTTGGCCAGGCTGGTCTTGAACCCCAGGCCTCAGGTGATCCGCCTGCCTCAGCCTCCCAAAGTGCTGGGATTACAGGCATGAGCCACCACACCTGGTCAGCTTAAAAATTATTAAATTTTTCAAAGGCAGTCCTTCTCTACTTAAGAAACCTGAAACCTCTTATTATGCATAATCAACTTAAGCTTGGGAAGTTCTTCCTTATTTCTGGCCCATATCTTCTACAATTGGAGTGTATTTCTTTTCATCTGAGCTAATGGAAAACAGCTGCCCAACCTTGCCAGTAACAACCTTCATATACTTGAAGATGGTGATTAAGTCACCCTCTAGCTTTCTCTCTTCTGTACTAAGTAATGCCTCTAACTCATCTTCAGAGTTTCCATTTTCCACCCTTTTAATCATCTCTTCATCTCCCCAAGCTTTTCTGCATCCTTCTTTAAATGTGGTTTCCAAATTGGAACATAATATCGTAGCAAGAGTTGTTCTCACCATTAACTGGGTTGCTGCCTTTTCAGGTGGTCATATGCCATTGTCATTTATATGAGAAAGTCAGCAATTTTATCAACATCCAAAAAGATGAGATGTAGAACTAACAGTTCTTTTTACAGTGAGCTAAGCCTGCTTCGTGGCTACAGATTCTGATTTTGGAGTCTGAGGCCTTTAGCAACCCAAACTTCAGCTGTTGTCTTTTTTTTTTTTTTTTTTTTGAGACGGAATTTCACTCTTATTGCCCAGGCTGGAGTGCAGTGGCGAGATCTCGGCTCAGTGCAACTTCCACCTCCCAAGTTCAAGTGATTCTCCTGCCTCAGCCTCCCAAGTAGCTGGGATTACAGGCACCCGACACCACGCCCAGCTAATTTTGTATTTTTAGTAGAGACAGGGTTTCTCCATGTTGGTCAGGCGGGTCTCGAACTCCCGACCTCAGGTGATCCACCCACCTCAGCCTTTCAAAGTGCTGGGATTACAGGCATGAGCCACCTTGTCCGGCTCTTCAGCTGTTGTCTAAGAACAACTTGCAGGCCCACAAGCTCCTGCCTCCCCTTCTAGGTTTGGTGACAAGTTCTGAAGTACAGGAATCTTCCCAAGCACTGTTTCCTCTTAGGCAAAATTCTCTTGTACTTGACTTCTGGTTCCATTTCTAAATCAAAGGTACATGCATTGAACATGGAATCCCCTGGGGTCTCTCACTTCCTCCCCCAAAGCAGTTTGCTTTGGAACAGATAGATATGGGACAAAGGGCATTGTTTTCTATGTCTAATCTCATTGAAATCATAGAAGGAGAAAGATCTTGAAAAATGGTCCAGAGAGCACAGGAAGATAAATAGAAATTGCTTAATGCCTATTATTTAGAAGGAGAGGTGGCAGTGTGTCATTGAAGTTGAGCCTGTCTGTTGTTTCAGGCTCACTGATGTGACTTGTCTCTAACTCTCTCCCCCTCTCTTTTCCCTGAAAATTTTAATTCCTCAGCTGGAGATGCACCTGGTACTAGGATTTTCAGAACCACAGCTCTCAATCGAAACAGAGATATAGGTCCAATTAAAGAGTTTCATTGCTTATTTCTCCAGGCTTCTCGTGTTCGAGCACAGCCCAGCCCAGGCACTCAAACATTTCATTCCTTGGTCAGCTTCTGCAGGAAGCAGGGATGCTAGTATCAGCCATTGTCCAGCATGTGACCTTGAACATGGGCAGGCAGGAGAGTGTTTTGACCAGTGTGAATATGTGGTGAGAATTCCTAAGTTAGCATGACTATCTAGATACCATAGGGTCTGTTTTATATGTGTGACCAAGAGATTTGCTGATAAGTTATATGAAATCCTTATCAAATTTTCTCTGTCTCCAGCTATTGGGGTTCATTAAGCATTGCCTCACAGGTAGTAATTGTCATTGTACTTCTGAGAGAGGTAATGTAAATTTTGCATCACAACCAAAATTTGTTGAATCTATGGATACCTGGGAGATCAATTTGGGGATGATTGATTACTGGGGTCATTTTGAATGAATAAATGAAATATGGCTCAGCTACATTTCATAGTAAGATACAGCATTAAAAGTGCCAACTGTTGGTGCTTAGGTATGTGTAGGTTCCAGAAAGGTGCATTTCCATGGACCATGCCCACTTTTCATTGGAAGCGAGGTGGATTTTTTTTTATTCTCTTCTGAAAAATTACCAGGATATTTATGCACAGTTTAAAGACATTTAGTAGGACACCTAATTTTTTTTTCCATCTTTAATGAGATTCAGAATTCAAGTGGGATAAATAAAACTTTACTAAACTTACCAGCTTATATTTGAGGGCAAAAACCTGCAGATCTGTTGTCTTCTTGCAGCAAACTTGGAACAATGCTCAGATGTCTGTTTCTTCATTGCTGAAAATGTATTTTTGTACCACTGAGCAGGCCTTATGAACTGCATACCTGCCCTGCAGGGCACTGAACCTGCAGACAAGAGAGTGGAGCTGCGTATAACTTCTCCATTTTCTCTTTTTTTCCAGTCTAACAGGCAACCAGCTAAGTTGAACCTTCTCACCTGCCAAGTAAAACCTAATGCCGAAGACAAAAAATCTTTTGACCTGATATCACGTGAGTCCTTTTTCTCTCTCTCGGTTATTGTGGCTTCTGACACCTGCACATTTCTATTCTCCAGGGCAGCAGCTTTTCCAAGCAGGGCTCCTCAGAGTTGGCATTGGAACAGTTTCTTGTTATTCCTGCATGCGCTGCTCTAGGAAGATGCCCCAGGTCTCTTAATGTCCACTGAGCCCACCTGCAGTTGACAAGGCATAGCAGTGTCGGATCTGACCAGCAATAGAATAGAATCTAGGATTTGTACATTGAACTAGACCAATGCTTGACTGTGAGTACACAGGTTTATCCCCCTGGAGAGATGTTTCGTAGTATATTCCCATTTCTGTCTTAGATCTACTGAATTATAGTTGTTGGTATGAGGCACAGACATAGTTTAAAAAAAAAAAAGCTGCTAGGTGATTGTAATGTGCACCTGTGGTTAAGAAGCACGCATGTAGACTTGGGAATGCAGATGTGCCACTATATCTGTACAACGAATTTGCCCAGAGTTATATCCCTGCAAAATCTAGCTCTTAAAGGAAAAATCATTTCCTTGCTTCCAAGCAGAACTGCCTTCAACCTCCGTGAACTGATGGCACTGCACCCTGTCACTCTTCTACTTCATGGTTCAGAGTTTGCTTTTCTCTTGTGATGAGAGAGCATAATGAGCTACCCACCCCACAGCCTGTTATAGCCTGTGCCCTCACAGTGTGTAAAAGGTTGGAGGGAGCTCTTCCTTTAGGCCAGCTACCTGTGCTTGTACTGATTCCCATGGGTGTGCCTACTGACCCACACTGTAGCTGAGAGGACACTTTGTAAAGAGAGGATGACGGTGCCAGTGAAGTGACTCTCATGAATATCCTGAAATCCTGCAACACTAATCTTAAGTATCTTTCCTTCTCTATCACAGCCCAGCAAGGCAGACCCACAGCCAAAGTGGATGATCTATGTATAGAAGCACAGAAATACTTTCTTGCCCTTTGAAACCCTTCTGATGCAGTTGTGTGAATAGTCCTGACCCAAAAGATAGAAACAGTCATGAGGCTCTTTAGGGGTAGTCGAAACTGTATTCTGCAGCATCTGTATGAAGTTTAGATTCCCTGTGATTTTCATGACCAAGAGATTTCTTGAGTTATTGATGAGAAAGAAATATGAAAATTTGGAATTATTTTATGACTGCAGAATCCATGAACCCCTAGTCTTGAGAATCTATAGGTTATTAATAATAGTTGGCAGTTAAATAGAGCATCTATTACATGCCAGGTGCCTTATATACATTATTGCTAATCCTCATGAAAGCCCTATGAGTTTTCCATCTTACAGAAGAAAAAACTGAGACTCCAAGAGGTTCAGTGACCTACAGAAGGTCACACAGCAATAAAGCAGGGATTCAACCAAAGCTCTCAGGCACTGCCACCCATGGCATGTTCTTTTTTGTTTTGTTTTGTTTTGGGTGTTTGTTTGTTTGTTTGTTTGTTTTGAGACAGTCTCACTCTGTCACCCAGGCTGCAGTGCTATGGTTCATTGCTTCAGCCTCCCAAGTGGCTGGGACCACAGGTGCATGCCACCATATTTGGCTAATTTTTAATTTTTTTGTAGAGGCAGGATCTCTGTATGTTGTTGAGGCTGGTCGCGAACTCCTAGGCTTAAGCAATCCTCCTGCCTCAACCTCCCAAAGTGTTAGGATTATAGCCATGAGCTGTAATATTAAGCATGGTGTGTTCTTTGACATACACATTGTCTCTCTCTCCAAGGGAGATGAAGGGTGTGATTGCCTAGCTTAGAGTAGTCACACAGGAAGTCCTCAGGATATGTTAGTTTGACCTGAATATATTGAGAAAGAGCTTCCCTCATGTACACCCAGCCCAAAGTATCCAAGTTAGGTCACTCCTTCCCTTACATGGATAGCAGAGATTGAGCCTTTCTTCCTGCAACCTGATTCAGCCAGAGAGCAGCCCCAACATCTAGGGCATAGTATGTCTAGTGTTGGGGGTGTTGGGGCTACCCCATGGTTAAGTCTCAGAACAAATGGGGAACAGTAAATGAATCATTTCTGAAAAGGAGATTTAAAAAAAAAAAAAAAAAAAAAAACACAGTAACAGTTGAATTGAAAATGAAACAGAAAATACTGAATTAGCTGGCACTTTCCAGTTTGTCATGGAAATCCATTTGGATCAAATAGGACTTTCCCCTCTCCTCACTGTTTATTCAAAAGCAGTGCCAGATGTTTGCATGGTATTTGTGGTTATTTTATTGTATTCTTGTTGCACTTAAGAAGAATAATCTTGACAGAATGAATCATGTAGCTGTTTTATTGCTGTGTGACCTTGTGTAAGTCACTGAACCTCTTGGAGCCTCAGTTTTTTTGTCTGTAAAATGAGAAACAGATAGAGCTTTTGTGAAGATTAGCAATAATATACACAAGGCACCTGATACATAATGGTATAAAACTAAAATAATATTAAAATTCTACTTTTACTGGTTTTCTTCCCAGGAACTTAAATCTGTGTTGTACCTGAAAGTACCCTGCTTTCTAAGGTTTCACTTATTTTTCTTTTTTTTTATTTTAGATAATAGAACATATCACTTTCAGGCGGAAGATGAGCAGGATTATGTAGCGTAAGTAGTTTTGAAATAAAGGTGCAACGCCTTGGATTGAAAAAGCACCTCTCTGTTTACAATATACATTAACATTTTCTTTTCATCTGTGAGAACCTCTCCTGGTGGCTCCATGCTTCTTTCTCGCCTGTGGGCCGTCACATGTTGCTCTTCTCTCTGTCTGTGGTTCTCCCTCTTGTCTACTCAATAAGCTCTGGTACCTCCTGCAAGATTCTGCTCAAGCCTCACCCTCTCTGGGGTTATAGCTCCCTACTCTCTGCCCGCGGCCTCTTCATAACCTTCTGTGATCCTGTGGTGCATGTCTGCAGCCCTCTAGAGACCAAGAGCTTTTTGAGGGCAAGGACCGTGCCTTATGCATCTTTTAATCACATCCCCTGCTCTCAAGAGGGGCCTTTGCTCAGTTTTTGGTGGCCAAACAGCCAGCCTACCTGGACACTTGACCGTTATTGTAAGAGGAGCAGGAGAGCCAGGCCCTAAAGGAAGGAAACTGGCATGTGCCTTTCACTGGGGTGAACAGAGTCAATAAAAGGGAGCTTGATACAGTGGAAAGAACCAGGTTGGTATCATATACTCCTGGGTTGGAGTTTTGCACTCACCTGACCAGGTATGCAACCTTAGATAGTCCGTAGCCCCTTTTTTAAAACACTAGCCCTGGTCCTGAGCTGTCTTTATTCCCTCTTCTTTCCTGTAGCCTGCCTAGACTGAAAAAGGCAGTGTGTGACTATTGCAAATCTCAGCTGCTTGGGGGAGGGACGTTTTTGTTAAAGTGGGCAATTATTGTTCACTTTTTTTTTTATTTCTAATGAGTACTTGGGGTAATTTGGACCAAGTTTTATAAACTATCAAACTTCCTGTCCCATCAGTGGCACAGAATACATGCTGTGTTCCTCTCTTATTTCTGGAGAGCCACAGAACTCTGCTCATACCCTTTTTGCCTTACACTCACCTCTTTTCTCTCTCCCACTCGCTTACTTGTTTTGTTATTGCTTACACACACACAGTCTTCTCTGGGGAATTTTACTCTTTTCCCATTTCAAAGGAGAAATGATAAAGGATCAGAAAGAGAAGAGAACATGGGTAGAAAAGATACAGAGTTGGGAGGAACAGGGTGGGGAAAGAAAACAGAGAGAGAAGGTAGAAAGACAAAGCAAAAGGAGGAGAAAGGTCTAATTAGCTATTCATTATTTGAATATTTAATGAATGCCAGCTGTATTCCAAGACTATGCAAAGCCTTGAGAATACAGCATTAAATTAGTTGGAGCCCCTGCCCTGAAGGAACTGCATCTCTACTGCAGGAGGCTGTCAGTATGACATGGTGCAGGTGCTAAGTGTAAGGACAGAGGAGGCCATGTGCTGGAGGAATAGACTCGGGGCACACACTCTCATGGCTTCCTGGGGTTGTTGCTCAGAGATGACTTCCAAGAGGAAGGTAAGCCTGAGCTGGCTCATGAACGTAGGGGAAGGTTGTAAATACTCTATGCTCCAGGCAGGAGGCTCTGATGGCACAGAAACAGGAGGATGGAATAGGAAGGAAGTGATTGATGACTTGGTGTTATGGGTATAGAGTTGGTAGACTGAAAGGTGACTAGAAGTCAATGAGGAAGAAGTCAGAGGCTTGGCCCTCCACCCACAGATTCAGAGAGGTACTATTTATAGTAAAAATGGGTAATAGTTATTGAGATGTTACGTACTAAATGCACTTCATGTCTTACTAATCCTCACAACCCCAGAAAGTAGGGACTTTTGTCCCTAGTTTGCAAATGAGGAAACAGAGGCACAATGTGCCCGTGGTAACAGTCCTATTAAGCTAGGGTTTGAACCCAGACAGAATTCCACAGTCACCTTGGAATATTGTTTCTCCTTCTCCGATTTCATTCTCTCCTCCTCATTTCCCTTTCTCAAAACCCTAAGTGAAACACAGGTGAGTAATTTGGGTGAGGCAGGGAACACAACCACTTTCTGTTTGCTCCCTTATGACTCAAACTCAGGCCTTCAATATTTTATTTACTGTTAGGACTTACAGGTAATTCAGTCCCAGTTTTGTTAAGAGATTGGTTTCCTGCCCATGATACTTAACATTTTTCACTAAAAGAATTACGTGGCCCATCCTGAAGTTGTGCATTTTGCACTTTGCAGTTTTGTTTTGTTTTTGAGACAAGGTCTCACTCTGTCACACATGCTGGAGTGCAGTGGCGTGATTATAGCTCACTTGCAGCCTCAGTCCTCAGTCTCCCAGGCTCAGGTGATCCTCCTGTCTCAGCCTTGCAAGTAGCTAGTGCTACAAGCATGCATCACCATGCCCAGCTAATTTTCGTTTCTTTTTTTTTTCAGTAGCCATGAGATCTTGCTGTTGTTACCCAGGCTGGCCTCAAACTCCTGAGCTCAAGCCATCCTCCCACCTCAACCCCACAAAGTGCGGGGATTACAGGCATGAGCTACAGTGACCAGCCTGCATTCTGTCTGGGTGCTGGTGGTGAGAGGGGAACTTTGTTTTGAGTGCTGTAGGAGGTAATGGCAGTCCGCAAAGAAAGCACATGCCCCAGAGGGAAGCCTTAGTTCTTCACTTACCTCCAGGTTACATAGAGGCAGTTTCACTGCATCATTGAGTTTATTTTTCATATGAAAGTGTTCGATGAAATTGAATGAAAAAATTTCTTCTCACTGAGGAAAGTTCACAAAGAGCAGATGCATGTTAGACTCATTTGGCTGCTTGTCCAGGCTCTGCAGGCTAGTGGCTTTTTTTTTTTTTCCAGAGTCTCGCTCTGTCGCCCAGGCTGGAGTGCAGTGGCGCGATCTCGGCTTACTGCAACCTATGCCTCCTGGGTTCAAGGAATTCTGCTGCCTCAACCTTGCGAGTACCTGGAACTACAGGCGCGTGCCACCACGCCTGGCTAATTTTTTTGTATTTTTAGTAGAGATGGGGTTTCACCTTGTTAGCCAGGATGGTCTCGATCTCCTGACCTCGTGATTTGCCCACCTCGGCCTCCCAAAGTGCTGGGCTTACAGGCGTGAGCGTGGCTTTTTTTTAAAAAACGAGATCTATGTTGCTCAGGCTGGACTTGAACTCCTAGGCTAGAGCGATCTTCCCGCTTCAGCTTCCACAGTAGCTGGGACTACATGCATGCACTATGGTGGTTAGTGGCTTTTTAACCTTAGGCAGATCATCTGGCTTCAGTCTTCTCATCAGTAAGATGGGATTATGTACCTCGATTGCAGGATTTTGAGAGGATAAGATATGTAAAGCCCTTAGCACAGTGCCAAGTTATTTTTTATCTTATAAAACTCAAAGCGACTTTTAAAGTATTAAAATACAATTATGCATTCTTTATGCTTTTGAGTATGCTTGTTACTTGAAAATAATTTAAAAGTTAAAAAATGTCACAAATGATCACCGTGAGTCTTGGTCCTTTTGAAATTTAGCCATTTCATTCTACCAAATTTGAATTATTTTCTCTAGAAAATTATCCTTTAAATATACTTTTTCTGATTATCATGACAAACTTCTTTATTTATTTGTCATGAGCTCCTGAGTAAAGAGGCAAATGGAAGGAACTCGGAAAAAGTGAGTCAACAAAAGTGTTTTATTATCCCCATCTGGTCTGACACAATCCAGCCTAGGACCTTCGGCAAGTCATATAACTTCAGTTTCCTCATCTATAAAGTATTATAAACCCTAACTTAGAGGCTGTTAGGAGATTCTACAGGTTGAGTGTCCCTTATTTGAAATGCTTGGGACCACAACTGTTTTGGATTTCGAATGTGGGGTGTTCAATCTATATGTTAAAAATTGTAAGTATTTGGTACATAGTAGATACTGGCCAATATTAGCCAAATGCTAGAATGCCTGAGGAAAGCAAAATAGAGGCTTTGCAGTCAAGTGAAAAATCCAGTAACATCAGTGCTGCTGATAAAATGCAGTAATCGGTCCTGTTGAACCCAGGTTCTTGATTTGTTTTTAACAAAACAATTTCTAGTTTCTAACTTCAGACTAACTGATATAAAAAAAATACTGTTTTAATCTTCTAAAAGGTACAAAATTCCCCCATTCCTTCTGCATATGAATTCCTAGACTGTTGGTTTTGAAATGTTCAGTTTTCTGTGTCACAGTAGAAGTTAAGCTGTGTATGTGCGTTTCTCCCAACATACTGAAGGTGAGCGCCACCTAGAGTCAAAGGTGTGACTTGCATTGTTCACATACTCCAAAAACATAATTTGGTGTTTAATTCTTATGCTGTCACTATTGCTTATTCAGTCTTTTGTATAGTGTTTTGTTTCATATCTATTTCATTCAATGATATACAAAAAATCGACTCAGTTCTGAACCTCTGTATTGTCTGTTGAGAATAAAGATTAGCTGTCTATATAGTAAATAAAAAAATTAAAACCAAACACCGCATATTCTCACTCATAGGTGGGAATTGAACAATGAGAACACATGGACACAGGAGGGGGAACATCACACTCCGGGGACTGTTGTGGGGTGGGGGGAGGGGGGAGGGACAGCATTAGGAGATATACCTAATGCTAAATGACGAGTTAATGGGTGCAGCACACCAACATGGCACATGGATACATATGTAACTAACCTGCACATTGTGCACATGTATCCTAAAACTTAAAGTATAATAATAATAATAAAATAAAAATAATAAAAAAATTAAAAAATTAACACTGGTTTGGAAATGTTTTTTATTTTCTTTTTAAAAAATAAATTTGGCTTTTTTCTCATTCATGAAAGTAGTACAATTTCATTATAGTTTTGAAAAATTATAGAAAGGCACAAAGTCAAGCAATTCCTCTACCAGTTGTTTATATAGAAAATCACTTAAGAGACAACCACTATTGACGTACTGGTGAAATTCCTTTTAGCCTTTAATACATACATATATTTAAATTTGGGATTATATCATTACATTAGCCCGTTCTCACACTGCTATAAAGAAATACCCTAGACTGGGTAATTTTTAAAAGGAAAGAAGTTTAATTGACTTACAGTTCCACATGGCTGGGGAGGCCTAAGGAGACTTACAATTATGGTGGAAGGGCAGCAAACATGTCTTTTTTCACATGGCAGCAAGAGAGAGAAGTGTGTGGAGCAAAGAGGGAAGAGCCACTTATAAAACCATCAGATCTCAACTCACTCACTATCATGAGAACAGCATGGGGGAAACCGCCACCTTGATCCAATCACCTCCCTCACGGGTCTCTCCCCAGACACGTGGGGATTATGGGATTACGATTCAAGATGAGATTTGGATGAGGACACAAATCCAAACCATATCAATCATATAATAGGGTTTTTTGTTGTTGATTTCACAAAACACTATATTATGAGCATTTATCCAGTGTCACCCAAAAATTATTTGAAAATGTACACTTTAATGCCTGCTTAACTGTTCTGCTTTATGGTTATTTCATGCCTTATTAATCAACTCCCTGTTGTTGGATTTTTAGGTTATTTTAGTAGCAAAGGGTTATTTTGGGACATATGGTAGTCATACTGTGTATAAGTAAATAATCTGCAGTCTTCATTTAATATTATAAATGTCATCATGTTTCCATGTGAATATGCCTTTTTCATAAGTATAAATTTTTATGGCTGCTAACGAAATATCCCTTCATTTTCACTGTTAAGTGTCCCCACTGACATGGACTTGCAGAAAATACATACCTTTTGCTAAACTCCTTTTCCTGGCGCCTCTCCATTTCTCATCATTTCTTTCTCATCCTTGCATTGGATGGGTCCCTCACTGAGTCCTCTCCATTCCAACATTCGCTTTATTCAATATGCCCACACGGAAATGCAGTCTCCTTGTATATTCGTTCAAGTCCTCAGTTATATTGATTTTTTACTTTTCTCATCCGCTCCTCTCCTCTGTCTCATTTTCCCCTGTGTGTCACTTTCCATTCTTTAACTCTCACCTTCCTTCAAGTTTGATTTCTTTGTTTTTCCTCACTTTATTGCTATTTGGAAGGGGGCTTCTCTTTTGGAATTACTTGACAAAAGTAGATTTTTTTTGCAGTGGCAAAAAAAAAAAAAAAAATGGCCATGCTCTTATAAAGGTTTTTTACTCTTATGTTTTTACCAACAGATGGATATCAGTATTGACAAATAGCAAAGAAGAGGCCCTAACCATGGCCTTCCGTGGAGAGCAGAGTGCGGGAGAGAACAGCCTGGAAGACCTGACAAAAGCCATTATTGAGGATGTCCAGCGGCTCCCAGGGAATGACATTTGCTGCGATTGTGGCTCATCAGGTTTTTGTCCCCATATTTAAACGAGCTTTTACAACATCCTTTCTCTTCCTGTAGAATATAGAATGATCTAGTTATTGAAAAGCCTTAACCCCTATGGACACACTCACATACACACACAAAACACGTATTCCCGACGTGATTTTTCCTACCACTGAGCTGCTTTTACCTATGCTGTTTTCTCTACCTGGAAAGCCCCCTCTTACTCTCCTAGATGTCACTGCCAAAATACTACCTTTCCTATAAGATCCAGGTATATAAGCACCGTGGACATTATGGAGAGAGTAGGGGGCATGGAGTCCACATTTTGTATCACTGTCCACCACTCCCAGCCTGGACAATCTCACACTGAGTCCCTTTAGTATTCTGATTCGTAGTTTCCTTATCCTAAAAAATGGGTCAGTAAACCTCTTGCTATGGCACGGTGGCTCACACCTGTGATCCCAGCACTTTGGGAGGCTGAGGCGGGCGGATCACTTGAGGTCAGGAGTTCAAGACCAGCGTGGCCAACATGGTGAAACCCCATCTCTATTAAAAATACAAAAACTAGCTGGGCAAGGTGGCGGGCACCTGTAATCCCAGCTACTTGGGAGGATAAGGCAGAAGAATCACTTGAACCCGGGAGGCAGAGGTTGCAGTGAGCCAAGATTGCACCATTGCACTCTAGCCTGGGCGACAGAGCGAAACTGTCTCAAAAAAAAAAAGAAAAAAGAAATGGTGCATGTGAAATCAACTGAAATGTGGTACCTGATTTTCCTTCCTTCCTACTCAGCGACACCTTCCCTAACCTCTATATTATATTGAAGTTGCCTTCTCCCAAAGTTTTATTTTCAAATAGCACTATATTGCCAGTGTAGTGGCAACAGCTAACATTGAGTGTTCCCACTGTACTGAGAATCATGCTAGGTGTTTTGCTTATCTCAGTGAATCCTTGCAGAACCCCTGTGAGCAAGATCCCAATATTCTCATTTTACAGATGAGGAAACTGGGACTCAGAGAGGTTGAATGACTTGCATAAGGTCACACAGCTAGTAGGAATCAGAACAAGGATGCAAACCTGGTATTCTTAAGCACTATGATATAATTTTTTTACTGTTTTACTTGTGAAACTGGATTTTCTACACAAGAAGCCATAAGCACCTCAGAGAGAAGTCTCAGATTTTCTGCCATTATTGTGTACATGTATGATAGTGACACACATAGTGTCAGGAAATGGCAAGCAGGTAGTAAAATCTCAGGCATTGACCAGTCAGGAAGAAGCTTGACCCAGAGAGAGAAACCTGAAGATTTGGCTAACATGGAAGTAATAGTTCCCATTGTTCTAGGGCCATTGGAGGTTGTAGAAAAAAGGCCTTAGGTCACTGAAAGAAACATTTGGTGTTCAATATTTACAGCTGTCTTATTACTAAGAAATGCTCATGGGGAGGCCATGACCAAGTACTGTTGAGGTTAATGTTAGTTGCAACTTGGAGGTTAATGATGGCTGTAGCATCCACCCCCCTGTGAGCATTACTTAATAGACCTTCAATCCATCACTGTCAGAGGTGATAGTGGCAGTGAGGGAACATCTCTCACAGGCCTAGAGGTGTTGCATAGGATCTCTTAAGAAAAGCCTTTCTCACTTTTTCACAAGGATAAAGTGCTTAATTTTGTTTTCAATTCAGTTTCAAAGGGAAACTTTTATGGTAGCCCCTAGGCTAAACCTCAGGAGTCCATTTCTTCCATTTAAGTCTTTCCTTCATAGTTCTTAACAATTTGTACTACTATTGTTTTAGCTTCCTCTGTAGTTGGCACACTAAAATCAGATGTCTTCTTTGTTTCATTGTCTTCAAAATTCTTTCCACAGAACCCACCTGGCTTTCAACTAACTTGGGTATTTTGACCTGTATAGAATGTTCTGGCATCCATAGGGAAATGGGGGTTCATATTTCTCGCATTCAGTCTTTGGAACTAGACAAATTAGGAACTTCTGAACTCTTGGTAAGTAGTGACCTGTACTTGGGAAGAATGATATTATTGTCACGAGTAACTTTAATATATTGTTTTGGATTTTTTTTGTATGTCTGCTGAGTACAAAGAATTATAATTCCTGAATTTTGTGAGTTTGCATAGATGTTTAAAATGTAACTTTTGTGGTGTGTAATGTTGACTTTCTATTTCCTGTTTGAAGAAAGGATGAATCATACATGTCTATAAGTAGCTCAGTGAAATTGGCTCTTTTGTTTTGGGATGGTCTTCTTCAAAACTACATTTTTCTTTATGAATTAGTTTTCATATAACTCGCAGAAATAGCAGTTAAACTCAAATGTTCACATTACCTCATGTCTTCTGTTGTAAATAATGACTAAAGAGTTTATCTCAATTTTATTTTTATTATTTCTAAGTTTGTAAAAGTACACATGAATTACGAGTGGCTTAACTGTTGTCATAAAACCAGCTACTCTTGAACCCATAACTTCTTTAGGTAGTAAGGGAAGAAATTGTGTGAAGTTGTGGTGCTTAGCTTCTTAATCCAAAAAAGGGGTTATGTACACTTAAACTTGTTTTCCTTTAACCTCTGCCCTTCCCATCCTGAGTCACCCAGATTTGGAGTTGTCATCAGGTCCAAATTGCTCCCCGAGATATACCAAAATACAGAAGGGAAGCCTACTTGGCATCCCCCAAGTAGGATGCCTACTGGACAAATGCCCTGTTTTGCATAATTTTAACACCTGGTGCACTGTGAGAGAGTCTTTGTACTAAGAGTGAAATTTTTAAAGTATGACTTCTCAGACAGGAAGCTCACCCTTGAGCAGAACCTGAATGAACCTGGGCTCAAAAAAAAGCTGAAAGTCTAGCTTATCATTAGCCTTAACCAAAAAGGGCAGTTAGTGATCCAACCAGCAGTCCTGGCCATCTGAGCATTCACTAAGCAATCGTGATCTGCCTTGTGTTCTATGCACAATACAAGACATTCCTTCTAATTTAGAAAGGAGGAAGTTACCATGCTGATACGCGGCTCCCTGATTCACTTCAGGATTACAGAGAAAAGACACAGACCTAATACCTGTAACACATTCTTCTTTAGTGCAGAAATGATGTCCCTCATCTCCTTGACCTGTATTAATGAAATCCAGTTTGACAACAAGAAAGAGGAAAGTCCAAATCCTAAACATTTGCCATGCAATAAACCCAAGATTTTTTCCCTCAAAGACGTGGTTGCATGTATGTTTTTTAAACTTTGCATCCCAAAATTACATAAAATGATTAGAGGCCCTTCAGAACAAATTTTCTTAGAATGCTCTTGAACCCAGAAGCAAAATGCTTCCTGGGTCCTCTGCTGCCTGCAGCATCTTAATCTGTACCCAAATATAAAGTAATCCTATGTCCTTTTCTGTCCTGGGAGTAAATTTGTTCAATATAAAAAGGAAACGTGATGGTGGTTGAAAAGCTATTGCTGTTCATTAAAAGTTTAACCTTGACTCACATATGGAGCCTGCTCTCTGTAATCTCAGATAGTTTGTATGTATGTAGGACCAGATTCTGTTCTAGCATATATCACATATTTGTAGACATGATTGATTTCCTTGTCAGTGGCCCCTAGACTATGAGCACCTATGGAAAGGGAACATAGTTTACCCATCTCTGCATTTCCAGCACTTAGTTTGGTGCTTGGCACATAGTAGATGCTCAGTAAATATTTGTTGACCAGATGGACGGTGGTTTGTATTATAAGTCAAATGAGGGAAAATACATATTCATAAATCTCAAAAGCAAATAATAGGAGACTTTTAACTAGTAGCAAAGAGTTTGCTATATTGTGGTTTGTTTGTTTTTTCTGTTACAGCTGGCCAAGAATGTAGGAAACAATAGTTTTAATGATATTATGGAAGCAAATTTACCCAGCCCCTCACCAAAACCCACCCCTTCAAGTGATATGTAAGTATTTCTGATATATTGAACTTTTTTTTAACCATTCTATAATTGTTTTTCTACCCTCCCAAAAAACTTCTTAGTTTTTTTTTTTTTTTTTTGGCTGGGCACAGTGGCTCACGCCTGTAATCCTAGCACTTTGGGGAGCCGAGGCAAACGGATCACGAGGTCAGGAGATCAAGACCATCCTGGCTAACACGGTGAAACCTGTCTCTATTAAAAATTTTTAAAAAATTAGCCGGGCGTGGTGGCAGGCACTTGTAGTCCCAGCTACTTGGGAGGCTGAGGCAGGAGAATGGCATGAACCCAGGAGGCGGAGCTTGCAGTGAGCCAAGATCGCACCCGTGCACTCCAGCCTGGGCAACAGTGCGAGACTCCATCTAAAAAAAAAAAAAAAAGTCTTTAGTTTTTTACAGTGTTTGTTTGTTTGTTTGTTTGTTTGTTTTCCAGAGCAAACCCCATTGTCAGGGGAAAGCAGAACAAAGAAAAATATTTAGAAATGTATTTCCAGGATGCACAGATTCTTTTCACCCTCATCTTCCCCTAGGTAGTTGCAGCTGAGCACCTGCTCTGTAAAGCACAGATTGTCATTGGGGCAGTTCTCTCAAAAACATGGCATATTGTGATGAGTAAGAGACATTCAGAGACAATGGAAGATTCCTGTTAGCCTGGCAAAAATCCAAATGCCTAAAAACCCACTCAGCAAGACTGTGGGGAAACTGACATTCTGTCTCATAATATTGCCAGTGGGAGTACAAAATGGTACACTATGAAAAACAAATTAACCATATTTACCAAAATTATAAATGTACTTACCCTTTGACTCGGCAGTCCCACTCCTGGGAATTTATTCCTATTCTGTAATACAAAAAGATCAGGAACAAAACAAGTATCCATCTGTAGACATCTGATGAAATACTCTATGGTAGAGCCACACAACAGAACACTATGCAGATGAAAAAAAAAAAAGCACAAATTACACTGAAAAGGCTTTTCAAAAGTTAATTTGATCGTAAAACTACCATGAACAAATAAGACCTAAGTTTTACTTTACCAGCTTGATAACAGCAAGTGCTCAAGCACATACACAGTGCAGTCTTGCCCACACCAGCATTTTTTAAATGTTTGCATGACCCAAACCTTGAAGGCACGGCTGCCAGATGACTGTCATAACAACATGGATTTTTATGTCCTGTTTCTCATGTGGGAAGCAGCATCAGCGCCACCTGGTCAGCTTTGTGCCTCATCTAGTCATTTGGCCTCTGTAAGACTTTCGCCTTCAAAATGTCTGATTCTCCAGTATCTCTAATGTAGTGGTTAAGGTCATAGATTTTGAAGCCAGACTGCTGGAATTCATATCATAGCTCTACCACTTCCTAAACTATGTGAACTTGGACAAGTGACTTTTATTGTCTGTGCCTTAGTTTCCTCATCCAGAACATATGTCTACCTCATAGGGTTGTGGCAACAATTAAGGTGCTTGAATAAAAAGTGCTTGGAGCAGTATTTGGTCTATAGTTAGTGCTGTATAAGTATCTTATTCTTATTATTGGTCTATAGTAAGTGCTGTATAAGTATTTACTACTACTACTATTATTACTTCCTTGTTTGGCCAGTGACCCAGAGGCATAAAGTGAACCTCTTGTAACATGCAGTTTGATCACTCATTTAGTTGTTGATCAAATCCTTATGAGGCAGCTTCCCTAATTCATGCATTCTTGTAGGTGCTGAAGATACAGTAGCAAACAAGACAGAGTTTCTGTCCTGCTTACATTCTGAGGAGACAAAAACACAGGGAATTAAAAAGTCAGTAATACAATTACACATTGTATTAGGTGTTATGAAGAAATTACAACAAGAGGAGGTGTTGAAATGTGTGGGGAATGGGGAGGGGGTATTTTTTTCAAGTTAAAGGTGGGGAAAGTGCAGAATTGAGGGGCATGAAGGCCCCCTCCCCGGGGGAAGCAGCCAGGCAGCTGGAACAGTCATTGTGGGTGCCCCAAGGGGCAGTAAGGCATATTTGAGCTATGTCATGAAGGAAGATGTGGCGGGAGAGAACTGAGCAAGAGGGAGATGCAGGGGAATGCTGGGCAAGATGGAGATGGAGCCAGATCATGTAGGTCATGGACTGCCTGGGGATTTGATTGTAAATGTGACTGAGAGGTTTTAAACAGGAGTGGCATGATCTGAGTTATTTTCTAAATTGATCATATGTTCTTTTTTTTTTTGTTTTGGAGATGGAATTTCACTCTCATTGCCTAGGCTGGAGTGCAGTGATGCAGTCTTGGCTCACTGCAACCTCCACCTCCCAGGTTCAAGCGATTGTCCTGTCGCAGCCTCCTGAGTAGCTGGGATTACAGGCATGCGCCACTATGCCCGACTAGTTTTTTGTATTTTTAGTAGAGAAGGAGTTTCTCCATGTTGATCAGGCTGGTCTCAAACTCCCGACCTCAGGTGATTCGCCCACCTCAGCCTCCCAATGTGCTGGGATTACAGGCATGAGCCACTGCACCCAGCCTCTTAAACTGATCATATGATATTGGTTCTCAACCAAGGGTGACTTTGCCCCCAGAGGATACTTGGCAATGTCTGGAGATATTCAGTTGTCATGACTTGGACAGGTACTACTGGCACCCAGTGGGTAGATGTCAGGGATGGTGTTAAACATCCTACAATGCATAGGACAGTTGTCAAGAGAAAAGAATTTACCCAGCCCCAAATGTCAGTAGGGCTGAGGTTGAGAAACCCCGCCGTAGCTGATGTGTGAAGGACAGACTTGCGGGGAGTGTGGCGGGGCCTGGGTGCCTATGGAAACAGACAGAGAAGCTGTTAAAATAGATCCACTGAGCGCTGAAGGTAAACTGGACAAAGGTGGTAGCAATGAAGATAATGAAATGTGGTTGACTTCCCAATATATTTTGAAGGGAGAGCCAACAGGATTTGCTAATCAGTTTTAATATGAGATGTTTAAGACTCTGTCAAGATGACACCCAAGGTTTTACATCTAGGTAAATAGATAGTAGCATTAACAAAAACGGAGCAGATAAAGAGAGGACTGGGTTTAAGGGGACAGAGGAGAAAAGTTGTCTTTATCAGCATAGGACTAGAATTCTAGTGTCCAGATTTCCAGACAAATCTATTTTCCACTCTCCCTATTACTCCAGTGTCAGAAAACGTTAAATTGCCAGGGGACCATGGGCTGAGTGCCCATAAAAAGTTGAAGGCATTGTGTCTAGTAAGAGGCCAGATACTTCCTATGGCCACAGAATTAGACTAAGGGTAGAGGTGATTTTCAAGGTGATCATGTGATACCTGAGCACCCTCTGCATCATTTCTTCCAAATAATTGTGTGGCATGTGCGTGATATTTCCAGTGATAGGAAGCCACCTGCAGACATTCCTGAAACGCAGATGAATGCATGGAAACAGTAATCTAAGATCTACCTCCCGGCAACTTTGCATCTTTAAGCCTAGTTCTGGCCTCCCGGATAGTAATGGGAAGGAAGCTTTCAAATGAACCCCTAACATGTGCATCCCTCTTTGTTCTTTACCCGTAATCTTGCTTCCTGGGAAGGCAGCTATGATTACTAATATTTTACAGGTAAGGAAACTGAGATTCAGTGAGAACTTGATTTACCCAGGGTCACATAGTTAGCACGTGGTCTCAGACTTGAATCGAGCCATTTAATTTTTAAGTCTGCTGCTCCATCCATCAACACAGTAGCTGCCTTTCACGCTTTATATAAGACACATGCAGCAGAGGCCTCAGAAGCCAGGCTTGGGCCATTCTTTTGGTTACTGGAAGTCCTCGAATTCATCAGGCTCTTGCCATCCTTAAAAGGACTTTGACCTAAGCATAAAGGACACCCATGACCATAAGATTTTGGTTACTTAGTAGAATCAGTTGGTCTTTTCTCAGCTGCACAGGGTTGAGAAAAGACCAGCTCAACTGTTTTTATGGCCAACCCAGAATGAAAGAAAAAGGTACCAGCACAATGTTAAACTGTGTTGCCTGACTGTGGGGTGTTGGAAACAGTAGCAGCTTCCACAGGTGGAATGCATATTTTTCAGCAAGAAAGTTTATGTCCTTTGTGTTAGAGCCCTCTCAGAAGGAAGAAAACACTTCTTAGGCACTGTACATCCTTTAATTCAAAATATACCAATGTCTTATACCCATTTTCAGATTTAAAAAAAAAACTGAAGCTCATGACGATTAAGCAGTTTCCTGTGGTCACACGGCTGGGATGCTGTAGAACTAAGATTTAATCCAAAGTTCATTTACTGTCTTTATTAATTAGCTCATGTAACTGGGAAATTCAAGGGGTGGATTCAGATACAGCTGGATCCAGGCTGTCAGACAGTATCACATGGACCCTAGCCTAGCTCTCTTTCCCTGACTCTTACCTCTCCTTTCCTCTGAGCTGACTTCCATTTTAGTCTTTCCCCATAGGTGGCCAAGGCGACCATTGGGCCACTTAGGTCATATACTTACCTCTGTGGCTGGGAGGTGAGCTCAGTCCCACTAGAAACACTTGAACTGAAGTAAAGAAGGTGATTCCTCAAGAGAAGGAAAAAGTACCACACCCTTTCAGACTTTGGGCATGTTATCCATATGGTCTCCTGCTCCCATGCTGAACCTGTGCGGGAAAGACAGCTCATCTTCACCCCTTTGGAGCTCAGTGCCTGGCCTGGGGGAGTTGCTTCAGTGACAGCCTTTCTGAGCCTTAGTTTCCTCACCTATAAAATAGAGTTATGGCCGGGTACAGTGGCTCACACCTGTAATCCCAACACTTTGGGAGGCCAAGGGAGGAGAATTGCTTGAGCTCAGGAGTTCAAGACCAGCCTGGGCAACATAGCAAGACCCCATCCTTTTAAAAATTTTACAAAATAAAATAAAAAATGGGGAGTTATATCAGACGACTAAAATCTTTTCTGTAAAGCTCTGAAAACTTCTAACTGGTCTTTCAGAATGTGTTTAACTTCTTAAATTTTTTAATTTCTTCATATGCTTATATATCAGAGTTTGAAGTATTTATAAATAGTTGATTTCTCATGCTGTTGGTCAAGGTGAAAAAGAAATCTGTGATTTATGTGCCCGTTTACTTTGTAACTATATCTATTACTTGTATATATTAGTAAACATATATTATTTTCTTTATTCTGTCTCTGTTGGAGTAATTTGGTCTAAAACCTGGTTTATTTGAATGGTGAAAAGAAGGTATCTTAATTAAAATAACTTCTCAAAGAGAAATGTTTGTCAGAAAAATGTAAACCTTTCTTAGCACTTGGAAAATAAAAATTCTTTATTCTGTTTTAGGACTGTACGAAAAGAATATATCACTGCAAAGTATGTAGATCATAGGTTTTCAAGGAAGACCTGTTCAACTTCATCAGCTAAACTAAATGAATTGCTTGAGGCCATCAAATCCAGGGATTTACTTGCACTAATTCAAGTCTATGCAGAGGGGGTAGAGCTAATGGAACCACTGCTGGAACCTGGGCAGGTAAGGCCTCACCAAAATCATAGGATAAAAAGTAATGCGGAAAATCAGTTTAAAAGGTGACTTATTTTAACATTATACCATATAATGAGATTCTTCTACATTGGTGGCCATGTCTAAATCAAGAGAATATGAGAGTGAAAAGGTGTGTTCCTTACTTGGGGGCAACTGATATATATGAAGCCTCCCTTGGCAGAGCATATTATCAACTTACTTAATACTTTTCCTTCCCTTTTTAGGAGCTTGGGGAGACAGCCCTTCACCTTGCCGTCCGAACTGCAGACCAGACATCTCTCCATTTGGTTGACTTCCTTGTACAAAACTGGTATCATTTTTGTTTTCTCTATTGAATTGCCTGAATATTCCTTATAAATTAACACAAACCAGTCCTATCAGTGACCTAGATCGGGAATTGGCAAGCTTTTTCTGTATCGCACTAGATATAAAAATTATTTTTGGCTTTGCAGGCATGAAGTCTCTCTGTCAGAGCTATTCACTTCTGCCATGGTAGTGTGAAAGCAGCCAAAGACAATGTGTAAACAAGCAAGTGTGGCTATATTCCAATAAAACTTTATTATTTTATTTATAAAAACAGACAGTGAACCAGATATGGCCTACAGGCTGTAGTTTGCCATCTCTTGGCCTTTATAAATGTAAAATTATGTCTGTATCCAAAAATCTGCTGCACAGATTAGACACATTTCCTAACCGTTAGGAGAGGTTAAAAGAGAGAAGATTTAACAGCACAGGTCAACCAGATTTGTGAGTTTTCATTGTTCCTAAATTTAATATAAGATAGCAGCAATGTGTGTGGCTGGATCAATAGCTCATTCAAGTTTGGGATATACTGATGGAAGTATAAGAGTGAACATAGGAAGTTTGGACTTGCTGGATTCTTTATCTGTTCTGTAAGCAACAGATGATGAGGAGGAACTAGAGCTCATCTAAAGAAGAAGAGCAAAATAGTGAGGGGATTTGAACCCATACAGGAAAAATGGTACATAGACACAAGCCAAATTGTATAAAAGTCCACGTTTCTTCCTCAGAGACAATATAGCATAGTGGCTCAAAGCATTGGCTCCAGAGATAGATTACCTGTGTTCAAATATCCCTGCCTCACCATCCCTATCTTGAAAATCTTGAAAGCAACCACTTCAGCCTCTCTGCGCTTCAGGGTTTTTTATCTGTAAAAGAGGTTATTATTAGTACTTACCCCATCAGATAGTTGTAAAGATTCAGTGAACTAATACATGTAAACGTTAAGAAACAGTGTCTGTCCCATAGGACCTGGCACTCTAAATAAATGCTGCCTGTTATCACTGTATTGCTTATAAATCTAGGTTAGAAACATCATAATTGTCTCTATTTTAATAATTAGGTCTCAAATTTGACTCAGTTGTCAGCACAAAAATAAGTGGCTAATCTATAGTTTTAAGTTATAAAGTAAGTCATTTTTTTTCTAATAATCATCTAATTTTTCAGTGGGAACCTGGATAAGCAGACGGCCCTGGGAAATACAGTTCTACACTACTGTAGTTTGTACAGTAAACCTGAGTGTTTGAAGCTTTTGCTCAGGAGCAAGCCCACTGTGGATATAGGTAAGGGTGTGTCCCAGTGTCTTCATGACTGTAGTAAGCGTGTGTTGCATGGTACATTGTAATTTGATTATTGTTCCTTGCCTTCTTAAGGTGTTCGCTAGATAATTATACAAATTAATTTTTTCCCTATTTCAGTTAACCAGGCTGGAGAAACTGCCCTAGACATAGCAAAAAGACTAAAAGCTACCCAGTGTGAAGATCTGGTAAGCAAAAATGGACGTAGGAGATTTATTAGACATTGGCTGCCTTAAAAGTGTCATTCTGAGAAGCTAGAATTGAATATTTAAAATGCAGATTCATTTTTTTTAACACTGGCTAAAGAAAATCAGATGAGCAATGTGCTACATTAGAAAAAGTGGTAAAATGATAAATTTGTCATCCACATGTTTTTGGAATGCAGTTAAAGGAGGTGAAAGGCATTACACAAGTATTATTACCAGATCGACTTGTGGATTGAGGTCATGCTTTTTATTTCCCAGACCATTAGACTTTCTCTGCAGCTTAACAGTAAAGAATTATTTGAGAAGCTGCTCCAAAAATTGGGCAAGTAAAGCTCAGAGCGTAGTGGTCTTCAAAATGTTAACATACTGTTCTCCCAGCCCCTCCCCTTCCTGTGCACACGCACCGTTTTTGACCCCACTAGTTCTTGCTTAGCAAATCAGGGCCTTCACATTAGTGTGATTCTCTTGAGTTTCCGCTAAGTGCCAGGTTCCAGGCCCACCAGTTGGGCCTTTTTATTCTTAAAAGAATCCTTTGAGACAGTTATCCCTGCTCCCATTTTATGAATGAGAAAATGGGGCCACAGATTGGACTGGGACCTTAAAAGCCTACCTCTTAAACTTCAAAGACTCGTTTTGCCTTTCAGCCAGGAATTTGCAAGTTTGAGGCCCATTTAATAAGAAGAAAGCTTTTAATTTTGGAGACAAGTCATCAAAATAAAGAAGGCTCTGCCTGCAATTGTTTGCATTTCTTCTTGAGCCTGTCACATAGCAATGCAGCTTGTCTAATCAGAGTGTTGCCTATAGTACACCTACAGATGATTCATTGAAAACTAGGAATAAGGTGGGATTTGCTCAGTGTTTGTATAATATTGGGATGTTTCAGCATTTAAATTAAAATGGTGCATATTTGCTGTTCTTCCAGCTTTCCCAGGCTAAATCTGGAAAGTTCAATCCACACGTCCACGTAGAATATGAGTGGAATCTTCGACAGGAGGAGATAGATGAGAGCGATGATGATCTGGATGACAAAGTGAGTGTAAATTATGTCCTCGAATTCCTCAACAACTACCCCAGCTTTTCTACTCCGTGTAGACAAGATCCATTTTTGGTGAGATTGATTGATTGTGGTTTTATGATCCGATATATCAGGGCCATTTATGTTGTTCAGTCCTTATTGGGCACCATTTAACAGCTATATTAAGGTTCTCTAGAGAAACAGAGCCAACAGGATAGGGAGAGATACAGAGAAATTTTTTTTAAGGAATTGGCTCACGTGATTGAAGGGGCTGTCAAGTTCAAAATGCACAGTGCAGGCCAGCAGGGTGGAAATCCCAGCAGGAGCTAATGTTGCAGTCTTCAGGCTAAAGACAGTCTGGAGGCAGCATTCCTTCCCCTTTGGGGGACCTCAGTCTTTTTAAGGCCTTCTTTGGCTGATTAGGTGAGGCACACTCACATCATGAAGGGTAGTTCCCTTGACTGGAAATCTACTCATTTAAATGGTAATTGCATCTAAAAAATTCCTTTACAGCAACATCCAGACTAGTGTTTGACCAAACACCAGGACACTGTAGCCTGTTGACACATAAAATTAACCATGAAGCTGGGCATGGTGGCACATGCCTATAATCCCAGCGCTTTGGGAGGCCAAGGCAGAACTATCGCTTGAGACCAGGAATTCGAGACCAACCTAAGCAAAATGGTGAGACCCTGTCTCTACAAAGTAAATGGATCAATCAGTAAAACGTGGTGGTGCTACTTGACGAGCTGAAGCAGGAGGATTGCTTGAGCCCAGGAGTTTGAGGCTGCAGTGAGCTACGATCATACTACTGCACTCTGGCCTGAATGACAGAGCAAGACCCTATATCTTTAAAAAAAAAAAAAAAAAAAAAAAGTAAACAAATAAAATTAACCTTCAAAACAAGTAATTAGTAAGTAAATAACAGTTGTTATTTATTGAACATAATCATGCACCGTATAATAACGTTTCAGTCCACAACACACTGCATACACAATGGGGATCCATGTAAGATTAAAATGGAGCTGAAAAATAGCCATCACCTAGTGATGCCATAGATGTCATAATACCGTAGTGCAACACATTCCTCAGATGGTTGTGGGGATGCTGATATAAACCAACCTATTGCACTGAGTTGTATAAAAATGTACAATAATGTCCTAGCCCTTCACTCACACCCAGAACAGCTTCCAGTCCTTCAAGCTCCATTTATAGAAAGTGTCCTACATAGATGTACCATTTTTTAATCTTATATAACATATTTTTATTTTACCTCTTCTATGTTTAGATACACAAGTCATTACCATTGTGTTACAGTTGTTAACAATGTTTAGTATAGTAACATGCTGACAGGTTTGTAGCCTGGGAGCAATAGGCTATACCATATAGCCTAGGTGTGTAGTAGGCTCTCCCATCTAGGTTTGTGTAAGTATACTCTATGATGTTCACACAAGAACGAAATCACCTGACACATTTCTCAGAATGTATGCCCGTCGTTAAGGAATGATGTTCATTAAATATGGATTAGACAGATTTAAGCACTTATGTTATCTCAGGTCATCTTTATTGAAAGTCCACAACTGAGTGCTGTGGCTCACACCTGTAATCCCAGCACTTTGGGAGGGTGAGACGGGTGGATTGCTTGAGCCCAGAAGCTTGAGACCAGCCTGGGCAACATGGTGAAACCCTCTCTCTACGAAAAATACAAAAATTAGCTGGCCGTGGTGGTGCACACCTGTGGTCCCAGCTGCTCAGGAGGCAGAGGTGGGAGAATCACCTGAGCCCAAGAACTCAAGGCTGTGGTGAGCCAAGATCGTGCCATTGCGCTCCAGCCTGGGTGTGGGTGTCTGAGTGAGACCCTGTCTCAGAGAAAAAAAAAAAAAAAAGTACATAAGGGATGTTGTTATCCCCATTTTACAGAAGAGAAAACTTACAAAGAGAATTTAGCAACTTGTCTAAAGTCTCCCAGCTAGTAAAAGACAGTTTGGAGGATTAAACCCAGTTCTCACTGAGTTTTCCTTATAGGCAGTTAACTACCTCTAAAAGTTCATTCATGCATTAATTGATTGCCTATGTATTGGACATTTCCTCTGTCACAGGCAGGATGTAAGGAATGGCCAAAGAGGTCCTCAAGGCCTTAGCAACTTTAAGAGGAAATAAATTATAATACAATGTGATAATCGTTATAAGAGTTTGGAAAAATTCCTGAGAGGTATTCAGAGGACCAAGCAGCTGCCTTGGTCTACCTTCTCAAGGACATTGGAGGCAGGTTTCTAAGGATAGGTAGAAGCTTGCCAGGGAAAGAAGTGGGGTGGAATGCATCATTCCAGAACACCATGTGCCAAGGGAAGGAGTCATGGTAGAGCCTGGATGTCTGAGGAATGGAGAGAAGCACTGTGTGTGAGATGCATTCACCTGGCTGGGTGGGGAGAGGCAGGCAGCTGCCTTATAGAGTCAGGCAAACCAGATCAGGACGGCTTTGTGGGCAGGTTTGGCCTTTGGGTCTTTGTGCAAGCAGTCAGAAGCCCACAGAGGTTTATTGTCTAAAGAGCAAGGTTTCCCACCAGCTCTGGCTGCAGTGTGGAAAATGGACTGGAGGAAGGAAACTGGAGAAGGGGCCATTCCGGAGGCTAGAGCTGCAGTGGGAGCTGGTGAGCACCTGCGCTAGGAGTGGCTTCGAGGGATATTTCCAAGGTGAATGCAGGAACCAGGGACTCCAGGTGACACTGAGGTTTCTAACTTGGGCAGTTGAGTGGATCCTAATGCCATCACCACAAGCGCAAATACCAGAGACACCTCATGGGCCATTGGTTTGGAACACAAGTCTTTGGAGTTGGATTTACAGATCTGTAAATCATTATTGTATATGGGGCAATGGGTGTGAATCCGTTTACTTTGCAGGGGGATATAAAATGAGAAAAGAGGCAAAGAATGAGAACTTCAACGTTAAAGGGTTGAGCGGGGAAGAAAACTTAATGTAGCAAATGAGAAATAGGTGGAAATACTATTCAGATGTTGCTGAAAAAGTCCTGCATTCTGCAGATATTTGCTTATTAAAGGTTAAATCTACCTGTGACCTTACTGTGCTTCTGACACTGCTGCTGATCCTAACCAGTGTTTCACTAGTGTATTCATCGTGGTGAACGATATGAAAGTGTGGTATCTAGATCCTTCCCTTGTACTGTGTCAGCACCGTGAGGTTCATTGTGGCTGACCTCATAAAGCTCAGAGAGCCACAGGAACCCAGATTCCCACCTGAGCCCGCCCTGCGGAGGCCCTCTGTACACATGAAGGGTGGTCCTTGATTATTATGTCACCTTCTTATTTCATCTGGCAGCCAAGCCCTATCAAGAAAGAGCGCTCACCCAGACCTCAGAGCTTCTGCCACTCCTCCAGCATCTCCCCCCAGGACAAGCTGGCACTGCCAGGATTCAGCACTCCGAGGGACAAACAGCGGCTCTCCTACGGAGCCTTCACCAACCAGATCTTCGTTTCCACAAGCACAGACTCGCCCACATCACCAACCACAGAGGCTCCCCCTCTGCCTCCTAGAAACGCCGGGAAAGGTATGGGCTTTGAGAAGGGCTTGTGACTCCATCCTCGAAGGGCTTTTGACTCCATCCTCAGAGGTGATAGTCTAGCCAGCTTTGAGGTAAGAATTGCAAGGTACATTTGAGTGGCGTGGATCGTGTTGTAAGGAGCAGCTTGAAATAGGGACCATGCCATTTGCCAGGTACCAAAAGCAGGACAGACAGTGCTGTGGGCACTCTTTGTGCATTATTTGTGTTAACCTTACAACAATCCTGTGAAGTATGTGCTTTTGTGCCCATTTTACAGAAGAGGAAACCAAGGCTCAGTGAGATACACTGACCTGCCCAAGGTCACACCACTGGTAAGAGGTAAAGTTGAGATGCAATCTGAGGTCCACGTGGCTCCAGAACCTGTACTTTTTATAATGTGGAGTGGAGTTTCAGCTTTCTGGAAGGTTACTTTTCTCTACATTAAAATACCACTCTTTTGAAGACGCTAGTAATACTGGTGGTAGTCAATAGTTATGGAGCACTTGCCTTATGAGAGGCTCTACGCCTAGTACTTCTTTTGTGATCGTCTCAAAATGAGGTAGGTACTATTATGCAGTTACTGGCATCATGTAGATTAGGGGATTTGTTCAGAGATACTGAGTAATTGGCCTGTAGCTCTCAGCCTGGGATTCTAACCCAGGTTCTGTGTGACCAAAGCCCATTCTCTTGTACTCTCTAATGAGGATCATTTTTCCAGAGACAGTACATGGAGAGGAATTTTTTTTTTCCCTTGAGACAGGTCTTGCTCAGTCGCCTCCATCTCCAGGGGCTCAAGTGATCCTGATCTTCCCACCTCAGCCTTCCAAGTAGCTGGAACCACAGGTGTGTGGCACCATGCCAAGGTTTTGGTTTTTTTTTTTTTTTTTTTTTTTTTTGGTAGAGATGAGGTCTTGCTATGTTGCCCAGGCTGGTCTTGAATTCCTGTACTCAACTGATCCTCCTGCCTTGACTCCCCAAGGTGCTGGGATTACAGGCTTGAGCCAATGTGCCCAGACGAGGAATCCCACTCATAGGAGGGTTGTTGTGCTGTGAGTTGTCAAATGTCTCACAGGGCTGGTGCCTCAGGCTAACATTAAAGTGTTGCCCCAGCCAGTAGGGATAATTGAGAGGTACCCAGAGCTGTAGCTTCAAGTTTGGTCTTTGCCAGTGAATCCAAATGCAGGGTTCTCCCTGTGTGCTCAGCTCGTGCTCCCACAGGTTTCATGGCTTCTTGCTACACAATGCCATGCCTATTTGAATCACACTAGGGCTATTTTCTGGGAAATGTGAGCTTTATTCAAAACAGTGTTTTTTCAGAGCTTATTCTCTATTGAAATAGTGTTATAAATGGGAGCTGTGTTCTTAGAGAGACCCCAAATGGCCTCATAGATCATAAAGTAATAGAGAAAAGTTAAAATAATGCTTTGGTATGAACAGCTATCCTCAAAGATAACCAGTGGCCACACAGTAATAGTGCATGTAAGCCAAAGGTCTAACCCACCAGTGTTTTCTTACCATTCCATACATTGTACTAAAATGTATGTTTATAAATCACTCACATATCAAGCTGCAGGTATATAGTGTAAGAATGCTGTGTTGCTGCTTCCCTGTGGGTAATGGCATTCCCCGTCAGGGTAGCAGTCTGACGTACAGCAGAGATTCTCTTTCTGCACCCTACAGAGGACTGTGAGAAGCCTCCAGACAAAATACAATAATGGAAAAAGTGACTGAAAGATTTCACATCTCCTGAGTGTGGTTACCAACATAGCAGTGGGGACCTGTCTAGACAGGCACAGGCTGTGCCTGCTCAGAGAGCCTCTAGGTCACTGAGAGTCCTGAAAATGGTTTATAGGAGAAAATGACACCAGAGTCCTGGGGGTCAAGAGACCCCCTCACTTCCCTCCACCCCCTTCTGTAATTTTATCTCAAGGGGGACACAGAAACTCATAATATATACTGTCTGACTTTGTGCCAAGCATATCTCTCATGCCTTGAATAAATTCTAACTAGCTCTTTATCAAAGACCCAGAAGACAAAGACTAAATTTATTTAGTGTTCCAGCTGCTGAAACAAGTGTTTGAGACTTGGCCACAGCAACCGTGGTCATCTAAGGATAGAGTACTTTCCCCACTTCCCCCAAAAAAAGCCCATAATTGAAAATAGAAATCCTCCCTACAAAAACCAAGAGTGTTCTTCATGGCTGTTCACAGCAGGACATCAAATTCAGAGATTTGGCCTGTCTGCTAGTGAGACATAGGGAGTACAGCCTTCTTATGACTTTTATAAGGGATTTGAAGTGTGCGATATCCCATAGCTAGCTCAGCTCACATGCACTTACATTTGGAAAACTGATAATGTTTAGAATGGAGCTCTTAGAAGACATTGTTAAAGATCAGCTGATACTCTGCGTGCAGAGATAATTCTTCTCTGTTTTTTGGCCCCTATGTTTTTTTTCATTTCCTTCTGTTGAACTAATAGAACCATTTGCATGAAAACAAGGATGTCTTGGATCTCTCATTTGAGTTCCTTGTTCTCCATGACAAATAAAGCAGAGGTCTCTATTTGCAGCAGAAGTCACTTTCCTCAACTGTGAATTTAGGGGTCTGAAGGACCCCTAAATTAAGTCTTCCAGTGAGACAGAAACAGACACTTGAGATAAAGTCCCCACAAAAGGGAAGAGGAGAAAGAATTATTCTGAATCTAGCTGAGAATATTTTCAAGAAACTCCAGCTGCCTCATCGAAATTCAAGGAAGCTTGACCTAAATTACCATGAAGCAAAACCCCCTTGTGCTTATATGTGAGCAGTGCCCCAGAGTCTCAGAAGCTCAGAATCCCAAAATCACTATCCTCAAGCCCCATACCGAAACACTTGGCTGCCTGACCCCTCTTCAGATGTGGGGTCCCGAGAGACTAAATCAAAGCTATAAAATTAATTTGTGTGTGGCAATTTCTCGTTTGTGATCAGTAGCTTCCCCCTGCCCCCACCTCACTTCTACTGTACGTTTATTAACATTGGTCCTTGGACCGGGTGCGGTGGCTCACACCTATAATCCCAACACTTTGGGAGGCCGAGGTGGGCGGATCACCTGAGGTCGGGAGTTCAAGACCACCCTCACCAACATGGAGAAACCCCGTCTCTACTAAAAATACAAAATTAGCCGGGCGTGGTGGCATCTGCCTGTAATCCCAGCTACTCGGGAGGCTGAGGCAGGAGAATCGCTTGAACCTGGGAGGCAGAGGTCGTGGTGAGCCGAGATTGCGCCATTGCACTCCAGCCTGGGCAACAAGAGCGAAACTCCATCTCCAAAAAAAAAAAACTGGTTTTTGAGGCTTGCCAAGATTAGTTTCTTTTTAACCTTTAATTAAAATAATATCACAGAACCTAGGTTTATTTACTTTTTAGAAATGGAGGCTTGCCCTGTTGCCGAAGCTGGAGTATGGTGGTATAATCATAGCTCACTGTACCCTTGAATTTCTGAGCTTGAGCAATCCTACTGTCTTTTTGCGACAACATCTCACTCTGTTGCGCAGGTCTAGAGTGCAGTGGCACAATCTCCGCTCCCTGCAACCTCCGCCTCCCTGTTTCAAGCAATTCTCTCGCCTCAGCCTCCTGAGTAGCTGGGATTACAGGTGCCCGCCACCATGCCCAGCTAATTTTTGTATTTTTAGTAGGGACAGGGTTTCACCACATTGGCCAGGCTAGTCGCGAACTCCTTACCTCAGGTAATCCACCTGCCTTGGCCTCCCAAAGTGCCAAGATTACAGGCGTGAGCCACCACACCTGGCCAAGCCTGTTAAATTAACAAATGCTCTGGATAATGAGACCGTGCACTTGGTAGGCATCTTAAAGAAAGGATGTGTTAAGTGAAAGAATGATAATTCCAATCTCAAGAAGCTTCTTTAACATGCTTAAAAGAACTAACCTTTTAAGCTTTTAGAAAGGTGAACACCTGATATGCTAATTACAGTTCATTCCCATCTATTCCTGAAGCCAGGCCTCTAGAATCAGGCATTATATAGCCCTTCTCAATAGCATGTGAATACCTGTAAGTATTAATTCTGCATTTCATACACATTTGCTATAATGTAGACTTCCTACCTTAGACAGGCTCTGGCTTGGAACTAATAAACTAGCAGATAACCTGCACAAAAGTAGCGTGCTGCCTGGCATACTGAGAGCCTCAATAGATGCTTGTTGATGAAGGGTTGGTGCCACAGAGAAAATTGAACCAGATGCTACCCTTGCCAACAGGTAGGTGAAGAGACTAACTACTCTCATTAATGAAAGTATATGCAGTAGTTTGAGAGTAACAAACTAAGGCAGATCAGTCTGTGTCAAGCCAGACCATGGCTGCCTGGACAGCTGTGAACTCCTGAGAAGCCTTTCAAGCATCACCTTCTCCTCTTCCAAGAAGCTTTCTTTTCTGTGCCACACAAAAGAGACTATGGTGGTCGGGCGTGGTGTCTCATGCCTGTAATCCCAGCACTGTGGGAGGCCAAGGTAGGCAGATCACCTGACGTCAGGAGTTCGAGACCAGCCTAGCCAATATGGTGAAACCCTATCTCTACTAAAAATACACAGAATTAACCAGGCGTGGTGGCCCGCGCCTGTAATCCCAGCTACTCAGGATTCTGAGGCAGGAGAATTGCTTGAACCCGGGAGGCGGAGGTTGCAATGAGCCAAGATGGCACCACTGCACTTCAACCTGGGTGACAGAATGAGACTCCGTCTCAAAAATACATGCATGCATACATACATACATACATACATACATACATACATACATACATTTTTTTTAAAAAAAAGACTATGGGCCGGGCATGGTGGCTCACACCTGTAATCCCAGCATTTTGGGAGGCCGAGGTGGGCGGATCACGAGGTCAGGAGATCGAGACCATCCTGGCTAACACAGTGAAACCCTGTCTCTACTAAAAATACAAAAAAAAAATTTAGCCAGGTGTGGTGGAGGGCGCCTGTAGTCCCAGCTACTTGGGAGGCTGAGGCAGGAGAATGGTGTGAACCTGGGAAGCGGAGCTTGCAGTGAGCCGAGATTGTGCCACTTCTCTCCAACCTGGGCCACACGTTGAGACTCCGTCTCAAAAAAAAAAAAAAAAGAGAGAGAGAGACTATGGTTCTTCCTCATAAGGCCCAATCCTGCCCCGTACTTGTCTCATCCTAACATTGAATCAATCTTGCTGATTTTCAGAGTCTTCAACTGAAAAATAAGGATTAGGTTTCTGCCTTGCTTAGAGAGCATGAAATAATGTCTATGAAGTGACTGGCACGTAGTGAGCATTCAGTAAATACATGTTTGTTCAATCCTGCATGTGTTCAGTTTAACAAACATTCTGGGCACTGGAAATGTAAAGAAGAAGGAAGAAGTACCTCCCACTCTCAGGGCTCCAGGGAAAGAGGACGCAGTAGAATGTGCCCCTGGGGCCGGTAGGGAGTATTCCTGGAGGAGCAGGAAAGAGAAGTGCTGTTCACAGCTTCAGAGAGAGGGTTAGGGAAGTCTTCAGTGCACTCTTCCAGTTAGGAGCAGAACTCCTCAAGGATAAGGGCTGTGAATGAGCTGCCTTTGCATCCCTGGCACAGAGAGTCAGTGCTCGTCAAATGCATAAACAACAGCGGAAAGAATCAGTGAAAGCATGTCCCAGAAATAGGTGGCCAGGATAAGGAGGGGACACTAAACCAGATGTCCACGGGTGTGATAGTTGACTTGCTGAAAATCTAATAAATGCAGCAGTTGTGCCCAGACACAGCTGTGTATGCGTTTTAGACATTTCTCCAACTTTCCTTGGAGATCTGTGGCAGTAGATAGGAAGAAGAGTAGAAAGGGTGGAGACTTGCTCAGTATATGACAGTGCCTGCCACCATGAAAGTGCACTACTGCATGATTCAGACTCACATGGGAAATATTTTCCTATCAGTGGTGTTATGCATATATTGATGACTTTACAGTTTCCTGCGGTTTTTTATCTCATGGGAAGACAGTCATTAGAGTAGCTTGATATTAAAGCTTCCCATAGGCTGTCACCCTTGATTTGTGTTTTGTTTTAGGGTGTTTTTTTTTTTGTTTGCGTTTGGTTTGCGTTTGGGTTTTTGGCCTTTTTAAATCTTTTCCCCCGTCCTTCGTAAGGCATTGCACATGAATCACCTCATGCTGGCCCAGAGTATCGTCTGTGATTTTTGCCCTGAATAGTGACCTTGACTGAGGCTGTCTAGCTAAGTCACCTGACTGCCAGGGTATGGAAAGGGAAGCAGAGGAAATCCTTGTTGTGCCTCTGGCATTCAGGGGTGGATGAGTAATTGTTAAAGAATCAGCCCTAAGTTTCTTGAATGCTGGTACTTTCTTCTTAATTATCAGTGTTATAGAAGGAGGTGGAAGGACAGATGGATAGCTAATGCTGTTTCCTGTGTGGAAGTCAGTTGACAGAGCAGTGTGGCACATATCATGCCCAGGCACCAGCCTGTCCTGTAATCCTGGCCAGCCCTGCTGACTTACACTAGTGTCCCAGCACACTCTACTCCACCATGCCTTTCTCCATCTGAATGTGGAGATAACAGCTCCTCCCTTCTACGCTGAGTCCTTCTTTGTATAAATACACGGTTAATTACTTTTTAAAGTAATTAACATAAGCTTTCCACTCTTTTAAGCTTTATACTATGAAAACCATTGGATCAGTTAGGAGGAATAAGTTCAAGAGATCTGTTGTACAACCTGGTGACTGTAGTTAATAATGTACTGTATTCTTGAAAATTGCTAAGAGAGTAGATTTTAAATGTTCTCACTACAAAAAAAAAGATGCATACATGAAGTAATGCATCTGTTAATTAGCTCAATTTAGCCATTTCACAATGTACAGTTATCTCATCCCATGCCCAAACTCCAGGAATGCTCAAGTGCCTTATATAAAATGGTGCAGTATTTGCATATAGCCTACACACATTCTCCTGTGTACTTTAAATCACCTGTAGATTACTTGTTATACCTACTATAATGTAAATGCTATGTAAATGGTTGCTATACTATATTGTTTGTTTGTTGTTGTTGTTGTTGTTGGATTGTTATTTTTTATTGTGGGTTTTTTTTTTCTGAATATATTTAATCCCAGATTGGTTGAACCTGCAGATGCAGAACTCTCAGATACAAAGGTCCAACTGTATACATATTTCAGAACAATATGTTATACATAATAAACATATTATCAAAAATAAATTTAAAAAACTATTAGAAAGTGATAAAATCTTCATGTATATTTTCCCAAGTTGGATAGATATAACTTTTGTCATTACCCTTCCTATGTGGCAGTTTAGAATGTGTAAATTATGTTTCTACAGACAACTTTTTCAGAGACTGTCAAGATAATTTTTAAGCCATCTTCTAGATCTTTTTTTTCTTTGAAACTTCAGTTATAATTTTATTTGGTCTCCCTGTGTAAGAAACTTTTGGTTTTTCTGTGTGTAACTAAAAACCAGATATACAAGGATATTGAAAAAACATCATCCTGACTTACACCATGAATTATCTTTATAGTCGTTGGTTGAAATGCTTGTTTCCCGGTGCCATAAAGAAATAGCACTTGAACATAAATTTAATTTTTTCAGCAAGGCCGTTTTTATACTTTCTGTAGAAAGGGTACACTCGCCAGCAGTTTTGCCAACGAGAGTACACCGAACAAATGAGACAGGGTCATTTGTAACCTGACATGTCCATCCTATTGCTGTGTCCAGTTTCCATTAGCTATTTTGTATTTGTCCTGATTGGCTAGTAACTTAGAACTTTTTAAAAGAGTTGCAAAGGCAGAGAACAAAGGAAAGAGGAAGTAACTTGTGGAATGCTGAGAAAGGTAAAAACACCTTCAAATAAGGAAGAGGAACAGGCCATGACCTAATGCTTGCTTGAACCAGTATAAGCATGCCAGGGCAAATATTCAGGCTAAATTGTGGGAACTAAGAACATAAAGTACATTGATTTCTTTATTATGGCTAGCAGATATTTAAAAATATTAGCACAGATCTTTGAATAAATTTTACTTCTAAGAGAAGTTACTATTTATTCCTAATTAGATGGGGCGGAAAGTCTTTGAAGAGGAACCTCTGCTGTACTTTTTCAGTCGTGTACTGAGTACCCAGAACGTGCCAGGCCCTGGCATGAGAGCTGTGGAGACAGTACAGATCATGCCCTATGGATGCACACAGTCTGGAAAGGAAGAGAAATTGTAGCTGTAATGTATGGCAGAGAATATCTAGTGCCATTAAGCCCTGGAAGCTCAGAGATAGAGTAGGTGTTCCAGGGAAGAGGGGATGGATTAGAGAAGGATTCTGGATGAGGTTACATTTGAACTGTCCCTTAAAAAATGAAGATGTAACCAAAACCTGTGGGATACAGTAAAAGCAATACTAAAAAGGAAGTTCATAGCAATAAATGCCTACATAGAAAAAGAAAAACATCACTAGGTGCGGTAGCTTACGCCTGTAATCCCAGCACTTTGGGAGGCCGAGGCGGATGCATCACCTGAGGGAGGTCAGGAATTCGAGACCAGCCTGGCCAACATGGTGAAACCCTGTCTCTACTAAAAATACAAAAATTAGCTGGGCATGGTGGCACACGCCTATAATCCCA
This sequence comes from Symphalangus syndactylus, assembly GCF_028878055.3. Taxonomy (NCBI): domain Eukaryota; kingdom Metazoa; phylum Chordata; class Mammalia; order Primates; family Hylobatidae; genus Symphalangus; species Symphalangus syndactylus. Next base: position 129,004,394 of record NC_072429.2, on the reverse strand, counting down.
GCTACTCGGGAGGCTGAGGCAGAAGAATCCCTTGAACCCAGGAGGCAGAGGTTGTAGTGAGCCGAGATCGCGTCACTGCACTCCAGCCTGGGTGACGAGAGAAACTCCATCTCAAAAAAATAAAAAAAATAAAAATGTCAGATAAACAACCTAATGGTGCACCCCTAGGAACTAGAAAAGCAAGGACGAACCAAATCCAAAATTAGTAAAAGGAAAGAAAAAAGAGCAGAAATAAAGTTGCAACTGAAAAGACAATACAGAAAAGCAACAACTGTTGTGTTTTTTTGAAAAGATGAAAAAAATTGACAAGCCTTTAGCTAGACAAGAAAAAAAGGGAGAAGACCCAAATAAATAAGATTAGAAATGAAAAAGGAGGCTGATACCACAAAAATACAAAGGTCATTGTAGGAGACTATTACAAATAATGATAGGCCAGCAAATTAGGAAACCTAGGGGAAATGGACAAATTCCTGGAAACAACCACCACGATTGAACCAGGAAGAAATAGAAAACCTGAGCAGATTAATAATAAGTAACAACATTGAATCAGTAATAAAAAGCCTCCCAACAAAGAAACCCCAGGACCAGATGGCTTTATTACTTGAATTCTGCCAAATCTTTAAAAAACAACTAGGTCGGATGTGGTGGCTCGTGCCTGTAATCCCAGTGCTTTGGGAGGCCAAGTCAGGAGGATCACTTGAGGCCAGAAGTTTGAGACCAGTCTGGGCAACATGCTGAGACGCTGTCTCTACAAAAAATATAAATAAAAGATTAGTTGGGCATGGTGGTACCTACCTGTGGTGCTAACTACATGGAAGGCTGAAGCAAGATGATCACTTGAGCCCAGGAGGTCAAAGCTGCATAGTGAGTCAAGATCACACCATTGCACTCCAGCCTGGGTGACAGAGCAAGACCCTGTCTCAATCAATCAATAAATAGTAAAGAAAAACTAGCACCAATTCTTAAACTATTCCAAAAAATTGAAGACAAAGGAATTTTTCCTAACTCTTCCAATGAGGCCAGCATTGCCCTGATACCAAAACCAGACAAGGACACAACAAAAAAAGAAAACTACCAGCCAATATTCTTGTTGAACATAGATGCAAAAAATCCTAACCAAATACTAATAAACTGAATCCAACAACACATCAAAAGATAATACACCATGATGAAGTGTGGTTTATCCCAGGGATGCAAGGATGGTTCAACATATGCTAATCAATAAATGAGACACATCACATCAACAGAATGAAGGACAAAAGCCATATGATGATCTAAATGGATGCAGAAAAAGCATTTGATAAAATTCAACATCCATTCATAATAAAAACCTTCAATAAATTAGGTATAGAAGGAACATACCTCAAAATAATAAAGGCCATATGTGACAAACTCACATCTAACTCATCCTGAATGGGGGAAAGCTGAAAGCTTTTTCTCTAAGAACTGGAAGAAGACAAGGATGCCCGCTTTGACCACTCCTGCTCAGATAGTACTGGAAGTAGTCCTAGCCAGAGCAGTCAGGCAAGAGAATGCAATAAAGGGCATCCAAACTGGAAAAGAGGAAGTCAAATTGTTCCTCTTTTCAGATGACATGATCTATATAGAAAAACCAAAAGACGCCACCAAAAAACACATTTAGAACTGATGAATAAATTCATTAAAGTGACAGGATACAAAATCAACATACAAAAATCAGTAGTGTTTCTATACACCAGTAACAAACTAGCTTCAAAAGAAATCAAAAAGCTGGGTGTGATGCCTCATGCCTGTAATCCCAGCACTTTAGGATGATGAGGTGGGTTCATTGCTTGAGCTTAGGAGTTTGAGACCAGCCTGGGCAACATAGTGAAACCCTATCTCTGCAAAAAAAAAAAAAATTAACCAGGTGTGGTGGCACATGCCTGTAGTCCCCAGCTAGTAGGGAGGCTGAGGTGAGAAGATCGCTTGAGCATGGGAGGCTGCAGTGAGCTGTGATTGCGCTACCGCACTCCAGCCTGAGCAACAGAGAAGGAGCCTGTCTCAGAAAAAAAAAAAAATTGAGAAAGCAATCCCTTTTACGATAGCTACCCCTCAAAAAACTAAAAAACCTAGGAATATAACCAAGGAGATGAAAGAGCTCTGCAATGAAAACTTATAAAACAGTGATAAAAGAAATTGAAGGGGACAATTAAAAATGGAAAGACGTCACATGCTCATGATTGGAAGAATTAATGTAGTTAAAATGATCATACTACCAAGAGCAATCTACAGATTCGATACAATCTCTTTCAAAATACTAATGACATTCCTCATAGAAACAGAAAAAAGCAGTCCTAAAATTGATATGGAAACACAAAAGTCTTTAAATAGCCAAAGTAATACTAAGCAAAAAGAAAAAAGCTGGAGTCATTACACTACTTGACTTCAAAATATACTACAAAGCTATAGTAACCAGAACAGCTTTGTATTGGTGTAAAAACAAACCCATAGACCAGTGGAACAGAACATAGAACCCAGAAATAAATCCATATATTTATAGCCAACTGATTTTTGATAAGGGTGCAAAGAACATACATTGGGGAAAGGATCCTTCTTTAATTTGCTGAGAAAGCTGGGTATCTCTCAACTCAAGATGAATTAAAGACTTAAACATAATACCCAAAACTGTAAAACTACTAGAAGAGAGCGTAAGGGAAACACTTCAGGACATTAGTCGGGGCAAAAATTGTATGTGTAACACATCAAAAGCACAGACAACAAAAAAATAGAAAAAGCAGACGATATCAAACTAAAAAGCTTCTGCACTGCAAAAGAAACAATCAGAGCAAAGAGACAACCTGTCGAATGCGGAAACTATTTGCAAACTTTTCATCTTACAAGAGACTTATATATCCAGAATATACAAAGAACTCAACTTAGCAGTAAAATAATAATGATAATGTGATTTTAAAATGGTCAAAGGATCGGAATAGACATTTCTCAAAAGAAGAAGGAGAGGCCGGGTGTGGTGGTTCATGCCTGTAATCCCAGCACGTTGGAAGGCCGAGGCGGGTAGATCGCCTGAGGTCAGGGCCTCGAGACCAGCCTGGCCAACATGGTGAAACCCCATCTCTACTAAAAATACAAAATTAGCTGGGTGTGGTAGCATACACCTGTAATCCCAGCTACTTGGGAGGCTGAGGCAGGAGAATCACCTGAACCTGGGAGGCGGAGGTTGCAATGAGCCGAGATCACACCATTGCATTCCAGCCTGGGCAACAAGAGTGAAACTCTGTCTCAAAAAAAAAAAAAAAAGAAAGAAAAAAAGACATATAAATGGCTAATAAGTATATGAAAAAAATGCTCAACATCACTAATCATGAGAGAAATCTAAATCAAAACCACAGTGAAATATTATCTATTTCCAGTTAAAATGGCTATCATCAAAAAGACAAGAAATAACAAATCCTGATGAGGATGCAGAGAAAGGGGAACTCATATAATGTTGGTTGGAATGTAAATTAGTACAGGTACTAATGAAAAACAGTATGGAGGTTTCTCACAAAACAAAATAGCACTATCATACCACTGAGCAATTCTGCTACTGGGTATTTATCCAGTGGAAAGGAAATCAGTATATTAAAGGGATACCTGCACCCCATGTTTACTGCAGTGCTATTTACAGTAGCCAAGATATGGAATCAGTCTAAATGTCCATCAACAGATGAATGGATGAAGAAAATGTGGTGTATATATACATATGGAATATTATTCCCGTAAAAATGAATGAAATCCTATAGGCTGGGAACAGTGGCTCACTGTAACCCCAGCACTTTGGGAGGCCGAGGCGGGTGGATCACCTGAGGTCAGGTTGCAGTGAGCCGAGATCATGCCACTGCACTCCAGCCTGGACGACAGAGCAAGACTCTTGTCTCAAAAAAAAAAAAAATGAATGAAATCCTTTCATGTGCTGCAACATGTATGACCCTGAAGGACATTATTTTAAGTGAAATAAGCCAGGCACAGAAAGATAAATACTGCATGTTCTCACTCATGTGGGAGCTAAAACAAAACAAAAAAAGCTCAAGCCTGGACAACATAGCAAGACCCCATCTCTACAAAAAGTTTTTCTTAAAAAATTAGCTGGGCCTGGCCAGGCGCAGTGGCTTACGCCTATAATCCCAGCACTTGGGGAGGCCGCGACAGGCGGATCATGAGGTCAGGAGATCGAGACCATCCTGGCTAACATGGGGAAACCCCGTCTCTACTAAAGATACAAAAAAATTAGCCAGGCGTGGTGGCGGGCATCTGTAGTCCCAGCCACTCGGGAGGCTGAGGCAGGAGAATGGCGTGAACCCAGGAGGTGGAGCTTGCAGTGAGCTGAGATCTCGCCACTGCACTCCAGCCTGGGCAAGAGTGAGACTCACTCCCAAAAAAAAAAAAAAAAATTAGCTAGGCCTGGTGGCATACACATATAGTCCCAGCTACTGGACAGACTGAGGTAGGAGGATCACTTCCAGAGCCCCGGAAGTTGAGGCTGCAGTGAACTGTGATCATACTGCAGCATTCCAGCTTGTCTCAAAAAAAAAAAAAAAAAATCTTATATTAGTAGAGAGTATAAGAGAGGTTATTAGAGTCTGGGAAGGGGTTGAGCGAAGGATGAGGCTGATTAATGGATACAAAATAACAGCTAGATGGGAAGGTTAAGTTCCTGTGTTCTGTAACACTATAGAGTGACTATGGTTAACAGTAATTTAGTGTATATTTTCAAAAAGCTACAAGCGAAGATTTTGAATGTTCACAACACAAAGAAATGATAAATCTTTTAGATGATGGATATTAGCTACCCTGATTTGATCATTACACGTTGTACACATGTATTGAAATATCACTATATATCCTATAAATATGTACAATTGTGTCAACTAAAAATTTTTTAGGCCTGGCACGGTGGCTCACACCTGTAATCCCGGCACTTTGGGAGGCCGAGGCGGGCAGATCATGAGATCAGGGGTTTGAGCCCAGCCTGACCAACATGGTGAAACCTTGTCTCTACCAAAAAAAATACAAAAATTATCCGGGCGTGGTGGCAGGCACCTGTAATCCCAGCTACTTTGGAGGCTGAGACAGGAGAATCGCTTGAACCTGGGAGGTGGACATTGCAGTGAGCTAAGATCGTGCCACTGTACTCCAGCCTGGGCAACAGAGCAAAACTTTGTCTCAGAAAAAAAAAAAAAAAAGTGTTTAAAGATGAGAATGTGGAAGTGAAGTAATAACTCGGTTATGTCCCTGAAAGTTCTAGCCGGAAAGGATGTGATGCCATTTAGAGGAAGAGAAGCAAGCTGTTGTCAAGGCTGAGAGTCTGGCCTTGAGTCAGACAGAATGGGGTTCTGCCTGAATGTAGCTGCTCATTTGCTGTTACTCGCCAAGTTTCCTAAACCCTCTGAGCCTTGGGTCTCTTTATCCTTCAAATGGATAATAATGATGACAATAATGATAATAATATTTTACAAGATAAATTTTAAATACTGTGTTTTAGCTCAAGCATATAATACTCAGTAAATGGTAGCTCCAGAAAATGCAAGAAGAGGAGGAGGAAGAGATTTGAAAAGCCTGCAATTATGATTTTAGGAATGAATTTTCATTTTTTAAGGTATATTTATATATATTTAGGTATAGGTGAATGAATTTCCAGGACATTTTTTCTGGGCTAAGTGGAGAGATTGCCTTGTTGAGTACTGTCTGGGGAGATATTCTCAAACCACCTTCATAGTTTAAGAATATATCGATTTCCCATAAGGGGGCTTCAGTGAGAAGAGAATGTCAGTTCCTGGGAGAGTCTCACGAGATCGCTACCACCTTTTGAGAGACTAAATTGTTGGGCCCAGGAATGTGGGACAAGCGCTTTGGCCTGAAAACTGCCAGTGGGCCTGCCAGGGTGAGCATAGTCACTTCTGCAATACACTGCCTGGGTGCACTTCCTGAGCCCTGGCTGTATGCCGGACACACTTCTGACATAGACCTCAGACAGAGGCATCCCCGTGGCTAAGAACATTGAGATGCTCTGGCAGCACATTCAGGTAGGTTCGGTGGCAACCACTTGAGTTGAAGGCACAGCAGAACATCCAAATGCAGTGACCAAGAGGCTGTTGGAGATGTGGGAAGGGACCCAGGCATAGCCAGGGTCAGGGCTGGGGATGCTGTCTGTGCAGGGAGGGCCGTTAACAAGGGAGGACGGTGAAGAACAGATCAGAAGACACATTTAGAACCCCTGGAGAACAGGGCAGGTGAGGAGAGAAGCCACAGAGCAGAGTGCCTTGAGGACAGGCCTGTGTCCAGAGCACAGCACCTGATACCCAAAAGAGGACCCAGAAGTGCCTCAAGAATGAAGGGTGGTGAGAACAGGCACCAGTGGGTGTCCACAAAACAGTTTTCAAGGACTTTTTTTTTTTTTTTTGGAGACTAACTGTCACTCTATCGCCCAGGCTGGAGTGCAGTGGCATGATCTCGGCTCACTGCAACCTTCACCTCCCGGGTTCAAGCGATTCTCCTGCCTCAGCCTCCCAAGTAGCTGGGATTACAGGTGTGTGCCACCATGCCCAGCTAATTTTGTATTTTGTAGTGGAGACAGGGTATCATTATGTTGGCCAGGCTGGTCTCGAGCTCCTGGCCTCAAGTGATCCTCACGCCTCGGCCTCCCAAAGTGCTGGGATTACAGATGGGACCCACCATGCCTGGCATCAAGGACTTTTTCTGATCATGGATTATTTAAAAATAAGTATGTGGCTTGCCTTCTCACCCTGCAGAACACTAGTCCTGTCATCCACCTCTGTTTAAGGGCAGGGAATGCTTTCTCGTGGAAAACACATGCTCCTAGATGATTCAACTTCTTTGAATGTGATAGCTGATGCTAAAGTAACATGTAAACCCTCAGGAAGAATGAGGTATTCTACCTCCTCATAGAAGACCTTCTAATTATTTAACCTCAGATTTATTTATAGAAGCTTTGGAAGACTAGACCCATGTTTTTAAGAAGATATAGACAGTTATTTCACACGGTAGCCAATATCAGTGGCAAATGAGGTTTAGGGCACTTTCTTGTTACTTCCACAGGCCTCTGGCAGAGTTCAGGAGAGAAAATTGCCTCTTTAGTCACCTCTGCATCTCCGTCACCACTCACTAATCTTGCCTCCCCACCCTTTTTTGTGTTGCGTTTGATGCTGTGTTCCATTTTATTTTGTTTCAGGTTTCTTTATCTTACCAGAACTGCTTTTTTCCTGACTGAACCAGTACTCAGATTTATTTTGCATAAAAGATCCCTTTCAATGTTGTGGGACTGGTTACTAATTTTGGAAGTCTTCTGAGCTCTTTAAATCTTCAAACATTTTTTAAGTCTGCGTTTCTGGGGTCTTATATATAGTATTTTTCAACCTTATTTTACCTCATGCCTTACCAGCCAAGGTTTTGTAGCATCTTCCTTTCTGTAGCTTCTACTACAAGACAATAGATAGGTCTGTCTGTGTGTTTGTTTTCCAAGTATAAGATTATAAACTTGAATATCCCTTTTCACACTTAACACTGTTCCTTCCTGCTAATTCTCCCCACTTGTTTCTGATCGGTCACCCTAAGTGAAACGTGTTGGCCTCCTTAAGAATTACTGGCCTGGCCGGGCGCTGTGACTCATGCCTGTAATCCCAGTACTTTGGGAGTCGGAGGTAGGTGGATCACCTGAGGTCAGGAGTTCAAGACCAGCCTGGCCAACATGGTGAAACCCCATCTCTACTAAAAATACAAAACTTAGCCGGGTGTGGTGGCGTGTGCCTGTAGTGCCAGCTACTCAGGAGACTGAGACAGGAGAGTCCCTTGAATCTGGGAGGCAGAGGTTGCAGTGAGCGGAGATTGCACCATTGCACTCCAGCCTGGGCGACAGAGTGAAGCTCTGCCTCAAAAAAAAAGAAAGACAAAAGAATCACTGGCCTTAGGCCAGGCATGGTGGCTCACGCCTGTAATCCAAGCACTTTGAAAGACTGAAGCAGGTGAATCACTTGAGGTCGGGAGTTCAAGACCTGCCTGGCCAACATGGCAAAACCCCATCTCTACTAAAAATACAAAAATTAGCCAGACGTGGTGGCACACACCTGTAGTCCCAGCTACTTGGGAGGCTGAGGCAGGAGAATCACTTGAACCCAGGAGGGAGAGGTCACGGTGAGCCAAGATCACGCCACTGCACTCCAGCCTGGGCGACAGAGTGAAACTCCGTCTCAAAAAAAAAAAAATAATCACTGGCTTAAAAAGATAGAAGTAGTGGTTGAGTCTTCTATTTATTCAGTAAATATTTACTCTACACGAAACCAGAGAAAAGCCTGGCCCTAATAGAACTCTTCCAGTCTTGTGGGAGAGTCAGGTAACAAGTAAGTAAACAAAGACTTAAATAATTAGAGATTATACTCAGCAACATGAAGGAAGTCAGAAGTATATAACCGCATGGGACGCACAATTCCTTAATTTTTGAAATGATTCAGGAGGTTGGATTTTGCGTGGTTTATGGTTACAGGATGCCTCTTTGGTCTAATCTCTCCTGGAGGCTCATGCATATATAATGCAGCGTTGCTTAGAGACGTGGCTCCATTAGCATTTTGTCTTTGACAATTTTTGTTTCCTAGCAGGGAACTGCATCTGCTCAGAAAGTCCCTAGATGGCGATAAAGATGAAATTGCTAGAGAACCTCACCATTGTCTATTATCTATTATCCATTTATTTCCAAAAGGAAAGTTACACTTCCTGATACTGAGCATTTGTTGTTGTTTTCCTCATGTGCCAAGCACAGGAAATGCTGCTCTGGCTTTCAGGAACCAACAGCATCATTTGATGGGGTGAGTGCCTTGCCAGTCCTGGACGCCTGCCTTATCCCCAGCTCTGCCCCTCATGGCTTGTGACTTTAATCATGCCTCTGAGTTCTTGGCTGCAAAATGGGGAAAATACTACCTGACCCACATACTTCACAGAGTTAGTATGAAAATGAAGAGGTACAACTATTAGTATCCATAAACATTTTTTTTTCTTAATTTAGACTAGGCGTGGTGACTCACGCCTATAATTCTAGCACTTTGGGAGGGTCACTTCAGCTCAGGAGTTCAAGGCCAGCCTGGACAATGGAGTGAGACTCTGTCTCTACAAAAAATTTAAAAATTTTTAAAAATTAGCCGGATGTTATGATACATGCCTGTAGTCCCAGCTACTCAGGAGGCTGAGGAGGGAAGATTGCTTGAGCCCAGGAGATCAGGGCTGCAGTGAGCTGTGATCGTGCCACTGCACTCCAAGCAGGATGACAAAGCAAGACCTTGTCTCAAAAAAAATTTTTTTTTAATGATAAACCTAGGGAAAAAGTCGAGGAATAGCATATATAAACACATTTTGAATACTACAAAGCATTATACAGATGCAAGGCCATAATAACAATCTCTGTATTGTTACAAAAATAAAATAGTTTCTGAAAGCTGCTGTGACTGTTACCCGAATTAAGTGTTGATTTGGAGTAAGCATCAGGCTTCCATTGTGTAATAGAATTACACGATGGGACAAAGATGTAAATTATATAGCCTGGCAATTTAAACCTAAAGCAGATGATAATTTTACTGAGATTAACAGTATTTACTTTCAGAACTAGCCTATCTTAGAGAAATAATGGTTTAAGTCAATATTGGTAGGGACTAGTAATTGACAATGGGAAATAGGAAAGCTTACTTTATACCAAGGAAGGAGGCCAGCAGTAATTAGACTTTTTTTTTAATATGAAGAATGTATAAAGCTCTTTTGGAGCCCTTCTGGATTACTAGGTATCTACTAATCTGTGTTAAACATTCAGTATGGCAGTGTTCTTAGCTTTCTTTTTTGTTGTTGTTTGTTTTTTTGTTCTGTTTTTTGTTTTTTGAGGCGGAGTCTCGCTGCGACACCCAGGCAGGAATGCAGTGGCATGATCTCAGCTCATTGCAGCCTCCACTTCCTGGGTTCAAGTGATTCTCCTGCCTCAGCCTCCCGAGCAGCTGGGACTACAGGCGTGCACCACCACACCTTGCTAATTTTTGTATTTTTAGTAGAGACGGAGTTTCACCATGTTGGCCAGGCTGGTCTTGAACTCCTGACCTCAAGTGATCCGCCCACCTCGGCCTCTCAAAGTGCTGGAGTTACAGGCATGAGCTACCGTGCCTGGTCCTAGCTTTTTTTTCTTAACGTTTACAGAAACAATTTGCCATGAACACAGTTAAACCATATACCTTAAATAAAGCAATAGTAGTGAAAGTGCCCAGCATGGACTACCTGGCACACACAAGCCACTTCATTGTCACTTTGAATAAACAAAACTAAGATCAAATACACTACTCCCTTAACAGCTTTTAAAAACAAACCCCATTTTTGTGTGTATGTGGAATATTACTATCATTCCTGCGGTCTTGTCTTTAGCTCTGGAGAAAGTTGAGTTTTTTTTTTAGTCTATAAAAATCAGTGTCTAATTTATATAAATGTTGTTCAGGCTTCCAACATAACAGATGGTTTGGTTTCTAGAGCAAAGGGTTTTTGGATTTCTCTTTTTTCCAGGTAATGCTTTACATCCAGTTCTTTCTTCATTGTTTAGAAAAGCCTTTTTTTTTTTTTTTTTTTTTTTTTTTAGGAAAAGCTTCAGACAGTTTGCTGACTAGAAGAAAAAGTTGTAGAAAGAAAAATTCTATTATATGAATCATTTCATGTTTCAGCTTGTGGCCCAGTGAAGGCTTAGCCTGTACCCTGTTCTTTCTCTGTTGATTTTGCTGGTAGTGGTGTGTGATTTCTCCCTCAGTAGATTTTGTGATGATTATAAGGAGTTATTGTTTTAAGATGTGTGTGTATGTATGTGTTTCTCCCATTGTACCTAAATGACTAAACCCAGTAGCATTCTGTGTTAACTGGCATTTTGTTCCTTGAAGCACACACTCTTCTTATCTTTGTTGTAAATTTTTCTCTGTTGCCTAGGCTGGAGTGCAGTGGCATAATCATAGCTCATTGTATCCTCGAACTCCTGACTTCAAGTGATCCTCCTACCTCAGTCTCCCAAGTAGCTGAGACTACAAGCACACACCACCACGCCCGGCTAATTTTTTAAATTTTTGTAGAGATGGAGTCTTGCTATGTTACCCAGGCTGGTCTCAAACTCTTGGCCTCAAGCAATCCTCCCACCTCAGCTTTCTACAGTGCAGGGATTACAGGCATGAGCCACTGCACCTGGCCAATTTTATTTTTTTTAACCAAATTTTTAAAACCCTACTTGTGAGTTATTAGATTGATGGAGTTAGCCATATCCAGCCTTTTGCTTTTATCTCTGTGTATCATACCACATTCTGATGTGTGGAAGTGATTTCATACTGGCTGTTTTGTATCTGTGAGACTGGGATTAATCTTCCTGCCCCCATTCAATTTCCTTTCTAGGTCCAACTGGCCCACCTTCAACACTCCCTCTAAGCACCCAGACCTCTAGTGGCAGCTCCACCCTATCCAAGAAGAGGCCTCCTCCCCCACCACCCGGACACAAGAGAACCCTATCCGACCCTCCCAGCCCACTACCTCATGGGCCCCCAAACAAAGGCGCAGTTCCTTGGGGTAAGTTATCCTAAAGTCAGGGCCAAAGCTGCTGGGGCCAGGCAGCGTGTGGGGCTCCACTGGGCAGTGGCCCGTTAGCACATTCAGAAAGTGTGCCAAAATGCACACACATGCTGGATGCTGTCTCGGGTATATATGACATGATTATACCTGTCTCTTAAGGGAAAGGAACATTTTGAAAAATATTTAGGCCATTAAAAACTGAAAGGTGCTGAGCACTTCCTAAATCTTACTCAATTATGATAGCAGCTCTGTGAGGTAGGTATTATTAGTCTCGTTTATATATAAGGAAACAAAGGCTCAGAAAAGCAAAGTATTCCATTTTCCTCACAACAGCCAGAATGGCTTACTTGTAAAATGTAAATCAGCTCATGGTCACTTTTCTCCTTAACACCCTTTTAAGATTTCCTGTTGAGCTTCAGATAAATGCAAGCTCCCTATACCAAGGCCTACAGGGCCTTGCATGATTGGGCTCTTGTCTCCCAGACCCTCTCCTGCCACTCTGTCTTCAGGGCTGGCCTTCTTTCACTTCTTGGATACACCATCCTCTGCCTCCTGAGGGCCCTCTCACTCCCTGGAACTCTGTCATGCTTTTTGAACAGCTGCTTCCCTTTCATCCTTGAGTTCTCAGCTGTCATGTCTATCTCCCTCCCCCTCCAACGCAGCTTCCTCCCTACCTGTTTTCCTTCAAACACCTTATCACAGCATGTAAGCTGCCCCACTAAGATGTAAGCTCCATGAGAGCCAGAACCTTGTCTTGGTCTTGTTCTCACCTGTGTTTACTGGAACCATGCCTGGCACACAGTGAATATTCAGTAATCACTTGAGAATGAATAAATTTGCCCAGAGTCAGCTTGTTAATCACTTCAGTGACATTGACTGCACATGACAAATTCCCGTCTACAAGGGACATAATTCCCATCTTTACTACTAGCCTGCTAGCAACTTAGGGGTCACCCCATCACGAAACAGGGTCTTGGCCCATGACAGACACTCACAGAAGCTTCGCTGAATAAATGTGTTAGTTTGTGTGTCTCACCTCTTCCTGCTGTGGAGTTTCATTGTGGCTTTCTTCATATTTTTTGTGTTTCAAGTTTTGGGGGAAAGTTACATTGTCCCATTGCTGATTGTCACCTGTTCACCATCTGGCCCAGACACCCCGGGTTATGTGTGTGCAAGCATGTGTGTGCATTTAGCCGTTCATTCTCTGACTCTGTTTGCTTACTTGAGGCACTTACTATGCCCCTTGCTTGGGCCTTCTCAGTCCATATGCTCATGGAGTTCATGGTCTAATGCAGGACACACGTGGGTAAATCATTAAAGCACATGTTCTTTACTATCAGGATAGACATGTTGTCTAAACACTAGAAATGCTGGAAAACTGAATGTCAGACTTCAGAGGAAAGCCAGGGAAGGTTTAGAGAGGAGGAGACATTGGAGTTTGATGTTAATGAATTAGTTCCCACAAGCCAGGCAAGAACAATTGAGATGTGCTAGCACATACATACATAAAGACTAAGGATGTCCTTGACATTTTCAGAGGCTGCTGTGTAAGGCCTTCAGGATCCCCAGATTTCATCAAAAAGGCCTTTCCCCCAAATAACATTCCATGAAAGTCGCAAGTTTCACATCAGCATTTCATATCACAAATTAACCTTCTTTCCAAATTTCTCTAAATTTTAATCCTCTTGTTTAAGTGGTTTTATTTCTTGTAAGGTTTAAAGTGCCTTTATTCACGTTGTATAGACTCGAACATTCCTAAAATTTACCAAATTTCTGCTTTCTGGCTTGAAAATCATCACTTTTTTAGATTTTCACATCACTCGAGCAAGACTAGCAGCTGGCCGTTTTTCACCCCATTGTTGATGGGTCAGGGAGCATTTTTTATTAAATAAAATTTACTTTATAAGAGTGCCTGACAGTGAGCTGGGAGCATTATAACCTTTTCCAGATGAGGACGCTGTTCTGTCTGCCAGTTTCTCACCAGCTAAGAGCATCTCACCTACAACCAGCCTTGAAGGACAAAAATCATCATCTGTCCTCGGCCACAGTTGACAGTTTGCCACGTGGCATGGACTCTTGATTTTTGAAATCAAAATTTTAAATTTAAAAAACAATTTAAATTATTTTTAAATTTTGATTTTAGAAAGCATATGTTGGCGTACATGCATGTATGTAAGATATACTATCTACAGACACAGGCCAATAATGGGCATGTGTGGGTGCATTCATACATGGCTAGACTTCTCCTTAGAAAGGTTATAGTTGCTCTGATCCTAGTGCTTGCGGTCTGTGTTGTATTATTACTGCTTGGTTTTAATCCCTCCCCGCCTCTTGCTGACATTGCATTCTAGAAGCCAAAGGCAGGGCCCAGACGGTCATCAGCAAGGCACTTAGGGGATCAGCCTTCTAGGCAACCTTCCTCTCTGATGCCTGCAGCTTCCCTCTGTGAACACACCTTTCCAGCGCTCTTATGTTCCCCTAAACCTCCCATCTCTCCTCAGCCCATGAGGATCAGGGCCTTTGAACTGTGAGAGATCAGGACTGGGAGGTAGACACCAGGCATAAGCAGGTAGTAAAAGAACAGCCCCTTAGCTCTCACCAGGCCTTACCTTTCCACCCCCAAAGCTGAACATGTCTGCCATCTTGAGGTACACCATATTCCCTAAAGTTCTATTTTTTTCTCTCAGATCTGAGCCTTTGCTTACAGTATGCCCTCAACCTAGAATCTTCTTCCCTCTACTTCTTTATGTTAATGTTTAGTCATCTTTCAAGATCTGCTCTCCTGGGATCTACTTAAAAGGCCTTTCACAGTCCAGTAAAACTCCCCACTCCCCACCCTTTGTCACCACTGGTGTAGTGGGTATCACAGTGGCTGTTTCCTTGCCTGTCTTTCCCAGTACATGAACTCCTTCTGAGGGCATGTGCTGCTTCTCTCAGCAGAGCAAAGTGCTCTAAGGTGGACTCAAGTGTCATACTGTCTGGATTCTCATTCCGTCTCTGCTACTCAGTAGCCTTGTGATTTTCAGCAAGTATCTTGGAATTGTTCAGTGCCAAAGCTCCTCCAACTATAATATGGGGCTAGTAGTAGTGTCTGTATTGCATATGGAGTTATCATGAAGATTAAATGAGAAGAACACATAAAAAACAACCAAAACCATAGGCAGCACCTAATAAATGATAGCTACTGTTACCATTATTCTCAGCCTAGCATTTTGTTGGATAGCTAGAGATGGGAGAAACCTGCATGAGTTTCCTGAGGCTCCTGTAACGCATACCACAAGCTGGATGTTGTAAAATAACAAATTTATTCTCTCAGTATTAGAAGCTAGAGGTCCAAAATCCAGCAGGGTTTTGCTCCCTCCAGAGGCCCTGTGGGAAGAATCTGTTTCTTGCCTCTCTCAGCTTCTGGTGACTCCAGGTGATCCGTGGAGTGGTGCAGCCTCTGCCTTCATGGTCATCTCCCCACTGTCGCCGCCTCTCTGTGTTCTCAGAACTGCCTTTGCCTCTCTCTCATAAATGTACGTGTGATTGTATTTAGGACCTACCTGAATTTTCTGTGATAATCTTGTCTCGGGAGGCCGAGGCGGGTGGATCACTTGAGGTCTGGAGTTCAAGACCAGCCTGACCAACATGGAGAAACCTCATCTCTACTAAAAATACAAAATTAGCTGGGCATGGTGGCGCATGCCTGTAATCCCAACTACTCGGGAGGCTAAGACAGGAGAATCTCTTGAATTCGGGAGGCGGAGGTTGTGGTGAGCCGAGATTGCACCATTGCACCCCAGCCTGTGCAACAAGAGCGAAACTGTGTCTCAAAAAAAATAAAGATAATCTCCTTGTCTCAAGATCCTTAACTTAATTGTATTTACAAAGACTCCTTTTTCTAGTCAGGTCACATTTACAAATTCCAGGGATCAGGACTCGATAACTTTGGGTGGCCATTTTTCAGCCTACCACAGCTTGTCCTCTGACCCCCAAAGAGTCACATCCAACCCACATGCAAAATATATTCACCCATCCCAACAACCTCAAAAGTCTCAAACCCCTATCTTGGCCATTGTTTTTCTAGTCTTCAGAGAAGATGTGAGCTATCATGTACCTGCCAGATGTACTTCTCTCCCCACTGTGCCCAGGATTTCCTCCTCCAGATTCACAGGGGAGATTTGGGGGTTATGGATATTGTCAGCAGCTCTCCATTTTTTAGATCAATGGGTTCACGCTGATCACTTGCCTAACATTAAATATGAAATCAAACTTGTAAAGTAGGCAAGACTCGAGGCCTCCTGTCCCGATCTGTTTTAGGCCACCTATTCACACCGCCACTGTTGTACCCACTAGTCTCACTAGCCATCCGTACAGCAGCACTGGCATCACTCCCATGACCCCTGCCTGCAGCACAGCAGCCTCTTTCCTCAGCCAGGTGGAGGTTTCCACCTGTCAAGTTCTCTTTTTTTTTTCAAAACAGACACTCTGTTGCCCAGGCTGGAATGCAGTGGTGCAGTCCCAGCTCACTGCAACTTCCACCTCATGGGTTCAAGCAATTCTGCCTCGTTCTCCTGAATAGCTGGGATTACAGGCACCCGCCACCATGTCCAGCTGATTTTTGTATTTTTAGTAGAGACGGGGTTTCACCGTGTTGGCCAGGCTAGTCTTGAACTCCTGACCTCAAGTGATCCACCTATCTCAGCCTCTCAAAGTGCTGGGATTATAGTCATGAGCCACCGAACTTGGCCCACCTCTCAAGTCTGAAGCCTATACTCTTCTTTGGTTCCCCAACATTTGTGTTTCTCTTCTCAGGGGCACCTCTGACATTCAGCTCCTTTGCAGAGTAGCCATGGCTGACAGGTCTTGGCTCTGCTGATGCTCACACTTTCTATGCTGATGATTAGCCCTGCCCAGTCCCCCATGCTGACCTTTAAGAAGGAGGTAGAAGGTGGTTTAAGAAGGAAGTAGGGCCGGACGCGGTGGCTCAAGCCTGTAATCCTAGCACTTTGGGAGGCCGAGGTGGGCGGATCACGAGGTCAGGAGTTCGAGACCATCCTGGCCAACATAGTGAAACCCTGTCTCTACTAAAAATACAAAAAAATTAGCAGGGCATGGTGGCGGGCGCCTGTAGTCCCAGCTACTCGGGAGGCTGAGGCAGGAGAATGGTGTGAACCCAGGAGGCGGAGCTTGCAGTGGGCCGAGATGGTGCCACTGCACTCCAGCCTGGGGGACAGAGCCAGACTCTGTCTCAAAAAAAAAGAAGGAAGTAGATCTTGCATTTGACCTTGGAAGATGAGTGGAATAGGCAGGAGGAAATAAGCAAGGCAGCTGATGTTGAGTGTTTTGTGAGAACAAGGGCCAGAGATTGTAACCTTTAATGCATCTACTTCACAGACGACCGCACTTCCTTCATTACAAAGAGTCTATCTCCCGCTCTCAAATTCCATTTCATGCCTTCATAAACTCCTTTTTCTTTGTTTTTGAGACAGGGTCTTATTCTGTCACCAGGCTGGAGTGCAGTGGCGTGATCATAGCTCACTGCAGCTTCCACCTTACAGGCTTAAACTATCTTCCCACCTCAGTCTCCTGAGTAGCTGGGACTACAGGTGTGCACCACCACGCCCAGCTAATTTTTGTATTTTTTTTGGAGACGGGGTTTCACCATGTTGCCCAGGCTGGTCTCAAACTCCTGAGTTATGTGATCCACCTGCCTTGGCCTCCCAAAGTGCTGGAGACTACTGGCATGAGCCACCACACCCAGCCCATACATTCTTAATACAGGTTTATGGTTTGTAAGACAAAAGAAAATGACAATTCATTATTTTAGAATCTCTGGATAAAAAACTACATACGTAATATTTTATAAGGCCATCACTTGTAAGTGCCTCACAGAGTGCTGGGCATTCTGTTGAGCACTTTGCATGTGTTAACGTACCTCATTCTCAACCATAGTTACACAGAAAATGCTATTATCTCAACTTCGGGGCACAGAAAGTTTAAGTGATTTATACTGTTTCTCACAGCTAGTACGTGGGGGCCAGGATTCACCTGCAGCCTGTGTGGCTGAGAGCCGGCCCTTCTCACCCTTTCCACACACCACTCTGTGCTCGCAAAATGCAGGCCCACTGGCCATTTCTCCTCACAGCAGTGGTTTGTGTGCCCATGAAGCTGAAGTGTGGAGAAGGCAATCAACTTAGCATGGTTCTCCTGGCAAGCAGCACAAGCTCTGCTGGCTGTGCCTCCTTATCCATCTGCAGCATGGCACCCTGCTATGCAGCTCCCATGCTGCTCAGGCTGGGAGGGCCACCCCAGGCTTTTTCCCTGCCAGAACCACAACATCCACAGTGCCCAAAATAGCCCCGGCATTACATTACTGAAGTCCTGCTTCTTGATGAATCCAGCCATCTGTCTCAGGAGACTTCTAAGGCAGGCTTTTGATAGCAAAACAAATAGTCCTGTGGACAGATTTGGGTTTTGTAGGGTATTTATGATTTTTGAAGTTGCATTTCATTGAACCTCTTTCTTCTTTTTTTTTTTTTTTTTTTTTTTAAAGACAACATCTTGTTCTGTCGCTTAGGCTGGAGTACAGTGGCACAATCACGGCTCATTGTAGCCTCAACCTCCTGGGCCTAAGTGATCCTCCCATCTTAGCCTCCCACATAACTTGGGACTCTAGGTGCATCACACCACACCCAGCTACTTTTTTAATTTTTGCAGAGACAAGGTCTTACTATGTTGCCCAGACTGGTCTCGAACTCCTGGGCTCAAGTGATCCTCCTGCCTTGGCCTCCCAAAGTGCTGGGATTACAGGCGTGAGCCTCCTCACCCAGTCCTCCTCTTTTTTTTATAACCTACTTTATAACAGAATAACATATTTTAACACAATTTAAATAATAAGAAATGAGGACAAAGGGAGAATAAAGGTAGCAAAGTAAGATGAATTCCAGGAGTGTGATTTCTCCACAAAATGAGTAACAAAAAGTCACATACAGTGTCTGGAAGTGGGCCACGGATTTGACCCTAAGAGTCTTACAGGCAAGAGCAAAGAAAGAAATACAACTAATTGTTAGGTTCATGGTAGCCTTAAGACCAATGCTATTCGCACACTTGAGACTCGAATTAATACCTGAGACCAATTTCCCCCCTCCCCCGCCCCTCCATCCTTTGGCATTTAGAGAAGTATCTGCAGTGCACATGGGAAACCATAACATGCAGTGAAAGAACATTCCAGAAGCCCAGGTTCTGATCCAGGTTCTACCAATCCCTGACAAAGTGACC
Organism: Symphalangus syndactylus; assembly: GCF_028878055.3. NCBI lineage: Eukaryota > Metazoa > Chordata > Mammalia > Primates > Hylobatidae > Symphalangus > Symphalangus syndactylus. Next base: position 128,985,536 of record NC_072429.2, on the reverse strand, counting down.
TCTGGGAATCACTTACATTCCTCATCTTTGGTCAGTGGGAGTTAGAATTGTACTTTTATTTAATATAGAGCAAATAATGGATGAAAAACTATACCAAAAATTGGTTTACTGCTTATATTTCAGGCCTGGGACTTCTAGGTAAAAAAGCTCAATAGATGAAATGTCTGAGACATGGGTATTTACTTCTTTTCTTTTCTTTTCCTTTGCTTTTTTGGTTTTTCTTGTTGTTTGTTTGTTTTATTACATATCTACTTATTGGAAGTGGGACTGTCATTGTCCCAGTTACTGATGAGGAAATTAGGCACAGAGAAGTCAAATGACTTGCTTAAGATCTCAAATCCAGGAACTGCAGAAGTGAGATTTGAACCCATTTCCAACTCCAAGGCCTGTATAGTAATTCACTATTCCAGAATACTCCTGTAGCAACCAGGCCATTCGCTGCTGAGCCAATGCCCCGTCTCTTTCCACAAACTCTTCTCCTGTAGCTTCGAAGCTATGGTAGGTAACCAGGAGTCTTGGCCGCACTTCCTTCCATTGCCTGCCCAGGATGTATCTGCAACTCTCTCTTACACACATCTGTATGATACACTAAGATCTTTTTCCAAATTGCACAGAGAGAGAAAAAGGGATTGAGTTGCTTCCATATTTTTGCTCCTCATTGTTCTCTTTTCAGTACTATTTTATTTTCAGAATTTTTTCTAGCCACACTTCTCAAGCACAGCAGGTAGCCTTTGCATAGCTACGAGAGTGACAGGATTCTTGTCAACCAGACCATAGACGACTACCCAGCCAGGTGTAAGAAGGCCCGCTGTGGGCAGAGAAGTTGATGAGCCAGCACAGTCAGTCCTGTCTTTCGCTAGCAGGGACTATTGACTGCTCTGTGCCAGACATTTTGTTAAAAAGTGGTGTTATCGGCCAGGCGCAGTGGCTCACGCCTGTAATCCCAGCACTTTGAGAGACCGAGGCAGGTGGATCACTCGAGGTCAGGAGTTCAAGACCAGCCTGACCAACATGGCGAAACCCCGTCTCCACTAAAAATACAAAAATTAGCCAGACGTGGTGGCGCATGCCTGTAATCCTAGCTACTTGGGAGGCTGAGGCAGGAGAATCAGTGAATCCAGGAAGCAGAGGTTGCAGTGAGCCGAGATCATGCCATTGTACTCCAGCCTGGGCAACAAGAGCAAAACTCCATCTCAGAAAAAATAAAAATAATGGTGTTACAAAGACATAGAAGGTGGGGTCCATTCTTTGAAGTGACCACTTACTGAGTAAATTAGCATCATTTCTGTTTCATGCCATTGAAAAGCTGTGAATAATATTACCCTTGTGTCAGGCTTCCTGTGGTCTAGCACTGTGTCCTGTACTTCATAGTTTATTTCCTTTAATACTCATGCCCATCTAGGGTAGTAGGTACCATGGTTGTTCCTAGTTTATATATGACAGAATTGAGGTTTAGCAGAATAAGAAGTCACCCAAACTCATACCCACTGGTCAGCAGTACAGCTAGAATTCAAAGCCACACTTGTCTAGGTCCAAAATCTGCACCCCTAATTAACCACTTCTGGTAAGAAGCTGGTTACAAGGGGTGATCAAGTCAGCTGTGGAAGAATTCTCAGAAAGTGACTCTAAAGGTGTTCTTTGAAGGTTGTGTAGGAATTCACCAAAACTGGAAGGAGACAGGCCTTCCTTGCAGGGGAAAGGAACGTAAGGGGCAAAGTTACAGAGACATAAAAACACACCATCTTTGGAAAAAGGAGACTCATTTTGAGAAGCCAAAGAGTAAGGTTAAATGAGAACTTTAGACATTTGGGCCTGTGGGTATCAGGCAGCAGCCCCTGACATGATGACTCGTCTGTGCGACAGCAGAATGAATGACCACAGCAGAGCCAGAGGGCCTTTGCAGCCCTGTTGGTCTCAAATTTACTCATGTATAGCTCATGCAACCTGCATTAATAATCACTTCTTTGGAATGTTTTCTACCTGGAAAGGGAATTAGTGGATGCAACAGTTCATTCTCCAAACATAAAATTTTCCTTGACATTTTGATTGTTATAACTCATTTAAGTGGGAAAGTATAAGATTTGATATCTAGCCCTGAAGACTCAGCATTGAGCACAGTGCTAGAAAGAAATGCCTACCAGGCCAGGTGCAGTGGCTCACACCTGTAATCCCAGCACTTTGGGAGGCCAAGACAGGAGGATCACTTGAGGCCAAGTATTTGAGACCAGCCTGGGAAATGTAGTGAGACCTTGTCTCTACCAAAAAAAAAAAAAAAATTAGTAGTGAGACCTTGTCTCTACAAAAAAAATAAAAATTAAAATTAACCAGGCATGGTGGAGCATGCCCGTAGTCCTAGCTACTTGGGAGGCTGAGGCGGGAGGATCATTTGAGCCCAGGAGTTTAAGGCTGCAGTGAGCTATGATTATGCCACTGCACTCCCACCTGGGCAACAGAGCAAGACCTTGTCTCTTAAAAAAAAAAGGCCACGTGTGGTGGCTCACACCTGTAATCCTAACACTTTGGGAGGCCAAGGTGGGAGGATCAGTTGGTCTCAGGAGTCCAAGACCAGCCTGGGCAACTTAGTGAGACCCCATCTTGAAAAAATAAATAAATAAAAAATAAAGAAGAAAAAAAATGCCTACCTTAAAGAACATCACAGCTCTGAGGATTTTATGAGTTACCAAAGAAGTCCTTAAATATTTTTTTTTGTTTTGTTTTGTTTTGTTTTTTTTGAGACAGAGTCTCGCTCTGTCGCCCAGGCTGGAGTGCAGTGGCGCGATCTTGGCTCACTGCAAGCTCCGCCTCCCGGGTTCACGCCATTCTCCTGCCTCAGCCTCTCCGAGTAGCTGGGATTACAGGCGCCCGCCACCATGCCCGGCTAATTTTTTGTATTTTTAGTAGAGACGGGGTTTCACCGTGGTCTCGATCTCCTGGCCTTGTGATCCGCCCACCTCGGCCTCCCAAAGTGCTGGGATTACAAGCGTGAGCCACCGCGCCCGGCCAAATATTAAGTTATATGGGCTCATGGACATACACTGATGGTTAGTTTAATTAAAATTAAACTAAATTTGAAAGCCTTTGGTTCTTCTAGTAATGCCAGTTTATCTCATTTCTTCTTGTATCAATATCATAGAATTACAGAACATTCCATCCAGGAGGTGAGCACCCTGCCAGCCTCTCCCTCTTCAGTAGGTGCAGTCAGACCAGGAGGTGATAGGTGCTAGAGTGTGGTGATTCACAGTACAGACCCTGGAAGAGGGCTGCTGACTTTCCATCCCAGCTTTGACCCTTACCAGTGACCTGACCTTGGGCAATTGACTTTACTTCTCTGTGTGCTTCTTCATATATAAAATGACGGGTGATTATACTATTTATCTCATAAGCATAATTACTATGAGTATGTAGCACAGTACCTTGCTCACAGTAAGTGCTCAGTAAACGATCGTTGCTGTTAATAATGTTACTATCAGGGCATCTTGATGGGTAATGAAGAGCACATTGATTTGTGGTCAGGACTTCCAGGTACACCATTTCCCCATGGGACCTGCAGCCATTTATTCATTTAGTCTCATTTCCTTATCTTATGATGCCAGTCTCATCCTGTGAGGAAGGAAGGCTGGATGAATATACAAGCATGTGGGCAATCGGTGGTGCTGTTGAGCAGATGTGCAGTGTAGTGAGGATCAGTTAGTTTTTTTTCAGCCCTGCCCTCTTCATCTGCCCTCCTGTTGCTCAGCCTCCTTAGCCAACCCATTCGCAGTGCCACCTAGGCAGTATTATAGTCTTCTAGGCAGAGGAGGAGAGGAGGCTGCTGAAGGAAGAGAGCAAGACTTTCCAGAGCAGTCATAGGAAGAAAGGACAAAGAAATGAACTAGAGCCCCAGAGACAGGGTGCCTATGTAGGGTCCTGGGGAATCCTCCTGGGTGCCCACAGCTTGGGGCTCCACAACTGCTCTGCACTCTGCCCATCACAAAATGGATCATAGAAGAGCCCTCATTTATTGTCTTGTGACCCTCTCCTGGACATAGCACACTTACTTCCACCTGTGTGCCTCTGGTTTTGCTGCTCACCCACTAGAAAGTTCTTCACCTGTCCAGGTGCTGTGTCTTCCCCAGACAGCATTCCCTACTCCCTCTCCCCCACTCCTGCCAGCAGTCAGAGTTTAGAAACTATTTTCTCCTCAATTGACAGCAACTGATGTTCATCTCATTACACGTTATTAGTATATTTCCTATGTCTACGTCACAGGCCAGAGCATAAGCTCTGTGAGAGCAGTGACATTTTACTTGTTTTTGTGCTTTCTGCTTCACATTTATGCCTTGCACATAGTAGATGCTTAATAAATGTTAATACTTGGCCGGGTATGGTGGCTTATGCCTGTAATCCCAGCACTTTGGGAGGCCAAGGCAGGTGGATCACCTGAGGCCAGGAGTTTTAGACCAGCCTGGCTAACATGGTGAAACCCCGTTTCTACTAAAAATACAAAAATTAGCTGGGCGGGCGTGGTGGTGTGTGCCTGTAGTCTGAGCTACTGAAGAGGCTGAGGAGGGAGAATCGCTTGAACCTGGGAGGCCAACGCTGCAGTGAGCTGAGATTGCACCACTACACTCCAGTCTAGGCAGCAGAGTGAGACTCCATCTCAGAAAAAAAAGTTAATATTTGAATGAATGCCCCTGTAGTCCCAGCTACTTGGGATGCTGGACAGGAGGAACATTTAAACTCAGGAGTTCAAGGCTACAGTGAGCCATGATTGCACCACTGCACTCCAGCCTGGGTGACAGAGTGAGACCCTATCTCAAAAAAAAAAAAAAGAGAATGAATGATGAGTCAGTAAGTGCCTGAGGGCCTGGCCCAACAGATGACCACTTATCCACCACCCTGCTAATGGTGTTCACACGCACACTCCACTTGTGAGTTGTGTATTTCTGCTGAGTTTGGATACTAGGGGGTAGTTTCCTAACATGGGGACCTCTTGGTGAACTTGAAATTTATTCTTCTTTCTCTACCCTCAAACTAAGGACAAGATCCTGAGCCAGTGGAAACATCACCAAGTTTCTGTGCTCTTTGAGGCCTTGCCACAGAGCAGCTGCTCACCTCTTTGATCCACTCCTTTACCGGAAATAAAAACCGCAAAGCCCAAAAGAGTGCTCAATTTTGTTTTGGTCTTATGCCAGAAATGCATACTGTTTTGGCTTGGGTCTTTTAAATGCCATTCTGGAACTTGAGCAGTGCCTGTCTATAGGCCAAACCCGTATATTCTCATTGCATTTCCCCATCTAAAGACGTACCTTTTCACATTCGGTTTTCCTTGTAGGTAACGATGGGGGTCCATCCTCTTCAAGTAAGACCACAAACAAGTTTGAGGGACTATCCCAGCAGTCAAGGTAAGCCATCTCAGCGCTTCATGTTGGATCATTGATGCAATGGACAGAATTCTAGAAATGAGTTTTCGTGAATTTCCCAGCGCTGCTCAAAGCTGTGGTCAGCCAAGTGGGGCTGGCCACGACGAGAAATCAGACGTTCACTCTTGGTTTGCGTGTGCATCTTGTGGCTGGACTGGGCACAGGTCTGCAGACCGTTCTCTGAGCAGCACCGCTGTCTACCCAGTTCACAGACAGGAGCTAACCTCACTTCCCGATGGTCACGGGGTTGTGCAATGGTCTTGAACAAAATTCCTGTCAGAATGAGTTTTTATTTTTGATATTTTAATCAAATAACTTTGTTACTTTCCCACTTGACTCCTTTTGCAGATTTGGAAATGAAAAGATAATCCTTAGGGAAATCTGATTGCCCAGAGATTTTCAAACATAAAAATATCACTCTTTCAAGTTCTGTTTCTAATTTTTTTTTTAGGCTAGGCTGACAGCAGTGTTCTTTTCTTCCCTTTTTTCACTGAAATTGTATACTTGAGGAGATCTCTTACGGGCAATTTTTATCCAGCCTTACCCTAAAGTGTTTTCTCTGGAGGTGCCATCCAAGAAAAGGATAGAGAGCCACTTCCAGACCCAAACTTCAGGGAAAAAGAGTCAGCTCTTTTCTAGAGTTTCTGAAAGATGAAAAAACAAAATCGCTCTTTTTTTGAGATAGGGCCTTGCTCTGTCACCCGGACTGGAGTGCAGTGGTATGAGCACAGCTCACTGTAACCTCAACCTCCTGGGCTCAAGAGATGGTCCTGCCTCAGCCTCCCGAGTAGGTGGAACCAGAGGCATGCATCACCATACTCAGCTGATTTTTTTATTTTTTTGTAGAGACGTGGCCTCAGCATGTTGCCCAAGCTGGTCTTGAACTTCTGGGCTCAAGCAATCCTCCTGCTTTAGCCTCCCAAAGTGCTAGGATTACAAATGTGAGCCACCATATCCAGCCTTTTTTTAATACCACTATCTTATGTACTCTTTATAACCCTGTGAGATAGGCCCAATTACTATTATCCTCAGTTTTTTTGCAGGTGAGGAGAGCGAGGCCCAGAATGGTTAGGTGGTAGATGCAGATGTCAGAGCCAGCTCTCCAGCCTGCTTGTTCTCCCGACTCCACATTCCACACCCCTTCCTTGCCCTTGTGCCCTGCCTTTCATTCCTCACTCACCTTCCTTCAACCCTAATTTGGGGGACCCTGTAGAACTAAAGTTCTGGTGTTCTTTTTCCAGAGTGAGGAGAATATCTGACCCTCCAAAAGCACTCATAAAAGGTTTTTAAAGGCCGGACACAGTGGCTCACCTGTAATCCCAGCACTTTGGGAGGCCAAGGTGGGAGGATTGCTTGAGCCCAGAAGTTTGAGACCAGCCTGGGCAACATAGCAAGACCTTGTCTCCTAAAAATAAAAAAAATCAGCCGGGCATGGTGGTACATGCCTGTAGTCTCAGCTATATGGGAGGCTGAGGCAAGAGGACCACCTGAGCCCAGGAAATTGAGGCTGCAGTGAGTCATGATCACACCTCTGCACTCCAGCCAGGGCGACAGCAAGACCCTGTCTAAAAAAAAAATTTTGGCCGGGCACAGTGGCTCTCACCTATAATCCCAGCACTTTGGGAGGCCAAGGCAGGTGATCACTTGAGGTCAGGAGTTCAAGACCAGCCTGGCCAACATGGTGAAACCCCCTCTGTATGAAAAATACAAAAATTGGCCGGGCATGGTGGGGTGCGCCTGTAGTCCCAGCTACTCAGAAGGCTGAGGCAGGAGAATCACTTGAACCTGGGAAGTGGAGGTTGCAGTGAACTGAGATCACGCCACTACACTCCAGCCTAGGTGACAGAGCAAGATATCGTCTCAAAAAAAAAAAAAAGTTTTTAAACAAAATCAAGCTGATTGTGAACTAGAGCCTTTGGCAACTCATTAAGTTTGTTTGTTTGCTTTTGAGATGGAGTCTCTTTCACCCAGGCTGGAGTGCAGTGGTGCGATCTCGGCTCACTGCAACCTCAGTCTCCCAGGTTCCAGCGATTCTCCTGCCTCAGCCTCCCATTTGCTGGGACTACAGGCACACACCACGATGCCTGGCTAACTTTTTGTGTTTTTAGTAGAGACAGAGTTTCACCATGTTGTCCAGGCTGGTCTTGAACTCCTGACCTCAGATGATTCGCCTGCCTCTGCCTCCCAAAGTGCTGGGATTACAGGTGTGAGCCACCGCGTCCAGCCAACTCGTGAAGTTTTCAGTCCCCTTCCTCACTGCACACAGTGCCACCAATAGAAGGGTCCTGTGTTCATTTCTGATAGGAGCAAGCGCAGGTTCCGCAACATTGCACAGGAGCTTGTGTAAAAGAAGCATCTGAGCCTCTAGGCTTTGGCCTCAGTAGCGTGGGCAGGAACAGTCACCACCCACACACCAGTTATGGGCAGCTGGGCTTGCCTAGGAAGATGCTAAGGCATAGCACAAGAAAAATGCACCCCAAAAATGTCAGAAGCAAAGCCCTGTCATGTTTACTGTTTCTTGTTTAGTGGTGGCTTTATCTCAGCAATATCCCCCCGTTGCCCAGAGGCAGGAGGATTTCAAGTGAGCTGAGGAAACAGCAGTGAAGACCAAGGATGGCCAAGAGCCAGGACAGAAAGGAGCACACACCTTTCATCTTCTTTCTTTGACTACTTTTTGTTTCGTTAGTTGGTTTGGCTTTTTCTTTTCTTTTAAATGCAGTTAACTGAGGCACAAGAATTGCTTGATCCTGGGAAGCAGAGGTTGCAGTGAGCCGAGATCGTGCCACTACACTCCAGCCTGGTGACAGAGCAAGACTCTGTCTCAAAAAATAAAAGAAGCAGCAGCAACCAACTCTTAGGACATCAGGGCACAGAAATGGAGAGATGAGATAATAAAGGGGTTCTTGGCAGATGGGGCTCAGGCACTTGGCTACTGCTGCTTCTCAGGCATGCAGGCCTCCTGGTGTCCTCTGAGAATCGCCAAAACCTCTTGTTAAAGAAAAATAGTGCCTTCCACCTAATGTAGACCACTGACGGCACTGGGGTTTCAGTTGCAGAGGTTAACGTTTGATGATTCAGACAATGTGGTGTGGACCTATATTCCAGAGACTTGGGCCTTTGTCACCCTCATTTACCTGTCCTCCAAAAGGAGGGCAAGGCCTAGGAGAGCCTGGAGGCCCGAGAACCAAGCTCTTTTCTATAGTAGAGGAAGTGAGGGCTCTGGAGGCCAGGGGAGCTAGGACTGAATTTCCACTTCTACCTCTGACCCATGCGAGACCTTCTGCCAGCCGCCAACACCCCCATTCCCTTCCATTTCCTTGTCTGGAAACACAGAGCTGCTTTGTGGGATCACGTGGGAAGAGTTACTTCTGTGCACTACATTGGGGTCACCACTTAAGAGTGTGCCAGGTGCCTTCATAAATGCTTTGAAGTGGAGGAGTTGGGCTTTATCATTAAGAGGGACTTTTTTTTCATCCTTTTACTGTGCCTCCTCAGCCAGGCAAACTGAAACATGGAAAATAGACTAATCTTTTGTTAAAGACATTTTGAGGCTGGGCACAGTGGCTCATGCCTGTAATCCCAGCACTTTGGAAGGCCGAGGTGGGTGGATCCACGAGGTCAGGAGTACAAGACCAGCTTGGCCAAGACGATGAAACCCCGTTTCTACTAAAAATACAAAAGTTAGCTGGGCGTGGTAGCGGGCACCTGTAATCCCAGCTACTCAGGAGGCTGAGGCAGGGAATTGCTTGAACCCGGGAGGCCGAGGTTGCAGTGAGCTGAGATCACGCCACTACACTCCAGCCTGGGCAACAGAGGGAGACTCCGTCTCAAAAAAAAAAGAGAAAAAGAAATTTTGAAAGCATTCTTTAGATGATTATATAAATACCTTTGATTTGATTTCCTTGAATAATATTTTGCTATTGATATTCTAGCACTTTTAGATCCTAAATGATTCTTATTTGTTGATTAGCACCAGTTCTGCAAAGACTGCCCTTGGCCCAAGAGTTCTTCCTAAACTACCTCAGAAAGGTAAGATCTATCATTTTTACATTTACATGTAATTGAAGTGTCACTACCCCCTCCAAGGGGCCCAAGGTTTTTATCTCCCTTGTTCATTGATCGATCCCAAATGCCTAGAGCAGCACCTGGCATGTAGTGGATACCTAGTAAATGCATATTAAATGACGAAAGGTATTTATAAACCCAAATTTGGTGATTAGCAAAGCACCATACTTTTCCAGAATACATAATAATTTTGTAGACATTACATTATCGTAATCCCCAGGTACCATTCTTTCTCCCCTTATAAACATAATCAGAGAGACTTGGGAACCAACACCAGCTCTACCACTTAGTAGCTGTGTGGCCTTGGGCAGGTGATGTAGTAGCTTCACTAAACCTGAGATTCCTCATCTGTAAAATGGGGGAAATAATACTTACTTCGTGAGGTTTTGTAAGGACAAAATGAAGTCATGTTTCAGAGAGTCCCTAGCAAGTGGGTGGCAAAGGAATCCTTCCCTGGGATGGCATCTGTCGTGCAGAGTAGAGATACCCATGCTCTGCAAAGTACAAGAAAGCAGTGTCTATAAATACTGTTTTTTTGCCAAGCTAAGACACTCAGCTCTTTGACCGAGTCATCTTTAATGCTGCCAAGCTTTTCATTTGTAAAACCAAAATTTCAGCCTTCTCATTACAACACAAGTGATAGTTCTGCCTTTTTTTTGTTGTTGTTGTTGTTACCATACCTTACCTTTAAGCTGCAAAATACCTTTAGGAGTGTCTAGATCATTCCATCCTTACATAAGCCTGCAAGGCCAGCAGGGCCCACCTTGGATAGAGACGGAAGCTCAGAGGAGCTCGGGGCCTGCTCCTTGGATTTTTAGTGCCAGCAGCAAGATTTGTGACCCCAGTCTAGTGCTCTGTTGCCTAGTTTGAGCAGAAGTCAAACTGGGGGTTAGTATTGGGAAGCTGAAATTCACCACTCTCTAGAGTTCTTCAGTGAAGTAACACACTTTGAAGAGCACTGACTGGTCAGGCCAGGCTCCTGTGTAGTAAGATGAGGGGACTCCCAAATGACTGCTGATTCACCCTCCATAGAACAGATGCAAGACTTCCCCTGGGTTTGCTGAGTCCTTATCTAGGGTTGGTTTTTGCTGTCTTTTATTTTTAAACTCTGTCCGACGGGCTGTTTTGATCTCAGAGGAGTTTGAAACAAGTTTCCCAGGCATGTACCCCCATTTACAGTGTGCCCAGATTCCGTCCTAGATCACTAACATATCACCCCTGCCTCTCCAGCCTGCTTTCTCTAGCAGCAGACCCCAGCACTTCTCAGTGCCCATGGGGCTTTACCGCAACTGCCGCCACATCTTCCCTGCACCCATCCCCTCCGTGCCCTCCCTTCCCTCTCAGCATGGCGTCAGCCCATCACCAGAGTCACTGCTTGATGTGCTCCCTCAGTTCCTGCCCCTCCTGTGCTGGGTTCTGCCACTCAACCGACTTCTGAGAGGCACAGTCAGGGTGGTAGTCTGGCCCTCCCTATGACTGCTGACCTCACATGGTCATCTGGGGCTGCCCAGCAGTCCCAGCACCGCGACCTTTCAGCCCACTCCCCCGCACTGTCTCTCCTCTCCTTAGGAGCACCTTGTTTCTGTTCGTCATTGAGTCAGCACAGGAGTCCACCCCTACTACCACCTGCCTGGCATGGTGGCCATGGTCCTAAGGTAGACCTTGTACCCTCCCACCCCCTCGGGGACAGACTCCAGCAGTTGTCCCTCCCTCTTTTGCATTGCTGTTTCCTTCCATCTGACCTGCCCTATCAGGGCAGGCCTACTGTCAATACCCATCAAGACCTGTGTCCCTCCCACCACCACCGCCTTGCTCTACTCCCATTCTTTCTCTCTCTCTCTCTCTGTGTGTGTGTGTGTGTGTGTTTACTATTTGGAATTTTCCGTAATAAACATATACAGAAATACAAAAAAAGACACAGAATAGTATCCTGCAGCCTCCTCCACCACATCTACATACTTATCACCCATTCCATCACTTAACAGTTTATACCTGATCTTGTTTCATCTAGTTCCCTACCCAGCCACTCTCAGTAATTCTGTAGCGAATCCCAGCCAATTTCATACATATGCAATTCTATTACTACATCAAAAAATTTCATCATGTCTAAAAAATCAAAAATTTCTTAATGTCATCAAATACCCAGTGTTAACATATCCAGCTGTCTCACAACTGCCCTTTTTTTTTTTTAAGAACTTGTTTGTTTGAATAAGGATTAAAATAAAGTCCACACAGTAGGGTTGATTTGTCTCTAAGTGTCTTAGGCTAAAGTTTCCCCTGCATCTCTCTCTTTTTATTTGTTGAAGAAACTGTGTTATTCGTTCTATAGATTTCTCCAGTCTGGATTCCATCCCCTCGTGTTTGTTCATCTAACATGTTCCCCTGTCTGTCATATTTCCTGTTAATTGGAAGTTGATTCCAGAAACCTGATCAGATAGATTGAGGCTTTGGCAAAACCACTTCATAGGTGGTAGTGTGTTCTATCACGAGGTGCACACCATCGCCTTGTCTCTGTGTATGAAGTTCACAGCTGTTAATGCTCAGAGCCAAGATTCATCCATCCATCCTCTCTTTCCATCCCTCTGCAAGCCGATGGGCCAGCGGTTAAGCTTCAGCCCTGTCTTCCTTGGCCGTCTGCAGCTCTTGGCACAGTCACTGCTTCTCTCCTGCCTGGAACGCTATACACTTGTGTTCTGGACACCACCTGTCCACTCTCGCTGCATTGTCAGTTCCTTTCCGACCCCCTTAGCTGCTTTCACGTCTCCTCCGCCTCTGCATGTTGGGCACCACAGGCCGTGCTCATGGACTGCTTCTGTTCTGCGTCTTCCCGTTCTCCTTAACTCATCCAAACAGTCCCACAGCTTTACACCCACCTGGAAAGCTCCACATTTCTATCTCCTACCAAAGTATTCGTCCATAATCTGAATTCACCAACAACAGCCTATTTCACATCGCCACTTGATGCCTGTGGGGGGAAATTCTCTAACTGTGTTTTTCCTCTGCTCTCACATCACAACAATCATCAACACAGAAGAAAACTTCTGTGACAAACGTGTGGGGATTTTTCCCCACGCACCAAGCAGCAGACACCAGCTGGGTGTCCTCTAATTCAGTTCCGACACTGTCTACCTGGAGATAGTGCCAGTCCCACCGGGTGAGAGCTCAGTCCCCAGAACTGCCCCCCACCCACACACACACACATACCAGTTGCAAGTCCAGGCCTTCAGAACTTCTGACTGGCTACAAGTTGGGGTTCCTACAACTCCCTCTTTGGATTCATTTAATTTGCTGTAGCAGCTCACAGAACTCAGGGAAACGCATTTACCAGTTTATCATAAAGGATATTGTAAAGGATACAGATAAAGAAATGTGTAGAGTGAAGTATGGGGGAAGGGGTGCTGTATTAGTCCGTTTTCACGCTGCTGATAAAGACATACCTGAGACTGGGTAATTTATAAAGAAAAAAGTTTAATGGACTCATAGCTCCATGTGGCAGGGGAGGCCTCGCAATCATGGCAGAAGGCAAAAGGCACGTCTTACATGGCAGCAGGCAAGAGAAAAATGAGAGCCAAGCAAAAGGGGAAACCCCTTATAAAACCATCAGATTTCGTGAGACTTATTCACTACCATGAGAACAGTATGGGGGAAACTTCCCCCATGATTCAGTTATCTCCCACCAGGTCCCTCCCACAACATGCGGAAATTATGGGGGCTACAATTCAAGGTGAAATTTGGGTGGGGACACAGTCAAGCCATATCAGGTGCAGAGCTTCCAAGCCCTTTCTGAAAACTCCAGGAGCCTCCACATGGTCAGCTCTCCAGAAGCTCACTGAACCCTGTCCTCTTGGCTTTTTATGAAAGCTTCATGATGTCAGCATTCCTTCCACCAGGGTATAGGGTAGGACCCTCTCATGGAAGGTGTTTTAAGACCCACAATCAGATTAGAGTCCTGCCTTGGGATAGGTAATAAGAGGGCAAGAGAAGGTCAGAGGCCTGACACACCCAACATAATAACAGAAGACTATAACAAGGGTTATAAGCCAGGAACTGTGGACGAAAACTAATACATATCATAGCACCACAGCCTACTCCCTGGTTTTCTACTGTGGATCCTTTATATCAAAAAATATATATATACACCATCATTAATAATTAGTCCAGCCCATCATAGTGTATGAATGTCTCCCAGGATGATGAGGACACTCAGGTTTGCAGGTTTCCTCTCAGTGTTGTCAGGTTCCACAAGCAGGAGTGGTCTGGGTAAATACACAGCTTCACCCTCTCAGGCATGTGGAATCATTGAGCTAAGAGGCAGTGTCATCTCTTGCCCTGAGACTCTTTTGAGTTGTCTCATTTACCCATTTATTTGTTTACTCTCAGCTGCTATTTCTCCTTCTCTCCATTAATCTCCAAACTTTTTTGAAGGGACATTAGAATCGCCACTGTGCTGGTCTAGATTACAGACAGCAATACAAGTCTAGCAGTAGCTCCTCCTCAGTCCACTCCCATTCAGATAGGGTGAGGCTACATAGATGCAGAACTAATGAGCTATTTTTACCACCAGCCATATTCACTGTTAGTCCCAATTTTGTTAGAAGGGGTGAAGGTACATCACACCCCCATGATGCCCTCAGGAATTTTGACAGAAGATTTAAAAACATGGTTACAGTTTTTTACTTAGCATTCCTGCTAAAAATTTTTTGAAGCGTTGGGCGCAGTGGCTCATACCTATCATCTAAGCTCTGTGGGAGGATGGGAGGATGGATTGAAGTCAGGAGTTAAGAGACCAACCTAGGCAATACAGTGAGACCCCATAGCAAAAAAAAACAAAAATCATCTTTGCTATCTCAGCAACTCCGGTCCTAGGATCACTGCATCGGGTAGGGGAGAACAACTACATTTTTTTCTTAGATGATTTGGGGAAACTCTGCTCTACTCCCATTCTCTCTCTCTCTCTCCACCCCCCTCAAGGAATATCTCCTCCTTGCATTCCTCAGGTAGCATGATCCTCTATAAACCATTTCCATTTTATTGTGGAACTCTTCTAGGCACTGCCTTCCCCATTAGAATGTTCTTGGACGTCACCTGAGACATCATGGGTATTTCAGATATCATAGGGGTAACTTCAACTAACATTTCATAGCAAGGTCCCTTAAGTGGAAATTCTCTATTCCAAAGTCCCAGTAGTTGTTGCTGGGAGGTGCTCAAACACTTTCGCCATAAGCCCCAGGAACTGCTCCACAGGGGGTTATCAAGTGGAGAGTTTGTCCCTGCCAGCACTGTAGCTTCTATTCTGCACTCTGCGGGCTTGGGCATGTCCAATTAATATTGCTTGGAGAGCAGATTTACATGCCTTCTGTTTTATAGTACCAGGTGGAGGAAACATTCTCCAGTGTGATACTGTGTTCATTACCATGATACAATCAAATAAAAGAGACGCAGTCGGCCGGGCGCAGTGGCTCACGCCTGTAATCCCAGCACTTTGGGAGGCCAAGGTGGGCAGATCACGAGGTCAGGAGATCGAGACCATCCTGGCTAACACGGTGAAACCCCATCTCTACTAAAAAACAAAGAATTAGCCGGGCGTGGTGGCGGGCGCCTGTAGTCCCAGTTACTCAGGAGGCTGAGGCAGGAGAATGGTGTGAACCCGGGAGACAGAGCTTGCAGTGAGCCGAGATCGTGCCACTACACTCCAGCCTGGGCAACAGAGCGAGACTCTGTCTCAAAAAAAAAAAAAAAAAAAAAAAAAATGAGATGCAGTCACTTCACATGAAGTGTGTTCAAATATACCAACTTTCATCATCTTATCAACCCTTACATTTTTGTATTCTAGTTTCAGGAACTTCTTCACCCCCAGACCATTTTACTCTCTCTTGTGCAAAAAGCTTTGGGTCTTCTGCCAAGGGTTGAGCCAAAGGACCCTGGACCTTTTGTCATTAGTCTGCTCCACTTTTTCCCCAGGCAATTTCAGATCATATGTTTCATTGTAATTTCTACCTTGCAACTTTTAAAATTTCTTCAAACTGCGAGAAATGCAGTAAACTGGGTTAGGGCCCTTTAATGTTGGGAGAGCAGAGGGGTTTGGTCCACCCAACCTTTGATAATGTATTCAGACCTTTGTTGTGCTCACTTCGGCAGCACATATACTAAAATTGGAACCATACAGAGAAGATTAGCATGGCCCCTGCTCATGAATGACACCTTATTTTTTAACAACAGCAAAAAAAAAGACCTTTGTTTTGGGAAGCGTGGTGGCTCATGCCTCTAATCCCAGCACTTAGGGAGGCCAAGGCAAGTGGATTGTTTGAGCTCAGGAGTTTGAGACCAGCCTGGGCAGCATGGCAGAACCCTGTCTCTACATAAAATACACAAAATTAGCCAGGCGTGGTGGCACATGCCTGTAGTCCTAGCTACTCAGGAGGCCGAAGTGGGAGGATTGCATGAGCCTGGGAGGCAGAGACTGCAGTGAGCCGAGATCACGCCACTGCACTCCAGCCTGGATGACAGAGCAAGACCCTGCCTCAGAAAACAAAGACCTTTGTTTTAACTGTATCAATTTCCATTTTATTCATTCCATTTCTTAATAACCATCTAAAGATTTCCACCCTGCTGGGATGAGTCCCATGACTCTCCCCTTTTTCTTCTTAGTTTTATCCTATCACTGTTTTCTTTCTTCACCTTATTTGTTAATAACCATTTTAAAATTTCCACCTTCCTGGGAGGAGTCCTTTGGCTCTCACTTTTGCCTTTCCCTGTTCTCTTGTTAATTAACCTAATATTTTTATTAGCATCTATAAGACCCATGAAGGGAAGTTGAGACAGCAAAATTAATAAGGCTTCTCGAACTGTTCATTTCTGTAGGAGTAACATCACATGGGGTGCCCATGTAGAAGGGGCCCTCTTAACCACACATTTACCATGACTTGGGTAACAGGCATGTTCGGCATGTGAATAACCCTGTCATCATAAAGCCAGTCCCACATGCATACAGAGCATATCAGCTACTGCATCTGGGGTGTCCCACTTGGCATTCGTAGGTAGAGTTGGACAGTCCCCCTTCTCAGGGTGAACAGACCTTACAGTGGCTTTTATCTATTCCACCAGGCTGGCAGTTACCACAGGAATAGCCTCCTGTGTGTCTGGATCATATATACCCATATGCAGTTGTTCAGTAGTGAGCTGTGGGTCCCATCAATCCAAACATGTACTTCTACTCTGTAGCGTTTAAAACCAAAGATACTGCCCCTAAATTAATCACTCTTGCAATGCATTTTAGTAAAGGTTCCTCAGGAAGCTGATGATATTGATCTACAGAATGAAACATTTCTTTCACATTATACCCTCTAGTTTCCATAGTTACTTAGTTTTACCCCTCCTTCACATTGACTACCTTTTTGGTAACCACAAGTCTCAGACGTACTTTCTGTTGTCCCTGCATAATTTTCTCCTGTGCGGGTAACTTTAAGGCTAGTGGACTGAGCTCAGGCAGACCCACATCTGAGCCTAGTCCAGCCTCAAGTCCTGACCCAGCACCCTATTTTATTTTAGCCATTATAGACAACAGTAACCAAGGGATTAAATATTTCACTTTTTTCTTAGTTTGCATTTCTTTATGCATCCAATGCACCAACTCCTGGGGAGTTGGATCCATCTCTGAATTCCACTGGTAACTTTTACCCTTAGTAACTGATCTCAACACAGCTGTGGCTTCATACCCTGGGTGACCACATGGCCACATAGGAATCCAAAGATTCCTGATCCCCCACCCTTTTATCCTTTCTCTTCTCAAACCACATGTTTCTGTGAGTCAGAGCTGTTCCAACAAATCCTGCTTCACTGATACCAAATGTGTTGTGTACGACTCCCAGCAGACTGATTTTTATGTTGCTATTAATATAAACCTTGATGATCAGATGCTTAGAAAGATCTTTGGGTATAAAGGACAAAATGTAATGGCAGCATACACAACATGCCACAGTGTGCTTTGTACACTTTTATCACCCTTCCTTTTGTGGATGAAAAGCTATTAAGCAGAATAGGGGAAAACATTGGGTTCTTAATGGGATTAAAGCAGTGGGGCTGGGCACAGTGGCTTACACCTGTAATCCAAGCACTTTGGGAGGCCCAAGCTGGAGGATCACCTGAGTCCAGAAGTTTGAGACCAGCCTGGGCAACATGATGAGATGAGACCTTGTCTCTACAGAAATTTGAAAAATTAGCAGAGTGTGATGGTGTGCACCTGTGGTCCCAGCTATACAGGAAGTTGAGGCGGGAGGATCTCTTGGACCCAAGAGGTCGAGGTAGTAGTGAGCCATGTTTGCACCACTGCACTCCAGCCTGGGTGACAGAGACCCTGTCAATCAATCGATCAATAAAATAGTGGGCATCACATAGTGGATCTGAGTTCCTTTAGGGAATGGTCCCACCCTGAGACAAGGAAAGCTATAGAAGGCCTTGTGGCACACTCACACTAAACTACATGTAGGTGTGACCACCACTCATCTAACTCTAGTATGGGGAACCCAACATTTCTGGGTGCAAAACATATATCCTAACTGTACTCAGGCCTTTACTGCACACTGCAGCAACATGCATGTTGGATTAAACAACACTGGCCCACCAGACAGAAAAGGGCCTTACAGGAGATAGGTGCAGGTCTGGGTATCCTGGGATAAGCTGAGTTTGCTTTCAGTGAGCAGCAGAATTCAGAGGAAAATGCAGATTAGAGGGAGTTCTCTTCCAGCAGGAAGGCAAAAGGATGGGAGTCAACCTGGAAAGATAAGGAGGCTTTGGCAGAGTGAGCCAGGGGGACTCAATAAACAGTGCTGAAGAGAATGCTAAGATGTAGCTTTGGGGAAAGGGCCTGTACGCAGACCCAACAGGGCCTCTTCACAATTTTAATAGAAATAGAGGCTGAAGTGGGGGGCAGTGGCCCTCAGTCTTGGCTGCTGAGGCTCAGGGCACACCTGTGGGACTCTTACGGCCCTCTGAATTTACGGAAGTTCTCTGAGGGCACTTGCAGTTTACATCAATGTACTATGACTGCCCGTGCCTTTAGATTAGGGCAAAGTAAAACATGTTCTGCAGTGTAGTTGGTAGGTGTAGGAACTATTCTAAACACTCATCGAATGAATGAATGAATGAATGAATGAATGAATGAATGAATGAATAATGAGAAAGAAAGAAAAGGGAAGGAAGGGAAGGAAAGGAAGAAAGAAAAGAAAGAAATAGGCCAGGTATTGTGGCTCAAGCCTTTAATCCTAGCACTTTGGGAGGCTGAAGCGGGAGGATCACTTGAGCCCAGGAATTCAAGACCAGCCTGGGCAATGAAGTGAGACCCTGTCTCTGTTTAATTAGTAAAATTAACACCACCCATGTCCTGCCTGCAGGAGGCAGGTGGGCTGTGCTATAACTAATAGCACCCAGTGGAAACCAGTCTCAGTACAAGCCTGTGAAATGAGACAGGGTGATTGGCTCTGCCCCTAATTAACTTCAAATCCAGAAATGACTGAGTCATGGCTATTGTAACAACACCTGTCCTTAATAACATTTGGTATATGGGCAAGGGGAGATTTTATTGGGAAGGCAAAGGAAATACCTCTGTCATTCTTACTAATCTGTAATGAAACTAAATTGTACCATGATTGTATCACAATATGGTGTAATACTGGGGGCGTTGGTAAGGTTCAGCTTCCTCATGTAAATAAGCCTTATGATAATATTGATACAATCAGATGTATTGGTAGGTTGAATTGAAGCCCCCTCAGGATGGAATGCCTGTGGAAAACGGCCCAAGAAGGAACTGGATCTAGCTAACCATAAGCTGATCTCTGTGCCAAACAGCTCTGCACAAGTTTATCCTAAGGTTCAATAACAGTAGACCAAGGCAGGAAAGAACAATGAGGCTAGTACACGATTATGAAAGTGTTTGTATGACTTCATAGGACAAATTAGTTATTCCTTTAAATCCATCCCTACCCACACTGGCTTCTCCAGATTTTAGGTGGTGGCATTGCTGTAACTGTTTTATAAATGCTACAACAAATGTTCTGATAGATAACATTTGTTTTGGTATAAGGGATCCAAGGTTGAAAACCAAGGAATGGCCTATGGAGCTATAGATATGTATGTATTGGTATCCCTCCATGGTTCCTGGTTCATAATGTCCACATCCCTTGTTACAGTCTTTGGTTGTAATGCTGGATGTGTTAGGCCTCAGGAAACGAATCTTTCCTGCCCTCCTTTATGTGCCCCAAGGCAGGACTCTAATCTTTTCCCATCTAGTGGGTTTGAGATCCTCTCATAGGAGAGTCCTACCCTATACCCTGGGGGAAGGAATGTTGATGTCGTGAAGCTGCCATTAAAAACCATAGAGGACTGGGTTCAGGTTGCTTCTAGAAAGTTAAACCCATGGAGGCCAACAGGAAAGTGAAGAAGAACTTGTTCACGTGCCGAGAGGGCGGCACACCCCCAACTCCTCAGGTTCAGAAGCTCCTGTGCTCAGGACCCTTCCAGACCTCGCCCTGTGTGTCTGTTCATCTGGCTGTTTATCCTTTAAAATATTCTTTTTAGGGCCAGGAGCTGTGGCACTGAAAAGGCTCAGACCTGTAATTCCAGCACTTAGGGAGGCCAAGGTGGGTAGATCACTTGAGCTCAGGAGTTGGAGACCAGCTGGCAACATAATGAGACCTCGTGTCTACAGATAATAAAAACAAAAATAGCTGGGCGTGGTGACACAGGCCTGTAGTCCTAGCTGCTTGGGAGGCTAAGGTGGGAGGATAGCTTGAGCCTGGGAGACCGAGACTGCAGTGAGCCGTGATTCTTACACACACACACACACACACACACACACACTTCTTAGTAAACTGATAAACTTAGGTAAGTGTTTCTCTGAGTTCTGTGAGCCATTCTAGCAAATCAGTCGAACCCAGAGGGGATTGTTGGAAACCCGGTCGAAGCCAACTGGTCAGAAATTCCAGAGGCCTGGGCTTGTGACTGGGCAGGAAGGTGGGAACCTGGGGGACTGAGCCTCAAGCTGTGGGATCTAACGCTGTCTCCAGGTAGATGGTGTCAGAATTGGATTGGAGAACACCTGGCTGATATCCGCTGCTTAGTGGTGGGGTGAGACCCCCACACATTTGGTCACAGAAGTTTTCTTCTGTGTTGATGATCGTTGTGGTGTGGGAGTAGAGGAAAAGCACGGTTAGAGGAGCAAGTTTTCCCCACACAATGTCTCACAGGCTTCTCGACCTAAAACTGGAATATGGACTCCAAGTCTATTCCAGACTGTTCCTTCCTCAGTGTCCCCGTCTGTTAAAGGCAGTGTCATTCTTCCAGGTGTTCAGGCCTTAAAGCCTGAGAGAGGTGCTTAGCTCTTCGGTTTGTCTCACACACCACATCCTGTGCTTGCACAAATACTGTTTCTTCCCCCTTCCATATCTATTTAAAACCCAGTCACTTCTCATCATCTCCACCGTTGTCACCTAGGATCAAATGAGCATCATCTCTTGTCTGGACAGTTGGAGACTCCTACCCTGTCTGCCTGGAGCCTTCTAACCTGGTCCTGCAGTCTGTTCTCAGCAGAACACTGGAGCCTTCCACATTCAATCATGTCACTCCTCTGTCCTGAACCATCTGGTGGTTCTTCTTCCAACCCCCACCAGAAATCAACATGGCTGGTGTCCGAGCCTCCTGCACATTTTTGACCCACTCTTGCCATATCAGAGTGGCCTTCCCTGATCACACCCTCCTTGGTGGTCACTCTCCTCCTCCCCACCCAGCCAGCACTCTTTTCTCCCTTCCCCTGCTTACCTGCCCTCACCCTCTGGTAACTCCATGTTTACTTGTCACCCTCTCGTGGAATGTGAGCTCCCAGCAGGCAGGGCCCTAGTCCTTTCCATCTGCTGTGTCCCAAGTGCCTGAAATGGTGCTGGGCACAGCACATGCCCAGCAAATAGGGGTGGAATGGTAACCCTTTTCCTGTAAGTCTGAACTGTCCTTGGGCTAGGAATCGACCATCCCTTACTCACTTTGTGACTTGGGAGGCTCCACGGCCTCCCTTGGTATCTTGGAAGATGGGGATGATGGTGATACCCACATCGCCGGGCTCTTAGGAAGATGAAGCTATGTCATGCAGCAGGTCTCAAGAAGGCCAATCTCCTCTCCTTCCCTGCCCTGTGGTCCCATCTCTCTCCTGCCCAGAGTTGAGTCATCTGGGCCAGTGTACCCTGAGGCCCTGGCCAGCTTTGCCTCTTCCCCTCAAGGGTCTCAGACTGGTGCCAACAGTCACATTGTCACACCAAAGCCAGGAGTGCGGAGAGAGGATGTGGGACAGGGTCTAGATACCTGAAGCTGGGGACAGCGTGGCCCTGCACATCTCTACTAAAAAATTAAAAATCAGCTGAGTGTGGTGGCACATACCTGTGGTCCTAGCTACTCAGGAGGCTGAAACAGGAAGATCATTTGGAGTCTGGGAGGTCAAGGTTGCAGTGTGCCCTGATTGTACCACTGCACTCCAGCCTCAGTAACAGAGGGAGACCCTGTCTCAATAGAACTAAAAAGAAAAATAAAATAAAAACTACCTGAAGTCCTACCACCCAAGGTAACTGATGAATTAGTGTATATCTTTCATCTTTTTTTCTCTGCTCTTTTTTAAAGTTTCTGTTTAAGCGAATATTTTTCACATAATAAAAACATTTTTCATGCTATTAATTATATAACAGTATAATTTTTATTGGCTACATATCATTGTCATTTGTTGGTTTGTTTTTTTGAGACAGAGTCTCACTCTGTCACCCAGGCTGGAGTGCAATGGCACTGTCATAGTTCACTCAGCCTTGGACCCCAAGGCTCAAGCGATCCTCCAGTCTCAGTCTCCCGAGTAGTTAGGACTACAGGCCTGTACCACCACACCTGGCTAATTTTTATTTATTGTCCATACAATCCCCTGCATTCAGATGGGTGGCATTTTTTTCTTTATAAGCAGTACTGTGCCAAACACTCTAGCACAGACATCTCAGTGTATGACTTTGATCCTGTTTTAGGATAAATTCCTAGAATTGGAGCTGCAGGTGAAGAGGCTGGGGTATTTTGAAGATTTTCCATGCCTGGCACTTAACAGTTTCTCTTGCCCCATCAGTGTGACTCACAGCCAAGGCCTCTCTAGCCTCACCACCTCAGGGATTCCCCCTAGCTTTTTCCCTCTTGACTGCCTGGCTCAGATTGTTTCTTAGCCAATTTCAGGCTTCCAAGAGAGGAACGAGATTGATGTAAATTAACTTTTAGAGCCAAGCCACCTCAGCAGAAGCTTAGGGACCAGCCTGTGAGCAGGGTGCCCCTTGATTTTGACTTTTCTACACATATGACTAGACAGGTCATGAGCAGAAACAGCCCCAGTACAGCCTGTGACATTTACAACATGAGGTTTATCTGTTTCTTCTCCTTTAAGAATGTCTTTCTGAATACATTATATTTTTAGGATCAAATTCCTAGTGTGAGTCACTCAGTGTGCCTTAGTCAGCTGTTTCCCTGAGTGCATGCTACGTGCTTGGCCCTTGTGCCAGGAGCCAAAGTTACAAAAATGAGTAAAACAGGAATGTAATACTGTAATAGGGCCTGAAAGAACCCTAACAGTGATGGTAGTACTACTACATAATGCTTGCAGCCTGCCAGGGCCTGTCAGTAAATTCTTTGCATATATTAACCCATGTAATCTGCATGCCAACCCTTTGAAGTAGGGTTTTAAGAGATGAGTAAATTGCAGCACAGAGAGGTTGTGTAATTTGCCCAAATTCACACAGCTAGTAAGTGGTGGAGCTAAAATTGGAGACATGTCAGTACCAAGAGCTGTACAAAGAGCTGTGGGAATGGGTCAACAAATTGATACATTTCCTAAGCTGTGCATACTGTGCAGCCATTAAACAGAATAAAAAAGAACTGATTTGGAACTCTCCTAAACATAGTAAGTGGGAGAAAAGCAAAGTTTCAGACAATGTATGTATCCCTTGTATGGTTTTTAAAAGACATAACACATGCATGTGTATCACCAAAATGTAACAGAGGTTAAGAGATAGGGGCACAGAGTAGAAGAAGCCTTTTGCTGCTTCTCTTATATACTGCATGAATCATGTAAAATGGGGAGAAATAATAATAAATTATGATACAGCTATAGAATGGAATAGAATGCACCATTTGAAATTACATACAACTAGTAAATAATTTTTAGTAACGTGACAGATACTGTTGCTAAAATGGTATTAGATAAAAGCAAGTAAAAGTTATATCTATAGAAAATATATAGGAAAATTAAAAGGAACTATATGAAAGAATTTTAAATGGCTACATTTAGGCATTAGGCTTAAGAACTCTGTACTTTCCGATTCTCTGCAATCTCTTTCTATTTTTTTTTTTAATTCTGGATGAATGTAGACATCCTGTTCTTATATAATTGAAGCACAAAATCGTGAATTGTAACGCTTTCCAGGCTTTCAAACTTTGTCTTTGTAAAACTGCCTGGGTGGGCCTGGCCCCTGAGTTCATCCTTTTCAAGTGCTCACTGTAGGCCAGTTCCCTTCATGATGATGGTGCCTCTTTTAGGTGACTGACAGAAACGCAGCCCTTCCCACCAATGACCTCCCTGTTTTTGATTGCTTCCACAGTGGCACTAAGGAAAACAGATCATCTCTCCCTAGACAAAGGCAACATCCCGCCCGAAGTCTTTCAGAAATCATCACAGTTGGCAGAGTTGCCACAAAAGCCACCACCTGGAGACCTGCCTCTGAAGCCTGCAGAACTGGCCCCCAAGCCCCAAATTGGAGATTTGCCACCTAAGCCAGGAGAACTGCCCCCCAAACCACAGCTGGGGGACCTGCCACCCAAACCCCAGCTCTCAGACTTACCTCCCAAACCACAGATGAAGGACCTGCCCCCCAAACCACAGCTGGGAGACCTGCTAGCAAAATCCCAGACTGGAGATGTCTCACCCAAGGCTCAGCAACCCTCTGAGATCACACCGAAGTCACACCCATTGGATCTATCCCCAAATGTGCAGTCCAGAGACGCCATCCAAAAGCAAGCATCTGAAGACTCCAATGACCTCACGCCTACTCTGCCAGAGACGCCCGTACCACTGCCCAGAAAAATCAATACGGTGGGTGGGACCAATGTTCAGGCCCTTAGGAACCCTATTCCGCACTTTGCAAGTTGGTGGGAGGGCGAGTGCCCCAACTTACACAAGAAAAAGCAAGAGTTTGCTCACCTGACCCTTAAGTGCTCTGGTTCAAGCATGATGGTGGATTAGAGCCTGTGGGTTACAAACTCAGGCTTTAGGCTCCAGCAGACAGGCTTCAAGACCTGGCTTCAGTGACTAACATAACTGCACAACCTTGGCAAGTTACTTTCTCTGAGCCTTACTTCCTTCACATACAAAAAGGAGCTAATACAGTATCTGAGCTCACAGATGATTAAATACAGTGACAAATGAGCAGCACTTGGCTGGCACCTAGACCACTCAGCAAGTAGTCACTCTTACCTAAGAACCTTGAGGATGAAACTTTTCCTTTCCTGAGGGTCACGAGAAAGCAGTTTCCCTCTCGGGGTTCTGGGTATTTTCTCTTTTTTTTTATTTGAGAAGGGCTCGCTCTGTTGCCCAGGCTGGAGTGCAGTGGTGCGATCACAGCTCACTGCAGCCTCAGTCTCCTAGGCTCAGGTGATCCTCTTACCTCAGCCTCCTGAGTAGCTGGGACCACAGGTACATATCACCACACCTGGCTTTTTTTTTTAATATTTTTGGTAGAGATGGGGTTTTGCCATGTTGCCCAGGCTGGTCTTGAACTCCTGGGCTCAAGCACACCTCCCACCTTGGCCTCTCAAAGTGCTGGGATTACAGGCGTGAGCCACTGTGCCTGGCTTCCTGAGTATCTGCTAAGTCAGACTTTCTCACTGCATCTTCCTAAAGGAATTGGAGATAAAGCTCTTGATATAATAGAATAGCATAGAATTTTGTTGAAATCTCATATTCTGTCATTTTCATGAAGTGTTTCCTACTCTGTATCCAAAAGTTCTCCCATTGCACATGGCAGCTCTACCCCCCCCTCACATTCTGTTATAAAATGTTAACAGTACCCAGCACTTTGGGAAGAGGCGAGTGGATTGCTTGAGGCCAAGGAGTTCAGGGCTGCTGTGATCACACCACTACACTCCAGCCTGGGTAACAGAACAAGACCCTGTCTCAAAAAAATTAAAACGGGGCTGGGTGCAGTCGCTCACATCTGTAATTTCAGCACTTTGGGAGGCCAAAGTGGGAGGTTCCCTTGAGCCCAGGATTCATGACCAGCCTGGTCAACATACGGAGAACCCGTCTCTATAAAAAATAAAAATTAATTAGCTGGGCATGGTGGTACATGTCTGCGATCCCAGCTACTTGGGAGGCTAAGGCGGGAAGATTGCTTGAGCCCTGGAGATCGAGGCTGCAGTGAGCGTGATCATGCCACTGCACTCTAGCCTGGGCAACAGAGTGAAACCCCGTCTCAAAAAAAAAAAATTTTTTTAATGTTACAGTAAAAGTGTGTCATATCAATCCTTAAATTAAGAAAAATAAAACCCATCTTCCTGTAGGTTGGAGGCTGCTGTGTCTGATGGTGGATACTTCTGCTATTCAAAAGGGAACTCTCCCATGACTCCCAAGCACCACTGATGCAAAATTTTCATTTCATGCTACACACTATATAGTTTTATTATGTCATTTAATCTCCGCATTATAAATTAACACACTGCAGGCCTCTCAGTTGCTCACGCAGTCACTGCCACAGTTGTGCCAGGCTTCTCCAACCCACCCGCACAGGGCCAGAAGGGAGCTCGGAAAGCAGCTGGAACTATCAGGGTGATTAAAGGAGAAACCAGGGGACAGAGAGGAAGAGGCAACTCCACCCAAAACATTTAAAGAGACAACTTGCTTTTTTTAAAATTGCCAATTAGCCAGGTGCAAAACAAAAACCCATCATTTAGAAGGTGATACCTCTATTTTCACTTTTTTGTTTGCAAAGAACTGGAAATTCAACAAATAAATGCTCAAATCAAAACTGATCAAAAATTAAAACTGTTTTAGTAACTGCATAGACTTCTCCGAGTCCCAGGCCGATCCTGCTGTGTTTAACCAGCATGTACTGACTTGCTGTTTTGCATGAGGGGACTGACAAATTTGTTTATGCTGCACATTCATTATGCAGAAGCTGCACATTTTGCTTTACGTCATGTTTCCTAAAAACATTTTTAGACTCTGCTGTCATTCTGCAAGCTGATGTGGATTGCGGGGGTACAGAGTGCTTGATGTTTTTTGGTGAAGCTCAATTTTGATCCCTACCCATAGTGTTTGCTTTCTGGTGAAAATAACTTGATGATGCCCAATCACCAATGCAGGGCCACCCTGATGATGGGGGGAGAGGAAGGGCCTGTGGTTAAGAGTACACAGTATGCTGGGCGCCTGGCAGACACTCTTCTTCCCGCCCTTCAAGGGTGAGGAAATCAAGGCTCAGCGAGGTTAAGTTACTTGCCAAGGTCAACCATTTTACAAAGAACCGCTGCTCTTTTTTTCCATTCAGTCCATTCTTTCAATTAAAACCCAGTTTCTTTCTTTAAGGGGAAAAATAAAGTGAGGCGGGTGAAGACCATTTATGACTGCCAGGCAGACAATGATGACGAGCTCACATTCATGGAGGGAGAAGTGATCATTGTCACAGGGGAAGAGGACCAGGAGTGGTGGGTACGTACGAATATCCATCCACTTCATCCGTACATTCATACAGCATGCCTGGGCAGGCACCACATTGGAGCTTACAGACAGTGCAGTAAAAGAGGGCCCTTGAGCACAAGGACCCTGTCAGCTGCATCACTCACCCAACAGCCATTGCATTTGGTATCTTTTCTATGTCACACACTATCACATGCTAGAAAAACAGCCGTGGAGCTGGCTGGGCACAGTGGCTCACGCCTGTAATCCCAGCACTTTGGGAGGCCGAGGCGGATGGATCATGAGGTCAGTAGTTCGAGACCAGCCTGGCCAGCATGGTGAAACCCCGTCTGTACTAAAAATACAAAAAATTAGCTGGGCATGGTGACGCGCACCTGTAGTCCCAGCTACTCGGGAGGCCAAGGCAGGAGAATCACTTGAACCCAGGAGGCAGAGGTTGCAGTGAGCCGAGATCACACCACTGCATTCCAGCCTGGGCAACAGAGCGAGACTCCGTCTGAAAAAAAAGAAAAACAGCCATGGAGCTTTGAAGACAGGTCAAGAGAATTAACATTTGTATGTACTTTCCCCATGGTATCATGTAACCTTGTGAGTTGTAGGCATTTTCTGATTTTTCAGATAAATACGAAAGCGGAAGAAAGTTGAGCCTGTTGCCTGTGGTCCCTCAGCCAGTAAGCAGGCTAAGTCAAGATTCCAGATTGGCCTTGACCCCAGAGCCTGTATGCTTTGCTCACCATTCCACACTGGGAATCAGAATGCCCAAGTTCCTGCTTAGGCTCAGCAGTTGACAAGTCCTCAGACTGAATTCTTAATCCAGTCTGCAGTTCTTTCTTTGTCAAATAGGCCAAGACACCTTCTCCACGTAATTTTAGGAAAAGATTAAATGAAAATATCTAAGAAAACTCCTTTTGCATTAAAACCTGCAGCTCAGGCATCAGGAGGGAAAGGCATCAGCATCCTCATAGGCCCTGCTAGGTAGCCAGGCTATGAGTGACCCGTGAGGGCAGTCCACACATCTATTGATTTTCAGGTTGCCAGGGAGTAAGTCTCCCGATGGGAACTGCCAGGCCAAGGTACAGTGAATAAGCCACCTCTTCTGCTCTCCTTGTTGATCATTTCCTGACATCAGGGTGAAAATTCCCCTTCCTTGGCAGCCTGAGCCCGCTCCTGCCAAGAGGGACTCAGTTCTGTCTGCCAGGAAGGGACCTGAGGCTGGCAGTTGAGCCAGCAGTACCTAAGAATGCCCAGAAATACATATGTATATACATGTGTGCACACACACATAGGCATAGCCACACATTCATTCACCTTTGACTTTTTCTTCCTTCAGGCCTAGACAGTGACCTCAGATTCTTAATCACAGCTGTAGGGATTTTGTTTGGACTCAACTGGGGCAATTTTGCCCTCCGGGGACATTTACAATATCTGGAAATATTGATTGTCAGGACCTAGGAAGGGGGTTGCTACCGACACCTAGTAGATGGAAGCCAGGGATGCCACTAAATATCCTCCAGTACTCAGGGAGCCCCCACAAGCAAGGATGCCAGTAGCACCATGGTTGAGAAACTGGACTGAAGGGATCAGCCTGGGGAGGCCCAGGGGGTGCCTCCAGCCTCTGTCAGCAGAGTGGGGCCAGTCCCTGGCATGAAGCCTGTCAGAGAGTCCACTTTGTCTCATGATGAGAAGGTGGGCTCTGAAGCCCCCCACGTGAATCAGTTACTAGCTCTATGGGCCTTGGATAAAGCATGTCCCTTCTGTAAGCCTCACTTTCCTCTGAAAAATAGGACATGATTAATCGTTTCTCACAAGGATGTTGAGGAACTCACTTTGTAATCTGTTAATATTATTATAATCAAGCAGTGATCATGTTCTTTGCTAAGCAACTGATGACTACAGCAGAGATACCTGCGGGGAGTAGGAAGCTGTCATTGGTGTCCCTAGCATTCCTAGGGGACATTGTGTGTGCCACCATTACATGCCTCGCCAGATGTAAAGATGGTGCCACACACACATCCTAACTGTGATGTGAAATTCACAAAGACCTCACACATGCACGATGCCAACTAAGACCACATGTGGTGGGTGGGCAAGCCTTCAGGAGAACTGGGCGGGCCTGGTTGACTCTGTTCCACTCTTAAAACCACCTTCCTCTCTATCAATTTGGCATTGGAAGCCAATGTGCACGATTTTATTTTTTCTACTGAAGGCCCATTACATGATTCTCTGTAGTGCAATCAATACTAATCTAATTGAGGTAATTAGAAAATTTTTACAGGTAACTGGCTTATAGGCCAATGCAGCAGACAATAAAATTGCCATTCGGTACCATCAGTCTCAAACTTTCACAGTATTCTTCCTCCACGGTAACCGGAAAACAAGTGATAGTACATAGCAGCCTTTTCATATGCTTTTTTTTTTTCTTTTTTAAATGTATCACACAAGCCTGGAAAGAAGGGATTTTTTTTTAGCCCCACTTAACAGAGAAGAGGCTTAGCAAGGTTTGTGTGAGGTCACCCAGCTGTAAAGGCAGCCAGGCGCCCTGGTTCAGAGCAAGGACTCTAGAGCCCCACACCTGTGGGAGAGCATGTCACCTCTCTGGGCCACTGTCCCTTCATCTGTAATATGAAGACTGTAACCTGTATAAGAAATATCCACCTCAGGGGGTTGCTGTGTGGGTACAGCAAGATCCATGTAGAATGCTGAGCATTATTGGAAGTTCTGTCGTTTGCTCTTTCCTTATGTAGTTTATGACCATTAAGCTCTCTTTAGTTCACTAAAGGGTGGGAAGAAGGGTAAGCCTGGGATTCCACCACCAGGTCTGTGGGCAGACTAGGCTGGGCTCTTACCCACTGGGCTTGTCATGGGGCCACTGCCTGCTGCCTCCATCCTGACCACTCTCTTTTCTCCCTGCAGATTGGCCACATCGAAGGACAGCCTGAAAGGAAGGGGGTCTTTCCAGTGTCCTTTGTTCATATTCTGTCCGACTAGCAAAACGCAGAACCTTAAGATTGTCCACATCCTTCATGCAAGACTGCTGCCTCCATGTAACCCTGGGCACAGTGTGTATATAGCTGCTGTTACAGAGTAAGAAACTCATGGAAGGGCCACCTCAGGAGGGGGATATAATGTGTGTTGTAAATATCCTGTGGTTTTCTGCCTTCGCCAGTATGAGGGTAGCCTTGGACCCGGCGCGCCTTACTGGTTTGCCAAAGCCATCCTTGGCATCTAGCACTTACATCTCTCTATGCTGTTTTACAAGCAAGCAAACAAAAATAGGAGTATAGGAACTGCTGGCTTTGCAAATAGAAGTGGTCTCCAGCAACCGTTGAAAGGCATAGAATTGACTTTGTTCCTAACAATGCAGTATTCTCAATTGTGTTACTGAAAATGCAACATTAGCAAAGAGGTGGGTTCTGTTTTCCAGGTGAAACTTTTAGCTCCATGACAGACCAGCCTGTAGTTATCTGTGTACACAGTTTACAGCTACAAAAACCTACTTTGGTATTTATTGCAGAAAAGTGCTCAATTAAATGTAAGTGTTATTCCTTCAGCAAAATATTCACTGACCCAAAACTCTTTGTGGCATTTTACAATGCACACAGCCTCATGCAAGTTTAGACAAGTGGATTTATACTGTCTTATGAGTGCCCGCCCCTGATAATTACCTCATTATGCAAAAATAACATATCTTTCATGACTATTTTGACAAAAGTTTAAAACACATATGAAGTTCAACTTTCAGGAACCAAGGACTGCCAGAAAATATTAGCCTCTACATTATGCATGCATTTAGAAGCTTACCTGAAATCTGCCTTTTATAAAGGAATAGTATGGATAAGTGGAATTGTACATTTTTTAAATTTGATTGCCATTAAAGCAGAAATTATAAGGTTGCAACAATATTTGTTTCTAATCATTGGCTTTCTCAAGAGTATGGATTGACATATTGTGTTATGAATGCACATCCCTCAGATGTGTTGAAGCATCCATTGCATCCATTTTTTATTATTTTCTTAGTTTTGTTCTTGGACAAATTTAAACTTTTAAAAGATTATTCAAGATGAATTTAAAAGTCAACCCTTCACACAGTTTCCCTACTATATGTAGAATCCAGGTGCTGAAACCAAGTGTTTCTTTTCCCATGCTCTTTGTTAAACCCCAACTATAGATAATTTTTCTAGTCTTAAGCTCTGTCCACCTTCAAGTCAATTCATAACCAAGTTTTTGAACGCTGCTATGAATTGCACTGTGAAAAGCACTCTTCCCTCTCAGTTTTCTTTTCATCCCAGCCACGTTTATCAGATCCTTAAGAACACTGTATTTCAGTCTTTTACATCAGTCTGAATTTTGGAAAAGAATACAATAGTTGTACTCCACAGTCAGTGGAACTGTTCCCTGAGTCCGAGGCTCATGTGTCATTCTGGCACTACATTTGCTTAAATTGCTATTTTGGCAACAGCACAGAAAAGTAATATTTTTAAGCAGAGAATCTTGGCAATGAATGAGAGATGTTAATTTCACAGAAGCACAACTCCCAACCCTACCCTTAGGAAAAGCCCTCTTCCATCGTTACCGTGCTCCGTGAATATGAATTTAGTTCTGCTTAAGTGGTTGCTATACAAACTTTGAATAGCCACCTAATAAATAAACCTTGCATGACACACCTGCAGAATATTTTATCAGCTGTTATTGGAAAGTGATTTTAAGCAATTGCTTCCTCAGTGTCAGGGCACATGTGAATTTCCACACCAAACAGAGCATGAGGAACCAGTTGACATGCTGGGTTGTGACTGGCAGCTTTAGCAGCCTCGGTACTGAAGCCACACCAGTGTCAGGATGGAAGTCAGCATCTGAGGTTGCTCAGTGTCCTGGTCATTTATCTACACATTTTAACTTGCATTAAAGAGCTATTCATTTTTGTGGCCTAGATTCTTTTCACTGATCTCAAAATAAACTGGTTTTTTCCAAAAAAAAAACACACACACACACACACACACACAAAAACTGCATGTCTAAAATTACATGGAGTTGGTGTCTATTCTTTTTCCCCTTTTGCAGCAACTTACACAGCATTTTTAACACCTTTTTTTCTAGTTTTTTTGTTCGGTTTTGTTTTCCATCAGGAATTTGAGTTCTCTCTAACCCAGCTTACTGTGGGACATAGGAAAACTCAGTAGAAATATCTTTGGTGATTTTGTTGAGTTTAAGTCTGATCTTGATCTTAAACTCAGTAAGCCACTATCTGCAATTTTGTACATTATATAGTATTTTGAAGATATGGAACCTTATGAAAAAAAATAGCAAATTAGTTCTTTTTCCCCCAGAGGGGAAAGTTATGTTCTGCAAATAGTGTGTGTCTTATTTTACTGTTGAACAGCAATTGCTATTTATTTTTTTATTGCCTAGAACTTCAACATGTATAGGAATCCTGTAGTGCCACTAGTTAAATGCCGAATTCTCATCTGGATGTTACCATCAAACATCAGTACACTTGTCATTTCACATGTGTTTAATGTGACAGTTTTTCAGTACTGTATGTGTTAATTTCTACTTTTTTTAATATTTAAAATTGCTTTTAAATAAACATATTCTCAGTTGATCCCAAACTTCTGAAATCAGGCCATTTTGTGAGTTGTTCACTACCCTGCTGACAGGAGAGAATCAAGGCTTCCTCTGGCTGTGCTTTCGGGTAGATAGATGACACAGGTCACTCCAACCCTTGTCAGAGATCACTCTGGGTACATAAAAATATGTGGCACTTGCCCCAGCTTATAAACTGTGGGCCTTTGGCCCCTTTCTGTCCTCCACCTTCCGCCTTCCACGTCCACCATGTCCACTTGTGCGCCTGTTGATGTGAACAGGGCAGGAAGAAGGTGGAGGAGCAGAGGGGCACAAGGCTTACATGTTGCCATGTGGACAGCACTTCTGTCACGTAGCTGTCACGGCTAGTGCTGCCACGCAGTGGAGCAGACCTGGCCCAGGCACTGCCTGCATTAACCCCCTGAATCCTTAGCAAGCCCAGGAGAAACATGAACCCCTCGGCTTTACAGAGCTTACAAATGAGACTCAGAGGCATTCATTCACACACAAGAGACGTGTGGCTTGTAAATCACTAAGGTGGGAGTGCACACGGGTGGTTCTGGCTCCAAGGCCATCCTCGGGATTCCCACTGCCTGGAAGACACTCTCCTGTATGGAGAACCACAGCGGCGGAAAGCAGGCCAAGACTGCGGCATGGAGGATCCCGAAGTGCTGGTCTCGGCATTCCTTCTGTCATCTTTCATGAAAGTTGGTAGACATGGCTGGGCATGATGGCTCACGCCTGTGTTCCCAGCACTTTGGGAGCCCGAGGCGGGTGGATCACCTGAGGTCAGGAGTTTGAGACCAGCCTGGCCAACATGGTGAAACGCCGTCTCTACTAAAAATACAAAAAATTAGCTGGGTGTGGTGGCTCACACCTGTGATTCCCAGCTACTCGGGAGGTTGAGGTGGGAGAATTGCTTGAACCCAGGAGGCAGAGGTTGCAGTGAGCGAAGATCACGCCACTGCACTCCATTCTGGATGACAGAGCAAGACTGTCAAAAAAAAAAGTTGGTAGACATAATGTGCCTATTCACAGTCCAAGACAAACCCTTTAAATACCGTGCTACCAGGGAAAATGGGCTTGGGCATGGAAGCCAGTGGCTTTCTATTTTGATATTTCTGGGGAAAGCTAACATAGTGACCTGGATAATCCAGGAAGAGGTGAAGCCAGCTTTTTATCTGATGACAAGATGTTCTTTCACATCGGTTGTATGTGGTTTTAAGCCTGGAACAGTATCTGTTTGGAACTGACGTCCCCCTTCACCACCCCCTGACTCTGTTGAAAACAGCCCCTCCCTTATCCACCAGCCCCCGACAGCCCAGCCTCCAAGGTGAGGCCAGGAACTGGAGGCTTACCCCTGTCTCTCTACCTCAGGTCCTTTGAGGGCTTACTGTGCTTGGGCCCACGTTTCCTTTACCTGCGTTTAGTCTTTGGCAGGGCGTGTGACACCATTAGGCACATTACCACAGTTGAGTGAGGGGCAGCCGTGTGGACCCAGGTCCTTGTGGCCCCAGCCACAGCCCCCTACTCTCCACACCCGTTTTCTTCTCCCCTCCCCTAACCTTGTGCCCACTTCTCATATGTGTTTTTTTCTTTTTTTGTTTTTTCTTTTTTGTAGACAGGGTCTTACTTTGTTGCCCAGTCTGGCCTCGAACTCCTGGGCTCACATCATCTTCCCACCTGAGCCTCCCAAAGTGCTGGGATTACAGGCATGAGCCACCATGCCCAGCCTAGCCCCCCACTGGATACTGTTTCAGGCTTGAATGCGTGTGTGTGGCAGGGGTGCAGTGGTGCTGGTGGCGATGATCATTACTGAGATCATTCAACCTATTCTCTTCTGCCCCCCATGTGTTCTCCTCTGCCCCCCATGTGTTCTCCTCTGCCGCCCATGTGTTCTCCTCTGCCCCCCATGTATTCTCCTCTGCCCCCCATGTGTTCTCCTCTGCCCCCCATGTGTTCTCCTCTGCCCCCCATGTGTTCTCCTCTGCCCCCCGTGTGTTCTCCTCTGCCGCCCATGTGTTCTCCTCTGCCCCCCATGTGTTCTCCTCTGCCCCCATGTGTTCTCCTCTGCCCCCCATGTGTTCTCCTCTGCCCCCCATGTGTTCTCCTCTGCCCCCCCATGTGTTCTCCTCTGCCCCCCATGTGTTCTCTGACCCCCCATGTGTTCTCCTCTGCCCCCCATGTGTTCTCCTCTGCCCCCCATGTGTTCTCCTCTGCCCCCCATGTGTTCTCCTCTGCCCCCCCATGTGTTCTCCTCTGCCCCCCATGTGTTCTCCTCTGCCCCCCATGTGTTCTCCTCTGCCCCCCATGTGTTCTCCTCTGCCCCCCATGTGTTCTCTGACCCCATGGAAATCTTTGATTCTCCCCATTATGCGCTCTGTGGGTAATTTGGAGTGAATGGGCTCACGTCTCTAGCAGGGGTGTCTGAGCATGTGTCCCTCCCACAGAGGCCTGGCCTCTCCAGCCAGCTGCCTGGGATGGAGGTGAAGTCCACTAAATTAGGTCACCTTACTCTTACACACCTGAGGCTCGCATAGTCCACAAGCATTCCATTTTTGTCTAGACAGTGCCAGGCCTTTGGTTGCAAAGACAGCCCCATATTCTGTCCCTGAGAAGCAGAGAAAGACAGGTCAGTAATGATGACTATAGAGTTCACCTGGCAGGGAGCTGCCTGGAGAAAGGAGCATAGCTCATCCCAGGAGCCTGCACAGATTGAGCTCCTGCAAAGCTGCTGGAACGGTGTGGCATCCGTGCAACAGATGGAGCAGACGGGAGAAGGAAATGGCAGACTGAAGGCAGGTAGGACCAGCCCCAAAGTCCCTGTACTGTGCTGAGGGGCACCCTATGCAGGCAGATTCGTGGACCACCGGCAGCTCATCCTACTGAGGCCTCCACGGGGGCTGAGCACCAGGCCAAGCGCTTTAGCAGCACAATTGCAGTTCTCTCAGCAGCACTGTGAGGTGGGGACTGTTACTTTCCCCATTCACAGATTAGGAGACTGATGCTCAGAGCAGCTGAGTCGTGACTTGCCAAAAAGTCAAGTCACTCGTGAAGGGTGGAGGCAAGAATTTTGAGCCCTGACATCAGGGTTCAGCCATGGAGCTCCTGGCCACAACCCTCTGTTGCCTCTTGGCTGCTGCTGGTCAAAGCTGGCCTGTCCCGGCCCTCTACCATTAGGTCAGCACCAGGGAGGGGTGAACCATGAAGTGCAATGAAGTTCCAGATTCGGAACTTAAGGCATTTGCCAGAGGGCCCCACAGCAAGCATTTCTCATAACATGTCATGGACAGCCACTGTGCACTTGGGAGCTAGAGGTGGAGCTGGCACACAGGGTGACTTGGTGCACGTACAATGTGAGTGACTGAGAAGAAAGAAGAGTATGTGTGTCTGTGCGTGAGCACAGCAGCCCGTACACAAACACTTGAGCTCCAGAAAACAGGAATTAAAGCTCAGATAAACAGCTGTTTTGCAAAATCTTACCACACAGCAAACCCTAGTCTGAGGCTCAGGAGGCCAAAACTTTCACCTTCTGCAAAACCGCCAGGGGAGAAGCCTTATTTGGGTTCACTCTTCAACAGAACTTAAAAATTCATAGCTCTGAGAAAATTTGAGGGCACGAGATGGCAAATGTGTCGCGTGCACACTGGTCTAAAATATATCAGAGCCAGGTTTTCACACTTTGGCAGCATCACCTGAGGTCCCCAGTGCCGGCAGATTCCAAGTCTCAGGAAGGGCTTGAGAATCTGCATTTAGCCAGCGTCCCTGGGTGGGGGACTCAGGTCGCTCCTGGGCCACCTTGAATCCCTGAGACTCTGGAACTGACACCACAAGAGAGGATTACCTGGAATCCATACAGGGGCCCCTTCTAATAGTGGAGAGAACCCTCATCCTAGGCTCAGTACTTACAGCACTACAGCTGCCTTTTTCCTGCTATGTTAAGATGCAGTGAAAAGAACACAGTAGCCAGGTAAAGTGGCTCACGCCTGTAATCCCAGCACTTTGGGAAGCTGAGGAGGAAGGATCACTTGACCCCAGCATTCGAGACCAGCCTAGGCAACATGGTGAGACCTCGTCTCTATGGAAAACTTAAAATTGGCTGATGTGCTGGTGCACACCTGTGATCCCAGCTACTCAGGAGGCTGAGGTGCGAGGATTGCTTGAGCCTAGGAAGTCAAGGCTGCAGTGAGCCATGATCGCACCACTGCACTCCAGCCTGGGCCACAGAGCAAGATCCTGTCTCAGAAAAAGAAAAGGACATACAAGTTGGAGTTTGACAGACCTAGTTGACCTTCTGCTTTGGTCACTTACCAGCAAATGAGTGCAACAGACATTTATTGAGACGCCCACGTGTGAACAGCCATCTCTAACCTCAGGCACATGGCTTGAGCTCTGAGCCTCAAGTTCCATTAGATGTGATACTTAGCTTGGGAGACTGTGGGCTGGAAGGTGGAACAGTGCTCAGTGACCCGCCCAATGCTGTGTGACCATCTCTATAAAGCTAGACACACACTGTCCATTCCCAGCCACTGGCTTCTCCATGCAGTGTGAACCGGATGCAGGGCCTGGGACCTTTCATGACCTGCAGCACAGCTTCTGTTCATCCCTAAGGGTGGCAGCTTGGTAGCCTGGCTGGGCCAGCCACAGCCATTTGTTACCTGGGTCCAGAGGGATAGGATCGGGGAGGGTAAGAGTCTGGACTTTGAAATCAGAAAGCAATTTGCTGAGCCTTAACCTCTTCAAGCCTCAGCATTTTTCCCTTGCCCAAATGGGATAATGGTAGTCTTAGTATCATAGAATTAGTGTGATAAATGACATCACTGATGTGATGGTGCATGTAACATGCTTGTCCTAGTGCCTAACACAGAGTAGCACAGAATATAATCCTTAGCACTCACCACTTCAACAATGATGAGAACTTGCACACTGACCACCATGTGCAAAATAAAAAGAATAATAAAATGACTAGAACTTTGAAAACTCCTCACCTTCCCCAGTGACAAGTGATAAATTAGAGACATAAACCTCCTCCATGCTTGACCTGCAGTTGGTGATCACAAGAGTATTCCTTGAACGAGTGAGCACATGAAACCGGTCCAAAATAACGAGGAGAGCGCCCGCTGTTGAAAGGGGCAGAGTCCGGGGAGTCACATTAGCTGCTCTCCTTTCGAAAGCATGGGCAGCACCCGCCCCCAACTGAGGGCCAAAGCCGGGGAGCCTCTGAGCCACATTGGCTCTACCCACTTACGCTGCATAGTGCTGACTCCCACCCGGGCAACAGGCAGCTTGACAATGGACCTCTTTTTATGGTGCATTAAGCCGCTGAACAAAGATTCACAAGAATACATTGTCTGAATGTGCAAGCCTGGTTCCTGCTCAGCTGGAAGCACTTAGAAACGTCAGACACCGAGACTACCCTGGCTGGCTCCACCTCCGGTTACCAGCTACTTCCCTATCTGAAGCTCCTTTTATGGCTCTGCCACCCTAAGTGAGCTCTGAAGATGGAGGAACAGCGGTGCCCCCAGGGTTACCCACCAACTAGTTCCAGTGGCCCGGGGTTTACTTTCCCACGCAAAACCCAGGCCCAGTCTGGTCTGCCCCAGAGTGGAAGATGCCAGGGTGGTGACCCTGCTTGCTTGCAAAGGAGAGGGAAGTTAAGGGCATGGGACAGGAGGCAGTGAACAGGAATAGAGTCAACGTGAAGTCGGATACATATCTACTCAAGCTGAACATACTCGTGTTCTGTGACCCATAGATTCATGAGTGGAAATATGACATACATTGGCCAAAGACATGCACTAGAATGTCCGTAGCTGTACTGTTTGCAACAATAAAACTTGCAGGTTACCTGAATATCCACCGACAGTGAAATATATAAAGACATATAAATTGGGGACTATTCACACAATGTATTCAGTAATGAGAATGAGCACTCTATAACCACATGCAGCGACCTGGATGAATTTCATAACATTGTGTGCAAGAAGCCAGACTCAAAAGAATTCACTCTTTGATTCCACTTAATGTGGAAAAATAAGCAATCTGTGCAATCACAAGTCAGAACAGACCAGGCGCAGTAGCTCACACCTGTAATCCCAGCACTTTGGGAGGCCGAGGCAGGTGGATCACCTGAGGTTAGGAGTTCGAGACCAGCCAGGCCAACATGGTGAAACCATGTCTCTACCAAAAATACAAAAAATTAGCTGGGCATGGTGGCGGGCACCTGTAATCCCAGCTACTGGGGAGGCTGAGGCAGCAGAATTGCTTGAACCCGGGAGGCAGAGGTTGCAGTGAGCTGAAGTTGCGCCAATGCATAAGAGGAAAACTCCATCTTAAAAAAAAAAAAAAAAAAAGAACAGTTGTTACCTTTGGGTAACCACTAGAAGAAGACACTGGAGGAAGGGTTTGGGGGTGAAGACACTATTCTCTTTCTTTCTTTGGGTGCTGGTCACAAAGGTCGATTCAGTTTGTGGAAATTCATCAAGCCATTCACTTCTAAGACATGCGCTTTTCTCTATGTGTGTTATCCCCACAGATAAGCTGGTAAATGTTTAACTCGCAAAAAAAAAAATTTGTTTTAATTAAAAAGCCCTTAACTGTAGCATTTGTCAATTCCTGTGGTGTAAATATTTCTACCATGGTTGATTACATGCTACCAATTTGGTGTCAATTCTGAGTTGGGCAAAGAGACATATGATTGGTTCTTGCAAGCTCAGTTGAGCCAGCTCCAGGAGACCATTGTTTATACTTCAACAAAGAGATCTTTTGAAAAGTAAAGTCTTCTAAAATGAGAGGTGAAACTGAGTGCTGGATGGGGTAAGTTCCTTCTTGCTTGGTACCCTTCTAGCACACCCATCGCCTACTTCACCACCTTCCTTTACTCTAAAAAAAAACAAAAAACTGGCCGGGCGCGGTGGCTCACGCTTGTAATCCCAGCACTTTGGGAGGCCGAGGCAGGCGGATCACGAGGTCAGGAGATCGAGACCACGGTGAAACCCCCTCTCTACTAAAAATACAAAAAAATTAGCCAGGCGTGGTGGCGGGCACCTGTAGTCCCAGCTACTCGGAGAGGCTGAGGCAGGAGAATGGCGTGAACCCGGGAGGCGGAGCTTGCAGTGAGCCGAGATTGCGCCACTGCACTCCAGCCTGGGTGACAGAGCGAGACTCTATCTCAAAAAAAAAAAAAAAAAAAAACTTTATTGAGATAGAATTCATATATCATACATTTACTCATTTAAAGTGTACCTTTTGTTTGTTTATTTTTGAGACAGGGTCTCTCTCTCTCCCAGGCTGGAGTACAGTGGCATGATCACTGCTCACTGCAGCCTCAACCTCCTAGGCTCCAGCGATCCTCCCACCTCAGCCTGCCCAGTAGCTGGGATTATAGGCATGCACCACCACATGAGGCTAATTTTTAAATTTTTTGTAGATACAGGGTCTCATTATGTTGCCCATGCTGGTCTCAAACTCCTGGGCTCAAGGGATCCTCCCACCTCAGCCTCCAAAAGTGCTGGGACTACAGGCCTGAGTCACCACACCAGGCCTAAAGTGTACATTTTAATGGTTTTTTGGTATATTTGCAGAATTTTGCAATCATCGCCATAATTTTAGAACATTTCATCACCCCAAAAATAAGACCCCTACCCATCTCACTCCCCATCTTCCCCAACCCCTGACGACCACTAATCTCCTTCCTGTTTCTGTAGATTCGTCTGTTTTGGACGTTTCATAGAAATGGAATCATGATAGGTGGGCCTCTGTGACCAGCTTCTTTCACTTACCATGTTTTCAAGGTTTTTCCATGTTGTAGCATATAACAATATTTAATTTCTTTTTTTTTCCTCCCTCAAATTATGGGACAGTATTTCATTTCTTTTTAGTACCAAATAGTATTTCGTTGTATGCATATACTACATTTTGTTTTTCCGTTGATGGACATTTGGGTTGTTTCCACCTTTTTTGACTATTATGAATAATGCTGCTATGAAGTTTGTGTACATATTTTTTGTGTGGATGTTGGTTTTCATTCCTTTTTTTTTTTTTTTTGTAGTGGAGTCTCATTCTGTCTCTCAGACTGGAGTGCAGTGGCGCAATCTTGGCTCACTGCAACCTCTGCCTCCCGGGTTCAGGCGATTCTCCTGCTTAGCCTCCCAAGTAGCTGGGATTACAGGCGTGCACCACCACGCCCAGCTAATTTTTGTATTTTTAGTAGAGACGGGGTTTCACCATGTTGACCAGGCTGGTCTCAAACTCCTGACCTCAGGCGATCCACCTGCCTGGGCCTCCCCAAGCGTTGGGATTACAGGTGTGAGTCACTGCGCCCTGCCGGTTTTCATTTCTTATATATACATTTTAGGAGTGGAATTGCTGGGTTATAGATAATTCTATGTGTAACCTTCTGAGGAACTGCCAGATTGTTTTCCAAAGTGGTGACGCCATTTTCCCAGCACTTTGGGAAGCTTGCCAAGAAGAGAAATCCCTCCCAAAGTGCTGGGATTACAGGCATGAGCCACTGCACCTGACCCAGAGCATTCTTAATGGCTTATAACTGCTTTTTTTTCCTTCACTTTTTTGATCATAACTGGTCAATGATCGTATGTTTTTAGTAGAGGAAGCCTGAAACTGCTCTCTTAGGGCAATGGAGGGGGAGAAAGGGCAAAATGTCACTGCTTTTGCTTTTATTATTACTAAAGCAGAGACAAGCAGAAGTGATTCTCAGCCTGTTGGGCCAATAAGAAGTTTGCCATCACCGAAAGCAAGAGAAAGTGTCATTTATTTGTCTCCTCTCTAGAGGAAACAGCCTTTTGGCCCCAGTAAGGGGTTTCAGTCTCCCCCACAGCATCGCATCTGCCACCCCCCAGCCTGATAGGGAGTGCTGCCTGGACAGATGTGCCGGGAGCCTTTGCTCCTAGTCTGTTCCGGGTTCTGCCACTCTGATGATACCCACAGCCATGCTTTGCTTCCAAAGTCAGGTGGCACAGTGGCCTGGGGGAGAAGAAAGGGCCAGGCCAGTGTTAGGTTCTAGAACAGTGGGTCTGGCGCAGGGCCCAAGGGTGAACTGTGGGTTTAAAAATAAAAATGAAACTGTTCTAGAAGTTCCTCATTATTTCCCCTCAGGCCCTAACAGTAAAGTCACTCCCTTCCATGAGTCAGGCTGAGAAATGCCGACACCGTGATAACACATCACCTCTACTCAGAGAATCCTCCCTGCGAGGCAGGATTCCTGGGGCTCAGACACACCCGGCTGGCAAGGTGTCTGCTTCTCCTTGTTCCCATGATGCCCCAGAGGAGCCAAGCCCAAGAGGAGCCAAGCCCAGAGCAGGTACCCTGATGCTACCCTTCCGCCTCTACCAAGCAGACCCATTGGTCC
Organism: Symphalangus syndactylus; assembly: GCF_028878055.3. Taxonomy (NCBI): domain Eukaryota; kingdom Metazoa; phylum Chordata; class Mammalia; order Primates; family Hylobatidae; genus Symphalangus; species Symphalangus syndactylus. Next base: position 128,943,373 of record NC_072429.2, on the reverse strand, counting down.
CTGCCAAGTCTCTGAGTCTTTGCTTTTCCCATTACTTAACCTGTGGGTCTCAAACTTGAGTGCTAACAGTGCAAACCCTGCACCCCGCTCTCAGAGACTCTGAGTCAGCAGGTTGGGTGGAGCTGGCGGAGGCCCAGGATTCTGTCTTTGCAGATTCCCCCAGGTGATTCTGACGTAAGTGGTCACAGACTGTCCTTTGAAAAATAACATTTGCACATTTTGATTTTTTTTCTTAAAGTAATATGTGGATATTAAAGCAAAAAAAAAAAAAAGAAAAAAAAGGAGGGCTTAGATGGAAATGGGCTGGATCCTGGCCTGGCCTCTACCACTGAGTCCTGCAAGGCCATCAGGCCATGCCTTTCTCACTTGCTTTAGCCTTTCCCTCATCCCTGAGGCACCTCCTGCACAAGACACTCTCCTTGTTCCCTCCACACTCCATCAGCACCTTGTGTAACCTCCGGCAAGTTGTGGGGCTCAGGCCATGACCAGATGTTGAGCTTGCTAGGCATGGCCTGTGTCTGCCCATCTCATGGTCTCTGCAGTGATATGCACAGCGGCTCCTCAACGTCTTTAAAACCTGACCCCATGGCTGGGTGCAGTGGCTCATGCCTGCAATCCCAGCACTTTGGGAGGCTGAGGTGGGCAGATCACTTAGGAGTTTGAGACCAGCCTGGCCAACATGGTGAAACCCCATCTCTACTAAAAATACACAGATTAGCCAGGTGTGGTGGCACACGCCTGTAATCCTAGCTACTCAGGAGGCTGAGGCAGGAGAATCAAGAATCACTTGAACCTGGGAGGCGGAGGTTGCTGTGAGTCGGGACTGCGCCATTGCACTCCAGCCTGGGCGACAGTGAAACTCCTTCTCAAAAAAAAAATAGATAAACAAATTAAAAACCTGACCCCATCCTAACAAAAATACACTGAGAGAAGAGGTGAGAATCACAGAAGCCATTCTCTTTCCTTCTGTCCTAGGAGAGGACATTCAAAAACAACTGATACCTCATCCAATTGGTATTGCTATCAATATAATCCTATTTGTGCCTGCACCCAATTAGGAGGGGAAGAAGGAATGAGGAGGGGCAGCCCTGCAGGACAGCAATGGCAGGAGACAAACTGGAACCTGACTGCTGAGATCACCCACCCCCAGGACTGCTGAACCAAGATGCGGGGATGCGGCCCGGGCTGTGACCTTTGCTGGGTGCCTGTAGCCAACTGGATGACCTTGAGCAAGCCTTTTCTCCTCTAAGTTTGAGTTTCTTCATCTGGAAAACAGAGATTACATAGTTCTGCCTAGATCCTGGCACTGTTGGGAGCATGTGTGTGTGTGCACGTACATGCATAGATGTACTTACGTGTGTGTGTGCACTTGTGCATATATATATATATATATGTATGTAAGCTTTTTATTTTTTTATTTTTTTTTGAGACTCAGTCTTGCCCTGTCTCCTAGGTTGGAGTACAGTGGCACAATCTCGGCTCCCTGCAAGCTCCGCCTCCCGGGTTCATGCCATTCTCCTGCCTCAGCCTCCCAAGGTGCCCACTACAGGTGCTACAGGTGCCCACTACAGGTGCTACAGGTGCCCACCACCACGCCAGCTAATTTTTTGTATTTTTAGTAGAGATGGGGTTTCACCATGTTAGCCAGGATGGTCTCGATCTCCTGACCTTGTGATCCGCCCGCCTCGGCCTCCCAAAGTGCTGAGATTACAGGCATGAGCCACCGTGCCCAGACTGCTTTTTTTTTTTTTTTTTTTTTTTTTTTTTGAGACAGAGTCTCCCTCTTGTCGCCCAGGCTGGAGTGCAATGGCACAATCTCGGCTCACTGCAACATCTGCCTCAAGGTTTCAAGCAATTATCTTGCCTCAGCCTCCTGAGTAGCTGGGATTACAGGTGCCTGCCACCACACCCAGCTAATTTTTGTACTTTTGGTAGAGATGGGGTTTCACCATGTTGGCCAGGCTGGTCTCAAACTCCTGACCTCAGGTGATCTGCCCACCTCGGCCTCCCAAAGTGCTGGGATCACAGACGTGAGCCACCGTGCCCGGCCTGTGTGTAAGCTTTGAACATGGTAAATCACTATTCTATTAACGAGCTGATTCCTCTTCCTTGACTTTCTGGAAGGTGGATGTCTCTCGTTGCTTTCCTGTCTGCTCAGCTGTATGTAATGCAGCCCTGCAGGAAGGTCGGGAGCTAGGGGGCTTTCTTCTCCACTCCCATGAACCCCTTAACTCGCCTCTGGTGCCCTGGGAGTGCTGGGTCAGGGTTTCAGGACACAGTGCTCCCCCATGATGCAGAAAGACACCCATCCTGGCACCTTTCTAGGGCTTGTCTGAATGACAGCTTCAGGCACCTGCTAACGAGGAGGGCTGCAGAAGGATCTGCTGGTCCAGAGAGACCGGAGGCGGCCGCAGCCACTGAGAACATGCACTCAGGAGTAGCCCTTCCTGGCCTTGGGGGTCTCTGGGTCCAGAGAGCTCGAGTGACCTGCCCAAGTGTTTGTTAAATGCTATTTTCCAGGCACTCTTCTAAACATTTCAAATACCTTAATTGTAAATCACAAAGCAGCTGTATTAAATAGGTTCTATTAGCATCTCCACTTTACCAATGAGGTCTCGGGGGCTTAGAGGGTGTCATTTCCTACAACAAATTATTGCAGACTTAGTCATTTAGAATAACACAGATTTATTCTCTTCCTCTTCTGGAGGTCAGAAGTCTAAAACCAAGGTGCTGGCAGGGCTGTGTTCCCTCTAGAGGCTCCAGGGGAGAACTTACTTCCTTGGCTTTTCCATTTTCTAGAGGCTTCCTGCATTCCTTGGCTTGTGGCACCTTTCCTCTATCTTCAAAACGTTTCACTCCAACCTCTGGTGGCCTGGTTTCCTCTCCTTTTTCTGACTTTGACCCTTTCATTCCCCTTCATAAGGATCCCTGTGATTACACTGAGTCCACCCAGGTAATTCACGATAATCTCCCCATTTGAAGATCCCTCACTTTCCCAAAGTCACACAGCTAGAGCGTATGTCTCAGGCAAGTGTCACCCGGGTGGCTTGCTCCCTCAAACCCCTTGTGACTACAAGCTTGTGCGCTGTGAGCTCCATCCTGGTCTCACACCCCGCAGCTGTCTCAGGCCTGCAGCAGGCAGGCGAGGCTGGCTCCTGGCTCCTGGCTCTGCCCTTGGCTGGTTTCCCTACCCCACACTCACCAGTCAGGGGCAGGGGCAGCCCAGCCAGCTGACTGCCTGCAGCAGGAATGGATGAGAAGGCAGGCCCGGGTGGCCCCAGGTAGCCCCCAGGAGTCACAGCCTTGCCCTCACCACCAGCTCTGGTTCTCTAATCGACTTAGGCTTGAAGCAAACTGTCCTTATACCTGGAGGCCCATCTTTATAACAGACTGATAGCCATTTCTCCTCTGAGAGCCATTTTTTCTTTCTTTTTCAGAGACAGAGTCTCGTTCTGTTGCCCAGGCTGGAGTGCAGTGGCATGGTTATAGTTTCCTGCAGCCTCAAACTCCTAGGCTCAAGTGATCCTCCTGCTTCCGCCTCATGAATAGCTGGGTCTATAGGTGTTCACCACCACGCCCAGCTAATTGTTTATTTTATTTTTTTTTTTGAGACAGAGTCTTGCTCTGTGCCCAGGCTAGAGTGCAGTGACGTGCTCTCAGCTCACTGCAACCTCTGCCTCCCAAGTTCAAGCAACTATCCTGCCTCAGCTTCCCAAGTAGCTGGGACTACAGGTGCACACCGCCACACCCAGCTAATTTTGGTCTTTTTAGTAGAGACGGGGTTTTACCATGTTGGCCAGGCTAGTCTCAAACTCCTGACCTCAAGTGATCTGCCCGCCACCACCTCCCAAAGTCCTGGGATTACAGGCATGAGCCACTGCACCTGGCCCCCATTTTTTTCTTTTAACTGTGTACATACTATGTGCCAGGTTCCATTCACAGAAAACAATCAACACAGCACTGCCTATGTGGAGACTCAGAGTTAAGTCAGCAAAATAAATGCATATAGGCTGGGCACCATGGCTCATACCTATAATCCCAGCACTTTGGGAGGCCAAGGAAGGAGGATCACTTGAGGCCAGGAATTGGAGACCAGCTTGTGCAACATAGTGAGACCTCGTCTCAAAAAAACAAAACAGAAAAAAAAACAACAACAAAAATGCACGCAATACCTAAGCAGTTTTCCAGGCAAGAGACAATCTAAGTTATAATAATATTTTTGGCAATACATAAGAAGCACAAAACTTACTAATACACTGACCAAAATTTTAATTCTTGGGAAATCTCCTAAGAAAAATAAAACGTTTACTTTATGCAGTTATTTAAAAAATATATGTGAGTAGTTAATTTTGATAGAGCCACCCAATAAAATAATATGTAACCACAGAAACAGAACCACAGAACATGCAAACATGCTGAACACATGATGTTTCAGAGCAGAACCCAACATCCACCAACAGGAAGCTGATTTGCAAAAGTCAGGTGACTCTTGACAATGGAACGCTAACAGCCGGCAAAAAGAAAGAGATGGAAATTCTCGATGTGTCAAACAGTAACATACCTGTTTTTTATATGGAAAAAAGTTCTGAAAGCATTTGAGTGCCCTGGTTCTGAGGTCAGACTTTTTACGTACTCTCAGTACAACCAGTTTGGAAAGCAGACAGTAATATTTAATAAATTTGAAGCTGCACATAGCTACCTATTACTCAGCTAATCCATCCTCGAGTACATAAAACTTCTGTCCTACACGTGCAAAAGGAGACATGGGGAATATTCTTGCAAAAGTACTGTTTAAATTAGCAAAAATACCAGCCTGACCAACATGGCAAAACTCTGTCTCTATTTTAAAAATACAAAAATTAGCCGGGCGTGGTGACACGTGCCTGTGATTCCAGCTACTTGGGCGGCTGACACACAAGAATCACTTGTACCCAGAGGGCGGAGGTTGCAATGAGTCAAGATCATGCCACTGCACTCCAGCCTGGACAACAGAGCAAGAATGTCTCAAAATAAATAAATAAATAAATAAGCAAAATATTGGAGTAATGAAAGTGTCATCCATGGAAGAATGAGCAAAACAATTGTGTTAGATTTCAATGGTGAGATACTACACAGCTTTGATTAATTCTTGGAACAAATTAACCAGCTTTTCAGGTTACATTACATGCTACATGCTGTTCTAGTACCTAAAAAATAATCTTTGCTCTCACAGAGCTGGCCGTCTTATGGAGGAAGGTAGGTAATAAGACTTGGGCCAGGTGCAGTGGCTCACGCTTGTAATCCCACCACTTGGGGAGGCCGAGGCGGGTGGATCACGAGGTCAGGAGATTGAGACCACAGTGAAACCCCGTCTCTACTAAAAAATACAAAAAATTAGCCGGGCGTGGTGGCGGGCACCTGTAGTCCCAGCTACTCAGAGAGGCTGAGACAGGAGAATGGCTTGAACCCGGGAGGTGGAGTTTGCAGTGAGCCAGGATTGCGCCACTGCACTCCAGCCTGGGCGACAGAGCGAGACTCCGTCTCAAAAAAAAAAAAAAAAAAAAAAAAAAGACTTGGATAGGTAGGAAGACTTGGTGGTTCACAGTGTTCATGAGTGCCATGAATCACTAAATGAATAGACCAGAACTACATGTAACAATATGAATGAATAGTGCTGAGTGAAAAAGAAAGTTACAGAAGGATTCATACCAAATGAAACCATTTCTCTGATTTTTTAAGATCTGCAATTTTTTTTTTTAAGAGTTTCGCTCTTGTTGCCCAGGCTAGAGTGCAATGGCACAATCTCAGCTCACTGCAACCTCTACCTCCCAGGTTCAAGTGATTCTCCTGCCTCAGCCTCCCCAAGTAGCTGGGACTACAGGCATGCACCACCATGCCTGGCTAATTTTTTTGTATTTAGTAGAGACAGGGTTTCAAAATGTTGGTCAGGCTGGTCTCGAACTCCTGACCTTAGGTGATCTGCCCACATCGGCCTCCCAAAGTGCTGAGATTACAGGTGAGAGCCACCATGAGCAGCCAAGATCTGTAAATTTTTACATACCATTTATGGAAACATTGGGATGATTAACCCCCAACTCAGGAGACTGGTTATCTCAGAGGAGGGAGGGAGAGCTGTGGGTACCAGGGGACACAGGGTTTCCCTGACAAATAAAGAAAACAAAGAAAGAAAAAGATCTGATGTGAACATGGCTAAATGTTAAGATCTGGAGAGAGTAGGGAAGGTAGACTGGAGTTGGCCATATGTGGACAGGAGGCGCCAGGGAGGAGAGAGCCTTCCAGGAGGGAGGGGCTGTCTGAACTGACTGTTCTCTACATCATTGTGACGAAACGTTCAGCACTTTAAAAAACCAGGCCAGGCGCGGTGGCTCACGCCTGTAATCCCAACACTTCGGGAGGCCGAGGCGGGTGGATCACCTGAGGCCAGAAGTTTGAGACCAACCTGGTCAACATGGCGAAACCCCATCTCTACTAAAAATACAAAAATTAGCCTGGCGTGGTGGTGGGCGCCTGTAATCCCAGCTACTCAAGAGACTGAGGCAGGAGAATCACTTAAACCTGGGAGGCAGAGGTTGCAGTGAGCCGAGATCATGTCACTGCACTCCAGCCTGGGTGACGGAGCGAGACTCCGTCTCAAAAAATAATAGTAAAGAAATGAAAATCCAAAATGGTTTTGTTCCCCTGGATATAAGCTATCGGCCTGATGGCCTCCTTTCTGTCCTCCAGACCAGGCCCAACCTCACCTCGGTTCATTTGTTCATTTTTGTCTTTGGTGTCCCCACTTCTTGTGAAATTTCAGCCAGAGATTGGTAAGAAGGTATCTGGGCGAGGTGCAGTGGCTCACACCTATAATCCCAGCATTTGGGGAGGCCAAGGCAGGAGGATCGCTTGAGCCCAGCAGTTAGAGACCAGCCTGGGCAACATGGCAAGACCCCTGTCTATACAAAAAAAATTTTTTTAAGAAAAAAGAAAAATAATAATAATTTTAAAAAGTATCTGGCTCTCGCCTTTAAAACACAGGCTGCTCCCTTCTGTGTGCAAATGGCAGCAGCCCTGGAGCTGAGGAGGGTCTCCTGTTGTCTGAGTTCTTTCAGGGCGCGTTTCCAGAGCCCCTGCTGGGCGGCTGTTCTGGTACTTGGAATCCCACAGAGAATCCAAAGTCCAGGTTTTCCTGGCACTCACATTCAAAGGGAGAAAACAAAATATACACAAGTAAAACAAAGAAGAGAATAGCCGACAATAAGTGTCATGGAGAAATAAAACAAGAAAACTCAATAGCGACTGGTGTCACTTGGTAGTGCCAAAGTAATTTAGAGGCTTCTTATTTTTTTCTCAAAAATGTTTAAAATAAAGTTCCTCAATTAAAAAAATCTATTTTAGCCTTATGATCCTCTTTTTCTTAAAAAAGAGGGGTATTCAAGTTAAAACAGTGCCATTTTTCCCAACTGTTAGTTGGAAAGAACCGCTTTACTCTTTCTGTCCCTCTCGAATACCTTTGATGTGCCAAGAATGTGGCTTTTACGAGCTGTATTCTCCCGATGATAATGTCTGTTCTGTCACTGTTCTTGCCGCAAAGAGTTCGCAATGACTATTGTCGGAAGAAAAGCCAGCTCTTTCTCTCGTCAGTCAGGCCACTTATCCAGAGACCCACTTATTTAAGCTGCAAAACAAAAATATCAAGGTGAGGGCCGGGCGCGGTGGCTCACGCCTATAATCCCAGCACTTTGGGAGGCCGAGGCGGGTGGATCACGAGGGCAGGAGACTGAGACCATCCTAGCTAACACAGCGAAACCCCGTCTCTACTGAAAATACAAAAAAATTAGCTGGGCATGGTGGCAGGCGCCTGTAGTCCCAGCTACTCAGGAGGTTGAGGCAGGAGAATGGGGTGAACCTGGAAGACAAGAGCTTGCAGTGAGCTGAGATTGCGCCACTGCACTCCAGCCTGGGAGACAGAGCGAGACTCTGTCTAAATATATATATATATAAAATATATATTAAAAATAATGTATATTAAAAATATATAATATATATTAAAAATATATATATTATATATTAAAAATACATATAATATATATTAAAAATATATATATTATATGTTAAATATATAATATATATTAAAAATATATATATTATATGTTAAATATATAATATATATTAAAAATATATATATTATATGTTAAATATATAATATATTTTAAAAATATATATTATATGTTAAATATATAATATATATTAAAAATATATATATTATATGTTAAATATATAATATATTTTAAAAATATATATTATATATTAAATATATAATATATATTTAAAAAATATATATATTAATATATAATATATATTAAAAATATATATTATATTAAATATATATAATATATATTAAAATACATATATATATATCAAGGGGGACCGTGAAGACTGTACGATTTATCTCACTCTTTCTTTTTTTATTGTAATTGTTTTTCTTTTTTTTTTTTTGAGACAGAGCCTCACTCTGTCGCCCAGGCTGAAGTGCAGTGGCACGATCTTGGCTCACTGCAACCTCCGCCTCCCGGCTTCAAGCGATTCTGGTGCCTCAGCATCCCGAGTAGCTGGGATTACAAGTGCGCACCACCACACCTGGCTAATTTTTGTATTTTTAGTAGAGGTGGAGTTTTGCCATGTTGGCCATGTTGGTCTTGAATTCCTAACCTCAGGTGATCCAACTGACTCGGCCTCCCAAAGTGCTGGGATTACAGGCGTGAGCCACCGCACCCAGCCCGTTTTTCATTTTCATGATAAACTTCATGGGAAGTATCATTGCTCCTTCTTTCCAGAAACATTTTATGAGCACCGATCTGTGAAGTGTGGGTTCTCTGATGTGCGGTGATGGGAGGCGCCCTCCTGTGTTCCAGAGGCCTGGCCATCAGGCACCAACAGCCATGCTGGGCGTCATACGATGGCACAAGTTGAAAGAGAGGCTTCACTGGAGACATTCAGGGCAGAACAGAGATTCCTTTCAGCAGGGAATCGGGGGCCATACATGGCACTGGTGGCATTAAGGCGGCTTTGAAGGAAGGGATTTCCAGATGAAGAGCAGAGGCTGGGAGTAGCCTTTATTCTCTCTCAGGAATCACCACCCTTGCTGTCTGCTGTCCCGTGTTTGAAAACAGTGGTTTCATTTTTTTTCCAGTTTTTGAGGCTGGAGGATAAATTCAGTCCTTGTTACCACATCTTGAATTGAAGTCTCCCCAAATGTGTTTTTACTGGGGAGACAGTCTCTTCCTCCTGGTAATTCCCCACTATCACATTCATGTGGTCACCCAGCATCAACCTAAATAGCAAACAGAGAGGCTCTCCAAAAGAGAGGATGTTTATTTGGGAATAGACCATTGCAGTGGGAATACATGGGCCATTGTAAACTATGTGCATGTTCAGGGAGGTAAAGGAAGACAAAGGTTTTTAAATGAAAAATGAAGAGGTTTATATAATTGTTTTAAGATGATTATCCTTGGCTACAAAGATCAATAACAAGGGTGACTCCAGTCTGAGATTGGACAGGCAGTTGCTAGGCAGATGTCCTTGCAGAAAAATTGTTTGTGTAAGGCTGTGATGGCCTTCATGCAAGGCTGTGGTTTTAGTAGAGCCTTTTTTTTTTTTTTTGAGATGGAGTTTCGCTTTTGTTGCCCAGACTGGTGTGCAACAGCACGATCTTGGCTCACCGCAACATCCACCTCCCAGGTTCAAGCGGTTCTCCTGCCTCAGCCTCCCGAGTAGCTGGGATTACAGGCATGGGCCACCACGCCCAGCTAATTTTGTATTTTTAGTGGAGACGGGGTTTCTCCATGTTGGTCAGGCTGGTCTCGAACTCCCAACCTCAGGTGATCCGCCCACCTTGGCCTCCCAAAGTGCTGGGATTACAGGTATGAGCCAAGGCGCCCAGCCGAGTCTTTTTCATTATCAGGCATACAAGCCTGAGAACCTGCTCTTCATGGCCTTCTCCTCCTCTGTCAGAGTTTTCTTAATTTTTTTTCTTTTTGAGATAAGGTCTTGCTCTGTCACACAGGCTGGAGTGCAGTGATGCAATCATAGCTCTCTGCAGCCTCAACATTCCAGGCTCAGATGGTCCTCCCACCTCAGCCTTCCAAGCAGCTGGGAGTACAGGCGCACACCCCCATGCCTGGCTAATTTTTTGTATTTTTTGTAGAGACCACGTTTCGCCATGTTGCCCAGGCTGGTCTCAAACTCCTGGGCTCAAGCAATCCTCCCACCCGGCTTCCCAAAGTGTTGGGATTACAAGCACGAGCCACCACGCCTGGCCAGAGTTTTCTTAACCTTAGTGACTCCATTTTGATTCTGCCAACTTTCACACCAGTGACTTGGTTACTGAGTATCCAAGAGTGAATTGGAATCCTAGAGTCAGTTCTTGCCGTGGGGCTTAGAGTTTGGAAACAGGGTTCAAGCCCAGCTTCTGCTACTAAATAGATGATGGGCCAGGTGCTGTGGCTCACGCCTATAATCCCAGCACTCTGGGAGGCTGAGGGTGGGCGGATCACTTGAAATCAGGAGTTTGAGACCAGCCTGGCCAACATGGTAAAACCCCGCCTCTACTAAAAATACAAAAATTAGCTGGGTGTGGTGGCGGGTACCTGTAATCCCAGCTACTCGGGAAGCTGAGGCAGGAGAATTGCTTGAACCCAAAAATGGGAGGTTGCCGTGAGCCAAAATCCTGCCACTGCACTCCAGCCTGGACGACAGAATGAGACACTATCAGAAAAATAAAAAAAATACATAATAACAAATAGATGACTAGATGACTTTGGGCACATCACTTCAACTTCCTCAGGAGGCAGTGATAGTACCGGCCTCACCACAGGGGACATGAGGTGGTTGAGGATTAAAGAGAATGTATGGGCCAGGCGCGGTGGCTCATGCCTGTAATCCCAGCACTTTGGGAGGCTGAGGTGGGCGGATCACGAGGTCAGGAGTTCAAGACCATCCTGGCCAACATGGTGAAACCTCGTCTCTACTAAAATACAAAAAATTAGCCGGGTGTGGTGGCAGGCACCTGTACTCCCAGCTACTCAGGAGGCTGAGTCAGGGGAATCGCTTGAACCCAGGAGGCAGAAGTTGCAGTGAGTTGAGATCACTCCACACCACTGCACTCCAGCCTGGGTGACAGAGAGAGACTCCATCTCAAAAAAAAAAAAAAAAAAGAGAGAGAGAATGTGTGTAAAATCCCTCTGCAAACTCTAGAGCCCCATATCATTGTAAGGTCTTTTCATTAGCCATTTTTACAGGCCCCCTGCTTCTAATCAACCAAACAAAGCTAGTGCTCAAGGAATACTTTGACAGTAGCTTAAGCAACCTATAATTGTAAATGGAAATGAAACACAATTACAACATTTTGGAAAAATCATAATGTCTTTCAAAGACAAATGCAAATTGTACATATATGTTGATTTAGTCTTTTAGGGATAATGTGTAGGTGCCATTGCTACCTCTCAGTCTTTATTTGTATTTACAACCTAAACTACAGGGGCTTTGCCTTTTGCATGAGTATGACACAAGAATAGTTTTTGTTTTTTTTTTTAAGAGTCTTGCTCTGTTGCCCAGGCTGGAGTGCAGTGGCGCCATCTCGGCTCACTGCAACCTCCACCCTCCGGATTCAAGTGATTCTCCTGTCTCAGCCTCCCGAGTAGCTGGGATTACAGGCACCTGCCATCACGCCCGGCTAATTTTTGTACTTTTAGTAGAGATGGGGTTTCACCACGTTGGCCAGGCTGGTCTCAAACTCCTGACCTCAAGAGATCTGCCCATCTCAGCCTCCCAAAGTGCTGGGATTACAGGTGTGAGCCACTGCACCCAGCCAGAATAATTCTTATATCTGTGCCTTTCCCTACAAATAGTGACAATAAAAGAAGAATAACAGTCACTAACATCATTGGCAGCTTCTCGTGTGCCGTGTGCTGCATTAAGCACCTGGGCTGTGTTATCTCACTGAATCTTCACGGCAACCCCCTGTCGTGAGACTATGATCAGCCTCATTTTATTGATGAGTCAACTGAGACATGGAGAAGTTGGAGAATGAAGTGGCAGTTCCTGCCTCCAAAACCTTTAACAATTAAAGCAAATCAAGTGAGATTCTAAGTAGCCACAGTATTTCCAATTGGAGCCTTCAACTAACTTTGTGTGTGTGTATGTGTTTTCAGGCTCAACAGACTTCAGGAGAAAAGAAGCAAGTGACCACAGAAACTTATTTTAAGAATTCTTTTTTCTTTTTTTTTCGAGATGGAGTCTTGCTCTGTCGCCCAGGCTGGAGTGCAGTGGCGCGATCTCAGCTCACTGCAAGCTCCGCCTCCCGGGTTCACGCCATTCTCCTGCCTCAGCCTCCGGAGTAGCTGGGACTACAGGCGCCCGCCACCACGCCTGGCTAATTTTTTTGTATTTTTAGTAGAGACGGGGTTTCACCGTGTTAGCCAGGTTGGTCTCGATCTCCTGACCTCGTGATCCGCCTGCCTCGGCCTCCCAAAGTGCTGGGATTACAGGCGAGAGCCACCGTGCCCGGCCTTATTTTAAGAATTCTTCCCTCACCTGCCTTTTTAAATTTAGAGACAGAGTCTTGCTCTGTTGGCCAGGCTCTTCTTGAGCTCCTGGCTCAACCAATCCTCTGGCCTCAGTCTCCCAAGAAACTGGCACTATAGGTATGAACCACCATGCCCACCTCCCCCATTTTCTAAATACAGCTTGAGGGATTATGCTGGAGCTTTTTACATCAGTGGTCCTACAAAATTCACTTCTGTTCATTCATTCATTCATTCATTTGGCTCATTTACTTAGCACCTACTGAGTCCCAGGCACAATGCCAAGTATACAAAAACAACATTTTAAAAAATGACTTTTAGAAAAAAAATATGCTAAAGTGGCATATAAAAGTGACTTTTATGGCTGGGCATGGTGGGTCATGCCTGTAATCTCAGCATTTTGGGAGGCTAAAGCAGGAGGATCACTTGAGCTCAGGAGTTCAAGACCAGCCTGGGCAATGTATCAAGACCCCCATATCAATTTTTAAAATATATAAATATGTAAATAAAAAGAAAAAAAGACTTGTAGGGGAAGGCAGCATTAAATTGTGGTGAAGAGCACACGTTCAGGCATCTGTTTGCCTGCTGCGACCCTTGGAAAAATCATTAGGCCCTCTGGGTTTCAGTGTCTTCATTTGTAAGATGGGGATAATAGCAGTACCTACTGTTAAATGATGTCGTGTATGTGAAGCACTCAGCCAGGTGCTGGGCACTTAGTAAATCTTGCTAAATGTGGCTTCTTTTTTCTTTTTTCTTTTTTTTTTTTTTTTTGAGACAGAGTCTTGCTCTGTCACCCAGGCTGGAATTCAGTAGCTCAATCTCAGCTCACTGCAACCTCCTCCTCCCGGATTCAAGCAATTGTCATGCATCAGCCTCCTGAGTAGCTGGGATTACAGGTGCATGCCATCATGCCTGGCTAATTTTTGTATTTTTAGTAGAGACGGGGTTTCACCACGTTGGCCAGGCTGGTCTGGAAGTCTTTCTGACCTCAAGTGATCTGCCCGCCTAGGCCTCCCCGAAGTGCTGGAATTTCAGGCATTTGCCACCATGCCTGGCTGGGAATCTGTATGTTACACAGGTACTCCAGGGGGTTCTGATGTAAGTGGCTCTGGGATCATGCTCTGGGAAAGCTTAGTTTCTCCTCTGTAAAATGAGAATAGCAATAAAACTCCAAAGTGTTGTTAGAAGCATTAAATGTAATTAATTTCATAATAAACATGTTAGAAAGAACATAGGATTGAGGGTCTGGACTGGAGGGCTTTAGTCCTAAATCTGTCTCTAACTTGCTCAGTGGCCTTCTGGAAGGCACTCAACCTTTCTGTGATTCAATTTCCTTGTGTGCAAATGGAAGGGAATGGCGCTGCTTTATCTCTATCACGGGATTGTTAGGCAAAAGCGCTGAAGACAATGGCTGTGGGAATCCTTTGAGTAGTAGGAAGTGCTAATCTTATGAAACACAATCCCATGGAAAATCAAGCAGGCAGGAAAGCAGAGACACATGAAACCCACTCAACAGGTATTTAGGATTTCAGGGAGAACTGGAGACCAGGCAGTCTTGACATGGCGTGGCCAGGGAACATCCTTGGGGAGCTGGGGAACCTTCTTCCACATGGAAGAAAAGAGCAAATGGGCTGGGCGCGGTGGCTCATGCCTGTAATCCCAGCACTTTGGGAGGCTGAAGTGGGTGGATCATCTGAGATCAGGAGTTCGATACCAGCCTGGCCAACGTGGTGAAACCCCCGTCTCTGCTAAAAACACAAAAATTAGCCAGGTGTGGTGGCGGGTGCCTGTAACCCCAGCTACTCAGGAGGCTGAGGCAGGAGAATCGCTTGAACACGGGAGGCAGAGGTTACAGTGAGCTGAGATCACACCACTGCACTCCAGCCTGGGCAACAGAGCGAGACTTCATCACAACAACAACAACAAAAGGTACTTGAAGAACTTCAAGACTTTCTGAAGCCTGAGCCCATATTGGAGGTGATAGAAGTTCCCCAGGTGTTGCTGGAACTTCAGCTGCATTAGAACCACCTGGAAGGCTTGTGAAAACCCAGATTGCTGGGTCCCAGCCCCAGGTCTGCTGAGTCCATAGGTTTTGCTCTTCTAAGCAGTTCCCAGATGCTGTTGATGCTGCTGGTCCAAGGACTGTGCTTTGAGGACACTGCTCTCAGTGTTGCAAGCTTGCAACCTGCAGACAAAAGCCTGCTGTGATGAGCACAGGGTTTTGTAAAGGTTTGAATGCGAATATGCCTAAAGACAGGTCACATATTTTTGCCCCAGTCCCCACTGCTCCCTATTGTGCAGTTAGGGGCACCTCACTCATTTATGTTTCTTGCCTGGCCTTGATGGTGTTTGAGTTTTGCTGCCCTGGCAAACTCACAGAATGCTGGAGCTGGGGCTGAAGCTGGAATGAAACTTTTTTTTTTTGAGCTGGAGTCTCGCTCTGTCCCACAGGCTGGAGTGCAGTGGCGCGATCCTGGCTCACTGCAAGCTCCGCCTCCCGAGTTCACACCATTCTTCTGCCTCAGCCTCTCCGAGAAGCTGGGACTACAGGTGCCCACCACCACGCCCGGCTAATTTTTTGTATTTTTTTTAGTAGAGACGGGGTTTCACTGTGTTAGCCAGGATGGTCTTGATCTCCTGACCTCGTGATCCGCCCACCTCAGCCTCCCAAAGTGCTGGGATTACAGGTGTGAGCCACCGTGCCCGGCTTTTTTTAATTTTTATTTATTTATTTATTTTTTTGAGGCAGGGTCCCACTCTGTCACCCAGGCTGGAGTGCAGGTGTACAATTTATAGTTCACTGCAGCCTAGATGTACGGGGCTCCATCAATCCTTCAACCTCAGCTTCCTGAGTAGCTAGGGCCACAGGCACGAGCCACTACACCAGGCCAATTTTTTATTTTTGTGGAGATGGGGTTTTGTAGAGATGTTGCCCAGGCTGGTCTTGAACTCCTGGGTTCAAGCAATCTTCTTGCCTTGGCCTCCCAAAATGTTGGATTATAGGTGTGAGCCACCATGACCAGCCTGGAATGAACCTTTGAAACCTTTCTAGCAAAGCTCTTTGTTGAATGTGGGGAAACTGCAAAATGTGATTAATTGTCCTTAGACATTGACAACAATATGTATAATGAAAGCTATATCAATGGAACCATTCTCTAGCTGTGAGAATAGGATCAAATGCCTTTGCTATTCAATGCATTTTTTTTTTTTTTTTTTGAGATGGAGTCTCGCTCTGTCACCCAGGTTGGAGTGCAGTGGTGCAGTCTCTGCCCACTGCATCCTCCGCCTCCTGGGTTGAAGTGATTTTCATGCCTCAGCCTCCCAAGTAGTTGGGACTACAGGCATGCACTGGTCCAGGCTATTTTTGTATTTTTAGGAGAGGCAAGGTTTCGCCATGTTGGCCAAGCTGGTCTCGAATGCCCGACCTCAGGTGATCCACTGGCCGCTGCCTCCCAAAATGCTGGGACTTCAGGCGTGAGCCCCTGCACCCAACTCAATGCATATGATTTTAATTCTCTTGTATCAGGTGTAGGGGAGGGGGAAATGGCTTCCTTCTACCCTTCTAGGTTCTTTGGCTGGGCTACAAACTAAATTGACATAAGACAGACTAACAGGAGAAAAATCATTTGAATTAACATGCATTCACACGGGAGTCCCACAAAACATGAGTCTCAAAGAAGGGTCAGATGATTGAAGCTTATATAGCATCCTGAGCTGCAGAAAGGAATAGGGCTTGGGGTTTCTCAAGGGGGCTTTGACACATTATGGGAGGGTGATGGGAAGAAATGTATGGCGAATAAGTTTGTCTTGTTACACAGATAAACAGCCTCAGTAGCCAGGCTCAGTGGCATGTGCCTGTAGTCCCAGCCACTCGGGCGGCCGAAGCGGGAGAACTTCTTGAGCCCAGAAGTTTGAGACGGTAGTGAATGATGATCGTGCCTGTGAGTAGCCGCTGCACTCCAGCTTGGGCAACATAGCGCAATTTCATCTCTAAAAATATTCTCTCAGGTAATAGAAGCTGTCTGGAGCAGCCGGCTTCCTGATACAGATAGTTTGACTAATGTAGATTTCCTTCATAGATGTAAATTTGTTTTACAAAAGGACAGCTTTTCAGAGCTACTCCTGTGTCTGCAGTTTCTCAGAATAACCAGCTCAAAATACGCCAAAGAAGTATATTTTGGGTTGGCATATTCTGGTCTCCTACAGTCATATTTTGGGGTGGTGTGTCCTGAGCCCCACCACAGGATTAAATTCAATAATCAAAGAAATTAGGACAGTTAACATTTTGGGGGTTCTGCCCAGTTCTGCCCCTTACTAGCTGTGTGACCTTGAGCAGAGGACTTAACCTTCCTGATCTGTTGCTTCACTCATGAAACCTCCTTGCCTGAATTACAAATGATCCCTGGTGTTCAGGCGCGGTGGCTCATGCCTGTAATCCCAGCACTTTGGGAGGCCACAGTGGGCAGATCACCTGAGGTCGGGTGTTCAAGACCAGCCTGGCCAGCATGGTGAAACCCCGTCTCTACTAAAAATACAAAAATTAGCTGGGCGTGTTGGTAGCTGCCTATAATCCCAGCTACTGGGGAGGCTGAGGCAGGAGAATTGCTTGAACCCAGGAGGTGGAGGTTGCAGTGAGCCGAGATCGCACCACTACACTCCAGCCTGGGTGACGGAAGAGCAAGACTTCATCTCAAAGAAAATACAAAAAAAACCCACAAATGATCCCTGGTAGGCACTCAGTACCTGGCATAGACAGAACCGTGATAAATGGCACTGATTCTGGGGTTATTTCAACTTTACCCAGCCTGGAATCTTCCCCGTCTAACCAAACATTATTTATACCTTCATCCCTTCTCTTCAAAAAGCAACATGGCAAAGTTGCAAGAAACAGGGCTTTAGCATCAGACAGACCAGGGTTCCAATTCTGACTCTTCCGTTTGGCTTTGAACATGTTCAACTTGAAGTTGAATGTCAGTGCTTGAGGTACCAACAGGAAGCCCAAGCAGATGCGGGTTTCATGTAATAACATAGGGAGTCGGGGAGCCTCATACAATTGAAGAATATGTGCCCTAATGTATTCAGATGTTCCAAACTTCCCAGTGCTGTGCTGGCAAAAAGAAAACCATTTATGGGCCCTTTTGCCCTTTAGTAGCCAGTTTCTGTCCCTATGGTAGGGGCTTGCTAAATATTGGTTCTCAGGCGTGGTGGCTCGTGCCTATAATCCCAGCACTTTGGGAGGCTGAGGCTGGTGGATCACCTGAGGTAGGAGTTCAAAACCAGCCTGGCCAACATGGCAAAACAGTCTCTACTAAAAATACAAAAATTAGCCAGGCCACACTCACGCTTGTAATCCCAGCTACTCAGGAAGCTGAGGCAGGAGAATCACTTGAACCCAGGAGGTAGAGATTGCAGTGAGCTGAGATGGTGCCACTGCACTCCAGCCGGGGTGACAGGGTGAGACTGTCTCAAAAAACAAACAAACAAATAACAAAAACCACAATATTGGTTCTCCCCCACCCTCCTTGGGACGCAATAGGTCTGTGGGCAGCATCCTGTTCTTAAGCTCTCCTGAGGGTTGCAGGAGATTGCAGGAGCTCTCCTGAGGTTGCTGCAAAACTTAGCTCCTCACTCTTATTTTCCACCAGCATTTCTCTCCCCAGTGAGATGGGGAACCCCAGGCAAGTCAATTGCACACATTGTATTTATCAGCCCAACTGAGGCAGGTTGCAGGCTTACCAAATCCTTGCTGATGGCTCAATAAACAACAATGACAAGTTCCAGCTTTACTCGGATCATAGACAGTCTCCAGAACAGAATTTCTCAAAGCAGAAACCACCATCAGCTTGGGGGCAGGGCGGGGCAGTGGCAGTGGGGGGCTGGGGGGTGGGGAGAATCGATAGGAAAGGCGGCTCTTGGAGCCTCACGCTAGAGCTAGTAATCAGACTGCGCCATAGAGTCTCCACTTTTTCCTGGAGATTCTGTGATTACTCCCTGGGTGGTTTTTTATTTATTTTTTTTTTTTGAGAAGGAGTCTCACTCTGCCGCCCAGGTTGGAGTGCAGTGGCGCAATCTTGGCTCACTGCAACCTCCGCTGCCCAGGTTCAAGCGATTCTCTTGCCTCAGCCTCCCAAGTAGCTGGGACTACAGGCACGTGCCACCAAGCCCAGCTAATTTTTGTATTTTTAGTAGAGACAGGGTTTCACTATGTTGGCCAGGCTGGTCTTGAACTCCTGGCCTCAGGTGATCCACTCGCCTTGGCCTCCCAAAGTGCTGGCATTACAGGCATGAGCCACCATGCCTGGCCCCTGGGTGATTCTTATGCATCGGAGTTTGAGAAGCACTGACTTTGGCACCTTCTGGCTGGGCTCTAGAACGAGGTGATTGCAAAATTAAACCCTCAACCAGGCAGATTTCTCTGCACGAAGGGTGAGAGCCTGCAGAGGAGACCTGTGGCTGGACCTGTTGGGCAAGGTTGGTGGCCCTTTTATCATTGACATTGTATCTTTTCCCCATTCATCCACCGATTCCTGAATGTATGAAACTCTGACTTAGCATCTCTATGTTTCTGGTACAGGGCTAAGGTCTGAATAAGATAGTGTCAGCCCTGGAGGAAAGTACCCTGAAGAGGAAAACAGCAGTTTTTCTCTCACACTCTTCTTCCCTGCTTGGGTTTTGGGCTGCCAGTGGCCTTGCAGTGTACTATTTAAAAAACATATGGCTGGGTACAGTGGCTCATGCCTGTAATCCCAGTACTTTGGGAGGCCGAGGCGGGCAGATCACAAGGTCAGGAGTTTGAGACCAGCCTGGCCGGCATGGTGAAACCCGGTCTCTACTAAAAATACAAAAAACTAGCCAGGCGTGGTGGCGGGCGCCTGTAGTCCCAGCTACTCTGGAGGCTGAGGCAGGGGAATTGCTTGAACCTGGGAGGCGGAGGTTGCAGTGAGCCGAGATCACGCCACTGCACTCCAGCCTGGGCGACAGAGTGAGACTCCGTACCCCCCAAAAAAAAACCAAAAAAATGTTAGATTAACATCCTCACCTATTTGTGAATCAAACCATGGGATTCAACATATGTACACAGTGTGATGGCAAGTGTGTTAAAATGCATTCCCCAAATACCAGGAGATAATAAGTTAAATGTTAAGAAAGAATGCCTGGCCCTGGAGCATTATGGGTGAGTTTTGCTTTCTTTCTTACACTTTTCTCTTCCTCTGTTTTAAGTCTTTTCTTTCTTTCTTCCTTCCTTCCTTTTCTTCCTTTCTTTCTGCTTTTTTTTTTTTTTGAGACAGTGTCTTGCTCTGTCGTCCAGGCTGGAGTGCAGTGGTGCGATCTTGGCTCACTGCAGCCTCCGCTTCCCAGGTGCAGGCGATTCCTGTGTCTCAGCCTCCCGAGTAGCTGGGACTACAGGGGCCCACCACTGTGCCCGACTAATCTTTTGTTGTATTTTTGTAGAGATGGAGTTTCACCATGTTGCCCAGTTTGGTCTCAAACTCCGAGCTCAAGCAATCTGCCCATCTCATCCTCCCAAAGTGCTGAGATTACAGGCATGAGCCACCACGCCCAGCCCCCTCTCTTGATTTTTCTATGATTAACATGGGTTACTTTCAGAATTAGAAAAAATAACTCACATAAACATTGTCCTCTTCCTGTGTGAGTATGCATGTGGGCGTGCGTGCATGTGTGTGTGCACACGCCTATGCTTGTGGACCAGGATAGAGAGATGTTTTATGCTTGGAGAAATGATTCATATTAAGTGTAGGAAGGGGGTGGTTTTATTTCACCGTGATCAGAGGGAGAAAACTCCTCTTATCACATAGGGCCATTTGATGTCTCATTCAGCATCACTGGCACAAGATGCCAGCAACACGTCAGTGGGGAATGAGGTACCCCCTACCTCCAAAAGTGAGTTCATCTGGACAATGAAAGTTAACCTACTTATGCAATTCTTCTCTGTGTAAGTAACCATTTAACAGGCTGGGTGTGGTGGCTCATGCCTGTAATCCCAGCACTTTGGGAGGCTGAGGCAGGTGGATTGCTTGAGCTCATGAGTTTGAGACCAGCCTGGGCAACATGATGAAACCCTGTCTCTACAAAAATACAAAAATTAGCCGGGTATGGTGGGGTGTGCCTGTAACCCCAGCTACTTGGGAGACTGAGGTGGGAAGATGGCTTGAGTCCAAGAGGCAGAGGTTACAGTGACCCATTTATTTTGCCACTGCACCCAGCCTGGGTGACAGAGTCAGACTGTTCCCCCCAAAAAAGTTAAGCACTTAACAGCAGTGTCTCCAAGACAAATCACGTTTCCCAGCTTTTCTTGAGGATTTAGGCTCTTTGTGGAGTATGAAAGGCTAGGGGCTCTCCCATTGAGCCATCCCAGGGAGTTGGCAGTGTTTCTGTTTGCTTTCTTGCTCTTAATAGTAGCTGTCACCTTGTAAAGTACCAGTAACATGACAGGCATCCTCTTCTCAGCTCGTGTCCACAGAGGCCATGAGGAGCTGACAGGGAGAGGAGGTTGCTGCACCTGCTTCAGCCATGTCACCACCATTTACTGTGTGTGCTCTGTGCCAGCACGGGTAGGGGGGAAATACCTCTCAGAAACGTTCTGTCCCATCAGTAACTGTAGCGTGTACAGTTCCTGACTTGGAACTAGGCTGTAGATAGCAATTTCTAAAGTTACCCTGAGATTAACTGAATGTGTCCCCCCACAATTTGAAGTTGAAATCCTAACCCCGCAATGTGATGGCATTAGGAGGTGGGGCCATTGGGAGGTGATTAGGTCATCAGGGTGGGGTCCTCATGAGTGCTCAAGTGTCCTTATAAAAGAGACCCCCGAGAGCTCCTCTGGCCCTTCCACTACTTGAGGATGCAGCAAGGAGGCAGAAATCTGCAGCTGGGAAGAGGACCCCCACCAGAATCTGACCATGCCAGCACCCCTGATCTTGGACTTCTAGCCTCCAGAACTGCAAGAAAGAAACTTCTGTCGTTTATAAGCCACGCAGTCTGTGGTGCTTTGTCGCAGAAGCCCTAATGGACTAAGATGTGCCCAGTTTTCCCCATGGGTCCGTGTTCTGAAAGATGTTCTATACCGTGTAGTAACAACAACGATGGCCACAATCATAACAATAACAACAGCTGCCATTGATGAGGCACCTTCTGGGTGAATGTCACCTATGCTGTCCCACCCAGTCCCCACCACAGTCCTGTGATGACGGTGACGCAGCATCTCTGCCCCCATTTTACCTGATGAGGAAACGCAAGGCTCAGAGAGGCTCAATAGTTTTCCAAGCCCCCGCAGCCAATAGGAACTAAAGGCAGGATTTGAATTCAGCTCTCTCTAAATTGAGCCTGGTTTTTCCACTATGTTACACTCTTCTTCAGAAACACAAATTAATGAGCGGGCTGTGGGGGCTCATGCCTGTAATCCCACTTTAGGAGTCTGAGGCAGGAGGATTGCTTGAGGTCAGGAGTTCGAGACTAGCCTGGGCCACATGTTGGAACCCCCGTCTCTACCAAAAAACAAACAAACAAAAAACCCTCATAAAACACAAAAAGCACCAATTAAGTTATAATAATAACAATAATATTCAAACTGCATTATTCAATACTAAATCCTTTTACTTTCCATTGTGAAAGGATTAGTTACATAAACCGGCTGCTCTTAGTTACTGCGCTCTGTTGCTATGATTCTGACATATTGGTTCATTTCTGCAACGCTATTGTGGATATATTGAACTACTGAAAATATAGTTAAGGTTCTGCTCACTAGCTTTTTATCCCTCAAGTTATTCTTTCCCTAAAATTCAGGTGAAATTCATATAACACATAGCTAACCATTTTAAAGTGAACAATTGGGTGGCATGTGGTACATTCACTAATGTGCAACTACCACACTTGATTTAATTCCAAAATATTTTTGTCACCCCCCTAAAGAAACCCTATATCCATTAAGCAGTTACCCCCCATTCTCCCCTCCTCCCAGCCCCTGGAAACAATCACTTATCAGCCTTTGAAGCCCGAGGCTCTGGATCTCCCGGTAAAGACCCTGTTCCAACTTGATGGTTAGCTCTGTGTGTCCCGGGAAGTCATTCCACCTCACTGAGCGGGATTCCCAGCCTAAAGGGGCTAGCTGAGCCTCTGAAGCATCTTCCAAGGGCTGTGCTCCAGTGCCAGGATGGCATTCCCTAGTGGGCTTGGGCGTGGTTTTCCCTGTCGGTTCCCAATGGCCAGAGGTGTGAGGAGACTGAAAAGCACTAAGCCTGATGCCACTGAGTTTGCTTTTATCGCGATGGGATGTGGAGTGGGCTTAATTGCAAAATACTAACAGCAGGACAAAAACTGAGTCGCTGTGTCTCCTGACTTTACCTTCTGTTACCTTTTGTACATAATAGCACTCTTGCAAATGCTCAGCAGGGAAATGCATTTTGGAGGAATATTTTTGAGGGGCTTTTGCATATATGAAGGAAATAGCTATTTTTTTTTTTTTTGCTTGAAAGATGTGTGGACCTCATGTGCTATGAAAGGACAGGCTTTTTTAATTTTTAAAATCTTGGTTTTTCAAGATTCTTTGCTTGCCCAATGAAAGCACCAGATTCTAATATTGAAAGTAAAATGTGCATGCTGCTTTCCAGTTATAAAGCATGAAAAATTCATTTTCTTACATAGTCCTCCCAACAACAGAAGATAACGTTATTATTCCCACTTTACAGATAAGAACATTCAAGAAGTCAGAGGTTAAATGACTTGCCCAGAATTGCACAGCTGAAAATGGTAGGCAGGCCTTCCCAACTCCAAAGACAGTGCTCTCTATAGGATGCTGGACTTCTGCCTACCATTGTCAGGGTTGACATCCCGGGGAAACAGAGCAGTCACTACAGAATTGCCAGAGGTTTCCCTGGGTATTATTCCCGGGTTCCCAATGGCTTGAATTGGTCAAACCTATCAGGATCAGAGTGAGCCTAGGCTCATGCTCTCAGCCTCACTGTATCCAGTGAATGGAGACTTTCTCCTCTGAGACACACACGTCAGAGTTAGACTCTCCATCCCACGTATTTCAGAATTCAGTGGAGTGCAGGCTAGCAGGGATCCAGGCCCTGCTCTCACCTTCACCTATTCTTCCCTGCTTCCTGGACCCCCAAATTTGCATTCCATGTTACAGTCACATCAAACTATTTACAGATCCCAAGCTTGCCTGAAAGTTCCTTACCTCATGCCTTTAACAATTATTACGGTAGGCCAGGCGCAGTGGCTTGAGCCTGTAATCCTAGCACTTTGGGAGGCCGAGGCGGGTGGAACACTTGAGCTCAGGAGTTTGAGACCAGCCTGGGCAACCTGGCAAAATCCCATCACCACAGAACAATACAAAAATTACTCTGGGTGCGGTTTTTGGGAGGCTGAGGCAGGCGGATCACCCGAGGTCGGGAGTTCGAGACCAGCCTGGCCAACATGGTGAAACTCCACCTCTACTAAAAATACAAAAATTAGCCAGGCGTAGTGGTGCACATCTGTAATCCCAGCTACTGGGAGGCTGAGGCACGAGAATTGTTTGAACCCAGGAGGCAGAGATCGCAGTGAGCCAAAATTGCGCCACTGCATTCCGGCCTGGGTGACAAAGTGAGATCCTGTCTCAAAAAAAAAAAAAAAAAAAGGTAAATTGTAACAGTTATGATAATAATAACAACAATGGTGATTGCTTTCTCCTGGGCCCTATCCATATTAGGTTCTATATAATCGCTATTTCATTTAACCCTCACCGTAACCTAATGAAGTCATTATTATCCATTCCATTCCACCGATGAACAAACTGAGGCTCAGACTGGCTAAGTGCTTGGGCTCTGGAGTCAGACAATCTAGGTACATACCCAGCTCCACCGCTGTCTAATCAGTGTGACCTTGGGCAAATCTCATCTCTCTTCCAGCTGCAGTATCTTAATGCATGATACTGGGCCATGATAAACCTGCTTCATGTGCCTGCACACATTTGGCACCTGCTTAGTACTTTATAAATGTTCAGAATTGTTAACGCTCATTTTATAAGCGGCTCAGCTCTGCCTGCTTCCAAACCCTTTTCCTGCTTCTCCTCAAGTTCATAGTTCAGGACCCAGTGGTTTCCCACCTACTTCTCAGTCCCCACAGCAAGGTGGACATCAGTTCCCTTCCTTTAGGAATGAAGGCACTGGCGCTCGAGTAAGCTTAGAGAGCAGCCCAGGGAGTCCTGCTGAAATGGCACCATCTCAGTGGCCCCAGCTCCGAGAACTGGGCCTGGCCAAGAGAAGGCTCAAGGCACCTTTGTTAAAGAATTGGTGGGCTGGGTGCCGTGGTTTATGCCTGTAATCCCCACACTTTGGGAGGCTGAGGCAGGGAGGATCCCTTGAGCCCAGGAGAAACAGGCCAGCCAGAGCAACACAGGGAGACCCACCGATACAAAAATCTATAAAAATTAGCTGAGCACGGTGGTGCATACCCGTGGTCCCAGCAACTCAAGAGGCTGAGGTGGGAGGATCACTTGAGCCCAGGAATTTAGGCTGCAGCGAGCTATAGCATCACTGCACTACCTAGCCTGGCCAACAGAGCAAAATCCTGTCTTAGACAAAAAAAAAAAAAAAAAAGAAAGAAATGGAACAACTGGCTCCTAATCAGGTAACTGAGCACTGAGTATGATGTGAGCACACCCCAATCCCCCCATAGCTGGAGGTGGAGATGGAAAGACAATGGAAGCTTTTGATGTAACCCTTTTGATACCCTGCTAGAGGATAGCAGGAAGATACTTGAGAGAACGTTGTCTATCTTCCCGAGAAATTTCTGGCTGAATGTCAAGATGATAGGATGGGCTTCTGGGCCAGGGGAGCAAGGCAGAGGGAAGGAGAGTATCAGTTTCCTAGGCACGTCCTGTTACAGGGAGAAAAACACAGTATTTTCCATTCTAGACCAGGGGAAAGATGAGGTCTCCCATAATACCTGAAACTGGAATTACGGCGAGGAGCTTTTTATGTGGGAATTTCTGTACTAAATTTAAAGTCCTTGGAGAACCGCTCAGGGTAGCACCCGACAGCCCGCACCCTCCCCTCACCCCGCTTTATTTTTCCTCTGACAACACTTAGCACCATCAGACCCATCAGATATTTAGGGCCTGTCCCCGCTGCCCGTCCCGGGCAGGGATTTTGTCTTGGTTCGCAGCTGCAGCTCCAGGGCCTAGAACAGCCCGGACACTTAGTAGGCCCAGTAAGTATCTGCGGGAGGGCTGAATGGGTGCGTGGACAGCATTCCTGTCACTGACCCCACTGCGAGGTGAGCCAGGCAGGGGCTGTCACCATTCCTGAAGTCCAGGTGAGGGGGAAGCGACCCAGGGATGGGAACCTGGCCGGCCCGAAGGTCTGGAGACCGGGGTTCGAGCCCGAGCCCTGCCTGACAGGCCGTGACCTTGGGGGTCACCCCTGCGCCTCTCAGGGCCGGGTTTCCTCGCACAATGAGGGCGAGGACCTCCAACCGCAGCGCGCCCCGCGGTGACTTGCCCAAGGTCACCACCGTCCCGGGCCCGTGGCGCCCCGGCTCGGGAGGACACGGGCCAGGCGGGCGCGGGGTTCTGGGGTGGGGGCCGGCGCGGGGCGGTCCCGGGGCGCGGCGCGCGCTGACGCCGGGGCCCCGCGATGCGGCGGGGACTGGGCGCGGGGGGAGGCGCGTCGCGAGGCGAGCGTCCTCCTTTTGTGCGAGCGCCGGCGGCTCAGCTTCTCGAAGGTAAACAGCGCTTCCTCTTCCTCCTCGCCGCGCCTCTTCCTTTTATAGTTATTTCTCGCCTGGCACTCGCCCGGGCTGCTGCTGCTGCTGCTGCCGCCGCGGCGGGGGCAGCTCGCAAACCTGTGGCGGTGACGTGAGCCCCGCCAACCCGGAAACGGCGGCGGCGGCGGCACCGGAGGCTCCGAGGCTCCTGCGCTCCCGCGCCGCGCTCCCCTCGCCCGCCCGGGCCGCCAGGTACGTGCCGGGGCTCTGAAGGCGCCGCCGCCCGGCCGGCCCGCGCGCGCGCCCCTGGAGCCGATTTGCCCCCGGAGAGGGCGCGGGGTGCGGGGCGCGCGCGTGATGGGTGCGGGGAGAGGCGGAGGTACCATCCGGGCCGCCGGGCCGGGCGCTGCGGCTGGTGGACAGGGGGCGCCGCCGTGGTGGGGGCGTCCGGGCCGGCGGGCGCGGGGGTCCGGGGGGAGGCGCCTCGAGTGCGCGGGGGGCGGCGGGCGGACGCAAGGGGAGCGCGCAGCGGGGCCGCCGCCCGGGTCCACCCAGCTGCGGAGCCGGCGCCTTGTGCGCCTCGAGGCAGGGGGCGCTCGGGTCGGGGTGGCTGGTCCCGGGCAGACCCTTCCTGCGAGCCAGGTGTCGGTGCGGGGACTGACCCCGGGAGCAGCGCTGGCCCCTGGCCACCTCCCATCAGGGTCTTGGAAGGCCAGTCGCATTCGATTTGAGGAACTAGAGGGGGTGAACAAAATCTCCACTGGCCTCAAGACTTCCTCCTGGGGTAGCCACCCGCCTGTGTTTAAAGAGCACTTCCTCTTCGCCTTTTATCTTTTCATCATCTTTCTTTTTAAATGAAAGTTCAGTGTTAGCGAGTGGGTGCCCTTGCAGCCTGCAGGGCTTTCCTGGGGCTGTGTACACACACACTGGGGGTGGGAGAAACCTGTGTGTCCTTTGAAACGTGTGTCCTGTGTCAGGAATGGAAGGAAGGAGGAATCGAGGTCTTCCCATGCTGGAGCTACTTGGGGTGTGTCTTTGCTACCCACCCTGCTGCAAGAGGTGGAGGGGTGCGGAGGGATAGAGTGGGAAGCTGGGGCTGCGGGGGAGTGTCACGTGCACTTTGCACCTATGTTTAATTCCTGGCCCTGCCGCTTACTAGCTGTGTGACCTTGGGCAAGTCGCTTACCCTCTCTGAGTCTTAGGGTCCCGTCTGTGAAATGGGCTGCTGCGAGTGGGGCCTTGAGAAAACAAGAGTAGATTTCCTGGCCTGGAGGGGGCGCAGTGATAGAAAGTGTCATTGCCAGTCACCTTGAATTTCTGCATCCCCAGCACCTACAAAGGGTGCCTGGGAGCACGTGGGAAGCACCCCATAGATAATTGTAAGATGAACGGGTGGGTGGTGAATTTTGAGAGGTGAGTCGGTGTGCTTCCACATTTTGGCTTCCTTGCCCTGTAACATCCATCCACGATCCCCAGGAAGCAATTTTGCTATCTGGGTTGGATGGACTCCTCCCCTCTCTGAGGAAGACCATCTTGTGAAAATACTGACTCCCTTGTGAAAAAGGGCTTAAACTCTGACTATGAGACTCTCCCCTCCCATTCTTGGAAGATTACACTGGGGGAAAAATAAAAAGAAGGCATCATTTTGATTGCCACTGCCAGGTGACTGGCTGAGGCCAGCAGCCAAGACTGAGCCAGGGCTGATGGTTGGGATGGTTTCCCAGGCCTGGGGTTCCTGTAATGTGGGGGAAGCCCGGAAGAGGTGGCTTTTCTACCTTGGTCGGCATGCAGAAGTGGTCAGCTGGCCTGAGTTTTCTTCCTGGGGAGGCACATTGGAATTTGCACTCTAGATCCTTGCTGGGTTCACAGCACGGAGAAGGGCAGAGTGTGTGATGCAGGAGGCTGAAGTGGGTTCCAGCACGGGGAGACTTGGAAATGGTTTTCAGATAAATGCCGATATATGTTTCTTCCCTTCACTTCGGGAGATTTTCAAGTAATTTTGCTCTCTCTGACAGCCACCCCTTCTCCTTTCTCAGCTCCTAAAGTCTTCTGCATGCCTCTCTTAGGATCCTTAGCTATGTGGGTCCCCCAACTCCCGACCCCCGTAAGTGCTACTATTATTTTTAAGAGACAACGCAGACCCTTCTGTGCAGCAACATGCTGCAGTTTGAGCATGTGCAGATTCATTTTGTTTGTGTTTTGACAGGGTCTCATGGTATTGCTGAGGTTGAAGTAGTGCAGTGGCGTGATCATGTCTTACTACAGCCTTGACCTCTCAGGCTCAAGCCATCCTCCTACCTTAGCCTCCCAAGTAGCTGGGACCACAGGTGTGCACCACCATGCCCAACTAATTTTTTAATTTTTCTTTTTTTTTTGAGACGGAGTCTTGCTCTGTCACCCAGGCTGGAGTGCAGTGGCGCGATCTCTGCTCACTGCAAGCTCCGCCTCCCGGGTTCACGCCATTCTCCTGCCTCAGCCTCCGGAGTAGCTGGGACTACAGGCGCTCGCCACTACGCCCGGCTAATTTTTTGTATTTTTTAGTAGAGACAGGGTTTCACCGCGTTAGCCAGGATGGTCTCGATCTCCTGACCTTGTGATCCACCTGCCTCGACCTCCCAAAGTGCTGGGATTATAGGCGTGAGCCACTGCACCCGGCCTATAATTTTTTAATGTTTTGTAGAGATGGGGTCTCCCTATGTTGCCCAAACTCCTGGGCTCCAGGGATCCTCCCTGTGTTAGCCTCCCAAAGTGCTGGGATTACAGGTGTGAGCCACTGTGCCTGGCCCAGATTCATTTTTAATGACTGAACTGTGGAGTGGCCAGGGTTACCTGTAAAGGAGAGCTAGGGTTCTCATTTTCCTGAGACTTAGAGAGATTGCAGGACTTGGCTCAAGACCTTCAGTCAGGAAGGGGCAGATTGAGGGTCCTCGCCTAAGTTTTTGGCCTGCAGAGCTCACGTGTCTTCTTGCAGACACCGAGTGGTCTTTGTGCTTCCTCTGGCACCTGACCTGCTGCCTGGCACATGCAGGAAACAGTACGTATCTTTTGACAGAATGAGCAGAAGGATGATGGGTTCCCCTTTGCTCTTTGAGGATGTACATTCTTTTTCCATCTCAAGGTCAGCGCACTAGCCTGTAGTTGACCTTGAAATGGTTGTCCCATGGTTCCTCCCTATGTAGAATCCTGGTCCCTGACAGCTCTTAGATCAGGATCCAGAGACCCATGCACAGGAAGCACAGGAAGGATGCCCGAGGGACGCGGGTGCCAGGAGGTTGTGGCCTCACCCGTGCTCAGCATTACTGCCATCTCGTTAATTGAAGAGACCACGATTCGTGTGGCTTTCGCGGTCTGGGACTTGGCTGTCTTCAGTGAAATCGTCCACCACTGAGTATTGTAAAGGAAGTGTTGTATAGCTGAAAGTTCAGATTTTAAGTATGAATTTTGTCAGATACACCTTCACTATCTCTTGGCTGTGCAGCCTTCTAGAGATCACTACACTCTCGGCACCCTCTTTTCCTTATCTCTAAACAGGCAAAAGAATCCCCATTGGTCTCCCAGGGCTCCTGAGTAAGAGAGTAAGATCCAAATTCATGCCTTGGTTTTCTTTCTCACTGCTTGTATGCATGGAACCAAGTTTGTTCCCTTCTTGGAGCCTCAGTGTTCTCATCTGTAAAATGGGTGCATATGTTATGGGGATGTGTTGCTCCTGGCAGTAGCGTAACCGAAGCCCTTAGCGAAGGCCCCTGTTTCCATTGCACACCCCGTATAATAGTGATCACCATCCATGATTATTGTTATCATCATCACCAACAGTAATAATCACTGTTACCTCAGCAGGCGTATAGGCATCTCAAAGGCCAGATTCAGCTCTCTGTTTTAGCTTGAA
The DNA here is from genome assembly GCF_028878055.3 of Symphalangus syndactylus. Classification (NCBI taxonomy): domain Eukaryota; kingdom Metazoa; phylum Chordata; class Mammalia; order Primates; family Hylobatidae; genus Symphalangus; species Symphalangus syndactylus. The sequence continues at coordinate 128,913,211 of NC_072429.2, read as the reverse complement.
TTGGAGCTTCTTAAAAGAAAGAAATTCGGGTGGGAGGAGTGAAGGATTGATTTTTTTTTTTCTCTTCCCTAAAGGGGATACTTGATAAAGGCCTGTTGAAGACAGACACCTTGTGATCTTGTTTTTCATCTTTCTCTGGGCTCTCAAATGGATCAGGTCCTTTTGCTTCAGTAGAGCTTTGGCAATTAAGTCTTTGATAGTCTTAAAACGGGTGATTGGCCTCACCAGGCTGAAAGAAAGGCAACTTTGTTAGCCTAGGATGCATGAGGTTAAGAGCAATATGTTTTTTTTCCTCTCCTTCTTTTCTCCTTCTAGAGGCAGTGAAGGTTTTGGGGCCCTACAGCCTGGGTTCACATCCTGGCTCTGCCACTCACTAGCTCTGTGCCCTTGGCCAAGATACTTCCTTTCTCTTTGTCTTTCTCTTCATCTTTCAAATGAGGACTAACAGTTGCCACCTGGAAGTGTTGCTGTGAAGATCAACCCAGAGGTTGTATGGAAAGTGCCCAGCAGAGAGCATGGCACCTAGTAGGTGCTCAGCAATGTCTGTTTCTTCCCTCGGCCCCTGGTGCTCTTTCTGTCCCTCCCCTGGTCCCATCATCTGTCCCCGCATCCATTGTCTTGCCCTCCCCTGACAGAGCTTCAGTTTCCTTTGGGAATAGAGCCCTTGGCTGGCAGGTCATTTCTAGATTAAACTTGGAGCCTCCAAGCTTTATGAAGTCCAAGTGTGCTATTTTAAACCAATCGTGGACTTTTGTGTGGTGCTTCCGCTGAATGGAAAGATAATTGTACCAGAGCTTGTTGAGAAGAGTATGGACGAGTCATGGAGCTTACATTCTGTCCCATTGATTTTTTTTCCTTCTTTTGGAGGACTTACTAGCTGCCATCTGCTCCTTGAACATCGTGTTCATAAATATATAAATAATCGAAGTTGATGAGGAGGTTTGCTTAAAGAAGTGTTGCTGAGAGTGATTTTTATAAATATTTAAGATAATCTGAAATCATTAAAGGAATTGCGGGGTTTATTAAAAAAATGAAGACGTGTTTTGGAAAGGATCCTTTTCTTTACAAGCTGAATAAATGTCAAGAGTAGAGAAATGAGGGAAGAGAGCTTTCTGCGCGTGGACATGGGATCCGTGCGGGTGAGTGGGCAGCCAGTCTGTCTGACTCTGCCAGGCCTCAGCGTTCTTTTTTTTTTTTTTTAATTATTTTTATTTTTATTTTTATTTTTGAGATGGAGTCTCGCTCTGTCGCTCAGGCTGGAGTGCAGTGGTGCGATCACGGCTCACTGCAAGCTCCGCCTCCCGGGTTCACACCATTCTTCTGCCTCAGCCTCCTGAGTAGTGGGACTACAGGCACCTGCCACCACGCCCGGCTAATTTCTTTTTTGTTGATGTTGTTGTTGTATTTTTAGTAGAGATGGGGTTTCACCGTGTTTGCTAGGATGGTCTCGATCTCCTGACCTTGTGATCCGCCTGCCTCGGCCTCCCAAAGTGCTGGGATTACAGGCGTGAGCCACTGCGCCCAGCCTAATTTTTATTTTTTGAGATGGAGTCTTGCTTTGTTGCCCAGGTTGGAGTGCAATGGCATGATCTCGGCTCACTGCAACCTCTGCCTCCCGGGTTCAAGCGATTCTTCTTCCCCAGCCTCCCGAGTAGCTGGGATTACAGGCGCGTACCACCACACCAGGCTAATTTTTGTATTTTTAGTAGAGACAGAGTTTCTCCATATTGGCCAGGCTGGTCTCGAACTCCTGACCTCAGGTGATCCACCCGCCTCAGCCTCCCAACGTGCTGGGATTACAGGCGTGAGCCATTGCGCCTGGCCGCCTCAGCATTCTTGAAAGCTTCCTGGGCTTCTTTGAGGGTCGGAGAGGGCCAGTGAGTAGTGTGTGCCAGGAGTCCCCCCGGGGAGCACACATTTCAGATTCTGCTTATGAGAGTCAGTGGTGGGCTTCTAGAAGTTTCCTAAGGCAGATCTCTTTTGGTTAATGACGGGCTATGTTTTAGTGAGACCTGCTAAGGCTCACAGTTCCGGAGGCTTCTAGGTGGTAGAAGCAAGGGAGGGAGGAGTTGGAAGAGAACTTTCCAAACTTGAGTGTGCTGCGCATCATGTGGGGATTGCCTTGGAGGTTCTGAGCAGGGGCTGGGGCAGGCCGAGATGCTGCATTTTGAACGCTTTTGCACATGATGTGATGCCTCTGGATTGTAGACCATACTTTGACTGCAGTGGGCCAGGAGATCATCCAACCTGACCTGCTCCCCTTCATTAATTCAGGAGCCAGGCTGATGCTGATGGTGCAAATCTGTACATGACCCTGGAGGTTCCCAAGGTGGCTTAGTGGAGGAGGCAGGCATGCGAAAACACATACGACAAAGTGATGAAGGCCTAGCTAGGATGGACCTCAGGACAGGTGACAGTGGGAGCAGGAAGGGGTGGGAGAGAGACCGCCTCTGTCTGCCAGCAGGTGCTGAATAAGCCCAGGAGGGCCTAGATGCTGTGAGCCATTGAGATGGGGCTGCCTTCAGGAAGGGGGGGGAGGAGAGGCAGTGTGAGCCGAACAGCTCCTCCACTTAATGGTGGCCTGTAAGGACTGGGCAGAAACCCCATACTCAGAGTTTCAGGCCTAAGCATCCAGTTCTCTAATTTTAACACACAAGGGAACTGGGACCCCCCGGGGGGAAGCGTCTTGACCAAGAGGCACAGTCGGGACTGGAACCTAGGCCTCTGGCTCCTGAGCCTGGTTTTTGCTCATCGTTCCACAGCGCCACCATCTGCATCCACTGCTGTGTTTAGCAGTAAGGCTGTGAGAACAGGAGGATGCTGAGGACTTTCCCTAGTTCAAAATGTACCTCTGCCCATGACCTTCCTTCAGCAGGGGACCAGGCACTTAAATCCACAGTGAAAAAGAAGGCCCAACGTGGGAAAAGCGACAGCTTTGAAATCAACATAAACCATGCCAGAGACTAATCCTCTTTCTGTCTTTTCCCCCTCCTGGCACCAGCATCCTTTGATAAGAAGGTCAGGGAAGGACAGTGAGGGCCCCGTTGTGCAGAGGAGTTAAGGATGGGAAAGCCTTGGGCGGTAGGAGGAAGAAAAGCTCCATTCTTTCGTCATCTGCCTGATAGAGTCTCCTGTCACTGGCTCTGTCTGGCTGCTTTAAGCTCTTTGGAATTTTCATCCAGTGCTCACTCAACAAAGCCTATTGCATGGCAGGGCTGATGGAGCCCTGGCCCTGCTTCTCAGCACCACATGACCTTGGGCAAATCACATCCCACTGCAGAACCAGAATTGTCTTTGATGAAGCTGGGCTACTATCACCTGCTTCCCTGGAATGTTTGGAGGATTGAGTGGGATAATGTGTATCAAAGCATCTAGCATAGTCTAGCAGAAAGCCTCCATATACACGTCCTTCTCCCATGGGACATAGTCACAGGTGGGTGAGAGCTCTATGATTTGTCCAGGGCTATCCTTCTGGCAGAGATGAGATCTGAATTTAATGCAGGGGGGACAGTTTTTCAAGATGCTTTTGGGCTGGGCGCAGTGGCTCACACCTGTAATCCCAGCACTTTGGGAGGCTGAGGTGGGTGGATCACCTGAGGTCAGGTGTTCAAGACCAGCCTGGCCAACATGGTGAAACCCCGTCTCTACTAAAAATACAAATATAGCTGGGCATGGTGGCTGGCACCTGTAATCCCAGCTACTCGGGAGGCTGAGGCAGGAGAATTGCTTGAACCTGGGAGGCAGAGGTTGCAATGAGCCAAAATTGTGCCATTGCACTCCAGCCTGAGTGACAAGAGGGAAACTCTGTCTCAAAAAAAAAAAAAAAAAAAGATGCTTTTGAGTTCCTCAGGTGGCTTTATGAAAAATGAAACACTTTGCCATGTTAGTGGTTGGCACCTTTGAAAAAGGACGGTGGCAGGTTGAGAAGCAAGGACCTTGGAGCCAAGGAGATCTTTGATTCAGACCCGACTCCCTGACTGTGAAGTCTTTTGCACATTGCATAGCCTCTCTTGGCATCTCAGTGTCTGTTTTCCAGCTTGTTGTGGCTCTTAGGTCAGAAGATGTCTGAATATGCCTGACATAGGGTCTAGCATCAGTGGGTGCTCAGTAATTTGAGGCCCTGGTCTACAGAGCCTCAGTGCTGGGACTCAGGGAGAGGAACGTGTAGACTAAAGGAAGTTTCTTTACCAGCCCCAGCTTTGCTCAAAACTAGAGTTGAAGTAGAATGCAGAAGACAACGTGGAAGTGAAACTTGGGCAATAACTTCCTAAAATGTGTGCTTTGCTCCCCTGAACTCTGGTTTTGTGTATTGCCCTCTGCTTCTGGGACACCAGAGACCAACCGGTGTGTAGACAGATCAAACAGGCTTGCAAATGAAAGAATCAAATGGAGGTTTCTATGTTTTCTGAAAAGTGGTATTTTACAGTCATTCCTAAACATGCCTTCATAACTCTCAAGTTTTCAGGTCTTGAGGGAGGAGTGAGATTCATCCTGCCATTCAACAACAGAACAGTCACTGAGCGAGCACCTCCTGTGTGCTAAGCCCTGTGATGGATCCACATGGGGAATGATAGTGTGCGCCCCACAGCCACCTCACACACGTCCCTGAGGCCTGAGCAGCTTGGAGAATGAAGGAGTTTGGGTTTATTTCTTTTTTTTTTTTTTTTTTTTTTTTTTTTTTGAGACGGAGTCTTGCTCTGTCGCCCAGGCTGGAGTGCAGTGGCGCAATCTCGGCTCACTGCAAGCTCAGCTTCCCGGGTTCACGCCATTCTCCTGCCTCAGCCTCTCCGAGTAGCTGGGACTACAGGCGCCCGCCACCACGCCCGGCTAATTTTTTGTATTTTTAGTAGAGACGGGGTTTCACCATGGTCTCGATCTCCTGACCTCGTGATCCACCCGCCTCGGCCTCCCAAAGTGCTGGGATTACAAGCGTGAGCCACCACGCCCGGCCGAGTTTGGGTTTATTTCTTTGGGTTTAACTTAAACTCAGCCTTTCTAGGCTCTAGGCCCATTCTTCTCACTCAGGAATCGGATAAGCTTTTCTGAGGGGTTTGGAATGGGATGGCGGGGGGGGTCACCAGAAACCATGAATGACAGGCCAGCAGGTTGACGGTGGCGAGAGGAGCAGGAGCTAGGGAGTGAGGTCACATTTCTGGACTATGTGTGCAGGCAGCTATGGACCTGGCAGAAAGCCCCTCTGTTTATTTATTTATTTATTTAGAGACAGAGTCTTCCTCTGTCACCCAGGCTGGAGTGCCGTGGCACGATCTCGGCTCACTGCAACCTCCACCTCCCGGGTTCAAGCAATTCTCTTGCCTCAGCCTCCCAAGTAGCTGGGACTACAGGCACCCACAACCATACCTGGCTAATTTTTGTACTTTTATTAGAGATGGGGTTTCACCATTTTGGACAGGCCGGTCTTGAACACCTGACCTCAGATGATCTGGCCGCCTCGGCCTCCTAAAGTGCTGGGATTACAGGCATGAGCCACCATGCCTGGCCTGAAAGCCTCTCTTAACAGGGCTCCCATTAGGATCATGTCATGGGTGTCTGTGATTTTTTGGTCTCCTTTATGGCAATATTAACTTTGTTTTATGGAGCATGGAGCAGGTGTCCTGTACTTTTTGTTGTTGTTGTTGTTGTTTTTGGAGATGGAGTTTTGCTCTTGTTGCCCAGGCTGGAGTGCAATGCTGCAATCTCGGCTCAGCGCAGCCTCCGCCTCCCAGGTTCAAGCAATTCTCCTGCCTTAGCCTCCCAAGTAGCTAGGATTATAGGCATGTGCCACCACGCCCAGCTAATTTTGTATTTTTAGTAGCAACAGGGTTTCACCATGTTGGGCAGGCTGGTCTCGAACTCCTGACCTCAGGCGATCCACCTGCCTTGGCCTCCCAAAGTGCTGGGATTACAGGTGTGAGCCACTGCACCCGGCCATGTCATATACTTTGAATATTTTATTTCTTACTTTCATGGTAACTCTGTGAGGCAGGTAATATTATTCCCATTTTACAGATGAGGAAACTGAGAAAACCTGGAGGCTAATAAAAAGCAGAGCTGGAATTCAAACATACCAGGCCAGCTTCAGTGCCCACCTCCTGTTTTTACTACCTCCTTTGGGTGAACCTCGAATGTAACTGGAAAAGTCTATGAATGGAGTTGTGTAGCTGAGAGCAGACACTGCTCCTGCTGGACCCTGCTGGGAGAGGGCGGTGGTTTTCTCAGTGGGCATCTCATAACGACGGGCATCTCAGCAGCCCTCAGGGCCAAGAACCACCTACTGCAAACTCGTCAGCTGAGGAAGCTCAGAATTTATAATTGCGGTTGTAAGTAGATTACTTGAGCTAATATGAGCAGTGAGGTTTTTGGTAAAGTTAGTGTGAAACTGACTCATACTAATAATCTACCTCTTGATGCATTTGGTGTTGCGATTTGTAGCGCTTTGCATTGTCTGTATACATGCATCCCCACAAGAAAAGATTTGGGGGAAAGAAAGGTCCTGAGACCTTACACTCTGGGGGATTGAATTTGAAAGGAGAATTTCAATGTTTGGATACTGGTCCGTGTAGACTTGAGCAAATAAGGTGCACATAGGATTTATACCTCTGCTTTCAAGTTCCCCCACCCATTTTCTATATGTGACCTTGCCAGCATACTCTATGCACGTGTTCCCTCTTCTGCAGGATTTCTTTAGTCTGCTCATACCTTGGGTGTGCTTACGCTTCCTGGATGGGAGGGTCCAGATGTATATATATCTAATTTGTGTTTTTAATAGAGACGGGGTTTTACCATGTTAGCCAGGCTGATCTTGAACTCCTGACGTCAGGTGATCCACCTCCCTCGGCCTCCCAAATAAATAAATAAATAAATAAATAAATATTTTATTTTATTTTATTTTATTTTATTTTATTTTATTTTATTTTATTTTTTGAGATGAGAGTCTTGCTACGTTGCTCAAGCTGGACTCACTCTCCTGGGTTCAAGGGATCCTCCCACTTCAGCCTCCCAGTTAGATGGGACTATAGGTGGTGCACACCACTGTACCCGGCAAGCCAGATTCTTGTTTTTCTTTTTTTCTTTTGAGACAGAGTGTCGCTTTGTCACCCAAGCTGGAGTACAGTGGCGTGATCTTGGCTCACTGCAACCTCCGCTTCCTGGGTTCAAGTGATTCTCATACCTCAGCCTCCCAAGTAGCTGGAATCACAGGTGTGGACCACCACGCCCGGCTAATTTTTGTATTTTTAATAGAGACAGGATTTTACCATGTTGGCCAGGTGAGTCTCAAATTCTTGACCTCAAGTGATCTGCCTGCCTTGGCCTCCCAAAGTGCTGGGATTACAGGCGTGAGCTACTGTGCCCAGCCTGGAGTCATATTTTTAATGAGCATTCTAAGTGATTCTGATGCAGAGGTCCCTGTCACTGGGTTAGAGAAATACCTATTAAGGGTAATCTGCCAGTTGTCATCTATTCTGAGTGTGTTGGGCATGGGGTGGCTGGTGTGAGATGGAAAGGACAGTGGAGATCACCTAGTCCCATCTTTTCCAGCCTTTACTTTTTTTTTTTTTTTTTTTTTTTTAAGAGATGAGGTCTCGCTATGTTACCCAGGTTGGTCTTGAACTCTTGAGCTCAAGTGATCCTCCTGCTTCGGCCTCCCAAAGTGCTGGAATTACAGGTTCCCAGCTTTTAATTTTTAAGGCACAGATGGAGCTGTGAAAGAGGAAGCATCTCCCAGCTAGAGGTGACCCACCCGGGGACCCCATCACCCTAGATGCTGAGGAGGTCAGTATCTCACACAATTAACCTCTTGTTGGAATCTCGCTTTTGGGGCCCTGATTCCAGTTGAAGGTGGAAGACTGTTCAGAGGCAATGGAAGCCCAGAGAGGTGATGTGTGTTGTCCAGTGTCACACAGGAGTGTGACAATCATCTAGGCCACTCTTCATTTAAAGAAGGAGGGACCAGGCCAGGCACCTGAAAGCCCGCTAAGGGACCCAGCAGTGAGGAGGGCAAGTTCTCTTGACCAGATACCCTGTCCCTGGGAGGCGGGTTGGGAAGCCACAAGGCCCTGCCCTGGCACCCACCAGCCTGGGTCCTGGTTTCCTGTTCTGATCTGAGCTGGGCTGATTTTCTGCTAGTTCCTAACAGACAGACACATGCCCCCGAGACCTAAAAGCACCAAAGGGGAAGAAACTCTGTTCAACAGAGTCACATCTTTATGGTGAAGTTCAGAAGTCAGCACAGTAGGCAAAAAAATAAAAAATAAAAAATTCTGTGAAGTTCAGAAGTCAGCACAGTAGGCAAAAAATAAAAAATTCCTGGCCAGCCACGGTGGCTCATGCCTGTAATCCCAGCACTTTGGGAGGCTGAGGCAGGCGGATCACGAGGTCAGGAATTTGAGAACAGCCTGACCAACATGGTGAAGCCTTGTCTCTACTAAAAATACAAAAATTAGCCGGGTGTGGTGGCACCTGCCTGTAATCCCAGCTACTCGGGAGGCTGAGGCAGGAGAAACGCTTGAACCAGGGAGGCAGAGGTTGCAGTGAGCCGAGATTGTGCCACTGCCCTCCAGCCTGGGCAACAAAGCAAGACTCCATCTCAAAAAAAAAAATTCCTGACAATCTCCCAAGTTGCTCCTGAAGGTTAGTTTTCCATGCGCTGGTTTTGTGTGTGTGATGCCGTACAGGAACATCAGTGAGTCAATGCACAAAAGAAACTGCAGTAGACAATATACAATAAAGTACAATGCACAATATACAAAAAATAGGAAACAGAGTGCAATAGCTCTTTTAGAATTTGTCCAGCAGGCGGCCGAGCGCGGTGGCTCACGCCTGTAATCCCAGCACTTTGGGAGGCTTAGGCGGGCGGATCACGAGGTCAGGAGATCGTAGACCATCCTGGCTAACACGGTGAAACCCCGTCTCTACTAAAAATACAAAAAAATTAGCCGGGCGTGATGGAGGGCGCCTGTAGTCCCAGCTAGGCGGGAGGTTGAGGCAGGAGAATGGCGTGAACCCGGGAGGCGGAGCTTGCAGTGAGCCGAGATCGCACCACTGCACTCCAGCCTGGGCAACAGAGCGAGACTCCGTCTCAAAAAAAGAAAAAAAAAAAAAAGGAATTTGTCCAGCAGGCTTTCTAGTTTTCCCACACTAAAAAACAAAAACAAAAAACCCATAGAAACAAATAGAAATAAATACAATAGGCAAAATACACTTTTATATTATTTAAGGTTTTTAAAATGGAAAAAGAAAAGCATTTGGCCCTTTGAGTATAGCTGAATTCGGCTCAGTGAAATGAGGGTGTGGCTGGGTGGCACACGCCTGCCGTCCCAGCTTCTCAAGAGGCTCAGGTGGGAGGACTGATTGAGCCCAGGAGTTTGAGACCAACCTGGGCAACATAGGGAGACCCCTGTCTCTAAACAAAAAATAAAAAATAAAATGAGGGTACAGTGGAATCCCATTGTATGTTTGATGCACTGAGGGCATCTTCGGAATGTGCGACGTTGTCTTGATACCCAGTGGGGGTGTTACCTGTGTATGTGTGATTATCCCAGGGTCTTTCATGCTTGAGTGTGATAACCTTGGAGAGAGTTTCTGGATGTCTAGTTGTCTGCTGTGAGAGACAGAGTGGACAGAAGGAGACAGCCTTTCTTGACCTGGTGAGGCCAAAATAAATAAATAGATACATAAATAAAGCAGAGTCTCTTTGGTTACCGCAGCCCCTAGATTTAGGCCCCTTCTGACTTTGTTATTGTTCCTGCATGTCTCAAATCTGCAGTTGAAGGCCCCATCGAGGAGTTGATCTGAAAGGGCTTCGGCCTCCTGGGCCTTTGGATTTGATCCCATAGTCCTTGAGGCCCTGCCTGAGAGGACCTGTCTCAGAATAAATGAGGAATAAACGAGGTATGACCTTTGAACGTCCCCCACTGTCCCCCATGATCAGTGTGGTTGGAAAATGCTTCTCTCTAGATAAACTCATCATTGTCCCAACACCTTGGACACCTAAAACCAAAAGAAGAGGAACCTGATCTTTCGTTTTCCCTGATCATCCCCAAATAGCTGCTGGGTGAGGAGGGAGCATTTGATTCCACCTTGGAGCTTATTCTCGAATGCATTATGGAGCTCTCATTCAGCAGGGCAGAGCTGAAAAGCACCTGAGATTGTGCAGCTATGTGCAGAGACCAGAATGTTCCCTAAGAACTCACTTCAGAGAAAACCCAACAGGTGTCCCTGACCCTGCCCTGTGATGCCTGTGAAAGGTATCACCCCAGTGAACCCTTATCTCCCTAACACAACCTCTGACACCATTTTGGTGGTGGCCAACCAGGTCTTTGAGTGACCCTTCTGGGCAACTATTGCAATTGATGTCAAGAGCCATGAACATCTTCATAACCTTTGACCCAGGGAACCCACTTTGGGAATCTTTCCTAAGAAAAACAGTAAAAAATATGGACAAAATGTTGCATAAAGATTTTTAGCTCAGCTTTATGTTGTTGTTGTAAGACAGGGTCTCACTGTGTCAACTAGGCTGGAGTGTAGTGGCACGATCATGACACAGCCTTGACCTCCAGGGTTCAAGTAATCCTCCCACCTCAGCCTCCCGAGTACCTCAGTTTTCAGTTCAACTGGGAACAGCATTGGTTCTCTAATTTGATTCCATAGGCTACTTCAGAATCCTCTGGAGTAACTACAGATACTCACATGGATTGGCAAGTGCCATCTCTAGAGGCAGAAGCTGGGACCACAGGTGCCTGCCACCACACCTGGCTCATTTTTTTATATTTAGTAGAGATGAAGTCTTGCTGTGTTGCCCACACTGGTCTCAAATTCGAGCTCAAGCCACCCTCCCCACTTGGTTTCCCAAAGTGTTGGGATTACAGGCGTGGGCCACCGCACCTGGCTAGCTCAGCTTTTTAAGTAACAAAATAAATTGGAAATAATCTAAGTGTCTGACAGTAACCACATACTTAAATCAGTCATGCTTTAGCCACATGGTGGAATATTACACAGCCCCTCAAAGTCAGGGCCATGGAGGCTGTGAGGAGACTTAGAAAACCATCTGTCATCTATAGGAAACAAGACTTTGAGGAAATAGACCAAAATGGTGTCAGAGGTTGTGTTAGGGAGATAGGAATATGGAGATATTCTTTCCCTTTCTTTCGTTTGCACGTTTTTTTGTAATGTGATTATGTTACTTTTATTGTAAGAAAACCTTCCCTTCTCCCCTTCTTTTTTCCTCTTCACTAAGATTCTCCTTTTCTTCTCTTCTGTCGCCCAGGTTGGAGTGCTGTGGTGTGATCACAGCGCACTGCAGCCTCGACCTCCCTGGCTCAGGTGATCCTCCTGCCTCAGCCTCCTGAGCAGCTGGGACCACAGGTGCATCCCACTACATCCGATTAATTTTTTAATTATTTGTAGAGATGGGGTCTCCTTGTGTTACCCAGGCTAGTCTAGAACTTCTGGGCTGAAACAGTCCTCCTGCCTTGGCTTCCCAAAGTGTTGGAATTACAGATGTGAGCCACTGAGCTTGGCCTCTTTTCTTCTTCTCTAAGAAACCTAGAATACTGCTGCTTTCAGGAAAACAGAGAAAACCAAAGTTTAGATGTCTCTTCATAAAAGATGTACAACAAAAACAGTTCAATTAATAAAACTTAGGCCCAGGCATCCCTGAGGTGAAATACGGACAGGCCTGATTAAAGAAAAGGCAGCTAGCAATTCTTGAATATAACAGCCACCACAGACCATCTCCTAGGTCTATGCAGAAGACATTATTGTTGCCATTTTATAAATGAGGAAACATGGGGTCAGAGGAAGGTCACAAGATTTTTCTAGAATCTCACCATTCCTTCCAGGCGAACCGCTGATGGGATTAAGGAATCTAGAGACATCCCCATACCAGTACCCATCTTCAGGTCCTTTAGAAATTATTTTCAGGGCCGGGTGTGGTGGCTTGTACCTGTAATCCCAACACTTTTGGAGGTCGAGGCGGGCAGATCACTTGAGGTCAGGAGTTTGAGACCAGCCTGGCCAACATGGTGAAACCCCACCACTACTAACAATACAAAAACTAGCCAGGCGTAGTGGCGCACGTGTAGTCCCAGCCACTCGTGAAGCTGAGGCAGGATAATTGCTTGAACCCAGGAGGCGGAGGTTGCAGTGAGCCAAGATTGCGCCATTGCACCCCAGCCTGGGTGACAGAGTGAGACTCAGTCTCAAAAAAAAAAAAAAAAAAAAAAAAAGAAATTATTTTCAAGGAAAGGTAAGATGAATGAGAGCCACTGATGAACAGTTGCCAAGTGTTTTCTGTTTGGGGACTTTATGTAATTTCCAAAGCGAAATGAACTTTGGTTCAGGTGGTGGGAGCTGTGTTCAGTGTGTTCTCAATGGAAGGTGAGCGACCTTATGGCTCCAAGCACCTGATCAATCTCTCTGCTCCTGCCTCCTGGTCGTCCAGGGAGCAAGGGTGCAGAGGGTGCGCCCAACTTCTCTTGGGGAGAGGGACCACTTTTCAGAACCCTCTTCCTGTGCTCTGTGGTGGGAGGCAGGGGCCGAAGAAAAGGATGCATCTGCCTCTGAGAAGCCCATACGGAGCAGACAGACGAAGGCACCCCAGCGGCTGGCTGAGCTATAACCGTTTATGGGATTGCAAATTTCCAGACAGACTCTTATGGTGTGTGATGCAGCCCACTTGTCATCTTTGCGTGTGTTTTGGAAGGGTTCGGATTCAATGCTCCTCAGCCATTTTTTAAAGGGAGGCACCAAATATAGAAAGTACCTGGTAGGTAGGTACCAAACATATGTTTGATGAATGAGTATATGAGTTAATTTTCTTTTTTTTTTTTTTTTTTTTTTTGAGACGGAGCCTCGCTCTGTCGCCCAGGCTGGAGTGCAGTGGTGCAATCTCGGCTCACTGCAAGCTCCGCCTCCCGGGTTCACGCCATTCTCCTGCCTGAGCCTCTCCGAGTAGCTGGGACTACAGGCGCCGGCCACCATGCCCGGCTAATTTTTTTGTATTTTTAGTAGAGATGGGGTTTCACCGTGGTCTCGATCTCCTGACCTCGTGATCCGCCCGCCTCGGCCTCCCAAAGTGCTGGGATTACAAGCGTGAGCCACCGCGCCCAGCCATGAGTTAATTTTCTACTTTGGGTGGAAAATTATTTTTTTGGGAGGACAGTTTTTTATTATTAGATTTTTTTTTCTTTTAGAAACAGGGTCTTGCTCTGTTGTCCAGGTGCAATCATGGCTCACTACAGCCTCTAACTCCTGAGCTCCAGGGATCCTCCCACCTTGGCCTCCCAAAAGGCTGGGACTACAGGTTCTCTCCACTGTGCCTGGCTGATAATTTAAATTGACATCTTTATTTATTTATTATTTTATTTTGAGACAGAGTCTTGCTCTGTCACTGATGCTAGAGTGCAGTGGCACTATCTTGGCTCACTGCAACCTCAACCTCTTGGGTTTAAGTGATCCTAGTACCTCAGCCTCTGAGTAGCTGGGACTATAGGCTTGAGCCACCACAGCTGGCTAATTTTTGTATTTTTAGTAGAGATGGCGTTTCACTGTGTTGGCCAGGCTAGTCTCGAACTCCTGGCCTCAAGTGATCTGCCCGCCTCAGCCTCCCAAAGTGCTGGGATTACAGACGTGAGCCACTGCTCCTGGCCTAAATTGGCATCTTTAAAAATATTCATTTCATGCCCAGGATTTATCATTTTGATGTGTGTATGTAAGTATTTCTGTGATTAGATGCAAAAGGGGGACATGTCTTAGCATCTCAAATAGGCATTTATTGAATGTCGAGAAAAAATCCTAGGTTTGCTCATTGTCTTCCCCATCTCTATCCCTTACCCCACCTTTCTCTTGTCCTCACATCTGGGCTCTCTGCTCCTCAGCACCTGGGAAAGGAAGTGATAAGTATAAGTCAGGTGCTGTGGCTGAAGGAGTGAAGAAGGAACCCAGCTACTTGCTGAGCTGGGCCCTGGGTTCACCAAGCTGAGTCATGCTGAGTCATGCAGGCTCCTTGTCCTTACAGTTTCGAGGGTCAGAGGAAGAAAATGGACTAAAACACAAGGGGGACACGGTAACAGTAGAGGTTTCTGCTGGGTGTACATCATCTCATTTAATCCTCAACAAAACCTTATGGGAGGCTGGGTGCAGTGGCTGATGTCTGTAATCCCAACACTTTGGGAGGCAGAGGCGGGAGGATCGCTTGAGCCCAAGAGTTCCAGAGCAGCCTGGGCAACATCAGGAAGCCCCCATCTCTACAAAAAAATAAAAATGTTATCTGGGCGTGGTAGCACTCACCAGTAGTCCCAGCTATTCGGGAGGCTGAAGTGGGAGGATTGCATGAGCCGGGAGGTCGAGGCTTCAGGGAGCCGTGTTCGTGCCACTGCACTCCATCCTGGGCAACAGAGTGAGACTCTGTCTCCAGCATATTAAAAATACAAAAGCACAAAACCTTGTGGGAGATTCCAACTTAGCCAGTCGTTGGGGGTGCCCACCAGGCAGGAAGCAATTCTGGTAAAAGGTTTAGTTCTGGGAGGAGTTGGGGCCTGTGGCAGCTCCAAGGTTTTCATCACCTGAGGGTGTCAATTGCATCTGCTCCTTGGATGCGTGGCACACGTGGGCCTCGCCTCTGCGTCGTGTCACTAGCCCTGCCATTTGCTCACTCTGTGTTGCTGGTGGGTCATGTCACTTGTCTGAGCCTCCCTTCCCTTCCCTGTGGACAGGGATCCCGAGACGGGCCTGGTGAATGCAGTTCAGCATGTTTGTTGCAGGCCCTGGTGTGCTGCGGGCCCTGGTGACTAAGGTTGGCTCCTCCCCACTGGCCATACCTGGAGGGTGCTGTCACCTTGCTGCTCTCTCAGAGGAGTGTGGCTGCCTACTTGGCAGCAGCTGGGGTCTCTTCTAGTCTGTCCCTGCTCCTCTGCCCCTCCTGCCTCCCACCCCCGCCCCCCACCACGTTATTCTCAGAGCATGGGACAATTCCTCTGTTAGGGTGAATAATTGAGCGTTAACTCTAGGAACAGACGGCTATGAATAGATGTGAGGGAAGAAAGCGTTTTGCCAAGTTTGAGCTGAGCTGAGGATTGTCGGCGCTGAATTAAAGATGAGCTTCCTGGCTCTCTGTTCTACTTAGCATTGATCAAACACCATGTCTTGAATTTTCAAAAAAAGAAGAAGGAGAAGAAAAAAGTCAGAAAGGGGTTTATGTATTTCACTTGAGGTCAGGAGTTCGAGACCACCTTGGCCAACATGGCGAAACCCCGTCTCTACTAAAAATCCAGAAATTAGCCAGGTGGGGTGGCACATGCCTGTAATCCCAGATACTTGGGAGGCTGAGGCACGAGAATTACTTGAAGCTGGGAGGCAGAGGTTGCAGTGAGCTGAGATCATGCCACTGCACTCCACCCTGGACGACAGAGCAAGAATTCATCTAAAAAAAAAAAAAAAAAAAAGAGATGAGTTTCCTTAAGACATTGCAAAGCCAACAACCCCCCGGGGAGCCAGATTAAAGCACCAATGGGAAATTTTGTCAACAGTGCTTAATCAAAGGCATTGATTGTTTTCCGGGCCCCACTGGTTCCTGTCCCATTTTTGTCCTTAATTGTGGAAACTTGTTCATTAGGGTTTCATTAAGGCTGGCCCTGGCTATTATCCCTCCTTTGCTCTCTTTGATCTCTGCAAAGTCATCCACTTCCTTGTGGAATCCTCAGGGTTCCTCAACATCTTTGCCACTCATGTTCAAATTCAGACCAGACCGCCATATATTTCATAACAGGGTCCTCCTCTGTACCCAGGTACCTAACTTGGAAGGACCTAGTGTGTGAGAAGCTGTTATTGGGAGGGACCTTAGCCAGTATCTGGTGCAGTGGCCAGATGTGGACACTGAGGTCCTGAGATGAGCTGACAGTGCTCTGGAAGGGGCAGCCTCCGTTTCTGAGGTGGTTTTTTTTTTTTTTTTTTTTTTTGAGACGGAGTCTGGCTCTGTCACCAGGCTGGAGTGCAGTGGAGCGATCTCAGCTCACTGCAACCTCTGCCTCCCGAGTTCAGATGATTCTCTTGCCTCAGCCCCCTGAGTAGCTGGGACTACAGGCGTGCACTATCACGCCCAGCTAATTTTTGTATTTTTATTAGAAACAGGGTTTCACCATGTTGGCCAGGATGGTCTCGATCTTTTGACCTCATGATCCGCCCTCCTCACCCTTCCAAAGTGCTGTGATTACAGGCGTGAGCCACTGTGCCTGGCCTGTTTCTGAGCTTCTTTAGGTGCCTCTTGTAATTTGAGCACAGTTTCTTCCTCCAAAGGCTGTCCCCAAGGAACCTGCAAATCCACAGGATTTTTAAATGCAGTCTCGACAGGCTATGTGACAACCTAGTGGCAGGAGGGGGAGGGGAACCCACATTAGCTGCATCGTGATTCTCTGGCTCTGTCCAGAGGAACTTAGCACGTATCTCCCACCAGGGACCAATTAATTCTGCAGGAAGTTATGGTTTACATTTTCCCCTGGAAGCTCAGGCCCTGCACACATTTATGTGCCTTGGCCCTCAGAGCATCCTCCTGCGAGTTTTGTTTAATCACAGTCATGATTGAAAACGCACAGCATTTTCCTGTGATTTTATTAGCTAGTCCTTACCCACATTTCATCTGCTTTCTCTTAAACACTTTTTTGGGTCTGTGTTTATAGACCCTGAATAAACACAAATCCTTGACTTTAATTAGGAAGCCAGCAATGGCCAAAAAAGGAGGCTCATTCTGTCTGTTACTCTTCTGTGGATATTGAAAGGACAGTGAATGAGGACAGGGTATCCTGCAGTAGATAATAGAGTGGTCTTGGGGTGAAGGATTGTGTGGTGTCTCCTCGCCCCCAATAGACCATGTTCCCTGGGTCAGCTTAAGTGACATCTTGAATAGATCACTTGGTGTTCCCTCTGCCTCCTTCCCTCCCTCCCCCTTCCTTCCTTCCTTCCTTCCTTCCTTCCTTCCTTCCTTCCTTCCTTCCTTCCTTCCTTCCCTCCCTCCCTCCCTCCCTCCCTCCCTCCCTACTTTGTTTCTTCCTGCCTTCCATCCTTCCTTCCTTCCTTCCTTCACAAAGGCATACCGGCTTTTCATAACACCATTTCATGATGGTATCTTAGAGGGCAGTGATTTTTGCTGTGTTCACACTGGTATCTCTGCACTTAGAATAGAACATACTCTAGGTGTTCAGTAAATATTTGTTTAATGAATAAGTGAGTATCTGCCATTCCATCGTTAGGAATCCTCTTCTTTCTTTTAATCCCAGGCTTCTATCTTCAGGGTATCTGAAAAAAATACCCCGGAAGGAGGGTGCAGAATACATTAGATCCCAAACAGTAAGTTGGTCACAGGAAGAGAGATGGAATTCTGCGGGCTTGTGGGGGAGGGAGGGCTCAAAGCTGTCTGAGATATAGAGAGTTGGTTTGGAAATTGGTCTGAAGAGAGTGAGTGTAGAGACCCAGCTAGTTTACTAGCAGTAATATTGTGGGCAAGTCCCCCAAGCTCTCTGAGATAAATGTCCTAATCCACAAATGAGGAGGGAATGATAAAGCCAGATTCTTACCTTGAGTCTCCCCTGCCCTTTCCCACTTGGCTTCTGTTTCCCCACGGCCCCTTAGTCCTCCTGGGTCTTCCCACTGGCACTTCCTCAGGACATCCGTTCTGCTTCACTGTGTGCCAGGCACTGTACTAGGCTCAGAGGATGCAGTGGTGGATGGGGTAGATGAGTCCCTTTTGCATCTAAACCAGGAAGTTTAGATAGAAAGAGACCCAGTGCTGATACAGGGAGCTTGTGATATAGGGAAGTCTGGGCTGCCGTGGCCTGTGGGGTGTGAGGTGGGGGTTGGGGGACATTGATCCCAGCCTGAGAGGTTAAGGAGGGCTTCCCATAGGAAGTGGCAACCAGTCGGCTAGCGGCTGTGTTTAATTACTCTTTAGATTCTTAGCTCTAAGCAAAGTGCCTTGGTGTTCAATGAATGAATGAAGGAGTGGATGCCTGTAAAAGTGTCTTATAAACTGGAGTGTGCAGTGCAAATGGTAAGCGCTGGTATTATGATTGTGGAGGGTAGAGCAGGGGCACCTAAAACAGGGTTCATCTCCCAGTTTCCTGAGGACCAGCTGCTGACCAAGAGCTAAGGTCTGGCCAAGAGCACAGCCAACTGGCATGTTAGGGTCAGCCTCTGTGTCTTGTCTTCCATCCAGGGAAGCAGATTGCCATCTACCATGTTGACATCTTTAGCCTACCAGGTAGCCCGCAGCCCTTCCTAAAAGGACCTAGGTTGGCATATCCAGGCCTAGTCCTCTGGACCACGGTCCTAGGGCTGGTGGCTGACTAAGGAGGTAACTGACTGGGAGGAAGTATGTGTGTGTGTATGTGTGTGTGTTTAGAAATGTGTGATGCCCAGCAAATGCTAAAAAACATCTGGAATGCATATTCACATCACTAACCTCTAACCCTCCGTGACAGTTGCCATCCCCAGTGAAGCCTTCTCTATTGTCCTCTCTTCCAGCTTACTGAGCTTGTGGTCAGGGGTGGCAACTCATTCATCTTTGTAACTCCAGTGCCCAGCATGAGGCCAGGCACATCTGGGTCTTAGGACAGTTTGCTGAATGAATGAACAAGCTTCAGATAATGTTATTCACAATGTAGCTGATGCTGAATGGCTTCTAGGGTAGGGGAAGAGGGATGTTTCTGGAAATGACCTTTTGCTACTACTTTAGATGTTTTGCAATAGCAGATGCTTGAAATTCTGCTTCACACTTGTTCTCTGTGGTGAGAGATGAAGAAACACTTCCTTTGTTCACACTTGGCTCTGGGGCTGTGTAGACATGCAGAGGCCTCTCCCTCACTTCCGCCACCCTGGGAGCCTGAGTGTGATGGCACTCAGGGATCTACCTTTACTTAATTCTGCAGCTTGGTGGGTTGGTAGGTCTCATGGGTAATTTTTATATTTTGGGGTGCTCAGCATTCCACCCACCTTCCTGGTTGGGGGAACCCTCAGTATGTAAGTCTTGGAGGGAGGCAGAGCCTCTTCTGCCAGTATGGAAGCTGAGGTGGACCAGATATTCTTTCTCGCAGCCTGTGGCCTCAGCTTGGCCACATGACCACTGCCACCCTCTGCTCTGACCATGGGCTGAGGACTGCACAGATGCAGGGGCAGGAAGAGGTTGTCTAGAGTCGAGGCCCAGTAGGAGTGGCAGTGTCTGCAGCAGACGTCCTGTGATGTGGCCTTGGCTGCATTTTCCCCCTGCACATTATCCGTGATCCTTTGTCTGAGCGTGGCTGTGCACTTTGCCTGTTGATTCTGGGAGTTTCTCATATCTTCAAATCAAAATCATCTTTTCCATAAAATAGTCATAGCTGCTTTCTGTTGTCGATGTTCCGTAGCTCTGACTGGTGTGTACTGCCAGGCTGTAGCAAGGCGCCCTGTGCCTGCTGTGGGCCTTGGTGACATGGTGAGACGGGGAGCTTGAGTGTCTCTCTGCACCTGCCTCCCATTCTGGGAGGTAGACGGCCCCCCAGCCTGATGCCGTGCCTTGAACACCCAGGCTTCTGCGGTTCAGTTCCATAGAGGTGAACCCATTTTCTGTGTGGCAGGCACTGTGCTAAGCACAGGCATACAAAGATAAAGAAACCTGTATCAGCTTCCAGGGCTGCTTTACACATCTCACAAACTGGGGACTCAACAGACACCTACTGTCTGAGAGCTGTTCTGGGGACTGGCAGTCCAAGGCGAAGGTGCCGGTAGGGTTGGTTCCCTCTTGGGGATGTGTGGGAGAGTCCGTTCCATGCCACCCCCCGCCCCAGCTTCTGGAGTTTTGGGGCAGTCTTTGGCGTACCTTGGCTTGTAGGTGTGACACCGTGTGCTCGTGTGCACGTGGCCTTCTCCCTGTGTGTGTGTCTGTGTCTTCATGTGGTTATCACCTTATTAGGGCCCACCCTACTCCTCTGTGATCTCATGCTAACTCATTATACCTGCAAAGATCCTAAATCCAAATAAGGTTACATTCTTTGACATTAGGGGTCAAGACTTCAGTGTATGAATTTTGGGGGACACAATTCAATATATAACCAAGCAGTAATTCTGGACTTTAAGGAGCTTACAGTCCAGAGGTGGAGAGAGACACACAATTGGATGATGGTGTCCAGATGGTGGGAGAAATGAGGGAGGTAGGCAGAGGTGCTGTGGTGGCACAAGGACTCCTTTTTTTTTTTTTTGAGACAGGGTCTGGTTTTGTCACCCAGGCTAGAGTGCAGTGGTGCGGTCTCAGCTCACTGCAACCTCCACTTCTTGGGTTCAAGTGCTTCTCCCACCTCAGCCTCATGAGTAGCTGGGACTACAGGTGTGAACCACCATGTCCGGCTAATTTTTTTTTTTTTTTGAGAGAGAGAGTTTCGCTCTGTCGCCCAAGCTGGAGGGCAGTGGCGTGATCTTAGCTCACTGCAACCGCCACCTCCTGGGTTCCAGAGATTCTCCTGCCTTAGCCTCCCAAGTAGCTGGGACTACAGGTGCCTGCCACCACACCTGACTAATTTTTGTATTTTTAGTAGAGACTGGGTTTCCCTGTGTTGTCCAGTCTGGTCTTGAACTCCTGACCTCAAGTGATCTGCCTGCCTTGGCCTCCCAAAGTGCTGGGATTACAGGTGTGAGCCACTGTGTTCAGCCAGAGTTCTTTTTTTGTTTTTTTCAGGCAAAGTCTTAGTCTGTCACCCAGGCTGGAGTATAGTGGTGTGATCTTGGCTCTCTGCAACCTCTGCCTCCTGGGTTCAAGTGATTCTCCTGCCTCAGCCTCCCAAGTAGCTGGGATTACAGGCACGTATCACCACACCTGGCTAATTTTTTATTTTCAGTAGGCACGGGGTTTCACTATGTTTGCCAGGCTGGTCTCGAACTCCTGACCTCAAGTGATCTGCCTGCCTTGGCCTCCCAACGTGCTGGGATTATAGGTGTGAGCCACCGCACCCGGTGGGGAAGATGTTGAGTTCTGTAATGAACGAGATGAACGAGAGGGTGCTTGCAACCACGGTTACCCTGCTGACCCCAGCCTTGCCCATCCACAGTAGGCCCCACCTTTGTTTTGTAGAATTTAAAGGCAGCCAGGAAACTCTGTGCTACCAGAGAGGAAAGGTTGCTCTTCCTTCTTGCCATATATTCCTTTCTTCCCTGGCTGCCAGGAAGCTCAGAGCCGAATTTGCGCTTAGTCACAGCAGCTGTCACCAGCCCGCAGGTTCAGGCCATTTGCTTAGTCATGGTTCCCACTATCATATTTTCTTCTGTTTGTAATCCTCACGTGTTCTTTTCTTGTTGTAAGCAATCTCAGCTGTCTCTTGGAAAGAGGCAAGGTATAATAAACACATACATGATAAAGAAAGGTAGAGATATGAACAATGGGTGATCAGGGCTCTGGAGCTCTGCCCTCTTCCAAAAGTATTGGTCTGAGTTACATACTTCTCTGGAAAGACTGGCTGATCTTGGAGATTAGAGATTTTAGGCTCTTGGAAAACAGGGTCTGTGTGTCCTTCATCTCAGGGTCTCCAGCATTTATCACAGTGCCTCACAGTGTTCATTAAAGAGCAATGAAAAACAGTGAACTAATAATAATGATGGCTGAAACTCTGTTATCTTTCTGAGCGCTGTTCCAAGAGGGGGTGGCAGTAGGGTCATTTCTTGCTCAGACAAGTGGGCAGGGTCCGGAGGGGACATTTTCCCCTCTTCCAATTCATTTTCAGATTGTATCAGATTTTTTTAAAATGTTTTTGTTTTATTTTTTATTTTTATTTTTTGAGGCAAGGTCTTACTCTGTTGCCCAGGCTGGAGTGCCTTGACTGCCTGAACTCAAGCAATCCTCCTGCCTCAGCCCTCCGAATAGCTGGTACCACAGGCATGCATCACCACACCTATCCAATTTTTCTATTATTTGTAGATACAGAGTCTCACTATGTTGCCCAGGCTGGTCTCAAACTCCTTGGCTTAAGCATTCTGCGTGCCTCAGCCAGGCCTCCCAAAGTGCTGGGATTACAGGCGTGAACCACTGCGCTCAGCCTAAAAAGTGTTACTCGGATCATACCATACCTCTGCTTAAAACCCTCAATAGCTTCCTGTTGTCTCTCTTTTTTGTTTTTGAGACTCTGCTGTTTCCCAGGCTGGAGTGCAGTGGCGCAATCTCAGCTCAGTGCAGTCTCCGCCTCCCAGGTTCAAGCGATTCTCCTGCCTTAGCCTCCCAAGTAGCTGAGACTAAAGGGGTGTGCCACCACACCCAGCTAATTTTTGTATTTTTTGGTAGAGACAAGGTTTCACCATGTTGGCTAGGTTGGTTTCGAACTTCTGGCCTCAAGTGATCTGCCTGCCTCGGCCTCCCAAAGTGCTGGGATTACAGGCATGAGCCACCGTGCCTGGCCAGAAATTTATTTCTTACAGTTCTGGAGGCTGAGAAGTACCAGGTGGAGGGGCTGCGTCTGGTGAGTCTTTTTGCTGGTGGGGACTCTCTGCAGAGTCCTGAGGCTGTGCAGGGCATCACATGGTGAGGGGGCTGAGCTTGCTCACATTGGTAGCTCAGGTCTCTCTTCCTCTTCCTATACAGCCACCAGTTCTCCTCCCATGATAACCCATTAATCCATTAACTCACCAACCCATAATCCATGAATGGATTAATCCATTCACGAGGGCAGAGTCCTCATGATCCAATCACCTCATAAAAGCCCTGCCTCTCAATACAGCCACATTGGGGATTATGTTTCAATATGAGTTTTGGAGAAGACTTTCAAATGTCCATTCTATTCAGCCAGTATTTATTGAGCACATACTTAGTGCCAGGCAGGCACTGTGTTAGGGCCTAGAGATACAATGGAGAACAAAAGACACAGTATTTGCCCTCCTGGAGTTTTCATTTCAGCTCCTCAGCCTGTTGTACCTTTTTTTATTTTTTTCCCGAGACAGAGTCTTGCTCTATTGCCCAGGCTGGAGTGCAGTGGCATGATCTCGGCTCACTGCAACCTCCATCTCCCGGGCTCAAGCGATTGTTCTGCCTCAGCCTCCCGAGTAGCTGGGATTACACATGCCTGCCACTGCACCTGGCTAATTTTTTGTCTTTTTAGTAGAGATGGGGTTTTGCCATGTTGGCCAGGCTGGTCTTGAACTCCTGATCTCAAGTGATCTGCTCACCTCAGCCCTCAAAAGTGCTAGGATTATAGGTGTGAGCCACCGTGCCTGGCCTTGCTGTACCTTTAAACCATGTCTTGGCTGGGCACAGTGGCTTGCAGCTGTAATCCTAGCACCTTGGGAGGCTGACCTGGGAGGACTGCTTGAGGCTATGAGTTCAAGACAAGCCTGGGCAACATAGTGAGACCCTGTCTCTAAAAAAATAAAAAGGAAATTAGCTAGGTGTAGTGGCACGTACCTGTAGTCCCAGCTACTTGGGAGGCTGAGGCAGGAGGATCGCTTGAGCCTGGGAGGTGGAGGCTGCAGGGAGCCGTGATCCTGCCACTACACTCTAGCCTGACAGAGTGAAACCCTGTCTTGGGGAAGAAGAAAAATACACACACACACATACACACGCACACACACACACTGTATTGTTCTTTACCTATTATTTGCTCAGCAGCATGAAATATTATACATATTATGTATATACCAGTCATTTACTGAACACCTATTACGTGTTATAGATGAAACATACTTTATCTAGATCTATAAAGCATGCATGTACATGTGTGTGTTAAGACTACATAAAACAAGCATTTATTGAATGCCAACTATATGCTACAAATAAACACGTTTGTATGTATAAAACATGTATATACAGTATATACATATATGTATATTCACGTGTTTATGGAGCACCTACCTGGTGCCCACACCATGCTGGGCACCAGGGAGAGCACAGCCTAGTAGAAGAGATGGAGAAGAAAACTGTGCCTTCATAGATGGGGAAGTGCCCTAAAACTGAGGACGAGTTGGAGAGGTGGTCCTCTTACTGCCTCGCAAAGTCAACGATGTGAAATACGAAAGGGCATCAGGCTTTTGAGGTCCTGAACACATCCTGAGGCTGGGGTGGGAGTGACTTCTGGTTGCGCTGCCCTGCTGCCTTGATGAGGACCCCTCTGGCCATGCACCTGCTACCTACACCCCGGTCCCTGCAGAGGGAACGACTCAGAGTGCCCCTTACGTGTTGATTTAGGTGCTTGCCAAAATCAGAGATTGTCTGAGGAGTAACTTAATTTGAGTTCCTTCAAAATAATCAGTGAGATGGAAACTTGAGAACAGCCTCGGTCCGCTTCGGGAAGTAGAGACCGCCTTTCATTGCTCAGTGGGCAGCTGCCATCTGTGCTGCTGGTGTTGGCGATATTTATGGGTAGCAGAGAGGGTGAGAGACCACAGAAGGTCTAACGCCTGGAAGGCTCCAGTCATCCTGCTGGTAAACACAGAGACCCCATTTTCCAGAGACCCACTGAGAGGTGGTACCAAAAGCAGAAATCACATATGCTTCTCTGTGGCTTCCATTCTTGAGTGCGTAATGAGTGTTGTAATAAAAAAAGTGAAAATGAAGATTCAGTTATTAATAAATGTTGGGGGGAAAAGACAGAACCTAGTGTTTGTCCTGGCAGGTCAGCCTCCTAGCTGTGTGATGCTGGGCGGTGATTTCACTTCTTGAAATTTCAGTTTCCACTTCTGTAAAATGGGAAGGTTGTACTAGAAGATCTCCAGGGTCTATTTTGAAATGAACTCTCCCAACGTTGCGATAATAAGTGCTCTCAGTTCATGTGCAGCGTTGAGAGAAGTTTTCTTTGTAGACTTTTTCTTAGGGCTCTTGCTGAAATGTACACATCTGGTTGTTTTTCAATTAAAACAAGGAGGAAAAAAAAACCCCACCCGCCATAATTTACATAACAAGGACATATTGAACTCAGCCTCTTTCTGTCCCAATGTGGGTGTTAGACAGCTTGGGGGATTATGGGCCTTGGTAATCACGGAGGGGAAGAAGCTATGTTTATGAGGTCCTTTCAATATTTATCCAACGCCCACAGGGAGCGGAGGCTTTGACCTTAGTGGACTGGTTGTGGGTTATAGGACATGAGCAGTTACCCTCATCCTCAGAGAGCTTATGGTATAAAGTGGGCTTGCTAAGACTCCTAAACATTTGGAAACACTGTTCCTGTCAGGTGACACGTGCAAGTGCCTGGAGGTGGGAAGGATCTCAGCATAGTCAAAGAACATTCACGGGTCCACGTGGCTGAATTAGAGGGTTCCTGAGTGTAAGATTCTTCCCGGGGGCCTGAAAGCGTAACTCCTCCCTTCTCAGGCCCAGTCCCTGGGCGCAAGGGTACTTGCGTCAGCAGCGTGCGTCAGCAAGACAGCGGAATCGGGAAGATAGCCGGCCGGAAGACACCCGCCCTGGCAGGAAGATACGTATCCCTGAAGATCCAGAAAGAGGCCATCCGGGTACCACGTAGCAGTTTCGTACGGCTAGGAGACTTCCTGTTACAGGAGACTATGAAACCTTTGCTCCGTCCTCACTTGGGGCTGCCGCCATTTTAGGCCTCAGCCCGCCTGCATCCAGGCGCTCATTAAAACAGCATGTTGCTCCACACCGCCTCGTGTTGTCTGTTGGCGTGCTCTCAGGGTTCGAACCGATACAAAAACTTTACATTGAAGACATCAGCGTCAGGTGATGGTGGCTTTGTAAGCTGTGTTAAAGGGACTTGCGTCCCAATCTGTAGGCCATGGGAGCCAGCGGAGGATTTGTGTACTAGAAACGGTGGGGCCGGGCGCGATGGCTCACGACTGTAATCCCAGCACTTTGGGAAGCCGAGGCAGGTGGATCACTTGAGGCCAAGAGTTTGAGACCAGCCTGGCCAACATGGTGAAACCCCATCTCTTCTCAAAATACAAAAATTAGCTGGGCGAGGTGGTGCCTGCCTGTGGAATCCCAGCTACTCAGGAGGCTGAGGCAGGAGAATCGCTTGAACCTAGGAGGCGCAGGTTGCAGTGGGCCAAGATCGTGCCACTGCACTCCAGCCTGGGCGACAGAGCGAGACTCAGTCTCATAAAAAAAGAAAAAAGAAAAAAGAAAAGGTGGGAGGTGGCAGATGAGAGAATGGAGTCCGGGGCCCACAATGAGAGAGGGATGTTGTGTTTGCATGAATGGAGGGCTTGGGGACTTAGCCCAGCCTCCCAGGTGCCATCAACAAGCCACAGTCACACCCGAAATGGTAGCCAGGGTAGGAAGTGGGGCCTAGTAGCAACCAGCAGCCTCTCATCAACCCACAGAACATTGTGTCAGTCAGCGCTGTGTTGCAAGTGACAGTAACCAAACTCAAGCTAGCTTAAATCTAGGAAAGATCATTTATTGTGTCAAGTCACTACCTGGTTAGGCATGGCTGATCCAGGGGCCCCAACTGTGTGGGCCAGGTTTTGTCTCCTGTGTCCTGGCCCTGCTTTTCTTTCTTTTTCTCAAGCAGTCTCTCCTTTCAAGATGGCAAGAGGCCATCAGCTTGGATTCAGGTTTCTATCCACTCATGTTAGCAACCCTGTAGGGTAGGGGGAAGGTACCCCTTTCTTAGTGGCTTCAGCCAAAGTGTGAGAGAGGTCTCTTATTGTCCAGTTAGGGGCACATGGCTGCATTTGAGCCGTCTATTGGTTCTGGAGGTCCCGTGTTTTGACTGTCCTCCTCTAGGTAATGTGCCACCCCTGGAGCATGAGGGGAGGGTTAGGGGATGCCCCAGAGGAAGACAGTGCCATTACGAGAAGGGGCTTGGAGGCTGGCATGCAGTGCTGGATTTGCTTTTGCCTGGTGTCTTTGTCCGTTTTCTGTTGCTTACAACAGAATACCTGAAACTGCGTAACTTATAAAGAAAAGGAAGCTATTTCTTACAATTCTGGAGGCTGAGATGTCCATGGTTGAGGGGCTGCATCTGGTGAGGGCCTTTTTGCTGGTGGGAAATCTGTGCAAATTCCCGAGGCTGTGCAGAGTGTCACATGGTGAGGGGCTGAGAGAGCTCATGTGCTAGCTCAGGTCTCTCCTCCTCTTCGAAAGCCACCAGTCCCACTCCCAAGATAACCCATTAATCCATTAACCTATTAATCCATGAATGGATGAATCCATTCACGAGGGCAGAGCCCTCAGGATCTAGCCATCTCTTAAGGTCCCACCTCTGAACACTGCCACATTGGGGATTAAGTTTCAACATGAATTTTGGGGGAGTACAAATGTTTAAACTGTAGCACCTGGCTTAGGAGACTTCTGCAGTGGTGACCTGAACTGGGATAGAGTGAGTGGCCTAGAGAAGGGAGGCATGGGCAGTTCTGGGGCCTGTCCTCGGGGCCACTGAACTACGACTTGAATCACTTTCCCTTCTCTCTCCACTTCGACTGCTTCCCCTCTCTCTTCCTTTAGCAATCATTTATTGAAACTTTGTCCCACTTCTGAATCCCCCAGAATTTCGTTTGCATCTTCATGCCCCTTACCGGTGCTCAGGGGTGATGGCCAGAATATTTAACCTCGGGCACAGATCGCAGTACTTTCTGGAAGCCTCTACTGGTGCCCCGACACTAATTCTTTCCTTGCTGCATCCTGGGGGAGGTCTGGGAGTGCTGGGGGAGGGACACTTAGGGTGAGGACTCCTGGGGCATCAGCTACTTCCCAGCCTGTGTGGAAGGATAGTATTTTAACAGCTGGGCAGCCATGCCGGTGGGAAGTGGCTGGTTTGAAAGTGTTCAGGGCAGGGCTGGGGTAGACTTCCTTCCATCTCTTCCCAACCCCTGCTCACCCTCAGGGGCTTTCCAGTGGGCCTTTTGCAAAGTAAATGTTGCATTAATTTGTTGTGGAGGTGGACTGAGAAAAGTGGAGGGTGACTGCTCTGGGCTGGTGTGATTGTTCAGGACCTGCTGCCCTGTACCCCGAGGTCCCGCCAGACCACCTGTGCCACACTCAGTCTATTTGCTCTGAAGCATTTTTTTTTTTTTTTTTTTTTTCTGAGAGCAATCAGGTTTATAGGCTTTGAAGAGTGTGCAAATATTTGATTTTAATTAAGGAAGTCTGGAATAGGGAATAGAAAAAGGTTACTTCTCGTTTACTATTTCTGGGGGGTAGGGGAGGATGTGGTACCTCCAGCCACATGGTGGGTCACCATTGTCTCCAGGGTGGACCAGGCACCCAAGAGGAATGGCAAGTGAGAGGCAGTGGGTCACTGGCTCATGGAGCCTGGGGAATTTCAAGGGGGTGAATAAGGCAAGAGGGTGAGCAGTGTGGAGCTTTCCCGGGCCAGGATGGAGTGTGGAGAGGCCGTGAGAAAGACTGGCCTTCTGGATGGTGGCACCTACTGCCTGTTAGTACTTGCTGCCAGCCGCTGTGGTGCCCATCCCATCCTCTGGATGATCTCACCTAATAATCCTCACCACAACCCTTCCTGGTAAATATTATCAGTCCCACTTTACAGCAGAGGAAACTGAGCCCAGAGAGGTTAAGAAACTTGTCCCAGATCACCCAACTACTGAGTGTGTGTCAGGCTTCAAAGCTGTGCTAAAAACCACCACTTGGGTCGGGCACGGTGGCTCACGCCTGTAATCCCAGCACTTTGGGAGGCCGAGGCAGGCGGATCACCTGAGGTCAGGAGTTTGAGACCAGCCTCAACATGGAGAAACCCCGTCTGTACTAAAAATACAAAATTAGCCTGGCATGGTGGTGCATACCTGTAATCCCAGCTACTCGGGAGGCTGAGGCAGGAGAATTGCTTGAACCTGGGAGGTGGAGGTTGCGGTGAGCTGAAATCGCGCCATTGCACTCCAGCCTGGGCATCAAGAGCGAAACTCTCTCAAAAAAAAAAAAAAAAAAACCAAAACAAACAAACAAAAAAACCCACCACTTGGTGGTTGGAGGGCATTCCTAGAGGACTCAGGACTATTTTGAGGAGGACAGGTGGGGTCCCATGAATTAAAGCCCTAGCGTGTGCAATGAATGAAGTGTTATTCTGACTGGTAGAGCCTGCCTGTTTTCTGTAAGAGGGAGGAAAAAAGGTGTTGGGGGAGGTCAGGACAGTGGCCGCATCCTGGGGTACAGGGAGGAGAATGAGCCCTACAGCCCAGTGTTCCTGTGCCAGCCCTGCCCCCAGTATCATGTGGCCTTGGGTGACTCATCCCATCTCTCTGAGCCGGCTTCCTTCCCAGTGAGATGAGGGTAGCAAACACAGTAACAGCAGTGACTGTGGGCTTTCTAAGTGCCAGGTGCATGGATTAGGCCTCCCGCACTTGGATGCTCAGTGGGTGGGGAAGAGGGCCTCCCTGTCAGCCCTGCCTGGGAGACACTGGATGGGGAGGTCCTGGGCAACTGGAAAGTGCTCAGCCATCTGCAAGGAGAGGGAAACAGCTTGTGTCCCGTGTCTGGCTTCAGGCCCCTGCAGCCCTCTGACTGTTGTCCCTGCAGCCAGAGAGAGGCAGGGGACTTCTAAGGATAGGACTTCTTGCCACAGCCCTAAATAGTGCTTCTCTCTGCTGGTGGGTGGTGCTTCCCGCCTTGGCAGCTCAGCAGGATCACCTCCTCAGGCATTCAGAGGAAAAATACAGAGGCCCCAGCTGTGCAGCACCATCACCTGGGAGCTGTCTGTAAACCTTGATCTCTGATTCTGGGGAACAATATTTTTAAAAAGCTCCCCGGTGATTCCAGTCAGAGGCTGGCTTCTCCTAGGACCTGCTGCCGGTTCCTGCCAATGGGATGTATTCATTAGGGCCTGGGAGGGGCCCCGGAGAAGATCTGCTTTATGGGGCAGCGCTTCGGCCTCTTGCACCCGGTCCCGCACCCAGTGGGAGGGAGAGGGCTGCGTCCTCTGCAGGCCTCACAGAGCCCGGCGATGCGCAGGACGTGCTCCTGGGCGGTCCCCGGTGTCCCCGCATCCCTGTGTCCCCAGCGTCCCCGCATCCCTGTGGCTGTTGCAGAACGCACGTGAGCGCTGCCTTGTCCCTGCTCTGGGACTGGCCTGGATCCCTCCCTGCCCTGGATCCCTTCCTGCTGGTGGGGCTGTGTGGGGCCACACTCAGGGTGACCTGGCACAGTAACTCTCATCCAGTGCCTGCTGCCCAATGGTGTCTTCTTATTTAAAAACTTATTTTTGTGGTTAATTTAGCAGGTTTATCAGGGTTTTTTTTTATATCTTTTATATATCTAATATATATATTAGATATATATATTTATTTTTCAGTTTTTTTGAGTCGGAGCCTTGCTCTGTCGCCCAGGCTGGAGTGCAGTGGCGTGATCTCGGCTCACTGCAAGCTCCGCCTCCCGGGTTCTCGCTATTCCCCTGCCTCAGCCTCCCGAGTAGCTGGGACTACAGGCGCCCACCACAACGCTTGGCTAATTTTTTGTATTTTTAGTAGAGACGGGGTTTCACCGTGTTAGCCAGGATGGTCACGATCTCCTGACCTCATGATCTGCCCACCTTGGCCTCCCAAAGTGCTGGGATTACAGGCGTGAGCCACAGCGCCCAGCCTTATTTATATGTTTTTTAATAGAGAGAGCGTCCTGCTGTGTTGCCCAGGCTGGTCTTGAGCTCCTGGGCTCAAACAATCCTCTCTCCTCTGCCTCCCAAAATGCTGGGATTACAGGCATGAGCCACTTCCAAGGGTATTTTTTTTTAACAGCTCTACTAAGGTATAATTGGTATATGAAAAAAATTGCACATATTTAGTGTATACATTTTGGAGAGTGGGACATGTATGTTTGTACCTAGACTGTTGACTGCGGTACCTTCTGAAGTGGCTTGGTTACAGCCAGCTGCAGGCCTGGGGACAGAAATTAAGACGTGGTGAGCCCAGCTGGACAGCCATGACAATTTAGAATGAGAATTTAAAACAGGCAAGGGTTTTAGAGATCTGCTGGAAATGATGTTCATGCATTTGCTTTTTTGGTTCAGAATCAGATTTTTCTCGCATTTGTACATATATTTGGTTTAGTTGCTTCTAGACAAATCCTATTTCTTGACGTTCTGCTATTGGCCAGTCACTTCACTTTCCATACATTGTTGCAAAGTAAGTTTGTGAGGATTACAGATGAAGAAACAAGATTCCCCAAGAAGTGCTGTATTGGTAAATGAGTCAGGATTTGGATCAAGGTCTGTCTGGCTTTAAAGTTCATCCCTGTGTGCAGTGATGGCACACTAATTCCATAAATGGAAAACCAGAATCGAATTGTCCAACAGAGTAGCCACTAGCCACATGGGGCTATTTATGTTTTGGTTAATTAAAATTAAATAAAATTAAAAATTCAGTTCCTCAGTCACAGTAGCCAGAGTTCAAGTGCTCAGTAACCACATGTGGCCCAAGCTAAGGTACTGGACAGTTCAGATAGAAATCATCTTCATCGAGGCAGAAGGTTCTATTGGACAGGGCTGAGCTGGAGGGACCGCATGGCACAGACAGGGCTCAGGGGCCTGGGCTGGGTGTTGGAGGACGGTTAGAGAAGGGGAAAGTGTGACCAGGCTGTCTGATCCTGTTAATGTCGCTACCAGTGACCAGCCATCTTGGTTGAGGGGTTTTCCAGGACTTGGGACTTGCATTGCTAAAGCTAGGAAATTCCTTGGCCAATGGGGACAAGTTGATCCCCTGTTCACTACACACAGTGTCCATGTGATGTCATTACTGCACCCAGTACCAGGACACAAAGAGGAATGCCCACTCGAGTTACTGTCAGTCCAGTGGGGAAGCTAGATGAAAAGATGATGGTGTCCTTTGCCTATAGCGTGAGGAGTGCTCTGAGAGAGGGGGACAGTGGTCGGGTAGACCAGCGGGGGCACCTGTCTGGACAGCAGGCTCCCTGAACTGAGACCCGAAGCCCCGGAAGCAGTTCACCAGGTGAGGGGCTTTGGAAATGGGAGGAAGCTCAGTCAGGAAGCTTGGTCCTGGTCCTGGTCTGCTGTGATCCTACTCTCAGGCCCCAGGCGTGTTCTTTTCTTGCAGACTTTAGATTCCCTCACCTATAAAATCAGGGAGTTGGACCAGATACCCAGAAATAATATTCTCTATCTCTGCAAATGTCACATTTTCAAGTAAATAGTGACATACCTTTAAAAGTGATACATGCTTACACTGGGGAGGTATTTGATAGTCAGTTCTCCATTGCTTCAGAAACATCATTTTTATTTTGCTCATCTATTAGTGAGCTCCTGTCCATGTCTCCACTTAAAAAAGGGTGGGGCTGGGGCCAGGCACAGTGGCTCACACCTGTAATCCCAGCGCTTTGGGCGGCTGAGGTTGGCAGATCTTTTGAGTCTAGGAGTTTAACACCAGCCTGGCCAACATGACGAAACCCCATCTTTACCAACCAACAAACAAACAAAAATTAGCAGAGCATGGTGACATGTGCCTGTAGTTCCAGCCATTCTGAAGGCTGAGGTGGCAGGATGGCCTGAGCCCAGGAGGTGGAGGTTGCAGTGAGCCGAGATTGCACCACTGCACTCCAGCCTGAGCGACAGAGCCAGACCTTGTCTTGAAAAAAAGGTGGGGGGTGGGGGGCTAACTCTGTCTCTCAGTTTAACTGAGATGGTATTGGGATCTGGCTTTTCAGTACACAATAGTTTGTTTCCTTCCTCCTCTATCTCCTTCCCATCTTCATATTATGTTGTTTTGTTGTTTGTCTTGTGAATGTATGTGTGTGTTTTTTTTTGAGATAGTGTCTCACTCTGTTACATAGGCTGGAGTGCAGTGGTGCCACCTCTGCTCACTGCAGCCTCCACCCCTCAGGCTCAAGCAATCCTCCCACCTCAGCCTCCTGAGTAGCTGGAACCACAGGTGTGCACCACCACAACCAGCTAATTTTTTTGTATTTTTGGTGGAGATGGGATTTCACTATGTTGCCCAGGCTGGTCTTGAACTCCTGAGCTCAACTGATCCTTTCGCCTTGGCCTCCCAAAGTGCTGGGGTTACAGGCGTGAGCCACCGTGCCTGACCTCATATTATGTTTTTTTTTTCTTTTTTTTTTTTGAGACAGAGTCTTACTCAGTGGCCCAGGCTGGAGTACAGTGCAACCTGTGCCTCCCAGGTTCAAGCGATTCTCCTGCCTTGGCCTCCCGAGTACTTGGGATTACAGGCGTGAGCCACCGCGCCCAGTAATAATTAATGTTATTGGTTTAAACAGATGATTGGCCTAAAAGCATCAAAAAACTTCTTTTGAACATTTATGAACATGTTAAGCACCACATTATGTAGTTGTCCTTCCCCACCCCAAAAATCAGATTTCTTGAAGGCAGATTTATCACTTGGACATAGAGTTACAAGTACTACAGCTTTTTTTCTTTTTTCTTTTTTTTTTTTTTTGAGATGGAGTCTTGCTCTGTCGCCTGGGCTGGAGTGCAGTGGTGCAATCTTGGCTCACTGCAACCTCCTTCCCTGGCCCATTAAAAACAATTTTAACTATGTAAGCAATAGATCATGATACTGTGGAAAAATGAAGATGTGTGTCTTAAGCTGTGATCAGCCTATGCCAGGAGTATGGTAGGCAAAATGTAGAAACTGTGTTTTTATTTTTATCGTGCGTCAGAATTTGTTCTGGAAGATGGTTCATGTTTCCAGGAGAGAATGAGTTTAAAGGGAAATGATAATTACTTTATTTTATTTTATTTTTTGAGGTGGAGTCTTGCTCTTGTCACCCAGGTTGGAGTGCAATGGCGTGATCTTGGCTCATTGCAACCTCAGCCTCCTGGCTTCAAGCAATTCTCCTGCCTCAGCCTCCCAAATAGCTGGGATTACAGGCGCCTGCCACCATTCCAGGCTAATTTTTTTTTTTGTATTATTAGTAGAGACTGGGTTTCACCATGTTGGCCAGGCTGGTTTCAAACTCCTGACTTCAAGTGATCTGCTTGCCTTGGCCTCCCAAATTGCTGGGATTACAGGCTTGAGCCACCACAGCCAGCTGGGAAATGATAATTAATAGACCCTCCTGCTGTTTATCATCTTGAAAGAGAACGGCCCAGTATCATAGCAGTATCTCCCCAGATCTTGGGCCCCAGTTCTGGGCGAAAGGTGTACTCTGGGCGCTGTTCTAACTTATCCTTCCAGAAGAAGTTTCCAGCTAATAGTGGTTCAACCTAAAAGGTTATAGTCTCAGAGAAGACAGTTTGTGAATAAAAGAACCTCTAATAGGCTTTATTCCTTCATATGTTAGCATAGCAAAATGTTATGCTACTATTGACAGAAAATCCAAGCCAGAGAATGTTTACAAACTTGTGGTGGACCCAAGAATCAGTTATGTTATTTCCAAGGCATCCCGAAATGTGTATGGGATTTGCATCTTGGTGGTAAACATGCATTGAAAATCAGAAGTACTTTGTGTTTTCCTGGTATTAGGGTTGTAAAACATTGATATATTATTTATTTATTTGTTTGTTTTGAGACAGAGTCTCGCTCTGTCACCTAGGCTGGAGTGCAGTGTCACGATCTCCGCTCACTTCAGCCTCTGCCTCCCGGGTTCAAGTGATTCTGCTGCCTCAGCCTCCTGAGTAGCTGGGATTACAGGCGCACACCACTACGCCCAGATAATTTTTTCGGTATTTTTAGTACGAGATGGGGTTTCACTATGTTGGCCAGGCTGGTCTCGAACTCCTGGCCTCAAGTGATCTGCCCGCCTTGGCCTCCCAAAGTGCTGGGATTGCAGATGTGAGCCACTGCACCCGGCCAACATTGATATGTTTTTAAAAAGGTGTGTGTGTGTGTGCATATGCGTGCACGTGTGTGTGTGTGTGTACACGCACTTAGCTGGTTAGCAGTAGTTATGAATAGGAAATTAAACACCTGGGAATGTGTTTCAAAGGACACCCCCCCAACCCCAATGTATTAGCATCTTTTCTGAACTGCAAACTTGGGAAATAATAATAATAACACACATTGACGGAGGGGTAGAGAACCTGGCTAATATAAAAGGACATGTTCTGAATGGATCGAGGGATACTTTAGAAAACTAGCACAGGGGAGGATTCCTCCAAATGCATTCATTTTTGAGGTGCATCTTTTGTTCTGTATGATCCTGGCACATGCCTGGGGAGATGCTGCCCACAGCACAAGGCTCGAGTCTCTAGGGATTCTCTCTAAATCTGTTACAGTGGAGGTTTCAGACATTGCGGTTTTTCCTACAAGTTCAAATGAACCAAGACAAATTGGAATCACTTGTGTGAAGCCTGCCCCACAACCATCTCACAGTAGTCATTTAGTGCTTGGCTGATCGAATATTAAATGAAAACATAAGAAAGAGAAGTTTTATTATTGAGGTAATCTGATTGTCTAGCTATATAACACACTCTAGACAATTCAATTAAGAGGATCAAAACTACAATTAGACTGGGCACGGTGGCCCACTGTGGGTTTGGGAAGCCTAGATGGGAGGATTGGTAAGGCCAGGAGTTCAAGATTGACCTAGGCACATAGCAAGACCTCGTCTCTACATAAAATAAAAAAAAATTAGGCATGGTGGCACATGCCTGTACAACTGAGTAGTACCCCAGCTACTCGGGAGCTTAAGGCAGGAGGATCTGTTGAGCCCCGGAGTTCGAGGCCACAGTGAGATATGATGGTGCCACTGCACTCCAGCCTAGGTGACAGAGCAAGATTCTATTAAAAATAAATAAATAAATCAAATTAATACTTCTACTACTGCTAATACAAGATGTCCACCCTTAAGGTGCTTATGATCTCATTGAAAGAGTGAAGACAGGCTGGGCGCGGTGGCTCACGCCTGTAATCCCAGCACTTTGGGAGGCCGAGGTGGGCGGATCACGAGGTCAGGAGATCGAGACCATCCTAGCTAACATGGTGAAACCCCCATCTCTACTAAAAATACAAAAAAATTAGCCAGGTGTGGTGGTGGGCGCCTGTAGTCCTGGCTACTTGGGAGGCTGAGGCAGGAGAATGGCGTGAACCCGGGAGGTGGAGCTTGCAGTGAGCCGAGATCGCGCCACTGCACTCCAGCCTGGGTGACAGAGTGAGACCCTGTCTCAAGAAAAAAAAAAGAGTGAGGACAAATATTAGGTGACAATACCAAATGGTATAGGATGGGAGTTGGCTCATGTGTGATCATTTTGTACCTTATTATTGACATTTACATACGGAGACGTGCACATCATTATTATTTTGGGCTGGGTGTCGAGTCCAGTTGATTTAAAACATGAAATGGCAGACTTAGGGAGCTGGATGGCCTTAGGAAGTGAAGCATAGCAGAGTTCATGTGTGAGCCATACAGAGGTCTACTGTGAATGAGTGTGAATCTTGAGCTGCACATGGCCCAGCTTCCCACATACCTGTTAGATGCCTTCTCTGTCTGGCACAACACAAGAAAAGATGACTGGGGCAGTTTGTGCCAGCAAGGCAAGACATTTGGAAATGGCCTTAATAAAACCTCTTTGTTCTGGCCGGGCACGGTGGCTCACGCCTGTAATTCTAGCACTTTGGGAGGCTGAGGTGGGTGGATCACCTGAGGTCAGGTGTTCCAGACCAGCCTGGCCACCATGGTGAAACCCTGTCTCCACTAAAAATACAAAAATTAGCTGGGCATGGTGGCACATGCCTGTAATCTCAGCTACTTGGGAGGCTGAGGCAGGAGGATCACTTGAACCCAGGAGGCGGAGGTTACAGTAAGCAGAGATCGTGCCATTGTACTCCAGCCTGGGCAACAGAGCTAGACTCTGTCTCATTAAAAAAAACAAAAACAAAAACAGAAAAAACCAACAACACATAAACACACACACAAAAACTCTTTGTTCTGATTCAGAAATTCTGTTTCTTTTTTTCAAACAAATGTTTGGCTTCTCAGAACTGAGGGGTAATGTAAACATTAAGAATCACCTTCCAAATTCATGCTCAGAGAGGCAGCCGTAAGGAGAAATTGGAAGGAAAAACCACTTATAACTAATTGCAGTATTAGCCTCTCCAGGTAACTATGGGAACAGCTGAGCAGGGCCCCCTTGAATGGGAGATAAGTTCACCTGTGTAATGACTGCATTTAGTTTTTTCCCAGGAAATTATAAAAAAGAATTGCTTTGCTTGAAGGTCTGTTTTTTTAAGTTTGTTAAACATTGCCCTAATAATTTTTTACGTTGTTGCTAACTGGTCCTAATAATGTGAAATAAATTTCAGTCTAGTTTAGAAAAACGGTCATGAATTCTGAATTAAAGTAATTCTGAATATCCATTATTATTATAAATAGCAGATGTTTATTGCAGATTTGCTATATATTAGCCACTGTACTGGGGGAAAGTTTTATTAAATAAAGCAATAAAGGGTTGTTAGAAATATTACAGAGCTCTTGTAATTGAACAGGATTATAGGTATATGTTTATAATTTTATTAACAGGGATAGAATGAATCATGGTAAAGAAAAAAAAACAAGGGATAAACAAGCCAATAAAATAACAAGATGAATCCACTGAGGGGAAGGAGTAATTATTTAAATTATTATTTTTTGTTTAATTAACATTTATTGTCTTCTGGGTAACAGGCACTGTTAGGGACTTTTACATCTGCTATTTTATTCAATTACAAGAGTTCTTCATTTCCAGATAAGATTTCCCATGGGCTTCCTTTGACTAATGAGTTATCTTAGCCTGGTGCTTCTCAGTCCCAGCTGCACATGAAAATCACCTGGGGAGCTTCGGCGCAATATGGTGCTGGGGTGCTTCCCCAGAGAGTCTGTTTAATTATGCATAGTGGGGACCCGGCTGCAGTATTTTTAAACTCTGGCCAAACCAGAGATGTCATTTCACTTGCAGGAAAAATACAGCAATAAGCAACTGCTGCAAACTTCGGCAGTAGAGCATGCTATGCCAGGTAGAATAAGCAAAACACCTGTTTTCCTTTGTCTGTTTCCTATTAAGTGGGATGTGGAAAGTGTCAGAATAATTATGGAATGAAGCAGGCTAGACAATATTGCTTTAAAAGTCTCAAACCCAGAATTTCCAAGTGCTCTTAACTTGTATCCTGGGTTTTGCTCCGTGGCGTTTATCAGAAACATGGTGTCAGTGACTTGCATAATAAAAGTTTTTGTCTTTTTAGTTTTTAAGAAAAAAGGAAATTATTTAACAATCTTTTATACAAAAGGTTATGTGTTTTAATGAAATACATACATATCTCCAGAGTACAGAACTGTGGATAAAAAAGTTTAGGAGGACACAGAATTGTAAGGAATTCTTTCTTTTGGTGGAGGGATTATGGGTAGAAATGACTTCCTTAAAAATCATCTGTTCCAGGCGCGGTGGCTCACGCCTGCAATCCCAGCACTTTGGGAGGCCGAGGCGGGAGGATTGCTTGAGGTTACGAGTTTGAGACCAACCTGGGCAATATGGTGAAAACCTGTCTCTACAAGAAATAAAAAAAAAATTAGGCCAGGCGCAGTGGCTCACACCTGTAATCCCAGCACTTTGGGAGGCTGAGGTGGGCGGATCCTGAGGTCAGGAGTTCGAGACCAGCCTGGCCAATATGGTGGTGAAACCCTGTCTCTACTAAAAACACAAAAATTAGCTGGGCGTGCTGGCGGGTGCCTGTAGTCCCAGCTACTCGGGGGCCTGAGGCAGAAGAATCTCTTGAACCCGGGAGGTAGAGGTTGCAGTGAGCCAAGATCGCACCACTGCAGCCTGGGTGACGGAGCAAGATTCTGTCTCAAAAAAAAAAAAAAAAAATTATCTGGGTATGATGGCACGTGCCTGTGGTCACAGCTACTTGGGGGACTGAGGCAGGAGGAGCACTTTGAGCCCGGGAGGTTGAGGCTACAATAAGCCATGTTTGAGCCACTGCACTCCAGCCTGGGCAACAAAGTGAGACCCTGTTTCAAGTTTTAAAAAAAAAATCATCTGTGATTTTTTTTTTTTTTTACTTCTAGTAAAGTTGTTTAATAGCAAAACATTTTAAAATAGCAAAACAGTTTTAAAAATCGGGAAAGAACTAAGTGGTTTGGGAGGTGCAATTGTTTAAAAAATTATTATAGCCTTAGATCACGTAATAGATAATTAACTTCAAAAATGATCCATAATCAAAAATACATCCAATCCCTAAAACAATTCCTGGCCGCCTTTGTAAATAGATTTGCTTCAGTGGGAACTTTTAGTGCTGCCTAGAGCATCCCAGGAGTCATGAAAGTATGGCGAAATTGGTCAGAGAAAGGAAAGCTTCCATTTGACTTGCCAACATTAAGGGTTTTCTTCTTAAAATAAGCAATGCTTCTGGTAGGGGTGATAGATAGGCTTCCATTTAAGCGATGTTTTGCTCCTTTAAAAAAACCTTATATCACATTTGCTGAGAGACCTTGGGCAAGTCATATCATTCTTTTGGGCCTGAGGTTCTTTGTTGATAAAATGAGGGAATTAGACTAACATAGCTGTCAGTTTTCAAATTGGGATTCACAGGGCAGAGTCTCCTAGAGAGTGCTGGGGGGAGGAGTGTTGGGTCACCTGGATTCTGGGTCTCCTGCCTTGGCCTCAGACAAGCTGCCCTGTGGGTGGGCTCTGGGCAGTGCTCATTTACAGGGAGGGAAATCGGTTTGGTCCTGTCTGCATTTGGGGGATCCACTAGACATCAGGCATAGTACCAGGTGCGGGGGACACTAGGATGACCAAAACCTAGCATGAGCCCTCAGGTGGCTCAAAGTTTAAAGTCTCTTGGAGGATCCTGATAAGGACACAGAGCATTTCTCAGCTAGGCGAGGGAATGGGTGGGAGAAGGGAGGGAGCTGGTTAGAAGGCTAGTTGGGTATAGGAGCCCTGGGTATTTTTTAATTTTTATTTTTATGGAGACAGGGTCTTACTATGTTGCCCAGGCTGGATTTGAACTCCAAGGCACAAGTGATCCTCCTTTCTCAGCCTCTAGAGTAGCTGGTACTATAGGCGAGTATTTTTTAAAGAACTAAATGACAAATAGAGGACAGCTCCCTTCCCTGAGTCACTGTCTGGTCACTGCTGAGAGGAGACGAAAGAGGAAGGAGCAGGAGCCCCCGTGAGGTGATTGGGACTCCCCTTGTCCTCTGGAGCTGACTTCAGCATGCTGGTGAAAAGGCTGTCAGGCAAGGAGAGGACTTGAGCTCTCAGAATACGATAGCATCTGCCTTGAGGGCTGGGAGGGACCTCGGGGGGGCACCTGGCCCAGGCAGGTTACCCTGGCAAGCCCACCCCTGACATACCGAGGCCCATCCCTCTTCCACCTCCTGTGCTTAACTGAATGGACCAGCAGTCTAACCTGCCGGCCTTTGCCTGTGCTGAGAGCTCTGCCTGGATCCCTTCCTGCCTCTGGCCAATTCTAACTTAACTTTTACTTCTCAGCTTCAATATCACCTCCTTGGGGAAGCCTTTTTTCGATTATCCATCACTTTCCATCCCCTGCTGAGTTAATTAAATACGCTTTTCAGAGATTGCCTCATCCCCTTTCCTTCAGAGCATTCATCTGCCTGTAATTGCTCCCCTAATCTTGGAGAGCTCCTGGGTGGCTGGGACGGTTTAATTCATGGAATTATCTCCATGGCCACAATGCTTGGCACACAATAGGTGCTCAGTAGCTATTGAGTGAATGAGTGTCCTCACTTTATAACAGAAGTTAAGTGACTCGCCCAAGTCAGATGCTCCGAAAGACTGGGAAGGGATGAGACCCATGGTATGAGTCTGAAGATGAGGCGAGATCTGGTTTCTAGAGCTGCAGTCCAGGCTTTCTGCCTATAGCTTGGAAATGAAAAGAAGCCACACTTGTTTAGAGGCCCATGTTACTTCTATCAGAGCCACACTCTATGCCCTGGGTGTGCTGGGTGTGTGTCTGAGTGATGTGGGGTGTGTGTGTGTGGTGTGCATGTGTGTGGGGTATGTTCCTGGGATGTGTGTGGGGTGTGTGCATGGGATGTGTGTATGGCGTATGTGTGGTGTGTGTACATGGAATGAATGTGTGGTATGTGTGGAGTCAGTGTGTGTACATAAGAGGACATAGTTTGTGAGTATGCAGTATGCTTAGATGGTTCTTTTTTTTATTTTGTTTGGAGACAGGGTTGCTCTGTCACCCAGGCTGGAGCACAGTGCACATCATGGCTCACTGCAGCCTCGACCTCCTGGGCTCAAACAATCCTCCTGTCTTAGCCTGCCAAATAGCTGGGACTACTGGCATGTGCCACCATGCCCAGCAAATTTTTAAATTGTTTGTAGAGACAAGAGATCCCTAAATTTCTGGGCTCAAGCGATCCTCCCACCTCAGCCTCCTAAAATGTTAGGATTACGGGTGAGCCACCATGCCTGGCCTAGATGGTTCTTAAATCCTCTTCTTGGCCACTGAGCAGTTGGGTGATTATTATTTAAGAGGGAATGTGAAGCCACGCTCATGCCATAACAAGAAGAACAGAAAGAAAACCTACACTGGCAAACAAAAAGAGAGCTGCAAAAGCAGCCGAAGTGGCTGAAATTATCAGCAGATAGGGTTCTCTCTGGACAATTAGACATGGCCCCTAAACCTTTTGTGAATAAAACAAGGCTGGTTAAGTGGCTTCCGGTAGTTCCAGCACCCAATGAAAAGCAAAGAGAAAACACTAAGGCAGCTAAAGATTTAATCAGAATAAAAGCCAGAGGAAAAGTCATCCTGTTTCTCTTCCATTCAATAGTAAGAGTGTCTAGACAGTGCCGACTTTGCTCTGATCTTCACACTAACTGCTGGCGAATGCATTAAATGGGATGTTAACTGTGGTTTTACGAAAATTCTCTTTATTTCATCAGCTTTTGTTGCTGTAGGAGATTTTGGAGGGTGACAAGGCTGGCGTAATGTACCTGTTTGTGTTTCTTTCTCTGCAAAGTAGAAACCTAAAACAGGAAGTGATTCAGGGGACAGAATGACTAAGACTGTTTTAAATTCAAGTTGAACTGAGCATTTTGCTGGAACCAAGACTTGCTGCTGCAGCCAAGGGTCCCAATATCCTTTATACTGAATCTCCATGGATAGCCCTGGCCCCACCATATATGCTCCTAAGGACAATACAGTCCAGCCAAACTGTCCTTCAGTCGTAGGAGTTTGGTTTAGGTCTTTGTTCTTTACTTGCTGTGCATCCCTCAGCAAATTATTCAACTTCTCTGAATCTCTATTTATTTGTAATATACCAGACTATTTTGAGCCTTAAATAAGAAAACTGTTTGCAAAACAATTCAGTGATATAATGGACTGTACAAATGCTATCTGGGGCCGGGTGCGGTAGCTCATGCCTGTAATTCAGCACTTTGGGAGGCCAAGGCTGGCAGATCATTTGAGGTCAGGAGTTCAAGACCAGCCTGGCCAACATGATGAAACCCTGTCTCTACTAAAAATTAAAAAATTAGCCAGGCATGCTTGCTGGAACCTGGGAGGCGGAGGTTACAGTGAGCCGAGATCTTGCCACTGCACTCCAGCCTAGGCGACAGAGCAAGACTATGTCTTAAAAAACAAACAAACAATCAAACAAACAAATGCTATTTGGAGTTGTTATTCCCAAACTGTGCCTCTACTATGGGAAAAAAAACAATAGCTAGGATTTACCGGGGGCTTTCTGTGTACTGAGAACTGTTGTAACTTGCTTAATCCTTGCTATAACTCTTTTACAGGAGAAGAAACTGAGGCCTGGAATTTGATTAACTCATTCAAGGTTACCCAGTTGGTAAGTAACAGAGCTGGAATTTGACCATGGTCGTCTGGCTCCAGAGCCAGCACTCTTAACCACACTTCCTATGAGGAAAAATTAAAGTGGATGGTGATGGCTACAAGATGGATTTCAGTTGCATAGAAATAAGAACCTCCTACCTCTGCTGAAATCAGAATACGTATACATCCCTTCATTCACTCTATGAATATTCATTCACTCCATGAACCTACAAGGTTTTTAGGTCAAATTATTAGTTTAAATAAGAACTATAGGCTGGGCGCAGTGGCTCACACCTATAATCCCAACACTTCGGGAGGCTGAGGTGGGTGGATCACTTGAGGTCAGGAGTTCAAGACCAGCCTGGCCAACATGGTGAAACCCCATCTCTACTAAAAATACAAAACTTACTAAAAATACTAAAAATACAAAATATTCGCTTGAACCCAGGAGGCGGAGGTTGCAGTGAGCTGAGATTGCGCCGCTGCACTCCAGCCTGGGTGACAGAGCAAGACTCCATCTCAAAAAAAAAAGAAAGTCAGTGCTCTTAACTAATGTAGTCTTGTCAACCCTATAAGGCCCTTCACAGAAAACCACTGACTCTTGGAGCCTGGGTGCCCTCTGTCTGTGACAGTGCACTTCCCTTTTCTACTTCTTTTTTCCCCCGGTTTCCTAGACTCCCTACTATCCTCACTGGTGAGGCTTAACCATAGGATGGGGACCTTTGGCAAAATACTGTAAGCCATCTCTACGTAGGCATTCTTTTAACTTTTATTTTAATCGAGCTATCTTACATGCTGTAAAATGCACAAATCTTAATTGTACAGCTTGGTGAAATTTTGATACGTTACACCCATCTAACCACCACCCAAATCAGGATATACAATATTTCTAGAAAGTTCCCTCATGCCCTTTGCACTTAGTATTGCCCCAGAGCTAAGCACTATTCTGACGTCTGTCAACATAGATTCATGCTTCCACCTTAGCCGTATCCAAATATACTTGCTCAACAAAAACAAAAGGATAAAAACACCACTTTAAATAGTGTAGGTGATCCTGTCATTCTACCCAATGGGCGTCTCTCTTGGAGTGGGTGTGAATGGCAGACATAGATCTGCTGTTCCGTCTGTTGGTCTTTGTTCTCATGGCTTTTCAGGATGTGAGTATCTTGTGCCACCAAGTATGTTTCTCATATTTATGGATTTTAATTATCACACAACATGGCCCCTAAATCTAAGCCAGTTATTACATA
This sequence comes from Symphalangus syndactylus, assembly GCF_028878055.3. NCBI lineage: Eukaryota > Metazoa > Chordata > Mammalia > Primates > Hylobatidae > Symphalangus > Symphalangus syndactylus. Next base: position 128,869,364 of record NC_072429.2, on the reverse strand, counting down.
TGGTGCCCAACCCTAAGAAACCAAATCCAGTGCTGAAGGAAAGACTGGCTGTGTTGGACTTCATGAAAGATGGTTTGTTTGTCTCCAACCTGAGACCTTATTGTGGGATTTTTCAAGAGGAATTTTGGCTTCTTTCAATTTTCACACAACATGCTGGCTTTAGAAGCTAACCCTTGAGTAGATACAATTTTAATGTGGGCAGAACTCAAGTGTGGATAAGTGGTTATATTAAATTTAGTGACCTGGAATACTTCTGGCAACATGGTGGACTAAGCTGACTTGTCCTTCCTGGTATGAATACAGAATTGATGGAAATGTAAGAATTTTATCTAGGGGAGCGCTGAAGAAAGGGAAACCTGCGAATGTTAAAAATGAGGATAGGCCGGCCGCAGTGGCTCACGCCTGTAATCCCAGCACTTTGGGAGGCCAAGGCAGGCAGATCACTTGAGGTCAGGAGTTCCAGACCAGCCTGGCCAGCATGGTGAAGGCCTGTCTCTACTAAAAATACAAAAATTAGCCGGGTGTGGTGGCACATGCCTGTAATTCCAGCTACTCAGGAGGCTGAGGCAGGAGAATTGCCTGAACCTGGGAGGGGAAAGTTGCAGTGAGCAGAGATCACGCCACTGCACTCCATCCTGGGAGACAGAGCAAGAATCCACCTCAAAAAAAAAAAAAAAAAAAAAAAAAAAAGAGGACAAATTTAAGCTAAAGGGTGGCATGTGAGCTGAAGCCATGACTACTCCTGGGGCTTTTGCACAGAAGCTATAGAGCCTGGGGGCCAAAGTTTTAATGCCACAGTGGCTCTAGGAAGGAGACCTGGGCTCAAGGTGGAATTGAGTGCTCTGGAGCCTTGAAGGTCTGACTTTTTCATGAAAAGGCGCTAGAAAAACTTCAATACTTGGAGAAACAGAGAGGAAGCTTGTCTTGACTGGAACAAAAGTTACCAGCAAGAACTTAAATACATGGGATTGTACCATATGTGGTTGTGGAATCTGTATTTTTTATTACTTATGAGGTATGAGACCCTTCAACCTGAAAAATTAACATAAAAACTGGTCTAGTACCATGGAAACCTCTACTGCTAACACAAAGTCATTCCATAGGCATATTTCAACAACCCATACCTAACAGCACTCCCACAGTGAGAATGACCTCTGAAGACAGTTCACAATGAAAAACTATAAACTATTTAGGAAACCATTCCAAGTTGGAAATAAAACCATTTAAAAGAGATTATAAAAATGGTATATTTAAAATGATTAAGATGTCTTAGTTTAGGTTCATAAGAAAAAAGAAATAAAATGATTAAGAACTAAAGGTAATATAAAAAATGTAGAGAAAGATGGAAAAAGAATAGGTTGACTTGAAGAGCAGCTGAATTGAAAGGAAAAATAATCATTAAAATTGAAATCCAACAAAAGAGTTCAATGACAGATTAGACATAGCTAAAGAGAGAATTAATGAGCTGGGAGACAATGACAGTTAAAATTTGTTAAGTGCATAGTACATGCCATTGTTCTGTGTACTTTATTTGCATTAACTCGTTTCCTCCTTAGAACAAAATTATGAGGAGGCATTATTATGATCATCTGTATTTTGTAAACAAAGAAACTAAATAGCAGTTTAAGCCACTAGCTCATGGTCACATAGCCGGTAAGTGATGGATCTGCGATTTAACTCCAGTTTGTCTTGGGTAGCCTTGAGTCTGTGTTTGCAAGTATTATACTATGGGAAATCACCAAGAGTAGGCACTAAGCGATAAAGAGATGGGTATATGAAATAATGGTGAAGAAGTATCAATGGCACTACTTACATCTATATAGAGGGACTAAGGGAGAGGCAGTATTAGAAGACATAAGGATTAGATGTCCTTTCAGACATCTTCCAATCCTTAGGTTCCAAGAATTTGTGACCAGGTCACCATCGAGGGCAAAATATTCAAAGGAGGGTGGTATACCCTCAGTTTTTACTGTAGTCTACATTGGTGTGCTGGTAAATGTTTACAGTGATTTAAAAAGAAAAGAAAGCCGGGCACAGTGGCTCTCACCTGTAATCCCAGCACTTTGGGAGGCTGAGCACGCCTGTAATCCCAGCACTTTGGGCAGACCACGAGGTCAGGAGATCGAGACCATCCTAGGTAGCCAGGTGAAACCCCGTCTCTACTAAAAATACAAAAAATTAGCCAGGCATGGTGGCGGGTGCCTGTAGTCCCAGCTACTTGGGAGGCTGAGGCAGGAGAATTGCATGAACCCAGGAGGCGGAGTTTGCAGTGAGGCAAGATCGCACCACTGCACTCCAGCGTGGACGACAGAGCGAGACTCCGTCTCAAAAAATAAAAAAAAAGAAAAAAGAAAAAGAAGAAAGAAAAGAAAAGAAGCCCTAACTTGTAGCATTTGCTGATTCCTATGGTGTAAATACTTCCACCAGGACCAATTTCAAGCTACCAACATGATGCCACTGAACACGGAGTTTGGAAGAAATGAACGTGGTCAGGACTCTTGAGTCAGTAGAGCCACCTTCAGAACACCACTGCCTTTGGCATTCATTTTATTTTAAAATCTGTTTGTTGTTTTTTTTTATTTTTGAGAGAGGGCCTCGCTCTGTTGCCCAGGCTTGAGTGCAGTGAAGCGATTATGGGTCACTGCACTAATTTTTTAAAAAAACACTCATGGATAATTTTTTAAAAAATTTATTTTTGTCTGTGCTTGGGGGCTCATGCCTGCAATCCCAGCATTTTGAGAAGCCAAGAAGGGAGGATCACTTGAGCTCAGGAGTTTGAGACCAGCCTGGGCAAAATGGTGAAACCCTGTTTCTACAAAAAATATATAAATTAGCTGGGTGTGGTGGTATGCACCTGTAGTCCCAGCTACCTGGGAGGCTGAGGTGGGAGGATTGCTTGAACCCAGGTGGCAGTGAGCCAGGATTGCTCCTCTGCATTCCAGCCTGGGCCATGGAGTGAGGCCCTATCTCAAAAAATAATTAATTAAAATGTAAAAAATAAAGTAAAATTTATTTCTTATAGAGGCTGGTCTTGAATTCCTGGACTCAAGTGATCCTCCTGCCTTGGCCTCCCAAAGTGCTAGGATTACGGGCATGAGCCACTGTGCCCAGCCTATTTTAAACTTTGATCTCTGGGTTTTGCATCCAGGGGTGGAATTTTTAAGAAGTAGTCATGTCATTTATGATATCACAGGGGCAAGAAGAGACAATGGGACAAGAGTGAGCTCTGCCTTTCTTCTTTTGTATTTAAAAACAAAACAAAACAAAACAACCTTTTGTGACTGTGGTTGGAGAAACTGGCATACTCATTCCACTACTGATGAGAGTGAAAATTAGTACAACTTCTTTGGAGGGCCATTTGGCACTGTCTACCATTTTAAGTGCACATACCCTCTGATCCTGCAACTCTGCTTCAAGGATTTTGTCTTATAAATTCTATGTTTCCTATAGTTATACATGTGTGTGAAGGTGCATGTAACATATATTCATTGCAGCATTGCTAGTAATAGAAAGACTGTGGAAGCAACTTAATGTATATCAATAAGGAATTGATTTAGGCCGGGTGCAGTGGCTCATGCCTATAATCCCAGCACTTTGGAAGCCGAGGTAGGCAGATCACTTGAGGCCAAGAGTTTGAGACCAGCCTGACCAACGTGGTAGAAACTGTGTCTCTACCAAAAAATACAAAAATTAGCTGGGTGTTGTGGCCCATACCTGTAATCTCAGTTACTCAGGAGGCCGAGGCAGGAGAATAGCTTGAATCTGGGTGGTGGAGGCTGCAGTGAGCCGAGACTGCACCACTGCACTCCAGCCTGCGTGACAAGAGCAAGACTCTGCCTCAAAAAATGAACAAACAAAACCGTAAAAAACAAAAAGTAAGGAATTGATTGAATATACATTCTTTTTTTTTTTTTTGAGATGGAGTCTCGCTCTGTCACCCAGGCTGGAGTGCAGTGGCGTGATCTCAGCTCACTGCAAGCTCCACCTCCTGGGTTCACGCCATTCTCCTGCCTCAGCCTCCCAAGTAGCTGGGACTACAGGCGCCTGCCACCACGCCCAGCTAATTTTTTGTATTTTTAGTAGAGACAGGGTTTCACTGTGTTAGCCAGGATAGTCTCGATCTCCTGACCTCGTGATCCGCCTACCTCGGCCTCCCAAAGTGCTGGGATTACAGGCGTGAGCCACCGCGCCCGGCCTGAATGTATATTCTTAAAGTAGATTGCTCTGCCACTGTTTAAAATAGTAGGTCATATCTGCTAAGAAGGAATTATTTTCAGGATATATTCTTAAGTTTAAGAATAAAGCAATTTGCAGGAAAGTATATGTGGTATGCTGCCAGATGTAGGAAAACAAGAAGAGGGTATAAGTGTTTATACACACCCACCCACACACATACTCATGCTTGATTATGCCTAGGCGATTGCTGGAAGGACACACACACACACACACACACACACACACACACACACAGTGTCTGGGGGAATTCTGTTTACCTCTTGGAAAAGCTTAGGGGATTGTGGGTCTTGGGTGGGTGGAAGATATCCTGCTATATGTCCTTTTATGTTTCTTTGAATGTTTATAGAGGAAATTTAGCAGGTCTCCTTGGTGGGGTTGCATATGTCCCATAGGAAACAAACATTTATTGAGCATTTGCCAAGCACCAGGCAATTACCTGTGTTATCTGCTCACAGGTAAGACAGATCACATAGGTAAGGATGTGAGGATGTGTCCTCACACACCCGTAACACTGGAGTTCTCTCCATTGCCTGCTGATACCTGGACTGCAGATCTGCTCAGTAAATGTGTGATAAATTATAAATCTCATTTTCTTTTCCTTTTTCTTTCTTTAGAGACAGACTCTTGCTTGATTACCCAGGCTGAAGTGCAGTGGCACGATCACGGCTCACTGCAGCCTCGACCTCCCAGGCTCAGCCTCCTGAGTAGCTGGGACTACAGGCATGTGCCACCACGCCTGGCTAATTTTTTTCATTTTGTAGAGACAGGGGTCTCCCTATCTTGCCCAGGCTGGTCTTGAACTCCTGGGCTCAAGTGATCCTCCTGACTTGGCCTCCCAAAGTGCTGGGATTACAGGTGTGAGCCACTGTGCTTGGCCCCATAATCCCATTTTCAAGAAAATGGGTGGTACCTTTGTTGTGCAAAGTCCTGTGGCTTGCAGGTAGAGGAAGGGAAATTCCGTGACAGCCTGCAAGGTGTTTTGGAAACAGGGGTAACCCAGCTGCTTCATAGAAATCGGAGTTATCTGGGAGGCATCTCATGCCTTTGTCTCACCTGACAGTAGTCCCTGGCACCTCTCTTGAGTCCACACAGAAGTATTCAGTCAGTACTAATTTTTCCAACTGTAAGATTCTTTGTTCTGGAAAGCTGTAGCTTGTGTTTCTGGACCGCATGAATTGCTGATGTGTTTAGAAACAACAAAGGCAAGGAGAATTTGTCCTGCGATGTCCTCCTTTTCTGAATTATTTTATCTTTACAACTTTCCCGTTGAGTATGCATCATCAAAGGTCCAAGAGACACCAGCGTCTGTTCACTTAAAAAGAGTGACCTTTAGGGGCCTTTCTTCTCAAAATAGATGTTCCCAGAGGTGCTTTTTATTGTCGTTATTGTTGTTTTCTGCAATCAGCCACATTTCTAACCCATCAGGAAATGTTTTATAGAACCAGAGGCTTTCTCTCTTCCCCTTCCCTTGATCATCTGGAAATAAATTCAGTAAGTAGGTTATTCATCTTGAAAGGGCTGTTTTGATGCTGTTGTGATGTGATCAACACACAAATGGACAAGAAATCCAAATGGTCAAGAAAACTGGAATGAAAATTTAAGCATATGGAATCAAAATCACAAAAACTGACCTGGGTAGTATTTAAGAGCGTTCCATTATCTGCACAATTCAGATGAAACACTTGCAAGTGAGAGTTATTTGACCTTAGCACTTTGCTGGTCTCTTAAGACAGTATTTTGTAGGCTCAGAGAGAGCTGTTAAGAGCTTTAAGTATCATCGCCATTATGTGCAATGTGGGATGTAATGGTTTTAGTTTACTGTAAGATGAATGTGAATCAACAGTGTTATCTGACTCCTCCAACTAGTAATTCCATCGTCACTGCCTGAATAGAGATAGGGAATAGGTTTAATCGCCATTGCTGTGTGAGGCCTTCCTGGACCCAGGTGCTTTGCTGTGCTCATATTGCACTGTGTAGCATTTAATTAAAGCAGTTATCTTATTGGCTTTAAATAATTGTAGTTGTTTGTAGCTATCTCCACATCAGCCTGTGAGTGCCTGGAAGGATGGTATGGATCACCTTGCTTCATCTGTGTATAGCCAGCATGCAGCATACACCACAGCACTTCGGATTTCATTAGTCAGGATTCTGTCGACCTTGAAACAGAATCTCGCCTCGAACTGGCTTCCGCAGAAAGGGGATTTGTTGGTTTATGTAATTGAAGAATCTAGGAATGAAACATAAGGCCTGGAGGATCCAAGGCTTAAAGTGTTGCCAAGGCTTACACAGTTTTTCACCATCTTCAATGCTGCCTCCCTTTTCTTTTGGATTGTGGTCCAAAATGGTTGTCAGCGGTTCTAGCAGGAGGTAAAAAAAGGCCACTGTTCCAGTAGTTCAACAAGTCTTAGAACTGAGTCCAACTGTCTTTCTGATTGGTCTTTTCTGGATAACATGCACAGCCCTGAACCAATCGCTGTGGCAGGCAAATGCGACGCTCTGATTGGCCATCTTGGATCGAATGCCCTCCCTCTGAGGGAGATTGGGTGCAGCCTGCACCTGCTCAGGTACAGAGACTGAGAATGAGGGAAAGACTGCAGGTCTCCAGGGAAATGCGGGTACCATTTGTGAATGGTGGGTAGGCAAAAGCCAAGGATGTCCAGTATAGTAGGTTTTTAATCAGTGTTTACTCAGTGAATGAATTAACAGATGAATGAGCAAACAGGAGCGTGCTGCTGATTCTGTGAGCTGGTTATGTAATACCTCGAGTGGGGTTTTAACAGATGGAGCCTTTGCAGAGGGGAGGGATAGAAGAGGACTCTGAAATCAAGTCATTTAAGGATACCATTAAATTAGCTGAAATATTTAACAAGAAATAGAAGACAGAGGAGACATACGATAGCTGTTTCCAAACGTAAAGGGCATTCATAGGGAAGGGACATTTTCTGGGTCCCTATTTTATGCCATAGATGCTGGGCTAGACATTTTAATTGACATCATCCCACGTTTATTTTTATTTTATTTTATTTTATGTTATTTTATTTTTTTGAGACAAGGCCTTGCTCTGTGGCCCAGGCTGGAGTGCAGTGGTATGATTCTAGCTTACTGCAGCCTCAATCTCCCAGGCTCAAGCAATCATCCTGCCTCCCTCCTGCGTAGCTGGGACTACAGGCACACATCACACCCAGCTAATTTTTTTCTTTTTCTTTCTTTCGTTCTTTCTTTCTTCTTTTTTTTTTTAAAGCAGGGTCTCACTCTGTTGCCCAGGCCGGAGTGCAGTGGCACAATAATGGCTCACTGCAGCCTTGACTTCTCAGGCTCAGGTGATCCACCTCAGCCTCCCCGAGTAGCTGGGACCACAGACAAGCACCACCATGCGTGGCCAATTTTTTGTATGTTTAGAGAAGGGGTCTCCCATGTCGCTCAGGCTGGTCTCTAACTCTTGGGCTCAAGCCATCTTTCCGCCTCGGCCTCCCAAAGTGCTGAGATTACAGGCACGAGCCACTGCACCTGGCCGCAGTTAAAACATTGTTATTTAATCTTGATAATTATGTTTGTTAAACTAGCTCATAGAGTTTAAGAACTTGCCTGAGGTGGTAGGCCTGGGCTCTGACAAGGCCAGAATTCAGCCTAGGTCTGCTAGTTTCAGAAGCCCCTTGCATTGCCTGGTATTTGATTTAGCTGCTGCATAGCCAGTAGACTGTACTAAATAATAGAGTTTTGCCATAGTTCTCTTCTGAGATCTTGATTTCATCAATATTTGTTTATCCACTCATTCATCTTCACTCATGTACTCAGGAAATATTCCATTGATTGCCTACTGGGTACCAAAGATAGAACAGTGAATGATTCAAGCCCCTGCCCTCCTGGAGCTTACAGTCTGGCCGAGTTCCATATTACTTCTAAATGGTTAAATGACAGCCTCTAAGGTTGTACAGATCTGTGATAATGGGAGTTGCACTAGTCCTACCCCTCTGTAAGGAGGCAACCAGCAAAACCAAGAAGCTGGATGGCCCAGTTTTGTCTATGATGTCTGCCTAGGATGCTGCTTCTAAAGGGACTGATGGATGTTGAGGTATGGGAGGCTTAGGGTGTGCCTCACCTGTTCTCATGCTCCCAGGGCTGGCTCTGCTGGGTGATCTGGGCTGTGTCCCACCACTCTGTCCATATGATGACTCCCGTTTCTGAACCCCAGAGCAGAACCCATGGAATGAAGCAGGGTTAGCTGAACAGGGGGGAAATAAATATTTCTTGAATGAGCCCTCCCCCTGGTTCTTTGACATGGCTCCTCCTGCCCAGGGAAATAGGTATTATTGTCCCCATTTTTCAGGGTAAGAAGCCGAGGCTTATTTAGAGTCACGATTTGAGCCCAGTCCTGTCTGATGGCTCCAAAATCATATGGGCTTCCTCTTGACCCTCCTTTGATCCAGGTAGGTCTGGGGAGTAGGGCTTTCAAAGCTTCTGAAATGTGAGGTGATTGGTAAGTTTCCTAGTTTCTTTCTTTCTTTTTTTTTTTTTGAGACAGTTTTGCTCTGTCGCCCAGGCTGGAGTGCAGTGGCGTGATCCTGGCTCACTGCAATCTCTGACTCCCAGGTTCAAACAATTCTCCTGCCTCAGCCTCCCGAGAGCTGGGATTACAGGTGCGTGCCACCATGCCCAGCTAATTTTTGTATTTTTAGTGGAGATGGGGTTTCACCGTGTTGGTCAGGCTGGTCTCGAACTCCTGACCTTGTGATCCGCCTGCCTCAGCCTCCCAAAGTGCTAGGATTACAGGCATTAGCCACCATGCCCAGCCTTTTTTTTTTTTTTTTTTCTTGAGACGGAGTCTCGCTCTGTTGCCCAGGCTGGAAAGCAGTGGCTTGATCTTGGCTCACTGCAACCTCTGCCTCCCAGGTTTAAGCGATTATCCTATTCTCCTGCCTCAGCCTCCTGAGTAATTGAGATTACAGGTGCCCGCCACCATGCCCAACTAATTTTTGTATTTTTAGTAGAGGCGGGGTTTTGCCATGTTGGCCAGGCTGGTCTCAAACTCCTGACCTCAGGTAATCCGCCCACCTTGGCCTCCCAAAGTGCTGGGATTACAGGTATGAGCCACTGCGCCTGCTCATGATTTGTTAAGTTTCATTTCATTCATTTATTTAAAAAAGTACTTACGGAGGGTCTGTGTACAGAAACTCTGTTTGGTCCTGGTTGACCAAGATTGACCAGGGTTTCTGCTCCCAGGGAACTTAAAGTCGAGTTAAATAATTGGAAGTGTGCAATCTTTCATTCAGTGATTTATTCAGCCATGCACCAGGATGTATCAGTTAGATGCTTTGAATTGGAAGTGTCAGAAATCGCAGTTCAAATGGAATAATTGATAAAAGCAGTTAAGTGGCTCACATAACCAAAAATTGGAGAGGTAGGATAGGTCAGGGCTCCTCTTCCTTTCCTTATGATCCTTCCAGCTCTGTACCTCTGTCTGTGGGCTCTGTTCTCAGGTTGACTTCCTTTATGGTCGTGAGAGAAAAGAGCTACCATCTCTCCGTAGCGCCACTGAACAAACTTTCTGAACTTTGTCCTGATTGGATCATTTCAGGACATGCATTCATCTTTCAATTAATTGTGGTGGGAAATAGGATAATACTGATTGGCTTAGACCATTCAGGACCTGCCCTTGGAATTGGAGGTGAGGTGTGCTTGAATGAAGAATGCCTCTCGATGGGGAAGGAGTGGAATAGATGTGGTAGGATTGGCGTACAAAGATGGATAAAAATATTATCTCTTATTAGACACTCACCTTTTTCTTATTTTTTAAAATATTAGTAATAGAGATGGGGTCTTGCTAAGTTGCCCAGTCTGGTCTCAAACTCCTGGGTTCAACGATCCTCCCACCTCAGCCTCCTAAAGTGCTGGGATGACAGGTGGGAGTCATCACACTGGACCAGAAACTCACCTTCTCTAGTATGGTTCCTGAGAAGGGCGTTTACCTAGTCTTAATTGAATGCTAGGTATTCTACATGTATTTTTCAGAGTAAATTCTCATAATATCTTTGTCAAATAAATAAATATTTCCAGTTTGCAGATGAGGAAACGAGTCAGAGAGCTGGAGTTGCTTGCGGGCAGTCACACACCACACACACCTAGGAAGCAAGCGGGGTGTGGCTGTGGCTGTGGCTCCTACACTACTTCGCTCTGCTTTTTTGTGATGGGGGTAGAGAAAATAAATTGTTAATAGAGACTCTAAAAAGATTTGTTGAATGACTCTTCTACAATAAGCAGGGCCTTGGGAGTAGTTACTGCTTTTCATTTCAAGCTTTTGTTAGAGAAATCCTGCCTTCCTTTTTTTTTTGAGACAGAGTCTCTGTCCCCCAGGCTGGAGTGCAGTGGCACGATCTCGGCTCACTGCAGTCTCTGCCTCCCAGATTCAAGCAATTCTCTGCCTCAGCCTCCCGAGTAGCTGGGATTACAGGCGCCCGCCACCACAGCCGGCTGTATTTTTCGTAGAGACGGGGGTTTTACCATCTTGTCCAGGCTGGTCTTGAACTCCTGACCTCGTGATCCACCCACCTCAGCCTGCCAAAGTGCTGGGATTACAGGCGTGAGCCACCGCGCCCGGCCTCTTTTTTTTTTTTTTTTTTAAGCTAGTGGTAGATGGGAGGAAAACTCTGCTTCCAGGTTCAGGTAAATAACAGAAATTGAATGAGCTCCAGAGAAAAAGCAGAACCATTGTCAACTGACAATGTCTCCAAAGAGATGATTGCATCAGATAATTTTACAGAAATGGTTTCTCTCTCCTTTTGACTTTTCTGCCGGAGGCTGCCATTAGGTTTTAAAGTAATAGAGTAACTATTATGTAATTGTATACAATGCTTCCTTCCCTTGGGCCCACGTTAACTTGTGCCTTCAAAATACAGAATACAGTTTTTTTGGTAAAGAGTTTATGTAAAGCCAGTGTGATTCCTAAATTAAACTGCCAAAATGAGGGCAAACAAGCTGGGTTTTCTGGTTTTCTCCAGGTTCTGCAGAGACGTAACATCCGACAGATCAGGAAGATGATTTGCCAAAAGTCATTTGTGTGCTGGTGCAGAATGTTTTGACACTGCTCTGCCCCCAGTGTGTGTGTACTGCATTTCACTGCCCAGTGGAAGGGCTCTCTTTTCTTCATAGGTCCCCCAACCTCACCTACTTCCATTCCATCCCAGCAGATACAATTTTATCCAGGGAGAAATTAATAATTTGTTTTTTCCAGAGACAGAGTCTCACTCTTTGCCCAAGCTGGAGGGCAGTGGCACGATCTTGGGCCACTACAACCTCCGTCTCTCGGGTTCAAGAGATTCTCATTCCTCAGCATCCCAAGTAGTTGGGATTACAGGCGTGCGCCACCACGCTTGGCTAATTTTTTGTATTTTTTGTATTTCTTTTTTTCTTGAGACGGAATCTCATTCTGTCGCCCAGGCTGGAGTGCAGTGGCGCGATCTCGGCTCACTGCAAGCTCTGCCTCCCAGGTTCACACCATTCTCCTGCCTCAGCCTCCCAAGTAGCTGGGACTATAGGCGCCCGCCACCATCCCTGGCTAATTGTTTGTATTTTTAGTAGAGATGGGGTTTCACGGTGTTAGCCAGGATGGTCTTGATCTCCTGACCTCGTGATCCACCTGCCTCGGCCTCCCAAAGTGCTGGGATTACAGGCATGTGCCACCGCGCCGACCAATTTTTTGTATTCTTAGTAGAGACGGGGTTTCACCGTGTTGGCCAGGCTGGTCTCAAACACCTGACTTCAAGTAATCCACCCACCTCCACCTCCCAAAGTGCTGGGATTACAGGCGTGAGCTATTGTGCCGGCAATAAAAAAATTTGAAATCCAAATGGTGGTTGGTGACAAGTTGATAAATAAGGTTTTCAGCTTAGATGCTGTGCTTTTTGAGTTCTTGTGTCTGCTTTTCTTCTAGGTTATTACTGATGATAACTGATTTAACTATCCAAATTTCTACCACATTGTGTGCTGTGTTTTAAGTCTTGGGAACAGAGAATTGAGCAAAGTACAGCCTTAAGTACTGATAGCCTTTAGTGGCCTTCCTCTAACCAGATTTCCCTTAAGTCTGTCCACATTGGTGTCATCTTTGGGTGCTGATTTACTCTGGGCCAGGCAAACTTTAACTGGACTTGGGGAAAGGTATGAAGTAGAAGTAAATAGAACATGAGAAAGGTCTGAGGATAAAATGCAGAGGCTTAGGCCATGCACAGTGGCTCATGCCTGTAATCTCAGCATTTAGGGAGGCTGTGGTGGGAAGATTGCTTGAGCCCAGGAGTTTGAGATCAGTCCTAGCAACATAGCAAGACCCTGTGTCTACACACACAAAAAGAAAATAGAAAAGAACAAAAATCAGCCAGGCACAGTCGTGTGTGCCTGTAGTCCCAGCTACTTGGGAGTCTGAGGTGGGAGGATCACTAGAGCCCTGGAGGTCAAGGCTGCAGTGAGCCATGGTCATGCTACTGCACTCCAGCCTGGGTGACAGAGCAAGAGCCAAGAAAGAAAGAAAGAGGGTGGGGGGGAGAGAGAGAAAGAAAGAAAGAAAAGGAGGGAGGGAAGGAAAGAAGGAAGGAGGGAAGGAGGGAAGGAGGGAGGGAGGGAGGGAGGGAAGGAGGGAAGGAAGGAAAAAATAGGCTTAAATGTCAAGTAAAGACCAAAAAAGAAAAAAGAATAGGCTTAACTGTCAGGTAAAGACCAGAAAAACAGGGCTTCTGGGCTCATTGTGACCCTGCAGGGGTGATCAATTGGTTTTCATTAGGGATGAGATTCAGGGGCTCTGTTACCACAGCATAACCCAGCTCACCCTAAGTGATATAACCACTACTGTCATACAGGGAGCACAATTCATGGAACTTGGGAGCAGATGTGTGTGTGTGCAAACACATAGACATGTATGTGTATATATGAATCTTGCTGCCTCTTGAAGCTGGTTTCCAAACTTGTCTACACTTTGGAATCACCTGGCAATCTTTTAAAATCCCAAGCCTAAGGTCATACACTAGATGAATTACGTCATAGACTCTAGGGGTGGGACACAAGCATTAGTAGGTTTTTAAAGCTCTCCAGGTGATTCTAATGTTCAGGACAAGTTAAGTTCAGAAATCACTGCTCTATGAGAATTATAATCTCATTATTATTATTATTTGAGGAGGGGTGGGGATAATGGAAGTGACAGTGGTAGTAGCCATCATTATTATTTACTGGCTTCTACCTATATGCCAGGCAGCATCCTGGGTGTTTTACAAAGATAATCACTTCTGATTCTCACTGCGCTCCACGAGACAATTTTGTAGGTGGTTGGAGAAAGAAAGGAGAGGGTCATATCTTTCAAACTTATGTAAGCCACAGAGTTGGCTAACCAGATTGTCAGGTGAAAATGAGAAAGATGGGGCTGCTGGACTTACCTTCTTGACCCCAGAGGGACCATTGTGGTCATCCTTAGGGCTGAGATTTAGGTGTTCTTTGTTACCACAGCATAACCTATCCCATCCTGATGGATGCAACCATCCTTTTAATAACCACAGTGGATTCAGGCATTGGTGCTCAGAAGCACATTTTGCAACATTATAAATTGAGGATGAGTTTATTTTGGCTTGTGGCTTGGAAAGAGAAAAGAGTGCAGTAAACTAGGCTATTAATCTTGGATTTGTTGGCTCATCCATCAAAACCACTTTGTATGTGTCTCAAGGAATCAGATTTAATAAATTAATAAAATGCTACCTTGTGTTTTTGTAGCGCTTTTCTCAATGGAATACACAGTGCTATGCAAACCTCTTACTGTTGTTAGTCTTTTTGATACACCATAGAATGCTTGTAAGAGGTAAATAGGGCTGTTACCATAAGGTAAAATGAGGAAATAAGTTACGTTGAAATGCTTATCTAACATCTCTATAGATTTCTGATGTCTGTAGAGATTTCTGATGGGAGCTTCCATGTGTAGGTAGGAGTTTGGTTCGGAAATGTGGGAGTGTTGTGGAAGGTGTTTCTAGCAGAGGAACAGCATAGACAAAGGTGGAACAGCAAGGAACAGTATTTACATGAACTCTGTAAGCAGGTTAGTGTGACTGAGAAAGATACCATTCCTCGCTGTTATGGGTGATTGGGAAATCTCATAAAACCTGCATTTCCACTTACTTCTTCATCATGCAGCACATACTTTTTTTTTTTTTTGAGACAGAGTTTCGTTCTGTCACCCAGGCTGGAGTGCAGTGGCACGATCTTGGCTCACTGCAACCTCCGCCTCCCGGGTTCAAGCGATTCTCCTGCCTCAGCCTCCCGAGTAGCTGGGACTACAAGTGTACACCACCATGCCTAGCTAATTTTGTGTTTTTAGTAGGGATGGGACTTCACCGTGTTGGCCAGGCTGGTCTCAAACTCCTAAACTCAAGTGATCCGCCCACCTCAGCCTCTCAAAGTTCTGGGATTCTAGGTGTGAACCACTGTGCCCGGCTGCAGCACATACATCTTCTAACATTTTGCAATGGTGGAAGAGATTTGTGTGTTGTGTGTAGTAAGGGCCGAATAAGGACAGCAATGAATTGACCTACTTTTACCCTGAAAGGTCACACCAGATACCATACCAAATGTTGCACACTGCTTATTAGTATAGATATTTCACAGGACTTTACTGATGCCTCAGTGATGTAGACTAACCTTTGGAAATAAAGACAGTATAAACATAAATCCCTCTAATCTTCCCCCTGGGCCCAGAGTTCATGACTGGGGGATTGCGCCCCTAGACAAGTTCCTTAACCACTTGGGCCCTGCATTTTCATAAGCAAAAATGTTAGATTGAAGATGAATTCCAAAGTTTCTCCCACTTCTAAAATCAGTTGATTTCATCCAGAAACTCTGATGCAGGCACTTATAAGTACAAGCGGCCTATTAAATTAAAAAGCTAGGCCAGGCACAGTGGCTCAAGCATGTAATCCCAGCACTTTGGGAGACTGAAGTGGGTGGATCACCTGAGATCAGGAGTTCGAGACCAGCCTGGCCATCATGGTGAAACCCCATCTCTACTAAAAATACAAAAATCAGCCGGACATTGTGGTGGGCACCTGTAATCCCAGCTATTCGGGAGGGTGAGGCAGGAGAATCGCTTGAACCTGGGAGGCGGAGGTTGCAGTGAGCTAAGATCATACCACTGCACTCTGGCCTGGGGGACAGAGCGAGAGTCTGTGTCAAAAAAAAAAAAAAAAAAAAAAAAAAAAATTAAAAAGCTAACTAAATACTGAAATGGACTATAGACATTTTCTCCAAGTGTGTGGATTGAGATAAGACCAGAGCTTGGGCAAGGTAACATTCTCCCCTTTGCCCTCTTCTGTGTATTACAACTTGGGGAGAGGGATGCATTCTCATTAAACCTGTGTTCTAACATGAAATCGGCACCAGGATTTTAGAACGGAAGCTTGCTAAACCAGTTACACTTCTTAACTGGACCATTTTTTTTTTAAGGCTTATGCAATATCTTTCCTTCTGTAGCCTCAAAAAGTGACTGTGAGAACCTAAGCTCTTTCAGACTTTTAGTTTATGTTTGACTTTTTCCTGTCATTCTGTCTAAATCTCTGTATTTCAAATACTAGGTTACACAGTAGTGACCTGATCATTTAGGCTAATTTTGGGCGAGGGTTAAATCTTACCTCCTTGTCTTGCTTATCTGATTCCCTGGTTCCAGCTCTGTGGCCATGTTGGGGATTCACAGTAGCGTTAAAACCTAGGCCTGTGCTGATTCAGGCTGGACCAATGCCATCTCCTTGACCAGCTGCAGCTGTTTGTTGAGTGCATGCCTTGTGCCAGGCTCCATGCTCTCACTGGGGATATAGTGGTGACAAAACAGTGTGGCTGCTACTGTCCTGGAGCTCACAGTGTTCAAGGAACCACACAATAACCATACAATTACAGTGATGGTGTGTGCTGTAAACAAAAAGCACAGAGGTTAAGAGCACCTGCACAGGGGAACTGACCTGGTTTGCTCAAAATGGCAAATGCATGGCCGTGATGAGGAACCCAGGCAAGCAGCTGGGGGCTGGGGGCATTAAGAGCAGCAAGTGATCTCAAGTACAAGTTGGGACCAGGTGAAGGGGTCAAGAGTCCACTCACGAACAGCACTAGGGTCTCTGTTATTGGATAAAGTGCAGGACAAGTCCTTCCCTGGACATCTCCCTGCCCCCTCTCCCCTGACCTTCCCAAGCTGGAAGGAACTCTTCTAGCCCTTTAATTTTACAGGATATATCATCCGTGTCATTTATTTGGCAGTTGTGTGTTGCTTTGTATTGGAGTAAGTAGTGTGCCTTTCATCCCCTGGAAGACAAGTCTGTTTCCTACACTCTGTGTTCCCCCAAGTAGGTGGCCCTAGATGAAATGCTTGATGGATCAGTTGGCTAGTGAAAATGCCTGTGGCATTCAGTTAGTCTTAGAACGTGGGCCTCCTTCTTCTTGCCTCCAAAGCAGCAGATCAACAGAAGGTTCGGAATGAAGAACAGTAACACATAACAGTTGCAAGTGTTCCTTTGTGCTGAAATTTACCAAAGCTTCTGTGGATTGAGGCAGTTAATGGGGGAAATTCTATCAACCTAGGAGTAGTTTAATAGATATTAGCTTGGAATTAAAAGTTCAAGGTAAATTGTCTTTCCTTTATCTATTTACTTTTCTTTCTGCCTGTGTGATTCTGTTTCCATTAATAGAGTAACCACCAGCCATGAGCCTTCTGTTTGCTTTGGCCCCTTCTATCTTTCCTCATTTTCTCCATCAGGTTCTCTCCCTTGGCCACTTCTGCTTCCTTTCTCTTCCATATTTCTCCTGTTCACACTCTTTCTTCCTTTTTAAAATGCCATCTTTTTGGACAAACAAAATGGTTCAAAACGTTAAAGGAAAATGAAAAAGAATATTATTTCATTCCCATGTTCATCTTGTTATCATTGAGTTTTACCTTCTCTGATCCTCTCTACTATTTCTCCATAGGGGTACATATTTTATATTAATTGTATATACAATTTTGCATTCTATTATATATAACTTTATTAGATATTTATTATATACATACACATACATGTAATATACATAATTATAAATGTAATTTTTGGCCAGGTGCGGTGGCTCATGCCTGTAATCCCAGCACTTTGGGAGGCTGAGGTGGGCAGATCACCTGAGGTCGGGAGTTCGAGACCAGCCTGACCAACATGGAGAAACCCCGTCTCTACTAAAAATACAAAATTAGCTGGGTGTGGTGGCACATGCCTGTAATCCCAGCTACTAGGGAGGCTGAGGCAGGAGAATCGCTTGAACCTGGGAGGCGGAGGTTGCGGTGAGCCGAGATCGCGCCATTGCACTCCAGCCTGGGCAGCAAGAGTGAAGCTCTGTCTCAAAAAAAAAAAAAAAAAAGAAATTTTTGCATTTTATGACATATGTAGTTTTGTACTTTGTTCTTTTAACTTAATATTCACATTTTTAAATTCAACGAATGCTAACTGAGCTCCTACTATATGCCAGACATTGTTCTAGGGGCTGGGGACACATTTGTGGACAGACCAGCCATAAACTCCTACTGTCATGGGCTTAGGTCTAGTTCATGGAGAAAGATAATAAACATAATACAAACGATGTTAGGAGGTGACAAATGCTATGGAAACAGAGTAGGGTGAAAGAAGATTGGGAATATTAATTTATAAAATAGTTTCTTGTGTTTCTACCATTTTCTTTTTTTTTTTTGAGACAGAGTCTCGCTCTGTCACCCAGGCTGGAGTGCAGTGGCACAATCTTGGCTCACTGCAACCTCCTCCTCCCGTGTTCAAGCAATTCTCCTGTCTCAGCCTGCTAAGTAGCTGGGATTACAGGCACGTGCCACCACGGCCAGCTAATTTTTTGTATTTTTAGTAGAGACAGGGTTTCACCATGCTGGCCAGGCTGATCTCGAACTCCTGACCTCATGATCTGCCCACCTCGGCCTGCCAAAGTGTTAGGATTACAGGCATGAGCCACTGCGCCTGGCTGTTTCTACCATTTTCTTATGTCCTCAGTGGTATGTTGTCCTTGATGTTGATGGATTTTAATTTATTGAGAACCTTAGGACTATTTAACTTTATTATTATTTTTTTGCTTTGTTTTGTTTTTGAGATGGAGTCTCACTCTGTCGCCCAGGCTGGAGTGCAATGGCACAATCTCGGCTCCCTGCAACTTCTGCCTCCCAGGCTCAAGCAATTCTCCTGCCCCAGCCTCCTGAGTAACTGGGACTACAGGCGCCCGCCACCACACCTGGCTAATTTTTGTATTTTTAGTAGAGATGGGGTATCGCCATGTTGGTCAGGCTGGTCTCAAGCTCCTGACCTCAAGTGATCTGCCTGCCTTGGCCTCCCAAAGTGCTGGGATTATAGGCGTGAGCCATCCTGTCTGGCCAGGACTATGCAACTTTAAATCATGAGAGGATGTGGGAGTCACTGAGAGCAAACCCTTCATTTCTGAGATGAGGAAACGGGTCCAGAGAAAAGAAATGACTTGCTCAAAATCATGCTGCCCCCGAGTAGCAAAGCAGGGCCTTACATTGTAATTAAAGTGATCTTCATTAATTCTAAAGATGGTTCTTTCAGAATCCTACTATGCCCTTTCCCTATAGTGGGAAATTTAATTTGTGTCTGGCTTTTATTATAAATAATGCTGCAGTGGGCAGCTTTATACAAATAGCATCTTAATGAAAGCAAGTCTGTTAATAAAAACAATAATAATAAATAATAGAAAATGTTAATATTTATTGAGATCTTAAATTTTCTATGCCCTGTGCTAAGCACTCTACATGAAATAATTTACATCTGACAATGAGTACCATTAGTTTCTTCATTTTTTTTTTTTCTTTGAGACGGTCTTGCTCTGTCACCCAGGCTGGAGTGCAGTGGCGCGATCTCTTCTCACTGCAACCTCCGCCTCCTGGGTTCAAGTGATTCTCCTGTCTCAGCTCCCCAAGTAGCTGGGATTACAGGTGCACGTCACCACGTCTAGCTAATTTTTGTATTTTTAGTAAAGATGGGGTTTTGCCATGCTGGCCAGGCTGGTCTCGAACTCCTGACCTCAGGTGATCTGTCTGCCGTGGCTTCCCAAAGTGCTGGGATTACAGGCCTGAGCCACCGCGCCCGGACACTTTCTTTATTTTATAGATGAGAAAATGAAGGGATTAAAACTTAAGCCTGACCAAGCCCAGGGTCTGACTGTCAGCTTCTATCATATACAACTTTGCGAGTTTGAATATTAAAACAGCAATTGTCAACAAAAATGCCCCAAACTCTCAAATTAAGAAAAAAAGCAAATGTCAAAAGCCAAGATAATCAGGTACATACATTTATTTAAGAGTTTACCAAACATTAAGTTTTACCCAACCTTTTACTGATTATGTTTCATATGTAATTGTTGCTTTTTATAGCCAAAGACAGTTGGAATTGGCAATTTCCTAAGTTCTACCTATTATTGTAGTCAGTGCTCACAATAACACAGTGAAGTAGGTGATAATTGTGGCTGTTTTATAGATGAGTAGTGTATTATTATTATTATTATTTTTTAAGATGGAGTTTCGCTCTTCTTGCCCAGGCTGGAGTGCAATGGCGCAATCAACCTCTGCCTCCTGGGTTCAAGCGATTCTCCTGCCTCAGCCTCCCGAGTAGCTGGGATTACAGGCATGCGCCACCACGCCTGGCTAATTTTTGTATTTTTTTTTTTTTTTAGTAGAGACAGGGTTGCTCTATGTGTTGGTCAGGCTGGTCTCGAACTCCCGACCTCAGGTGATCTGCCCACCTCGGCCTCCCAAAATGCTGGGATTACAGGCATGAGCCACCATGCCCAGCCTTAGTGTAGTATTTCAGGTGGAGCTTGGACACTGAGGGATTTAGTTAATGTTTACAGAAAGGAAAACAGGGTGGGGAAGCAAGGCAGGTGGAATGATTTATGCAAAGCAGGGAGCTAAGACTTGGTCTAGAATCCTGGTTCACCTCCTCCTAGGTATGTAACCTATGGCAAAGTACTTGAACTGTTTGTCCCTCCATTTTCTCATCTGAAAACAGGGAAGTAATAAAATATCTTTCATAATGTTGTAAGGATTGCATTATAAATGGGTAGAAATCACTTTCTATAATACTGGCAGAAACTAAGCAATTGATCAGAGGTATTGGTCGTAATAGTTCTTCTGTCATTATATTTCACATTAAATCCTTTTGTCTTCTAATGATGGTATTTCTGTAAAACACACAACAAATCTTTTTTTTAACAGCATTGATAAATTAATATACTTTATCAATCTTTTAAAATGTCATTGATAAATTAATGACTGTGGACACAATTAAGAATTCTCTTTTTCTTTTCTTCTGAGACAGGGTCCCACCCTGTCGCCCAGGCTGGAGTGCAATAGTGCAGTCACGACCCACTGCATCCTTGACCTTGTGAGCCAAAGCAATCCTCCTGCCTCAGCCTTCCAAGTAACTGGGACCACAGGCTCACACCACCATACTCGGCTAATTTTCCTTTGTTTTTAATTTTTTTTCTACAGACAGGGTCGTGTCATGTTGCCCAGGCTGGTCCCAAACAATTCTGGGTTCAAGCAGTCCTCCCACCTTGGCCTCCCAAAGTGCTGGGATTACAGGCGTGAGCCACCACACCTGGCTGGAATTCTCTTTTTCTATAGGCAAAGATTTAATCTAATTATGCTGGTGTGCTATGTAAGATGGGTGGAAAAGCAGAGATGAACTAACCTCTCCTTAGGTTTTGGGGTCACAGTGGGGTGAAGCTCAGAAATGAACCGCCCACCCAGCCATTTTTCTCCCTTCCGTTCCTCTGGAGCCATCTATGATTTTATGGCATCTTGTCCCTCCCTTCAAGTGGCGCCCTCCTGTACCTGTGCCTTTTCCTGATGGGAGGAATGGGATCGTCAGAGCTAAACATGCCAAGTGAGCAGTCCTTTGTGCTGCTGAACCACACCAGGGGCTGAAAGAGCTGTTCCTGGAAGGGGTGGCGCATTCTGAGCATGCCCTGTTGGATTTTTTTGCAGCCAGTGAGTCTGTAAATGGAGCCACGGACTTGGTCTGCAGACTGCTTACAGCATCAGTCAGCATGGGGGGGGGGGAACAGCCTATCCCTTGGGAAAAACCTCTCCTCGAGGGTAGGGCTTGGGAAGAAGTGAAGGCGTGCAGAAAATCTTTTCCTCTTCTCCCTATTCAAATCTTGGCAAGAAAGCACACTCTTCATTTCTGTTTCCTGTATCAGCAGCACATTCCCCATTTGAACTTCAAGGCATCGTCCTTGCTTCGTCATACGTCAGCTTTTCCGGCTGCAAACAATTTTGCTTCTCTAGTTGACGAGGACTCTAATAACTCCAGGTGGTGAATGGGCGGTGGGGAATACAGTTCTGTAGAAATACAGCTCTAAAGCAATACAAACACAGAGGGAAAAAATGGGAAGCTTGGCAAGGGGGAAGTGCTGGAATAAAGCATTTTACCTTTATCGACATTGAAGAAACCTCCCTTCAGCTGAACTCCAGAATCATTCAACACTTCATGGTTTAGCTGCACAGCAGAGTATTATATAGCCTTTAACAGTGATGTGGCTGACGTTCCTTTATTGAGGAAGGTTGATAAACTGTGAGGTGAAAGACAGCAGATTACAATTCAGTAAATGAACCATTTTAATAAAAATATGTGCTGCCTTTATATAGATATAGACAGGAAAAACATTTGGAAGGGTGTCCACTTGTGTGGGTGGTTGGATCATGGGTGTTTATTTTTTCTTTCATTTGCTCATATGTATTTTCAAACGTTTTTGCTGCAATCAATATGTATTACTCATATAATCAGGGTGAATAGTGCATCGGGGCACCTCATTTACTGCTCGGGTCCTCCCTTTTTTTAATCCATTCATTCAACATATTTAGGGAGGCTCTCCTAGGGGCCGGGCACCATGGCAGGAACTGCAGTGGGCACGGTGATAGCTCTGTCTCTGCCATCACAGCTGACATTGTAACAAGAGGTGGTTTTTGGTTGTTTATTTCTTTGGTTTTTTTTTAGTTAAAACATTTTTAAGCTAAAAATGTAAAATAATTAGAGGCTGGGCACAGTGGCTGACATCTGTAATCCCAACACTTTGGGAAACTGAGGCAGGAGGATCACTTGAAGTCAGGAGTTTGAGACCAGCTTGGCCAACATGGCAAAACCCCATCTCTACTAAAAATATGAAAAAATTAGCTGAGCATGATGGCGTGTGCCTGTAGTCCCAGCCACTCGGGAGGCTGAGGCAGGAGAATCACTTGAACCTGGGAGGTGGAGGTTGCAGTGAGCTGAGATCACACCACTGCACTCTAGCCTGGGTGACACAGTGAGATTCTGTCTCAAAAAAAAAAAAAATAAAAATAAAAGAATAAGAGTTTGTGATAAGCGCTGTGAAGGAAAAACACCAGTGACATGCTAGGGAATGAGTGAAGGTAGGTGGGGTTCACCTTTGGAAGGGTGATGAGGGTTCACCTTTGGAAGGGTGATGGGGTAACCGCTTCGAACCTGAAGGCTGACAAACAGCCAAGTGAAGAGACTCGAAAGTGTACTCGAGGTACAGAAGGGAACAGCCAATGTGACGCAGTGGGACCCTTTTTTCTTCCTGCAGGTCACCTGAAGGGTTGGGGAAATGAGACTTGGAGTTGCCCCACTTAGAAATATGTTAGATTTGCAAATGTGATGGAGGCTTATAGATAAACCTTATAACTCGGGGGAAATATGGCCCTAAGGACAGCTTTATGGCTCCTGTAAGATTGGTTAATGTTTTGCTAAATAACAGGAAGGTGTCAGTTTGATTGGTTGCCTTCTTACTTGGGTTCTTTTTGAATAGCGGCTTTGATGTCATCTTTCAATGCTGGATGAGCTTCTAGCCCTTCCCAGGGGATTCTCAGGCCTCTGTCCCATGTCCTCTTCCCCTTTCTTCGTTAAATATCCACCAAGTCCTCATCCCTAAGGCAACACTGGAGTCCCTGACTATGGTGGAAATGTTTGGAGCTGTCTCTTTTCTAAAGGATTCAGTGTTCATTCATCCTGTGAAAAGGAAGAGAGAAACAGTTGATAGAACTCCCTGAATGTTCAATTGAGGAGTGAGACTGGGTACAGAGGCAGCAAAAACTATACTCTAGGTGCTGAAGCGTATTGAAAGATGTCTTTGAGTGAAGGCTGGCAGCAAAATATAGAGTCTTCTCTAAGGACAATTGGGCAATAACAAGTCAGGAACCAAAAAATTTTCAGATCCTTTGACCCAGTAATTACAATCCAGGGAGCTTATGCTGAGGTCAGAGTTTTTTAAAGGGAAAAACAAAGACAACAAAATGTCTCTAACAAAAGTTAACAGTCAATAATGACATAGTGCTTTGGAGCTTTGAAAGTATTTTCTTATACAGTCTTCATGGGAGCTTCCCAACATTTCTGAGAAGTAGATAGTCTTATCCCCATTTCACAGATAGGAAGCAAAGATCAAGTGAGTGGGTCTAGTTCACTCTGGCAGATTCAGGACCTGAGCTCCAGCTCGTGGATGGCTGCCCAGTGGGTTTGGTCAGAAACTCAAGGTACAGCAGGGTGCAGTGGCTCACGCCTGTATTCCCAGCACCTTGGGAGTCCAAGGTGGGTGGATCACCTGAGGTCAGGAGTTTAACACCAGCCTGGCCAACATGGTGAAACCCCGTCTCTATTAAAAATGCAAAAATTAGCCAGGTGTGGTGGCTCATGCCTGTAATCCCAGCTACTCACTCAGGAGGCTGAGGCAGGAGAATCGCTTGAACTCGGGAGGCGGAGGCTGCGGTGAGTGGAGATTGTGTCACAGCCCTCCAGCCTGGGGCGACAGAGCAAGACTCCGTCTCAAAAAGATAAATAAATAAAAACAGAAAAAAAGAAACTCAAGGTACAGGGGTGGGGGTCAAAAAAGCATAAGACTGAAAACAGTTACTGAGCTTAGTCTGTGCCTCGTTCAGTCCCCAGCATTTTACAAGTTTTCTCTGAGTTAACACAACAAACTTGTGGGGGAAACTGAGGCTTTCAGATATTGAGTAACTTGTGTAAGTTGTAGAGCAGGTTTCAAAACCTGACCAGGTTACATCCAGAGCATAGAGGTGGTTTCAGCTCTGCTGTGTTGCTCTCTGCATTCACAGGAATGCTTTGTAGAAGGAGTGAATACATGAACACATGAATGAACAAATGGATTAGGGAGGTTAGGACATGAGAACTAGCTTCTGTGGAAACTTGGACCTCAGGCTCCCTGTGGATGACAGGTTCCTTTCCATAGTTCTGCATTTTCTACCTGCAATACAGCAATGCGGTTGCCCAGGCCCCTCCCAGGAGAGTTGCAGCTTCCCTGGAGGCCATACTTCTCCAACACCTTTTGCCTAAAGGCTCTTTCTCCCTAAAGGCTCAACTCATCCCTTGCAAAATACCCAAAGCCAAATGAGTCTAGAGGGTACACCAGCCGTGTAGGATGTGGACCTTTAGCAACTGAAGGAAACTGAGGTATTTCAGTATGATGAAATACTCTGTAGTCATTAAAATGATAGATGTGTGTAGAAATATGAAAAAGTATTGGGAAAGAGTTGCACATATCTGAAGAAATCAATGAAAGCAATGTGCATTTATTTATTTATTTTTGTTTTTTATTTTTTTGAGACAGAGTCTCACTGCATTGCCCAGGCTGGAGTGCAATGGTGGGATATTGGCTCACTGCGACCTCTGCCTCCTAGGCTCAAGCGATTCTCCTGCCTTAGCCTTCAGAATAGCTGGGAATACAAGCGTGTGCCATCCTGCCTGGCTAATTTTTGTATTTTTAGTAGAGACGGGGTTTCACCATGTTGGCCAGGCTGGTCTCGAACTCCTGGACTCAAGTGATCAGCCCGCGTTGGCCTCTCAAACTGCTGGGATTACAGACGTGAGCCACCGTGCCCGGCAAAGCAATGTGCATTTACATGGGTAAAGATTGGAAGATAAGAGGAATGAAAACTGTGTAAAAGTATTGATATCACATGGTGTCACCATCCAGTTTGTCTGCTAAGCCAGGAGCCTCTGGGTCATCCCGACAACCCCAGTCTCCTCATCCCCCAGATTGAACTTGCAGATTCTGCATCAGTTAGCATCTTAATTCCGGTGCCTGTTCTTCATCTTCACTACCAGTTTCCTTGAGCAGGCTCTCCTTATCCCTCTCTTGGACCCCACAGCAGCCTCTTAACTGGTTTGCTGGCCCTCTGTTCTCTCTACCACTGTAGTCCATATTGTACCCTGTGGTCAGAGTGATCCTGAGATAAAACGCATCTGATTATGTGTCTCCCTTGGTTAGAAGCGTCTCTTTACTTATTGTTGCCTTCAGAAGGCAAGTTCAAATTTCTTAGTATGGTGTATGATGTCCTTTACAATCTCAGTGTGTCACAGCACCCCCACAATCTCCCCCAACCCTTGGCCCCCTGTGTTTTCTCCTTGGCCCTTTCCCCTTCCTGCTTCAAGACCAAGCTAAGAGGTCCCATTCTTTTTTTTTTTTTTTTTTTAAGATGGATTCTCACTCTGTTGCCCAGGCTGCAGTGCCGTGGTGCAATCTTGGCTCATTGCAATCTCTGCCTCTTGGAGTCAAGTGATTCTCCCGCCTCAGCCTCCCGAGTAGCTGGGATTATAGAGGCGTGTGCCACCGTGTTCGGTTAATTTCTTTCTTTTTTTTTTTTTTTTTTTTTTTTTTTTTTTTAGTAGAGATGGGGTTTCACCATGTTAGTCAGGCTTTCTTGAACTCCTGACCCCAAGTGATCTGCCTGCCTCAGCCTCCCAAAATACTGGGATTATAGGTGTGAGCCACTGCACCTGGCCAAAGGTCCCATTCTTTGTGAAGCCTTCACAGTTGTCCCAGGGAAAGCTGGTTCCTCTACCCTTCTGAATTACAACGAATCATGCTTTAAGTGCAAGATGACAGCCTGTCCTTTCACTAAACTCTCAGCCCCTCTGGAGCAGGGACTTGGTGTCTTACTCTCCTTCTTCCCAGACCCTCAGCCTGACACCTAGGATACAGTGTGGGGGGACGGGGAGAGCAAAAATGTGTGTTGATTGAATGAATCAATGATTGAGTGAAACCATTTATTCTCTATAGTGTTTTAAAACTGATTTAATAATAAATAAAAATTTCCAAGAAAACAGCACTGAAGGAAAGCCAGAGGACCTTGTGAAATTTAAAAAAGTAGACAGAGACAATGCAGTGTCCACAGAAGCTGTGGAGTTGACAGATTGGGTTTGAATCCTGGATCTGTCACATATGGAGTTTCGGTTGCCTCATTTGTAAAATGGGCCTGATAATAGTACCATATAGGATGGTTGTGAAAAAGCAAAAGAAGAAAACAAGTCAAGAGCTTAGAGCTGAGTACAGTGCCTGGCACATTGTAAGGACTCACAAAATACAGCTACCCACAATGCTTAAATCATCAAGAGACTAGTGCTCTTATGTAAGCCCTTTTTTTTTTTTTTGCATCCTTTTGTTCAATTTTTCAACATAAATCTTTGAAAGCTTTGACCTCAGCAAAAATGTGATCACATTCATGCAGAATGATGAAGAAAGGATTATAGAAGAATAAATTCAGCACTTCTCATAGGATTCTTGTTTTCTGAGCCAGCTCCCTCTTTCAGGGAATTCCCATGTGGGGTAATAG
Source organism: Symphalangus syndactylus (assembly GCF_028878055.3). Taxonomy (NCBI): domain Eukaryota; kingdom Metazoa; phylum Chordata; class Mammalia; order Primates; family Hylobatidae; genus Symphalangus; species Symphalangus syndactylus. The sequence continues at coordinate 128,842,459 of NC_072429.2, read as the reverse complement.
AAGAACTTACTTGTGAGTTCTTGTACATGGCAGGAATGGGCCCAGGGCAGCTAAGGAGAAAGGTGCATCTGAGAGGGGTATTCCATGTTCCTTACAGGACTCATTGTATTTTGTTGTTATTATTATTTTTTGAGACGCGTTTCGCTCGTCATCCAGGCTGGAGTGCAAAGGCAAGATCTCGGCTAACTGCAACCTTCACCTCCTGGGTTCAAGAGATTCTCCTGCCTCAGGCTCCTGAGTAGTTGGGATTACAGGCGCCTGCCACCACGCCCAGCTAATTTTTGTATTTTTAGTAGAGACGGGGTTTTACCATGTTGGCCTGGCTGGTCTCGAACTCCTGACCTCGTGATCCACCTGCTTCGGCCTCCCAAAGTGCTGGGATTACAGGTGTGAGCCACTGCACCTGGTCCAGTATTTTATTATTATCACTTCTCAGTGGACTGCTTCTTTGCTAGACTGTAAGCTCCCTAGGCCAGCGTCATGTCTATAGTGCTTTCCATAGAGAAAATTCGGACCAGTGGATGAAAATTGTTGTGCATCAGATTTTTGCTTACTGTAAAAGAGGTTCCTCACAATCAAAGGCTGATGGTTGCAGTAATGAGCTCCCTGTAGTTGGAGATACTGGAGCTGAACTAGATATTCATGTGTTGAAGATACTATGAAAGATTTCTGCTTTTGGTGGGAGATAGGGTTAGAGGTGTGTGGTTACTCAGAGCTCACATCTAAGGGACTGTGCTCATGTATGAACTCTTCCTCTGGTTCACATTGAGGACAGTGGTCCATCTGGACCCAGGTTATCTGAGGTTGGATGTCAGTATGTCAGACAAGTGGACCAAGCTTCTTGGATTATGAGGACTTTTCTATCAGCATCAACATTTGCAAAACATCATCTCCAGCCGGGTGCGGTGGCTCACGCCTGTAATCCTAGCACTTTGGGAGGCTCAGGCAGGTGGATTGCCTGAGCTCAGGAGTTCAAGAGCAGCCTGGGCAACATGGTGAAACCCCGTCTCTACTGAAATACAAAAAATTAGCCGGGCATGGCAGTGTGCGCCTGTAATCCCAGCTACTTGGGAGGCTGAGACAGGAGAATCACTTGAACCTGGGAGGTGGAGGTTGCAGTGAGCCGATACTGCGCCACTGCGCTCCAGCCTGGGTGACAGCGAGACTCAGTCACCAAAAAAAAAAAAAAAAAAAAGAAATCATCCCCTTTGGTTTCATTGAAATTGACCAGAATTATAATAGCTACTATATAGAACCCCTGAATCCTCCTGAAGTATGATAATTAAGGTAAAAGTCTGAGGCCTAGGAATGTTGCCCTTAGTGTGTGCCTTGAAAAAGCCACTTAATCTCTCCATGACTCAACACGTTTCTAAGTAATATGCCCACCATGTTACATACCATTTGGTTTCTACAAAACTCAAGAGGAAGACAAAAAGGCTAAGGTAAGGGCTGCCCTTCTGTGTTTTGTGGCAAGGAGTGATTTCTTGGCCCCATACAGTAAGGCACAGATAGTTACTGGAACCTTAGCTCTTTGACTAGAGCTTCGTTCATAATCAGGATTTCATGGATAGGCTCCCTGGTTGCATGAAACTCCTGAAATTTTATGCAAACGTGTGTGCATGTCTGTATTTTCCTGGGGGGAAAAGTCCATACTTTTAAGGGATTTTCAGTTGGGCCTGTGACCCCAAAATGTTCATAATCATTTACCTCCATCTTAGTGATCTGCTCAGCTGTCAAACTGAAAACAACCCTGGGAGAGACAACATTGTCATCTTTTCCCCTTTAATGTTAATGAAAAAAAATCAGCTTTATAACAGGATTAGGAGAAGCTAGCTAGATGGGATGTTCTGTTTTTGTCTGTAAAGGGGAAGGGATCATTTATGTTCAAAGAGTGAAAGGGGAATTAGGGAAGTAATTAAGAGGCTGCGCCCTATGTCACATCCAAGTTTCTGCCCACTAGATATTTTTGCCCAGAGTCGACCCCAGAACAGGGGTCTGATTTATCTGAGAGTGTTGTAAGTGGAGTCTAATTGTTGTTCTCAGAATGATCATTTTTCACCTCCCAAGGGCGTCTCCGCGATACCATCGCAGGCGGTAACGGTACAGTCTCCTGGCGCTGGGCGCCTGCCAGGAACACGTGCCGCGCCAGGAATCGCGGGCGAGGCTCAGTACCTGACCCGAGGGGGAGAGGCGCGCCCGCAGCCTAGCGGTTCCAGGCGTGGGGGGAATATGGCAACTTCGCAGGGCTCGGCATTGAGTCCTGAGGTCCAGTTCCTGCCATTTCCAAGCCCGCTGACAAGAGGCAGGTCACCGCCACCTCTGAACCTCCGTTTCCCATCTGTACATCTGGAAGGCTGGAAGACCCCAACCCACTCCGAAGCTATCTCGGCGCGAAGGTACTGCCCCTTTAAGGAGGCTGGGGGAGCAAGGGGGTGGCCACGCCTCCTTCCTCAGCACGCCGCGCCCGCCGACCACCTGTCTCCGGCTTCGCCCCGCCCCTTCGGGAGGGGCGGGGATGAGGGGCGGAGAAGATAGGCTAAGGATTTACCTTGCGGGGCGGGCGTGCAGCGCATGCGCACGGCCGGACAGGTCCGCGGCGCCCTCACTTCCTGGCATTCCCTCCTCCCCCTCCTCGTCGTTACCCTGTACATCCGGGTCACTTGCCCTCCCCGCTCGGAGCTGCCGCCGCTGCCGCCTGGCTTGTCGCGGCTCCGCCACAGGGGCAGGTGTTGAGGGGCTCCCGGTCCGGCTGCCGCCGCTCCCCCGCTCCGGACCCGGGGCTCCCCCTAGCGCCGCTGAGGAGCCGCCTCTGCGGCTCGAGGAGGGCGCAGGAGCGGGACTGAGAGTGCCTGGAGGCTCGAGCGGAGGGTGAGTGATTGGTTTTTGCCATTTTCTCCTCTTCCTTCACACTCCTAGCTTTCCTGCTCCGCGACCCCATTTTGGCGAAGAGGCGGGTGCGGCGGGGCCCGCGCTGGCGCGGGGCTTCCTCCTTCCCAGGCGCGCTGGGCCCGCCCCCGGCCCCGCGGCGCCCCGGGGCCGCTTCCTCTCCGGCCCCGCGGCCCCGGCCTGTCCCCGGCGCTCATTCATTCGGGTTTTCCTTTCTTCCGCCCCCTTCCTTCCACCGGCACCTCCACCCGCGCTCTCGCCGCCCCCTCCCACCCCAGATCCTGCGCCCGCCAGTGACTCCTGGCTCCCCGGCTCGTCCCTTCCCGCGTCGGCGTTGTCCCCCACCCCCCAATCCTGGCTCCCACCGCTCCTTCCTCTTCGCGGCCGCTTTTCCTCCTTCTCATCCCCTGTTCCCGTCCCAGCTCCACACCCCCTTCTCCCCCGGGCTTCGCCACGCCTCGCCTCGACACCCAGCCCTCCTGGTCCCTGGTGTTGAAGTTGGTGTCTTTATCGCTTCGCATCGCTTCGCATCACTTCGCCTTCCACCTGCGCGGCCAGACCTTCCAACTTAGATACTGCGTTGTCCTTTTAGTTAATGCTCAGCGTTTAAAGTCCAGATTCTCAGTCTTAGGGTGTGGTCTTAGTGTATTTCCAAACACACAATTTCTACTATAATTACCCAAATCTATAACTGTCAAACTCTGCAATTGCTGTGTGTGTGTGTGTGTGTGTGTGTGTGTTTTAACCTCATGGCTATTCTGGGTCATACTGAGTACCTTTTTTCTTTTTTCATGGAAGACTTCTATGATGGATTAATTTCCTCTGAGTGTAAAATTTGGCAGAAAATTATTATTCTTTCTACTCCTCTGGATTCCTCCTCACTTGGTCCCTTGACTGATTTGCAACATTACCCGTTAATACATTGCTGTAGAAATGTTTGTTGGTGAGACTTTCTTGTCTCATCTGTCAGCAACATTGTTTGAGTACCCCCTGTGTGCGGAATACTGATGAAATGCCTGAATCCTTGGAGTACCACAAAGTGCCATTCTGGATAAGACAAAGGTTTTTGGAATTTGCTTACACGTTTTTTCCTACTTCTGTGTAAGCGTATTGAGTTTGCCACCTTTTTACTGCTTAATCTCTATGTGAAAAATGTGTGTCAATCGATTTTGTGTGTTTTAAGTCTTACGGTGTGGGAGATCGGCATTCTAGAGGAGTGTTTTATATAGCTAAGAGAATTTCAGTCACTCGGGTGTTTGGTGACTTACTATCGCAAATCATTTTAGACTAATATACCTCAAGAAAAACACTGATTCTTTTAATTCTTTAATTGTATTTAGTAATAGAAACAGAAGCTTTGTGTCTAGAACTGCTTGATAACTGGGGCTTATTTGGTAGCCTGTTTGTAAGGTGTTGCAGTTAACTGAAACTCCCTAATCAGCATTCATAAAATGAAATGACAGCACTTTTTTTTTTATGTGACTTTCATATCCATAATAACGAACTCGAAGAGAGGCTCTTAGTCCTAAAGTACACCTACCTGCATATCATTATGATGATGCTATTGCTGTCAGTATTTATGGCAGCATTTTCTAACAGCTTAGTTTTTGGGGAGCTTGGTGTTAAAAAGGTACTTGGCTGTTTGTCCCTGCTTAGGTTTTGGATAACCACTTCAGCAGTAAGATTTCTTAACTCATGAGAGAGAGAGAGAGAGAGAATGTGTATTTGCAGAACAGTTTTGCTAGATAGTAATCTTTAAGAATTCTTTAAAACTTTAATAGTGATGTAGTTGTTCGTGAGGAAACCCCTGCTTTGTAAAATGTTCTAGGATATATAGTATGAATTCTAGATTATATAATTGGATGGAGGCTAGATTTTTGTCTCCCAAGAAAGTGGTTGGTTGATCAGAGGGAGGCGTGGTTAGTAAGTTAATTCTAGTTGCCCCAGAAAAAGTATAATTTCAGATGTTGAGTAAGACTAAGTGAATGCAGTATATTTTTGATAGATTTTTGATTGGCATTTAAATTAATCAAACTTAAAATTCATTTCTCTGAACTCTCCAGGTATAAACGGGTTTTAAAAATTTATAGGTTAAATTAGTGTCGCTCTTGAGATTATTTGACTCATATTTGAAATGGTCATTTACCTTTACATAGTAAATAACAATTGATGGAGAAGTATACAGGGGTGCTTATTTTACTCCTAGTCTCCATGGGGGGAGATATTGGATTGTCACGTATTTGAGGTTACTTGACTCTTACTAAGTATTAATGCATTCAACTGTGAGAACTTACAATTTTCTCTTACATTGTTTAAGGAAAGCAAGACTATAATAGTTGGAAATAGCTTAGTGGCATACCTTCTATTTTTGGTCTCTTCTTTTCTGTAACTATACCAGAGTTTAGCACAGTGCCTGCCTGGTGCATAGTGGATACTCAATAATTATGTTTTGAACAATTGAGTTAATGGCAAGGTCAAAGAATCTTAGACTGTAAAGCATTTTGTAATTATGTGGCAAAAAATTTTGAAAAAGATGTTGATTGCTCTGAGCTGTAGTTTTTTCAGGTATCTTGTATATTTTTAAGACTGCTGGCCGGGCGCAGTGGCTCACGCCTGTAATCCCAACACTTTGGGAGGCCGAGACGGGTGGATCACGAGGTCAGGAGATCGAGACCATCCTGGCTAACACGCTGAAACCCTGTCTCTACCAAAAATACAAAAAAAATTAGCCGGGCATGGTGGCGGGCGCCTGTAGTCCCAGCTACTCGGGAGGCCAAGGCAGGAGAATGGCGTGAACCCGGGAGGCGGAGCTTGCGGTGAACCGAGATCTCGCCACTGCACTCCAGCGTGAGCGACAGAGCAAGACTCCGTCTCAAAAAAAAAAAAAAAAAAAAAAAAAAGACTGCTGTATTGGGTTATTTAATTTGCTTTGAGATCTTTGGGTGAGGAAGTATAGACATGATTTTGTATTATACTTTAGTTCATAGAATGGATTTGTTTGCTTAGAATGGGCACTTGATATATGTATCTTGTCAGCATTCATGAACAACAGTGAATTCAAATAATTTCTTGTGCATTTAGAGTTTCTAAAATTATACATAAATGTTCTTGGATGTGTGAACTCATTCTATATTATGATCAGTTCACTAAATCCTGGCTCTTAATTATGCTGTAGTATTGAACACCTACTGTATGCCGGATTCCTTATAACCATTAGGTTAGTTTTATAACAACTCTGTAATGTGTAGGTTAACTTCTGTTTAATTCCCAATTAACATTAGGAAAGTAAGGCTCAGAGAGCTTAGGTTAGAGGTATGCCATTAGTCATAATTAAATATTTCCAATTAGGTATACTTGTTCAAGTATACTCCCAAGTGGGAAATGTGGAAGACTGGCATTTGAACCCATCACGTTTGCTTAAATTCTATTTTAACGTACTAATTTGAGGTCTTATATTTTATATTAAGTATTTGTAAAACATACTTAAAACAGCAAATCTCAAAACTTTTTCAGCTGCCAAGGAGAATGGATAATGTTCACTTGTTCTGTACTCTCCTGTAAGCATATACAGGATTGACAGCTAGCTATAGCTTCACCCCTTTCCCACTTATGCAAGTAATTAGAATGCAAATGAGTCACATTTGTAAACTTTTTAAACAAAGAAATCATTCTTAGAATTTTGATTATTTAAATATAAACATTTCTTGCAACACACCTTCACATCTGGATAATGGTACCATGGGTCAGAATGACTACTTTCAAAGATATTGTGTGATTTTGTTTAAGTAGAAGACTTAATGCAGAGGTATATTTTTGTAGCTATTTAATTCATTTTGAAAAGATTGATCATCAACATTAAGGTACTATTGTATGTGACACTGTGAAGCCTGAGTCCTGTGCAGTTATTTTCTGCTAATAGAGTAATCTCTTCGTGGTATATTTTAGTTGATGCATTATGTATGATATATATTAAATTCTAGATTGATACAGACCCTTTCTACTGTGTCTAGAGCAGGGGTCCCCAACCCCTGGGCCATGGCCTGTTGGGAACCGGACTGCACAACAGGAGGTGAGCGGCATTACTCCCTGAGGTCTGCCTCCTGTTAGATCAGCAGAGACAGCATTAGATTCTCATAGTAGCATGAACCTTGTTGTGAATTGTGCATTAGAGGCATCCAGGTTTTGTGTTCCATGTGAGAATCTAACGCCTGGTGATCTGAGGTGGAACAATTTCATCCTGAAACCATTCCCCCTGTCGCCCTGTCCGTGGAAAAATTGTCTTCCACGAAACCATTTCCTGGTCCCAAAAAGGTTGGGGACCATTGATCTAGAATATTTATTCCTTCCATTGGCATGTCCTTAGATAATCCAGATTAACCTGAATACTACTTTAGGTCAAGCATTTTCAGAAAACACTTGCTAAGAAAGAAATTATGACATAGTCCTGGATGTCATAATGTGACATAATATGTCATACTGTTCCCGGACCAAACTGAGGATCACTCTGTCATTTCTCATAGCCCAATAACGAGATGCAGGTGAACTGGAGAGGAAGAGAGTTTTTATTTTCTGCAACCTAGTTATAGGGAGAAGGCCTGGAAATTATTGCCAGACCAACTCAAAATTACAAAGTTTTCCAGAGCTTATATGCCTTCTAAGCTATATGTCTATGTGTAAGTTTGCATTCATCTAAATACATAAGTGATTAACTTCTTTTAATCTATAACTAAGGTCTAAGTCTTGAAGAGCCTCCTCTGGACCCTCAGTAAATTTACTTAATCTAAATGGGTCCAGTTGCTGGGAGTGATTACCCTTATGTTGTCCCCTGCGAAATCATGAAGGTTTGGGGAATTCCTTCGGACCCCCAGTAAACTTGTTAGTGGAGGCCCAGGGAGTTTCTTCAGACCCACAGTAAAACTTGTTTAATCCTAAATGGGTCCTCTTAAGAATTCCTTCATTATTTTGTCATGCTTTAAGGCCCAGGAAAGGCCTAGGCAAAACTTGTGATGGGCTTTTGTTAATCCCAGGCTTTGTTTAAGGGCACTGGCTTTTAATATTTAACTTAACCACTCAGTCAGTACTGAAACAGTTGTTGTGGAGGCCTGCATTAGTGAGACCTGGCCTGCCGCAATATGACATAATATAATATATATTATGACCTATCATGATATGACATATCATAATGTGCTATTATATTTTAAGGATTAATTTATGCCATTTCTCTTAGGATAGTAGAGACTCAAATGCACTAGTTTAAATGAAATCTGAAATCTGTGACTTGAGGTACACTTTTATAGTTTGTTGACTTGACCTTTTGCCAAATCTTCTAATCAGTAAAAATCCTCTAATTGAGAGATTCTTCTCATTGTAACATTCTAGTATGTATGGACAAAAACATTGAATTTAATTTGACAAATTTGCTTCATATGATAATATGAAGATCCTCAGATTATTAAATGGGAATAATGTCCCTCTTACATGCCTCACTAAACTGTTGTGAAATTTTTATGTTAATTTCAATTCAGCATAATAAGGAAGGCAGCATCTAATTTTACTAATGTATTTCTAAGTCAAATGATTATTAAAAATAATTTTGTTTTTGATCACCTGGCACAATATGTGGTATATAGATTGCCATTAACTACCCAAGTAGTTATTGAGCACATAAATGGGGTTATATTACAGTGAATAAATCATTTGTGATTCTTCCTTACAGTAGAATAGAAGATACAGAAAGAGTATGAATTCAGTGATATGTGTTACATGGGTACCTAATCTTTTTTTTTTTTTTGAGATGGAGCCTCACTCTGTCCCTGGGCTGGAGTGCGGTGGCACGATCTCGGCTCATTGCAACCTCCGACTCCCTGGTTCAAGAGATTCTCCTGCCTCAGCCTCCCCAGTAGCTGGGATTACAGGCACATGCCACCACGCCTGGCTAATTTTTATATTTTTAGTAGAGATGGGGTTTCACCATGTTGGCCAGGCTGGTCTCGGATCTTCGGACCTCATGATCTGCCCTCCTCGGCCTTGGGTACCTAATCTTAACTAGTAAAGATAAAAGTCCCTGTTGTAATGTCATCTAAACTCTGACCTGAAGAGTAGACCAGTCAGTCAAGAGGGAGAGTTTACATGGGGGTAGGAAGAGAGAGAGAGCTAAAAAGCCTGAAGATAAGAGAAGTCGTGTTAGAAACTGATACTGGTTGTAGTATGACAGCAATGGAGGCTGTAAAGGAAGAGAGAAGTAAACCATCTGCATGAGTCATGTTAACAAGTCCCATTCAGTTCCAGCTGCAGGCAATGGGGAAACCATTATAGGATCTTAATAGGGGAGAGTAAAATACTCAAGTTGTCTTTTGGAAAGATTGTCCTGACTGCTTTTGGAGAATGTATTAAAGGTGAAGTGAGATTGGATACAGGGAGACAAGTTAAAAGGCTGTTGCTAAAGTCCAGGAAAGAATATTGATGATGTCAAATCTCTAAGATGTGATGATTTACTGGATGCGGGCTTCATTGAGCCAGTAGCTTTGCCTCCAGTGGTAGAGTAGGGGATAAAGTTTTCCCCAAAGGGCTAGGTGCCAGCCCTTTTTCATGTAAAGTTGAGATCCTTTTTGGGGCTAAGGCTAAGCCAGGTGTGTTTCACATAAGCATTTTCCATTGATTGACCGCATTGTTAGTCATTGAATGTAAGCTGACCCACCTCGAAATAGGAACATCAGACTTGTGAGGCCTCCATGAGTTAGGCATTCAATTTCCACTGGAATCCAGAAGCAAGCTAATGGCTGCTTTTCAGAAGGCGTAAACTTGATTGCTGTGTCAGGGAGGCAAAGCGTTCAAAACCCCAAGGGGCACCTGTAGGTGGAGGCTGCCTCCTTTTGCCAAATCCTCTAATCAGTGAAATCATGAGATTTATGGCTCAAAGTGATCCTTAGGATTGTGGGGCCCCAAAGGTACTAGTGCACTTTTCTACATACAGCCCTTTCTGATTGGAAAAACTCTTTCTTAAGTGAGTCTTTTAAGTACAAGCACATAACACATCAGGTTCTTCTTCTTTTTTTTTTGGTGACAGAATCTCACTCTGTCACCCAGGCCGGAGTGCAATGACACAATCTTGGCTCACTGCAACCTCCACCTCCTGGGTTCAAGTGATTCTCCTACCTCAGCCTCCTGAGTAGCTGGGACTACAGGCGCATGCCACCATGCCCAGCTAATTTTATATTTTCACTAGAGACAGGGTTTCATCATGTTGGTCAGGTCTCGAACTTCTGACCTCAAGTGATCCGCCCCCCTCGGCCTCCCAAAATGCTGGGATTACAGGTGCGAGCCATCGCACCCGGCTCATCAGTTCTTACTATACATTATGATGTAGAGGCAACAATAAGCACATTGAATTGGTCCAAAACATCCCACCCATAAGTCACATTTATTTTCCTAACCACTGTAAACCCTGCCCAGACCCTATTAGCTTAATCTGGGTGTCTGCCTGACAGGACTAGATAGAATGGTTACCTCGGTGCCTATTTCCAAGAGAACCATAAAATTTTGAGTCTCTCCCTGAACTTCTCTGGGCAAACCTCCTGGTATGTCTGGCCTTCAGTCCATCTTGGGGATCAGGGAGACCTCAGCCCCATTCCTAACCATTTTTCTCATTAAAGCAGAAGAGTTTGGGGGTGGGAGCAGAGAGGGATCAGGGAGTGTGGAGGGGGAGAGAACAACTCGGTGCTGGTAATCAAGGCTTTATATTCACTTTGGGTCATTCTCTCGCAGTTTAATGTTTCTGGTCTACTTGAAGCTCTGTAGTTGGCAGCAAGGTCATCATTACTTAGGCCATTTCTTTTAGTTTAGGGGATTCCTTGGCTCAGCAGTCACAGCCACAGCCTTTCACGTGGGACCATGGTGCTTGTTGCCCTTATTGTTATGATACTCCCCTCCTTCCACCAGCCCAGAGGATAGTGAACAACTACCAACCCACCATTTGGGTGGCTAATTTCAGCCTCACTTCTCACTGCTCAGTTTCTAAACTTTAATTCCACCCTGTTCATTAATAGGTAAACAGGTGGGGGAGTCTTTATTCCCACCTTTTTCCCATCCACCACTAGGATCACTCTCAGATTCCAGGGTAACTTCCCTTGTCCCAGAACTCAGTCTGCAGGGCCTTTATGCTTTCTCTTAGAGAGTTATGGCTATGTCAGCATCCCATCCTCTTTCCCCAGAACTGTCAAGAACCATGATGGTCTGAGATTTTATCCTACTTGCAAGCTAATAAGTTATCCTACCACATTTTCATGGAATCTGGTAGAAGACATGAAACTCCTGTGTTAAAGATCAAGGGCAGAGTATTATTCTCTATAATAGTAGTAGCCAGAGTATCAGCATTTGTGCTGGTTTTCTGAGACTCAGTCTACAGGATGACATGAAGAGGACCAGGTAGTACTTGTACACACAGTGGGCTATCTTGTTGGAGAGAAGCCCTGAGTTAAGGGAACCCAGATCTTTTCTAATGAGCAATAAGCATGCCTGCCCTTTGCTCTGGAGGGATACATTGTATTTATTATACTGAACAGACAGTAAGCATGCTTGTCCTTTGCTCCAGAAGGAGATACTATCTTTATTTCTCAAGGCTGTTCACTCTACAAACATTCTTGAAAAGATACTCTCTAGAGCAAAGGGCAGCTGGTACCTCTGCCTGTACTGTATGCAAAAGAGATACCTATGAAGCAGCCTACCCAACATGGGGAAACCCTGTCTCTGCTGAAAATGCAAAAAAATTAGCTGGGCGAAGTGGTGAGCGCCTGTAATCCCAGCTACTCAGGAGGCTGAGGCAGGAGAACCTGGGAGGTGGAGGTTGCGGTGAGCCGAGATCGCGCCACTGCACTCCAGCCTGGGCAACAAGAGTGAAACTCCATCTCAAAAAAAAAAAAAAAAAGATACTTATGAAGAATTATTTCCTAACATATATAAATTATACGTCATTAAATCTGACATTTAAAGAAGTGCCAGGCATACTGACTCACGCCTGCAATCCCAGCACTTTGGGAGGCTGAGGTGGACAAATCACTTGAGGCCAGGAGTTTGTGACCAGCCTGGTTGACATGGTGAAACCTTGTCTCTACTTAAAATACAAAGATTAGCTGGGTGTGGTGGTGCACGCCTGTAATCCCAGCTACTTGGGAGGCTGAGGCACAAGAATCACTGGAATCTGGGAGGTGGAGGTTGCAGTGAGCCGAGATCATGCCACTGCATTCCAGCCTGGGTGACAGAGGGAGACTCTGTCTCAAAAAAAAAAAGTTCCTGGCATGTGATAAGAACACGACACATATTATTATTATTGGTGCTGTTCATTTTTTAATCTGTTTTTGAGGGCAAAGTTATATGTAATGACCTTGGTGGAAATTTGAGATTAATTTTCTCAAAGATGAGTGGGTCACTTTAATAACATTTACTCAAAAAATAATGACTGACATGTTCATACGTCTTTCAATTTGAAAGAGATCACAGGGTTTTAAGAATTTCAAGGACATTGAATTTAAGTGAAATATGAGAAAACCCATCTTGGGATGCAAGGTGTGAGATTAGTTTGCTTTCTTTATATCAAACCACAGTTCTCTACTTTAAATTCTGGCAAATTCCAACAAACTAAATGATGTTAATTAAGTACATTTTCAGGGATGCTTCTTTCACTTTATACTATAGATTTAGGTAAATCAGAGGCTGGCATAGTTAGTGAAGGGAATGTTCAAATTCACAATTTTTCTTTTTTTTTTTTTTTTTTTTTTTAGGGGAGTAGGGCTCCATTTTATTTATTAGCATCTTATAAATTATCCTCCCTTCCAGTGATTTTCTGTAAGCAAGTCTTGTAAAAATGTTATTTTGAAAGCTAACTTGCTGAAGATTATTTGTTATATTTGAATTTATTTTGATTTAAATGTTAAATACTAAATGTGTCCTGGTATTTAGTAAATATATTTATCGAGTTTTTTTCAAAAGTATGGAGAAGTCAACTTCATTTATTCCATTCATTTGGGTTAAAGCATACATGAATTTAGAGACTTGGAAACTTAAAACAATCTTCTTGCTATGGAGCTAGGTCTCAGTTGCCAGTGGGTAAAAGCAGGTGGATCCCTAAAATGAGGGATGAAGCATTTTGGAAAGTCTTTTTGATAATTGGAACTGCCTGTATTAAAATGTGAATATAGTTAAGCTAAAGCTTTGTCTCTTTATTTATAGAACAGTATGTTGAAGCAGTAGTCAAAATATGTAGCCTGGTTGGCAACCTTTTGAAATGGGTGTGCCAAAGTTCCATTATGGTATGTGCGATGGTGACAACTGGCCGGTGTTCAGTCTTTGGTATGTGGCACTGACCTCTTAGTAGTTTATTAACATATTAAATGTGTGTCTTTTAAGAACTTAAGTTTTAGCAGATTTTCATTATTCATGCCTTATAAGCAACTTTTAAAAACTGTTTTATTAAAATTAAAGTTTTTAAACCATTTTCAGTATGCCTAGTTTGGGTAGGAAGGTAGCCTATGGATTTAAATAATTTAAAAAATATATATATATAAGCACTTCACAATTCTTCCTAGTTGAGGTCTGCAAGTGGAACTTTTTGTGAAATTCTTTTACTGCCGCTTGTCTCTCAGATCCCTTCTAGGATCTTATTAGGGTCTCATAAGTAAGAGATAAATGAACAGTTCTATTTGTTTGTTTGTTTTTTGAGACAGTCTCGCTCTGTCACTCAGGCTGGAGTGCAGTGGCACGATCTCGGCTCACTGCAAGCTCCGCCTCCCGGGTTCAAGTGATTCTCCTGCCTCAGCCTCCTGAGTAGCTGGGATTACAGGCACGCGCCACCATGTCTGGCGAATTTTTGTATTTTTAGTAGAGATGGGGTTTCACCATGTTGGTCAGGCTGGTGTCGAACTCCTGACCTCGTGATCCACCTGCCTTAGCCTCCCAAAGTGCTGGGATTGCACGCATGAGCCACTGCACCTTGCCAGTTTTGTCTTTAAAAGCATAACTGGTTAACTGTATTACAGAAACTGTCCTAAGTCATAAAGTAGGGCTAAACAGGTACCAGTACCCTAAGACAATTTATTCCAGGTAGTTTTAACCACTGTATCCAGGTTACGTTGCACACAAAGTCTTGTAGCAAATTCCTATACCTAATCATGACCCTCAGAAGTATTCCACTAAAAGGCAGAAAGTGAAAATCACTTATATAATGGGGATAAGTGGTGTGTGTGCCATTTTGGTATGCTATTTTAATATATGTTTTCATTTAAAATGTTTTGTTTTCTTACTGGTTTTTGGCTTTGGCATCTAGAAAAACCTAATCTTTCCTTCAGTAAACATAATTATGTACTAACTTTTTTTCACCATCTTTTTAAAAACAGTTTTATTGAGGTATACTTTATACACCATAAAATTCATCCATTTCAAATGCACAATTCAGTGATTATTAGTAAATTTATTCAGCTTTGCAACCATTACCATAGTCTAGGGTATTGTCTGTTAACCCAGTAAGATCCCTTGAAATCGTATTCATCTTCCATACTACGCCCTGCCCCAGGCATCCACTTTCCTGTCTTCTAGCTCTTACACACTGCCCTTGCTTTCCTGTCCCTCTCCCTCTCCCTCTCCCTCTCCCTCTCCCTCTCTCTCCCCGTCTCTCACTCTGTCCCTCTCACACTCTCTCCCTCACTCTCTCACTCTCTCACTTTTGCTTGATTATTCTTTCCTGGACATTTCTTACGAATGGAACATACAGTATCTTTTATGCCTGGCTTCTTTCATTTAATTTGTGGTTCATGCATGTTGAGTGTATCAGTAATTTGTTCCTTTCTATTGCTGAGTAGTAGTCCATTCTGTGGATATGCCACATTTTGTTTATTCATTACCACTTGATGGGCGTTTGGATGGTTCACAGTTTTTGGCTGTTATAAATAATGCTGCTATGAACATTTGTATGCAGATACGTGTGGACATATGTTTTCTTTTGCGTAGATGCCTAGGAATAGAATTATTGGGTCATATGGAAAACTTATATAATTTTTAAAGAAACTGCCAAAACCAGACTGTCGGTGCTATTTTATGTCCTACCAGTAGTGTATGAGGATTTCAGTTTCTCTGAATCTTCCCAACACTTGTCATTATCTTTTTGATTATAATTATTCTACTGGGTGGGAAGTAGTATACATTGTGGTTTGAGTTTCCCTAATCACTAATGATGTTGAGCATCTTTTCAAGCCATTTTCTTCTTTTCTTTTCTTTTTTCTTTTTTAAGAAAGGATTTTACTTTGTCACTCAGGCTGGACTATAGTGGCATAATCACACCTCACTGCAGCCTAGAACTGCTGGGCTCAAGCGATCCTCCTACTTCAGCCTCCCAAAGTGCTGGGACTACAGGCGTGCGGCAACAAGCCATTTTTTCCATCTGTTTTGGTGAAATGTCTGTCAGGTCTTTTTGCCCATTTTTAATTGGGTTGTCTTCTTACAGAGTTGTAAGAGTTCTTTATATATTTTGTATCCAGGTCCTTTGTCAGATACATTATGTGCAAATATTTTCTCTCAATCTGTGACTTGTCCTTTTATTTTCTTAATGGTGTCTTTTTTTTTTTTTTTCTTAAGAGATGGGGTTCAGAGTCGAGGTCTTGCTGAGTTGCCCAGGCTAGACTCAAACTCAGGGCTCAAGTAATCCTCCTGCCTCTGCCTCCTTAATAATTGATGCTACAGATGTGCACCACCACACTTGGCTGTTAACGGTGTCTTTTGAGGTGTAAGGGTTTTCACTTGGTAAACTCTAGTTTATCTTTGTTTTTTTTTCTGTTAAGAATGGTGCAGTGTGTGTCATATCTAAGAAATCTTTGCCTAACGAAGGATTATGAGATTTACTCTTGTGTTTTCTTCTAAAAGTTTTCTAGTTTTGGTCCTTACATTTAGGTTTATGATCCATTTTTGTTAACTTTATGGTGTAAGTTACTAAGTTCAACTTTTTGCATGTGGATATCCAGTAGTCTCCGAACCATTTTTGAAAAGACTATCCTTTCCTCTACTGAATTGCCTTGATATCTTTGTTGGTAATCAGTTGACTACAAATGTTTGTGTTTTTCTATAGACTTTTATGTCTGTTTCATTGATCTATCATTCTGCTAGTACCGCATGGCTTGATGACTGTAGCTTTCATACTGTATTTTAATAATGAAAATTCTTGTAAACGTACATGCTCATATTTATAAAACAATTGAAACAATATAGAGTAGTAAAAGAAAAAAGCAAAAATCACCATCTAGGTAGTCTCTGTTTTGGTGACCATCTTTCCAGCCATCTTTATGCATATATATGTATGTTAGATGACTACACACATACTCTCCACATTTATTCATAGAGACATATCAGTATTTGCCTACGCTCATTGTTCTTGTGTACTTTTTGAGTGAATACATTTATTGTCAGCTTTAAGAGAGAACTGATTATTTTTCTTTCTGCAGGGACTTTTGTAATTTTGTGCATTTTTACTGACTTAAACTTCTCAGCAGACCGAAGCCTCTTTGAGCTAAGAACTATGAGTGCATTTTTCTTGGTAGCATGTTTAAATGGAATTTACTTCTCACTTCATCTGGTAAAAGATGACTTTAAAACTTTTTTTTTTTTTGGAGACAGAGTCTCGCTGTCACCCAGGCTGGAGTGCAGTGGCGCAATCTTGGCTCACTGCAACCTCCGCCTCCCGGGTTCAAGCAACTCTTCTGCCTCAGCCTTCCAAGTAGCTGGGATTACAGGCACGCACCACCATACTTGGCTATGTTTTTCTTTTTTTTTTTTGTATTTTTAGTAGAGACGGTTTTACCATGTTGGCTAGCCTGGTCTCAAACTGCTGATCTCAAGTGATCTGCCCACCTCGGCCTCCCAAAGTGCTGGGATTACAGGCATGAGCCACTGCACTTGACTCTAAGACAATTTTTTAAATGTGTGCTCTATGAATGGAACACATTATGTGTAGAACTTGTAACAAAATTAATTCCCAAATCCAGTTTAAGACATTTAAAGTTTTTATAAATCTGCTCTTGAGTATTAGATTAACTTTTTGGCAGTTGGTGATAATGAGTGTGGAGCCAGTAGATATATGTGTAGTGATATAGAATATTATTTGCAATCATGTGAGAACTGATCCCCACTGCAAGCTTAGTTTTATCATGCTGATAAAGGAATAGCCACCTTTGTTCTTTTGCATTTCAGAATTTGGTCCCAGTTCCTGTTGAAAATATCTCAGGATCCAGCTTCATTGAGGGGTTACAACGTTGAATTAGCAAATTCTGAAAAGTTTCTCTCCTGCTAGTGTAGGTCGCATCCCATTATTAGGAACTCCTCTAACACCTGCATTTTTCTTGTAGTATGATTTTATATGGTGCATACATGGTTCAAAATCATATTTAGAGATGTAACACCTCTAGGAGACTGTAGATTACACTTTTTAAAAGATTGAAGTTTAATCTCTGGTAGGGAGCCATTAAAGGGTTTGGACTTCAGAGTGGCACAGTGAGACAAGTTTTAGAAAGAGCAACACACTAGTTCAGTGGAAATTTGGTGCTTGAAAAAGGTAATGTGCTTAAATTAGGTGGTAAACTGGATTGCTTAATGAAATTATATAAATGAAGTGTTATTGTACAAGGTTTTAAAAAATTTAAACTTACATTTTTAAGTGGCATAAAGAGACAGTGTTAACAGTGGCTGAGCGGTAAGGTTGTGGATTTTTATTTTCTTCCTGCTTTTCATGGAAAATTTAGAAAATACAAAATATGAAATAAGGTGCTAAAATGGGTGGAACTCTTGTATTCTGTGTTTGACCCTAAGTCAACAGATGCATATTTCTAAAGTGAGTTTTAAGGACACCATGCGGGTGTTCAAAAGAGAGCCAGAAATTGGATCTTGTGACTTCTAATACCTATCCATCTGTTGTTGTAAAAGGTTTCATTCAGAAAGTTGGAAATTGGAAAAGAGTTTTTGACACGTTGTTAGAAATTGGAAAAGTTTTTTAACCCAGTTGGTATTCTAGGAGTCTTTCCTAACCTGTTTCCTCCGTCTTTGTGGGAGGGATGGGAAGTACTCTCCCTCCATTAGAGATAGAAGGGCTTTATAGTGACCACTTGGGGAGCTTAATATGTAACTCCTGCAATTTGGGGGACACAGTGGATTGATGTCTAACTCATACCTGGAAATTTTCAAGGGTGAAAGAGAGACTATCTGCTTTGGCAGCACAGCAAAAGAAAGCAAGGTTGCTGTGTAGATAGATGGACTGCCAGTGCTCCCGAAGTTTTTTGGACTAAGAGATCTGTGTTTCCCATAGATCACATGAGGGCCACCTGAGAGAGGTGAGACCACATAAGGGAAAACCCAAAAGAGTAGGGTATAAGGGGGACAGGATGAAGGCTGGATTCCCAGAGGAGATGCATTACAGGAATTGGACTGAGAGCTCCCAACTTACAGGGAACCCCTGAAAGCATTCCTGAACAGAATCAGCTTTAAACTTTATTATCATTGTTATTATTATATATTTTTTAAGACGGAGTCTCGCTCTGTCACCCAGGCTGGACTGCAGTGGCATGACCTTGACTCACTGCAGCCTCCCTGGTTCAAGCAATTCTTGTGCCTCAGCCTCCTGAGTAGCTGGGACTACAGGTGCACACCACCATGCCCGGCTAATTTTTGTATTTTTAGTAGAGGAGGGGTTTCACCATGTTGGCCAGGCTGGTCTAGAACTCCTGACCTCAGGTGATCCATCTTCCTCGGCCTCCCAAAGTGCTGGGATTACAGCTGTGAGCCACTGCGCCCGGCCTAAACAATTTTTGAGTCATGAAGGTGTCTAAGCTCTCTGATAGCACATAATTGCCCCACCCAGGGTTAGCAAGGTGGAAAGGAGTGGAGTAAAAGCGTAGTGCTGTTGTACTGTGTAGGGCTGAGCTGGGAAAGCAGAGAAACTAACTTTAAATGAGAAAAATTTGACGATTATACTAAAGATCTTTCAGTCACTGCAGCCTCGACTTCCCAGGCCTGAGCGATCCTCCCACGTCAGCCTCGTAAGTAACTGGGACTATAGGCATGCACCACCACATCTGGCTAATTTTTTTTTTTTTTTTTAATTTTTTTGTAGAGACAGGTTCTCCCTGTGTTGCCCAGGCTGGTCTCCAGCTCCTGGGATTAAGTGATCCTCTGTCTCAGCCTCCCAGATTGTTGGGATTACAGGTGGGAGCCACTATGCCCAGCTGGATCTTTCAGTTTTAAAAGTCAGATTGTTTTTATAACTTGGGAGTGACCAAAGTCATTATCATTAGCCTAAGTGAAAGTTCAGGGGCATTAACTATGGCTACAGAGTAACTTTAAAGGCTAGTCGTGGACAAAAAATTGCTTTTTATAGTTACATCCCACAGGTTCAGCTTGTTCAGTATAATGGTTACAATTGTTTTTCTAATAAAAAATTAATGAGAATGAATTTTTAGAAGAATGTGCTCATGGAGTCATTTTGTTGTGAATAAAGTGGCATCAACTTTGGGATAGGCAGATCTGTTCTGGAAACAGATCGATCCCTTATTGTCAGTCACCTCGTATTAGCACTGATGTGAGGTAAGTAACACCCTCCTCCCTTTTTTTTTTTGAGGCAGGTCTCACTCTGTCACTTGGGCTGCAGTGTGGTGGCATGATCATAGGTCACTGCAGTCTTGACTTGGTCTCAAGCAGTCCTCCCATCTCAGCCTCATGAGTAGCTGGGACAGCAGACATGTACAACCACACCTGGCTAATTTTTTTTTTTTTTTTGGTAGAGATAGAATCTCACTTATTGCCCAGGCTGGTCTCAAATTTCTAGGCTCAGGCAGTCCTCCTGCCTCGGCCTTGCAAAGTGTTGGGGATACAGGCATGAGCTACTGCAGCTGGCCTAAACCAGTTTTTGAAATTCATTTTCCTCATTTACTTTTTGTAAAAAGGTAACATCACCGGTTTTGCAGTGTTTTACACAAAAAATTATCGTCTATAGCAGAATGCATGGTACATACTAGATATTCATATATATTCGTACTTTTTTCCTCCTTAAAGCAGATACTCCCTATGAAGTGTTTTTACTCTTTTTTATGTTTTACTTCTTCAAAATGTATTCCTTAAAAATACTAAATGGAGGTAGGGAGTTTAGTACATAAATGGTGTACTATCAGGGATGTAAGAAATGTTTAATCTTTAGTATAGCCAAAAATTATACTTTTGATTTGAAATGTGAAAAGTTTTCAGAAAGAATGAAAAGTAGTTTTACTGACATGTGTGAGGGAAATGTATGAAGTAAGAGACTAAAGGTAGACTTGGCCGGGTGCAGTGGCTCACACCTGTAATCACAGCACTTTGGGAGGCTTAGGTGGGTGGATCACCTGAGGCCAGGAGTTTGAAACCAGCCAGGCCGACATAGTGAAACTCCACCTCTACTAAAAATACAGAAATTAGCTGGGCATGGTGGCGGGCACCTGTAATCCCAGCTACTCAGGAGGCTGAGGCACGAGAATCGCTTGAACCTGGGAGGCAGAGGTTGCAGTGAGCCAAGATCATACCATTGCACTCCAGCCTGGGTGACAAGAGCGAAACTCTGTCTCAAACATACATACATACATAAATGTAGACTTAAGTGGACATATTTTTCTTTTTCTTTTTCTTTTTTTTTTTGAGATAGAGTTTTGCTCTTGTTACCCAGGCTGGAGTGCAATGGTGCGATGTCGACTCGCCGCAACCTCTGCCTCCCAGGTTCAAGCGATTCTTCTGCCTCAGCCTCCCAAGTAGCTGGGACTACAGGCATGTGCCACCATGCCTGGCTAATTTTGTATTTTTTTTTTTTTTAGTAGAGACGGGGTTTCCCCTGCTGGTTAGCCTGGTCTAGAACTCCCGACCTCAGTTGATCCATCCACCTCTGCCTTCCAAAGTGCTGGGATTACAGGAGTGAGCCACCACGCCCGGCCTTTATTTGATATTTTTTAAATGATCTTGGTGTTTTGCCATTTTTTCTGGATGTTCTACTTTTATATTAATGTTCAAATTTTATGTTTTGAAACTTAAAGTTTTCTTTTTAATTATCCTGGGACCTCTTAAATATCTCAAAAAACTGATCTATACCATCTTTAATTTTTGAAAATCTTTATTATCTGTATTTATACTTCGGAGTTATATTTGTAACGTAAATTCTGCTTGTTTGTAGGAATGGCTTTAAATTGGGAAGGAAATTACAGTTAGTTTTCTATTCGAGACCAGAATATTCTTTATAATTCATTAGCGGGTCCTTGGTTGCAAATAGCAGAAACTGACTAGGTAATTTGGATATAAAAGGAATTTACTGGGATGATGACAGGTAGGTTACAGAATTGATGGAGAGAGTGGGAATCCAGGTTCACAAAATGAGCAATAACCAGAGGCAGATGAGCAGCAAGAAAATACTGCCCAGATTATGTTACCATAACCGTGTGGTTAGTGCACTGTGGCCACTGGTCTCTTACTGTTGCCGCTGTGAACCATTTCAAATGTCCTTGGTCTTTGGATACAAAGTCCTGGGGTGTAGATAAAGTATTTGTGATCTGACCTCTTCCCTGAACTCCATACTTCTGTATCCATTGTTGCCTTCTCAACATCTTCAGATTGGTGGCTCATAAGCCTCTCAAATTTAACATGTCCAAAACTGAACTCCTCTTCTTTTTTTAATCTTCACACCTGCTACTTTTCATCCAGGCAAGCTGTCTGATAGAAAATATTTCATAATCAAGATGTGTCTGCTTTGTTTCTTGATAAATAGAATCAGTTTATATATACCTGACAAGTTTATTACATAGGGTAATGTTGAATACATCCCATTGCATTACATCATCAGGCATATAATGTCTGTCACATTTTTGGTGATACTAAATTTTATCCCTCAATTCAGATGGTGTCAACCAGCCTGGGCAACACGCTGAAACCTTGTCTACAAAAAAAAAAAAATACAAAAATTAGTCGAGTGTGGTGGTGTGATCCTGGGAGATTAAGGCTGCTGTGAACTGTGATTTTGCCGCTGCACTCCAGTCTAGGCGAGAGTGAGACCTTGTAAAAGGCCTCGGTTTGGTGATACTTTTAAACCATGTGAATATCTGGTTGCCCAAAACTTTTCACTGAGTAGCCCAACATAGGAGAGGACAGACACTCAAATAATGGCTGTTAATGTATATCTGAATAATAGCTATTAGTTATTATCAAGAAGTTAGCGAAGAAGAAAACCTTCCTGTTTTAGTTTCAGTTTTTAATAGTGTAGAGGAAAGTTAAGTAAATTATTATGAATCTCAAATTCTGAAAAGAAGCATTAACAGTCATTCTCCAATATGGACTGCAAAGGTGACAAATGATGGCTACATACAATTTAACTTTTTTTTTAACAGATAAGACTCATGTCTGAGTAAAAGGTACATTAGGAAGGAGGCTGAAAGAAATGGCTAAAATAAATATTGATGATCTGTTCACTTTGGTGGTCAGTACTTTCTCATACATCATTTAGCATAGATCAACATTTTTCTCCATTTTTGTGGTTTTAGTACTTAAAATTTTTTTCCTATTCTTGCACTTTAATATTTTTTCTGTTAATTCAAGGAAGCAGGGTCTACTTCCCAAATGACTAAAAATTTGTCTCTTGTTATAAGAAATCTATCTCTGTAGATAAAATAAATTCCTAGATACTGCAAATAGTAAACTAAACAGTAAAATCTGGAATATGTAAGTGCTCCTACATTTGGTGGAAATCAAATGAAAGGGGAAGGGGAATTTCTAAAATGTACAGGTTTTTGTAAGGTATTAAATTAGTGAATGAGTAGGGTAGCAGAAGGTAAAACATCCAGGATGTTATGAGTTAATGGTTTCAGAATTTATTTTAAAATCAAATTTTGTTTATCTTTTCCAGTCTGAAATACCTAGGTAAAAATTACTGATGATACGGAAGTCTGTCACATAGCAGTTGAAGTACAGTTATGGCACTCATTCTGTTTGTGGGTGACTATCTGTTAAAAATCATTTAAACTAAGATGTTTAAGTCTAGGAAGTAAAGAAATAGCCAAAATCTGAAAATACTGAATGTTTTCTACTTGAGAGCTTGTTTGGAGGTTCTAGCAGGGGAGCGCAGCTACTCGTATACCCTTGACCGAAGACCGGTCCTCCTCTATTGGGGATGGTTGTCCTCTTCGACCGAGCGCGCAGCTTCGGGAGGGACGCACATGGAGCGGTGAGGGAGGAAGGGGACACCCGCCTAGCCAGCCAGATCAGCCGAATCAACCCTGGCGATCAATGGGGTGACAGATGTCGCAGCCAGATCGCCCTCACATCCTGAATGTTTTCTACTTAATTATCTCTATGAAACTTCTAAATGTTAGGAAAAGTAAAGTTCTTCTACTGAAGAATTATGAGCTCTTTTGAGAAATGAACGTGTCTGATATGATATATTTATAGTTGTGTGTATTGGTGTCTTGTCTGTTGAACCCATTAGATTCCATGTGGCTACTAATGAGCACTTGGGAGAAAAGCTCATAAGACATGTAAGGTAGTTTTTAAAAGAGAAGATAGACAAGAAAGAACCACTTCATAGGACATTTAACAGGCTGGACTTACGTGTTTTAAAGGTGAAGGTTTACTACATAAATATATACTCTGACCATGAAAGAGTAATTTTTAGAATAGTACATTTTTTTTAAAAGTGTTTTCCCCTGATTTGGTTTGTAAGTTCAGACTTGATAGTCCAAATTTTGGAATTATATAAGCTGTCCAATAAGTAGAAATAACAGAAGGGCAAACAGATTAAGGTTCAAACATGGATAGCAAATGGGATAGAAATTATTGAAGAAATCAGTGCAGTTTTGTATTTATTAGGACTGAAAAATCTTACCCGGTGTTCTTCTGAATTCTTGGAGTTGTCTCAGTCTCAGTTTAATAAAGCCTTTTTCTTAAGGATTTTAGTATTATTTTATTATGTTACCCCATTGTTAACAATCGTAGGTAGTAATTAAAATGCTTTGTATAGGAGAAGATAAGATTTTCCTTTTCCAGTTTAGTGTATATGCTAACATAAATCCTAAAATTAAGTTATTTGACTTAATTTGAAGCGTATAAAAATGTCTTTGGAAGTTGTTAGTAGTACTGGTGTTTTTTTAAGTGTGTAAGGCACCCAGACATCTCACTTCTCTAGCTTTCTCTGACATTCTTCTCTAGACATAATGAAATTACTCCCTCATCTGTTTTCCCATAGCAGTTTAACCACAGAACTCTAGCACAGCATTTTATTTAATTGTACTGTATTGTAGTAATTTGTTTACATGTCATCTCATAGACTGTGAGCTTTATGAGGACAGGTCTTGTTTTTACACAGCATTTTGTACTTTGCCATACATAGAATGTCTGGCCTATTGGGAGTCTGTAACTGATCTTCGTTGAGTTTTGAGGATGTTTTTAACACTATGTGACAAAGTATTTTTCATAGTTTTAAAATCTATTGTTTTATTGCTACCAAGACATGCAGTAATATATATTACCACATATCAGATATATAGTATCACTCCAAAGTGGTTATCTATGCCTATTGGTGCAATGGAGTTTTATCGGTCCAGAAAAACTATATCTATCTGTAGGCTGGGTGGGCACAGTGGCTCACACCCACAATCCTAGCACTTTCGAATGCCGAGGCCAATCACTTGAGGCCAGGAGTTCAAGACAAGCCTGGCCAACATGACAAAAACCCATCTCTTAAAAAAATAGGTCGGGCGCAGTGGCTCACGCCTGTAATCCCAGCACTTTGGGAGGCCGAGGTGGGCGGATCAAGAGGTCAGGAGATCAAGATCATCCTGGCTAACACGGTGAAACCCCGTCTCTACTAAAAATACAAAAAATTAGCTGGGCGAGGTGGCGGGCGCCTGTAGTCCCAGCTACTCGGGAGGCTGAGGCAGGAGAATGGCACGAACCCGGGAGGCAGAGCTTGCAGTGAGCCGAGATCGCGCCACTGCACTCCAGCCTGGGTGACAGAGCGAGACTCCGTCTCAAAAAAAATAAAAATAAATAAAAATAAATAAATTAATTAATTAAAATAATTTAAAAACGGTATCTGTAAAACCGTGGTGGACACAATTACATATTTTTCTAAATTTTACCAGTTTTCTGCTAACGATACATTGACCTCTTCTTATCTCTCTTTTCCCCAAACAAATCATTTTAGCAGAATGACAGCCTTTTGGAACCTTAACTTTAGACGAGTTGCATTTATTCTAATGTACTTATATCATTTATGATGTTTGCTTATTCACTCATTCAGCATCTATACTTTGGAGACTGTGATGTTTCAGGCATTGTGCTTAGTGCAGAGCGGAGTGTAGTAACAATGAACAGCCTGTGATAGCCACTTTGAGTCATGGGAAAGGGTCCAGCGTCTTGATGAGTGATATGATGTGCTGTGAGGCCTACTGAGAAGATTTTTAACTCACACATGGAATATACCTTTATCTCACACTGTCCTGTTCTCTAAATTTCTGTTGTAATTGTAGTCTGTAACAATACTTTGGTGTTGACAGAATTATTATGAATTTGTTACTTTTTACATATGCAAGTATTATTTCCACAGGAAGTCATTAACTGCTTTCAGGATAAAGATTGTTGTTTTCTTTTTTCAACCCTTAGAAAATGTAAAAAGCATTCTTAGTGTGCAGGTAGAACAAAAAGCCATGGGATTAGGCATGGTCTGTGGGTGGTTTGCAGACCCCTGCTTTAGATGGAGAAAGCAATATTATCATATCTGGGGTTGGTCACTTTTCTATGTAAAGTTTCTTAATCTGGGATGGAGCAATCCTGGCTATATATTAGAAACATTGTGTGGCTTATTAAAAAAACAAATGCCATGGCGTACTGTAGACTTGGTGAATAAGAATCTGCTGTGGTAGCTCTGTGGCATGCATAGTTAAAAACAGGGTGGTGGTGTTCCATGGATGATTGTGGTGGGCAGCCATTATTGATAGTACGTACTGGCCAGTGGTCACTGGTAACACGTGAAAATGAAGTAATACGAGGTAGGGTGGATTTTCTTTTTCCAATTTTTTTGTTACTAAATCACTGCAGTAGTAGGGTGGATTTTCTAATAAAACTAGAACTGAAGTATTTAAAGAAATAATTAAATTTCTTAAAAAGCTGCTTTAACAATACATAAAAAAGACTTTTTCTTTTTTGAGATGTTGTCTCGCTCTGTCACCCAGTCTGGAGTGCGGTGGTGCGATCTCGGCCCACTGCAACCTCCGCCTCCCAGGTTCAAGCGATTCTCCTGTCTCAGCCTCCTGAGTAGCTGGGATTACGGGCACGTGCCACCACGCCCGGCTAATTTTTGTATTTTTAGTAGAGACAGGGTTTCACCATGTTGGTCAGGCTGATCTCAAACTCCTGACCTCATGGTCCGCCCGCCTTGGCCTCCCAAAGTGCTGGGATTGCAGGCGTTGAGCCACTGCACCTGGCCAAGATATTTAAGAGAAATCTTGGGAAATTTTTTTTTAAGAATTGAGTCAGCCTGAGATCTCTGTGTCCTATGCCATTACAATTACAGATATAGACTAATGGGAAGGATGATGTGTACATATGTGATCAGGTTTCTGCATTAGAAGGATTATTCTAATAACATTATGGAGAATTAGAAAAGATTAGAGGTGCAGCAGTGAGACCCAAATAGGCTATAGTAGGAGTCCTGGCTTGAACTGCTAGTTCAGTGGTTGTGTGAGTAGAGGTCTTCAGGAAATAGAATAGTCAGGTTTTTCAGGTCCTACAGTACGGGTAAGAATGATGACTGGTGTTTTCTAACTTGGATGGATGAATGGTATTGGTATGTATTAATACATAAACTTCTTTAAGATCAGTGCTTAAATCTTAAACAGTTTGATATTTCTAGAACCTAGTACAATATCTGCCACATGGTGGATATTTAATCTGTGTTGCTAATAATAGCTACAACTAAGCGAATGTTTGTGATTTTTCCTAAGCACTAAACATGCATTGTCATTGAATCTTATTTAATGCTTGCAACAGTGCTGTAAGGTCTGTTAACTCCATTTGACAAATGAGGAAACTAATGCTTACTAGCTGTGTGATCCTGAGTTATGGTAACTGTCAGAACTAGGATTCAAACTAGTATTTGACTGGTTTCAAAGCCTCTAGACTAAAACTTTTCTACCTATATATGCTATGCTGTTTCCCTTCGTTGTAAAATACTTAAGCACTGCATATTAAATAGGGTACAAAAGACTTGAGAAACAAATTTTATCTTCCCTCAGTTATACAACTAACATCTGCAACCAATGAGTAGCAGTGTACTATTGGATGAAAATGCTTTAGAATTATAGGGATTGATGTGGGCTAGAGTCCTCGGGAAAAGCCTGTTGAAAGTAGGAATAGCTTTAAATTGGCCCTTTAAGGATAAGAACATTTTTAGAAGGAAGAAAGGAATGCCTTTTTAGGAGGAAACAGATTTCAGGACTGGAATCGGCATAGGCTGTTGGGGGCTCTGCTCTAGTAGCATGTTTATTAGTAGCCTGAAATCAGAATGGGTATTCATTCCTAAGTGTGCCAGTTTGAGAGTGTATGCTGAAGAGTATTGGGAGCTATTAGAAGTTTTTTTTTTTTTTAATAGAGCAGTGATGAGATAAAATTAGTGTCTCTTATAGTGCTTGACTAATATTAGGTACTCAGGTATTTGTGTGATAGAAATAAAGTGGGGAGAGAACTACAGAAGTAGGTTAACCATTTAGGAGATTATTGCAGTAGTTAGGAGTGAGAGCATAAAAATCTGAGCTACGGAAATGACAAAGAATAAATACGAATTTAGGATAAATTGAAAGCAAAGGAATAGAAGCCTTTTTAGAAGAAAGTTGGATAGAATTTCATTTCAGAAGAAAGAATAGAAGATTTGCATTTTATTACTGACTGCCCAAATTTAACCTTTCCGGGTCTCAACTTTCCCATTTGTGAAATGGAATTGGGACAAGATACGATTTTAAATTGAAATCATAAAGCTTATTTTTAGCTTTAAAACTTTTGTCTCTATGGGCTTTTCTTTTACTGAACTATTTCAGAGATCACCTATATATCAGATTTCAAAGTTAAAATATAAATACGAATGTAATAGGATGTCTTAAGTTCTAAAGCTGGAGACTCTAGGCATTAGATCCTCTAGATTACAGAGTAAATACATACATTAATGTGGATCTTGGAAAATGGAGTTTCTCAGGCTTGACCCACAAAATTTAGTGGGTCGTGGCAAGCCTGAGAATCCACATTTTTGGCAGATGCATATGGTCTATGGACCATTTTTAAAAGTTTTATTAAGCATACAGTTTGTTGAGCTTCAGCATAGCTAATCACCCATGAAACCATCACCACAATCAAGATAATGAACATAATCACCTTCAAAGTTATTTCCTACCTCCTTCAAATCTATCCACTCTACCTGCCCCTAGACCCCAGTCAACCACCTATGCCCTTTCTGTCATTATAATATTAGTTTGCATTTCCTAGAATCTTACTTTTTTATTAATTAATTTTTTTAGAAACAGGGTCTCACTGTGTTGTCCAGTCTTGACTCCTAGAATCTTATATATGAGGACTCATACAATATATATTCTTTTATATCTGGCTTCTTCAACTCAGCATAGTGATTTTGAGATTTATACTTTTTATTGGATGTGTCAGTAATTTGTTTCTTTTATTGCTGAATAGTATTCCAGCATATGGAAATACCACAGTCAGTCCATTCATTTGTTGATGAACGTTTGGGTTGCTTGCAGTTTGAGACTAGTACAAGTAAAGTTGCTATGAACATTAGTGTATGATTCTTTGTATGAACATAATGCTTTCATTTTTCTTGGATAAATACCTAGATGGAATGACTGTGTCATATTGAAGATGTATATTTAACTTTTTAAAGTGGCTTTGCACAAGTGTATAGGAATTCATTTGCACTGTATTCTCACCAGCACTTGGTATGGCCATTTACAGTATTTTTTTAGCCATCTGATATGTTTTCAGTTTGTATTTCTCTAGTGCCTGATGGTGTTGAGCATCTTTTCAAGTGCTTATTTGCAATCCATTTAACTTTGGTGAATTATCTGTTGAAATCTTTTGCCTCTTTTTAGATTCAGTTGCTTTCCTTCTTAGGTTGTAAAAGTTCTGTATACAGGCAGTTCTCATTTTGTGCTGTGGAATGTAAAAATACTTGTGCAGACTTGAATTTTGCAAAGCAATCTTAGAAATTACGTTGTTCATGATTTTTAGAAACTTTCGTCAAAACATACTCTCATTGTAGCAAAATGTATAGGGAAATGGATAAAACAGTAAAACTAGTATTTACTTAGTACAGTGTAATTTAAACCTTGAAAATTAAAGTGTTTTATTTCTTTGTAAAAATCTTTTCAAGAGTAATTAGAACTGTGCCTGGTTTCTTCCTCCCT
The DNA here is from genome assembly GCF_028878055.3 of Symphalangus syndactylus. Lineage (NCBI taxonomy): Eukaryota > Metazoa > Chordata > Mammalia > Primates > Hylobatidae > Symphalangus > Symphalangus syndactylus. The sequence goes on along the minus strand of NC_072429.2, from coordinate 128,813,084 downwards.
GTTGTACAGTGTGGAGTGAGCATCATTTCTAGGCCTTGGACAAGTTGTTAATACTTCTAAGTTTGGATCAGCTTCAAACATTTTATCCATTACATCGTGAATGTCAAGAAGTATATGTAAAAGTTCCTTTAATATGAAGGTTTTTTGCTGGCATGACTTCCTCTCAGACATTGTCATCCTTTCACTGTAACCACTCTCTTCTTTTATGTTGATCAGTTTACCTTCAGAAAGTTCCTCTGGCTGCATATTTAGTCTCCCTGTTGGCAGCAGTGTCGACATTCTCACAGTCAACTCTTTCTTTTGTAATTCCATTTATATTCCATTAGAATTTTATTTCCAGCATTATCGCTTTTGTTTCTTTGCTTCACTTTCGTCTTTGTTGGCAAATCCTCTCCTTCAGTTACCCATTTAAAAAAAAAGTATCTCATGGATTTGTCACTGGGGGACAGGGAAGTAACACAGCTACATGCTCTGCAGCCTGTACATATAGTGAATAACAGGTGTGCAGTGACTAGCGACTGACTTTAAAAGAAGTGGTATGATTGGTCATGGAGCAGGATATAAAAAATTGGAGAAAAGGATAAAACCGTAAAGAATTCTGTATTTTCAGTATCTTCATTTCTCATTACATTTTAAAAAGACAAAAACTAGATGTTTTAGAAAAAGTGTATTTATGGTTATGGTCTATACAATAGTAATAATGATAATAACATCAACTTTCATTTATAGAGTCCTTATCTGGCAGGGACATTTTTAAATGCTAGACATATTCTTATTTAATCCTCATAATAACCCAATTAGGTGGTAGGTGTTAATATTATCCCCACTAGAGAGAGAGAAACTTGTCCAAGGGTGAGCCTCACAGTTTGGCTCCAGAGCCCGTGCTTTATTTATACTAGTGCTACTCAAAGTGCACTTTGCAAACCAGCACTGGTTCATAAACTGTTCACACATAGTCTGTGAAGAATTGGAATTTGCGTTTTGTAAGTTTTTAAAAATTAAAAAAAATTCTTTTTTTCCTCTGGTAATTTCTACAAAAACATTGGATCATAGTAGCTGGAAAATACTCTAGCAATGGCTTGTCATTGAAGAATGTGCTTTGGTTTTCTTAAAAAGGATTAGCTAATGAATGCACTTGTATGTATTTTAAATGTTTCTATCAATAATTGCAATTAATTGAACAACTAGTTCTGATTATTATGGAAAAGCTTTTACATAATACAAAGTAATTGCAGCACTGTGGGGAAAGACAAGGTTTATCCCAAGAGCTTCTGCTTATGTAGGCATGATTTTGAAAGTGGAGCAGATTCCAGGGGTGGCTCACGCCTGCAATCCCAGCACTTTGGGAGGCCGAGGCAGGTGGATCATGAGGTCAGGAGATCGAGACCATCCTGGCTAACACGGTGAAACCCTGTCTCTACTAAAAATAGAAAAAATTAGCTGGGCCTGGTGGCCAGCGCCTGTAGTCCCAGCCACTCGGGAGGCTGAGGCAGGAGAATGACGTGATCCCGGGAGGCGGAGCTTGCAGTGAGCCTAGATTGCGCCACTGCACTCCAGCCTGGGCGACAGAGCAGACTCCGTCTCAAAAAAAAAAAAAAAAAAGTGGAGCAGATTCCTGAAAGTCAAGGTATTGCATTGTAGGATTCACTTTTGCGCTTTGTATTTAAATTTATCAGCAGTAGAGATTAACAGCAGTAGAGAACACACTTGTTTTCTGTCACCGTAAACTTGACACACAGATTAGGAATTCACTGAATCATTTTACCTGAACCACTGTTTAATATGCCTTCATTAGTTCATCCTGTTGATTATCATATAGAATCATTTGAAAAAAAAAATGACTTGCAAGAAAAGAAAGACCCAGCCTGGGCATCCTAATAAGACCCTGTCTCTAAAATAAAAAAATAAAAATAAAGAAAGGCAAATATAGAAAAACCCGTCTTTGTTTTCATTCAAATGCACCTTCTCTGTTCCCAGTCCTCCCCTTCCCCCAACCCCAGAGTGCATCTCTGCATCTTTTGAGGTAATTATATGGCTTTTTTCTTTTAATCTGTTAGTGTGGTGAAAACAGTAGGTATTCTGAACCAACCTTGCACTTCTCAGATAAGCCAAACTTGGTCATAATTAAAAAAAAAAAAACTTTGTAATTTCAGATAACTGCAGCATATAGGACTAGGGGTGGAGAGAGTGGTGCTGGGGGAGTGGTGAGGCAAGGTGAGAAGCTGGAAGGAATGGTCATTTCAGTGCTAGTGCACTTTGCAACTTCAGATAATTTTGGAGCGTATATATATATATATTTAGCAGGATGTATAAATTCAACTATTTGATCTTTTATAAAATTGACCCTGGGGTAAATTTGGAGCGTGTATATATATAAACTGTAAAGCTTTATTTGCCTTATGTTATTACCTCTGTTTGTATTTACCATTCCTTTAAAATTATGTGTGTAAATGTTATAAGGGGTTTTGAACATGTGGGGTAGATTAAATGAACACTAAAAACTCTATCTTTTAACTAGCATTTAATTTTACAGAGTTTGAGCTTATAGAGCTGCAAAATAAGGTACTTACTTGTTTTCACAGAACATATCTTAAACCTGTGGAATCTTTAGGTTAGCACAATTGCAGCACCTGCCATCAAAAATGCATTTTACAGTCTCTCCATGGCTGTGTGTTCCAAAACTTAGCTGAGTTGAAGTATCAGAAAAGTCCCATTGTAGATGGTCAGTAATCAGGGCAAGATGTTGGCAGTAACCAGGAGATCTAGAAGTAAGAAGGTTCTGTATAATGTCCTCAAAGCCTGGTGAGCCTCTTAATCTAGCTCTTGCCTTTTAATTTAGCCCTTGCCTCAGGTTTTTCATAATTGAAAACAGCATAATTGCTGTTGTAGGTTTTGTTTATTTTTGTTTTTGTTTGTTTTTTGCACACCACCACAGTCGGCTAATTTTTGTATTTTTAGTAGGGACAGGGTTTCACCATATTGGTCAGGCTGGTTTTGAACCCCTGAACTCGTGATTCGCCCACCTTGGCCTTGCAAAGTGCTGGGATTATAGGTGTGAGCCACTGCGTCCGGCCGTGGGTTATTTTTTTAAAGAATCATTTTTAATTTTACAATAAAAGAAGTTAGTGGAAAAGTAGTATTTGTTTTACAAGAAATCACATTTACAGAAAGGAATATTATTATAAATATTGAACAAGATTGTTTCCTGAAAAGTAATTTTCTCCCTCTGTTCCCTTCCTCATTTCTGTCCCTTTCCCTCCTTTTCCCAATTCCTTACCCTCTAATCATGACCTTGGACAAACTACTTAACCTTTTAAAGCCTCTGATTGCTCATCAATGAAAAGGGTTTAATTTTAACCTATTAGGTTGACAGGCTTATGTGAAATATATCATGCAGTACAGTGTCTAAAACATAGGAAGTATTTAGAAAAAGACAGCCGAGTAGAAAGGGACAATTTTAAAAGACTATACCTCACTTTATACATTTATATTGAGTATCTGATTAAGGAAGTTCAGATTTGGTAGTTATTTCCTTAAAAATACATAAGGCCTTGATAGAAAATGGGAAGGACTAAGTTACACAATTGTGTAGAAAAAAATAGCTGGCCTCGGTAGTTAAAAAAACAATGGGAGAGAGGCCGGGCAAGGTGGCTCATGCCTATAATTCCAGAGCTTTTGGAGGCCAAGGAGGGAGAACACTTTGAGGCCAGGAGTTCAAGGTTACAGTGAGCTATGATTGTACGACTGCATTCCAGCCTGGGCGACAGAGCGAGACCGTGTTTCTTTTGTTTGTTTTTAGAATTAGGGTCTTGCTCTGTCGCCCATGTTGGAGTGCAGTGGCACTCATAGCCCACTGTGGCCTTGAAGTCTTGGGCTTAAGCCATCCTCCTGTCACAGCCACACATGTAGCTGAGACTACAGTTGTATGTTACTAGACTTGGCTGTTCATTTTATTTTTTGTGTGTATATGGTCTTGCTATGTTGTCTCGTCTGTTCTCAAACTCCTGGTCTCAAGTGATCCTCCCACCTCAGCTTCCTGAAGTGTTGAAATTATAGGCATGAGCCATTGCACCTGGCCCTTGTCTCTTAAAAAAAAAAAAAAAGTGAAAGAAGGCACCACTTGTCAAGGATGCTGTGAAGTTGGCCAGTGCATCATTCTGATGGTAATGTTAATTAGAATGTATCTTTGGGCAGCAATTTGGCACTAGGTATAAAGACCTTGATGTATCCTAAACATTTTTAAGTTATTTCAACAAAGATTTATGTTCATAGCTAAGATAATTATTCAAGGTGTTCACATGGCCCTCTGCACAAGGGGTGCCACACCCATGGGTGTATCAGGCATGAGATAGATATGTCACATTTGAGAAGATCGTGGGTGAGTGAAGGGATTCTGGGCCTTCTGGCCACATCTTGGAGCCAGGAGTTCCAGGTTACAGTGAGTTGCCTGGTACATAAACCCATACTAGCACCTATGGCATGCGAAGACTCTGGAGAGCTCCTGTGAGGACACTCTGTCCATGCAGGTGGTTACAGCATGGTCTTGTCCAGACTGAGCTCCAGACTCCAGGCATCCCCTGAGGTGATTTCTTTCGCTAACTTGTCCACCACTCCAGTCTGACAGAAACTGATCTGGTAGTCTCATTTGAGAAATTTGGGGCAAGGGTGCCTGGCACTGGCTTAGGTATGTTTTTGTGTCTTAATGTTCAGGGATTATGTTTGTCAGTAGGCAAGAGTGTGACCCTTGTGTGCAGGGGCATGTGTATGCACAGCCAGGGTGTTTGCTTGCTGGGGTTCTTAAACCCCAACCCAGGCAGAGCTATATTGTGTAGTTATTGAGGTGGTGTAATAAAATAATAGTTCATAAACATTTTTATATTAGACTGGGATAACTTTTTCTAATCTCACAAAGTCTTTATGTGCTTATGGAAGTCTTGGGCATAGCATTGTTTAAAAGAGCAAAAGGTTAGAAAAACCTGAATGTCCGGCAGTGAGAAAATGCTTGAAAAAATGTGGTACAAGCATATGATGAGTTGGTATGTAAAAAGTAGTATTTTGGCAGAGTTTTTAATGATGTGAAAATATTGCTCATGATATGAATGATAAAAAGCAGTACGCCGGGCGCGGTGGCTCACGCTTGTAATCCCAGCACTTTGGGAGGCCGAGGCAGGCGGATCACGAGGTCAGGAGATCGAGACCACGGTGAAACCCCGTCTCTACTAAAAAAAATACAAAAAAATTAGCCAGGCGTGGTGGCGGGCGCCTGTAGTCCCAGCTACTCGGAGAGGCTGAGGCAGGAGAATGGCATGAACCCGGGAGGCAGAGCTTGCAGTGAGCCGAGATCGCGCCACTGCACTCCAGCCTGGGTAACAGAGCGAGACTCCGTCTCCAAAAAAAAAAAAAAAAAAAAAAAAAAAAGGCAGTACAAAGAAATGGTGTTAAATTGTATAAAAATATACATAAAAGAAATTAGAAGAGAATAAATTGTTAAAGCTTTGGTTGTGGGATTATAGGTAGTGGTACTTGTTTCCTTCCATTTTATGTATTTTGTGTAGTGAGCATGTTTTACCCTTATAATAAAGGGGAAAGTTAAGATTGTAAGAACTTTTTAGACTCTACAAAAATCAGGTCATGTTCTGAAAGCCTGGCATTACGTAGGCAACCGTTACTGGCAATTTACGTTTTCCTGGAGGTAATTAAAAAAAAACTTTAGAGATAATGAGAAATGTTGGTATTTCAGATCTTCTGGAGCATGGGTTTACAATAGAGATTAAGAATTTCTTGGCCAGGCATGGTGGCTCATGCCTGTGATCCCAGCACTTTGGGAGGCTGACATGGGAGGATTGCTTGAGGCCAGTAGTTCAAGACTAGCCTGGTCAACATAGCAAGACTCCATCTCTATTTTATTTAAAAACATTTTTAAAAAATCTTTATAAAAAAAGAATTTATTGATATTGTATTAATATTTAGTATTAATATTTGCACAATATTAAGATTTATATATATCATATATGCCTTGATATTTGTTTTTATATAGAAAATGTAGTTCCAGGTATATCAAGGAGGGTGGCTCTTAATGTAACCATTGTGCTTTCTTCTGATCAAACTATTTTGTGATAGTAAGCATGGTGTAGGATGACATAGAGCAATCCTCAGGTGTTTGAGTTCTGGTGTGTGTTAGACATGGTTTTCTTAAGAGTACTATACTTGAGATTTAGTGTCAGTAGAGAGATACATATTATTGTAATTTTAATATTAAATACAAAAGGTAATGACCGTGTTCAGCAAAACTAGCATTTCCATTAATCTACACACTTTGAGTTTATTTTTGCTCTTTTACAAAGGAAAAGGATGCATAGATAACATAATTTAAATAAGTGAAAATCTGCATTTTACAAATAAAGATGCTCAAATAACTTAATAATTTAAATAATTGGAAATGCAACCCAAGCCTGTCTCATGTCAGAACCGGTTCTCTAAACCATTTTACTATATTTGCTTTTTATTATTAGGGAGCATACATTTTTTTCATAATTTATTGTTTTGCCTCCCTGTTACAAATTATCAAGATTATTTTTTTCTGTTGCCTTCATGTGATTTATGTACACTCCTATGAACTATTTTAAGACATTTTGGTATCCCTTATCTTTAATTTTTACATGATTGATTCATCTTTCCATTTTAAATTTCTTATAGTGCTTTATATTTTAGCATATTATTCCTCCAAAGATAAGAATCTTTGTTCTATTTTCTGAGATTTAGTTTTGAGAAATTACACTCGAATCCATGTGTAATGTATAGTTTGAGAAGGGTCTGTATTAGTTTTCCATGGAGTTATTTCAACACCATTTATTTATTTATTTTTTGAACAGAGTCTCACTCTGTCACGTAGGCTGGAGTGTAATGGCGTGATTTCAGCTCAGTGTAATCTCTGCCTCCCAGGTTCAGGCAATTCTTGTGCCTCAGCTTCCCAAGTAGCTGAGATTACAGGCATGCACCAACATGCCTGGTTGATTTTTGTATTTTTAGTAGAGACGGGGTTTCGCCATGTTGGCCAGGCTGGTCTCAAACTCCTGACCTTAGGTGATCCACCCACCTCGGCCTCCCAAAGTGCTGGGATTACAGGCGTGAGCCACTGCACCAGGCCATCAGTGAGATTTAGGTACCATCATTTTAAATACTACAGAGCTATAAACATGGTTGACAGAATGGTCTGAAGTCATAACTCATGTCTTGCTGGAGGCAAGTACATTTTTTTCATATATATATAGTTTTTTTATTATTATACTAAGTTCTAGGGTACATGTGCACCATGTGCAGGTTTGTTACATACGTATACCTGTGCCATGTTGGTGTGCTGCACCCATTACCTCGTCATTTACATTAAGTATATCTCCTAATGCTATCCCTCCTCCCTCCCCCCTCCCCCCACCCCACAACAGGCCCCGGTGTGTGATGTTCCTCTTCCTGTGTCCAAGTGTTCTCATTGTTCAATTCCTACCTCTATGCGGTGTTTGGTTTTTTGTCCCTGCGATAGTTTGCTGAGAATGATGGTTTCCAGCTTCATCCATGTCTCTACAAAGGACATGAACTCATCATTTTTTATGGCTGCGTAGTATTCCATGGTGTATATGTGCCACATTTTCTTAATTGAGTCTATTGTTGTTGGACATTTGGGTTGGTTCCAAGTCTTTGCTATTGTGAATAGTGCCACAATAAACATACGTGTGCATGTGTCTTTATAGCAGCATGATTTGTAATCCTTTGGGTGTATACCCAGTAATGGGATGGCTGGGTCAAATGGTATTTCTAGTTCTAGATCCCCGAGCAATCGCCACACTGTCTTCCACAATGGTTGAACTAGTTTACAGTCCCACCAACAGTGTAAAAGTGTTTATTTCTCCACATCCTCTCCAGCACCTGTTGTTTCCTGGCTTTTGAATGATGGCCATTCTAACTGGTGTGAGATGGTATCTCCTTGTGGTTTTGATTTGCATTTCTCTGATGGCCAGTGATGAGCATTTTTTCATGTGTTTTTTGGCTGCATAAATGTCTTCTTTTGAGAAGTGTCTGTTCATGTCCTTTGCCCACTTGTTGATGGGGTTGTTTGTTTTTTTTCTTGTAAATTTGTTTGAGTTCTTTGCAGATTCTGGATATTAGCCCTTTGTCAGATGGGTAGATTGCAAAAATTTTCTCCCATTCTGTAGGTTGCCTGTTCACTCTGATGGTAGTTTCTTTTGCTGTGCAGAAGCTCTTTAGTTTAATTAGATCCCATTTGTCAATTTTGGCTTTTGTTGCCATTGCTTTTGGTGTTTTAGACATGAAGTCCTCGCCCATGCCTATGTCCTGAATGGTATTGCGTAGGTTTTCTTCTAGGGTTTTTATGGTTTTAGGTCTAACATGTAAGTCTTTAATCCATCTTGAATTAATTTTTGTATAAGGTGTGAGGAAGGGATCCAGTTTCAGCTTTCTACATATGGCTAGCCAGTTTTCCCAGCACCATTTGTTGAATAGGGAATCCTTTCCCCATTTCTTGTTTTTGTCAGGTTTGTTAAAGATCAGATGGTTGTAGATGTGTGGTATTATTTCTGAGGGCTCTGTTCTGTTCCATTGGTCTATATCTGTGTTGTGGTACCAGTACCACAACATGGTCTGAAGTCATAACTCATGTCTTGCTGGAGGCAAGTACATTTTTTTCATATATGTATAGTTTTTTTATTATTATACTAAGTTCTGGGGTACATGTGGTTCTGGTTACTGTAGCCTTGTAGTATAGTTTGAAGTCAGGTAGCATGATGCCTCCAGCTTTGTTCTTTTGGCTTAGGATTGACTTGGCAACGTGGGCTCTTTTTTGGTTCCATATGAACTTTAAAGTAGTTTTTTCCAATTCTGTGAAGAAAGTCATTGGTAGCTTGATGGGGATGGCATTGAATCTATAAATTACCTTGGGCAGTATGGCCATTTTCACAATATTGATTCTTCCTATCCGTGAGCATGGAATGTTCTTCCGTTTGTTTGTATAGAGGCAAGTAAATTTTAACACTTAACTTGAATAATCTCTTGGTTTGTAGATTTTAGGTGCCTGGATTATCTAATTTAAATATTAGTTAATATTTACTATTTATGACCTGATATTTGATTTCTAAGAGTGAATACAGTTACAATTGTTTTATTGTGTCGTGATTTATTAAGAATAAATAATTGAGTTTTCCCTCATGGTTTTATGCAGAGTGGCACTGTTTTTTTTGCTGTGGTTTATAAAAGTGGTCAGTCAAGCCACTTGTTTTGTTTATTTCTGGGAGCCTGCAGTGGGCCTTAGAGAAGGAAGTTTTATCTTTGGCAGAAAAAGCAAAAAAAGTGTTTATTCATTTCACTTCTAGTAATATTGATCCAAGGCAAGCTTTTGAGAAAAACTAGAGCGGTTAGGCTTTGAACGTGACTCCCATTTGTGAACTAACTCATAGAGAAAAGTGAAAGATTGTAATCCCAGCACTTTGGGAGGCCGAGGCGGGTAGATCACGACATCGGGAGATGGAGACTATCCTGGCTAACATGGTGAAACCCCGTCTCTACTAAAAATACAGAAAATTAGTGGGGAATGGTGGCAGGCGCCTGTAATCCCGGCCACTCGGGAGGCTGAGACAGGAAAATCGCGTGAACCTGGGAGGCAGAGTTGCAGTGAGCCGAGATCGCGCCACTGTACTCCAGCCTGGGTGACAGAGTGAGACTCTGTCTCAAAATCAGTCAATCAATCAATCAATCCAGCCTGGGCGACAGAGCGAGACTCTGTCTCAAAATAAATAAATAAATAAATAAATTAATTAATTAATTAATTAAATAATAAATTGTAGACAACCTGAGGTTCTAGAACAGAAGTTGCAAACTGGTGGTTCATCCACTTATAGCCCTTAGACTGTTTCATTTGGCCTATTGAGTGTGTCTGACTTATTTCATTAGTTGCTAATATCTAAAATCTGTTTTACATGGATATTGAGCTCTGTATCACCTGTATTTTTAGCGTGGCATGTTGATAGCAGTGGCACCATTTAGATAAACACACATGTTTATTTGCCTGGTTAACACTTATCTAAGGTGGCCCCAGCCAGCCAACTCCATATGCATTTTTGCAGCCTCTGTTTTAGTCTCTTCAATATGAAGTAGTAGTAGATCTGATAATGCTCAGGGAACAGAATCTTCCGCCTTGAGTTAGTAGGAGATAGTAGGCACAAGGATTTTAGGTAGTGAGAGTTTGGGTGGAATATGGGGTGTGCAAGAAAGTGTAGTCGAAATTAAGAAGGAACATCAGGTGAGGTAGGATGAAAAGGGATTATGGTATCGTGGAAATCAAGTGTCTTGACCTAGTTTCACTCCAAAAGCAGAAACTGAGACGGGTGCTTTCTTACAGGTAATTCATTTGCACACCTGTTAGCAAGAAACAGAAGTTGAAGGACTGGAACAAGTGAACTAGGAAAGAGGGAACGCCAATCCAAGGGTACGTTATTGAGCTGCTAATTTTTGTGAGCAACTGGGGCTTGATCCTGAAGAAGCCCTCTGAGAAAGCAATAAAGATAGGCCTTTTGCTGGGAAGAAGGTGGTATTTATTTGCTAGATCCCATCTCTCATTGGTCAAGGGTTGCCCATGGTGTTAACACCTTCAAATTTTCAGGTTTGTTTATATCTCTGGATAGCTGAAGAATTCCTGTAGACGTCTCCTATTGCAAAGCCCCAGAGCAGAAAGTGAACCACAGATAGTACAATCAGGAAGAGGTACCTCAGCTAGAGTGAAAACATGGGGCTTTTTCCTGATAGAGTGATCCATACCTTCTTCTCCAAGGGGTTGATGTCTTTATTTGCTTCTTATAACCTTATTTGCAAAGTTATACTCTTTCTGAAGATTCCATTTTGCCTAAAATTGTGTGTTTGAAATAGTAAAACCAAGCCTGGCATGGTGGCTGATGCCTGTAATCCCAGCACTATGGGAGGCCAAAGCAGGAAGCTCACTTGAGCACCAGGAATTGGAGACCAGCCTGCGCAAAATAGCAAGACCCTCTCTCCGCAGAAATAAATAAATGAATGAATGAATGAGTGAAATAATAAAACCAATCCTAGAGAGGGCTTTGTGGTTCACTTGAATTTTGCCAAATGTGTCCCTGGCAAATAATAGGTTATTGTCACAGAATAAGGATTTTAATACCTTGAGTAAAACTGATTATTAATACATTGAAACTGAATGAACTTAAACTGTGATAAGAATATATAAATATGCCTCTTTTGATAGTTTTAGGCCCCTGCTCTAAGACTAAAGAAGAATTACAAACTTTCCTTTTCTTACCCTTTGCTTCATAAGCTATGATGAGAATTGTGTACTTGTCTTCATACACTTTTTACTCTCTTGAGTATATTGACGGTGACAACTGGATTGTCTTACCTGTTGTTGTTTCCAGGGCTTAATATGATGCCTTACTCTAAATAGGTCCTCCATAAATGGTGGTTGAGTTAATCCAAGGAAATAAATAAATATATGTGTGTATGTATAAAATGTGCATGTGTATGATAGCATTCGTGAACTTTAAAGTTAACTGTAATAAAAACTTGTTTTAAAGTAAAATAATGTTTTAGACTTTCTTCCTTTTTTTTCTTTCTTTAAACAGATAGAAGGACAAGGACAGAATCACCAGCACTGGCTGAAGGTAAATATGTCTTTGGGGGAAATGATTATTTAAATATAAATGAAAAGTTATGATTTCAATAAAAAGTTATATTAACTGTATACAATTTAAGGGAAATGTTCTATACACAATATTGAGTTGCTAAAAATGTTGTTAGGAAATATCGATTGTTTAGTTTTTGGCTTAGAATAGGACCTGGTGGGGAAAATGTAAATTAATTAGAACTTCTTTTAACAGCTTTCTTTCAATAGGAGAGGTATGTGTTTTCCTTTGAATTAAGTCATTTTAGCTGTCACCAGTATAGTTGATCAAGAACGTTCTAAGCCATAATTTTAGTAGTTTAAATTATATGTATGTACATATATATATATTTTCATTGAAAACAGAAGGGAAGACACTTTACACATAATCTTAAGAATTCTATCCATTACTGGTTTTGGTCCTTTTTTAAAAAAAAATTTTTTAGAAACAAAGAATTGTTACCATAAAAGGTAGTTACTGTTAAAGGGTCCTGAGTACTTAAACATTTGTAATCCTGCAATTGTTTTAATTGTAACAAGTTATTAAGTATTCAAAATGTAATTTTTTTTTACAGACATTGTGTTCTTAAGTGAAAATGACTAGCTTAAAATCCCTTTCCGTGTTCTTAGTTATAAGCAGAGTATATTTTTTCAAAACTAGCTCATCAGGCCGGTCGTGGTGGCTCACCTGAGCCTGGGATGTCCAGGCCGCAGTGAGCCAAGGTTGCATCACTACACTTTAACCTGGGCGACAGAGCAAGATCCTGTCTCAAAAAACAAAAACAAGGGTGGGCGCGGTGGCTCATGCCTGTAATCTCAGCACTTTGGGAGGCCAAGGTGGGTGGATACCTGAGGTCAGGAGTTCAAGACCAGCCTGGCCAACATGGTGAAACCCCGTCTCTACTAGAAATACAAAAAATTAGCCAGGTGTGGTGGCGTGTGCCTGTAGTCCCAGCTACTCGGATGGCTGAGATAGGAGAATTGCTTGAACCCGGGAGGCGGAGGTTGCAGTGAGCCGAGATCACGCCACTGCACTCCAGCCTGGGCAACAGAGTGAGACTCTGTGTCAAAAAACAAAAACAAAAATCCAGCCCATCATTTTATTAGAGCTGGTACAACAGTTACTACTGTGACAGTCCTTCAGAATTGTTATCACCTTGCTTACTCTGTATTTTACAGTTCAGAGGTTCTTAACGAGTCTTTTTTGTGCCAAGGACCTCTTTGGCAATCTTATGAAGCCTATGAATCCTGCCTCAGAATAGTGATTCTAATAATGATTCATGATTGTATGAAGTAAACTACATAGGATTAAGAAGGAAACATTACATTGAAAAGCCATTAACAAATACTAAATACAAATTTGTGATAAGTAATATGTGCTTATTACAATAAGTAATGTGTGCTTCTTACATTAATATGTGTGTTTCTCATGTTAGAAAATAAGCGTTAGGAGTAAATATACTATATATCATAATTTTAAATAGATGTTGTGTGCAAAAATTGTAATACGAAAATACCCATGGTTTCTATTAAAGACAGATTCATAGGTCTTCTAATACTACTCTAGTTTGTTACTTATATTCTTGATTGAAGGAATTGTTAATTTTTGTATAGAGGTTAGTGAAAAGGTTCCCATCCATATTCACAGATCCCTGAATTCTCTATGGACCCCCATATTAAGAACCTCGGTTAGTGAAAATTCAGCTAGACCTTTCTCCACCATACTTCAGTAAGTGTAGTTTTTCACGTTCTATATGACTAATCTTAAAGAAGTAGTTACAGGCCGGGCACAGTTGCTCATGCCTGTAATCCTAGCAGTTTGGGAGGCCAAGGCAGGTGGATTGAGGTCAGCAGTTTGAGACCAGCCTGGCCAACATGGTGAAACCCCGTCTTTACTCAAAATACAAAAATCAGCCAGGCATGGTAGCACCTGCCTGTTATCCCAGCTACTCAGGAGGCTGAGGCACGAGAATCACTTGAACCTGGAAGGTTGCAGTGAGCGAAGATCTCACCACTGCACTCCAGCCTGGGTGACAGAGCTAGACTCTGTCTCTCAAAAAAAAAAAAAAAAAAAAAAAAGATATCCTAATGGCATAGGCTAGAAGTTTGTGAAATAGCTTTGAAGAAGCTTCTATTTGCTGGCCCATAATAACAGAAATGCCATCTCTACTAGAAATACAAAAAATTAGCCAGGTGTGGTGGTGTGTGCCTGTAGTCCCAGCCTCTAGTCCCAAATTTTGTGGAGAAAGGGAGTAGAAAATAAGTGTTAAGCCTTGGCAAGTGCCTGCCTTCAAAGAACATGAAGTAAATATGTAAAAAACAAGTATCAGGGCTGGGCGCGTGGTGGCACATGCCTGTAATTCCAGCACTTTGGGTGGTTGAGGTGGGTGGATCACTTAAGGCCAGGAGTTCGAGACCAGCCTGGCCCACATGGCGAAATCTCATCTCTACTAAAAATACAAGCCGGGCATGGTTGTGCGCACCTGTAATCCCAGCTACCCAGGAGGCTGAAGCACGAGAACCGCTTGAGCCTGGGAGGCGGAGGTTGCCATGAGCTTAGATCATGTCAGTGCACTCCAGCCTAGGTGATAGAGCGGGACATTGTCTCAAAAAAACCGCCCTCACAAAACCCAAGTGTCAGTATGAGACACCAAAATTTTAAGAAGAGAAACGCCATCATTGCCATAGGAGAAGGATACGAATAGTAGTGCTCTGATAATTGTGTTCTGAAAACAAGAAAAAGGTAGAGACTTGCAGAAAGTCACCAGCTGTTTTGCAGTTCCATCAGTAGTATAAGCTGGACAGTGGTAAGTTTCAGCCTGATCTAGAAAGAGCCTAGAATGATGTCCCCGAATCCCAGTGTTTGCCCAGCAGCTGACAGCTGACTACAAACTGAATGGCAGGTCTGTTGAAGTTTGATTAACAGCAAAAACAGCATTAACAATCATTTTAAAGGGACGTAGTGGGGAAGCTGACTTTCGTTTTTGTTTCCTTTGTTCTGGTGGTGATTCTTTTGATGTGATCTGGTCCTGATGCCATGTTTTAAAGAGGTTCTCAAAAGCTGCACTGCCAGAGTCAGTGGATTAAGCCCCACATTTTTACTCATTTGCTGCTTTGTCCAAGTCACCAAGTTTCTCTAGTCTTTATTTCCCTTCTTTCATAAAATTAGGGAGTTGAGCTTATTCAAGTCATTTCACAAACCCTTTAGTCTGGGCTCAGATTTTCTATCCTTTGTCATCCCCTTTCTCCGTTTTTTCTCCCAGCAACTTTAGACATGTGGTAGTGAAAGTCTTCAGAATCAAAATGGAGTTACTAATGTTGAGGAAACCCAGGGAAGCTGTGTACAGAGCCAGGGAAGGCTGTGAAGAGAATGTTCTCACACTCGTATGCCTGATAATGAAAGAGACTACAAAGACCATATCCTTACACAAAGGCCATCACCACCTTACACCAAATAATACTTCTGCAAGGACATCTGCCCAGCAACTGCCTGTTCAGCCTCCAACTGGTGTCACCCTTGTTATTGATCTTTGCAGCTAAGGATATTTATTTCAAAACTAGTATATAATCCTTGTTTTTCCTTTAAAAACCTTTGTCTTCCTCTACCTCCCTGAATATGTATGGCATAGTTTACTGTGTCATGCATATTCCTATTGCAATGCTCTGTTCTGAAATAAACATCTTTTCTTTGTGATACTCTCTCTGTTATGTAGGTTGACAGTAAAAATTCAAAGTGGTTTAGTGATTTGAACTTTGATTTATATAAACATTTCTTTTTTATATGCTTTGTGAAACTAGAAGCTGTAATAATTAATGGCATACTTAGTTCAAAAAATGTATATGATATGCACATACTGCATTTGGTCCTAATAATGATCTCAACATTTCATTTACAATTAGCTTATTCCACAGTATTAAGAAAACATAGGTTTCTTCCTATTCTGTATAAATCAGCCTTTAAAATAAACCAGCTTTTGCAAAATTATTTACAAAGATACCTGGCCTTGTCATTTGTCATTTGAAAATAAGTATGGGACCTGCTTTTTAAATTTACTGAGGGGGATCTCTTTCTTCTGTAAAATTTTACTTTCTTTCTGAAGTAAAATCGTATTTTAAAAAATGATATACTGAAAGGCCAGGCACAGTGGTTCATGCCTGTAATCCCAACACTTTGGAGGCTGAGGCGGGTAGATCACCTGAGGTGTCAGGAGTTCGAGATCAGCCTGGTCAACATGGCAAAACCCTGTCTCTACAAAAAATACAAAAATTAGCCGGGCGTGGTGGCACATACCTGTAATCCCAGCTACTTGGGAGGCTGAGGCACGAGAATCACTTGACTTGGGAGGCAGAGGTTGCAGTGAGCCGAGATCGTGCCACTGCACTCCAGCCTGGGCGACAGAGTGAGATTCCAAAAAAAAAAAAAAAGAAAGGCAAAGTAAAAATGTATATATTCAGTTATAATTATCACCTCCTTGGCAACATCAGAATGTAAATGACCTCTGCTGGACTCTTTTTAGTGCTGTAAGAGATACTGATTTATTAATGTAGAAAATTATTCAAGTACATATCTTTAAAATTCTGTTACCAAGAGAAGAAAAATATGTTTTTGTATTCTGTTTGGTTATGATAAGCCTGGAGGAGATACATTTAAGAGAATGATTTTAATTTTAGTTCAGTTAAATTAAGTTCAAGAACCAGGAAAACATTTCTGCCTTTTGTAATTTCACTTGTATTAAATTCCGTTAGTGTACTAGGCTCAAACAGAAAGACCTGACAAACTGTTGAAAACTATTTAGGAACATTTCTTAACATCTGTCTTCTTTTCCTAATAAGCATACGTTTTTCTTTTTTAAATTTATTTTACTTTTAGCTTCTGCATCCAACCATCCATAACATACATACTGCTTTTCTTAAAAAAGTTTTTTCCAGTGAAATTGTTTTTCTAACTTAGAAGTTTTATTACTAATTTCTTTTAGGAACACTTGAAATTTTTCTTGATTGTTTTTGGATGAATTGTATGTGCCACAGTAAGCGTTCATTTATTAACTTAACATTAGCACTAACGTCATCATGCAAAGCCCTCTGCGGGGTGCTTTGGAAACAGAAGTTAAGATCACAGGGAAAAAAGTTTCTACTGCCCTTGGTTCTTTAGCCTATAATGTTTAACAAGGTTTTCGTGATGAGTATTCCCTTAAAAAAAAAAAAAAAAAAAAAAAAACTTAAAAAAAAAATTTTAGATGGGGGCCAGGCACAGCGGCTCATGCCTGTAATTCCAGCACCTTGGGAGGCCGAGGCGGGTGGATCACCTGGTCAGGAGCTCAAGACCAGTCTGGCCAACATGGCGAAACCCCATCTCTACTAAAAATACAAAAATCAGCCGGGCATGGTGGCAAATGCCTGTAATTCTAGCTACTTGGGAGGCTGAGGCAGGAGAATCACTTGAACCCAGGAGGCAGAGGTTGCAGTGAGCCAAGATTGCTCCACTGCACTCCAGCCTGGGCAACAAGAGTGAAACTGTCTCAAAAAATAAAAATTTAGATGGAGTTTCGCTATGTTGCCCAGGCTGGTCTCGAACTCCTGGGCTCAAGCAATCCTCCCACCTCCGCCTCCCAAACTGCTGGGATTATAGGCATTAGCCGCCCACCATGCCTGTCCCTATCTAGAAAATCACTTATAAACTCTACTCAGAAGCTAAATTCTTGGCTGGCATTACTACATAGGAGATGTCTTGTTTGTAACTTTGCAAATGTGAACATACATAATCTGGTGGGTAACTTTCTTTTGACCTCATTTGACTGTTGTTTTAAGATACTTCATATATTTAATGGTTTGTTAAGTAGCACAGGGATTGTGTTTAGTTTATTTCTAGGAGGCCAAAGAGAATTTAAACCAAGGAAAAGTTAACAAATGAGTGAATTTCAGTTTAATACAAGGATTGTATGGTTTTCGAGGGTAGAAGTCGTGTCTTAATTGTGCTTATTCAGTCATTGTCTTAAGTTTCTACAAATTTTTCTAAAAATTGACCAAAGTCTAAAATTTAACTCATGTAGAATATTTAAGCAGTGGTGAGATGGCTACTTGGTGTGGGTATGTTGTAGAATAGATTCATACTAAGGTTAAATAGTCAAGGGTGAGTCTTCCATTTGACCGTGAACGGTCCCTTCCTGGTCTGAGATTCTCTTATTTATTGGTAATGGGATATAAAGCCATTCCGCCTGTTGTCTTTCGCTCTTCACAGTGACTATAGTGTTGAGAAGAGCCCCTAGTCAACTCCAGAAATTAAGGGATACTTAACTTCAGAGAATACCTTATCTTTTAACTCAAATTATGAGGGAAAGCAGAACAATTTTTAAGAATCTCTTACCCATTTCAGTCATAGTGAGGTGACTAGTAATGACACTTTACTTCTATATGCCAAATTCTGGCAGATTTCCTTTCAATTGTAGGCCTCCTGTTTCCCGCACTTTCTCCTTTTCCTGTGAAATCTCTGAGGAGAAGAAAGAATGATGGACATTTTATCCTTTCACTGCCACAAGGCCTGTTTACTTGGCAGTAGGTCCTTAAGTTCCTTGCTTTTTTGCTGCTGTTTGGTGACTGGAAGAGGCACCAGAGACTCTCACTCTGGGGAGGTGGGTGGCATGTTTATAAGTAGTGGATGAGAATGTCTCTGTAGCCCTTAGTTATTCTCTGTGCAAAAACAGAAAACTAAAATTGCTACTTCTGAAGATGACTGTTGGTCATCAGGATTTTTAAGGATTTGAACTCTCGTTGTGATAATGCATAAGAACGTGGGAAACACCATCGAAGATTAGTTCAGAGGTGGTAAAGAGTGTTGTGGGAAAATATTATTGCTGTCTAGGCCAGCTTTAATGTTTTAGCAATAAAGCTTTGCCTGTTAACCTTGTCCTTGATTTTCTTGATGTTTATATTTGAATTATCCTTTCGTAGGTAAGCGTGTATTTGAATTATCCCTTTGTAGGTAAGACCAAGGGATTATTCCATAAACTTAGTCCCTAATTTATTAAGTTGCACTTTGTTTCATTTGACCTAAACCTACTCTTTTTATGGGATGCCCTTAGTTTAGGTATTCTCTTTTCGGATAAATAAGCTGCTTTTTACTTGAATTGTTCATTATTCATTAATTTGACAAATATTTATTGAGTACTGGCTGTGTGACAGAATGTCTGTTAGAGGCTGGAGTTTCAAAAATGAAACAGATGTAGACTTCTTAGATGTTTGGAAGAGCTTTCCTATAAAACTCATTGAGTAACTGATACATTGTATTGTTTATAAATGGTTCTAAATAATAGAAAAAGTCTATGTATAAAATATAGGCTTGACAGCAAAACCAGACAGGAACAGAGAAGAAAATTAGAGGTCAGTCTTACAAAATAATCCAAGGTGAAATGTAGCAAAACCAAATCTAGGAATATATTTTTTTAAATGACCAAATAAACCGGGCGCAGTGGCTCATGCCTGTAATTGTAGCACCTTGGGAGGCTGAGGTGGGAGGTTTGCTTGAGCCTAGGAGTTCAAGACCAGCCTGGGCAACAGAGTAAGACCCTGTTTCAAATTTATTCATTCACCCTCATTCATTTATTCATAAATAAATAAATACATAAATAACCAACCAAGTAGACTTGATCTCAGGAATGCAAGAATGGTTTAGCAATAGAAAATGAATTTATCTAATCTGTCATATTCATAGATTAAATGACAAAATGATTGAAATTATAGAGATGGCAATTATATATTTAATGCAAAATCAAATCAAAATCCCATCAGAATTTTTTGTAGAATTTGACAATCACTTGAGTGAATAAAAGGGCAAGAATAAGGCAATTTTGAAGAATTATTATTTAAACAGTAAGCACAGACCATGAAGAAAAGACGAAAAACTGAACTGTTATGACAAACAACACCATAAACAAAGTTAAGATATGTTAGAGCCTAGGAGACAGTATCTGCCTTGTATATAAGCATTAAAAGGTTGGTATCCAGAATTTCTAAAGCTGCCAGATATGATGGCTCATGCCTGTAATCCCAGCACTTTAGGAGGCCAGGGTGGGGGAGGATTGCTTAAGGCCATGAATTTGAGACCAGCCTGGGCAACACGATGAGATCCTGTCTCTACAAAAAAAAAGCAACAACAATATTCCCCCCGCCCCCCCCACCCACACACACACACACACACACACACACACACAAATTAGCCAAGCATGATGACACGGGCATGTAGTCCCAGCTATTCAGGAGGCAGAGGTGGGAGGATCGATTGAGCCAGGGTGGTCGAGGTTGCAGTGAGCCATGAGCACACCACCACACTCTAGCCTGGGCGACAGAGCAAGACCCTGTCTCAAAAAAATAAATTCATTAAAAAATATATGTATATATATATTTCTAAAACTCTGTTTGAAAAAAGAAAGAGTGGTATGACAGTTGAAGTTAAGTTAGGAAAACTTACCACTCTGGATATTTCAAACAATTTAATATAGAAGATTGGCTACAAAGATACTAGAAAAGCTGGCAGAGCAAAAGGAACAAGGGAGAGAACAGAGTAGCAAAAATAAAATAAGAAATTGTGATGCTGCTTTTACCAGAGACAAGCTGCTGCCACCACTAGGCTGGAACCTACAGGCTGCACCTGTCCGTAATTAGGGTATTGGATACTATTCACACTGCTCCTACAACAACTGCTAGCCTGTTCTAATCAGTAACCTCTCTTCCTCCTGTCTTCTCACCCTCCAGTGCCTCCTATTGACATAATCTAACAGGAACCCAGCTGGCAAAGATGTCTGGGAAATGTCATTTGCATTCTCAGCCCCAGCAGTGCAGAAAGGTAGGAGTGGGGCTGAGAAACAACAGAGAAATAAGGACCATAGGTGGCAAAGGAAATGCATATACACTTCACAGATGGCCCATAAACATGTAATACAAAGAGGTGCACATTTTTACTGATAAGAAACTACAAATTTAAACATCAATGAGACATTTCAGACTCTAAAAATTAAACTTGAGGTTTTGGAGGACAGGAAATAGGAAATCTTTCTACCTGTAGAACAGAATTGATGGAAGTACTTGGGAGAGCAATTTAACACCATGTAGTAAAGTTAGAGTTGCCTTTTCATTTTCAGATAGCTGTCCTATAGGACCCTTGTACATGAGCTTAAGTATATGTAGTGTGTGTATGGAGGTGTAAAGCATAACTGTTAATATTTAAAAGTGGAAAACAGTCT
The DNA here is from genome assembly GCF_028878055.3 of Symphalangus syndactylus. Taxonomy (NCBI): domain Eukaryota; kingdom Metazoa; phylum Chordata; class Mammalia; order Primates; family Hylobatidae; genus Symphalangus; species Symphalangus syndactylus. The sequence goes on along the minus strand of NC_072429.2, from coordinate 128,792,159 downwards.
CATTGTCAATCAGTAGAGGAATGAATAAACTGGTTTCTTTGAATAATCAAATAGTATGTAATAGCTAAAATGAACATATTAGTAATTTTTAAAAACCATTGAGAAAATCCAGTTTTCAAAGAATATGCACAGTATGTCATGTATGCAAATTGAAAAGCAGAACAATACTGTATTGTTTATGATGAATATATACCTTTGGAGTAAAAAATCTTAAAATATGTTTGGCAAGGAAACCATGCTGAAAAAAAAAAAAAGGCCTAGTGTGATGGCTCATGCCTATAATCCCAACACTTGGAGAGTCTGAGGTGGAAGGATCGGTTGAGGCCAGGAGTTCAAGACCAGCCTGGACAACATAGCGAGAAACCATCTCTATCTAATAATTTTTTTAAAAAGATAACTAATTATCTTCAGTGAGAGAGGAGGGGAGGGGAGGCAAGTTGATTGAAAGAGGTTGGGAGGTCAGCTGCACACACAAAAAAAGTAGCCCACCTGAAGCAACTATTGCCAAATTGTTATAGTTTTAATCTGGGTGACAGACTGTGAATAGTATTTTTTTTTTTTTTTATACTTTATGTTGGAATTACTTCCTAATTTAAATAAATAGCAAACAAGAAAGAATTAAGAATCAGCCCCTCTGGGAAGCTTTTATTTACTTTACGAAGACTGGGTTAGGTATTCCTTTTTCTGTGTGTTCAGAATGCCCTTTGCTTGTTTCTTTATGAAAGCATACCCACACTTGCTTGTCTGGTCTCTTCCACTTGTCTGTGAATTCCTCAGCACCAGATATTCAGTATTCATCATAGCCATTGGCAGACAGGTACTAAGTAAACGTTGTTTGATTTAAAACAACTACCACCACTGATACTGTAAAAGCTAAATATATAGAAGTATCTGAGGCTTATATAATGATACATTTAAAAAAACTGATCATCCATGCATTGTAGCATGTGTATTAGAAAGAGGTAGGCACCTGAATTCCATTCTAAACTTTTTTGTTGGGCATCTTTCAGTGAGACATATGTGTTCTCTGAGCATCAGTGGCTTTACATTTTTAAACATTTAAAATTACTGATTCATACAAGAATGTGCATACTTCATTTGTAAATTGTGAAGCCTAAAAATAAAACTCCCACGAATCCACCACTAATTGAGGAACTAGAATAATTCTCAGGTCTTTAGAGTTGCCCAATCCTATGATTGTCTCCCCCTATGAATAACCAGTATCTTTAATACGGTGTTTGATTTAATGGTATTATATTGTGTACAGTTTTCCGATAGCATTATAGTTCTCTTATCCACCTTTATTGTATGTAGCTGGAGTTAATTTGTTTGCACAGTATTATAGTTCAGTATGTGAATATTGCACATGAACTTCAGAAGGAATGTCAGACTAATTTCCCAAACTTGTCATAGTAGTTTACACTTCCACCCAATTGTGCCCATTGCTCTTGCATTTTACATCAGCCTAGTATAATTTTGAAATATATAATGAAATGAAACTTTTCTAAAATAAAATATTTCCAGAAGTGGTCATTGAAACTATTGGCGTATATTTATTTTACAGCATGATATATAAAGAAAGCCATAGTTAAAAGCAGAATGCTACTCCACAAAAAAAAAAAAGTCTAACAATTTTGGTAATTAAATGTGACAGTGGACTTGTGTGACCAGGCTTTTCTTTTGAGTTGTTGACATGAAATAAAATTTATTTTGCATTCATTGATTTTAAAATAATGTTGTTTGCAAAATGAATTCAAAATACTCTATTTGTCTAATGATAATGTATTTTCAAGAGAAACTTTCATAGTAAGTAAAATAGGTCATTTTGAGTTGTTTTGCATATTTCCATCATATTCCATTCCAGAAACTTCCGTATTACTTGCCTTGAGCCTTTGTACTAGCCCTTCCCATACTCTGTCTGTACTTGATGTAAACCATTGTAGCAGGATGTGTTTCTGTGCTTTCATGGTCTAAATATGTGGCTCTGGCAGTAATTTGCATTGGTGGTTAAACTCTTCTTTTTCCTACCTCCTGTAATACAGAAGGTTTTTTAACTTTTAGTGGCTGGAATCATGGAAGAGTGCCAGTAATCTTTGAATCAGACTCAAAGATACCGTGACAATCTGATCTAATACTATTTTATTGTGTTTCACTTCCATGTGAGGAACAGTATTGGTCTCATAATTTATTATATCCATTGCACATGGCCCAACAGAAATAGGTGAAATAAGATTTTTCGTTCTATAATATGAAGTCTAAGTATATCCATCCACTAGATGTCAGCATTAGGCAAAATGGAGTGGAATGGATGTAGAATAATAGCCAGAAGCTCGGTAAGAGATTTAGTCTAACAAGTAAACTGACTTGTATAAAGTCACACATTTTATGATAGAGTCAGGACTAGAAATCAAGTCTCCCAATTTTTATTCCATTGTTATATCACATTTCTTTAAGTCAAGTGACCTAACTGCATGTAATTTAGTAGCTAAAATTAAAATATATGGATCTTAACATTTGCTAGGGCTTCATGGGGAGATTTTAGTACTACTATGTTGATATTAATGCTGGCATCCAGGAATACTTGAATCCTGTTGTACTAATTTCTCTGTCTCTTCCTTTACATTTCACAAAAGATGGAGAATCAAAGGATCACTTTATTAATAGCTAAACTAGTACTTGATAGCAGTGAGTTAGATAGTGTTAGTAAGGTTAAGGATTAAGCTCTTCTCTAGAACTTCCCTGATATCAGTCAAATTCCAACCAGGAAAGCAGAAATCATTTTAAAACGAGGGATTTTAATATATGTATTTAGTTCACAAGTGTTGGAAACCTGAGCCAAAAGAGATTGCTGAGGTAACTTAGATATTAATAGAAACCACAAGAAGCAGCAATTACTTTTAGGGCTGAGGGAACAAAAGAGAAGAGATGGATTTGGGAGAATTTAGGAGCCTGAAGAAAGAACCCCATAGGCCTGGAGTCTCAGACCTTTGAAGGGGGCCAGATAATGCACTGCTGCTGGGAGTCCCACAAGAAGCTAGAGCTTGGAGCCCAGCTGTCTTACTGCTGGAAGGAATTATGATAGGATTTGAAAGGTCCCTTTGTTTTTCTTCTTCCCACCTTTTCATTTCCTTTTGGTGACATTGCTTGCTTTCTCTTCTCTTCTCTTTTCTTCTTTTCTTTTTTTCTTTTTTTTTTTTTTTAATTTTATCTTTTTTGGGACAGTCTCACTCTGTTGCAGAGTGTAGAGTGCAGTGGTGTGATCTTGACTCACTGCAACCTCCGCCTCCTGCTTTCAAAAGATTCTCATTCCACAGCCTCCTGAGTAGCTAGGACTACAGGTATGTGCCACCACGCCTGGCTCATTTTTGTATTTTTAGTAGAGATGGAGTTTTGCCATGTTGGCTAGGCTGGTCGCAAACTCCTGACCTCAAGTAATCTCCCCACCTTGGCCTCCCAAAGTGCTAGGATTACACGCGTGAGCCACCGCGCCTGGCCCACTTTCAAGTGATGGTACAGTTTCTTAGAAGCAGTTCAGTAAGCAGACTTTGGGCAATATTTGATGAGGGTGGTGCCTTGAATATTTTCAGAAGGGTTACTGAGATTATTGATATGATTTATTTCTAAAAAACAGTGTACATACCTTAATTTGAAAATACTTTATTGATAAAAATGCTGACAGTTATCTGAGCCTTCATTCAGCAGGTCGTAACCTTTTTGCTAGTGGAGGGTCTTGCCTGGATGTTAATGGCTGCAGACTGATCAAGGTGGTAGTTGTTGAAGGTTGGGTGGCTGTGCAATTTCTTAAAATAAGACAACAATAAAGTTTGCCACATCAGTTGACACTTCTATGAAAGATTTCTCTGTAGCATGTGATACTGTTGGGTAACATTTCACCCCCAGTACAGCTTTCAAAATTGGAGGCAGTACTTTCAGACCCTGCCTCCAGTGCTTATCAGCTATGTTCATGTAATACTCATTTTAACAGTCTAAACAACATCTTCACCAGAGTAGATTTCATCTCAAGAAACCATTTTTGGCTGGGAGTAATGGGTTGCGCCTGTAATCCTAGCACTTTGGGAGGCCGAGGTGGGTGGATTGCCTGAGCTCAGGAGTTCGAGACCAGCCTGGGCAATATGGTGAAACCCTATCTCTACTAAAATACAAAAAATCAGCTGGCTGTGGTGGCTTGCGCCTGTAGTCACAGCTACTCAGTAGGTTGAGGCACAAGAATTGCTTGAACCCGGGAGCTGAGGTTGCAGTGAGCCAAGATGACAAAGTGAAACTGTCTCAAAAAGAAAAAAAAGGAAAGAAACCATTTTCTTCGCTTATCCATAAGAAGCAACTCCTCATCCACTAAAGTTTTTATCATAAGATTGCAGCAATTCAGTCACATCTTAAAGGCCCTTCTAAGATGAACTTCTACTCTAGTTCTCTTGGTATTTCCACCACATCTGCCATTCCTTTCTCCACTGAAGTCTTGAACACCCCTCACAGTCATCCGTGAGAGTTAGAATCAACTTCTTCAAACTCCTATTGATGTTTGACCCCTTTCCATGAATCACAAAGGTTCTTAATGGTATCTAGAATGGTGAATCCTTTCCAGAAGGCTTTCAATTTACTTTCTCAGATCCATCAGAAGAATCCATATCTATGACAGGTTTAGCTTTAAGAAATGTATTTCTTAAATAATAAGACCTAAGAGCCAGAATTACTCTGTGATCCATGAGCTGCAGAGTGGATATTGTGTTAGCAGCATAAAAACAACATTAATCTCCTTATACATCTCCATTAGAGTTCTTGGGTGACTAGGTGCATTGTCAGTGAGCAGTAATTTACCGAAATGAGTATTTTTTTTCTGAGGAGTGGGTCTCAATAGTGGGCTTAGAATATTGAGTTCACCATGCTGTAAACAGATGTGCTGTCATCTAGGCTTTGTTGTTCCATTTAGAGAGCACAGGCAGAGTGGATGTAGTATAATTCTTAAGGGTCCTAGGATTTTATTTTTATTTTTATTTTGAGACGGAGTCTCGCTCTGTTGCCCATGGAGTGCAGTGGTGCGATCTTGGCTCACTGCAACCTCTGCCTCCCAGTTCAAGCAGTTCTCCTGCCTCAGCCTCCTGAGTAGCTGGGATTACAGGTGCCTGCCACCCTGCCCAGCTAATTTTTGTATTTTTAGTAGAGACGGGGTTTCACCATGTTGGCCAGGCTGGTCTCAAAACTCCTGACCTCAGGTGATCCGCCCACCTCGGCCTCCCAAAGTGCTGGGATTACAGGCATGAGCCACTGTGCCCGGCCTCCCTGTCTGTTTTTAATCATGTATTTTTTCAGCAAATACTTACGAATACCGACTACATCCCAGGCATTGTTCTAAGTGCTCAGGATAGAGTAGTGTACAAAACAAAACCCCTGCCTATTCAGAGGAAGACAGAGTAAATAGATAAGAGTAATAGGAATGTGTGTTAGATAGTACGAACCATCAATTTGGGAAGGGGATAGAGAGGAGGATGGAAGGGGCATTTATAGATGGGTAGGTAGCTCAAGGATTCTCTCTGAAGAGGTGAGGCCTTACTGAGCAGCAGAAACTGCAAGCAGGCTTTTGTGGTTAGATGCGCATGTGCGCAGTGGAGAGTGAAGGGAGATGAGGCTGGAGTGTGTCAGGGGCAGATTATGTAAGATTTTGTAGGACTTCTGTATTAGTCTGTTCTCGCATTGCTGTGAAGAACTACCTGAGACTGGGTAATTTCTAAAGGAAAGAGGTTTGATTGGCTCATGGTTCTGCAAGCTGTACAGGAAGCATGGCTGGGAAGGTCTCAGGAAATTTTGAATGGCGGAAGGCGAAGAGGAAGGTGGCACATCTTACGTGGCCAGAGCCGGAGGAAGAGAGATGGGGAGGTGCCCCACCCTTTAAAAGAACCAGACCTCATGAGAACTCACTATCACAACAGCAGCAAGGGGGAAGTCCACTCCCATGATCCAATCTCCTCCCAGCAGGCTCCTTCTCTAACACTAGGGATTACAACTCAACATGAGATTTGGGCAGGGACACAAATTCAAGCCATATCATTCTGTTCCTGGCCCCTCCCAAATCTCATGACCTTCTCACATTGCAAATATAATCAACCCTTCTCAGCAGTCCCCCAAGTCTTAACTCATTTCAGCATTAACTCAGAAGTCCACAGTCCAAAGGTTCACCTGAGACGAGACAAGTCCCTTCCACCTCTGAGTCTTTAAAATCAAAATGAAGTTAGTTACTTCCAAGATACAATGAAGGTACAGGCATTGTTTAAATACTCCCCTTCCAAAAGGGAGGAATAGGCCAAAACAAAGGGGCTTTAAGCCTCATACACATCTGAAACCTAGCCAGGGCAGTTGTTCAATCTTAAAGCTCCAAAATAATCTCCTTTGACTCCGTGTCTCACATCCAGGCCACACTGATGTAAGGGGTGAGCTCCTAAGGCCTTGTGCAGCTCTGTCCCTCTTGCTCTGCAGGGCTTACCTCCCATGGCTGCTCTCAAGGGATGGCATTGAGTGTCTGTGGGTTTTCCAGGTGCATGGTGCAAGCTGTTGGTGGATCTTACCATTCCGGGGTCTGGAGCACAATGGCCTGCTTCTTGCAGCTATTCTAGGCAGTGCCTCAGTGAGGACTCCAACCCTCTATTTCCCCAGTGCACTGCCCTAGTAGAGGTTCTCCATGAGGGCTCTGCCCCTGCAGTGTACTTCTGCCTGAACATCCAGGCATGTCCATACATCCTCTGAAATCTAGGCAGAGATTCCCAAGCCTCAACAATTCTTGCTGTCTGCACACCTGCAGGCCTAACACCCATGGAAGCTGCCAAGGCTTATGGCTTGTACCTGCCTGAACAGCAGCTTGAGACATAATCTAGGACCCTTTTAGCCGTGGCTGGAGCTGGACTGGCTGGGATGCAGGTAACAGTGTCCCCAGGGCAGCCAGGCCCTGGGCCTGGCCTTTGAAACTATTCTACCCCCCTAGACCTCTGAGTCTGTGATGGGCGGGGCTGCCACAAAGGTCTCTGAGATGCCTTCAAGGCATTTTCCCCATTGTCTTTGATTTGTCATTTAATTTGGGCGGAGACACAAATTCAAATCATATCAACCTGGTAAAGGATTTGGATTTTATTCTGAGTGTGTTAGTGAGTCATTGCATGGCTTTGAGCAGAGAAAGGATGATTTATATGTTTAAAAGAGTGCTTTGCCTCTTATATGTGGAAGAGATTATAGGAGGAGGCTGGATTGGAAACAGGAAGACCAGCAACCCTAGCAAGAAGTGAGGGTAGCAAGAAGTAGGGAGGTGTGGCAGTGGGGAAGGTGAGACGTGCTGCCCTTTAAGCTAATGATAAAAGTGTGTTGAGGAGGATGAGGGGAGTGTCAGGGCAGATGCCCTTGACAGACAAGGTAAGGGGTGAGGGCTGAGGATTGACATTGGAATTAGCAACATGGAAGTTACCTGATGGCCTTCCCAGTGCAGTTTTGGTGGTGTGGGACAGGGATAAAAGCCACATTGCAGTGAGTTTAATAGAGAATGAAAGGAGAGAAATAAAAGATGCTGAGTGTTAGATTATTCCTTTTAAGGAATTTTGCTGCAAAGAGAAGCAAGGGAATAGGGCGGGAGCTGGTGAGGGAAATAGAATCAAGGTACATTTCTGTTTATGTTTTAAGATGGAAGAAATAAATGTATGTATGCCAAACAAGGGTACTGAAAAAGAAAAACTGAAGTAGGAAGGAAACTCAAGATAATATATTGTTCAGAATGTCAAATTTTGAAGAAAATGTTTTCAGGAAGGCGTGGGTGATAACTGGGTCAAGAGCTGCTAGTTCAGTAAGTTGAAGTGTGAGAATTGTCCTTTAGATTTAGCCAAATGCAAGTTTTGGTGACCTTGACAGGGACAGCTTTATTGTAGTGGGCATAAAAGCCAAACTGGAATGAGTTGAAAGAATAGGAGTTTGAAAAGTGGAAAGAAACAGTTACAGACAGTTCATTTGACAAGTCTTGCTATAAAGAGGAGAGGAAAGATGATGTCATAGTACATGGCACATGAAGTCCTTGAAGAGACAAAGGCAAGTGGGAGAAGTAGTGCCCCAGAGGAAAGGTTGTCCTTCAGGAAACAGGTACAGAGGGTGGGCATGTGGTTACTGAAGAAAGGGTGGTAGAAAAGATAGATGCTTCTGTGTTTTGTGTGTGAAAAATACAGTGAGATCGTTTCCTGCAAGTGAGAATGGAGGATGGGTTGTTGGGGTTTTTTCTTCTTCTTCTTCTTCTTCTTCTTCCTCTTCCTCTTCCTCCTCCTCTTCCTCCTCCTCTTCCTCTTCTTCTTCTCCTCCTCCTCTCTTCCTCCTCCTCTCTTCCTCCTCCTCTCTTCCTCCTCTCTTCCTCCTCCTCTCTTCCTCCTCCTTCTTCTTCTTCCTTTTCTTCCTCCTTCTTTTCTTCTTTCTTCTTTCTTCCTCTTCCTCTTCCTCTCCTTCTTCCTCTTCCTCTCCTTCTTCTCCTTCTCCTCCTCCTCCCCTCCCCCTCCCCCCTCCCCTCTCCCCCCCTCCTCTCTCCCCCCTCCCCCCTCCTCTCTCCTCCCTCCTCTCTCCTCCCTCCTCCCTCTCCTCCCTCCTCCCTCTCCTCCCTCCTCCCTCTCCTCCTTTTCTTCTTCTTTTTTGAAGAGATCATGAGGAAGGTAAGAATTTTTTTTAATGTGTGGAATAATCACCTGGGAAAGTGGGAGCGGAGATTGAGTGAGGTAGCAAAACTGAGGGTGCACTTCAGGTTGGTGGTCATATGTTAAAAGCAGCAGCTTTCAACAACAGGCAGTTTTGCCTCCCAGGTGGCATTTGACAATGTCTGGAGGCGTTATTGGTTGTCACAGCTGCGAGCAGGGGTGATAAGAGGTATCTAGTGGGCAGAGGCCCAGAATACTGCTAAACAACCTACGAGGCACTAGACAGTCCCCCACAGCAAAGAATTGTACAGTTCAAAGGTTAGTGTTGCTGAGTTTAAGAAACGGTGATTTAAAGTGAAGCTGGTCAGTGTGTTTGTTACTTTTCTTTCTTCCCCCTCCTTCTCACTGGCCACTCACAAATCTGTAATACGTTTATAAGCTGGATGTGAGGAAAACTGACACTAAAAAAGAGAAATTCGGATTGTGATAAATATGCTTAAGAAATAAGTTGGGTGAAGAGGTAGGTAGAAGATTATCACTAGAAGTTGCAACCGGTGCAACTCCTTTGAGAAGGTTGGCAGAGAAAAGCCTTTTCAAAGAGATGCCTTTTGAGATGAGCCCTGAAGGATGCAAAGAAGCCAGTCGTGGGAAAATCTTTGGGACTAGCATTCTAGGAAGAGGAGACAAAATTAAAAAGTACCTTGAGGAGGAAAAAGTAAGTGAAGTAACAGCATCTCTTAGGAAGTTTCTAGAAAGATAGAGGAAATATCATAGTAATTGTAGGGTATAGTTGTTTCTATTGGCTATTATTCTGTAAGGAAACTTCTTTTCAAATGTTTTATGGGAAAATGGTCTAATGTATTTAAGTGCCTTTTGTTAGCTTAAAAATGCATTCCACAGACTACCGGCCAGGAAGGGCGTGTTCCTTTCCAGATAAGTTGTCAGCGTGGAAACAAATGTCTAATGTAAGGGCTCATAGTAAAAAAATTCCACCAGAAATAGGACAACTCCTGAGGTAAACCGTGTCTGGTTTCTGTGTATTAAATTTGTGTTAAATTTATTTTTAGCTTATTTAGTCAATACAATATTTAGTTTAAATCCAAGGATTACAATAGAAAATAATTTGAAAGAAGATTCTTTAGCTTTTCCCTTCTAAATTCAGATAGTAAGAGTTAGTTTATTATTCTAAATGATAATATTTGTTACCTCTAAAATATATCAATAGTGTTTTGGGTCTGCTTTATATAGTCAGCTTTAAAATCTTAAATCCGGCCGGGCCTGGTGACTCACGCCTGTAATCCCAGCACTTTGGGAGGCTGAGGCGGGTAGATCACCTGAGGTTGGGAGTTTGAGACCAGCCTGACCAAGACGGAGAAACCCTGTCTCTACTAAAAATACAAAATTAGCCAGGCATGGTGGTGCATGCCTGTAATCCCAGTTACTCGGGAGGCTGAGGCAGGAGAATCACTTGAACCTGGGAGGCGAAGGTTGCAGTGAGCTGAGATCGTACCATTGCACTCCAGCCTGGCAACAAGAGTGAAACCCCGTCTCAAAAAAAATCTTAAATCCTTTGGTATCTTTCATATCAAAAGTATTCATCCGAAACTTAGAAATCTTACTAGTCTCCTTTAGATGGCAGAAATCCAACTCAACAGCTAAAAGGGATATTGGTTTAAAAAAAAACTAGGATATCTTAAAACCAGAGGAAAATCAAGCAGCTGGACTGAGAGAAGTGACAGCTGGAACTCAGGAATGAATGGAAGGTAATTAATGACTCCAGGACACTCTTTGAGACCTTGCACTGTAATATTGATTCATTCTCTTGTGACAGACTGCCATCCTCTAGGGCAGGAAGTATGACTGCCACATCCGCCCACGCCTCACATTCCGTAAGTTCTGCTGCTGGGAACAGAGCCCCTAGTTAGGTTGCCCTGACAGCTGCAACAGTAATAGTAAATAAACTGCCAGGTATGGAACTAAATGTGGTGCTTATATTAACCCATTTAATGATTTTAGGAACCCTCTGAGGTGAATATTATTAATATGCGCCTTTTACACATGAGAAAACTGAGGAATGGAGAAGTTAAAAAACACTTGACTAAAGTCATAAAGCTTGGAAGTGGCAGAGCTGGGTTTCAGACCCAGGCAGTCTGGTCCCACCTAAGCTGATGATTAACCACTGTCATATTAGTTGAAAACAGTCACAGTGAGAGGACAGCAGGGTTTTTTTTGTTTGGTTGGTTGGTTTTTGGCCAGGTTAAAATATAGCAAGATAGGGTTATGGTTTTAATTTTTTGTTTATTCTTATAAAGGATAGGAGAACTGATAATGTTATAATGGGACTGTTTTTAGAGCTTTGAAAACTTCCATGAGTTTTTGTTCAAAGAGACGTTGTGATGTGGGCTGCCTATGTAGCATCTGTCCTGTGTGCTATGTGGTAGAGCGAATTTTTGCGCTGGGCAACAGTTGTAGTGATTCTCAGTCGGGTGATTTTGCCCCCAGGAGACATTTGGCAGTATCTAGAGACATTTTTGATTGTCACAGCCTGTATGGGGGGTAGCTGCTGGTATCTAGTGGATTGAAGCCCAAGATGTTGCTGTATTTCCTACAATGTGAGACAGACTCCAATAACAAAAGAACTCCTCAGCCCAAAATGTTAATAGTGCTGAGACTGAGAAACACTGTGTTAGATATACTGAGCCAATTCCTTTTTTTTTTTTTTTTTTTTTTTTGAGAGGGAGTCTAGCTCTGTTGCCTAGGCTGGAGTGTGCAGTGGCGTTACTTGGTTCCCTGCAACTGCTGCCTCCTTTACTAGAGATGGGGTTTCACTGTGTTGGCCAGGCTGGTCTCGAACTCCTGACCTCGTGATCTGCCCGCCTTGGCATCCCAAAGTGCTGGGATTACAAGCGTGAGCCACCGCGCCCAGCCAACTGAGCCATTTTCAAACTAAGTGTTTGTGTATGGGATAAATAGGCAAGAAATTCTCAATCCTTATGAGCAAATAGGTCAGGACCAAGTCTGATGTAGTGATCATACTCCCAACTATGAGGAGGGGAGGATCACATTAGCCTCGGGTGCCTGGAAAGAAGAACCATATACAGAGGAAGAAGTTTACAGAACGAGCTGTAGGAAAATGGAGCAGACATACCTGGCTAGTTCCAAAATTTTCCCCAAGGTTGGACTGTGTGCATACAGGTAAAAAGGTAAGGAAACCTAATCTCCCTCTTCTCCATGCATACCTGATGATGGTTTCCTGTTAATAGAACTAATTTTAGGACAACATTTCAGCGATATTGTTGACAAATACGGGCTTCGTTCTGATTTATAACATTGGAATGTGTTGATAAGGACTCAGGTTTATGTTAAAAGAAATAGAACCATTATTACTTTTAAAAGGTTATTTTGTGATATTTAGGTTTTAATTACAGCAACAGCCAATATTTATTAAATGTTTTCTGTGTGCCAGACACTAAGTTGAGTCAGTGCTTAATCTCATTTAACCCTCATAATAGGAATTTAAGATATTTACTGTAATTACCTGCGTTTTACCAATCAAGAAATGAGTCCCCAGAAGGTTTAACTACCATCCTTAAGGTCAAACAGCTAGTAAGCTGGAGTCGAATTTCTGGTTTGATTCCATAAACTCTTAAAACCAAATGGTGTGCTGCCTTTTTCCTACTAAAAATAATTATAGTCCTTTCTCATGATATATTTTTCATCTGTAGTTGCAATTTTGATACCACTAGGTAATTTTTTGTGTTTTTGGTCTCAGTTCTTGTTAGTGAGAAATTTATGTTTGGATACAGTCATTCCATATATGTTGGAAAGCTTTTAAAAATTAAAGCTGTGAAATATGCTACTTCCAAATGGTTTCTTCCAACATCTATTGAATAACTTTAGTAACCAATTTGAGATAATTATTTGGGTATGATGATTTAAGAAAAATGTTTATCCTTTCCTTTAATATAAAAGCTTGGTATTATTAAATGTTTTACAATGTATAAGGTAATTAAGATAAAATATTAAATATTTCCCTCTTAGCTTAATGTCACCTAATCCACTTGTGTAAAGTATTGTACAAAATCAGACCATTGAAATTCTGTGTAATAGAAATATTAATATAAAAAGAAGATAGATCTCCACCTCCTCCATTGGGGGAATATTGTTTCAAAAGGGAAGAACCATTCAGTATTTACCATATATGAATAAATTAGATTGCTTTTAACATTTTATAAGAAATTTGTGTTTCCGTACATCAGACTTTGACCTCTAAAGCAAATAGCTGTTACACACACATAGTTATTTCCTAATGGGAAGCTTACAGTTAGAAACATATGCTGATGTTGGAGAGTAGGTGGAAGAGGGGGATGCCACAGGTGACAGAAGTGCTAACTTTTTTCACGCTTCTTATAATGAGAGTGAGTGGCAAGTTGTCTTTTTTTCTTAATGAAAATAGTATTTTATGTTTTGCCTTATTTACATTTGCCAGCAACGGGATCTTTGGAGAAAAACACATAGCAATTGGAGGAAAAGTACAGCAGTTGGAGGGAGGAGGATGTGGGTAGCCGTGATACCATAGTTTGCCTCCCCTTTTGTTACTCTACCTTCCAGGTTTGAATCTGGTTTCCTGGATGTTTCTGACCCCATTTCCCACTTTCATCCTCACTGCATTTTGGAAATCTTGGGCAATATTTATGCCAATGCCGTATTTTCACTTTTTTTCCTCTGCAAACCTACTAGGTTGTGATAATTGCTGGCTCCCTATTGTACCTGTTTGCTGTGTTAACTTTTAAGTTCCATACATGGTGTAGTTGTGTATAGCTGATTATTCAGTCTAAGAGTTAAATAATAAGTTTGATTACTCTTAGGAGATAGAAGATATCAAAAACATGTTATGTGTGGTAAAGTTTTTTTAGATGGGTCATTAATTGATAACTTTCTTTAGGCTTTAATGGTTAAATGTGGTTTGAATACTTTCTTCTTTGTATTCCCAATAGGATTTGACTCTGCAAGAAGGAAAATATCCCTATTATTTAAAAAAATGGTTTCTATATTTACTTATTTGAGAAATCTAGTTTTGCTGTTAATTTAAATTGAGAAATATATGCCTCAAAAATTTTAAAGGAGTAACACTAACATAGATAGTAATAAAATGTAAATATTGCAAGTTATATGTCAAAATCTAATCGTTTTTCCCATCTTGCTTTATGTAACTTTTTTGATACGTGGAAAAGAGGGACAGGAGCTATAAACTCAGAGCCAAACGTGCTTTTGTTGTTCCAAATTCTCAATGCCAAAAGCATATAAACCTGCACCTGTTGATAATTATGAGCAAGCCAGCCTTTGCCAAATCCCAGGCCTCTGCTTAAAATTTTTTACTGGAACTAAATGATGTTGCCATTTTTATTTTTAGGTTTGCTGGCATGGGTAATCTCATTAAGGTGCTAACCAGGGACATAGACCACAATGCAGCACATTTTTTCTTGGACTTTGAAAGTAAGTCTCTTTAGCCCTTCACAGCTGGTGCATAATGGTAAAGGTGAAAGATGAATTATACTCACCACAGTGAAGGCCAGCCAGAATATTTGTTAATTAAACATGGGAATCAAACAAAGGTTGCATGATTTTTTCTTAATCGTAGGCAAACATCACCATCATATGTATAATTTAGTTTTTCATTTGCTAAAATCATGTTGAGTCTGTAGCCAGTGCTGTCCTTTCATTAGTCCATGAAGCAAGTAGCCTTATGATGAACATTCTAATAGTATGCTTTAGTGACTATGTCAAACAGTATTCGCTTATAATCCTATAATAATTTCATTTTAAAAATCAGAATTGTGCTGCATATCTTGAATCAGTACTCTCCATACCTCCACAAATTACTGACAATCCAAATTTGGTTAGAAATATATGCTTTATTTAACCGCATGCAGGAAGAAAGTTTTATACTGTTTTAAGATGAGATTCCAAGGTGAGACATGGCCAAATGTATTAATATTTGGCTTTGAAATAAATTGTTGTTTCAGTGCTATATTAACAGTACTACATGTAAATAATTCTTGATCAGAAATTTCTTTTTCAGAATATTAGCACTATTGGAATACTTAAAGAATTTTTCATTATAAGGCCATTAATGAAACTTGTCTTGGGAGAATTTTGAGAAGAATTAGAGCAACAGTTGTGCCATTGTGTACAGGAAAACCACATTTCACCTCTAGGTCCTACATATCAACACCTTGAGAACCCGATTTGCTGTCTGCCAGAGCACAGTCTGGGTAACCTGAAGAATGAATTCATGGCCTAATGAACATTTTCCCTGTTACTATTTTTCTTTAAGTAAACTTCAGATGTTCTTTTTTATAAAGGGATATTTTCTCTTTTCTCATTCTTGTCTTGACAGGTACCTTAACATGGGGAATCTTCTTAAAGTTTTGACATGCACAGACCTTGAGCAGGGGCCAAATTTTTTCCTTGATTTTGAAAGTGAGAAGATGATTTTATATCTATTTCTCTTTGCCTGCAGTAGACTGCGTTTGTCTTGCACTAAATGAATGTTTCCACTTTGCCATCTTTTTAACTGCTTTGCATGACTGAGCTATGAATTGTTTGAGTAAATTTCTGGTGCCTTCTAGAACTGGAAGTCCTATTTTATAGATTAAATTGTGATAATAAAATGTCTTTGAGTTTTTATAAGAGATTTCATATCTCTTAGTTGGAGATTATTTTGTAATTTGAGATCTGTTCTCTAATGAAAACATTTTTATGAAAAAATTTTGTTGGAAAGGACAAGTACTACCTCAAGATTTATTAATAGAAGCAATATTTGGGGGGAAACTTATATTGTAGTCAAGAAAAATCAACCAGGTTTCAGTTATTCTAGGGTACATATTTAAGTATTTCAAATATCAATCTGTTCATGAAGGCCATTCAGAGCTCAGTAATTTGGGCATAATATTAAAAGGTAAGTGTGAACCTAAATTATTTAATCTTTGCAGATAATTTGAAAAGTTAAAAAAATGGAATGTATTTATTTCAGGAATTTATCTTTTCTGACTCTAAATAAAAGGAAAAATAATGGGTTCACAGACCTTTAAGTAATTTGCCTTCTGTTTGTTTTATGTTGCATGACCTATTGTAATATGGTCTAAGAGTGGCAGGTAAGTGTCATTGACCTCGGTGCATGTTGCAAAGCTTTTGCTTTTTTTGGCTGTTGATATCGCTTTAGCTTGTCTGGTTGTTAAATTGAGAAGAATTATTAAATTGGTGTTTTAGTGTGAATGATGCTAGTTTAACTGATCAATAGAAAATTGTTAGGAAAGGGTGAAGAGGTATTCCTTAGGTTTTTAATCATGTGATCCCTTACATTTTTAAGTGTTAGAATGTATTTTTATATACTTAAAATTTAAGACGTTTTCTGATTTTAAAAACAAAACAAATAAATCACTTAAAATAAACCCCCAGAAAGTCACTGCCTTTTCCTCCAACTTCAATTTAGTTTTTACAGTTTTATGTAATTCATTCTATTTTATGAATCATTTTAAACCATGGCAGTTCATATGAACACATCAATTTATGGCTATCTCCATTTTGTAGAATAATTTGTGGTCTCTGGTTATTTTCTACTTTTATTCCATTTCTATAAAGGATCTGTTACAGTTTGGGTACTGTGTACAGGCTAGTAAAGAGTAGTAAATCAATATCAGGTCCATGTGAAATTGGGTTTTGGAGGAAATTGGGTTTTTAGGGGAAATACTGTTAAATATTAGATGAATATTAGTTTTCTTGACCCTTCTCAACAATTTACCAGTGCTATGTTAAGTGCATGTTTAGCATGACTTTTAATCAGCTTGAGGATGTTGGGCAGATTGCTGACTTGAAGATATTCTTTCAGATGAGGCAACTTACATTAGAGCTGTATTTTAGTTTATTTGCATCTGTTTCAAACTTGGTCTTGTGTCTTTTTCTACTATTCTGTCTCCGTTTTCCTCTTTGTCTCAAATTCCTTACATTTACAGAATCTTGACTTTGATAGTCAAGATCTTGTTCAAGACTTGGCACTTGATCTTTTTGTAAACCTAGCATTATGTTATGGTCAAGTGGGAAGCATGAATTTAAATGTAGTATTTAAAAGATTACTTGGTCTTGGCTTTCCAATCCGTGGGAGTGTTTGGATCATTTTATACACACACACACACACACACACACACACACACTTTTTTTTTTTTTTTTTTTTTTTGATATGAGGTCTTACCCTGTCACCCAGGCAAGAGTGCAGTGGCGCAATCTTAGCTCACTGCAACCTCTGCCTACCTGGCTCAAGGGATCCTCCCACCTCAGCCTCCAGAGTAGCTGGGACTACAGGCACATGCCACCAAGCCCAGCTAATTTTTCATATTTTTGGTAGAGATGGGGTTTCACTGTGTTGTCCAGGCTGGTCTCAAACTCCTGAGCTCAAGTGATCCACCCACCTTGGCCTTCCAAAGTGCTGAGATGACAGGTGTGAGCTACTGCACCCGGTACATTATTATAATTTAATAATATTGACAGGAAAAGGTAAAAATTGCGAACAATAATAATAACCAATAATGCAGAAATACATATAAAATGTTAACTGTAAAGACAGATATTGTTGCCTATATCAGCCAATGTAGATCTTCTGGTTTTATACTTACTGGTATACTATAAATGAAATTTAGTGACAGCATACTGTATACCAAACTAGAGTTTACCCATTGTTATTTCTTATTTAGATTTTTAGATACATTTTCTTTTGATTCTAACACTGGCATTATCTTAATTTAATCTCCAATCCATTTGTATATTTTTCTTCTTTTTGGAAATATGCATTTTAAAAGCTTACCTTATCATTAAGCTACTATAGTGACCTTGGCCCATCAGATGGGTGCTTTCTTAAACTGTTTTATACTGCTTTATACCAGACTCAAAATTGCCAACATAGTTGATCTGCTAATTCTCAATAACTTAAAGCCTCATTATTTTTGCTAGAGTAATTACTACTACATTGTTTATTTCTAGATGCACTTTAATATTCGTGTCACCAGGGTAATTTAGTTTTACTGTTTCTATTAATCTGATTGGTTAAGTCTATCCCAATATGTCTCTGCAGTTGGGTAACTATAGAAATAATTCATGCAAATTACCTGGCTATTTGTATCATATTATATACAAATGACATACTCTAGTGCATTTGAAAAGTAATTTAATGGAATCTTATAGTTTACAAAATTAAGATTGTCTTTAAAGTAAATCATTATTCCTTTAACTTACTCCTCTCATGACCCCTGTAACTGTTTTTCACTTCAGTTCAACATACATTTATGCCTTGCCTCCTGTATACCAGCCAGTAGGTGCTGGGGATGCAAAATAACTAAGATACAACCCATACGTGCTGGGAGCTCTCAATCTAGTAGGAGAGGATAGAAACGAAAGCTCATAATTTTGTTTTGTTTTGTTTTTGAGACAGGGCCAGTCTCTGTCGCCCAGGCTGGAGTGCAGTGGCATGATCTCGGCTCACTGCAGCTTTGACCTCCCAGACTGAAGTGACCGTTTCACCTCAGTCCCCAAAAGTAGCTGGAATTACAGGTGCCCACCTGCCAGAAAACTCAGTTTTACTCAAATTATTTATTTTCAACATGTAGCTCATGAAGATACTAACTTAAAATGGCAGTGAGTAGACTGAGAATCATCATGGAAGACCTCTTTTTTATTTTTATTTTTTTTTTGAGATGGAGTCTCACTCTGTCACCCAAGCTGGAGTACAATGGCATGATCTTGACTCACTGCATCCTCCACTTCCTGGGTTCAAGTGATTCTCCTGCCTCAGCCTCCCGAGTAGGTGGGATTACAGGCATGCAGCACCACACCCAGCTAATTTTTTTATTTTTAGTAGAGATGGGGTTTCACCATGTTGGCCAGGCTGGTCTCAAACTCCTGACCTCAGGCAATCCACCTGCCTCGGCCTCCCAAAGTGCTGGGATTACAGGTGTGGGCCACCGCACCTGGCCCATCATGGAAGGCTTTCTGATGGTGATGTTTGAATTGGGTTTTGGAGAGTGAATTAGAATGTTTTGAACTAATATAGTAAAGGACAGTAGAAAGAAGGAACAACATGGACAGAGACCTTAAGGCATGAAATGTTATTCTGTATTCAGTCAAACGTTTAGTCTTGATAGAAGGATTTTTTTCCTTAGAACAGATTACACCTATGTGATAAGGTTTTATTTTGTTTTTATTTAATAATAGTTCAGTTAAAATATAAGCCCAAAAATGCTCCATAAAATTTGGCAGCAGTTACGCTATTGACAGCATATAAAAAGCACTCAATCAAGCTAGGTACAGTGGCTCATGGCTGTAATTCCAGCACTTTGGGAGGCCACAGCAAAAGGATCACTTGAGTCAAGGAGTTTGAGACCAGTCTGGGCAACATGGCAAGACTCTGTCTGTACAAAAAAAATTTTTTTTTAATTAGCTGGGAATAGTGATGTGTGCCCTTGCAGTGAGCTGTGATTGCTCCACTGCACTCCACCTTGAGTAGCAGAGTGAGACTGTCTTTGAAAAAAAAAAAGCACTGAATAGGGGCCCGTATAGCCTCTTCTAGTTGTTGGAATTTCCTATTTTATAACAACAGTGTTAATTTATAGCTTATTCTAATGACAAATCTTTAGCCTCAGTAACTTCTATATCTACTAGCTCACTAAATTCTAGTTCTTGGGAGAAAAGAGACTTTATTTAGTTTTGTGTCCTTTCCCAATGTTAGCATAGTGCTTTTTAAGTGATAGAAGTTCAGTAAGTATTTTTTAAACTTGATTCACTTACCTCCAGGGAAATCAAAATAGGAGAGTAAATAGAGGTAGTCATTTGTTAAGGGAGAAATAGAATATATTTTCTCTAATTCTGTTTTAGTGCTTTTCCATTGAGTCATGCATTTCCTCTACAGTTTTTGTGTCCTTTGTGTTACTTGTTTCCCCCTTATCATTTAGAAATATTGGGACCTACTCTAACTTATTTTTTCATTTATCTCTTGCATCGTTTCAGTTGGTTTTGCCCTGTACTTTGAAATATCTTTATTCTGGTGTCATCTTTCTTATATTTATTTTTCAAAAATGATACAGGATCATATTTATTCAGAGATCAAAAAGCATAGTAGTCTTCTTTAATTCATGCTGGAGGCTTATTTATGTCTCTGTACCCTCTCATTCATTCAAAATGTATTATAGAAAATCTAGGTGCTGACTTTACATATGTACCAGTGGTACGTACTGTACATTCTGGTCTCTGTCTTGATGTAACTTACAGAGATAGATTGCATAGGTTTATTAAATGAACTAATGTGAAATTAAAGCAGAAAGACCCCTTATCACAATTACAATTTTTATGTTGACTTTTTATTTTTTCATTTCATAGTTAATCTTTGCTTCTTTTTATATTATAACGACTTCAATTTTAGCAGTTATATTTAGTGACTGTTTTTCTACCCTCCACCGTATAGGAAGTTAGTGTGAAGTTACTAAAATTTTTAATTTACCTTCAATAAGGACAACTGAAACATGCCTTAATTTCCCTTGAACAGCTTTAAAAACTAAGCTTGATGAGTAATGAATATGTCTACTCTCAGCAGTAGATACATTATTTTGCGATTTTGAATGTCCTTTTGTAAGCTGACTAAATGGTACTTTTTTTTTTTTTAAATAGTAAAGCCATTTTTTTCTATGGAAAATCAAAGTGACAAGTCTTGGTTGCATTATATAGTACCGTTTTTTGAAAAAAATAAAAAATAAAAAGCTTTATTTTATACAGCTTTTCCCCCTTCCTAGTATTTCTCCCTTTTGCATGACTTGCTTTCAGTAAAGTAGTGCTTACTTGTCTGCTATTTTCTGTTTGTCTTCATTTCTATAGCAGTCTTCAGCAGCTTTCAAAATTATAAATGTGACTTTCCTGTGACAGTCTAAAAAATGTTTAATCATTGTGGTGCTGGGTGTTTTTCTCACCCTAAAGGGAAACTTAAATCTTCTCCTCTATTTTTAAATTTCTTGGTACTTATTAAACCTTTACTAGTTATTAACCACTTACAAGGTCTACTTAAGTCTACTTGATAATGTTTCGTTTGTATGTTAAGTCTCAGTGTCACATTTTTATGTTAACAGCTAGTCACCGCACCTAAAATACATAGTCTAGCATTTTCAAACTTCACAGATACCTTTGATATATAATAGCTAAACTATTGTCCTTTGTCATGAATTCCCACTTCATGAATTCAAACTAAATACGTGTCTACTATTGATGTTATGTCTGTAGTTTCACAATTCCATATGAAAAAGTGTAAGACTGTCATTTTTTGCATGTAATACATATTTTTCTCTACTGCATCTGATGTAAGTATAAAAGTTATGAAGTGTGCTTTTTTAAAAAGAATGTATGTCTAACTATTACATTGGAAAATATGGTCTGGCTAAATGTAAAATATTTAGCAGTAAATTATTACTGCTAAATAGCAAAGCTTGATCTATAAGAAAGCTAACCATTTAGTTGCAATATCAGTATTTGTTCCTAGTGATAATACCTTTGTAGCCTTGGATAGAGAATCTTTTTAATTTTTCAATTGGCTCCTCTTGTATAATTATTTTGTCACTGTATTTTCTTCCTAAAAAATGATTTCTGAAAAGAAATTTGAAAAATAAGGGAACAGATATGTAAACACATTCTTAAGTTGACTTTCCATATGAATGTTACTTTATTGTTGCTATAGTACTGTTTTACATATGTTGAGTTTAAAATTTGGTAATGTAATTATTGAATTTTTAAAAAATATGTTGTATATTTTTGACTATTTGGCAGGCTTAATAGGTAGAATTGAATTATGGCTTGCTCTAAGCACAAAATAAAGTTACAGTTTTTAGGGATCTTTACTCCCAGTTTCATGTGTAAACAAAGTTTCTTTACAATGTTCTAAGTAAAGGAATAAAGAAATCATTGTGTATTTGTGGTGAGGTGAAAAGGAGCAGAAAAGTCTGGTTAACTAATTTTATATGATTGGTAGACAAAGATTTACTAAAAACCTTCTTGTTTGTTAAAATATTTTTAAACTTAAAGACCAGTGTGATAGTATTAAAAACGTTCTTACTTCATCTTATAAATTTGGACTGATTCCTTTTCCCTCATAAGAGAAAATTTTAGCATGGAAGAATTCTGCCAGTCATTTTTCTCTAAAATATGATAATCATAATGTTTATGATTTTAAGTGCTTTATGCCTTACCTGTGGTGCTGAATGTGGCCTAGTTGGAAAGATTTATGAAGAAACCTTCATTTCCTCTTAGAGTCCACCTTTTTTCTTAAAATATAAAAGATTTGTCCTTAGAGAAACAAATGACCAGTATTATTAAAAGCAAGATTTCTGTTAGCTTGAATTAAGCAGAGAGAAATCCAGATTTAGTCATTCATTAACATATGTTTTGCAGCTAACACCACAGGTGGTGAAAATGCCCATATGTTTGTCCTTGATTCTGCTCTTTATAACTGTAATTCTTCCTTCATTTTTCTCTTACTCCCGAGTGTGTAGGAACTCAGATTTTCTTTAGTATTTCAAAATTTCAGTAATAGTATTGTAGTATAGCTTAAAGTATCTAGTTTTCAGCAGCTGAGTAATTGTGGAGCAGTTTTATAACTTGAACTCCTCTGCACAGGAGTTGACCTTCTTGACCTTCTGTTCATCAGCAGAATAGTTCAGTGATACTCTCTTGGGTTTGTTGTTAGATATATGTATCCTCTCTTCTTTAACCTATAATATCATATATGTTGAGACACTTTCGAAGTGATTCTTGGAAAAGGGGGTGAGCACCTAAAAACTATTAAAGTTTTTTTACTTTTTTATATCAAAACTCAGTCATTAAAAGTAAAATGAACTTTATAGGAAAATAAAAATAGTTTGTCTTAAACTATACATGAGCAACATGTTTTAGTAGGCTTTCTTTTGCATTAAAATCTGTGATTTCTGATGCATTTACAGTGATAGTGATGAATGTAGTAGAAAAAGTGATTGTTAAAACTATCACAATTAAAAATTTTAATTATAATTCTCAGATTGGTTTAATATACCAAGTCCTAATTTGGAACTTAAACTAAGTTGATAATGTTTGGTGTTCCCTTGTTTTCTGTAATATCTATAAACTTGAAACTAGTCATTTAAATGTAGAACTATGGAAAAAGTATTAGTCTTTTCTTAAAAAGTTCAAAGTTAACATTAACTAGAATGAACTCATCTTTGGAAATTTGGGTTGTTAATTGCTTAGAGTTACACATGTATTTTAAAAAATTCATGTCACTGTAAATTTTCTTGTGCTTTCCTGCTGTTTAGATGCCCAGCCTACAGAGTCTGAGAAGGAAATTTATAATCAGGTGAATGTAGTACTAAAAGATGCAGAAGGCATCTTGGAGGACTTGCAATCATACAGAGGAGCTGGCCACGAAATACGAGAGGTAAAGCACATTTATGTATTTTCTAGTTAACTAAAACTTACCGTCCCACCTCTTTGTAATCTCTATTGTTTTCTAGACTTCAGAATTCTATATTTCATATTAAGTATTATATTTGAAGGATGCTAACTTGGCATTGTTTCAGAAGTGATTGCAGTGAAATGAGCATAATAGGAAAAACTGTGTTCCATAAATAGGTAGTTTTTGTACATTAAGAAAATGTTATTTAGTTTTTGGGTTGCTCTTATACCTGAAATTTGCAGTATTTATGTGGTGCTTCCTAGGAGAAAGTGGAAATATCCTTGCAGTCAGTACACCTTCCCCATGACTTTACATCACAAAGAAAATATGTAGTGTGGTCTCCCTCAACTTGCCTCTCCCAAACTGCTGAACTTTTTCAGGTTTGCATTCATCTCATTTTTTGTTTCTTTTGTTTTTCAGAAGAAGCTGTGTCCTTGCTTCTTTCCAAGACTGACTTCTTTACCTTTGTTCTTCATCCTGTTCTGAAACTTTACTCTTTTAATTATTTCTTCTCTTAATTAAATCTTCTATCTTTTTTCTTTTACTGAATTCTGCCCTGTAGCATATCCATGTTTAGGTGTCCAGAACTACACAGAGGAACTCCCTGTCCCCTGGGCCTTCATCTCTCCCCTTCTCATTACTGCATTTCTTGAAGCCATTGCCCGTGCTGTGTTTCTTGATTCTTCCCATCCTCTGTTTTGTTTATTATTGTCTATAACAAAGAGTGCAGAGGTCATCAAGGTCACTTTTTGGGGCATACATTCCATATCCACCTTGATTTCTCTTCTGACATTTGGAGTGAAGGCAAATGAGTGCAGTGAAGGCAGAATCAAGTGCAGACACCAGAAGGTGGTGATTCAAAACGTGTTGGTGATTGATCAAATGTTTAGGGTAAGGGAAGAGAGAGAGTTAAATGATTCCATGGTGTTTATTTTATTTTGAGACAGGGTTTAGCTCTGTCACCCTGGCTGGAGTGCAGTGGTGCAACCATAGCTCACTGCAGCCTCAGTCTGCTGGGCTCAAGTGATCCTCTTGCCTCAGTCTCCCAAGTAGCTGGCACTCACCGCCATACCTGGCTAATCCCCCACCAAATAGAGGCAGGGTTTTGCCATGTTGCCCAGGCTGGTCTTGAACTCCTAGCTTCAAGTGATCCTCCCTCCCCCGCCTTGGCTTCCCAAAGTGTTGGAATTACAGGCATGAGCCACCACGCCTGGCCCTTGTTTTTATTTTACATTAGCAGATCGTAGTGTCATTAACTGAGGGAAATTCTGGTGTGAATTCTGTTTGTTGATATGCACCCTTCCTTTTTGTCTGGAATGCCCTTCCTTTCATTTTTTTCTTCAACCCCCTCCCCACCCCCGATAATCTCCTACTTCCTCTTACTCTTTTGCCCACTTTATACACGTTTCTTTTGTGGGAACCATTCTTTTTTTTTTTTGGGGGGGGGTGAGGGGTAAACCATTACTATTGAGTGTTTATCTCTGTACCACTGTACTTCCAGCTTGAGGAAGGTAAACCTGGTTTCATATATATTTTGTTATTATCAGCACCTAGTACGTTGTAAGCTTACAGCACTTAGTAAGCGGTTACCTGTTGAACAAATAAATACAAGGGCTTTGGTCTTGGCAATGTTATTGGCTTAAGTAAAACCTTAAGATTTCAGTAACTAAGGCATATAACCATTTCTGTGAAATTCAGTTCTCTAAACATTTAAACGTATTTTGAAAAATCAAACATTTGCGGAAGTGAAAGATTTAAATGATTTAGTAGGATCTTAATTAATTGGTAAATTTTTTTATGATGGTTATCAGTGCTACAAATTAGTTTAAATTGTTTATAAGTGTCAGGTCATTAAACTTCTTTAAAGCTTGTTGTTAGGAAGAGAAAAATCTTACTCGCTGTAGAGACAAACACTATTCATTATCTGTTTGATTTTTTTTTTTTTTTTTTTTTTTGAGGCAGAGTTTTACTCTTGTCACCCAGGCTGGAGTGCAGTGGCACGATCTCGGCTCACTGCAACCTCCACCTCCCAGGTTCAAGCAATTCTGCCTCAGCCTTCTGAGTAGCTGGGATTACAGGCGTGCACCACCATGCCCAGCTACTGTTTGTATTTTTAGTAGAGATGGGGTTTCACCGTGTTGGCCAGGCTGGTCTCGAACTCCTGACCTCAGGTGATCCACCTACCTCCGCCTCCCAAAGTGCTGGAATTACAGGCATGAACCACTGCACCCAGCCTTTCTTTTATTTTTTTTTTCCTTTTTTTTTCTTATTCTTTTTTTTTTTTATATAGAACTCTTAGGCTTTTTTTAATGGGGTTTTGCTCTGTTGGCCAAGTTGGTCTTGAACTCTTGGCCCCGAGCAATCCTCTCGCCTCAGCCTCTCAAAGTGCTAGGATTATAGGTATGAGCCACCGTGCCCAGCCCGGGTTTTTTTTTTTTTTTTTAATTGCAGTACTTCCCATTGGGAGAATTATTCTGCTTCTGTGTGTGGGAAGGCTTCCTACAATAAAATAATAATAATAATAATAGTGTTTTCTCTAAAGTCTGTTTATAGATTTGATTGAATGCATATTAAGATTCATTTGTAATCTTCTGGAATAGAGTATAGTGGTAGAAAAATTTACATATAGGATATATCAAAGAGACTTTCTAGGGCTGTGAAACCAGGATCTCATAATGCTGTGACCAAAGATTGAAGTTTTGCATAGGATACCATAGTCACTCAGTAGTGCTGTTTTCCTGAGGAAATACAAGACATAGCCACGCATAGTTCACTCAAAAATAGTCCATAATTGGTGATGTGAGAAAGTAAGTGTCTCCAAGTTTAAAAGAAAAGAGAAAGTTTACATAGAAAAATAACATTGAAGAACACCAAAATATAAGGGAAAAGTAAAAAGCAATGGTAAGTGATTATCTTACCAGGCTTGAAACAACTTATAAAGGTACCATTGTTAAACGCTGATAAATGAAGTAATAAAAGAGAAATAGGCATTGAAACACAAAACATGTAAGCTAAAAAACTGAAAAGCTGCATTTAAATCTACTGTAGATCGGGGACAAATATGTAACTCTTCAAGCAGTTGAAATTTTTATTGAGAAGTTGATGCAGGTTTAATGATACAAAAAGAAAAGATTTCTGAAGAGTAGAGAAATTAAGAAAGCAAGGTACAAATAAAAGATGAATATATACCAAATATACAAATAACTGATGTATTACAACATAGGACAATAATTAAATTGCTAATAGTGTTAATTAACTTAGAGCAGCCAACTATTCTACCTATGAAAAAGCACAGACAACAGAAAAAATGGTCAGCTTTGCTAGTAAGTGCACGTCACTGCGAAGAAGTTTTAGTTGGTTGGTTTGTGAAGAAACAGTAATCTCAGTCAGTGCAAGAAGTATTGTAAAATGGGTAGTCTTTTTGGAGGTCGATTTGGAAGTATATTAAAAAAAAACTATAAAATTGTTTGTGCTCTTGCACCAGGTACTTACACTTTATAAAACATTGCAAACAACTGTAATTTAAGAGGAAATCTCAATGTAAAAACTGGTATGGCCACCTTATTCATAGTAGCAAAAATGTGGAAGCAATTCACAGAGTTACTATGAAAATTAGACAATCCATGTAAACAGCATAGCACCATGTCTGATACAAAGCTAACATAAACTGAGAGTCTTATTATTATTACTATACTAATGATGTTGAATTATATTTAATATGTTTTAGTTTAAATAATTTTTTAAACATTGTAAAATAGAATAAAATTTGATTTAAGATAGAATCTATTAAATAAACAATGCTTATTGTCTAGGATTAACCACCTAGAGGGAAATAAGTACTTTCCATTAATGTAATATGTCCATAACCGTTTTAACATTTTTTTTGTAAATCAAAAAAAAAATAGCCGGGTTTGGTGATGCACACCTGTAATCCCAGCACTTTGGGAGGCCGAGACGGGTGGAACACCTGAGATCAGGGGTTCGAGACCAGCCTGCTTAACATGGTAAAACCCCATCTCTACTAAAAAAAAACAGCCAGGTGTGGTGGCGCATGCCTGTAATTCGAGCTACTTGGGAGGCTGAGACAGGAGAATCACTTGTACCTGGGTGGCGGAGGTTACAGCGAGCCGAGATTGCACCATTGCACTCCAGCCTGGGCAACAAGAGTGAAACTCTGTCAAAATAAATAAATAAATAAGAGAAAGAGAGAGAGAGAGAGACTTGCTATGTTGCCCAGACTGGTCTTGAATGAACTCCTGGCCTCAAGCAATCCTTCTGTCTCAGTGTCCCAAAGTGCTAGGATTACAGGCGTGAGCCAGTGTGCCCAGCCAGTTTTAACATTTTTGAAAATGAGTTATACCTACTCCGTAATAACCTCACCATTGACGTTTACTAAGTGCCCTTTTGCATGTTGGGCTATAATGGGTGTTGACCCAAAACCTTATCTAACAGAGTACATTATTGTGAGAGGACAAGGAATTAGAAGTATAAGGAAGAACCATAAAATGTTTATTATAAGAGAGCAGGCAGTGTCTTCAGTTCTAAATCTAGGCAAGGCGGGGCCGGGGAAATAGTTATCTCAGCCCAGTTATGAAAATGGGTGACATTTGCTAGAGCATTTTTATATTGTGAGAATGAATTGATATTTAGAAAGGCATTTTTAGATCCTTGCGATAAAAATAGGATCGACTTCTTTAAGAGAAGAAAATAAAATTTTAACTTTTGTCTATTTGCTTTTTTTGTTGTTATTATTGTTTTTAGTTTAATAGACATTTATTCCTTTAGTTGAACAATCTCTATATACAGTCAAAATGTATGGTTTAAGTTATTTTTTTTTTTTTTTTAGTAGAAAGGAATTTAGATCTCAAGAACTTCTGTGAACTTTCTATGAATATTTCCTGGAAATCAGTTAGCCAAGCCTTTTGAATCCCATAGAGAAGATAGGAGAAAAATTAGTCCATAGAAACCAGTATTTAAATTAAAGTCAGCAAACCCAGAATTGAGAAGAATTGTGCAATTCCTTTTCTGCATTTCCTTCACTCTCAAATTTACCCTGGGCGACAGTAGCTTAGTCTATGGAAAAACGTGATAAAAACAAATGCAATGCATTGTGGTGGTATGTAAATGTTGGCACATACCTGATGTTCCAGCTTTGTGGAATGATAAGGATTTTAGGGTAGTTTGAGCAGGGACAAGAAAAATAACTGCAGACAACACATACGGTTAGATTGGAAACCAGGAACTTATATTGGCTTCAATTATGACTTTTCTCTGTAGCCTGTGAGTGTGGACAGAGTGGGTTGGCTCAAGATGTTTTTATTTGTAAGGCTAACTGGTCTAAGAGTGATGTACATACTTCTAAATAGCCAACTATTTTCCCCTGATGTGGCTGAAGGGATTCATAATGGTCACAAATTAGTGTTACTGATAAGTATTTTAAAAACTTGATTAAAGTTGACTTTTTCTACCCTCACACTTGAAAGGTATGTATCTAAAGCTTACTGGCTTCCCATCCTAGCATTGATTAGTAGTTTGTAAAAGTTAAGGTTAATAATTCATATTTATATAACATTCATTTTGACTATACACCAGTGTAAATAGCCCTACTGACTACTATCCATTGATTTCTATAGAGCTATGGCATTGGAACTTTTATGTGAACTTAAAATGCTACTGTGGAGACTGAGGCAGTTTTGTTTAGGTTAACCCAGATTTGTTTCATTCCTAAGAAAAACCTCTTGCAACACGTTTATTATTCTGAGAAATGGTGGCATTTTTGGAAACTTTTCTCTCAGAAACAGCAGTCATACAAATGGAACAATAGATTAAATTAAAAAATGTGGATTCTGTTTGAGCCCATGTTTTTCTACATATGATCACAACGTAGGGTTAAGGTATCCTCCACCCAGTCTACAAATGTCTAAAGCAAAACTAAACTTAAAAAGTTTGTACTTGCCGAACCCAGCCACTTGAAAGTAAACCAGCACAGTGTTGCCATCACCCCAATAAAGCTGTAACATTAATCACATGCACTAGACAAATCTGCAGAGCTAAATAATTTATTTTAAACCTCTTGCACCACACAGCATGTTTTAAACACTTGACATGTAACTCCAAAGTTTATCTTACTGGAAAGAAGACATACTATAAGTTTTATGATTTGACAAAGCATTCATGAAATAATCTACAGACTGTTTTTAACAGACAAGTAACACCTGTAAACAGACATAACTGTCCTAAATTGTTAATTAGATATTAATTATACAAACATTACATATATTAGTGGTGAAGGTGGAGCTAGAGAGCATTGTACCTTCTCCAAGCTGCATGGCAAGAACCAGACACAGTTTTGTGGAATTTAGGGACCATCCAAGCCATTGCCCTTTCAGCTGGCAGATGTCAGCCCACGCATCACCCTGTGCTTATAGACTGGTATGGTGATCTGTTGGGTGTCGGGAGTTCTTCTGTAGCTTTATGGAATTGATCAATGAGGAAAACCTCAAAAATGTGTACGTGGAATCTTCACCAACCCAGTAAGAATTCAGGACATGGCCCCACAGTGGCGTCCAGCTCACTCCTTAGCGATGTACTGAAGGCTTCGAGCGAACTTCAGCAGATTACCACCATAAAGGACAGGCTACCTGTACGTTGCACCCTTAGGAACTGGGCATTTTCAGCCGCCACAGTACACACGAATCCTATATATGACATAACCTTGTGTGGCCTAGGCTGCACACTTTATTGGGCTGGGTGGGGCCAGGATCTCTGTGGAGAGACGAGAGCTGATGGTACTGCCAGCAGTGGACCATCAGTGAAAGCACATTACATCAAACTACTTCTTCCTCCATGCCTCCTGGATGGACTTTTGTGTACCCATCTTGGCTTATTTGATGGCTGCCACCAGACAGAAAGGCTTATTTACTTGTTTGCTGAATAACAAATACAAGAAACAAATTTTTACTACCTGATAGAAATCATTACCAAGTCTGGGCCTGAGGCCAAAGGATTTTTTTTCATATATATCAGCATATCAAGGTCTCTTTGAAATGTTCTTATTACTATAGAATGTGAACAAAGGATTGTTACATGTTGTAGTGTCAGATTTTCTTGAATATTACAATATTTCTAGATTAATAACATAAGTAGGATTGACTTCAGGCTTCTGTTGGGTTTAAGCATTTAAAAATATTGAATAAAACATCAATTTGAAAATGGTACCAAGATTGTAAAGTAAATTGCTTAACCAGTATATAGCCCATTAATTCAGTTTACAGCTAATTTGTTCAGAGCGTCCTTTAGATCTGTCTGGGTTCAATTTTATTTTGCTTTCCTGATTTTTTGTTTTTTGTGTGGATGGAGTCAGAATACCAGTGCCTTGGGAGTATCAAGACATGTCATATAACCTCTCGATAGTGTTTATAAGCAGGTCCCTGCTTGAGTTCTGAATTTCAAACGGTATGTTTAGTTTGTTTCAAGATGTTAGAGACAGTAAATCAGGTTGTTGAAGAACATGTTAACTTCTGTAAAGGAGTACAAAAAACATCTATAGGCAAATGAAAGATAAAGACAAAAAAATGTATTTTTGGAAATAACCCTCTATTCAGAAAAGATTACTTAATGATTTGAAAGACTGAGTATAGAAGAAGTCATTTATATTAAGGATCTCTAGATTATATTTTCCTCCCTTTCAGATTTAAAACTAGTTTTTCATCTTATTCAGGAAAGCCTGAGAAAAGTTGTTATCTAGAATAGGATAGGATTTTAGTTATAGAGAATAAGTGTCTGTGACAATTTTTTTTTTTTTTTTTTTAAAGACAGAGTCTGGCTCTGTCACCCAGGCTGGAGGGCAATGGCATGATCTTGGCTCACTGCAGCCTCCACCTCCCAGGTTTAAGCGATTCTCCTGTCTCAGCCTCCTGAGTAGCTGGGATTACAGGCATGCACCACCACGCCTGGCTAATTTTTGTATTTTTAGTAGAGACGGGGTTTCACCACGTTGGTCAGGCTGGTCTCGAACTCCTGACCTCGTGATCCGCCTGCCTCGGCCTCCCAAAGTCCTGGGATTACAGGTGTGAGCCACGGCGCTCAGCCGACAATTCTTAAATCACAGTTTCAGCTTGATTTAGGTTCTTAAGTCGTAGGTAGTTTTCTTAATGCTAGTTTGGACCCTGGAATTTTAATTATTGGAAATTTCTTAGCCTGTTCCCAGAGTTGGCATCTTATTGTCTTACTTTTTGAGTTTCCTTTTCTACTACTAAAATAATTCTTTGACAAAGAAATACTAAGAGACTCTGTGATATGGGAAACATGCAATATTTTTTTTTTGTGGATCTGCTAGGCACCAAGGCATAATATATTTAACAAACATATTGGACCATTTTAAAATTTTCATCATGTTCATATCTATTGCAAGGATAACTAAGAATTTATTATCTTAGTTATGTATCTAACTAAGGTTGAAGTATCTATGGAGTTGAGAAGACCCACTCTTAGCACTCCTATGGAGTGTCTGTGGAGTTCAGAAGACTCACCCTTAGCACTCAATATAGAATATTCAACACTCAGCCGTGCGTGGTGGCTCACGCCTATAATCCCAGCACTTTGGGAGGCCAAGGTGGGTGGATCACCTGAAGTCAGGAGTTCGAGACCAGCCTGGCCAACATGGCGAAACCCCATCTCTACTAAAAATAAAAAAATTTAACTGGGCGTGGTGGCGCATGCCTGTAGTCCCAGCTACTTGGGAGGCTGAGGCAGGAGAATCACTTGAACCTGGGAGGCAGAGGTTGTAGTGAGCCGAGATCACACCACTGCACTCCAGCCTGGGCGACAGAGTGAGACATTCTCTCAAAAAAAAAAAAAATTCAACACTCCTAGGTTCAATATTCTATATTTTATAGATTATACTAGGGTTTCCTATGTTTGCTAAAGCCTACATTTTAATGTAAAAGTGAACTGTTTTTTTTTTTTAATCTAACTGTTTTTATTCTTTGGATTTTGAAGGCAATCCAGCATCCAGCAGATGAGAAGTTGCAAGAGAAGGCATGGGGTGCAGTTGTTCCACTAGTAGGCAAATTAAAGAAATTTTATGAATTTTCTCAGAGGTTAGGTAAGTTGAAAATTTTGTAATTGTGACTTCCCTAGTGAAAAAGATGTTTATTCATTCCAGAAGTTTAGAGTTTTTTATGTTCATGATGCTGAATTTGGCTTAGTATCTGTTTTACAAGTAAAGCAAGCTTGTTAGACTGTAAGATTATACTTAATCTTCTTTCAACCCTGGCCTTTTAATTCATTTAGACCATTTTTGTCCACAGATTATTTTCCTCATCATCTGTCGTTTTACATACATGAATCTGAGCATTGATTTTAAATGATTTTAAGAACACAAAAGTTTAACTAACCAAGGGCCTGAGGATTACTTTCCCGTATATGGGAAAAGGACTTACTGTAGAGATGGAGAGAGATTCTACCAAATGATTTCTCATAATAGGACCGTTTAGCATCCAAAGAAAGAGGTTTCCTTGAAATTTTTACTGGTTACACTTAATTCATGTATCTAAAACTGTAGAAGATGAGAAATAGAATGGGTGTGCTTGCTCATGTCTGTAATCCCAACACTTGGAGGCTGAGGTTGGGAGATTGCTTGAGCTCAGGAGTTCGAGCCCAGCCTGGGCAACATGGCAAAATCCCATCTCTTAAAAAACAAACAAACAAACAAAAATAAGCTGAGTGTGGTGGCACATGCTTGTGGTCCCATCTACTCTGGAAGCTGAGGTGGGAGGATCACCTGAGTCCAGGAGGTCAAGGCTGCAGTAGCTGTGATCACACCACTGCACTCCAGCCTGGGCGACAAAGTGAGACCCTGTCTCAAAAAAGAAAGAAAGAAATAGAAAGCTAATGATATACCCAAAGTTGTCTAGGGAGTTATTAAAGCAAAAAGAATTCAAAACAGTTTGCTTTTTCCCTTGCTTGGGAAGAATTATTCAAAGGTCAGAATTGTGTCTTCAATATGAGTAAGCAAAATTGGAACTCCCTTTATTGGAGGAGGAGGAGGTAGGGCAGGTAAGATTTAGCCAGTTAGCTTTGTGTGATTTTAAAGTTGTAAATGTGAAGCACTTTATTTTGTACAGTTAATAGACACAGGAGAGGAATAGTATAGATGTGTGTCAGAAATTAGGACGACTTGAATGTAGTTAAAACACGTACTTCCATATAGTTTGAATTTTTGAAATGTATAAACATTACAAATTAATCATAAGAAAATCATACTGTGATTGTTTGTTTTTTGAAACCAGGGAGTATATACTGTAAGATTGAAGTCAAACTGGGACCCAAAAGCTAAATTTAGACTTGAGAGATGTGATTTGTCTGGCCCACATAATTTTAAAAATTTCTAATTAGTTGCCAGGTTTAACACTTGGTCACTGTATGGTTTTTTTTTTTTTTTTTTTTTTTTTAAGCCTCCAACTAGCAATAATTGATCTGCGTGTTAGAGAGCCAGAACCACATGGCAAACCATCTCTCTCTCCATTAGTTAGGACTTGTGCTTTCTATTCTGTAATAAGTTTTTATTGCTTCATGTTTTTCAATACCTTACTCTTATTTATATTTGCTATTTGGCCATTTGTATTTGTAACTTCTGAAGTTGGAGTTCTATTTTTTAAAAATGCCTATGTTCTTAAAAAAAGACAATTGCTGTTTTTCCTTTAGATGCAGTACAGCCTGTTAAATGTAATGTTAAGACAGACAATGGTTTGGATAGAAATACTGTATAAATTATCTTTTTCTTACTGGAAATAAGAATTGTAATTTATTTTCCCAATTTTAGAATTAGTTATTTTACAGTATTTGTCTTTCAGTCAAGTGTCTCTGTAGTCTGTAGCTTTGTACTTTATAACCCAATCAGCCTAGGTTTTCTGTCTTGGTTGTCTTGTCTACTATATACAGCTTTTCTTATGCTGGTTTCTGGCAGCATTTATAGTTAGATTGCTTTTGATGGTGCTCAGATGCTATTCAAGCTCATCTTGGTCTTTTAGCATATCCCAATAAACACAGAATAATTGTAAAATAGGCCAAACTAGTTGGACTTAAGTGTTATATTTTTACCATGGGAATTAATCGGTCTCGTGGTATATGTCCCATCATGGGTGCTATTACAGCACAAACAGCACCATGGAGCAGCATGCAACTGTGAAGACGCTCAAGATTCCTTCAGAATCTTGCAGTTCTAAGGAGAAGGTTTCTTGGCCAGAGCACTACAGATACATCATGGGTTATATTTCAGAAGAAGGACCCTGATCCCTTGCCAGTTTGCATACTTACAATGGGACAGGGCAAGGATTACCTGCTTAATTTTAAGATACTCAGTTTTGCTGACAGGGTTTAACCACACTGCCCTGGTAAACTTGCCATACTTGCTTGTTCTGTACTTGCTTGTTTTGTTCTGAGGCCTTGGAGCCCCTCCTGTTCAGGCAGATACCTAAGGGAAGGTTGTATGGTCAGGCAGTAGGACAAACTGCTTTGTCTCCCCTGAGTCTTCCTCATGCTTTAGGGGCTTACATTAGGGACTGCCTCCAAGGGTCATAATGAGTAAGTCCCTCCAACATGTTAGCTTTTCACTGGGCAGAATTTATCAAAATGTATTTTAAAGGCCCCAAATGCCCACCGTAATTGTGGTCATGACTCTTGGTTGTCTTAAATCCTTTAGAATCCATGTCCTCAGGTTCTCTTCTGCAGATTTGAGAGTAGATAGATGGCAGTTGGTGAGAATAAACGGCTGTTGTCTCTATAGGGAAACTCTCCCCAGGGGCCTCTTCTTCCTAATCAACTAGTTATTCTTCCCTGTCCTAGCTTGTGGACTGATTTGTCATCTTTATCATTCCTTCTAGTTGTCTTTTCCTTGCAATCTCCTTCTATGGTTTTGGCTCCCGCACTCATCTGCCAGCTTCCTTTGGTTCTTCCAAAATTTAGGGCTTAATAGACTATTAATTTTCCCCTGGTCATCTGCTTTTTAAAAAATAATCTCATGGTTTTGTTTTAGGAGCTTCATCTGAGTCCAATCCCAGTCATCTTTTCTTTGTCCTCTCTTTCTCTCCAACTCATCCAGAGACCTCTGGGACATTTTCTGTGGGGTTCTTTGTCTCCAGTTTCTCTCTTGAGACAGAGCATTGTAGGCTAGTAGGACTGATTTGTGCCAGCACAGGCCTGCAGAGTGAGGCTGATCTAGCTGCTTCAAAGGCAGATTAGCAGATCTGTCATCTTGAGCTTCCCTTTCATCGTAGATCTACCATTGAGGGCCTCAGCCATTCATAGACAAAAGTTCTGCAACTACTGGTCACTGACCACCCCAACTTAGCCAAGCGACCTAACTCCAGTCCCAAAAGTGGTAGAGAACTTGGAATGCTGAAATTGACCCTGAGACTTGATAAAGTCTAAGCAAATGCATTTTCCTTTTTTTCTTTAACAGACTATAATAATATTTTGTAAAATTGTTTTTTCTGTTCGGTGTCTCTCTTACTTAAGTTTTCCACTTAACACCAACAGATAGAATGAATCTTGGAAGAAGTAAACCATTTTTAAAATATAACCCAAAATGTTTGACTTTTAATTGATCTTCTTCACATCCACTGTTACACCTCGATACACCATCCATACGCCTACAGTCCATGCTCCACACTGCAAATGAAGTAGCATTTTAAAATGCTCATCTGTTGACGCCACTCCTCTGCTTAAATGATTTCTCCAGGGACGTTAGGATGCCAAAGCCGGAGTACTTAATGTGGTACAGAAACTATATGTGTATGAATTATCTTAGTCCCGGTTACCCGCCTCCTTGACCTCTGTGCTCCTATATTGGTGGTCTTGCGGTTCCTCAAGTATGTCATGCTCTTCTCAGTTCAGGGTCTGGCTCCCTGCTTTTCTGTCTGCAAACTCATGTTCATCCTTACTACATACCTCAGTCTTAGTCCAGGAGTCACTTATTCAGGGAAATCTTTTCCTAGGCCTTCCATTAAGTGAGGTCTTATTTTTATACCTTTCCACTGTACTGTGTACTTATTTTCAGCACATATCACAACTGTAATCATTTGTCTGTCTTCTCTCTATATAATAAGGCTCCATATGGGCACAGGGAGCATGTCTGTCTACATCCATTTTCTCAGTGCTTGGCACAGGGTAGCCAGTCAATACATTTTCTGACTTACTGGAAAAAAAAGGATAATAGCTGTCATTTGGAGTTATTGTATGGATGAGAAATAATGTCTGTGAAGAGGTAGTTCAATACCTGGTATCTAACAGACACACAGGAAGTACCTACTACTGTTTTTAATCCATAGATTAATGTTTTATAGGGTTACAGAAGTAATTGGTACTATTGGTAGTAATCAGGAGGTTAATGTTTTATAAGGTTACAGAAGGCTACGTACAATGTTGCTTTATTTCAGAGACAGTTTATTGTGGTAGAAAGAATAGGGCTTTGGAGTCAGAAATACCTAGCATTTACTAGCTATAACTTTGGGCTCTAAGCTCTTTGAAACTCATTTGATCCATCTGCAATGACCATGTCATAGTTGATGGTAAAAATCAAATGGGAGACTATATTCAGTGCACATTAGATGTTGACTCATATGTAAATCTTCATAAATAGGAAAACTGGGTTTTTTTTTTTGTAAGTTACGGGCTGATGACCTGACATAAAGTTTTAAATTTATCATTAATATTTGTTTATTAATCTGACATTTATTAACGTCAGATCGTAATTTAACTCTGTAAGCTCTTATTTTCTCTGACCGGAATCTAGCAGCATTTTCCAGTTCTGTGATCTGTAACTCAATTCGTTTGATTTCTATGGCTTTTTGAAGTATTGAAATGAAATATTAGTATTTAGTATTTAATATTAGTATTAGTATTTAGTATTTCCATTATCAAACACGGTATTTATTAGCCTGGCATCCCAAAAGTAGCACTTATTTCAAAGGGACCATTTTGCTCACATAATGAATTAGAATATTTATATTGTAGTCTTGAAATGTCAAATTCTAAGACAAGAAGCTTATTGAACCACATATTTTGTTCTCTTTAGTAGCTGAAAGCAAACAGTTTGTGTTTATAAATAAACGACGTATTCAAAGTATGAGAAATTGGTAACTGATTCATAGGCATATACAGACAGTGTGGACACAGTGCCATTGAAGAAAGTTACTCAGTTGTAGATAATAGTTACCATTTCATAAAACCAAATTCCACACTGTGTAAAGTGATTAATATAAAATTTGCCCTTTGATCTTGGTGTTGAATTCAAAGTAACTTCTACACTATTTTCAGTCTGGGTTTACAGAATTATAAACCCTTGAATTAGTCCCTTTAAGGTTTTTATTCTGTTAAATAATATTCAGAATGTGTGTAGTACATTAGCAATGGCAACATTTAAACTTCTTAATTAGTTTTATTATATTTAGATTATCTGTTTTTTAAAGAGAACTTTTCTGGGAATTAACATTTATGAATTGTTCACTTTTTAATAAACAAATATCACACAGATACAAACAACTTAATGTGTTTTTCAATTTTTTTTCTTCAGAAGCAGCATTAAGAGGTCTTCTGGGAGCCTTAACAAGTACCCCATATTCTCCCACCCAGCATCTAGAGCGAGAGCAGGCTCTTGCTAAACAGTTTGCAGAAATTCTTCATTTCACACTCCGGTTTGATGAACTCAAGGTAGAATTATCTATTGGCCCTGATTGTTACGAAAATCATGAATCTTTTAATGAGTACTAGGAGGAAAAGCCGGGAAACGTTGTTAAAATGTATTTAAATGATGTCTGCTAGACCTTAATAAAAATGGAAAACTGGATTTAGAAATTATGACTGGTCTTTTGATACGTGGCAAAGAGCAAATTACTGAGTATTCAGTCTCAATCTTTTTTTTTTTTTTTTTTGAGACAGAGTCTTGCTTTGTCACTCAGGGTGGAGTGCAGTGGTGTGATCTCAGCTCACTGCATCCTCTGCCTCCTGGTTTCAAGTGATTCTCCCACCTCAACCTCCATAGTAGCTGGGATTACAGGCATGTGCTACCACGCCTGGCTAATTTTTGTATTTTTAGTAGAGACGGGGTTTTACCATGTTGGCCAGGCTGATCTTGAACTCCCAATCTCAGGTGATCCACATGTCTCAGCAGTCTTCATTTAACTTTGTTTAAAAATTAATCTCCGAGCCGGGCGCGGTGGCTCACGCCTGTAATCCCAGCACTTTGGGAGGCCGAGGCGGGCGGATCACGAGGTCAGGAGATCGAGACCATCCTGGCTAACACGGTGAAACCTCGTCTCTACTAAAAATACAAAAAATTAGCCGGGCGAGGTGGCAGGCGCCTGTAGTCCCAGCTACGCGGGAGGCTGAGGCAGGAGAATGGCGTGAACCCGGGAGGCGGAGCTTGCAGTGAGCCGAGATCGCGCCACTGCACTCCAGCCTGGGTGAAAGAGCGAGACTCTGTCTCAAAAAAAAAAAAAAAAAAAAAAAAAATCTCCGAAACAAAATTTTGAGCTTCTTTTCTAAAATTTTTCCTTTCTGCTCACACCCCCTGCCCCCGTTTTTCAACATTCTTTTATATTAAAATGTTGATAAAATTTCTTTTTTCTCCCTTCCTCCTTTCCCACTTTCTTC
The DNA here is from genome assembly GCF_028878055.3 of Symphalangus syndactylus. Classification (NCBI taxonomy): domain Eukaryota; kingdom Metazoa; phylum Chordata; class Mammalia; order Primates; family Hylobatidae; genus Symphalangus; species Symphalangus syndactylus. Next base: position 128,753,330 of record NC_072429.2, on the reverse strand, counting down.
CTTTCTTTCTGTTTCTTTTTTCCTCTGTCATTGTTTATAGTGTTTGGAACTATAAATACCTTGTTGTTAAAAAGAATGAATTAAAGGAATAAACACTAGGTCTCATATCAAGAGACCTGAATTCCAATTTATACTCTGCCACAGTAACCCCAGTCATGAGACGTTGGGCAGGTCCTTTGATTTTTCAGGGCCTCTGGTACCCTGTCTAGAAAATGGAAGAGCTGGATTCCAAACTTCAGCATTTTATAATTGCATCACAGTCAGATTTGTATGTAAAATTCTAATTTGGGGATTGCTCTGTTGACCATATCTACATACTTTTATCATAATAACTAAAAACAAGTGCCTAAACAGTCCTTTTTGTTTTTGTTTATTTGATAAACAAGCTTTTAGTAATTACCTGAAATTAACTGAAAAGAAAAGGGAAAGTATACTGCCTGTGGTCTTTCGTTTTATATGTTCAGTAAGGACTGAATACAGTTATAAGCCACCTTGGGTTATACTAGTGCTAGTTCTTAAAATGATACTATGAATTATGGAATGTTTTATACTAATTAAAACTAAAGATTTTTTACTTAATTTTTTACATTAGCATTTAGTACATGACATTTTTTTTTCCACAAATGTCTTCTTCAGATGACAAATCCTGCCATACAGAATGATTTCAGCTATTATAGAAGAACATTGAGTCGTATGAGGATTAACAATGTACCAGTAAGTTAATGCTTTGAATTAGGGCAATGGTAAGAATAACTTAGTGCTCAGCCTGTTCATTTTATTATTTTGTTTGTTCATTCAGATTGTGTTAAAGCTAGTAATAAAGTTAGTAATTATGGGCAGCCATAGCTGTAGGAGGAAAAGCAAACTGTAACAAACCATGTGGTGTTTACCTGTTTTTCTTCACAGTCTCTTAAATTCCCACAACTACTTCAGCAAAATTGCTTATCTGTGTAACGTTGATCCTTATAAAATTTCGCGATGTACTCTCATTTTAATGAGAATTCTGTGAATTCATAGTTAAGAGTTTTTTGTCTCCATATTCTTAGAATGGAAGGGTCTTGGAGAGAAATTGACGTGGGTTAATTTCTTGGAGAGAAATCTTGAACCCAAGTCAGTTTTCCTCCAAGAAATTAATGGTTAATGCTGGCAAGAGTGAGGTCGTGGCCTGTTAACACATCTGTGCCTGATATGGCTGTTTGAGAAAATGGCTTGTGTCTGCTCCTTGGCTAGTATAGCATTTCTTCGGGCTTCTTTAGGTCTGTTAACTTCTTACCATCCTCCTCTTAAGCTGTTTATTACTCTTTTCTACCTTCAAGGAACTAAATACCATAAGTAAAACTAGAGCGGAAGAATATTAACTTGTTCTCTGTATTCTGAGAACCTTATAATTGGTCTGAAAAATTTCAAACATCAACCCTTGTTTCAAGTAGATAGTTTAGTAGAGAAATACTGTAACTATGTAAGGAGTGGTAAGTGGCATAATAGATTTAAAAAATACGTATCAAAGACTATCATTCGTTTTCTTTTTCCTTGAAAAAATATTTTAGGAAGCACTTGCACTAAGGCACTGGGTTGGAGGAAAAGATTCCTCTTTATGAAACATCTGTAATTTGCATCAATTTGATTTTTCCATAGACCAGTTCCTGGTGTGAGACTGACCTTAACATCTGTCTTTTTCATACCTACCATGTAAAATAAGATAAAAGCAAAAAGCAAAGCAGCCAATCCTATACTATACCCATCCTTGCCATCACTTAAGGCTAAAGACATTAGTCATCTTGGTTCTTCCTTTTACCCTCAATAATTACAGATAAAATGCAATTTTTTTCAAGTGAAATATCTCTGAAATGTCTTCTCCATCCCTGTTTCCATCTCCTCCTCCCACTGTTCCAACAGAGAGCCTAATTCCCACTCTTTCTGGCAGTCATTCTGCACAGCATAACTCATTTTGGACCTACAAGTCTTTTTCCATTTTGATACAATCCGCCCACGATCATCAGTTAATTTTCTCTAGGAAATTGACTTAGTTGTCATTCCTTTCATCTAACACTCTAAATGGCTCCCCATTCCATATGGAAGAAAAATATGAACTTAAGCTAGCATTTATGGCACTATACAGTCTGACCCCAACCTGTATCTTTCATTGGTTGCAGCCCCTTATTAACACTAAATATGCTGAACTACTCTTTAGGGAGTCATTTGAAAACATACTCTTTCCCCTGCCAGATTGGAATACCTTGTTTACCTGCCCAATATCACCTGCAAAAGGATAACCCTTAATCTCTTTAGTTTCGTCTATTCCAACTTAATGTTCCTCCGACTCCCTTTTTGTGTTCTCACCTGTTAGAATCTTACCGTGGATGTTGTATGGATACTTATTGTTCATAATGGAGGACAGGGTACAATTTTATAATCATTTTTCTGTCCTCCATAACATTTAGAATCTCTTGTATGTAGTAGACAGTTCATCAAGGTTTTATTTAAATTCCTTAATATCATTTAAAATATTTTTGAAGAGGTTAATCTTTTTAAAAAAATAACTTTTTTTTTTAAAAGAATATTTAAGTATTATCGATACATGAAAGTCTAAAACGTAATTGAGGCAGGCACCCTGCCTGCGTCCTTTTATAATTGTTATTGTATGTAATAATTTGTGAACTAACATCAAGTGCTTTTACCTTCCCCACAGGCAGAAGGAGAAAATGAAGTAAATAATGAATTGGCAAATCGAATGTCTTTGTTTTATGCTGAGGCAACTCCAATGCTGAAAACCTTGAGTGATGCCACAACAAAATTTGTATCAGAGGTAAGCATTGCCTAGGCAGGTACTCTGTGTTGTTACTCATGCCCCTGTTGCAGACGTGATCTCGGCAAGCCCAAGACATTAAATACCATCTTGAAACCAACAGACTCCCATATGTGTGTGTTGAGTCCTGACTTTTTTCTGAGGCCCGCGTGTGCACACCTGTCCACCTACTTGCAGTTTCTCTGGAGGGATGGTCTACACCTCAGTGATAGCTGATAGCACGGCCAAACCAAACTCTGGGTTGCCTTTTGCAACCCTGCCCTTTCTTTAGTTTTTGCTTTCTCAATTAATAGTACCAGTGCAGGCAAAAACTTACAAGTTAACGGTTTTTTTTGTTTTTTTGAGACGGAGTTTCACTCTTGTTGCCCAGGCTGGAGTGCAGTGGCGCATTCTCAGCTCACCACAACCTCCGCCTCCCGGGTTCAAGAGATTCTCCTGCCTCAGCCTCCCTAATAGTGGGGTTACAGGCATGTGCCACCACGCCCAGCTAATTTTGTATTTTTAGTAGAGACGGGGTTTCTCGATGTTGGTCAGGCTGGTCCCGAACTCCCGACCTCAGGTGATCTGCCTGCCTCGGCCTCCCAAAGTGCTGGGATTATAGGCATGAGCCACCGCACCTGTCCATCATCCTAAATTCCTTTCTATATCTCACTCCCTACATGTATTCCATCAAACAGTCTCGTTGGCTTTCCCTCCAAAATACTAATATATCATGAATCTGAAAACTTAAGTTACTTTCTTGCCACCAGCCACATCAGACTTCTCATCTGGATTACTGCATTCGTGTCCTGACCATTCTTATTTCCTCCACTCTTGCCCCAATATAGTCCTTTCTCCATAGAGCAGACAAGTAATCTTAAAACATAAACCATGTTCCCTCCCTCCTCCATGTAAAATGTTCCCAGTGACTTCCTAGTACCCTTAGGATAAAATCCAACGATTGCATAGCCTATAAAACTCTACACCTTTGACCCCGTCTGCATTGTTGCAGTTGTTCTCACACTGCTGGAATGCAGGTGCCTTTCAGAAGAGTACTGCCTTCGCTATCTTGCTCTTAGCTGTATCCACAGTGCTTAGAACAGTTGCTTAGAGTCTAGTGCATTATTTAGAAAATTAGGAGTAGGAACCAGGTTTTAAAGTTGCTAATTTTTCATATTATGCTAAATTATAAGTAATAACGTTCGTTACTTTTACCTTTTTTGTTCTTCATATACTTCTACAGAATAAAAATTTACCAATAGAAAATACCACAGATTGTTTAAGCACCATGGCTAGTGTATGCAGAGTCATGCTGGAAACACCGTGAGTATCAGCTGATCTTTCTCACTTTAACAGTGCTATTGAGATGACTGATATTTCAAAACATGTTCATATATGAACACGTTTTATCTGGAAGGTGGAAAGTAAGTATATTCCAAATACTGAATATTAATATATGAACAAACTTAAAATAATTTGGCTATTTAGTGTAACTTCTGGTTAACTATAAAATAGAGTTAGTTGGTCTTCAGGTACCTCAGACCAGTCAGACTGACTCAGACTCTTAGTTCTCTTCTCAGAACAGAAATGTGGTGGTGGTTTTTTGGTAGCTGGAATGTAGGAGAAGAATTTTAAAGCTCCTTGGTTATACTTACCATAAATGTTCTTTTTCTATATTTAGTAAAGAATCTTACCCTATTGCCAAAGGGCTGGAATTATTCTTCTGTTTATCCCTTTTTCTCTCATTTATTAATTGTCACTTTTTTTTTCCCAACACGAACCTGAATTCTCTTTTTTTTTCTTCTCCTCTCTAAAGCATTTATGATGTATGATACAGTGTGTCCTGGCTGGATTTTTCCTGTTAGCAGGCAGAAAGAATCCCTCCTGGATTCCAGAATAATAAATACAGTCATGTGCTGCTTAATGACGTTTTGGTCAACAATGGGCCCACATATACAATGGTCCAAAGCACTATGCTGTACATCATCTCATTGGAAAACTATCATCATAATCCTCTTCCTTCCCCCCACCGCCAACTTCAGGGAGTGAGGTCCTGGGAAATGAAGGGACACTATCCATGTGCTTGGATGTCTCTATCCTGGTTCCGTACTCTTTCTGTTATGATATACTGCCTTCTATATATAGATAAAAGTTCAATTTTATTTTTCACAAATGAGAGGAGAATATGATTGAGTTTTAGTAAAATTGATATCCAGTAATACTATAATGTATTTAGATCAAGTTAGCCCCTAAATAGCAAACCTGCTTGCTCTATTAAGCTAGTGATTTTTCATCATAGGTGGTAACAGCCTTTGCGTAGCATCCATTCTCTAAAATTGTTGCTATCGGTCTAGCAGAGGAGCAATACACTAATGTGGGTGCAGATATTATGGAAACCAGAATACATGGGTGTTGACTGCTGCACTCACCATCTTCTCATCTCTCTGGGGATCTCATTGTGGAATAAGGGGCATGATGTTAGTATCCCTTTTAGAGATCAAAGGGGCAAGGCAGCATCAGCTGAAAGTTGAAAGTTGAATCACCTCATTAAAGAATTTTGTGTCTCTTTCAGGGGGTTGATATGGAAAGGAAAACACATAAGATTTGAATGTATCAGTGTGGCTACTTGTGAACATACTACATTCGACTAATTGATAGAAATTTGAATAAAATATTTCAGAAGAGGTTTTTCTTTTGTGTGTGTGTTTTTAAAAAGAATTTTGTAGTGCACTTCTTCCATGCATATCTTCTCTACTCTTCAGGGAATACAGAAGCAGATTTACAAACGAAGAGACAGTGTCATTCTGCTTGAGGGTAATGGTGGGTGTCATAATACTCTATGACCACGTACATCCAGTGGGAGCATTTGCTAAAACTTCCAAAATTGATGTAAGTTATTGTTTTATATAAATAATTTCAAACGAGTTTCTCCATGGAAACCATAGGATTTAATTTTTTGATAAGAGCCAGCAAACTGGACTCTCACAAAACTCAGATTTATACTTTGTGAAATGGTGGACTTTCATCTCCTCTGTCCTTGTGCTGTGTTTCTTGTGGCCTGTATTCAGGTGGAATAGAATGATCAAAGGATGACTGTATTGTCTACTGAGTACCTCCTGGAAGGCTTCTACTACATATTCGGCAATATAAATAGATAATTAGATATAAGGAATTTTGAATCATGTCCTTTAATTCCTTTGGCCAAAGGCCATTTCAAATAAAATGTTTATTTCAGAATGCATATAAAAAGTCAGTAGTGCTGCCGGGCTTGCTAACTCATGCCTGTAGCCCAAGTACTTTGGCAGGCTGAAGCAGGAGGATCACTTGAGCCCAGGAGTAGAAGACCAGCCTGGGCAGCATAGTGAGACTCCCATTTCTACAATAAAAAGAAAAAATTAGCTAGGTGTGGTGGCACACATCGGTAGTCACAGCTATGTTGAGAGGCCGAAGTGGGAGGGTCCCTTGAGCCCAGGAGTTCCAGCCCGCAGTGAGCCACGATCACACCACTGCATTCAGTGTGGGTGACAGAGAGAGACCCTGTCTTGAAATTAAAGAGACAGCCAGTAGTGATGCTCCAGTGGAAAAAGATGAAGACTTTATGTATTTTCCCTCCTCTACCCAGTCACAATACTTTGTGACTATAGTTGGCTCTCGGCTTTTCTTCTCTCTGTAAAAGTTTGTATTAGAAATAGTCTTCTAATTTCTCTACTTCGTAGTTCCTTTCCCCAACCTCTCACATCTAGTTCATTAATGTTTGGTGAGAATTGTCTTCCTGTTTCCCTTTCATAGCTAGTTTAGGCTCTTAGCATTTCGGATCTCGATTACTGATTACTAGGCCAAGCTTCTTGCCTTCATGTACACCTGCCATATGTAAAGAGAAATGAGTTAATATTTGCTGTATGGTTGCCATGTCCCAGGAATTTTGCATTTGTTCTCCCTTGTGACTCTGATAATACTCTAAGGATGTTAGGTGTCATCTCCCTTTATTGACAGGGCAACTAAAGTTTAGCAGATTAAGTAATAGAATTGCTAGTAGGCCGGGTGCAGTAGCTTATGCCTGTAATCCCAGCACTTTGGCAGGCCGATCACCTAAGGTTAGGAGTTCAAGACCAGCCTGGCCAACATGGTGAAACCTCATCTCTACTAAAAAAAATACAAAAATTAGCTGGGTGTGGTGGCACACACATCTGTAGTCCCAGCTACTCGGGAGGCTGAGGTGGGAGAATCGCTTAAACTGAGGAGGCAGAGGTTGCAGTGAGCCAAGATGGCGCCACTACACTCCAGCCTGGGTGACAGAGTGAGAATCCATCTCAAGAAAAAAGAATTGCTAGAAAAGGTAGAACCCACATTTCTCTGGCTTCCAAAGCCTGTGTTCTTTCTGCTGTATTATGCTTTTTTACAACAACCAGGCTAATATATCTTAAATGCCATCGTCATCAAGTGGTTACCTTTTAAGATAACCCGTGAGTCCCCTGCTGCCAGGCATAACATTTCATATGACTCATCCTGGCTTTCAGCCTCTCATAACTCCAGGTGCAGCGCTGAAAAATTCCTATCTGTCCTCTGTGTGATACTTTACTCTGTGGGGTTTCTCTACCTGAAAGCTCCTCTTTTCCTTACTAACATACTCATTCTGTCTTTTATTTTTTATTTTATTTTATTTTTTGCGATGGAGTCTCGCTCTGTCGCCCAGGCTGAAGTGCAGTGGTGTGATCTTGGCTCACTGCAACCTCTGCCTCCCGGGTTCATGCCATTCTCCTGCCTCAGCCTCCCGAGTAGCTGGGACTACAGGCGCCCACCACGACGCCTGGCTAATTTTTTTGTATTTTTAGTAGAGACGGGGTTTCACCATGTTAGGCAGGATGGTCTCGAACTCCTGACTTTGTGATCCGCCCGCCTTGGCCTCCCAAAGTGTTGCGATTACAGGCCTGAGCCACCGTGCCCAGCCCATTCTGTCCTTTAAATCGCCACTCAGCACCTTTTCCAAGAAGTCTTCCCTTAGCAAACCCTTTGTTTTTCATTGCATGTGTGGTACTTTAGTTCGACTGATTTTGTTCTCAAAAAGATTTTGTTCTAATTGAGAATAATGACACTTAGGTTGGGTTTTTTTCTGTTCTAAGAATAATTAATTTGACATAGTATGTAATCTCTTGGGTTCCATAGTTATGGTGTTGATTTATTTTACTATTTTGAAAAGGAATGTTACATGAAAAAAATGGCTATTTTACCTTTTCTGTTTTCTTTTTCTTTAGATGAAAGGTTGTATCAAAGTTCTTAAGGACCAACCTCCTAATAGTGTAGAAGGTCTTCTAAATGCCCTCAGGTGTGTATATGTACGCGTACATATGTACAGAAAAAATCTGTAAGGAAAATGGTTTATATTTATGTAAAGAAAATGCATTAAGTGTGAGTAGGATATAAAAATAAGTGTTCAAGCTAGAAATATGAAGATCTTATTTTGTTACTGATAATCTTGCTTCCAAACACTGGTTACAGTATTTTACGATGAGAAATATGTGGGACACATGACAATAGCAGCTTCACTTTCTGGTTGAAGATTTTGGCTTTTGCTTGTTGCTTCTCTTGAAACAGAGATTGCTTGTTTTTTTAATAAAAGTGTTATATACCAGTTATAAATAAAATTCAGAAAACATAAGAAAATGTAAATTAAAAGAAATAATGTAATCTCACCATTTTGAGATAAGCCATTATTAGCATATAGCCTTCCAGAGTTTTTTCTTTACATATGTAGATAATAGCTCTATGTAGTAGTTATCTTTTTACAAAATAATATCATACAGAGTGGCTTGTAACTAGCTCTTTCCTCTTAATAGAATGTAATTAATTTGTGTTCAGACTTGTGTTCTGTTATTTTTTTATTTTTTATTTTTTTTTTATTTTTTGAGACGGAGTCTCGCTCTGTCGCCCAGGCTGGAGTGCAGTGGCGCATCTCGGCTCACTGCAAGCTCTGCCTCCCGGCTTCACGCCATTCTCCTGCCTCAGCCTCTCCAAGTAGCTGGGACTACAGGCGCCCGCCACCACGCCCGGCTAATTTTTTTGTATTTTTTTTTTTAGTAGAGACGGGGTTTTATCGTGGTCTCGATCTCCTGACCTCGTGATCCGCCCGCCTCGGCCTCCCAAAGTGCTGGGATTACAAGCGTGAGCCACCAACCCCGGCCTGTTCTGTTATTTTTATGTATTTCTTATAATGCAAATTAAGTAGTCATTATTTAATGTCTTTTCTTAGGTTAGTTTTACTTAATTTAGTTGCTCATACTTCTACAAATGCTAGAACATTATTGCTTTATTTAGAGATGGAATCTCGCTCTGTCACCCAGGCTAGAGTACAGTGGCACGATCTTGGCTTATTGCAACCTCAGCCTCCCAGGTTCAAGTGATTCTCCTGCCTCAGCCTCCCGAGTAGCTGGGATTACAGGCGTGTGCCTGTATTTTGTATTTTTAGTAAAGATGGCGTTCCATCTTGTTGGCCAGGCTGGTCTCAAACTCCTGACCTCAAGTGATCCACCCACCTCGGCCTCCCAAAGTGCTGAGATTACAGGCGTGAGCCACTGTGCCCAGCTGCTGGAACATTTTTAAATGAAAATCTCAGTACTTTGTAACATTTGACTACAGAGATTTAATTGGTAGTATTCACATGACATAAAAGATGATGTCCCATTACTTGATTTTTTGGGGGTTTAAACAGAAAAATTACATGAACACAGAAATATTTATATAATGATATTTACCACATAAAATGTAGGCTGTATCATTTCAGCTAAGTGGAACTGTCAAATGATTTTATTAAGATTATGAAAAAATGTTTAAAAATAGTTTTTAAAAGATTATGAAAAGTGTTACATAAGCGGTGACTGCCTGAATAAAGGTGATCTATTCTAAATGAACATCAGCAAAATTAAGGAACATAATTTAAAAACCTTATAATGTCAAACTGTTTTAACCATAAGCCTAGTTTTTAGAATTCTGTGTTCTTGGAGTTTTTACAATGCATACTTCAGTGGTTTTGCCAATATTTAATGATATCATGAGTCTTTCCTCCTTGGTTTCTTTCCAAATACTCCCTGTGTCTCAGTCAACCTGATTTTTCTCCCAAGCCTTTGTCTTTCTGATTGGTCAGGCTCTTTGAAGCCAGCAAATGGCAGGAAATCTTTTTTAAAAACTTAAAGGTAATTGAGATCTAGGAGGTTTTAGGATTCTTTCTTGAGCTTGAAGGTAGTATGCCTAACTCAAAATCTACGTTTCACTATAAGGGTAGTTGAGTTTCCTTCTCCTTGGAATGAAAGCAGAGGAAGGCAGTGATGGCAGTGAAAGACAGGGTTGAAGTCTCCCACAAAGTAATCTGTGTTTGAGGGAGGGGGAGGGAAGGAAAGCACCGCGGAGGCAAGTCGCCTGTCAGTTTGGTACATTTTCTTTCCTATTACAACAGATAATGGAAACTAGAAAATAAAATGATGCTTTTAGAAACAACAAAATCAGGTCTGACTTGGGACTCAGGCACTTTCCTTTTAAACAAACACCCTAGCTGTGATGTAGATAATGCTGATACCTTGAAACATATTTCTTGAAGTAAATCCATCTAGCCTTTAATATGTTTTACTGAAAGCACATGTTTAGAAAGCATTTTGTAACCCCAAAAGTACTACACGAGTGTTACACACCTCCACAAAATAGAACTTAATGACCAAAAGATTTTAAATGAGAGAATAATTCCATATGTATGTATATGTTGTTTTGAATGCTTTTCTGTAGTAATAATTTATATAGAACTTCCTGTGCTACTAAGAGAAGGCATCAAGTCATATGTCCATTTTACAGGTGGAAAAATGGAACCAAATACATTTAATCATAAGAGGGAAAGAAAAAAAGAGAGCTGAGAGTTCAGATTCGGTAGTAGATAATTGTCTTCTTTATTAAATTTAAGAGTAAAGGTAAATAATAATTGGTTTTCTTTAGTAGAACAGTCATGCACTTGGAAAAAAAAATTTGTTTTTGTGCACAAAGGAAAATAATGCCATATATCTTCATGTTTTATTTTCGCGTATATTAGATAATATTGGCCTTTTCTTGATGAGTGAGTGTGGTGATGCAGTGTGCTCTGGATTGGCTTTGCCCAAAGAAGGAAGCTAAGATCACATCCCACAGAAGGAGCGAGAACTTGCGTCATGGGTAGAGAGGAAAACACTTACCACTCTTCGAATAGTACAGTACATTGCTGAATAGTGATACTTTTAACTACTCTGCAGTAGAAATTTTACTGTGCACATTACTTGGCTCTTTCTACTATTTAGTTGTATAAAGAAGTGGAGGAGAAACAAATGAAGAAATGGATTTTGAGAACTACGAGACATCTGTAGGATTTCGTGTAATTGCATATACTTTATCTACATAAAGAGAACAAAAAGGTTAAATCTTTGTGACATCACTTAGCATTTAATGTCAATATTCCTTTATGGATTTTTTTTTCTTTCCAACCTGGCTGCTTATCTTGTCTTCCTTCCACAAGTATTTATTGAGCACCAATTATGTGCCAGGCACTCTGATATCTATTCAAAAACATGAGAACAGTTTGGAAGTGACTTCTCAGTAACATTGTAGACAGTGTATCAGGTACTTAATAAGCATTCTTCAGTTTTTAAATTAATTTGAAATGAACCTAATAGGAATTGGGTTTAAATTTCTTAAACACAGAAAGATCTGTGTGGACCTGCTGAAAAGGATGTAGTCCTAGCTGGGCATGGTGGCACACAGCCGTCATCCCAGCTACTTGTGAGCCCAAGGCAGGAGGATTGCTTGAGCCCAGGAATTGAAGACCAGCCAGGGTAATATAGCCAGACCTTGTCTCTATAAAAAACGATCTAGTCCTTAAGATTTTATGTGGAATTCTTGTGAACCAAATTTGTCTATCTGGGTTATCTCCAAAATACAGTCCACATTCACGCATTGAACACCTGTCTCCATTGCTACTGTAATCTGGCCCAAGCCTTGACATCTGTTTATCTCACACTTGGTGCTCAGTAACAGCCCCCTTATTTAATGCTTCCCTGCTGCTCCTTCTGTTCTCCACAGCTTGCCCTGAACAGCCAGAATGATAAAACTTAAGTGGCATCACACCCCTCTCCTGCTTAATATGCTCCACTGGCTTTCACTGCATTTAAAATAATCTCCAAACTCCTTAACTATGTATGGCCTCTGGGTGTCCATGTGAGATGGTGTTTCCCTGTCTCTGTATGTAGCCTCCTCTTGTTATACTTCTCTCCTTTGCTGCTAGGCTTTACGCTGTCACTAATATTAGTGTATCGTTATCTTTCTCCGTCTGCTAGGTTGTAAGCTCCTTGAACAGTGCCTGAGACATAGTAGGCTTGCTTAGTGGATTTTTACTGTTTAAGGGAATACTGTTGTGAACTTTATATAATAATCACTCTTTGTGATTCTTTTTTGGATTCTTATGTTGGATTTGCATGCATGTAGCAAAACACATGCCTAGAAATAAGGCACTTGGAGAATTGAGACATTTTAGAGATATAACAGCTGTAGTAATTGAGGCATCTTAAATACAGAATAGAAAGGGGGTTGGAACACTTTTCTGTAAAGAGCCAGAGAGTGAGTAGATATTAAAGGCTTTGTGGGCCACGTGGTTTCTGTTACAGCTCCTCACCTCTGCCACCATAGCAAGAAGGTAACCATAGATGGTACATGAATGAATCAACTTGGTGTGTTTCAATAAAACTTTTATATGTAAGCACTGAAATTTGAATTTCATAGAATTTCCACAATAACACATGAAATATTACTATTTCTTTTTTTGTCTTCCTTTGTCCCCCAGTCATCCGAAAGGTTAAAAAATAGAATTAGCTCACAGTCCACACAAAAATTGGTGGATTGGATGGCCCATGGGCTATAATTTGCCAGCCTCTGGGATAGACAGCATTTTGTTCTGAGTGAGAAGTTCCAGCTAATTGTTTACTTGAGAGGTTAACCAATCATTTCAGCAATGTAGTTGTAACTAAGTTAAATAGCTACTAAATAGCTACTGGCTATTCAGTTAGAAAGGGGGTGAGGATGAGAGGCTGTGCAGAACCTGAACAGGGTTAAAGCTACAATGAGAAGCCATAATTTTGTGAGTTTTGCTGAGACCAATTCTCCATCCTGTCATAATTAGAGAACCCGATGCTGATTCTTTTTTAAGTTCCTAAAATTGATCTTTTTTCTTTTCTTTTTTTAGGTACACAACAAAACATTTGAATGATGAGACTACCTCCAAGCAAATTAAATCCATGCTGCAATAACAATTCTGGAATAAGCACCTGCTGTAGACAGAAGACAGTATTCTGCAATGACTGAGAATGCACAGTTTTTTAGTGATTGCAATTACTATCTCATTTATTCTTGCTTTTATTTCTTTCCTCTGTTCCTCTTCCCTCTTTTTTAATCATGTTCTTGTTCTTAAGACTTCTTTTCCGTGCCAAAATCAGTAAAGTTACACTCTGAAGGGATATCATCCTTTCAAACGGGCCATCTAAGGCAGCTAATTATGCATTGCATTGGGGTCTCTACTGAGAAAAATTCTGTGACTTGAACTAAATATTTTTAAATGTGGATTTTTTTTGAAACTAATATTTAATATTGCTTCTCCTGCATGGCAAAACTGCCTATTCTGCTATTTAAAAACCCTCAATGACTTTATTTTCTACTGCCGCCTTTTTCATGTGCAACCAAAATGAAAATGTTTAAATTAACTGTGTTGTACAAATGGTACCCAACACAAACTTTTTTTAAATTAGTAATACTTTTGTTTAAAGTTTTAAGTTTGCATTTTGACTTTTTTTGTAAGGATGTATGTTGTGTGTTTAACCTTTATTAACTAACGTTAAAAACTGTGATGTGTGCGTAGAATATTACGTATGCATGTTCATGTCTAAAGAATGGCTGTTGATGATAAAATAAAAATCAGCTTTCATTTTTCTAAGTGTGGCTTGGTTTACTGATGTTTTGTTTTTAGGCTTCTGAAGTTTTCCCCATGTATGTTTTTATGGAATGCATATATACATTATATGATTTTTTCTTCTTTTAGGGGAGAGCCGGGTCTTTTCATTAGAATTTTGATCATTGTCTATGTATATACTTTTAATTGCCTTTAAAATTTTGCTAAGTATATTAAGACCAGTGATCTTTTCATTAACTGGACTTTTATTCTTGATTTCCTCTTGTATGGATGTAGTAATGGAAGGAAAACTGCATCCTCGCTTGATTCTCCATTTCCAGGAGAGCGGGTGGCAACATGAAGGCATGGTAGCCCTTTAATCCTGGGAAGAGAGTGATTATAAGAGGGACTTCCCAGGAGAAAAGCAGAGGCCATGATCTCACTAGTGGTAGAAAACTAACATGTTGCAGTTAAAGATCATAAAACCTACATCATGAAATCTAAATCTCATGGTTGGAAGAAACTACTTAAAGGTTGTCTAGTTCAACCATGCCAGTGTTTTAAATATTTAGGAATATCTGAGGTATAATACAATTAAAATGCTTAACCATGGAAGAGAATCACAGAGGCTTCCATCAGACCCTTCTGGATTAATAGGGCCAGATCATGGCACACACAGCTTCTGAAGATCACATCCCTGCTGATCTCTCTGGCCCTCCTGATCACTGCTCCCCTACTTCACACCCTGTTCTGCAGCCAGGCCCTACTGCTTGCTGTTCACAAATTGTTCCATGCCATGTCACTTCCTTAGCCCTGGTCTGGCTGGTCCCTGAACCTGACATTCCCTTCCTCCCCTTGTGACCATCTAATGAAGGCCAACTTTCACCTTTGAAGGGTTAGCTTGTATTACCTCCTTCATGAAGCCTTCTGAATAACATTGGCCGTATCCTTCTAGGCATCTTCTAAGAACAGTGTAGTAGGCTGAATAGTGGTCCCCAGGAGATACATTCACTGGGAATCTGCACGTGTGACGTTATTTGGAAAAAGTTTTTGCAGATGAAATCAAGGACCTGGAAATGAGATCAACCTGTAGTAGGGTGGGCCCTAAATTCAATGACTAGCTCTTATAGGAGAAAAGAAGGGGAAGTAGACACACAGAGCTGAAGGCCATGGGAAGATGGAGGCAGAGAGTAGAGCAATGCATCTATGAGCCAAAGAACCCTAAGAATTGGAGGAAGTCACTAGAAGCTAGGAAAGAAGCATGTCACAGATTCTCCCTCAGTCTCGAGAAGGAACCAACCCTACCAATATCTTGATTTCAGACATCTGGCCTCCAGGATTGTGAGGGAATGAATTTCTGTTGTTTTAAGCCATGCAGTTTGTGGTATTTTGGTACAGCAGCCTTAAGAATCTGATACATGTATCTCGTAAAACACCTTTGATACTTAACCTGCACTTGTGGCTGTGTTTTCTGATACTATGAGAGCCGTAGTATCTGGATACTGGAGAGTCTGCGAACTTGAGAGAAGGGCCATGTCTGATTTTCCTTCAGTGTCCCAAAGAAGGATCTTCCACAGTACCCAGATTTGGAGAGGTGCCAAGTGAATGCTTCGGTGGACTGAATGAATACAAATAAAAAATAATGACGCAGCTGGAATGGATGCAGTAAGATTGCTGTGGCCTATGCAGTTCACGTAGTTCACACTCTGCATGTTGAAGAATAAATGGACAAATCTCTTTAGCCCAGGGGCTAGCAAACCAGTCTGGGCCAATTTACCCACCATCTGTTTTTGTACAGCTTGTGAGCTAAAAATGGTTTTTAAAAAGGTTGAATACAATCAAAAGAATAATATTTTGTGGCATGAGAAAAGCATATGAAATTCAAATTTTAGTGTTCATAAATAAAATTTTATTGGAACCTAAGCCTCATTTGTTGACACATTATTTATCGAGACTTTTGCACGACAGCAGCAGAATTGAGTTGTGACAAAGACCATATGGCCCTCAAAAGCTAAAATATATTTACTATCTGGCCCTTTCCAGAAAGAATTTTCCTCTCCCTCCACTAGATCCAAGAGTAGGTTCATCTGAGAACCTAGTGATTGAAGCTGAGGGCTGCAGTGTGATCAAAGAAGACAGCTCTGCAGCCAAAAGATGATTCAAACTCAGATCTAGTACTCGCCAGTCAGATAGCCAAAGAGAGCAAGCAGGCGTCTTCTCTGCCAACTCTATCTGTAGTTCTCATGTCTGTCCTTGGAGTGAAGTATTATGGGGGGTAGGCGTGGACTCAGCCAGTGTATTAGTCCATTTTCACACTGCTTATGAAATACCCCAATACTGGGCAATTTACGAAAGAGAGGTTTAATTGACTTACAGTTCCATGTGGTTGGGGAGGCCTCACAATCATGGGAGAAGGTGAAAGTCTCATCTCACTTGGTGGCAGACAACAGAAGAGAGCTTTTGCAGGAAAACTCCCCCTTAAAATAACCATCAGATCTCATGAGACTTACTGTCATGAGAACAGCACGGGAAAGACCTGCCCTCATTATTCAGTTAACTTCCCACTGGGTCCCTCCCACAACAGGTGGGGATTCAAAATGAGATTTGGGTGGGGACACAACAAAACCTATCAGCCAGGATTAATTACGGCCCACTGGAGGGAGGTATGAGTCTGCTCTGGTGTAGATAAATCCTTTGAACCCCAGTCTCGTCTCTAAAACGCACCTGGTTAGTGTGCCTATGCCCCAGCCGTTCTTCACAATTCAGAGAAATCCATTGCCTCATCTCTTCCACCAAACATGCCCATAATTAACTCACCAATGCCCCATTTCCACAGCCCTCAACATAGATAAGTGGAACTTTTCAACTGGCTGGCTTCTCACTTTAAAGATAAGAGCTAAGAAGCATTCTGGACCATTTTAAGATTGCTGCAAGTATTTTAGACTTGTTATAAGGATTGATGACATTTGTACTCAAATCTAGGTCTTTTGAGTTGAAATGTCATTCTGGTTCCATCTGAGATTGCAGTTAACTGCAGTTTTGAAGTTCTTACTGTTTGAAGCATATTTTAAACTTCAGAGTAAGATTCAATCATAGAAGATACAATGCAAAGATCTGTGGGTCAAGGGTCAGGAGACCCAAGCCATATCTCTTCTTTGAAACTCTTATTTTCCTCATCAGTAAAATGATAGAATTGAAATAGATGATCTCTAACACTGATTCCATGTCTCATATACTGTCTGCAAAGGCAGTAGTAGTGTGGATACTTAAAAGACAGGGTTTAGGCAGTGGAGTGTAGTTTATTCTGGTCTCCCTCTTTAACTCCACGTGACTTTGAGCAAGTCTCATGTGTCCTCATAACAGGGAATACTCAAAATACCTACCTCTCCAGGGTGGTCCTGAGAATTGTGCTAGTTTAATATCCACAATGTCCTATGCATATCAGAAGTTTTATTGTGGCCATCATGACATTTGACTACATTAAATGCAGTAGGTATTATATCCATTAACATGTATTGTTTCCCATTCTAGAGTAATCTACAGTAGTAGTTTAACTACTTTCCTCAGTCAATGTGGGTGCTAGGCAAACCTGCACAATTTTTTTGTTTGTTTTGAGACAGAATCTCACTCTGTCGTCCCCCTGGCACATATGGTGAAATGTTCTGGGTGGATGGATCTAGGATGAGTCTCTAATCTCTACTCTGAGCTGTGGTGGCATTTTGTTCACTCATCTGTGATAGCACTGGACATTGAAGCAAGCATCTTACTGCAGTGGGCACCAGGGAGCCACAGAAGGTTTGTGAGCAGGGCAGCCACCCAGTGCAATGGGCCCAAGGCCCACAATATATATTGAAGGGCCACGAAAACATTTGACTATATTAAAGTCAGAAGAAAAAAAATACACTTGTAGGTCTAAGAGAATGTCTTAATGCCTAAGAAAAAAAAGTATTAATATATTCTTTATACCAACACAGTCTTAAGTGATAATTTTTCGTATTTTTCTGGAGGAAAGGCCCCACGAAAGCCAAAGTGCCTGGGGTCCCCGAGAGTCACAAGCATGGGGAGCAGGAGGCAATGACCCAAGAGGGGCCTGTTTCTGGAGTTGTCAGAGGTGCACCCACTGGGCAGTAGGGAGGAGACAGGGAGGGGACAGCTGCGCAGGTGCCACCCAAAGTCGGGTTCTGCCTCCGGTGGGCGGGACCGAGCAAGAGGGTCTCCAAAGGCCACAGGGCCAGAGAGGGGCGGGGTGAGGGCAGGGATGGGGAGGCGGCTACGCTAATGCCCCTTGGCCTGCCCTCCTCAGAAGGGCCACCTGAGATACCACCTAGGTCCCGGCTTCTGGCAACCCTGTACCTGAGGCTCTGGGTCGCTGCTCCAGGGCCCAGGCTGTGCCCGACACGGGACCTCACTGGCACTCCTGGCCTGGCCACTGGAGGATTGCCTGAGCAATCCTCCAGTAGTTGGGACCACAGGCAGGCATCACCACACCCAGCTAACTTTTTTTATTTTTTTGAGATGGAATCTCACTCTGTTGTCCAGGCTAGAGTGCAGTGGTGCGATCTCAGCTCACTGCAACCTCTGCCTCCCAGATTCAAGCAATTGTTCTGCCTCAGCCTCCTGAGTAGCTGTGATTACAGGCACCCGCCATCATGTCCGGCTAATTTTTGTATTTTTAGTAGAGACAGAGTTTCGCCATGTTAGCCAGGATGGTCTCAAACTCCTGACCTCAGGTGATCCACCCTCTTCGGCCTCCCAAAGTGTGGGATTACAGGTGTGAGCCACTGTGCCCGGCCGCAGCTAACTTTTTAGTTTTTGTAGTGATGGGGTCTCACTGTATTGCCCAGGCTGGTCTTAAACCCCTGGGCTCAAGTAATCCTCCTGCTCAACCTCCCATAGTGCTGGGATTATAAGCATGAGCCACCGCACCTGGCCACAATCAATCTGAGAACATTTCATCACCCCCAAATAGACCCTCCTCCCTCCTTGCCATCCCCTTTCCCTCCCGGCCCACCCCGTTCTTGCTAGCCCTGGCCTTGAGGCAGGAGATCAGCAGGACTTGTTTTCCCCACCTTGGTCACCACCCTGCTGATGAAAGCAGAATGAACTAATAGCAAAGAAACTAGCCCACACCAGCTAGGACCAAGAAGGCCATGAAAGCGACCTCTCATTGCTCTAATTGTTCGTTATACGCTAATTATAATATGTTTGCATAAGACACTCCTACCAGTGCCATAGCAGTTTATGATGTCATGGCAATAACCTGGAAGTTACCTTATATGGTTCTGGGAACTCCCCGCCCCTTTCCCAGAAAGTTTGTGAATAACCTGCCCCTTATTTAGCATATAATTAAGAGTGGGTATAAGTATAGCTAGTCCACCAGCAGTCCACTAGTGCTGCTCTGGGCCTTTCTGCCTATGGGGTAGTTCTGCTTTGTGGAGCAGCTATTTTGCTGTATGCTGTTGCTCTAATAAACTTTCTTTCATCCTTTTTTTTGAGACAAGGTCTCACTCTGTTGCCTAGGCTGGAGTGCAGTGGGATGGTCATGGCTCACTGCATCCTCCCACCTCAGCCTCCTGAGTAGCTGGGACTATAGACGTGTGCCACCAGCTGGGCTAAGTTTTGTATTTTTAGCAGAGACAGTGTTGCGCCATGTTGCCCAGACTGATCTTGAACTCCTGGGCTCAAGTGATCCATCCATCTTGGCCTCTCAAAGTACAGGGATTACAGGAGTGAGCCACCACACCCGGCCAAACTTTCTTTCTTTCACTGCAAGCTTGCTCTTGAATTCTTTCTTGGGTGAAGCCAAGAACTCTCCCCGGGTGAGCCCCAATTTTGGGGTTCACCTGCATCAGTCTGTGGATTTGCCTATTCTGGATATTTCGTACAAGATATGATCCTTTTGTTTGTCATCTCTTAAATAACAAGCTTGTGTTCCTAATCAATTGCTGAGCCTTAGAAAGTATCCATGGATTGACCACAGAAGATGAGGATCTGGGGCCCCGTCTCTCTGTACCACACACAAGTCCTGTCCCTCCTCTTTCCAGTGGAGTTACACTGGTTCCCCCTCACCCACCTGGCCATGTTCCAAGGCCCCCAGTGGATACTGGCAACCACAGATAGTAGCGACTCCTGTATCTGTTGTTTTTTTCTGATGTGATAACCCCTATAGCTACTGAGTGACTGATGGGCAAGTACCGTAGACAGTGTGAAGATGCTGAACAGAGGGATGATTCATGTCTCCACAGGACAGAGGAGGACAGCACAAGCTTTCATCACGCTACGCAAAACAGCGTGCAATTGAAAACTTATGAATTGCTTATTTTTTGAATTTTCCATTGAAGATTTTTGGGGTAATAAACCACTAAAGCAAAACCTTAAAGAGAGACTACTATACATCCTAATTTCCAGTGTTCATTATTATTTTAAAGACTAAAAATGCTATTCATTGATTAGTAAACTGTGATTATTTTTCCTTTCTTGGTGAATTTTTGTTTTACTTCTTTTGTCCTTTTCTTTTTGCTTTTTTCCTTGTTTTCTATGTACTTATGTATATCTAATTAAATTCAAACTCTGCTAATTGCATAAATCTCCTAATATGCTCAGATTCAAGGTATTAATTTCACTTCCCGGAGAAATCTCTCGGGAACTCAGTATCATCTTGGGAATTCCTCTGTCTCTGGTCTACATAAATCTCCTTTTCTAGTGTCCAATGTCTTCCTCTTGGATTTCTTTTAACTTTGGTATGTCACACCCTCTTACAGCTTTCTGGTAATGAAAACATGGGAAGCATTAGAAAAAAAAAAAACTTTATCTGAAAATGTCCTTATTCTACCTTCAAGCTTGATATAGAATTCTAGGTTGGAAATAATTTTCCCTCAAAATTTAGGAAGGGATTACTTCTAGTTTCCTGTGTGGTTGTAGTTTAAAGTCATTCTCACATATGGTCTTTTGTAGGTAACTTTTGTTCTTCTCTCTGGATTTGTACATTGTTTGAATGTTCTGAAATGTCATGAAAATATGTTTTGTTGTGAACCCAACTTCCTCCATTTGTGTCAGGAACTCGATGGGCTCTTAGATCTGGAAACTCATATCTTAAGTATGGAATATTTTCTTGAATTATTTTGTTGATGATTTCCTCTCAATTTTTTAAAATGTATGTGTTCTCTTATTTTGGAACTTGTTTCATTCAGATGTTAGACTTATTGAACAGCTGCTCTAAAAGTCCTGTTTCTCTCCTATTTTTCATCTTTTGGCTTTTTGCCTTACTTTTTAGGAGGCTGACTCAATTTCATCTTCTAATCCCTCTATTGGATTTTTTATTTCTCCCATCAAAGTTTGAATTTCTAAGAGTTCTTTTTATGTTCTCTCAGTGTTCGTTTAAAAATATCATCTTGTTATTATTGCAATAAATTTTCTTCTATTTCTCTGAGGATGTTAATGATGAAAAAAATACAATATATACTTTCTTCTTTCTGCATGCATTCCTCCGATCTGCTTTTTTGGTTTGTTTTGGTCTCTGTCTGTTTCTGAGATGTCTGGTGATCCTTGTCTGCTCCCACTCTGAAGAGGGGTGTTAAAAAGCATATCGGGAGTACTGAGCAGATGAGCGATGCTTATTAACAGTGAGCTTCACCAAAGGCCTGTGGTGCCCAACTTGGTTGAGATTAGAATCATCTAGTGCTTTTGAACTTTTCAATGCCCTTACCACAGAACAATTAAACCAGAATTGTGGGGTGGACCCCAGGCATCAGTTTGTTTTTTTTTTTAAAGCTCCCCAGTGGATTCCTGTCTGCACCTAGGGCTGAAACCTCTGCTAAGGGTTTCAAACCATCTGCCCCGCTGTTTCCTTGGGGAAATCGGATGTCTCAGGGAAACCAGATGTCTGTATCAGTTGGTCTTTTTCTTAAACTGAGTCCCCAGGGAGGAATCTTCCAGTCTTCTGCCTGGAAGGCAAAATCCTGGCTGTCTGCCGTTTGGGAACCCAGTAGAAGCTGGGCTGGATGGAAGTAGCCTTACAAGTGTAAATGATCACTTATTCCTTTCTTTTCATTTCTTTTCTTTTTTCAAGACAGGGTTTCACACCTGTTGCCCAGGCTGGAGTGCAATGGCATGATCTCAGCTCACTGCAACCTCTGCCTCCTGGGCTCAAGCGATTCTTCCACCTCAGCCTCCTGAGTAGCTGGGACTACAGGAGCACACCACCGCACCTGACTAATTTTTATATTTTTAGTAGAGATGGGAGTTTCACCATGTTGGCCACGCTGGTCTCGAACTCCTGAGCAATCCTCCCGCCTTGACCTCCCAAAGTGCTGGGATTACAGGCGTGAGCCACTGTGTCCGGCCTATTCCTTTATTTTCAGTTTGATACCATTGTTCACAGTTGTGCCAGGTTATCCCCAGCCTAGTGACTCTGTCTTCTGCTCAAGTAACGGAGGGGCAGTCTCCAGCTATGGAGTAAGGGAGATCTGAAGATCTGATCTGTTTCTTAACCATAGTTTTTCAAAGACTATTTTAGCCTCTGTGCCCCGGACCCCCTATTTCCTCCCATGACCCCCTCCCTGAGATACTGGATCCTCTGGAGGACTCTGCAGTCTGTGGCCTGTAGGAAACGGGCTGCACAGCAGGAGGTGAGTGATGGGCGAGTGAGTGAAGCTTCATCTATATTTACAGCCACTCCCCATCACTCACATTAGCACCTGAACTCCACTTCCTGTCAGATCAGCAGAGGCATTAGATTCTCATAGGAGCATGAATCCTCTTGTGAACTGTGCATTTGAGGGCTCTAGGTTATGTGCTCCTTATGAGAATCTAATGCCTGATGATCTGTCACTGTCTCCCATCATCTCAAGATGGGACTGTCTAGTTGCAGGAAAATCAGCTCAGGGCTCCCACTGA
This sequence comes from Symphalangus syndactylus, assembly GCF_028878055.3. Classification (NCBI taxonomy): domain Eukaryota; kingdom Metazoa; phylum Chordata; class Mammalia; order Primates; family Hylobatidae; genus Symphalangus; species Symphalangus syndactylus. The sequence continues at coordinate 128,730,708 of NC_072429.2, read as the reverse complement.
TTCTACCTTATGGTGAGTTGTATAATTATTTCATTATATATTACAATGTGGTAATCATAGAAATAAAGTGCACAATAAATGTAATGCATTGGAATCATCCCGAAACCATTCCCCCAACATCAGTGGAAAAATTGTCTTCCAGGAAACTGGTCCCTGTTGCCAAACATATTGGGGGACCACTGCTCTATAGGCTCTAGGGGAGAACACTTCCTTGCCTCTTCCTGGCTTCTGGTGGATGCCGGCATCCTGGGTGTTCCTGGGCTTGTACGCTTCACTCCAACCTCTGCCTCCATCTTCACATGGTCTTCTCTTCTCTGAGGGTCTCTGTATTTCCATCTGCTCTTCTGTAAGAACACCAGTCATTGGATTAGGGCCCACTTTCACTCAGGATGTCCTGTTAAAGAAAAATTTATTCGAGACCCTTATTAAAGGATGGTATGGCAGGCTTTATACAGGACCATGGCCATAGGTGTAGGGACCCCTAAAGTGGGGTTTTGAAGTAGAGGAGAGAGATTAGGCTCAACTCCAAATACAACAAAGAAAAGTGGGAATTTATAGTCAAGTAACAGAGTAGTGGGGTCGGTGGATGGAAAATTGTTTAGAGGAAACATCAGGGGAATTCTTGCCAAACAGACTGATATGGTTTGGCTGTGTCCCCACTCAAATCTCATCTTGACTTGTACTCCCATAATTCCCATGTGTTGTGGGAGGGACCTGGTGGGAGATAATTTGAATCATGGATGGGGTAGTCTCCCCCATGGTGTTATCTTAGCGAATAAATCTCACCAGATCTGATGGTTTTATCATGTTCTCTTGCCGCCACCTTGTAAGAAGTGCATTTCACCTCCTGCTATGATTCTGAGGTCTCCCCAGCCATGTGGAACAGTAAGTCCAATTAAACTTCTTTTTCTTCCCAGTCTTGGTTATGTCTTTATCAGCAGTGTGAAAATGGACTAATATAGTAAATCAGTACTAGTAGAGTGGGGCATTGCTGAAAAGATCCAAAAATGTGGAAGTGACTTTGGAACTGGGTAACAGGCAGAGGTTGGAAGAGTTTGGAGAGCTCAGAAGTAGACACGAAAATGTGGGAACGTTTAGAACTTCTTAGAGACTTGTTGAATGGCTTTAACCAAAAGCCTGATAGTGATATAGACAATAAGTTCCAGGCTGAGGTGGTCTCAGATGGAGATGAGGAACTTGTTAGGAACTGGAGCAAAGGTGACTCTTGTTACGTTTTAGCAAAGAGACCGGTAGCATTTTGCCCCTGCCCTAGAGATTTGTGGAACTTTGAACATGAGAGAGATGATTTAGGGTATCTGGTGGAAGAAATTTCTAGGCAGCAAAGCATTCAAGAGGTGACTTGGGTGCTGTTAAAGGTATTCAGTTTTATAAGGGAAACAAAGCATAAAAGTTTTGAAAATTTGCAGCCTGACAATGTGATAGAAAAGAAAAACCCATCTTCTGAGGTGAAATTCAAGCTGGCTGCATAAATTTGCATAAGTAACAAGAAGTCAAATGTTAATCCCCAAGACAATGGGGAAAATGTCTCCAGGGCATGTCGGATGTCTTCCCAGGGGCCTAGGAGAAAATGATTTCGTGGGCTGGGCTGTGCTTTGTGCAGCCTAGGGACTTGGTTCCCTGAATCCCAGCCACTCCAGCCATGGCTCAAAGGGGCCAATATAGAGCTCAGGTCATGGCTTCAGAGGGTGCAAGCCCCAACCCTTGGCAGATTCCACATGGTGTTGAGCCCGTAAGTGAACAGAAGTCAAGAACTGGGGTTTGGGAGCCTCTGCCTAGATTTCAGAAGATGTATGCAAATGCCTGGATGCCCAGGGAGAAGTTTGCTGCAGGCATGGGACACTCATGGAGTGCAGAAGGGAAATGTGGGGTTGGAGCCCCCACACAGAGTCTCTACTTGGGCATTGCCTTGTGGAGCTGTGAGAAGAGGGCCATTGTCCTCCAGACCCCAGAATGTTAGATCCACTGACAGCTTGCACTGTGCACCTGGAAAAGCTGCAGACACTCAACTGACCAGCCCATGAAAGCAGCCAGGAGGGAGGCTGTTCTCTGCAAAGCCACAGAAGCGGAGCTGCTCAAGGCCATTGGAACCCACCTCTTGCATCAGCTGACCTGTTGTGAGACCTGGAGTCAAAGGAGATCATTTTGGAGCTTCAAAATTTGACTGCCCTGCCGGATTTCAGACTTGCATGGGCCCTGTAACCCCTTTGTTTTGGCCAGTGTCTCTCATTTGGAACGGCTGTGTTTACCCAATACTTGTACCCCCACTGTATCTAGGAAGTAACTAGCTTGCTTTTGATTTTACAGGATCATAGGTGGAAGGGACTTGCCTTGTCTCAGATGAGACTTTGGGCTGTGGACTTTGGGATTAATGCTGAAATGAGTTAAGACTTTGGGGGACTGTTGGGAAGGCATGATTGGTTTTGAAATGTGAGGACATGAGATTTGGAGGGGCCAGGGGCAGAATGATATGGTTTGGCTCTGTGTCCCCACCCAAATCTCATCTTGAATTGTGCTCCCATAATTCCCGTGTGTTGTGGGAGGGACCTGGTGGGACATAAGTTGAACCCTGGGGGTGGTTTCCCTCATACTGTTCTCATGGTAGTGAGTAAGTCTCATGAGATCTGATGATTTTATCAGGGGTTTCCACTTTTGCATCTTTCTCATTTTGTCTTGCCACCACCATGTAAGAAGTGCCTTTTACCTCCCACCATGAGTCTGGGGCCTCCCCAGTAATGTGGAACTGTAAGTCCAGTTAAACTTCTTTTTCTTCCCAGTCTTGGATATGCCTTTATTGGCAGCGTGAAAACTGACTAATACATGGCCCCAACAGGATTCTTGCTGAGGGCAGGCCAAAGTGATCACACATCACCTGGGGGGGTGGTGGGCAATGAGGCATTTGGTCAGACATTGAGGGTGCCCAGATATTGAGGGTGGGGATTCTGGCTAAACTGATTTAGCAGGATTCTTCATAAAATTTGGATAATGCAGGACAGACATGGAAGTCCAAAAGTCAAAGCCTAGTTGGAAAGAGACGATTAAGAGGAGCCTGACTAAAGTTTGGTTAAGGAGAAACTCTTTGTCAGACCTCATTTTAGTTTAATTATATCTGCAAAGACCCTATTTCCAAAAAAGGCCACATTCTGAGATTGCTGATAGACAGATTTTTGTGGGGGTGACACTATTCAACCCAGTGCAATATATTTATACACATTTTTCTGAAAAAAAAAAAAAAAAAAAAAAAAAAAAAAAAAACAAAAAAAAAAAACTGAGATAGTGTCTTTTAAAAAATCCTCTGTATTTCCTGATTTTCTCATTCCCTTCCCACCCAATTTAGGTAAAAAATGGACTCTGCTCATTGTCTCAGGGGAAGGAGGTAGCAGGGCAGAGAACATGGGGGCTGGGGAGGCTGCCAGATTTTGCACCTAAAGGTCCATAAGCCAGAGAAGGAGGGTTTTTGGGGGTAGCTGCAGAATGCCTTCTCCTGAGTCTCACTGCCAAGGCCTGGGGTATCTTCATGTGCCTTGTCATTTCTTTTGAGATGAATGAGGCAGGGAGAGAAGGTTCCAGAATAATGTCATCATCTGGTGGGTGGAAGGGAGGAATGGAAATAAACACAGGGCCTGTTACTGACTGATATTAATTAAAATTTGAGTCATTCTTTACATTTCACAATTATTTTCACATCCACAATCACATTCATATGTCATGAAAATTCTGTTACTGAAGTAGATGAGTAAAATATAATGAAAGTTATCTCAATTTTACAGAAGAACAGAGAGGTTGAGAGACTTGACTAAGGACACACAGCAGTACTAGGGTGTGAATTCTTTTTTTGTTTTCCTTTACTCTAAATCAGTTCTACCCAGTAAAAATATAATATAAGCCACATATATAATTAAAATTTTCTAGTAGCTACATTTAGGAAGTAAAAACAAATAAATAAAATTAATGTAATATGTAACATTTTATTTAACCCAACATATTAAAAACATTTTACCACATCATCAATATAAAAATATGAATGATGTCTTTTACATTATTTTTTCTCATACTAAACCTTCAAAATCTGGTATGTAGTTTAGTCTTACAGCACATCTGAATTTGGGATAGGTACATTGCAGGTGATTAATAGCCACATTGGCTAATTGCTATTGAATTGGACAACACAGATCTAAACCATGTGCTATTCTAATTGCATTATCCTGCTTACCCCTGAAGAACAAAGAGAAACAAAAGCTATTGAAATATCAAGTAGTATGAGAACAGAAAAGGCTTGTGTCTTCACTGGTTGCTCCAGGCTGAAGTGACTGTGACCATCTCATATGAAACACTCTTGCCTTGTATAGTAATTGTTGTGCTTTTGTGTGTTCTAGCAATGGATGCCCCAATTTTCTTCTAGACACTTCTGATTTGAAATTTTCTGTCCTGAACTCACCAGGAATTTTTGGAAGATCCAGGTATTCCATTATTTTGGCACCTGGCCTTCCTCTCCCTACCTGCCTCTTGCCCTTTGTGTATCAAGTATCCTGATATCTCTTTCTTTCTCTTTATATATGTTTAAAAGTGAGAGAGAGAGAGAGACAGACAGACAGACAGACAGGGTCTCACTCTGTACCCAGGCTGGAGTGCAGTGGCTCAATCACGGCTCACTGCAGCCTTGACCTGCTGAGCTCAAGTGATCCTCCCATCTCAGCCTCTCAAGTAGCTGGGACCACAGGTGCACCCAGCTAATTTTTAAATTAAAAAAACTTAAAAGCCTCCTGAGTAGCAGGACCACCATGCCTGGCTAATTTTTAAATTTTTTGTAGAGATGGGTAATATGGTTAGGCTTCATGTCCCCACCTAAATCTCAGCTTGAATTGTAATTCCCATAATCCCCATGTGACAAGGGAGAGACCAGGTGGAGGTAATTGAATCTTGGGGGGAGTTTCCCACACGCTGTTCTCATGATAGTGAGTTGTCACGAGAGCTGATGGTTTTATAGGGGGCTCTTCTCCACCTTCTCTCTGCACTTCTCCTTCCTGCTGTCTGGTGAACATGGTGCCTTGCTTCTCCTTCACCTTCTGCCATAATCGTAAGTTTCCTGAGGCCTCCCCAGCCATGCTGAACTGAGTCAAGTAAACCTCTTTCCTTTATAAATTACCTAGTCTTGGGCAGTTCTTTATAACAGTACGAAAACGAACAAATACAACAGGGTTTTACCATGTTGCCCAGGCTGGTCTTGAAATCCTGAGCTCAAGCAATCTGCCCGCCTCGGCCTCCCAGAGTGTTGAGATTATAGGCGTAAAGCACTGTGCCCTGTGCATCCTAATATTTTTGTTGCTAAAAATTAAGGGCTATATGAGGACACCTGACCATTTTCCATCCAAAATCAGGAGTCTGCATCTATTTACTGCAGTGGCTGTCAAACGTTAGCTGCATCAGAATCACCAGGAGGGCTCGCCCCCAGAGTTTCTGAGCAGGTCCAGCATGGAGCCCCAGAAGGTGCAGGTCTAACAAGCCCCCACCGCCGGGAGGCTGGTGCTGCTGCACTTTGAGACCCAGGACAGAGGTGGCTTGGGGTCAGCCTGAGAGTGGAGGGGACTCTGTTCTCTCCAAACCCTGCCCCCCAGCTCCGACTGCCTTGATTGACCCAGAGTCCCTCAGTGTGACCCCTCAGGCCCAGGCATCTTCTGCTTGAAGTGCTTTTCCTGCTGTTAGTTCCATAAAGAGGCGCCGGCTGAGCCAAAGCAACTGCACCTGGGGGACCCGTCCCAGGGACTCTCGGACCAGGCCTGTTTGGATGGGGGAGGCTTGGGGAACCTGTGTGTAAAGTTCCCTGGAGGCAATCCTGCAACAGTTTTGTATACGAACACAAGCTCCCGCTTTCTGAGTGCGAAGTCCCAGCCAGGTGCTTCACATGTCTTAGGTGATTTACAACAACGCGAGGAGGTTGACTATTATCATCCTTATTTTAACAACAGGAATTTGAAGCACAGGTTCAATTACTTGCCCCTGACACACCACTGGTAAGTGACAGCGCTAGGGTTTGCACCCAGGGCAGTCTAGCCATGAAGTTTGCAGTCTTAACCTCTGTGCTGTACTTAAATGAACAAAAAGCCACCACCAATAAAAAACCAGCTTCAAAATCGCTGAGAAAATAGTGCATCTTTACTGCTGCTCTCTGCTGCCGCCCTGCGGTTTTACATTGAGAAACAGTTTCCACCTGAGCCTTCTCCTTGTGTAGTCCGCGTTAACAGAGCAGGAAGAAATAGCCTTCAACAGGGAGGACCCGATGGTGCGTTGGCAGAGCACGGGTGGGGGCCACAGGCATCTGGCAGGGACAGCTCTAGGGTGGCTGTTTGAGCTTGTGGCCACTGCTAATGCGGCTGACGAGGGTGACCTGCAGTGCCGGGTTTCAGTAGGATGGGTCCTGCGTCGATGAGGGCTGCCAGTTCTCATGCCATTCCTGCGCCTTGCATTTGTTCTCCAGCTCTCTCCAACTTTAACATCTGGGTTGCGGCCGGGTGCAGTGGCTCACGTCTGTAATCCCAACACTTTGGGAGGCCGAGGTGGGTGGATCACTTGAGGTCTGAAGTTTGAGACCAGCCTGGCCAACATGGTGAAACCCCGTCTCTACTAAAAAAATACGAAAATTAGCTGGGCGTGGTGGTGTGTACCTGTAATCCCAGCTACTCAGGAGGCTGAGGCAGGAGAATCGCTTAAAACGGGGAGATGGTGGTTGCAGTGAGCCGAGATCGTGCCACTGCCCTCCAGCCTGGGTGACAGAGGGAGACTCTGTCTCAAAAAAAAAAAAAAAAAGAAAAAGAAAAAGATCTGGGTTTCCAGCCACCAGCCCTGCAACAAACAGCACAGGGCGGCATTTGGTTTCCCCTTTGTTGTGGTCTGAATGTGTGTGTTTCCTCCAAGTCATACTGAATCCCTCACAGTAGAGTGACAGCATTTGGAAATTAGGCCTTTGGGAGGTAACTGGAGTTAAAAGACGTCATGAGGGCGGGGCTCTCATGACGGGATTAGTGCCCTTATAGGAAGGGATTCCAGAGAGCTTGTTGTCTCTAGAGCTCTCACTGTCTCCACCAGAGGACACAGTGAGAAGGTGGCCTTCTACAAGCTACGACAAGAGCCCTCACCAGAACTTGACCGTGCTGGCGCATTGATCTTGGACTTCCAGCTTCCAGAACCATGAGAGAGAAATTTCCACTGTGTAAGCCACTTAGTCTATGGTATTTTGTAATGGCAGCCTGAGCAGATGAATCTGTCCTCCCTGTAGCATGGATGTTCATAACCAGGTTGGGCTCCGTGACATCCTTAGTGGGAGATCTACATAGAGAGATGGAGGAGCAGGCAGCGCTGCCTTTCTGTTTAGGAATAAAGGTGTGCATTTGGCTGGAGCTTCTCTTGTGCAGTGTCTCAGGGGCCCGAGGAAGATTCATAAGAAGTGGATGTCCTGCTTTGACCCAGTGGCCGGTGTTCCTTGACCAACGACCGCTTCCTCCCCGGCCACTGAGCCAGGGCTCCACCTAGGCCTGGCCTCTACCTCTCCTCCTCAAGTGTTGCTGGGGCTACACCTGGGGTTTCCAATCTACTGCTCTTTAAGCACAGCAGAGCCAGAGTCAGAGAAACCTTAGTTTGAACCCCAGCTGTGTTTCTCACCAGCTTCATGAGCTTTGGAAAGTTATTCTATCCAATAGCGGGTGGGAGGAAGGGCCTCAGTATGCACTCCTGGGATCACTGGTCTCTGACTCTGCTGTTGGAGCCTGGGACAGGCTTCCTTGCCCAGCTCAGTCACCAACCTCTCGGGTGACATGCAAGGCATTGCAGCTACCTCACTTCTCTGAGCTTCAGAGAAGCAAAGGAGTAGGCTAGGTGATCTCTAATTACCTTCTAAAAATAGATAACCCAACTCCTGTGAACTCCTGACTGTTTCTTCTTGTGTTCTCCATGTCAGGTTGAGGATTCCACTCAAGACCGTGGTTAACTGGAAACAGTTCTGGCCTCAGATATAAGTACCAGCTCTGTCTCTAAATGCTGTGCGATCCTAATCAAGTCCCTTGGCCTCTATGTACTTTCAGGTCTGGCCAAGGATGATACTTATCCTATCTATTTCATAGGTGTAGCCTGAGGGTGCAATGAGATAATGAATGGGAAAGGTTTGGGTAGGCCAAAGCTACGCAAATGATGCCAAGACTTTTTTTTTTTTTTTTTGGGAGACGGAGTCTTGCTCTGTAGCCCAGGCTGGAGTGCAACGTTGGTTCGCTGCAACCTCTGCCTCCAGGTTCAAGCAATTCTCCTGCCTCAGCCTCCTGAGTAGCTGGAATTACAGGTGCCCACCACCACGCCCAGTTAATTTTTGTGTTTTTGTAGAGACGGAGTTTCACCATGTTGCCCAGGCAGGTCTTGAACTCCTGACTTCAGGTGATCCACCCATCTCTACCTCCCAAAGTGCTGTGCTGGGATTACAGGCGTGAGCCACCATGTGCGGCCATGCCAAGACTTTCATGTAGCTATGAGTGAGGGTCCCCTATCCCTGGTGCTGAATCAGTTTCTCTCTCTGTCTCTCCTTCTCTTCCCCAACGCCTCTCTCCCTGGAGAGACAGTATAGTGTAGTAGTGACTTTGGGATGAGATAAACATTGGTTTGAATCCCAGCTCTGACTCTTACCAGTTTCATGATCTTTGGAAAGTTATTCACCCCTATGAGTCCAGGCGTCCTCATTTGTGGGATGGGGATTCTATCTCTTAACTGGATGGAAGATTAAATGTATTCCTGTGTGAAAGTGTCCAGCATATAATTTAGCACATGGTAGATACTTAGTAAAGGTGAATTCTCTTCTTCTCCTCTCTCCTTTTTCAAAGGTGAAAGTGAGACTTACTGGATCTTATATTCAAATATTCAATAGGAGATGAGGTTGTATTATTTTTCTTAATTGAGGGTTATTTGGTTACAAAAGATAACCGCCTTAAGGGAGAAAGGGGACATAAGAATATACAAGGAGTGTTAAATAGCAATTTTTTTTATAGTAGCAGAAGTTACCAAAAGGCAAGGACATGGATGGCAAAGGAAAGAGGATGAATCTGTGCTTCTCAGCTTGGCAAACTCTCCTGTCACTCATAACTGATGGCTGTAGAGGTGCTAGGAGCAGGAGTGAGTCATTTCTGAAAGATGACACTAAAAACCTTCAGCTTGTAGAACAGGGGAGGGGAGAAGTGCGTGCTGCCTAGTGCATGACCCTGATCTTCCCTTGAAAGGAGAGCTTTCCCTGGCCACTTCTGTGCCCCACTAGAGACATAGGAAACTTCTGGAATGTACCATTCTGTTTCATCCCCCCCCGGGTGGAAAGAGAAAAGATAAATGCGAAACACCCAGAGCTAATTATTGTTTTTTAAAAAGCAAATAAAAAACACCCCAGAACATTTTCAATACAGGTGAAAACAGAAAATATGAATGAGACACGATCTCCTGGGGAGCAGGAGGAAGCTGAAGTGTCCTTTTCCTATGCTTGGGTGGGACATTAGAGATACAGGAGATGGGAATCGGGGAGGGCAAGACTGGCTCCTGGGAAGAGAGAGGTGACTTGGAATGCAAGTGTTGGGGACGGCAAAGCTCTCTAAGTGAAAGGTGGCTGTCACACCTGTGACCCTGTTCTCAGAGTAAGAGGGCTTGCCTCGGCTCTGAGTCACTTTTTTCTCCCCCAGGCAAGGCAGGCTGGCGCTCTCAAGGGACTGAAGACTCCTGAGGAGGGAATCCTTACCCCCTCTGCTCTTGGGAGGGTCTCCAGGATGCTAAATAAACTGGCCCAGGGGCTGGGACTCTGAGGCTGGAGGCTGGAATCATCCACCTCCAAGGACACCTTCCATGATCAATGGCCGGTTACGTTCCAGGCCTCAGGGTCGGTCTGCATTACTGGTGAGTCATCCCAGTGAGCACCCTGACCTTGGAGAGAGGTGTGATGTGAGGATGAAAGATCACAACATTGGAAAGACTTTGGAGAGGTGGCATTTAACCCATTCCTTTCATGAGGTCGAGGGCCAACCTTGTGACTCTTCCACCCTTCCCTCAAATCACTGTCACCCATTATGGCTTCAAGGAGGTAGAGGAGTAGGGTCTTGGGTTGAGCCATGGGTTGCTTGAGTTCTCTCCCAGCTCATTTAGGATGGCACTGCCAAGGCCATCCAGAGAATCTGAGGGGCCAATAATACTGGAGGAGGCAAGTATTATTGGTAATAATCATAATACCATATATCATAATTTGCCTCTGTATCTATAGGTGATAACCAAGGGGTGAGGGTGAGGGCTCTGTACCTCCCCCAGGAAATTCTGAGCAGCCTCCTTATGTGGGGGCTGCACTCCCTGGCCCTGAATATGCCTTGGGCCAGAGTCCCCAGTCCTTCTCATTGCTCTGGCATTTTGCTCATTCCTCCTCCCCCGTATATCTTGGTGGTCATATCTCCCAAACCTGTCTCTTTACAGCTCTTTACAGCTTTGATCTCCCTAGGCAGCTGTGAAACCCCTCACTGTCCATCAGGTCCTATAGAGCTCCTCTCTCCCCAAACATGACCAGGATACTATAGAACAGGACACCTTGAAGGTTTGTTGAGAGCTGGGTCAGTGCCTCCATTTCTTGAGAAAACTCATCTTGTAGATGCTTGAAATCTGCCTCAGACATCAATACCAACCAGAAAGTGGGCACAGTTCTTTGGTGAGAACATCCCTGAAATGCTAAGTCCTTCCCCATCAATATAAGCCAGGCACCTCCATTCCTTTAGGTATCAACCGGAAGCCTCTTTGCAGATGGCATGTTGGAGCTCTGTGTGCATCCACAATTGTTTGGAAGGAGAAACCAGTGCTCCCTCACCAAGACTTGTCTCCTCTCCCTCTTCCTCTCTTCCATTTCCCTCCTCTCCTCTTTCCAAGTCCCTCTTCTTCCCCCTTATTTCTCACCTCTAACCACTATTGAGAGAGATGGAACCCCGGGTAGCCCCCAACCTAACACACACAGACACACACACACCTCTATCCTAGAGTTCAGAGGAGAAAGGTAGGATTCCCTGTGGCCCCAAGGGTTGTGGGTGGTCAGAGGTAGGGGAGAGTGGCAGGTGGTGTAGGAGCCTGTCTGGGAAAGGTTCCCTGTGGGTTGTTGGGGGGCTGGGCTCTTAGGAGCATCTGTATTAGGTTGTTTTTGCATCACTATAAAGCAATACCTGAGGTTCAGTAATTTATAAGGAAAAGAGGTTTCTTTGGCTCACAGTTCTGCAGGCTGTACAGGAAGCATGGTGCCAGCCTCTGCTTCTGATGAAGGCCTCAGGAAGCTTCCAATCATGGCAGAAGATGAAGGGGAGCCAGCATATCACATGACATGACAAGAGTGGGAGCAAGACAGAGAGAAGGGGGAGGTCCCAGACTCTTTTAAACAACCAGATCTCATGTGAGCTAACTGAGCAATAGCTCACTTATCACCAAGGGGATAGGGCTAAACCATTCGTGAGAGATCCGCCCGCATGAGCCAGTCACCTCCCACCAGGCCCCACCTCCAACGTTGGGAATCACATTTCAACATGAGATTTGGAGGGTACTAACATCCAAACCATATCATTTCACTCCTGGTCCCACAAATCTCAGGTCCTTCTCACATTTCAATATATATTCATACCTTCACAGTAGTCCCCCAAAGTCTTAACTCATTCCAGTATTAACTCAAAAGTCCCAAGTCTTAAAGCCCAAAGTCTCATCTGGAGATAAGCTCCTTCTGCCCATGAACCTGTGAGATAAAAAACAAGTTACTTACTCCTAGGACACAACGGGGGTACAGGCATTGAGTATACATTCCTGTTCCAAAAGAGAGAAATTGACCAAAATAAAGGGGTAATAGGCCCTATACAGGTCTGAAACCCGGCAGGGAAGGCATTACATATTAAAGCTCCAACATAATTCTTGACTCCATGTACTGCATTCTGGTGTGAGGGATGGGATGCCAAAGCCTTGGGCAGCCCTGCCGCTGTGGCTTTGGAGAGTGCAGCCCTCATGGCTGCTCTCATGGGTTGGAGTTGAGTGCTGGCAGCTTTTCCAGGCAGAGGGCATAAGCTGCATGAAGCTACCATTTTGGGGTCTGGAGGGCAGTAGCCCCCTTCCCACAGCTCCACTAGGCAGTGCCCTGGTGGCAACTCTATGTGTGGGCTCCAAACCCATATTTCCCCTTGGCACCGCTCTAGTAGAGTTTCTCTGTGTGGGCTCTGCCCCTGCGGCACACTTCTTCCTGGGTACCCAGGCTTTTCCATACGTCCTCTGAAATCTAGGTGGAAGCTGTCAAGCCTTCTTCACACTTGCATTCTGACCATCTGCAGACGTAACACCATGTGGAAGCCACCAAGGCTTAAGGCTTGTGCCCTCAGGAGTGGTGGCCCAAGCTGTACCTGGGCCCCTTTGTGCCAAGGAAGGAGCTGGAGTGGCAAGGATGAGGGAAGCCGTGCCCCGAGAATGTGCACGGCAGTGGGGCCCTGGGCCTGGCCTATGAAACCATTGTTTCCTCCTAGGCCTCTGGGTCTCTGATGGGAGGGGCTCTCAGATGACTTCTGAAATGGTATTGAGGCCTTTATTAGGCTATTCTTGCATTGCTATAAAGAAATGCTTGAGACTGGGTAATTTATTTTTTAAAAAGAGGTTTAATTGGCTCATGTTTCTGCAGGCTGTACAGGAAGTGTGGTGCCAGCATTTGCTTCTGGTGAAGGCCTCAGGAAATTTCCAATCATAATGGAAGGTGAAGGGAAGCCAGTATGTCACACGGCAAGAGCAGGAGCAAGAGAGGGAGAGATTAATAGAAGGGAGAGGTCCCAGACTCTTTTAAACCACCAGATTTTTGTATGATCTAACTAAGCAAGAACTCACTCATCACCAAGGGAGTGGAACTAAACCATTTGTGAGAGATCCGCCCCGCCACTCCCCCCACCCCCGCCCAATCCAATTACCTCCCACCAGGCCCCCCCTCCAACATTAGGAATCACATTTCAACATGAGATTTGGAGGGGACAAATATCCAAACCATATCAGCATCCAAAGGGGGTCAGGGCTCAGCAGGGCCCAGGGTCCAGGCAGAGGATCTGCCCAGCTCTGAAACTCCCCTACTTGAAAGATTTTGTGCTTATTGTCATCTGAGATGAGAAGACTGGCTGGAAGAAGAAGCCGCCTGGTTAGGAAAGCCAAGGGATGCTGAGGTCATTGCTGCTTAGTCTTCCATGGGCTCTGCACTCAGCCTCCCCAGCTCCCTCTGTCAGACCAGGTGTGGCAGCTTTTCTCAGTGTGGCCTGGCTCCCCACCCCTGGCATTAGAATCATCTGGAATGATGGTTAAATTGACCTCTGACCTCACTGTATCTTTTGAATCAGGCTCTCTGAAAGAAGGCCTTGCAACCTGCATTTATTATTTTATTTTATTTTGATGGATTCTTGCTCTGTCACCCAGGCTGGAGTGTAGTGGCACGACTTTGGCTCACTGCAGCCTCCCAGGTTCAAACGATTCCCCTGCCTCAGCCTCTCAAGTAGCTGGGATTACAGGCATGTGCCACCACACCAGGCTAATTTTAGAATTTTTTTAGTAGAGATGGGGTTTCACCATGTTGGCCAGGCTGGTCTCGAACTCCTGATCTCAAGTGATCTGCCTGCCTTGGCTTCCCAAATTGCTGGGATTATAGGTATGAGCCACCATGCCCAGCTGGAGCCTGCATTTAAAATAGGCCCTTCTAGTGATCGTTCTGCCCTCTAACGCTGGAGAACTGCCTTTATAAGGTAAAGAAGATCAGCTTCATTCCTTCCTTTTCATGCAGGCTTGTCCTCCTGTTGCCCTTGGTCTTGCTGTCATGGGGCCTCCTTCCTTCCTCCACTGCCAAGCCCGCCATCTTCTTGGGTGATTTCAAATTCATGGAGAGAAATGTACTGAGGTCTGAGGGTAGCAAAAAACTGAAAGTTAAGTGTTCAGGAGGGGAAAAGAGACTTTGAAAGGGACAGAATAGAATCCAATAAAAAGAGACCCCACAGACTGTGGTGTCTTGGTATCCAGGGAGAAGAGAGTTCCTATGATGGAGTGATCAAGCTGTGTTTGGTAGTAGCTAATGAGTGAATTCACTGGAGGTAATGGCCTGCAGTGGCTGAGGTGTATGGAAATGCCAGAGGAGGAAGTGACAACCCAGCGTGTAAATGACTCTTGAAATATGTCGGCTGTGAGGAGACAATGGGTGGGAGGAGGTGACAACTAATGCGGGGGGTGGGAGGCGGCGGGGGGCTGGGGGAGGCACTTGGAGCAGAGGGTTTATGGCAGAGACCTCAGCGTGTTGTCAGGTTAGGGGAAAGATCCTGTTGAACTGGGTAAGGTGAAGATAAATTGGTATCAGTTGCATTGCTGGACATGTAACTCCATTCCTTGCGTCAGCCAGGGAGAGAAGGTCTCATTTCCATTATTTGCGAGAGAAGGCTGTTTAAGGACAAATAGAAATTAAAAATAAGGCTAATTCTCCCAGTTGAACATAAGGGAAGAGAGTTTCCTGGCCTCCTTTTTCTTAAATTTAGAAAACTTGTAAGTACTTTCTCTTCTCTTTGAAATGTACAGATAAGGTGCGGTGGCTCACGTCTGTAATCACAGCACTTTGGGAGACTGAGGCAGGTGAATCGCTTGAACTCAGGACTTCAAAACCAGCCTGGGCAACACAGTGAAACACTGTCTCTACAAATAATACAAAAATTAACCATATGTGGTGTTGTGTACCTGCAGTTCTGGCTATTTGGGAGGCTGAGGTGGGAGGATCGCTTTTGCCTGAGAGTTAGTGACTGCAGTGAGCTGTGATTCCACCACTGCAATCCAGCCTGGGTGACAAAGTGAGATCCTGTCTCAGAAGAAAAACAAAAACAAAAACAAAACAACCCCCAAAAACTGTATATAAATCCTTTTGAAAACTAGATAGGTTGTTTATTAGCTTGACGACTCGGGAATGTCTTTCTCAAGGACCTGAGAACCTGTCTTTCAAATGGAAACAACCCTATCTTCTATTTTCTGTGGGAAGATGGGACCCTAACTGGGGGAGGTGGGGAGGGGATGCATCTTGATTCACATTGCAAAATTACCTCCTGCCATAAAGATATTAGAGGTTTGTTTTTTCTCTGGATAAAGCCAATTCGCTAACAGGTGGTCACATCGATTACCAGGTGAATCTGGGATGCACCATGTCTGACAGATGGTGCTGTCAGATCCTCATACTTGGGGACTAGTTATTGCTTATCTTGAAAACAAGTATGTAATTGGTGATATCTGCTTGTATATATAAAGGGTACAATTTTATCCTTGTCTTTGCAGTCTCTTAGTGGATTGCTTGTGGTTTAATGCTTATTCAATTAAAAAAAGTGTTTTCTTTTTCTACTACCTATGGATACAGGTTTTCTGGGTTGGAAGAAGATTTCATTTTTAATTATATTTTCCCAACAGCTGATACTTAAAGAGGGATTCGAATTTCCTCTGAAGTTACACAGCAGAGGCTATTGGAAATTATCGAACAGTTCCGCACAGTATTTTCCTTCTTGACTTGCTGTGAGGTCCTTGGTGTCGGGCCAGTGTTTCCTGCACGGGCACAAGTCAGGTTGCTTCCCTTGTTCCCTAAGCCTGGATTGTGTTCAGAGACGCCTCGCTCGCCTCCTAGTGGTCAGGTCGTGACTTGCAGGCTCTGCTATGAGATTAACCTGACTTCATTCACTTCCCGCTTGTCAACACATACGAAATATGTTATTTTTGAAAATGAAGTTTCTTATCTTTCCCTCTCTAAATTAAAATCACCGTATGGTTCACCATCATCTTGAAAAGAGCACCACTATTTCCTGGTGCCCTCAGCAGGAGTCTCTGACCTCTCTCTAAAGTGTGAATCTGATTCTCATGCCTACTCCTCATTAGAGAGCTGCTTTGGATATGGTTGGTCTTTGTAGAAGCAGAGTCCGCTAAGTGCACAAGTTTGGAGAGTTTAGCCTTTTTCTGTTTATGGCCACCAATAGGTGATAACTGACACCAGGACGCTCCCTTGACCAGATGTAGTGATGTTGTAGATATAGGTAGCAGAGTGTGAGAGTCAGTGATGGTGTGAGGGCATTCCCTTTTCTCAGAGGAGCTGAGCCCCAGATGAATCAGGATGATCTCCATCTGGGACTCAGCATTTGGGAAGGGAGAGGACAAGGACTCCCTCCCCACTGTGCTCCTGGGAGGGTCTCCAGGATGCAGAATAAAACAAGTTATTGTGCCAACTTAATTTCCATAATGTTGGTAATGTAGGTACCCTCAGTTCTTCAGTATCATAATAATGCCACAATAGGTATCTATACCTAAATATTTGTTTAACTTTTGGATTATTTTCTTAAGACATATTTGTATGTGCAAAATTACTGATTCAAAGAACATGAACTTCAAAAAATTATTTTAATACCTACTACTACAAGCTTAGAAATATTTTACTAGCTTATGTTCCCACCAATATTTATATGAGTTCTGGTTTTACTATATTATTGGCAGCACTGCAAAGTATTTGTATTTTTAAATAACTTTAATCTGGGTGTGGAGGGTCATACCTGTAATCCCAGTACTTTGAAAGACTGAGGCAGGTAGATCACTGGAGCCTGGAAGTTTGAGATCAGCCTGGGCAACATGGTAAAACCCTGACTCTACAAAAAATAAAAAAAATTAGCTGGTCATGGTGGTGTGCACCTGTAGTCCCGGCTACTTGGGAGGCTGAGATGGGAGGATCAATTAAGCCTATGTGGTTGAGGCTGCAGTGAACTGTGATTAACCCACTGCATTCCAGACTGTGTGACAGAGCAACACACTGTCTCAAATAAAATAAAATAAAATAAAAAAATAGCTTCCAAGTTAAATCCAAGTGAAATCCAAGTGAAAATGCAATCTCAATATTACTTACTTTGATTGCTAGTGACCTTCAACATTTTTAAATGTTCATTTGTTTTGTATTTCTTTGATGAGTTATCTACTTTTGTCCTTTACTCATTTGTTAAGTTCTGTAGTTTAAAAAATTTTATAAAGCAATGGTATTGATTCTGTCATTTTGTGGCAAATAGTTTCTTCAGTTTACTCTAAATTTTTCTTCATGACTTTTTCAGGCACCCACAGTTATTTGATATAGTTAAGTCAACTGATATACTATTTTTTATTGCTTTTCCCTTAACTTATAAAATTGCACAACTTTCATTTTCAGTCAAAAGCATGAAGAAGTGGAGTGGGAATTCCAGCCCTCATCTTCCACAGAATCATTGATTTAATGATGACATATGGACAAAAATACCTTTATGAAAAGTCCAGAATCCAGTTAAGAAGTTGTGGTAACCCAGATGAGCACAAAACAAAGAACAGCTGCATTGAAACAGGTAAGAAGAGAAATTTCACTGTACCTGAGTCAGCCCTCCTCCAGCCAGCAAAGCTCTGCTGTGAGATCACCTTGGCTCATGACTTCTTTAGTGGGTAAAAGAGAGTGAAACCTTTATTCAACATCCCAGCCTTTTGTGATCCTGCACAAAGGACTTGTTTCTGTCCTTACTGAAAAGCTGCAAGCATAGCTTGAATGTCTGGAGGCAGGCAAGGACAAAGAAAAGGGATAGATGGCTTACTGTAGGCAGCAGGGCTCTGCAAGATTGGAGGAAGGTGCATAATCCTGAGATCCCTCTCCAAGGAGAGAGGAAGGATAGTAGAATGTGCATTAAATGTCTCAACCTTTCAGTGCACTGCCCCAGGGAAAAGGGGCAGATGGCTTAGTGCAGTCAACATGGCTCTGCAAGTTTGAGAGAAGGTGTATAACCTTCAGCTTTCTTTCCCAGGAGAGATGGAGAGATGTAGGATTTGAATATCCATAGAAAATGTTTGAGAGGCTCTCAAAATCTCTAGCCAGGCTGATTAGTGAAAGTCTTTCCCTTTGAAGCCATTCCATAAAGACTAGGAGAGGTGTCTATTTCTTCAAATGTGTCAACACCAATACAAAGTGATAAGGAACATGAAGCATGAGGGAACTATGACATAACCAAGGGAACAAAATAAATATCCAGTTACAAACCCTAAAGAAATAGAAATCTGTAAATATCTGACAGAGAACTCAAAACAATAGTCTAAAAGAAGCTAGAGAGTTACAAGACAACATATCCAGACAACTGAATGAAATCAGGAAAATCATGAATGAACACAATGAGAATATCAACACAGAGATAAAAACCAAAAAAAGAAAACAAACATTAATTCTGAAGCTGAAGAATATAATAATTAAACTAAAAAATCCAATAGAAGGTTTTAACAGACTTGATGAAGCAGAAGGAAGAAACAGCAAACACAAAGAAAGGTAATTTAAAATTATATACACAAATAAAGAGAAGAAAGAGTTAAGACAGCCCAAGGGGGTTGGGTGAGGTGGCTCATGCCTGTAATCCCAGCACTTTGGGAGACTGAGGTGGACAGATTGCTTGAGCTCATGAATTTGAGACCAGCCTGGGCAACAGAGTGAGACCCTGTCTCTACAAAAAACACAAAAATTAGCTGGGCATGGTGGTTTGTGCCTGTGGTCCCAGCTACTTGGGAGACTGAGGTAGGAGCATGGCTTGAGCCTGGGAGGCAGAGGTTGTAGTGAAATGAGATCATACCACTGCACTGGGTGACAGAGTTAGACCCTAGCTCCAAAAAAAAAAAAAAAAAAAAAAACAAAGCGAGAGAGCCCAAGGGACTTTTGAGATACCATCAAGTAGAAGAATCTAAATATACACTGAGAAACATTATCTCAAATTGTCAAAGGCCTCTTCTGAATTTTCTCGTGAAAAAAGTTAAAAAATTGTCAAAAGTCAAAGATAGAGACAGAATTTTTAAAGCAGCAAGACAAAAGCAAAACATCATGTACAAGGAAACCACAACAGGATAATCAGTGGATTCATTAACAGGAATATTGGAGGCCAGAAATGAGTGAGATGATATAGTCAAAGTCCTGGAAGAAAAAAACACTGCCAACAAATAATGCTATATCTGGCAAAAGTGTCTTTCAAAAATGAAGAAGAATATTTTGCTCCAGATAGCTGACTATAAGCAGTTAGTGTGTTCCTCTTTTATGGAGAGAAAACTAAGTGGCAACTAAATTTTAGCTCTTTAAGTGAACCATCTAAGAGATCATGCTGGGATTCACCAAGGAAGCAATGGGATCCATGAACAACAGAGAGGAATGAAGCTGGGTGGCTGCCCGACTGGAATGGGGGTAGAGCTGCGGGAAGCTCCCTAATGTGGGAATGATTCCCCAGTGTATCCACCCTTCTGCCACAAACCTTTACAATTCTGGGCGTAGGAAAGCCACCCTGACTCCCCTAGGTTTCCAGACCAACACAGAGTGCTGTCTGGAGTCTGTGTAGAGGCACTGCTCAAGACCATATGTAGCCCTATGTGCTTTTGATCCCTGAGCAGCCCAGCACCAGCTGACATAGCCCCACCAACAAGGAAGGACAAGCTCTGTTGCATGCTTCCAGGATAGATGCTACAGTCATGGTACTGAATAGTGGACAGACCGTGTGACCCTTCTCACCACTGCTGCTCCTCATTAGGCAAGACCTGCCTGCTTGGGCTCCCAGTGCAGCCACCCCATCCCCACCTGAACACTGCAGTTGGTTGTGGCTCTGTGTTCCTGTGGGACCAACTTTCCCAGAGGTAGCTGACAAGCCCTTCATAATCACTTTTGCCAGTGCAGCTGCCCCTGCTACACTCAGGCCAGGGAGGAAACAAGAAGTGGGCATTTTTGTTCACCATCAGCACTGAAGTCACAGCCACGATACAGAGGAACAATGGGGAGACTGTGCACCCCACAACTCCCCACCCATATATTGGGTTGAATGATGAGGTCCTGTCCTGAAACCACTCTAATAAAGAGTCACAAAACAGGCATTTTTCATGGCTCTTAACCACATTGTGGTCTAGAAATAGACTACAGTGTGCTCTGACCTAGGAGTCATGAGCTCCAGAACAGGGGTGTGATAGGGAAACAGATCACATTCTTGCCTATCTAAAAGGAGGAGCCTGTGCAGCCCCTACTCCCGCTAGAGAGACATCAGTGCATTTCACCAGGAATGCCTCCCAGCCGCTCTCATCAGAGTTGATGTCTGCGCTCACTATTGGTGTCTTTGTGGGCAAGCCAGGGGCTCCTGTTCTGTTAAGCTGTGTCCCCCTACATCCTGGGAAGAAGAAGCTCATGGCATTAGGCAATCCACTGTCCAGCCCATCACCTGAAACAACAGAGAGCATCTCATAGTAAACAAAGATCAAGTACATACACATCTGCCTGGGAAGCAGCTGGCTTTTACTTGTAAGCACTATCTACTGACCTGTAGGCCAAACTGCAAAATCTAATATAAAACCTGCTGACAGAAGTACACAGGGGTATAGAAGCAAAACTGCAAGACCTTACTCAACATATTCTATAGTCACACATCCTAGGAAGGGGCAGGAGAAGGAAAAGAAAAAATATATGAAGAAAGAAAAAAATCCATCTGTAAGAAAATAATTAGAAAAATTAGAAGTGCTAGGCTCTCCAGATGAGAAGAAACCAGCATAATTCTCGCACCATGAAAAATTTGAAGGCTGTGATACAACTTGTATTAGTCTGCTGCTAATAAAGACATACCTGAGACTGGGTAATTTATGATGGAAAGAGGTTTAATTGACTCACAGTTCAGCATGGCTGGGGAGGCCTCAGGAAATTTAACAATCATGGTGGAAGTGGAAGCAAACAAGCCCTTCTTCACATGGCAGCAGGAAGAGAAGTGCCAAGCAAAGGGGGAAAAGCCCCTTATGAACCGTCAGATCTCATGAGAACTCACTATCATGAGAACAGCAGCATGGGGGTAATTGCCCCCATTCAATTACTTCCCACTGGGTCCCTCTCACAACACGTGGGGATTGTGGGAACTACAGTTCAAGATGAGATTTGGGTGGGGACACAGCCAAACCATATCACCACTAAAGGATCACACTAGCACTCCAGCAATGTTCCTAACCAAAATGGAAACCCAGAAATGTTAGATAAAGAATTCAAAGCATGGATTATAAGGAAGCCGAATGAGATCAAAATTAATATGAAGAAACTACTAAGGCAATTCGGGAAATGAAAGACAAGATAAACGTCATAAAACATCAGCCAGAAATTCTGGAGTTGAAAACTCTCACTTAAGGAATTACTTTGAAAGCTTTCTCAATAAACTAGACCAAGCAGAAGAAAGAATTTTAGAGCTTGAAGACCAATCTTTTGAACTAACCCAGTCAGATAAAAAGAAATAATTTTAAAATCTGAACAAAGTCTTTGAGAAATATAAGATTATATAAGGCAACCAAACCTATGAATTATTGGCATTCCTGAGAGAGGAGAAAAAGTAAACAACCTGGATAACAGATTTGGGGGAATAATTCAAGAAAAATTTCCTCATCTTGCTAGAGAGGGAGACATCATGTATAAGAAATCCAGATTGGGAGGCCGAGGTGGGCAGATCGCAAGGTCAAGAGTTCAAGACCAGCCTTGCCAACATGGTGAGACCCCATCTCCACTAAAAATACAAAAAATTAGCCAGGCATGGTGGCACATGCCTGTAATCCCAGCTACTCAGGAGGCTGAGGCAGGAGAATAGCTTAAACCCAGGAGGCAGAGATTACGGTGAGCTGAGATTGCACCATTGCACTCCAGCCTGGGTGACACAGCAAGACTCTGTCTCAAGAAAAAAAAAATCCAGAGAATACCTGCAAGATACTCTATAAGATGAACATCACCAAGGCATATAGTCACCAGACTATCCAAGGTCAATGCTAAAGAAAAAATATTAAAGGCAGCTAGAGAAGAGAGTCAGATCACTTATGAGGGGAACCTCATCAGGCTACCAGTAGATTTCTCAGCAGAAACCTTACAAGCTGCAAGAGTTTGGGGGTGTATTTTCATCAACCTTAAAAGAAATTCCAGGAGATACACCTAATGCTAAATGACGAGTTAATGGGTGCAGGAAATCAACATGGCACATGGATACATATGTAACAAACCTGCACATTGTGCACATGTACCCTAAAACCCTAAAGTATAATAAAAAAAAAAAAAAAAAGAAATTCCAAACAAGAATGTCATATCCTGTCAAATTAAGCTTTATAAGTGAAGGAGAAAAAAAATCTTTTCCAGATGAGTAAATGTTAAGGGAATTCATTACCACTAGACCAGTCATATAAAAGATCCTCAGGGAGTTCTAAACATGGAAATGAAAGAACAATACCTGCTACTGCAAAAACACACTTAAGTATATTTACAGATCCTATTAAGCAACTTCACAATCAAGACTACATAGCAACCAGTTAACAACACAACTGGATCAAAACCTCACATATGAATATTAATCTTGAAGGTAAATAGTCTAAGTATTCCTCTTAAAAGATACATAGTGGCAGCTATTGTCAAGAGACTCATCTCACAGTAACAACTTGCACTGGCTCAAAGTAAAGGATTGGGGAAAGATTTATCATGCAAATGGAAAACCAAAAAAAAGCAGGGGCCACTGTTCTTATATCACGTAAAACTGACTTAAACCAACAACAACCAAGAAGTACAAAGAAGGGCATTACATAATGATAAACGGTTCAATACAATAAAAAGACTTAACTTTCTTAAATATATATGTACTCAACATTGGTGCATCTAAATTCAAAAAACAAGTACTTCTAGACCTATAAAAAGATTTTGATAGCCACACAATAATAGTGGGGGACTTCAACACTCCCCTGACAGCATTAGATTATTGAGGCAGAAAACTAACAAATTCTGGACTTAAATTTAACACTTGACTAATTGGACCTAGTAGAAATCTACAGAATATTTCACCGGCTACCACAGATTATATATTCTTCTCATCTGCATATGGAACATACTCTAAGATTGACCACATGCTTGGTGATAAAGCAAGTCTCAATAAATTCAAAAAAATTGAAATCACACTGAACACACTCTGGGACCACAGTTGAATAAAAATAGAAATCAATACCAAGAAGATCTCTCATAACCACACAATTACATGGAAATTAAACAACTTGCTCCTGAATGACTTTTGGGTAAACAACAAAATTAGGACAGAAATCAAAAAAATTTTTTGAAATAAATGAAAACAGAGACACTTATATCCACATCTCTGGGATGCAGCAAAGGCAGTGTTAAGAGGAAAGTTTATCATTCTAAAACACCTACATGAGGAAGTCAGATCTCAAATTAACAATCTAAAATTGCAAGTAAAGGAATTAGAACAGCAAGAACAAACTAATCCCAAAGAAATAACCAAATCAGAGCAGAAATGATTGAAATTAAGACCTAAAAATTCATACAAAGGATTGATGAAATAAAAACTTTATTCTTTGAAAAGGATAAACAAGATTGATAGACTGCTAGGCAGAATAACAACGAAAAAAAAGAGAAAGATCTAAATATGAACAAATGAACGATCAGCAATGACAAAGATAACATTATAGCCAACCTCACAGATGCAAAACTTCTTCAGACACTATTATCAATACCAATATGCATACAAACTAGAAAATCTTGAGGAAATAAACTCCTAGAAACACGTAAACTCCCAATATTGAATCAGGAAGAAATGGAAGCCCTGAACATATCAATTATGAGTTCTGAAATGAATCAGTAATAAAAAATCTACCAACCAAAAAAAGCACTGGATCAGGTGTATGCACAGCCAAATTGTATCTGACATATAATGAAGAGCTGGGACCAATCCTATTGGGACTATTCCAAAATATCAAGGAGGAAGAACTCCTCCCTAAGTCATTCTATGGAGTGAGCATCATCCTGATACCAAAATCTGGCAAAGACGCAACAAAAAAGAAAACTACAGGTCAATATCCTTGACAAACATAGATGCAGAAATCCTCAATAAAATACTAGCAATGAAAGCCAGCAGCACAAGGATGCAAGGTTGGTTCAACATATGCAAATCAATAAATGTGACTCATCACATAAAGAGAATTAAACACAAAGACAGTATGATCATCTCAATAGATGCAGAAAAGGGTTTTGATAAAATCCAACATCCCTTTGTGATAAAAACTCTTAACAAACTAGGCATTGAAATAAAATACATAAAAATAATAAGAGCCTTCTGTGACCAACTCACAATCACATCAAGCTAACAGGCAAAAGGTAGAAGCATTCCCTTTAAGAACTGAAATAACCAAGGATACCCAGCCTCACCACTCCTGTTCAATATAGTACTGGAAGTCCTAGCCAAAGCAGTCAGGCAAGAGAAAGATATAAAATGTATTGAATAGGAAAAGAAGAAGTCAAATTATCTCTCTTTGCTGATGTTATGATCCTATACTTAGGAAACCCTAAAGGCTCTGCCAAAAGGCTCCTAGAACTGATAAACTACTTAGGTAACATTTCAGGTTACAAAATTGATATACAAAAGTCAGTACCATTTCTATACACCAATAATATTCAATCTGAGAACCAAATCAAGAATGCAATATTATTTAAAATAGCCACACAAAAAATAAAATACCTAGGACTACATCTAATGAAGGAGATAAAATATCTCTGCAAGAAGAATGACAAAATACTACTGAAAAAAATCATAGGTGACACAAACAAATGGAAATACATTCCATGCTCATGGATTAGAGGAATCAATATTGTTAAAATGGCCATAAGCAATATACAGATTCAATGCTATTCCTATCAAACTACCAATATTATTTTTCACAGAATTAGAAAAAAAGATTCTAAAATTCATATAGAATCAAAAAAGAGCCTGAATAGGGAAAGCAATCCTAAGCAAAAAGAACAAAGCCAGAGGCATCACATTACCTCACTTCAAACTACACTACAAGGCTGCAGTAACCAAAACAGCATGGTATGGGTACAAAAAAAGACATATTGACCAATGTAACAGAATAGAGAACCTGGAAATAAAGCCACACACCTACAACCATCTGATATTCAATGAAGTCAACAAAAATAAGCAATGTGGAAAGGACTCTCTATTCATAAATGGTGCTAGGATAACTGGCTAGCCATATGCAGAAGAATGAAACTGGACACCTACTTATCACCATATACAAAAATTAACTCAAGATGGATTAAAGACTTACATGTAAGACCTAAAACTATAAAAATCTTTGAAAAAAACCCCAGGAAATACCATTCTGGACATCAACTTTCACAAAGATTTTATAACTAAGTCCTCAAAAGCAACTGCAACAAACACAAAAATTGACAAGTAGGACCTAATTAAACTAAAGAGCTTCTGTACAGCAAAATAAACTATCAATAGAGTTAACAGACGACCTATGAGAGGGGAGAAAATATTCACAAACTATGCATCTGACAAAGGTTTAATACCCAGAATCTACAAAGAACTTAAACAGTTCAATAAGCAAAAACTGGCTGGGCGCGGTGGCTCACACGTGTAATCCCAGCACTTTGGGATGCCGAGATAGGCATATCACCTGAGGTCAGGAGTTCGAGACCAGCCTGACAAATATGGTAAAACCCTGTCTCTACTAAAAATACAAAATTAGTCGAGCATGGTGGCACATGCCTGTAATCTCAGCCACTCGTGAGGCTGAGACAGGAGAATCGCTTGAACCCAGGAGACAGAGGTTGCAGTGAGCTGAGATTGTGCCATTGTACTCCAGCTTGGGCAACAAGAGTGAAACTCCATCAAAAAACAAAACAAAACAAAACAGAAAAACACCAAATAATTCCATTACAAAGTGAGCAGAAGAAATGAATAGACACTTCTCAAAAGAAGACACACAAGTGGCCAATAAGCATATGCAAAAAGCTCAGTATCACTAATTATCAGAGGAAGGCAAATCAAAACCACAAGGAAATACCATCTCACATCAGTCAGAGTGGCTATTATTAAAAACTCAAAAAATAACAGATGTTGGCAAGGCTGTGGAGAAAAGGAAACACTTATACACTGTTGGTGGGAATGTAAAGTATTTCAGCCACTGTAGGAAGCAGTTGGGAGATTTTTCAAAGACTAAAAACAGAACTACCACTCAACCCAGCAATCCCGTTACCTTTCCTTTTGGTATATACCCAAAGGAAAATAATAACCTATTCTACTAAAAAGACACATGCACTCTTCTATTAATCACAGCACTATTCACAATAGCAAGGACATGGCATCAACGTAGGTGTCCATTAGTTGTGGACTGGATAAAGGAAATGTGGTACATATACATCATGGGGTACTACATAGTCATATAAAAGAATGAAATCGTGTCCTTTGCAGCAACATGGATGCAGCTGGAGGCCAATATTCTAAGTGAAGTGTTGAAAAACTACCTATTGGGTACTTTGCGCACTACCTGTGTGATGGGATCAATCACACCCCAAGCCTCAGCATCACACAATACACATTGTAACAAACCTGCACGTGTACCCCCCGAACCTAAAATAAAGGTTGAAATAGACAAAAACAAATACGAAATAACTTTATAATGCAGACATAACATGTTATGTCTGCATTATAAAGTTAAAATGTGGTATAAATCAATTTAAGGTTGTTTTCTTCATTGTCTTGCAGTCAAGATTCATACCTATAAACAAAGCTAAATCCACAATCTTCCCCTAAAAACAACAAAATGAAGAAGAGATAAAGACTTTCCCAGACAAATACTGAGGCAGTTTATCACCATTAAACTTGGCTTACCAGAAATGCTAAAGCGAGTCCTTTGAGTTGGTACAAAAGGATGTTAAATAACAACAAGAAAGCATATGAAAGTATAAAACTCACTGGAGAAGGTAAATACACAAATACAGAAAACTGTAATATTGTAAATTGCTGTTGTATAAATCATTTTTAATTTTCATATGAAGTTAAAAAATAAGCAAAAGTATTAAGAATACCTATAACTATACAAATCATTGATGGATATACAATATAAAAATATATAAACTACTAGGCATGTTGCCTCATGTTTCTAATCCCAGCTACTTAGGAGGCTGAGGGGGATTGCTGGAGATCAAGATTGTTCAAAAACAATCCGGTCAACATAGCAAGACCCTGTGTTAGTCCATTTTGCACTGCTGTAAAGGAAAACCTGAGACCGGGTAATTTGTAAAGAAAATTGTTTTATTTGTCTCACGGTTCATGCATGGGACAAGCATCTGCTTGTCTTCTGGTGAGGTGTCAGGGAGCTTTTTATCAAGTTGGAAGGTGAAAAGGGAGCAGATGTGTCACATGGCTAGAGAGGGAGCAAGAAATATGCCAGGCTCCTTTAAACAACCAGCTCTGGAATGAACTAATACAAGGAGAACTCACTCATCACCAAGGGGATGGCACTAAGCCATTCGTGAGAGATCCATCCTCCTAATCCAACATTTCTCACCAGGCCCCACCTTCAACATTGAGGGTCACATTTCAACATAAGATTCGGAGGGGACACACATCCAAACCATATCATTCCACCCCTCATTCCCCAAATCACACATCCTTCTGTGGCAAAATACAATAATCTCTTCCCAGTAGTCCTCAAAAGTGTCAACTTGTTTCAGCATCAACTCAAAAGTCCAGAATCTCATCTGAAACTCAA
Organism: Symphalangus syndactylus; assembly: GCF_028878055.3. Classification (NCBI taxonomy): domain Eukaryota; kingdom Metazoa; phylum Chordata; class Mammalia; order Primates; family Hylobatidae; genus Symphalangus; species Symphalangus syndactylus. Next base: position 128,703,063 of record NC_072429.2, on the reverse strand, counting down.
GGCATGTGCCTTCCACCTATGAGCCTCTAAGATCAAAACCAAGTTATCTTCTCCCAAGATACAATGGTGGTACAGGCATTGGGTAAACATTTCCGTTCTAAAGGGAGAAATCAATCAAAAGAAAGGGGCAATAGGCCCCACACAAATTTGAAATCCAGCAGGGCAGGCTTTAAACCCTAAAGCTCCAAAATAATCCTTGACTCCATGGTGTGCATCATAGTGTGAGGGGTGAGCTCCCAAGGGTTTGGCCAGCTCTGCTCCTGTGGCTTTTCCAGACTGATGTCAGAAGCTGCCAGCAGCTCTACCATCCTAGAGTCTGGAGGGCAGTGGCTCTGTTCCTACAGCTGCACTAAGCAGTGTTCCAGTATGGACTCTCTGTGGGGGTTCCAACCCCACATCTCCCCTTGGCACTGCCCTAGCTGAGTCATTCTGCAGGGGCTTTGCCCCTGTGCCAGGCTTCTGTCTGAGCACCTAGGCTTTCTCATACATCCTCTGAAATCTAGGTGGAAGCTGCCAAGCCTCCTTTATTCTTGTATTGTCTGATCCTGCAGACTTAACACGCCATGGAAGCTAACAAGGCTTACAGCATCTTGCATTCTCCAAAGTGGCAGTCTGAGCTGTATCAGGAGCCCTTTGAGCCAAGGCTGGAGCTGGAGGAGTGGGGATGGGGGGGACAAGTTTCCCAAGGTGGCACAGCACAGTGGTGCCCTGGGCCTGGCCCCTGAAACCATTCAGTCCTTTTAGGCCTCTGGACTTGTGATTGAGGACAGTCTAGAAGATTCTGAAAATGTCTTACGGTCTTTTTCTCCATCATCTTGGCTAGTAACACTTGGCTCCCTTTTAGTCATGCAAATCTCTCTAGCAAGTGGTTGTTCTGCAACCTTCTTGGATTTCTGTCTTGCAAATCCTATTTCCTTCTCTAACACAGCCTGGTTGCAAATTTTCCAAACTTTTATCCCCTGTTTCCCTTTTAGATGTAAGTTCCAACTTTAAGTCACTCATTTGCTCCCATACTTGATCATTGGCTGTTAGAGGCAGTTGGGCTACATCTTGAATACTCCCTGCTTAGAAATCCCTAGGACATGTACATAATGTAGCCAAGTTCTTTGCTAGGGCATAACAAGGTGACCTTTGCTTCAGTTCTCATTAAGTTTCTAATTTCCGTCTGAGACCTCATCAGCTTAGCCTTCACTGTCCATGAGCATTTTGGTCACAACCACTTAACAAGTCTTTAAGAAGTTCCAAATTTTTCCTTGTCTTTCTTTCTTCTTCTGAGCCCTCCAAACTTGTGTAATCTCTGCCCACTACCCAGTTTCAAGGCTACTTCCACATTTTCAAGTATTTTTATAGCAATGTCCCATCCCTCAACATCAATTTCCTGTATTAGTCCATTTTACATTGTTATAAAGAAATAACTGTAATTTATAAATAAAAAGGGTTTATTTGGCGCATGATTCTGCAGGCTGTATAAGCATGGCACCAGCTTCTGCTTGGCTTCTAGTGAGGCCTCAGGAAGCTTTTACTCATGGCAGGAGGTAAAAGGGGAGCAGGTGTGTCACATGGTGAGAGAGGGAGTGAGAGAAAGAGAGAGGAAGAGGTGCTGGGCCTTTTTAAACAGCTAGCACTCATGTAAACAGATAGTGAGGACTCAATCATCATCAACCTGGTGACACTAAGCCATTCACAAGGGATCCACCTTCATTATCCAATACCTCCCACTAAGTTCCACCTCCAAATTAGGGATCACAGTTCAACATTTGGAGGGGATGTGTATCCAAACCATATCAGACCTCACTTCTAAAAAATTCTTTTAAAATTAACCGGTGTGGTGGTGTGTACCCATAATTCCTGCTACTGTGGATCCTGAGGCAGGAGGATCACTGGATCCCAAGAGTTCAAGGCTGCAGTGAGCTCTGATTGTGCCGCTGCACTCCAGCCTGAGTGACAAAGATGTTATATCTTAAAAAGATGTAAACTCTGACACGAAGAATGTAAAGTGTGGTGATGAGAGAAGTAAGTGTCAAGTTTTATTATCCAATTAAAGTTATATTGTTACCAGCCTATAATCCACAGTTATAGTTATAAAATGTTTTATGTGATCCTTGTGGTAATAACCACAAAGAAAATACCTATACAATACTGTGCAGCCATAAAAAATGATGAGTTCGTGTCCTTTGTAGGGACATGGATGAAGCTGGAAACCATCATTCTCAGCAAACTATCGCAGGGACAAAAAACCAAACACCGCATGTTCTCACTCATAGGTGGGAATTGAACAATGGGAACACAGGGACACAGGAAGGGGAACATCACACACTGCCTGTTGCGGGGTGGGGGGAGGGGGGAGGGATAGCATTAGGAGATATTATGTTAAATGATGAGTTAATGGGTGCAGCACACCATGTCACATGTATACATACGTAACAAACCTGCACGTTGTGCACATGTACCCTAAAACTTAAAGTATAATAAATAAAAAAGAAAATACCTATAGAAAATATACACAGAAGAGAAAAGAACCAAAGTATACCACTTCAGCTGAGCAGCTGCCCTGTGTGAAAGAATACAGGACTTCTGCCTCCTTCTCACAAAGCCCAGTCCACCATTTCCAGGAGGTGGAAACCTAAAGCTAAATATCAAAATAATCTCAAACGAGAGTAATGTTTTATTTGGCTTAAGTGCCTCTGTTTATGGGGCTTGGAATTAAAAGACCTCAGTGGGGCTTGTGCCTCTTGCAGGACTAACTCACCAACCTTTTCGAGTCCTCTTCTAGGAGTAACTCACCAACTAACCTTGGGAAGGTCATTTCAATTCCCAGTTACTTTTCTTTAGTTTCTAAAGCTCTTAAGTGTGGACAAATGACACATAAAATACATTGTGTAGTATTTAATATTATAACACACACACACACACACACACACACTCACAAACTTTCTATGTCCCTAGCACACTCTTTAAGTGAATACATATTTGATAAATGAATTTGGTTAAGTTAATTTAAAGTATTATAGTTGGTTATTGTGAGTGACTTAGGTAAATCACATGTGCTTGAAGATTTTTCAGTCTCATGCCATAAAACATTTCTGCTCAGGATGTTATAGCATTTGGGGTACTTTAACTGCAGAGGTTTGTTGCTGGTGGTTCCTTATTTTTTTTTTTCCAGCTATAAAACCAAACATGTATGTAGTATAGCAGCCACCCCTTTAGATCTTCTGGAATCCATTATTTACCCAAAGCAAAATGTAGTATCACATAATTAAATTTTCAATTTTATCAATACTGAATAATCTCATATATTAAAGCACTCAAATGAGAATGTTAGAATATAGTCTCAGGACAGGAGTCAGGTTTTCGTGGCACCCAAGAAGTGGGAAATAATTACCCCACCCCTTCTGACCTCCCAGAAACAGGTCCTGATTAGGATCCAGTCCCCGCTTGGAAGTGAGGCTGGGCTGGCTTGCCCTTGGTGTCCCCATTCCTCTTTAGGGTGGCTCTGTGTTTTTCTTTTTTGAAACAGAATCTTGGTCTCTCTCCCAGGCTGGAGTACAGTGGCACTACCACAGCTTACTGCAGCCTTGATCTTCTGGGCTCAAGGGATCCTCCCACCTCAGCCTCTTGAGTAGCTGGGACCACAGGGATGTACCACCATGCCGGGCTAATTAAAAAAAAATTGTAGAGACGGAGTCTTGCCACATTTGATCAGGCTCATCTTGAACTCCTGCGCCCCAGCAATCCTCTCACCTTGACCTCCCAAATTACTGGGATTACAGGTGTGGGCCACCACACTTGGTCAGTGGCTCTGTATCTTGACATAAGTATTCCAAGGATGGACATTTGCTGAAATCAATCATACTGCTCTTGGCATTTAGTACAAGAGTGCTGATCAGTTCTGTGGCCTCTGTTACCACATACGGGTTCTCCCTTCTCTTATGCACTGCTCCAGAAATAATGGTTCTTGGTCCATCAATCCAGCAGTTTCCTGGGATATAAGGCAGGAGGAAAAGAGTACGAGTTGAGGGAGAACACCTTCTTATTTGTTCTGAATTACACATCTCCTCAGGTGCTGGACATTGCGCAGTGACTTTGGAAGTTGACAGGTGAACCCTCAATAGGTAGGAAAATCAATTAACTTTGTAACTGGCCGAAAAACATTACATCTCCTGCATCCGTTTACTAAAAGAATCTCATGCCTTATTTTTTTCATATTTAAAGTTTTGACCTCAGGGTTACTTATTTCTTTTAGTGCTAGCTAATAAAATTTATCATATAAATTGAGCCTCTTTCAATATTAAGAAAAATCTAAAAGAAATCTTGTGGATGACCAGTGAGCACCAGGTGAATTTGTTGGAAGTGGCAAAGAGAAGGAGAATTTTCCTTCCAACAGGTAAACATGTGCCTGTCTAATGCCACTGTAGTTAAGATCAAGCTGGCCAAACTGTCTGATTTGTATTCATCAACTAGAAGACTGCTTTATATATGTGCGTAAATTGCCTGCTTGGTGCTGCAAAACCCATGCTTTTCAAGCATTTATGCAAAGTTGCTGTGACTGAAATAGGACAAGGCTATAACCTTCATGAAGATGGGCATGAAATGGTTAAATATAAAAACCCAGAAGCCTCACTGTTGTGCCAACTAGACCATAATCCTCTGGAAACATCAGCACAGGACTGAAGAGATGTAGACATGATCGTCAGTGGTTGGGATGGGCAGGAGAGCCAAGGCCCTGGGGAACGCCTCTGAATTCCTTCCACGTGGAGCTCTGTGTACCAGGAATTAACTGCACAGATTATGGAATCCAGTCTTGCAACAACCTTTATTTTAAAGATAAAGAGAAAGGAGATTTGTAAAAAGGACAACTTACCCAAACCCATGTTTTCTCAGTTGTTCCCCTTAGCCTTACGGAGTAAGTGAAGTTCCCCTAAGACGGGAAACTGTAGGACAGGAAGGTCACAACTGTAAGTTTTCTGGAAAATCCTCTAACTTGACACTCAAATGGCAACATTCATTCACTGACAGTGTTTCAAGCCATTTTTATTTCACTTTCGTGCTCTGTCTTGTTCCTTCCCATTAGTAGCTGGAATAAGTCCTAAGTCCTAAGCCGCGTCCTAGCAGGATGATCTCTAGGGAACAGAGATGAGATAACTAGGCTGTGGGTCCTTGCCAGGATCAAGGCAGACCAGAGAGCACCTAGTGAATTTACTGGAAGTGGCAAAGAGAAGGAGGAAGGCCCAGCCTTCCTGGCTCCTGCTTGTCTCTTCATCCTCTTTCTGTTCCCTAAGGACCAACCACGTTGCTCTTCTTCCTGCCCCTTACCAGGCCAGGCTTGTGCCCATCTGAGGCCTTTTCCACTCGCTTTTCTTCACTGGGGAATGCTGTTTGCCAGTTTTTGTCATGCCTGTCTTCTTATCATAAATGTCCTACTCAAACTTAGAGGTGAGCACCTTGTGATAGTACCCTCACTGCCAACTCTCTCTTTACCATTTAATTTTATGTATTTTGTCAACAACTTTTTTTTTCTTCTAAGATGGGGTCTTTCTCTTCCTCTGTCACCCAGACTGGAGTCCAGCAGTGGCAAGATCATAGCTCACTGTAACCTCAACTCCTGGGCTCAAACAATCCTGCCAAGTAGCTAGGACTTACAGGAGGATGACACTACACCCACCTAATTTTTCTGTGTTTATTTGGTAGAGATGGCATCTCACTGTGTTGCTCAGGCTGGTCTTGAACTCCTGGCTTCAATCAATCCTTTTGCCTTGGCCTCCTAAAGCACCAGAATTATAGGTGTGAGCCACCACACTCGGCCTATAACTCTTATTAGTCCTTGAAACTGTCATATTTATTCTTTTTTAAAAAACATGTGGCTTGTCTGGCTCCCATACTAAAAGGCAAGCTCTTTGGGTCTGGGATTCTGTCTCATTAACCTCTATATCTAGACAAAGACTACCTCCTTGACCACACTTTAGGCAGGTTCCTCTGAGCCCTCTTCTCAAGTAGACCTCAACTTTGGGCTTCTGTGTTGTCCTGTATTGCCCAGTTTTAGAAAAAAAAAAAATCCTGTTGAGTGGGTTTAGCCAGAATTCCCACCCTAAATACCTGATCACCCTCAAATATGATCAGATTCCTTATTCTCCCACCATTCCCCAGGTGATATTTGATCACCTTGGCCTGCCTGCAGCAAGAATCCTCCAAGGTCAGTTTAGCAAAAATTACCCTACCTTCATAGTAATTTTCCATTCACTGACCCACCATGCTGCTTTGGTTAACTCCCTCCTTTTCCTTGTTGTGTTCAGTATTGAGCAGAGTTCTATCTATTTTACCTCTTACTGCAATAGTTCCTAAATAAATTACTTTTGCTGCCCCTTTAACTGCTGTCCAGTTCTGATTTTCTTTGACGATGCCAAATAGGCTTGCCAGGAGTGAAGCAGAGGCTGTTGTAGAGATAAATAACAAGAGGGTGCTATTTATACACTTAGCATGATTCTTTGCAGAAGAAACTTGGAGTTTTCTTCTCATTCTTTCCAAGATTGCTGTTTCCTTAACAAGATGCTGTGTCCCACATAGGAGAATCAGACATTCTTAGCTGCTGCTACATGTTTAGTTTCCCATATTTTATCCTTTATACCCATCCTCTGGGATGTTGTAGGGTGCTTTGGGGTGGAGAATAAGAAAATGTGTCAGTAACTTTCTTGGCTATTTATTATGATGATCATAATACTAAACCTCTTTTGTTCTAAGCCTAATCAAGAAGTACTGATGGTTTGTTGGACTGTGAAATTTTTCAGAATAAAAATGGAGTCACTTGCATTAAAAACTCTGACAAATGGAGCAGGAAAAGGCCATGACAGGAGGGATTCATGCAGGAATGCCTGATAACAAGAACTGTCACAAAAGACTCTGCAAAACCACAACCTGGGGAGGCAGAGAAAGATGGCAGAACAGAAGCCTCCACCAATTGTACTCCCTGCAGGAACGCCAAATTTAACAGCTATATACATAAACAAGCACCTTTATAAGAACCAAAATTCAGGTGAGCAATCACAGTACCTGGTTTTAACATCATATTGCTAAAAGATGCACTGAAGAGAATAGGAAAGACAGTCTTGAATTGCTGACACCACCCCTTCTCCATCACCCCAGCAATGGCTGGCTGTGTGGTACAGAGAGAGAATCTCTGCTTGGAGGAGGGAGAGTGCAGCGATCGTGGGGCTTTGCACTGGAAAGCAGTGCTGTCAACACTAGGCAGAATTCGGTCAGTGCTCTCAGAGGGAGCATTTAGACCTGCCTTAACCAGAGGGGAATCACCCATCCCAGCAGTCAGAACTTGAGTTTCAGCAAGGCTCACCATGGTCTAAAATGCTCTGGGGTTCTACATAAACTTTAAAAGCTGAATGGGTCACAAGGACTGCAATTCCTAGGCAAGTCCTGGTGCTGAGTGTGTTTCAGAGCCAGTGGACTTGGGGGAGCATGTGACCTAGTGAGACGCCAGCCAGGGAACCTAATGGAATGCTTATGTCACTCCTCCCCCAACCCCAGGCAGTGCAACTTGTAGCTCTAAAAGAGACCCCTTCCTTCCACTTGAGGGGAGGAAAGAGTAAAGAGGACTTTGTCTTGCAACTTGGATACCACCTCAGCCACAGAAGGATAGGGCACCGGGCAGAGTTGTGAGGCCCGCATTCAAGACGCTAGCTCACGGACAACATTTCTAGACACACCATGGCACAGAACCCAGTCCTGGCAAGATTTATCACTAGATGACTAAAGATCCCTTGGGTCCTGAATAATATAATCAGCAGCAGTAACCAGTTAGTACATGCTGTGGGCCTTGGGTGAGACTCTGAGATGTGCTAGCTTCAGGTGTGACTCAGTACAGTTACAGTTATAGTAGCTATGAGGAGAGACCCCCTTCTGCTTGAGAAAAGCAAAAAAAAGAGTAAAGGTGACTTTGTCTTGAGCTTAGGTACCAGCTTGGCTGCAGTGGAGAAGAGCACCAAGCAGGCTCTTTAGGTCCCTAAGTACAGGTCTTGGCTGTTGGATGAGATCTCTGAACCTACCAGAGGGGAGCCCACTGCCCTGAAGACTAAGGCCCAGGCCTGGCAGCATTCACCATGAGCTTACTGAAGAGCTCTTGGGCCTTAAGTGAACATTGACAGTACCCTGGCAGTATTCTCTGGGGCCTGTGGTGGTAGACACGGGGAGAAACTCCTCTGTCTATGGAAAGAGAAGGGAAGAGTGGGAAGGATAGGGTGATTTCCACTCCAGCTCAGCTGCAGTAGAATAGAGCACCAGGTAGATTTCTTCAGGCCCTGGCTTCTGGATAGCATCTCTGGGCCTGGATAGGGCTCTGGGCAAGACCCAGTGCAGTCCCAGTGGTGGTAGCCACAGAGGTGATTGTGTGGTATGGTTTGGATCTGTGTCCCCCTCCCAAATCTCATGTTGAATTGTAATCCCCAGTATTGGAGGATGGGTCTGGTGGGAGGTGAGTGGATTATGAGGGCAGATTTCCCCATTGCTGTTCTCCTGATAGTGAGTTCTCACAATATCTGGTTGTTTAGAAGTGTGTAGCACCTCCTCCTCCTCTCTCTTCTTCCTGCTCTGGCCATGTAAGATATGCCTCCTTCCTCTTTGCCTTCTGCCATGATTGTAGGTTTCCTGAGGCATCCCTAGCCATGCTTCCTGTGAAGTCTGTGAAACTGTGAGTCAATTAAACCTCTTTTCTTTGTAAATTACCAGTCTTAGGTAGTTATAGCAATGAGAGAATGGACTAATACAGAAAATTGTTACATAGGTGTGGGGCATTGCTATAAAGATATCTGAAAATGTGGAAATGACATTAGAACTGGGTAACAGGCAGAGGGTGGAACAGTTTGGAGGGCTCAGAAGACGAAAGAAAGATGAGGGAAAGTTCAGAACTTCCTAGAGACTTATTAAATTGTTGTGACCAAAATGCTGATAGTACTGATAGTGATATGGACAATGAAGTCCAGGCTGAGGTGGTCTTAGATGGAGATGAGGAACTTATTGGAAACTAGAACAAAGGTCAGTTTTGTTATGCATTAGCAAAGAGGTTAGAGGTATTGTGCCCCTGCCCTAAAGATTTGAACTTGAGAGATGATTTAGGGTATCTGGTGGAAGAAATTTTTAAGCTGCAAAGTGTTCAAGATGTGGTCTGGCTGCATCTAATAGCATTTGCTTATATGTGTGAGCAAATAGATGATCTGAAACTGGAAGTTATATTTGAAAGGAAGCACAGCATAAAAGTTTGGGAAATTTGCAGCCTAACCATGTGGTAGAAAAGAAAAACCCATTTTCAGGGGAGGTGTTCAAGCTGGCTGCAGAAATTTGCATAAGTAAAGAGGAGCAGGAATGTTAGTAGCCAAGATAATGGAGAAAAGGCCTGCAAGGTATTTCAGAGACCTCCACGGCAGCCCCTCCCATTGCAGGCCTGGAGGCCTGGAAAAGAAGAATGGTTTCATGGGCCAGGACCAGGATTCTGCTGCCCTGCACAACCTCAGGATGCTGCTCCCTGTGTCCCAGCTGTTCCAGCTCCAGCCTTAGCTAAAGGGGTCCCAGATATGTCTCAGGCCACTGCTCCAAAGGGTTCAAGCTGTAAGCCTTAGCAGCTTCCATTGGTGTTAAGTCTACAGGTGTGCAGAAGGCAATGGTTAAGGCTTGGGAGACTCCACCTAGATTTCAGAGAAGGTGTGGAAATGCCTGAATGTCCAGGCAGAAGTCTGCTGCAGGGGTGGCGCCCTCATGGAGAACCTCTATTACAGGAGTGCAGAAGGGAAATGTGGGGTTGAAGCCCTCACACAAAGTCCCCACTGGGGCACTGCCTAGTGGACCTGTGAGGAGAGGACAACCATCCTCCAGAACCCAGAACGGTGGATCCACTGATAGCTTGCACTGTGCACCTGGAAAAGCAGCAGGCACTGCACTCAATGCCATGAAAGCACCCATGGGGGCTGTACCCTGCAGAGCCACAGGGGCAGAGCTGCCCAAGGCCTTGGGAGCCCATCCCTTACATCAGTGTGGCCTGGATTAGAGACATGGAGTCAAAGGAGATTCTTTTGGAGCTTTAAGATTTAATGCCTGCCCTACTGGGTTTTGGTCTTGCATGGGGGCCTTTAGCCCCTTTGTTCTGGTCAATTTCTACCTTTTGTAATGGGAGTATTTAGCCAATGCCTGCACCCCCACTTTATCTTGGAAGTAAATAACCTGCTTTTTATTTCATTGGCTCATAGGTGGAAGGGATTTGCCTTGTCTCAGATGAGACTTTGGACTATGGACTTCTGAGTTAATGGTGAAATGAGTTAAGACTTGGGGGATTGTTGAGAAGGAAGGATTGTATTTTGCAATGTGAGAAGGATATGAGATTTGGGAGGCATCAAGGACAGAATAATATGGTTTGGATTTGTGTCCCTGCCCAAATCTCATGTCTAATTGTAATTCCCAGCATTGGAGGAGGCGCCTTGTGGGAGGTAATTGGGTCATGGGGGTAGATTTTCCCCTTGCTGTTCTCATGTTAGTGAGTGAGTTGAGTTATGAGATTTGGTTGTTTATAAGTGTGTATCACCTCCCCCTTCTCTCTCTTCCCACCGCTCTGGCCATGTAAGACTTTATCTCACAGGGTTCCTTGGGGAGGGCTGCCAGTGGGATTGTGGAAGGACCACAGGGTAAAGGAAACTTCCAGCTGAACTTTGTAATAATTCTGGCTGAGCATGAATTTTCCAGGGTAAAATCCAGGGGTGGGGGGCAAGCAGGAAGTGCAGATTTGAGCACAGAAGCCATGGCATGTGGGTAGGGGTGAAGCCTGAAAGCCCCACTTGCTTTCTCAGCAGGAAGGCTTGTAGCCTGGGGCAAGAACCCAGCCCTGCACATAGACTGCCTGGATACAAACATGGTGATTTGGTGGGGCATGGTGAGAGTGAGACTGGCCTTGCTGGCTGCATGAGAGCTGGCTGAGGCCCATCATGGCTGGCTTTCCCCCACTTCTCTGGTGACATGTATGATGCAGCAGAGGCAGCCATAATCCCCCTGGGAACATAACCTCATTGGCCTGAGAACCACCAACCCCACAGTGGCTGCAGCAAGTCCTGCCCAAGGAGAGTCTGAACTCAGACATGCTTAACCCTGCCCCCAACTGATGGTCTTTCTCTACCTGCCCTGGGAGCCAAAGACAAAAGATATAATCTCTTGGAAGCTCTATGGCTCTGCTCATTGCCTGAGAAACCCAAACACTTATCCAGACAGGCTCGTATCCCTGCTATACTACCACAGTTGATGCTGTTTTAAAAGCACCACCTCCTCACTGGTGGTCAACCAACTCAAGCCTTTAGAGCAACTCATAAAAGAAAACTCCTGCTCCAAGAAAGGAGAAAACAACACCTAATTCCACTGCCTGCAACATCCTGGATAACCACATGTCCTGAGTCTGTCCATGTGACAGCTTCACTGCTAGCACAACCTCCATTTGAGAAAACCAGCACACTAAAAAAACTACAACCAAGGACCCTCACAGAGTTAGCTGCACTCCCCTGTTACCTCCACCAGAGCAGGTGCTGGTACCCATGGCTGAGAGACCTAAAGACAAATCACATCCCAGGACTCTTTACGCACACTCCCCAGTACCAGCCTGGAGCCTGGTAGCCCCATTGGGTGGCTAGACCCAGAAGAGCAATAACAATCACTGCAATCTGGCTCTTCAGAAGCCCCATCCCTAGGGGAAGAGGGAGAGCACCAAGTCAAAGTATTACTCTATGGGACAAAAGAATCTGAACAGCAGCCCTTGAGCCTCAGATCTTTCCTCTGATATAGTCCTAGAAAAACAGTTCTGGTAATATGACAAAACAAGGATCTTTACCACCACCAAAAGGTCACATGAGCTCCTCAGCAATGAATCCAAACCAAGAAGATATCTCCGAATTGCCAGAAAAGAAATTCAGAAGGTTGATTATTAAGCTACTCAAGGAGGCACCAGAGAAAGGTGAAAGCCAACTTAAATAAATTAAAAAGGCCGAGCACAGTGGCACACACGTGCATTCTCAACACTTTGGGAGGCCGAGGTGGGTGGATCACCTGATATCAGGAGTTCGCAACCAGCCTGACTAACATGGTGAAACCCCGTCTCTACTTAATACAAAAAAATTAGCCAGGCGTGGTGGTGCATGTGTGTAATTTGAGCTACTTGGGAGGCTGAGACAGGAGAATCGCTTGTACCTGGGGGACAGAAATTGCAGTGAGCCGAGATCATGCCATTGCACTCCAGCCTGGGCAAAAAGAGTGAAAGTCCAAAACTCCATCTCAAAAAAAAAAATTAAAAAAAATTTATAGGATATGGATTTAAAAACTCCAGAGAAATAGATTGCATAAAAAAGAATCACAACTTCTGGGAATGAAAAACACACTTAGAAAAATGCAAAATACACTGGAAAGTTTCAACAATAGAATCAAACAAGTGGAAGGAAGAACTTCAGAGCTTGAAGACAAGGCTTTCAAATGAACCCAATTCAACATAGACAAAGAAAAAAGAATAAAAAAAAAGAACAAAGACTCCAAGAAGTTTAAGATTACGTTCAGTGACCAAACCTAAGAATAATTGGTGTTCCTGAGGAAGAAGAAAAATCTAAAAGTTTGGGAAACTTATTTGAGGGAATAATTGAAAAAACTTCTCTGGCCTTGCTAGAGATCTAGACATCTAAACACAACAAGGTCAAAGAACACCCAGGAAATTCACTGCAAAAAGATCATCACCTAGGCACATATTCATCAGGTTATCTAAAATCAAGATGAAGGAAAGAACCTTAAAATCTGTGAGGAAAAAGCATCAGGTTACCTATAAAGGAAAGCCTATCAGATTAACAGCAGATTTCTCAGCAGAAACCCTACAATCTAGAACAGATTGGGGTCCTATCTTCAGCCTGCTTAAACAAAACAATTATCAGCCAAGAGTTTCTTTTTTTTTTTTTTTGAGACAGAGTCTCACTCTGTTGCGCAGATTGGAGTGCAGTGGTGTGATCTTGGCTCACTGCAACCTCCGCCTCCTGGGTTCAAGTGATTCTCCTGCCTTAGCCTCCTGAATAGCTGGGATTACAGGCATGCACCACCATGCCTAGCTAAGTTTTGTATTTTTAGTAGAGATGGGGTTTTGCCATGTTGGCCAGGCTGGTCTCAAACTCTTGACCTCAGGTGATCCTCCTGCCTCAGCCTCCCAAAGTGCTGGGATTACAAGGGTGAGCCAAGTGCCCAGCCCAGCCAACAGTTTTATATTCCATGAAACTAAGTTTCATAAATGAAGGAAAGATACAGTCTTTTCCAGACAAACAAATGCTGAGAGAACTCACCACTACCAAGCCAGCACTATAAGAACAGCTAAAAGCAGCCCTAAATCTTGAAACAAATCCTCAAAATATACCAAAATAGAACCTCCTTAAAGCATAAATCTCACAGGACCTATACAACAATAACATAATGAAGAAAAGAGGTATTCAGTCAAAAACTGGCATGATGAATCGAACAGTACCTCACATCTCCATACTAATGTTGAATACAAATGGACTAAATGCTTCACTTAAAAAATACAGAATGGCAGATGGATAAGAATTCACCAACCAAATATCTGCTGTCTTCAACACACTCACCTAACAGATAAGGACTCACATAAACTTAAGGTAAAGGGGTGGAAAAAGATATTCCATGCAAATGAACAGCAAAGACAAGCAGCAGTAGGTTATCAGACAAAACAAACTTTAAAGCAATAGCAGTTAAAAAAGACAAAGAGGGACATTATATAATGATAAAAGAACTAGTCCAACAGGAAATTATCACAGTCTTAAGTATATATGCATCTAACACCGGAGTTTCCAAATATTTAAAACAATTACCACTAGACCTAAGAAATGAGATAGAAGGCAATACAATACTAGTGGGGGACTTCAATACTCTACTGACAGCACTAGATGGGTCATCAAGACAGAAAGTCAACAAAGAAACAATGGACTTACACTATAACTTGGAACAAATGGACTTAACAGATATTTACAGAACATTTTACCCAACACTGCAGAATATACATTCTATTCATCAACACATGGAACATTCTCCAAGATAGACCATGTGATAAGCCACAAAACAAGTCTCAATACATTTAAGAAAAATCGAAATTATATCAAGTAGTTGCTCAGACCACAGTGGAATAAAATTGGAAATCCACTCCAAAAGGAACCCTCAAAAACGTGCAAATGCATGGAAATTAAAAAAATTCTAAACAAACTAATACAGAAGGGTGGGAGGGGGTGTGGGGCAAAAAAGTACACACTGGATACAGTGGACACTGCTCAGGTGTCTTAAAGTGACTCACCTAACACATAAGGACTCACATAAACTTAAGGTAAAGGGGTGAAAAAAGATATTCCATGCGAATGAACAGCAAAAGGAAGCAAAAGTAGCTATTCTTTTATTAGAAAAAACAAACTTTAAAGCAACAGCAGTTGCTTTTGGGTGCACCAAAATTTCAGAAATCACACTAAATTTCAGAAACTACCACTAAAGAATTTATTCATGTAACCAAACACCACCTATTCCCCCAAAACAATAGAAATAATAAAAAAAAAACCTCAAAGGGATATCGGAGAACTTCCTAGATCTAGGAAAGTTAACAATATTCACGTACAAGAAAGTTATAGAAAATCTAGCAGATTTAATCCAAAAAAGACTACCTTAAGTCATCTCATAATCAAACTCCCAAAGGTCAAGTATAAAGAAAGCAAAGCTAAAGCAGCAAGAGAGAAGAAAAAAAATAACATACTATGGTGCTCCAATACTTCAATACATCTGGAAGCAGACTTTTCACTGGAAACCTTACAGGCCAGTAGAGAGTGACATGACATTAAAAGTGCTGAAGGAAAAACACTTTTACCCTAGAATAGTATATCCAGCAAAAATATCCTTCAAGAATGAAGGAGAAATGAAAACTTTCCCAGACAAACAAAAGCTGAGGGATTTCACCAACGCCAGACCTGTCCTACAAGAAAAATTAAAGAGAGTTCTTCAGTCTAAAAGAAAAAGATGTTAATGAGCAAGAAGAAATCATCTGAAGGTACAAAACTCAATGGTAGTAGTAAGTACACATAGAAACACAGAATATTATAACTGTAATTGTGGTGTGTAAACTATTCATATCTTAAGTAGGAAAACAAAAGATCAACTGATCAAAAATTACTACAACAACTTTTCAAGATAGAGTATAATAGGACATAAAGAGACACAAAAAAGTTAAAAAGTGGGGAGACGAAGTTAAAGTGTATAGTTTTTATTAGTTTTATTTTTGCTTTTTTGTTTATGCAATCGGTGTTGTCAACAGTTTAAAATAATGGGTTGTAAGATAGTACTTGGAAGCCTCAGGGTAACTTCAAATCTAAAAACATACAATGGATATTCTAAAAAAAAAAAAAAGAGCAAGAAACTAAAACATACCATCAGAGAAAATCACCTTCACTAAAAATAAGACAGGAAGGAAGGAAAGAAGGAACAGAATTTCACAAAACAAGCAGAAAACAAATAACAAAATGGCATGAGTAAGTCTGTACTTATCACTAATAACACTGAATGTAAATGATCTAAACTCCCCAATGAGAAGATGTAGATTAGCTGAATGGATTTAAAAAGAAAACAACAACAACAAAAAGTCTGGGCATGGTGGCTTACGCCTGTAATCCAAGCACTTTGGGAGGCTGAGGTGGGTGGATCACTTGAGGTCAGGAGTTTGAGGCTAGCCTGGCCAACATGGTGAAACCCTGTATCTACTAAAAATACAAAAATTAGCCGGGTGTGCTGGTGCAAGCCTGTAACCCCAGCTACTTGGGAGGCTGAGGTACGAAAATCGCTTGAACCCAGGAGGTGGAGGTTGCAGTGAGCTGAGATCACACCACTGCACTCCAGCCTGGGCAACAGAGTGAGACTCTGTCTCAAAACAACAACAACAACAAAAACAAAAAACAAAAAACCCCCAAAAACCAAAAAACCAAGCACCAATGATCTGTTGCCTTCAGGAAACACACTTCACCTATAAAGACATACCTAGAGGGAAAATAAAGGTTGGAAAAAGATATACCATGCCAATGGAAACCAAAAAAGAGCAGGAATAGCTATCCTATATCAGACAAAATAGATTTCAAGACACATACCGTATCAAGAGACAAATAAGGTCAGTATACAATGACAAAGGGGTCAATTCACCAGGAAGATATAACAATTCCAAATATATATGCACTCAACATGGGAGTACCCTGATATGTAAAGGAAATATTATTAGTGCCAAAGAGAGAGTTATACCCTAGTACAATAACAGCTGGAGACTTCAACCCACAACTTTTAATATTGGACAGATTTCCTAGACAGAAACTCAACAAAGAAACATTGGACTTCAACTGCACTGTAGAACAAATGAACGTAATAGGTATTTACAGAATACCTATCATTCAGTGGCTGCAGAATACACGTTTTTCTCCTCATCAAATGGCTCATTCTCAAGAAAAGACCATATGTTAGGTCACAAAACAAGTTGTAAACCATTAAAAGAAGTTGAAATAATATCAAGTATCTTCTCTGACCACAGTGGAATAAAACTAGAATTCCATAACAAGAAGAATTTTGGAAACTATACAAACACATGGAAATTAAACAATGTGCTCCTGAATGACTAGTGAGTCAGTAAAGGGATTAAGAAGGAAATTGAAAATTTTTTGGAAATGAATGATAATGGAAACACAATATACCCAAATCTATAGGATATGGTAAAAGAAGTAATAAGAGAAAAATGTATAGCTATAAGGGCCTACATCAAAAAATAAGAGAAACTTTAGATAAACTACCTAATGATACATCTTTTTTTTTTTGTTTGTGTTTTTTTTTTTTGTTTTTTTTCCGTTGTATTATTCTTTTTTTTTTTTTTTTTTATTATACTTTAGGGTTTTAGGGTACATGTGCACAATGTGCAGGTTTGTTACATATGTATCCATGTGCCATGTTGATTTCCTGCACCCATTAACTCGTCATTTAGCATTAGGTGTATCTCCTAATGCTGTCCCTCCCCCCTCCCCCCACCCCACAACAGTCCCCGGAGCGTGATGTTCCCCTTCCTGTGTCCATGAGTTCTCATTGTTCAATTCCCACCTATGAGTGAGAACATGCGGTGTTTGGTTTTTTGTCCTTGCGATAGTTGACTGAGAATGATGTTTTCCAGTTTCATCCATGTCCCTACAAAGGACACGAACTCATCATTTTTTATGGCTGCATAGTATTCCATGGTGTATATGTGCCACATTTTCTTAATCCAGTCTATCGTTGTTGGACATTTGGGTTGGTTCCAACTCTTTGCTATTGTGAATAGTGCCGCAATAAACATACGTGTGCATGTGTCTTTATAGCAGCATGATTTATAGTCCTTTGGGTATATACCCAGTAATGGGATGGCTGGGTCAAATGGTATTTCTAGTTCTAGATCCCTGAGGAATCGCCACACTGACTTCCACAATGGTTGAACTAGTTTACAGTCCCATCAACAGTGTAAAAGTGTTCCTATTTCTCCACATCCTCTCCAGCACCTGTTGTTTCCTGCTTTTTTAATGATGGCCATTCTAACTGGTGTGAGATGGTATCTCACTGTGGTTTTGATTTGCATTTCTCTGATGGCCAGTGATGAGGAGCATTTCTTCATGTGTTTTTTGGCTGCATAAATGTCTTCTTTTCAGAAGTGTCCGTTCATGTCCTCTGCCCACTTTTTGATGGGGTTGTTTGTTTTTTTCTTGTAAATTTGTTTGAGTTCATTGTAAATTCTGGATATTAACCCTTTGTCAGATGAGTAGGTTGCAAAAATTTTCTCCCATTGTGTAGGTTGCCTGTTCACTCTGATGATAGTTTCTTTTGCTGTGCAGAAGCTCTTTAGTTTAATGAGATCCCATTTGTCGATTTTGGCTTTTGTTACCATTGCTTTTGGTGTTTTAGACATGAAGTCCTTGCCCACGCCTATGTCCTGAATGGTATGGCCTAGGTTTTCTTGTAGGATTTTAATGGTTTTAGGTCTAACATATAAGTCTTTAATCCATCTTGAATTAATTTTTGTATAAGGTGTAAGGAAGGGATCCAGTTGCAGCTTTCTACATATGGCTAGCCAGTTTTCCCAGCACCATTTATTAAATAGGGAATCCTTTCCCCATTTCTTGTTTTTGTCAGGTTTGTCAAAGATCAGATAGTTGTAGCTATGCGGCATCATTTCTGAGGGCTCTGTTCTGTTCCATTGATCTATGTCTCTGTTGTGGTACCAGTACCATGCTGTTTTGGTTACTGTAGCCTTGTAGTATAGTTTAAAGTCAGGTAGCGTGATGCCTCCAGCTTTGTTCTTTTGGCTTAGGATTGACTTGGCGATGTGGGCTCTTTTTTGGTTCCATATGAACTTTAAAGTAGTTTTTTCCAATTCTGTGAAGAAAGTCATTGGTAGCTTGATGGGGATGGCATTGAATCTATAAATTACCTTGGGCAGTATGGCCATTTTCACGATATTGATTCTTCCAACCCATGAGCATGGAATGTTCTTCCATTTGTTTGTATCCTTTTATTTCATTGAGCAGTGGTTTGTAGTTGTCCTTGAAGAGGTCCTTCACATCCCTTGTAAGTTGGATTCCTAGGTATTTTATTCTCTTTGAAGCAATTGTGAATGGGAGTTCACTCATGATTTGGCTCTCTGTTTGTCTGTTATTGGTGTACAAGAATGCTTGTGATTTTTGTACATTAATTTTGTATCCTGAGACTTTGCTGAAGTTGCTAATCAGCTTAAGGAGATTTTGGGCTGAGACAATGGGGTTTTCTAGATATACAATCATGTCATCTGCAAACAGGGACAATTTGACTTCCTCTTTTCCTAATTGAATACCCTTTATTTCCTTCTCCTGCCTGATTGCTCTGGCCAGAACTTCCAGCACTATGTTGAATAGGAGCGGTGAAAGAGGGCATCCCTGTCTTGTGCCAGTTTTCAGAGGGAATGCTTCCAGTTTTTGCCCATTCAGTATGATATTGGCTGTGGGTTTGTTGTAGATAGCTCTTATTATTTTGAGATACGTCCCATCAATACCTAATTTATTGAGAGTTTTTAGCATGAAGGTTGTTGAATTTTGTCAAAGGCCTTTTCTGCATCTATTGAGATAATCATGTGGTTTTTGTCTTTGGTTCTGTTTATATGCTGGATTACATTTATTGATTTGCGTATGTTGAACCAGCCTTGCATCCCAGGGATGAAGCCCACTTGATCATGGTGGATAAGCTTTTTGATGTGCTGCTGGATTCGGTTTGCCAGTATTTTATTGAGGATTTTTGCATCAATGTTCATCAAGGATATTGGTCTGAAATTCTCTTTTTTGGTTATGTCTCTGCCAGGTTTTGGTATCAGGACGATGCTGGCTTCGTAAAATGTGTTAGGGAGGATTCCCTCTTTTTCTATCGATTGGAATAGTTTCAGAAGGAATGGTACCAGTTCCTCCTTGTACCTCTGGTAGAATTCAGCTGTGAATCCATCAGGTCCTGGACTCTTTTTGGTTGGTAAGCTATTGATTATTGCCACAATTTCAGAACCTGTTATTGGTCTATTCAGAGATTCAACTTCTTCCTGGTTTAGTCTTGGGAGGGTGTATTTGTCGAGGAATTTATCCATTTCTTCTAGATTTTCTAGTTTATTTGCATAGAGGTGTTTGTAGTATTCTCTGATGGTAGATTGTATTTCTGTGGGATCGGTGGTGATATCCTCTTTTTCCTTTTTTATTGCATCTATTTGATTCTTCTCTCTTTTCTTCTTTATTAGTCTTGCTAGCGGTCCATCAATTTTGTTGATCTTTTCAAAAAACCAGCTCCTGGATTCATTAATTTTTTGAAGGGTTTTTTGTGTCTCTATTTCCTTCAGTTCTGCTCTGATTTTAGTTATTTCTAGCCTTCTGCTAGCTTTTGAATGTGTTTGCTCTTGCTTTTCTAGTTCTTTTAATTGTGATGTTAGGGTGTCAATTTTGGATCTTTCCTGCTTTCTCTTGTGGGCATTTAGTGCTATAAATTTCCCTCTACACACTGCTTTGAACGTGTCCCAGAGATTCTGGTATGTTGTGTCTTTGTTCTCGTTGGTTTCAAAGAACATTTTTATTTCTGCCTTCATTTCATTATGTACCCAATAGTCATTCAGGAGCAGGTTGTTCAGTTTCCATGTAGTTGAGTGGTTTTGACTGAGTTTCTTAATCCTGAGTTCTAGTTTGATTGCACTGTGGTCTGAGAGACAGTTTGTTATAATCTCTGTTCTTTTACATTTGCTGAGAAGAGCTTTACTTCCAACTATGTGGTCAATTTTGGAATAGGTGTGGAGTGGTGCTGAAAAAAATGTATATTCTGTTGATTTGGGGTGGAGAGTTCTGTAGATGTCTATTAGGTCCACTTTATGTAGAGCTGAGTTCAATTCCTGGATATCCTTGTTAACTTTCTGTCTCGTTGATCTGTCTAATGCTGACAGTGGGGTGTTAAAATCTCCCATTATTATTGTGTGGGAGTTTAAGTCCCTTTGTAGGTCACTGAGGACTTGCTTTATGAATCTGGGTGCTCCTGTGTTGGGTGCATATATATTTAGGATAGTTAGCTCTTCTTGTTGAATTGATCCCTTTACCATTATGTAATGGCCTTCTTTGTCTCTTTTGATCTTTGTTGGTTTAAAGTCTATTTTATCAGAGACTAGGATTGCAACCCCTGCCTTTTTTTTGTTTTCCAGTTGCTTGATAGATCTTCCTCCATCCCTTTATTTTGAGTCTATGTGTGTCTCTGCACGTGAGATGGGTTTCCTGAATACAGCACACTGATGGGTCCTGACTCCTTATCCAGTTTGCCAGTCTGTGTCTTTTGATTGGAGCATTTAGCCCATTTACATTTAACGTGAATATTGTTATGTGTGAATCTGATCCTGTCATTATGATGTTAGTTGGTTATTTTGCTCGTTAGTTGCTATAGTTTCTTCCTAGCCTCGATGGTCTTTACAATTTGGCATGTTTTTGCAGGGGCTGGTACCGGTTGTTCCTTTCCATGTTTAGTGCTTCCTTCAGGAGCTCTTTTAGGGCAGGCCTGGTGGTGACAAAATCACTCAGCATTTGCTTGTCTGTAAAGTATTTTATTTCTCCTTCACTTATGAAGCTTAGTTTGGCGGGATAGGAAATTCTGGGTTGAAAATTCTTTTCTTTAAGAATGTTGAATATCGGCCCCCACTCTCTTCTGGCTTGTAGAGTTTCTGCTGAGAGATCAGCTGTTAGTCTGATGGGCTTCCCTTTGTGGGTAACCCGACCTATCTCTCTGGCTGCCCTTAACATTTTTTCCTTCATTTCAACTTTGGTGAATCTGACAATTATGTGTCTTGGAGTTGCCCTTCTCGAGGAGTATCTTTGTGGCATTCTCTGTATTTCCTGAATCTGAATGCTGGCCTGCCTTGCTAGATTGGGGAAGTTCTCCTGGATAATATCTTGCAGAGTGTTTTCCAACTTGGTTCCATTCTCCCCATCATTTTCAGGTACACCAATCAGACGTAGGTTTGGTCTTTTCACATAGTCCCAAATTTCTTGGAGGCTTTGTTCATTTCTTTTTATTCTTTTTTCTCTAAACTTCCCTTCTCTCTTCATTTCATTCATTTCATCTTCTATCAGCGATACCCTTTCTTCCAGTTGATCGCATCTGCTACTGAGGCTTCTGCATTCTTCGCGTAGTTCTCGAAACTTGCCTTTCAGCTCCATCAGCTCCTTTAAGCCCTTCTCTCCATTGGTTATTCTAGTTATCCATTCTTCTAATTTTTTTTCAAAGTTTTTAACTTCTTTGCTATTGTTTTGAATTTTCTCTCGTAGCTCAGAGTAGTTTGATCGTCTGAAGCCTTCTTCTCTCAACTCATCAAAGTCATCCCCCATCCAGCTTTGTTCCGTTGCTGGTGAGGAACTGCGTTCCTTTGGAGGAGGAGAGGTGCTCTGTTTTTTAGAGTTTCCAGTTTTTTTGGTCTGTTTTTTCCCCATCTTTGTGGTTTTGTCTACTTTTTGTCTTCGATGATGGTGATGTACAGATGGGTTTTTGGTGTGGATGTCCTTTCTGTTTGTTAATTTTCCTTCTACCAGACAAGACCCTCAGCTGCAGGTCTGTTGGGGTTTACTAGAGGTCCACTCCAGACCCTGTTTGGCTGGGTGTCAGCACCGGTGGCTGCAGAACAGCGGATTTTCGTGAGACCACAAATTCAGCTGTCTGATAGTTCCTCTGAAAGTTTTGTCTCAGAGGAGTACCCGGTTGAATGAGGTGTCAGTCTGTCCCTACTGGGGGTGTGCCTCCCAGTTAGGCTGCTCAGGGGTGAGGGACCCACTTTAGGAGGCAGTCTGTCCGTTCTCAGATCTCCAGCTGTGTGCTGGGAGAACCACTACTCTCTTCAAAGCTGTCAGTCAGACAGAGACATTTAAGGCTGTGGAGGTTCTCGCTGAGTTTTTGGTTGTCTGTGCCCTGCCCCCAGAGGTGGAGCCTACAGAGGCAGGCAGGCCTCCTTGAGCTGTGGTGGGCTCCACCCAGTTCAAGCTTCCTGGCTGCTTTGTTTACCTAAGCAAGCCTGGGCAATGGCGGGCGCCCCTCCCCCAGCCTCGTTGCCGCCTTGCAGCGTGATCTCAGACTGCTGTGCTAGCAATCAGCAAGACTCTGTGGGCATAGGACCCTCCGAGCCAGGTGCGGGACACAATCTCCCAGTGTGCCGTTTTCCAGGCCCGTTGGAAAAGCGCAGCATTAGGACGGGACTGACCCGATATTCCAGGTGCCGTCTGTTTCCCCTTTCTTTGACTAGGAAAGGGAACTCCCTGACCCCTTGCGTTTCCCGAGTGAGGCAATGCCTCGCCCTGCTTCGGCTCGCGCACAGTGCGCTTCACCGACTGTCCTGAACCCACTGTTAGGCACTCCCTAGTGAGATGAAACCGGTACCTCAAGCAGAAATGCAGAAATCACCCGTCTTCTGTGTCGCTGGGGCTGGGAGCTGGAGACCAGAGCTGTTCCTATTCGGCCATCTTGGCTCCACCTCCTAATGATACATCTTAAAGAACTAGAAAAGCAAGAGCAAACCCAACCCAAAGTTAGTAGAAGAAATGAAATATTAAATATCAAATTGGAAAGAAATTATATTGAAAAGAAGAAAACAATACAAAAGATTAAAAAATGAAAAGTCTTTTTTTAAGAAGATAAAATTGACCCATTTTCTATTATTATAATTAATATTTTTTGAGATGGAGTCTTGCTCTGTTGCCCAGGCTGAAGTGCAGTGGTGTGATCTTGGCTCACTGCAACCTCCACCTCTTAGGTTCAAGTGATTCTCCTGCCTCAGCCTCCTGAGTAGCTGGGATTACAGGTGCATGCCACCACACCTGGCTAATTTTTGTATTTTTAGTAGACATGGGGTTTCACCACTTTGGCCAGGCTGGTCTCGAACTCCTGACCTCAAGTGATCTGCCCGCCTTGGCCTCCCAAAGTGCTGGGACTACAGGTGTGAGCCACCACACCTGGCCAAACTTGACCCATTTTTAGCCAGACTAACTAAATAAATGAGAGAAGACCGAAATAAATGAAATCGGAGATAAAAAATGAGACATTACAACTGATACCACAGAAATTCAAAGGCTCATTAGAGGCTACTATGAGCAACTATATGCCAATAAATCGGAAAACCTAGAAGCAATTGATACATTCCTAGACACATACAACCTAGCAAGATCGAACCAGGAAGAAATCCAAAACCTGAGTAGGCCAATAATAAGTAATGTGATCAAAGCTATAATAAAAAGTCTCTCAGCAAAAAAAGCCCAGGACCCATCAGCTTCCCTC
The DNA here is from genome assembly GCF_028878055.3 of Symphalangus syndactylus. Taxonomy (NCBI): domain Eukaryota; kingdom Metazoa; phylum Chordata; class Mammalia; order Primates; family Hylobatidae; genus Symphalangus; species Symphalangus syndactylus. The sequence goes on along the minus strand of NC_072429.2, from coordinate 128,679,168 downwards.
CTGATTTTTTTTCAAATTAATATCAATTCTTTCAAACTATTTCAAAAAATAGAGGAGGTGGGAATATGTCTAAACCTATTCTATGAGGCCAGTAATACCCTGATACCAAAATCAGACAGAGATTCATCAAAAAAAAAAAAAAAAAAAAAAAGAAAACTACAAGCCAACAGCTTTGATGAATATTGATGGAAACATCAACAAAACATGAGCAAACTGAATTCACCAACACATTAGAAAGATCATTCATCAAGACCAAGTGGGATTTAGCCTAGGGATGTAAGGATGGTTCAATGAATGCAAATCAATCAATGTGATACATCATATCCATAGAATAAAGGACAAAAACCACATGATCATTTCAATTGGTGTTGAAAAACCATTTGAATAAATAAATTCAATAGCCCTTCATGATAAAAATTCTAAAAAGCTGGATGTAGAAGAAACATACTTCAACATAATAAAATCCATATACTACAGACTCATACCTAGTATTATACTGAATGGGGAAAAACTGAAAGCCTTTTCTGTAAGATCGGGAACACAAGAAGGATGTCCACTTTTACCACTATTATTCAACATACTACTGGAACTGCTAGCTAGAGCAATCAGACAAGAGAAAAAAGTAAAGGGCATCCAAATTGGAAAGGAAGAAGTCAAATTATCCTTGTTTGTGGATGATGTGGTCTTATATATGGAACAACCTAAATATTCCAACAAAAAACGCTATTAGAAGTGATAAATAAATTAAAGTTGCCAGATAAAAAATCAACATCCAAAACTCAGTAGCACTTCTATATGCCAACAGAGAAGAATCTGAAAAAGAAATCAAGAAAGTAATCCCATTTACAAGAGCTACAAATAAAACTAAATTCCTGGGAATTAATTTAACTGAAGAAGCGAAAAATCTCTTCAATGAAAACTATAAAACAATTGATGGAAGAGACTGAAGAGGATACAAAAAAATGGAAAGATATTCCATATCCATAGATTGGAAGAATCAATATTGTTAAAATGTCTATACTACCCAAAGCAATCTTCAGATTCTATACAATCTCTATCAAACTACCAAGACATTCTTCACAGAAAGAGAAAAATCAATCCTAAAATTTATATAGAAACACAAAAGGCCCAGAATAACTGAAACTGTCCTGAGCAAAAAGAACACAACTCAAAGAATCACATTACTTGACTTCAAATTATACTACAGAGTTATAGTAACAAAAAGAGCATGGTATTGCCAGAAAAACAGACACATAGACCAATGAAAAAAGAATAGAGAACCCAAAAACAAATCCCTACACCTACAGTGAACTCATTTTTTTACAAAGTTGCCAAGACTATACATTGGGGAAAAGACAGTCTCTTCAATAAATGGTGTTGCAAAAACTAGATATCCACATGCAGAAGACTGAAACTAGACCCTTATCTCTCACTATATACAATAATTAAAATAGATTGAAGAATTGAATCTAAGGACTAAAATTATGAAACTCCTACAATAAAACATTGGGGAAAGTCTCCAGGACATTGGAATGGGCAAACATTTCTTGAGTAATACCCCACAAGCACAAGCAGCCAAAGCAAAAATGGACAAATGCAACCACATCAAAGTAAAAAGCTTCCTTCCAGCAAAGAACAATCAACAACAGAAGAAGAAAACTCAAAGAATGGGAGAAAATATTTGCATACTAAACATCTGATAAAGGATTTGTACGCAGAACACACAAGGAACTCAAACAACTCTATAGGAAAAAATCTAATAAACCAATTAAAATATGGGCAAAAGTTCTAAATAGACATTTCTCGAAAGATGACATACAAATGGCAAACATGCATATGAAAAGGTGCACGACATTATTGATCATCAGAGAAATGCCAATCAAAACTACAATGAGATGTCATCTCACATCTGTTAAAATGGATTTTATCCAAAAGACAGGCAATAACAGGCTGGAGAGGATGTGGAGAAAAGGGGACCCTTGGACACTGTTTGTGGGAACGTAAATTAGTACAACTACTATGGAGAACAGTTTGGGCCTTCCTCAAAAAAACTGAAAATAGAACTATCTTATGATGCAGCAAATCTACTGCTAAGTATATACCCCCAAAATAGGTAATCAGTATATTGAAGAGATATCTGCACTCCCATGTTTATTGCAGTTCCGTTCACAATAGCCAAGATTTGGAAGCAATCCAAGTGTCCATCAACAAATGAATGAATTAAAAAATGGTACGTATACATAATGGAGTACTATTCAGCTATAAAAAGAATGAGATCCTGTCATTTGCAACAACATGGATGGAACTGGAGGTCATTATGTCAAGTGAAATAGGCCAAGCACAGAAAGACAAACTTTACATGTTCTTATTTGTGAAAGCTAAAAATTAAAACAACTGAACTTATAGAGATAGAGAATAGAATGATGGTTACCAGAGGCTGGGATGGGTAGTGGGGTGGGTGTGCAGGGGTAGGGGGAATGGTTAATGAGTCCAAAAAAGTTTAGAATGAATAAGATCTGATGGTGACTATAGTCAATAATAATTTAATTGTACATTTAAAAATAACTGAAAGAGTATAATTATATTGTAAAACAAGAAATAAATATCCAAGATGAGGGATACCTCATTTACCCTGGTGTGATTATTATACATTGTATGCCTGTATTAAAATATCCCACATATCCCATAAATAAATATATACATCTATGTACCCATAAAAATTAAAGACAAAACAAAAACCAAAAACTACAGCCTTGCACAAAGGCTATTGCAACCTTAAACAAAAAATACTTCTGCCCGGACATCTGCCCACCAACTGCCTGTCTAACCTTGGACTGGTGCCACCTTCGTTACTGATCCTTGTAACCAAAGATAATTGATTCAAAACAGTTGTGTAGTCCTTCTTATTTTTCTTTTTAAAACTTTTTTCTTCCTTTACCTGTCTGAATACACACATAGTTTGTGATGGCATGCATTTTCCCATTGCAATGCTCATTCTTGAATAAATATCACTTTATTTTAGAGAACTTTTCTTTATCTGTTATATAGGTTGATGTGACTCATATAACTGTTCCCAAACAGCTAAGGTACTTTTCTCTGACTTCTGGAATATCCAATAGCAGGTTGGGGCCTGTAGAATGTTGGTACATAGAAGGGTTATGTATGTAATTATAATTTTATATTTCAAGTCTATAGTTTTTACAATGAAAATTATAGAACGTGAAAGTTAATTTGGTACATCATGTCAGGTGGTGATATGCAGAAAGTGCAGTCAGAGCTCTGTCCCAAGTGAAGTGCATATCAGGCTCTTATAGTGGAAAGGGAAGGCATAAGACTTTTATGAATATTAAAAGAAAACAAAAGTAAAGTAAATGCATTGTGAAATACTGTCAGCTGAAAGGAATGTTGCTGTATTGAGTGTCAGTTCCAGGAAGTTACTCAAAACTTAAAGGTGTAGCAATCCTGTTTATACAGTTTCTCCTAAAGGCACTCTACTTCATCTTGAAACCCATAGGGAGTAATTGGAAAGGACGTGGGTTTCAGGCAAGTTTTTAATTCTTTTCACAAATCCCCTTTTTATTTATCTTTAAAATAAAGATGGTTGTAAGATTGGATTTAGATAATACATCCAGTAATACATTGGATTTAGATAGTACTTAACACAGAGGAGGCAGTAAGCACAGTAATTCCTGTTGTACAGAGCTCCACATGTAGGCAGTTCAGAGGTGCTTCCCAGGGCCCTGGCACTAGTGCCTGTCCCTCCTGCTGAAGTTGCCTTTCCTGGTGTCCAGTGATTGAATTCTAAATTCAGCACATATACCAGAGGAATATGAGCCAAAGAAGTTGTTCCAGCTATAGTTGCTGGGAATCCATGAATCAAAGACTTGCTCAGCTAGTTCTGTATGTGAAAGGAAATGGGTGTGACTCTGAAGAAGCCTTTTTAATTCTGATTCAGGAGATACATAATTAGATGCCACTTGATTTTGTTCCACAGACTTCTTGCTGAGAAGGACTTGAGAGCTAAGGTTCTGTGATCCAGAACTAGTTCCAGACTCACTCTTCTGGAAATGAAGAGGGCCCTCCTGTGCTTATTTTTCCAGGATACTGCATTGGAAATTGAGTCAGGGACCCTTCGGTGAGAAGAGAACAGTGAGCAGAATCACATTGATCTGGTCCTGGAGTTTGTCTGATGATTTCTGCTTGACAGCAGGAGGTCTGAAGATTGGAAGGGGCTCTACTCAATCGTGCTATTTCTCTCTCTCTTTTTTTTTTTTTTTGAGACAGAGTTGCCCAGGCTGGAGTGCAGTGGCGCTATCTCAGCTCACTGCAGCCTCTGCCTACCGGGTTTGAGCAATTCTCTGCCTCAGCCTCCCAAGTAGCTGGGATTACAGGTGCCCTCCACCATTCCTGGCTAATTTTTGTATTTTCAGTAGAGACGGAGTTTCACCATCTTGGCCAGGCTGATCTCGAACTCCAGACTTCGTGATCCACTGGCCTCAGCTTCTCAAAGTGCTGGGATTACAGACGTGAGCCACCGCGCCTGGCCAGTCGTGTTATTTCTCTGCAGGACAAAAGGATATATAATCTGGTAAGTCCTAATGGGATCAGGGGATGAAAAAGAAACGATACTATCATCAGCGACAAAAATGTTCAGGATGGGTTTGTGAAATGAGTTGAATATTTTTTTTTTCCTACATAATTTGACTGAAAAGGAAGTTAAGTTCTTCTTAATAATGGAGAATTCCTGATAGCATGGAAGGCTAAGGAATGTATCTTTGATACATTATTATATAGGTCCAGTCTTAGAGAAGCTTCTTATGTTCTCATTATTCTCTGTTGTCCAGTGACCTCTTACGTGGCCCATATCAGACAAAATTGAAATGGTCACATCAGGACTTTTACATGAACTGTTGAAAATTCTGTCTCTCTTCATTATTGAACATACTTAGAATGTTCAGAAACTGAATTCCATGTAATTAGGAAGTCCTATTCCTATTTGTTATAATTGTAACAATACAATTATACTGTTTTAGTTATTTTTAACTGTACAATTATTGACTATAGTCACCTTGTGCTATCAAATACTAGATCTTATTCAGAAATACTAGATCCTTGGGTTCACGCCATTCTCCTGTCTCAGCCTCCCGAGTAGCTGGGACTACAGGCGCTCGCCACCACATCCAGCTAATTTTTTTGTATTTTTAGTAGAGATAGGGTTTCACCATGTTAGCCAGGATGGTCTCGATCTCCTGACCTCGTGATCCGCCCGTCTCGGCCTCCCAAAGTGCTGGGATTACAAGCGTGAGCCATCGCATCCGGACTGAAGTCTCTAGCTATTATTGATTGCATTGGGGTCTATCTCTTTACCTCTAATGTGAATCTAAATCTATTTTGTCTGATATAAGTATAGCTATTCCTGCTCTTTTTTGGTTTCCATTGACACGAATATATTTTCCATTCCTATGTTTTTATCCCATGTGTATCTTTATAGGAGAAGTGTATTTCTTGTAGGTAACAGATCATTGGGTCTTGTTTTTTTAATTAATTCAACCACTCTATGTCTTTAGATTGGACAGTTTAGTTCATTTACATTTAATGTTATTACTAATAAATGAGGACTTTAAGCATTTTATTTTTTGTTTTCTGGTTGTTTTGTGATCTTCTGTTTCTTCTTCATTTTCCTCTTCCTTTTAGTGAAGGTAATCCTCACTGATGGTATATTTTAATTTCTCGCTTTTCATTTTTTGCTTATTCATTGTATGTTTTTAGATTTGAAATTACTATGAGACTTGCAAATGCTGTCTTATAACTCGTTATTTTAAATGGATGACAACAGTGATTGCATAAACAAACAAACACAAACAGAAAACTAATAAAAACTCTACACTTTAACTTCATCTGCCTGCTTTTTAACTGTTTGTTGTTTCTCTTTATGTCCTATGGTACTATGTCTTGAAAGCTGTAGTTGTTTTTGATTGGTTTATCGTTTGGCCTTTCTACTTAAGGTAAGAGTAGTTTACACACCACAATTACAGTGTTATAATATTCTGTGTTTTTCTGTGTGCTTCCTACTACCATTGAATTTAGTACCTTCAGATGATTTCTTCTTGCTCATTAACATCCTTTTCTTTCAGACTGAACAACTCCCTTTAGTATTTCTTGTAAGACAGGTTTGGTGTTGATGAAATCTCTCAGTTTTTGTCTGTCTGGGAAGGTCTTTATTTCTCTTTCATCCTTGAAGCATATATATATATATTTTTGCCAGATATATTATTCTAGGGTAAAAGTTTCTTTTTCCCTTCAGCACTTTAAATATGTCATGCCACTGTCTCTTGGCCTATAAGGTTTCCAGTGAAAAGTCTGCTACTAGATGTATTGGAATTTTATTGTTTGTTATTTTTTCTTTTCTTTCGCCACTTTAGGATTCTTACTTTATACTTAATATTTGGGAGTTTGATTATCAAATGCCTGAGGTAGTCTTCTTTGGGTTAAATCTGCTGGGTGTTCTATTACCTTCTTGTACCTTGTACTTGAATATTGGTATTTTACTCTAGGTTTGGGAAGTTCTCCCTTTGCATAAACTTTCTATACGTATCTGTTTCTCAATCTTCTCTTTAATGCCAGTAACTCTTAGATTTGCCCTTTTGAGGCTATTTTCTACATCTTGTAGCTTGCTTCATTCTTTTTTCCTTTGTCTCCTTTGACTGTATATTTTCAAATAGCCTGTTTTCAAGATCACAAATTCTTCCTTCCATTTGATCAATTCTGTTATTAAGAGATGCTTGTGCATTCTTCTGTAGGTCAATGTATTTTTCAACTCCAGAATTTCTGCTTCTTTTTAATTATTTCAATTTCCTTAAAAAATTTATCTGATAGAATTCTGAATTCCTTTTATGTGTTATCTTGAATTCCTTTGAGTGTCCTCAAAACAGCTATTTTGAATTCTTTGTTTGAATTATTACATATTTCTGTCCCTCTGGGATTGGTCCCTGGTGCCTTATTTAGTCCATTTGGTAAGGTGATGTTTTCCTGAATAGTCTTTTTTTAAATTCAAAATTACATTTTATTGCAGAATTTAAAAATAATTTTCCTTATAGCCTTCCTGGACTGGAGACTTACATTTTCTTTCTTTCTTTTTTAAAATTATATATATATTTTCTATTTTTATATTTTTATTTTAAGTTCAGGGGTACATGTGTAGGTTTGTGGTATAGGTAAACTTGTGTCATGGGAGTTTGTTGTACAAATTATTTTATCACCCAAGTATTAAGCCTAGTACCCATTCATTATTTTTCCTGATCCTCTCCCTCCTCCCACCCTCCATACTCTACCTTCCAGTAGGCCCCAGTGTGTGTTGGTCCCCTCCATGAGTCTATGTGTTCTCATCATTGAGCTCCCACTTATAAGTGAAAACATGTGGTATTTGGTTTTCTGTTTCTGTGTTAGTTTACTAAGTATAATGGCCGCCAGCTCCATTGGGAGCTGTTCTTGATCTTGTTCTTTTTTTGGCTACATAGTATTCCATGAGGTATATGTACCACATTTTCTTTATCCAGTCCACAATTGATGGGCAGTTAGATTTATTCCATGTCTTTGCTATTGTGAATAGTCCTGCAGTGAACACACGCACGCATGTGTCTTCATTATAAAACGGCATCTATTCCTTTGGTTATATACCCAGCAATGAGCTTGCTGGGTCAGATGGTATTTCTGTCTTTAGGACTTTGAGGAATCACCAAACTGTCTTTCACAGTGGTTGAACTAATTTACATTCCCATCAACAGTGTATAAGCATTCCTTTTTCGCCACAACCTTGCCAGCATCTGTTATTTTTTGACTTTTTATTAATAGCCATTCAGACTTGTGTGAGATGATATCTCATTGTGGTTTTGATTTGCATTTCTCTAATGATCAGTGATGTTGAGCTTTTTTCTTAATATGATTGTTGGCCACATGTATGTCTTCTTTTGGAAGGTGCCTCTTCATGTCATTTGCCCACTTTTTAATGCTTTTTTTTTTTCTTGTAAATTGGCTCAAGTTCCTTATAGATGCTGGATATTAGAACTTGTCAGATGCATAGTTTGCAAAAATTTTCTCCCATTCTGTAGGTTACCTGTTCACTCTGTTCATAGCTTCTTTTGCTGTGCAGAAGCTTTTAAGTTTAATTAGATCTCATTTATCAATTTTTGCTTTTATTGCAATTGCTTTTGGCATCATCATGAAATCTTTGCCAGTTCCTATGTCCAGAATGGTATTGCCTAGATTGTCTTCTAGTGTTTTATTTTTATAGTTTTGGGTTTTACATTTCAGTCTTTTATTCATCTTGAGTTGATTTTTATATATGGTGTAAGGAAATGGTCCATTTTCACTCTTCTGCGTATGGCTAGCCAGGTATCCCAGCACCATTTATTGAATGAAGAAGACATATATGCAGCCAGCAATGCAATCTTTCCCCATTGCTTGTCTTTTACATCCATCTGATCTGTGAAAACCCCAACAAAAGCGAGCAATGGGGAAAGACTGCATTGTTGGCTGCATGTGTGTCTTTTTCATTCAATAAATTGTGCTGGGATGCCTGGCTAAACATACGCAGAAGAGTGAAACTGTACCATTTCCTTACACCATATACAAAAATCAACTCAAGATGAATAAAATACTTAAATGTAAACCCCAAAACTATAAAAATAAAACACTAGAAGACAATCTAGGCAATATCATTCTGGACATAGGAACTGGCAAAGATTTCATGATGATGCCAAAAGCAATTGCAGTAAAAGCAAAAATTGATAAATGAGATCTAATTAAACTTAAGAGCTTCTGCACAGCAAAAGAAGCTATGAACAGAGTGAACAGGTAACCTACAGAATGGGAGAAAATTTTTGCAAACTATGCATCTGACAAGTTCTAATATCCAGCATCTATAAGGAACTTGAGCCAATTTACAAGAAAAAAAAAGCATTAAAAAGTGGGCAAACGACATGAAGAGGCACCTTCCAAAAGAAGACATACATGTGGCCAACAATCATATTAAAAAAAAAGCTCAACATCACTGATCATTAGAGAAATGCAAATCAAAACCACAATGAGATATCATCTCACACAAGTCTGAATGACTATTAATAAAAAGTCAAAAAATAACAGATGCTGGCAAGGTTGTGGCGAAAAAGGAATGCTTATACACTGTTGATGGGAATGTAAATTAGTTCAACCACTGTGAAAGACAATTTGGTGGTTCCTCAAAGTCCTAAAGACAGAAATACCATCTGACCCAGCAAGCTCATTGCTGGGTATATACCCAAAGGAATAGATGCCGTTTTATAATGAAGACACATGCGTGCGTGTGTTCACTGCAGGACTATTCACAATAGCAAAGACATGGAATAAATCTAACTGCCCATCAATTGTGGACTGGATAAAGAAAATGTGGTACATATACCTCATGGAATACTATGTAGCCAAAAAAAGAACAAGATCAAGAACAGCTCCCAATGGAGCTGGCGGCCATTATACTTAGTAAACTAACACAGAAACAGAAAACCAAATACCACATGTTTTCACTTATAAGTGGGAGCTCAATGATGAGAACACATAGACTCATGGAGGGGACCAACACACACTGGGGCCTACTGGAAGGTAGAGTATGGAGGGTGGGAGGAGGGAGAGGATCAGGAAAAATAATGAATGGGTACTAGGCTTAATACCTGGTGAAGAAATAATCTGTACAAGAAACCTCAGTGACAGGAGTTTACCTGTATAACAAACCTGCACATGTGTGCCTGAGCCTAAAATAACAGTTAAAAAAATAAAATAATAGCTCTCTCTAAAAGAAAGAAAAACTTCCCTGACCTTTTAGTTGTCATGATCAAAAACCAAAATCTTTTTACCACAGGTTTTGACAGCATCAGGCACCATTCATTTATGGTATCACTCATGATTTATGAATATGCATGGGTTTATTAGTAAAATCATTTAGTGAATATTTGTCTTTATCACTATGCTGTAAGCCCCAAGAAATTAGAGACGATTCTTACTTTGCTCACCACTGTATTGCCAATCCTGAGAGAGGGCCTACCGTCTAATGGGTGCTTATTAAATGTTTGCTGAATGAATGAATAAACAGATGAATCCACAAACCGATTAGCAAGTAACCAGTTTCCCTGGAATTGTAGCAAACCATCCCTTTCTTTTCTTTTTAAAAATCTTTTTAGCATTTTATTAGACAATTTCACATCTGCACAGCTATCCTATTTTTTTTTAAATTTTACTTTAGTTCTAGGGTACATGTGCACAACGTGCAGGTTTGTTACATATGTATACATGCGCCATGTTGGTGTGCTGCACCCATTAACTCGTCATCTACATTAGGTATTTCTCTTAATGCTATCCCTCCCACTCTCCCCCCACCCCACGACAGGCCCCAGTGTGTGATGTTCCCTGCCCTGTGTCCAAGTGTTCTCATTGTTCAATTCCCACCTATGAGTGAGAACATGCAGTGTTTGGTTTTCTGTCCTTTCAATAGTTTGCTCAGAATGATGGTTTACAGCTTCATCCATGTCCCTACAAAGGACATGAAATCATTCGTTTTTATGGCTGCATAGTATTCCATGGTGTATATGTGCCACATTTTCTTTATGCAGTCTATCATTGATGGACATTTGGGTTGGTTCCAAGTCTTTGCTATTGTGAATAGTGCCACAGTAAACATACGTGTGCATGTGTCTTTATAGCAGCATGATTTATAATCCTTTGGGTATATACCCAGTAATGGGATCAGAGGGTCAAATGGTATTTCTAGTTCTAGATCCTTGCGGAATTGCCACACTCTCTTCCACAATGGTTGAACTAATTTACACTCCCACCAACAGTGTAAAAGCATTCCTATTTCTCCACATCCTCTCCAGCACCTGTTGTTTCCTGACTTTTTAATGATCACCATTCTAACTAGTATGAGATGGTATCTCATTGTGGTTTTGATTTGCATTTCTCTGATGACCAGTGATGATGAGCATTTTTTCATGTGTCTGTTGGCTGCATAAATGTCTTCTTTTGAGAAGTGTCTGTTCACATCCTTTGCCCACTTTTTGATGGGGTTGTTTGATTTTTTCTTGTAAATTTGTTTAAGTTCTTTGTAGGTTGTGGACATTAGCCCTTTGTCAGATGGGTAGATTGCAAAAATTTTCTCCCATTCTGTAGGTTGCCTGTTCACTCTGATGGTAGTTTCTTTTGCTGTGCAGAAGCTCTTTAGTTTAATTAGATCCCATTTGTTTCTTTTGGCTTTTGTTGCCATTGCTTTTGGTGTTTTAGTCATAAAGTCCTTGCCCATGCCTATGTCCTGAATGGTGTTGCCTAGGTTTTCTTCTAGGGTTTTTATGGTTTTAGGTCTAACATTTAAGTCTTTAATCCATCTTGAATTAATTTTTGTATAAGGTGTAAGGAAGGGATGCAGTTTCAGCTTTTTACATATAGCTAGCTAATCAGTTTTCCCAGCACCATTTATTAAACAGGGAATCCTTTCCCCATTTCTTGTTTTTGTCAGGTTTGTCAAAGATCAGATCTTTGTAGATGTGTGGTGTTATTGCTGAGGCCTCTGTTCTGTTCCATTGGTCTATATCTCTGTTTTGGTACCAGTACCATGCTCTTTTGATTACTGTAGACTTGTAGTATAGTTTGAAGTCAGGTAGTGTGATGCCTCCAGCTTTGTTCTTTTGGCTTAGGATTGTCTTGGAAATGCAGGCTCTTTTTTGGTTCCATATGAACTTTATGGTAGTTTTTTCCAATTCTGTGAAGAAAGTCATTGGTAGCTTGATGGCAATGGCATTGAAGCTATAAATTACCTTGGGCAGTATGGCCATTTTCACGATATTGATTCTTCCTATCCATGAGCACGGAATGTTCTTCCATTTGTTTGTGTCCTCTTTTATTTCATTGAGCAGTGGTTTGTAGTTCTCCTTGAAGAGGTCCTTCACATCCCTTGTAAGTTGAATTCCTAGGTATTTTATTTTCTTTGAAGCAATTGTGAATGGGAGTTCACTCATGATTTGGCTCTCTGTTTGTCTGTTATTGGTGTATAGGAATGCTTTTGATTTTTGCACACTGATTTTGTATCTTGAGATTTTGCTGAAGTTGCTTATCAGCTTAAGGAGATTTTGGGCTGAGACAATGGGGTTTTCTAAATACACAATCGTGTGATCTGCGAACAGGGACAATTTGACGTCCTCTTTTCCTAACTGAATACCCTTTATTTCTTTCTCCTGCCTGATTCGCCTGGCCAGAACTTCCAACATTATGCTGAATGGGAGTGGTGAGAGAGGGCGTACCTGTCTTATGCCAGTTTTCAAAGGGAATGCTTCTAGTTTTTGCCCATTCAGTATGATATTGGCTGTGGGACTGTCATAAACAGCTCCTATTATTTTGAGATACGTCCCATCAATACCTAGTTTATTGAGAGTTTTTAACATGAAGGCCTGTTAAATTTTGTCAAAAGCCTTTTCTGCATCTATTGAGATAATCATGTGGTTTTGTCTTTGGTTCTGTTTATGTGGTGGATTACCTTTATTGATTTGCCGGTGTTGAAACAGCCTTGCATCCCAGGGATGAAACCAACTTGATCATGGTGGATAAGCTTTTTGATGTGCTGCTGGATTCGGTTTGCCAGTATTTTACTGAGGATTTTCACATCGATGTTCATCGGGGATATTGGTCTAAAATTCTCTTTTTTTGTTGTGTCTCTGCCAGGTTTTAGTATCAGGGTGATGCTGGCCTCATAAAATGAGTTAGGGAGGATTCTCTCTTTTTCTATTGATCGTAATAGTTTCAGAAGGAGTGGTATGAGCTCCTCTTTGTACCTCTGGTAGAATTTGGCTGTGAATCCGCCTGGTCCTGGACTTTTTTTTGGTTGATAGGCTATTAATTATTGCCTCGATTTCAGAGCCTGTTATTGGTCTATTCAAGGATTCAACTTCTTCCTGGTTTAGCCTTGGGAGGGTGTATGTGTCCAGGAATTTATCCATTTCTTCTAGATTTTCTAGTTTACTTGTGTAGAGGTGTTTACAGTATTCTCTGATGGTAGTTTGTATTTCTGTGGGATCGGTGGTAATATCACCTTTATCATTTTTTATTGCATCTATTTGATTCTTCTCTCCTTTCTTCTTTATTAGTCTTGCTAGCAGTTATCTATTCTGTTGATCTTTTCAAAAAACCAGCTCCTGGATTCACTGATTTTTTTGAAGGGTTTTTTGTGTCTCTATCTCCTTCAGTTCTGCTCTGATCTTAGTTATTTCTTGCCTTCTGCTAGCTTTTGAATTTGTTTGCTCTTGCTTCTCTAGTTTTTTTAATTGTGATGTTAGGGTGTTGATTTTAGATCTTTCCTGCTTTCTCTTGTGGGCATTTAGTGCTATAAATTTCCCTCTACACACTGCTTTGTGTCCCAGAGATTCTGATATGTTGTGTCTTTTTTCTCATTGGTTTCAAAGAACATCTTTATTTCTGCCTTCATTTCATTATTTACCCAGTAGTCATTCAGGAGCAGGTTGTTCAGTTTCCATGTAGTTGTGTGGTTTTGAGTGAGTTTCTTAATCCTGAGTTCTAATTTGATTGCACTGTGGTCTGAGAGACAGTTTGTTGTGATTTCTGTCCTTTTACATTTGCTGAGGAGTGCTTTACTTCCAACTACGTGGTCAATTTTGGAATAAGTGCCATGTGGTGCTGAGAAGAATGTCTATTCTGTTGATTTGGGGTGGAGAGTTCTGTGGATGTCTATTAGGTCTGCTTGGTGCAGAGCTGAGTTCAAGTCCTGGATATCCTTGTTAACCTTCTGTCTCATTGATCTGTCTAATATTGACAGTGGGGTGTTAAAGTCTCCCATTATTGTTGTGTGGGAGTCTAAGTCTCTTTTTAGGTCTCTCAGGACTTGCCTTATGAGTCTGGGTGCTCCTGTATTGGGTGCATATATATTTAGGATAGTTAGCTCTTCTTGTTGAATTGATCCCTTTACCATTATGTAATGTCCTTCTTTGTCTCTTTTGATCATTGTTGGCTTAAAGTCTGTGTTATCAGATACTAGGATTGCAACCCCTGCTTTTTTTTTGTTTTCCATTTGCTTGGTAGATCTTCCCCCTTCTTTTATTTTGAGCCTATGTGTGTCCCTGCACATGAGATGGGTCTCCTGAATACAGCACACTGATGGATCTTGACTCTTTATCCAATTTGCCAGTGTGTGTCTTTCATTTGGCACATTTAGCCCATTTACATTTAAGGTTAATATTGTTATGTGTAAATTTGATCCTGTCACTATGATGTCAGCTGGTTATTTTGCTCATTAGTTTATGCAGTTTCTTCCTAGCATTGGTGGTCTTTACAAGTTGGCATGTTTTTGCAGTGGCTGGTACCAGTTGTTCCTTTCCATGTTTAGTGCTTCCTTCAGGAGCTCTTGGAAGGCAGGCCTGGTGGTGACAAAATCTCTCTCAGCATTTGCTTGTCTATAAAGGATTTTATTTCTCCTTCGCTTATGAAGCTTTGTTTGGCTGGATATGAAATTCTGGGTTGAAAATTATTTTCATTAAGAATGTTGAATATTGGTCCCCACTCTCTTCTGGCTTGTGGAGTTTCTGCCAAGAGATCCACTGTTAGTCTGCTGGGCTTCCTTCTGTGGGTAACCCTACCTTTCTCTCTGGCTGCCCTTAACATCTTTTTCCTTCATTTCAACCTTGGTGAATCTGACAATTATGTGTCTTGGGGTTGCTCTTCTTGAGGAGTATCTTTGTAGTGTTCTCTGTATTTCTTGAATTTGAACGTTGGCATGCTTTGCTAGGTTGGGGAAGTTCTCCTGGATAATATCCTGAAGAGTGTTTTCCAACTTGGTTCCATTCTCCCTGTCACTTTCAGGTACACCAATCTAATGTAGATTTGGTCTTTTCACATAGTCCCATGTTTCTTGGAGGCTTTGTTCATTTCTTTTTACTCTTTTTTCTCTAAACTTCTCACTGCATTTCATTCATTTGATCTTCAATCACTGATACCCTTTCTTCCACCGGATTGAATCGGTTACTGAAGCTTGTACATGTGTCACGTAGTTCTTGTGCCATGGTTTTCAGCTCCATCAGGTCATTTAAGGTCTTCTCTACACTGTTGATTCTAGTTAGCCATTCGTCTAATCTTTTTTCAAGGTTTTTAGCTTCCTTGTGATGGGTTCGAACATCTCCTTTAGCTCGGAGAAGTTTGTTATTACCGACCTTCTGAAGCCTACTTCTGTGAACTCGTCAGAGTTATTCTCCATCCAGCTTTGTTCCGTTGTTGGCGAGGAGCTGCAATCCTTTCGAGGAGAAGAGGCGCTCTGGTTTTTAGAATTTTCAGCTTTTCTGCTCTGGTTTCTCCCCATATTTGTGGTTTTATCTACCTTTGGTCTTTGATGTTGGTGACCTACAGATGGGGTTTTGCTGTGGATGTCCTTTTTGTTGATGTTGATGCTATTCCTTTCCGTCTGTTAGTTTTCCTTCTAACAGTCAGGTCCCTCAGCTGCAGGTCTGTTGGAGTTTGCCCACTCCAGACCCTGTTTGCCTGGGTATCACCAGTGAAGGCTGCAGAACAGCAAATATTGCTGCCTGATCCTTCCTCTGGAAGCTTTGTCTCAGAGGGGCACCCGGCCGTATGAGGTGTCAGTCAGCCCCTATGGGCAGGTGTCTCCCAGTTAGGTTACACGGGGGTCAGGGACCCACTTGAGGAGGCAGTCTATCCATTCTCAGAGCTCAAACTCCGTGCTGGGAGAACCACTGCTCTCTTCAGAGCTGTCAGACAGGGACGCTTAAGTCTGCAGAAGTTTCTGCTGCCTTTTGTTCAGCTATGCCTTGCCCCCAGAGGTGGAGTCTACAGAAGCAAACAGGCCTCGTTGAGCTGAGGTGGACTCCACCTAGTTCAAGCTTCCCGGTGTCTTTGTTTACCTACTCAAGCCTCAGCAATGGCCGATGCCCCTCTGCCAGCCCAGGCTGCTGCCTGGCAGTTCAATCTTGGACTACTGCAGTAGCCGTGAGCAAGGCTCCATGGGCGTGGGACCTGCTGAGCCAGGCATGGGATATAATCTCCTGGTGTGCCATTTTCTAAGACCGTTGGAAAAGTGCAGTATTAGGGTGGGAGTGTCCCGATTTTCCAGGTACTGTCTGTCATGGCTTCCCTTGGCTAGGAAAGGGAAAATCCCCTGACCCCTTGCGCTTCCCTGGTGAGGTGACACCCTGCCCTGCTTCGGCTCACCCTCCGTGGGCTGCACCCACTGTGCAACTAGTCCCAGTGAGATGAACCAGGTACCTCAGTTGGAAATGCAGAAATCACCCGTCTTCTGTGTCAATCATGCTGGGAGCTGCAGACTGGAGCTGTTCTTATTTGGCTATCTTGGAACAATCCTCGCAAACCATCCTTTTCATACATGTTGTCTTTACCTTCAGTGTAGACTAGGATCTGATCACTTCTCATCACTTTGAGTGCAATGCCCTCGTCTAACCTGTCATTAATGATTACCTGTATTATCACAAAACTGCTCTAACTAGACTCCTCACTTCTGCCTGAACTCCCTTACTGCAGGCTAATGTCAACGTAGCCACCATAGACATCTCTCTTCAAAAGATGCATCAGATTTGTCACTTGTGTGCTCAAATCCCTCCAAAGGCTTTTAATCTCACTTCAAGTAAAAGAGAGTGATGAAAATGACCAAGAGGGGTTCTTCTGACCTCATCTTCTTTCCTTTCCACCTCACATATTCCAGGCATGCGTTGCTTCCAAATCTTTGCACTTGCTGATTTCTCTACCTGGAATTCTTTTCTCCACATAATGTTCATTGTTTATACCCTGCCTCCTCTACATTATTGTTGAAATGTCACTTCTCAGTGTGGCTTTCTCTGTAAAACTGCAAACACCAACATATTCTCTACCACTACTCATATCATCTTAACATAAGCCCCGCTTTCCCTCTGGCTCTTTAGTTGATGACAGTATTGAGCCCTTCCTTCTTCCTGTTATTTAGAGTATCCCTGAATTAGAGGTGAGGAGATACCCAGGCTTTCCTACTCCAACCATAAGGGGCAATGAATTTCACAGCAGTGCCTCAGTCAGAAGCCCAAATTGTCTTAAGAATCCCAAAGTTGGAAGCCAGGTGTGGTGGTGTGTGCCTATAATCCCAGATGCTAGGTAGGCTGAGGTTGGAGAATCACTTGAGCCCAAGAGTTCAAGACCAGTCTGGGCAACATGGCAAGACCCCATCCCAAAAACACCAAAAAATGAACTCAAAGTTGAGAACGTTATAGTCTAGTCACTATTTTAAGTTAAGACCTGCTAATCTTATATGTAGATCTTTTCCTTTAGGGGAAATATCAATAATTGGTGAGAGTTTAACCATTTTCTTCCCCTCCCAACTGATGCTCTCCTTTCATCTCCTCCTAGCAACATGCCCTCCATGTTGGAACGCATTAGTAAAAATTTGGTCAAAGAGATTGGAAGCAAAGACCTGACACCTGTCAAATACCTATTGAGTGCCACCAAATTACATCAGTTTGTTATATTACGAAAGAAGAAGGATTCTCGTTCATCATTTTGGGAACAGTCTGACTATGTTCCAGTTGAATTCTCCCTCAATGACATCCTGGAGCCAAGTTCTTCAGTCCCAGGTATTGTCAGCCAGAGGCCAAGGAGGTGAGGGGTGAAAAACATGGGTGGTCAGAAAAAGATGGCCCACCATCCAAAGATAACTGAGCACCCAGAAAGGAGCTCTCATGACTAGCCTTGCATATAGGCAAGGGGCAAGAAACAAAGACAAATTGAGAATCCTACCAATTATCTGGATGTAGGCATTCATTAGGTCATTTAATATTTGCATCAAGCTCATGAGGTGAGGATGTTGTCCCCATTTTATGTAAGAGTGAATAGAAGGTTACAAAATTATCTATTCAAAATTACGTACCTGGGGACTGGGCACTGTGGCTCATGCCTATAATCCCAGCACTTTGGGAGACTGAGGTGGGCAGATCACTTGAGGCCAGGAGTTCGAGACCAGTCTGGCCAACATGCTGAAACCCTGTCTCTATTAAAAATACACACACAAAAAATTATCCAGGCATGGGTGGTGCACTCTTGTAGTCCCAGCTACTCGGGAGGCTGAGGCTCAATAATTGCTTGAGCCCAGAAGGCGGAGGTTGCAGTGAGCTGAGACTGCACCAATGCACTCCCACTTGGATGACAGAGTGAGACTCTGTCTCAAAACAACAACAACAACAACAACAAAAACCAAACAAAAAACAGTTGCATCCCTGGGAACTGGTAGAACTGGGATCCAAACCCAGGTCTGTCTGGCTCCACATCCCAAACATTTTCTGCCCCCATGTGCTTCCCTCTGTGGCTGGGTGCTGTGCCTGCTGCAGAGGAGACAGTGTGCCTGAAACGATGATCCCAGGGGTCTTCCGGACACTGTACATTTGACAACACTATTTCTCAGGGTGAAGATTTTATCTCTGTCACACAATGCCCATTTAAACATTTGAATATTTTCCGTCTGTAGTAATTTACATTCAAACATTAATTGATCAATTAGTTTTCAACAGAGTTTAAATGAGTGGGAGGATTGGGGCTAAATAGGTCTTTGTTATTTCATTTTGCATACCAGCTATTCTTGGCTAAACCTTTGAATTCTTGAATGAATTCTTGGCTAAACCTATGGTCATCTTTTCTTTCCCCAGAAACTGTTGTGACAGGACCGTTCCACTTCAGTGACATTATGATCCAGAAGCATAAGGCTGACGTGGGTGTGAATGTTGGTGTAGAAGTGAGTGTGTCAGGGGAGGCCTCTGTGGACCATGGATGCTCCCTCGAATTTCAAATTGTTACCATCCCATCTCCAAACCTGGAAGACTTTCAAAAAAGGTGAGGACATGGGAGAGGAAGGGGATGGATCATCAGTATCCCAGAGGGTGTTTTCCTTGAACACAAAAATACATCTGGCAAGTCTTGTTGCAGGGATGAAAATCAAGATGATGACATCCGAGATTTTGCTACTCTTCTTGAGTATTCATACCTTCCTTTACTCAAGTAATAGCTATTAGTTACCTAACAAATACTTATTAGAGCAGTAACTACCCACTACTGTGTTGTTATATGTTGGGGATAGAATGAAAACAAGACAGATGTAAACACCTGTCATAAAGCAGCTTACTTTTAGTGGAGACAAGGGATGGGCAGGGAGTAAGAAAATAAGCAATAAAAAATAAATTAACAAAGTATTAATTTAAGTGAGACAAAGACTCTAAAACTATTTAAATAACATGTACATCACTGTGTTGGGATTTATTTTTATTTTTTTCAGCCCTATTGAGATATAGTTGACAAATAAAATTGTGTGAATTTAAGATGTACAGTGTGATGATTTGATGTATGTATATATTGTAAAAAGACCACAATAAAGTCAGTTAACATATCTATTACTTTACCTAGTTATCATTTTTTTTGTGGTGAGAACGTTTAATATCTACTCTCTTAGCAAATTTCAGATACACAATGTAGTATTGTTAATTATAGTCTGTGTTCCCTTTGACCAACGTGCCCCATTTCCCTGATTTCCTAACCCCTGCTAACCACCATTATATTTTGTTTCTATAAGTTTGACTTTTTTAGGTTCCACATATATATGAGATTATACAGTATTTGTATTTCTCTGTTTGACTTTTATTTAGCATAATGCCATCAAGGTTTATCCATGTTGTTGCAAATAGCAGGATTTCTTTCTTTTTTATGGCTGAATAATATTCCATTGTATACACATACCACAATTTCTTTTTCCATTCATCTGTTGACAGGCACTTAGGTTGTTTTGGTGTCTTGGTTTCTGTGAATAATGCTGCAATGAACATGGAAGTGCAGATATGTCTTTGAGCTACTGATTTAGTTTTCGTTGGCTGTATACCTAGAAATGGGATTGCTGGATCATATGGTAGTTCTAGTTTTAGTTTTTTGAAGAACCAACATACTGTTTTCCATATGGCTGTATCAATTACATTCCCACTAATAACATACAAGGATTTCCTTTAATGCACATCTTTGCCAACACTTATCTTTTTGTTAAAAGCCATCCAAACAGATGCGAAGTTATATCTCATTGTGGTTTTGATTTGTATGTCCCTGATAAGTAATTTTGAGCACCATTTCATGTGCCTGTTAGCTTGTTTGTATGTCTCTTTTGTAGAAAATATCTATTTAGGTCCTTTGCCCATTTTTTAAGTCAAGATTTTTGTTTTTGTTTTTGCAATTTAGCCGTGTGAGTTCCTTATATATTTTAGATATTAACCCTTTATCAGGCATATGGTTTGCAAATATTTTTGACCATTCTGTAGGTTGCATTTTCACTCTGTTGATTGTTTCCTTTGCTGTGCAGAAACTTTTTAGTTTGCTAGAGTACCACTTATTTTTTCTTTTCTTTTCTTTTTTTTTTTTTTTTGCTGCTGTTGCTTTTGGTGTCGTATCAAACAAATTGTTGCCATAACCAATCTTGAGGACCTTTCCCCCTGTATTTTCTTCTAAAAATGTTTTAAGGTTCCAGGTCGTATATACAGGTTTCTAATCTACTTTGAGTTGATCTTTGTGTATAAAGTAAGGACCTAGTTTCAGTCTTTTGCATGTGAATATCCAGTTTTTTCAACACCATTTTTTGAAGACGCTATCCTTTATCCCACTGTCTATTCTTGTCACGCTTGTCAGATATTAGTTGATCATACATGTATGAGTTTATTTCTTGGCCCTCTACTTGATTCCACTAGTTTATATGTCTGTTTTTATGCAAGTGCCATAAATTTTAACTTCTATAGCTTTGTAATATACTTTGAAATCAGGAAGTATGGGGTGTCTAGCTTTGTTCTTTCTTGAGATTGCTTTAGCTATTCTGGGTCTTTCCATAGGAGTTTTAAGATCGTTTTTCTATTTCTGTGAAGATCGTCATTGGTATTTTGATAAGAATTGCATTGAATCTGTAAATTGCTTTGAGTAGTATGACATTTTAATAATATTAATTCTTCTTATCCATGAGCACAAATATTTTGCTGTTTATTTTTGTCTTCTTTAGTTTCTTTCATCAGTTTTGTAGTTTTTCAGTATATAGATCTTTCGCCTCCTTGGTGAAATGTATTCACAAGTATTTTATTATTTTTGAAGCTATTATAAACGGATTTTTTTTTTTTTTGAGACAGAGTCTCACTCTGTCTCCCAGGCTGGAGTGCAATGACATAATCTTGGCTCACTGCAACCTCTGCCTCCCAGGTTCAAGCAATTCTCCTGCCTCAGCCTCCCAAGTAGCTGGGATTACAGGCGCCTGCCACAATGCCCAGCTAATGTTTTGTATTTTTAGTAGAGATGGGGTTTTGCCATGTTGGCCAGGCTGGTCTCAAACTCCTGACCTCAAGTGATCCACCCACCTCAGCCTCCCAAAGAGCTGGAATTACAGGTGAGAGCCACCATGCCTGGCCTATAAACTGGTTTTTAAAGATAGTTCATTGTTAATTTGTAGAAATACAACTAATTTTTAATGTTGATTTTGTATCCAGCAACTTGACCACATTTATTAGTTCTGACATTTTTAAAATGAAGTTTTTAGGATTTTCGATGTATAAGATAGTGTCATCTGTAAACAGAGGAAATTTTACCTCTTTCTTTCCTATTTAGGCTCCTTTTATTTATTTATTTTTCTCTAATTTCACTGGCAAGGATTTCCAGTGCCATACTGAATAGAAGTGGTGAGGGTGGACATTCTTGTTTTGTTCCTTATTTTAAAGGAAAAGCTTTCAGCTTTTCAACATTGAGCATAATGTTAGCTGTGGACTTTATTATGACCATGTATAGCCTTCATTATGTTAAGGTACATTTCTTCTATATCTAATTTGCTGAGAGTTTTTATCATGAAAGGATGATGAATTTCATCAAATGCTTTTTCTGCATCTACTGAGCTGATCATATGGTTTTTGTCCTTGATTATGTTAATATGGTGTAGTATATTTATTGATTTGCAAATGTTGAACTATCCTTTCATTCCAGGCATAAATTCCACTTGATCGTGGTGTATGATCCTTTTAATGTGCTGTTAAATTTGATTTGCTAAAATTTTGTTAAGGACTTTTGCATCTATGTTTATCAGATATATTGGCCTGTAATTTTCTTTTCTTGTAATGTCCTTATCTGGCTTTGGTATTAGAGTAATGCTGGCCTTGCACAAAGAGTTTGAATTATTCTTTCCTCTTCAATTTTTTGGTTTGAGCCAGATTGATATTAACCTTCTTTAAATGTTTAGTAGAATTCACCAGTGAAAGCATTTGGTCATGGGCATATTTTTTCAGAGCTTTTTTGATTACGGATTCAATCACCTTACTTGTTAATGATATGTTTATATTTTATATTTCTTCATGACTCAATCTCGATAGATCATATGTTTCTAGGAATTTATCCATTTCTCTTAGATACCCCAGTTTGTTGGTATATAATTATTGATAATAGGCTCTCATGATCTTTTTTATTTCTGTGGCATCATTTGTAATGTCTCCTTTTAACTATAATTTTATTTATTTGAGTTCTTCTTTCTTGGTTTGTCTAGCTAAGGGTTTGTCAATTTTTAATTTTTTTCAAAAAACCCCTCAGTTTTATTACCTTTTCTTTTCTATTGTTTTTCTGTTGTCCATTTAATTTACTCTGCTCTAATCTTTTTTTTTTTTTTTTTTTGGTGTGTGTGTTTTTTTTTTGAGATGGAGTCTTGCTCTGTTGCCCAGGCTGGAGTGCAGTGCTGTGATCTCTGCTCACTGCATGCTCTGCCTCCTGGGTTCATGCCATTCTCCTGCCTCAGCCTCCCAAGCAGCTGGGACTACAGGCACCCGCCACCATGCCCGGATAATTTTTTGTATTTTTATTAGAGACAGGGTTTCACCATGTTAGCCAGGATGGTCTCGATCTCCTGACCTCGTGATCTGCCCACCTTGGCCTCCTAAAGTGCTGGGATTACAGGTGTGAGCCACTGCGCCTGGCCTGTTCTTCTTTTCTAGTTCTTTAAGGTATAAAGTTAGGTTGTTGGTTTGAATTCTATTTTCTTAATGTAGGTGTTTATAAACTTTCCACTTAGAACTGCTTTTGTTGTATCCCATAGGTTTTGGTATGTTGTGTTTTCATTTTTGTTTGTCTGAGATATTTTTTGAATTCCCCTTTGATTTCTTCTTTGACCCGCTGGTTGTTCAGTTTAATTTCCACATATTTGTGAATTTTCTGAAATTCCTTGTTATTATTTCTAGTTTTGTGCCATTGTTATTGGAAAATACTTGAAATAATTTCTGTCTTCTTAAATTAGAACTGCTTTTGTTGTATCACATAAGTTTTGGTATGTTGTGTTTTCATTTTTGTTTGTCTCAGATATGTTTTGAATTCTCTTTTTATTTCTTCTTTGACCCACTGGTTGTTCAGTTTAATTTCCACATATTTGTGAATTTTCTGAAATTCCTTGTTATTATTTCTAGTTTTATGCCATTGTTATTGGAAAAGATACTTGAAATAATTTCTGTCTTCTTAAATTTGTTAAGACTTGTTTTGTGGCCTAACATATGATCTATCTTGGAGAATGTTCCATGTGCTCTGGAGAAGAATTTGTATTCTGCTGCTGTTAGATGGAATGTTCTCTATATGTCTGTTAGGTTCATTTGGTTTATAATGTTTTTCAAGTCTTATATTTCTGCATTGATTTTTTTTTTCTGGATGATGTGGCCATTAGTAAGAGTGGGTATTAAAGTCTCTTACTAATTTTGTATTGCTGTTTATTTCTCCTTCAAGTTATGTTAATATTTGATTTATATATTTATGTGCTCTGATGTTTGGTGCATATTTATAGTAGTATCATTATATAATGGCATCCTTCTATCTTGTTACAGTTTTGACTTAAGTCCATCTTATCTGACATATATGTATATATATAAATATACACATATACGTATATATATAAATATACACATATACGTATATATATAAATATACACATATACGTATATATAAATATACACATATACGTATATATAAATATACACATATACGTATATATAAATATACACATATATGTATATATAAATATACACATATACATATATATTATATATATAAATATACACATATACATATATATTATATATATAAATATACACATGTATATATTATGTATACAAATATACAAATATACATATATTATATATATAAATATACACATACATATATATATAAATATACACATATACATATATATAATATATATATAAATAAAATATGTGTGTGTGTGTGTGTCTGTGTAAGTACAGCCACCCTTGTTCTTTTTTGGTCATCTTTTGCATTAGAATTTCTTTTTCCATCTCTTCCCTTTCAGCCTGTGTGTCCTTAAAGCTAACATGAATCTCTTTTAGGCAGCAAGTCATTGGATCTTGCTTTCTTATGTATATTATCCACCTCTGTCTTTAGTTTGGAAAATTTAATCTGTTTACATTTAATATAATTATTAATGGGTAAGTACTTGCTATTGTCATTTTAATTGTTTTATGATTTTTATAGTTTTTTTCTTTCCTTCTTTCTCACCTGCCATCTTCCTTTGCGATTTGATTACTTTTTGTGGTAGTATGCTTGAGTCCTTTCTCTTAATCTTTTGCATATCTACTACAGGTTTTTCCTTTGTTGTTACAATGAGGCTTACATAAAATATCTTATAGTTATAATATCCTATTTTATGCCGATAACAACTTAATTTTGAGGGGATTAATTTTTTTTGAGGGGTTTAACCTATTTGGGACATTTTTGAGACAGTCTCACTCTGTTGCCTAGGCTGAAGTGCAGTGGCACAATCTCAGCTAACTGCAACCTCTGCCTCCTAGGTTTAAGCAATTCTGTGCCTCAGCCTCCCAAGTACATGGGACTATAGGTGTGTGCCACCACAACTGGCAAATTTTTTGTATTTTTAGTAGAGACAGAGTTTTGCCATATTAGCCAGGCTGGTCTTGAACTCCTGGCTTCAAGCAGTCTGCCTGCCTTGGACTCCCAAAGTGCTGAGATTACAGGCATGAGCCACTGTGCCTGGCCTTCAGCTTAATTTTGATTGCATAAAAAGCATTATACCTTTACTTCTTCCCCTCATTGATATTTTAGGTTATTGATATTAAGATTCACATATTTTTATATTATATATCTAATAACAAATTTTTGTAGAGTTATTTTTAATATACTTAAAATATTTTTATACCATAGTTGGAAATCATTTATATACCACATTTAGAATATTACAGAATTCTGACTCTGATTATATATTTTCCTTTACTGATGAATTTTACACATTCATGTGTTTTATGTTGTTAATTAACATATTTTCATTTCAACTTGAAGAACTCCCTTTTGCATTTCTTGTAAGGCAGATCTCGTGGTGAACTTCCTCAGCTTTTGTTTGGGAAAGTCTTTATCTCTCTTTTGTCTCTGAAGAATAGCTGAGTTTTGTATTCTTGTTTGGCAATTTCTGTGGTTTGAATGTCCTCTCCAAAACTCCTAATGAAATTTAATTGCCATTGTACCAGTATTAAGAGATGGGGCTTTTAAGAGGTGATTGGGCCATAAGTGCTCTGCTCTCATGAATGGATTAATATCATTATCTTGGGAGTTGGGTAGTTTTTGTGGGAGTGGGCTCTTGACAAAAGGGTGAAGTTCAACCCTTGTATTCTCTTTGTCTTGTGTGTTTGCTTCTGCTTTTCACCATCTTCCATGAGATAACATTCACCAAATGCTGGTGCAATGCTCTGAGGACTTCCCAGCCTCCAGAATCATGAGCCAAATAAACTTCAGTTATATATAATTTAGCCAGTCTGTCATATTCTCTTATAGCAACAGAAAACAGACCAAGACAGCAGTTTTTTTTTCTTTCAGTATCTTGAATATATCATCCTTTCCTAGCCAGATTTCTCCTAAGAAATTTGCTGATTGTCTTATAGATACTCCCCTGTTTGTAATGAGTAGCTTTTCTCTTGTTACTCTCAGTATTTTCTCTTTATTTTTGACTTTTGATAATTTAGTTATAATGTGACTTGGTGTAGACCATTTTGGGTTCAACCTATTTGGGAAATTTTTAGTGTCACAAATCTTGATGCCCAATTCTCTCTCAAAATTTGAGAGTTTCCTTTTTTTCCTTTCCTCTCCTCTCCTCTCCTCTCCTCTCCTCTCCTCTCCTTTGTGACAGGGTCTTGCTCTGTCACTCAGGCTGGAGCGCAGTGGCACGATCCTGGCTCACTGCAGCCTCTACTTCCTGGGCTGAAGTGATCCTCCCACCTCAGCTTCCTGAGTAGCTAGGACTACAGGTGTGTGCCACCAACCTGCTTAAATTTTTATTTTTTGGAGAGATGTGGTCTCAATATTATGCTCAGCCTGGTTTTGAACTCCTGGACACAAGTGATCCTCAAACCTTGATCTCCCAAAGTGTGGGATTATAGGTAAGAGCCACTGGCCCTGGCTGTCATTATTTCTACAAATAAGCTTTTTATGTCTTTCTCACTCTTTTATGTTTCTGGAGAATATTATATTTTGTTTCACTTGATGGCATCCCATAAGTGCCATATATTTTTTTTTCACTCTGCATTCTGTTTTCTTTTTATCCCTCTGACTGCGTAATTTCAAATTGTCTTTGAGTCCACTAATTCTTCCTTTTGCTTGATTGAATCTGCTGTTGAAACTTTCCTAAACTTTTTTCAGTTTAGTTATTGTATTCTTTGTAGGATTTTTAAAAAATGGTTTCTATTTCTTTGTGGAACTAATTTTGTGTATTGTTTTCTTAATTTTGTTTAGTTGTCTATCTGTATTTTCTTGTAGTTCATTGAACTTCTGAATTCTTTGTCAGTTTGTTTATAGATCTCCCATGTCTTTTTTTTTCCACCTGATTTTTTAACCTCATTTTTTAATTATTTTTTTTTTTTTAATTTTATTATTATTATACTTTAAGTTTTAGGGTACATGTGCACAACATGCAGGTTTGTTACATATGTATACATGTGCCATGTTGGCGTGCTGCACCCATTAACTCGTCATTTACCATTAGGTGTATCTCCTAATGCTATCCCTCCCCCATTCCCTGACCCCACAACAGTCCCCGGTGTGTGATGTTCCCCTTCCTGTGTCCATGTGTTCTCTTTGTTCAATTCCCACCTATGAGTGAGAACATGTGGTGTTTGTTTTTTTGTCCTTGTGATAGTAGATCTCCCATTTCTTTAGAGTCAGTCATTGGAGCTTTATTAGTTTCCTTTGGTGGTATAACGTTTTCCTGATACCTCATAATCCTTGTATCTTGCATTTCTTTTTGTGCTTTTGAGGCAGCAGCCACCTCTTCTAGCCTTAACAGGTTCATATCAGTAGAGACAGACCTTCACCAGTCAGTCCAACCTTTGGTTCTAGATGGATTGGCTGTTAGTGTTCATGAATAAGTGTAGCTTGCTGCTCACACTCTCTAGTTGATGTGGCCACTGCCTGCACTCTGAGGTGGAACTGCTGGCTGTGCCCCATGGTTGGGCTGGATCACTGGCTGGGTTCCGTGATCAGGATGAGCTGTTGGCTGGGCTCTGCATTCAGGCAGGGCTACTGGCTGGGCTCCTTCATAGGGTGGGGATTTTGACTGGCTTTGTGGCCAAGTAGGACCACTGGCTGGACCCCACAATCACCTCTTGTCAGATGGTTGCAGCCTGTGCTTCTTGTGGTACTGTTGTTTAGGGTATATAATTGGGCAGGGCTTCAGGCTGGGCTCTGAAATTTTCCCTGGTTGGGTGGGGGCCCATGAAGTGCTCCCTGACTGGGTATGATGCTGGCTGAATGCCACATTCAGATGGAGCCACAGACTAGGTTTTGTAATTGGCGGTGGTCTCAGGCTGTGCTTTGTAGTTGGGCAGGCCACAGGCTGGGCTCCATGTTTGGGTAGGGGCACAGGCTGAACTGTGTGTTTGTGCTGGGTCACTGGCTGGGAACTTGATCCAGGTAGGGCTACTCACTTTGCTCCATGGTCAGTCAGGGTCGCTATGAACTCCCAGATTGGCTAGGTTTGTAGCCTGTGTCCCACATTTGGGTGTGGTTGCAGGCAGAGCTTCAAGGCTGTGTTGGGTTCTTGACCAGGCTCCTTCATAAGGCAGAGTAACAGACTGCTCCACAGTTAGGCAGAGTCACCAGCTTGACTTCCTGCTTAAGTGGTGCCTGGGGCTGGGCTCTGAATTTGGAAAGGGTCACTGTTTGGACTTCCTGGTCGGGCCAGGCCAGAGGCTGTGCTCTGCAGTTAGGTGTGGTTGCCGGCTGGCCTCCCTATTTGAGCAAAGTCTTAGGGTGGGCCCTGAGGCTGGGCAGAGTTGTTGTGGAGGATCCTGGGTCAGTTGGGGCCAGAGGCTGTGCTCCACAGTTAGGCAGGGTTGCTGGCTGGCTTTCCTGTCTCACAAGGAACTTAGGTTGGGCTCTGAGGCTGACCTCCACAGGGAGGCTATACCACTGGTTAAGGATGCAAGCCAGACAGAAACTGCCTACCATACTTTCTGGCCAGACAAATTTGTTGGCTTGGGTCTGCAGGTGGGCAAGCTGCTGGCTGGTCTCTCTGATTGGGTGCCACTGCTAGTAGGAATGCAATGTCACTGCCAAGATCCATGCTGAGGCCTTGACCACTTCTTTGCTTCTAGGTGACCCCAGGTGGTCTAGTCCTGCTGATTCCCTCAATGTTCTCTGTGACATGGGACAGAGTGGACCTCCTAGGATGCGCTTTGGAATGCCGTTTGAAGCTGGATATATACTTTGGCTCTCTTTTTCCCATTGAAGAGATCATGGGCCCAGGGGAACTCCATTCATGTTGTGATGGCGCCTGGGAAGGGGTGATGCTGCCAAAGTAAAAATCTTACCCTTCTAATGAAGGGTGAAACACCAAGCTTGGTGTTTTCAGGATAAGGGGCGAGGTCAGTGAGTTGGAAGCTTAGACAACCAGGATAAAGGAGATATAACATGAAGCTTAGAAGATAAGTAGGGGTCATATAACATAGCATCTAAGGGCATGGTAAGAAGACAGCTATGACAAAACCTAATACTGTGTGCTCAGTAACCTCCTCTACTGAAAAGCAAATTAAGAATCCCTCAATTTTCCACATGACTGTTATCTAGAACACTGACTCCATGGGTGCCTTGAGTAGAATCAAGGTTGAGCCTCAGAAAGAACTGAAATAGAAATGAACTCTATCTTCAGTACTTTAAACCATTCATATATCCCTGGAAACTACATCATCAAGTCAGCCCTGCCAATCCACCCACCAAGGACAGTAAATCCGTAATGGTCATGAAATCATCCAGAGTCTTCCCTGCTTCATTCCACTTTATCTGTCTGCTCCCCAGCCCACCCTGATTGTGCTAATGGACACGTTCGGTGTGAATACCCAGCTTTGACAACAGGACCTCCGAAAGACTGTTCTTAATCATCTGAACCTGTCTGCTTCTAGCCCTTTTTTTTCTGAGAGACTCTAGTGCTAAAATTCTATAAATTACCCCTTAAAAGGACCAGTATAATTTAGTAAAATGCAGATGCCTTTAACAATATGGTACATATACTCTCACACCCAAACCACCATCAATGGGATCTCCTCTATCCTGTATATCAGATAAAACATTCTGCTGCCCTAACACCCACTGGGGACTCACCTGTCAGGGTCCAAAGGCATTGCACCCCTCCCAGGTCTTGAGGAGAAGGGCACCCAGAGTAACCTGAAAAGGCATCACTTTCCCACTCTGACTCTCCTCCTCCTTCCTTAAATCCCCAGGAAACTGTTGGATCCAGAGCCATCATTTCTGAAGGAGTGCCGGAGGAGAGGGGACAACCTGTACGTGGTGACAGAGGCTGTTGAACTGATCAACAATACTGTGCTGTACGATAGCAGTAGTGTGAATATTTTAGGGAAAATTTCTCTTTGGATTACCTATGGCAAGGTATAAAGTTGTCCTGAAGTGGGATTGAAATTCAAAAAATACAGCCAGTCCTGGCAGCCAAGCTTCTTTTCCTAGGGGGCTCTGGACTCTATTTCCAGGGATTACAAGGGATGGAGTCATTATTTCCCACTTCTTACATGTCAATGTATCCTGACTTCTGATCTGAGAGTATATTCTAATATCCTCCGTTACAGTGTTTTACTATACGGGGTCACACAGTATTGACAAAATCAGAAATATATTTAATTATTTAGTATTGTGTTTTGCTTTGGGTAAATGATAAATTCTGCAGAATTCAAATGAGTGGCCACTGTGTTATATACAGTCTAGTTTTATGGCTGGAAGAAATGAGGGACCACTAACACCAAACCCCGGTTTTTAAAGTACTTTTAAACTCTAAGGTAACCTGATAAGAAATATTTCAACGAGGGAGATCAAAGTATCTTTTCAAGCACATGTGACTTACATGAGTCATTCACAATAACCAAGTATAATATTTTTTAATATAAATAAATTCATTTATCAACTATTCAGATTAAGTATGGGTCAAGGGCTTATAAAGTTTATATGTGTTATAATGTGCTTTTACACTATGTCTGTGTAGTTTGTCCTTACTTAAGAGCGTTAGAAACTAAAGAAGAAACCTGATATGTGTACTAAGTTTCCCAATGCCAATGAGTTACTGCTAAAAAGTGGACAAATGGTTACGGACCCTGGAAAGCAGGAATAATGGACCCCCACCTGCAGCGGGGAAGAAAGTCTAGAAACAAGAACCCCCAAAAGGTTCAGGAATCGGAGGCACTAGCTACCTCTGAAGATAGGGTGTAGGTGGGACTGAAAGTAAGAATATTGATTGGAAATCTTTTTAATTTTTTAAAAAATGTTTGTGGGTATATAGTAGATGTATACATTCATGGGGTACATGAGATATTTTGATATAGGCATACAATGTGTAATAATCACTTCAGGGAATTATAAGGAACACTCAGAGCCCAAATCCCTTCCCACCTCTGCATAGCCAGGCACCTAATCTCACGCACTCTGGCAGAAGACCTTCTTGAAAACTTATTCCCTGTGGGTTCTAGATTTAGGGAGACTAGTTACAGTGAAGGGTGGGAGTGAGGAGCCATATTGGAAAAGGAAAATAAGTGCAAGTCCTCATTGAGAGTGGGGACATTGAGCCCCTTTCCCCATTCAGCTCCAGGCATCATGTCTCTACCCTTTCAGCCCCCACAACACGCAGCCTAGGTGGGACATTGAAGAATTATTTCCTAAGAAAATTAACCAGTACAAAAGAAATAACTAAAAAAGCACCAACAACTGGAGACTCCAAAGAGATAGTTTAATCTCTGCCTGGTTGCCCCAAAGTGAAACCTCTACTCAGCATGCCCTACCTATGCACACTTTACAGCTTTCATGCTTCATTCGTTAGCAAAACAGAAAAAAAGTCACAGATACTTGAGGAAAGCCTAAAACACAAAACAAAAACACTTCGAAATTAGGAAATTAGAGGAAACAAAAACAACATAGGAAGGTAAGAAATACTTGATCCCCTTAAAGAGATAGTGTTTTATTTTCATGAAAGAATAATGCTCTGTAAAAAGGGTATTTATAGCTCTTCGAAATGAAAAATAGAGTAGTAGCAATTTATTATTCTTTTTCTTAAATAGAAGAGTCAAAAAGCAAAATGGAAGAAATTTCCAGGAAGAAAGTAAGCAAAAAGACAGGAAAATATTCATTAAAAAATTTGGAGGCTAGGCACAGTGGCTCATGCCTGTAATCCTAGCACTTTGGGAGGCTCATGCTGGTGGATTGCTTGAGCTCAGGAGTTCAAAACTAGCCTGGGCAACATAGTGAGGTCTTGTCTCTACAAAATATAAACAAAAAATTGGCCAGGTGCAGTGGCACATGCCTGTATTTCCAGCTACTTGGGAGGCTGAGGTGGGAGAATTGCTTGAGCCTGGGAAGTTGCAGCTGTTGTGAGCCATGATTGTGCCACTGCATTCCAGCCTGGGCGACAGAATGAGACACTGTCTCAATTAAAACAAAAGAAAACTTGAAGAACAGTCAAGGAGATTTAACTACTCCTGAATAATATGAGTTCCAGAAGGGGAGAACAAAGACATAATGCAATGTGGAAAATCTTTCAGGAGGAAATACAAGGAAGGTTCTGAGACCCAAAGAATGTGTTTCCAGAATGAAAGTGTCCACTGAAGGCATGGTTTCTTTAGTCAACATAGATCCACCCCCACAAAACATAAGTGTGAATTTTCAGAACACTTACCTCAAAAAGACAACCATAAATATTTCTAAAAGGGAAATAAAGTCATATTCCAGAGAATTCCAGCCAAGAATTCTATGGCCAGTCAAAATATCAATCAAGTGTGAGAGGTACAATAAAAATGTCTTTAGATGTACAAGGTTTCAAAAAAATGTGTCCCCCATCTCCTCTGGAGAGAATGAGTAAAGAGACAGAGAAGGCACAGGGACATCACATTAACTGATAAAGGAAAGATCAGGATGGGGAAAAGCAGTTTTCCCCAAGAATAAACAGTGAATATTAACTTAAACATTGGGATGTTAATATTTTAGGAAGATGGGAGAAGGGAAATAAGGAATGAGGAAAGAGAAGGAAAACAAATTCAACATAATCAAAAAGAGAGAATAAATAGTTAAATCTGGAAAGAAATAAAAACATTGCAATATCAACATGAAATTGAGAAATGGGAAGATGGGCACAGGATGAAATAAGGAAGAAAGAGCAGTGATTGGAAATCAGAAGTCAGCAGTAGGGAGGATGAGAGCAGGGAATGCTGGTGTTTTTCCTAATGAGCTTTCTAGAGCCATCTGACTTTTAAAATTACATTATATGCATTTGATACTGTATTGTCTGGTTTCTTTCCCCAGGGTCAAGGCCAAGGAGAGAGTCTCAGAGTGAAGAAGAAGGCACTGACTCTGCAGAAAGGCATGGTGATGGCTTATAAGAGAAAGCAGCTGGTTATCAAGGAGAAAGGTGGGAGCAAGCAGAGCTCAGCAAGGCAGATGGTGGTGGAGGGGGGCGTCTGCTTCTCCTGAGAGAGAAATGAGAGGAAAATAACCATAATATGCAACCTTTGCTGCTCTGCCTATCCAAGGAGAAGCGTGCACATTTCTTACTGTCCAGGGCACACACCCATCTCACCACACAGAGGCACCTCCAAGCATTGCCTGGCTGAAATGCTGCTATTGGCAGAGACAGCCTCGTACATGGAAAGTAATCCAACTTGTTCATCTTGGATTGTTGTTAGCACTGGGCAAATTCCAACCTTAATCCTAACCATCCTTATTCACTTAAGTACCCTCAGCAACTCATCAGCCACAGAGGCTTACCCAAGGTTACCCATAACCCCACATTAAGGTCCTATGAGGTAACAACATCACAATCACAAACAAAACTGCAGACACAATGCCCTAAGAACATAAGCCCAAATTTTATCTACATCTTTCCCTCCTTCATCAGCCTCAAAATGCACAGGTCCTGACCACACACACTTTGGGTTTAGACTCCATGTGGGCAGAAGCATCTGTGTCAGTTGCATACCTGGGTGCGATGGTGAGTGCTGGGAACACATCTAGCTCTCAGAGTCCTTGTTCTCTCCCTTCCCAAATGCTGAGTCCCAGCTAGAGCTCATTCTAATACAGATGGAGCTCAGCTCCTCCTTCTTGCACACTCACTCTCACCCTCTACGGCCTATAGTATCCTCACTGCAACATGGTAAAGGGAGTGTCCTGATGTCAGTTACCTCCCATCAGTGGCCATAGACAGAATGAGGCTGAACTCTCTCCAATCTTTCAGTTAGAGGACTCTGGCTTCTGGAAAGACTGACCATATCCAAAGCAGCTCTCTAATGAGGAGAAGGGGTGAGAATGGGATTCCCACTCTCAGGGGAGGTCAGAGACTCCTGCTGAGGGCACCAGGAGATGGTGGCACTATCAAAGGTCATGGTGAATGATAAGATGATTTTAACATAGAAGGAAAAGAAAAGGAGCACTAGTTTCAAAATATCATCATCAACAACAAACAAAAAATGATGTGGTCAGATAAAAGAAGACCCCACAGAACATGATGTTGTAGTATCCAGATAGAATCAAGTCTGTATTCATTGGTGACTGAAGCAAGTTGGATTCATTGGAGAATAAACTACAGTGGTTCAAGTGTGAATGCAAAGAGGGGAAGTGAGGACCCAGTGTGTAGATGATTCTTGAAGGAAGTTGGCTGTGAGGGGACAATAGGTGGGAGGAGGTGATAACTAAAGGAGGACACTTAGCTTTGGGAAGGGGGTTTATGAGATGGTGAAGACTTGAGCCTGTTGTCAGGCTAGGGGAAAGATCCTGATGAACTGGAGAGGGTGAAGATGAATTGGTGTCAGTTACATTGCTGGACATGTATCTCCATTCCTTGCATCAGCTAGGGAGAGAAGATCTCATTTCCATTTTACAGATGAGGCATCTGACATAGAGGAGCGCCACTCTCTCCGCTAGTAGTCAGAACATGACTTGCAGTCACTGCTGTGAGGTTAGCTTTTCCTCTAACTTCATTCAGTTCACACTTTTCAACCCATATACAATCTTTTTGTCTTCTTCATAGGCTCTTTCCCCTGTTGAACACTTACACTCTAGTGTTAGGTGAATTTCAGACCTCAGCATATTTCTCTACATGGAATGTGAAATCGTCCAAGAATATGCCAAATTGAGAGTGGTAAGTAAGGCAGATCAGTGAGAAAAGGGCAGCAAGAGGCAATCCTACCTAGTGAAGGTCAAAGGGAGCTGAGTTCCTTTACTCTACCAAGGTAATTTCCAAATGTTGGATGGCAAAATGATTACATAAATTGCTTATTTAAATGCAGGTTCCAGGGCACCCTTCAAAGTGATTCAGAAGGCACAGAGTGAGGCCAGTGGTCATATTTAACAGCCATCCCAGTGGTTTTGATACAAGAGGTTCCCTGGTCCAGGTTCAGGCTATGTGAAAGACTCAGGAAGGAATAACCTCAACTCTCTTAATGGAAGTTCTTCTTTTCCATTCAGCCATTCTCATCTCAGATGATGATGAACAGAGAACCTTTCAAGATGGTGAGTTCCAAAGCCTGGTCTTTTTATTTTTTTATTTTTGTGAGTACATAGGAGGGATATATATTTGTAAGGTACATGAGATGTTTTGTTACAGGCATGCAATGTGTAATAATCACGTAATGGAAAATGGAGTATTCATCTCCTCAACTATTTATCCTTCATGTTATAAGCAATCCAGTTATACTCTTAGTTTTTAAAAAATGTACAATTAAATTATTTTGACTGTAGTCACCCTGTTGTGCTATCAAATGCTAGGTATTATTCATTCTTTCTAGCTTTTTAAAATGTGCCCATTACCATCCCTACCTCTCCCCCAGGCCCACCCACCACCCTTCCCAGTCTCAGGTAGCATCCTTCTATCTATATGTGTTTAACTGTTTTGATTTTTACATCCCACAAGTAAGTGAAAACATAAGATGTTTGTCTTTCTATTCCTGACTTATTTCACTTAACATAATGAACTCCAGTTTCATTCATGTTTTTGCAAATAATAGGATCTCATTCCTTTTTTTTAAACGGGTAAATAGTATACCATTGTGTAGATGTATGATATTTTCTTTATACATTCATCTGTTGATGGACAGTTAGTTTGCTTCCAAATCTTGAC
Organism: Symphalangus syndactylus; assembly: GCF_028878055.3. Lineage (NCBI taxonomy): Eukaryota > Metazoa > Chordata > Mammalia > Primates > Hylobatidae > Symphalangus > Symphalangus syndactylus. The sequence continues at coordinate 128,643,458 of NC_072429.2, read as the reverse complement.
TATTGTGAACAATGTTGCAATGTTTGTTCTTAAATCTATCTTTGATATACTGATTGCCTGCCTTTTGGTGTATATACCCAGCAGTGAGATTGCTGGATCATATGGTAACTCTGGTTTTCGTTTTTTGAGGAAGGTCCAAACTGTTCTCCAGAGTAGTTGTACTAATTTACATTCCCATCAACAGCATATGAGAGTCTCCTTTTCTCTGCATCCTCCCTAGCATGTGTTAATTCCTGTCTTGGATATAAGCCATTTTAACAGGGGTGAGATGATACCTCATTGTAGTTTTGATTTGCATTTCTCAGATGATCAATGATGTTGAGCACATTTTCATATGTCTGTTTGCTATTTGTATATCTTCTTTTGAGAAATGTCTACTTACATCTTTTGCCCATTTTCAGTCAGATTATTAGATTTGTTTCTATAGAGTCATTTGAGTTTCTTAAATATTCTGGTTATTAATCCCTTCTCAGATGGGTAGTTTGCAAATATTTTCTCCAATTCTGTGGGTTGTGTCTTCACTTTGTTGATTGTTTCCTTTCCTGTGAAGAAGCTTTTTAGCTTGATGCAATCCCATTTGTCTATTTTTGCTTTAGTTGCCAGTGCTTGTGGAGTATTTACTCAAGAAATCTTTGCCCAGACCATTGTCCTGAAGAGTTTCCTTAATGTTTTATTTTAGTAGTTTCATAGTTTGAGGCCTTAGATTTAAGTCTTTAAATGATTTTGATTTGATTTTTGTATATGGTAAGAGATAGGGGTCTAGTTTCATTCTCCTGGATATGGATATCCAGTTTTCCCAGCACCATTTATTGAAGAGACTGTCCTTTCTCCATTGTATGCTTGGCACCTTTGTCAAAGATGGTTCACTGTAGGTACATAGATTTGTTTCTAGGTTCTCTATTTTGTTCCATTGGTTATGTGTCCGTTTTTATGGAAGTACCATGTTGTTTTGGTTACTATAGCTCTGCAGTTTATTTTGAAGTCAGGTAATGTGATTCTTCTGGTTTTGTTCTTTTTGCTGAGGATAGCTTTGGCTATTCTGGGTCTTTTGTGCTTCCATATGAATTTTAGAATTTTTTTTTTCTTACTGTGAAGAATGTCATTGGTGTTTTGATAGGGATTGCATTGAATCTGTAGATTGCTTTGGGGAGTATGGACATTTTAACAATTTTAATTATTCCAATCCATGAACATGGAATGTCTTTTCACTTTTTTGGTGCCTTCTTCAATTTCTTTCATCAATTTTTTATAGTTTTTATTGTAGAGACCTTTCACTTCTTTGGTTAAGTAATTCCTAGATGTTTTATTTTATCCCTATTGTCAATGAGATTAATTTTTAAATTTCTATTTTAGAGTGTTCACTGTTGGCATATAGAAATGCTACTGATTTTTGTATGTTGATTTTATATTCCTCAACTTTACTGAATTTGTTTATCAGTTCTAATAGTTTTTTTAGTGGAGCCTTTATGGTTTTTCCAAATATAAGATCATATCATCTGTGAACAAGGATGATTTGACTTCTTCCTTTCCAATTTGGATGCCCTTTAGTTCTTTCTCCTGTCTGATTGCTCTAGCTAAGACTTCCAGCACTGTGCTGAATAGCAATAGTTGAATGTGGACCTTCTTGTCATGTTTCAGATCTAAGAGGAAAGGCTTTCAATTTTTCCCCACTCAGTATGAAACTAGCTGTGGGTCTGTCATATGTGGATTTTATCATGTTGAGGTATCTTTCTTCTATACCTGGTTTTTAAAGGGTTTTTATCATGAAGGGATGTTTAACTTTATGAAATACCTTTTTAGCATCAATGGAAATGATCATATGGTTTTTGTCCTTCATTCTGTTGATATAATGTATCACATTGATTGATTTGTGTATGTTCAACTATCTTTGCATCCCTGGGATAAATCTTACTTGCTCATGATGAATTCTTTTCTTTTCTTATTTTGAGACAGGATTTTACATTGTTGCTCAGGCTGTAGTGGTAGTGGCATGAACATGGCTCACTGCAATCTCTGCCTCACATGCTGAAATGATCCTCTCAACTCAGCCCCCAAGTAGCTAGGACTACAGGCATGTGTCACCATGCCTGGCTAATTTTTGTATTTTTTTGTAGAGACATGGTCTCACCATGTTGCTGAGGCTGGTCTCAAACTCCTGAGCTCAAGTAATCTGCCCACCTTGGCCTCCCAAAGTGCTGGGATTACAGGTGTGAGCCATGACACCTGGCTGTAAATGACCTTGTTAATGTTTCATTGAATTCAGTTTGCTAGTATTTTGTTGAAAATTTTTGCATCAATATTCATCAGAGATATTGCCTATAGGTTTTTTTTTCTTTTTTTGATGTATCTTCATTTAGTTTTGGTATCTGGGTAATACTGGCCTCATAGAATGAGTTTTGAAGTATTCTCTCTTCTATTTTTTGGAACAGTTTGAGTAGGACTAGTATTCATATTTTGCTTTAAATGTTTGGTAGAATTCAGCAGTGAATCCATCAGGTCCTGGGCTTTGCTTTACTGGTAGACATTTTATTACAGCTTCTATCTCATTACTCATTAGTGATCTGTTCAGGTTTTAAATTTCTTCATGGTTTAATCTTGGTAGGTTCTCTGTGTCTAGGAATGTATCATTTTTCTCTAGATTTTCCAATTTATTGGCATATGGTTGCTCATAGTAGCCACTAATGATCCTTTAAATTTCTGCTGTATCAGTTGTAATGTCTCCTTTTTCGTCTCTGATTTTATTTATTTGTGTCCTCTCCATTTTTTTTATTGGTGTGGCTAAAGTTTTGCCAATTTTGTATATCTTTTCAAAAAACCAACTTTTTGTTTCATTGATCTAACTTTTTGTTTCATTGATCTTTTGTATTGTTTTCTTCACTTTAATTTCATTTATTTCTACTCTGATCTTTATTATTTCTTTTTTTCTAATTTTGGATTTGGTTTGATCTTGCTTTTCTAGTTCTTTAAGATGCATCATTAGGTAGTTTTTTATGAAGTTTTTCTTCTTTTTTGATGTAGGCACTTATAACTATCAATATGCCTCTTTGTACTGCTTTGTTTTGTCCCACAGCTTTTGGTATATTGTGTTTCCATTCTCATTTGTTTCAAGAAATGTTTCAATTTCCTTATTAATGTTTTCCTTGACCCACTGGTCATTCAGGAGCATATTGTTTAGTTTCCATGTATTTGTATAGTTTCCAAAATTCCTCTTATTGTTGATTTCTAGTTTTATTCCATTGTGGTCAGAGAAGATGGTTGATATTATTTCAATATTTTGGAATGTTTTAACACTTGTTTTGTGACCTAACATATGGTGTATCATTGAGAATGATCCATGTGCTGAGGAGAAAAAAATGTGTGTTCTGCAGCCTTTAGATGAAATGTTCTGTAAGTATCTATTAGGTCTATTTGTTCTATAGTGCAGAATAAGTCTCATGTTTCTTTCTTGAGTTTCTTTCTGGGAGATCTGTTCAGTGCTGAAAGTAGGGTGTTGAGGTCTCCACCTATTACTGCCTCTTCAGCTCTAATAATCTCTCTTTAGCTCTCTCTCTCTTTAGCTCTAATAATATCTCTCTCTTTAGCTCTAATAATATTTGCTTTATATATCTGGGTACTCCAGTGTTGATGCATATATATTTACCATCATTATGTCCTGTTGCTAGATTGACCCCCTTATCTTTATATAATGACCTTTTTTGTCTCTCCTTACAGTTTTTGTCTTGAAATCTATTTTGTCTGACGTAAGTATAGCTATTCCTGCTTTTTTTTTTTGGTTTCCATTAGCATGGAATATCTTTTTCCATCCCTTTATTTTCAGTCTATGTGTATCTTTATAGGTGAAGTGTGTTTCTTGTAGGCAACATATCATGGAATCTTTTTTTAAATCCATTCAGCCACTCTTCATCTTTTGATTGATGAGTTTAGCCCATTTACAATTAATGTTATGTTGATAAATAGGGATTTACTCCTGCCATTTTGTTATTTGTTTTCTGGCCTTCTTTTCTTCCTTTTTGCCTTCCTTTTAGTGAAGGTGATTTTTTCTCGTGGTGTTTTATTTTTTGCTTTTTGTTTTCTGTATCCATTGTAGGTTTTTTGATTTGAGGTTACTGTAAGACTTGCAAATACTGTCTCATAACCCATTATTTTAAACTGAAGAGAACTTTGATTGCATAAACAAATGAACTAATAGGCAAAAAGAAACCTAATAAAATAAAAACGCTATACTTTACCTCCTTCCCACTTTCTAACTTTTTGTTGTTTGTCTTTATGTCTTATTGTACTATGTCTTGAAAAGTTGTTGTAGTTGTTATTTTTGATTGATTCATCATTTAGTCTTTCTGCTTGAGAGTAGTTTACATGCCAAAATTATAGTGTTAAAATGTTTATGTTTTTCCATGTGCTTCCTATTACCAGTGAGTTTTGTATCTTTAGATGATTTCTTCTTGCTCATTAATGTCCTTTTCTTTCAGACTGAAGAACTCCCTTTAACATTTCTTATAAGATAGGTCTGGTATTGATGAAATTACTCAGCTTTTGTTTGTCTGGAGATGTCTTTATTTCTCCTTCATCCTTGGAGGATATTTTTGCCAGTTATACTATTCTAGGATAAAAGTGTTTTTTCTTCAGCAATTTAAATATGTCATGCCATTCTCTCCCGGCCTGTAAGGTTTCCAGTGAAAAGTCTGCTGCCAGACATATTGCAGCTCCATTGTATGCTATTTGTTTCTTTTTCCTTGCTGCTTTAGGATCCTTTCTTTATCCTTGATCTTTGAGAGTTTGATTATGAGACACTTTGAGGCAGTCTGCTTTGGTTTAAATCTGCGTGGTGTTCTATAACTTACTTGTACTTGAATGTTGATATCTTTCTATAGGTTTTGGAAATTCTTAATATTATTCCTTTGGATAAACTTTCTTACCCTATCTCTTTCTCTATGTCCTCTTTAAGGTCAACAACTTTTAGATTTGTCTTTCTGAGGCTATTTTCTAGATCATATGTGTGTGCTTCATTGTTTTTTATTCTTTTTTCTTTTGGTTCCTCTGACTGTATATTTTCAAATAGGCTGTCTTCAAGCTCACTAATACTTCCTTATGCTTGATCGAGTCTATTATTAAGTGACTCCTCAGGCATTCTTCAGTATGTCAGTTGCCTTTTTCAACTCCAGAATTTCTGCTTAATTCTTTTTAATTATTTCAATTTCTTTTTTAAATGTACCTGATAGAATTCTGAATTCCTTCTCATGTTATCTTGAATTCCTTTGAGTTTCTTCAAAATACTATTCTGAATTCTTTATCTGAAAGGTCACATGACTCTTTTTCTTCCAGGATTTGTCCCTGGTGCCTTGTTTAGTTCATTGGTGAGGTCATGTTTTCCTGGATGATCCTGATTCTTGTAGATGTTTTTTGGTATCTAGGCATTGATGAGTTAGGTATTTATTGTAGTCTTCTCAGTCTGGGCTTGTTTGTGCCTGTCCTTGAGAAGGTGTTCAAAGGGACTTGGACTTCCTGTTTGATATCTCTGTGGTTGTTGCAGACTCACAGAGGTTCTGCTTTGGTGGTCTTGCATAAGATCCAGAAAAATTACCTGGATTTCCAGGCAGAGACTCTTGTTTTTTCCCTTTACTTTCTCCCAAACAAATGGGATCTCTCTCTCTCTGTACTGAGCCACCTGAAATTGGGAGTGCGGTGATGCAAGCACGTCTGTGGCCACCACCACTGGCACTACACTGGGTTAGACCTGAAGCCAGCACAGCACCCAAGGCCTGCTGTAACCACTACTTGGCTACCACCTGTGTTCACTCAAGGCCCTAGGGCTCTACAATCAGCAGGTGACAAAGCCAGTGAGGTTTTTTCACTTCCCTTCAGAGCAGTGAGTTTTCCCAGGCCCTGGGTGGGTACAGAGATGCTGTTTGGGAGCTAGGGGTTGAAGTAAAACATCTTATAAATTTACCTTATATTCTATTCTACTGCTGCTAAGCTATCACTCAAATCACAAGACAAAGTTTTTCCCACTCTTACCTCCCCTTTTCACAGGTAGAGGAGCTCTCTCTGTGGCCACCATTACCACTGGCCCATGAGGGGTTCTGCCAGGCCACTGCATATGTTTGCTGACAGCCCAAGGGCTCATCAGTCAGCTTGTGGTAAATGGTGTCTGGCCTGGGTCTCACCCTTTAGGGAAGTGGGCTCTCCTCTGGCCCAGGGCAGGTCCAGAAATGCTGTGGAAGATCCTCGGCCTGGTCTTAAGGGCCCCAAGAGCCTGCTTGGTGCACTACGCCACTGTGGCTGAACTGTTACCTAAGATGCAAGGCAAAGCCTCCTCTTTACTTTTCCCTCTGCTTTTCTCAAACAGAAGGAGTCTTTCACCATAGCCATCACAACTGGGAATATGCTGAGTCACATCTTTAGTTAGCACATCTCAGAGCCGAAGGCCCACTACATACCACCTGGGTACTGCTGCTGGTTATTTAGGGCCCATTGGTTCTTTATTCAGCAGATGATGAATTCTGCCAGGACTGTGTTCTTCCCTTCAAGGCAGTAGGTTCCCTTTTCACCCAGGGGTGTCTAGAGATGTTGCCCAGGAGCTAGGGCTTGGAATGGGGCCCTCACAACTCTACCCAGTCTCCTATCCTACTGTGGCTGAGATGGTATCCAAGATGCAGGATAGAATCCTCTGTACTCTTCACTCTCTTCCACTTAAGCAAAGGGAATGAGCACTGTAATTGCTGTGAGCTGTACTGCCTGAGATTGGGGTAGTGCAAGCACCTTTTTTTAGTCACCCCAGCTGGTGTCTCTTTAGGTCACATGTCACTCTAGTCCTCTGGCTCTGAGCCCAGCTCAGCATTAGAAATTGCCTAAACATTGCAGTCCTTCTGTCCTAGACTGATCTTTAAGTTTACCAAGACTCCGGAGCACTTTGGCTGGCATTTGTGAGGCTTGCCAAGAAACTTGAGTTCTTAAAGAAGGAATGGGCAATTCCTCTTTGAGTGGGTCTTGTCCAAATGCTCCCTTTGTGCACTGGCACTGATTGAGCCCAGCCTGGCTCTGCTCTCTGCTATGACAAGGCAGTACTGAATTCAATGTAAAGTCACCCAGTCACTGTGCTCTCCCTCTCTCCCAAGAGTACAAAATTTCCCAGAGGCTAGGCTACTGTGCTGCGAGGAGTGAGGAGTGGCTACCATCATTTCATACCATCTCTCCAACCCTCTTCAATGCCTCATCCAATGATATGAAGTTAAAACCAGGTACTGTGATTGCTCACCTGATTTTTGCTTCTATGTTGGTGCTTTTCTTTATGCAGATAGTTGTTAAAATTTGGTGTTTATGTGGGGTGTATGAACCATGTAGGCTTCTATTGCACCATCTTGCTCATCCTCCTCTGGCAGTGTTTTTTTGCCTAGAACTTAGGCACTGCTGATCCCTGACCTGCTTTGGATTCCCACAAGAGCCCTGCTTGGGCTCAGCCCACACAGACCCACAGAGAACATTCCCCCAGTCATGCTCCTCCATTTCCTGCAACTGTCCCCTTCCTCTGACCCAGCCACTGTCCCCTGGGGCCACAGGGAAACCAGGCTTTCTCCTTTGAACATTGGGATAGGGTGTGAGTCTGTTGGGGAAAGAGGCTGCCTGGGGATCCATCTCTCTGGGGAAGTTTTTCAACTGAACTGATGGTCATGTGAGAAATAAGGGGAGGATAGAGGAGTTAGAGGTGAGACCAAGAGGGAAAGAAGTAGAAAAGGAAAAGTAGGGGTAGACTAATGTTTGGTGAGTAAACACTTTTCTTTCTCTTTCCAGAGCTATTTCTGACACAGCAATTTTTGAGTGGGCATTTGCCAAGTGAGTGGAATCTGGCCCTCCCCTTCCAGGACAATCTGCACAACAAAAAAACAACTGATTGCCTTTGGTGCTATTACCCAAGGTCTTGGGTTCTGGCTTCTTGGGAAAAGGGCAGGAACAGATAGAGAAGAGGGGTTCAGGGAAAGAAGGGCAGAAGATTGGAGAAATCTAGTCTTTGAGCCTCTTTGGTGAGGAATTTCATTTCTCTTTTTAGAATACGAACAAGTTCGCATCCTCCCAGTAGGTAAGTGTGAGTTTGCCGGAGGTGGGGGGTGGAGATCCCATCCTGCACACATGGGGTAAGTAGGGCAGATTGCCCCTGCCTTGCCTTTGCCACCACTGCCTTAGGGCCTGGCCCTTGGTCATGTGGAATGGGAAGGGTCCAGAAAGCTGAGAACATGGAGGAATGAATGGGAATGGGGGCAGGAAGAAGTTAAGTAAGAGGGAGGAGGTGGTAGGAGAGCAGAACCCTCCAAAACATCTGAAAAGCAAATTTGGGGGGATGAGGAAGTGAGATGATGACTTGATTCTCCTTCTAGGAAGAATAGAGGAACCCTTCTGGCAAAGTAAGTATTTATTAAGGGGGAATCTGGGGCTTCTGGGTGGGAGCTGCAAGTCTGAGCACCTAAGTTGGTGGTTTCTATGCAAGTCAGAAACTGAAGTCCACTTCCAAATTTGCACTTTGCTTGTGAAACAAACAAACATTTATCAAGGACTTATTGGACAACAAGAATTATTCTGAACCTGAAAATTATGGCTGTGAACCAAGCAGACAAATTCTTGCCTCTTTGGAGCTTCCAATCCAGTGATCTCTCATCTCAAGCAGATCACCCTGAGGGTGCCAGATGCCTCCTGGGAGAGACAGAGGACCCCCAACATCCACCCCTTGGTTAATTCTTCATAAACATTGAGGATACTGGCAAAATTGCATGATAATAAGGGTAGCTTATATGTGCCAAGTGCCTTACATACATAAACTCTCTCTCTCTCTTGTTTTTTTGAGATGAGATCTTACTATGTTGACCAGGCTGGTCTTGAATTCCTGGCCTCAAGCAATCCCCCCATGTCAGCCTCCTGAAGTGCTGGGATTACAGGTGTGAGCAATCATGCTTGGCCTACATAAACTCTTTTAATCCTCATAACATCCCATAACATCTGGAAACTGATTCCAGAGCACCTGAGTTTTTTGCCTCTAAAGCCCAATGCTAGATTTTACAGTATTCCTGACATGTCCTAGAAATGACCACTTTGTCATTCTCTTCCATTCGTGATGATGTCTTTTCAGAATCTCAGTCTCTGCTCCCAGTACCCTATTTCCTCTTTTCAGAACACTGGATTGTCCATCTTTTTAGCTTGTTATGACAGCTCTATCCACAAAGCTCAAGCATGCCATTAGCAGAGACAATTTTGGTTAGCAGCTGAAAGGGATAGAGGAGTTTGGTTCATATTCGTGCAAACAGGCTGCCATTCCAAGGATGTTCTAATCAAAGACTTGTCCCCACTTTCTGGTCGGGTTGATGCCTGAGAGCAGATTTCAAGCATCTACAAGAGGAGGTTTTCCAGAAAATAAAGACACTGGCTCAGCTCTCAAAGGATGTTCAGGATGTCGTGTTCTATAGTATCCTGGCCATGCTCAGAGACAGAGGGGCTCTACAGGACCTGATGAACATGGTGAGGGGCTCCACGGTTGCATAGGTCTGGTAAAAGCTGTAAATGGGATTGGTTAGGAGATATGACTCCCAAGTTACATGGAGGAGGAAGAATAAGCAAGATGCCAGGGGAATGAGAAAGACTGGGGACTCTGGCACCGGGCACAATGGGCCAGGAAGTGCCGCCCACACTACTGAGGCTGCTTGGAATCCCCTGGGGGAGCTAGAGAACCCTCACCCCTACCCCTTGGTTATCACCAGTAGACACACACAAATTATATAACGTTACTGTTATTAGTATTATTATTAACAATAATACTTGTCTTCTATAGCTGGAATTGGACAGCTCAGGTCATTTGGATGGCCCTGGTGGTGCCATCCTAAAGAAACTTCAACAGGATTCAAACCATGTTTGGTTTAACCCAAAGGACCCCATTCTTTATCTCCTTGAAGCCATAATGGGTAAGAGTAATTAAAGGGAAGAATGGGAGAATCATAAGTTTGGTCCCCAGGCCCCCCAAAAAGCTGTGTTAGATGCCACATCTCCAAAGCCCTTTGAATGCCATGATCTTTCGTCCTTACACTACAGCTCTCTCTAAGGTCAGAGGGCTCACTGTGATAACTTGCCGTATGATACAGAATGAGTTTATGGCCTAGGAAGTCACCAGCTTATGTTCATCCACAGATCAATGGAGGTGGGTGATTCTAACCTTCAGCCCCTGAATCCCATCCTCTGGTCCCTCTTATTTAGCATCCTGGAGACCATTCTGAAGGGCTTCCCAGGGCAGGGAGCTTGACCTTCAGGTCTAATGGGTTTTATTCCTCTGCCTTGGAGTTATTCTCTCAGGGGGTCTCCTGCTTTTCGGTGGGAGGAAAAATCTTCACTACTGTCTTTCCCCACATGTCCCCCACCCTCAGTGCTGAGTGACTTCCAACACGATTTGCTGGCCTGTTCTGTGGAGAAGAGGATCCTGCTTCAGCAACAAGAGCTGGTGAGAACTTCCCAGGGGCCAGAAGTTCAGGGAAGAGGGTGAGGGAACCAGAGATAAGAAGAATGATTCTGAGGAGAGAGATGATACAGGTTTATGCTGGGAGGGGAGTCCAGATCACAGGGTGGCCACTGGGGAATCCTTAGCTGCAGTGTCCTTCTGGAGACCTGGTCCAGTGGGTATAAGCCTCCCTCAGGAGGGTCTCAGTTTCCATGGCAATCCCTGCAGCATTCCCCAACAGGTCTAAAATAGCCATATAGGAGCACAGGACTTTGAGTCTAACGGGATATAATATTCCTGCTCTAGTCACACTGTCACCATTTGCTAATTACTCCTGCTCTAGTTATACTGTTATGATTTGCTAATTTCTCTGTTTTTCTCCCTCCAAGTATATGTATATATAAATACATACCTTTATATGCATGTACTATATACATACATATGGGCATATACTTTTAGAAGTAAAAACACCACTATTCTACAAGGGGAGTTTTATTTTCACCATTTCGTAGATGCGGAACCAATGCTCCCTGATTTCCAATAACTTGATCTGCAGATCATAGGGTATGACCAGCATGTTAGTCCTGGTCCTCTGGATCCCAAAGCTCTTGCTCCTTTTATTATCCTGCATGGCCCCTGGATGCTGGGGCAGAAGCCTTCTCTTCCTGATCTTAAAGGCTGGTCTGTAGAACCTGATCATCTTTCTTCTAGGTAAGGAGCATCCTGGAGCCGAACTTCAGATACCCCTGGAGCATTCCCTTCACCCTCAAACCTGAGCTCCTCGACCCACTCCAGAATGAGAATGAGGGTTTGGCCATCACTTATGGCCTGCTGGAGGAGTGTGGCCTTAGGATGGAGCTGGATAACCCCAGGTCAACCTGGGATGTAGAAGCAAAGATGCCCCTGTCTGCCCTCTATGGGACTCTCTCATTGCTGCAGCAGCTGGCTGAGGCCTAAGCCCTCCCTGATGGGCAGTCAGTCCAGAGATGCTGGCCCTCGCCCAGTCTATGCTGTGAGTGTCCTTATGGGTGCAAGAGATAGGGCTGTGCCTCTTTGCGTTTCCAGGTGGAATAGAGACGGTAATGGGTAGAGACTTTAGGAAATGTTTTGGGGTGGTGGAATACTCTATATATTGACAAGAGTTTATATATTTATCAAAACTCCTCAAACAGTATGTTAAAGACGTAAGCATTTCACTATGTATAAATTTTACTTCAAAATAATAAAAACAAATACTGACTCTAGTTAATGGTGTGCATTTTGAATTGTTTTGGGTGAAGTGTACCCATAACGGTAACTTACACTGAAATGCAACAAAAAGTAAGTTGACTTGATGATAGACAGATACGTGACCAAGTAAATGTGATAAAGTATTAGTAATTGGGGAATATGGGTGAAGGATATAGAAGAGGTTTTTTTTTTCTTGAAACATTTTGTGAGTCTGAAATTGTTTCATATTAAATGTTAGCCCCACGTGTGTGTGTGTGTGTGTGTGTGTGTATGTGCATATTCCTCAATTATTAACATTTTGTCACATTTTCTTTGTCATGTATCTGTCTCATTCTGTGCTCTCTGTGTCATTTGCTAACGCCACCTCGCCTCCTAAGCTGAGACCTGGGAGTCCGCCTTGGCTCCTCTCTCTCCTTAATCCCCGATCGACACAGTCCAGCTGACTCACCATAGCCCTCCTCTTCTCACCTGGACAGCTGGTCTGGTGCTCCCAGCTGGTTGTCCTGCCACCATCTTGTTCTCTTCAAATTTTCCTTGAATCCTGGAGGCTCATATCACAGCAGGCATGGGGAATAATTTAAAAATGCAACCTTTGTATGGCACTCCTCTGCCTAAAATCCTTTAGAGGCTCCCTGCCATCTAGAATCATCAACCAAGATTTTAAATATGATGTCTCATCAGAATCACCTTGGCCGGCATTTCCACATGACAATAATCAAGTGACTAATCACCACTTCACTCTAGTGTATTCTAGTCATCCCTATTGCTCACATCATGTCTTCACTTTTAGACAGTGTCTACTTTTTTTCTGCTAAAAAAGGCAAGAAAATGAGTTCTTCTCCCATCTTGCTCTTCTGTCATCTCCTATCTCCAATTATTTTATTATTTGTAAATTGCCAAGGAGTGTAACTGTATTCCTCATGGCTGTTTAGTGTTAATTCTTTATTAAATTTTTTTTTTTTTTTTTTTTTTGAGACAGAGTCTTGCTCTGTCACTCAGGCTGGATTGCAGTGGCACGATCTCGGCTCACTGCAACCTCCACCTCCCAGGTTCAAGTGATTCTTGTGCCTCATCTTCCTGAATAGCTGGGATTACAGACATGCACCACCACACTCGGCTAATTTTTGTATTTTTTTTTTTTTTGTACAGACAGGGTTTCACCATGTTGGCCAGGATGGTCTTGAACTCCTGGCTCCAAGTGATCTGCCTGCTTTGGTCTCCCAAAGTGCTGGGATTACAGGTGTGAGCCACCGTTCCCAGTCTGTTTAAATTTATTCATTGGTAAGTACCAGTCATTTTATTTTATTCCTTGAATGTCTGTGATCAAATAATTTTTTCAGTAGTGCTTCACTCCCCAAGTCCCTTCATATTTGAGAAACTTTGCCTCTTGCCTTTATTCTTGAATAACTCCTTGGAGAGAGATTATATTTTTAGGTAACAGGTAATACCTTCTTGCCCTTAGTCTTTTGTAGCCATGCAAAGGTCTCCCGTTGACTTATTGATGCTTTGAAGAAGAACAAGGCTAGTCAAATTTTCCCGAACTCTTTGCATATATATCTAAATGTATGCCTGAAGAATTCTTTCTTCATCCTTGAAGGTAAGCACTTTAACCAGGCAATACCTGTGTCTCAGTCACTCTATGTCACTTTTCCTGGGAGCTACAGATTCATTTCTTTCCTTTCAGGAAAATTTCCTCTTATAATAATTAAATATCTTTTATATTCTATTTGTTAGGTTCCCTACCTCACAGATACCAGTTGTCCTTTAGGATTCTCCATACATTATCTTGTCTAATTCTTGCATCTTTGATTTTTTTTCGTCTGAATTCTCTGAGATCATGGCAGCTCTTTCCTCTATGTCTATGACTCAACTCTCAACTATAATTACTTTCCAATTCATCAGTTCAGATATTGTGTTGTGACCTTCAGTTCATTTCCTTAGCTTTACAATCTCTCTTTTCACATATTTCTGTTGTTGTATCTTTGCAGCTTTGAGGTTTTTACCTTATTAAAGTATTTCTCTTAAATTCTTCCATGGCATAAAACAGTTCTTTTTCTTGAGCTATGTTTTCTGCCTGAATTGATTCCTCCACTCTCTTCTTTTCCTGTAGTGTATTTGTATGGAATCTCTATCACTTCCCACCTCCCCACCCTGTAATGCTCATTCTCAGCATGGGCAGCTCTGTCCAAACTCTATTTGCATAAAGACAATAGGGTAAATGAGTTTTTCTCAACTTTTTTTATCAATTAAATGAGATGGTTTCTGTTCCTCTGCAAACTATGGATTGAAACCTGTGTTTTCCAGTGCTTAAGGTCATGGCATGTAGAACAGCAGGAGGGCTTACCTGGGGGTCTGGGTAGTCTTGGAGGGTTGACCCGGCCTCTCTCTCACCTTCTGTGATTTTAAACATTCTCTGTACCTGAGTTCCCTCACCTCGTCAAGGGATTTTGCCCTTTTGGAAATGACTTCTGACACCAACTACCTGAATTCATTCAAGGAACTCAGGTCCTTTTGTCAATCCTTGTACTGATTAGATTGTGGGATCATCATGGCAGGTGATTTGAGGTCAGATTTCTTAATTCTATCAAACTAGGGTGAATGAAGCAGACCCTTCATTATTAGAGGAACAGCAGGGGCTCCCATCCCAAATCCTAAGAGTGCTGCATTAAGAGCTTTTTTTGGCCCATGAACATCTGCTTTATTCACTCAATTTCTTTATAGGCATTTAAAGATTTCTACCCTGCTGGGATGAGATCCCTGACATCCTTTCTCTTTCTCTTTTATTTCACCCTCTTCATTTTTCCCCATTCTCTTAGGAACTATACCAGTCTTCTTCACTGTCCAAGTTTCAGCATAACCTTTCCTTTTGGAAATGGCATTGAGGCTAGTGGCTATATCTCCAGTGGGCCAGCATCTGAACTTGATCCAGCATCAGGATCTGCCCGAATACATCCTTTCCGTGATGATCCCGAGTCCTCAGGCTGTAGTCACATCAGCCAGAATCTAAGGTTGGCTTTTCTATTTCTTTGATTTTAGCTACCATGGATCACAATAAGCAAAGAATTGTATGTTTTGCTCTTTCTTGTTACTTTGCATTTCCTGATGCATTACAATGAGCCAGCTCCCTTAGGAGCAAAAGGTAGCATTGCATAGGGTGAAGTCTAGGAGGTTCTGATATGTGAAATTTGTTTTTTTAAAAAATATCTTTTATTGTGTATATTTAAGATATATGACATGATATTATGGCACACATATAAATTGTAAAATGGTTACTATATTAGTCCGGTTTCATGCTGCGGATAAAGACATACCCGAGACTGGGTAATTTATAAAGAAAAAAGAGACAGGCAAAGAGGGGATGAGAACCAAATGAAAAGGGAAACCCCTTATAAAACCATCAGATCTCGTGAGACTTACTCACTACCATGAGAACAGTATGGGAGAAACTGCCCCTGTGATTCAATTATCTCCCACCCAGTAGCTCCCATAACCCTTGGGAATTATAGGAGCTACAATTCAAGATGAGATTTGGTTGGGGACACAGCCAAACCATATCAGTTACTATGGTGAAGCAAATGAACATAAATGTGAAACTCTCATGTCCTCGGGGATGGCTTACTCTCTTGGCACATCTAGGTATACAGAATGTCGTCAATCAAGGAACCTCACCCAAAGCAGGACCCTTAGCATGTTGGTGCATGGAGGAGTGGCATATGTAATTAAGATTTTATATTTCAGCCGGGCGCGGTGGCTCACGCTTGTAATCCCAGCACTTTGGGAGGCCGAGGAGGGAGGATCACGAGGTCAGGAGATTGAGACCACGGTGAAACCCCGTCTCTACTAAAAATACAAAAAAAAATTAGCCGGGTGTGGTGGCGGGCACCTGTAGTCCCAGCTACTGGGAGAGGCTGAGGCAGGAGAATGGCGTGAACCCGGGAGGCAGAGATTGCAGTGAGCCGAGATCTGCGCCACTGCACTCCAGCCTGGGAGACAGAGCGAGACTCCGTCTCAAAAAAAAAAAAAAAAAAAAATTTCAAGTCTGTAGTTTTTACAATGTAAATGATAGGAAGTAAAACTCCATTTTGGTAAGTCTTGTCTGGTGGTGATATGCAGAAAGTACAGCCCTAAGCTATGTTCTCAATGGGCTGCATGTCAGATTCCTAAGATTGAGAAGGAAGGGCATGGGAATTTTATGAATATTAGAGAAGGCAAAAGTAAAATAAATGCATTGTGAATACTGTCAATGGAAAGGAGTGTGACTTTTTTGTGTGTCAGTTCTGGGATGCTACTCAGAAGTTACAGGTTTGGCAATCCTGTTAACACAGTTTCTCCTCCTTCAGGCACTTCACTTATTCCTGTAAGCCCACAGGGAGTAAATGGAAAGGGAATGGATTTGGGGCAAGACTTTTTTTTGTCCTTTTGCTTTATCTTTAGAATATTGTTGTAAGATTGGATTATATGATATATGCAAGGTGCTTGACAGAAAGGAGGTGTTAAAAACATTAATTCCGCTTGTACAGATATACAGACTCCCACAGCCAGGCAGTTCAGAGATGCTTCCCACGGTCCTGGCCCTTGGATTTGTCCCTCCTCCTGAAGCTGACGTCTGCCTTCCTTGCTGTCCCATGTTGACATACGTTGATTGAGCCCATTGTTCTCCAGAGAATGGGAAAAAAAGTGAGAATAATAGAAATATCAAGTTAGCGTTCTCCAGAAAGACAGAACCATGTATCTATGAAGAGAGTTATTAGAGGAATTGGCTCACATCACACAAGTGTTTCCAAAAGACAAAAATAAACATTGGCTTTGTTGAGCCTGTACTATACGAAGGGGTGTCCTTTGGAGGAAGCTTTGCAGTTCAGGTTCCTTGTTGTCTAACTACGTGACTGACTTAAAGGCATGTCGTTCAAGTGTGGAGAAACTTTCCCAAGGTGAATGGACACAGAAAGGGGAGCACGCATCAGCTGGGAGGGGAAGATGTTCTGCTGATTTTCTACTGAATGGAAAAGGACGAGGAAAAGTTAGACATCTATACTGAGTCTAGTTCAGCATAGAACTTATAGTGGGAATACCAAAGGATGGATTTGAAAAGAATACAGCCAAGCTATTTCTTTTTCTAACTGGTGAGGGTTAAAGGTCTAAGAGTTTCTTCTCCTACAAATTTAGGCAGATGCTAAGGCAAAGCTGTCCAACGGAAATATAATGCAGCCACATATGTAATCTTAACCTTCCCAGCAGCTGCATTAAAAAGTAAACATGAAACCAGTAAAATTAATGCTCATAATGGCATTATTGTATTATATCTAAAATATTGTTATTTCAACACGAGGGACAAATGGCATAATTGTGTGACGGCACACAAATAGGGGAGCACCTCTGGTATGGGGGGGTCAGAGAAAGTTTCCTTTTTCATAGACCATAATTGGCATAATATAAAATTCACCCTTAAAAATTCTAGTAGTTTTAACAAATACATATAAGTATGTAACCACCACAACAATAAAAATACAGAATATTGTCACCCTCCCAAAGTTCCCTTGTGGGTTTTTGTAGTTAGCCACTCTTCCAACCTTCAGCCCATTATAAGCATTGATTGGTTTTGTGTCCTAACACAGAAATGGAATCATACTCTACGTAGCCTTTTGAGTTTGGTTTCTTAGCCTAAAGCACTTTAGATTCATCCATGTTGTTGCATGTATCAGTTGTTCATTTTCATTTCTGAGTTTGTTTTTATTCCATTTTATACAGTCTCTTGATCCACTCACCAGTGAAGAATATTTGGATTGTTTCCAGTTTTCAGCAATTTTGAATGAAGACGCTAAAAACATTTGTGAGCATGTTTTTCTGTGAACATCAGTTTTCATTTCACTTTAAACACTTATTTGTTGCATTGCTGGGTTGTATGGTATGTGCGCTTTAATTTTATGGAAAATTGCCAACTCTTTTGGTGTATTATTTTGCATTCCCAGTAGAGTTCCAGTTTATCTGTACTCTCCAGAGCAGTCTGAATAGCAATGTCATGCGTTTTGATTGCAGCCATTCTGATAATTGTATAGTGGTGTCTCATTGTGGCTTTGATCTCCATTTCCCTAATGACTAATGATATCATTTAATTTTTCAGTTTTTGCCATCCATATGTCTTCTTTGGTGAAATGTTTATTCAAATCTTTTGTCTGGCCAGGCGCAGTGGCTCATGCCTGTAATCCCAGCACTTCGGTAGGCCAAGGCAGGCAGATCACGAGGTCAGGAGATCGAGACGATCCTGACTAACACGGTGAAACCCTGTTCTCTACTAAAAATGCAAAAAAATGAGCCGGGCATGGTGGTGGGCGCCTGTAGTCCCAGCTACTCGGGAGGCTGAGGGAGGAGAATGGTGTGAACCCAGGAGGCAGAGTTTGTTGTAAGCCCAGATCACACCACTGCACTCCAGCCTGGGTGACAGAGTGAGACTGTCTCAAAAAAAAAAAAAAAAAAAAAAAAAAGAAAGAAATTCAAGTGTGGTAGAAGCAGCTCAGGATGCTGAGGCCAAAGGATGACTTGAGCCCAGGAATTTGAAGCTTCAGTGAGCTGTGATTCTGCTGCTGCACTCCAGCCTGGGCAGCAGAGAGAGACTGTCTCAAAAAAAAAGTTTTGTTTTTTATTTTCTTACTGTGTTCTGAGAGTTCTTTATATATTCTTGATACAAGTCTTTTATCAGATGTTTTATTTATTTATATATATATATATATTTAACAGCTTTTAAAAACAGCTTTGAGATATAATTCACATACAACCTAATTCCCCTAAAGTGTGCGAATCAATGTTTTTTTCATATGTTCATAGAGTTGTGCAACTATCACCACAATAAATGTTAGAATATATTTATCGCCCCAAAAGGAAACCCCACACCCATTTTCAGCCACTGAGCATTTTCCCTGAGGTTGGGGTGATCCTAGGCAACCACTAATCTGACATTATGGATTTGCTTAATGACATTTCATATAAATGGAATCGTACAATTTGTGGTCTTTTGCAATTAGCTTCCTTCACTTAGCATAATGTTTTCAAGGTTCACCCACGTTGTAGTGTTTGTTAGAATTTCCTTTTTTTGTGGCCGGGCACAGTGGCTCACACCTGTAATCCCAGCACTTTGGGAGGCTGAGGTGGGTGGATCACGAAGTCAGGAGATCGAGACCATCCTGGCTAACACGGTGAAACCCCGTCTCTACTAAAAATACAAAAAATTAGCTGGGTGTGGTGGTGGGCATCTGTAGTCCCAGCTACTCGGGAGGCCAAGGAGGGAGAATGGTGTGAACCTGGGAGGTGGAGCTTGCAGTGAGCTGAGATCGCCTCTGCACTCCAGCCTGGGCGACAGAGCGAGACTGTCTCAAAAAAAAAAAAAAAAAAATTTCCTTTCTTGGTAAGTCTAAATAATATTCTATTGTGTAGATATGCCACATTTTATTTTATCCATTCATTGACTAATGGACATGTGGATTATTTCTACATTTTGGATATTATGAATTACTTTGCTATGGAGATTCATGTACACATTTTTATGTTGGACATAGGCTTTCATTTCTCTTGACCGTATAGCTAGGCGTGGATATTCTGAGTGTTATGGTCACTCAGTGTTTAACATCTTAGTGAACTGTCAAACCATTTTCCAAACCAGCTGTATCATTTTACATTCCCCCCAGCAGCATAACAGGGTTCAGCTTTCTTCACATCCTTGAGAACACTTGTTACATCTGTCTTTTTGAATATAGTCATCTTAGTGGCTATGATTTGGTATTTCATTGTGGTTTTGATTTGCATTTTCCTTTTGGCTAATAACATCTTTTCATGTGCTTATTGGTCATTTGTATATATTCTCTGGATAAATGTCTACTCAAATTTTTTGTAATTTTAAAATTGGGTTGTCTTATTATTAGTGAGTTATCAGTGTTCTTTATGTATAGTTTCTCATCAGATATTGGTTTGCAGATATTTTCTCCTAATCTGTCACTTGTCTTTTCATTCTCTTAACAGTGTCTTTTAAAGAGCAGTTGAATTTTGGATAAAATCCAATTTATCATTTATTTATTTTACAGATTGTGTCTTTTGTGTAGTATCTAAGAAATCTTTGATTGACCCAAGGCCATACAAATTTCTCTTATGTGTTTTCTTATGTTTTAAAGGTTGGTTTTATGTTTAGGTCTATGATTATTTTGGGTTAATTTTTGCATATCAATGATATGCAAAATATGGGGTTTAAAAAGAACATTCTGATGGTGATGAGAATAAGTTAGTTGGGGTGTAGTAGCTATCAGGGTACTCTCTGAGGTGGTAGTTGCAGTAGGCCAGCTGAGGGATGACTGATAGTTTGGACTAGGGTGCTAAGAATGGAGATATAGAAAAGTGAAGGGATTTTATGAATATTTAGATGGTAAAAGTGCAGGATTTGATGAAATGAGTATTCAGAGTGATGTAGAGCAACAGTAGGTCATAGGTGATGTTTAGGTTTCTAGCTTGTACAACTGAGTGGCTGGTAGTGCTGCACATTGAGGGGCAATGGCTGAGTGTCACTCTTGGGTGGGGAAGATCTTGCATTCATGTTTAGACATATTGAATTAGAAAAGTCTGTGAGATCTCCAAGTGAAGGTGCAGAATAAGTAGTTTCATGGCCAGGCTCAGTGGCTTACGCCGGTTATCCCAGCACTTTGGGATGCTGAGGCAGGCAGATCATGAGGTCAGGAGATTGAGACCATCCTGGCTAACATGGTGAAACCTCGTCTCTACCAAAAATACAAAAAATTAGCTGGGCGAGGTGGTGGGCGCCTGTAGTCCCAGCTACTAGGGAGGCTGAGGCAGGAGAATGGCGTGAACCCGGGAGGCGGAGCTTGCAATGAGCTGAGATCATGCCACTGTACTCCAGCCTGGGCGACAGAGCGAGACTCCATCTCAAAAAAAAAAAAAAAAAAAAAAGGTAGTTTCACATAATGGTTTTGGAGTTGAGAGGCTGGGGTGATGATGTAAATTTGAGAGTTATTGCTCTACAGATGGTAACTGATGGCATGGGGAGAGATAAGTAAGACTGGCTTCAGAGACAGTACATGGCAGAAGAAAAGAGAACCTAA
Source organism: Symphalangus syndactylus (assembly GCF_028878055.3). Lineage (NCBI taxonomy): Eukaryota > Metazoa > Chordata > Mammalia > Primates > Hylobatidae > Symphalangus > Symphalangus syndactylus. The sequence goes on along the minus strand of NC_072429.2, from coordinate 128,622,662 downwards.
GGCTGAGCCTGAGGCTCCCCAACATTTAAAGGTGGTTAGAGGAGGTCGATCCAGCAAATAAAACTAAAATGGGGTGGCATAGTAGGCAGAACCTTTAGGAATGGTCCCCAATATTCCATGCCCTCATCCCTGGAATCTGTGAATGTGACATCACTCATGTGACTGTGTTATGTTATAAAGCAGTGTTGATTTAAAAAAATGGAGTATCTTCATGGGTCTAATCTAATAAAATAAGTCCTTAAAGGCAAAGAATTTTCTTTTTTTCTTTTTTATTATACTTTAAGTTTTGGGGTACATGTACACAACATGCAGGTTTGTTACATATGTATACATGTGCCATGGTGGTGTGCTGCACCCAGTAACTCGTCATTTACATTAGGTATATCTCCTAATGCTATCCCTCCCCCCTCCCCCCACCCCACAACAGGCCACGGGGGTGTGATGTTCCCCTTCCTGTGTCCAAGTGTTCTCATTGTTCAATTCCCACCTATGAGCGAGAACATGCAGTGTTTGGTTTTTTGTCCTTGTGATAGTTTGCTGAGAATGATGGTTTCCAGCTTCATCCATGTCCCTACAAAGGACATGAACTCACCATTTTTTATGGCTACATAGTATTCCATGGTGTATATGTGCCACATTTTCTTAATCCAGTCTATCATTGTTGGACATTTGGCTTGGTTCTAAGTCTTTGCTATTGTGAATAGTGCCATAATAAACATACGTGTGCATGTGTCTTTATAGCAGCATGTTTTATACTCCTTTGGGTATATACCCAGTAATGGGATGGCTGGGTCAAATGGTATTTCTAGTTCTAGATCCCTGAGGAATCACCACACTGACTTCCACAATGGCTGAACTAGTTTACAGTCCCAACAACAGTGTAAAACTGCTCCTATTTCTCCACATCCTCTCCAGCACCTGTTGTTTCCTGACTTTTTAATGATGGCCATTCTAACTGGTGTGAGATGGTATCTCATTGTGGTTTTGATTTGCATTTCTCTGATGGCCAGTGACGATGAACATTTTTTCATGTGTCTTTTGGCTGCATAAATGTCTTCTTTTGAGAAGTGTCCGTTCATATCCTTCACCCACTTTTTGATGGGGTTGTTTGTTTTTTTCTTGTAAATTTGTTGGAGTTCTTTGTAGATTCTGGATATTAGCCCTTTGTCAGATGGGTAGATTGCAAAAATTTTCTCCCATTCTGTAGGTTGCCTGTTCACTCTGATGGTAGTTTCTTTTGCTGTGCAGAAGCTCTTTAGTTTAATTAGATCCCATTTGCCAATTTTGGCTTTTGTTGCCATTGCTTTTGGTGTTTTAGACATGAAGTCCTTGCCCATGCCTTTGTCCTGAATGGTATTGCCTAGGTTTTCTTATAGGGTTTTTATGGTTTTAGGTCTAATATTTCAGTCTTTAATCCATTTTGAATTAATGTTTGTGTAAGGTGTAAGGAAGGGATCCACTTTTGGTTTTCTACATGTGACTAGCCAGTTTTCCCAGCACCATTTATTAAACGGAATCCTTTCCCCATTTCTTGTTTTTGTCAGGTTTGTCAAAGATCACATCTTTGTAGATGTGTGGTATTATTTCTGAGGGCTCTGTTCTGTTCCATTGGTCTATATCTCTGTTTCGGTACCAGTACCATGCTGTTTTGGTTACTGTAGGCTTGTAGTATAGTTTGAAGTTAGGTAGTGTGATGCTTCCAGCTTTGTTCTTTTGGCTTAGGATTGACTTGGCGATGCGGGCTCTTTTTTGGTTCCATATGAACTTTAAAGTAGTTTTTTCCAATTCTGTGAAGAAAGTCATTGGTAGCTTGATGGGGATGGCATTGAATCTATAAATTACCTTGGGCAGTATGGCCATTTTCACGATATTGATTCTTCCTATCCATGAGCATGGAATGTTCTTCCATTTATTTGTATCCTCTTTTATTTCATTGAGCAGTGGTTTGTAGTTCTCCTTGAAGAGGTCCTTCACATCCCTTGTAAGCTGGATTCCTAGGTATTTTATTCTCTTTGAAGCAATTGTGAATGGGAGTTCACTCATGATTTGGCTCTCTGTTTCTCTGTTATTGGTGTATAAGAATGCTGGGCGACAGAGCGAGACTCCGTCTCAAAAAAAAAAAAGAATGCTTGTGATTTTTGCACGTTGATTTTGTATCCTGAGACTTTGCTGAAGTTGCTTATCAGCTTAAGGAGATTTGGGGCTGAGACAATGGGGTTTTCTAGATATACAATCATGTGATCTGCAAACAGGGACAATTTGACTTCCTCTTTTCCTAATTGAATACCCTTTATTTCCTTCTCCTGCCTGATTGCCCTGGCCAGAACTTCCAGCACTATGTTGAATAGGAGTGGTGAGAGAGGGCATCCCTGTCTTGTCCCAGTTTTCAAAGGGAATGCTTCCAGTTTTTGCCCATTCAGTATGATATTGGCTGTGGGATTGTCATAAATAGCTCTTATTATTTTGAGATACGTCCCATCATTACCTAATTTATTGAGAGTTTTTAGCATGAAGAGCTGTTGAATTTTGTCAAAGGCCTTTTCTGCATCTACTGAGATAATCATGTGGTTTTTGTCTTTGATTCTGTTTATATGCTGGATTACATTTATTGATTTGTGTATGTTGAACCAGCCTTGCATCCCAGGGATGAAGCCCGCTTCATCATGCTGGATAAGCTTTTTGATGTGTTGCTGGATTCAGTTTGCCAGTATTTTATTGAGGATTTTCACATCAATGTTCATCAGGGATATTGGTCTAAAATTCTCTTTTTTTGTTGTGTCTCTGCAAGGCTTTGGTATCAGGATGATGCTGGCCTCATAAAATGAGTTAGGGAGGATTCCCTTTTTTTCTATCGATTGGAATAGTTTCAGAAGGAATGGTGCCAGCTCCTCCTTGTACCTCCCATAGAATTTGGCTGTGAATCCATCTGGTCTTTGACTTTTTTTGGTTGGTAAGCTATTGATTATTGCCTCAATTTCAGAGCCTGTTATTGGTCTATTCAGAGATTCAACTTCTTCCTGGTTTAGTCTTGGGAGGGTGTATGTGCTGAGGAATTTATCCATTTCTTCTAGATTTTCTAGTTTATTTGTGTAGAGGTGTTTATAGTATTCTCTGATGGTAATTTGTATTTCTGTGGGATCGGTGTTGATATCCCCTTTATCATTTTTTTATTGCATCTATTTGATTCTTCTCTCTTTTCTTCTTTATTAGTCTTGCTAGCAGTCTATCAATTTTGTTGATCTTTCCAAAAAATCATCTCCTGGATTCATTCATTTTTTTGAAGGGTTTTTTTTGTCTCTATGTCCTTCAGTTCTGCTCTGATCTTAGTTATTTCTTGCCTTCTGCTAGCTTTTGAATGTCTTTGCTCTTGCTTCTCTAGTTCTTTTAATTGTGATGTTAGCGTGTCAATTTTAGATCTTTCCTGCTTTCTCTTGTGGGCATTTAGTGCTATAAATTTCCCTCTACACACTGCTTTAAATGTGTCCCAGAGATTCTGGTGTGTTGTATATTTGTTCGCATTGGTTTCAAAGAACATCTTTATTTCAAGGCAAATAATTTTCTATAGCTGATGGCAGAAGAATTCAGAGAGATTCCAAACATGAGAGGGGTTCCATGTGCTGCTGCTGACTGAAGATGGGGTGATGCATGTGAGAAGGAATATGGGAGCTTTAAGGGGCTGAGAGTGAGGCCCCTGGAGTCAATAAAGAAATGGACCTCAGTCCTATGATCACAAGGAACTGGATTCTGCTGACAAACTGAATGAGCTTGCAAGTAACTTATGCCTAGAGCTTACAGAAAACAGCCCAACCAGACTGAGTACCTTGACTTCAGCCTTGTGAGACCCTCAGGAGAGAATCCAGTCAAGCCTGCCTTGAATTCTGACCTACAGAATGTGAGATAGTAATAACAATAGAGTGTTGTAAACTTCTGAGCTTTTTCCCCTCTTATGCAACAATTGAAAACTAATACAGGTAACAAGAGGTAGGAGGAAAAACTACATTAATCAACATTATAGGAAGAGTGTTTTTCAAGAAAGAGAAGATGGCCAACAGACTTGAATGCTGCTAAGAAATAAAAACAAAGAATTAACCTTACATATTAGGAAAAACTACAGTAATCAACATTATAGGAAGAGTGTTTTTCAAGAAAGAGAAGATGGCCAACAGACTTGAATGCTGCTAAGAAATAAAAACAAAGAATTAACCCTACATATTAGCTTTAGGTAAACAGATATAATTTGGAGAGATTAGCAAGACCTATTGTCTGGAGTGATGAGCCCTGAAATTTGGTTGGCATGGGTTGAGAACAGTGGGAGGTAAATTAAAGGAGATGGCAAGTATAGACATCTTTGGAAGTTCCCTTCTTGTTGGTATGAAAAGAAGGTAATTATAAGGCAGTAAGTTCCTCGAGGGGTTGGAGGGTTGAGTAGAAACTTTTTTTTTTTTCATTTGAGCATGATTGAAAATGAACAGGAAGTATTAATAAAGAGGGAAAGGTTGAAGATACAGGAGAGATAAGGCATATTGATGAGTTATTTTATTTGGATTGATTTTGGCTTTCTCTTTTGTAAAATGAAGTGTTTTTGACTAGATGGATTCTACTCGTAGGGCTTTTGTTTTCTGTGATTCTGATCTTCACTTTTAGCTAAACTCTCAATCTTGCTTTGGCCCTTACAACTCTTTGAGACTTCCTTTGCTTCAGTCACCCAACTTCTTTAACTGATGCCCCTTTTATATTATTTCGGCCAACACTCTCTCTCCCTAAACACATTCCAAATATTTGCTTCTATCTTTGCCTCTCTCCACATGTTAGAGCCTTTCTTCCTGCCCTCACCACACCTCAATTTCACATTCCCTACTGACAGATTCATACACAAAACAGGATTTCTTTCCTCCTTAGAGGTTAGCCTGTCTCCCACACTGTTCAAGGCCAGCTGTAGACTGAGCAGAACCTATTCTCCCTCCCTGAGTAACCTTCTCTATTAATTGTCTCTTCCACCTTCTGAATCTCAATCTCGCCCTCAAAACTGTTCAGATTCTTTTTGGTCTGAAAAATGTCTACATTTTTCCAATCCTTTAAAATTAATTTTAGTCTTTTAATCTTTCTTCCTTTTTTTCTTTCAAACGTCTCAAAATTTAGTAAAACAATATGCTTATTATCTTTATTAACTCACCTTATAGTCACTTCTCAGCCCAATGCAATCTGTCTTCATACCTGACACATTTATTGAATTTGTTCTCATCATGGTTACCATGACCTCCTAATCATTTAAACTAGTGGAAAAATCATAGTCCTAGTTTTATTGGAGACATAATATTGAATTATGCACTACGAACTACTCATTCCTTCTTCAAATTTCCTCCTTTTGTGGCTGCAGAGAAGTAGTGCTCTTGTTTTCCCTATCACCTATTTCTTTTTATTCACTAAACATCATTTATTGAAGGCCTAGTATGTGCCAGTCATTATTCTATGCACCTGGAGTTCCACTTCCCATTGATTTTATATGTCAGTGGAAAAAAAGAGAAAATAAATAAAGTATTATATAGTATATTAGAAAGTAACAAGTGTCATCATTTATCCAAGTAGAGATATTAAGGTAATAGCATATAATTCGGGAAGATGCCTGAGTTGAAGACAATCGTTTGAACACAGACACTATAGATGTATTAAAGTCATGAGGCTGGATAAGAAAACTTAGGAAGCAGTGAAAAATCAGTATGAGAGAGTAAAAAGTTCCAGAGACTAATCCCTAGGGAACCCTCCTGTTTAGAGGTTTAGTGAAGAGGAGGGAACGTCAAAGAAGATGAGGACGACTGAATGTAAAGTAAGGAGAAAACTAGGAGAGAATGTGACACTTGTAAGCCATAAGAAAAAGGTTTCAAAAACTTCCTTAAGTGTGATATAAACAGTGCTAATAGATCAAATGGTGCTAATAGATTGAGATGATAACTGAGAATTGACTATTGAATTTTGCTACATTGAGGTCATTGATAACTTTGACAAAAGCAATTTTCATGGGCTTGTAGTAAGAAAACTTCATTGGAATGGATTTAAGAGGGAATGGGAAGAAATCCGTGAGAGACAGTCAGGGTATGCAACCCATTATCCCTTATAGACTGTGTTTGTACTTATTCATCCTTAAACATTGGACCTCTCCAGGTCTCATCTATTCTCTTTATACATTTGTGGCAGAGAAACAAGTGTGTACACAAAATATTGACTTCCAATATCCATTTTCCACTGCTACCAGTATGATAGCATTGTTAAATGAGCACATGGTCATTCAGAAGAAATATTATATTTTCTAGTTTCCTATACAGGTAGGTTGGCCATATGACAAGGGGGATGTAAGTAGTAGTTTTCTGAGTTAATATTCAGAAACCATTCTCAAAGACAGTTAGTGTGTGCCTTCCTCGTCTCTTACTGGTCCCTTTATTCATTTGTCTGCTGGAATATGGATGGGAAGGCAGAGCATTGAGGTGGAGGAAGACTAAGTTCCTGAGGACTTTGTGAAACACAGCTCCCCTTTCAGCTCTACACTACCTGCTTTTTACTTCTGCATGAAACAAAATCAATTTCTCGTTAAAATTACCATTATGTTGGATCTGCATTTCTTCTCTCTCAACCCAATTCCAACTGTACACATTTCCTGGGCAATATTGTCCACAGTTACTATTTCATTTGCTGTCTATTTTTCAAATAATTACCTAACCTCCATCTGTAGAGCAGACCTCAACCTTCAGATATATTTCTTAAAATATTGAGTAGGCTTTCACTTTTAGCTTGATTAAATAACTTTTAGTGAATCTGCCCTCTTTCTGCAAACAAATAAAAACCTCACCAAAATATATTAAACAACTGTTTTCAGATATTGTGTAATAGGAAGCACAGGCAAAGAAACAGGAGTCCTAAGATTGCCCCAGGTTTCTGCTTGGAGCACATTCTGAACCACAGCTCAGAAAGAGAAACCTGTATAAGGTGGAGTGGTCTTTCTGAGTTAACAGCACAGAGATAGGAGGTTGAGGAGGCCAAAGGAACTAACATTTTTAGGACAGAGTTCTAGGAAAGAGGGAGTATTATCCAGTAATTTACATAGGGTACCTTGAGCCTTGGTCTAAATACTTAACTTGTGCATGTATAGCATAAGGCTTCAAAATAATAGTTTTAAAAGCTATCAGGTAGCTGTAGCCTGCAAAATTTCTAGGGCTTGACTGGGTCTGGCAGATATTTGGGTTTCAACCAGCTACCATGGGCAGAACTCACTGAACACTCAGGATATTCATTAGTGGTCCCAGAAGGATCACGTCTTAGTAGACGGGTTAAGATGTAGAGTGGAGGCTGTATAAACCCCACTTTAACAGAGTATAAAAACAAGCCTCAAAAGAATCAAGTGGATCTGCATATAACTAGTTGACAGTTAAAGCAAAATTTAACACTTCTTAAATGAATACAACAAAATCTAGACACATTCAATAATGTGACATTCACAATTCCAGTATTACTACACATGGGAAGAGGCAGGTAAATGTGATCTATAACATATCAATTAGTTAATAAACAGAATACAGAAATGACAGATGGGATGATGATGGTGGGGTTAGCTGATAAGGACTTTAAAACAGGTTATTATAAATATGCTCAAGTGTTTAAAAGAAAACAGAAGCCTATTGAGGAAAGAAAAGACTAAATTGAAAATAACCAAATGGAATGTCTAGGGTTAAAAAATGCCATATGTGAAATAAAAATACACTGTACAGGCTTGTTAGTAGAATAGGTAATGCAGACGAAATGATAAATGAAATTTAAGATATAGTAATAGAAGCTAAACTGAAGCACAAAAAACAAAAAGTGCAAAGACCTTCAAGGACCTGTGATATGACATAAAATGTAATTGGAGCCCCATAACTAAAGTGGGCAAAAACAATACTTAAAAGAAATACGTGCTGAAATTTTAATGAAAATGTAATAAAAACCAGACTCCACTGATCCAAATGGCTTGGTGAACTCTGAACAGGAAAAGCACACAAGAATGCTATCCCAAGATGCATAATAATCACATTCCTGAAAACCAATGATAAAGGGAAAACTTTACAAGCAGGCACAGAAAGACCCAACGCATTCAGAGAAAGAAAGGTTACAATTATTGATGATTATAATGCAAGTCCATGATGAAAAGCAAAGCAAAATAAAGGAAAACTGTCAATCTAGAATTGACAATAACTTTAAGCAAAATAACTTTCAAAAATGAAAGTAAACTTTTGATTCTGGCCAACATGGAGTAGCAGAGACTGGATTTTTCCTTCTGCTGGAAACAACTAAAAAACCCACAAAGTATATGAAATAATGGTTTTCAAGTAATCGTACAGCAGTTAAAAAGGACAGTAAGCCTTGAGAAATGGAAGAAAACCACGGTGAGCCCTCTGATTGCCCCAGATTACTGTCTTGAGAGAGTTTCCAGCATAGCACAGGAAGGAGGAACCCAAGAACAGCCTAGGAAACTCCTCAAGTTGAATGGATGAAGGTGACAGTCTGGGGAAGCCAAGGCAGCTAGAGTTTTCAGGACAGAGTACCAGAGAAGAAAGAGTTGTACAGAGAGAAAACCCTAGAGACCTGTAGAATGACCCTGGTTGGATGGCTTGCAATTGTGTGTTGACTAAGTGAGATATCATTAAATTATTGAACAGATTTTTTGTTTTTAAAATGAATATTATTTTAAATTGACAAATCATAATTATATATTTTTATGGGGCACAATGTGATATTTTGATACATGTATACAATAGGGGATGATTCAATCAAGCACATTAACATATCTATCACTTCACTTTCTCATCATTTTTTGTGATGGGGCATTTGCAATTTACTCTCGGCGATTAACTATGGTCACCCTGTTGCACAATAGATCTCAAAAACTTATTCCGTCTGTTTAATTGAAACTTTGTACTCTTTGACCAACATGTCTTCAATAACCCCCATCTCAGTCCTGCACTAGTATCTGGTAGCCTCCATTCTACTCCCTATTTCTATGAGTTTGACTTAAAAATTATTCATATAAGTGAGATCATGCAGTATTTTTCCTTTTGTGCCTGGCTTATTTCACTTAGCATTATGTCGTCCACATTCATCTGTGTTGTCACAAATGAAAGAATATCCTTCTTTTTTAAGGCTGAATATAATTTCATGTGTATATATATATATATATATTACATTTTCTTTATTCACTCATCTGTTTATGAACACTTAGATTGGTTTCATATCTTGGCTATTGTAAATAATACAGCAATGAATATGGGAGTGCAGATATTTCTCTAACATATTGATTTCAATTCTTGTGGATATGTAACTAGAAGTGGGATTGTTGAATCATATGGTAGTTCTGTTGCTTTCAGTTTTTTGAGGAACTTCCATACTGTCTTCTAACATGGCTGTACTAATTTACATTCCAAGCAACAGCCTACAAGACTTTCTTTTTTTTCACATCCTCACCAACACTTATCTTTCATTTATCTGCTAATAGCCATTCTAATAGGTGTGAGGGGATAGCTCATTGTAATTTTAATTTGCATTTTCCTGATGATTAGAATATTTCCCTGATGATTGAGCATTGATGACAAAAATTAAAGAAGACATGAATAAATTAGAAAAATTCCATGTTGATGGATTGGAAGAACTGATGCTGTTAAAATATCCCTATTACCCAAAGTGATCTACAGATTCAATGCAATTGTTATCAGAATTCTAATATCATTTTCACAGAAATAGAAAAAAATCCCCAAATTCACATACAACCGGTTCAAAAACTGGTCTTCAAGCTCTAGCTGAGACTTTTTCTTCAGCTTGGTCCAGTCTATTGATAAAGGTTTCAATTTTATTTTGAAATGCCTTAAGTGAGTTTTTCAAATCTAGAAACTCTGACTGATTTCTTTTTAAGATGTTTGTTTCTTCCTTCATTTCCTAGATTCATTTAGAAGTTTTTTTTTCTTTTTTTTTTTTTTTAAACTATACTGTAAGTTCTAGGGTAGATGTGCACAACATGCAGGTTTGTTACATAGCTATACATAAGCCATGTTGGTGTGCTGCACCTGTTAACTCGTCGTTTACATTAGGTACTTCTCCTAATGCTATCCCTCCCCCTGCCCCCCACCCCATGACAGGTCCCAGTGTGTGATGTTCCCTACCCTGTGTCCAAGTGTTCTCATTGTTCAATTCCCACCTATGAGTGAGAACATGCGGTGTTTGGTTTTCTGTCCTTGTGATAGTTTGCTGAGAATGATGGTTTACAGCTTCATCCATGTCCTTGCAAAGACATGAACTCATCCTTTTTTATGGCTGCATAGTATTCCATGTTGTATATGTACCACATTTGCTTAATCCAGTCTATCACTGATGAACATTTGGGTTGGCTCCAAGTCTTTGCTATTGTGAATAGTGCCACAATAAACATACGTGTGCATGTGTCTTTATAGCATGATTTATAATCCTTTGGGTATATACCCAGTAATGGGATCAATGGGTGAAATGGGTCTAGATCCTTTAGGAATCACCACGGTGTCTTCCACAATGGTTGAACTAGTTTACACTCCCACCAACAAAGTAAAAGCATTCCTATTTCTCTACATCCTCTTCAGCACCCATTGTTTCCTGACTTTTTAATGATGGCCATTCTAACTGGTGTGAGATGGTATCTCATTGTGGTTTTGAGTTGCATTTCTCTGATGGCCAGTGATGATGAACATTTTCTCATGTGTCTTTTGGCTGCATAAATGTCTTCTTTTGAGAAGTGTCTGTTCATAACATTCACCCACTTTTTGATGGGGTTGTTTGTTTTTTTCTTGTAAATTTGTTTGAGTTCTTTGTAGATTCTGGATATTAGCCCTTTGTCAGATGAGTAGATTGCAGACATTTTCTCCCATTCTGTAGGTTGCCTGTTCACTCTGATGGTAGTTTCTTTTGCTGTGCAGAAGCTCTTTAGTTTAATTAGATCCTATTTGTCTATTTTGGCTTTTGTTGCCATTGCTTTTTGTATTTTAGTCATGAAGTCCTTGCCCATGCCTATGTCCTGAATGGTGTTGCCTAGGTTTTCTTCTAGAGTTTTTACAGTTTTAGGTCTTACATTTAAGTCTTTAATCCATCTTGAATTAATGTTTGTATAAGGTGTAAGGAAGGGATCCACTTTTGGTTTTCTACATGTGACTAGCCGGTTTTCCCAGCACCATTTATTAAATAGGGAATTCTTTCCCCATTTCTTGTTTTTGTCAGGTTTGTCAAAGATCAGATGGTTGTAGATGTGTGGTATTTTTTCTGAGGGCTCTGTTCTGTTCCATTGGTCTACATCTCTGTTTTGGTACCAGTACCATGCTGTTTTGGTTACTGTAGCCTTGTAGGTTGAAGTCAGGTAGTGTGATGCCTCCAGCTTTGTTCATTTTGCTTAGAATTGACTTGGCAGTGCAGGCTCTTTTTTGGTTCCATATGAACTTTAAAGTAGTTTTTTCCAATTCTGTGAAGAAAGTCATTGGTAGCTTAATGGGGATGGCATCGAATCCATAAATTACCTTGAGCAGTATGGCCATTTTCACGATATTGATTCTTCCAACCCATGAGCATGGAATGTTCTTCCATTTGTTTGTATCCTCTTTTATTTCATTGAGCAGTGGTTTGTAGTTCTCCTTGAAGAGGTCCTTCACATCCCTTGTAAGTTGGATTCCTAGGTATTTTACTCTCTTTGTAGTAATTGTGAATGGGAGTTCATTCATGATTTGGCTCTCCGTTTGTCTGTTATTGGTGTATAGGAATGCTTTTGATTTTTGCACATTAATTTTATATCCTGAGACTTTGTTGAAATTGCTTATCAGCTTAAGGAGATTTTGGGCTGAGATGATGGGGTTTTCTAAATATACAATCATGTGATCTGCAAACAGGGACAATTTGACTTCTCTTTTCTTACTTGAATACCCTTTATTTCTTTCTCTTGCCTGATTGCCCTGGCCAGAACTTCCAACAGTATGTTGAGTAGGAGTGGTGAGAGAGGGCATCCCTGTCTTGTGCCAGTTTTCAAAAGGAATGCTTCCAGTTTTTGCCCATTGAGTATGATATTGGCTATGGGTTTGTCATAAATAGCTCTTATTACTTTGAGATATGTCCCATCAATACCTAATTTATTGAGAGTTTTTAGCATGAAGGGCTGTTGAATTTTGTCAAAGGCCTTTTCTGCATCTATTGAGATAATCATGTATTGTTTGTCAATGGTTCTGTTTATGTGATGGATTACGTTTATTGATTTGCATATGTTGAATCAGCCTTGCATCCCAAGGATGAAGCCGACTTGATCGTGGTGGAGAGCTTTTTGATGTGCTGCTGGATTCGGTTTGCCAGTATTTTATCGAGGATTTTTGCATTAGTGTTCATCAGGGATATTGGTCTAAAATTCTCTTTTTTTGTTGCGTCTCTGACAGGCTTTGGTATCAGAACGATGCTGGCTTCATAAGATGAGTTAGGGAGGATTCCCTTTTTTTCTATTGATTGGAATAGTTTGAGAAGGAATGGTACCAGCTCCTCTTTGTACCTCTGGTAGAATTTGGCTGTGAATCCATCTGGTCCTGGACTTTTTTTGGTTGGTAGGCTATTAATTATTGCCTCAATTTCAGAGCCTGTTATTGATCTATACAAAAACTCAATTTCTTCTGGAGGGTGTATGTGTCCAGGAGTTTATCCATTTCTTCTAGATTTTCTAGTTTATTTGAGTAGAGGTGTTTATAGTATTCTCTGATGGTAGTTTGTATTCCTGTGGGATTGTTGGTGATATCCCCTTTATCATTTTTTTATTGTGTCTATTTGATTCTTCTCTCTTTTCTTCTTTATTAGTCTTGCTAGCGGTCTATCAATTTTGCTGATCTTTTCAAAAAAACCGCTCCTGGATTCATTGATTTTTTGAAGGGTTTTTGTGTCTCTATCTCCTTTAGTTCTGCTCTGATCTTAGTTATTTCTTGCCTTCTGCTAGCTTTTGAATGTGTTTGCTCTTGCTTCTCTAGTTCTTTTAATTGTGATGTTAGGGTGTCAATTTTAGATCTTTCCTGTTTCTCTCGTGGGCATTTAGTGCTATAAATTTCCCCCTACACACTGCTTTAAATGTGTCCCAGAGATTCTGGTACATTGTGTTTTTGTTCTCATTGGTTTCAAAGAACATCTTTATTTCTGCCTTCATTTTGTTGTTTACCCAGTAGTCATTCAGGAGCAGGTTGTTCAGTTTCCATGTAGTTGTGTGGTTTTGAGTGACTTTCTTAATCCTCAGTTCTAATTTGATTGCACTGTGGTCTGAGAGACAGTTTGTTGTGATTTCTGTTCTTTTACATTTGCTGAGGAGTGCTTTACTTCCAACTATGTGGCCAATTTTGGAATAAGTGCGATGTGGTGCTGAGAAGATTGTCTATTCTGTTGATTTGGGGTGGAGAGTTCTGTAGATGTCTATTAGGTCCACTTGGTGCAGAGCTGAGTTCAAGTCCTGGATATCCTTGTTAACTTTCTGTCTCATTGATCTGTCTAATATTAACAGTGGGGTGTTAAAGTCTCCCATTATTGTTGTGTGGGAGTCTAAGTCTCTTTTTAGGTCTCTCAGGACTTGCCTTATGAGTCTGGGTGCTCCTGTATTGGGTGCATATATATTTAGGATAGTTAACTCTTCTTGTTGAATTTATCCCTTTACCATTATGTAATGGTGTTCTTTGTCTCTTCTGATCTTTGTTGGTTTAAAGTCTGTTTTACCAGATACTAGGATTGCAACCTGATGGTCTTTACAATTTGGCTGTTTTTGCAGTGATTGGTACTGGTTGTTCCTTTCCATGTTTAGTGCTTCCTTCAGGAGCTCTTGTAGGGCAGGCCTGGTGGTGACAAAATCTCTCAGCATTTGCTTGTCTGTAAAGGATTTTATTTCTTCTTCACTTATGAAGCTTAGTTTGGCTGGATATGAAATTCTGGGTTGAAAATTCTTTAGGAATGTTGAATATTGGCCCCCACTCTCTTCTGGCTTGTGGAGTTTCTGCTGAGAGATCTGCTGTTAGTCTGTTGGGCTTCCCTTTGTGGGTAACCTGACCTTTCTCTCTGGCTGCCCTTAACATCTTTTTCCTTCATTTCAATCTTGGTGAATCTGACAATTATGTGTCTTGGGTTTGCTCTTCTTGAGGAGTATCTTTGTGGTGTTTTCTGTATTTCCTGAATGTGAATGTTGGCCTGCCTTACTAGGTTGGGGAAGTTCTCCTGGATAATATCCTGAATAGTGTTTTCCAACTTGGTTCCATTCTCCCCATCACTTTCAGGTACATCAATCAAATGTAGATTTGGTCTTTCACACAGTCCCATATTTCTTGGAGGCTTTATTCATTTCTTTTTACTCTTTTTTCTCTAAATTTCTCTTCTTGCTTTATCTCATTAATTTGATCTTCAATCACTGATACCCTTTCTTCCTCTTGATTGAATCGGCATTGAAGCTTGTGCACGCATCACGTAGTTCTCGTGCCATGGTTTTCAGCTCCATCAGGTCATTTAAGATGTTCCCTACACTGTTTATTCTAGTTAGCCATTCGTCTAATCTTTTTTCAAGGTTTTTAGCTTCCTTGTGATGGGTTCGAAAATCTGCCTTTAGCTCAGAGAAGTTTGTTATTACCGACCTTCTGAAGTCTACTTCTGTCAGCTCATCAAAGTCATTCTCCATCCAGCTTTGTTTCATTGCTGGCAAGGAGCTGTGATCCTTTGGAGGAGAAGAGGCGCTCTGGTTTTTAGAATTTTCAACTTTTCTGCTCTGGTTTCTCTCCATCTTTGTGGTTTTATCTACCTTTGGTCTTTGATGTTGGTGACCTACAGATGGGGTTTTGGTGTGGATGTGCTTTTTGTTGATGTTGATGCTATTCTTTTCTGTTTGTTGGTTTTCCTTCTAATAGGTCCCTCAGCTGCAGGTCTGTTGGAGTTTGCTGGAGGTCCACTCCAGATGCTGTTTGCCTGGGTATCACCAGCAGAAGCTGCAGAACAGCAAATATTGCTGCCTGATCCTTCCTCTGGAAGCTTCATCCCAGAGGGGCATCTGCCTGTATGAGGTGTTAGTCGGCCCCTACTGGGGCCTAACTGGTGTCTCCCAGTTAGGCTATGTGGGGTTCAGGGACCCACTTGAGGAGGCAGTCTCTCCATTCTCAGAGCTCAAACACCACGCTGGGAGAACCACTGCTCTGTTAAGAGCTGTCAGACTGGGACGTTTAAGTCTGCAGAAGTTTCTGCTGCCTTTTGTTCAGCTATGCCCTGCCCCCAGAGGTTGAATCTACAGAGGCAACAGACCTTGCTAAGCTGCGGTGGGCTCTGCCCAGTTTGAGCTTCCCCAGCCACTTTGTTTACCTACTCAAGCCTCAGCAATGGTGGACACCTCCCTCCCTTGCCAGGTTGCTGCCTCGCAGGTTGACCTCAGACTGCTGAGCTAGCAGTGAGCAAGGCTCCATGGGTGTGGGACCTGCTGAGCCAGGCATGGGATATAATCTCCTGGTGTGCTGTTTGCTAAGACCATTGTAAAAGCACAGTATTTGGGAGAGAGTGTCCTGATCTTCCAGGTACAGTCTGTCACAGCTTGCCTTGGCTAGGAAAGGGAAATCCCACGACCCCTTGCACTTCCTGGGTGAGGCAATGCCCCACCCTGCTTCGGCTTGCCTTCTGTGGGCTGCACCCACTGTCCAACCAGTCCCATTGAGATGAACCAGGTACCTCAGTTGGAAATGCAGAAATCACCCGTCTTCTGCATCGATCATGTTGGGAGCTGCAGACCAGAGCTGTTCCTATTCGACCATCTTGGAACGGAATCCTTTAGAAGTTTCTTTGTGTTGATTTTCAACCTTGTCTTGGAGCTCATTGAGCTTCCTTGCAATCCATACTCTGAATTCTTTATCTGTCATTTCTGAGTTTCCATTTTGATTACAGATCATTGTTGTAGATCCAGTGTGATCATTTGGTGGTGTCACTACATTCAGATTTTTTGTGCTGGTTCCTTCTCATCTGGAGACCTTGGCACTTCTAATATTTGTGATTATTTTAGTGTGGGTAGGAGTTTTTCTTTTTATTTCCCTATAATAGTATTATTTTTTCTTTCCCTTTTCCCCCTCCCTGGGGGTATAACTGTAGAGAATGCCGGGTAGGGTCTTTTAGATTTCCTTCTATAGCCCTGTGCACTTCTTTCAGCAAGTTTTTTTTTTTTTAATTTATAAAGAACAGAAATATATTTCTCACAGTTCTGGAGGATGGGAAGTCTAAGATCAATGATCTGGCACTTGTTCGACTAGGCCTTTCTTGCTGTGTTCTCACATACAGAAAGCAAGCTAGCAGGATGCTCCCTGAAGCCTCTTTTATAAGGGCCTTAATCCCAGTCCTGAGAGAGAACCCCTCGTGGCCCAGTGACCTCTTAAAGGCCACCTCTTGATGCTATCGTATTGGCAACACTTGAATTTGAGGGGACACATTCAAGTCATGGCAAACTGAACATTTCCCTTTTGCCAGATAGCACCATGTTCTTTGTCAGTAGGTGGTGGTAGAGGGACACTGCAGAATAAAAGGGCTTCTCTTGCTTCTCCTCTTGCTTCTAAGAGGATGCTGTGACAGTAATTTTAGGTGTCAATGTGGCTGGGCCACAGGGTGCCTAACTATTTGGTCATTTTTTTTTTTTAATTTTAGATATTTAACTTTTGCTCTGACTTTCCAGTTATAAGGTCAAACATTATTCTGGGTGTTTCTGTGAGGGTGTTTTTACATGAGATTGACATTTAAATCAGTGAACTTTGAATAATGCAGACTGCCCTTCTCGATGTTAGTGGGCTTGATCCAGTCAGTTGAAGGGCTGAAGAGAAAAAAGACTGTCCTCTTCCAAGAAAAAGAGAATCCTCCAACAGATACCTTTGGACTGGACCCGCACCATCAGCTTTCCTGGGTCTCCAGCCTCTTGCCTCACATTCCAGCTTTTGGACTTGTTAGACTTAATAATAATCACACAAGCCAATCCTTTTAAGGGAGTTTCTCTGGAGAACCTTGACAAACACAAACATCTACTGAGAGTTCCTGTCCGAGTTTTGCTCACACCCTAGCAGGAGGCTCCTGGCTTACCAGTCCGGAGGGTGTGAGGTTGTTTGCTTGTAAGACCTGATCCACCAGCTGCACACCAGCTCTGGCCCAGGGCAAGGCAGGGAACTTCCCTATCACCAAGTAGTGAGTATCCACACTCTTTCCATCAGGACTGATTTTACCATGGGGAAGAGGAGCCCCTTCCAAGGATATTCTTTCCTTCGGTACTCTCAGTCCTAGGACATTGTAGCTCTTTTTTATCCTTCTTAATAGCTAATACCATTATCAGTTAAAAGTTTTTTTATATTAAAATTATCCCTGTTCAAGTTAATGGTATGGTTTCTGTCTCCTGACTGGGTATTAGGATATAATATTTACTGCCATATTTCTACTATTTTATGTTTAAAGTTTTTCATAATAAAGATTTAAACTGAATTTTTGATAGTTCATTAAATATTTACATAGAACAGGACAAAGGATGATTTTCCTTTGTCTACTTACCATAAAGAAGCGTCCAGCATTTACCACTATGTCATGATTACAGGTGGTCACCAGCTTATGATGGTTTTAGGATTTTTTGACTTTATGATGGGTTTATCGGCATGTAGCCCCATTTCAAGCTGAGGAGCTCCTTAGGACTTACGAATCATACCTCTTTCACACCACGGTAAAGTTGGAAAATTGTGAAGTCAAGCTGTCATCAAGTAGGAGACTGCTGTGTTGCTAATGTTATATGTATTTTTGACTTATAATAGGTTTATTGGGAATAATCAAACTTTTTGGGAAATAATTTCTACTAAAGATTCATAATCAGTGTATTTCTTCAATGACTGTACAAGTTCATCCAGCAGATAGTCTCCTTGCATAAAAGTTTCCAGATCATGCAGTGACTTGCTTATTCTGTGATCTGTGACCTAGTTCTGTGGAAAATTGTATGTTCTTATTTTCTCTGATCTTCCTTTACTTCCAGTCTGAATTTTTGTAGCATTGTGTCTTTTATTCATTTCTTCTTCTAGATACATGTTGTACAGTTTTACATGTAACATTTTCATAGCCAGCTCTTTATTTTTTCAGGTGAGATCTCTCTTGTTGACATTCAGAAACACCTGAATAGTGTTACAAGAATTAAAAAGTTTTGATAGAAAAATCTTCTTTACTTATTTTCAAGGAATACTCCTTTTCCTTCTCATCCTTTTTCTTCTTCCTGTTGGAAGATGAACTATCCGGACAGCACTGTCGGTGGTATTTACATGCTGCCCCCGCAGTCCACTGGCTCGCTTTGTGTTGATTCTCAAATCTTTCAGATTAATCACCAGATTAATCTCAGTAGGTTGGGGCATTTCTGCTTACAGTCATGGTGCTAGTATGGATACTGCCTTGCTTTTCTGTCTTTGGCACTCTTTGTACTCTGTGCACACCTCCTTCAAATTTCATGTGCCTCACATATGTTTATTGCGACACTTTTCACAATAGCAAAGACTTGGAACCAACCCAAATGTCCAACAACGATAGACTGGATTAAGAAAATGTGGCACATATACACCATGGAATACTATGCAGCCATAAAAAAGGATGGGTTCATGTCCTTTGTAGTGACCTGGATGAAGATGGAAACCATCATTCTCAGCAAACTATCGTAAGAACAAAAAACCAAACACCGCACGTTCTCACTCATAGGTGGGAATTGAACAATGAGAACACCTGGACACAGGAAGGGGAACATCACACCCCGGGGCCTGTTGTGGGGTGGGGGAAGGGGGGAGGGACAGCATTAGGAGATATACCTAATGTAAGTGACGAGTTAATGGGTGCAGCACACCAACATGGTACATGTATACATATGTAACAAACCTGCATGTTGTGCACATGTACCCTAGAACTTGAAGTATAATAATAAAAAAAAAACAAATTTCATGTGCCTATAGGCTTCTGAACCCCCAATGTTGGCAGATACATGTCTAAAGGCTACCTATTTCACCTGGAAAATATCCCAGGGTTTCAAAATGCCATCTTTTAAATGGAGCATTAATGCATCTTTTAAATGCAGCATATTGCTGATACATATCAAATATCTCTGAAGTAAACAACATTGCCTCCTGACCTCCAACTCCTGCAGTTACTTCCAGGATCAAGTCATTTTCATCTGTTTCTTGTGATGCTTCAACTGAGTTATTTCTTTTTGACACAAAGTTATTTCATTCTCTGCAGATTTCCTTAAATCTTCATCCTCATCGTGCAGCAAGTGCTCAGTCTCCCACAGCTCCTGCTCCTTCTCATTCAGCAACTTGACCACTGCCAACAACTCGGGCCTCCTGACCTTCAAATGGGCTTCAGACCCCGCCTGCTGCTTGAGGAAGGTCCGCAAAAGCCCGCCCCAGGCGAACAGCCTCTCCAGCGGTGGGCTACCGCAGCTCAAGGTCCGTCGGGCTGGGCCAACGGCCCCTGTGGTACCAGAGCCACCAGGCAGCACCCTCAGCAAATTTTATATCACACTGTGCAGTTTGATCTACAAGCCAGTAGATGGTGCTTATAGGTAGGAGCTGGTGCAGCCAGTGTGGCTGGGTATATACTTGATCCTTGTTTACTGGAAGAAGCTCTGTGTTGCCCTAGACAGTGAACTGATTCGTGGAATGCATAGTGGTCTGAGCTCCCTGCTTAGCCCCTGGGGGGAGGTGGTGCTCATAGGGGGTACACCTACAGGTCCCGTGACGGCAGGCACAAGCACCTGTGCTGAGGGAGGGAGAATCCAGTGGGTGGCCACCAAGCACCCAGAGATGTGCCTAGGTGTGGAGCTGGAAAATTTCCTCAGTCCCCTGTTCTCTGTATGGTAATGGGGGTCAGCCTGAACTCTAATCCAGGAGAGTGGATGCTCCAGATGCCTGGAGATCTGCCTGGGTGTGTAGCAGAGAGGACTCCTCTGCACCAGGCTCTGCACAGAAACAGTGGGGCAGGTCAGGCTGCTTATCAAGTTGAGTGGGTGTTCCAAATGCCTGGAGATGTACCTGAGTGTGGAGGAGAGAGGGCCCCCTGCACCAAGATCTCTGCACAAGAGGGGTGAGGAGACTCAGGCTGCTGATCTGGGCAAGTAGGTGCTCTGAATACCTGGAGATCTGCCTGGGTGTAGAGCAGTGAAGACCTTGCTGCACCACAGTCTATGTCCAGATGGATGGGGCAGCTTAGGCTACTGGTCCAGGCCAAGTGTGCTCTGAATGCCTGGATTTCTGTCTGGAGTGGAGTGGAGAGAGCCCTGCTACAGCATGGTCTCAGAGGAACACTCTGGGCACCCAGCAATGGCATATGCAGGCGGGTTCCAGGTTGCCAAGATGCCCCTGGCCGAAGTCTTGCTGCCCACATAAAACTGCAGCTGTAGCAGCTTTCCTCCTGCCCCAGACCTGTGATGGGGGAGAATACAATTCTAGCACCTACTGCTGAGGCACTTTCCACAGTTCTGACTGTAGAGGCTCCTACCCTACTCCAGAGCAGGTGCTCCAATCTCTTACCCAAGACTAAAATGTCTGTGCAGTCATGCTACTGGGTCAGCAAAGAATGGGTGACTTTGTATGCGCCTAGATTAAAAATGGCGTCCTGATCTCAGTCCTGAGTCTGGGAATATGTCTGTACTTTTCCCATTCCCATTCCTTCGCAGTGGCTTCAAACCTCTCCCCGACTTAGTTCCACGGCTTGAGAGAAACAAAGTGCTCTCCCTTGGCCTGTCTTTCTCGGATCCCCACGGAAAGGTGACTTACAGAGGTAAGTTCTCTGCCTCTCTCACGTACTGGGGCTTTACTTACTTTTATCAGCCATACACTGTCATGGGGGCTGTTTGCCGGCATTCTCCTGCTTGGTATTTAGAATGTCCTTCACAATTCTGGTGGATTCCCATTTTCCTTCTTGAATTAAGCTCACAGAGTGGATCTTTATGCACTGTCTTGCTGTTTCCAAGTGGCTGAGCACACACTAAAAGCCTTTAATCCACCATCTTGAAAAAAAATTGTCTTTTCTTATAAGGACATAAGTCATATGTCCTTATATGTCCATCGTAAGTCATGGATTTAGGGCTCACTCTAATCCAGTATGACTTCTTTTTAGCTAAATACATCTGCAAGGGCTTTATTTCCAAATAAGGTCACATTCTGAGGTTCTGGATGAATGTAAATTTCCAGGTAAACTTTCTTGACTTCAGGGACCATGTGCGTAAATGAGTATGTGAATAGGTGTGTGTGTGTGTGTGTGTGTGTATGTGTGTGTGTGTATGTGTATTGGGTGTGGTTGGGAAGTTGCTGGAAGACTGAGACATGGGGATATCCCACTACAGTCATTTAAAACACTATTCTGGACATATATATAAAAGCTGAGCTGCTGTAACTGGGCTTGCAGGCTACCAGTTGGGGATCCTTCCTGGGCCAGAGAAACACATTTGAATTTGTTCCAAGTGAAATTAAGTCATGGAGACTCTGACTGCTAGAGATAGGGGGTGGGCGGGGGGAGGGACTGGATTGGAATGGAGCCTGCATGGAGGTAAGTACAACATCCAGGAAATTTCTCTAATCGTCCAGGCACAGTATGGAATACTTTAAAAGACAGGAGCTTGAAAAGTAAGTGTATTGAATTCTAGTTTCAATAGATGCCAGGAATACCTTGGAGGTAATTAAAACAAACTTTATTCATATATCCGATCACATCTTTGTGGGTTATCTATAAAATGACAGTGACTAGTAATATTTTTCTAGTAAATTTCCAATACATGCCAGAAGGTGGCAGCATTGTCAAACAGCAGGATGCTTGGTGCTGCCTGCCACTCTCCTTTTATGCTTTGGGACCTACTGAATTCAGAGGAGAGTAGGCCATCTCCTCTCTCTCACCCCCTGCCCTCCTGCCTTCCCTCTTCCATGTCTTTCTCCTTGCTGGGTTAATTAACATGGAGTGGGCTGGGAGAAGTGGGGCATCAACAAAGGGCCTAACACTGGTCTCCTTTTATATTAATAGCCTCAGAATAGAACCTCCTTCTTAAAACACTACAATGATTATATTAAATGTCTCCCCAAAAATCTCTGGGAGGTAAGAGCAGAATGATGAGGAACTTAGAACAATTGTCCATATTTCAGAAAAGCCATGCCTTGGTAAAATGTCAACTGCTTATGCTAGGATCATTATGGATTCTGTGATAAATCTGATTGTCTCATGCTGAGCAAAGACCTGGGTTGGGAGTTTCAAATATTTTTCCATAAGCAGAGAAATATTATGTCTAAATAAATTCAGCCAGGCAATTAAACTCTTTCAAAACATTGGAATCTTGGTTAACACATAAGAAAGTAGGGGTAGTGAGAGTCTTGGGATTCATTATCTTGGTGGATACAAAGTCGTCTTCATTTAAAAGACTGTATTGATTAGGGCAGCAGGGCTAACCAGAAAAACCTGGGTTTGGAGTTGGGCCGATCCCTAACTTTGCAACCTCCGGTAAATAATTCAAAATCTTTGAGCTTCGTTTTTCTCAGCCCATTGGATTGCTATTGATATAAATTAAATAGTGTATATAAAGAACCTGGTATAGTGCTAGCACATAGTTGATGCCCAACAAGCTTTTCTTGAATGAATGGAACTAACAGCAATAGCAATATTGAATTTTAGAGGCCTGCTGTGTACCTGATATTGTGGTCGTGGTGAGACTCAAAAGCAACAAATGGAAAGAAGAGAAGAATATGATTCTCTGATCTGAGACATTTAAATTACTATTTTTAATTTTTAGATCTTGGGCAATCGAACACATTCAAAACTGCCCCCTGGCTCTGGAGGGGGGTGATAAATAGCTGAGATGCCAGGCCACATGTCACTTTTCTTACATACCTCACAGCATGTGGCAGAGTACACAATATCAACTCTGGAAATTGAGCCGTTAGAAAGAAAAGAAAGCATGAGTGTGTCTTTGATTTGAATACAGGTAGTCACCTCATTACCTGAGGTTCCAGGGAGGATAAATCTTGCCTTTAATCTATACCAGCTTTATTGTCAGGGAACAGGACAGGGACTTGCTGTCATTATTCACCATCTGTTATTTGAGGACACTTATTTAGCCTGTGCTCAAACAGATAGTCTAAGATACTTGATGGAGAGAGGGCGTGTGTGAATGTGAATGTGGAAAATGGTGGCCCCATGGTCTTCCTCTTGAGCTTTCTCAGGCTAGCAGAGGACAGGAGAACTCACAACGGCTCAAGTTAGAAAGGGGCTGAGGGGTTAACTTGTTCTACTGGCCTTGTATTCTCAAATTCCTTTTATGATATTGCTTCAGGAGCACTCTGAGAAAACCTCCAAGTACAGCCTGAGATCTTAGTCCCTCTGTGCCACCTTGCAATGCCTTTTTCTTCTCATGAGAAGCTGGGCTTCTCAAACTATGCCCTTTGTTAATTGTTCTTTCTTTGAATACTTCAAGGCCCTGTATTCCTTCTGCATGTATCTCCCTCCCACCCCAGTAAGGGAGGAGGATTATGTGAATACTAATAACTTTTTTTCCGTAATTTCCAATAGTTCCTTTTTGGATAATTATGCTATCTAATGCTTTTTCGCTAAAAAGTATCATTTTATTGAAGAATTATACTTCTGTTTCTGTGTGTGAACATATATAGTTTTCTATAAAAAATTAGGAACCAGCTTGTCATTAAGTGAATTGTTACTCATTGTTTATTGGATGCATACAAGATACCAGGAATACAGGAGCGAATAAGACAGAAAACCTGCCTTCCAGGAGTTTGTATTTTAATAAGCTGTCATCTCACACAAGGTGAAAGAAGATTGATTATCTATTGCATAACAAATTGTTATTGTATTATCAATATAATCTATTGATAAACAAATAGACTGTATTATCTATTGCATAACAAATCACCCCCAAAACATAATGGCTTAAAATAATAAACATTTAACTTATATTTTCCTCTTTCTGCTGGTTAAGAATTTGGGAATGGCCTACCTGGCTGGTTCTGACTTAGGGTCTTACATGTGACTGCAGTTGGATGTTGGCAAAGTCATCGGAAAGCTTAATTGAGGCCAGAGAATCTGTTTTGAAGATGGCTCTCTCGCATGGCTGTAGGCAGGAGGCCTTAGTTCCTAACCACGTGGCCTCTCCGTAGATGGCTTGAGTGCCCTCTCAACATGGAGGCTGGATTTCTCCAGAGTGAGTGATTGCCTCAGGATACAGCAAGGCTGGCTTTCCCCAGAGGCCATGATTGCCTCAGGGTGCAAAAGCAAGCTTTTGTGCCCACATATTAATTAATTAGTTAATTCAACAAGTATTTATTGAACACCTACTATTTGCTAGAAGTTCCAGCATTGAAACATACCTCATTCTTTCCTTACTGAGAGTCTCGAAAAAGTAAAAATACTTTCAGCTTAGTTAAAAATTGGAAAGGCTAGAGTAGTAGTATTTTCTAGAGTAATTCATAGAGAAATAAACTATCTAACCAAGGTAAGGGTGCAATCCAATCAGTTGCAAATAAACAGTGCAATTGTACTTGATTCAAGTGTGCTCTGGGTCTTTTTTTATTTTGGAAATCCTTGTGCTTTTGTAATGGCTCCCTAGCAACCAGGGCTTTGCTCAGTTCACGCCAGGAGTGTTTGAGCAAAGTTGCTCAATAGCATTAAAATTCACTAGGTTTCCCAAGCAGTAAAATACTGCTAGATGCGGCCGGGTGCAGTGGCTCACGCCTGTAATCCCAGCACTTTGGGAGGCCGAGGTGGGTGGATCATGAGGTCAGGAGTTCGAGACCAACCTGACCAGGATGGTGAAACCCTGTCTCTACTAAAAATACAAAAAAAAAAAAAAAAAAAAGGCAAAAAAAAAAAAGAAAAAAAATAGCCGGGCTTGGTGGCACATGCCCATAATCCCAGCTGCTCAGGAGGCTGAGGCAGGAGAATTGCTTGAACTCGGGAGGCAGAGGTTGCAGTGAGCCAAGATCATGCCACTGCACTCTAGCTTGGGCGACAGAGAGAGACTCCGTCTCAAAAAACAAAAACGAAAACAAAAACTGCTAGATGCTGAGCCCGGATGGCCACCTAGCAGTGCAGAGGGTGAGTGTCAAGGTCAGAAGACCCTGGGAGGGGTAGAATTTTTCTAGGTTGGGAGGAAGGATGTGCATGCACGATGGTTGTTTTACCAATGGTTGGCTAACAGTGGCATGATTCGCATCTAAGAATAGATAACATTTATCTGAAAATGTTCTTAGTGTTTGCTTTCAGCGGTGCTTACACTGAAATGGGAATGACACAGAAAAATAGAATGCGGTGAGTACATCCCTCTTGTTTGTGAACATTCTACAGTTTTATGATTAGAATCTATCAATTTTAGAACTCTGGTGCATAGATAATTCAAATCAGCTTACTTCTCAAAATTTGCACTGGCCCCAAACAAAAACATATGACTAGAATCCTTTTTAAAAATGTGTTTTGAAAAAAGTTAAATCCATCTGTAATGAAGACTATGCTATATGTAAGACTCTGGGTTAACATATGTTGAAGTGAGAAAGACATTGTTTGGCATTTACCATTCATTCATTCATTTATTCAGTAAATATTAAAGGTACAATTTTCCAGGTGCTCTGTTAGGCGTTGGAATATAGACATCAATAAAATCGACACATTCCTTGTCCTCATAGTATTGCATTCTAGTGAGGCTCATGACATATGAGAAAGAGAGAAAAACTCATGTAGCTCTCCTGGGGCAGTAGAAGGGCAAAAGGACTCCAGTAGGTGAAATAAGGATTTTGACAGCTACACAGGAAACTCAGAGCTGCCAAATTCTGCCTTTCTGGATGCTTTTCTATGAATCCCATCCATGACAGATGAATTCTTATGTAACAGAGTTGTTATAAGCTACACTAACCCAAGGTGTCCAACTGGGCTACCAGAAATAAAACTGTAACTCCTTCACTCACCCACATTGATTATTCATTAAAGCTTCACCTCTTTCAAAATCTCTCCCTCTCATTCAAGGAGGGCTCTGAAATTTTTCACACATGCTTGCAAATTGCTATTCCCTAAGCACCATAGGGCTTCTAGTGAGGAGTCATTGAAGACTCATCAACAGTGGGAAGAAATAATCAAATGTATCTTTAAGATTAATTTGCAAACAGGGAATACAGTGACTTAAAGTGGAATGAAATTGGAATTAAGAAATACCATAAAGGAGCATACTGGAGGGATATTTTATGTTTTTAATTTTTTTTGGCCGACTAGCTGTCCTTTCTCAGTTTAGGGTAGTAGCTCTTCAATTCTGCTTTTGGGGGCCGTCTTTTCCGCTCTTAGTCACTGTGATTTGGGTGGGGCTAATCTAACCCACACTCTGAGGGTGGGGTTAGTGAGCTAGGTCTGGCCAAGGAGAAAACATACAGCGCATTGTTCTGAAACCACAACAATCATTCATAGAATGTTTGCTGGAATCATGAGTGAGGCATCCTCTTACCAATGGGGTTGCCAGTTGGTAGGATGTAAACCCAAAGCTCCGTTTGCTATTACATAAGAAAAAGTGACTGAGAGTGCTGTCAAGTCAGAGAGAACTAAAGCAGTGATATGGAGAGTGATATTTGATAATAATGAGGACCTGGATCCAGCCCTGTCTGAAGTCTAATTTTCAGTTACATTTTCCCACAAATTATTATCTTTATTAGAGGCAATTTGAGTTGGAATTTCTACCATTTCCACAAGAAGATCCTGGGCTAATACACTAGAATATTGAGCAGTATCAAGTCTTTAACACTAACACTTGTAAAGTAATTAAAATTGAGGATGCTTTTGAGAAGAATTACAAAAAGATGTGGTAGATGAAGGAGAGAAGAGTAAGGCTGTAGGATTTGCCAGCTTCAGCCAGATGATTAAGAAGATGGTGCTGTCTGTTCTTAACAAAAACAAAAAAGTCAGGAAAATGATTTGGAGTAAGGCAAAGGGGTGGGAGTGAAACCTACTGTAGACATGTTGAGTTGCTACTGATAGCTGGGCATCTAACCTAATAGTTGAAAATTTGGGACTGAGTCAATGCAGAGAGACCATTTCTAAAGTGGGAGGCAATAATTAAAAATGATGTAGCCAGTAAAATCATGAAGGGAGAACATGGTGAATAGGTAAGAAAAATGGGCCATTAGAAGGCCCAGGTTTAGGATTCAAGAAGAAAAAGTGAAACCAACAAAAATGGTTTCTTGTCCCAGTGCCTTGGCATGTGGGGCCTTGATCCCCTGGGATCCATTACTCTTATGTCAGTCACTTCTGTAAGACAGTTCAGATAGAACTTCTTCCAGCCCATCTTCTCTCCCTGTCCATCTTGTGCACCTGAGGTTGGGCTTCCCAGTATCTATTTCAGTTTCCCACTGCACTTATCCCATTTTGTTTTCACTGTGTCTTTGAGTCTGCTTCTGCAACAGACATGGCTGGAATTTGAAACCATATCTTCCTGATTCTAGAAGGCATGCTTTTCCAACTATGCTTTGCTGTGATGATTTTTAGTCTACCTACAGTGCAGGACAATTGGAAACATCAAATGAGATGATGTACATGAAATTGCTTTGGAAACTATAAATTAACATGTAAGTATAAGCTGACATTACTATTGCAAATCTGTCATTGACTATATATTTGTGTGCGTTTAAGGTGACATTATTGCAAATGTAGATAGTATTTGTACACATGTGCATGAACATGTAATATGTAATAAAGCATGTGTATATATACAGATAGAATAACATTAGTATTTTATGTATGTGGAATTATTCTTGTATGTATATTCATACACAATATATTTATGTGGGTGTGGACGTGTGTATATTTATTACAGTACTCAGGAGACAAGTTATTGGCTTTTAAAATGTACTCTATTAAATAAGAATTTAGACAAAAAAAGAAACTTTTTTTGATATGTCCTGATATCAGAACATTGTAAATACTCAAATTCATAATCTTGAATGTTGATAATAATAGTAATTATTTGCTACATGTGAATTTGTGGTCTTTAGCCTACAAAGGGTGATCACAAGAACTATTCTATTTGTTCTCACCAAAACACTGTGAGTGTATCTGATTTGTATATTGGGAAGTATTGGCTTTGATGTTTGGCAGACTAGGGCTTCTACTCTGGATCCTGTGTACTTTCTAGCTTGGCTATCTTGAGCACATTATAATAGTTACACAATTGAGTGACTTTTCTGTTCATATTCTTTTACATATTGTTTCTAATTTTTCATAGGGACTCCTAAAGGGTAGATATTGTTTCCATTTATGGATGAGAACACTTGTTATTAAAGTAGTTATGTGACTTGGATATTTATTTATTTAGAGATGGAGTCTTGCTCTGTTGCCCAGGCTGGAGTGCAGTGAAGTGATATTGGCTCACTGCAACCTCTGTCTCCTGATTTCAAGCGATTCTTGTGCCTCAGCCTCCTGAGTAGATGGGATTACAGGTGCACATCACCACACCTGGCTAATCTTTGTATTTTCAGTAGAGACAGGGTTTCACCGTGTTGGCCAGGCTTGTCTCAAATTGCCGGCCTCAAGTGATCTGCCTGCCTCAGCCTCCCAAACTTTTGGAATTACAGGCGTGAGCCACCGTGCCTGGCCACTTAAATCGTTTTTAAATGTATTGAGTTATTTTGTGGCCCAAAATATGATCTACCTCAGTAAGTATTCCATGTACTCTTGGAAAAAAATGTGTATTATGCTTATATAGAGTGATGGATTCTATAAATGTTAATTTGGTCAAGTTAGTTGATAGTATTGATCAAGTCTTCAGTTTCCTTACCAATCTTCTGTCAATTTGTTTGATTAATTACTGAGTTAGTGATATTGAAATCTTAGACCATTATTGTCAATTTTTCTACATCTCTTTTTGGTTTTATCAGTTTTTACTTCATGTATTTTGAAACTCTATTATTATGTGCATAAACATCCAGAATTGTTATGTTTTCTTGATGAATTGATCTATTATTATGAAATGAACATTATTATCTGTGATAATATTATGTCTTCTGAAGTCTATTTTGTCTGAATTTAATATAGCCAAATGCATCTTTCTTTCTAAAGTTTTTTTTTTTTTTTATTATACTTTAAGCTCTGCGAAACATGTTCAGAATGTGCAGGTTTGTTACATAGGTATACACATGCCGTGGTGGTTTGCTGCACCCATGAAACTGTCATCTACATTATGTATTTCTACTAATGCTGTCCCTCCCCTAGCCCCCCACCTCCCTACAGGCCCCGGTGTGTGATGTTCCCGTCCCTGTTTCCATGTGTTCTCATGGTTCAACTCCCACTTATGAGTGAGAACATGCAGTGTTTTGTTTTCTGTTCCTGTGTTAGTTTGCTGAGAATGATGGTTTCCAGCTTTACCCATGTCCCTGCAAAGGACATGAACTCATCCTTTTTTATGGCTGCATAGTATTCCATGATGTATAAGTGCCACATTTTCTTTGTCCAGTCTATTGTTGATGGGCATTTGGGTTGATTCCAAGTCTTTGCTATTCTGAATAGTGCCGCAATAAACGTATGTATGCATGTGTCTTTATAATAGAATGATTTATAATCCTTTGGGTATATACCCAGTAATGGGATTGCTGGATCAAATGGTATTTCTGGTTCTAGATCCTTGAGGGATCTCCACACTGCCTTCCACAATGGTTGAACTAATTTTTACTCCCACCAACAGTGTAAAAGCATTACTATTTCTCCACATCTTCTCCAGCATCTGTTGTTTCCTGACTTTTTAATAATCACCATTCTACCTGGCGTGAGATGGTAGTATCTCATTGTGGTTTTGATTTGCATTTCTCTAACGACTAGTGATGAGATGATGAGCTTTTTTTCATATGTTTGTTGGCTGCATGAATGTCTTCTTTTGAGAAGTGTCTGTTCATATCCTTTGCCCAATTTTCGATGGGGTTGTTTGTTTTTTTCTTGTAAATTTGTTCAAATTCCTTGTAGATTCTCTACATTAGTCCTTTGTCAGATGGATAGATTGCAAAAATTTTCTCCCATTTGGTAGGTTGCTGTTTACTCTGTTGATAGTTTCTTTTGCTGTGCCGAAGCTCTTTAGTTTAGTTAGATCCTATTTGTCAATTTCGGCTTTTTTTTGCCATTGCTTTTGGTGTTTTAGGCATGAAGTCTTTGCCCATGCCTATGTCCTGAATAGTATTGACTAAGTTTTCTTCTAGGATTTTTGTGGTTTTAGGTCTTACATTTAAGTTTTTAATCCATCTTGAGTTAATTTTTGTATAAGGTGTAAGGAAGGAGTCCAGTTTCAGTTTTCTGCATATGGCTAGCCAGTTTTCCCAACACCATTTATTAAATAGGGAATTCTTTCCCTATTGCTTGTTTTTGTCAGGTTTGTCAATGGTCAGATTGTTGCAGATGTGTGCCATTATTTCTGAGGTCTCTGTTCTGTTCCACTGGTCTATATATATATATATTTTTTGGTACCAGTACTATACTGTTTTGGTTACTGTAGCCTTGTAGTATAGTTTGAAGTCAGGTAGCATGATGCCTCCAGCTTTGTTCTTTTTGCTTAGGATTGTCTTCTCTATATGGGCTCTTTTTTGGTTCCATATGAAATTTAAGGTAGTTTTTTTCTAATTCTGTGAGGAAAGTCAATGGTAGCTTGATGGGGATAGCATTGAATCTATAAATCACTTTGGGCAGTGTGGCCATTTTCATGATGTTAATTCTTCCTCTCATAAGCATGGAATGTTTTTCCATTTGTGTTCTGTCTTATTTCCTTGAGCAGTGGTTTGTAGTTCTCCTTGAAGAGGTCCCTCACATCCCTTGTAAGCTGATATCACCACTGATCCCACAGAAATACAAACTACCATCAGAGAATACTATGAACACCTCTATGCAAATTAACTAGAAAATCTAGAAGAAATGAATAAATTCCTGGACACATACACCCTCCCAAGACTAAACCAGGAAGAAGTCCAATCCCTAAATAGACCAATAACAAGTTCTGAAATTGAGGCAGTAATTAATAGCCTACCAACCAAAAAAAAAAAAGCCCAGGACCAGATGGATTCACAACCAAATTCTACCAGAGGTAAAAGAGGAGCTGGTACCATTTCTTCTGAAACTATTCCAAACAATAGAAAAAGAGGGGCTCCTCCCTAACTCATTTTATGAGGCCAGCATCATTCTGATACCAAAACCTGGCAGAGACACAACAACAACAAAAAATTTCACGCCGAACCCGGGAGGCGGAGCTTGCAGTGAGCCGAGATCGCGCCACTGCACTCCAGCCTGGGGGAGAGAGCAAGACTCCGTCTCAAAAAAAAAAAAAAAAAAAAAAAAAAAAAAAAAAAAATTTCACGCCAATATCCCTGATGAACATCAATGCAAAAATCCTTAATAAAATACTGGCAAACCAAATCCAGCAGCACATCAAAAAGCTTATCCACCATGATCAAGTCAGCTTCATCCCTGGGATGCAAGGCTGGTTCAACATATGCAAATCAATAAATTAATCCATCACATAAACAGAACCAATGACAAAAACCACATGATTATGTCAATAGATGTAGAAAAGGCCTTCAGTAAAATTCAACACACCTTTATGCTAAAAACTCTCAATAAACTTGGTATTGATGGAATGTATCTCAAAATAATAAGAGCTATTTATGGCCAACCCATGGCCAATGTCATAATGAATAGGCAAAAGCTGGAAGCATTCCCTTGAAAACCGGCACAGGACAAGGGTGCCCTCTGTCACCACTCCTATTGAACATAGTATTGGAAGTTGTGGCCAGGGCAATCAGGCAAGAGAAAGAAATAAAGGGTATTCAAATAGGAAGAGAGGAAGTCAAGTTGTCTCTGTTTGCAGATGACATGATTGTATATTTAGAAAACCCCATCATCTCAGCCCAAAATCTCCTTAAGCTGATAAGCCACTTCAGCAAAGTCTCAGGATACAAAATCAATGTGCAAAAATCACAAGCATTCCTGTACACCAATAATAGACAAACAGAGAGCCAAATCATGAGTGAACTCCCATTCACAATTGCTACAAAGAGAATAAAATACAAATGCATCTTTCTTTTGATTGGTATTAATACATTATATCTTTTCTTCCCTTTTTATTTTTAATCTGTTTGTGTCTTCATATTTAAAGTACATTTCTTGTAGAAAGCATATGGTTGTGTCTTGCATTTTCCCACATTCTGAAAATCTCTGCCTTTTAATTCGGATATTTAGACCACTTACATTTAATGGGATTTTTGATATGGCATGTTTAAGTCTCTCATCTTTTCACTTTTTAAAAAATTTGCCCATATGTTGTTTCCTTTTTCTTGCCTTCTTTTGGAATGAGTAATGTTTTTAAAAAAGAATTCCTTTTTATCTTCTTTGTTGGCTTATTTGCTGTAACTCTGTATTGTTATTTTAGAAGTTGCTTTAGGTTCAAGTAATATTATACTACTTCATGTACAGTATAAAAAACTTACAATAGCATTATCTATTTTTCTCCTTACAACCTTATATTTTTGACATATATTCTACTTGTACATGTGTTATAAAACCTGTACTACCTTGTTATTATTTTTGCTTAAACAGATTAGTTTGTTTAAAGATATTTAAATAATAAAAAATCTTATATGTTTACTCATGCAGTTACCACTTCCAGGGGTATTCATTCAATTGTGTGGATCTACATTTCCATCTGATATCATATTCCTTCTGCCTAAATGATAATGTCTTTTTGTATGTCTTGTAATGCAGCTTTGCTGGTGAATAAATTTGTTTAGTTTTCATATATCTGTAAAAGTTTTTGTTTTGACTTTATTTTAGTTTGATTTTGAAACTCATTTAAGTTGGGCATAAAATTCTAGGTTGATAGTTTTTCTTTCAATACTTGTACTCAGGGTTTTGAGATTCTTGTTCTGTGGGTTTACAGATTTCATCAAATTTGGACATTTTAGAGAAATATTTCTCCAAAAATTTTTTTTGTGTCTCCTATCACTCTCCTTTAGGGACTCTAATTACCCTGTTTGATGCTGGATATTTTTGTGTTCCTATATTACAGAGTCTTGTTCTGGGACACAGTTAAGTTACTTGGAAACAGATTTTTTGGAGTATTGCTTTTATGTCTTTTTATAGGCTGGGCCAGAACAGTGTTTAGTCTAGAACTGATTATTTTCCACTGCTGAGTTAAGAAGACCTTCTGAGTATTCTATCTACTGCCCAGAAAATCATAAGGCTTTCACATCTAGCTTGGGGAAGAGACACTGTTTATGACCCTGTGTCATAATATTTATATTATTTTAGTGGTTTCTCGGAGCATTACAATATACACACCTAAATGTTCACATTCTATTTAGCGTTAATATGTTATCACTTCAGGTAAAGCATAGACGCCTTACCATCACTCAGGTCATTTTGCCCTTACCCTTGGTGTTATAATTGACATGTATATTATGTCTATTACACTGGAGACCTCTCAGACAATGTTAGAAATTTTGCTTTCAATAGCAGTACATATTTTTAAGAATTTAAGAGAAGAAAAGTCATCTGTTATATTTATCAAGTTATTTGCATTTATGCCACTCTTCTTTTAATTCTGAAGTTTTATTCCTTTTGATATAATTCCTCTTCAGCCTGAAGAACTTCCTTTGGCAATTTTTTTCAAGCAGGTCTTCTGGTGACAAATCCTCTTAGCCATCTTTCATCTGAGAATGTCTTTATTTTAGAAGATTTTGGCCATATAATTATAAAATCTGTGTGTTTATCTACTGAAGATTTTTTTATTTAAATTGACTTCTTATTTTGGAGGAAGAAATTTGGACAAAATGAAACTTGAAATCACTACCATAAATGGAAAATCAGTATCACTTGCTATAGATAGATGACAGCAATAAGATACACAGTGAAAATAAAACATTATTAAAGTCTCTTTTGCGCCCCAGGCACTGGTCATGAAAGAAGCTCTCTCTTTGTAACAAGTTCCCTTTGGGAAACACTGGTTGGATGAATGGATGGACGGAGGAATGAATGAATGAGTGAATGAATAAAAACAGACTATTTCTGTCTTTTTATTCATTGAATAAAGATTTATTAAGCCCGCATTCTGTGATGGGCACTGAACTATTTCTGGAGCTGCAATAATCATGGGACAGATGAGGTTTAGGCCCTCCCAGCACTGGCAGCTCAGTGTGAAGGAGTGGATCCAACCTTTACCTGAGAGTAGACTTTGATGGGTCAAAGTTCGGGTAAGAGGCACACTTGAAAAGATGTAAAATGGAAAGGTTGTGAGAGATGAAGCTCTGTTGCCAGTTACTTCAGGCTGTCACTCCCTGTCTGCAGCATCCCGGGTTTTTCTCCCCTGCAGCTTGACCTCAGCTGAGATGAGTAGTGTTTGCTGCTTCATGTGATGTTTGGAATCATCTCTCAGTATTATAACTGTCTGCTCCAAACATCTTTACTTAGCATTTAGTGAGAGCCCGACCTTTTTCCATCCAAGGCCATTAGTTATATCAGTGGGCTCTGTGTGTGCTCTTAGTCAGAATAAATCCCCCCTGAGTCAGGGGCAATAGATCATGGGCTCCATCATTTATGGCCTATAAATTAAAGGGTGGTTGGGAAATCTGGCTTCTGTGCCTGGCCGCTCACTCCTTAGATACACAGTGTCACTCTTTTATTGGGGGATGGTGGGGGCAGGCTGTTTGGTCTCCTTCTGAACCCCCTGAAAGACAGTATTTACTGGCTATGGAAATACCTTCACCGCATGTTTATTTCTTTGAGACACTCTGCCTCAAGCTCATTGGATCCTTGTTCTTGTCTCTGCCCAGAGCTGTCTGGGTATTTAATGGCCTTGGGTGGTATGCTGTCCACATTTCCAAGGCTCCTCAGTGACAGCAGAATAGGCTTTTAAAAGTCTCGCCACACCCAGAGTGTTTGGGGTTTCATAATGGCAAAGCGTGGCTGTCTTCTGCACTCTGGAGGTTGCATTCCTGAGACAGGGCGTTCCTCCCTTTCCACTGGGGCCACAAGACTCCATTGATGGCTGGGACTGTCCCCTGCTTGCTCCTTGAAGGCCTCAGCATCATTCTTGGGGCTCCTGCCTCCCCACAGCCAGTTGCATCACCTTTGAAAACAGACACACGGCTGTGAAGTTGTAGGGTTCAGGATGGCTTTGCTGTTGCAGGGAGATTGTTCTCAGAGACATCTCTGTCAGGTTCAGCTCTTGGAGCATTGTACTGTCTCCATATTTGGAACAAAAGTGCTATCATATAAAGCAATTCTAGCAAGTCTCTGTTTAGTCCATAGTGAGCTCATGAGGATCCAGGGAGGAGTGAGGAGCAAAAGTGCGTGAGTCTGTTGCATTCAAGGGATTGCAGAGTTAAAGGCATAGCAAAGATCACTGGTCCAACCGTTTACCAGAGGCCAGCCTCCTCACCCCGACATCCCTGACAGGTGCTCATCCAGCTTCAGTCTGAATGTGTTGGACCCTGCCTGGATCCCAGCCTTGGTGAGCTCTTCATTGCCAGCTGGAAACTCTCAGCCTCATCTGTGTCTCCCCTCATGCCAAGTTCTGAGCCTCCCTGCTGCCCCAAGGCAGGAGAGTTTTAAGAAACTCTAAATGGGTCAAATGAAACTTAATTTCAGGTCCCACTTGGGTTGCCTGTCTAATATTTATCATCTGTCCAGTTATCTGGTAACTGGGATAAACTTTATCTTGATCCCAGCCACCTATCTCTCCCTTAGTCTCTGTGCCCAAGCCCTTGTTTTCATAACATATCTACTTCCCAGCCCTGCCTTGCCCTCATGGGATCTTCCTCCCCAGGATTTGTAGCCTTGTCCTGGAGCTGCAGCCCCAGTGATTCGGGTCTTGGTGGCTCATGATGGACCTCCTAGATATAGACTTGTGTAGAGTACAACTTGCCCCTGTTTTCTTGCTGCTTTGTATTCCTGTGACTGCTGGTAACCCTGAACTAGAACCCATCATTAGGAAATAGGCCTAGCACCAGAACTGGCCTGCTGAATTAGATGCTTTTCTGGGAATTGTAGCTTGGCCCATGCACGAAATGTTTAATTTCAAGTCTTAGACCATCCTGGACCATCCATCAGTCTGTATCACCTAACTGAGGTTAATCATGATATTCCTGTATACCTATTGAAAAATAAACCTCCTAAGGTAGAAATGTATTCAGTGATAAAATATGCCATGTATTGAATAAGTACTACATGTTAGACACTTTACTATGCATTTTGTATGCATTATATCCCCCAAAGCCTATGAACTAGGTATTATTATTATTGTTATTATTATTCTTAATTAATTGTTGTTTATTTTTAGAGATAGGATCTTGCTATGGTGCCCAGGCAGCCCTCAAACTCCTGGGCTCAAGTGATCCTTGTGCCTCAGCCTCCCAAGTAGCTGGTACTATGGATATGTGCCATCATGCCAGGCCCTTTTATTATTATTTCTAGTAGGATGCTGTGACTCTTCAGAGCACAGGCACTATAACTGGACTACCTGGATCAAAATCCCAATTGTGCCTCGTTTTAGTTGGGTACCTTGGATAAGCTGCTTGGTCTCTTTGTTTTTCAGTTATCTCATTCATAAAAGGAGGTTAACTAATGATCACTTCAAATGGTAGTATGAGGACTAAATCAGTTGATGCATTTAAAACATTTAAGACAGTGCCTAGTGGCCTAGAGATGTCAAGTAACTTGCCCAGCACACACAGTAAGTGGCAGAGCTGGGCTTGCAGGAAGGACCCTTTGGTCTCTCCCTTTGTATCTCATTGTGCTCCCTCATCAGCCTTGAAACCCCTGGGTTTGGGTTGGGTCACCTCTTAGATGGCAATTCTTTGCAATGGTCAGCCTTGCTTTCCTTGGTCTTGAGCTCATCACACTTCATGTGTAAAGACCATGTTATTAATCTGCTTATCAAGAAAAAATGGTCTCTGTGTTGTCCTAGCTAAGAGAATGGAACTGACTTTTGGAATACCGGGATCTGGTAGGAGGCTCTGCCACTTGCCAGGTGAGTGATTTTTGGTAAATCAACAAATCTCTTCCACCTTCAGTTTTCCCATCTGTAAAAGAAAGAGAATAAACTCTACCTTGCAAGGCTGCCGTGAATTCAACTAGATGACATGGATAAGAGAGTGGATGTGAAGTAATTTTGTTAACTCCAGTTTTCTCATTTGTAAGGTGGCATGATTGTACATGCATGTAAAGATCAAGTGAAAAAGTTCATGTAAAGTGCTTAGCGTACCACCTGTCACAGAGTAACTACTCAATAAATGCTACTATAATCATCACCAACACGAGTAACGTGTCCTAATCAAATGTAAACAAATATTTGGTTGTTTTCCTTTGATGAGGGGTTTCAGCAAATGCATCCATCCTACACCTTCCCCTCCTGGACAAGATGGTCCAGGAGGAATGCATGAATCTGCAAGACGGTTGCCCAGCATTAGGGCATGTGATATGGCTGTGAAGCAGATTTTCCCTCTGCCTGCAGATAACTAGTCTCTAGGGGACCTCAAACCTGTGACCCCGTCTTCATTACCCATGTGAACTTGCTGGCCTCGTCTGCCCTTGGTAATAATTCCTGCCAGGTCACAAAGAATATCTTTCCCCCATGAGCCTTGGGTTAATAGCAACCTTTGACCCTATTCACTTAAAAGGTAATAAGCAACAGAAGCATTCATTCATCCAGCAAACATTTATCAAGGGACATTCTTGAGTTTCTTAGTTCATCATGACTCAGTATGCCTGCTGCTGACTCTTTCAGGCTGTCACATTCTTCCCGAGATAAGAACAAAGTCAGGTATTTGAATTTTCCTTGTATTTGGGCCATTCATCACCTTTTCTCTTCTCTCCACACCCAATCGAATCAGGAACTCACATTAAAAGGGCTTTGAGCTGATGACTCTGAAAAAGCCCAGGACCCTGATTCCTCTTCTTTTATGATCCCATTAGCAGGCTGATGGTGACGACCATGTGAACACACCAAACACAAGAAAGCATCACTGACAAATGCAGAACACATGTTGGCTGGTGCAAGGATGTGGCACTTCCTTTATGCCGGCAGGTCTACTTAATTCAGTTCAGTCCAGCAAGTTTTGGGTACGTGCCCATTTGCTCATTCATTCAATAATTCATTCATTCATCAAAATTTCTTTGAGTGTTGTATACAAGCACTGTACTGTGCTGCATGCTAGACTGGAAACAAAAGAAATCTATAATGCTCACCCTGCTGGCATTCTAGTGGAAGATACTGTTTGCATTTTCAAAGCACCCAGAAAAAAAATACGTGCATGAGCAGAAGAAAAAAATAATATTTACTTCATTTATCATTTATGCTTGCATTCATTCATTCAATTTGTTAATTACCAACTGTGTGTCATGCACAATGCTAAATGCTGGTACCCAGAGATGAACAACAAAGACATAATTTCTACCATCACAGAAAGTTGAAAGACCACCTTAGGTGATATGATCAAAGAACACCACAATAAAGCTGAGACCTCTATGGCGAGAAAGAACTAGCGTTGCCACCAGTGGGGAAAGGTCATTTAAGACAGAGGGAAGAGCATATGTGAAGCCTTATTGTAGGAAAAAGATTGACATTTTTGAGAAGACATTTTGAAAACAGGCTAGTGGGGTTGGAAAATAATGATGGAGGGGAAGGATGACAAAAGATGAGAACAGAGAATTGGGAAGGGGCCAGATAATGCAGAGAGCCTTGGCAGGCCATGATGGAAGTGTGGAGATATATAGCTATCTCCATATCTATCATCTATCATCTATTTATTATCTATCTATATCTCTATCAACTATCTGTCTATCATCTATCTATATCTATCATCTATGTATCTATGTATCTATCTATCTATCGATCTATCTATCTATTATCTACCTTTTGAGGCCAAAGGGAAACTTTTTAAAAGAGTTTGAAGCTGAACACTGTCATAATTCAATCTACTGTGTGCCTCTGATGTGTCAGGATTTGTGCTGAGGACTCTGATGATAAAGTAAACAAACATTACTGAGACTTACTGAGTTTAGAAATTCCTCCAATGCCATTCATCCCTTTTTCACAGTAGCATTCAGCCAGCTGAATGTAACCAATTGCTCCAATATGTGGGATAGATAAATATTAAAAAAAAAAAACAAGGAATTCAGTGACAGCTGGAAATAGAAGCGCCATGGATGGGATGATTTATTCAGGACCTTCTTGGACACAGAGAGCAGGAATGCTTCTGAACAGGGAGATTGAATATACAAAATGAAGAGGGACGTGTAAGGAAAAACAAAGAGAATACTCCCTTCTTCATGTGTTACCTCGTTTAACCTCCACAACATCTCTTTGAGGAAGGCATTATTTCTCCTATATTCAGATGAGGAAACTGAGGCCCATAAAGGTACCTAGCTAAGGACACTCAGCCAGTAGGTGGCATGGGCCATTTTCCAGAGTTGGGAAGGTTTTCAACATCTGGCTGGTGAACCAGAGAGAAAACCAATGGTTCACCTACAGCTGAAGAAGACTCGGTGCTAGAAGAGGCATTTCAACTGTTTTGTTTGCTGTTAGTTAAGGATGGCATTCCCAATTTCCATCTGGCAAGGCTTCAATAAAGTCCAGGAGTGGGCCCTGTCCTAGGAGAAAACCCACTTGGCTGCGTGGCCAGTGCCGAATCCATTGCCCCTGACTTCTGTTTCCATGACAACTCTCACCAATGTGAAAGATGGCCCTTCTAGGGCTAGCAGTGAAATTGCTCAGGCCTCAGAGTCCTGATGAATATGAGAATGTTGTCTTGGCTATTTTCTCCTTTCTGGATTCTAGGAGGTTCCTTGAGGCTGAGTGTAGGAGGACTGTAACTGCTTTCTTTTGCTTCTCATCCCAAACTCCTCTCTGAGTCCTGCAGGGAGACAGGGACTTATTTGCCATTTTCTCTGCAGAGCCTGGGGTGATTTTCTCCTTGCTAAGGCAGCTCCCGTAAGCAACCAATCTCCCCTCTTTACCTGGCCTAACTAGCCTGGGTCTTTAGGGCTCTGGACTCAGCATCTCAGTCAGCCTTCAGGAACTGTTCCCTTGGCTGTGAACTCTGGGGCTCCTCTAAGCAGAGCTGGCTTTATGAGCTTGTCCATGACTCATTCCTGGCTTAATGCTCTGCTGCCACAGTCTTAAATTCTTAGTTTTTTTGTCTTTGAACTTACGCTTTGTAAGTGGAGTCCAACGGGGCAGTGAAGCACGCACTTGAACAGAGGAGAGCTGCACAGTATGGGTGTCCACAGTACCTCACCATGCCATTCACATTGGGGCATTCATGATGCCCATGAGCACAGAACTCTGGTAGACTCACGATGCCTGGGAGATCAGCATGACTTAAAGTGCATACAAGACAGGCCACTTGGACTAGAGCTTACTTTGAGTGCAAAAAGAAGGCAATGACATTCAAAGAAGCATGAACCACCAAAGAATTCTATCCTCTTATCTCTGTTTTTATTTGTGCTACTTCCTTGTATTAGTCAACCACTTATGCCAAGAATGATGGTTGATGAAAAGCGAAGATAAGATGAGCCATAGTTTCCTTTCCTTGAAGTCTTTCCTTACTCATCAGTAAACTAAAGGTAGAAAGCATTGGTAGAAAATATGTGTATCGAGAAATGTAGTAAAAACATTTGTGCTGTTTCCATTGTTCTGGTAAGAATAGCTTTGTGCTGTTTCCATTGTTCTGGTAAGAATGAAATACAGACTACCAATTTTGAATTATATAATTTTGATGATTCTGCATTTGAGTTAAATGCTCTTATATTTGCATTTAAAACTGGCATGGCACAATATAAAGAAGAACAGTAAAATTAATGGTACCTAGATTTTTTTCCTTAGAATGATATTGAGCAACAAATACAAAGCCCTCACCATGCCTAGCTGAAAAAGAAACCATGAAAGGAAGAAGAAAAGCTTTATATTTTAGTTCCTGTGAGGGCATGTTTTCCCTGCATTTTGAACAAGAGGCTCTCTATTTTCACTTCCTATTGCACCCTGCAGATTGTGTAGCCATCCTTGCATTCAGGGCTTATCCAATCAAATATTTCTTAGATGCCTGATCAGCACCAGCCACATTACTTATCTGGGAATTTTTTTTTCTATCCAGGCTGAGAATATGACAGAGCTTGTTTTGGTTCTCTCCATCTGATCGCTTCATCCTTCTAGGCACTGGGGATCCAGAGATAAATAGATGCAACCCCTGCTCTGGAGGAGCTTACAGTGCTGTGAGGGGAAGTGACAGGTAATGATGCTTGGGGAGCACAGAATGGGGGTACCACCATGTCTGGAGGAGAGAGAACACTGTATTATTAAATATTCTCTATTTTCCAGAACCTAGCACAGTGCCTGGTACACAGTGAATGCTCCATAAACGTTTAATAAATTAACAAATGGTGTAATGAACACAAATGCACTACTAACAGCTGAATACTATGGAAATAGTAGGGTGTTCATTAATGGTGGGGGAAATACAGGTGGTAGAGAGACTATGGCTTTCCAAAGGTCAGCTGGAGCAGAGCAATGTAGCCTCTCTTCTGTCCTCATGAGTTTTAACTGATCTTTTTCCTCCATGAACTTTTTGGGGAGTTGCTTCTGTACTTGTAGCATGGGGTTTCCATCTTGAGGATGAGAAATGTTGCCAAAAATCAAATGCCTGCAAGTGATTCCATCATTTCTTCCACAGATATACACTGAGTGCATGCTAAGTGCCTGGCTCCATTTTTGGACTGGAAACGGCAAGTATCTGGGCCAGGAAAGCACTTTGAAGTCATTGAATTCAGTAGTTCTCAAATATAGACCCTCAAACTGGTGCTGCTCCGCGACGTTTTCACTGCTTTACAGAAAAGTGAGGAAAAGAGAGTGATGTTTAGAAAGCTAAGGTTATGACTTTAAAGCATTTCCTTTCTTCTGAGATCATGTTTTTCCTTTTCTTCCCTTCTGTTAAAATGTGATTTTTTTTGGTTTTTGTTTTTACAGAATGACTGCAATAGTGGATGATAATTGAATTAGTTGTAATATCCATTGTTGGCAAACAGTTGGCAACCCTCTGTAATTCCTCTGACTTTTTTTGGTGGAGAAAATTTGTATTGGTCTGAGAAATAGAAAATCCGGAAAGCATCCACATCATCCAGTTTCAATTCCTCTACACCTGAGCCCCTCCTCCAGCAGCATCACCTTCCTAAACAGACACCAAGAGTCATCCTTCCAAGGGCAAGGGAATTCCCTTCCTATCTGTAAAAATTATTTTTAAAATTTCTTCATGTTAATTACTGTTATTTCCCTATAATTTCCAATATCAGGTCACTGTTCATCCATATGAATATATTGATTGATTGATTACCAGATTGACTTTTCAACCAAGTAGAACGAATAAAATTTATTAAGCATGACCTTAGTGCCAAGCATCCTACCAGGACCTGGGG
Source organism: Symphalangus syndactylus (assembly GCF_028878055.3). Classification (NCBI taxonomy): domain Eukaryota; kingdom Metazoa; phylum Chordata; class Mammalia; order Primates; family Hylobatidae; genus Symphalangus; species Symphalangus syndactylus. The sequence continues at coordinate 128,580,152 of NC_072429.2, read as the reverse complement.
ACACAAAGATGAAGATGGCAAAATAGCCCTTCCTATATTTGAAGATAAATTATATGCCCCCTCTCTTCTACTCTTCCCCTTCACTCCACATTTTTCTGCATCCAATTAACCATCTCTGATCTTCAGCCCTTGATATGGTTTGGCTGTGTCCCCACCCAAATCTCATCTTGACCCCACATGTCATGGGAGGTACCCAGTGGGAGGCAATTTAATCCTGGGGGTGGTTACCCTCATGCTGTTCTCGTGATAGTGAGTGAATTCTCATGAGATCTGATGGTTTTCTAAGGGGCTTTTCCCTCTTTTGCTTGGCACTTCTGCTGCTGCCATGTGAAGAAGGATGTGTTTGCTTCCCTTTCAGCCATGACTGTAAGTTTCCTGAGGCCTCTCCAGCCATGCTGAACTGTGAGTCAATTAAACCTCTTTCCTTTATAAATTACCCAGTCTCAGGTATGTCTTTATTAGCAGCATGAGAATGAACTCATACAGCCCCCTTTCATATAAGAAGGTGTTACTCTTCTACACCATTTGAGTCCATCTCCTTTGAATACCTTTCAGTTTATTTAAATTTCTCTTAAAATAGTTCCTCTGAAATTGAGATATACTGTGTGTGGTCTCATTAGTGGTGATTATACAAGGACTATCACCTCCACTATTATACTTATTATATTTCCATTAATGCGCCTAAAGAACTATTACTTTTTTTTTGGCAGCTGCAACACATCATTAATTATAATAGTAATTGATTATATGGTGTTTTCTATATGGTAGCCAATGTTCTAAATAAGTTATATGTACTAAGTTATTTAATCCTTTCAATAATCTTATGAGTAGGTGGTTATTTTTATAGAAGAGGAAACTGAAGCACAGAGAGGCAAATGGTTTAGGACTGAGTCCTTAGAAGAAGCCGTGTCTCACAAATGGACAAAATGTCTATGAGAAGCAATGAAAGTGCTTGACTTAGACCTTAAAGCCAGCATGAGATTCCCTCAGGCTGGGGGAGTCAAGCAGAATCTGTAGGTTCCATAGCAGTGAAGATTCAGGGAGCTGAGTACTAGGGAGCTGGCAAGAGCCACAGGAAAGGGTGCTGGGTGGTCGTCAATTCAGATGGGATCTGAGGCAGCCTGACAAAGGATTCCTGTGACCAAAGCTTGGCCCCGAAGCAGCAGAGACTGTCTAACCTGGAGGGCCTGGGGACCAGGTCATGGGCAGCTTTGCAGTCCCCTGTGTGGCAGGAGATAACGGCCAAGCTTGCCTCCAAGTGCTTCCACACTGCAGAAGACTCCAACCTTGAAGTGACCATATTAGGGGGCTATTCCAAATGATCAAGGTTATGGCATTGAGGTTTAACATAGAAATTGCTTGTTTATAGTGTCATATTTGTGTGACACAGGAAAAAAGGAGGGAAGAAGGGAGGGGCAGAAGGAAAAAGGGACAGAGGGAAGGGAGGAGAGAAGGAGGTAGGAAGGAGGGAAGGAAGGAAGGAACAGGAGGTGAGGGAGAGGGGAAAAGAATATAAATCTAGCTTCCTCCTTTTGATGCCCCCTTTCTCCTGGTTCCCTCAAGGCAAGCAGTGGCCTTAGCTGTCTTACTGCATGAGTGAGTGAGAACAGGCTGTCCACAGACAGTCACAAGGAGCAAGGAGATCATTAGCTGCAGTGATTTATTGCAGGTCAAAGTGCTGCACTTTTGTGCCAAACACAGAAGCCCTTGAAGCCTTGTGATGAATTAGAAGCCAGATACTGTTAAGGGAGATGCTCAGGGCTGGGGAGCAGCAGGGCTCACTGGGCAGCTGTTCTCATCTTTGCTGTAGATGACCAGCCAGGCCAATGTTTTTGGGCAGGTTCCTTCTTTTTGGGCCTCAGTTTTCCAATCTGTAAAATGAGGGGCTGAGCAAGATGATTTTCTTTTGGGGAGGGTATCATTTTTTTCTGCACTAATATTATTCTGTGCTAATTATCATTAGTGAATAACACAACACTCTGATCTTCTACTGCATCTGTGCTCCCTTAGCAGGACCAGTGATGGCATATTGTGCTGTCTGTATCACCTTGCTTCCTGTCATGTCCTTTTCTTCTGAAGCCCAAGCTCATCACTGAGCCCCTGAAACACTGGCCCATTGCATGCACTGGGCTCTTGCCCCTCCATTCTCTACAACCAAATTCACCTCGCCTCCTTCTTCCTAGGCATCTCTGAGAAATGGATTAAAGATTTTTTTATTCTGTCTCGGAGTATGAAAACCTAACCTCTAGAATTAAGCATATCATAGAGAAAGGCAAAGGTTTTCTTCATTTTTCCCCTTTAGCCATAACCTATTTAAGACATTCATTTCGCATTCAAGCTAACACAGCTCTAGTGTGGAGCAGTATGCATGATCCATAGAAAACTTTAAGCTAAGAATGGAAATTTAAAGGAGCATCCTTTTTCCAGAAGGCTAATTTTGGCTTCCTTGTCAGATTTCCATCATCATTGAATTTTCTCCTGCCATTTGGCCTACTTCCTTTGTAAACTCTGAAAAGCACTTACTTGCTCAATTTCTCCTTCCTGCCAGACCGCATATGTGTATGACACCTGAGAACTTCTGGAGACCTTAAGACTCTCTCCCTTGCCATGTAGTCTTAGGGGACAAGGAGTCAGCTGAGATTATGGAGTTCTTTGGGGACAAGGGTGGAGTGGGAGGGCGTGGGGTGGGCTAGGGGAAAAGCACCAAGGGATGAGAGGAGAGCTGGGATCCAGAAGGCCAAGAAGAGAAATTCACAGGGGCAAGACAAATTTATAAAGGGTCCTCCTGCAGGAAGACCTGTCAGTGTGTATGGCTTGGCTGATGGAATATAGTCAGGTGAAGTGGGAGGTACAAAACCCAAATTTCTGTGCATGGAGGCTGTACCAAGGGGCTATTGAAATGAAGATGCTGGAAGCTGGCCTGGATATCAGGGCAGAAGCAGGGAGTTCTGAGGGCAGAGGGCAGTAGGGCCACATGCTAGTGCTGGTCCCAAAAAAGGGGCTTTAAGACAATGGCCTAGAAAAGAAGCAACGCTTTCAAAGTGTGCTCTGGGGTCAACCTACCTAAACACATCACCTGGGAATACTTGTTAAACATACAGATTATCAGCCCCCTGCCCAGGCCTAGGAAGGCGGGATTCTTATGTATACTAAAGATTTGAAAGGCAGGATTCCTATGTATACTAAAGATTCCTATGTGTACTAAAGATCATCAGCCCCCTGCCTGGACCTAGGAAGGTGGGATTCCTATGTGTACTAAAGATCATAAAGATATGAACCTAGGAGGTTCAGGACAAAATAGCCTCTTCTGGGTGGTGTGGTCCAGCTCAGTTTAAAGAAAAAGTACAGGACAGAACTGAGCTTTGGCTCAAGCACAGGCTGTCGTGGAGGGTGCTTCAGTCTTGGTGGAGGCTGGGAAAGAAGGGGCTTTTGACCCTGAAGAGCTCTGGGGCTATCTCAGACAGCATCTGTGAAAGCACATGGCTTAGCGCCTACAACACATCGTAGGTGCTCCAGGAACAGCCGTTCCTTTCCTTCCCTTCTGCCTCCATGGGTGTGCAGGGATGACCCTGGATGTTTGCAAATTGGCCTTGTTTCCAGCTGTCCACACAGCCCCGGGGGCATTTCTGCAGTCCTTGCCGTTAAACACAGCTTCCCCCGAGCAGCTGCCCAGCATCCTTGAGTCCCCCCTTCCCCACACTTGTGCAGACCAGCGGCACCCTCTCTCAGCAGACACCCCTGGCCTACTTCCAAGACACTGTGATGGATACGCCTCTTCCTGAAGCATGGTGCAGCGTGGAGAGGTGATTTTGATCTTACTCCTCAGCTGGGCCCAGCTGTTTCCAGTTTGGGAAGGACCTTTTACTTCCAGCTCTTCATTTGTTCCAGGATAAAACTCAATGTTCACTTCAAGGTTTCTAGACCACCCAGGGTTTCTCAGGCCTTGTTGGAAGAGGCCCTGGAAATGCTTTCGGCTCTGGAGGCCATGGTATTGGGTGGGGGTGGGGTGGTGTGGGAAGGGCTGCAAAATTCAGCAGCAGTGGTGGGGCCAGGCCTGGAAAGAGCATGAGCTTTGGAGCTGGGCTGACCTTGTGTGGATCCTGGCTCTGACTAGCTGGTTACCTTGGACACACTGGTCCTTTGATATCAATCCTCAACTACGTTATGAGAATGACATAACCCTCTCCACAGGTTCTTGTGAGGATTAAATGAAATGATGTGCATGCTGGCAGTGTCTTTGCTTTGTTGGTAATCTTTGCAAAGATGGAAAAGTGCACTTCATTACCAGGATGAAAACCATACTGTTTCGTGACCATGCGTGGAGACAGAGTTCAGAGGAAGGGTGAGAGGGAGCTCTCCTTCTCACGCAGGTATGGACATCCCTGAGGCCCTCTGCTATGAGCTATCTCTTTTATTCTTTCTCCCCCAGCAGCCCCATGATGCACCTCTGCCTCTGCCCACTCCCCACTAAGAGTTCATCCTCTGGGTCCATTGGTTCCATCTCGTTCTTCCTTGACACTTAGGCTAGGATGAGAGCCTTCGCTCATGTAAGGCCATTTTGCAGCTAGAGTTGGGGGCAAAGAGGGAGTAGGGGTAGGGGCATAGTAGGAGAAGACTTTCTCTTGACTAAGAGTGGAACATCTACATGACAAATTTTATGTTTTTTTTCTAATATTGATTACCTCCTGTTACTCAATTCTAGCATGTTATTATATTAAGCCTGGAAACACCCTCCCAGGAAAAGAATGGGAGGGATAAAAAGACTCCCTCCTCTTACACAGGCTCTAGTGCAGTGCCCAGTTGCCATCACACTGGTCATCATTATAATATTTCCAAGGGAAGGTTAAGATTCTGAACTTGGTCGGGCATGGTGGCTCAGGCCTATAATCTTAGCACTTTGAGAGGCTGAGGCAGGTGGATCGCTTGAGCCCAGGAGTTTGAGACCAGCCCTGGCAATGTAGTGAGATGCTGTCTCTACAAAAAATTAAAAAATTAGCTGGGCTTGATGGCAGACCCCTGTGGTCCCAGTTACTCAGGAGGCTGAGACGGGAAAATCACTTAAGCCAGGGAGTCTGAGGCTGCAGTGAGCTGTGGCCATGCCACTGCACTCCAGCCTGGGAAACAGAGCAAGACCCTGTCTCCAAAGAAAGAAAGACTCTGAACATATTTCTCTAATTTACCAATGAGGAGATGGTGAACTGGTGTGCTGATGACAAGGTGGCTTAAAACAGAGAACAGGTGGTCATCCAGGGGGTCTTTGGTTCTCATGAGTAGGGGGTGGGAAATGTGGTTGGGTAGAGCTAAGGTATCAGCAGGACATAGTAACGAACTAAAATATTATCTCTGGCAAATGATAATATAGATCTAAACTTTCAGTCCCAAACTCAAAAAGCAATGAGAAGTCAAATCCTTATAAATGGACAGCGGCCTGTGACCACCATTAATCAAAGCTCAGAAAAGCTGGATTCTTAAATAGTCAGCTCTTTGGGGAAAGGAGTGGAGAGAGCCACGTATTTTTAATGGTAAGAGTGATACAACTATTGAGGGCCTACTTTTGCAGCCAACACTTGAAATGAGTATGTTTATCTTCCTTTTCAAGATGGAACAATGAGGCTCAGAGAGGTTAAGTAACTGATCTGAAGACACAAAGTAATTTGTAGGAACAGATTTCAAACACCAGGCCCCGTGCTCTTTCAACTCTATCATGCTGCCTTTTGAAAGAGATATAGTAAAAGGAAATAAGATTACTTTCTTATTCACATTTGCATTTGTATTTGCTGCCACAAACTTTGTGGCTTATAACAACATGAATGTCTTCTCTTATAGTTCTGGATGTCAGAAGTTTGAAATGAATCTTAAAGGGCTAAACTCAAGGTATCTATAGGGCTAAATTCCATCTGTAGGCTTCTTTGTCTTTTGCAGCTTCTAGGGGCCACCCACATCCCTTGGCTCATAGCCCCACATCACATGACCTTTTCTCCCTCTGCTTCCACTGTCACATCCCTTCTTCTATTTCTGACTCTGATCTGTTTGCCTCTTATAATGGCCCATGTGGTTATACTAGATCCACCTGGCTAACCCAGGACAGTCTCCTCATGATCCTTAACCATATCTGCAAAGTTCTTTTGTCTATATGTAAAGTGACATTCACAGATTCCAAGGAGTAAGACATGATCATCGTTTGGAGGGGCATTGTTCAGCCTACCCCAACACGCAAGGAGAATTTTGAGTCAGTCCACTCTCCAGGGTAATTTCCTCCTCTTTTAAGCTGGATATTCTGCACTGTTCAGTACGGTTAATAATTTAGAATGACCCTCAGAGCTTGCTACCTGACAATAATCATTTACACCTATTCAATGCTCACCATGTATCTGGCACAGTTTTAGGCTCTTTATACCACAGCCTCAGTTAATACATACCGTACTGCATGAGCTCAGTACTGTTATTATTTGCATTTTCCACTTGAGAAAAATATGGCATAGAGAGATTAAGCATCGTGCCCTAGATCACCTACTTAGGAAGTAGCAGATGGGAACCCTGGCTGTCTGGTCCCAGAGCCTGTAGCCTTCACCATGAAGCCACCTTCCATGGCTCTGAGCTCCAGAAGGACAGGGCTGGAATGTTTTACTGACTGTTGTACTTGCTGTGTATGTCTATATAGTGTCCAAGCACTTCTAGGAACTAAATAAACACACTATATTATTGACAGCATAGAACATCAAAAATCAACAACTTGTTAGTTTATCTGAGTGTAGTAATTTATTGAGAGAAAAGGAATTACGTATGTTAGAAAGATGATCAATCCCAAGAATTAAACTAACTGGCATTTTGCTTACCTCTCTAGTAAGCAGGAAATTAAACTTTTTCTCTTTTACTAAAAATTTCTATGGAGTATTTTGGTGAATAGAGCATCTAGTGTGAAGTTCTCCCTTCATGTAGGTATAAGATATAAGATAAAAATATTCAAGTGTTGGCAGCAAGAGTACACAGTAGGCACTCAACAGTTGTATACTCTATCCATTAAAAATACATGGCAACCTCCATTCCTTACCCCAAAGAGCTGATTGTTTAAAGGATCCAGCTTTTCTAGGCTTTCATCAATGGTGGTTCAGGTGCTACTGTCCATTTCTAAGGATAGTGTGAGATTATGATCATGACTCATGATGGGTGCTTAGGGTTTGGGACCTGGCAATTTAAATCAGTGGGTAGCAAGGGTCCCTTGTCTCTCTTCTGTCTCTCGTCCTTGCCTTTGACAACTGCTTATCCCTTCTCCCCTTGCCTCGTCCATTCCTGGAGGCTGTCAGGCCCACAACTGTTTACTTTGCTGCAATTTGGGCCCAAGAACCATATTAGTGTTGTGCTTACATGAGACCAACCCCAGGAGTTTGGGGCTCTAAGCTCATTTTTCTCTTTGAAAATCTCACAACCTCATCTGTTCCTGGGGCTGTCAGTGGGTAGTTCATGTGATGAGAGAGAATGAAACAGGCCCCCTATCAGAGCCGCAGTCAAAGACCCAAAAGTGGAAATGCTATGGGGCTTCATCTCTGTAAGCAGGTTTGTGGTCACATATGTGGGGACACAGGAGGGGGTAAGGGAAAATGGAGTCATTCCAAGCAGCTTCTTCCAGTGAGGTCTGAGAGGTCCCCTTCTCTTCCCTAATGAGCTTTGCCTGGCCATGCCTTCTTTATTGAGCAGACATTCTCTGGGAAGATGCAAACTTTGAAGATGCTAATTAATCACACCTCTTTTATTACTTTGTTATTGACAAACTGGGAGATGAGACAGGGAGTTGGATGTGAAAAACAAATCAACATAATTACTGTGAAGGCTACATGGGGGAACACTGCCATGCTGTGAACCCCACATCCTCATCTAAATGGTGGCAAAGCCCATGATCTGATTAGGAGGATCTCTGGGCCTCACCATGCTAGTGGCAGGGCTGGGCCTGGAACTTGGGAGTCTTTAATTTTCTACCAATGCTTGTTACATACCAACTTGCCCTTTTGCCATAAGATGGCTTAAATCACATCCAGCCCCCCTTGCTTTCAATGGGGTTCAGAACACAATATTCCCTGGTAATAGGTTCAATATTTAAGTCTTTGTAGGTACAGGGATAGTGGAGTATTTAATAGGGGAGGGGACAGGGTGAAGGTACTGCTGGGTTAGGTTGCTACATGGGTCTGAGAGGCTCCTCAAACCTCCATGTTTATTGGGGTTGTAGGTTTGCTAAGTTGAAAAACCTCCTTTAGTTCTACGGTGATACCATTCGTGTCCTGCAGATGGAGATGTTACTACACATAAGAGAGTTTTAGACAGTGACTTGAAGTGCCACACCTCCCTTTCCAAAAAAAAAAAGGAAGTTTTTTTTCTTGTTCCTTCTTTGAAAAATGGGGCAAGAGCTTTCTAAATGGATGTATATGTCCAAGCTTTAGGTAAGATTTAAAATGAATTTGAAAGAAACCATATCCTCTTCTCATATCTTTCCCCTCTGCTGGGTTCAGCAATATCTATGATCCTTTTCTTCCTTCCCTCCATCCTTCCCTTCTTCCGTCCTTCCCTTCCTCCTTCCTTCCCTCCCTCCCTCTCTCTTGCCTCCCTCCAATCCTTCCTTCCTTCCTTCCTTCCTTCCTTCCTTCCTTCCTTCCTTCCTTCCTTCCTTCCTTCGTTCCTTCCTCCCTCCCTTCCTTCCTTCCTTCCTTTCCTGTATTGGTACCACTTTATTTATTTAACACATGGAATTTTAAAACAATTTAATATAAATTGAGAAAGGTGACATTTGTACTTGTCAATTGCACATATAATTTCATTTCCAAAAGTGTATAATAGAAAAGACTACAAGGAAATCTGCCAAAGTATTAACAGTGGTTTCCTCCACTGGTAAGTAGGTTCATAAAGAACTTCGTTTGGTATTTTATTAATGTTATTTTTAAAAATTATTGTACAAAAAGTTGACTTATTTTGGTGTACAGTTCTATGAATTTCAACATATGAATCTGCATAACTGCCATATGGCTGCTTTCTCTCCTCCTTTTACCTTCACCCAGCCCTCTCAGTCTTTCCTGCTTCTTCTCCCCTCTCTCTGTCCATTCCTTCCTGCTTCCTTGGCTGGCTTGTCTTTCTCTAAATGCCAGTGTTTCAGCTTTTTTACTTTTATTTTTTAAAGTAGGGACTCTATCCTGATGGTGTTCTTATTCACTCATAAATTATCTTATTACCTTCATGCCAAATGGCCCCCAAACTGTATCTCCAATCCGGATGTCTAGGTTCCACTCCAGATCCACTTGCTGCACACCTTTTGGACATCACCTGGATGTCCCTTAAATAACTCAAACACTGCATGTCACCAACTAAATTCATTGTTTCTTCCTGTTGTGGGCGTGTCTCTTGCATTCCAAATCTCTCTTAAAGGGGGCACTGGAAACCTCACCTCCCGAGATGGAAACCTCAGGAGCATTTTTATGCTCTTTCTATTGCCTCCTGCATAAATCAATTGCCAAGTCCCATGTGTGGTGTTGGTGTTTTAGGTGTGTCTCTTGATCCATTGCCTTATCTCTATCCTCATTGTCTTTTGCCTTAGTCTGGGCCTTCTGCCTTGCCATGGTTGTGAGGTTCACTTTAAAAACATCCTAATTGGTGTCTTTGTCTCTAGCTTCTTTTGTCTCCTATCCATCCTTCCCATGGCCAGCATGGGATTCATCTTCATCAAACACAGATGTGATATTTCACTCTTGTGCTTAAACTCCTTCCGTAGCCATGGGAGGGCATTCCGGGTGCAATCTAGGGCTCCCACGATGGCCCTGTGAAACTTTGTGAGTCTCATCTTCCTCTGCCCAGCTCCATGGCCCAACTCCTCTCTCAAGATCCACCACGTGGATGGGGCACCCCAACACTATGCTCGGAGAGCCCTTGCATGTTCCTCAAACCAGAAACCTTCCACTCTATTGTCAAGAATGAGTTAAAAATTCCCTGTTCTCAACTCTTCCAGGAAATTCTAATTGTGCTGTATTTTGGACTCTCCTGCATGCTGACCACCGAGAGGTGGGAAGTTACTCTCCAGAGGAGATGATCTGAACCTAAAGGACCTTCACAATATGAGAAATGTCCAGAAAATAACAGAATGAGATAAGGACCAAGAGAAAGATGGAGTAAGAAATAGAGGAGGAAAATTAAGGTTAAAAAACCAGAGGATGATGGTGAGAGCTGTCACATGATACGAGGTGGCATATGATTCATCAAATTCAGTCTTCACAAGTATCATAAGAATTTTTCAGATTAGAAAGGTAAGGTTCAAAGAATTTGAGTAACTTGCCTCAAATAACACAGTTTTGTGAGTTCAAAGGCTTGTGCTTTGCAGTATAGAAAACTTGTTCACAGGTGCTCATCAAGTTGGCTCTTGGGGGAGCAGTTTCTAAGTCAGAACTCTTTTTTTTTTTGTGAGACAGGATCTTACTCTATCACCCAGGCTGGAGTGCAGTAGTGTGATCTCTGTTCACTGCAACCTCTGCCTCCCAGGCTCAAGTGATCCTCCCATCTCAGTCTCCCCAGTAGCCGAGACTACAGGCATGTACCACTGTGCCCAGCTAATTTTTTTTGTGTGTGTTTTGTAGAGACAGCATTTCGTCATGTTGCCCAGGCTGGTCTTGAACACCCACACCCACCTCAGCCTCCCAAAGTGCTGGAATTATAAGCGTGAGCCACTGCATCCATCCAGCACATATCTTCTCTTTGGAGTGTTGACATAACCAAGTACAGTAGACCTGGAGTCACTGGCTAATGGCCAACATTCTCCCCTTAGATGGTTGCTGATATTCAAAGGAAACCTCTTCAGCACAAGCCCTCTAAAATCTCTTGACCCAGGAAAGATGTGAAAGCCAGCTCAGTGGGGGTGAGAATGGGCATTTGCAGCTGTCGCCCAAGCTTCCTTCTCAGAATGAGTTAGTACCTAGCTTGGAACAGGGAGAAGGGTGTCAGGCTCCTGAAGCAAGACCACCTCCTGGTCCTGCCAGAGTCACGCCTGGCAAATAGTGTGTTTTCCCAGAATTCTGGACCTATCTGCTTTCAAATGCAAGAACTGAAAAACAGGCCAAGTCCAGAAGGCAGGCGGACAGCTGATGGAACACCTTTTGTCCCAGGATTCAGGAGATCTGGCTTCTAGGTCTGGCACTCATTAGCTCTGTGGTTTGAGCAAAGAACTTAATGTTTCTGAGCATCTTAATGTTTCCTTGTCAAATGCAAATCATAATGCTTACTCCACAGGTGAGGATTTCATGAGAACATAGCATTTGGAATTGACAGATTACATGTCCGGCCCCCCTAGTAGCCTGTGAACTCCTTGGGGACCAAGTATCTTCTTCATCTTCATATATATATGTATTTTTACATAAAAATAAAGAAACAGTTAAGATACCATGTATTAAGGGCTTCATAACTTAATAAATACAAAATATCTCTTCTAGCATTCTGAAGATAATATTCTTCTATATTAAATCATTCATTCATTCATTCATGTATCTATTCATTTTTTAAAAAACAACTATTTGTTGATCATTTACAGTGTGTCAGGCAGGTATGTGGGTTCTTGGTGATGAAAAAACAAACACAGCCTCTACCATCAGGAGATTGAAGTACTAGTTGCGGACATAATCATTGCACAAACACACACATGCACAAGTACAAGCTGTAGTGAGTTCTAGGAAGGAAAAAAAACCAGGCAAAATGGATGAATGTATTAAGAGGAGGGTCATAATTTGGTTTGTGAAAGGTGGGCAGGGGAGGCATTTCTGAGTGGGGACATCAAAACTGGGACCTGAATGATGAGCAAGAGCTTGCCAGACAAAGAGTGGGGTTGGGAGAATGAGGGTGGGTGGGGAAGTGTGGAGAGGTGGGAGCAGGCATTCTGCACAAAATCAATTCTAAGGTAGATGTTGTTTTTGTTCCACTAAAGGGAGACCAGTTCTGGAACTACCTTTTAATAAGAGAGTTTCACAGCATGTGCTCCAAAAAGAATTGCAGAGCAAGGCTCCAGGCCCTAGGCAAGCTGCAAGCAGCAGTTTTACCATCATGACACGAGGAGAGCTGCATCAATACCACTGATGTCAAGGTCCCCAAGATTTGGGGGAGAGGGAGGTCTCCATCAAGGGTCTAGGGGGCCATGTGCAGGAGCTGCCAATAACAAAGATACTTCTGTTCTCACTGGCCTGTCCTCTACCCTGGCCCAGAGGCACAGTCATTCATTTGACCCTCCTTCTGCTGTGTCTGTGTGAAGACCCCCACTCCAAACTACTTCAATGGCAAGAGGCGACTGGGAACAGCTGGGAACTGTTGTTAGCTTCTGGCAACATCCTGGAATTTCTTCCTTGTGGATCCTATGCCCCTGAGCTGCTGGGGGCCCCTGACTTGACCTGGAGTTGAACTTAGCTGAAGGGTCCAGGGCTAGGGGTTGCCTCCTTGTCAGCCCTGATAGTAGCATGAAATTACACAGTCTTTCCAGGAAAGCTGAGGCTGCCTTTCTAGCCATTCCTGGGGTGGAAAGACTATCAGAGGCTATGTTTTCTGCAAATCCATTCATGTTTTCCAAGGGCAGGATAGTGCAGGAGAGAGTGACCAGATAAGACACTCGCTTTTGTTCACAAACACCCTGAAGAGGTCCCTTAAGAGATAACAAAGCTTCTGGTGGGGATGAGGCAGAGAAGGTTTGCTTCAGATAAGATGCTGGTTGAGGGATAATTGTTGTTTTCAAGGGAGGAGATAGAAAACATCCGTTAATGGGGTTTGTCCAAGGATGAACTTTTCATTCACAGAATTAGAGAATGGGGAGTTGCAGCAATTCTAGTCTAACTCTTTCTTTTAAAATACAAGCAAAAAGAGGCCAAGAGAGGGGAGGTGACTTTAACTAGATCCCACAGCAAGTCAGGAGCAAAGCACTGTACAGGGTTGGATGCTCTGACATAAAGTCCACTGCTTTTAACTACTGAGTCCCAATATTTCACCTCTCCATCTTGTCATTTCTCTATGTCTTTATTTATTAACGAGTCCATCCACCCATTCATGCATTCCTTTATGTGTTTGCTCATCAACGTTTATTCAGAGTACAGAGATGACTGACAGTTCCTCGAGGAATGGATGATGTCATGGAGGAGCTGCCCATAAGTGTGTAGCAGAGGGACTAGCCAAGCATCGTGGGAATGGCAGAGACAGGGCATTATCATGGTGAGATTGAAGAAGGCTTCATAGGGAGGATGGCATTGGAGCTGAGCCTTAAGGTGGAAAAGGATTGCATTTGTCGAATAAGAGGAGAAATGCTTTAGCACCGTACTTCTAGAAGTGGCATGAAGAATGAATTGAAGAAGTGAGACGCTGGCACCAAAGAGATGAGTTATAGCAGTTGGTTCATTCCACAAATCAGCGATACATGCTTCGTGTCTTCAGAGGCCATCCATGGTGTTGGCCACTGTGCGGATGTCAAGATGTAAAGACCTGGACCCTTTCCTTAAGGAGCTGAACTTGCCAAAACACAAATGTGCTCAAATAACAAAACGAAATGCAAAATGAACACAGGACTAGAAATTGTGAGCTCTGGATTTTAGTCTCGCCCTGGCACTGATCTGCAAGGTGTTTTGGGGCCTTGGATATTTCCTTACCTGTGAGATGGTGAGATTAGGTCTGCCTTCCTGTCCCAGGGAAAAGGCAAAGGCAGTGTCCATCTCGAGCCTATTCCTTCTTGGTTGTATGATCATGAGAAGTCATTTCATCACACTGGAGCTCAAGTTCTCATTTTTAACGTAGGGGGAGTAAAAGCATGTCCCACGGAGTGTGAGGATGATCTACAACAGCTGCAGGAGAGTACAGAGCATGCTACCTGGAAGAGAGTCAGCCTCTAACAAATGCTCATTCTTTGCCCCACACTCCCATGGCTCTGTTTTTTCTTGGAAGGGGTGGATGGAATCAAGGATGGTAATATATATGAAATCTCCTTATAATAGGAAATGCCCTCCATAAATGCCAGGGGAATCCCATGTAGATTTCTACATAGGAGAGTCTGGGGGCCCTTAAGGCTGATCTCTGGGAGGATCTGTGCCTCTCCTAGTGTCCTGTCTTTCTCCTGGTTCTAAGTCTCTGGACAGGCCTTCCCCTGGAGGGCTCCTTGGACAAAGGAACTCCTTTCCCAGAAGCATGCAGAAGGTGACAGGCAAAAACACAAAGACAGACTGTTGTTGGCTTTCTGGAGCAGAGATATCTTCAGACATTCTGCCTCACTCTTATGGGGACCTGTCAGCCCAGTTCTTGGGTCAGAAAATGGGTTCATGGTAGGTTAACCTAAGCCACAACCAGTAATGGCTACTTTTCTCTAATGGTTCATCAAAGCCTTTTGACCCTTCCTTCTCCATTGCTCTCCCATCCACCTCCACTGTTCCAGCCTTCCTGCAGCTCCCACGTACTGCATGCCTTCGTCACTTCCTGCTTTGCGTCTGGCGCTAGCGTCTGACTGCTCTTTCCTCCTTCCAGTCCACCTTTCTCACCACAGCTAAAAGAACCTTTCTGCTCTGATCACGTGATTGCTGTGGAAGTGAAACGTGCAGAGAACCCCAAGGGGTGAGGAGGCTGCAGCCCTTTATTTGGCTGGACTTTGTCTTGAGAGCTTCTCTGCTTTTGCTTTGCTTTGTTTATATAGAAACAGTTATTTCATTATAATTCCTTTTTTTTTTCTGCAGAAAGATTAAGTGCGAACACTTGGCATTCAAGGCAACCCCTCAGGGAATCCAGCTTTTCCAGCTCTCTATGACAAACTCCTTAAAGTACATTGTAATGATTAAGGGCATGGACTTTCAATCCTGACTATGTTCAAGTCTTATCTCTGTTGCCTATCAGCTGTGTGATCTTGGGCAACTTACTTAACCTCTCCATGCCTTGACTTCCTTATCCATATTTTGGGAATAATAATACTCCATACCTCACAGGGTTATTGTGAGGGTTAAATGAGATTATCTATATAAAGTTCTTAGAACTTTGCTTAGCACAGTAAGTACTCAATAAGTTCTATCCATTCCAGAAACCTCCACCCTAGCTAAATTCATCTCTGTTAACAGCCGCACATGTGCTTTTGACTTTCCTGCCTCTGTGATTTCAGCTGCTCCTTTCACCTGCCTGCAATGATCCCTCTCCTTCCTTTTGGCTTTATCCAACCTCTCCTTGTCCTCTATTGCTAAGGAAACTCACGCAATTTCTCAGGACCTCTATGGCTAAGGAAACTCAGGTAATCGTTCAGGAGAATGAGACAGAACTCACCCTGGTTCCTACAGCTGAGTTACTGTGGGAGGTCGCCTGGCTTCTCCAAATTTCAGCCTTCCCCTTGGTGAAGTGGAGATACTCACACAGACTTTGTGAAGTCGTTGAAAGAAAAATTCTCAAATTCTGGCAGATAGTAGGTATTTAATGAATGATAGATATTATTAAGCCAAGCTAGTTCTTCCTACCTGAACTTTTCCCTCTGAACTCTTCTAGTAATTATTGATTCCATCAATTATCTGGTCATTCGTTGACCATGTAGTACTTTGTATCACCTCATCTTTTCTTTCTTTTTGTCCTGCTTGGAATGATTACTGTAATCTTATGGCTGCTTAGTTTTTTAAGTATGCATAGTATCGTCCTCACCACATTGGGGTTTCCTGGCGGGAAGACCCTGCACAGACATTTGTAAAGTGACCAGAGTTTTAATGTGCAATCCCTCCACGCTAGCAGCTTGGTGAGGTGCTTACATTTTGTAGGACCTCATTGGCTTTTTGCTGTGGTACGTCGGCCCGGTACAGCCCAGGGCTTTGAGGCTGCAGCTCTCTCTTAAGTGTTTATTTTTTTGCACCTTTGCCTTTGGGCAATGGACTCCCCCACCTAAAGCTCTGGACTTTTCCTGGCTGCCTCATTGACGAGTTGTGAGGCTGACACCAGCCTGTGAGTCCAGAGCTGGGTCAGAGCAGATAAGGGCTTGTTCTCAGAACCAGCATGGTGATCACTGTGTGTCTTCTCTTTATTTTCTTCTCTGTGAAAACATGTGCCTCGTAATTTGTGTTCTGAGAAATATCTCAACGGTCCTGTGCCCTAAACATTTCCTCATCTGAGATAAGGCCTGGATGTTGGCTCTAAGGAGGGGAAAAGTTACAGTGGAGAGGAAGTTCTGATCAGCAGGAAGATTTCCCAAGCAGTGACACCGCCTCTGGCAGCAATGGCCTAGAAACTGGGCTGCCTTGGTGCAGACCAAGACCAAGGCCATTCCCAAAGGAGAGGCTGACAGCATTGCCCAGGCATCCTCTTCCCTGCCAGGCATGGACCTTCTGAGGGATGTGGGGGCTACCGCACCTAGAGAGAGGCACTGGAGCCTGAGAGATCAGTGCTTTGAGGCCTCAGTGGTGGGGCTGGTGGCTGAGGCTGCTACTGGTGGAGGTGACGGGCCCTGGATAAGACCCAGAGTTCAAGATTCTGGTCTTGGCCATCAGTTCCTCACTGTGTGATCCTGGGCATGTTACTTAATCTCTTTGGAACTCAGTTTCTTGCCTAGAAAATAAGTATGTCTTATCAGTGGTTTTTAATTTTTAATTTTTAAAAAAATCATCAGAATGCTTTGAAACTTTTTTTCCAAAAAGAATTGTGTGCATATTCCCAGTTGATACAACAGATAAAAAGAACAGTCCTGTATGGAGGAGTTTGGGCCACCAGGGGCCTGTGCCCAGGTCCTTCCTCTCATTCCCTGCTGCCATGCCTCTTCCGTTTCCCGGGACACGTTCATGCATACCTGGCTTCCCCAACACATTTTAAGCCCTCTGGACTAGCTTTGTCCCCAACTTTGTGTTCTGGGCCTACCAGTCAGCTTGGCTGATTTTCCCCAGGTCAGTGGTGATGGGAGAGCTGTGCTGGTGTGCGGAGAGAGGGCAAATATTTCACCAAAGGACCCAGTCCCAGACAAATCAGAAAGGATGCTGGTCAGCGTGCATTGGTTGAATATCAGTACCAGTTTTGTATCAGAATGAGCTGTGAAATTTTTAACAAATACACTCTTCAGGGTCTATCCAGCTTCACTTGAATCAAAATTTGGGGCTATTATTTTGAAAAATAGGAAATAGGTATGTGCATCCCCTCCTCCTAACAAATAGGCAACCCCAAATCAAAATACTAAAACCTTGATTCTGGAGCTTTGGATGGGTGGGTGGTCTCCAGGAGGTATCGGCAGAATAAGAAGGATCTTAAGTTAACTTGGAGCACGGCAAGGGCAAGAATAACACCAATAATATGATGAAGTACTTACTCTGGAATAGGTTCCATGCTTAACATACCATGAAATAGGTGGATACTAGTTTCCTAGGGCTGTTTTAACAAATGACCACAAAGCTTCATGGCTTAAAAAATCCCCCAGAAATTTTTTTGCTTAGAGTCCTGGAGGCCAGAGTACAAACTCAAGGTGCTGGCAGGGCCACACTCACTCTGATGGCTCTAGAGGGGCCTTTGTCTTAGCCTCTTTCAGCTCAGGGAGGTTCCAGGCATTCTGTGGCTTGTGGCTGGATAACTCCTACCTTCGCGTGGACTTTTATTCTTCTCCCGGTGTCTCTCTTTCTGCTGTCATAAGGACATTTGTCACTGGATTTAGAGACCACCTGGATAATATAGGATGATCTCATCTTAAGAACCTTTACATAATTACATCTGCCAAGACCTTTTTATCAAATATGGTCACATTCAGAGGTCCTAAGGATTAAGATGTGGACATAGGTATTGAGTGGGGGACAGCATTTACCCCCAACTTGTTATTAACACCAACTGAAAGATGAGAAAGCCCAGGTCCAATCCATGGAGGTAACTTGCCCATGGCCGCACCGTTGGTGAGTGGTAGAGCTGGGCTGGGACTCACCCTCAGGCCTGCTTCATGCTTGTCTTCTACAGAGCCTGTCACACAGACGTCCAGGGAGTATGTGGACCAGGCAGACGCAGGACAATCATTGCGGCCAGCTTGCAATACTCTGCCTTGCCTACAGAGGGTGCTCAATGTCTGTTATAGAGGTAGTTCTTGATTCTGAGACCTTGACCAGGACTTCTAGGGCGTAGTGAATTAATCTACCTGCCTCTATATCTTTAGGATAGTGCAGGAAACGTCGGATAAATGAAACTGAATGCCTGGAAGAAGATAATGTTCTCGTATGTCCGTGGACCTTTATAGGGTCGGTAGCTTATAGTTAGTGCATAGATACTATGGAAAAAGGCTGTATGGGAAGACAGGGATTCCTCTGAGAGACCCAGGTCCATGCTTCCCTTCTTGCGCTAGCCACAATCTGCTTGAGGGACTTCAGATCCGTCACCCTGCCTCGATTTCCTAGTATATAAAGTGAGGCTACTAATGGATTTCACAGGGTGTTTTCATGCTTTGTTGACATACAGGGATCTGCCTGAAGGCAAGGGGAAGTAAAAGATAGAATTTCCAAGCTCCTCCTAGCCCTAGGGTTTTAGAAAAAAAAAGTTAATCATATTTTGCACCAGCAGATGTAAGCACATATTGTAACTGTGAGAATAACATGAAATAGAGGACAATCATGCTCTTTTACTTGGATTAGGTCAAGAAACATTTTGCTTAAACTTCAATTAGAGAGATGGAAGTTAGACAAGAATCCCTTTGTGATGTCAGCAGATGTATTTCATGGGAATGGGGGCTGAAACAGACTTCTCAGAGGAGAGTTTGGGAAGGAAGAGGACTGTGGGGTGCAGAGGGCGGGAACGAAGCCTGATGAAACATTTTGACATAAGGAAGATTTTCAAACCATTAAAGCTGTGAAACCTGGCGATAGGTGACTTGGAAATATGACAGGGCCTTGCAATCAACAAAACAGAGGCCAGACTCTTAAACCCTTGTGTATTATTTGAAGGTCATTCTGCCTCATATATACATATTTTTTTTATTGAGATGGAGTTTCACTCTTGTCGCCCAGGCTGGAGTGCAATGGCGTGATCTTGGCTCACTGCAACCTCTGCCTCCCGGGTTCAAGCAATTCTCCTGTCTCAGTCTCCCAAGTAGCTGGGATTACAGGCATGCACCACCACGTTTGGCTAATTTTTGTATTTTTAGTAGAGATGGGGTTTCACCACGTTGTCCAAGCTAGTCTTGAACTCCTGACCTCAGGTTAGCCACTCACCTCGGCCTTCCAAGGTGCTGGGATTACAGGCATGAGCTACTATGTGTGGCCTCTGCCTCATATTTATCCAGCCAGTGTAGACCTGGGATTTGGAGTCAGACAGATCTGTGTTAAGTTCGTGCATTGTCATTTGCCAGTTTTTGACCTTGTACAAGTTACTTAACCATCCTGAGCCCCAGGTTCCTTGGCTGTGATAGTGATATAGAGCACCTCTCTCCTGAGGTTGTCTGTAAGGATTAGATGAGTCAAGGCATGGTATATAATGGTACTTGGCATATAAGAAGCATTTAGAAGTTCTGATATATGTGTAGGAAACCCCGTCATCCTTGTTTATGCCGTGTGAGCAGTTTAACAAAGCTCTGAGTTGAGGCAGGAGAGTCATCACGCTATTTAATGACAAATGCTTTCAGTGTTTCAAAATGGAGGTAAATGGAAACTTGATGTTTTTGCTCAAACACCATTAAGTTGAGGCAAGGCTTGGAGGAGCCTCAGGAAGTTCTCCTTTCCTGTGACTGTGGGTCTCGGGCACGGTGTTGGAATGCCCCTGCCCCCTGGCTTCCTTCTGCTGCTTTGGGGCCTGTCCGCAGACAGGCCAGATCCCAGTCATCTGAAACACCATTCAGAAGGCAGGAATGTGCAATCCGTTCCAAGCTGGAAGTGACTTTCATGTGACAGGCCGCACCGCTCTGTGACTCTGTAACTAATTTTCCCTGCCCTGGAAGCTCTCCAAATTCCTGGGATGTGATCAATTGAGGAAACCACTTCAGGTCACATTCAGGAGAGTGCTGTATCTGGAATTGGGTATGAGAGCTCCCAGCATGTGGAAAATTCAGACTCCAAGTTTCTTTATGTTTTTTTCTACTCTTTTCAGGCTGGTCTTGTTAGGTAAGGAACATGCAAAGAAACCCTCAAAGTTGAAAGAAGTTAAGACAAAAACAAGAGCTGGAATTCCTTGACTGAAGAGGTCATTGTATGTGGCAAACAAACGCTCAGCTTATCTTTACTTAACTGAAATAAACGGAACTAAACTGAATTGCTGTCAACGTGTTTATGTGAACGCGTCTGGGACATTTATCACCGTAAAGGTGGTCTTATAAAAGGAATATTCCTGTGTGAATCCAGACACTGGCTTCTAGTGTTAGCTGGGTGCCTAACTCACTCTGAATCTTTGGGCAAGCTGCCCACCTTCTCAGGAAGTCAGTCTCTCTGTCTCTAAAATTAGTTGGGCTCAGAGTTTCCTTCTCTGTTTACAATTCTTTGATGTGTTTTAGAGGGCTGGAAAATTCACCGCTCATGGATCCGTAGTAGGATTCATAAAGGTCTCTTATATTTGTATATTGCTTCATTATTTCCTTTGCTATTTAGAATCTATTCAGCTCGACATGGAAGGTTGTGTTATCCCAATATATAGATTAGAAAACTGAGGCCCAGATAAATTGAATGATGTGGCCATGACTTTTCGGCTGGTGACTGGAGGAGGTGGGAATACAACCCGGATCTCCTGACATCTAGTCTGGAGTTCTTTCCTCTTGACATGTAAGGTTGTGAGAAACCATATCTGACCACGTCTGGTCTCCATCAGAGGCACACAATCTTGTTAACTTGTTTCTTCTGAATCATGATCTGACCTCAGGTAGCTCTTTGTAGGTTCTCAATTGGAATTCAGTTTATAATAAAATGTATTACATGTTGATAATGCAGATTTCCAAGGTAAGTCTTATGACAAGGCACGCGGAGGAAACACGAGTATGGGAGAAGGAGTTTAGGCCTGAAACCACGCAGGCCTGGTGGGCATCTCTGTTCCACGGTTAACTGGCTGCTCACTTACCTTCATTTTCACATCTTTAAAATGGGCATTATAATATCTAACGTTTAGGGTCCTTGATACATTAATTCATTCACTCTCTTCATCTTAGTCATTTGAAAACAATATACTACATTCCTTATAAATGATGTCATATAGGAACATTGAATGATAGAAAGATGATAGTAACATATTGCTATGTTAGACAAATGATACAAGTAGTATGTTTTGTATGAACTTAATTTGTATAAAAATGCACAAAGTACACAATAAAGAGACAAGAATGATCGCATATGGTTAACAGTGATCTTCTAGAGGTGGTGGGACTACAGGTGCTTTCAATTTTTTTCTTATTGCTTTTCTTTTACTTAAATATCTAAATCGACCATATATTAATGTGGTAATCAGTTTTAAAAAGTTCTTTCTCTTAAAGGAGTAAAGGTGATGATTCTAAGTGATTGGGAAAAAAATGGAATAACCAGCTTTCTTTCAAATGGTTGTTCAAAAGATGTATTACCATATAATTTAAAAACAGTCACAAATGATGTTTTCAGGAGTAACTGTTAACTAACTTTTTTTTTTTGTTGTTAATGAAGACAGCCCCAGTCAGCCACCAGTGGGTCCATGGCTTGAAAAGGACACTGCCCAGAGCAGTTGGGGCCCGGACTCCACATCTACTGCGTGCCCTTGCCAAACAGCTGTGTTCTGAGCAAACAGCGTGATGACACTCACCTGCAGGAAGCGGAAATGGGGTCATGGAGTTGGGCTGCAGTCACAGGTGGGGGTCACCAAGAGCTGGTGGTGCCACGGTTCCACCCCAGCACGCGGGCCAGCCTATCAGGAGAGGGCCAGGACAATGCCGAAAGAACGTCTGTTGCTCTTAGTAATGAGTGACAGTTCTCCGCTGTCGGGTAAGTCCTGGGCAGGATGCTGTCACAATTACAATTTGGCCAGAACCCGCAGTCCTGGGCTCAAGTCTTACAACACAGGGGAAGCTGATGGGAGTTCCTCCCGAGCTTAGTAGCGAGGCTGGAGAGAGACAGAATGACAGAGAGAGAAAATGGTGCGTACACATGGAGAAGCGCGGAGTGAACACAGATACTCTCTGCCCCAAAATGTGTTTTTGCCACATTTCTTTCAGGCTAATCAGCGGCAGAGAGGGTACCTTTCTTTGCAATGGCTCCCCCAAATTAGAAAGTGAGATAACTTTATTTTATACATGGATGGACATTTTCATTTTAACTTTTGGGTTTTAGTGTATGTCTTTAAAGGTCAATTTCTGTTTTGTAACAAGAGATTGCTTTTCCATCCCCGAGAGTAACAGTGTTCTTTTAAAAATACATTGCTTTAAGTAAAAAAATGGGGTCACTTAACATATTAATATAGTTAGTGTGTGGAAGTGGCAAAAATCTTCAAAGGGTGATGCAAACAACTAAATATGGACATTTTTCTTCACTGGCCTGGAAGTTGAAAGACTTGGGTCCCTGCCATTTTACCTACTAATTAGGAGAACATAAGTCAGTGGTTCCCAATCCTACCTAAACATTGGAATCACCTGGGTGTGGGAGAGCTTCAAAAACTACTGATGCCTGTTTTCTAACCCAGAGATTCTGATTCAATAGGTCTGGGTGTGGCCTGAGCTTTGGAGGTTGTAAAAGATTCCCAGGTGATCCTAATGTCAGGCACATTAGGAGCCAATTCTTTGACGTCCCTGAGCCTTAGTTTCCTTTCTGTAGTATGGGGGTGTTGAGTGTCTACTAAACAGGATTTGTCCTATTCTTCATGTTCTTTAAAACAAAAAAAGAAAGCAAATGCTTTCAAGTGAACGGCTCAATGTTTTCTCCCTGAAAGGGACTGCTGGACAGTATGAGACACTGGGTTCTAGATGGATAAGACAACAGGTCCAGTCTGGGGCTGTTGGTGCAAAGTGGAGAAGGTGGAACCAAAAATGGAGAGGAAAAGGGTACCTGGCAGAAGCTCTTTCCTCTGGCTGGGTGTGGTGGCTTACGCCTGTCATCCCAACACTTTGGGAGGCTGATGCTGGAGGATCACTTGAGGTCAGGAGTTCAAGACCAGCCTCGTCAACATAGTGAGACCCTGTCTCAATAACGACAACCACACAAACCTCTTTGCTCTAAGCCAGCTTTATTGATAGTTTATGTATTCAGACAGAAACAGTGTGTTGTGTGGCAGAGCTAATATGTGTATCCAAGAGATGATGGGCTGCCGTGGGCTAGCAGAGTGACTTCAGACAAGCCTCTTTACCTCTTTGGGGCTCATTTTCCCCAGCTGGAGAATGAAGGGTGGACTAATTGATCTAGACAATTCAGTCTATTGCTAAGGCTCCTCTCTACCCCACCTCCATTGCAGTCTTTTCTTGGCTTTTTGCCAATGAGTTCTTCAGAGAGGCAGTAGATGGCAGTAGAGGCTTTTGAATGAGGACTTCCAGGTTGCTTGGCTCACCTAATTTCATCCTCCCACCCTGACACTGCTGGGAATGCTGCCCTGGAAAGATTCTCTGCTGCTGCCTGCAGAGCTGACAGCTGCTGCCTGAATCTACTCATCTGTGAGCCACAAAGGGGCAAAGTTTAAAGGAACAGCACTTCTTAGCTGTTCACAATTCTACGAGGGCAGGGCAGAACAGGACCAGCTGGTGCTCACAGTCCAGTTACTTCTTTGCTCTTTCCCTGGGGTCAGATCTCAACTGTTTTTGATCTTTGGCACATTTGCCTGCAATGATGAATGAGTGAGGCGGGCTAGGAGTGAATAAGAAGACTTTTAGGGTAAGAGGGCAACCCGGGCCATCTTTAGGACAAGACCAATTTCTCGGAGGAACTTATATTTGCACATGATGGTTTTAAAAGAGCTTTCATATATACATTGAATCATTTCATCTTTGAAACCACCCTTTGAGTTCGGTAGAAGCAAAATTGTCAGTTTCGGTAGATGAGGATGCAGAGTCTCAGGGTAAATGGGAAAGTGGTTTTTTAAAGTCAGCCTGCTCTAAGGTGGTGATCAGAACTCAAACCCAAGTCATGTATGTATGTATGTATGTATGTATGTATGTCTGTATGTATGTATTGATGGAGTCTTGCTCTGCCACCCAGGTTGAGTGCAGTGGTATGATCCTGCAACCTCCATCTCCCGGGTTCAAGTAATTCTCCTGCCTCAGCCTCCTGAGTAGCTGGGATTACAGGCACCACGCCTGGCTAATTTATGTATTTTTAGTAGAGACGGAGTTTTACTATGTTGGCCACACTGATCTCCAACTCCTGACCTCAATGATCTGCCTGCCTTGGCCTCCCAAAATGCTGGGATTACAGGTGTGAGCCACTGTGCCCAGCCTCAAACCCAAGTCATTTGGCAACTTAGTTCAGTCCTCTTTCTATTGAGTAAGGCATGGCAACTAACATGTCCCATATTTGAGTTCCTGTAGGTACTTACTTGGTTATACATTTTAAAGATCTTTATCGTTTACTCACTATGTGTCAGGCACTAAACCGTGTTCTGAGAATAGAGGTGAAAAATAAATAACTATCCTTGCATAGTGCTCTATATGTTCCAGAAACTGTTGTAATGACTTTAAAAATAATTGTCGATTTAATTCCTCTTAATATCCCTTTGAGGTAGGTATTGCTTTAACCCAGTTTACAGATGAAGAAACTGAGGCACAGAGAAATTATGTAACTTGCTACAGTAAGTAGTGAAGCCAGAATTTAAAGGGAGGCAGTAGCATCCTTTCTCTTTTTCAAAACAGCTTTACTGAGTTGTAAGTCATGTACTCCATAATTTGCCTATTTATAGTGTATAATTCAATGGTTTTTAGTATATTTGACAGAGATGAGCAAACATCACCGTCAATTTTAAAACATGTCTCATAACATGCCTCATCCCCCCAAAATAAACCTGTACCCATTAACAGTTGGACGTGGTATTCTTAATAGCTATACTATATTGTTTCCATGGATGACACACGGTTTTTGTCTTTCAAGAGTTCTGTTGAGTTCGGGACACGTAGACAGATTATGACACTACAGTGTAGTAAGTACAATGACAGTTGATGCTCAAAGAGCGAATAGCTTACAGTATAATGCAGAGTCTCAAAGTGAGGACTTTTACAGAAAGAGAGAGAGAGAGAGAGAGCAAGAGAGAGCATGAGCCTGCATTTTCTGCTTATTATAGAGCTGTAATAAATACATCAAGTACTCCTGGAAATTAAAATGATGTTCATAGAGGGTATACTTAGATTTTGTATGCTGGGGTCAGTTGTTGTGATGTTACCAGATTAGCCAATGACTCCTTTCAGCCTCCTTGGGGAATGTGATGGGGATGGCTGGGTGGGCAATGGGCGTGGGCGTAGTCTGGGATAAACAGGGAAGGTTAAGAGCACCTGGTGCCTGGTGTCTGGGAGGTCATGAGGAAAGGCTTCACTGTTACTCTCAGGGTCAACCTGGTGTGATGCACACACCAATTCAGCAGCCAAGTTTCTATCTAGGATATGTCAATCTCACAAGTTATAGAAACTTCCAAGAAGTAGCAACAGGACCCAGGAGCTCACAGCTGGGTTTTCACTTAATCCTTGTACAGTGTTGCCTCAGCTTCTCAAAGTTCCTGGTGTTTATGAAGATCCATAACAGCTGGCTGCAAACCCAACTCCTGAGAATCATTTCTGGGAGAATGCCGAAGACTGCATTTCAACTTCAAGAATGGTGAGAAAAGTACAGTTGAAAATCTCGTTTTAATAACTTTGTAGTAATAATAATGTCTGCCATGTATTGAATGCCTTCCAAGTACCAGATGGTATGTTAGAGTTTTTTTCACTTATTTCACTTAAATCTCTTGATCAACCTGCCAGGGTCACATTGTTACCCCTACTTTAGTGGTGATTAGGATCAGAAGAGGGGAGGTAGTTTGCCCAAGGTTTACATAGCTAGGAAGTGACAGGGCTGGAATTCTAACTAGGGTGATCAACTCATCCTGGCTTGGCTGGGGCTTTGCTGGTTTTAAGATGGAAAGCTCCTTATCCCAGCAACCGCTTCAGTCCTGGGTAAGCCGAGAAGTTTGGCCAGCCTAGTATCCAGGTCTGTTGGGTTCTTTCTGCTGTGCCTTGCAAACTGAGAAGCTCCCTCGACCCCTCTCTTGGCAGCAGTACATGGTTTGGGCTCTCCGCCGAACCCCCTTAGGGACTTGCTATGCTCCTCCCTATCTGTCCCCAAGTGCCTGCTCTCTGGAACTGCTCTGAGCCTTGTCTCCTTCCAGCTGTTTCCTGGCCCCCTCAGTTGTCTGCTTTCTCTCATGATAGTTGCTCTTATTTTCGTGTCAGGCCTTTTACCGTTTATCCGTTTGGAGCTTCCCCCAAGCACCCAACCCACTGCTGGCTATAAAGATTTGGAGACCTGGGCTTGAGTTCCAGCTGAGCCGCCTTCTGGCTATTCCCTGGGGAAGCCACCTCACCTCCCTAGAGCCTCTGCTTCCTCATCCAAGACTGGGGGTATAGCTGTGCTCACCCACTAACCCTGTTGTATTGTTTAATGTAAAGGCAAGATGAGAACATGGAGTTTCAACCTGAAAGACATTGCGCACGTTGGTTGTCATTACTGTTGGGTGACTTCCTACTTTCCCTGCCTACCTCTGAAAGGAGAAGTGAGTTAGTGGCAGTGTGGACCCTGATTTAGCATGGGAGGTTTTGGAGTCTGCTAGCTTGGCTACCTATCCATTGTGTGTCTGCTTTTTTCAGATTTAAAAATAGGGTTCGTGAGTGCCTGACAAATTAGTTGTGAAATACTTAGTCTTGTATCCTGGGTTGGCTTCAAGCTTGAAAAGCGGGTTGGAACCATGTGTCTTCAAGTTGGCCCAGGACACCCCTCCAGGAACACTGGCTTACTGTGCTGTGAATAAGTATTGGTGGCACAAATGGATGAATGAATGAATATGGCATAGAAAGTGCCGAATGGGAGATAGGGGGTACATTTGAATGGAAGGTAAAATTGCTTTGGAAAGTTGGAAATATCTGATGCAAACAAGCCAATTTCTCACAAACCACTTCAACTATTTCCTAGAACAAGGCAGCTTGTAAAGAGACACATTACATATACAAATAAATAGTATAATCATTTATTTGATTCCCTTATCTTTAATTATTATTATTATTATTATTTTTGAGACAGGGTCTTACTCTGTCACCCAGGCTGGATAGAGTGCAGTGGCAATCATAGCTTGCTGCAGCCTCTAACTCCTGGGCTCAAATGATACTCCAGCATCAGCTGCCCAAGTAGCTGGGACTACAGGCACACACCAGCAGATCTGGCTAATATTTTGTATTTTTTTTTGTAGAGATGGGATCTTGCTATGTTGCCCAAGCTGGCCACAAACTCCTGGCCTCAAGCAATCCTTCTACCCTAGCCTCTTAAAGCACTGGAATTACAGGCATGAGCCGCTGCACCCCGCCCCCCTTATCTTTTTATCTTAAATTCTTTCCACTCTTTACCATCTCTTTATTATGGCCATTTCCATATTAACCCCATTCTGGCTGCTCAGCCATTAACTGAGCATAGATAGGAGCCATTTTTATGATATTTATTTCAGAAGCTTGTAAGTAGGTCATCTTTTACTTCTCTCCAAATCAGCCCAGAACTCTTGGCCATTTTCAATTATTTGTGTTATTTTATCTTATCTCACTGGTTCCTTCTGCTCTGTCTCCTTCGCTGGTTTCTTTTTTCCTCTCAGACCTCTTACATGGGAAGACCCAGGGCTCTACACTGCATTCTCTTTCCTTTATCTAAATTCCTTCCCTTGGTGATCTCATTCGGTCTTTGAGTGTCAATTATTATTTACATCTTGTGACTCTCAAATTTATATCTCTGTCCCAAACGTCTCTCCTGAACGCCCATATTCAAATACCTATAGGGCTTCTTCACTCATATATATATATAATATTTTATATATAATATAATATACATTATATGTATTATACATATATAATGTTATATATTTTATATATAATATATATTATAAAAAATATATATATTTTATATATATATATATATTTTTTTTTTTTTTTTGAGACAGAGTCTTGCTCTGTCACCCAGGCTGGAGTGCAGTGGTGCGATCTCGGCTCACTGCAAGCCCTGCCTCCTGGGTTCACACCATTCTCCTGCCTCAGTCTCCCGAGTAGCTGGGACTACAGGCACCCGCCACCACGCCCGGCTAATGTTTTGTGTTTTTAGTAGAGACAGGGTTTCACTGTGTTAGCCAGGATGGTCTCAATCTCCTGACCTTGTGATCCTCCTGCCTCAGCCTCCCAAAGTGTTGAAATTACAGGCGTGAGCCACAGCGCCCAGCCTGTTCACTTATATTTTTAATAGACATGGAAACTTAACATGTCTTAAACTGTACTCTGGCCTAAGCCTCACCCACTCTTTCTGATTGGTTCCTCCCAGCACTTCCCCATCCCAGCTGAGGGCAGCTCCATCCTCGGTTGCTCAGATGTCAAACTCTGGAGGTGTCCTTGAGTCATCCTATCTCTCACCCTCACTTCTGTTCTGCCAGCAAACCCTTTAGTTCAACTTTGAAATACCATAGTTCCTCAATGCCAAGATAGAGATTATGTCACCTTTTATAATAATATATCCAAATTAGGGATGTGGCCCACAAACAGAGGCATGTTGGCTTCAGCGAACTATGACACATCCAGTATTTGGCCATTTCTCAGCCCTCCACATTAACACCTGTTCAAAGTCACCCCGATTGCTCACCTGGAAGACTGCCATGGTCTCCTTGCCTCTCCCTTACAATCTGTCGTGTATTCTCAAATGACAGCCAGGGTGGATCTTTTATAGCACAAACTAGATCAAAACCTTCCAATGACTTCCCATGTCATACAGAAAAAAAGCTGGTGACATGATAATGATGTACAAGGTCCTCTGTGATCCAGCCCCTCTTTTCCTCTATGACCTCACCCATCCTTTTACATTCCTCAGGCTTGCTTCTCCTGCCACACTTGCTTTGTTGCTATTCTTCAAGCAATTTGGACTTGTTTCCACCTTCAGGCTTTTGCAATGGTCATTTCCAGTCTTTTGAGTTCTCTTCTTCTCTCAGATAGCTGCTCGGCTAAACCTTTTACCTCTTTCAAGCTTTGCTCAAACATCACCTGATCAATGAGGCTTCCTTTGACTGCTCTAATTAAAATCGCAACAAATCCCTTACCGTGGTACTTCCCCGATTCTCTGCTCTGTGTTCTCCATCACACTTGACACCCTGTCGCATACTTTACAATTTACTTAGAAACACCTGTCTTCTATTACAAGAATGTAAGGTTCAACAGGGCATGGATTTTTGTCTGTTTTACTTACTGCTGTATCCCCAAGCACCGAGAGTAGGAACTCCTAAATATTTGTTGAATGAGTGAATGAATTTCAAATTCAACAAAACCCGCAGAAATCAGAGAATAGAAAGTCACACATGCAGGCTTGTCAGACACACTGGCATGGTTTGGGTGACGACTTTTTTCCTCCCTTCCATCAAAATAAGACTCCCAAAGCTGATGTTATTATTGAAAGCAGCTGTGGGGAATGGGGTGGGAAAGATGGCTCATGAAGAATAACGAAGTCAGCACTTCCAGTGAGCTTGGGTAAGTCAGAAGCTGGGCGGTCATGTGTGACTTCTATTAATCATCCTCTTCACACCATATCAATACAAGTGACAACTTTTGTCTGTACATCCTGTCTTCAGTGCCATGATATATGACCAGTGGAGAGTCCTAGGTACTAATAGTTGAAGAACCCAAAAAGATGAATGCTCACATCTTGATGCTTGAGAGAAGAGTTCGTCATAATGAAGGGTGAATGGACCATGCAACTATGCACTGGCTTTGGTCTCTCCATCCTGGCCTGGTGGCCATTATCCTGGAAGAAGAGATAGTACTTGTGCATGGTAGCTTTATGTCCATTTGGTTGCATGGCATGATTCTTTGAGAAGTTAACTGGAGAGTGGGGCAGATGGGGGCAAAGTTATGAGATAAGGCAAAACAGTGAGATTCAGAGCCTCTGTTCTGTGTACCATCTTTTCTCCTTTTCATTCCCTTCTACCCCCACAGGGGCTGTAGGTGAGAGAGCAGTATGACAGAGATGAAGACTTGGTTCAAGAATCTCATTTTGCCATTTTCCATACTCTTGGGCAAATTATTGATTTGTTTAGCTTTACCCATGATTTATAAAGTGATAATCCCTTGTAGCTATATAAAATTTTAGTTATCACAAATGGCTTTAGCACTTGTTAGCTAATATGATCCTCTCAATTCTGTAAGGTTAGGGAAGATATAATTATCTCTATTTTACAGTGAAACAAACCCCTAGGATTCTGAGAATTCAAGCTATTTGTCTGAGGTCACAAGGCTTGTAAACAGAGGAGATGAAATAAAAGTTAGGTTCTTCTGTTTTCTATCCCCTATAAAATTTCAAGAGTCTTTCAGGCATTCAAACCTAATTCATTGACATTGAAATATAGTAGCTCATGATAATCATCCCAGGAAAGATTTTCTTAAAATTCAGAAGATAGAAGAAGGGCTTGAAGACAACAGTAACCAGAAGATCTGTGCCCCAAGTTACTAACTCAGCCAGGCTGCTTAGACCAAGTAAACAAAACAAGGAGGCAGCTTAAGTTTTATGAAAGCACGCTTCTTTCCAGAATTTATGCATTAATTAAACATCTATGTATGTTGGCACTGTGCTTGTTCTGGGAATGCAATGATGACCAAGATCCAATTCTTATCCTTCAAAGGGGCTCAGAGACTAGTGAGAGAGACAGAGTATTGAATACATAAATTTAAGAAGGCATCCTAGTGGTTTGGGTTTACAGATGACAGGAAGGGCAAATGAGAGGAAGAATTAATTGCAAATGGAAGAATTGCAGATTGCATTCAGGAAAGATTCAGAGTGAAGCTGAAACTGAGATTGGAGAGTCTAACACACAGTGAATGCTGAAAAAAATTGATTTCCAGCCTGGTGCGGTGGCTCACGCCTGTAATCCCAGCACTTTGGGAGGCTGAGGTGGGTGGATTATGAGGTCAGGAGATCGAGACCATCCTGGCTAACACAGTGAAACCCTGTCTCTACTAAAAATACAAAAAATTAGCCAGGCGTGGTGCTGGGTGCGTGTAGTCCCAGCTACTCAGGAGGCTGAGGCAGGAGAATGGCATGAACCTGGGAGGCAGAGCTTGCAGTGAGCCGAGATCGCACCACTGCACTCCAGCCTGGGCGACAGAGCGAGACTCCGTCTCAAAAAATAAAAAATTAAAAAATTAAAAAACAACAAAAAATTGATTTCCTCCCTCCCTTCATCATTACTAGTCCCAAACACATTCCCCTTATAATTTTTACTGAAGGGTCAATTATGCTTTTTCCAGGGAGGATACCTTTATATTCTTCAGCATATACACACCCTGGCCTGCGGGGGGATGCAGACCAATGGATGTACTTTTTGAGTTGTCCATGAGAGAAAACCCTGGAAACTTACAGAAGCTGAGATGACCCTGATTAAGAATGGCTCCTTTTTGCAGGATAACAAGATTGTGCCTACCTCAACATATTTCTGTCCTGAAATAATTCAGTTTTGCTAAGAAGGCAGAAAAGGAGAGAGTAACCTTCTGGAAAGTGCCCCTGAGGTGTGAGACCAGATGTGAACATTAGTCTGAACAGTTTAATGAGCAAGCGCTGGAGATCACTCCCAGCAATGTACTGGGACGTTGATAAGACATTCCTTATTCAAAGGCCACTTGTCAGCTTTGTGACAAACATGGAGAACCAGGAAATGGGCAACAAAAAGACTTAAAGATGACAGTGTCGATGTCAAAAAGTCAGTGGAGGGCCAGGTGTGTGGTGGCTTGAGCCTGTAATCCCAGCTACTCAGGAGGCTGAGGTGGGAGGATCGCTTGAACCCAAGAGTTCAAGACCAGCCTGAACAACACAGGGAGACTCTTTCTCTAAGGAAAAAAAAAATCCCATGGAATACAGCAACGTGTTTCTGGCTTTGGAACAGAACTTATTTATTCTTAGAAACAGTCCTCACTTGGCAATCTGGTTTCCTAAGACACAGCAGATTAGACACAGAAAATTTTAAAAGTGTGAAGAGGAAGGGGCTGCAAGGTTCTGCTCAGGCAAGCTGCATAAAATCCAGAGAGCCTGGCAAAGAACAACTAGCAAGAAGTAGAGAAGACTCAGTAGGTGCCAACCTTCTGGCATTCTGTGCAAGGACAATAGTGTATGATAGCTGAGTAATTCCCATGGCTTTTGCAGTGTATTTAATAATGACCCTTGGTCACTGAACAGGACTAAAATTATGTCTTAATATCTCAATTTACAAAGATAAGAGAGGTGAGACACTTTTCCTTCCAAAATAGCCAAGATATTTAATTATACTTAAAAGTTTTTATTTTAGTTTGAAAGAAATCATTCATCAGAAATATCTCTTTCTTGATAAAATTAGACTGATGAAGTATTACTTATACTCCTGTCTGAAAAGGTAGCTGCTGTCAAGAGGCAAAGAGTCTTTGGAGCCTGAGAAAGCAGAGAGAACAACAAGGGATTGAAGACAAGAAAGGGGCTGTGAGATATAAGCAATCTGGAGAGTGAGTTATGGCTTCAGCTAGGCTTCCAGGGAGCATGGGAGGTAAATCTGGAGATGATAGCAGAGGTCACGTCATGGAGGGCCTGAAATGGTAAGGGAACATTGAAGGATGTTAGGGGAGTGAAGGAGTCAGATCTACATTTTAGAATAAGCATTTTGGCCATCACAGCACAGAGGGTGGAATGAGTATATTTAGATATTTGACAGTTCTGTCCATTTTCCAGAATGTCTCCTTTGTTCGCAAGCAGACAGACCAGCAAAGTGACTAGAGGGACACTCAGCTCAGCTCTTCACTTGTGGTCTGCTCAGTCAGTAGATAAGATTGGATAGCCATGAGGGCATCAGGACAGTTGTTGGCACTGTTACCTTGGGCAAAACATTTCTCCCCGTGAGAGTTCCTTTCTTGATCTGTAATAATCCCTGCTCTTCCTTTCTCATGAGGCTTTTGTGAGAATCCAATAAACGTGGGATCAAAAAGCATTTTTATATAGCAAAGTATTATCCTTTTATTCCATTAAAAATATCTCCTGCAGAGCCAAGTACCAAGATGGGCATAAAACAAGAATATGACAAACATGTGCTTGATTCACTGAATTCTGAAGCACAACTTGGATATTGTGTTGGATAATCACGATTTGCCCTCCAGATCCATTTTCTACCCTTCTCCACCTCCTCTGCCCCATGAAACTGACCTCTAGCACCTGTATTGCATGGGCTTTTTGGTTCTCTGGTTTCTGGTTGGGTTTGGCCAATGGAAGGAACATGTGGATCAGAGGATGAGAGAAGGAGAGAGAAGTCAGGGTACCTGGTCCACTTGCCTACTCCTTGCTGGGCCAGGTTGGCCAGAGCTCTTTTCACCACCTAAGTCTGTAGCTCCTGTTGGAGGTTCTCCCCCAGGCTTTTACTTTCACTAGATTTGGTAACTGTCCCTGCTCAGGCCTCAGTGTGGCAATGGCTCCCCACTGCTGCTTGTCCTTGGGTTCTACACCATCCTTTTCTGGTTCTCCTAACTTTGGCTACACCTTTACAAACACTTCCTCCATGAAACTCTCTTCCATTTATCTTTTGAGTGTGCCATCCAATAGACTCTGGTTTACACAGACATCATATAACTTCATATTACATCTCAGTTTAAATTCATGGAACTGTTTAGAGGGCCTCTTTGTAGCTGAACTTTCAACCAGTTTTGGGCTTCTGTGCTGATCTCACAATTCTCCCTAACTCTTAAGGGATTGGAAATTTGTAGACCCTGTGCTCAGTGCTTAACCAAACCTAGCTTTCTTTCCCTTCTGTTTATTTTAAATTGACTTTACTGAGGGAAAGGTTTAAAGCAAGAAAACACATCTATTTTAAAAGGTACAGTTCAATGAGTTTTGAAAAATATATATGCCCATAAAACCATTGTGACAACTGAGATATAGAACATTTCCATCACTGTAAAATATTTCCTTATTCCCCTTCCTACTCATTTCCAGCCCTAGGCAATGGCTGATCTGTTTTCTGTCACCGTAGATTAGGTCTATCTTTGTTGGCAATTCATATTAATAAAATCATACAGTACAAATTCTTTCATGTTTGGCTTCTCTTGCTTAGAATACTGTTTTGGAGATTATTCCATTTTGTTGCAATAGTTTATTCCTTGTTATTGCTATGTGTTGATTCATTCATGTATTGATGGACATTTGGGTTCTTTTCAGTTTTTGCCTATTATAAATAGAGGTGATATTAACTCCAAGGCAAAAGTCTTTGTGTGGACATGTTTTCATTTGTCTTAGGTAAATATCTAAGAATGAAACTGCTAGATTATATGATAAGTGTGTGTTTAGCTTTACCAGAAAGTGCCAAGCAGTTCTCCAAACTGTTTGTATCATTTTACATTCTCACCAACAATGTGCAAGAATATCAGTAACTTCCTTGCCAGCACTCATATTGTCAGTCGTGTTAATTTTAGATAAATTTTTTTAAAGAGATGGATTCTTTCTCTGTCACACAGGCTGGAGTGTAGTGAAGTAATCATAGCTCACTGCAGCCTTGAACTCCTACTGGAGCCTCCCAAGAAGCTGGGACTACAGGCATGCACCACCATGCCTAGCCCAATTTTAGACATTCTAATGGATGTTGTATTAGTCCATTTTCATGTTGCTGATAAAGACATACCTGAGACTGGGTAATTTATAAAGTAAAAGGGGTTTAATGGACTCATAGTTCCATGTGGCTGGGGAGGCCTCATAATCTTGGTGGAAAGCAAAAGGCACATCTTACATGGCAGCAGACAAGAAAGAATGAGAGCCAAGTGAAAAGGGAAATCCCTTATAAAACCATCAGATCTCATGAGACTTATTCACTACCATGAGAACAGTAGGGAGGAACTGTCCCCATGATTCAATTATCTCCCAACTGGTCCCTCCCACAACATGTGGGAATTATGGGAGCTACAGTTCAAGATGAGATTTGGGTGGGACACAGAGCCAAACGATGTCATTCTGCCCCAGCCCCTCCTAAAGCTCATGTCTTCACATTTCAAAACCAATCATGCCTTCCCATCAGTCCCCCAAAGTCTTAACTCATTTCAGCATTAACTCAGAAGTCCACAGTCCAAAGTCCATCTGAGACAAGACAAGTCCCTTCCACCTATAAGCCTGTAAAATGAAGAGCAAGTTAGTTACTTCCCAAGTACAATGGAGGGTACAGGCATTGGATAAATACATCCATTCCAAATGGGAGAAATGGGCCAAAATGAAAGGGCTAAAGCCCTCATGCAAGTCTGAAATCCAGCAGGGAAGTCAAATCTTAAAGTTCCAAAATGATCTCCTTTGACTCCATGTCTCACATCCAGGGCACACTGATGCAAGAGGTAGGTGTTTACATCCTTGGGCAGCTCCATGCTCCATGCCTGTGGCTTTGCAAGATACAGCCTCCCTCCCAGCTTCTTTCATGGGCTGGTGTTGAGTGTCTGCAGCACATGCTGCAGTGGATCTACCATTCTGGGGTCTGGAGGATTGTGGCCCTCTTCTTAGAGCTCCACTGGGCACTCTGTGTGGGGGCTTCAACCCCAGATTTCCCTTCCACATTGCCCAAGCAGAGGTTCTCCATGAGGGCTCTGGCCCTGCAGCAAACTTCTGCTTGGACATCCAGGCAATTCCATACATCCTCTGAAATCTAGGCAGAGGTTCCCAAACCTCAGTTCTTGAATTCTGTGCACCTGCAGGCTCAACACCACGTGGAAGCTGCCAAGACTTGGGGCTTGCACCATCTGAAGCCATGGCCTGAGTTGTATCATGGCTCCTTTTAGCCATGGCTAGAGTGGCTGGGATGCAGGGCATCAAGTCTCTGGGCTGCACACAGCAGGGGGACCCTGGGCCTGACCCATGAAACCATTTTTTCCTCCTAGGCCTCTAGGCCTGTAATGGGAGGGACTTCCACATAGGTCTCTGACATGCTGTGGAGATATTTTCCCCATTGTCTCGGTGATTAACATTTGGCTCCTCATTACATATGCAAATTGCTGTAGCTGGCTTGAATTTCTCCTCAGAAAATAGCTTTTTCTTTTCTATTGCATCATCAGGCTGCAAATTTTCCAAACCTTTCTGCTGTGTTTCCCTTCTAAAACTGGTTGCTTTTAACAGTACACAAGTCACCTCTTGAATGCTTTGCTGCTTAGAAATTTCTTCTGCCAGATACTCTAAATCATCTACCTCAAGTTCAAAGTTGCACAAATCTCTAGGGCAGGGATAAAAGTCCACTAGTCTCTCTGCTAAAACATAGCAAGAGTCACCTTTATTCCAGTTCCCAACAAGTTCCTCATCTCCATGTGAGACCACCTCAGCCTGGATTTAATTGTCCATATCATTATCAGCATTTTGGTCAAAACCATACAACAAGTCTCTAGGAAGTTCCAAACTTTCCCACATCTTCCTGTCTTCTGAGCCCTCGAGACTGTTCCAACCCCTCTGCCTGTTACCCAGTTCGAAAGTCACTTCCACATTTTTGGGTATCTTTACATCAGTGCCCCACTACCTGGTACCAATTTACTCATGCTGCTCATAAAGTTCATAGTCTGTTCTCATGCTGCTAATAAAGACATACCTGAAACTGGGCAATTTATAAAGAAAAAGAGGTTTAATGGACTCACAGTTCCACGTGGCTGGGAAGGCCTCACAATTATGGTGGAAAGCAAAAGGCACGTCTTACACGGCAGCAGGCAAGAGAGAGAATGAGAGCCAAGTGAAAGGGGAAATCCCTGATAAAACCATCAGATCTCATGAGACTTACTCACTGTCATGAGAACAGTATGGGGGAGCCACTCCCATGATTGAAGTATCTCCCACCAGGTCCTTCCCTCAACATGTGGGAATTATGGGAGCTACAATTCAAGATAAGATTTGGGTGGGGACACAGTCAAACCATATCAGATGTGTAGTAGTATCTTATTGTGATCATAATTTGCTTTTCCATAACTAATACTTTTGGGCATTAAAAAATACTTATTGGCCATTTGTAGACTTTGTGAAATGCTTGTTCAAATGTTTTGTTCTTTTTTTGGTTTAGCTATTTTGCTTATTACTGAGTTGCAATTTCCTTCTATATTCTGAATACAGATTCATCATCAGATATATGTGTTGTGAAGTTTTCTTTGAGGATTTTCCAGGTATTTTCTCAATGATGTCCTTGAAATATGGAAGTTTTTAAGTATTAATGGAATCTAATGCTTCATTTTCTTATGCATAAGCTATCTTTGCCTAACCCAATCAATGCCACAAATTCTCTCTCCTATGTTCTTTATAATTTTAGTGGTTATATTTAGGTATATAATTTATTTCAAATTAATTTTTGTGAATAGTGTTAGGTAGATGTTAAGGGATTTATATTTTTCCACATAAATATCTAGCTTTTACCATTTGTTGAAAAGAATATATCTTTGCCTTGTTCCAAAACTTAGAGGTAAACACTTAGTCTTATTATGTATGATGTTAGATTAGGTTTTTCTTAGATGTTCTTTATCTGCTTGATGAATTTTCTTTTATTTCTAGTTTGTTGACTTTTTTTTTTTTTATCATGAAGAGGTTTTGACATTTGTCAAATGCTTTTTCTGTATCAATATATTTGGTCATGTTTTTTCCTCTTTATTCTGTTAATATGGTAAGTTGTATTAATTAATTTTGAACTTCAAAGGTGTTTTGAATTCCTGAGAGTCACAGTTTGTATATCCTGTATTAAATTTCTCCTGAGCTGAGCTGGGGTCCTGACTTCCTTTTTTTTTTTTTTTTTTTTTTTTTGAGACAGAGTCTTGGTCTGTCACCCAGGCTGGAGTATAGTGGCATGATCTTGGCTCACTGCAACCTCTGCCTCCCGGGTTCAAGCAATTCTTCTGCCTCAGCCTCTTCAGTAGCTGGGATAACAAGTGTGTGCCACCACACCCAGATAATTTTTGTATTTTTAGTAGAGATGAGGTTTTACCATGTTAGCCAGGCTGGTCTCGAACTCCTGACCTCAACTGATCCACCTGCCTCAGCCTCCGAAATTGCTGGGATTGTAGGTGTGAGTCACCATGACTGGCTCTGACTTCTTTTTGATTCAGCTATAAGGTTGCTTATTTCTTGCACCCTACAACTGCACACCAGACATAAGATGCTGCTATGTGATATAAGAGTGACCTGGTTGAGTTGGGTACTGCTTCTCACTTCTTCCATGGCACCCTCTTCTTACTTTTAGCAATGTACCCTTTACACCAAATGACAACTGTTGCTTTCCTTTTTTTATCTTAGCATCTGCCTGACTGATTTGAGCTTTCTAAGAGCTGAGACTTTGTCTTTGTCATTTTGGGAAGCCTGGTGCCAAATGCATGATAATATTAAGAAGAACAATAATAGCTATAGAGAGGTGCTTTGCTTCCATTATCTCGAATGCTCCCCCAAACCCCATTAGGTTGGTCTTCTTAGACTGTTACAGACGAAGTTTAGAAAGGTCGAGTCTTTTTTCCCAGGTCACCTCACCGATAGGTCCAAATCCATTATTTAAAGCATATTATCTTTCCACCTTGTTGCAGAATCTTTTACATGGCAGGCTATTAAATAGTTGTCAACTGATTGGTTGCATGAATAAGTGAGTGAATATATTAAAGTAGACTTTCTCTCTTTTTTCATGAATGGAAGAGGTCTACCTAATGAGAAAAAAAGTCAGCTTGGGAACTGGCATCTTGGGAAGGCATGAGGGAAGGGGAACCAAGAGCGGTGGTGGTGGGGTACTTGCTAAAAAAAAAGAAAAGGAAGTATAAACTATAAATTTACTTGACAGGGTTGCATCTCTGTGGCTTAGACGTTGGCCACTTCATCTTGGCATGACTATTATATAACAGGAGGATGGAGAAATGGCCGGAAAGTATTGCTTCCTATTACATAACTCTTACTATGTGCCTGACAGCATTTCTGATAATGAGGAGAACAGAAAGTATGCCTGTCTTTGAGAGAAAGGCTTTAAGCTTCTTGCAGGGGAATCAGCCTGGTCTTCAGCCGTTTAGAGCGTTAGAGTACCTGACTGATTTCCTCAGAAAGCCTCAGACTGTCTCCCCAGTCATGGTTCTTTGCACCCCCTCCCCCAGGGAATGGTTGATATTCACATTCCTCAGAAACACTTTTAACATCTAAATATGTGGTCCTTCAGAGCCCAAAGAGGAATGTCTGGTGGAGAAGGCACTAGAATATTTGAGGTTTTGTCCTTTTGTCAGATCGGTCCCTGCTGAGCTGGGCCATGTATTTTTGCTTCCCCAGTTTGGTATTTTGGTGATAAGAAATTGGAATACTTTTAAAATAGTTCTTCCTTGTCTGGTTAGCATGTTGCAGAAACCTATATGATACAATAGGCATTACCTGGTAGGTTCTGCAGTGATCTCTTATCAGATTGTGTTGAGTAAAGCCACCTTGTAGGTCATTTAGGGTCAACCTTCAGAGCACCCAACCCAATAGTGTTTTTCACCTGTACCACTTCCCTTTGACCTAAGTCTCTCCAATGCCCAGAAATTGTTCTGTGTCAATATGTGAAACCAAATGAACCCACGCTGGAATCCTCCATTGTCTTTACTCTGCATGCAGTTCCCAGAAACTTTTGGTGGTGCCAGCACCTCCAGAACCTCTCTGGAATCCAACCACTTCTTACTCTCTGCTCTGCTACCTTTCCATGCAAGTCCCCTTCTGGTTTTTCTTCTTTTACTCTTTTGTCTCTAGTGCCCATTCACCATACAGGAGCTGGAATAAACATTTTCAAACTTATAAATTAAAGCATGCCACAGTGCTGCTAAAAACCTTTAAATGCTTTCTGCTGCACTTAGAGGATCCCGTCTCCTCTCTGTGCCCTTAAGGCCTGATGTGATCTGGTCCTGTCAACCCTTTGACTTGATCTCCTGTCACTCCTATTCCTGACATCCTGGCCTGCCTTCTGTTCCTCAAACACACTTTGCCTTAGGCTCTTTGTTCTAGGTCTTCTTGCTACTTGGAAAGCTCTTTCTCAGGATCCTGGCCTGGCCGGTTCATCAGTTTTCTGATCTCGTCTCAAATATCACCTCCTGCCTTGCTACCCTATCTAAAGTTGCCTTGCATTCTGTCTTTATCCTGTTACACTGCTTTATTATTTTTTTCTTAGAACTTACCTATATCTCTATGCTTTTGTCTATTTCAATTTATTTCCCTGTTCATTTTCTATTTCAGGGGTTCGCAAACTACTGTGGGTCAAATCAAGCCTGCCTGGTTTTGTAAATAAAGTTATATTGGAACATGGCCTGGCCTGTTTACTTATGCATTGTCAATGGCTGCTTTGGCTCTATAAGGGCATTACTGAATAGTGGTGACAGAGATCATCTGAACTGCAAAGCCTAAAATATTTAGTATCTTGCCCTTTACAGAAAAATTTACTGACACCTGCTCTGTCTCCCTCCACTACTTAACTGTCTTGTTCACTGCTAATTCCCCAGCAGCTAGTACAGTTCTGCGCACATGGTGGTTCTCAATAAATATTTGTCAACTGAACTTGGTCAATGAAGGAACATAGGACATTGTGACTGGTTTTGACTCTAGGTGTGTATGTCTTTTGACCCTTATTTCTTGCAGACAAAAAGGAATTGGGTGCTATATGTATGTTCACATGCATATGTACATTTGTGTGTTCTGGAATGAGAAAATAGTGAGGCAAAGTGGACAATATGAGGTTCTATATCCATACAGATAATTGTTCCAAACCTGTATCTTTGTAACTTGGTGTCTGTATGGGCTTGGAAAACACAGTCAACCTCTTTTGCCTCTGTCTTGTCATCCTGAAAAAGGAGAAACTGGGACTCACCTTTCATGGTTCCAGTGAATATTTTAGGGATAACACTGACTGACTTTGGATGACTAGTCAAGATATGGAATGTGAGGAAGACTACACTTAGTTTTCATGAAGGAGCTTGAAGGAACAGAGTGCAATGAAGTCCAAAGTATAGATACCACCATTTTGACAATTCAGTTCAATTCAATCAACTAGCCCAACAGACACTGATTAGGCACCTCTTGTGTTGCAGGCACTATGCTATGTTACAGGAATGTAGAAACTATCCAAGAAGAGCTTAACAGCCCTCAAATTCTTGACTAGCTAGTATGCCCAAGGCCAAGTGCTTCATGCTTGAGAATGCAGAGACAAACAAGATATGGTCCCACCCATGCAGGCTTCTGATCTTACAGAAGAGTTCTGAGGAATTCACCTCCTACACCTAACAGATGAAGGTTAGAAGAACCGTAAAAAATATGCAAACATCAAAGAAGATCTAAAGAAGGGGATATGACCATGTTAGGTTTATTTTTAAGTTTGAATGGAGAGGCCTACAGTATTGTCAGCCTTTTTTCTTTATATAACCTCCAGTCCCCTATGATTTTATTTTTAAATGCGCTTTGTTTATATATCACCTATTCTGATAACTCAAACCTTAATTAATTATTTTTCCAAAGTAAGTGAGCAATATATAGTAAATTTAAAAGACTAATAACACAAAGGTCTAATTTTATTGTAACTTGAGGGAAAGATAAGCAAATTTCTGATTATTAGAAGCACACTAATTTAAAAAAATATATATGTATATATATATATATATATACATATATATTTTTAGCAACAGGGTCTTGCTCTGTCACCCGGGCTGGCGTGTAGTGGTGGGATCTTAGCTCACTGCAGCCTGGGCTCAAGCAATCCTCCCACCGTGGCCTCCCAAGTAGCTAGTACTACAGGCATGTCCCACCATACCTAGTTAGTTAAAAATATATATATATTTTTTGTAGAGATGGGCTCTTGCTATGTTGACCAGACTCATCTTGAACTCGTGGCCTTATGTGATCCTCCTTCTCAGCCTCCCAAAGTGTTGGGATTACAGATGTGAACCACCATGCCTGGCCTCAATTTTTTTATCTTATGTAGAAGGAAATTTGAGGGATGGCTTTGAGTGTTAGTGTGGTTAGTCACTCATGGCTCAATTAGACAGGCTCATTTCCATCTGTCTTTCACTCCAGAGTTTATGTATTAACTGAAGTGCTCTTATGATCATGGACATGAAGGCTACTCAAAAAACTTCTTCATTCAGTCTCTTTTTTTTGAGAACACATCAAAAAACTTGAAGACACAGTGCCAGAACTTGAAGATACAGAGATGAACAGTCTGTATTTTAAAATTCTGAATTCTAAGCTCATTCAATACTGTATTGATTTCTTATGAATAAAAAAATCAAGAAAAATCTGTAAATTAAGAAGCTCACATTTTTAATCATTCATTGAGCACAAACTCTGCATGAGACACTAGGCGCTGGATAATCAATTGAGCACAGTCTCTGCTCTTTAAGGGCTTATAGTTTTGTGAAGCATATTGAAAGGTAAACAGTTACTGAAGGGGGTTTTAAGTTTTATGATTAAGAGGCAATATATTGTAGTTCCTGGGTTCAAATCTCAGATGTACTCCTGGCAATCTGTTTGATCTTAGGCAAGTCATTTAGCTTCTCAATACCTCAGTTTCTTCATCTGTAACACAAAGATAATAATAGTCTCTCACTTACAATGTTATTGAAGGGTTTCCTTGAGAAAACAGTACTTGACATGTAGTAGGTAATCAATAAATGCTACTGAAGGAATCACATGGACCTAATGGAATATAATGTAGAGGGCAGGGTGCTCAAACATAGGGTTTCCCACTTTTCAGAAAGAATCTTGCCTAAAATTTTCTATTGTAATGTAAGAATGATGTTTCCCTCTTGTGTATTAAGTTGATCCTCTGTGACATCTAGTCACTCACACTCCTTTTTTTTTTTTCTTTCTCTCCCTCACTGGATTTCTCAGTGAGTCCAAAGAGTCTAACACATTTCTGATTTCACCTAATAGTGGGCATCCATAGCACTGAAATAGAAGCTATTTAGAAAATTAAATAGCCATTGTGCTATTCAATTTCCATTAACAGAGTCATTTGAGGCTTTAATATTCCTTCAGTTAAGGAGGAAGTTGCAGGTAATGTACTACATTCACTTTGCAAATGCAGCTGATAGGGAGTATCAGTAAAGTTACGCAGTCAGCAGTTAGGTATTATGTTAGCTTCAATCATAATTTGATAAGCCATGGGAGGACATGGTGATGTTCACATCCCATATAACTGGGTACAATATATTTCTAGCAACCTATGGATAGAGAAGAGAACATATATTCATTTATATTCTCATCATTGGGTTGCAAGTATGTGCTAGGCCCTATAGTAGACAGTGAGGATAATGTAGTAATTGGGACATTTCACATCTCATCTCCTACCCTCATAGTAACACAAAGAGAAGTCTAGTCCTTACTGTTTGGGGGGACAAAATAAATTAAATGATATTAATTTAATACCTTCTATGTTTACCTTACTTGTAATTTTTCAATTCAATTAAATCTGATTCATTTTATTTCAGTTCAGTTCTACGTATCTTTTTTTTTTTTTTTTTTTTTTTTTACTATTAACTACAGAGTTTATTTGGATTTTACCATTTTTCCCAATAATGTCCTTTTTCTGCTTCAGGATCCAATCTAGGATGCCATGCTGGACTTACAGCTTTTGCTTTCTTTTTTTCCTAACTTTATATTTTGAAATAATTACAGATTCATAGGAAGTTGTAAAGATAGTGGCCCCATGCACCCTTCATCCAGTTTCTCTCAGTGGTTACATCTTACATGATTATAATGCAGTATTCCAACCAAGACTTTGACACTGGTGCAATGTGGGTGGATAGTCCAACATCATTTGTCACATGTATATTTGTGTAACTACCACTGCAATCAAGATAAAGAACTGTCCCATCCCCACAAGGATATCCCTCCCCACTACCCCCCAACCCCTGGCAACCACTAATCATTCATCTCTTACTTTGTCATTTCAAGAATTCAACTTATCATTTACCAATCACCTAATCTGATCCACTTTGAAAATGACTAGCTAAAAATGAAGTAAATGTGCCACTGATTTCCAGAAGGCTTGAGTCAGGTCACGGAGCTTCTCTATGTAAAAGCCAAGGCCAGACTCTTTGGGTTGCAAGTGACAGAAACCCAACTCCAGCAATTTTAGGCCAAAAGGAGAGTTTTGGGGATAGCTCATGTGACTGAGGGGAATGCAGCACGTATTCAAGCCAAAGGTAAGGGAAATATCACCAAGGTTTGCTTTTCCTGCTGTGTACTCTCTCCTCTCTGTGTACCAGCCTTATCACCTCCTACCTTAGTCTGAATTTTCCACCTGGTAAAGGAACATAGTGCTAGAGTCCCACTTTCCATCATTGGGGAGCAACTGAGACTTTGTCTGTTAGGTCCCTAGTTGTAAAAAACCAGGGAAGTACTCTGATTGGCCCTTCTTGGGTCATCTGCAGTTAATGTCCAATTGGTGAAATGACTGCACTGACTTGCTTTTATAATTATCTGATAAACTCCTCCTGGCATTCACATAGCAGTTTGAAATGTGGAAGAGAAGTTCCTAAGTAACTTCTGATTATGTAACAAATTTCTTTTCTGATTAAAAATTAATGCATATCCACTCTAGGGAATTTAAA
Organism: Symphalangus syndactylus; assembly: GCF_028878055.3. Classification (NCBI taxonomy): domain Eukaryota; kingdom Metazoa; phylum Chordata; class Mammalia; order Primates; family Hylobatidae; genus Symphalangus; species Symphalangus syndactylus. Next base: position 128,535,493 of record NC_072429.2, on the reverse strand, counting down.
GAATAAAATGTAAAAGTATAAAAAGTACAGTCATGTGCTGCATAATGATGTTTTGGTCAATGACAGACCACATATACAACAGTGGTCCCATAAGATTATAGTGGAGCTGAAAAATTCTTATCTCCTGGTAACATGAAAGCCAGTGTAGTGTCATAGCACAGTGCATTACTCTTGTTCATTGTGATGCTGCTGTAAACAAACCTGCTGTGCTGACACTCATATAAAAGTATAACACATACAATTATGTACAGTATATAATACTTGATAATAAATGACTATGTTACAGGCTTATGTATTTACTAAACTATATTTTTAATCATTATTTTAGAGTGCATTCCTTCTACTTATGCATAAAAAAGTTAATAGTAAAACATCCTTAAGTAGGTCCTTCAGGAGGTATCCAGAAAAAGACATTGTCATCCTAGGAGATGACAGCTCTATGTGTGTTATTACCTCTGAGGACCTTCCAGTGGAATAGGATGTGGAGGTGGAACAGTGATATTGATGATACTGATCCTGATCCTGATCCTGTAGGTCTAGGCTAATGTGTGCATTTGTGTCTCAGTTTTTGACAAAAAAGTTAAAAGGATAAAAAACAATTTTTCAAATAGAAAAAATAGAATAAGGACATAAAGAATTTTTTTTACAGCTATACAACGTATTTGTGTTTTAAGCTAAGTGTTATTACAAAAGAATAAAAAAGTCTACAGTAGTGTATAGTAGTCCTAGGCCTTCATGTTCACTCTGACTCACCCAGAGCAACTTCCAGTCCTGCAAGTTCCATTCCTGTTAAGTGCCCTATACTGGTGTGCTCTTTCAAAATCTTTCATACTGTATTTTTTTTCTATATTATTTCTATTTTTAGGTGCACAAATACTTACAATTGTGTTACAATTGCTTGCACTATTTAGTACAGTAACATGCTTGTAGCATAAGAGCAATAGGCTATACCATATAGCCTAGGTGTGTAATGGGCTATAGCATGTAGGTTTTTGTAAGTACACTCTATGATGTTTGCACAAAAATGAGAACACCTAACAACACATTTCTCAGAATATGACCCCATCATTAAGCAATACATGACTATATTTGCAAAGGTAGTTTTTAGTATAAATTTTTCTCAACCAAAAAAATTACCATATTTGGTTTTCTGTAATCTGCTCTTTTTCTCTTCCTAATACAGCATGAATGGATTTCCACATCAAATATTTTCTGACAGTATGACTTTTTAATATGTTCAGTATTTGGTTGTCTAGCTATATCAGAATTTAGCCCATTTGTTGCTTTGGATATTGAAGTTGATTTCCAGTTATTTTTTCCTAGATATTATGAAAATCACTTATTAGCATCCTTCTATTAATAATTACATCTTTGTTCAGGTAATTTATTAGGGTAAAATCCAATTAAAATAGATGTATCAAAGCATAATGTGTATTAATATATATTTAAATGTATTTATGTATATATTGCCAAATTGCCTCCTAGGTAAGTTCTATCAGTATTATCTGATACCTTCTGTTGGTTTCTCATGAGCATTCCTGGCAGGAGCAAACATTAGCTGGGGGGCCACGATTAAGGGCAGTTTAAAAGGGAGAAGTTGCAGCTGAGGACTAAGCCCTTTTTCTTTCTCAACAAACTGGATATCACTTATTAGTGCAAAGAACAACACCTCATTGTTGGTGAGAAGGACAGCCAAACAATTTATCCATTTAAAAAACGTCTTATTAAGAATATATTGCAAAATAAAACACACATGTGAAAAAGTGCATTATATGGTTTGGCTCTGTGTTCCCACCCAAATCTCATGTGGAATTATAATCCCCAAGTTTTGAAGGTGGGGCCTGGGGCAGGAGGTGATTGGATGATGGGGGCAGATTTCCCCATGCTGTTCTCATGATAGTGAGTTCTCACGAGATCTGATGGTTTAAAAGTGTGTGGCACTTCCTTCTTTGTGTGCACGCTTGCTCTCTCTCTCTCTCCTCTCTCCTGCCATCATGTGAAGAAGGTCCCTTCTTTCCCTTTGCCTTCTGCTATGATTATAAGCTTCCTAAGGCCTCTTATCATGCTCCCTGTTAAGCCTGTAAAACTGAGTCAATTAAACCTCTTTTCTTCATAAATTACCCAGTCTCATGTTGTTGTTTATAGCAGTTTGAAAATGAACTAATACAGAAAATTGGTACCAGGAAAGAGGAGCATTGCTATAAAGATACCTGAAAATGTGGATGCAACTTTGGAACTGGGTAATGGGCAGAGGTTGGAACAGTTTGAAGGACTCAGAAGAAAACAGGAAGATGAAGGAAAGTTTGGAACTTTGTAGACAGTTGTTGAATGATTGTGACCAAAATTCTGATAGTGATATGGAGAGTGGTAGTCCAGGCTGAGGGGGTCTTAGGTGGAGATGAGGAACTTATTGGGAATTGTAGCAAAGATCACTCTTGCTATGCTTTTGCAAAGAGACTAGGGGCATTCTGCCCCTGCTCTAGGGATCTGTGAAACTTTGAACTTGAGAGAGATGATTTAGGGTATCTGGCGGAAGAAATTTCTAAATAGCAAAGCATTCAAGATGTGCCTGACTGCTTCTAACAGCATACAGTCATATGTGTTCACAAAGAGATGGTCTGAAATATGAACTTACATTTAAAGGGGAAGCAGAGCACACAAGTTTGGAAAATTTGCAGCATGACCATGTGATAGAAAAGAAAAACCAATTTTCTGGGGAGAAGTTCAAGCTGGCTTCAGAAATTTGCATATGTAAAGAGGAGTTGAATGTTAATAGCCAAGACAATGGAGAAAATGTCTTCATGGCATGTCAGAAACCTTTGCGGCAGCCCCTTCCATCACAGGCCTGGAGGCCTAGGAGGAAAAAATGATTTCATGCACAAGTCCCAGGGCTCTGCTACTCTGTGCAGCCTTGGGTCATGGCACCCTGTATCCCAGCTGCTCCAGTTCCAGCCGTGGCTAAAGTGGTCAAGGTACAGCCAAGGCAGTGGCTTCAGAGGGTGCATGCCCCAGGCCTTGATGGCTTACATGTGGTGTTGTGCCTGTGGGTGTGCTGAAGACAAGAGTTGAGGTTTGGGAACCTCCACCTAGATTTCAGAGGATGTATGGAAACATCTCGATGTCCAGACAGAAGTCTGCTACAGGGGAGGAACTCTCATGGAGAATCTCTACTAGGTCAGTGCAGAGGGGAAATGTGGGGCTGGAACCCTCACACAGAGTCCCCACTGGGGCATTGCCCAGTGGAGCTGTGAGAAGTGAGGCACCATCTTCCAGACCCCAGAATGCTAGATCCAACAACAGCTTGCACCATGCACCTGGAAAAGCCACAGGCACTCAACACCATCCTATGAAAGCAGCTGCAGGGGCTGTCCCCTGCAGAGCAACAGGGGTGGAGCTGTCCAAGGCCTTGGGAGCCCACTCCTTACATCAGCCTGCCCTGAATGTAAGACGTGGAGTCAAAGGAGATTATTTTGGAGCTTTAAGATTAATGACTGCCCTGCTGGGTTTTGGACTTCTGTGGGGCCTGTACCTCCCTTGTTTTGGACAATTTCTCCCTTTTGGAAAGGGAACATTTACCCAATGCCTGTACCCCCATTGTATCTTGAAAGCAACCAACTTGTTTTTGATTTTATAGGCCCATAGGTGGAAGGGACTTGCCTTATCTCAGATAGACTTTGAACTTGAACTTTTGAGTTAATGCTGGAATGAGTTAAGACTTTGGGGGACTGTTGAGAAGGTATGTTTATGTTTTGAAATGTGAGAAGAACATGAGATTTGGGAAGGCCCAGGGGCAGAATGATATGGTTTGGCTCTGTGTCCCCACCCAAATCTCATGTGGAATTGTAATCCCCACGTGTTAAAGGTAGGGCCTGGTGGGAGGTGCTACGATCCTGGGGGAGGATTTCCCACATGCTGTTCTCATGGTAGTGAGTAAGTTCTTATGAGATCTCATGGTTTAAAGGTGTGTGGCACTTCCCCCTTTACTCTCTTTCTCTCCTGCTCTGCAATGGGAAGATGTGCCTTGCTTCCCCTTTGCCTTCCACCATGATTGTAAGTTTCCTGAGACCTCCCCTGCCATGCCAAACTGTGAGTCAATTAAACCTCTTTTCTTTATAAATTATCCAGTCTCAGTTATGTCTTTATGGCAGTGTGAGAATGGACTAATACAGTGTATAAGACAACTTTTATAAATAATTTAAAAGTGTACATGCCTGTAGCTCTATCCACACCTATGGCTATTATGAATGAGAAAATAAATTTCTTTTGCTGAGTATCTGTGCCCAAGTATTTCATTCCCAGCATCCCAGAAGTCTATCCTGAGTCCCTTCCAGATCATCCACCTTTCCCTGGAAGTAACCGTTATCACGTTTTCAATGACAATCACTTCCTTGTTGTTCTTTATTTAAAAAATTATAAATAAGACACATGTTCATGGCAACATAGACAATACAGAAGTTTACAAAGTAAAAGTTAAAAAAATTCTCCCAGCACCCAACCTCTTCTCAGAGATAGCCATTATCAGGGTGGTCTATTTCCTCTAGACCAGTGCTGTTCAATAGGACTTTCTGCATTGATGAAGTGTTCTGTTTCAGCTCTGTTTAATACAGGAGGAGCTAGCCACATGTAGCTATTGAGCATTTGAAATGTGGCTAGTTTAACTGAGGAACTGACTTTTAAATTTTACTCAATTTAATTTTTTCATTTATTTTTTGAGACAGGGTCTCACTCTGTCACCTATGCTGGAATACAGTGGTGTGATCTCAACTCACTGCAACCTATGCCTCCCAGGCTTAGGGGATCCTCCCACCTCAGCCTCCAAAGTAGCTGGGACTATAAGCGTGCCACCATGCCCAGCTAATTTTTGTATTCTTTGTATGAACAGGCTTTTGCCATGTTCCCCAGGCTGGTCTCAAACTCCTGGGCTCAAGCAACCTGGTGCCTTGGCCTCCCAAAGTGCTGGGATTACAGACATCAGCCACCACGCCTGGTCTTAATTTTAATTAATTTAAATTTTAATAGGCACACGTGACTTGTGGTTAGATTGGACAGCACTTTTCTATAATTTTGAAACACTTTTTGTATTCTGGCACACTGGTTCCTTACAGTGTCTTACACATGAGGAAATGTACATCTCAATGAGATGAGGGACAAGTCTAGGTCTCCAAGACAGCATCTGCAGAAGTCCTTTCTTGATGCCTTGACCAGTGCTCTTTCCACATTACCCTTCTAGACATAATCAGCAACACTACAAAGGTCATCTGTGCATGTGACTTTTTAAAAACAAGTATTTGTCTCAGCCTACAGTCTCAGCTGGAATTTGAGTAGCCCACTCAAGGTTCTGTGTGGTTTGGTTTCAAAAAGGGTGAGGTAAGAGCTGATGCTTGCCTTCCCCAGGGACCATTTTTTCTCTGGGTCTACATCTGTTTTTGAAAGCTGAATTATTTTGTAGCTCTGTAGACTTGTGTTATCACCAAAGTGATCTCACCTTAAAAGTTATTATTTGTTTCTTTTTTTGAGACAGAAAAATAAAAAAAGGAGAACAGTTTCTGTCTGAGCATGAATTAAGTGGCATATTTAAAAATCATTGTTCATGACTTTCTAATTCTTTGCTGTCAGGTTCATGTTTGAAAGAGCTTGAGGCAGGGGCCACCAGACCTGAGTCCTGGCCCCAAATCTGTGCCAGTAGCATGTGGGGTAATATAAACTGATAAATAACTTGGTGAACTGTTGACCCAGGGACTGATAGAAGAGCCCCAGAAGCACCACCTAAACTCTGAGGGTCTAGGTATTTAGTATTTATGGATTAAAGTCTGTGCATAATTTCCATTGCTTTTACCACACAATTGAAATTGTTTCCTCCTTAGACAAGAAGGCAGGGGTGGTGTGATACTTACCTTGGTAATCTTAGCTCTTAGCAAAATCACTCACCCAGAGCAGGTATTGAAAAGTGTAGTCCTTGAATGAGACAAGAAAGGAAGGTAGGTAGAAAGGAAGGGAGAAAATACAGGAATGAAAAAATGTGGGAGGGAAGGAAAGAGAAAACAAGCACTCTTGTTACCAATTAATTACTTTGCATACCTTATCTCATTCTTTAATCACTCCAACAACTGGATAAGTGATATATCTATGGAGAACCTGACGGTCAGAGAGGTCAAGTAACTTGCTGAAGGCCACACAGCTGCCAAGTAGTGGCGTTTCTTCTCTAGTGGCAACTCATCAAGCTAGAATCCAGATGCTCAGATTATTGCTTCCATTTCTAAAGCTGGTAAGAATGGGGAAATTAGTGTCTTTGCTGAGTACCTGTGCTCCAAGCAAAGCCCCACAGTTGACCTGAGAAAGACGAAGTTCTCAGATCAGTTCTTTCCTGCAGTTATTTCTCTTCTTGACATCAAGCAAATCCTAAACCAGGTTCCTGAGTTGATGTTCTCAGGCATATGGATGTGAAGACAGGGCAGCTTTCTCAGCTAGGAAAGTATGTTAATTTCACAGAGGCCTTCTCAGCAAGTTGGAGAGGCCATTCTCTGAACTATTTAATCTCATCTTTTGTCTGAATTTAGAATGGGTATCTTTTCCCCCTTTAAATATCACCCTTCTTACAGTCCCTCTTCATCAAACTCTTTGTTGTAGATGATTAGGCCAGGAAGGGAGAAGGTGGCTGCCCAACAATCTTGGGAAAGGCCAGAGAGGAGGGGTGACCAGTCTCAGGAACCCCTGAACTCCGAGGTTTCATCCCCTATAATGCCGTGTCCAAGGGAGCCTTCATGAAGTCGTTGAAAGGAAGTGGGCCTGGGGATGGGCGGTGCCCTTCTCATCCACAGTGCTCAGAGGGTCTTGGGTTGCTTCTAATGACTAGGTTGGGAGAGGACACACTTAGCTGGAAGACAACTGCCTGGGACAAAAATGGGGTGATGAGAGAGGGTGCAGGATTCTAGCAGTCTTAGGTTTATCCCCCAGTCCCTGCCTCTTTGGGACATCCCTACCACTCTGCCCCATTCTTTGTAGGGAGCTATATGAACTGACAGGTAGATAACAAAACCAGTTACATGGTCTCGGGGTCATAATCCAGATCTATAAAGGGTGAGAAATAAGTGACTTATTGAAAAAATTCAAAAAGTGGTAAAATAGGAAAGAGCAGATGTTTCAAGACAGTACAGTAAATTATTTAAGGGCTATACTGTTACACAGACTGGGGTTTGAACCCAGACTTAACCTTGCTGAGACTCAGTTCTCTGCAATGAGTATTAGAGATAAAAATCTCTCAGACAGCATAAGTTCTTACTAAGTGGTAGATACTCGAATGAATCCATGAAATCAACTAGTCCAATTCCTCATTTCGATGAAGAAAGTGAGGCCCAGAGATGGGAAGTGACTTGGTGAAGGTTGCACCGTAAGCTAATAGCGAAGCTAAGATGGAAACATTTTGCTCTTGCTACTAAAATCAAGTGCCATCAGAGTTTTGTAACCAAAGTCCCTCCTTATTTCAAAAGCTGGATCTGGGGTGCATACAAATTGGGAGATGGTATCATGCACATCTGAGAGATTTGAAAAATGACTATGCTTTCCTTTGGAATATTATGATTATATTTCTGGATGGTGTTTTCTCTGGAACAGAAATGAAAAACTGTAATTTTTAACCAGAGAGCTGACATGCTGAATAGTTACTACTGCTTGCACATAGAATGATGTAGAGACTAGTTTTGTTTTTGGAAAGAAATACAAAAATGGAAAGAAACCTTAAAAATGAGAGATAGAAAGGAACTGTTTATTCTTACAGTGAGGCCACCAAAGTCTAGGATCTCCATTTTGATTAGAAATACATTAATATGATTCCTTTTCATTGAATTCCTGGCTAGTTTGGGTTGTGGGGTAAAAGGTATCTTCTATTTTGTATCATGAGTCAGGCACATTGCACAAGCTGAGATTGTTAGAGGCTTATAAATGACTATTAATATAGACATGTTTTTATATGGTGCCCAGCCCTTGCATGATCTCCTGTAATTCTTGTGAGGCTTTGAAAAGAGTGGTCTTTTTCACATGCACGCGTATGTTTATTGTGGCACTATTCACAACAGCAAAGACTTGGAACCAACCTAAATGTCCAACAATGATAGACTGGATTAAGAAAATGTGGCACATATACACCATGGAATACTATGCAGCCATAAAAATGATGAGTTCATGTCCTTTGTAGGGACATGGATGAAGCTGGAAACCATCATTCTTAGGAAACTATTGCAAGGACAAAAAAACCAAACACCGCATGTTCTCGCTCATAGGTGGGAATTGAACAATGAGAACATATGGACACAGGAAGGGGAACATCACACACTGGGGCCTGTTGTGGGGTGGGGGTAGGGGGTAGGGATAGCATTAGGAGATATACCCAATGTTAAATGACGAGTTAATGGGTGCAGCACACCAACATGGCACATGTATACATATGTAACAAACCTGCACATTGTGCACATGTACCCTAAAACTTAAAGCATAATAAAGAAGAGTGGTCTTTTTATCACTTATATTTTTCAGATGAAGAAATCAAGGCTCAGAAGTGTCATTAGTGCAGGAAGTGGCTAAGATGGGCACTGAGATATGAGTCTTTTGACATTATGTGAAATTCTTTGTACTTACTTCAAGAATAGAGACAATCACCCTGGGCTGGCTGCTTTCGGGGTTAGGAGTATAGAGCAGGGTTTGCCCTGTGCTTCTGGGCAGTAGCTCAGGGTAGCAGCTGACTGGTCTTCCTATCCATGCACCTAGCTTAGTGCCCCTTCTGCCTCTTCTTCCTTCATTCAAGACAGGGCAGGTGTGTGTGCATACTGTGCTCATTCTACCCCCCTCATAATTCCCTTTTAGTAATCATGTCCCTTTAATTTAGCCATGATAGTGGGGATTCTTCTTTGCTCCTGATTCCTTGGGTCCTAGTTTCTGCCTTGTGACCCTGGTCCTATCACTGGGCTTCAGCTTTGTGCCACTCTTTTGCAGACATTGTTGCCTGCCTTTTCTTGCTTGCTCACAGAAGTCTGATTTTACTTAGGTGTCTGTTCTCTGTGACTATCAAGAAAGGCTGGGCTCTGCAATTGCCCCAGGCCCAGGGAGTGACTTCTGACTGGTCTAAGCCAATAATCATGGAACCAGTCACTTCACAGTGATTGGTTTAGGCATTGGCATGTGAACTTAGTCTGGCCAATGAGATATGAATGGAGATCTGCTCAGGGGCTTCCTGGAAAGGTTTTTCTCATTTTCAGGAAGCAGTATTGGGTGCTCTGTTGCTCCTCCTGAATACTGATGTGCCTGCATATAATGACTGCAACTGTAGTTCTTCTTTGGGTGGCCATAAAGGGTGCAAACCTTAGGAGAACACGCTGAGCATGGCAGCATGGAAGGTTGGAAATAAACCTGGGTCCATCATGAAGTCATTGAGCCTCTGAAATAGCCATCCCTGTTAACATTCCTTCTTCAGTCCTTCTCTTAGTGTTTGAGCCGTTGGATTTTTTTCCCCCTATTACTTGCAGCCAAAAGCATCCTCATGATAAAACGCAACATCTCAATAATCAGTCTGCTTCCCTACTCTCTTCTTAGGATTTGCTTTTGAAGTCTTCACATTCTCTCTTTCCTGAGATCCCTGCTCAGGAGTGTGACCCATTCCACATCTCAGGAGAGGAGCTGGGAGCTGGGAGTGGGACTGGGGTGCCACTGGAAGGGGAGCGAGTTTACAAAAGAGTGCTGCCCTTCTAGTACCTTCTCTTGTGTCTCATGGCCTGACTACCAACACTATGTGACTCAATGCCTTTCAACAAAAAAATTAGCTTCTGAGACAAAGTTGAAAAGTACTACTTTTGGAGAATGGACCTAGGGCAGAAATCATTACAGTTCCTGCTATTTCCTGCCTACTGCTTTTTCAAAGAAAACCCTCTGACATAGTCTGTTTGGGCTGCTATGACAAAATATCTTACACTGGGTAATTTATAAACTACAGAAGTTTATTTTTTTTAGTTCTGGAGTCTGTGATCAAGACACCAAATGATTGGGTGGCTGGTGAGTGCTTGCTCTTTCCTTCAAAGATGGTGCCTTCTAGCTGTGTCCTAACATGGTTGAAGGGGCAAATAAGCCCCCTCAGGCCTCTTTTATAAGGGTGCTAATCCAATTCATGAGAGTGTAGGTGCTATGTGTGCCTCTGCATTGGTGGAAAGTGAAATTCAAAACCTCTAGTGGTGAGGCGAGGGTCCTGAAAGCAGATGCCAGGTTAACCCACAGCATCATCCATGCCAACACCAGCTCTGCTTGTTCACAGATGGGAACTTACTATGGGGCAGCTCTGCTGCGGGTTTCTTAGCTTCAAATTCTTGAAAACTCAAAGCTTTTGGTATCTTTCATTTGGTGTAATTAGAATTAATTCCTATGAGTAAATACTAATGCAGAGTAAATTCTACCAAGTCAGAAATTACCAAGAGTATCAATATTTGCGAAGTACATTCTTTCAAGTACATTCTTTGTGACAGGCACTGTGTTAAGTCCTTTACATACATTGCCTCACTAAATCTTCACCAGTCACTCAATTATTGTCCCTATTTTATAATTGAGGAAATTGAGGCACATAGGGGTTAATTTGCCCAAGCCACACAGTTAGAAAGTGGTGAAGCCAGAATTTGAATGTGGGCAGTCTGACTTCAGATGGCAGGCACTTAACCACTGTGGTCTTCTCATTGTAACGAATAACTACCTTCAGTTTACAGATGTGGAAAATGAGACTCAGAGCAGTGAAATTATTTGACCAAGCCACACAGCTAGTAAATGAGAGAGCCAAAGTCTGATCTGAGGCTCCATAGTGTTTGTACTTTTCATCGTGGAACAACTTTTCCCTGCTGCATGGTGGTATAGGCAGCACCACATATGTAACGTGAAGTATCTGGTTACAGCCTTGAAACGATATCACACACTGTGGCTTATTAGTCCTCCATTTACAGATGAGCCAAACAGAGTTAAAGTAACTTGCCAAGAGCACAGAGCTCTGTGTGTGGGAGCCTGGGTTCCCATCCTTCCCCCATGGGTTGGCCTCTAGCTTGAAAAACTCTACCCTCCACTCTTGCCCTTGCCAAATCCTATGCATCACTTATATCTTAACTAAAATGCCACTTCCACAGGGGGACCTTCTCTGTTCCTCTAAACTAGTTCAGTATCCCTTTCATGGAGATTTGTAGTACATCTTTTAATTTTCTTTCTCACTTTTTAATTAACTGTTTGTGTGATTATTTTATAAATACTGTTTCCCCTAGACTGTCTGCTCCCTGAGGGCAGAGCCCACATTAATATTGTTTAGCAATATTGCCAGTGCTTAACCCAGTGTTCGGCATATAGCTGACACTCTGAAAGTGAGTTATTATTATATATAACATAATACATAAATATATATGCATGTGTATGTTTATGTATAAATGATAATTATATATGAGTGTCATGAATATGTGTGTATATATGTGTGTCTTTGTGTGTGTGTGTGTGTATGATAGTCATTATGTCCACTGAGTTCCTTTTCATTCATGCATCAATCACAGAGATGCCAATTAGCAGCATGATAGTTTCAGCTCCCTGATTACTTGCTCTTGGCAGACATTGACAATCAATCTCTATACTCTCTTCTGCTGAGACCCAAGGGAGCCTCTAAATCCTTCTCAAGGCAGTGTTCCAGACAGCCACTATCAAGTAATTGGACTTGGCCCAACAAATGAAACGTGGACATCTTGAATGAGGAAACTGTTCTCAGATAGTATGTTCAACTGTCGTTTTCTGCAACTGAAGTCACCTGGGAAACTAAAAAATACTGATGCTTCGTGTCCTCGTCCAAAGATTCTGATTAATTGATGATTGATTCTAATGGGCCAAGAAACACTGGCTAAGCAAATGCTGTCTAATCTGGATGGTTCTTGTCTAAAATATTTTCTTTGTGCCATGCAAGTTCTCTTTATTTTCTTTTATGTGGAGTGTGTAGTTACTCTACTGTGTCAGACTTGGCATTGAAGGTACAGAATGATGAAAAGATTGGTCTCAATTCCTTAGTAACTCTTACATTAGTGAAAGAGACAGACAGGCATAAGGAACTCTTGGGGGAGGCAGATTGTTAGGAGTTAATTTATGGATGTATGAAAGTATGGGGCAAGTGTGTCAGGGAATAAATAAATTCTACCTGAAAGGATCTGTGAAAACTTTTTGGAGGAGGTTGGAGTTGAGCTAACTATAAAGAGACAAATGACTGGAAAACCATGGTGAGTTCAAATCATAGAAGACTTTGAATACTAGACAAAGCTGTGTGGAGTTGGTGGAGTAAAGGAAACAATATGGTTTTCAGAGTTGACCTTCAGGAAATAAACTTTGGTAGCAGGACGGAGGATGCATTGGAGATGGACAATTGAGGCAACAGTGTTGGTACAAAGTCTTGAGTCTGATTCATGGCTGTAGACATTAGGTCTAGAGGGGGAAATCATACATTTATGAATTGGAGGTGAAATGGGATTTTGGCAATATAGGAGAAATATTGAATATGACTTATAAGGTAAACTTATGAAAATTAATTGTGCTTTTGAGAAGTGCCTGTTCATATCCTTTGCCACTTTTTGATGGGGTTGTTTGCTTTTTTCTTGTAAATTTGTTTAAGTTCTTTGTAGGTTCTGAATATTAGCCCTTTGTTAAATGGGTAGATTGCAAAAATTTTCTCCCATTCTGTAGGTTGCCTGTTCACTCTGCTGATAGTTTCTTTTGCTGTGCAGAAGCTCTTTAGTTTAATTAGATCCCATTTGTCTATTTTGGCTTTTGTTGCCATTGCTTTTGTGTTACGGGAAGTCAGGGACCCCGAACAGAAGGACCAGCTGGAGCCATGGCAGAGGAACATAAATTGTGAAGATTTCATCTTAATATGGACATTTATCAGTTCCCAAATAATACTTTTATAATTTCCTATGCCCGTCTTTACTTTAATCTCTTAATCCTGTTATCTTCGTAAGCTGAGGATGTATGTCACCTCAGGACCACTGTGATAATTGTGTTAACTGTACAAATTGATTGTAAAACATGTGTGTTTGAAAAACATGAAATCAGTGCACCTTGAAAAGAACCGAATAACAGCGATTTTTATGGAACAAGGGAAGACAGCCATAAGGTCTGACTGCCTACGGGGTTGGGCAAAAAGAGCTATATTTTTCTTCTTGCAGAGAGCCTATAAATGGATGTGCAAGTAGGAAGGATATCGCTAAATTCTTTTCCTAGCAAGGAATGTTAATATTAATACCCTGGGAAAGGAATGCATTCCTGGGGGGAGGTCTATAGACAGCCGCTCTGGGAAATGTCTGTCTTGTGCAGTTGAGATAAGGACTGAGATAAGCCCTGATCTCCTGCAGAACCCTCAGTCTTACTAGGGTTGGGAAAGCTCTGCCCTGGTAAATTTGTGGTCAGACTGGTTCTGTGCTCTCGAACCCTGTTTTTTGTTGTTTAAGATGTTTATCAAGACAATACTTGCACTGCTAAACATAGACCCTTATCAGTGGTTCTGCTTTTGCCCTTTGCCCTGTGATCTTTGTTGGACCCTTATCAGTGGTTCTGCTTTTGCCCTTTGTCCCGTTCCTTCAGAAGCATGTGATCTTTGTTAGGCCCTTATTAGTGGTTCTGCTTTTTGCTCTTCGAAGCATATGATCTTTGTACCTACTCTCTGTTCTTAAACCCCCTCCCTTTTTGAAACCCTTAATAAAAAACTTGCTGGTCTGAGACTCAGGGGCATCACGGTCCTACTGGTATGTGATGTCACCCCTGGCATCCCAGCTGTAAAATTCCTCTCTTTATACTGTCTCTCTTTATTTCTCAGCCAGCCGACACTTATGGAAAATAGAAAGAACCTATGTTGAAATACTGGGGGCGGGTTCCCCCAATACTTTTGGTGTTTTAGTCATGAAGTCTTTGCCCTTGCCTATGTCCTGAATGGTATTGCCTAGGTTTTCTTCTAGGATTTTTATGGTGTTAGGTCTTATATTTAAGGCTTTAATCCATCTTGAGTTAATTTTTGTATATGGTGTAAGGAAGGGATCCAGTTTCAGCTTTCTACATATGGCTAGCCAGTTTTCCCAGCACCATTTATTAAATAGGGAATCCTTTCCCCATTGCTTGTTTTTGTCAGGTTTGTCAAAGATCAGATGGTTGTAGATGTGTGGTATTATTTCTGAGGGCTCTGTTCTGTTCTATTCGTCTATATATCTGTTTTGTACCAGTACCACGCTGTTTTGGTTACTGTAGCCTTGTAATATAGTTCGAAGTCAGGTAGCGTGATGCCTCCAGCTTTGTTCTTTTTGCTTAGGATTGTCTTGGCTATGTGGGCTCTTTTTTGGTTCCACATGAACTTTAAAATCGTTTTTTCCAATTCTGTGAAGAAGACATTTATGCAGCCAACAGATATATGAAAAAATGCTCATCATCATTGGTCATCAGAGAAATGCAAATAAAAACCACAATGAGATACCATCTCATGTTAGTTAGAATGGTGATCATTAAAAAGTCAGGAAACAACAGATGCTTGAGAGGAAGTGAAGAAATAGGAACACTTTTACACTGTTGGTGGGAGTGTAAATTAGTTCAACCATTTTGGAAGACAGTGTGGCAATTCCTCAAGGATCTAGAACTAGAAATACCATTTGACCCAGCTATCCCATTACTGGGTATATACCCAAAGGATTATAAATCATTCTACTCTAAAGACACATGCACATGTATGTTTATTGTGGCACTATCCACAATAGCAAAGACCTGGAGCCAACTCAAATGTCCATCAATGATAGACTGGATAAACAAAATGTGGCACATATACACCATGGAATACTATGCAGCCATAAAAAAGGATGAGTTTATGTCCTTTGCAGGGACATGGATGAAGTTGGAAACCATCATTCTCAGCAAACTATCACAGGGATAGAAAATCAAACACCGCATGTTCTCACTCATAGGTGGGAGTTGAACAACAAGAACACATGGACACAGGGTGGGCAACATCATACACCAGGGCCTTTTGATGGGGGCTGGGGGAGGGATAGCATTAGGAGAAATACCTAATGTAAATGACGAGTTGATGGGTGCAGCAAACCAGCATGGCCCATGTATACCTATGTAACAAACCTGCACGTTGTGCACATGTGCCCTAGAACTTAAAGTATAATAAAAAAATAAAGAAAATTAATTGTGTACTTTCTGTGGTGTTGTTTTGTATTACACTGTGAGCTCATTGGAAATAGCAGCTACCATTTATTGCATTCTTAAACTGGCCCTGGTATGGTGTCAAAAGACAGAAAGATTGGTCTTGATTGCCTAGTAGCCCTCATGCTAATCTTCCCATTAATCCTCATAACAATTCTACTTGGCTTTCTGTCATGTTATTTCCGTTTTATGTATGAGGATACTGAAATTAGAAATATGTTGAATGACTTTCCCTGGGTTACAAAGCCAATAAGTGGCAGAGTCAGGAAGCAAACATAGATAGTTTAATCCCAGAGTAAACACACTGAACTGTTATAATTGTCTTAACTACTTCTCTACTCCAGTGGTTCTCAGGGATGATTTTGTGCCCCCCACTTATGGGGGACATTTAGTAATTTCTGTAGATAGTGTTGGTTATCCCTACTCATGGGGGAGTGTTGCTATTTAGTGTATTGAGGCCAGGGATTCTGCTCAAAATCCTATAATGCATAGGACAGTGATCACTCCCACCCTGCCCCCAAGAAAGAATTATCTGATTCAAGATGTCAGTAGTGCTGAGGTTGAGAAACCTTCTTCTATTCCCAGGGCTTACCTCAATGCCTGGCACATAGTAGGCTCAATCTACATGTTTGTTGAATTAAATAGAACTAGTGAACATGAATTCATATGCATATATTTATATAAATTTAAATATTATGGTAATGAAGATCCTTACAAGTATACATACTTTAATCCTGATGGATTCTCCTGATCATAGAAACTCCACTGTGTGTGTCATCTTCATTTCCTGTCAAATCTGTAGCTTTATGATGATGCTTCTCATTTATTCTATTCCCAGTCTTATCTCCTGTAATTATGCTGTCTCCTGGTTTGGCCATGGTCCCATGGATAGGAATTTCATGTTAAATCCTCCAGTTGCTGTACTGACTTAGGAAAGATTTGAGGTTTGCGTGTTTTTCTTTCTTCCTCCCCCATCCTGTTGGAATTCATTGCATCATCCCTGTACTTTCCTAGCATGATTACATGGTATGGGCTAGCTGGGAGTTGGGGGAGGCGGGGGTCAATGTCTACTTTGGAGGATGGCCTGCCTGCTCTGGCCCACGAAAGAAACCCCCTAAATAATCAGATCTATGTCAAAGCTCACTGAATGAAGTGATTGTGGCTGGAAGCCTCAGTTCCCATCCAGAAGATGACATATTCCTGAACTTAGTGATGTGGGCTTGAAAAGTTCTATTTCCTGTTGCAAACCAAATGGACTTTGCAAATCCAACCTGATTACATTACCCTATATCAGATTTCCAGATGACAGCTGTTGCTCAATCTTCTCCTACCCCCACCCCTGTTATGCTCTGGGATTTTTTAAATTAAAAATTTAAAAAAATGACAGCTACTTTAGAGTTTTGCTTATTTCCACAATTCCTAAATTTCTCATTTTCAGTTCGTTCTGTCAAAATTGCCTTTGTTGCAGCTGCAATTAGGGAGAAGATACTTAACTTGAGCTGCAGTTAGGGAGAAAGATACCTAATTTGCATGGCCTGCTTTAGCAATGGAGTGATTTTTGGGAAAGAGCTGGGGAGTAGGGGAATCATCTGGATCTGCAACATGATGAGAGATCGATTAGCTTCTCCAGTAAACCCTAAAGTTTTGCTGTAGGGGTAAACTGTGTTTGATCTAGCCAGGTTCTCCAAGGATGCACAAGGACAAGCTAGTGAGCATGGAAATTCACTCAGACCTACATCTTCACTTTCATTTGACCTTCTTGATCTTCTAAGATATTAGATACTATTGTACATCATACATCCACTGGCCTAGAAGGGCAAGTGTAAACACCAGCTGGAGGAAATTATTCAGGATCACTCTCCCATCTGTTTCTCCATGTATGATTTTATTTGATTAGTTGTTTTAGTGTCAGTAAGGGTGCATTGTATTAAAAATAACAAGGAAAGCAAACAAACTGAACAGTTCAGAGATAAAACTTTAGCCTCAGATAGTGCTGTTACCAAAGACATGATCTCTTTCCATTTTCTGCCTGGTTTCATACTAAGTCTCCTTCTATCTTTGTACCCAAGACCTGTATCAACTGCTCCTGGAGTAGCATGTCTCCTTGGTCTCATCTAGCAGATGTGAAAAACTTCTTTCCTGAGATTTCTCAGCATAAGTATTGAGATTCATTCTGAATAGACTAAAGTCACAGAATTGTCCTAAAGAATGGCCTAAGTTATGAGCTCTGTTCCTGGAGAGCAGACAGAAGTCAGACTATTGGGAAGGAGGGGAGTAGACAGCAAGGAGGCAGCCAACCAATGTCCACTGTGAAGTTTGTGCTTAGTCTTCTTGGCCTTCGATTCTCAGCAATCTATTAAAATACTGGCTTGACCTACTGCCTTCCTTTGTATTTGAGGAGCCTCACTACCATATTTCAGATTCTATGAGACCCATTTGCTACCACTGTCCACGTTGTCACTGGCCAAAAGTCTAGACCTACTGCTTTTTAACAGGGCAGAAAGGGTGATACAGTTTTGACAATCTTAACTGTGAAGCATTTATTTTTCAGAGAAATATTACTAATGAAAATGCATTAATAAATTCACTCATATTCATTCATTCCTTTATTCTAATACTTCTTTATTCTTCATTCTTTTGTCTGCTCATTCATCCCATCAAAAAACTTATATTAAGTATCTACCACGTGCCAATCACTGTGCAAGATTTTTAGACACTAGGATGAACAACACACCAAGCCCGAGGAGTTCAAAATGAAATAAGAGGCATATAAACAATTAACAGTCATGAAATATGTCTGGTAAAATAACAAAGAAGTCTTTAAGCACAGCCACTTCTCTATACTCCAAAACGTTGTGCTTTTTTTGTGTGTGTTGCTAGTCAGTTTCTATTTCCTATTTCCTTTGTCTAAATGTCCCCAGCTTGTCACTACTTTCCCTACTTATGATTACTGTTTTTCTTTGACTTAGCAAGATTATCTTGCATTCTACTCCTATGACTTCACAAAATTAGTAATAAGATCATTGAGTTGCATGTGCATCTGGAGGCACCTTAATAAATATATGATTGATGACCAGAAGAACGTCAATCTTTTCAAAATGGTTTCTCAATTTCACTGTGGCAAAGACTTTTCCTTACGCAGGGAATCTTCTATTCTACCATTGTTAGAAAAGGGAAACGTATGTTTTTATTTAATTCAATTTAGATTTTTTTAAAGTAAGCTATTTTCTTTTTTTTTCAGGAAGATATGTTAAGAGTCACATAAAATACCAGTGCAATGGAAAGAGAATGAGACTTACAGTCAGATAGAACTAAATTTGAATTTCTGCTTTGCCATTTGGTAGCTCTGCTACCTTGATTTCTAACCTCCTTGAACTGTATTGTTTTTTCCATAACAATACCTCCTGCACAGGACAGTGGGGAGGATCACATTAGATACATGTGAGAGCACTTAGAGCAGCACTTGGGGTGTGGACAGCTTGGTAGCAGTTAATCTCCCCTTTCTGTTTCTCCTTTTCTATTTATTCCTTACTTTTGTCTAAAACAGTTTACAGTCTCTATGAGAACAGGTAATCTCAGCACTTTGGGAGGCCGAGGCGGGTGGATCACCTGAGGTCAGGAGTTCGTGACCAGCCTGACCAACATGGTGAAACCATGTCTCTACTAAAAATACAAAAATTAACCAGGCATGGTGGCACATGCCAATAGTCCCAGCTACTTGGGAGGCTGAGGCAGGAGAATCACTTGAACCCAGGAGGCGGAGATTGGCAGTGAGCTGAGATCGTGCCATTGCACTCCAGCCTGGGCAACGGAGTGACTCCATCTCAAAAAAAAAAAAAAAAAAAAAAAGAATAGATCATGGGGGTTATGATGAGTGAGCAATCTTTGAGTAGTGACTTTTAGCATGTTTCTGATTATGACTTTGATGACTTTTATCTTGTGGCATAAATGAGTATACAGTTTTTAAAAGTTTGAAAACAAGTATGCAACTTACGTAATTTTTTTTTTTTTTTTTTTTGAGACGGAGTCTCCCTCTGTCCCCCAGGCTGGAGTCCGGTGGCGCAATCTCGGCTCACTGCAAGCTCCGCCTCCTGGGTTCACGCCATTCTCCTCCTCAGCCTCTCCGAGTAGCTGGGACTACATGCACCCGCCACCAAGCCTGGCTAATTTTTTTTTGTATTTTTAGTAGAGACGGGGTTTCACCGTGGTCTCGATCTCCTGACCTCGTGATCCGCCCGCCTCGGCCTCCCAAAGTGCTGGGATTACAAGCGTGAGCCACCGCGCCCGGCCGCAACTTATGTAATTTTTGTCATGAATCAAGTATGTGGTCATGAAAATGAATGCAGCAAATGAGGAGCTATTATCTTTCTCAAGCAAAGTGACATACATTGAGCACTTTTAGCTAATGCAGCTCTCCATGTTCTATGTTGTACCTTAGTGGTTTGTAATGTTAGCAGATCCACAAAGAAGTAACTATTGCCCTCAAACGTAATGAGAGAGAACAATATTTTTTTCAGCAGCTTCTATGAGCTAGGGACTGTGCTATGTGCTTTCTGCTTTCACATATATTTTTTTAATCCTCTCTAATAAAACATCCCAGATTCTTGGACCTCGATGTCAAGAGAAGAATATGATATTGCTGTTGCTTTTGCAAGCTTTTCTGTTTCATCACCGGCATCTCTAACAGTTGTTGTGGGAAATCTCTCCAAAAAGCCAGGCATAACAATTCGTAATGCTTCACACATAATAGGCCCATTTGCAGATGAGGTTACAATTTGCTTCTCACATCCATTCTGAGAAATGCAGATCTTTACATTGCCTGTTTATTTATCTGGACTTCCACTTTCAGGTCCATGATACAAAATCAGAATTTGTAACAATATTTAAAAATCTACTTTATTCACAAAATACTATACATTTATAAGCTACCATTTCAACATTATTTTCTACCATTTTCTCATAAGTAAACAAAATTCCATGAATTTAGCTGACACTAGAGTTCTGTAGTTCTTGCCACCTAAAGAGAATCTCCTAAGATTGCAGTGAGCCGAGATAGTGCCACTGCACTCCAGCCTGGTAACAGAACGAGACTCTGTCTCAAAAAAAAAAAAAAAAAAAAAAAAAAAAAAAAGAATCTCCTAAATTCATCTGCTTCTCTCCATTTTATAGGCCACAGTTCTAATCCCTTCTATTTTTCACTGCATGGTTGCAATAATGGGAGATGTTCTGAGTGTTTGCTATATACCAGACACTGTTTTGGGTGCTTTACACATATGGTCACACTTAATCCTAATACCATCTTTAGAGATAGGAAGTATTTGCACACCCATCTTTGGATATAGAAAGTGAGGCACCAAGAAGTTAACTTTTTGCCCACAACCTGTGACAGAAGTGGCAACCAAATTCAGGCAGACTGACTCCAGAGCTCATGCTTTGGGCTGTGAGCTTTTATCACAACATTTATGCAAGTTTCCTAACTGGTTTCCCTGCATTCACTCTTGACCTTCTAGGAAAAGTCTCCACTCTGTAGCTTGTTTAAAGCTTGTTCTGTCTACAACACAATATTGTTATTAGCTATAGTTCTCATGCTGTACATTACACCTACGGATTTCTTCATCCTACGTAACTGAAAGTCTGTATGTACACTTTGGCCTACTTTTCCTTATTTCTTCCCGCTTCCTGCACGAAGACAGTAGATTTTAGGTGCTCTTACAGTAATAACAAAAGGTAACTATGTTAGGTGGTGGATAGAATGATTTGCTTAACTGCAGTAATCATTTCACTATGTATATGTGTATCAAAACAACTTATATCCTTGAATATATATGATAAAAAATTCATTCTGACCATATCACCCTCTTGCTTGAAACTTCCAATGGCTCTCCTCTGTTTTAAGTATAAATTCCAGGTGCTTTTTCATGGGCCTCAAGACTCTGCATGGTCTGGCCTTGCCCACCTGCCAGCCTCATCTTGCCGTGGTCACTTTTACCCTGTGTGCTTTAGGTCCATGAGCCATCTGATTATGTAGAAGAATATATGGTGCTCTCTCCTTCTTCAAGGGCCCTTGAAAGAGCAGTTCTTCCACCTGGATTGTTGAGATTGCTTTCCTTGTATTCTGTTTCAGATCTTACTGCCAATAGCTCTCTCTTACTCTTAGACATCCATGACCCTTCTTTGCTTGTTTTTTTTCATACCTCCCTGATGCTCCCTCTTCATCCCTTTTGTGTGCTTCTTTCCCCTTTTACCTCAGGGATCCATGCGAGTTCCTGCCTACCCTGAAGTCTTCCACTCCTTCTCAACTCATAAACTCTTCTGGGGTTAAGCAAACCTATGGCTTAAACTAACGCTACTGTGACTTCTTGTCAAATTTCATTTTAAGACTTGATGCTGGCCTTCAGCTTCTTATATACAGCTGACTTCTAGATGTCTCTTCTGGAAATGTGCCCAAGGACTTCAGATTCAATATGTTCAAAACTGTGTCCATTATCTTGTAAACTGCCAATTACTCATGTTGTTTCCAAGGTCAATGGCTTTTCCATTCAATGAATCGTCTGTACCAGAAAACTCAAGATCATTCTTAACCTTCCTCTTTTATTTACCAGGTCTTTGAGTCCCATCAAATTAATCTCTATTTAATATGTTTTGCCTTCTCCATTCCTGTTATCTTTAACCTGGTTCTGACGTATATCATCTCTCTTCTGAAATAATGCAAAACCCGTCCAGGTGGTTCATACTCCATATTACCTCTAACAGGAGGAATCAAATCAAAGGGCTCAATTTAATGTGATCAATATATCTGACAAGCAGGAACACCCCATTAAAATAGAAATGGTACTGATATATGATCAGTGACTTGGTGACACAAATTCCCTTGACCTAGTCTTAGCTACTTCACAGAATCCTACCAGTTCTATGTTGAGAATGCAACAACAGTAGAAAAAGCCACAGTGGCAGTAGCTACCACCACAACCTTCCTATAACAACCTCCAGGATTTATGGCACTCGGATTGTAAATTGGGCCCAATTCAAACGTTTCATATGTCTTATTTAATCTATGTATTCATTTGAAAGTGATCTTGATGCAGTAGTGGATTTTAAAAAATCTATACCTTTCTAACAGGACCAGATTCTCTTTGGGAACCCATTTCCGTTGTGTGTAGTATTGGTGAGATTATAACTCATGTGCCCTGCGTAAACTGGCAAGGGGGTGGTGGGCTCAAGTGAGGGCAAGTGAATTCTCCACAGGGACTTTAAATGTTAAAGAGAGACATAAGAATGGAACAAAATATTAGAGGCGCATTTACTTCCACAGCAGTGCTTGAATGAGATGGGTTAGTAGTCTTTTTAGTCAGACCCTCAATACCATGCTGATTCCTGTCCTGTTGCATGTTCTGTTTCCAAGCCTGGCTCTCCAGCCTCTAGCTATTTGTCTATTCTTGAGCTGCCTAAATAGTTTACCAATATATTCCTTTTCTTCTTCCTTTTCCTTTTCCTTTTTCTTCCTTTTCTTCTTCTTCCTCCTCCTCCTTTTTCTGTGGTTTAAATTAATGAAAGTGGGTTTCTGTTTACTGAAGCCATAGAACCCCAGCTGATATGGAGATTATCTTATGAGAACCGTTTGTGTTACAGATGGGAAAAGTGTGGTCTCTCTGTAACTTGCCCCAGGTTATACAGTGAGTTAATGGCAGGATCTAGACTAAAAGCATCTTTCATCATTCCTAGTCCAGTATTCTTAATGGCATAGTAGTTCAAGAATGGTCCCTAGGCCCAGAATCTCCTGGTTTGAACACTTGGTTTTACCACATACTTTTCTGTTTGATTTTGACTATGTCACTTAATCTCTTTCTGTCTCAGTTTTCTCTCTTGTAAAATGGGGATAACAATAGCAGCTATCCTATAGGGCTGTTGTTTAGATTATATTGCTTAAAATTGCATATGTAAAGCATGCATTCACCATGCATTCACCATACCTGGTACACAGTAAGAGAGAAATAAGTGTTAGTAATTACTATTGTTATTATTTTCACTGCACCAACTGGTCATTTAGGAATATTGTCATTTAAAATACTTCATAATTTCTAACACGAGTAAAGAATACTTTAATTGAATTATGCAAGTTTTTCTTAGTCAAGGAAGCCTAATTAAGGATATCCAAAGAGCTTCTTCAGCATGGTGTTTGTGGCTTGGTAGTTGATAGCTTCTTCTCTCTCTCTTTTTACTCTGAAAAAAATCACTAAAAAGACTTTTATTTTCTTCTTTTTTCTAACTGATGAAAAGCACATCAAAGTACAGAGTGTTTGACAAGAGGACCAGTTGGTTCCATTCAGGGGCACATTATGAATTGTTCACTTTTGACAGGGGGAACAATTCATTACGTTTTGTTTATGTAGCACCTCCCAAGGGCCCATTTCTAAGTGGTTCACAAAAGACTTGGTCTCATTGGAACACACTTATCCTTTGGGGTTCCCAGGGACTGAAGATCATGTGTGCAAATAAAATAAACTCACCCTGAAGGCCAGTAATTTAGATTAATAAAGAGCTATGTTTATACAACTCCATTAACAAAATTCTACAAGGCAAGTCAAACCCAATTTTCTCAGGCTGCACAACTATTTCTAAACAAGACTTGATGAAGAATGGCTAGTTTGTGGGTATACACAATAAGGAGAAAGTCTTCTCATAGTCTTCAGATCCCTGAGACTCTATTTCTATACCCCTCCCCTTTTTCAGGAGGCCACTCAGAGGTTGAAGCAGCTTGAATATGGAAGATTCTGTGTCTGCAGGAGTTAACTCAGGCCCACTATGCACCCACTTAACCCTCCATCCTTCCATCATTCATTGATTCATGTACTTATTTAAGAAAAATCTCTTTCAGGTACACGACAGCACTAGTGTCCCAGCTCTTTTCTCATGTCTTGCTCCTCCAATCCCGTAGGAGAACCAGGCAAGGAAAAAGTGTATCAGGATTGAGTGATCCCTACGTTACATAATACCCAGTGACTTTTATCTTGATCTTCATAATGTCCATGTGAAAGACGTAGGGCTCAGTTTCATCCTCTCTCTCTGCTAAGAGAATGAATGCCCAGAGCCATTCTAACTTTGGGCAGTTATGAGACTTGTCCAAAAGAAAAGAAACTCCTGTTTATTTGGCACATATTTTGTATCAGGCATGACATGAGAGGTTTTCATGTTCATAATCCTATTGCATTGTCCAGGAGACACTGTGAAATGTGTGTGTGTGTGTGTGTGTGTGATGTGTGTGTATGTGTATCCACTTGATAGATGAATGAGGAAGCACAGAACAGTTATGGAAATGCTGAGGTCACCAGGAAGTGGGAGGCTAAAAAGTTGATTGTTTTCTAATGGCTTCGTGCTGCCTCCCCAGAGACCACATGGGATCAAAGCCCTCACCCACTGCCAACCCTAGTCCTTCTGTGACATCCGGGCTTTCTTCCCCTTTTCTCCCAATGTTTCAATGAGAAGGGTCAGAAAGGAAAACCACAGTGCCAACACAAATAGCTGAGGAAGGATCAGGGTGGAGAAGGGCCCTTGGGAGTGTGTGGTTGTACAAAGATAACATTTTCCACGAGGGCTAAGGAGCCCAGGGACCATGTGCCTTTCCCATTGGCATTTCCTGACCAGTGGCTGATCAGCCTTTCCCTCCTTATTTATACCCTGACTCAACAATGATGGAGCTTTGTGCTCTGGGAAGTCTTTCTAAACTCTTCCTAGAAATTCTGTTCTTTTGGCTCCTGTACTGGCTCTCATTATTTTCTTTTCTTCCTAGATGCTTAGCTCACTTGAATTCAATGATTCTATTAGGTGATCCCGTATCTGTATTTCCAGCCTAGGCCTGTCTCTTGAGCACCATGCATCCCATTCACGAGGGTGCCCAATGGCCCTCTGTATCTGAATCTGTCTACCAAGGTACTCTATTCTTGCATTCTCTATTTCATGTAACAGTAATACTCTGTACCTTGCATCTTCCAATCAAAATTAATTCATTGATTGAAGGTCATTACCAATGGACTTATCTCACAGTCTTCTTTTTTCCCCTTAATTTGAGTACTTACCTGAGTATCAGACAATGTGATAAATGCTAATGCACAAAACATAGAAAACAAAGTCCTAATCTTCATTAAGCTTCTAGCCCATGATTGCATGCATATTGTGTGTCTGTATGTTATGTATTTGGAAGGTGCAGAACAGTAAAGACAATGCTCTAATACAGTGTGATTGGTGCTATAATAAAGGTAAAATTAGACTACACAAATGAGGTGCTGAACTCTGAACTCAGATAGGAGGAGGGGTAGTTAGTGGTGCTGGAGAGGCTTCCTAGGGGAGACAAATGGATCACTTGTCCTTTCTCCCACAAAATTTTACCTCTTTGAACCCTTTCTTTTGCTTGGAGAGCTCTTCCCATCTTTTTCCCTCTACCTCAATACTCCTTATCTTTCAGTTTCCCAAGTCTTAACTCCAGTATTCCTTCCTTGAAGCTCTTCCCAATGTCTATAGGTAGCACCAGTCGGATTTCTCTCTGCATGATGTTTTACTCTTCCATTATAACTCTGCATTCTTCTGCCTGTCATATGGTGATTTTTCCACATGTGTTAACCTCTTAGGTTTAACCCTTTTCTATGCATTTCTGTGGCCCTCCCTGCTCTAGCACCAGCCTGCATGCTTAGACTGTGGTAGACATGTTTATTGTTGTGTGAGTTTGTCAAGGGTGGTAGGGAGTGCACACAGATTCATCAGCACTCTTACATACTCAGTCACTCTGAGACCAATGGGCAATTAGTAATAAAGTAGACAGACTGATGCCACCTGGACTAGAGAGAGGCTCTATCATGGGGCCCAAAGCAACTGAGCTACTGGCCACCATGTGGCCATTTAGTGGCTGGTATAGAGCAGTCGCTCAATAAAGATTGCTTGAATGAATGAATGTGTTTAGAGGTGAAGGTATGGAAGAGTAGAAGTCTTTCCCACCCAACTGCTACTATTGCTAGAGTAGAGCAATCTATCCCTCACTAACTACTACTACTAATGGTATTGCTCTAGTCTTAGGTGTACTTTAAACACGCTGTGTATTTGAAACAATTTCTTTGGAAGAGAGGAAGAATTGGAAACATAGGTAACACATTTTAAGGATTTACCCTTATGTTAGGTACTCTCTAAATTTTTTTTTTCTTTTTTTGAGATGGGGTCTTGCTCTGTTACCCAGGCTGGAGTGCAGTGGCACGATCTTGGCTCACTGCAACCTCTGCCTCCTGGGTTCAAGCAATTCTCCTGCCTCAGCCTCCCAAGTGGCTGGGATTACAGGCATGTGCCACTACGCTTGTCTAACTTTTGTATTTTTAGTGGAGATGAGGTTTCACCATGCTGGTCAAGCTGGTCTTAAACTCCTGACCTCAAGCAATCCACTTGCCTCGGCCTCCCAAAGTGTTGGGATTACAGGCATGAGCTACCACACCCGGCCACATTCTTATATTACCAAATTTTATTTTCCTACAGATTGTAGGAGGTAATATTACTACCCTTGCTTTAGAGATAAGGATATAAAAGCTTACAGAAGTTATCGAAGTCATACAGGTAACGTGGTAGGGCTGGAGTTTGAAGTATGACTTGTCTTAATCCAATGCTCATTTGTTTTCAGGGCCCAACCTATAATATTTTCAGTTCATTAAAAGCTGAAATATGTGTCTGGCTAAAGATTCAATCGTCA
Source organism: Symphalangus syndactylus (assembly GCF_028878055.3). Classification (NCBI taxonomy): domain Eukaryota; kingdom Metazoa; phylum Chordata; class Mammalia; order Primates; family Hylobatidae; genus Symphalangus; species Symphalangus syndactylus. The sequence goes on along the minus strand of NC_072429.2, from coordinate 128,508,543 downwards.
TTTCATTCCAGGTCCTCCAAAACCCTTTAACTGTCTGGGTGAAGGAAATGTGAACCCTGTTAGCGGTGAATTTCTTATTTCTATATTTTATTTGTCTTAAGAAGCACATTTTCAAGGGAATGAGGCAGACTTTTCAGCTCTCTCTGACTGGATTGTGTGCTGGTCAGGATGATGCTGATATGTTAGTATCCATGGGATGTCAGTTCTCCTCACAAGCTCTATCTGTCTGTGGCCACCATCAATAAAGCCCTTTAAACAGATCTGTACATTTGGGGGCCGGCTGGTGAGGCACGTGCCGTGAAGCACCCCTCCCTAATAATCAAACTCTTGTAAGCTGTGTTGAATGAGATTCTTTCTCCCAGGAGCTGTATATGTTTGTTTGCTGGCATGGTCCTAATGATTTAAAGAAAAATGCCGGAAACCAGTCCCGCGCTCTTCCCTGAAAGGAACATTGGCCCTTTGTTCAAGAAATGCATTTGCAGAACGGCTTCTGAGCAAGTCCTTGGAATTCCTCATGGTTTATATGTCTTTGTAAGCTCCTGGCATTGAAGAAGCAAGGTTTTTCTTTGGCTTTTTTCTCCCCAATGAATCCAACATTGTATTGAACACACTCTCACTCAATTTTGATAAAACCAGCAACTCACAAAGCCAGCTTGAGTGGAAAGAGCAGGAACATGAGTAAAATTTGAGATCCTTACAGACTGTTTGGCATTAAAAGGTTAGGAATGTGGGTATTGAGGCTGGAGCCCCATGTTTCACTGCATTTTCTTGCATTCTCTTTGTTCAGGGATAGCATCACATTTGTTTTAGTGACTGCAATACTGCTCACATATACAGCATTTAAAAATATTTTCCATGGCACCTTCTCACAGTCTACTTTTTGACTTTCTTAGTAGGCCCACTGGCTGACTTTGAGGGAAGAACAAGGGGTAGCTTGGGAGGTTAGGGATTTGTGGTAAACAGATCCATGTTACAAACCTTGCTTCCTCTACTCCTATCTTTGTGATATAGGGAAGGTTCATCTCTGTGAACCTCACTGTCCTCTATATAAAAAATGGAGATAATAAGGCTATTTTCTTACCTGATTGTGATGGGGATTGGATAAGGTGAGTTGCCTAATACAATCACACCCCAGGTGCTTGACAAACAGCTGCCTCCCTCCTCCCTCTTCTGCTCTGTCTTCCTTGAAAGGCAAGCACACTGAGTGGCAAGTAAGTTAATAGACAAGTTGTATTAGTTTGCTTGGGCTGCCCAAGCAAAGGTACTGCAGAATGAGTGGTTTAAATAACAGCGTTTTTTGTTTTCTCATAGTTCTGTAGGCTTGAAAGCTAAGATTGAGGTGTTGGCAGGATTGGTTTCTTCTAAGTCTTCTCTCCTTGGCTTGTAGATGGCTGTCTCTTCCTGTGTCTTCACATGGCCTTCCCCCTGTGTGTGTCTGTGTTCTAATCTCCTCTTTTTTTGAGACGAGGTTTCATTCTGTCACCCAGACTGGAGTGCAGTGGCATGATCACAACTCACTGCAGCCTCAACCTCCCAGGCCCAAGTCATCCTCCTGCCTCAGTCTCTCAAATAGCTGGGACCACAGGCATGTACCACCACGCCTGGCTAATTTTTAAATTGTTTGTAGAGATGAGGTCTTGGTATGTTGCCAGCCTGGGCAATATAGCAAGACCTCATCTTGCCAGATTCTCAAACTCCTGGGCTCAAGCGATCCTCCTGCGTCAGCTTCCCAAAGTGCTGGGATTACAGGTGTAAGCCACTGCACCTGGCCTTCTCTTCTTATAATGACACTAATAATACTGGATTAAGGGCCACCCTGATGACCTCATTTTAACATAATTACCTCTTTAGTGAATCTATCTCCAAATAAAGTCACATTCTGAGGTATTGAGGATAGGGAGGGCTTCAATACTTGAATTTTGGAGAGACACAATTCAGCCCATAACACAGGTGGAGCCTGATTGGCACCAGTGAAAATTCTGCATATAGAACATGTAATTCTGTGTCTTCCCTTCTCCAAATTCTCTGAGTGAGCCACAGGCAAGTGGTACTTGGCTGTCCCCTGCATCCCAGATTTTATCTGGCTTAAGTCCCATCTTAAGTCTCACTTCCCCAATTAGATTTAATGTCTTTTGAGGCCAGCATGTTTTGGCCACATTTGTAGCTCTGAGCTCATGTTTCACCATGGTGGGAACAAGAAAACACTTCAGAGGCTGTTCAGGGTATCCTGGGATGTATCCTGGATTATACAGCATCACATGTCTAGAATATAGCTAGGTTCTTAGTAAACGTTCATGCATTCTTTCAGCAAACATATATTGAATGTGAATAATAGTCTTTGCCCTTGAGGAGCTCACAACCTACTGGGGAAGACAGACTAATAGACATAACTTCTGATTAATAAACATAGTTTCATTGGAGCATGACGGGCATAGTAAAGAGGGCTACGGGAGCACAGATAGGAGGGGTTAAAGTTTGGGAGACATGGCAGGTAGTCTAGGAAGGCTAGAATTCTTGGGTTTTGTTCCTGAAAGTATGGACCACAGACTAGCATTACTGGAATCACCGGGAACTTGTTATCAATGCAGAATCTCAGGCTTGACCTCGGAGCTATAGAATCAGAATCTGCTCTGTTGCTGGGCTTACAGTAGAAACACTGAAAAGGTACATGCAAGGGATAGAATATAAATGAGTATAATAGGTGAGTGTATGAAAAATCATATAGCTCTTAGTCTGTAATTTATTTTCCCCAGCTTTTTATAGAGCTATAATTTTTGAGAGACAGATAGCAACAAAAAATAGGTGTTCTCCCTTTCATACACTGGAGTCACTGTCAAAGGTGGATATCTGTTTGGAATTTATATTTCTCTGGCCACCTTGCATCTAGCATAGCCATGTGACTAGTTCCTACCAATGAAGTGTGAAAGGAAATGATGTATGTCCCTGATATGGTTCGGCTCCGTGTCTCCACCCAAATCTCATCTTGGGGCTCCCATAATTCCCACATGTTGTCGGAGGGACCCGGTGGGAGATGACTGAATCATGGGGGTGGGCCTTTCCCATGCTGTTCTCATGACAGTGAATGGGTCTCACGAGATCTGATGGTTTTAAAAATGGGAGTTTCTCTGCACAAGCCCTCTCTTTGCTTGCTGCCATCCACGTAAGATGTAACTTATTCCTCCTTGCCTTCTACAATGATTGTGAGGCCTCCTCAGCCATATGGAACTGTAAATCCAATAAACCTCTTTCTTTTGTAAATTGCCCAGTCTCGGGTATGTCTTTATCAGCAGTGTGAAAATAGACTAATACAGTCCCCTCTGGCCCAGGGCTCTTAGGAAACAGATGGGGAGTTTCTACTCTCCCTTTCCCCATTCTTTGGGTGAAGGCAAAATATTGAAGCCCAAGGAAATCACACAACTACAAGATGGAAGGAGCCTGGGTCCCTGAGTCTTCATGTGGAGGAAAGCCACCACCATCAACTGCTGCAAGACTATGATATAAACCTTATTGCATTAAGGTTTGGAGATGTGTGAGGATCTGCTTTTACAGCATCTGGTGTTCCCCTAACTAATACCCATGGATAAACTATTTACTATAAGGAAAACAACAACATAATCACAGTAACGAATGGAACTGACACTGACCTGCAGTGTTGATGAAGCAATGGGGAGTGGTGGGGCCTGTGGTGAACTGGAGCATGCCTGCCGTGTAAAGGACACCTCTGTTCACCTCTAGCTGATCACTGCCTTGTAGAAATATAGGCTCAGTATTGTCAGACTTCCAATTTAAAAATCCTGGCTCCCTTAAAACAAAACAAAACAAAACAAAACAAAACAAAACAAAACAAAACTCTGTGCCAAGTGAAACACGTCTATTGGATCAGTCTATTGTTGGCAGCCAGATTGCATATTCTTCACTAGCTGGTAGCCATCAACGAGGCCACCTTTTGCCACTCTGCTGTCACCACCAAAAATTGTGCATATAAGGAAGCTGTCAGGGCTTTTGGAATAAGGCATTGTTCCTAGTAAACACATCTGAAATGATTGTTGTATGATTAATAGAACAGAGGATGACTTCCAGCTGCCAGGGCTGTTGGTAAGATTGCTGCTACTAGCATGGCTCCTGCTTCTGCTACTACCATGGCTCCTGCTTCTGCTACTAGCATTTATGCACTGTGGCTTTTGCTGCTATGCTGTAACCATTATGTGCTGTTTTGTCCCCTGATAGATATTTTTTTTCTTTCATTTAATCCTTCCAACACCCTGAGTGGTATTTCCAGCATCCTATTTTGCTAGAGAAAAGCTGAGGCACAGAGGAGTGGCTTACTGTGGCCACGTGGCTCACAGTGCCAGAGCGTTCTCACCATAAGCCTTGCTACTTGAGCCTGGGGAGTTTCCTAGGACCCCTGACATGGTCCAGTGGAGGCCAACTTGAACACTTTGGAGATGCTTAGGTTCAGAATGGTGTAGTATAGAGGGCCAGGGTTGGGTCACCTTGACCTGTCAGTCTTATGACAAACTCTACTTCTATTTGGAGGGGTTTTTCAATGTTGAGTGTGGAAGGAAGGACTTGAAGGGAGAGAAAGGGGAGTTGGTTATTTCCCCCCTTTTCCCTACATGAGGGGGTGTGGCATTAGGCATCTAGGTCTGTGGAAGTTATATTCCTTCTCTGTGCCTTAAAAGGGAATACCATGTCTTTTAGGGGATTCTGAACATCTCTGAAGCTATCGGTGCCCCTCAATGGATCTCTGTAACTTTTTAGCTATGTGGCCATGTGCAAATCACTTGACCATTTTGAGACTCAGTTTCCTCCACTGTAAAATGAAGAGACTGGAACAGTACCCGTGGTGGAGAGTAATCTTAGGGCTCGAGGAGATAATAAACAGTAAAGGCTGTGCTGGGCGCAGAGTAGGTCCGCTGTAAATGTTAATTGAATCATCAGCAGCCTGAAAGCATTTTGTGGGTGGACCTGAATGAGCTGCACACACGAGTGATCATCATTCTTCACGGGCCGGGGCATCTGCCAGCTTGCCCATGAGTCTGTCCCCAAACTACCAAGCCTGGGCTGTGGACGCATTTCTGGATGCCCAGAGGCCGGCTTTGCAAAGAGAAGCAAACAACAGCATCTATTCACAGGGTCTTAGGCTTGGCCTGCCAGAGCCCACGAGGGGTTTGGACTCAGAGAGCTATTGAAGGGAAGCCACAAAGACACGTTTTCTCCCCTGCGGCCTGGAGTGAAGACAGAGCGGCCCAGGCACAAGAAGGGGGTTGTTTTGCGTCAGCCGGCAGCCGGCAAATTCTGTCAAAGCAGCTGAAGGAGAGAAGTGGTCAAAACACCCAGGAAAAGCAAGAGCTGTGGCACGGGCAGGAGATAGGAGATAAGGAGGCTGCTGCGAGCACACTGGCCCCTTCATGGGCGCTGGCAGCCACGCTCCCGCCATTGTCTGGCACCGCAGGCTGTGATGATAGGGCCTTTCTTCTTTTTCTTCTTAAAGAAAGAATTTATGTCAGAGGAAAGAGAGTGTGCGTTGTATGAACAGTGACTGCCAAATGAAAATCTTTGGTGTTAAAATAGTGAGGCCCCAAATCAAAATGGCCCTTTGTCCTGTGGTGGAGAAGGTGGGAGGGGCGCCTTCCGTTGCAGGCTGGCTGCCTTCTCGTGGCTGCTGCACCAGCGAGGTTCCTGCCGTTACAAATGGAGGTCAGGGTGGCTGTCCCTGCTTCATGTCCAGACCCTGCTCCCAGCCATTTCTCTGGGGTCCTCTCACCCTCATGGCTCTGGTTCATGCTGTCCCCTTTGCCCCCTGCCTGGAAGAATTATCCTTTGCCTACTCTTCCTTGGCCTGTCCAACAGGCACCTCAAATTCAACATGTACATAATGGATCCTGGTGTCTTTATCTCCTGCATCAGAAGTAGCTCCTGAGTTTTCATCATGGAAAGGATTCAAGGAAGGCATCCACCTTTGTGAAAAGAGGATGAAGAAACCAGGGGATTTATCACAAATCTGTTCACACCACCCTACGCTTGTCCATAGCAAAGAATTGGGGTGGGGGCTGATGAGGATTGCAGAGGGAAAATCTAATGGCTCCTTCCAAGGAGTTTCTTGGAAATGATAATCCTGTTCCCGTCGTTGCTCCTCCTGTGCTTCTATGCTGGCTGATGATGTTGGTTTGGATAGAATCCATGCAGAAGTGGTAATTTTCAAACCAGCTCAGTCCCATTATCTTGCAACAAGCATTTACTGAAGGCACGCTATGTGCCCGTCACTGTCAACCAGACAAGGACCTGCATACCTGTAAGACCATAGTCCTGAGAGACTGAGGTCAGCTGAACTCATGAGTCCTGCTTTCCATCCATGGAGAGCTAAGGCTCTCAGAGTGTCCTTTGGGAACAGAGATGACTGAGCAGGGGTTCACCTACGGTGGTTTGGAATTCAGTGTTTTTTTTTTTTTTAATTACAAACTAGAAATCCAATTTTTTTCTAAAAAAGGATAAACTCGAAGTTGTAATCTCTAGGTAGACATTTATAGCATCTTCTTTGACTTCAGCATGTGGAAGAGTGAGGAAGGATAGTCCAGGCCAAGGACTCAACTTTTGCAGGGAAGGGAATTTTGCAGGGTGGTCAGAGACCAGTGTGTCATTCTCTGTGGTTAGAACGTACTGTAGGTGCTGTGAGGTGACATAAACAAAATTGCCTGGAGCTTAGTGGGTGATGAATAAATCAGTGTTCTTTTCCTTTCTTTCCCTTTCCATAAGCCTTGACTGATGCTTCTCTGTCAAATCAGGTTCATTGTCAGCCTGCTGTTTTTTTTTTTTTTTTTTTTTTTAGTATATGGACTATAGTTAACACTTCGATTTTTCCAATTAGTATTTTAAATTATAAAATAATTAATTCATCCTGTTAAAAAATCAACCTGTGTAAAAACGATTATTCTTTTCTCCAGAATGAAGTGCTGTTACATTTTTCTAACATATCCTTCAGAAATCTTTCTGTATATATAAATGTCCATATGTTTTCTTCTTTTCAAAATAAATCATATTATAAATTCTCCTCTGTCCCTTATGCTTCATTTAATAAAGTAACAAAGAGCTCTTTATTATCAGCCTGTAAAAATCTGACACTGTCTTCTAAACAGCTGCATAGCTTTCTGTAATGTATTTCACCAAGCTTCTTTTGTTTTCAGTAATTGTCTATTAAAATTTGCATCAGTGAATATTATTATGTGTATTTATTTGCAAACATAGCTGTATAGTATATTTCAGGAAGCAGTATTTCTTGGTTAAATGGTATGTACGTTATTATTTTTGAGAGATATTGCCAAATTGTCTTCTGACAGTAAATAGCCTCTATAGCAAATAGCTGTTTCGTCACATGCTCATCAATACTGGATGTTATCAGACTTTTTAATATTTGCTGATATTATAAGGGAAAACTGGCATCTTAATGTTTTAATGTGCATTTCTTTAAGTGTGAGTGAGGTTAGGTATTGTTTCATGTGTATTAACCATTCCAATTTATTCTTCTCTAAAGCACCTGCATCTTTCTTGTCTTATTTTTTGTTAAATTTTATATCTGGTTTTAGTTGATTTGTAATTATATATTTCTGGTAGACAGCCTTGAGGAAGGTGCCCAGTAATCTTCACCTCTTGATATTCATCATCTTATATAATCTCCTCATCTTGAGTGTAGGATGGACTTACCGACTCACTTGCAATGAATTCAGCACTGCAAAAGTGATGGGATCTCACCTCCAATATTGCGTTATAAAAGGACTGTGGCCTCTGTCTTGGGTGCTCTTTCTCACGTGTTGATAGGTTGTCTAGCTCTTACTCTATTGGAATACAGCCATATAAAGAAGTCCAGGTTGTTCTGAAGGAGAGGCCAAATGCAGCAGAAGGCCCAGGAGGATAAGAGCTGACATGGGGGAAAACTCAGGCAACCTGGCTGACAACAAGCACCAACTGCCTTCCATGTCAGTGAACCTTGGAAGAGGATCTTCCAGACCTAGTTGAGCCATCAGATGACTGCAGCCCCTGCTTGCAGCTTGACTGCCAAGATTAGACAGATTAGAAAAAGACAGACTGGGCCAGGTGCAGTGGTTCACACTTGTAATCCCAGCACTTTGGGAGGCCGAGGTGGGTGGATCACCTGAGGTCAGGAGTTCAAGACCAGCCAGGCCAACATGGTGAAACCCCGTCTCTATTAAAAATACAAAAATTAGCGGGGTGTGGTGGCATGTGCCTGTAATCCCAGCTACTCGGGAGGCTGAGGCAGGAGAATCGCTTGAACCTGGGAGGTGGAAGTTGCAGTGAGCTGAGATCGCACCACAGCACTGCAGCCTGGGCAACAGAGTGTGACTCTGTCTCAAAAAAAAAAAAAAGAAAAAAAGAAAAAGAAAGACTGTGTTATTTTGCTTATATTTGCTAATACAATCTGTTTGATATATAATACAATATCGGGGAATCCAGAAAAGTATAGAAGTATAGGGAAGTGAAACAGATATGCATTCAATTTCTAATTCTGTCTCTTATTGGCTGTGGTCTTAGGTAGGTTAATTAACCACCCTGAACCTCAGATTCTTCATAATGTTGTTGCTATATGTGGGTCACATATACCCATATAAAGAACAGATTAAATGCATTTTGCAAGGGCAAAGACTTGCCTACTTAAAATTACCAATACTCCTCAATACTCCTAAAGTTATCAATATGGGTAACATTTTGGATGCAGGATGAAACTAAAATCTTAATCGAGGAATGTGGAAGTCCTAGCCAGAGCAATCAGGCAAGAAAAAGAAATAAAAGGCATCCAAACAGGAAAAAAAGAAGTTGAGCTCTCTCTACTGATGATATAATACAGTACCTAGAAAAAACCCTACAGACTCTGCCAAGAAGCTCCTGGAACTGATAAACAACTTCAGTAAAGTTTTGGGATACAAAATTAACGTACAAAAATCAGTAGCATTTCTATACATCAATTACTTTCAAGCTGAGTGCCAAATCAAGAATGTAATCCCATTTAAAATAGCTGCAAAAATATTAGAAATACATCCAGCCGAGAAAGTGAAAGTTCTCTACAAGAAGAACTACATAACACTGATGAAAGAAATTATAGATGACAGAAACAAATGGAAAAACATTCTTAGACTCCCTATCATTGAATGGCTATACTGCCCAAAGCAATCTACAGATTCAACACTATTTCTATCAAACTACCAATGTCATTTTTCACAGAATTAGAACAAACTATTATAAAATTCATATGAACCAAAAAAGAGCCTGAATAGTCAAAGCAATCCTAAGCAAAAAGAATAAAGCTGAGGGCATCACATTATCCCACTTCAAACTATGGTAAAGGCGACAGTAACCAAAGCAGCACAGTACTGGTATAAAAACAGATGCATAGACCAATGGAACAGAATAGACAAGCCAGAAATAAATCTGTACACCTACAGCCATCTGACCTTCAGCAAAATTGGCAAAAATAAGCAGTGGGGAAAGGACTCCCCCTTTCACCATATACAAAATTTAACAAAAGACGAATTAAAGATTTAAATGTAAGACCTCGAACTGTAAGAATCCTAAAGGAAAGCTTACAAAACACCATGCTGGACATCAGCCTTGGGAAAGAATTTATGACTAAGTCCTCAAAAGCCATTGCAACAAAAACAAAAATTGACAAGTGAGGCCTAATTAAACTAAAGAGCTTCTTTATAGCAAAACAACAACAACAACAAAAAACACACACAAAACAAAACAAACAAACAAAAACTATCAACAGAGTAAACAGGCAACCTACATAATAGGAGAAAATATTCACAAACTTAACATCTGACAAAGGCCTAATATTTGGAACTTAAACAATTGAACAAGTAAAAAATGACTCCATTAAAAAATGGGCAAAGGACATGAACACATACTTCTCAAAAGAAGACATACAAATGGCTAAGAACACAAAAAAATGCTCAACATCACTAGTCATTGGAGAAATGCAAATTAAAGCCATAGTGAGAGACCATCTCACAGTAGTCAGAATGGCTATAATTAAAAAGACCAAAAAACAAAAACAAAAACAAAACAAACAAACCCAGATGCTGGGGAGGCTGCGGAGAAAAGAGAACACTTGTACACCATTGGTGGGAATGTAAATTGATTTAGCCACTGTGAAAAGCAGTTTGGAGATGTCTCAAATAACTTAAAACAGAACTACCATTTGACCCAGAAGTCCCATTACTGGATATATAGCCAAAAGAAAATAAGTTGTTATACCAAATAGACACATGCATTCGTATATTCATTGCAGCACTATTCACAATAGCAAAGACATGGAATAAACCTAGGTGCTCATCAATGGTAGATTAGATAAAGAAGATGTGATATATATATATATCATGGAATACTATGTAGCCATAGTCCTTTGCAGCAACATGGATGTAGTTGAAGGCCATAATCCTAAGCGAATTAATGCAGAAACAAAAAAACTACCGTATGTCCTCTCGTACAAGTAGGAACTAAGCATTGTGTACTCATGGTTATAAAGATGGCAACAACAGACACTGGGGACTAGAGAGGGGAGGGAAGAAGCAAGGAATGGGTTGAAAAACTATTGGGCACTATGCTCAATACCTAGGTGACGGGATCAATTATACTCCAAATCTCAGCATCATGTAATATATCCAGGTAACAAACCTGCACATGTACCCTCAAATCTAAAATAAAAATTAAAATTACAGAAAAAAAATCAAGGAATGCTGACTTTCCAAGAAACAAGACCTATTTTGAGACTGGCCTCATAATATATAATTTCTATTTAATATTTTATATAATCCCGTCCTCACTGTAGCCTTTCCAAACAGGTATTATTATCTTAATTTAACAGATGAGAAAACTGAGTCTCAAAGAGACTAAATAACCTGCCTAGGAACATGAGAACACTAAATGGCTTAGCCAGGATTTGGACCCAGTTCTGTTCAATCCCCAGTCTCATGTTCTTTCTCCTTCTCTACATTGCTTCATCCAGTTAAGAAAAATCCATTAATGCAACATACTTATTATTTGTAAAGCTATATTCTAAATTCATTGTTTATACCTCAGCCCTTTCATTCTCAGTCCTACACAGGTTTCCCCTTCAACAGGGAATCTTGTTTTGTTCATCAAGCTGAGGTCGAGGAAGTCAGGCAGAAGATTTAACTTTGACATTCACAAGACTCTAGAACAGCTAGTTATAAATTTCTTCCCATCCCCTTCCCTGAACACTCTTTCAAAAATAAAGGATTGCGACCCGATCCTGCCTCTTGCTCTTTGATTGTTATTACATTCTTTTTGGATTAAGGGTGTCCAATTTCCTTGGGAGGAATAAAATATGGCCATTTAAGTGAGGCGAGTGTAAACCCCTTCAGTAAACTCTTTAATGGGGGTTTTAATGAGATGTATTTTCACCTCATTGAGCTTTTTATTTCTCCAAGTTTCTTTCATCCATAGAAGCAGGTGAAGAAAGGGAAAATGATAGCAGAGAAGAGAAGAGCTTTAGGAACTTGAAAAGAAAGAGAAAACCAAAAGAAGCTGTCCCCACACTTGTTTACTTATAAGCTCCAACAAGCTCTGTGAATGCCAAATAGCAGAAGTTTTCATCCTTGATTAGCACTGTGGGATATATAATAGGCCATTTGTTAAGAGAACTGACCAATTTATTTAGACATTCATTTTATCATTCATTTATGCATAACCATTCATTCATTTATTCACTCACTTTATTGAGCATCCATCCATATTAGAAGTCCTGTATTTATCATGAACAGGATCTGTATTTGATAAGTTAATCAAAAAGAGTTTTTTTGAAAAGGAAATAAGCATTTAATGAAAGTACACATGTACATCTACATTTTTTTAACTTAAAACTTAATGTCTGCATATTTACTCACCCATATTCTGATACAAGGCCAAGTTTGTTTATTGGTTTTAGTCTTTTTTTCCAAAAAAAAAACAGGCAAACAACAAAAAACAAACAAAAACACCCATAATACATCATCCATGTTTCTAGTTCTAGTTTCCTTTAAGTGGATCAGGAGCTTAAAGATACTTTTGAAGTTATTTGACTTTAGACTTCTATTCATAATTTTTTTCCTCTAATATTTTATGGTTGTTTTTACCAACAATTAATTTAGCAAAAATTTTAAAAAATCAACTTGCCTTTACCAAAAATTTTCAATGAATTCAACTTAGTTTTCATAGAAACAATAATTTCCTTTTTAATACTTGGATTCCACAGGCTGTAGATTATTTTATTAAATACATACATGCAATATTAGCTAACTCTGAGGGCTCCTACTGTTCTCAGTGCTTGGCCTAAATTCACTTATTAATTGTCACAACTAGCCTGTAAGGACAATGATATGATTACCCCCATTTCCCAGGAGAGAAAATGTGGGAACTGGCTTGATAGAAATGTACAGGTGACTTTTGATGAACATGTAACCGAATGGATGAGTCCAGAAGTATGTGATTTATAGCATGTAGCTTATTAGCTAGAGCTCTCAGGTTTGTGGGCGTCAGCCAACATGTGTGCACAAGTTAAGAGTGACCAAGTTAGTCTTAAATAAAAGAGTGCAGTTAAGAGAACTCTTACTGTAATGAGAGGGAGGATGGAGTAATGGAAAGAGGATGCGTTTTGGGGTCAAACCAACTTGAGATTGAATAAGGGTGCTGACAATTACTAGCTGCTTAACTCCAAGAACCTCATTCCTTGTCCATAAAATGGGAATAATTGTAGTTTATTGGGTAGTCTGTTTTCTCATTTATTGATTTAATACAAACTCTTTTTTTTCAAGCACTTTCTAGTGTGCCAGGCAGCAAACAGTTATAAGATTACATAAATAAACAAAACATTACAAAAAATATGCAAATATGCGAATGCACCGTTAGAGCTTCTGCCAGAAATGTGGAAGGGGCCTAAGGCTTAAACTTCTTTAGCATAATGTAAATATGTCTTCATTGCTGTGGACTGCAGTGGAAGGGAACTTAACACAGCCTGGAAGTGTCCAGAGAGACTTGCCAGAGGAAGCATTTGCTTAAGCCAAGTCTTAAAGGACAAATGGAATTTAGCCAATCACAGACAGAAAGGAAGGGTCTTTCGGGCAGATGGCATGATTTGCTTAAGCACAGAAGTGTGAGGGGAGTTGTTCAATGTGGTGGAGGGGAAGGAGAGAAGGGAGACAAGGAGATTCAGCTGATGGGAGAGGCAAGAGGAAGAGCATGGGTTTTATCCCTTAGAAGAGTTATAAACAGAGATCACAGAGAGCTGGATCTGTGTTTTAGAGTCATTATGGTCCTGCCTTAAAGAGAATTGGATGGGGGAGCAGGAGTGACTGCTTTAATCTGTTTTTTTTTTTTTTTCAAAGCAAATTTATAACCACTATCCCCGTGGACCAGCACTATCCAGCAGCACTTTCTGGGATGATGGAAATGTTCTACGGCTGCACTGTCCAATGTGGCACACCCCTACATGTGGCCATTGAGCATTCAAAATGTGACAGGTGTGGCCAAAGAACTAAATCTTCAGTTTTATTTAATTTTAAATTTTAAAAATTTAAACAGTCACACACATGGCTAGTGGCTAGCACATGGGACAGCACAGCTTTAGCTCTTCAAAGAGAAAGTCTATGGGATATTCAGGTTCATCAATCTGAACTTGATAAATTTTAATTTTCGAAGAATCATTCTGGGTTCTAGGAAGAATTTAAGCAGTACAAGACATAGATGGACTACAAATTAATGGAATTTATGGTCAGGACAATGCTTTGTGTCAAAAGAGCTGAGTGAATACTAACGAAAAGAATTCAGAATATGTAAACAAAAAATGGCTATGAGAATTCAGTGCAACATTAGTTGTACACAACCTAAACATGCAAATATTAAGATTGATTAAGAAAGTGATAGCCCCCATCCATGCAATGGAATAGTATAAATAATGCAAAAGCATATTTATTTCAGTGGAAAGATGTTTATGATATAGTAGTAGCAGAAAACCATATTATAAAATGGTTATGAAAACTTTTTAATGAAAATATGCTTAGAAATATGTTAGGTTGTATTAATACATAAAATACAAATAGAGTGGTTATTTCTGAGTTGAAGGCATTTGCTTCATTTTTCTGTCTTCCTTTTTTTGCCATATCTATAGTATCATTTTTTTTTTGCAATGAGGGCGTATTGCTTTTATAATAAGAAAAATAAGAAAACAATAAAAATGAGTTATTTTTTAATTCTTAAAGGAGTGAAGTAGACATCAAGATCTATTGCAGTTGAGAGAGAAGATACGTCAGTAGGTGAGGGATGAGGTAGGCATAGAAGTCCTGTCACCAAAGTTGAGCTTTGGAAGGAAAGGGGGAGGTCAGGGAGGGGAAGAGAAGAAACATTTCTTGAGACCCTACCATTTGGTGAATGTTCACATGTGTTATCTTCTTTAATCCTCACCATGACCAGGTAAAGTAGGTACCAACAGCACGCTGTTTTACAAATGTGAAAAATCAAGACTCTGATAAATGAAATAACCATGTAAATAACATTAATAATCTTGAAGACAGAAGACTGGAGGTTTGCTTACTGGGGGTTGCCAGCTTTTTCTACTGGATGAGTTTCATAATATGCTGGCTCTCGTTCGTATATTTATTTGTGTAACGACTGTGTGTAATGTTTGTGTAATGATTAGACTGGAAGCCCTGTGGGAGCAGGGACTGTGTGTGTTTAGTTCACTACTGTGTCTACAGCCCTTAGCAAAGCACTTGGCACACACCAGGCTCTCAATTAATATTGCTCACTGAATTCAAATATATCAAGGGTCATTAATTCCTGTACTTTTAACAGATTGTTTAGATTGACAGATTTAGATAGTTTGGAGGTACTCAAATGAGATAATCAGCATGACAAAAGACTTTGTAAACTGTAGAATCATGTACCCATGCCAGGGGTTTTTATTGTTGAAAACTTTCCTTTACTGGCTTTAGTCAAGCCAAAAAAAAAATAATTTTTTGGAACTACTGATGGTATTCCTGCGAGAAGATTTAATCTTGAAATTCTTGGAAAGTAGCACAAAAGTATTTATTTGGTCCTAAACTCATCTTATGAGGTTTTTTGATTATTAGTCAGAACATCAGGGCTTATTGATATTTTTAGAAATATTCCTGAACCATCTCTTATTTTAACCAAATTACGAGATAAATCGAGACATGTGAGATAAGATTGATGTGTTATTAGTTGCATGATCATTTATCATCAGCTCCTAACACAAATATTAGGAAATACGGCCTTTTCTATTTCTGTGGTCACACTAAAGGAGGCCGATTGTCTTCTTGCAGAACCGAGTGAGGGTAGGAGAATAATGGGATACAGCCTATGTACTCACAGGCTGCTGCTTATCACATTGCTAATCACATTCTGAAAAACTTTATTTTTACATGTTTTCCTTGCTGTAGTTACGAGAACACCGTCTTTGTGCCAAGTGAAGTTGGCTTGAAAGTGACTTTGTCACTTTTCACCTGTAATGACTTCAGACGAGCTTCTTGCCTGCTGCCAGCCTCAGTTTCTCCAACTTGTAAAATTAAAACAATTATGTCAACCTTGCAGAGCTATTAGGAGAGATTAAACGAAATGATGTGTACAGCTTGCCTGACAGAGTGCTTGGCTGAAAGTACTTAATACAAATTACCTTCTTTGTCTGTTTTCCACATTTATGGTTGACAACCCTTTCCAAACAGGCACTTGTTCTTCTGAATATCAGTGTATGAAATGATTTTATGGAAGCACAGTGATTTTATAAGCTAAAAAGTGACATCTATTCCTGGGGCTGGAATCTTCAGACCGCAGATAGTTTAGTGCAGCAGAAAGAACCCAGTGAAGTTTCATAGAACCATAGACTACTAGAGCAACGGAGGACATTGCTTCAGAAAACTGAGGCATCATGAAGAGAAGTGACCTACCCACAGTCTTATAGCTAGTGGCATGTGTGGTGGGATTCACAGGACGCTTAAGGAAGAAGCCCTACAAATTGTGTGGGGTGTTATCTGATCCTTAGGAAAGCTGCTTGGATGGGATGAGAGCTCTCCGTTACATGTGTGAGCCTCTGGGACAATAAACCCCTTCTGAATCTTAGGTGCTTAGCTTAGTTGATCAGTATGTTTATGTACTATCTCCCCATATGTGTACAGGGAATGTAAAATCAAACTCTTGAGAGTGAGGAAGGGTAAGCTTTCCAAAACCAAAGAGGTGACCCAGGCAGGCACACCGGCTGCAGTTCTGAGAATTCTGGGTTGCTGTCCATCTCCATGAAACCATTCTGAAGCCAATGGACAGGTAGGCCACTTTTGTTCAGACTAAACAATTAACTCACGTGTTTATTTCATTCATTTATTAATTCCTTCACCAAAAGCTCATTGAGTCCAGGCAATTAATCAGACACTTTAAGTATGGAACTTATAGAAATGCACAAAACACATCCCTTTTCTGTGGTGATCATGGGCTGCTCTTTTCTTAATCCTGATTCCTTCCTTGAAGCTCTTCTAGGGTCTGGCCTGAACTTAGCCTGAGACTCCCCAGACTGAGGCAACACAGCTCACCACCTATTGAGGGCTGATCTAGCCATAGTGCTGGAAGACAGGGTGACAGTTCTATAGCTCTTTCCTTCATTTTCATGTTACCTGGATGTGACCATGTCTCCATAGTGCTGTTTCTATTCTCATCCCTACTTCTAATCTTGTGTCTGCATCACCTAAGCAGGGCTTAGCAACTGTCTTCACTCCACCTCTCTCCATTCCCACATCCACTCCATTCTTAGTGAGTTTTAAATGTTTTAGTTGAATATTTTATAATGGAGATGGAAGGGAAAGTTAGGTTATATCACACATCACCCAAAATACTTCATAAACACTTTCACTTGACCATGCTCTTTTCCATAAAATCTCTTCCCCTGGCTGCATACTCCCTATGTCTCTCTTCCCCTTCGGTCTCAATTATCTTCCCCCGACACCATATCTCTCCAAGTTCATTAACGTTAGTTCTTTTTCTTCCGTCTTAGCTACAATTTGCATCCTCACCACCTTTGACCATGTAACACCCTTCTTAGAAGGAAGGAGGGAGTTGGAAATAAAATATACTTTTTTCCTGGCTAAAAGTAAGTGTATCTTCCTGTTCTACAGATGGGTTATCTCAGGCAGGGGAAGCAAAATCACTTTCAAAAGTTTGAGCCTCTACTTCACAGCCTTTCTTTTCTGTCCCCAGAAGGATTAGTTATACATCACGCCTGCTGAAAGCGCAATACATTGAAAATCAGAAGAGTGCCATTGGGTGCCTGCTTAGAATATAGCTGTCCG
Source organism: Symphalangus syndactylus (assembly GCF_028878055.3). NCBI lineage: Eukaryota > Metazoa > Chordata > Mammalia > Primates > Hylobatidae > Symphalangus > Symphalangus syndactylus. Next base: position 128,491,180 of record NC_072429.2, on the reverse strand, counting down.
AGTCAGGAACGCTCTGAATTCAACTCTTGGGCCTGCCACTCGCTAGCTGGGAGATCTTGGGCAAGAGATATCACTTTGCTAAACTTCAGTTTGCTCATCTGTAAAATGGAAACAATAATACCTTTGAGACATGGGAGCTATGAGGATTAAATGAGGTAATGAAAAGGCTCTTAGGTGGGTACGAGTCGTTGATGATCCAGGTTACAGCAGTAGTAATTAGGAATGATGTGGCCAAATAGTCACATCAGCAACATTGTAAAAATGTTTCTGGGCAAGGTGCATTGGCTCACACCTGCAATCCCAGCATTTTGGAAGGTCAAGCTTGAGCCTAGGAGTTCAAGACCAGCCTGGGCAACATGGTGAAACCCCATCTCTACAAAAAATACAAAAATTAGCCAGGTGTGTTGGCACATACCTGTATTTCCAGCTACTTTGGAGGCTGAGGTGGGGGAATCACCTGAGCCCGAGAGGTCGAGGCTGTAGTGAGCCATGACCATGTCACTGCACTCCAGCCTGGGTGACAGAGTAAGACCCTGTCTCCAAAGAAAAAAAAGAATATTTCTGTTTTTGTAGCAGCAAATTAAGTCCTGCTACATGCCAAATATTGTGAAAATATGAATTGTCTGTTTTGCAAATCTTCTAGTGCTCTTTAATGAGGTCGCGTTGTAAAGCATTCATTGAAAAGTTTGTTGAAGATTTATTATAACACACGATTATACCACCTAGATTCTTAATCTGGAATGAATGACTTACATGAATGCAGTGATCTGTGGTGAAATGTTACCTAGGAATGAATGATGTGATGGCATGTGAAGCACCTATGCTTCAGTTGACCTCATACAATGTCTGGCACTTTTGGGTATGGCATATCATTTTTGAAGTTACATCACTACAAAAGAATAAATGATGTATGTGATTGTGTGTGTGTGTGTGTGTGTGTGTAGTTTTTTTTTCTTTTACCAACATGCTGTCAACTCTGGTGGTTTGTGCTTTTGCATCTGTACTCTTAGGAAAAATGCACAGTCTCCCTCGACCTTTGTCAAGTTGTGAAACTTTGTCAGTTGTGAAACTGTGGTATTGTGTATGTGATGGGGTGGAAAAAATGTTGCGCTGTAGTAATCCAGGAGAGAAGCAGTGGGACCTGGGTAAATAGGTGCATTTCCCATGAGGCTGTGCATGGCAAAGAGAGTCATATATTGGGAACAAAGACTTTGGAAGAGGACAGCAGGAAGTACAGGTCTGACAAGATGGCAGAGTTCTGTGAGGTAAGAAATAATATTCCTCTGCTATGAACCCGCAAATCTTCAGTGTAGTTTCTAAAATCACCAGATGTTTGGCTTAAGTGGATTCTTTCAATCTTGGAAATTGGCAGAGAGCATAATTAATATGGTAGGCATGGAAATGAGAAGGGAGATTTGGGGAAACCATAAGGAAAAGATTGGATTCAAATACATGTAAATATGGGAGGGGTGGAGGAGGTGAGTTAGGATAACTTACATCTCAGAGATTCTAAGGAACATCTCAATTACTCTTTTTACAATATTTTCACTTTACATAGCGATTTCATGTTCTGCCTCAAAAATAAAATGTGAGACCCACATAATAGAGTTTTTTCTTTCATATTGCAAATAAGTAAACTGAGGTTCAGAAAATGTAAAAGATATATACAAGATCATATGAGTGGTAAGGAGCAGAGCCAGGTCTAACAATAAACCAAATCATGGTATTTTATGGATGTAATATCTTCTAGTCCAACTGACTCCTAGATGCTTAAATTTCCTCAATAATCATATCAACTCCCTGCCTCCTCTGGTTCATCGACAAACTGCCTGTCTAGTAGCATCCTTCTGCTTCTGTGGACTGGTGCTTTTCTAGTGTGTGTGTGTGTGTGTGTGTGTGTGTGTGTGTGTTTTTAATGTTCTGACTTCATGCATAGGTCTCAATTTCTGGTAGGTCCTTACCTTACATGTGTCCAAGGCCGTATCTTCTATCCCTACATTTGCATAAAATCCAAATGCCTGGCCATTAGGGTTAAGATTAAGTTTTGGTACTCCCCTGCACTTCCAAGCCTCACATGCTCCAATATTCAGGCAGAGTTTCCTTTTCATGTTAACACCCCAAGATTTCCCTTTAGTGTTACAATTTTGAATAGGGAATCCAGGCATAAGGGAGGGGTAATAGTTGTCTAAAGACATGAGGGAGGTGAGGAGGAAGAGGTGAGGAGCATTATACGCAGAGGAAACAGCAAGATCAGATTCTTGAGTGGCAAGTATGAATGCCGTATTGCAGAAATAGTAAGGAGGTCAGCAGAGCTGGGGCAGAGTGTGGAAGTAGGAGTAGTTAAGATCAGAGAAGTATTGGGGGTCAATGCTAGACTGTGGAAAGCCTTGTAGACTATTAAAATGACTTTAAAAAAAATCTTAAGTGACATGGAAAACTGTTGGAGGGTTCTGAGAAAAGAAGTGAAATAAATGGACTTATTTTTATAATAGAATTGCTCTGGTTGCATTGTGGTGAATGAATTAGAGGAGAACAAGAGTAGAAACAGCCTATACTATTAAATAGAAGATTATTTAAATAATCTGGTTGAGAGCTAATCCTGGTTTCAAATAAGGTGATAATAATGGAGGCGGTCAAAAATGGGCAGATTCTGGATTTATTTTGAAGGTGGAGCTACGTGATTTCCTAATAGAATAAATGTGAAGTCTCAGAGATGGAGAAGAGCTAAAGTTGACTTCATGGCCCGAGAAATGGAAATAATTTAATGGAATAAAGAAGACTGTGGGAGCAACAGATTTAGGAGAGATAGGAGAAGTTCAAATTTGGATTTAAGTTTGAAATGCTTATTAACATCCTGGTCAAAGAGGCAGTTGGTATGAGAATCTGTAATTCAGAGGTGACAACCAGGCTTGCAATTTAGATCTATGTGTAGATGACATGTCAAGCCACACAACTGGATGAGATAATCAAGGGAGTGTGTCTAGATACAGAAAATAAGAGATCTAGAGAATGAGCTCCAGGGCATTTTATCATTTGAAGTTTGTGCTGAGGTTTCTCCATAATGATGTGAGCAGCTCCATAGACCTCATCCCCAGCAAAACTTGTTGAAAATTATATAAGATTCTCCCAAGCATTTAAAGTCTCTGGAAATGGCTCTAAGAGCATATAGTAAATGAAAAAACATTTATTTAAGAAAATATAATAAACTCAACAAGAACTATGAGAGTCTGTGCTAGTTGAGCCAAGACCTGCATTCTGTCTCTCCCATTCCAGCTCAGCAAGATGTACCATATACTCCAGACTGGTATAGCCTAAAACCCAAGGCCCTCACTCCTGCTAATTCCAAGTTGGAGGACTATATTCCCTTGGGGGGATAAGACATAAGCATTTCTCATTCTGCTCCCAGCTACCTGTTGCTGAGGCCGGGTTCTGGGCAAGTACACCTGGGAGCTGGGGGTTCCCTTGTTCCATCCAGCCTCAACTATGGAATGGAGGCTTTGCCTTGGGAGTAGTGCTGTTGAGAAAACTTTGGCCCCTTGCTCAAGCTTGGGGGCAAGGATTCCATGTGGAGAAGGGCAAGCCAAAGGGACCTGGGGCTGATGGCCCCTCCCCAACTCACTCAGCACTCAGCTCCTAAAGTGGAGTTGTTACTCAGAGAGAAGCACACCGTCATCCCCTCCCCTATTACCAGGGCTTGGCTCAGAAATTTATACCAGGGGGAAAACAGGCCATAGAAGCAGAGAGTTCCAAATCTCTGACCAAAGGAACTTGCTTCATTTGCAACAGAGTGCAGAGAAGTTCAAGCCCAAGGACACTTTCAAAAATAGTGAAAGTTACGGTGAAAGGTAATTGGGAGATTAATAGATTCGTGAGTGTTATAGGCTCAATTGTAGGCTGGCTAGTTTACCAGAGAGGGAAACAGGGAAGAAACAGCTGGGAAGAACCCTCCTGTAGTCAGAATAAACTTTAAACACTGACATTCAGAACTACACCTTCAAAGGAGCCTGAATTTGATTTGATTAGCCTATGAATCAATTTATGCCTTTTTTCTTGTAAATAATTTTTTATAAAACCATAAAAATAGTATATGTTTTTTGTCTCTATAATACATAGAAATTTAATATTCTTGCCAATAAATTTAAAAAGAAATATCTTTAAAAGACATGAAATTATATGAAGTATAATTTAATACATTTTGCAATGTATTGCTGAATTGGTAATGTTTACATATGTAATATGCATAGCAATAAAACTACACAAAGGAGAAGAAGGTAATAAAAGTATATAGGAGTAATAGTTCTATATCTAATTGGAATTAAATTAGTATAAATCTGAAGCTGTTTTTGGTAAGTTAAGGTATATTTGTATCTATGGTAAGCAACCACTAAAAATAGAAAATATCATTAAAGAAATGAAAATGCTACATTAGAAAATATTAATGCAAAAGAAAGCAGTAAAGGAGGAATAGAGGAACAAAAAAGACATGAGACATATAGAAAAGAGAAAGTAAAATCGCAGACATAAATCCAACTACATCGGTATCATAAAAGGTGAATAAAATGAATGATCCAATTAAAAGCAAACACTGTGACACTGGATAAAAAAAGTTCCCAGTATATGCTGTCAATAGGAGATACACTTTAGATTTAAAGACAAGAATAAATTGAAGGCTGGATGCAGTGGCTTGTGCCTATAATCCCAGCACTTTGGGAGCCTGGACAGGAGGATTGCTTGAACCTAGGAGTTTGAGACCAGCTGGGCAACATAGGGTGACCCTGTCTCTACCAAAAAAAAAAAAAAAAAAAAAATTAGCCAGGCGTGGTGGCACACTTGCTTGTAGTCCCAGCTATTCAGGGGCTGAGGTGGGAGGATTGCTTGAGCCCAGGTGGTTGAGGCTGCAGTGAGCCAAGATCACACCATTGCACTTCTGCCTGGGCAACAGAACAAGACCCTTTCTGAAAAATCAAAAGAACAAATAAAATAAATTGAAAGTAAATGGATGAAAAAAGATATATAATGTACACAGTGATGACAAGAGAGCTGGCGTGTTCATCGGACAAAATAGACCTTAAAACAAAAAACTTTACTGGAGATATAGAGGGATATTTTATGATAATAAAAAGTTCAATTCATCAGAAAGTTGTAACCATTATAAACATATATGTATCTAACAAGAAAGCAGCAAAATACATGAAGTATAATCTGACTGAAATGAAAGAAGAAATAGATAATTAAAAACAATAGTTGGGGACTTCCATATCACACTTTTAGTAATGGATGGAACAAGTAGCAGAAGATCAACAAGGAAAGTGAAGAATTTAACAACACAATAAACCAGCTAGACCGAACAGAATCCTGTACAGCACTCCACCTAACAACAGCAGAATATATCTTCTTTTCAAGTGAAGGACACATCATATGCCAGGACATAAAACAAACCTCAATAAATTTGAAAGTATAGAAATAATAAAACCCATCTTCCTTAACTGTAATGAAATGAAATTAGAAATAAATAAAAGAAAGAATTTTCTTTTTTTTTTTTTTTTTTTTTTATTATACTTTAGGGTTTTAGGGTACATGTGCACAATGTGCAGGTTTGTTACATATGTATCCATGTGCCATGTTGATTTCCTGCACCCATTAATTCGTCATTTAGCATTAGGTGTGTCTCCTAATGCTGTCCCTCCCCCCTCCCCCCACCCCACCACAGTCCCCGGAGCGTGATGTTCCCCTTCCTGTGTCCATGAGTTCTCATTGTTCAATTCCCACCTGTGAGTGAGAACATGCGGTGTTTGGTTTTTTGTCCTTGCGATAGTTTACTGAGAATGATGTTTTCCAGTTTCATCCATGTCCCTACAAAGGACGCGAACTCATCATTTTTTATGGCTGCATAGTATTCCATGGTGTATATGTGCCACATTTTCTTAATCCAGTCTATCGTTGTTGGACATTTGGGTTGGTTCCAACTCTTTGCTATTGTGAATAGTGCCGCAATAAACATACGTGTGCATGTGTCTTTATAGCAGCATGATTTATAGTCCTTTGGGTATATACCCAGTAATGGGATGGCTGGGTCAAATGGTATTTCTAGTTCGAGATCCCTGAGGAATCGCCACACTGACTTCCACAATGGTTGAACTAGTTTACAGTCCCACCAACAGTGTAAAAGTGTTCCTATTTCTCCACATCCTCTCCAGCACCTGTTGTTTCCTGATTTTTTAATGATGGCCATTCTAACTGGTGTGAGATGGTATCTCACTGTGGTTTTGATTTGCATTTCTCTGATGGCCAGTGATGAGGAGCATTTTTTCATGTGTTTTTTGGCTGCATAAATGTCTTCTTTTGAGAAGTGTCTGTTCATGTCCTCTGCCCACTTTTTGATGGGGTTGTTTGTTTTTTTCTTGTAAATTTGTTTGAGTTCATTGTAGATTCTGGATATTAGCCCTTTGTCAGATGAGTAGGTTGCAAAAATTTTCTCCCATTGTGTAGGTTGCCTGTTCACTCTGATGATAGTTTCTTTTGCTGTGCAGAAGCTCTTTAGTTTAATGAGATCCCATTTGTTGATTTTGGCTTTTGTTGCCATTGCTTTTGGTGTTTTAGACATGAAGTCCTTGCCCACGCCTATGTCCTGAATGGTATTGCCTAGGTTTTCTTGTAGGATTTTAATGGTTTTAGGTCTAACATATAAGTCTTTAATCCATCTTGAATTAATTTTTGTATAAGGTGTAAGGAAGGGATCCAGTTGCAGCTTTCTACATATGGCTAGCCAGTTTTCCCAGCACCATTTATTAAATAGGGAATCCTTTCCCCATTTCTTGTTTTTGTCAGGTTTGTCAAAGATCAGATAGTTGTAGATATGCAGCATCATTTCTGAGGGCTCTGTTCTGTTCCATTGATCTATGTCTCTGTTGTGGTACCAGTACCATGCTGTTTTGGTTACTGTAGCCTTGTAGTATAGTTTAAAGTCAGGTAGCGTGATGCCTCCAGCTTTGTTCTTTTGGCTTAGGATTGACTTGGCGATGCGGGCTCTTTTTTGGTTCCATATGAACTTTAAAGTAGTTTTTTCCAATTCTGTGAAGAAAGTCATTGGTAGCTTGATGGGGATGGCATTGAATCTATAAATTACCTTGGGTAGTATGGCCATTTTCACGATATTGATTCTTCCAACCCATGAGCATGGAATGTTCTTCCATTTGTTTGTATCCTCTTTTATTTCATTGAGCAGTGGTTTGTAGTTCTCCTTGAAGAGGTCTTTCACATCCCTGGTAAGTTGGATTCCTAGGTATTTTATTCTCTTTGAAGCAATTGTGAATGGGAGTTCACTCATGATTTGGCTCTCTGTTTGTCTGTTATTGGTGTACAAGAATGCTTGTGATTTTTGTACATTAATTTTGTATCCTGAGACTTTGCTGAAGTTGCTAATCAGCTTAAGGAGATTTTGGGCTGAGACAATGGGGTTTTCTAGATATACAATCATGTCATCTGCAAACAGGGACAATTTGACTTCCTCTTTTCCTAATTGAATACCCTTTATTTCCTTCTCCTGCCTGATTGCTCTGGCCAGAACTTCCAGCACTATGTTGAATAGTAGCGGTGAGAGAGGGCATCCCTGTCTTGTGCCAGTTTTCAGAGGGAATGCTTCCAGTTTTTGCCCATTCAGTATGATATTGGCTGTGGGTTTGTTGTAGATAGCTCTTATTATTTTGAGATACGTCCCATCAATACCTAATTTATTGAGAGTTTTTAGCATGAAGGGTTGTTGAATTTTGTCAAAGGCCTTTTCTGCATCTATTGAGATAATCATGTGGTTTTTGTCTTTGGTTCTGTTTATATGCTGGATTACATTTATTGATTTGCGTATGTTGAACCAGCCTTGCATCCCAGGGATGAAGCCCACTTGATCATGGTGGATAAGCTTTTTGATGTGCTGCTGGATTCGGTTTGCCAGTATTTTATTGAGGATTTTTGCATCAATGTTCATCAAGGATATTGGTCTGAAATTCTCTTTTTTGGTTATGTCTCTGCCAGGTTTTGGTATCAGGACGATGCTGGCTTCGTAAAATGTGTTAGGGAGGATTCCCTCTTTTTCTATCGATTGGAAAAGTTTCAGAAGGAATGGTACCAGTTCCTCCTTGTACCTCTGGTAGAATTCAGCTGTGAATCCATCAGGTCCTGGACTCTTTTTGATTGGTAAGCTATTGATTATTGCCACAATTTCAGAACCTGTTATTGGTCTATTCAGAGATTCAACTTCTTCCTGGTTTAGTCTTGGGAGGGTGTATTTGTCGAGGAATTTATCCATTTCTTCCAGATTTTCTAGTTTATTTGCATAGAGGTGTTTGTAGTATTCTCTGATGGTAGATTGTATTTCTGTGGGATCAGTGGTGCTATCCCCTTTTTCGTTTTTTATTGCATCTATTTGATTCTTCTCTCTTTTCTTCTTTATTAGTCTTGCTAGCGGTCCATCAATTTTGTTGATCTTTTCAAAAAACCAGCTCCTAGATTCATTAATTTTTTGAAGGGTTTTTTGTGTCTCTATTTCCTTCAGTTCTGCTCTGATTTTAGTTATTTCTAGCCTTCTGCTAGCTTTTGAATGTGTTTGCTCTTGCTTTTCTAGTTCTTTTAATTGTGATGTTAGGGTGTCAATTTTGGATCTTTCCTGCTTTCTCTTGTGGGCATTTAGTGCTATAAATTTCCCTCTACACACTGCTTTGAACGTGTCCCAGAGATTCTGGTATGTTGTGTCTTTGTTCTCGTTGGTTTCAAAGAACATCTTTATTTCTGCCTTCATTTCATTATGTACCCAATAGTCATTCAGGAGCAGGTTGTTCAGTTTCCATGTAGTTGAGCGGTTTTGACTGAGTTTCTTAATCCTGAGTTCTAGTTTGATTGCACTGTGGTCTGAGAGACAGTTTGTTATAATCTCTGTTCTTTTACATTTGCTGAGAAGAGCTTTACTTCCAACTATGTGGTCAATTTTGGAATAGGTGTGGTGTGGTGCTGAAAAAAATGTATATTCTGTTGATTTGGGGTGGAGAGTTCTGTAGATGTCTATTAGGTCAACTTTATGTAGAGCTGAGTTCAATTCCTGGATATCCTTGTTAACTTTCTGTCTCGTTGATCTGTCTAATGCTGACAGTGGGGTGTTAAAATCTCCCATTATTATTGTGTGGGAGTTTAAGTCCCTTTGTAGGTCACTGAGGACTTGCTTTATGAATCTGGGTGCTCCTGTGTTGGGTGCATATATATTTAGGATAGTTAGCTCTTCTTGTTGAATTGATCCCTTTACCATTATGTAATGGCCTTCTTTGTCTCTTTTGATCTTTGTTGGTTTAAAGTCTATTTTATCAGAGACTAGGATTGCAACCCCTGCCTTTTTTTGTTTTCCAGTTGCTTGATAGATCTTCCTCCATCCCTTTATTTTGAGTCTATGTGTGTCTCTGCACGTGAGATGGGTTTCCTGAATACAGCACACTGATGGGTCCTGACTCCTTATCCAGTTTGCCAGTCTGTGTCTTTTGATTGGAGCATTTAGCCCATTTACATTTAACGTGAATATTGTTATGTGTGAATCTGATCCTGTCATTATGATGTTAGTTGGTTATTTTGCTCGTTAGTTGCTATAGTTTCTTCCTAGCCTCGATGGTCTTTACAATTTGGCATGTTTTTGCAGGGGCTGGTACCGGTTGTTCCTTTCCATGTTTAGTGCTTCCTTCAGGAGCTCTTTTAGGGCAGGCCTGGTGATGACAAAATCACTCAGCGTTTGCTTGTCTGTAAAGTATTTTATTTCTCCTTCACTTATGAAGCTTAGTTTGGCGGGATAGGAAATTCTGGGTTGAAAATTCTTTTCTTTAAGAATGTTGAATATTGGCCCCCACTCTCTTCTGGCTTGTAGAGTTTCTGCTGAGAGATCAGCTGTTAGTCTGATGGGCTTCCCTTTGTGGGTAACCCGACCTTTCTCTCTGGCTGCCCTTAACATTTTTTCCTTCATTTCCACTTTGGTGAATCTGACAATTATGTGTCTTGGAGTTGCCCTTCTCGAGGAGTATCTTTGTGGCGTTCTCTGTATTTCCTGAATCTGAATGCTGGCCTGCCTTGCTAGATTGGGGAAGTTCTCCTGGATAATATCTTGCAGAGTGTTTTCCAACTTGGTTCCATTCTCCCCATCATTTTCAGGTACACCAATCAGACGTAGGTTTGGTCTTTTCACATAGTCCCAAATTTCTTGGAGGCTTTGTTCATTTCTTTTTATTCTTTTTTCTCTAAACTTCCCTTCTCTCTTCATTTCATTCATTTCATCCTCTATCAGCGATACCCTTTCTTCCAGTTGATCGCATCTGCTACTGAGGCTTCTGCATTCTTCGCGTAGTTCTCGAAACTTGGCTTTCAGCTCCATCATCTCCTTTAAGCCCTTCTCTCCATTGGTTATTCTAGTTATCCATTCTTCTAATTTTTTTTCAAAGTTTTTAACTTCTTTGCTATTGTTTTGAATTTCCTCTCGTAGCTCAGAGTAGTTTGATCGTCTGAAGCCTTCTTCTCTCAACTCATCAAAGTCATCCTCCATCCAGCTTTGTTCCGTTGCTGGTGAGGAACTGCGTTCCTTTGGAGGAGGAGAGGTGCTCTGTTTTTTAGAGTTTCCAGTTTTTTTGGTCTGTTTTTTCCCCATCTTTGTGGTTTTGTCTACTTTTTGTCTTCGATGATGGTGATGTACAGATGGGTTTTTGGTGTGGATGTCCTTTCTGTTTGTTAATTTTCCTTCTACCAGACAAGACCCTCAGCTGCAGGTCTGTTGGAGTTTACTAGAGGTCCACTCCAGACCCTGTTTGGCTGGGTGTCAGCACCGGTGGCTGCAGAATGGCGGATTTTCGTGAGACCACAAATTCAGCTGTCTGATAGTTCCTCTGAAAGTTTTGTCTCAGAGGAGTACCCGGTTGAATGAGGTGTCAGTCTGTCCCACTGGGGGGGTGCCTCCCAGTTAGGCTGCTCAGGGGTGAGGGACCCACTTTAGGAGGCAGTCTGTCCGTTCTCAGATCTCCAGCTGCGTGCTGGGAGAACCACTACTCTCTTCAAAGCTGTCAGTCAGACAGGGACATTTAAGGCTGTGGAGGTTCTTGCTGAGTTTTTGGTTGTCTGTGCCCTGCCCCCAGAGGTGGAGCCTACAGAGGCAGGCGGGCCTCCTTGAGCTGTGGTGGGCTCCACCCAGTTCGAGCTTCCTGGCTGCTTTGTTTACCTAAGCAAGCCTGGGCAATGGCGGGCGCCCCTCCCCCAGCCTCGTTGCCACTTTGCAGCGTGATCTCAGACTGCTGTGCTAGCAATCAGCAAGACTCTGTGGGCATAGGACCCTCCGAGCCAGGTGCGGGACACAATCTCCTAGTGTGCCGTTTTCCAGGCCCGTTGGAAAAGCGCAGTATTAGGACGGGACTGACCCGATATTCCAGGTGCCGTCTGTTTTCCCTTTCTTTGACTAGGAAAGGGAACTCCCTGACCCCTTGCGCTTCCCGAGTGAGGCAATGCCTCGCCCTGCTTCGGCTCGCGCACAGTGCGCTTCACCGACTGTCCTGAACCCACTGTTAGGCACTCCCTAGTGAGATGAAACCGGTACCTCAAGCAGAAATGCAGAAATCACCTGTCTTCTGTGTCGCTGGGGCTGGGAGCTGGAGACTGGAGCTGTTCCTATTCGGCCATCTTGGCTCCACCCTCCAGAATTTTCTTATATTTGAGAAACTCAAAAATTTATAGAAACCAAACAACAGAGTAGCTAGTTCTTTAAACACATTAACAAAATTAGTAAATATTTAGCTAAATTGACCAAAAAATTAGTGAAAATTCAAATTACTAGAATTAGAAGTAAAAGAGAAGATATTACTTTTGACCTTCTAGAAATAAAAAAGTATTGTATTCCAATAAATTATACAATTTGTGTGAAATGGACAAATTCCTAGAAAGTCACAACCTACTGAAACTGACCCAAGAAGATATAGATGAAACAAAGAAAACCCCAAAATCTCAATTAAAAAATAAGCAAAGGATTTGAATAGACATTTCTTTAAAAAAGATTTACAAATAGCCAATAAGCACATGAAAAGATGCTTAATATTTTTATTTGATATGGTTTGGCTGTGTCCTCACCCAAATCTCATCTTGAATTGTGGTTTCCATAATCCCCACATGTCGTGGGAGGGACCCGATGGAGGTAATTGAATCATGGGGCAGTTACCTCCATGCTGATGTTCTCATGATAGTGAGTGAGTTATCATGAGATCTGGTGGTTTTATAAGGGGCTTTTCCCCCTTACTTGGCTCTTCTGTCTCCTGCTGCCTTGTGAATAGGGATGTGCTTGCTTCCCCCTCTGCTATGATTTTAAGTTTCCTGAGGCCTCCCCAACCATGCAGAACTATAAGTCAAGTTAACTTCTTTCCTTTATAAATTACCCAGTCTTGGGCAGTTATTTATAGCAGTGTGAGAATGGACTAATACAGTAAGTTGATACCAGGAGTAGAGGGGCACTGCTGTAAAGATACCTGAAAATGTGGAAGCGACTTTGGAACTGGGTAACAGGCAGAGGTTGGAACAGTTTGGAGGGCTCAGAAGAAGACAGGAAAATGTGGAAGAGTTTGGAACTTCCTAGAGACTTGTTGAATGGCTTTGATCAAAATGCTGATAGTGATATGGACAATGAAGTCCAGGCTGAAATGGTCTCAGTTCCCAATAAGTTCCTCATCTCATCTCATCTCATCTTAGCCCAGGCTTAGATGGAGATGAGAAACTCCTTGGGGACTGGAATAAAAGTGACTTTTGTTATGCTTTAGAAAAGAGACTGGTGGCATTTTGACCTTGCCCTAGAGATCTGTGGAACTTTGAACTTGAGAGAAATTTCAAAGTGGCAAACCATTCAAGAGGAAGCAGAGCATAAAAGTTTGGAAAATTTGCCACCTGATAATGTGATAGAAAAGAAAACCAGATTTTCTGGGGAGAAATTCAAGCCAGCTGAGGAAATTTGCATAGGTAATGAAGAGCCAAATATTCATCACCAAGACAATGGGGAAAATGCCTCCAGGGCATGTCAGAGACCTTCACAGCAGCCCCTCCCATTACAGGCCACAGAGGGAAAAGAAGGGAAAAATGGTTTACTGGGCCATGCCCAGGGCCTCCCTGCTCTGTGCAGCCTTGGGGCATGGTGTCCTGAATCCCAGCTGTTTCACCTCCAGCTGTGGCTAAAAGGAGCCAAGTTACAGTTTGGGCCATTACTTCAGAGAGTGCAAGCCCCAAGCCTTAGTGGCTTCTATGTGGTGTTGAGCCTGTGGGCGCACAGAAGTAAAGAATTGAGGTTTGGGAATCTCCTCCTAGATTTCAGAAGGTGTGTAGAAATGCCTGGACGTCCAGGCAGAAGTCTGCTGCAGTGGTGGAGCCCTCACGGAGAACCTCTGCTAGGGCAGTGTGGAAGTAAAATGTGAGGTTGGAGCCCCCACACAGAGTCCCCCCTGGGGCACTGCCTAGTGGAGCTGTGAGAAGAGGGCCACCATCCTCTAGACCCCAGAATGGTAGATCCATTGACAGCTTGGACTCTGTGCCTGGAAAAGCCACAGACACTCAATGTCAGCCATGAAAGCAGCTGGGAGTGGGGCTGTACCCTGCAAACCCACAGGGACAGAGCTGTCTAAGGCCATGGGAGCCCACTTTTTGCATAAGTGTGACCTGGATGTGAAACACGGAGTCAAAGGAGCTCATTTTGGAACTTTAAGGTTAAATGATTGCCCTCCTGGGTTTTGGACTTGCATGGGGCCTTTAGCTTCTTTGTTTTGGCCAATTTCTCCCATTTAGAATGGGTGTATTTACCCAATGTCTGTACCCCCATTGTATCTGGGAAGTAACTAACTTGCTTTTGATTTTACAGGCTCATAGGCAGAAAGGACTTACCTTGTTAAGATGAGACCCTGGACTTGAACTTTTGAGTTAATGTTGGAATGAGTTATGACTTTGGGGACTATTGGAAAGTCATGATTGTGTTTTGAAATGTGAGAACATGGGATTTGGGAGGGGCTGGGGTGGAATGATATGGTTTATCTATGTCCCCACCCAAATCAGAGGGAAAAGGAGGGAAAAATGGTTTACTGGACCATGCCCAGGGCCACCCTGCTCTGTGCAGCCTTGGGGCATGGTGTCCTGCATCCCACCTGCCTCACCTCCAGCTGTGGCTAGTGAGTGAGTTAGCACAAGACCTGGTGATTTTATAACAGGTTTTTCCCTCTTGCTTGGCACTGCTCTTTCCTGCCATCTTGTGAAGAAGTACATGTTTGCTTTCCCTTCTGCCATGATTGTAAGTTTCCTGAGGCCTCCCCAGCCATGTGAAACCATGAGTCAATTAAACCTCTTTCCTTTATAAATTACCCAGTCTTGGACAGTTCTTTACAGCAGCATGAAAATGGACTAATACATTATTCATTATAAAAATGCAAATAAAAACAATGAGGTAGTACTTCACCCCCACTAGGATAACTGTGATAAAAACAAATACCCCACCCCCTGCAAATAATAAATTTTGGTGAGACAGTGAAGAAATTGGATCCCTCATATACTGCTAGTGGAAAAGTAAAATGTTTTAGCCACCGTGCGAACAATTTGGTGGTTCCTCAAAAAGTTAAACATGGAATTACTACATGACCCTGGAATTCTACTCCTGTGTGTATACTCAACAGAACTGAAAACACGTGCTCAAAAAAATAAGTGTACGTGCATGTCTATAGGAGCACTATTCACAATAGCCAAAGGCGAAAATAGCCCAAATAATCCTCAACAGAAGAATGGATAAACAAATTGTGATATATATATGTACAATGGAATATTATTTAGCTATAAGCAGAAATGGAGTTCTGATTTTTATTACAACATGGATGAACCTTGAAAGCTTTATGCTAAGTGAAGAAGCTGTACGCAAAACTCTACATATTGTTTAGGTCCACTTATATGAAATATCTACAATAGATAAGTCATTAGAGATGGAATGTAGAATGATGGTTTCCTTGGACTGAGGAGAAACTGCTTTATGTTTAAACTGGGGAGAAACTGCTTTATGTTTAAGTAGTTCTATTTTGGAATGATGGAAATATTTTGAAATTAGATAGAGATGGTGGTTGCACAACATTGTTAATATTCTAAATGTCATTGATTTTATTCATCTTAGCAAAATTAAGTTAATTTTATATTATGTTAATTTTATATCAATAAACCATTTAAGAAACCACACCCAAAGAAAAGCCTAGGTTCGGATGGCTTCACTGGTAAATTCTACTAAGCATTTAAAGAATAATTAATGCCAATTCTTTACAAACTCTCCCAAAAATTAGAAGAGCAGGGAACATTCCCAAATTGATTCTATCAGGCCAGTATTACCCTGATACTAAAACCAGGCAAAGATATTACAAAAAAGAAAAATACAGACCAATATCTCTTTGGAATATGGATGCAAAAATTCTCAACAACCTATTCACAAACATTTCACAAAACATTTCAAGAGAATTATGCACCAAGAGAAAGTGGGATTTATCGTGGGAATGCAAAGCTGGTTTAACATATGAAAATTAGTTAACGTAAAATACCATATCAATAAAATACAAAACAAAAAGAATATATCACAGCAGATGCAGAAAAATGTGACAAATTCAAACACCCTTTCATGATAAAAATATTTGACAAACTAGGACTAGAAGTAGAGTTTCTCAACTTGATAAAGGCCATTTATAAAAAACCCATAGCTAATGTTATACTTAATAGTGAAAGGCTGAAATCTTTCTCTCTAAGGTTGGGAACAAGGAAACAATATCTGCTTTTGAAAAATCTATTCAACATTGTACTAGAGGTTCTAACCATAACTACTGGTCAAGAAAAAATATAAAAGACATCCAGATAGAAAAGGGTAAAGTAGAATTGTCTCTATTTTCAAATGGCATGAACTTGTATATATATAATCTTAAGGACAGTACTATAAGGACCAATAAATGAGTTTACTAAGGTTGCAAGATACAAGATAAATATACACAAACAAATTATATTTCAAAACACTTGCAATAAACAATTTGAAATTGAAATTAAGAAAACAATTTCACTTATAATAGTATCAAAAAGAATAGGCCAGTGTAGTGGCTCACACCTGTAATCCTAGCAATTTGGGAGGCTGAGGTGGATGGATTGCTTGAGGCCAGGAGTTTGAGGCCAGGAGTTTGAGACCAGCCTGGGCAACATGGAGAGACCTCATTTCTACTAAAAGTACAAGGCCAGACTCAGTGGCTCATGCCTGTAATCCTAGCACATTGGGAGACCAAGGTAGGCAGATCACTTGAGTTCAGGAGTTTGAGACCAGCCTGGGCACATGGAAAAACCCTGTCTCTACAAAAAATACAAAAGATTAACCAGGCATGCTGTTGCAGGCCTACAGTTCCAGCTACTTGGGAGGCTGATGTGGGAGGATTTTTTCAGCTCAGGATGTGCAGTGAATTGACATTGCAGCACTTTACTCCAGGCTGGGTGGCAAAGTAAGACACTATCTCAAAAAAAAAAAAGTATCAAAAAGAATATTATGAAAATGGCCATACTGCCCAAAGTAATTTATAGAGTCGATGCTATTTCCATTAAACTACCATTGATATTCTTCACAGAAGTAGAAAAAAACTATTTTAAAATCCACATGGAAGCAAAACAGAGCCCATATAGCCAAGACAATCCTAAGCAAAAAGAACTGAGCTGGAGGCATCACACTACCCAACTTCAAACTGTACTACAAGGCTACAGTAACAAAAACAGCATGATACTATACAAAAACAGACACACAGACTAATGGAACAGAATAGAAAACTCAGAAATAAGACTCCACACCTACATCCATCTGATCTTTGACAAACCTGACAAAAACAAGTAATTGGGAAAGGATTCCCTATCTAATAAATGGTGCTGGGAGAACTGGCTAGCCATATGCAGAAAATTGAAACTGGACCCTTTCCTTGTACCTTATCCAAAAATTAACTCAAGATGGAATAAAGGCTTAAATGTAAAACCCAAAACTACAAAAACCCTACAAAAAATATAGGCGATACCATTCAGGACATGGGCACAGGCAAAGATTTCATGATGAAAATGCCAAAAGCAACTGAAACAAAGGCAAAATTGACAAATGAGATCTAATTAAACTAAAGAATTTCTGCACAGCAAAAGAAACGATCATCAAAGTGAAGAGACAACCTACAGAATGGGAGAAAATTTTTGCAATCTATTCATCTGACAAAGGTGTAATATCCAGATGCTACAAGGAACTTAAACAAATTTATAAGAAAAAAACAAACAATGCCATTAGAAAGTGGGCAAAGGCATAAAAAAGGATGAGTTCATGTCCTTTGCAGGGATGTGGATGAAGCTGGAAACCATCATTCTAAGCAAACTATCACAAGGACAGAAAACCAAACACCACACGTTCTCACTCATAGGTGGGAGTTGAACAATGAGAACACATGGACGCAGGGTGGGGAACATCACACACTGGGGCCTGTCGGGGGTGGGGGGCTGGGCGGAGGGATAGCATTAGGAGAAATACCTAATGTAAATAATGAATAAATGGGTGCAGCAAATCAACATGGCACAGGTATACCTATGTAAAAAACCTGCAAGTTGTGCACATGTACCCTAGAACTTAAAGTATAATTAAAAAAAAGAACTTACTCATGTAAAAAAATACCACCTGTTCCCCAAAAACCCATGGAAATAAAAAAAAAAAGAAAGTGGGCAAAGGGCATCAACAGATACTTCTAAAAGATGACATTCATGTAGCCAACAAACATATGAAAAAAAGCTCAACATCACTGATTATTAGAAAAATGCAAATCAAAACCACAATGAGATACTATCTCACACTAGTCAGAATGGCTATTATAAAAAGTCAAGAAATAACAGATGCTGGCAAGGTTGTAGAGAAAAAGGAATGCTTCTACACTGTTGGTGGGAATGTAAATTAGTTCAACCATTGTGGAAGACAGTGTAGCAATTCCTCAAAGATCTAGAAGCAGAAATAACATTTGACCCAGCAATCCCACTACTGTGTATATACCCAAAGCAATATAAATCACTCTATTATAAATATGCATGCATGTGTATGTTCATTGCAGTACTATTCCCAATAGCAAAGAAACGTAATCAACCCAAGTGCCCATCAACAGTAGACTGGATAAAGAAAATATGGTACATATACACCATGGAATACTATGCAGCCACAAAAAGGAATGAGATCATGTCCTTTGCGGGGACATGGATGAAGCTGGAAGCTGTTATACTCAGCACACTAGTGCAGGAACAGAAAACCAGACACCGCATCTTCTCATTTATAAGTGGGAGCTCAACAATGAGAACACATGGACACATGCAGGGGAACAACACACACTGGAGCCTATTGGGGTCGGGGAAGAAGAGTATCAGGAAGAACAGCTAATGGGTGCTGGGTTTAATAGCTGGGTGATGGGCTAATCTGTGCAGCAAACCACCATGGCACACATTTACCTATGTAACAAATCTACACATCCTGCACATTTACCCGGGAACTTAAAAGTTGATAATAAAATAAAATAAAACGTTTAGTAATATATTTAACAAAAGAAGCATAAAACTTATGCTCTGAAAACTACAAAAATTTTAAATTTTTTAGAGTTTAAAGATTAAAATAAATAAAAAATATTTTATATTTGTGGTGTGTAAGAGTATTGTTAAGATGGCAATACTCCCCAAATTGATCTAGAGACTCAATGGAATCCTTATCAGAATCCCAGCTGGCTTCTTTGTAGAAATTGACAAGCTTATCCAGAAATTCATATGGAATTTCAAGGAATCTTGAATTATGAAAACAATCTTGAAAAATAAAAACAAAGTTGAAGGATTCACACTTACTGGTTTCAAAACTTACAACAAAGCATCAGTAGTCAAGAGAGTGTGGTATCAGAATAAGTACAAACATGTAGATCAATGGAATAAAATTGAGAGTCCAGAAATAAATCCATGTATCTGTAATCAACTGGTTTTCAACAAAGATGCCGAGATCATTCAATAGGAGAAAGAGTAGTCTCTCATAGGGATACTGGATATCCCTGCTCAAAAGAGTAAAATTGGGTCCTTACCTCATACCATATAAAAAGTTAACTCAAAGTGGATCGAGGACCTAAGCAGAAGAGCTAAAACTATACAACTCTTAGAAGATATGTACAAATATATCATCATGACCTCTAATTTGGCAATGAATTCTTAGATATGACACCAAAAGCATGAGCAACAAAAGAAAAATAAGATAAATGAATCTTCAACAAAATTAAAAACTTCTATGCTCTAAAGGACACAATCAAGAAAGAACAAAAACAAGAATGGAAGAAAATATTTGCAAGTCATAAATTTGACAAAGAACTTGTATCTAGACTACACAAAGAACTCTTAAACTCAATAATAAAAAGACAAATAATCTAATTAAAAATGGGCAAAGGCTCTGAAAAGACATTTTTCCAAATAAGGTACACAAATGGTTTGTAAGCACATGAAAAGGTGTTTGACATTATTAGTCATCAGGGAAATGTAAATTAAAACCACAATGAGATATGCATTCATATCCACTAAGGAGACTAAAATTTAAACAGTCAAACAATTTCAAGTGTTGGTGAGAATATGGAGGAACCAGAAGCTCTGTATACTGCTGTCAGGAATTTCAAGTGGTGCAGTCACTTTGAAAAATAGTCTGGCAGTTCCTCAAATGGTTAAACACAGAGTTACTATGTGACCCAGCAGTTCCACTCCTAGCTATATACCCAAGATAAATGAAAACATATGCCTGTGTGAAGACTTGTACACAAATGTTTATAGCAGTATTATTTATAATAGCCCAAACAAGGAAGTCCTAATCAACTGAAAAATGGATAAACAAAATATGGTATGCCCATAAAATGGGATATTATTTAGTCATGAAAAGGAATCCTGTATTGATACATGCCACAACATAATGAACCTTGAAAACATTATGCTAAATGAAAGAAGCCAGTCACAAAAAGACTACATCTTAAATGATTCAATTTGTATGAAATGGACAGAATAGGCAAATCTATAGAGACAGAAAGCTGATTAGTGGTTGCTTAGGGCTAGGAAGAGTAGGGAGATAAGAGGGTAATAACTAAAGGGCGTGGGATGTCCTTTTGAGCTGGTGAAAGTATTCTAAAATTGGCTGTGCTCATGGTTGCACATACCTGTGAGTATACTAAACATCACTGAATTGTATATGTCAAATAGGTGAATTGTACAGTGTGTGAATTACGTCTCAGTAAAACTGTTATAGGGAATTATGTCTCAATAAAACTGTTATAGAGAAATAAAACTGTTACAGAGAAATAAAGTTTGTGGTGATGAGGTAGATCAGCAAAGGGGCAGAATAGAAATGGCCAGTGAGGTAGGAGAGATTCTAGGAGGTAGCTCTGACCCGAGAGCTTTCTATTGCAGTGTAGGAAGTATTTCCTGGCTTTATTCTGGAAGTGATGGAGAGCACCACTTGATTGAAGAGTTTTAAGCAATGCGGTCAAATAGACTCCTCTTTTGTGGTTTGCTGCAAGGGAAAGAGAAAAAAAGGACAGAAGCTGGAAAGAGAAGAGAATATGAAGACTTTCTCATCTAAATGCTTCTATTTCCTCAGTTCAATAATGTGTTAGGTGCTAGTAGAGAAATTTAGAGGGCAGTAGGTGAGTTCAGAGGAAGGCCTGGGGATTTACAGATGGTTTCTCATAAGAGGTGCGATCTGAGCCCATGCTTAAAGATTGGGTTTGCCATCAAAGAAGTGTAAAAAAATAGCATGAGCAATGGTGAAAGGTAAGAAACATCATGACATTTGTGGGAATTAAAAGAAGCTTGGTGTTAACAAACTAAAGAACAATTATAAGAGGCAGGAGAGAAAGATGGGGGCAAGGTTGGAGAGGGCTGGGATTCTAGTATAAAGAGTATTTACTCTGGTTTTATTCTGAAAGTGATGTGGAGCAATCGAAATGTTTCAAGTAGAGAGATCAAATAGACAAACAGCTCTGAAGACTGCATGTAGGATGGATCCGCCGTGGGCAGAGGTGAGCAGGGCGGTGTAAGAAAAAAAAGCTATGGGGCTTTTGCACAATATCCTAAACTAAGTCAGTGGGTCAGTAGATAAAAGGGAAAACAAACATTTAGAAAGGTGAAATCATTAAGATTTGGTGATTTGGAGAAAAGTGATAAGTGGGTAGCTAATGATGACTTTGATGGAGATTCGAAACATAGGAGAATGGACAAGTTTTATGATCTTGAGGAGGCTGTGAAGTATCAAGCTGGAGGTGTCAAGTGGGCAACTGAATAGACTTAGGGAATAATGGAGCTGGAAATGCAGTCTTAGAAGGCACCTGCAGGCCAGATGTGGTGGCTCACACCTGTAATCCCAGCTCTTTGGGGGGCTGAGGCAGGAGGATCACCTGAGATTGGGAGTTTGAGACCAGCTTGACCAACATGGAGAAACCCTGTCTCTACTAAAAATACAAAATTAGCCGGGTGTGGTGGTGTGCACCTGTAATCCCAGCTACTCTGGAGGCTGAGGCAGTAGAATCACTTGAACCCAGAGGTGGAGGTTGTGGTGAGCCGGAATCGCGCCATTGCGCTCCAGCCTGGGCAACAAGAGTGAGACTCTGTCTCAAAAATAAATAAATAAATAAATAAAAGACACCAGCATATAGGTGGTTGTTAAAGCAAGGAGAGTAGATTAGATTACCCAAGCAGGGTGTCTGTGGGGAGAACCCAATTCTAGTATTCAAAAAGTGGAAAGAGGAGAGGGAACTCATGAATAATAATGAAAAGAAATAATTAGCAGAAGATGAGGAACATAAACAAGTGAAAGAGAGTTTCAGAAATAAAAATCTGTGAGTAGTCCACAGTCCAATATGTGGAGACTTCAGTTAGAATAGGACTGAAACATGTTAGTTGTTTTGTCAATATCATGGTCACTGGAGACATGTCAGAGCAGTTCTGGTGGAGCAGTGGGAGAAAAGGGAGATTGTAGTGATCTGGCTAGGGAGGGGGAGGTGAGAAGTGGAGACAGCAAGTGAAGAGGATACTTTCCAGAATGTTCTAGAAGAAAAGATAGAGTAGAAATAGAGGTTGGAGGACAACGTTAGATCCAGAGAGTGTTTATATTTTAATATGGAAGACACTTGATTATGTTTATAGGCTCATGGAAGTGAACTCATAGGGAGTGGAAGACCACGTTAGAGGCTAGAAAGAGGGAAGAGCAGAGATCTTCAGGGGAATAGTTGGAGGTGTGGCCATGAAGATGCAGTCACACTGCATCATTTGTGAGAGGCTGAATAATGGCCCCTCAAAGATGCACATATCCCCATTCCCTGAACCTGTGAATGCTACCTTATATGCAACAGGGACTTTGCAGGTGTGATTAAATTAAGGATCTTAAGATAGTGAGATTATTCTGGATTATTTGGGTGGGTCTTTAACATAATCACAAGTGTCCTTCTAAGAGGGAGGCAAAGGGAGATTTGACTATAGAAGAAAAGCAGGCAATGTGACCACGGGAGCAGAGACTGGGGTGTTGCAGCCATAAGCCAGGGAATGCTGGCAGCCATTTGAAGCCAGAAGAGGCAGGAAACTGATTCTCTCCTGAAGGAACCAGGTCTGCCTGATTGTTATTGGCAGACCACTTTGAGTTTTAGCCTTGTGAGACTCATTTTGGACTTCTGACATCCAGAAATGTAAGAGAATATTTGTGTCATTTTAAGTCACTGCATTTGGGGTAATTTGTCACAACAGCAATAGGAAATTAATACATCTTCTGATACTAGAAGAGGAGAAGACACAGGAATAGTTAATTTTGAGAGAGGTGGACAGGAATTTAAGTTTTGTGTACCTAATGGTCTCAACTTTATTTTGGATCAGAAAGCCAGGTTTTTAGGATAATGAGGATAAGCTAGGGAAGTTGAAAGGAAAAGTTTTTGGAAGTTAATGGCAAGGCTGCTAAACTAGCAGAAGAAAAAGAATCGACCACTACCTTGATACCAAGAGACTGAATGTGTTGAACAGACTTATGCTGTGGGGTGATGGAGATGTCGTGTTGCTTCTCTGCTCTGGAATTTTCTCCAGCTGTGCCCAGTCACCCCAGTAGAAGATCAAAGAAGGCGACTGTGAGTTTAATTCAGGTTTGGGATTTTGCCAGGTTGCAGGAATGCAGGAATGGGTGGTGGAAACACTGATTCTGATGGGTTTCCTGCCTCCACCTCCTACCTTGAGGCGTGTGGGCCTGGAGAATGGGCAGTTTCCAGTTCCAAGGGTCCCAGGGGAGGAGGGAAGGCAGCTCCCTCTGTTGCTGCCAGGTCAAATCTAAGTTACGAAGGTGGAAAAGAAAGAATTATAATGTGATGGAAAGGTTGAGGTTAAAGGGAAATAAGTTTCTGGGGACATAGTGGAAACATGTGAAAGTGAGAACATTGAGTGCTCAGAGGAGACAAATCATCTTATAGTGCAAACTGGTAGGGAGTGAAAGAACAGAAGCCCCGTGGCTGAGAGGGCTGGTGACTTTGGAAGCAAACACATATGACAGAGATGAAAGGCGGCTGGTATTCGTGGTTTGTCCTAAGGCTCCAAGTGGCTTTCTGGGGTCGAGCATTGGAATGGGCATGGTAGAGATCTCTAGCAGGCAAGTCTATCACAGTGGGCTGGGCCCTGAGAGGGGAAGTGATGATGTTTAAGTCCTGTGTGGCTGGAAGGTCTTGACTGTGGGAGTCCAAGCCCCGGTGTGCCCTCTTTCCTACAGTTCCAGATTGGGTAATAAGCTACTCAGAGCTTACAGCAGATCCTTGTTCCCTGGGACTTCATGGCCCAGTGCTTTAGGGGGCTGGGGCTTCGATTCCACTGTGACCCACATCCTTTCCTCTGAACAATTACAGACCCACGTTGTCCAGGCTGTTTTATGTCTCCATGCACATGCTATTTGCTCATGCCAGAATGAGGCTTGCCTACCTGTCTGCCTGGAATTCATCTTTCAAACACAGCTCACTGCCACCCTCTCCAGGAGGCTCCTCTGGTGGTCTCCGCCTGCAGCTCCCATCGCCCTCAGGGTGTCGCTCCCTTCTCTGCACAGCTATGCTTTGCAATACTCATGCTGTTGTATGGAACCACAGGGTCCTCTTTGTCTATGTCTTTTCCCCCTCTCTCACTAGATCCCAAGCTCACTGTGTCTCAGTCTCTATATCCCCAATACTCCAGACAGGAGATCTGCAAACAAACTGGAATAAATCTTAAGGATTGTGTAAGTGAAGGAGCAATTCTGATCAGGGTGCTTGTTGGGGATATAGGTTGGCGGCATATATGAGCTTCAAGCCCATCTTAGCCTTTCTTGGTAGAACCACCTTCTTTTTCCAAAACCAGTTGCTTAAAAACTTTGTTCAAAGTAAAAAAAAAAAAAAAAAAAGTGCAGACTTGTTCCTCCCAAGGCCAGCTCTGCTCTGTCTGATTGCTAGGAAATTTCAATGTTTGAGTGGCATCCATGTCCCTGCCCTCTACCCTGGCTAAACCAATTGCTTATTTATTTCTTTACATGTCCTTCCATCAAGGGACAGCAGTATCCCCTTCTTCACATCACTTTGCCTTCCTGGATCCTGTTTTTCTAGGCGTGAAAGCGCTGAAGTTTGGAGCAAGGCCTAAACTCTCTGTTAACCTCATGTCAAATCACATAGTTTCAGAAAACCCAGATGCAGTTTGAAATTACAGTTAAGATTCCATGGAAAATAAATGACATGAGCAGCTGAAAACCCCACCCCCACCATCCTCCCCTCCCCTCCCCCTGTTTTTGATGTCCCCTCCCCGGCCTCACCTCCCCACCCCACTGCCTCTTCAGAACAGAATTTGTTCACTGGGGACATGAAACCCGAGCCTTGCACAAGAGTCGGGTGTTGATTTGGTCCATCCAAGGACAGGCAGCTGCTTAAGGGGGCGGGGTGGGGGTGGGGGCACTGGCAGAGGTCTCTGGAAGTCCTCAAGAGAATTGCTGTTGGAGGGTCCTTGGGGGCTGCCCCCTCCCATTTTGCGCAATCTATCTTTAGAGAACTGCAAGTTAATTTCTCAGAAGGGCCTCAGAGCTGTGAAGACTTCTAAACGGACAAACCACTTCCTGCAATCTTTAACTGAATTGGGGCTGGGGGGGTGGTGTGTGACCATTGGAGGGGGGGTCCATTCAGACTTATCCACCCTTGTGTCTTTCCACAGCCCACCCCTGGCTCTGGGCCAAGAGAGATGGAGCAAAGAGTGGGCCCTGTAACACTAGCAGAGGTCACCAGACAGAAGTGCAGCCCTGCTCTCAGGGGCTGGTCAGTAAGGGGTCCTGGAAGGGGGTCAGGACCCTGTCCTGATGCCTCCATTTCAGCTTGGAGCCTCTTACACTTAATCTCTTAAGAGGCAACCTGGGACAGTCACTTCCTGTCCCCATGTGCCTTCTCTAAAATGGGTAACAGTAGGCTATTTCAGAAAGGAGCAGCTTGAAGTCATTCAGAAATGGCTTCAAGTCTTCTAGTGGTGTCAGCGGCAAATGGGTTACCAAAACATGAGGACCCCAAAAGGATTCTTCCAAGCAGCTTAGTGCAGTGCAGAAAGATAGACTTTAACCACAAGCAGGCCTGGATTCAAATCTTGTCTCCAATACTTACTATCAAGTACCAAGAGGACTTGTGGAGGTGTCAACTTCTCTGTACCTTAGTAAACTGCAATCAGTAACAGGAACTACCCTGGAAAATTGTTATGATGTTTGCCTGAGATGATATCTATACAATACTCACTTTGGGGCTGGGGATATCAGTATGTCCATTACATGCTACTTCTCAGTCCCTCAAAAAATAATAATAAAGGCTGTTTTGGAGAGTTTGCTAAGTGCCAGGTCTTAGCACTGAATGTGCCTTATCTCATTTGATCATTGTGATGGATGCTGTGAGGGTGGTAATAATTGCTGGAGCTTTATGGAGTCTTGAGCTGGCAGTGGCAGCCTGTCAATGGGATTCTGGCACTGGCAACAAAGTACTGTTCTTTCTTTCCCTCCCTCCTGTGCTTCTCCTCATCACACCTTTCTGGACACCTTTTCCTCAGGTACCTGGGGCAACTCTCTTGTAGCTTCAGAAATCCAACCCCCCCTCCCCAAAACTGGCCCACATTCTATACCTGCCAAGCTCTGAGTTCAGCCAGATGACTGTGGCTGAGGGCCTAAGGCTGGGAGTAGAACTGCCATATTCTGAAAAAAAAGTAGGACACCCAGTTAAATTCAAATTTCAGATAAACGACAAATATATTTTTAGTGTGTGTCTATCCTAAGTATTGCATGGGACATATCTCTGCTATAAAATTATTTGTTTATTTGAAATTCAAATTCAACTGGGAAATTGTCATAGTCAAAAATTATACATAGTCAAAAATTATATTTTTATCTTTTACATATGCTAGCATTTTCCTACTTTGGCTTAATAAACCCTTGCAGTTGATAAGCATTCCACACTTCAATATGTGCCGCTCATTTGAACCTCTAAGTATCATTACTCCCATTTCACAGAGGAGAAACTTGAGGCTCAGAGGGCTCAAGGAACTTCCCCAAATAACATAGTTATTAAGAGGTGGAATAAGAATGAGAGTTGTGACTCCTAGTTATCTATGAGCCTATGAAGTCACAAAGATTCCAGACCAGTCTGAAATCTATCGCCAAGAGGAAAAGGAGAATCGAGGTTTTGAAAACATTACTGCAAATGGAAAAAGCAGCTGGGTGTTGTCTTGGAGGCCTGAACTGCATTTTTGAGCCAGACTT
The DNA here is from genome assembly GCF_028878055.3 of Symphalangus syndactylus. Classification (NCBI taxonomy): domain Eukaryota; kingdom Metazoa; phylum Chordata; class Mammalia; order Primates; family Hylobatidae; genus Symphalangus; species Symphalangus syndactylus. Next base: position 128,464,320 of record NC_072429.2, on the reverse strand, counting down.
GGAAGTTCAGCATTCCATAGACCACCTTTGTCCTGCATGGCAAGGTGGAAGCAGGCGCCGGTGGCCTTTATTGTGTAATGAAAGGTTATCTGATCACATTGGTTATTTGATCACAAAGCTCCCTGATGTTTCACTTTGAGCCAGAACTTTGGGAATGCAGAAAATAGATCCAATTGCAAGTCTGACCTTTTCTATGTACCAAATGCTGATGGAGAAACGAGCTAGAATTGCTCCTCAAAGACAATTCTCTATGCAATTCAAAGTAAAGGCTGTCAGCTGAGGTGTGGAAGGAGATACTGCCCAGAGAGCTTCCAGAGTTTCCAAAGACAGGTGCTGGCATCTATCTAATACCAAGGAGGCTGTTCATAGAATACAATTGCTTTTGTTTTCATCTTATTCTCATGTTCCTTCACTTTTGGGCACACACACGCTCATACATTACAGATGCAAACATATATACAAACATTAACATTTGAAACACACATATCAAATTTGGAGAAATATATTTATGACATGAACATGAAACAATCATCACTCATGTGTTATGCATATAACTATTTAATAGTATTTGTAAATGAATCAAAAAATTGTTAGCTTACTCACGGATTGATTTATGGGTTGGTTTATTCAACAAATACATAACGAACACCTAATATGCACTAATTTCTTTGCCAGGTGCTGGAGGATGGGACCTAGGGATGAATGGAGTTCAAATAACCAATATTAAACCCAACATATTTGTAGAGAAAGGTGGCATGGAAGAATTGAGACATTGTAGCCACATGTACCTGGGTTTTAAACTGGGCTCTGCCACTCACTAGCTATGCATCCTTGGGAAATTCATTTAACCCTTTGAGTCTCAGTTTCCTCATCAGTCAACTGAAACTAATGATAGCTATTTTATTAGTACTGTATGACAACCTTGTGACCAGTTGCATGTTAGCATTATGCCCATTTTACAGATGATAATGTGGCTCTGAGAGGTTTGGTGTATTGCTCAAGGTCATACAAGTAGTGAGTATGGCAGCCGAGTGTTGAACCTTGGTCTTCTAGTTCCAAGTGTAGTATTTTTTCCATTTCTTTCCAGCTCGTTTTTTTTAGCCCAAATAATTAATTAATTTATCCCTCCAAGCTATTCAGCAAAACATTTCTGCATTCCAGCATCATTATCTGTTATGAAGAGACCTCCTGGAGTCTCTTTATTCTAAACTTTCAAGACAACAACTGTCACAATAAAATTAACTTTAAGTGAGCACAGCCATTGAAGAACATTAAGTTTGTGCAAGCTTCCTTCCATGACTGCTAAGTACAATTTGATACAAAACAGTCTCCAGACTTCAGGGGGTGGAAGTGAAGGCACCCTCTCTCCTTATACCATGGACTCCAGCTCTGGGAGGATTCCAGTTTGATCTTTTGGGTTTTTCTGTTTCTCTCAGCAATTCACCCCCAACAAAACCATAATCTCTTGACATTCTGGAAAAGGAACGTGGATTTTAGCCATGATCAGCTAAGCACAGGTAATTCAGACAGCTAGATTGCTGTACTGAATGTATCTTGCATGTACCCAGAAGATAGATAAAGCAGCCAAAACTCACCAAGGACTCAGTTTGCTTGCCTAGTTAGCCATAAAAACCATTCTCTTTCCCACTAACGGAGAAGTCTGTCTTTGGGAAGAACCACACCTTTATGAATGTGCTTCTATATTAGTTTCCATCAGGCCTTGAATCAATGCATGGTGCATTGATACACATATAGGACTATTAAATCTAGAAGTCTAGAAGGGTCCAATGCTCTGAATATTTAGGTCTATCTTCCTAAAATTCTATCAACTGTTTGAATTGCAAAGGGCTCTATTTTGGTACCTTTTAACAGTGGCTGGTCCGGGAAAAACAGAAACTGTCTCCATGCCCCAGCTGAAATTTGAAGAGTCCAGTGGAAAGGGCCTGAATTTTAAGAAAAAAATTAATGTTTAGTTGCATTTCTAATATGTAAATACCTTCTTATAAGGTGATATCGTAAAATATCACAGGTAAGGCCAAAGTCTCCTTTAGGCTGTTTTCTCCAAACCCCTGAAGTTTTCTCAGAGGAAACCACTGTTAACATTTTGGTGCACAGCTTTCTAAAGCTTTATCTACATCTTTATATACATGTTTGGGTACCTTGGTATGTATATGTTTTAACATAAATAAAATAATTTCATCTCTCATTATTATATCACTTGGACTTTTTCTTGAAATTATGTACAAATATACCTCATTCTTTTAACTGATTCTTAGTATTGATTAATGGAGATATGTCATGGTTTATTTCACCATTCCTCTACTGATAAATTGTTGTCATCTCTTTTTTTCTCCTACTGTAAAAAGAATCTTGTATGTGGCTCCTTGTGCAAACAAATATGTGTGTGTTTCTCAAGTGTGCACACTGAGAGGTGGGATTACTATGCTTGCTTCTGCTTGTAAACTCCACGGATAGGAAATCCACTTGTCCCTGAAGAAGCACCTGTCCTCCTCTCCTCTTCCCTACCCGCATGGTATGAGTGAGCTGAGAGCCTTGAACCCCGTAGTCCTGGATCGATGCTCTCTGTGGCACAAGTCTAGTCTGTTTTCTCTTCAGATTTGATAGTCATTTCCATTCTGGCAGCTCCTACTGAGGGGAGGGAGTGAAGATCAGTAGATTCATAAGAAACCAAGAAGATAGCGCTAGGTAGGTCAGATCTCAACAGGAAAACTAATAAAGCCTGTATTGACTTATAATGACTGTAGATGGTCCCTCTGCCAGTTTTCCATTCCTCCTCAGCCCCTTCATCACTGAGGATGACCCAGAATTGCAGAATCTCGCCCATACTTTTAGGGGTGCAGGAGAATTTAAAGCCATTCTTTGCAGCCACTGAATTTTAAATACGGAGATGAGGCTTTCTATGGGGAGTCTTCCTGACCTTGGGTAAGTACTTTACTATTGAAGCACCTGTTTCAAATTACCTGTTAGAGGGTGTGATGATATCTGCTCTACTCAGCTATTGAGTTTGTTGAAGAGATGAAATGAGATCATAAAGGTGAAATCTTAAGTGCAGGCTTAAGGGGCGACTATGGGATAGCATTTAAGATGTGTGCTCCAGAAGCAGAAGGGTTCATCTCAAACTCTCTTGATGCTAAACTGTGTGAAGTTAGGGCAATTTGAGCTCTGGGCAGAAGGGAGCACTCTTGCACTGTCTCTAGATTGTCTTCACCAGTTGGGAGGAGGGGACGCATTTTTGTCTCTATTGTCCAGTATAGTCCTTGGGTCACCGTGGGGATGGTGAATTACCTTTTATCCATTAGCTGGGACTGGCTATTTCATGATTCCTCAAAATGCAAAGCATCCTGGCCCAGCTGACTTTGCCAGTGTTTTTTTCCAGGGCAAATAGGAGCTGAACACCATGGCTCAAGTGGCAAATGAAGAGTCCAGCACAACAAACAGCCATCATATGGTGCAAATAGCAGGAGAGACCTCATTGCCACCTGATTTCTGCATGATCTATTTCTGGTGGCATGAGGCATTGCAGGAGAGGTACCCTGCTGCCTTCCAGCAGTAATGGAAGAGATTATGTGGACTATGGGTTCTAGGAAATAAACTTTTAAGACTCCAGCTGGCTCGGCAATAATATAGTTGGTTCTAATGACACTGCTTAGTTATGGGAAGGCATCACTGAAGAAATGGGCCCATTTAGTATCATCTCCCATCTTGTCATGAATATCAGAAGCCTGGAAGACAGGGATAAAAAAATGGGTGAAACATGTTTGGCATCTGGAGTTTCTGGAAAGTGCAGCCAAGCCTCTCCACTATGCTTTGTGTTGGTTCTGGGCTGATTAAAGTTATCCACATTGTACTTCTTTCTTGCTACTGCTTTTAACTTTTTATTTTGACAAAATTTCAGACTTTTTAAAGCATTGACAGAATAGTACAAGGAGTTTCCCTCGTGTTAATAATCTACCAACTTTACTTAATTTAATATATATGTACCATCTATTATATATGCCATATATTTTTACATGATACCACATATTTTCATATAATGCCATATTTTTTTCTGAATTATTTGAAACTTATAGATATAATGTTCTTTATCCCTAAAGACTTCAATGTGTACTTTCTGAAAATGCATTTTTTTACATAAGCACTATTGTTAATCATCAAAACTAGGAAATTAACATTAATACAAAACTATTACCTAATCTATAGACCTCAGCTGAATTTCACCAATTGTTCCAGTTTTATGCTATATGGTAAAAGAAAACACTGGATCACACATTGAATTTATTCGTGTCTCATCTTTTTAAATCTGGAACAGTTTTCTGTCTTTTATGGCAATGACGTTTTAGAAAAGTACAGGTGAGATTTTTGCAGAATGTTTCTTAATCTGAGATTCTCCAATATCTCCTCATGATGGTTATTTTCTATTTCCATCATCCTTTCCACGTTCGTTTGTTAGCTTTTTGCTGTAAGGAGGAGATTTCCCTACTTCCACATTTATTTACTTAAAGGACCTCTCCACAATGGTTCAAATCCTTGAGCACACCTAATATGAGATCGTGATCAGGTGCTAACATTGTGCTTTGTCATTTATAAAGAATGTTAACGTCCATTTTTCTCATTTTTTCTTCACAGCCAGACTATGTGGAAGTAAGTGGGGTTCTTCTATTACAAATGAGGAAACTGAGGCCCAAGAAAGTCCCCTCAATAATCACTTGTGTTACACTGTATAATCAGGATTTGACTTTGTGAGCTCTCGGAGAGCAGGGCAGGTATGTTAGTTACATTTAGATCTTCTAAACACCCAACCCAGCAGTTGCTCAATACTGAAACAATGAATGAATGAATAAAAGAGTAGGAAAGCATTCTGATCTTCTAAATCATTTCCTTACTTTCTTGTTCATTCATGGAACTCTTCCCCTGTTATAGCAAAGCCTAATGTTGGAGCTTCCCCCTGGGAAAGGCAGAAAACAATGGTGCAGTAAGAGCAAGATCTTTGCTGAGGAGGGTGAGGATGGGCAAATAACAGAATAGCCTGGATCTTTGCATGTCTGAGAGGGGGATGGTGGCATTTACCAAGCGGAAAGGGCACAGAGATTGGCAGGTACGTCCAGGTCCTAAAGAGTGGTTGTTCTGGCTGGGCGTGGTGGTGGGCACCTGTAATCCCAGCTACTTGGGAGGCTGAGGCAGGAGAATCGCTTGAACCTGGGAGGCAGAAGTTGCAGTGAGCCGAGATCATGCTGCTGCACTCCAGACAGTGAAATTCTGTCTCAAAGAAAAAAAAAAAAGGGAGGCAGGGAGGGAGAGAGAGAGAGAGAGAGAGATTATTCTAACAATTCCAGTAAGGGAGAGTGGCAGCCAAACAATCCAGTGCTTAAGTGCCATTAACCAGGCTGGGCAGGAGGTTTTTACCAGTTTCCAGCAGAACTCATCTGGAACCTGGTGTGGTGGTTTTATGGTTTCCATCTGAACTCTTGAGAAGAAGCTTAGGGCCCCTCACTCTGTTTGCTTTTTCAAGCCTTTAGCCCCCAATGCAGCTTACTGTGGGACACTGAGTGAACAGGAACAAAAGTTAAATTAAAAAATAATTCTAAAACATAACCAAAAGCCTGGCCCCAGAGTATTATGGAGGCTTGGCCACCAGGTTATGTTAGCAGGAGGGACTGGCCTATGCAAATTTAATTCCTGTGAGGTTTTTATTTTTAGGTTCACACATTTCTGGGGGTGACTGATCTTTGACTGATGATTCCATTATTTCTCTTCATTTAGACCTCAGTTTTCTACCTTTTGTATAAGAGGATATTAGGTCAGGTGAGGGCTTGACAACTTTAGAGCTATAATAAGTGAAATGGGCCAGAAATAAGTAATAGTGAATGGCAGGAGTTGGGGTGATATGGTGACCACCTGCCCAGTCCATAGGGACAACTGCTATTTAGCTCCAGCCATGCTGGAATGCAGATGTGGTGTTGACAGATATTCATATTTTAAAAGAGAATCAAGAAATACAATTCTGTGCATGTGAGATATCCTGATTTATTATAAATATTGGCAGCTACATAAATTTTTTTAATGCTGTGCAGTGTAAACAAAACATATCTGCCAATTGGATTTGAATCTGTGTTGAAAGGTTGAACAGGTTGACATGAAGACTGGCCAATCTCTAAATGACTGTTTTGCTCTAAAATTCAAAGGTCAATGATTCTGATCAGGCTGATTTCCATGCATTTCTGCTATCTAACCTCATCTTCTTGCTATGATTTGTTGGAATTTGGCGGTGGGAGGGACATTTGCCATGATGGTGTTTATCGTCTGGCTCAACATGTCCTTTACCCCTTGGTTTCATGCCTTCAGATCAACAAACTCTCTACCAGAGGCTGGTGGCCCTGCTCAAAACGAGCTGATAGCCTTCAAAGAATTCGCCTAACTTACTATATCACTGAAGTCGTAACACACTTACTGTGTCATTATCTTTAAAAAGAGATTGCATTTCATAAAGCAGTATGGGTGGCCAGTGCAGGGAGCTAGAGCATGAGCTAATGAATGGCACCAGGGTCCGGTGTGGCCAGTTAGCTCTGCTATATTTGGGGAGTGTAGACTGTACTCAGCTGGCAGTGTTTGGAATCTGTCTTTTTGGTTACAAAGAAGATTGAGGAAGGGAGTGACTTAAGATAACGCCATTCCTTCTGGAGAAAAAGAAATTCAAAATTGCTTTCACAGCTCTCAGTGGGTCAGTTGAATGATTTAAATTATGTTGTTAAACGCATAGGCTGTCACTCTTCTGGCCCACCCCCACCCCAGCCATGAGGACAGGTGGGTCTGTAGGTTATTTGACTTGACCGAGAAGCCTAAAGAGGCCTCCAGTACAGACAGCTGTTAATGATATTTGATGACCCTTTCTGTGTTTGCTCTCACCCCAGAAGGAGCACCAGGGTGAATGTGCTGGTTCTGTTACTCTTCTCAGAACAATAATAGCTGCCATTTTATTTACTCTAAAAGCACAGAGTCCTTAACAATCGCTTGCAAAGTGCCACCTGATCTGACACCTGCCCCCCAGCCAATCATATACATCATCTTTTACTTTTTTCTTCCTTGCTCACTGTGGTCCTCCCACCCTGACAACAACTCTGGAAACACTCCTGCCTTAGGCCTTTGCTATTTCTTCATATAGTCACGTAGCTCACACCCTCATCTCCTTCAAGTCTTTGCTCAAATGTCATCTTTTCAAGGAGTCTTACCTTGTGCTCTGTTAAAAATTGCAATCCACGCCTTGGCCCTCCCAACCACCTGTCCCTCTGTCCCTGCTCTACTTTTCTTGATTTCATTCATCAACTTCTAACCCACAATGTAAATTACTTATGTATTATGGTTTACTCTGTGTCCCTCCACTAGGACATCAGTGTACCAGGGTAGAGTTCATTTCCTTTACCGATGTATTTCAAATACATAGAAGAATGGACACTCAATAAAGGTTCATGGAATAAATTAATGCATCCCATTTTCCTGCCCTTGCTTGTGCACTGGGGCATTGTGATGAAGGAGGCAGCAATACTAAAATACAACCAAGAGATTCCTGCCCTGCTTCTTGGGGGTGGGCAGTTCTCAGGGCTGAGCCCATTCACCTTTTGATGGAAAACCACCGTAAAGGAAGGAGGTTATGTAACCCTGAAGCTTTTCCTAATCAGTTGTGCCCTGGAAGGGTGAGGCAACCTGACTGGTCAGAAGAGTGTCTCCTACCTACATTTCTCCAGCTTCCTGTTCTAGGAATGATTAGCCACAGCAGTCAGAGAGAAACCAACGGAAAAACAAGTTTCCTCCAATCTCCCTCTGCACCTTGAGCATTGAGGTTTATGAAGATTACGGTAAAGCTTATCCAAGAGAACTGTGACCACTGCCATGCCACGGCTCCTTCCCCTGGCTGGTGGTGATGCAAGGGCCGAGGCTGAAAGGAGGGCACTGGGGTATCCGGAGTGGGGGACCTCAAAAAAATGCATCTTGAAAAAATATGAGCTGTTCTGAAAGATCCAGCCTCGCAGCTTCCTGAAAATGAACCACATTTTGTTGGTTTCCCATCCACTAGCTCTCCTTCTCCTTTCCAACTCTCTTCCTCCACTCTCCGCAACCCCACTAGAAAGAAATAATTGTCTCATTTCCAGACAGGGTTCTGTTGTAAGGATGTAGGCTTGGGGGCCAGGATTTGAAGGCAGCCCATGTATTTGGAATCATGTCCCCACTGAGTTTCCATGTTCCACATCTGCCTGGGACATCAGACAGCTGTGTTTAGGGCTGCCCATTGGGGTAGAGGCTGTGGCAGGATTTCAGATGGAAGGAAAACGGTGCTCGTGTGTTGACTTAGGTGCTGACAATAGCTGATGCTTTCGTATGCGTGTAGTTGGCTCATGTGCAGAACCTTTTCAGGACTGAGCAATTTGTAAGTGAGGATTCACCAGTTAAAAAGCAGAAGAGATGATTTCCTGACTTTACTGTCTTCTTTTTATACTTAAATTTTCAGCTAGTTCTTGAGTTTAATCAGGGGAGGTGGATCTGCAGATCCCCAGGATGGAAAAGCAGTTCTGTAATCTCAAAATTTTCCATGTATTGATCTTAATTTCCTAAGATTTTTATTATTAGTTGCAGTCCTTTTATTTAATCTTAGCTTTTTAATAAAGAATATTAGTCCCCACATTGTAATCTTTTAAACATACATGATATTTGAGATATTAAATTTGATTTATATTTAACTCAGCATGTTTAATATTAGTATTACTATTATAGTTACTATAAATATATAATATTAAATACAAGATATTTAATACTGGGTGGATACAGCACCATTCTTTTAAGAAAGTTAAAAAAAACCTCTTTCTCCTCTTTAATAGTCCAATAAAACCATATCAGGGGTTTACTTAGGGGAAGTGTCTTGAATAAGAATACTAAAAAGTGGGTTAAATATTAAATAGTCCCAGAGACTAAAGAGTAGATTTGGCAAGATGTTGGAATGCTACACAAATTTGTTGATAAGTAAGCATGTTATTGAATAAATTGTTTATGAAACAAAGTCAGAAAAGTACACAAATCATAAAAGTACTGCCTGACGAATTTTCAAAAAGAAACACACCCCAGTATCCAGCATCTTGATCCTGAAACAGCAGTTACCAGAGCCCGAGGTGATCCCCCATGCTTCTCTCCCATCACTACATCTCCCAAAGGATGGAAACACCATCTTGACTTCTAATTTTTGCTTGTTCTTGAACTTTATATAAGTGGAATCATAGAACATGTACTATTTTGTGTCTGGCTTCTTTTGCTCAACATTATGTTAGTAATATTAGCCTTGTGGTTGTGTGTAGCAATGATTTGTCCACCCTCCATACTGTAAATTATTTCGTTACCTGAATATGCAACATTTTGTTTGCTTAGTCTACTATTGAAGATATTTGTTTCCAATTTTTCACAATGATAATTAAGGACATTCTTCTTTATGCCCTTAGGACAATTATATACTCATTCCTATTTGGTATATTGTTTGGTATACAGTTTGGTATATATCTAAGAGTGGAAATCCCATATCAGAGGGTACAGGTGTGTTCCATTTGGGGAGACACTGCCAATAGGTTTTCTAAAGTTGTATCAATATACAGTCCTGCTAGCAGGGCAGGAATGTTCTGATGGTTCCACATCCTCGTTAATGCTAGGTAGCACTGGTGGTATTTCAAATTTAGATGGTCTAGTGGGCATGTAGAGGTATCACACTGTAGTTTTAATTTACATTATCTTGCTCACTAATGAGTTTGAACACTGTTTTTCTGTTGCCCACCCATTGGATATCTATTTATCTATTCTTGTGGAGTACTTGTGTAATGTTGTACTCATTTTTTTCTATTGCTTATCTTCTTTTTTTAAATTATACTTTAAGTTCTGGAGTACATGTGCAGAACGTGCAGGTTTGTAACATAGGTGGACATGTGCCATGGTGGTTTGCTGCACCCGTCAGCCCGTCATCTACAGTAGGTATTTCTCCTAATGCTATCCCTCCCCTAGCCCCCACCGCACAACAGGCCTCAGTGTGTGATGTTTCCCTCCCTGTGTCCATGTGTTTTCATTGTTTAACTCCCACTTACAAGTGAGAACATGTGGTGTTTGGTTTTCTGTTCCTATGTTAGTTTGCTGAGAATGATGGTTTCCAGGTTCATCCATGTCCTTGCAAAGGACATGAACTCATCCTTTTTTATGGCTGCATAGTATTCCATGGTATATATCTGCCACATTTTCTTTATCCAGTCTATCATTGATGGGCATTTGGGTTGGTTCCAAGTCTTTGATATTGTGAATAGTGCTGCAATAAACATACATGTACATGTGTCTTTATAGTAGAATTATTTATAATCCTTTAGTTATATATCCAGTAATGGGATTGCTGGGTCATGTAGTATTTCTGGTTCTAGATCCTTGAGGAATCTCCACACTGTCTTCCACAATGATTGAACTAATTTACACTCCCACCAACAGTGTAAAAGCTTTCCTATTTCTCCACATCCTCTCCAGCATCTGTTGTTTCCTGACTTTTTAATGATTGCCATTCTAACTGGTGTGAGAATGTATCTCATTGTGGTTTTGATTTGCATTTCTGTAATGACCAGTGATGGTGAGTTTCTTTTCACATGTTTGTTGGCCACATAAATGTCTTCTTTTGAGAAGTGTCTGTTTACATCCTTCACCCACTTTTTGATGGCTTTGTTTTTTTTCTTGTAAATTTGTTTAAGTTCCTTATAGATTCTGGATATTAGCCTTTTGTCAGATGGATAGATTGCAAAAATTTTCTCCCATTCTTTAGGTTGCCTGTTCACTCTGATGGTAGTTTCTTTTGCTGTGCAGAAGCTCTTTAGTTTAATTAGATCCCATTTGTCAATTTTGGCTTTTGTTGCCATTGCTTTTGGTGTTTTAGTTATGAAGTCTTTGCCCATGCCTATGTCCTGACTGGTATTGCCTAGGTTTTCTTCTAGGGTTTTTATGGTTTTAGATCTTACATTTAAGTCTTTAATCCATCTAGAGTTAATTTTTGTATAAGGTGTAAGGAAGGGGTCCAGTTTTAGTTTTTTGCATATGGCTAGCCAGTTTTTCTAACACCATTTATTAATAGGGAACCCTTTCCCCATTGCTTGTTTTTGTCAGGTTTGTCAAAGATCAGATGGTTGTAGATGTCTGGCATAATTTCTGAGGCTTCTGTTCTGTTCAATTGGTCGATATATCTGTTTTGGTAGCAGTACCATGCTGCTTTGGTTACCGTAGCCTTGTAGTATAGTTTGAAGTCAGGTAGCATGATGCCTCCAGCTTTGTTCTTTTTGCTTAGGATTGTCTTGGCTATATGGGCTGTTTTTTTGGTTCCGTATGAAATTTAAAGTAGTTTTTTTCTAATTCTGTGAAGAAAGTCAATGGTAGCTTGATGGGGATAGCATTGAATCTATAAATTACTTTGGGAAGTATGGCCATTTTCACAATATTGATTCTTCCTATCCATGAGCATGGAATGTTTTTCCATTTGTTTGTGTCCTCCCTTATCTCCTTGAGCAGTGGTTTCTAGTTGTCCTTGAAGAGGTCCTTCACATCCCTTGTAAATTGTAGTCCTAGATATTTTATTCTCTTTGTAGCAATTGTGAATTGGAGTTCAGTCATGATTTGGCTCTCTATTATTGCTTGTCTTCTTTTCTTTTTGCTGAGGTAGTTATTTATATAATCTGAAGTTTAGACAGTCGTCAGATATATGAATTGCAAACATCTTGCACACAGTGGCTCACCTTCATGCTCTTCATGGTTTATTTTGATGCAAGTATTTTAAATTTTAATTTGTCATTCTTTTTGTATATGGTTAGTGTTTTGCAGGTATGTTCTGTTTCAGAAATTTTCATCTACTCAAAGTATCAAGATATTTTTCTAGGCTTTCTTGTGGAAGCTCTACTGTGTTTTGCTATTTTCATATAGATTTATGGTACATTGGGAATTTTGTATGCATTATAAAATAAGGAGTCAGGATTTTCATGGCACCATTTACTAAAAAGATCATTCATTCTCTATTGAACTAGTGTTGCCTTTGTTATGCATTGAGTAACCACATATCTGTCTGTTTCTGTATACTACTTTTAATTTTATTGGTTTGTTTATTTTTACACTGACTTAATTAACTGTAACTCTATAATCAATCTTGATATCTGAAAATGTTAAGTCTTCTAAGTATTCTTTTTAATTGTTTTGGTTCTTCTCAGCCCTTTTTATGTTCTATAAATTTTAGAATCAGCTAATTAATGTTCACTAACAAATTAATTATAATTAAATCAGTGTATTCTTCTGGTCTTTAATATGTCTTTACTTATTTTTCCATCAGTTTCAGACAGAAGTGTATTAAAATCTTTGAGTACGGTTGCAGTTTTTTCTATTTCTTTTAATAGTTATATCAATTTTCAATTTATATATTCTGAAACTATGATATATAGTTTCTTTGATATGATATATATGATATATATTTTATATCATATATACTTTATATATATTAGAAAATGCATGCACATTTACAATGATCATATTTTCCTGGTAGATTAATTTTTTATCATTATGCAGTATCCCTCTTATCTCTAAAATGGATTATTGCCTAAAAGAATACTTAGTTTAATAGTAGTATATCTACAACATCCATCCTCTAGTTATTCTCCATGGTGGATTTTTTTTCTCAATCCATTTCTGGATTTCAATACTTTTCCTCCTCTATGCTTCAATGTGGATATTTTCTACTGATATATCATGGGGTCACTAATCCTTTTATGAGCTGTATTGAATCTATTGTATTATTTGTTACAGTGTTAGTTATAATTTGTTTTTAGTTCTGGGATCTTCATTTGATTCTTTCTCATAGGTTTCAGTTCTCTGATAATGTTCTGCATCCTGCAAGAATGTTCTGTAATGTCACCTGTGCTCTTGAACACCTTAACACAATTTTTAAAAGGTCCATGTCTATTAAATTCAATAAATGGATCATCTTTGTATTTATTCCTATTGCCAATTTCTTTTTTCCCCCCTCAGTCCTGTTTCTTATTCTTCCTAGTAATTATTGAATGAATGCTGGACATTTTGTACAATAAAATGTATAGGTTCCTATTGAGTATTAAGATTGGCTTCTCCTTTTGCCTGAACAGCTTGGCAAAGTTAATAATGGACTTGGGGATGTGGCATCATTGCAGGAAGATGACACCTCAGTCAATACTGGAGATTACGGGGGTACATTTATGTTACTCCCACACATTTCACCTTTTGTCCATCTTCACTGCTTGCTTATCTGGATTGGATCTTAATTATATCTCATCTGGATTCCTGGCTGATACTTCCTACTTCCAACCTCTCCATTTATTGCAATTGTGCCATAGCCATTAGATTAAGATTGGCAAAATTCCCTTCTGGTTGCATCACTACTTCTGTTCAAAGCCTCCAATGACTTAATGCAGACAACTAAGACCCCACAAAAAAAGAAACACCATATTTTCATTCCCAATGAATCTTCATGTGTAACAGAGGAGAAATAAAGAAAAAAAATTAGAAGCTGGGCAAAGTCCTAACGTCCAGCTTTATTTTTTCCGTGCAATCATGAATGGAACTCCACCCTTGTATAATAGTTTCTGATTAAATAATATGTTTTTATAAATAATAAGAACATATTGTTTTTATAAATAATAAAAACATATTGTTTTTATAAACGATATAAAAATTCATATCAGGAATTTTGAGGTAAAATTTCATTTAAAATTTTATTATGATAAGCATTAATTTTTAATAATAAAACATTTTCTATTAAAATATAGAAATACTTTATAATCTCCTCTAATTGTGCAGATCTTCTAGAATCTAACAAGAATTGTTTCTTGTTAACATGTAATATTTCAATTTAAAAACCTCCCTTTCCCCAAATAAATGGCAGAGTCACACCACAGGAAGGAAATGTAATTCAAGGTAACTTTTTTCTTTTAATAAAAACATGCTCCTCTCTTCACCTTTGTGAGTATAAATTTGATGTTATGTGTAAATGTGCCCTGTAAACTCTACAGTGCTATAAAAATGAAAGCTATTTTACTTAATAATTAACATTAATGCTAATAAAATATTGTCCCCGATTAAAATGCAAATGCTCTTGGAAGACTGAGACATTAAACCAATTATGCATGACTTGGTGAGAAATATTTCATCAGCAACTTTCCCATGCAATAAATGAAGTGGTGTAATGGAGTAAAGGAGAAAATTGTGTGTGTGTGTGTGTGTGTGTGTGTGTGTATGTGTGTGACTGGGAGAAAAGCAAGGACACAAAAGTCAGGCCCAAATACTTCTTTAAGGCAGAATTGGATTAAAACTTGGGTGACAGAGTGATAGGTTATCATGACCTAATAAGCTTGTTTTGGTGACATTGCTAAGAAGTTATAACTCGTTTCCTGCCTCTGTCACTTCAGTAATGTCCTTTGAGGGCTCCATTTCCTAGGCAATACCTTGAGAAGGTTGGAATAAGGGTCTCCAACTCTGACAGTCTACGATGCACTGGTTCAAGGGTCCATAAGAAGGTAGAGGGTGGCAGTGTCTCATGTCTCCCTCAAGCTTTATTTGTCATAAATCCAACCGATGCCCCATATGAGAATTAGACCTTACAAGAGATAGAGATGACCTTAGGAATGAACTAGTCTTACATTCTCATTTTACAGAGGAGGAAATTAAGAGGCAAGAGGAGCAAGTATCTGGCAATGAAGCCCACACAGTGAGTTGGCGCCAGAACCAGAATTGCAACTCCCTTCTCCTTGTTCTTCCTGCTGGTTTGTGGGTTACTTACTTATTGCCACAATTAGTGGGATTTTAGGTATAAAAACATTAATAAAGGAGGCAGAAATGGAAGCTTCTGGTGCAAAGAAGCCTCATCTTTATAATTAGTTCCCTCCCTTCTTTCCTTTCTTCTTGTCCTTATTCCCTTCTTTCCAACTGCCCTTGCTTCTGTAGTTTTCCTTCTTTTCTTGTGCACTTGAGATATCGCAAGTGGTGAGCAAAACAGGTGTGGCTTCTTCCTTCATTGGGTTTAGAGTCACATAAGAGACAGAGCAAGTAAAATATTACACTACAGTGCTACTGGCCCATAATCAGGCAACTGCAGAGTCTTAGGGGATTACCTAATGTAGTCTTGGGGTGGCTGGATAGACTTCCCAAAGAAGGTGATGCCGAAGCTGAGGTTGGAAATTATAAAGATCAGTTATATAAGTTAAAGGATGAGGGGAAAGGGAGCCCAATGAGAGGGAGAGAGGGAAAAAAAAGGGAGCACGCACGTGCGAGAGAGAGAGAGAGACAGAGACAGAGAGAGAGAGAATATATGAGAGAGTGAGGAAGAGAAAATGGGAGAGGGAGAGAAAACATACAATTAAGTATGTCTGGAGCACACCATATTAAAGGAGGGAGTGGCAGAAAACATGAGGTGGGAATCAAATCACGCTGGGCTTTTTGGCCAGGTAAGGAGTTTGGTTTATAGTCTAAAAGAAATGGTGAACCATGTACAACATATTGTTTTGGAGTATATGTGCATTGTGCAATGAGTTAATCTAGCTAATTAACACATGCATTGCCTCACATAGTTATCATTTTTGTGGTGAGAATACTTTATATCCACTCTTTTAGCATTCATTGTTCAAGAATGCAGTATATTGTCAACTACGGTCATCATGTTGTACAATAGATCCCTTGAATTTATTCCTCCTATGTAACTGAACTTTTGTATTCTTGGACCAGTATCTCCCTACCACCCCCATCAACCAACCCAGCCCACGGTAACCACCATTCTACTGTTGTCTACTTCTATCTGATCACTTTTTTTTCTTTTTAAGATGAGTGAGATCATGTAGTCTTTGTCTTCCTGTGCCTGGCTAATTTCACTTAATGTCCTCCAGGCTCATCCATGTTGTACATGGTAAAGACCTACAATTTTATCTGTCAGAAAAGGGACACATTGCTACCAGCCTTAGAAAAGGTAGAGATAGTGAACCAGTGGTGAGTTTTAAGAAGAGACATTGCAGAGATACTTAAGGGAAATCAGAATGATCCCAATGCAGAACTTTTGAGTTTTAATATTGGGATAAAATTTTCATTTTGGGGGGGGTGTCAAAGTTTAGTAGTCCCTCCTTACTTCAAAAAATAAGAATGAAGAAGTCCTAGATAGGTTCTAAAGTTCAAATGCAATAATGTACATAAAGCTTCTCGCTTAGTGCCTGTTATGTAAAAGACATAGATGTCAATAAAAGTCATCTATGAGAATGAGTATGGTGAAACCACTTGGGATGTTTCCACCTCCAAACTCATTCTCTTGCCAATGTGTGTTATCTCACTTCTTGCCCCTCAGGAATGTGGAGCCATTTAGTTTTTAGAGAGTTCTTTCTTTTCTTTTGCTTGCCAATGTTTTAATCTTCACATTTTTCTTCCTACTCCTTCTTCCCTCTTTCCTTCATATGAATTCCAGGTAAACCCTGAGAGTTTCATACTCCAAATCTTCTGTGGAAGCTGACCTTCCTCTGGTAGATTACTTAACTGTCCAGGAATACCTTGATTTAGGGATTAGCCAAGGTAGTCACCAGACAGGCCTTTAGCATTATTTCCCCTGAAAGCCTGTGCAGGGGTGAACAGCCTGACCTGGAACATCTAGACGTATTTTTCGTTCATCTAGCTTCTATAAGTGCATTGGAAATTTCCACTAGAATTTTAGGAAAAAAAAAAAAACTGTGGAAAGAGAGGTTGATAGATGTTTGAGAGATGTTGAAGAGAAGTGATATTTCTGATGCAAATTTATATGGGTTTTAGCTATTTTCAGCTGTATTTGCTGCTCCCTATAGTATTTATTTACTTTGTGGTTTTTAATTGACTGATCACTGTGACCCTTTTTTTGGACTTGTGGCCACAGATTATTTTGAGTGTTGGCGGCTCTTTGGAGAGGATTGTATTTGAAAGACAGACACAACACTCAAACCCTTAGGTCCTGAGTACAGCGGAGTGAAAGGTGGGAAGCAAGGGGAAGGGAAAGGAATGAACAGTTCTGTGTACTTACGATGGTGCAGCTGTTGATACATTTTACATATATTAGCTCATTTTATCATCACAATCATCTGAGAACGTAGATATCTTTCTCCATTCATTGCAGATGAGAACACTGAGGCTCAGGTTAAGAGACAGTCTAAATTTACATAGATAGGAAGAAATAGAAATGCAATTTTACCTGATACCTGTTTAGAGTAGAAATCCACGTCGTTTCCAATTGTTAGTTTGGGAAAAGCCATTCAGACACTAGAGAAGATTTCTGAACCAAGTAGTGGGATTCAACTAATAATTGTTTATATATTTTTTTCGTGGGGGAGGGAGTTAATATTCTATTGTCATTTTTTAATTCTCCCCATTGAATTTGACTAAAAAGTCACTGGGACTTTCTGGGCCTCAGTTTTCTGTTTTTTTTTTTTCCTTTTTTTTTTTTTTTTTTGAGATGGAGTATTGCTCTGTCGCCCAGGCTGGGGTGCAGTGACACACTCTTGGTTCACTGCAGCCTCCACCTCCCAGGTTCAAGCAATTCTCCTGCCCCAGCCTCCCCAGTAGCTGGGGTTACAGGCGCCTGCCAACACACCCGGCTAATTTTTGTACTAGTAGAGACGGGGTCTGACCATGTTGACCAGGCTGGTCTTGAGCTCCTAACCTCAGGTGATCTGCCTGCCTCAGTCTCCCAAAGTGCTGAGATTACAGGCCTGAGCAACCATGCCCGGCCTGGGCCTCAGTTTTCTGACCCATGAGAAGAAGTGACTAGATAAAGTCAGTGATTTCTAAACTGTGATATGTGGAATGGCAGGTCACCTTCCGAGGCAGAGGGTACTGGAGAAATAGATGTGCACATGGAGACGTTAGGGGTGGGTGGGCTTACAGGTCACCACAGCAGCAAGAGTTTCTCTACTTTCATCTCCTTTATATTTTATTCTAAATAATTTTGAAGAAAAAATTTCATGGCTGTTAAAAAAGTGTTCACCCTTTACCTTTGTTATGACCCACACTCAGGTCAACATATCAGAATTGACAAGTTTTAGATCTCAAAGCCGGGAACACTCTGAGAGGCTCAAACAATGCAAACACATGACTGCCAATAGGCCCCTTTATGTGAACAGAGTGAAGCTGTGAGGAGGCAGAGAGGACAGGAGAGAATTAGGGAGTTGTTTACTGGCTGTCAGTCAATTTGCTGATAATCCATTGTCAAAAGGCAGTTCACAAAAACACCAATTCCCTGAAAACCTATTCAGTGAAAATAATTTTGCCAAAGAAATCAATTGTCTGAATTCCCTGAAAACTATCAAACAATTTTTAAGCCAGATCTAGGACAGTTTGCTACTACTATTTCCTAGCATTGGCAGACGAGTTTTGCTTAAGGCCTGTGGCAGAGGCAGAGCATAAGTCTGTAAAAATAGCAAAGTCAATAAAAGGAAAGTCTAATCTTTAGGATACAAAATGCTGACTATTTCAAGTGTTCAGAGTCAAATGTAAAACACAAGAGAAATAGACTTCAAATTAGCTGGATTAACAAATCCATATAGAAAGTGTGCAGAGACATTGCTTTTTTTACTTCTTGGTTATTATGAATAATACTGCTATGAACATTTATGTACATGAGTTTTTTGTTTTTGTAGACATATGCTTTCATTTCTTTTGGACAGAAATTTAGAAGCGGAATTGCTAGGTTACATGGTAAGTCAATGTCTACCTTTTAAGAAACTATCAAACTATTTTCCAACATGGTCATACCATTTTACATTTTCACCAGCAATGAATGAGGGTTCCAAGTTTTGACATCCTTGTCAACTCTTATTTTCTGACTTTTAGATTTAACCATCCTCGTGAGTGTGAAGTGATGCCTTACTGCTTTGAATCGCATTTCCTAATGACTAATAATGTTGAGCATCTTTTGGTGTCCTTATTGATCATTTGGAAAAATGCCTATCCAAATTCTTTACCCATTTTAAAACTGGGTTCTAAAATATTTACTATTGAGTTGTAAGACTTTTTAAAATATATTCTAGATACAAATCCCTTATCAGATAAATGATTTGCAAATATGTTCTTCCAAGCTGTGAGTTCTCTCTTGATGGTGTCTTTTGAAGCAACAAAAATATTAATTTTGATTGAGTCCAATTCATCAGTTTTTTCTTTTATTGCTTGTTTTGTGTTGTATCTAAGAAATATGCCTAACCCCAAATCATGAAGACTTTTCTCTCGTGTTTTCTTCTAAGAGTTTTATAGTTTTGAGTACCTACATGTAGGCCTTTCGTCAATTTTGAGTATGTTTTTGTGTATGGTATGAAGTAGGTGTCCTAATTAATCTTTTTGCATGTGAATATTCAACTGTTCCAGAATTATTTGGTGAAAAATAAACTTCTTTCCCATTTAGTTTTCTTGACACCTTTGTTGAAAATCTATTGTCTGTAAGGGTTTGTCCATTGATCTATATGTCTATGCTTATACCAGTACCACATTGTCTTGATTAGTTTAGCTTTATAGGAAATACGCAAATTGAGAACTGTAAGTCCTCTAATTTTGTTTTTATTTTTGAAAATTGGCTATTCTGGTTCCTTTGCATTTCCATGTGAATTTTAAGATTAGTTTGTCAATTTCTGCCAAAAGCCCAGCGGGGAATTGATAGGGATTTCATTGAATCTGTAGATCTACTTGGGTAGAATCATCATCTCAACACTATCGAGTCTTCAGTACATGGACATGGGGCATATTTTCATATATTTAGATATTCTTTCTTTCAAGAATGTTTTGTGATTTTAAGTGTACAAGTGTTGTTCATCATTTGTTAAAATATTTTCCATTTTATTCTTTTGATGTCGTGAACTGAATTTTTTCTTAATTTCATTTTCAGATTGTTCATTGCTTGTACAAATACAATCGATTTTTGTGAATTTATCTTCTATCATGTGACCTTGCTAAACTTGTTATTTCTAGTATTTTTAATGGATCCTTTGGATTTTCTACATACAAAATCCTGTCATCTTCTTCCTTGCTACTTGGGTGCCCATTATTTTATATGCTTGCCTGATTTCACTGGCTAGCTCCTGTAGTACAATGTTGAATAGAAGTGCCAAAGCAGACATCCTTGCTTTACTCTGAATCTTATGGGGGAAAGCATATAGTCTTTTTACCATTAAGTATGGTGTTAGCTGTAAATTTTTTGTAGATGCTCTTAATCATGATGAGAAATTTTCCTTCTATTCTAAGTTTTGAAATCATGAATGCACACTGGATTTTGTTGAATGTGTTTTCTGTGTCTATTGAGATGATTATGTATTTTTTTGATTTTTGATGTCAAAACAACGTTGCATTCCTGTGATAAATCTCACTTGGCCAAGGTGTTTAATCCTTTTTATATGGCTTGCTAATATTTTGTTGAGAATTTCTTCATTGCTTCTTGGCTAATCTTTTTCCATTTAGTTATTTCCTCTCTGCTTTTAATAATATTCTCATGAGAAAGTAGCTGAAGATCAAAATAGTGAAGATTCACTGGAGTTGACCATGTTGGAAGGGAATTTTCCATATCAGGTAGAGGTGAAAGTGAGACTGGATCATAATTGTTCATAACCCACTTCTCTCAACCACCTTGGAATCTTGGATTTCTAGGCAGTATCCAAGCAGCGTATAAAGGCAGAATGGTTAAGAAATTATTTAGGTGACCTTTGCCAAAGATGAATAAAAAAGATTAAGCAAGAGGATTTTTCTTTTTCACAAACCTTTGTTTCTTTTTCTTCTTTAACATGACTAACATGCAGGCTAGATACTGTGCTAAGTGCTTTGTATGTGTTATCCAGTGGTATACTTACCTTCATGTTGAAACACATGGAGTTCAAATAACTTGTCCAAGATTACCCAATCTACGATAGCAAGGCAAAGATTCAATATTGCCTGATGCTAAATCATAAGCTCTTATCCATTTTGTCAAGGAGCTTCTTCTTCCCCTTCCCTTCTTTACTTCTTTCCTGTATCTTCTCTCTCTCCCTTATTCTCTTTGCTATACTGGTAAAAATTAGTATTATTATTTAACATTTTTAAGCACTTTTGATGGACCGGAAAATATGCTTTTTCATTAATGATTATTAGATTGCTTAATTCTTATAAGTATCTTTGAGGTATGTGCTTTCATTGGTCTCATTTCACAGCTGGGAAAACTGATGTCAAGAGTTTACATAAATTTTCCCAAGGTCACAGAGCTAATAAATGATGGAATCTGAAGATCAGAACTGAATCCAAGTAATCCTTTAATGGTATATGCTATGGTTATGAAGAAAATATGACAAACACACTAGACTTAAACTCGGGGCATGTTTTAAAATGCTATTAAAGAGAATGAAGAAAATAAACATAGTGTGTAGAACCTGCTTGGAACAATTAGCTTCTCTCGGGGAAGCAGTAGAAGGCTTACTAAGAATGATAGATATTCATGATGTTAAAATAAGAGCAGGAGTTTGCTGATATGTGGCAGGGGCAAGGAAAGGTCAAGCATTTCAGGTGAGAGGAACCTCACGGTCAAAGACAAAGCAATGGGAAAATGGCCATCAGCTTCAAAGACTGGTGAGAAGTTCAGAGAAAAGCAGCGCACAGTGGTATGGGGAAACAGTGAGCAAAGATGCCCTAGATGCTGGGGGCTGGAGCCAGGTTGGGAAGGGCCCAAGCCAAGGTTTCAGCACCAGGGCACCCTTTTGAGCACCGGAATGACATGATCAACTTTGATTTGCAGGATCATCCCAAGATGGTGGCCGGGAGATCAGGGTAGTGGGGTCTGACAACAGCAAGAAAGATAAGCAGGTGCAGGGTGAATCTAGTTTGTTACTTTGACTACACCATGTGAATCTGGGGCAATGGATTCTTTCTATTTCAGGGGGTATGATGAGATGAATTGTGTACAGGATTTAGAGGTGGGCCCAATTGTGTTCCGTTCCTAACTCAGCTGGCTTCTTTGCGTGTCTCTGGGTTAATATGATTTCTCTCTGAAGGTGGCTTTCAGGAACAGAGATAAAAGTAGCTGGTTCTTAAGGAGAGGCTCAGTATAAGGCAGCTACATGGCATTATTGTCAAACACTTTCATATGAACCTGGATTAAAAATACATGAAATATGTTTGTGCCTGTGTGTGTGTTTGTTTTGATTGTTTTATTGAACTATAATTTCCTAACAAAATTTACTCGTTGTAATTGTTCAATTTAATTATTTTAGTAAATTTGTAGAGTTGGTACTCTACGTACTCATCATACTGTAGTCCAGGTTTAGAACATTCCCATCACCCCCAAAAGTTCCTTGTGCTCATTCGCCGTTAATTCCTGCTACTATTCCCAGTCGTAAGCAAACTTGGTTTGCTTTCTGTGTCTACAAATTTGCCTTTTATAGATGTTTCTTACAAATGAAATATATAGTCTTTCTAAAGATTTCATGTGAATAATATATGTAGTCTTCTGCATGTGGCTTAGCTTAATATTTTTGAGGCTCATCCATGTTGTAGTATGAATTGGTAGTTTGTTGCTTTTAATTGCTGAGTAGTGTTCCTATATATGGATATGCCACATTTTGCATATGTACTCATCAGTTGATGACCTTTCGATGTAAAGTTTTGCACAACATTGTTGTGCATCTCTAGGTCACGACTCACTAGAATTTTTATATCAACTGAGATTTCTTATTCTTCGATTAAATGTTTTGAAAAAAGCAAATAAGCATGTGGCAAAGACCATCTGAGGACTATAGAATATTCTATACTATATCTAGTAGTCTCTCTCTATTATCTATCTATCTATCTATCTATCTATCTATCTATCTATCTACCCACCCATCTATCTATTATTACTGTTTATGTTAGCATTCTAGAGCAAACGATTAAATTTCAAATCTAGGTCTCAAATTCCTGAAATAAAATTCTTTTTGTTATTTGATAACTATCACAGAATAATTTAATTTCATTCATTCTACTATAGCTGGTAACCAGGATAGCGGTCTTGTTCACCTTAAGAATATTTTTAGCAATGAGGCTGGAAACCAGCAACATATTTGATGGATGTTAAGTTGGAAATGAAATACACTAGAATTCTTCCATTTTTCATACTCAGGCTAATACTATTTTGATTATAAGAAGAAGCTTGTCACCATTCAATTACCCTCAGGTGTGATGTCCCAGGGTCACTGAAGTCAGTAGCCTTTACTTGGCTTGGTGAAAGATCTCTCTCCTGGGCTCACCCTCATCACCCGGTCCTGAATCTCCTGTTCAAGAACAGAAACTCTGTCTGTCTTATTTATCAGGTCTTTATCTCCCAGAGGGCTAATTTCTAACTTTTTTTTTTTTTTTTTGAGACAGAGTCACTCTCTGTCACCCAGGCTGGAGTGCAGTGGCATGATCTCGGCTCACTGCAAGCTCCACCTCCTGGGTTCATGCCATTCCCCTGCCTCAGCCTCCCAAGTAGTTGGGACTACAGGTGCCCGCCGCCACACCCGGCTAATTTTTTTTTTTTTTGTATTTTTAGTAGAGATGGGGTTTCACTGTGTTAACCAGGATGGTCTCAATCTCCTGACCTCATGATCCGCCTGCCTCAGCCTCCCAAAGTGCTGGGATTACAGGCGTAAGCCACTGCACCTGGCCTAATTTCTAACTTTTATTAACTAAACTATAGTGCAGTCCCTACCATAGTAGATGCTCAATAAGGTTTGTTGTATAAATGGATATGTGCTAGTCAGACTGTTTAGAATTTGGAGGTCTCTTCGGGCAAGTGGCAGCTATTTTGAATGTATGGTAGGTGGGTTGACATGAAATGACCACTTCCTGGCCCCATTTATAATTTCCACGTCTGTGGTAAGTTGTTGGGAAGAAACGCCATGTGGGTCCCTTCATTTGCCCTGGGGAGTTCAGTGGGAAGCAGCCACTTCTCACCCACCAACTTTCTGTGGTTGGAGAATCTAGATCCCTAAATAGCCTCTCCTTTGTGTGCAGAGTTCTAAACATGGCATCCTTTCCCCCTTCAGATCAAAAACTTTGCCTTCATGTCACATTCACGTGATTCTTGGCCTCTCAAGGAGGACCTGAAAAAGAAGCCAGATGTAAAGACAATAATGCTTATAGTCTCCTTGCTTGTCTGCATTCTCCCCCTTCCTGGAATCCCCACAGCCGCCAGGCCACTCTTCACAATGAAGCCAGGGTAATCTTTCCAAAACACAGGTCCTATCATGCCATACCTTGCTTGAAACTCCATCCATTGGCTTCCCTTTATTTCAAAGCCTACACTAGCTAATTTAGCAAAATAGTCCCTTCCTAATGTGACTCCTTCCCACTTCTCTGTTTACTTCCCAGAGGGCCCTCAGACCTGGTCCCCCCAGTCCCTTTCCATTCACCTTTGCATCATGTATACTCAGCAATAGTGGCTGACTACCTGGATGTTTTCGACTTAAACTAAGAGGGGATGGGGATACAGAGAGCGAGAGAACAATGAACACTCTGAGCAATGTCAACGTGGGCAGCTGGTCCACTCATTGTGCCACATGCCCCTAGGAAGCCAGAGAGGACAGCTATGACTCTTGTTCTTCGCTTCACTGGTGTTAGTCCCCACATGCCCCCCAGAGTGGGAGCATCTCAGAGCGTGCTGTGTTTGAACAACATCACCTCCAATTGTTAACTAATTCATATTTCTCAAATAGTGATCTGATCACAACTCTGTGGAGAAACTGGCTGTGATGGGCTTACTGAGAGACAGCGTATTGGGCCACAAGAAAGCTCCTTCCAAAAACGGACTTTTTAAGGATACATTTGACTCTTTGCAATTTTCAGTTTTTGTGCTGACTCTGGGTATCTTAAGTGGATAACAATCCCTTCCAATGTAAGTGCAGTTCCTCAAGCTTTTTCGGGGCCCGCATCATGTCCCCCCATCTGACAAGTCCTCCCGTATTCATGTTGTGGCTGATTCTGTCCATCATTCAAGCCTCAGCACAAACTGCCTCTCCCTGGAAGCTTCCTCAGATCCTCCCCAGATTGCACTTAATTATTTACTCTTTTGTGGGAACAGCACAGCCTTCTATGCTTGAAACAAGATTCTCATTAGGAGTGGTCAATTGTTGACTTCGTAATTCTAATATTCCTTTTATCTTTACTGCTTGACATAAAACAGAACTTTCTGTCATAAATGGGTATATTTGCCCTGAAATATAGTTTTTACTGAAAGGGCAAAATAAACACTTAATTACTTCTTTTTAATTACCAATTTGGGAAGGGAGAAATTGCTTTTAAGAATCATTCCGAATGGTGACAAATGAGGTTTCGTTTCTGGGTTTCTGTTTTTTGAGTCATTATGGACTTGTGACTCCAGTATATTCAGTATATTTTAATTTGCTATAGTCACTACTCTTTTTAGTGTTTCAATCATCACAATTTGGGTCAGCAAGAGCTCCTTCCACCTGGTTTTTGTGTTCTTTTGATATGCCCAATTACTCTTTGAAAGCTTCTTTGCCTTTGAACATAACAATATGTTCTAGGCTTATTTTGTACCTTCCCTAATTCAGTCCTGAAAGCAGCCAGTTCTACAAGAACTCTTGATTTTACAAAGCAAAATCTGGTGCCAGGTGTGATTATTGATACTGGACGACATGGTGGCTAGGCCATTTCAATGAATTAAGATAGAAAATATGTAATTAATAAAACAGAAATTTCATTTAACTGTCATCACTTCAATTTTAACATTAGTTTTACTCTTAATTTTTGATTTCACGATTGACTTTTGTTCTCTTAGAACATCATTAATAGAATTCCTCATTTTCTCTCTTGAATGATACAAAGAGAATAGTTTCAAAATAACAATATGAATGTGAACATAAAATAGTCAGATGTAGTTTAAAATTTGATGTAGTTCTTTTGTCCAAGAAGTGTATCCCACTAAGAATGTACAAAGTGCTGTGTTCTCAAACACCTTGGGGAAAAAATAATTGTTTCTCTGTGTGATAATATTTCTAAATTGATATATGGTTATATTTATTTGTCTTGGTTTATTTTTAATTTTAGAAATATTTTTAAAAATTAGCTTTACTTTTAATGAATAATGAACCCACATTATTCGAAGGGCACGATGATATGGAAAGGTATACACGAGGAAGTTTTGTTTCTCTTTCCCTTCCATATATTCCCAATGCATTTCCTATAAGGTAATTACTTTTATTAGTTTCTTGTTTACATTCTCTGTGTTTTTCGTCTTCCTGTTTTTGCAGATATATGAAACATATAGAGGTTCGTATTTTCTTCCCTTACACAAAAGGTAGCATATTATAACTCTTCTACGCTTTCCTGTTTTCACTTTGCAATACACTCAGGTGAATTTTCCATATTACTACGTAGATATTGTCCTCATTCTTTTGAATAGCTGCATGTTACTCCATTGTGTGTCAGTTTATTTAACTGTTCTCCATTGCCGAACGCTTGAGTTGTTTTTAATGTTTTGATTTACAAATAATGCTATAATGAATGACCTTACACATTTGTCACTTCATGCTTTTGCAAATGTTTCTGTAGGGTAGATTTCTAGAAGTAGAATTAATGGGTCAAAGAGAAAGTCAATTGTAACTTTGCTAAACCCATAAGCATTTTATTTCTATGCAGTATTGGCTACCTTAAAATGATTCAAAGTGAAAGAATAAATTCATCTTAAAAAGATATTTTAAAAATGTAATACAAAGCAGATATGTAGGATGAACAAGTCTAGAGATCTAATTGTGTAACATGAGAACTATAGTAACTAAGTTGTGTTGCCGGTGGTGTTTGTTAAACAATTAGATTTTAGCCGCTCTTGTCACAAGAAAGTAATGATCTGAGTTGATAGATATGTTAATTTGCTTCACTGTAGTAACCATTTTCCTACCTATATGTATCCCATAACATCATGTTGTAAACTTCAAATACATTTATTTTTTAAAAAAGTAAACAGGCATTTTGATTTTTTAAATGCCAGGTTGCTTTAAGAAATTTAATCTACCACTATTCCTCTTCTAAGAAATAAAACAAAAACAAAAGTGAACTCAGCAACACCTCAATACCTCACACCCCTCTGTAATTTCTGAATTAAGTAAATGCATTATTAATGAGTGGCAACCACATTCCAGTGCTGTGTTAGGTGCTAGGGATGCAGAGGTGAGTTTGTCCTCATGGAGCTCACAGTTAGGTGAGTGCTGAGAGAGGCACTATACACCCAAAGGCCCAAATAATAGTTTTGTTGTAGTTGTGATGGGGCCTGCAAGAAAAAATGAAGGATGAGATAAACTCATATAACAGGAGACTGTGTCTTTGCTTGGGGAGTGGGGTAAGACATTTCTGTGTGACATTTGTGCCAAGACCCGAAAGATGAGAGGCGATAGAGAGATAAGTAGTAAAGGGTGGAGGAGAGGGGCAAGACAGCCAATCAGAAAGAGGAAATAAAATTTGCAGACTCTGGAGTCAGGCAAGAGGTTGTTGCAAGTGACAAAGCGGGTCAATGTGGCAGATCACAGCCAGCCAGAATGAGAGGTATATGTGCTGCTGCCAACGATGCAGGCTGGAGTTAGCTCTCTAAACAGCTCCCAGGAGGTAGATTGTCCTAGTATATTTTTTGCTGCTCTGACAGAATATCATAGACTGGGTAATTTACAAACAATGAGAGTCCATTCACTCATGGTTCAGGCTTGGAAGTCCAAGAACATAACGCTGGCATCTGGTGAGGGCCTTCGTACTGTGTCATCCCATGGAGGAAGGTGGAAGGGCAAGAGAGCATGTGCATGTGAAAGGAAAAGAGAAAATCATCATTTTATTAGAACTCATTCTATTGATAACCCTCTCCCATGATAACACCATTAATCCATTTGTAAGGGCAGAGCCCTCATGAGCTAATCATCTCTTAAGGGTTCTACCTGTCAACACTGCTGCATTGGGGATTAAGTTTCCAACACATTAACTTTGGAAGGCACATTCAAGCCTTATCATGAATTTTCTGAACTGTTGCTTTCCCAGCAGCACCTAAAACATAGCTGGCTACAGAGCTGAAAAGCACTAAAGTATGTCCGAGTTAACTGTGGGTGAGTTATTTGAGCATCATTTGGACCCCTAATGTCTTAAATTAAATGGGATCATTAGGGGGCACTGCTGTCCAAGAATTGCTGCTTTTAAACCACCACTTAAAATCAATGTACAAACGAACATGCAGACAAACAGTCTTTCACATGAGGAGTGTTAGAGTGGGAAAACCTTCATGTCACCTGACACAATATCCTACAACACTTGGTTAGTTTGTATAGTACCAGGAAGTAATGGTGCATCCCACCATGATCTTTTCATGCATCATTCCATTTCATTCTCAGCAGCTCTGAGCAGCTTAAGTTTGCCTTTCTATATTCTTAGCAAGATAGACCCTCTCCATTACTGGGGGTAATTAGTAGAATTGTGACTTTATTCTACTTTCTGGGAATAAACAAGTAAATTTCTTAGGAAAGAAACCAAACCAACCAACCAACCAAATAAAAAAATCCATTCAGGTTAACATGTGAAGGTCTGATAACAATCTAGGGAGGATTTTAAAGAATTATTTTATTTTAATAAAATTTCTGGGATATTTAATAAGTTCTGGGATACATGTGCGGGACATGCAGCTTTGTTATGTAAGTAAACGTGTGCCATGGTGGTTTTCTGCACTTATCAACCCATCACCTAGGTATTAAGCCCCGCATGCATTAGCTATTTAGGGAGGATCATTTTTACCAAGGTATTTGTACTTTGATAGTTTACTATCTCCACTGCCATCACTACCACTACTAAAGGAAGACAAACGACATTTACTGAGTGCTTTCAACATACATCCTGGCACCACACTGAATACTTCATATGGATTAAATAATTTAACATTCACAACAATTATAGGAGGTGGGGATAGTTGTTGTTCTCACATAGAGATAATAAAACTTGGCTATAGAAAGGTTAAATAATGACAGACTCAGTCCTAACACTTGCAACAACACCATGAGGTAGGAACTATTGCTGTCCCTGTCTTACAGATGAGGGACCTGGGTCTTACAGTTAATAAGCTGCAGGCTGGGGTTTGGACCCAAATTATCTTAACTAAGAAAATTATTCACAAGCTCTAGTGCCACAGACATTGTGAGGTGAAGGAAGGTTATGCTTGCCTTTGTTTCAATGGGTGAGTGCCTCACTACTCTGAGCTCAGCCTCCCAACTCAGGGCATTGTACCTAGGCTCCCTACCTACCTGGTTAGTTATGAGGATCAATGAAGATAAAGTGGAAGCGTGTGGGCATTTGGTTGAGTGTTTAACAGATCCTGCGATGTGTTCAGTCCTAGCCTGGCACTTACTATCTGTGTGACCTCATCTAAACACGTGGAATTCTCTGGACTGTCCTCGCTTATTTCTTTTGACCCTGCAGTAGTATGTGCAACATTCTGTGAGTGAATAGCTAACAACTCCCCTTTGTTCTTTCTGCAGTCTCACTTACTTTTCACACTCATTTTATGAAATTGGTACAAATATAGTATCCATTTGACAGATGAAACTAAGGATGGGGAAATTTAAGACATTTGTCAAAGCTATATCCTAATATGTGTAGGAGCCAGGATTTGAACCCAGGCAGGCCTACCTCTTCTTGTCTCACCAACACCAATGTCTTTGAAACCAGACAAGTCCAGGTTTGAATCCAGACTTTGCTACATACCAGATGTGTGTTAGAGCAAGTTATTTAGCATCTCTGAGCCTCACTTCGCACATCTGTACAATTCTGGGGATAATATGGTCACTGGTGGGAGAGTGGGAGATGGTTGAGGCAAATGCTTGTGCTTGGAGCCTGGCACATAATTAGCTGCTAACAAATGTTAGTTTCCTTTTAGTTGGAATGTTGGTGAGATAAATTGCTCTCTAAAGGCTGACACAATAACTGCCTATGTCAGTCCACCAAGTGAGGCTTCAAGGAATTAAGTTGGGCAGCGTTAATTGATCATCTTGTAATTTCCACAACTAAGTTCAGATTAGCCACACTATATCATAGACCAGTTACATTTGTCACTTCATGGGGCCTGATGAATACATTGTATCTTTGTGACTAAAATGGGATTTATCTCATTAAAACTAAGGAGTTCTGCAAACAGCCTATGGTGTTTTAATTCTGTCAGGCTGTATTTAATCAGAACAATTGAGTATGTGCCTACTGATAGTGTTTCTTTTGGATCATATTCTCCACTTAATGTGCCGTGGGATTGCACTGTTGACTGAAGTTGATGGGAGACTCACCAGGGAGCAAACAGTTTTCTGGAAGCTGAGTGGTTACTGTTTTCATGGCTAGTTATCTGAGCTTTTATTCTTTCTGTTTAAATAAATCCTTGATGGGAGACAATGGTTCTATCTTTCCTTTGTTGACTTGTACTTACATGCATTTTCTTCATTCATTTGACTTATTCATTGATTTATTGGGGTTCCTAGTAGGTAGACACTATACCAAGTACTGAGTGATACAGAAATAATGCTTAAGAGTTTGTCCCCAATGTCTAGGGGAAAAAGATCTCGGGATGTGGAGGTCAGGGATAGTGCAATGAATCACAATGCTATCAAAATTGAGATTAAACATTTTTATGGTTTATGGCCCAATGGAAAAGGTCCTAGGAAGAGTTAGCCTGACCTTGGTTAAAGTTCTGACTCCTCCATTTTCTAGCCATGTGTCCCTGGGAAAATTATAACTTTACTGAGCTTTAGTAAAGTTGGTAAACTTTACTTGAGTGGTAAAATTGGGATGATAATGTTTACTATATAGTGTTGATGTAAAGATCTAAGGAGATCAAGTATGTAAAATGCAAATTAACTGGGAGATGCTGGACAACTTAGTCTTGTGGAAACACAATTATCTCATCAAAGGGGTACCATTCTTTTCACTTGATCTCAGGTATGATACTTTACATGTATTTTCACCTCTTAATCCTAGAAGCAGCTCTATGATGCAGAGGTTTTTCCTTATTCTGTTGTTACGATCATGTACTTAGCCCTTCTCCCTCTTGATGGTGAATCCCTCTGAGAGCAAGGGATCCCTTATTAAATGTTTCTGCAACCTCCCAGTCTAAAACACACAATGAATGGTCCATAAATAATTATAGAATGAATATGTTGAGTACTTTGGAGGAAAAATGCCATTAATTTAACTCTTACCGTGTACTAAGTCCTCAACATGGCACTAATTTAGTTCTTATAATAGCAATAATAATATGAAATAATAATAGCTTTATGTCCATTTTTCAGATGGAGAAACTGAGGCAGAGATAGGCTAAGTGCCTTCCCTAATGTGTTACTCTTAGTAAGTGGCCAAGCCAGGATTTGAACCGTAACAGCTGGCCCCAGAGGGCTTGCTTCTAATCACTATAAGGCACTCCCTGCTGTTAATGAGATGAAGTTTGTAAGATCCTTTTACACTGGTCTGGTGCTTCAGATAAAGAACTTATCTCATTTGACTCTTTAGGAAAGGCGTGGCAAGTATGATCTCTACTTGACAGCTGTGGAAACTGATGTTCAAAAGTTAACTGACATGTACAAAGTCACACAGGTAATATACAGTGGAGCATAGCACGCATTTTATTTTATTTTTATTTTTGCAAATTAAATTATTTCATATATGATTTGATATCTTGTACTTTCACTCACCTTTAATAGTGGTAATTTTGCCATATCATAAAAAATAATTAAAAAAAACATGATTCATATAAACTACATAATGTTATACCTTATGGATATGCATTAAGTTTTAAACCATTTCCCTGGAAAGAAGGTGTTACTTTTGCTTTCATTAACATCCTTTTTCACAAACTTAGATCTTTGTCTGGATAAATCATTACTTCCTTAGAACAGACTAATTCTTAGAAGTGGGTTACTGGGTCAAAGATTGTACACTCTTGACTGACTATGATCAAATTGCTCTCCAAGACATGTAACTGCTTAATAGTTATTGAAAGTTGAATGAAACGGAAAGGCTTTTATCCCAGCAGTGTATGAAATCTCTTCTGTATTAGTCTGGGTTTGGCGAAGAAAATAGAACCACTACAAGTTTTTTAGGGAAAATGGTTTTTTTAGGGAAAATAGTTTAATACAGAAATTAGGGCTTACGTAAATGTTGGAAGAGTAAGAAAGTGAAGGTCCAGAAGGCTTTATCCAGAAGCACTTCAGCCTAGAGCACTGGAGCTGGTAGAGTTGGAGCTGGCAGAGACATCTGAGGAGCCATCACAAGGGGTCAACATGATTGTAAAGTTGGAACCCATGGAAAGTTCTAAAATGCCACTGTCTCCGGCCACTAGGATCTCTGACTTCGCATCGCTTCTGCCTTCCAAATCTCCTGTGAGTTCTTCCCATTGGCAAATTCTAACTCTGAATCACACCAGGAAGGGATTCTAGTAAATGCAGTTCCTGCCTTAGAAGTGAGGGGTGATAGTGCTGAGCTGATAACTGACAACCCTGGAGATGTCGTTTGTATACTCTGCAGAACTTGATGGGACCTTTTATGACCCTTTGGCAATATGAAAAGAAAGATGTGGCTGTCTTATTTTATTTTGCATTTTTTTCATGCTGTTATTGGTCACCAACTTATTCAGCAAATATTCCCAAGCGTCTAGTAGAAATTGGTCATAGTTTTGCGCTTTGGAGAAACTGGTAAATAAGGCAGGCAAAGTCTCTGCTTTCATGAAGCTTACATTCTAGAACAGGGTTATTAGGAAAGGAATAAGTAAAGGAACAAGATACTTTCAGACAGTAATATATATTATAGGGAACAATTGTTGATGATTTTGAAATGAGCAAAAGAGATTACTGAATATTCTGTCAGTAAGTCTGGAGCAGCTGGAGATTATCTGGTACTATAGGGATGTGAGTCTTTGCCTTCCACTTGGCTGTTTTATAGCTGTTGAGATAGAAGTTAACTTGTAGAAAACTGGTAGTAAGGCAATGAATTCCTGTCCATAGAAATGCAAACTGCATCTGGTGGAATACAATTGATTATCACCCTGTGGATATTGAACACTTTTGCCAGTTTGCATGGATTTGTAAATTTATTTTAACATTGTTCATCTGAGTATCCGTGTGTGGCACTGGTTGTAACATCTCACTGGCTACCTCATTAATGATTGAGCTAGTAAAATATTTTATGAAGTTATTTATTTATTTATGAAATTAATTTTAAATTGATGGATAAAATTGTATGTATCTATCATGTACAACATTATGTGCTGAAATACATGTACACACACACATATATATAGTGGAATAGTTAAATCTAGCTAATTAACAAATGCATTAGCTCACATAGTTCTCCTTTTTGTGGTGAGTTATTTAAAAAATCTTTGATATATGTTCATCTTATATGTGTATGAGGGTCATAACTATACCTCTTATTTGTTTGTTTGTTTGTTTATTTATTTATTTATTTATTTGAGACAGGGTCTCACTCTGTCACCCAGGCTGGAGTGCAGAGGCACGATCATGACTCACTGCAGCCTCAACCTACTGGGCTCAAGTGATCCTCCCACCTCAACCTCCCAAGTAGCTTGGATTATGGACATGCACCACTATACCTGGCTAATTTTTGATTTTTTTGTAAAGACGGGATTTTGCTATGTTGCCCAAGCTGGTCTTGAAATCTTGGGCTCAAGCGATCCACCTGCTTGAGCCCAGGAGCTGCCCAAGTCTGCTTTGGCCTCCCAAAATGCTGGGATTACAGGCATGAGCCACTGCACTGGCCAGTATCAAGAAAATGTACCCCTTAACAGTTTGGAACAAATAAAAGAGCAAAGTAATTTCAGGTGGTAATATATATCACCAAGAGGACA
The DNA here is from genome assembly GCF_028878055.3 of Symphalangus syndactylus. NCBI lineage: Eukaryota > Metazoa > Chordata > Mammalia > Primates > Hylobatidae > Symphalangus > Symphalangus syndactylus. The sequence goes on along the minus strand of NC_072429.2, from coordinate 128,430,389 downwards.
AGCAGATGTTGTGCTAGAGATCAACTGTGGGAGGGTGGGAAAAGTGCTAATTTGGATCAGGTGGTCAGGGAAGGCCTCACTAAGGAAGTTGCATTTGAGCTGAGATTTGAGTGGATAAAGGAAATGGCCCTGTGCAGACAGGAGGGCAGAGTGTTACAGGCAGAGGGAACAGCTGTGCAAAGGCCCTGAGACATATTCTAGAAACCAACCACGGTGGGTCAGGAGGTTCATGGCAGAAAGTGCAATCAAAAAGGTTGGTGGGGGCTAGATTATATTGGGCCTTTTAGGCTAATGCTGAGGCATTAGAATTTTATTCTAAGTGGCATGAGAATTCATTGTAGTTTGATACAGTGGAGTGTTGTAACCTGATTTGTATTAGAGAATGCGTTTGGGTGTCTTCTTCTATGAGCATTGAATTCTCATTTTGCTCCTCAAATTATTATTATTGAAGAAGACATTTTAATTAGCTTATCATGTCTTATCATGCATAAAAATAGAATTTTATTTTGATTAATAATTGTAAACAAATGTAATCATGAAAGTTACACATAACAATTGAGGAAACATTTGCAAAATAAACAAATACACTAAGAGGAAATAAAATCTTTAGCTTTTGGAAATATGGAACACAGCTCATGAATTACTGTCTTTCATTTCTAGGGCATCTCAGGGTCTTGACCACCTCAAGCCAGGTGAGACACCTTACAGGATGTCTCCTAAGCTGATCAGTCTATGAACATTTAGTGACCTACAGAATCTCCCTGTGACATCTGTTCACTGGGCAACAGCAGCTCACAGGTACTGTTTGCAGGCAGCAGGTGCCAGCGACACCAGAGGCTTTCACCCCAAAACCAGTTCATTTCAGGTCACACATCTGTTCTTCTTTCCTCTGAGAGACACCCACTGAGAAGGCTTTTCCGGCTTGGCAGTCCCAGGGGTAGGTGGTAATCTCCTCCCTGCATTTCCCAACAAGAACAAATTAACCAGTAGAAAAAAACCTTGTACAAAGAAAGTAAGAGGAAATTTAATGGAGATACCCAGAAGCTCGTGTGATAGAGGAGAAGGAAATGGGCATTTTTTTTTCTAGGCTTGGTATGAAATAAAGATCAATTCTTTACTTAAGGATTGCTATTAAATATTTAAGTCAATGGAGTTAGGTGCCTCTCAGATAGAGACATGAGGTCAGGGAAAGCCCTCCCTCTTAGAAACGCTACTCTCATCTTATTAAAGACAAGAACAGACAATGGGAAGGGGACTGAGACCCACAATGGGGTCTCTGGGGTCCGCATTTCTATGGATAAAAAGAGCTGGATTATAGAATCAAGTCATAGTTGCCCTGGGCTTGAGTCCTCCTGGCAAATTATAACATCTCTCTGAATGACCTTTCCTTGTCTGTAAAAGGAAGTCACATAAAGAGAAGACTCTAGCATGGAGAGAACTTGACAGTCTTGATGTATCTACATCATCCCAGGGTAATTCACAGCACCCGCTTTTATTGTGAAAGATTTGTTCTGTCCTGGTTTCAGTGACAAATTATGTGGTCACCCTACCCTTGTCACATAGGATCTGGCCCCAGCTTGGGGGATACTTGTTCACTGTGTTTCTGGTTGTCAGTGTGCGTGGAGAGATGACATCTGGTCAGATGTCATTCTCTGGCAGTTCTATAAAGAGTGATAAGTATTATTATTGTAGCAGTAGTATTATTGTGTTGTGGTTATCATCATCTTGTATGGGGGATAAAGAATTTTGCTGATAAAAGGGCCTGTGGTGTAGAATCACCACTGCTATTATTTTGTTAAATATTTAATTTTTCCATAAGTTTTTGGGGTACAGGTGGCATTTGGTTACATGAGTAAATTCTTTAGTGGTGATCTGTGAGATTCTGGTGCACCCATCACCCGAGCAGTATACACTGCACCCACCCTATTTGTAGTCTTTTATCCCTCGCCCCCTCCTATCCTTCCCCCCAAGTCCCCAAAGTCCATTTTATCATTCTTATGGCTTTGTGTCCTCATAGCTTAGCTCCCACATATCAGTGAGAACATATGATGTTTGGTTTTCCGTTCCTGAGTTACTTCACTTAGAATAATAGACTCTGATCTCATCCAGGTTGCTGCAAATGCTGTTAATTCATTCATTTTTATAGCTGAGTAGTATTCCATCATTCATATATGTGTGTGTATATATATACACCTATCTGTATGTATATATATGTATGTATATATATGTATATATATACACCTATATGTATATATATATACACCTATAGGTGTATATATATATACACATACACCTATATGTATATCTATATATACACACACACATACACCTATATGTGTGTGTATATATATATATATATATACACACCACATTTTCTTTATTCACTCATTGATTGATGGGCATTTGGGTTGGTTCGATGATTTTGCAATTGTAGATTGTGCTGCTATAAACATGCATGTGCAAGTATCTTTTTTGTATAATGACTTATTTTCCTCTGTGTAGATACCCAGTAGTGGGATTGCTGGATCAAATGGTAGTTCTACTTTTAGTTCTTTAAGGAATCTCCACACTGTTTTCCACAGTGGCTGTACTAGTTTACTGGAATCACCATAGTTAGAACAGGTAGAATCATGTTAGTCAGGGTGTTTTACTTTGCTACAGGAGGAAAGGAAATAATTTTTGCATGCCTACTCCAAGCCCTGCTTTGTGCTTGACATTCCTTATGCATTTCAATTCAACAGTGTTTTAAAATCTGTATTTCCAGACTAGGCTTTTCTCCACTTGGTTGTGGATATGGCTTCAGCACTTCTTAACTGGGCGATACCAGGAAGATCACTGACCCCTGTGGACCTCAATCTTCTAATTTGGAGGAGGGAGCCCAAATTCAATTGAGGTGATCAGGGGGTAAGCTGAGAACGTGATTGTAGTTAAGGAAAGCTATAATTGTACTACTTCTCTTGTTATTTGAAGAAAGAATGTTTACAGATAAGCTTTGAGATAATGCCACCGAGACATCACTGCTACCACCAACATGGCTGTTTCATGACCTCGTGTAAGAAGACTTCTCAAGCCGTCCCTGTTCATGAATCATAACCAGAGGTAGGATCTTGACCACAGAGGCTGATAACACCATTGGACTCTGGTTTTGCATTCTGGATTCGGAAGCTGGTGAGAGTGAGAAGTGGTTTTTCTGCTGGCTGCATTGTTTTTGCCTTGTCTTCTCTCTCTAGCACATGACAGGATCTGGCAGAGGTAGTGGTCAGGGGAGTATGATGGAGGAAGTAACCTTTTCTCTCATTGGGGAGATTTGCTGCATTGAAACATGAAGTGCAACTTCACATAGCTGGGCCGTAGCTGGCTGGCAAAGGCCAGTGTGTTGGCAAACAAAAGTGTTCTTATTTTTTTGTCAATGAAAATTCAGTAAACCGCAGGAAGAGATGACAGTACTTCTCCCACTTCGTTCACATGAATAATAATAAACTCCATTGTAGAGCAAGCTTTAGGGCATTATCTGATGCTGCTATTTCTGCTGGCCAGAATTTGCACATCTCTCACATGACTCAGGGTTGTACGGCCTCTTTCCCAGTGGGTGACTGACTGTTTAGCATTCTGCAGATTCTCAGCTTTGCTCTGGATATTCAGCCACTTAGAATGAGCATAGCCACATGGGACTCAACCCTTCTGACGTGGGAAATAGTTCCAGGGGGCATTTAGGTTACAATGGGCTTTTCTTATGGTTTTTAAATATCCAGTGGCTTTTTGGTAAATGAAATTCACACACACACACACGCACACACATACACACACACACACACACACACTCCCCTCAGTGATTAGAATTTCCAATACATCAGAATTTATAACCACAATTTTGTAGGGCAAAGGGAAAGTAGCAATGTTTGAGGTCTATAGCATGCGATAGACCTTATGCTAGACACTTCCCATAGACTACCTTGTTAACTCCTCCCTGCATGTTTCAAAGTAGGTGTTATCATCCTTTTTTGTATTGATGTGAAATTGAGGTTCAGAATGGGTAAATTATTGGACTAAGATTACTACAGATAAAAAGGATGGGTAGGAAGGAAACACAAATTGAATATCAACTGTATGGGAGGCACAATGCTAGGCTTCTTATATGTATTTCCTCTCTGAATCCACACAAGTTTATGAGGTAAGTATTATTATCTTATGGATAAAAATATCAGAGTTCAGAGAGTAACTAGAGTTGTCTCCTGTCACAGTGGAATACAGTGGATTAGAACAATGGTTGTGTGCACATCATCATGGTTATGATTTCACTTTTAGGAGCTAGAGACCATTCATAAACAAACAGGCTTATCTCAAGGTGTGATCAAAGAAAGGAAGCCAGCCAAAGCTGACTTTGCACAAGCTCCCGTGCCCATGTAAAAAAACAAACAAACAAACAAACACACAAAAAAACCTCCAAAAACTTGTGTTCAATCATTTCTTTACTTCCTTAGAAAACTGTGAAGGCATACTGTGTACATAGCATTGTAGAGGGTACCAGTGTTCCAAACAAAGATTTTAGTGCATATGTAACAAAACAAGATGTATATATGTTCATTATACTGAGACAAGTCAGTGAAGTAATGCCATTTTAGAAGCACTTCAGAAACAGATTGACTGCATAGGAGTTGTTGGTTAATGAAACTATACTTGACAATATCCTCCACACTGCAAGCATTTCAGTAATAGATATTTAAATATATGTACTTGGAAAACTTTCTTTTCTTAACAACAACACGTGAATTTCCAAATATAAAATGTAGACCTTTTTATTTCTTAAAAATGTTACCATCCATCAAACATTAACTGAGTCAAGACCATGCTGTACATATTATCTCTAATTTTTATCGTAACTCTAAAGTATTGTTTTCTACACATTCCAAGAGTGGAACCTTAGACTGAGGGAGATTAAGCAACTTCAAATTTTAAGTCTTACTTGATGAATAACTGATGGAGCCAAGAGGGTGAATTCAGGTCTGTTTCAGAATTTGTGTGCTCTGTGCTTCTGTGGTCTGCTTATATATGCACAAATAAAGCTTAATCCTCAGCTCAGATTTTGGAACCTTCTGATTGGGCTTTGCTTTAAAACTCATGAAGCACTTTGCAATAGTCTCAAATATTAGCCCTAGAATTTGGGGGTCTTGTTATTACTCTTCTAGGGCCTAGTGACCTATATTTTATTTATAATTTTAGGTTGTGTTCTCACTAAAAAATGTAACTGTGTACCTTCTCCACCTACACTTTCCCTTCTTCTGCAAGAGCATGGAGTGCCTAACATATAGTAGGTGCTCACGAAGTGTTTGTTGAGTGTAACGAGATCTTTGCTTCACTGCTTTGTGTTTTTGTCTAAGAGAAGACTAGAAACAGCCACCAAGAAGGGAAGAACGCTCATGACAGCAAGATGTGGCAATTAACTGGAAGGAAACAGAAACATAAAAACTATGAAAATTAGACATAAGATTTCAAAAGCGTGAAAGTTGGGTTATTCAAGGTTGGGGCCAATAACCCTGGACATGCCAATAATCTTAGTAAAGTTCTTCCTAACCTTTTTCACAGTATGGCACTCATGGAAAAGCAGCTATTTGTTCAGTACACTAGGACAAATTGAAGAGGTTGCTCTCTGCAGAGTTCACTATCCTTGGGCTCTGGCCAGCTCAGCCCTATACAGCCTCCCTGAGTACTAAGTGGATCAACATCTTGGCACAGCTGTCCCATGTGTCCCAACACATTGGTTAGGAAGCGCCGTATTAGATAGTGCCACAAAACTACACAATAAGGGGCAATGCCTTTCACTTCTGCACCCCTAGTGCTTGACATCATTCAGTAGCCCTCAAATATTCTAAATTGAATATACTTGAATACACTAACTGTTGAATTAAATGAAATGATGACTGCATTTTTCAGAAAAGACAATATTTTGCATGCTTTGTTCAAGAAGATAAAGTAATGTATAATAATGCATGTTAGAAATATTTTCAAATGAAAGCTAAAGAGATAGTTGCCCAGGGTGGGGGATTAACACAATGTTTCTCAGGTAGTCAGTGGTAGAACAACAAGAAGGCACATTTCTTTTTTTCCAGGTAAATGGCACACTGCAGTCCTTTTGCTTGGGAGGTTCATATCGAGTTCCCAAAGCTGCCAGCTGTTTACAGTAGATAGACCACCACAAGTAGTGTGCCATGCAGACATCCAGAGTTTATTTCTGTGTGCTAAGAAATGGAAAGGCATAGTCAATGAGCATTGTACACTGCATGATCTGGATTCTATTTTAGATTTGTGATGATCAGATGCTATTTTGTGATTGTGTTCATTTTTAACCGAAAAACTTTGAAATGGATATTTCCAATGTCAAAATTAGAGGAGACTTATGTAGTTGTGTGTATGTGTGGTTTCTGTGTTGGAGAGTGACTTGGAAACCATAGCGAACTGATGATAGCAGCCGTTACGATTTGACTAGTCTGGCATGAATTTTTCCCAAAGATATGCAACGCCGATCATCCGAAGACTACTTACTTACCAGAAAAAAATAAAAGACAAAAAAAAAAAAAAAGAAGAAGAAAAATAATGCTCTTGAAGGGGAGAGCTAAAGCAAACCTGTAAGGGCTTTTTATGGCCCAAATTTTCTTCTGCAAGAGGCACCTTCTTAAAAGTGATACAGGAGGGCTGAGGTTCTGTATTTTCTATTTTCTTTATAACTGTACTCACGGGAAGTTGCAAAAGCTGAACAGAAAGTATGAAATCTGGAAGTTTAAAAAAAGGCACAAAACCTCCCCAAAGTGGCCCCAAAATGACTGATACTGAGAAACAAAGGACATTTTGCACATTTTTAACTGTGTAATATCCAACTCATTTGGTTGATTTTCTGTGTTTTTGTTTGTTTGTTTGTTTTTGTACTCATGTAGGATATTAAGAAAGCCTATAGATTATTGCTTAGGCCACTTCCTCACAGACTCTTTCAGTATCATGAGAATTCTTCTTCTTGTTTATCATTAATTAAAAAGTTCCAGAAATACCACCTTAAACAGAGCAAGTCACGTGGATGTTGGATCTGATATGCAGGAGATACTGGCAGATGTAATTGAGCAAGGTTCAAGACAATGCCACTCTGGTACAAGTCATAACCATATCCAGATCTGGTTTGCATAGGTGACTGAGATACCTCAGCCTCATCTCAGGAAGTGGCCACCTTTGGAGAGTCTGACTATCATGGTGGGCACAGAACTCTGCCATGTCACTAGCCAAATGACCTCGGATGTCACTTCAACTCTGAGCCTTAGAACTTGTCAACTGCAAAGTGGGGCACTTCACCGAGCTACTTCATTGAGCTACTTCGTTGAGTTGGGAAAATTAAAGGAGCAAATATGGGAGAAGGATTTGGCCCACAGTGAACACTATGACTGTCCATCTTCTGCCATCTTTCAGTAGACCCAGTGGAATTAATGTGAAGGTTGATAGGCACTTAAACCAAGAATATATGAACATCTATTCTGTGCAAGATGTGTTCATTGAACTCAGTCCAGGACTGAAGGGGACAGGAGGAAGGTAAGGGGGCTCACATTTGTTCATTACCTGTATTAAGCTCTGTGCATGATCATCTTATATATATGTCATATTTAATTCTTGCAATAATTCTATGGAGTGGGAATTATCACACAAGTACTCATCCCCCTTTATGGATTAAGAAACAGAGATTCAGGGAGTTTCTTACCTTTCTAAGGTCATTCAACTAAGTAAGTGCCAGACTTGGGAAAGAAGTTTAGCTTTCCCTGTTGTTTCTCATGCAACTGAACAAGCTCATAATCTCAGACATGTATTTTAGGAAGTTCCCTGTAGAAGGACCGTACCTAATTGCTTTCATTTTTAACAATGGTTGGGTCATAGGTTTCCTGATGTGCTGATTAGCAGTATCTCTTTTCTATCTGAAGAGAGTTTTGCCCCCCAGCCTTTCTGCTGTCAAGAGTAGGGAACTGCCTTTTGAAACCATTGGCCTGAGTGCAAGAGGGAGTGACAAAGAGATCATCAACTAAGGATCTCAGCTTTAAGTGTTCAGATTTGGCCAAGTTATTTTTCTAGTTCTCCAAGTCCTACCTCATTTTCACACCTTTATGTCTTTGTATGAGCTGTTTCCCTGATTTTACAAAGCCTAACTCACCCTTCTAGATCCTGCTTGACTTTCATGTCAAGGCTGTCTTTACTCCAAGGTAGAATGAAGTGCTCCCTTATTTTTCATGTGTCTCAGCAGCTATTGCAATGTAGTATGCTTAACTGGCTTCCCATTCAGCTCCACTAAACTGGGAGCTTCCTGAAGGTATACATTGTGTCTTACTCATCTTTGCATCTACTATTCACTGTATGGCACACATATAATTTTGTGTGTTAATGCTAGTAAATCAATGAATCAAAGACAACTAGCCTTGGCCTCTGCATTTATGTGGCATATCTGAGAGCAATGTTATCCTCTTAAAATGCTAACCATTTGTGCCCACTTTTCAGACATTTACCTCTTCTCAGCACCCTCAATTTTACTCTTCTATGGTCAGAGCAATCTTAGAATAGCTCTAATTGATGACCATTTTGGTCCAAATTATACCTTGACTGTTGATTTCTATTCTCTGCCTGGGACTCTTGAAGATTTCTATTTAATTGGTTTGGGCACTTGCCTCACACAGTGAATTGTTTAAATATAACCAGCACAATACAAGACGCTTAGGCTGCAGCTCTGAAATCAGTATATGAGGAAGAGACACACATGCGTGCAAAAGAGAGAAACCATGCATGAGTGCTGGGGGTGGGGGAGGGGATAGCAGTTGAAAAGCATGTGAAAGCCACTTCCTTTTCTCATGTGAGTAGAAACTCCAGCAGAACTTATCAGAACCATTCAACTATATGATCATTCAATCATCTGTTCATTCATTCATCTTGGATAGCCCCGATTATTGCAAAAGCCCCTCAGTGATCCCTCTCCCTCTCTTCTGGCCCCTGTTCAGACCATATTCGCAGCACTGAACATGACCTTTCTCTGGTTCTTTGTTATTCACAAGATAAAGGGCAAGCTCCTTAGCATGGCATCCGCGAATACTGATCTAGTCTCTGGCTGGCTACTAGTCCCCCTTGTCTCTTGCAGCCTGACATGTGCACCTCTCTAAGCTCCAGCAACACTGGACTCTTAGGAATACCACTAATATGCAGTTTGTGTTGCCTCTGTCCTTTTCTGTATGCTGTTCCTTATCTTTTCTTCTAGATATTTTCCTATTCTTCTCCTATTTAGTTTTGAAAACTCAGCTCAACCATATCTCTACTGTAAGGCTTTCCATGAGACTACCAATCTAAAAGAGGTGTGAGTCTTTTTCTTCATCACAGTGTTGTAGGCATACACCTATCATAGCTCTGACTGTAATATACTGAACCTGTTTGTCCTTCATCTTTCTCTCCACTGGTCTGTGAATTTCTCATAGTCAAGGCCCATTTATTATTCTTCACAGAACAGGTCCTGACATACAGTAGATGCTAAATAAATAGACATGGAATGAGCATATTACTTGTAGGCTGCATGCTAGGAGTTTAAATGTTACTCTGAATCCAAACACAGTCATTCACAGGTTTTAAGCAGGGGTGGTGGCAGGATTGGGTTTGTGCTTAGAGATAGAATGGAAAATGAATGGAGATAGAATGGATAATGAATGGGGTTGGGCAACACTGGAGGCAAAGAGACCAGCCTACCTCGTCACCCTCACCTCACCCCCCCAACCATTAATTGCTACTTCACCCACCCCAGAAAGTCTACGTCATGAACTTTTACACTCCCTCAAGACATAGTTAAAACATCTTGTTTCAGGAACTGTCTCTGATCTGCTTCCTTCATACTTTGTAATATTCTCAATGGTAATATACTATGTTCAATATTTATTGAGCATTTTATTATATGCTGAGCATTTATACTCAAAAAATTAATCATCACAGTAACCCGATGAGGCACTGTTATTAACCTTCTTTTACAGTTAGGGCAATTGAGGCTCAGAAAGCTTAAGCCACTTGCCCAAATTATTCACCTAGAAATGGTAGATGAGACATGAAGTCAAGTCTGACTTAGAGCCACTGCTTTTACCTATGATGGTATCTGTATCACGGTTTCTTTCTGTGCTCCTACCTCATATTACAACATGAGACCTGATAGAAACTCTTGGATTTAATTTAGTTCTACATTTCTAACCAGTATGTTTGTTGGATGGAAGCATCTAGAGGCCTTAGAATTGTTTGTTGTGTTTTCTTTCTTATGTCTTCTTGGCAATGCTGCTGACTTTGTTTCTTTTCCTGTGTGTCTCCAGAGTCTTTCATGTTTTTAGTTCTTTCTAGTTTTCAGTTGTACAGGATCACTTTTTTTTTTTTTTTTTTTTATTATACTTTAGGGTTTTAGGGTACATGTGCACAATGTGCAGGTTTGTTACATATGTATCCATGTGCCATGTTGATTTCCTGCACCCATTAACTCGTCATTTAGCATTAGGTGTATCTCCTAATGCTGTCCCTCCCCCGTCCCCCCACCCCACAACAGTCCCCGGAGTGTGATGTTCCCCTTCCTGTGTCCATGAGTTCTCATTGTTCAATTCCCACCTATGAGTGAGAACATGCGGTGTTTGGTTTTTTGTCCTTGCGATAGTTTACTGAGAATGATGTTTTCCAGTTTCATCCATGTCCCTACAAAGGACACGAACTCATCATTTTTTATGGCTGCATAGTATTCCATGGTGTATATGTGCCACATTTTCTTAATCCAGTCTATCGTTGTTGGACATTTGGGTTGGTTCCAACTCTTTGCTATTGTGAATAGTGCCGCAATAAACATACGTGTGCATGTGTCTTTATAGCAGCATGATTTATAGTCCTTTGGGTATATACCCAGTAATGGGATGGCTGGGTCAAACGGTATTTCTAGTTCTAGACAGGATCACTTTTGCCCCTTCCTTTAAAATATTATTATTATTACTATTGAGATGGAGTCTTGCCACTGCTCTCTAGCCTGGATGACCGTGTAAGACCTTGTCTAATAAAAAAGAAACACTGCTAATTCATTCATCCGTTCATTGAGAATATATTGAATATCTGCAATATGCCAGGCACTGTATGTCAGCCTTTACCATAATATCCAAGGTTACATATTATATAAATAGGAGAGCCAAGACTGTCAGATACTGGACCTCCCAAGCCCCGTACTCTTTACCCAATAATGACCTTGAAAATAGATATTTTTGGGAAATTTATGACTTTTCATTAGTATTAGAGTTTTTGGTGCACTCTCTTCACTCAAACCTTTCTTTACATCTAAGTCTTTTATAGCCCCCATAATACTTCCAAACATACTCAAAGTTCAGGCTGGGTAAATACTCACAGAATGAACGAATTTGGTAAGCAAACCAATATTGAGTCTACATAGAAATTGTATATTCTTTACTGATTCCTACCCTCTATCTGACCATTGATATTTTTCTAATTATTCATTTTTACTTTGAGGTTGATTTTTTTTTCAAGCATTTCTCATAATTACCCAAATCCTACCAAGAATTCTTATTGCTTTCCGGGCTATGATGTTCAAACCACACTTTGCATGCCATGCATTTGAATGTTCAGTGGCTTAGGTTGGTGACAAGCCTAATTTTCACAATGTTCATTTCTGTCTCATTCATTGCTTTTGACAGGAGCCAGGCTTGCCACATCACACTTGGCCTGTCAGAAAGGTTGAAGAAACTTCCCCAGACCCAAATATTTGGTGGCTGAGTTGGTGTCCCTTTGCCTTACAAAACCTTTAATTGAAGGCAACACATGGATTCTAACTTGTTTAAAATGTCTCCAAGTCCCGGCATGCACTGAATCAAACCCGAGGCCCCAAGAGCTATCATCCCCACAGAAACACAGCATTAGAGGGACTGGAGCTCAGGGTGCGGAGCGCCATAAGAATGTAGAGGTCTGTAAAATGGTTCCAATTCATTCTATGAGGTTTGGCAAAAGCCGGAACTCTTGTAGCCAGACACGTTCTGCATGAAGTTTAAATTGTCTTGACATCGGGGTAGGAGAAGTCCTCGCTCTCAGGGTCTACTAATTCCTGATTCACTCATTAGAATTGTGTTTTGTGTAAAGTGTCCAACATATCTAATGATTCCTGCTGAAATATTGTGAATTCTTTGCTTTCCCAATCTTGTCTCTTTACATGCTTGGGCAAGATTAAATGGCTTTTGAATCTAGTACATCTTGATTTGTATTTAGGCCATGAAAGCCAAATCATATGACAAGATATAAACTTGGTGAGATCTATTCCCCTCACTCTCTAAAATGACTGACATTACAACCTATTCTATCTATTTAATTGAGTCTTTTAGTTAGGCTCAGATATCTTGTGCAGTGAAAATCTCAAAAACATTTTCCTTTTAGAGACTGTTCACATAGTGTCAACAAAACACTGTTCTCAACTTCAGGCCTTCATGTTTTCAGGGACATACGTTATGCAGCGGGACATACCTTATCTTGCTGAGCAACCCATTATGTCTCCAATGACCCCCTTTGGAAAGTTGGGAGTTATTCTTAACTCCTCCTTCTCAACATCCAATTAATCTCTCAGACATGAAGATTTCACTTTGTTCATATTGCTTGATTGCACCCTACTTCTCCTAAGCTTATAGCTTATGCCCTTGCTATTCCTCGTGTAGAATATTGCCATGGCTAGCTGACCAGTCTCTCTGCTTACAGTCTTGTCCTCTTTCATTCCATCCACCAGTCAGCAGTCATAATGATCTATCTAAAGAATGCATTTAATCATGTCATCCAGTTGCTTAAATATTCTCAATGGTCCCCTTTGTCCTTAGGATAATATCACAAATAACAAGCACAATGTATAAGGTCCAGTGCATTCTGGTCTTTGCCTTTTACTCTAGACTGGCTTTTCACAATCTCTTCTTCACTCTATGACCTGCCATATTGAACTCTGGGCTGTACTGAAGACAAGCCATTATGCCTTTAAGGTGATTCTTTTTTCTGTCATGAATGTTTCATTGACCTTGTCCTCTACCAGCCTTACTCATCCCTTAGGACTTTGCTTAGTGCCACTTCTTCCAGGAACCGCCTACTAAATCTGGATTGTAAGCTCCTACTCTGTGCTTCTGTAGCAACTTGGACTTACATCTATCACAGCACTTATATAGTATTGTAAATACCTATTTCTTTTTTGATATAAGCCCTTAGTCTATAAATTTTCTGAAGACTGGGACCATGTTATTGTCACTTTTGTATTTCCAGGGTCCTAGAATGGGCTTCAGGGGAAGAATAATTTATTCTCTCTCTTTACTCCCCTTGCTGTGTCTGTTCAAGTTATACCGGATGAATTCCCTTTTTTTGAACACACTAAGTTGGATTTCTTTCATGACTCTGTCATTGTTTTTGATGTTTTCTTAGCTAGAAGTGTCTTTTCCCCTCCTCTTCTTTCTCCATTTGAGTTTATCTAGGGCTAATCACATAATTTGTTAAATGTTTTATTTTACATAATTTATTATAATCAGACTAGTTAAGACAACTCTAAACATCAGATGTAAGATGGAAATAGCATTGTTTATATAGAAGGAAACATATCAGAAAGAATACTGAAATGGGAGTCAGGAGTCCAGAGCCCTGGTCACAGCTGTATTGATGACTTGTTATGTGACCTTAAGCAAAGCAACTACAATCTCTAGACCTTACTTCCTTGTCTTGGCATGAGGAGGGATTGGATTAGACGATCTTTGAGGATCCTACCACAGTAATTCCCTATAAATTGTGTTTTCGAGATAGGAAAAGAAAAGGACTTTTGTGGAAAGACCTGTCTATGCTGAAACAGGCCAAAGCAATGAGTTGAATATCCAAATAAAAATCTGCCACTAAATCCCTTTGTTTGTCATTGCTTTGACACTCTATGCACCATGACAAACTTCATTTCAGTAGTGACTTCTATAGTCCCAGAGTTCACCTGGACTAAGCACAGACTTTGGTTTTGGGCAAAAGTAGACATGATTTCTAGTCCCTCCTTCATCACTTATTTGCTAAGTGACCTTAATCAAGGTATTTTTCTCTAAGCTTTGGCTTCTTACTCTAGAAACTAGGTGTTAAGGACGTGTATGTCTTAAGGCTGATGAAAAGATTGGATTTAAGATGATGTCTGTAAAACACTTTAGGAGAGTTTACATAGTAATCAGTAGTTACGATGGTGGTGGTGGTAGTGATGATGATGTTAATAATGCTATAACTTGCTGCAAATAGTTTGCCATAAGATAAAAGAAAGAGGATTAAAAGATAAGATATTTAAAATAGCTGCATTTGCATGGTGAGTATTAAAAAATATTGTTGGGCCCAGCACGGTGGCTCACACCTGTAATCCCAGCACTTTGGGAGGCCGAGGCAGGTGGATCACCTGAGGTCAGGAGCTCAAGACCAGCCTGGTCAACATGGTGAAACCCCATCTCTACTAAAATGACAAAAATTAGCTGGGCATGGTGGTGCAGGCCTGTAGTCCCAGCTACTCAGGAGGCTGAGGCAGGAGAATCACTTGAACCCAGGAGGCAGAGGTTGCAGTGAGCCAAGATCGCGCCATTGCACTCCAGTCTGGGCGACAAGAGCGAAACTCCATCTCAAAAAAAAGTTTGATTGAAATGGTGCATTGCACCTAGCAGGAACTCAAGGAGAATTTGCCCACTAAGCGGGAGGGAGGATTTCCCTTCTATGTGGATAATGAAAACACAGTCCTGAGATTTAAGTTTGGCTGTTTGAAGGATTTGGAAGCAATGCCCCTCGTTGGAGATGTGTTTTGTTCTTAGTAAAATAAGAGTCCAAGGAGTTATTTTAGTTTGTCCTTTGGGAAATATTTTAAACCCTAGATTTTATCACACAAATTAGCTGTTTCTCAGGCTTTGTGTTTCAAACACAAACAAAACAAAGTCTCTTTAATTTTCAACATTTGTATCCTTTTCAACTAAAGTACAGTAATAGAATTATTGTAAAAGTCTATTTGTTACCTAAAGCTATGCCAGTAAAGTGACATGCATTTCTAAGCCTTGAAGAATCTTCTTGTTGAGTTAAACTTTCCTTGGAGAAGGAACAACAGCTAAAGGAACTGGTCAAGTGTGGTAAAAGTGCTATGTTTTCTTAAAACAGGAGGCTTTAAAAAGAAGGAAAAGAGAGAAATATGTATGACCTCTTGTATTTGTAATAACCTTGTATAGCTTTATGTATCTCCTCATTCATTCCTTCCTTCAACCATGGAAAAGCCATATACACCTCTGTGGAGCACCTGCCATGTGCCAAACACTTGTGGGAAGCTTCCATTCAGTATCTCTAATCCTTAACAATACTGTAAAACCTATATAATAATTTTTATTTTAATATGAGGAAGTGGGTGCTCACAGAGGGTAAGTGATTTATCTGAGGTGATGGATATGGAATTTAATGTTGGATCTGTTCGTTCCTAAAGTCCATCCTTTTTTTCCCCTCTACCTCATAGATCCTTAGCTGGGAGCTAGGCCTTATCTGCTTTGCTTAAGTTCACAAGTAGGTAGCTCTGAGGAGTTCAAGGGTACCAGGCATGCGATGAGGAAGTGGCTCTGCTGAGACCACCTCTAGGTACAGGGTTGCTCACAGCATGGCGGCCTCCTGCTTATGGGTGGATGAAATGACCTCAAATCCTTCTGCAAACAGAGTAGGAGGAGGAAAGTCAGCACCCTAATGGAAATGAAGAATTGGGAATTATTTAATGTTGGCTTCCTCGCAATATAGTCTCACGCTGTAACAGATTGATTGCCTATTCAGAGGCCTCACATCACATACTCTTGAACATGTTGGAGAAATAGGATCTGAAATATGGCCCCAGTGATTCATTTAAGAACCCTGGATTTGGTAGAATCCAGGATAACATCATTTCTTATTTAACAAACATTGTTGATCTCCTACTACGTGCCAGGCAGTGTGCTGTGCACTGGGCATACCCAAGGGGGTTCATAGTTTGTAGCAGTAGTTCTTAAGCCTGAATGCTACTAGAATTATTTGGGGAGTTTTGAAAAAATAGCAGTGTTTAGGTCTCACTCCCAGAAATTCTTAATTAATTGGGCGAGAAGGGGGCTTGGACATCAGTATTCTTGCATAATTCTATGTGCACCCAGAGGTGAGAGGCACTGGCATAGAGGTAACAAGATCAAGAAATAACATGAGAAATGAAGGAAGTTGAGAAGCACTTACCAGGCAAAGCAGTGTTTCCCAGACATCAGTCAGTGATGTGTCACTTGCATGGCTTTTGGTATAGTCACACATCAATTGTGCTATTACTTACATAACAGATTTCTTTAAAACTCTCATCCAAAAAATAACTTAATCTCTTTAAATAGGAAACTTTACATACTCACCATAATTTGAAAAGCAGTGCCACTTGCCATCAATGAAAGATAAAGCATAAAAATTAGCAAAGTAGAGAAAACAGTATCTATACTTCATATTTAATATTTTGAGAAACATTAGTAAAGAGGGCAGAAAGTGGGATTTGGAGGAGATGGGCCTGGATGAATATTCTAGTTCTACTGTTAATTAGCTGGGTTCTTGTAAGTGACCTAGCCTCTCTCAACATCATTTTTTAAAAAATGTATACACTGAAGTTAATAATACCTACCATGTAGTGTTTTTAAGCTAAGTAAAAGAGATCATTCTACCAACCAAAAAGAGTCCAGGACCTGATGGATTCACAGCTGAATTCTACCAGAGGTACAAGGAGGAACTGGTACCATTCCTTCTGAAACTATTCCAATTGATAGAAAAAGAGGGAATCCTCCCTAACACATTTTATGAAGCCAGCATCATCCTGATACCAAAGCCTGGCAGAGACATAACCAAAAAAGAGAATTTCAGACCAATATCCTTGATGAACATTGATGCAAAAATCCTCAATAAAATACTGGCAAACTGAATCCAGCAGCACATCAAAAAGCTTATCCACCATAATCAAGTGGGCTTCATCCCTGGGATGCAAGGCTGGTTCAACATACGCAAATCAATAAATGTAATCCAGCATATAAACAGAACCAAAGACAAAAACCACATGATTATCTCAATAGATGCAGAAAAGGCCTTTGACAAAATTCAACAACCCTTCATGTTAAAAACTCTCAATAAATTAGGTATTGATGGGACGTATCTCAAAATAATAAGAGCTATCTATGACAAACCCACAGCCAATATCATACTGAATGGGCAAAAACTGGAAGCATTCCCTCTGAAAACTGGCACAAGACAGGGATGCCCTCTCTCACCACTCCTATTCAACATAGTGCTGGAAGTTCTGGCCAGAGCAATCAGGCAGGAGAAGGAAATAAAGGGTATTCAGTTAGGAAAAGAGGAAGTCAAATTGTCCCTGTTTGCAGATGACATGATTGTATATCTAGAAAACCCCATTGTCTCAGCCCCAAATCTCCTTAAGCTGATAAGCAACTTCAGCAAAGTCTCAGGATACAAAATCAATGTACAAAAATCACAAGCATTCTTGTACACCAATAACAGACAAACAGAGAGCCAAATCATGAGTGAACTCCCATTCACAATTGCTTCACAGAGAATAAAATACCTAGGAATCCAACTTACAAGGGATGTGAAGGACCTCTTCAAGGAGAACTACAAACCACTGCTCAATGAAATAAAAGAGGATACAAACAAATGGAAGAACATTCCATGCTCATGGGTTGGAAGAATCAATATCGTGAAAATGGCCATACTGCCCAAGGTAATTTATAGATTCAATGCCATCCCC
Source organism: Symphalangus syndactylus (assembly GCF_028878055.3). Classification (NCBI taxonomy): domain Eukaryota; kingdom Metazoa; phylum Chordata; class Mammalia; order Primates; family Hylobatidae; genus Symphalangus; species Symphalangus syndactylus. Next base: position 128,412,562 of record NC_072429.2, on the reverse strand, counting down.
ATCAAGCTACCAATGACTTTCTTCACTGAATTGGAAAAAACTACTTTAAAGTTCATATGGAACCAAAAAAGAGCCCGCATCACCAAGTCAATCCTAAGCCAAAAGAACAAAGCTGGAGGCATCACACTACCTGACTTCAAACTATACCACAAGGCTACAGTAACCAAAACAGCATGGTACTGGTACCACAACAGAAACATAGATCAATGGAACAGAACAGAGCCCTCAGAAATGATGCCACATATCTACAACTATCTGATCTTTGACAAACCTGACAAAAACAAGAAATGGGGAAAGGATTCCCTATTTAATAAATGGTGCTGGGAAAACTGGCTAGCCATATGTAGAAAGCTGCAACTGGATCCCTTCCTTACACCTTATACAAAAATTAATTCAAGATGGATTCAAGACTTAAATGTTAGACCTAAAACCATTAAAATCCTACAAGAAAACCTAGGCCATACCATTCAGGACATAGGCGTGGGCAAGGACTTCATGTCTAAAACACCAAAAGCAATGGCAACAAAAGCCAAAATTGACAAATGGGATCTAATTAAACTAAAGAGCTTCTGCATAGCAAAAGAAACTACCATCAGAGTGAACAGGAAACCTACAGAATGGGAGAAAATTTTTGCAACCTACTCATCTAACAAAGGGCTAATATCCAGAATCTACAATGAACTCAAACAAATTTACAAGAAAAAAACAAACAACCCCATCAAAAAGTGGGCAGAGGATATGAGCAGACACTTCTCAAAAGAAGACATTTATGCAGCCAAAAAACACATGAAGAAATGCTCATCATCACTGGCCATCAGAGAAATGCAAATCAAAACCACAGTGAGATACCATCTCACACCAGTTAGAATGGCCATCATTAAAAAATCAGGAAACAACAGGTGCTGGAGAGGATGTGGAGAAATAGGAACACTTCTACACTGTTGGTGGGACTGTAAACTAGTTCAACCATTGTGGAAGTCAGTGTGGCGATTCCTCAGGGATCTCGAACTAGAAATACCATTTGACCCAGCCATCCCATTACTGGGTATATACCCAAAGGACTATAAATCATGCTGCTATAAAGACACATGCACACGTATGTTTATTGCGGCACTATTCACAATAGCAAAGAGTTGGAACCAACCCAAATGTCCGACAACAATAGACTGGATTAAGAAAATGTGGCACATATACACCATGGAATACTATGCAGCCATAAAAAATGATGAGTTCGTGTCCTTTGTAGGGACATGGATGAAACTGGAAACCATCATTCTCAGTAAACTATCGCAAGGACAAAAAACCACACCGCATGTTCTCACTCATAGGTGGGAATTGAACAATGAGAGCTCATGGACACAGGAAGGGGAACATCACACTCCAGGGACTGTTGTGGGGTTTCGGGAGGGGGGAGGGACAGCATTAGGAGATATACCTAATGCTAAATGACGAGTTAATGGGTGCAGGAAATCAACATGGCACATGGATACATAGGTAACAAACCTGCACATTGTGCACATGTACCCTAAAACCTAAAGTATAATAAAAAAAAAAAAAAAGAGATCATTCTGAGAAAGTGCCTAGCTCAGTGCTGGGCACATAGTAGATGCTCATGAAATCATAGCTTTTTTTTTTTTTTTTGTACTAACTAGTCTTTGCTGTTGAAAACTTACGACTAGAAGTATGTATACTATCCTTTGGGGGCTAACTTTTCAAGGGTTGTGGAGAGCTGTGAGAGTCAAAGTTTGACTTGACCAAAGACTTAAATAGTGAGTAAAAGTGCTCCAGGTGGATGGGGTATGAAGGATATGATGCAGTGAGAGGAGATATTCTGGCTCTTAATCTAAAACTGGCTTCATTTAAAACTAAGCTGGAGAATACCATCAGTGATTACTCAGTGTTTCCTATTTATGTGTGTAGACACTGAGTGTACACTGGCAAGTTTCGGTTCACTTGTGACACAGTCTTTGGACATATTCACAACCTGTACCTCACTCCTGGGACACAGAGCTCCATGGAGGCAGCTATTTCCAATTATTATGGTTAGATTTTAGGTTTGTTTGGACTTCAGCGGTGATTAGTGGTCATTTGTGTTTCCACTGAGCATTCCTGCTAGTGTTAGGTGTGCCCCCCTCTGAAAGACCTTGAACATTTTATATTTGTGTATGTAAGTGCTCATCTCCTGCTCCAGACAGCATCCGGCATCATATCTGACAGATTGGGTGTGTAATAAATGGTGGTGGACTTGCAATGATACACTTGGATAGAAATGTAACTTTAAAAATTTCACATATTGTCATTGACTATGACTCAGTCTCATGCATCACATCTTAAGACTTTATAAATATGGTTTTATCAGTCGTATTTGAAATTGATTGACAGACTGATGAAATCAATTTAATCCTTTCACTTATTTATTAAAATAATACTATCAGCACCTCCTATTTAGTAGACATGGAAGATCTTGGAATAAATAAGATTTTTTCCCTGACCTCAAGAAGCTGAGAATCTTGTGGGTAATAAATACAATATCAACTGTAACAAAAATCAAAACAAACAAACAAACAAAAACCCCCAAAAATGTTGAGGAGAAAGTTAAGAAAATATGTAAAGGATAATCTGGACAAATAGGGAGTGAGTAGAAAAGCTTATTACAAATCCAGTTTCATTCTGCAGCTAAGTAGTCTTTGGCATTTACTCAGAGGAGCCTTCTTTTTTCTTTTTTATGGACTCATCATAACTTGACATAATTTTCTGGATAATGACTTGTAAGCTTCATGAAGGCAGTGGCAATGACTGTCTTGTTCATCACTGTATCCTCAGTGCTTTGCTCAGTACAGCACCTGGCACATAAGAAGTACAGAATGCATGCTTGTTTAATGACCATGTGGATAAGCCAAAACTGGCCACAAATGCAATAACGAGGTCTGAAAAGCATATAATGTTGGTGCACTCTTTAGTATCCTGAAGTATGTTCCTGCTTCTGGAAAAGAGATTTCCCTTCCAGTTTAAATGTCCTGAATTACGTGTAGCCACATTGCCACCTTTCAAAAGCTAAGAGAGTCTTAGACTATAAGCACAATTCCAAATACACATTCCTGGCAACTGAAGGAACATCCATGAAAGTCAGAGGGACTTTCTTTAAATGAATCAGATTTATAGGGTGAGAAGAGCTATGTGAATCTAGGCCAGAGGCCAAAGTTCCTCATTTATTCCATCGTTGGCAAGTGAGGGCCTCAACAAGATATAAAAACTCCTGACTTCTGCAAACCTGCCCTTGACGAACACTCAGTTCGGAAAGCTCTGTGCACCCCCGTCTCTGTCCACTCTGCTTTGGTGTCTGGCTGCTTCAGGTGTAATTCAGCCCCTTGGAAGAAACATGGACATTGCAAGAGTGGCTGTGCTACTTTCTAGCTGCAAGACCCTGGTCGGCTCACTTTCCCTGTCTTTGGCTGCACAATGAGGAGATGGGGTCCTCTGATATCCAACTCAGCTTGAGTGTTTAGAAAATTGGAACCCAATCCCTGAGGCCAAGACACAGCTCAGCTATTCTAATTACTGGCTGTCTGATTTATCAGTGAGCAAATTCGTTTTGTACTGTTAAAGGAGGAAGTCTTTTCAGAAACCAAGTCTCATTTTGGACAATGAAATCAATTTAGTGTGAACTCTCCACTAGCTTGTGAGCTCATTGAGGACAGAGGCTGCATCACGCCCTGTTCCTACGGTGGCTGGTTTACAGCAGATCCTCAACAAACATTTGTCAGTGAAGGAATGAAGCTTCATCTCTCTTCTGGGTGCCCAGTGAGTCATTGCTGAAGTCCATATCGGGCCCTGCCTGTCCGCTGATGTCCTCTAGATGGCAAACTCAGCTTAATTTTGGGCAATAGTCAGTGCTTCTGGCTGGGCGATGCCCAGGCATGGAGTATTTTATTGGAAATCCAGTTTTATCCAGTGCACACGGAATCCTCGGAATGGCTGCAAGGCTCTGGAAATGCCAGCCAGCCAGCATGAATCTCTTTTCTTATCCAGGGAGATGATGGATGTGAATTTGTCATCATCTCCTGTCTCCCGCCAAAGTTTATTCTGAATAAGGGAAATGATCTGCTGGCCTCTTAAGAGGTGGGAAGGTGGAGAAGGGAAGAAGCTAATCTTTTAAAACAGGCATTATTGGGTGGCCTTATATGGATTTTCCCATTTAATTCTCATAACAACCTACAAAATAAGTAGTGTTATTATTTCCGTTATAAAAATGACTTTGAGGCATCCAATCCAAGTCAAGCAGCTATTTTGGCAGAGCTGGGTGGCCAAGACATGCTCATGCAATTCTGAGATCTCAGTTACTTTTCCCTTTCTCACTGTTTTGCTCAGGCAGAGGAAAATCAAGCATTAGATAAATAGCAGTATGATAGCTGTAATGAATTATTTGAATATGAGATAAGACACAGTGTGGGCTCTGGCCAGTGAGGTCTGCTGTCGCTTGAGTGGATGACCAGGGCCTCAAGCAGTTGGCAAGACAGGCTTTTATGTGTCAGTGAAATTCTGTCACAGCTTCCAGGGAGCCCGTTTAGCATGACATGGTCGACTACAAAAGTTAGAGAAGTTTTCTGGCTTGGGAAACTCTGCTCTGATCTGGGGCTCATTTTCTCCAAAACCAGATTTCGAATTCTAATTTCTAGTTCTCTGTCACACACACACAGTTTAGAGTTGGCTGGCACTTTTGGGAGAAAGGTTCTGGGAAGAGTCAGCATTCATTTATTTAACAGATATTTAGTGAGCTCTCATTATGGTTTGGATTCAGTTCTGTCAGGTATAATCCATGCAAAATGGAAGCCCATGGAAGCCCTGCCTTAATAAAAGAAGAAATTAATACATGTGCAAAAATAATTAGAATGTGAGTTAGAAAATGCCAAGAAATGTGAAAAAATTTCTGAATTTTGAGGTGGGAGAAATTCCATACTCCCAAAAAGGGGAAAGTGGGAAAGCTTCATGGAAAAGATAATTTTTAAATATATTTTTAGTTTTTTGAGATGGAGTCTTACTCTGTCACCCAGGCTGGAGTGCAGTGGTGTGATCTCTGCTCACAGCAACCTCTGCCTCCTGGTTCAAGTGATTCTCCTGCCTCAGCCTCCCAAGTAGCTGGGATTATAGATGTACACCACCACACCCTGCTAATTTTTGTATTTTTGGTAGAGATGGCTTTTCACCATGTTGGCTAGGCTGGTCTCCAACTCCTAACCTCAAGTGATCTGCCCGCCTTGGCCCCCAAAGTTCCAGGATTATAGGCGTGAGCCTTGTGCCTGGCCGAGAAGGTGATTTTTGAGCTGGGCCTTGGAGATTATGTAGAATAAGGGTATTCAGTGATCAATTGAAGGAGATGGAAGGAATGGGGTAGTGGCATAATAAAAGCAAAGGAAAGCCAAAAACAAATGTGTAGGTGGGGAAAAAATGAATTCTAGAATTCTACCAGGAAATAGAGAAGTAGGGGAGTTAGAGACTGGCCTCAGATCAGATGGGCTTTCTATGCCATGTTCATTTCCTATTATAGTTATATGTCTCTTTGTCCTGTTCCTGGAAAGTTTTACTTTATACATTTGATGTTATTAGGTGCATGCAAATTTAGAATTATTACATCTGATGAATTGATCCTTTATCATGAAATATGCCTCATGTCTAGTAATACTGCTTATGTTAAAGTCCATATTGGATGATATTGGTATAGTTATACTACATCTCTTTTGTTGAGTTTTTGTGTAGTTTATCTTTTTAAATCCTTTTAGTTTTAACCTTTCTGTGTCCTTGTATTTAAGGTATATAACATGTAAGCAGCATATAGGTTTTTTCTAATCTGACAATGTGTGTCTTTTAATTGGAGTATTTAGTGCATTAGCATTAAATATAATTCCTGATATATTTGTGCTTTTAAAACATATGTATTTTCTGTTTGACTCACTTTTTAATATTTATCTTCTTTCTTGCTTAATTTAAAAATATGCAGATATTTCTAAATTCCATTTCTCCTCTTAATTAGAATTTTAGTTTTATATTCTATTATACTTCAAGTGGTTATACTGAACATTACAAGATTAATTCCAAATTTATTATATTTAACACAAATTAATATTTCTACCATCTCTCCAACAATGCTAGATCTTTAAACACTTAAAATTCATTTACCCTCTATTGCTTTTTAAAATATTCACTATAAGGTCAGGCACGGTGGCTCACGCCTGTAATCCCAGCACTTTGGGAGGCTGAAGCAGACGGATCACCTGAGGTCAGGAGTTTGAGACCAGCCTGGCCCACATGGCGAAACCCCGTCTCTACTAAAAATACAAAAAAATTAGCCAGGCATGGTGGCAGGCGCCTGTCATCCCAGCTACTCGGGAGGCTGAGGCAGGAGAATCACTTGAACCCTGGAGGGCGAAGGTTGCAGTGAGCTGAGGTCACGCCACTGCACTCCAGCCTGGGCAACAAGAGCAAAACTCCATCTCAAAAAAAATAATAATAAGTAAAATAAAATAAAATATTCATTATAATTTTCCATATACTTTAAATCTATAAAACTTTACTTTTTTGTGTTTATATTCATTTACCAACATATTTACCATTTCTATGATTTGTCATTTCTGCCTCTATTTCTGGGTTTCCATCTGGGATAATTTTCCTTCTGTCTGAAAATTTCTCTTGTTATTTTTGTGGATATATAGATCTGTTGGATATGAACTGCCTCAATTTTTTCTTGTCTGGAAATGTGTTTACCTTATCTTCACTTTGAAGGTTATATTCACTGGGTATAGAGGTCTACAGTTGTGTTTATTGTTATTTTTCTCAGCCCTTTAAAGACATTATTTCATTATTCTCTGGCTCCTATTATTTCTGTTAAGAAATCAGCCTTAAGTCTTATTTCTCTTTTGAAGTTAATGCATTTTTTTTTCTGTCTGTTTTAATTTTATTCTTTTTGGTTTTCAGACATTTGACTATGATATATTTATCTGTAGTTTCCTTTGAATTTATCTCACTTGGGTTGCTTGATATATTTTTTCTCCTCAAATATTCTTTATGCCTTATTCTCTTTTTAATCTTCTTCTGGGACTTCAATTACATGTATATTAGTAAAATATATATATATATATATATATATCTTACTCTCTATATTTTCCATATTTTTTACTCTTCTTGTTTCAGTTAGTATATTTTCTACTGATCTATACTCCATTTGACTAATTCTTTCTTTTTTTTTTGAGACGGAATCTCACTCTGTCGCCTAGGCTGGAGTGCAGTGGCGCAATCTCGGCTCACTGCAAGCTCCACCTCCTGGGTTCATGCCATTCTCCTGCCTCAGCCTCTCCAAGTAGCTGGGACTACAGGCACCCACCACCACGCCCGGCTAATTTTTTGTATTTTTAGTAGAGACGGGGTTTCACCGTGGTCTCGATCTCCTGACCTCGTGATCTGCCTGCCTCAGCATCCCAAAGTGCTGGGATTACAAGCGTGAGCCACTGCGCCCGGCCAACTAATTCTTTCTTTTGCTGCATCTAATTTGCTGTTAAATCCACCCATCAAGTTTTAAATTTAACTTACTGCATTTTTTAGTTCTAATATTTATATTTAAAATTTTAATTTATTCAATTTCTTTGGTGAAATTACTCATTTTGCTATATATTTTATTTTACATATTAGTTACAGATAAAACCAATATTTAAGTCATATAGTAGGAAGAATTGTAAAATGGCCCCCAAGATGTTTCTCACACTTCCCACCTAGTGTATGCATTCCATGTATGATCCCTTCCCTCTTGAGTGTGAGTGCTACCAGTAAATTTCATAGGATATCACTCTGATTAGACTATATTATGTAACAGAGAGGGTGAGCTAGTCACTATTCTGATAAGACTCCTTCAAAGCAGACTGAAGAAAAGTTCTCCTTCTGGCTTTGAAGAAGTAAGCTTCCAACTTGTGAGAGGACCACATGATTAGTAGAGTCAGGAAGAAAGTGGGGCCCTTACATCAACAACCACAAGGAACTGAATTCTTCCAACAACCTGAATGAGCTTGGAAGAGGACCCCAAGCCAGGAATGCAGCCTCACTGATTTCAGCCTTGTGAAATCCTGAACAAAGGACCCAGTATTTGCTATATTGAAGACCAGTTATTTGTAGATCTATTTCAATATCTTTTTCTGTTCGTCTTGGTTTTTGTTATGCTTATTTTTATACTGAAGGCCTGACATTGTATGTTAAAAATTGTAGAGGCTCTAGGGGATGCTCTTTTCCTCCATGGAGGGTTTATCCTTTTCTCTAATAGGCATCTAAGGCAGGAACAAGTCATCATAATCAAGAATGGAGTTTATTCAAGGCTGTGTTGCTATATTTGCATGGCTATATCTGAATTTGTATTTGCCCGCACTCCTAGGTGTATCCCTCCGGGGGTGCTAACTCAGAGCCTGGGTGTTCAATTGGGCTTTCCTTAAAGCAGGTTTTGACCTTCAGCTTTTGGATTTCTCAATATCTCGGCATTGACAAAAACTCTGCTGTACTTTGTAATGGCTTATTCACTTGTATATTTAGTTTCCTGACCTCTTGAGACATTGCCCTTCTACAATGGTCTTCATTTCCCTCTGAGCCATCACTAGAAGAGTCTTTAGTGTGCATATTTCTACTAATAGTCCCTTCAAGGCAATCTAGGCTTTTTCTGTCATGCTCCTCAAAATTTTTCCAGCTTCTGCCCATTGTCCAATTCCAAAGCTATTTCTAAGTATTTGTTATACCAGTACCCAACTTCTAGGTAACAAAATTTGTATCATTCAACTAATCAGGTCAACCAGCGAAGCAGAACCAGTAGGTCATAAATATTAAAAGATTTTTTGCAATGAATTAGATTATGTGATTGTAGGGACTGGCTAGGCAAGTCTCAAATCCATAGGGCAAGTCATCAGAAAAGAAAGACTGGAACTATTGGACGTAGACTGAAGCTTCTCTCCACAGATGGAATTTTTCTCTTAAGGAAGCTAGAACACTGATTTTCATTCAACCAATTGAATTTTGCCAACCCAGATTATCTAAAATAATCTCCCTTACTTAAAGGCAACTGCTTACAGTCTTTAATCACATCTACAAAATGCTTTCACAGCAACACACAGATTAGTGTTTAACTTAATAATGGAGGAATGTAGGCTAGCCAAATTGATATATCCAAAAGATCATCACAATTGGACATGAATTTACCTTGCCTGTGCAAAAAATAGATATTTGTCCTGATTTCTACACTTGGTGAAATGTTCAACTCTTGGTTTAAGTGTTGCCTCTTCACTGTCCACTGCCCCTACCCTCCTTTCTCAATATAAAATGAATTGTTTTCTCTTGCGTGTCCCACATACTACTCTCTTCTAGCATTTACTATGTTTTCTTGTACTGAGATCTAGTTATTCACCCACTTACTACTCTGTGAGCTCTGAAAGCCAAGACCAGGTCATTGTATTCAATGTCTGATACCAAGTAAATGTTCCATAAATATCATTTAAATGTTTATTAATCTGTACCAAAGTAAAGCGTTGGTTTTTGTTTGTTTTAAAATCTTAATCAAAAGTAGCTGACTTTCTTGTGAAGGCTCATTTGAGTGGGCCACTTAATTATGCAAATATATAGCAAGAGTAAAATAGCCATTGTGTTGAGATAGTGTATAGCAAACTTTTATAACTTCATTAAGAGTGTCACTCTCTAGATCAATGGTATGCAATGTTGATCTCTGCAGAAGAGGTGAATAAATTTGCATGAGGATCTTGTGGCTTTTTAAAAGAGAAGAGACAACAAACTCTCTTTTCTCCCTGAGATAGTGATTAAGAGAGAATCATCAGAGTGAAGCTGAGTGGAATGACGGACTACCCAGGTGCAGACAAAGGCAATGAGACTCTTTAAATAAAATTATTCTTTAGTATGAGACGGTCTAGGCTGATAGGCTGGATCTAGATTTCCTTGGAGGTGGGCTGGTTGCCTCCTACTGTGAGTGCTGTCAGAATTGCTTCCAGATCCAGCCACCTCAACACAGTGCTATACTCTGGGGAACAGTAGCTTAATGTGATGGTGAAACTGAACACCAGTCTCAGCCTGGAATCCCTTTGGCTTATGTTGTGAGATTATTCCCTTTCGAAGAATAGTAGTGCTCTGAGCAAGCAGCTTGACTAATGAGACAATATTGCCATGATGACCTGTATTCCATTACAACAACCTAGAATGATAAGTCATGACAGTAGCTGCAGGTTGGAATTTGGTACTCTACCTGCTGTAATGTAATTTTGAAAGAATGACCCTTTTTGACAATGTACACTTTGTGTTTTAGTGCAATTTAGTGGAAAATTAGAATCTCAAAAGAAATGACTTCTTTCTAATCTGGCAAGTAGGGGGATCAAACATTCATAATTGTACCTGAGGTTGGTAGAACTTTTTGTGTCAGTATCAGATGGATTAAGTGAATGAAGGAGTGAATAATCATGTTTGTTATTCTCACGCTGCAAGGTTTAACAGGAGAATGTCGACGTTGAAATCAGAAAGACCAGAATTAGGAAGATAATTCCAACACTTACTATTGTCTTAAATGTGGGAAGTGATTTTACATCACTGAACATCAGTTTCCATTTTTGTCACATGTGAATATATTCATGTCTATTTCAGAAGACAATTTTGTGAGACAATTCAGACCTCCTGATTTCCACCTAGAAATGCCTTCCACTTTGCATTATACATCATTGTCATATGGAAAGTACTCACAGGCCACTAGTTTTTCAAATCCTGCTCTAGATTAGGGGTAAGTAATAGATAAAACAAAAGACTTCTATCAACATGCATAGGAATCTCTTCTCTATTTAGAAGTGAGTTGAAGACCAGAACCATTGCACATCTTCTATAAAGTCCTATTTCTTCTCTTTACTAAGGTTGTCCTTCTCTGTCAAATGGAGACAGTAGCTGCTATCAAAATAGGATCAAAATTCAGAAGGAAACAAAACAAGTAGAAGAGAAAGTGCTTTCTAAAGGAAGTGAAAATACAGGAGGCTCGAAATTGCTCAAGATTGTGGTTTTAGGTACTAGAAAATCTATTATTATGCTTTGCCTTTTTATTTATTTTAACAGGGAAAAAGCTTAGTTGGATCACTTCTCCACTGCTACACTTGGGCTCCTCCCATGAGTAATTGCTGCCCTGAAGTTGCCTCCTGATTTGGGGAATACTTAATGTGAGCACTGAAACTTAATTGGGTCACCTCTCTGCCACCAGGGTTGGGCAGGGCCTGATGTTTTCTCCACAGGTAATTGCTATCTTGCAGTTGTCTTTCAACCTGGGGAAGACTTAAAGAGAGCACCTAGGCTGTGTGAGAAAGCTGGCTGAGGATTTGTGCCTGGGAGACCCATGGACCATGTTTCTTGCAGGGTGATGCTGTTGACTAGTTTTTCTGGTGTGGCACTTTCATTGGCTGGAATGCAGAGCAACCACCAAGACTTGTACACTGGGTACTGTGAGTGCCACCTGTGTTTTTTGTTTCTAACTGATCACAGGTGATCTAGCCCTGCCAGTACTCCCAGTGTTTCCCATGAAACATTTCAGGAGTGTGCCTCTTGAAAAAGGTCCAGAAAAGGTCCCCAAATGGTGAGGAAGTCGAATGCCCACTTCCAACTCACTTTTCCTCCTATAGAAACCATAGTTTGGAAAGAATTCTCTGTGTGGTGCTGTGACACCTTAGGGGAGGGGCAGCATGGTCAAGGAGGACTGTTTTACTGTTCAATCATGGATTTTCTTGGTTCTGTGGTCCAAGAGGATGTCTCAACCTTGCTCCCAATTTCTGAGATATTCATGATGGCATTTTTGCCTGTGGATAGTTGTTAGTTGAACTTCTGTGTGGGGAAATGAAGCCAGAGAACTCCTATTCTTTTTTTTTTTTTTAGATGGAGTTTTGCTTTGTCACCCAGGCTGGAGTGTAGTTGCACAGTCTTGGCTCACTGCAACCTCCACCTCCTGAGTTTAAGCAATTCTCTTGCCTCAGCCTCCCAAGTTGCTGGGATTACAGGCACCTGCCACCATGCTCAGCTAATTTTTGTATTTTTAGTAGAGACGAAGTTTCACCATGTTGGCCAGGATGGTCTCGAACCCCTGAGCTCAAGTGATTCACCCACCTAGGCATCCCAAAGTGCTGGGATTACAGGCATGAACCACAGTGCCCAGCCAGAGAACTCCTATTTTTCCATCTTGGTGACATTACTCTTCGTCTATTTTAAACTGCTTGTCCTTCTGAGACTTTTAGCTCCATAAGTGTAATTCCTTGTCATTTTCCTGGTCTTAGAACTCTTCAAATCTCTTTTCTCCCTCAGCTACTCCATTCATTTGGGTACCAAATTCTATTGTGTTTCTATAACCTTCCTTCTCGACTCTGACACTTACCCATATTTTCTATAACCTTCCTTCTGAACTCTGACACTTACCCATATTGATTATTTTGCCCCCATTGCTACTGATTTTCCTAGTGCAAGTCATCTGAATTCATAGTTGGACTACTGAAATATCTTCCTGTGTGTGACATTATTATTTCCTCCATAGTAACCCATTCTATTTTTCCTCCATTAGCAGTAACCATGTGTTATAATGAAACTGGCCATACTCACATTTCCAACAATGATACCTCATGGGATATAATACCATATCCTTAACATCTTCACATTGTGATTGATTGCAGGAAATACATTTAATCCAGGTAATGATGTACTTTCTCATGGTCAAATTGATAGGTCCATGTATAGCCTTCCATGTATAGCTTTACAACCTGAGTTGGCCCACTCACTGTGAAACACTGGATTCCCTGGGCAAAGAGAAGCTCTGTTGGATTTGTGTTATGAGTGCATGAAGACTAAGATTACTGTGGTTTGCTTGACTGTGTGTTGGAAGCCAGTCTAAGGATCAAGCTGAAAGACAAGAGAGGGAGGAGTCAGGAAAATTGCAGAGAAAAGGATTTAGATGCTTAATAATTGTCCTTAAGTTCCCTCTCTGGACCTCAGTTTTGTTAACTTGACAATTTACTTTATTGCTTAAGGCATTTTGAGTTAGGTATTCTTTTACATGTGCAACTCTTCAGTTCCCAAGTAAGCTACCATCTTAGTTGTGACCTTATCTACCATATGCTAATATCTGTTATAATATTTATCATAAAGGCAATAGCTAACATTTAGTGAAGACTTATGTGTTCTCTGCACTATTCTAATAGTTTAAATGTATTATCTCATTTATAATTCACGGTAATCTTATGAGTTAGATATTTTTAAGGCCTTATTTTACAGATGACAAAACTGAAGCCCAGAAAGTTAAATAATTTGACCAAGGCTACCTGGCTAATATGGAATAGCAGATATATTACTTATACATGGCTATATGACAAATTACCCCAAATCTAGCAGCTTAAAACAGCAAACATTAATAATCACACTATATGTGTGGGTGAAGAATCTGGGCACAGCTTGTCTGGTGCTTTTGGTTCAAGGTCTCTCATCAGTTGCAGTCAAGCTATTGTGTTGGGCTGCAGTTTCATCTGGAAGCTAGACTGTGGGAGTTGGGGAATTCAATTCTAATTTCTCTCATGTGGTTTTTAGCAGGCCTTGGTTCCTGAACACATGGCTGTCTCTACAGTGTAGTCTCATGAGATTGTAAGTAATTTTCCCCAGGACTAGTGATCTGAGAGAGAGTGAGCAAAAGATAGTAGGAGCAATAGAAACTATGACGTGCAGGTGCAGACATAAGGAGTAGAGGTGAGAGAGAGAAAAAGAAAGAGAGATAACACCTAAGATACAAGCCATAATCTTTTGTAACCTAATCTCACTAGTGACATCCTATCATCTTAGCTGCATTCTATTTGATGGAAGGAGAGGACAAAGGCATAAATTCCAAAAGATGGGGCTCACTGGGGCTATCATAGAGGCTGTCTACCCCAGTCACTATTCAAATTCATGTAGTGATAGTCCACACTATACTGGCTAACTATCGTTATATTTTACAGAGTTTCTAATGCCTCACTTTATAGGGTCACTCCTCTCTCAAAATTCCTCCATGCATTCATGATAAATTCTAATGCTATTACACATCTCAGTCTGTCTCTCATAAATCCACACCAAATGCATATTCAAAAAAATTTTTATTTTAATATTTTTTAAACTTTTTAAATTTATTTTTTGTGAGCATATAGTAGGTATATATATTTATGGGGTACATTAGATGTTTTGATACATTGGATAAAATAGGGTATCTATTGCCTCAAGCATTTATCCTTTGTGTTAAAACAATCCAATTATACTCTTATATATTTTTAAATGTACAATTAAATTATTATTGACTATAGTAACCCTGGTGTGCTATCAAATACCAGGTCTTACTCATTCTTTCTTTTTTTTTGTACATATTAACCATCCCCACTTCCCACCTGTCCCCTAACTTCTCAGCCTCTGGTAACCGTTCTTCTACTCTCTATCTCCATGAGTTCAGTTTTAAATTTTAAATTTTAACTCCTGTAGATAAGTGAGAACATGTGATATTTGTCTTTCTGTGCCTGGTTTATTTCACTTAGCATAATGAGCCCTGGTACTATCCATGTTTGTACAAATGATAGGATCTAATTTTTTTTATGGCTGAATAGTACTCCATTGTGTATAAGAAGAACATTTTCCTTTGTCCACTTATTTGTTGATGGATACTTAGGTTGCTTCCAATTTTGGATATTGTGGACAGTACTGCAACAACTATGAGAATGCAGATATCTCTTTGATATGTTGATGTTCTTTCTTTTGGATATAGACCCAGGAGTGAGATTGCTGGATCATATAGTAGCTCTATTTTAAGTTTTTTAAGAAACCTCTAAATGGTTTCCTATGGTGGTTGTACTAATTTACATTCCCACCAACGTATAGGAGGGTTCCCTTTGGTCACATCCTCACTAGCATTTTTTATTGCCTGTCTTTTGGATATAAGACATTTTAACTGGTATAAGATGATATCTCATTATAGTTTTGATTTGTATTTCTCTGACAATGAATAATGTTGGGTACCTTTTTATATGGCTCTTTGCCACTTGTATGTCTTCTTTTGAGAAATATCTATTCAAATCTTTTGCCCATTTTAAAAATGGTATATTTTTTTCCTATAGAGTTGTTTAAGCTCCTTATATATTCTGGTTATTAATCTGTTGTCAGATGGATAGTTTGCAAATATTTTCTCTCATTCTGTGGATTGTCTTTTCAGTTTTTTGATTGTTTCCTTTGCTGTGCAGAAGCTTTTTAACTTGATATGATTCCATTTGTCCATATTTTCTTTGGTTGCCTGTGCTTATGGGTTGCTACTCAAGAAGTCTTTGCCAACTCCAAGGTCCTGGAGTGTTTCCTCAAAGTTTTCCTGTAGTAGTTTAAACTTTTGTGGTCTTAGATTTAAATCTTTAGTTCATTTTTATTTGGTTTTTGCATATGGCAACAGCTAAGGGTTTACTTTCATTCTTCTGCATATGGATATCCTCTTTATCCAGCACCATTTACTGAAGAGACTGTCTTTTCCCCAGTGTTTGTTCTTGGCCTCTTTGTCAAAAATGAGTTCACTGTAGGTGTGTGAATTTGGTTTTTGATTCTCTATTCTGTTCCATTGGTCTATGTGTCTGGTTCTTTTTTTTTTTTTTTTGAGATGGAGTTTCGCTCTGTCGCCCAGGCTGGAGTGCAGTGGCGCAATCTCAGCTCACTGCAAGCTCTGCCTCCTGGGTTCATGCCATTCTCTTGCCTCAGCCTCCTGAGTAGCTGGGACTACAGGCACCCACCAGCACGCCTGGCTAATTTTTTGTATTTTTAGTACAGACAGCGTTTCACTGTGTTAGCCAAGATGATTGCAATCTCCTGACCTCGGGATCTGCCCATCTTGGCCTCCCAAAGTGCTGGGATTACAGGCGTGACGTATGTCTGTTTTTATGCCAGTACTATGCTGTTTTGATTACATAACTCTGTAGTATAATTTGAAGTCAAGTAATGTGATTCCTCTGCTTTTGTTCTTTTGTTCTTTTTGTTTAAGATAGCTTTGGCTATTCAGGGACTTTCCTGGTTCAATATAAATTTTAGGGTTGCTTTTTTTATTGATGTGAGGAATGTCTTTGGTATTTTGATAGGGATTGCATTGAATCTGTAGATGACTTTGAGTAGTATGGACATTTTTGACAATATTGATTCTTCCAATACATGAACATGGAATATCTTTTCATCTTTTGGTGCCTTTGATTTCTTTCATCAACATTTTATAATTTTCATTATACAGATCTTTTACTACATTAGTTAACTTTTAGATATTTAATTTTATTTGTGATTATTGTAAATGGGATTACTTTTTTGATTTCTTTTTCAGAATATTCACTGTTGGCATATGAAAATGTTATTGATTTTTGTGTATTGATTTTGTATCTTGCAACTTTTCTGAATTTATCAGTTCTAATAGGTTTTTGCCACAGTTTTTACAATTTTCCAAATATAAGGTCATATCATCTGCAAACAAGGATAATTTGACTTCTTCCTTTCCAATTTGGGTGCCCTCTATTTCTTTCTCTTGTCTGATTGCTCCAGCTAGGACTTCCCGTACTATGTTGGTTAACAGTAGTGAATGTGGGCACCCTTGTCATGTTCCCGATATTAGAGGAAAGACTTTCAGATTTTCTCCATTTAGTATAATACTAGCTGTGGGTTTGTCATATATGGCTTTTATTATGTTGAGGTATATTTGAGTGTTCTTATTATGAAAGGATGTTAGATATTATCAAATGCCTTTTCTGCATCAATTGAAATGTTCATATAGTTTTGGTCCTTCATTCTCTTTTTATAGTGTATCACATTATTTGATTCATGCATATTGAACCACCGTTGAATCCTAGGGATAAATCCCACTTGGTCATTTGTGATTAATGATCTTTTTCATGTATTGTTCAAGTCAGTTTGCAAGTATTTTTTTGAGGATTATTGCATAACTATTCATCAGAAATATTTGCCTGTAGTTTTATTTATTTTTTGGTGTTCTTTTTCTCCTTTTGGTATTGGGGTAATACTAGCCTTATTGAATGAGTTTGGATGTATTTCCTCCTCCTCTATCTTTTGGAAGAGTTTGAGTAGAATTGCTATTACTTCTTCTTTAAATGATGTATTTCCTCCTCCTCTATCTTTTGGAAGATTTTGAGTAGAATTGCTATTACTTCTTCTTTAAATAGTGGAATTCAGCAGTGAATTTGGGTTCTGGGTTTTTTTACTGGGAGACTTTTTATTACGGCTTCAGTCTTGTTGCTAGTTATTAGTCTGTTCAGGTTTTGGATTTCTTCCTGGTTCAATCTTGGAAAGTCATATTTCATTTCTTCTACATCTTTGCATTTATTGGCATATAGTTTCTCATAGTAATCAGTAATGATCCTGTGAATTTTTGTGGTATTAGTTGTAATGTCTCCTTTTTCATTCCTGATTTTACTTATTTAGATCTTTTCTCTTATTTTCTTAGTTAGCCTAGCTAAAGGCTTGTCAATTTTGTTTATGTTTTCAAAAGGCTTTTTGTTTCATTGATCCTTTGTATTGTTTTCTTTATTTCAATTTCATTTATTTCTTCTATGATTTTTATCATTTATTTTCTTCTACTACTTTTGGATTTGCTGTGCTCTTGCTTTTCTAAGTCTTCAAGATGCATAACTTATTTAAAGTCTTTTTAAATGTAGGTACTTACAGCTATAAACTTCCCTCTTAATACTGCTTTTGCTATATCCCATAGGTTTTGTTATATTGTGTTTCCATTATAATTTGTTTCAAGAATTTTTTCAATTTCCTTCTTAATTTCTTCATTGACTCATTGGTCATTTAGAAGCATATTGTTTAACTTCCGTGTATTTGTATAGTTTCCAAGATTTCTCTTGTTTTTGATTTGTAGTTTTACTCCACTGTGGTCAGAGAAGATGGTTGATATTGTTTAAATGTTTTGAATGTTTAAAGACGTTTTGCAATATAACATGTGGTCTATCCTTGAGAATGATCTAATGTTCTGTAAATATCTATTAGTTCTATTTGGTCTTTAGTGCTGATGAAGTCCAATGTTTCTTTGTTGATTTTCTGTCTGGAAGATCTGTCCAATGCTGAAAGTAGGGTGTTGAAGTCTCCAGCTGTTGTTGTACTTGGGCCTATTCCTCTCTAATAATATTTGCTTTATGTATCGGATTGCTTCATTATTGGGTGTCCATATGTTTACAATTTTCATATCCTCTTGCTGAATTGGCCCATTTATCATTATATAGTAACTTTTTTTGTCTTTTCTTATAATTTTTATCTTGAAGTCTATTTTGTCTAATACAAGTGTAGGAACTCCTGCTCTTTTTTGGTTTCCATTGGCATGCCATATCTTTTTATATTCCTTTACTTTTGGTCTACATGTATCTTTATAAGTGAAGTGTGTTTCTCATAGGCAACAGATAATTGGGTCTTGTTTTTTCAATCCATTCAGCCACTTTTGATGAAAGAATTTAGTCCTTTTACATTTAATGTTTTTATTGATAAGAACTTACTCCTGCCATTTTGTTATTTGTTTTCTGGTTGCATTGTGGCATTCCCTTCCTTCTTTTCTTTCTTCCTGTCTTCCTTTTAATGAAGGTGATTTTCTCTGGTGACATGATTTAGTTTCTTGCTTTTAGTTTTTGGTGTGTCCATTGTATGTTTTTAAATTAGAGGTTACCATGAGGTTTGCAAATACTATCTTATAACCCATTATTTTAAACTGATGACAACTTAACACTGTTTGAATAAACAAGCAAAAATAAAACTAATAAAGACTCTATGCTTTAACTTTGTTCCCATGCTTTTTAACTTTTTGTTGTTCTATTTATATCTTATTTTATTCTGTTCGATAAGTTGTCGTAGTTACTGTTTTTGATTGGTTCATCATTTAGTGTTTCTACTTAAGACCACAGTTATAGTGTTATAATAATGTAGGTTTTTCTCTGTGCTTACTATTACTAATGACTTTTGTACCTTCAAATGATCTGTCATTGCTCATTAAAGTTCTTTTCTTTATGGTTGAAGGTCTCCCTTTAGCACTTCTTGTAAGATAAGTCTGGTGTTGGCCATCTGGGAAGTCCCTCAGCTTTTGTTTATCTGGGGAAATCTACTCCTCCTTCATGTTTGAAGAATATTTTCCTGGGATATACTATTCTAGGGTAAAAGTTTTTTTTCCCTCAGCAGTTTAAATATGTCGTACCACTTTTTCCTGGCCTGCAAGATTTCCACTGAAAAATTTGCTACCAGACATATTAGAGGAGCTCCATTGTATGTTATTTGTTTCTTTTCTCTTGCTGCTTTTAGAATCCTTTTTTATCTTGATGTTTGGCTGTTTGATTATTAAATGTCTTAAGGTAGTCTTCTTTGTTAAATCTGCTTGGTGTTCTATAACCTTCTTGTACTTGGATATTGATATCTTTCTGTATGTTTGAGAAGCTCTATGCCATTTCTTTGAATAAATTTTCTATGCCTCTCTCTTTCTCTACCTCTTCTTTAAGGCCCATAGCTCTTAGATTTGCCCTTTTGTGGCTATTTTCTAAATCTCGCAGACATGCCTAATTCTTTTTTATTTTATTTTTAATCTCCTCTGTGTATTTTCAAATAGGCTGTCTTTAAATTCACTAATTCTTCCTTCTGCCTGATCAATTCTGCTATTAAGAGACACTGTGGCATTCTTCATTATGCCAACTGCATTTACAAACATGTTTGAAATATATTATTTAAATTTATTCATTGTTTTTTCATACATATTCTGCTTATGTACCAATTGCGTTTTTCAGCTCCAGAATTTCTCTTTGATTTTTAAAAATTTTTAAATATCTTCGTTACATTTATCCAGTAGAATTCCGAATCCCTTCTCTGTGTAATCTTGAATTTCTTTGAGTTCAAATAAACAAATAACTATGTTGAGTTCTCTGTCTGAAAGGTCACATATCTCTGTTTCTCCAGGACTGGTCCCTGGTGCCTAATTTAAAGTTCATTTGATGAGGTTGTATTTTCCTGGATGACATTGATGCTTGTAGATGTTCTTTGTGACTGGATGTTGAAGAGTTAGGTATTTATTGTAGTCTTCTCAATCTGGACTTGTTTGTACCTGTCCTTCTTAGGAAGGCTTTCCAGATTTTCCAGTGGACTTGGGTGTTGTGATCTAAGCTGTATCTCTTTTAGTAGGCACCCCAACCCTTGTTTGTACCTGTCCTTCTTGGGACGGCTTTCCAGATTTTCCAGTGGACTTGGGAGTTGTGATCTAAGCTGTATCTCTTTTAGTAGGCACCCCAACCTCAGAAACACTGTGGTTCTTGCAGACTCATGGATGTACCACCTTGATGGTCTTAGACACAATCTGGAAGAATTCTCTGAATTACCAGGCAGAGACTCTTGTTATCCTTCCTTACTTTCTCCTAGATAAGTGGAGTCTCTCTCTCTCTCTCTCTCTCATTCTCTCTTTTCTGAGCCACTAGGTCCTGGGTGTGTAGTGACATAAGCACCTCTGTGGCTACCACCACTAGGACGGTGCTGGATGCCAGTACAGAATTAGATCTCACCCCAGGCCTGTTGTACCCACTTCCTTGCTACTGTCTATGTTTGTTCAAGGCCCTGGGGCTCTACAATCAGCAGGTGGCAAAGCTGATTTTGGGTTTGCTTTGCTCTTGCTTTTCTGATTCCTTAAGATGCATAACTATATGATTAATGAAAGGCCTGTGTCCTTTCATTTAGTGTGATGAATTCTCTGAGAAGCCAGGCAGTTCCAGAGGTACTATCCAGGACCCAGGGGTGAGAGTCAAACCTTAGACACCTACCTGTTATTCTGTTGTACTGAAGCTAAGCTGGCACTCAAAGCACAAGTAATTTTTCTTTCTACCATCCTCTCCGTTTCCAAAGGCAGAGGACTTTGTATGGTCACCACCACCACAGACCCATGAGTACTGCTAGACTATTGCTGATGTTCTCTTAAGGATTAGTGCTCTTCAGTCAGCTTGTGATGAATGCTGCCTGGCTTGGGACTCACCCATAAAGGCAGTGGCCTCTGGTCCAGGGAAGGTCCAGAAATGCCACCCAAGAGCCAAGTCCTGGTATTGAGGACTCAAGAGCCTACTTGGTGCTCTACTTCCCTGTAACCAGCTGATACCTGAAGCCAGCAAATCTCAGTATCTCAATCAAGGCCCTTGACGTGGTACCTGGGTATCACTGCTTGTGGTTATTCAGGGACTAAGGGGTCTTCAGTTAGCAGGTGATGAATCTTTCCAGGACTGGGTCCTTCTCTTCAAGGCAGTGGGTTCCCTTATGGCTAAGGATGTGTCTAGAACTGTCATCTGGGAGCTAAGGCTTGGAAAGGAGGCCTCATGACTCTGACTGGTACATCCTATGGCTGAGCTCATATCCAAGATGTAAGACAAAGTCCTCCCCACTCCTCTCTCTCCTCTCCTCAAGTAGAGGGAAGGGCTCTCTTTGGGAGCCATGAGCTGTGCTGCCTGGATTTAGGGGAGGGGTGATGCCAACACTTCCTTTGCTGTCTCAGCTGGTGATTCAGTAGGGTATGTGCCCTCCTAGTCCACTGGCCCTCAGCCCAGTTCAGCACCAAGAGTCACCTAGGAGTTACAGTCCTAGTGGCCTAGACTGCCTTTCAATTTTATCTAGAGTCCCAGAGTACTTTATCCCATGATGGTGAGGCTTGCAGGAACTCAAGTATGGACCACTGAGATAGATGATTTCCCTCTGGCTGGGGCTGGCTTAAATGCTCCCTCTGTAGGTGGATGTCAGCTGATTTTGGTTTTGTTTTGTTTTTTACTATAATAGGTGAGCACTGAGTTCAATGCCTCATGATTTCTGTGCTCTTTCTCTCTCCCCAACACACTGAAATGCTTTTTGTACCATGCTGCTGCTGCCAGGGGATGGGAGAGGGGTGTCACTGGTGACTTAAGATTGTTTCTCCTACCTCTTCCATGCCGTTTATTATGTTTGATAATTGTTGAATTGGTGTCCTTTTTGGGAGAACAATCAGTGGAGCCCTCTATTCTCCCATCTTGCTCTGCCCCTCCCCAAGTATATCTAAACTCTCACAGAACCAAACTAGTCTCTCTACTTCCAATAAAGCATCTCTAATGTGATTTGATGTGTGATGAAAGCTTTATGATAATAATTAAAATTACCTAGATATTCTTCGATTCTGATATATTGCCTGTGTTTTCTCACTATCATGTTTTTTGTTATGTCAATTCTTCCTCCCTGAATTCCTTTGGCACCTTTTCTTCACCATTTGTAAAAATCCTATTTATGCTTAAAGCTTCTGCGCACATCTTGTCCTTTTTGGATGATATACCAGATTTCCCACTGCCATTTCTGCTGAGATTAATCTCCTTTTTCTCTACTATACTGTGGTCCTTTTTGTCCCTTTCTTAGTTCTTTCACACTCTTTCTACTGTTTGAATTACCTGACCATATGTCTGCTCTTGATAAATTCCTAGGATGCAGAAACTCTATCAGGATCAAGGTTGGAAGAGTTGTATTGAAGCGGCTAAGTTGTCTGGGGTATAAATCTGGGGTTCGGCCGGGCGCGGTGGCTCACGCTTGTAATCCCAGCACTTTGGGAGGCCGAGGCGGGCGGATCACGAGGTCAGGAGATCGAGACCATGGTGAAACCCCGTCTCTACTAAAAAGACAAAAAATTAGCCGGGCGTGGTGGCGGGCGCCTGTAGTCCCAGCTACTCGGAGAGGCTGAGGCAGGAGAATGGCGTGAACCCGGGAGGCGGAGCTTGCAGTGAGCCGAGATCGCGCCACTGCACTCCAGCCTGGGTGACAGAGCAAGACTCCGTCTCAAAAAAAAAAAAAAAAAAAAAAAAAAAAAAAAAAAAAAAAAAAAAAAAAAAAAAAAATCTGGGGTTCATTGTCATGTGCCAGGAAAATTTAGGACATGGACACACACAAGGGGTTTAGAAGCAGAGGTTTAATAGGTAGAAGAGAAGAGAAAGAGAAACAGCTTCCTCTAAAGAGGAAGGGGTCTCTGAACAGAAAAGACTGGCTAGTAGTGAATGCACCAAGTTTTATAGTCCAGTTTGAGTGCTTGATTTACATAGGGCTCATAGATTGGTTCCATCAGGTATGACGTTTACATAGTATGTGAAAAAGGCTGGTGTCCCCACCCTAATCTTATTATGCAAATGGGCTTTCCAGTTGATTGGTGCCAACTTGTCTGCTCCTTATAGTACATGTGGCTGGCAGAGAAGGGAAGATGGAGCTGCCATTTTGAAAATGTCTAGTCCTTAGTTCCTGCTGGCATTCACCCATGCAAGCTCCCAGCTTGCAGACTGCTCTTTGTTAGAAAATGATTTGGGGCTGCTTCTCATTAAAAAGAAAAGCCTTACAGAGGACTCCCATGCCCTTGCTATCTGCCTAAGTAATTCCTTCTTAACTCCTATATCAGTATCTATAAAAAGTGCTTGCTTCATGGGGTTATTGTGAGGATTAAATGAGCTCAGCTCACTGTATAAACTCAATACAAGGGTCTTCTTTTCATTAAAAGCAAAACAAAACAGAAACTAAGTCTCATACTGAACTGGCTCTTAGTACTAATTTCGCTCAGGTCTTTAACTTGAAATTTCCCCAGGGATTTTTCTGCTTACATTTCCCCTGTTCAAATTTTAGTGCCTTTTAATTAGATTAACCTGAATGTCTCCAATCTTCTTTGGACAGGTTTTGCTATCACGTCATTTCCTCCTCAAGCCAAGACTCCTACACTAGAATTATATCAGTCAGGATAGGCCCAATTATGCCATAGTAACAACCTCCAAATTGCAATGGCTTAAGACAGTAGAGATATATTATTTACTCATACTGTATATCTACTAGAAATTAGCTCCATGCTGTTTTCACTACACAACCCATGCTGAAAAAATAGTCACCACTGGGAATGTTGGAAGGAAACATGCATAGAGAAGACCGCATCAGGTCTTCCACCACTATTCGAGTGCTATAGCCTGGAAAAGACACATGTTACTTCTGCTCACATTTGTTGGCCAGAACCATATATGTGGTTTGTTATGAGTTGAATTGTGTTTACCTAAATGATATGTGGCTGTCCTAAACCCAGTACCTATAAATTTGATCTTATATGGAAGTAGGGTCTTTGCAGGTGTAATCAAGTTAAGACGAGGTCATTCTCATGCAGAGTAGGCTCTAATCCAATATGAATGGGGTTCTTATAAGAAGAGGAGAAAACCCAAGCACAGACACATGAGGAAAGAATGCCATATGATGATAGAGGAACAGATTGCAGAGCTGCAGCTGCAAGCCAAGGATTCCTTGCATTCCAGTACCAATGCCATTCAAATACCAGAAGCTAAGAAAAGGCAAGAAAGAATTCTCCCCTAAATGTTCCAGAGGGAGCACAGCCTTCAGGAACCTTAATTACATATAGCCCCCAGAACTGGGAGACCAAACATGTCTGTTGTTTTAAGACACCCAATTTGTGGTACTATGTTACAGCAGCCCTAGGAAACTAATACATGGTCTTAGCCAACCATTGAGAGGTCAGCAAATTTAGTCCTTAATATGCCTGTTTGGGGGCCAAGGCCCTCTAAAAGCTCCCTGAACAATCACTGACATGAAGCAGATTGATTAATAGGAGAAAAGACATACAAATTTATTTAACATGAATACATGAGAGCCTTTAGAATGAAGACCCAAACTCCCAAGGAGGGACAGAAATTTATATGCTATCTTGAAGTTTTAGAAAGAATGTGGTCTCAGAGCATGGGCAATAACAGGTTTTAGTGGCAGGAAGGGTTTTGGGAGAGATAAAGAGGCTTGGCTAGCAAAAGGGATCTTGTTATGTAGATGAACCCTATAGGTAGCAGCTGTCAGAGAGAATAGATGGTAAATGTTCCTTTTCAGAACTTTAATGGTGCCAGACTCTCAGTTAATATTTCCCAGTTCAGGGAAAAGCCTAGAAAAGAAAGGCCTGGCTGTATTAGTGATGATTCTCTACAGATGTAAATTGCCCCCACAAAAGACAGCTTTGTGGGGCCACTGCAGTCTGCTGGCTCTGTGGCAACTATTTCAAAATATGCTAAATAAATATATTCTGAGATAAAATATTTTGATTTTCTTCACCTGAAAAAAGAGGAGGACTGGATATGTATCAGTTATTAGCACTAATGTTTACAAAAGGAAGCATCATTAAGTAAGGTAAGATTTACTGAAGATTTTGTGGGTTTCATCACAACATGCGGCAAAATCTTGTCAAAATACCTACCTGATAATTCTTTTTTTCCCAATTTTTTCTTAGTGACTGTGCTTTTCCTTTCCTTTATAACCAGTAAACAAAACCACTATTTTTATTTTTATTTTCTTGCAATTCATCTCTCACCTTATTCAGCTAAGTAAAAAACCCAGTGATGAGCCAAATATCAATAATGTGTTCTTCCAATTGAAGGATTTCTCCTATTGCAGGATCTCCTGCCAATCTGGGGCATGAGTCAGGGGTTGCTTCTGTGGTTCCTAAGTCAACACTGGACTAGGTTTTAATCCCCAATTATGTTCATAGCACATTTCCACCTTCCATTGAATTTTAGGTCTTCAGATTGCATCATTTACACTCATGAATTAAGGCTGCATTGCAGAAGCAACTTCTCAGCCTGTATTTTCATTGCCTTGCACGTTAAAGACACATGATACCAGTTTGACTTCATTATTGAATCATTTATATTTCACATTTTTGGTATAGTGCCTTGCCCAAAAGTGTAATCATTGTCTACTAAGTTTTTGCTGTAGACAAACCCATTCAAGTAATAAATATGCATGAAATCATGCTGTATAGTAAAGCCTACTTCATTATCAGAAGGTACAAGAGTTCTCTTTGTTTTCTCCTTGGTATGTTAAGATCATAAGAAAGCCCTAGCTATTCTGATTTCCTGCAACAAGACAACCTAGTGTCTGCAGCAAATATCAAGGAGTGGTTGCTGATGTGATTCGAAGTTAGGGCTCATATTGGCTAGGTTGTGGGGGCATCTGTGGCCAAGTGGCAGGGAGTACAAGATAGATTATTTGACATATCTCTTCTCTAGTCTCTTCAACATATACAATGTTATTAGCACATCTTTAGTTGAAGGGACAGGCCAGAAGCACAGAATGCTTTAATTTCTCCAGGTAGCATGATACATAAATATTTCATATATACTAAGCAATCACAAGCCAATTCTTCTTTTCAGCAAGTCAAGTCACATAAATTAGTTAATGTTTGGCTTGGATTCATATTTATCAGATTACCATTTACATTAAATTATGTTAAAATATTAATTTAAGCATACGTTGAGCAAATCCAGTTCCCAACAGTGGAATATTTACAATGTGTTTGTTGAGTAATCAGACATTTATAAATTATTACAAGCCATTTCTTTATACGTAGCCAGATAAGACAAAGATACCCTTTGAGGAAAACAAATTCTACTTTCTGAAGTGATTTCGGTTTCTTGGTGCATATCAGAAGTACTGGAATATGTCATTACCAATATCTGCATTGCTTTTTAAAAAATAAACATTAGTAATTGATAATGTTTTGGCTCTGTGTCCTCACCCAAATCTCATCTTGAATTGTACTCCCATAATTCCCATGTGTTGTGGGAGGGGCCCAGTGGGAGGTAATTGAATCATGGGGGCAGTTTCCTCCATGTTCTTGTGGTAGTGAATAAGTCTCACAAAATGTATAAGGGGTTTCCGCTTTCACTTCTATCTCATTCTCTCTCTTGCTGCTGCCATGTAAGAAGTGCCTTTCACCTTCTGTCATGATTTCGAGGCCTCCCTTGCCAGGTGGGACTGTAAGTCCATTAAATCTCTTTTTCTTCCCAGTCTTGGATATGTCTTTATCAGCAGCATGAAAATAGACTAACGCAATAATCTAACCCAAATACTGGTTAATATATCTGAATGTTCATATATACATATGTGATGAACTGTATGTATATAGCATATATACACACACGATATATCCCTATATATGTATATAAATGGTACGCATATAGGATTTACGTATATAGAATATATATATAGTATATACATGAGTTAATATATATATGAGTTCTATGTCTGCCATTTATGCATTGAGTATTTATATGTGCTAGGCTTTTCTCTAAGTGGCTCACATTATTTTCATCTTGAATGCTTATAACATCCCCTCAAAGTGTGTATTGATAGTCTGGCTTTGTAGATGAGGTTACTGAAGTTTAGAAAAGCTAAGTAATTTGGTGAAATATAATTAGTGGTAAATGATTAGCAATGAAGCTTGACTTTGAACCACAGCCTTTCTAACTTTACAGAGCTTACTTCTAAGCACTATATTATAAAGCCTCCAGTGTAAAGCAAACTCTGCCTTTATTCTCTGGAATTTGTAAAACTTTCCCAGGAATGACCCTTAGCAATTTTGTGTAATATTGCCATGTTACAAAGCAAAAATCCAAAGCCTAGAGAATTAGGAATATTCCACTTGGAATAACTGAAAAGCCCATATTATAAATGCAATTCCAAACCTAACCGGGATAGGATCTATGGCTTTTTCATCTTTTATTACCCCAAAACTAGCACAAAACTTAGTATAACAAATAGCAATGTTTGTTATATGAATGAATTCTTGACTGAATGGATAAATGTAGCTACTTCCTACTTATAAATCTCTGGTGATTTCCCCATCATTTTTGGGACAAACTTCTGACCTCTTATACAAGTCTTATATGTAGACTTCCATGACTGATCGGTCCTGCTGAACTCTCCAACCGATTGTCCATATACGTAAAATAGGTACTTTATGCTGCAGCAGAGGTGAGTTGACAGACAAGTTTTAGAACATGTAGTGTTTGCCCCCGTCTTTCTGCCTTTGTACATGCTATTACTGTCTTGAGCTTTCCTTCCTCTGCATGTTGAGTTGATAAAGTCTTTGACTCCTAGAAATGTTCCCAGGCCTAGAGGGATTCCTCCTTCCTCAGTGTTTCTGTGGTACCCTTTACTATTGTAAACTCAGGTTCTGCTGTTCACTGCTTGAAAGCTAGATTCAAGAGACAAGAGTTGGTGGAAGGAAAAACGGGTTTATTTGAATATATCCAGCTGACAACCTGAGGGGATGGTGAACTAATGTCTCAAAGACCACTGCAAATTTTCAGGGTAGCCAAAGTGATTTTAAGGGAGAAGGTGGCATAGAAACTATGTGCCAGAGTGGTGCAGGGTGCAGGTCTACTTGTCTGATTCTGATGGCTCTCTTGAGTAATGGACCATCTGGAGGTCTGGCTGGCATCATCTTGACTGTTCTCAGGTTATAAGTTAACTACTGCCCAACAATTTTTCTGGGAAGGAAAGATTCTGTGATCTCAACTTCATGCCTAGGTCATTTCAAGATTAGCCCCTGGAATTCTCAAATAAGCATATGATTAGATATTGAAGAAAGCAAAGGGAGAGGCTATTTATCTTTGAAGCGGGTTGTCTATTCTGGTTACACTATCTCATCTGACAGAGAGCTCCTAGAGAGCAGTGTCCACGACTTAGCAACAAAAACAACAAATATAAATCCTATTTACTGAGTGCCTACTAGTGTCAAACTCTCTACATACATGATCTCATTTTATTCTCTCAAAATAATGAAATGAATGTGACTGCCTTTTAACATTTTGTGCACCTAAACACCATAGCGCTTTATATATCTAATACACAGATTCAAAGCTAAATGTGCTTTTAATTAATTCATATTTAACATTATACTATTACATTCTCACTCATTCCATTGAAAATATATTTTTGAAAAATGTAAGTATCAGGGTACTTAAATAAAATGTGAAACCTTTCCCTATAAAATGTTTACTGAGCACCTAGTAAGTACACAGCACTGTTTGGTTAGACCCTCATATTCTTGCAAGGGCTAGATTGAAGAAAGCAGTGACAAAAAATGTGTTTTGGGAGAAAAGCTTATTTTAGGGTACCAAGAGAAAAAAATGTCTCAGGTAAGGCTAAAAAGCAAAGCTGAAAGGAAAAGGAAGGAAAGGGTGTAGGGTTTTTTTGAGCACCTACTAGGCACTTGCCATTTTTCACACTTTAGAACATTTACTTGTTATAAAGATGCTATGAAGTTGGCTATTATGGGCTGAATCTTGTAATCTCAAACATTATGTTGAAGCCCTAACCTCCCAGTACTGTAGAATGTGATTTTATTTGGAAATAGGGTCTCTGTAGAAACAATCAAGTTAAAATGATGTCATTAGGGTGATCTTTAATCCAATGCGATTGTGTCCTTATAAAAATGGGAAGTCTGGAGACAGACATGCACAGAGGGAGGACAGTATGAAGAAACAAAACCAATGCCACCTATAAGCCAAAGGATGCCTGAGGCTACCAGAAGCTAGGAGAAGCCCTGGAAGGGGTTATTCCCCACTGTCCTTAGAAGGAATCAATCCTTGGCTGGGCATGGTGGCTCATGCCTGTAATCCCCGTGCACTGGCAGGCTGAGGTAGAAGGAGCGCTTGAGGCTAGGAGTTAATGACCAGCCTGGGCAACATAGTGAGGCCACACCTCCAGGAAGAATACAAACAATTAGCTGGGTATGATGGCATGTGTCTATAATCTCAGCTACTCAAGAGGCTGAGGAAGAAGGATTGCTTGAGCCCAGAAGTTGGAGGCTGCAGTGAGCTATGATTACGCCACTATACTCCAGCTCAAGTGACAGAATAAGACACCTTCTGATACCTTGATCTTGAACTTCTAGCCTCTAGAACTGTGAGATAATAAGTTTTTGTTATTTAAGCCACTCAGTTTGTGGTTCTTGGTTATAGCGACCCTAGGAAGCTAAGAAATTGGCATTTTAATCTCTGTTTTTTAGATGCAGAAACTGAGGCTCAATCAAAGTAATGTAACACATATATGACAAAGCCTGGGTTGGAGCAGAGACTTTGAGAGCCCCTGGATGCAGGCTCTTCAATGAAAAAGACACTGAGAAAAGAGGACAAGCAAAAACATTGAAGAGTTGAGTAGATGAAGAGGGAAGGGATGTCTCCCAAAAGAACTAGTGCCCTAAGGAGTGGAGAGCTTTAATAATTTTTGTTTCTCTCAACATGGCTGATTACACCCAACCTGATCTTGAGTATTGTCTTTCTCTTTGAGAATTTTCCCCTTCCTGGGTCACAAATTGACCCTTTTCCATGTTTCTGGGGATTCTCTGTATTAAAGGGAATATGAGCCATTTATTCAAATCTGACTGATTTGCACAGGAAGCTAGCCTGAAGGAGAACAGTGTAAACCTGAGAGCACCATCTCCAATTAATCACAGCAATCAGTGACTATAGCTTAATCTTTCCAGGGTCCCCAGACTAGGTCAGCATCATAACTACTAATTTCTGGTCAATGGAAGTTGCAACTTAAAATGCTCCAGGTAAGACAAAGGAGTAGGACCTGTGTTCTCACTGCCACCAAATTATTCAGGCCCTTTAAAGATATCAGATAACTGAACCATTTATTCTAGACATTTTGTTGAAGATTCAGACACTCTAATTTTCCAGTTAAAGGAAGTCTAAGTTCAATTTTGTTTCAACATTATCTTCGGGCTAGATTCAGCCAGGATTTTGTTTACATACCTGGAGGATTGTGGTGGCCATCACCCAATTGCCCCTTCTGTGTTGACATCTCTGTCTCTAGCAGGTGGCATACAACCATGTACATAGCAGACTCTCAATAAATATTTGTTGAATAAATGAAATATCCCAGGGTTCAGAATCATATAGGCTGAGTTCAAATTTGAACTCCATGTCTTCTGTTCTAAATGCTAAATACTGGGTAAAGCAAGATAGGTAAGATTTGATTTCTGCCTTCAAAGAGCTCACAATGAGGGGTAGGAAATTGAATAGGGAGGCAAAGAGACAGGTATGTAAACAAATCTCTAGATCCATATGTAAACCCAGGAAACTTGTGAGCATTTTAGCAAGTCCTGTTGGTTCGTTCAAAGGAACTTGAGTCAGAGATATCGATAAGAACCTCAACTGTAACTGACTAAGCTGTACTCAGAAAAGGAATTCCTATAATAGACCAGTTACTTGGAAATAGGCACCAACACATTGCCAAGGGCAGGTGAACAGGTGTTTTTATGGGTCAGCTCATCCACTGCTAAGAAGACTGCCATCAGTAATCTGGCATCCTTGGGCTCCCTAGTAACCACTGGTATGTTTTGCTCTAAGTCCTTAGCATAAACACTATTTTTTTTTTTTGTAATTCTCAGTTTCTGTAGGGTACTGTATAGGTGCCTAAGTGATCAGCGATTTTGTCCTCACAAGCTTTTGTTGCTTGCTTACTATAAGCACAGGCTCTATGCTGAGTACTGGAGGATCAGAGGTGGAAAACACAATCCCTGTCCTCCAGATGCATAGTGCGGAGTGAATAGACAAGTAGCAGACATGTACCTAGACACGTAACTAACTTGGTAATAGACTCTGAAAGGGGCATACAGAGGAATAGTTTATGAGCAAAGATGTAATCACAGCTTGTTCACAATAGTTGGAATGTGGAAATGATACCCAGTGAATGGCTATAAACCATAGAATACTCAGTTGATATAAACCTATGATGTCCTTAAAAATAAGAAGTAATTTATAAATAATTTGGAAAATGCTCAGTTGTAATAATAAGCAAGAAAGAGACAGATACAGAATATTAGAATATAGAGACAGATATAGAATATAGAATATTATCACCATGCAAAAAAGCTAAGAATCAAAACAAAATAAATATTTCTATATATATGTGTGTACAAGATTAGAATGATTTACACAGAAAACATAATAGAATATTTTCTAGTATGAGACTTTATGGCTGCTTTTACTTTTTTCTTCTTTTGAGTATTTTCAAAATTATATAAAATCAGCATTCAAGCATTTTAAGATGAGACTAAAACATCAATCAGTGTTTGTTTTCAGATGTCCTGGTTACTATAAATTAATGAAGCATTCTAAGTGTGAGGTATTAGTGAGGTTGTTTTTAAAATGGATTGAATAAATGATGTGAGTGTATTGATCCATGATGATCTGAATTAGATGAAGACTCATTAGATACAGATGAAGCCAAATCCGAAATGCAGGATTTGCTGAGAAATGCTGCTGTGTCTCCCAAGAGCAATTCCTAAGCTTGCAACGTTAGGAAAAACAAATCTGCTAAGGAGGGAAAAAGTGATAAAATCTGCTGTATCTATTACATAATGATCTGTCTTGTTTCTCTCTTTCTTTCTGCTCCCCCTCTCTCTCCCTCTTTTCTCAGGATAAAGAGAAGGAATAAAATATTCAAGATTTTGATATGCATATAGGCAGTAACGTTTATCTGTATTTAACTTGAAACTGGACATTGTCTATATAACCTTCTCTATTGATTTGCACATTTATGTACTATCATAAAGGGCAGGCAAAGTGTCTCAGAATTCTTGAGGAATGTGGTTTAAATTACATATTTTGTGTCTTGCGCATCCATGAGTCTTGTTCTTTGGCATTCACATTATGGCTCTAAGAGTAATCTGAAAATATACTTTTCGGATAAATTCAGTGTTGTTTACCTGTCTGATTTCTTCTGAATTTCAGGCTGTGTTGGTGGGATGGTGACAAGGTCAGTGAGTCAAGATACTTTTGGGGAAGAAGAGTTCTACGGGGTTAAGAAGAAAGCTACAGAGAGTCAAAATCAGGGCTTGGAGCTCAGTTCTTCCAACTTTTGGCCAAATGGATCCATGTTAAATTTTGTTTAATAGACTGTTAGTTTCTTGAAGTCAAGAATAACATTATTTATATTTACCTCCTTAGAATTTAGCATGATGCTTGACATATAAAATATACTGAATGAGGCCAGGCGCGGTGGCTCATGCCTGTAATTCCAGCACTTTGGGAGGCCGAGGTGGGCGATCACCTGAGGTCGGGAGTTCGAGACCAGGCTGACCAAAATGGAGAAACCCTATCTCTACTAAGAATACAAAATTAGCCAGGCATGGTGGTGCATGCCTGTAATCCCAGCTACTCAGGAGGCTGAGGCAGGAGAATTGCTTGAACCCAGGAGGTAAAGGTTGCAGTGAGCTGAGATCACGCCATTGCATTCCAGCCTGGGCAACAAGAGTGAAATTCTGTCTCAAAACAAAACAAAACAAAACAAAACACTGAATGAATAAATGAATGATAAATGAATATACCTTTAGCATTTTATAAATGCCCAGTACCAAGTGAATGCTGACACTTTCTCAAGTCTTTATTGGGTAGAATTCTATATTGCCTAAAATGCATGAGAATTGAACAAGTGACTTGCCTAATATCTCTATAAGGTCAATATTAAACTTGTTATTCGTGTATATAGTTGTGTATTATGACAGGGACTGCATGTTAGCTCTGTATCAGGCTTTATGCTGTAGATCAGTGAGCTAACTCTTTCTGTTAATATTCTATTAATATTCCTAACAATTTCTGAACACATGGGAGAAGTTTCAGTTTTTAAATTACAAATTTAATTTCCTTAATAGTTATAGGGCCATTCAACTAATCTATTTAATATTGAGTGATTTGTGGTAGTTTGTGTTTTTTAACTAACTGGTCCACTTCATCCAAGCTTTTAAATTTAAATGTGAAGAAATGTTCTTAGTACTCTCTTATCCTTTTGAAGCCTGCAAAGCTCGTCGTAATATTCCTGTTTTATTCTGGATATTAGTAATTTGTATCTTCTTTTTTTTTGTCAACTTTGCCAATGTTTTGTCACTTTATAGATCTTTTTTTAAAAAATAGCTCTTTGTTTCATTAATTTTCCCTATTGGTTTTATGCCTTCAATATAATCGGTTTCTGTGTTTACTTTGTTATTTCTTTCCTTCTTGCTTTACATTTATATTGTTCTTCTTTTCCTAAGTTATTGAGATGGGAGCTTAGCCATTAATTTAAGACTTTTATTCTTTTTATTTCTTAAATTTTTAATTTTAAATCTTGTGCGTACATAGTGGATGTATATATTTATGTGTTGCATGAGATATTTTAATACAGGCACACAATGCATGATAATCACATCAGGGTAAATGGGGTATCCATCCCCTCAAGCATTTATCCTTTGTGTTTTTAACAATCCAATTATGCTCTTTTTGTTATTAAATTTTTTTCAGTTGTTTTTGGTCTTTTAGTTATTTTAAATGTAGGATTTTTTTTTTCTATAGTATAATTTGAAGTCAGGTAATGTGATTCCTCTAGCTTTGTTCTTTTTGCTTAGAAAAGCTTTGGTTATTCTGCATCTTTTGTGGTTCCATATAAATCTTAGAATTGTTTCTATTTCTGTGAAGAATATCCTTGGTATTTCAATAGAGATTGCATTGTCTGTAGATTGCTTTGGGTAGTATAGACATCTTAACAATATTGATTCTTTTTTTTTTTATTATACTTTAGGTTTTAGGGTACATGTGCACAATGTGCAGGTTTGTTACATATGTATCCATGTGCCATGTTGATTTCCTGCACCCATTAAATAGAATATCTTTCAAATTTTTGTGCCCTCTTCAATTTCTTACATATATGTCTTATAATTTCTGTTAGAGAGATCTTTCATTTCCTTGGTTAAGTTAATTCCTAGGTATCAAATTTTATTTGTAGCTCTTTTAAATGGGATTACCTTCTTGATTTTTTTTTCAGATTGCTGTTGGCATATAAAAATGCTACTAATTTTTGTACGTTGATTTTGTGCCCTGAAACTTTATTGGATTTGTTTATCAGTTCTAATAGTATTTTGGTGGAGTCTTTAGATTTGTTTCAAACATAAGATCATATCATCTGCAAAGAAGGATAATTTGATTTACTTCTTTTCAATTTGTATGTCCTTTATTTCTTTATCTTGTCTTATTGTTATAGCTAGGACTTTTAGTATTATTTTGAATTACAGTGGTGATAGTAGATATCCTTGTCACAGTCCAGATTTCAGAGGAAAGTCTTTCAGTTTTTCCCCATTCAGTATGATATTAGCTGTGGGTCTGTTATATATGGCTTTTCTTTTTAAATATATGCACTTAATGCTATATATTTTTTCTCAGCATTGCTTTAGCTGTCTACAACAAGTTTTGATATGTAGTATTTTAATTTTTATTCAGGTTAATGAATTTTTAAATTTTCCCTTAGATTTCCTTTTTGACTCATGGCTTATTTAGAAGTATATTGTTTATCTGTATGTCTATCGATCTGTCCATCCATTATCTATCATCTGTCTATCGTTTTCTATAATTTATCACAGTCTGCTGATACCATCACTTTACCAGTTTAAGTAATGTGTAGAAACATTACCTCCCTTTTTGTTCCTTGGGTCTTTTCTGGTTACCTTCTGTTATTGATTTCTGTTGTATTCCATTGTGGCTGGAGAATACATTCTGTATGATCTCAATTCTTCTACATTTGTTTTATGGCCCAGGATGTGATCTATTTTGATATGTGTTCTATGGAAATGGAAAAATAATGTGTATTATGCTTCAGTTGGGTGGAGTGTTCTATAAAGGTCAATTAGATTCTGTCATTTGATTATGTTTTTGAATCTACTATACTTTGATAATTTTCTGTCTAGTTCTATCAATTGTTGAGAGAGAGGTGTTAAATTATTCAACTATATTTTTAAATTTCTTTCTTTTTAATTCTATTAGTTTTTACTTCACATAATTTGCAGTACTGTTGTCCATATACTTTAGGATTGCTATGTCTTCTTGCTGAATTCACCTTTTCATCATATAATGTCCCTCTCTGTCTATGATAATTTGCTTTGCTCTAAAGTTTACTTTATCTGATATTGATATAGTTAGGTCTTTTTTTGCTTAAAGTTTGTAAATCTTTTTTATTCTTTTAATTTTTATATCTGAAGTGAGTTTCTTGTAAACAGCATATAAATGAGTTATGTTTTTAACCCACTCTGCCAATCTCTTTGAATTGATGTATTTAATATAATTTACATTTATTTATTTATTTTTTTAAGACAAGAGTTTCACTCCTGTTGCCCAGGCTGGAGTGCAACAGCCCAAACTTGAGTCACTGCAACCTCTGCTTCCCAGGTTCAAGCAATTCTCTTGCCTCAGCCTCCCAAGTAGCTGGGATTACAGGTGCCTGCAACCACGCCTGGCTAATTTTGTATTTTTAGTAGAGACGAGCTTTCACTATGCTGGCCAGGCTGGTCTCGAACTCCTGATCTCAGGCTATACACCCACCTCAGCCTCCCAAAGTGCTGAGATTATAGGCATGAACCACCACAGCTGGCCTATAATTTACATTTTGTAATCATTGACATTGTAGGGCTTATTACTGGAATTTTTTTGTTTTCTGTTTTTTACATCAGTTTTTCAAGTTTATACTTCTTGCTTTTCTATAGTTACTTAAATACTTTTTATAACTCCATTTTGATGTATAGTATTTTTGAGTGTTTATATAGATTTATTTTGTTGTTGTTGTTGTTTTTTATTTTTGAGATGGAGTCTCGCCTTGTCGCCTAGGCTGGAGTGCAATGGCCTGATCTCGGCTCACTGCAACTTCTGCCTCTTGGGTTCAAACCATTCTCCTGCCTCAGCCTCCTGAGTAGCTGGGATTACAGGCACCCGCCACCACACCCAACTAATTTTTCTGTTTTTAGTACAGACGGGGTTTCACCATGTTGGCTAGGCTGCTCTGGAACTCCTGACCTTGTGATCTGCCCGCCTCATCCTCCCAAAATGCTGGGATTACAGGCGTGAGCCACCGCACCTGCCTATATAGCTTTTTAAGTGGTTACTCTAGGTATATTATATTATAAATATTTCTCCCATATATATTGAGACCTATATCAGAGAGCTTTATAGTTTTTGCTTCTACTATTAAGCATAACTTTAGAGAACTCCAGAGTGAAGTGACAGTCCATTGTATTTACCCATATTTTTGCCTACTGTGTTCTTTTTTCTTTCTTGATGTTCTTTTTTTTAAAAAAAATTTGTTTTTTTTTGAGACAGAGTCTCACTCTGTTGCCCAGGCTGGAGGGCAGTGGTGTGATTTCGGCTCACTATAACTTCTGCCTCCCAGGTTCAAGGGATTCTCCTCCCTCAGCCTCCATAGTAGCTGGGACTACAGGTGTGCACCCCCACACCTGGCTAATTTTTGTATTTTTATTTTTATTTTTATTTTTATTTTTTTTATTTCTGTGTATTTCTTTTTTTTCTTTTTTAATTATACTTTAGGGTTTTAGGGTACATGTGCACAATGTGCAGGTTTGTTACATATGTATCCATGTGCCATGTTGATTTCTTGCACCCATTAACTTGTCATTTAGCATTAGGTGTATCTCCTAATGCTGTCCCTCCCCCCTCCCCCAACCCCACAACAGTCCCCGGAGCGTGATGTTCCCCTTCCTGTGTCCATGAGTTCTCATTGTTCAATTCCCACCTATGAGTGAGAACATGCGGTGTTTGGTTTTTTGTCCTTGCGATAGCTTACTGACAATGATGGTTTCCAGTTTCATCCATGTCCCTACAAAGGACACGAACTCATCATTTTTTATGGCTGCATAGTATTCCATGGTGTATATGTGCCACATTTTCTTAATCCAGTCTATCGTTGTTGGACATTTGGGTTGGTTCCAACTCTTTGCTATTGTGAATAGTGCCGCAATAAACATACGTGTGCATGTGTCTTTATAGCAGCATGATTTATAGTCCTTTGGGTATATACCCAGTAATGGGATGGCTGGGTCAAATGGTATTTCTAGTTCGTGATCCCTGAGGAATCGCCACACTGACTTCCACAATGGTTGAACTAGTTTACAGTCCCACCAACAGTGTAAAAGTGTTCCTATTTCTCCACATCCTCTCCAGCACCTGTTGTTTCCTGATTTTTTAATGATGGCCATTCTAACTGGTGTGAGATGGTATCTCACTGTGGTTTTGATTTGCATTTCTCTGATGGCCAGTGATGAGGAGCATTTCTTCATGTGTTTTTTGGCTGCATAAATGTAGAGACAGGGTCTCACCATGTTGGCTAGGCTGGTCTCAAACTCCTGACCTTGTGATCCATCCATCTTGACCTCCTGAAGTGCTGGGATGACAGGTGTGAGCCACTGTGCCTGGCCTCTTTCTTGATGTTCTAAGATTGATAGTTTTATCATTTTCTTTCTGTTTAGAGAACTTTCTTTAGCTATTCTTCTATGACGTGTCTGTTGCTGACAAATTCCGTTTTTCCACATCAGAATGTCTTGAGTTCCCCTTCACTTTTGAAGTATATTTTCCTTAAATATGTGATCTGGTTTAATAATTCTTTTATTTCACTTGACAAATATTGTTACGTTTCCTTCTGATTTCCATAGTTTCTGATAAGAAATATACTTTCATTCAAATTCTCCCCCATGGGTAAGATGTCATCCTGATTTCATTATTTTTCTCTGTTTTAAACTTTCAGAAGCTTTACTGTAATGGCTCTTGGCATGTATTTTTGTGTGTTTATTTTGTTTGCGACTCACTTAGCTTCTTGAATCTGTAGATTTATGCATTTTAACAAATTTGACATGAGGTCTTTATTTCTTTGAACTTGTTTCAGACACACCCTCTTTTTCCTTTTCTTTCAGAACTCTAATGACATGAATATTAAATCTTTTGTTATAACCCTACAGGTCCTTCAGGTTCTGATCTTTTTAAAAAAATACACATTATATGTTTTGTCTATTATTCAGATCAGATAATTTTTGTTGTTTTGTGTTTAAGTTTACTGGTTCTTTCTTTTGTACCCACTGTTATTTCATTGATTCCATTTATTGTATATTTTATTTTAGTTATTATATTTTTTAGTTCTAGAATTTCTACTTGATTCTTCTTTATATCTTCTATTTGTTTGCTTAATATTTATATTTTTTCACTATTTAAGCATGTTTGTAATTTCTACTTGAACTATTTTGTTATGATTATCTGCTGTAAAATCTTTGTCACATAATTGTACCTCTCTAATCTTGGTGTTTGCATCTATTGTCTATGTTTTCCTTTTATTCAGCTTGAGATCTTCCTGGTTTTTGGTGTGATAAGTGATTTTTGTTTAAAATATGGACATATTTGGCAGTTATCAGTCTTAATATTATTTAAAGCTTCTGTTTTAGCTGGTATTTTAGCTTGGGCTGCTACAACAAAGACACTGTAAAAATTTATTTCTCATAGTTCTGAAGGCTGGGAAGTCCTAGATAAAAGCTCTGGCACATTTGGTGTCTGGTGAAGGCCCACTTCCTGGTTCATAGATGACCATCTTCTTGCTGGGTCCTTACTTGGCAGTTGAAGAAGAAAGCCCTTTCAGGACTTTTATAAGGACACTAATTCTATTCATAAGGAATCTACCCTCGCGGTTTCATCTAGCCCTAAGTATCTCTCAAAGACCCATCTCATAATATCATTATATTAGAGGTTAAGGTTTCAATATATGATTTTTTGGGGAGACATGGGCATCTATAGCATCTGGATTCCTTTTATACTGCTCTATCCACCTCATAACTTCCAGGTAGAGATAGAAGTCCAGATTCCCATGTGACCGCTATTGACAAAGAGGGGAAGTTTCTCATTACTGCTGGACAGTGGTGAAAGTTCTGACTCTCTACCATGCCTCCACCATACCTCCCTAAAATATTTTTATTATTTAAGAGTGATGATAAAATTTGGGGGGATACCTCCTAGATTCCATTGTAGTTATGGGCCCAGAGATTATTTGATGAGGCAGGGGAAAGAGATGCCAAACAATGCATCCCATTTCTTCAATGCATTGGTTAAAGTACTTTTACCTTAACCATGCTTGGCTAGGTGACCTGAGAGCAAGCTGACAGAAAATAGTGGATGAAGAGAGAGAAATTGATAGGAGAGGACAAAGACATGATGATGATTAATTAATGGACTAAGTTCCTGCAGTATATTTCCATAGGGTGGAGGCATGATTTATGTATTGTGTGGCAGCATGCATAAGGCAAGGAAAACGAATTACTAAGATGAGGTTCAACTTCTAGACTCAAGGATTTAGGCTTCTTTGGAGGGAAACTACTATTTTATAGTTTTATTATCCTTTTATTTTCAGTAATATCAGTAAGTCAGGTTTTATAGGGTCACCTTACAGACAAACATCCCTTGGCTCAATGAGTTTAAATGACTCGTCTAAAATCACCCAATTTGTTAACAGCACCAAGAAAGCAGGTAATACATTTTTTTAGTGGATGAATGAGTCACCCCAAATTTCTGATATCTTGACTTCCAGAGGTCTGACAGATGTCATTGTTCCATCCGGAGAATGTGGAGGACTTCTTTTCTGCCAAAGTTGCAGAGCTTCTTCCACATTTCATAAACAACACTTAGAAGACCTTGACAAATACAGTGGTCTAATGCAAAATTATTTTGTAGTGCTCTTTCCTCTTCTGTAGACATTTACACTTGTTTTATAAGGTCTTCAACATTTAGAAACATGACAAACATTCTCTAAGTTAGTATTAATGTGAAACCAGTGAATTTCAGCAGTAACCAAATATCCAAATATAGACAATTGCAGAGGGTCGGACCAGGGTAAAATGCATCACTATCCCTTGACCCATTCCCAGGGGAAGCAGTTTCTCTGTAGTAAATTTTACAAGTTGAAAGGGCTGACATATTATGGTCTTGAAAGGTCATATATTATACAATCTATTAGATAATTACTCTTCATTTCAGCATTACCTGTACTTTTGTGGAACATTTAAAGTAAGCAATTTCCATGAAGTCTTCCTGTTAGTGACACACTCCGCTTCTGAAGAAAGACCTAGTGGTTTATAAGCATGGAGCCCAGGATAAAGGAAGCATGAGGTAGTGTTTTGACTTACTAATCTCCAGGGATCCTTACCTCAATTTCTACCTTGTCCATGTTCTCTCTTGGTCATTGTCATGGCCAAAGTCTCCTTAAATCTGGAACTCCAAATCCCACTTTCCCTCCTTTTAGTTTTCTCTCCTCTCTCCCTTGCCCTCTACCTATTCTTTAAATCCTGGAACTCTGGGATCTTCTGTTGTTTTTCAGTTATCACCCTGCTATGTGCTTCACATTCCTTGCTATCCAGCTTAGCTCAATAGAATTATTGTGACCCACCATTTCACTAATGTTTTCATAAATAGCCTTTCATTGCTCACTTGTCTTTATTGTAAAACGCAACCCTGTACCAATTTAACCTCTCAGTGTCTCATTTTAATATCTAGACAGCTGCATTCTGATAGAGAAATCATGTGATATGGTTTGGCTCTGTGTCACCATCCAAATCTAATCTTGTATTGTAATCCCCATGTGTTGAGGGACCTGTAATCCCTATGTGTGCAGTGAGGGAGGCAATTGGATCATGGGGGCAGTTTCTCCCATGCCGTTCTTGTGATAGTGAGTGAGTTCTCATGAGATCTGATGGCTTTATATGTGTTTGGAAGTTCCTCCTTCATTCTTCTCTCTCCTGCCACATTGTGAAGATGCCTGCTTACCCTTCTGCCATGGTTGTAAGTTTCTGAGGCATCCCCAGCCATGTGGAACTGAGTCAGTTAGACCCTTTTCTTTTACCCAGTCTCAGGTATTCTTTATAGCAGTGTGAAAATGGACTAATATACCGAGCTACCGTGAATATTTGGTATTATTTCACATTCGGGGTCTCAATGCTTCTGCATTTCTCCATGGTTAACACCATCTTTCATTCCTTTAGCAGCTATTTAAAATTTTCGCTGCTTTGTTCAAACCTCAGACTTACCACCACTGTTATTATTCTCAGCAGGTGATTGCACACTTAACTGAAAAAAAATAAAGGCCAAAGGTGAGATTTTCAGCATTTTAATTTTCTGACAGTCATATATTCATCTCTTTGTGTATATCCGTATTTTCCTCATCTTTCCTATCTCAGCGCGTGTGATGTAACTCCTTCAGATTCAAGTATTCCATGAAAATATATACCAGATCTTATGCCTTCCTACTTCTCATACTTTGTGTCAAATACCACTTTTTTTGGTTTGTGTTTTATGACTCTCTTTTCCTTTCAAGTAGCAAGGTGCACATATTAAAAAATTAGCAAGCCAACAGGCAACCCCCAAATTTACCTTCTCAAGACTATTTATGTTCTTATTTTCCTTTCTTAGCCAATTTCTTGACAAATCAGCCCACACTTAAGGTCATTTTCTTTTTCTTTTTTAACTTTCTGTCTGTGGATTTACCAACTATAATTTGGCTTCTATTTCTACCATATTACTGAACCACTCTTTATAAGAACATGTGACATTAGTATTGATCCCCAAACATTTGATTCTTTTTTGTCTTTAACTTTCTGTATCATGTGGAAATATATCTGCTTAATTAATTAATTAAATTAATTAATTTACGAATAGGTAATAAATTCACATAGTTAAATGTTCAAAAGTACTACAAGGGAAGACAATGAAAAATTCTTTTTACCATCCTTGTCCTCATTTGTTTTTCATTCATGGAGATATCCCAGTTCTATCAGTTTCATCAGTAGTTTTTATATGCATGAGCAAACACACATACTTATAAATGTACGCACCTATGTGCATATACAATTTCACATATATCTTTCCTGACTTCTTAAAAACAGAAGTAAACATTCATTA
This sequence comes from Symphalangus syndactylus, assembly GCF_028878055.3. Lineage (NCBI taxonomy): Eukaryota > Metazoa > Chordata > Mammalia > Primates > Hylobatidae > Symphalangus > Symphalangus syndactylus. The sequence goes on along the minus strand of NC_072429.2, from coordinate 128,369,912 downwards.
ACTTACCACTATACACTTGATGAAAGATTATATACATCAGTAATTTTAACAGATATTTAACAAACATTTCAAGGACATTGTCCGGTTTATAATGCAACCAACCAGCAATTTAGGAGTACCTGTTACTTCTCACTGCTGCTCATACAGTGTTAGCAAAATTTTTAATTTTGCTCATTTGACAGGCAAACATCACATCTCAGGGTACTTTTAATTTTCCTTTATTTTATGAGACAGATGAAACTTTTTTTTTCATATTTTTAACTGCCATTTTTATTTTTTCTGTTAAATATATGTATCTTTTTTGTACGTGTCTATTAAGTTGTTAATGTTTTCCCCATTAGTTTGCAGAAGATCTTCAGGGAAATTAGATCCTTCTCTGTTACATGAGTTCCTAAGCAGTACTTTTTCCTCACAATAACAAACCCTTCCTTGGATCCTTCCTCTTCCTCATCATCTGAAGCCTATTCTCTTTTAAATTTCCTATTCCAATACCGATCTCTTTTTCCAAGAACCCCTTGTGGGCTCCTTCACCTTTGCATATTGGCATCTCATAGGTTTTCATTTACAACTCTCTCTTCTTATTCCATATATATATATATATATTCCTATATATATATATAGGAATATATATATATAGGAATATATATATATATATATGGGAATATATATATATATATAGGAATATATATATATATGTTGGTGATCTACTAAGGAGTTGAATGTGCATATGATTAATATGACCATTCCTATATATAGGAATGGTCATATTAATCACATCCTTTTATGTGGCTTCAATACTAGTTTATATGCTGACATATTTGAATCAAGTTCTCTAGACAGACCTCCTTGCTAAACTTCAGAATTACCTCACCAACTTCCTACTAGATAGCTGGTTATCTTCATGAGATATTTTCTAGACATCTAAAATCCAACTGGTTCACGAGAGAACTCTTCATCCTCAGCTCCCTTGTCTCCTCCGATACTCCAATAACTAAGCCTCAAACCTGCTAACCTCTTGTATATCAGATCAATGTGAATATGATTAATATTAACCAGTTGCTTGAACTAGAAATCTGAGTCTTCTCAGATTTCTCCTTCCCTTCATTCCCTAGATTCTAAGTCTTCAGGTCTTCCTGATGTAGATGTGAAATCTATCTTATTAATTCTTCCTCTCTACTTCCAAACCCTTTCCTTACTTAAAGTTCTCATCACTTTTTACTCAGATTAGTAACAACTTGGCTGCTCACCTCCCTTCCCAGCCCCTTGATTCATCTTCTACAAGGGGATTGCTGGGATGAGCTTCCCCAAATCTGTTTCATCACTTTCTTGCTAAAGACTTTATCATGGTTTTCCATGTATTTGGAAGTGAAAATTCTTATTGTAGATCATAGAGTTCTCATGCTAAGTGGAAAAATAATCTCCAAAGAGATCTACACTGAGCCCTTGGAACCTTTGAATGTTATATGGCAGAAAAAGCTTTGAGAGTGTGATTAAGTTAGGATCTTGAGTTGGAGAGAGGATCCTAGATTATACAGGCGGGCCCTAAATGTAATAACAAGTGTCCACATAATAGGGAGTCAGAGGGATATTTGACTGTAGAAAAGGAGAAGGCAATGTGATGACAGAAAGCAGGGATCCGAGTGATGGTGCCAAGGAACACCAGCATCCTTAGAAGCTGGCAGAAACAAGAAGTGGACTCTACCCTGGATCCTCCAGGGTAAACCAGCTCTACTCACACCTTGATTTTAGCCCTGCAAGACTCATTTTGGACTTCTGGTTTCCAGAACTGTTAGAGAGTAAGTTTTTATATTTTTAAGCCTCTAAGTTTGAGGTAATTTGTTATAGCAGAAATAGGAAACTAGTACAATCCTTTTTGCTCTTGGCTTTTGGTCCTTTCTTCCATAAATCAGTTCAGCCACAGTGAATTTCTTTTGTATTCATGAACACATAATACTCTTTTAAGTCTTCATTCTTTTTTTTTTTTTTTTTAAGAGATGGGGTCTCATTTGGTTGTCCAGGCTGGTCTTGAGTTCCTGGCTTCAAGTGACCCTCCCTCTCTGCCTCCCAAAGTGCTGGGATTACAGGTGTGAGCCAACATGCCCAGCCTTCAGTCTTCATTCTTTTATGCATAAAATCACTTCTATTGAAGGCTTACTCTATTTTTATCCAAGTAAATATCACTTCATTTTAAACTCTAAACCCGATCTGACTTTATTTCCCCAAATCCATGTCCAGTGAGGCAGTATACTGTAATTACTGACTTACCTCTCCATTGTATTGTAATTACTATCTCCATCGTACAGTGATTACTGACTTACCTCTCTGTCTCCTTCATTGGCCTCAGAGCTCCTCAAGAGTGGGTGGCTTGTCCTTTCCGGCCTTGCAACCTCTTTACCCAGTGCAGTGCTTGGCACATATCTGACTCTTAGTTAATGTTTATTAATTAAGGAAATAACATAGAATTGATCTGGGCATATCCTACTGCTTTTTAAAATATCTATTGTAATCCTCCCATTTGCCCATGTAGACAAACTGGGCATAAAAAAAGTCACCTTCAGTATGAGCACACTTACCTATCTATTTGCTTCCCATCTTTGCAAGTGGTTGTTCTATCATCAGAGTGGGTTAAAACAGGGGCAGTCCATAGTCTGAAGTGTTGGTGATCTACTAAGGAGTTGAATGTGCATTATTGCATTATGAGTGGAGTTAGGAAAGTATTGAGCCAGGAGACCCAAGTTCTAGTTGTGAGTTTGCCACAGACCTACTGAGCTACTTACTTGTATGAAAATGGTGTCTTTGTTTCTGTGTAGCCTATTATTTAAATCCTGAGGTAGAATAGAATTTCATCAAGATTTAAGATTTAATTTATATTTGTTCCATTTATTTAGCCATCCTAGATATCTGGATGAAATAAAATACTTACATATTTTCCCCAGTGACTTTAATATGGATAGCATAATTTATCAGATATTATACTATTTCCTTTCATTTCCCATAAAGCTTCATGTTCTACCTCCCTTGACTTTCATAATTTTCAGAAGTTCTTTTCCTTTATACTCCTGGGAAATATGGAGGAAAACCTTTTTTCCTGGTTTCCTTTTTTTGCATTGCTCTCTCCCTTTTTCCTTTCTGGTTCCCCTTTGTTCTCCCCTCCCACACACATCTAAGGGAGAACTCATGTCTCAGAAGCCTTGAATTGCCTTTAATGTTCTTATATTCTGTATGCTGAGAGTATTGTGGTGTATTATTAGTGTTTTATTTATTTTAAATTTCTGTAGTTGTATTATGGTAGGTAGCCTCTAAGATTGTCCCCCAATTATTCTTGCCATTTGTTTTTCAAGCCTTTGTATAGTCCTTTCCCCTACCCTTGAGTGTGAACAAAAGAAATGAGATGTCACTTCTTTTTTTTTTTTTTAATTTTACTTTAAGTTCTGGGACACATGTGCAGAACAAGCAGGTTTTTTACATAGGTGTACGTGTGCCATGGTGGTTTGCTCTACCTATCACCCCATCATCTAGGTTTTAATTCTCACATGTATTGGGTATTTGTCCTAATGCTCTCCCTCCCCTTTCCCCCCACCCCCCAACAGGCCCTGGTGTATGATGTTCCCCTCCCCATGTCCATGTATTTTTATTGTTCAGCTCTCACTTATGAGTGAGAACATGTGGTGTTTGGTTTTCTGTTCCTGTGTTAGTTTGCTGAGAATGATGGCTTCCAACTTCAACCATTTCCCTGCAAAAGACATGAACTAATTCTTTTTTATGGCTGCATAGTATTCCATGGTGTATGTGTACCACATTTTCTTTATCCAGTCTATCATTGATGGACATTTGGGTTGGTTCCAAGTCTGCTATTGTAAATAGTGCTACAATAAACGTACGTGTGCATGTGTCTTTATAGTGGAATGATTTATAATCTTTTGGGTATATATCCAGTAATGGGATTGCTGGGTCAAATGGTATTTCTGATTCTAGATCCTGGAGGAATCACCACACTGTCTTCCACACTGGTTGAACTAATTCACCCTCCCACCAACAGTGTAAAATCATTCCTATTTCTCCACATCCTCTCCAGCTTCTGTTGTTTCCTGACTTTTTAATAATCTCTATTCTAACTGGTGTGAGATGATATCTCATTGTGTGTCACTTCTAAGATCAGGTTACAGGAAGACTGTGGCTTCCATCTTGCTTGATCCCCTCTTAATCTTGCTCACAGGCTCCTCCTGCAGGAAGCCAGGTATCATGGTGTGAGCTGCCCTAAGGAGAGGCCCATATGACTAGGAACTATGTTGTTGGCCAATAGCCAGTGAGGACCTGAAGCCTGCTAACAGCCATGAGAACGAGCTTGGAAGTGGAGCCTCCTCCAGTCAATCCTTAAGATGACTGAAGCCTGGGCATGACTTTTGATCCACAGAAACTGAGACAATAACTGTTCGTTGTTTTAAGCCCTAAGACTTCAAATAATTTGTTATGCAGCGATGGATAACTAAGATGTATATTTTAATGCTTATAATGAGTGCTGTAATAGGGGTTTCTTGTTAAAACCTGTTACCTAATCCAGTCTACTATGTACTTTCATTCTTTCTGAGTCAGTGTTCTACATGAGGCAGAAACAGCCCTCAGTGGGAGACAGAAGACTCAAGATCTAGATATTGTCCTGAAAAACAAGGTAGTCTTTGTTTCCTCAACTGGAAATTAGATTGTCAAAATTGGCTGTATGCTGGAGTCATCTGGGGAACTTTAAAGACTATTGAATACTAGGTTCCACCAATAGAAATTATGATTTAATTGACTCGGGCATTGGCATTTAAAAAAATCTGTCTAGGTGATTCTAATGTGCAGCAAAGATTGAGAACCACTGCTCTAATACAGTTGTTCTCAAAGGATGTTCCCCCAGCCAGTAGCATCAGGATCACCTTATGAACTCAAATGCAAAATCTCATGCCCCTTTTCAGATCCATTGGTTCAGAAACTCTGAGGTAGGGCTCAGCAACCTGCGTTTAACAAAGCTTCCAAGTGATTCCGATGTATTCTGAAGTTTGAGGTTCGCCTCTTAGCCTAGATGATTACGCAGGATTCTTCCAGTTCAAAAGTATTTGTCTGTTTTCCTGCTCTGGGAACCCCACATCAGTCTCTCTCACTCGGATCCCATTCACTTATGGTGTATGGCCTATCAAATTTCTAGCTGTGTATTGCTGTTGCCCTAAACTTGAAGATCCGGGTGCCCTGAAAGCTGAGAGTTTTCCTGATGTAATAGTTGTTATCAGTCTGTTAACTGGTGATCCAACATGGTTAATGTTGCAGGGCTGAAGTTTCCAAGAAACCTAGATTGGTATGAACCAGGTAAGAAGTGTTTTATTTCTATTGAGGGTACTTTTCTGCAGATGTACCGTTCTGACATCACAGAAGACCCATGTGTGCTTTGAAGAGCCCAGAATCTTCTGATAGAAAAATAAATAATATAAAATAAAATGAAATAGAGTTTGAAAGACAAAGGAAATGAAAATAGAGGTAGATACTGGGACCAAAGAATTTGTCAGTTTGATATAAACTTACTAGATTCTTCCCAGTTTCCCTGTTTGTTCAAAGTTGATACTTGGTTTATTAGTATAGGAAAGATAAGACAAAAATAGTCCAGGAAGAGACGTCTATACCAGCTGTGATAGGAGAAGGGATGGTTGTGGTGATGATAGGGCCGGATTTTGATGAATCACCAGGTTGGTTAACTGTTTGGTCAGTTTTCATCAGTTTAGTCAATCCCTTCACTTTGACCAACTATATGAATTCACGTATTACATATTAGATCTCAAGAAGAAATCTGCACTTTGATGGTTACTGATTTTTTTTGTTGTTGTTGTTGTTTGTTTTTTGAGATGGAGTCTTGTTCTGTCACCCAGGCTGGAGTGCAGTGGCATGACCTTGGCTCACTGCAACTTCCGCCTCCCAGGTTCAAATAATTCTTCTGCCTCAGCTTCCCGAGTAGCTGGGATTACAGGCATGTGCCACCATACCTGGCTAATTTTTGTAATTTTAGTAGAGATGGAGATTTGCCATGTTGGCCAGGGTGATCTCGAACTCCTGACCTCAGGTGATCCACCCACCTTGGCCTCCCTAAGTGCTAGGATTATAGTCATGAGCCACTGAACCTGGCTGACATTACTGTTTTGCAAATAGCTTTTCATAGTAGTAAAAGCAAATAATATTTAAGTTCCTTAAACTCAAGTGTGGGTTAAATTGACATTTACAGAGAAGGGCTCTGCCACACACACACACACACACACGTCATCTATAAACATTATATCAAAATTGAATGCAGCATTTTTCAGGAGTCTAAGTATTCTGGTGCCATCCTTTTGTATGTACATTTTATCTTATATGTATATTTTTCTAACATATACATATATGTATTTTTGTCTCTCTTATTATATTTATATTCATTATTTGGCCCTCAACAGATATGTAGCCAAGGTTGGCACAATAGAAATCATAGCTTTTGTTATCTACCATAAACAACTTGATTGGCACTTGGCAGTAACTCAAAAACTTCACTTATATTGCTTCTAATTCTCATAGACCTTTCCAAAGTAATTCTTATTCCCATTTTATAGATATGTGAACTGAGGATCAGAGAGGCAAAGGGACTATCTTAAGGTATTACTGCAGATATTGGGGCAGATATTGGATTGAAACCTAGATTTCTTAGATTCTGAAGCTGGGATCCAGTTCTACATGCTCATCATACAATATCATGCTGACAAAAAAAACACAGAGAAGTTAAGTGATTAAGTGATCTCGAATCTTGCAACACTTCCGACCCTTTCCCTGTTCCCCTTTCTACTGCCCTAGTTTCACATTCACTCCCTCTCATCAGGGATAGTGTTATAGTTATTTACCCATTTCCTCACCTCCAGGCACTTGGTCTCCTAGTCTCCTTTCTTCTGAGATGTTGCTACAGCAACAGTCAATGCCAGAAGACAGTGGAGTAAAGTCCATAAAGTTCTAAGGAGAAGACCTTGAGCCAAGAAGTTTATAATCTGCCAATTTGCCTTCTAAGTAATAAGGCAAAAGGGAGACATCTCGGCATTTGGGAACTTTTGGAATACAGCATCAATGAGTACTTAAAAAAATTCATTCAAGTGTTTGTTTCTTGATAAAAATCCAACCAAACTAAAGGCACTAGGAGGAAAGAAGCCACTGTAAAAAGCCTGGCTCTTGTACTTTTCCTATTTCCTAGAAAGTTTTAAGATCACTAGACCACCATGTCTAAATATTGCCCACTCAAATACTCTTCTCTCTTCCTTCTTCAGCTGCTTTATTTTTATTGATAGCATCTATCATTGCCTGACATATTTTATATGTGCATGTATGTGTATAGACAGAATATTATTTTTTATTGCTTGTCTCTCACCATAAGTTCCATGAGAGCAGGGACTCTATTTTATTTGCTCTATTTTATTCACCACTGTATACTCATCATGTTAAATAGCACCTGGCACATAATGGGTGCTCAATAGATATTGATAGTATACATTTAAAAATATAATTTAAATGGTATATAGTTATAATTATCATTTTGGAGTAAAATGCAAATTCTCTAAACACTGACAAATTAAAAATAGTAATATAGCTAATAAATGTGGGAGGAAGGGAAATGAGAAGTGAGAAACTAAGTAATTATGCTAATCCTCTGTGAAACCAAGGGTACAACAAAATGTTGAACGTTTAAATGGCTTCTTATAATATATTTTGTAATCTTTTATTTCTTGAACTTTAGAGGTATCTGTCACAAATTAACAAACCTTTCAGGTAAGAAACATTCAATTTAGCAGTTTATTTCAATTTTTCTTTAGTTTCTTTTTTACCATATTACATTTAAATGAACTTAAATATAATATTTTTTATTGGAAATAACACATATTATAACCCCATTGTTGTCTTTAATACCTTCTATCAATGTATTTGTGTGTCTGTGAACTATCCTTTCTGTTTCTTTTTTTTTTTTTGAGATGGAGTCTGCTCTGTTGCACAGGCTGAAGTGCAGTGGCATGATCTAGGCTCACTGCAAGCTCGACCTCCCGGGTTCACGCCATTCTCCTGCCTCAGCCTCCTGAGTAGCTGGGACTACAGGCGCCTGCCACTATGCCTGGCTAATTTTTTTGTATTTTTAGTAGAGGCGGGGTTTCACTTTGTTAGCCAGGATGATCTCAATCTCCTGATCTCGTGATCTGCCTGCCTTGGCCTCCCAAAGTGCTGGGATTACAGGCCTGAGCCACTGAGCCCGGCTATCCTTTCTGTTTCTATGTATAATAGAGTGGTAACTGAATTGATCTTCACCAAAGGCTGGCAATGCTTATTTTTAGGTGATGTGATGCTGGGTGGTTTTTAAAAAAAGACTAACTTCTTTATATGTAGGTCAGTATGACGTGTATTTTTAATACTTAGCACATAGTTTCTTTTAAAAGGAAAGACTAAAGTCACTATTTTAAGAAAGCATGATTATTTCATCTATTTCGCAAATATTTCCCAGGCAGTGAGCATAGGAAAAGTACTGTGTCAGTTGCGATGGACGCCTGCTGTCCCGAGAGGATGGCAGTCTCATGATGTGAACACATGGTGCTTTTTTACATTTTCTTCCATGAGGTAAAAACATAATCATGCTGTGGTATACCAATCTGTGTTCATAACAACAGTGGTCTTAAATGATCAAGAAAAACAAACAGTGGTTTTTTTTTTGGCAAATGAGTGTGCAAAGCATTTATCACCTATATCTCCTCTGTCAGCTCCATGACGTGCAAGCATCATTTCACATGGCTGCAAACTGCTGCTCAGAGACACCCGTACCTCAGGGTCCCCCAGCTATGAAGTGGCAAAGCCAGACCAAAGCCCATATTTTCTTACTCCAAATATTACGTTCTTTTCTTATACCCTGTTTTAGTTTGTGGGAAAGTTTATGGTATGTTTTACAATGTTTTCATAAAAACAAAAAAATATTGCTAAGAGAAAAGATGAATTTCAGTTGTCTGAAGGACACATTTATGCTGAAGACCTCATTCCTGGTGTACATGGAGCATTATTATTATTGCCAACATAGTGCTTCCTAGGCATCTCTTCATTAATTTCACACAGTCCTATGAGGAAGGTGTCTGACTGGTCCCATATTACAGACAAATAAGCTAAGGGTTGGAGACCTCAAGGTCAGGGAGAGGACATGCCAGAGCTTGGATTCAAACCCAGGCAATCTGACTCTGGTACACACATCTCAATCACTGTATTTTCCTACCCCCAGCCAAGAAAGGAGGAATGCATTATTCAAGTCACACCTGTGACTGGAGGTTGCAGACTAAAACCTCAATGAATTACCTCATTCCTCTTACTCTATGGCTTTTTTCAACCCATTCCGTTGCCTGGGTTTGGAAACACATTCCCAAAGCTGGCCCTTAGTCTGCTTTTGGTTACAGTTCAGAACCCTTTGATTTTCTGTCCTAGGACCAGTGTTTCCTACCTCCAATAATTTGTCATAGTCCTCCTCATCACTTGAATGGCAATGATTGAAACTGGACCAAACCCAAGGCCTCTGCATGGTTTTGCACTCTGGAGAAATGTGTGCTGCATCAACAGATGTCCTTACTGCAGCAGGTTCCCAGTGCCTCCCAGAATGAGAGAGACTTATTTGGAATGTACTGTTTTGCAGTGCTTCCTGGCCTCTAGGCACAGATTAAATGCAATTATACAATTTATTACTGTATAAACTATTATTTACCTGGAGCGTTCCAAACAATAAACTCTAAATTTAATTCCCCAAAGGTCAAAAACAATTTTTCTTATCCTTGCAAAGTGCTTAATCACTGTAGAGAATGGAACTCGTACAGATGAGGAGTAAAGTGAACAGGGAAAGTAACTGGTCAATCTGAAATGTGAATTGATTAAATTTCTGATTTTTAAATAGCCTATAAGAAGTCTGCAATAGGGAAACATCATATTGGACAAAAATAATTGTGTTTGTTTTATTTATTATAATATAATTGCTTATTTTGCTATTAAATTTAGATCATCTATTTTAACATGGGTCTATGTAACAGATGAAGAAACCGAGGCCCAATTAGGTGAAATGGCATGAAGGAAGCCTCAATCATACTGAGAAGCTCCACATCCAGTTGCCTTATTGTTAGTTAGGGGAAGCTCTGTGTCTCCTGGAATGAGTGAGGGATTAAGGAGAAGAGTATCCACTTTGGGAGCCCGAGGCGGACGGATCACAAGGTCAGGAGATCAAGACCATCCTGGCTAACATGGTGAAACCCCGTCTCTACTAAAAATACAAAAAAAAAAAGGAGAAGAGTATCAAAGAGAGGTCTTTTTCTGAAAGGAAATAATAGATTCAGGTCTCCAACTGGAGAAACCTTTGAACAGGAATGGCAAGAATGGAACATCTGTGCTGTTCATTCTCTTATCTCCTGCCTATGACAGCCACTGCTAAAACACTATTCCGTCAATCTCTGTGCAAACTCAGAATCATTCTTAACCAGTTCTCCAGTTATGTTATATATATAGTACTATACATTATATATATAATATATGGTATATATTATATTTATACACTATATATTGATATATAGTATCAATACACAATATATAACATAATATTTACATGATATATATAACAATATATGAGATATTACATTTAGTATTACATATATTATAGATAATATATAATACACATATAATGTATACTATATTATGTATATAATATGTATAGTATTATATATAATACATATGTATATGTACATATACATGTATATACATATATGTATGTATATATACATATACATATATATCATATATGATAAATGTATACATACTATATATGTATATACTACATATATGATATACACATTTATTATGTTATACATAAATATATAATATATAATATAATAACATAATATATACATATGTAATATATTACATATAGATATAAAATACAGTCAAAGACAGCAGGTGAAATTTTCTTGCAACTGGGTCAGAGATTGAGTAACTATTATTTACCTGGAGTGTTCCAAACAATAAACTCTAAATTTCATTTTCCAAAGATCAAAAACAAATTTCCTTATTCTTGCTTCTTGATCAACCCCTACACACGGTGGTAAACATTTGTTCCAAATTCTTTCCTCCCGGTCCTTGGAAGGCTGCTTCAGTCTTTGGCATTTGTTTCTGGATAGCCACGACTGGCTTTGTACTCCTCCTGTGCCCTCTTGGCTTTCTGCACATATTATATCTCTGACTTTCAGCTTTGAGGAAGTAGAATGCTCCTTCCCTTTGGAGAGTCACTGCTCTCCTTACAGACCCGCACACTCAGAGGTCAAACCTGCTAAGCCGTGGAAATACTCTCTCATTCTCTGCAGTACTAGAGAACAATAAAAGGGGGTGAACAATGGGCATGGGCAACAGCATAGATAAATCTGAAAATCCCCAGGCTGAGTGAAAGAAGCAGATAACAAAAGAGCACATACTGTTTAATTCCCTTTCAAGAAAGTTCTGAAAAATGCAAACTACTTTACATAATGAGGATAAACCAGATCATTGTTTTCCTGGGGAAAAGGGAAGGGCAGAGGGAGAGTCCAAAAATGGGAAGGAGGGGAGGAAGGTGGGAGGAACATTTTGGATTGATGGTTTTGCCCATTATCTTGACTGTGGTGATGGTTTCACAGTGGTATACGATTGTTATTGTCTGATACTTTTGAGTTTTGCTTTTAAGCTTTTAAAGGCAAGATAGAGTGACATTTTATCTATTTTTCATTACGTAGCAAAACTATTGTGAACATTTTACCCAATACTCCATGAAGTATGAGGCTTTCCACTTAGGTTACTGGAAAAAAGAATTATTCCTGGTGCCAGTGTCATGGCAGGGAATGTTTTCTCTAATCCTTGTTGGTGCTTCCCTCCACCCTCATCTCATAAAGTCTCTGCACGTGTGTGCTGATTTGTGCACAGCTGAAGACTCAAGGAGAACTCTGTAGAATCTCTGGTGTTCTCTGTTAGGTAGCTCTCTTTGTGGTAGTGCTCTGTTCTTCAAACTTCAGCCACTTTGGTTTCCTGCATTCTCAGATCCATCATCTCAACTCAGTGGGACCACCCAGCTCCATTGGGGATTCCTCTCCCTGTGCTGTGGCCTGGAAACTGTCTGTGCTGTCAGCTGGGGCAGTCAGAGGGCTCACCTCATTCATTTACCTTCTCTTACAGATCACTTTTCTGCACTGGACAGTGATCTGTAAGAGAAAGTAAATGAATGAGGTGAGACTTAGGTTCAATGTCTCAAAAATGTTTCATGTGTTTTAAATGCCAGCTTTTTAGTTGTTTCAAGGGGAAGGTAAATCTAGTCTCTATTACTGTATCTTGACCAGAAACACACATATGCTCTCCTTTTGGATTTATGAAATGGCCTGGGCCATTTGATGAAACATCTTCTTTGGATTCTTCTCTCAGAGTTCAACTGGAACTCTGAGATATTTTCTCATTGGGCTGATAACACATCTTCTCCTTTCTTGTTTCCATATGTGGTCAGAGAAGGGAGTTTGGACATTGCACCAAACATCTCCCTTGTCTTACAGCTGATAGTATAAGGCAGTACTCTCAAACTGAAGGTCTGAAGACTAAATCTAACCCCAAAATGATGTGTGTGTATGCATGTGTGTGTGTGTTTGTGTGTGTGTGTGTGTGTATTTTTGCCTGCACAGTGATTAAAAAAGACCAAATTAGTTTTAAACATTAAAACACTGGACTTTTCCCATGGATATCTGAATTCCTGTCTTCTCTTGAAAAGTCAGAAGACCTGATAAATTTGGCTCATGTTCCCACAGAGTACCATTTATCAAAATACACTAGCGGCTACCCCCTTTTGAAAGGCTGTGCATGCTCCACTTTCACATAGGCTTCCTCAGGCACCCACCTCTCATTTCTATTACTCGACTGGCCCCAGAGGCATGAGGATCTGTGGCTCTTATTGTAGAGATCAAGAGCACCGACTTTGGAGTTCAATTCTCTTCTCTGGCATTTTGATCATCTGACCAGGGTTCTTTCTCTTTCTGCAACTATTGCCCATGCTTCTATAAATGCTCCCCTTCTCCCTTCCCGCTTCCCGCTTCCCCCTTCCCCCTCCCCACTTCCCCATTCCCCCTTCCCCCTTCCCTTCTCCTCCTCCTCCTTCTTCCTCCTCCTCCTCCTCTTCTTCTTCCTTCTTCTTCTTCTTCTTCTTCTTCTTCTTCTTCTTCTTCTTCTTCTTCTTCTTCTTCTTCTTCTTCTTCTTCTTCTTCTTCCTCTTCTTCTTCTTCCTCCTCCTCCTCTTCCTCTTCCTCTTCTTCTTTGCCCCTTATGTCTATTCTCTACCCTCTTGTGGCCAACTGGTCTTTTATGTATTTCTTTTTTTTTTTTTAATATAAAAAGGTTTATTGAATCAAGCTATGACAGTTTTTAAAAAATATTTTAAGCTGTTTTAAGAACTATATTGAGATACAACTTACATGCAAGAAACTACACATAATTAAAGTGTATCATTTTAAACGTTTGGACATAATATACATCTGCAATCACGATAGTGGATATAGGTCGGGCACAGTGGCTTACACCTGTAATCCTGGCACTTTGGGAGGCCAAGGCAGGCAGATAGCTTGAGCTCTGGATTTTTTTTTTTCACATCCAATCCCCCTTTAAAAGGAATTTCTTGAAAATATGGTACATATGCACCATGGAATACTATGCAGCTATAAAAAAGAACAAAATCATGTCTTTTACAACCACATGGGTGTAGCTGGAAGCCATTCTCCTAAGCAAGTTAATGGAGAAACAGAAAACAAAATACCATATGTTCTCACTTATAAGTGGGAGTAAAACATTGCATGCTCATGGACATAAAGATGGCAACAGTAGACACTGGGGACTACTAGAGGCGAGAGGGTGGGGGACAAGGATTGAAAAACTAACTATTGGTATTGGTATTGGGTACGATGCCCAGTACCTGGGTGATGGGCTTATTCATACTCCAAACCTCAGCATGCAGTATACCCAGATAACAAACCTGTAAACATGCCCCCTGAGTCTAAAATAAAAGTTGAAAAAAAAAGAAGAAACAAATAAAAAGACTTTTATATAGACTCAGTAAACCACTATTATTTCTTGTGTGCAAGTGCTTTGTACCAAGAGAACTCAGAAGCCAGAAGCCACCTTAGGTGACAGTTTATGGGTCAAGTTCCTATTCTTGGGGCACTGGGTTTTGTTCAGTGTTGTAGATAATATGATCAGCTTTCTTCAGAAGAGACTGGGCTTGCCAGGTAGTGACAATGTAATAGACTACTGCATCACATTCACTTAGTTTCCTACTTAGCCCAGATTGTGCTCAAGCAATAAGTTTTAATAACGGTGATAACAAAAGTCATAACAATTGCCCCAGTAACAGCTACTCTTTGTCAAGCACTTATGCTTTTCCAGGCATCACATTAAACACTTTACACAAATTAGCTTATTTTATCCCCGTAATAATGCTAATGATTATGGACTTTATCCTTCCCCCCAATTTCAAGTATGGGAAAACACCCTCAGAGAGGTGAGGTGACTTTTCCAAGCTCATGTCAGGGTCAGGAATAAAATTCAACTCCAGAAAAGTCTGATTCTGAATTTATTTTGCAATGAAAGAGAGAAATCCAGTGACCATCAATAGGGGCATGTTACGTGGAACAAATCTGTGAGGTGGGACTTATTTTCATGTTGTAGAACCTCTGATGGAAACTAGGGAGGGCTTTGGAACCAAATGTGGAAAGGGCAGGAAGGGCATTCAGTGGAATCAAAGTGGCTCCCAAGAAAGGCAGCTGTTTTACATCATGGAAACAGTAGAGCTTCCGGTAGCACCAGCAGACGCGGCTCCCAGCCTACCACTCACATTCTCCACAACCTTCTGAGAGTTCCTTAACCTCCATGAACCTCAGCTTCCTTTCCTTAAAATAGAGAGAACAATATCCTGCTGCAGTGTTAATGATGCTCATGAAAGGTAGTCTGTGTGAAAAAAAGTTTAGCCGATAGGGTGTTTAGTAACAGTCAAAATATAGTTTATTTTGAAGGGCTTTTTGGAGGATAAAAGGAGCTAAGACATGTCAATTGCCTGGAACATAGTAGACACTCAATAAGTGAAAACTATTCAAGGTCCAAATCCCATCTCTGCAGTTCCAAAATCCAAAATCCAAAATAGAAAGTTGGATGTCAAAATGAATTTTGGGGGCAAAATCTGACCTGAGGTGATGTGAGGCTACTTGTCTTATATAAGTTAAATTTGATGATGAGATTCTGTGAAACATACAGTGTATATTTATCATGACATACTATGTATATATACCATGTCATGTCGCCAAGGTCTGAGAATGTCTGAATTCTAAAACTTCTCTGGCCTCAAAGATTTTGGATAAGGGATTGTGGACTGCTATTATTATTATTATTATTATCATCCCATTTCCAGTTCCCTGTTGTTTTATGAGTCCTCGTAGAAATAGCACCTGCCTTGTTTAAGCTTATTTTCCCCAACCCCTAACATAAGTGCCAAGGACAAGGATGGTAATTTATAAATAAATGTGTATTGATGAAATAAATACAAGATTGATGAGAGTCTTGGTGATGAAGAAAATAAAAATGGAGTCCCAGGGAACGAGAGAGGAAGAGTATGCATTATTTTTCCCTTTCTTTTCCTAGGCCTTTTAAAGGACCATGGGCTGTTTCAGGGGCCTACATCATTAACTGGTGAGTGGGGAGGAGGGGCTGGAAGCAGCCCCAGAATCCTGAAAAGGCTGCTCAAGGAGCAGAGCTGGCAGCAGCTCTTGTGTGCAGTGATTCCATCAGGGAACACAATTGCCTTTTTTGGAGGGCTGGCTCAGACACAGCTGGTGTTACAAGCTTTGCAATCCTAATGCAAGGAAAAGCTGGGAAAATCCCACAAAGTGAAATTGTATCTGCTTGTGGTCAAGTTGGGACTCCAAATTTGGACAGTGGAATTTGGTGGGAAAATGTGAAATGCATCAGGGGTTATATAGTGAACCTAAGATTTATCGCTATGGCAAGTGGCTATTTCCAGAAGAACTAGCAAGTCATGGTAATATTTCTGTGACAGAGGAGAAGGGGGAGGGACCCACAGCTTACTGCTGATGTGATCAACCTGTTAAAATCCTTGAGCAAATGGAAAAATCAAAGTTGTTCCATGACGCCCGTCAGATCACTTCACACCAGTATGTATATGAGGATTTAAAAAACATGAAGTCAGTTGATTAGAACATAAAATACTAGAGGTAGTCAGAGCAGTTGGACTAGTTGCCAAAATTATATGTTTCCAAGCTTCTGTTTTAAAGCTATTTAAATGTATCCCAGAGAGAGTTGGAGGCCAGAGGCAGCCAGCTTAAACCAGGGCTGGCTCTTAACTGACTGCCCAGGAGTGTTTAGCGCAAAGCACTGCAGTGCAAGGCCATCTGAGAATGAAATATAGCACAGCTTAGCTCCAGTCTAGCTGTGTGATGTTGGGCTTGTCAGGCAACCTCTCTGAGTCTCAGTTTCTAATGTGTAGAACAGTGTCCCTAATGCCTGCCCCAGCTCTTTAGGGGCAAATAAAATCGTGCATGTGAAAAACCACATGTCAAATGCTGTTCCGAGGTACCCAAGAAGATCCTGGCGAGGCCACCATCAAAATAATCTTCCCTGGGTGTTAGAAATTTCCTTATTATATTAGCATTATTAAGCCAGAGGTTATTAGCTACTGGCTAAATTTGACTCATAGCATTTAAAAATTGGAATATATCACATAACATTTTGGAATTCTGTTTTTTATTGAAAGATTGTAAGCTCTGGAAACACTGGTCACTATTGCAGTGCAGCAATACACAGACTCAGTGTCTGGGAAAAAATGGGGGAATGTAGCAAGGATTGAGTGACCCCAGAATGTATTGCAATATACCAGAAGGATCCCAAGTCAACTGGTTTAATCTTCACTCATTAACATAATCTGCTTAGTGCATGAGGAAGTTTGAGTTTTTGACCCCTGTTTTAAGGTACTTAGAGACCTCAGTTAAGATACCAATGATTTTGGAGGATGTTAAAACACTAGACAATTATAAAGCATGGGGGTGGGGTCACAGATACAGGAGGGAACAGTAGGAGGGAAGCCTACTTTTCACCTGGAGGCTAAAATGGGCTGAAGGATGAGTTTTGTAAATGGTTTATTTAGAATTCTAAACAGCAGCTACAGATTGCTGACTAGGTGCTGGGTAGCCCACTCCATCTAGGCTTGGACCCAAGGGAAGGGAAGGGAAGGGAAGGGAAGAAGGGAAGAGAAGAGAAGGAGAGAGGAGGGCAGGAGAGGACAGGGGAGGATAGGGAAAGGATATATTTTGTATTATCTTAATATCAGGATCTTATCCAAGAATTTGAAGACAGTTATGACTAAGCCATAGAAACCTGCCATTGGTTGCTGCTACCTACATACAAACAAACACCTCACCCAACTTCATCCAACTTCTCTGTGCTTTTCCCCAATGCCTTTCTTGCAAAAATTCTCTGCTTCAGAGGTTCTGAACCACTTTTGTTCTCTGGACCTTTTTGGTAGTCAAATGAAGCCCATGGATACTTTTCTAAGAATAATATTCTTATCAAATAATATCTATTATCTAATAATCAAATAATATCTAATATCAAATAATACCTATTATAATAAATGTGAAGTGATATTTAATATAATATGTATCATAATACATATGCATTATGAAATTCAACATAAACCAATTATATTTTAGTATAGGTATCAAAAATATATATATATATATATTTTTTGAGGTACAGGAGGGAAGTCTCACTCTGTCACCCAGGCTGAAGTGCAGTGGGGTGGTCTTGGCTCACTGCAACCTCTGACTTCCGGGTTCAAGCGATTCTTCTGCCTCAACCTTCCAAGTAGCTGGGATTACAGGTGCCTGCCACCACGCCTGGCAAATTTTTGTATTTTTAGTAGAGATAGAGTTTCTCCATATTGGTCAGGCTGGTCTCGAACTCCCGACCTCAGGTGATCCACCCGCCTCAAGCCTCCCAAAGTGCTGGGATTACAGGCATGAGCCACCGTGCCTGGTCCAAAATATTTTTAAAAGAACTTATGTTATAGTAATATGTGGACATCTTTATTAATGCATCAAACAAGACTGGCAACAAGTTTAGTAATTATTATAATTTTGAAGTGGCAATAAGTTTAAATGACATTATTTTGTGGTGTTTGTAATAATTGTAATGTCATATAAAAATACCTGTGATTTCCATCAATGATACAGTTACTGTTAATAGTACTTTGGTTTTTTGCTTCCATTTAAACTTCAAAGAAATGCTAAATTTCAGTTAGAGGTGAATGAAATGAAGATGTAGTTATTTTCCCACCGAAGTACAAAAATTCTCTAAATTCTCTCCTTAGACTCCTCTCTTCTTTCTGAGAGTTAAGACCGTGGGCTTTAGGGCCTGTGCTTGTAACTAGCGCTATTATTTCTAGTCATCACCATTTTCTCATCTTTAACAAGTAACAGCAACCCATGTACTAGGTTTACATGAATCCAATGTGAAGGACGGGTGTTAACAATCTGCAGAATTCACAGTTGAACAAAGGTCTGAATATGGGAGTCATCTGGCCTGGTTTATAGTGGGATCCAGCTTTACTTTAATGTATAATGACCTCAGAGAACCACAGATAAGCAGCCTGGATCTGGCTTGATGGTTTTAGACATACGGAGTCAGAAGAAGGCTCATTTTGCAACAGGCATTCTTAAGCCTGAGAATCAGAAATTCTGCGCATGCCTAATGTGCAAATGGATAAGAAAACAATTAGCACAATGTTTGCTTTGTTTTGTTTATTTTAGACTCTTGTTTTTCTTTGTTCTTTTTGTAGATGAGAAAGAGAAAGATAATGTGTGTGTGTGTGTGTGTGTGTGTCACACACACCCTGGATAATTGTGGGAGACCTAGGGTGAGAAGATGGCTTGGTGTCCATTGCAGGAATCAGTCCCTGCCCCAATATTGAGTCTCATGAAGAAGCACTGTGTTAAGTCTGCCTGGGCTGCTGTAACAGAATACCACAGGCTGATGGCTTTCTCACAGAAACCCATTTATTTCTCACAGTTCTGGAGGCTGGGAAGTCCAAGATTAGTGTGCCAGCATAGTCAGGGCCCTCTTCTTGGTCTATACATGGCCACATTCTTGCCATAGCCTCACATTGTTGAGAAACAGATCATCTTTCATATGTGTCATCTTACTAGCCTACTAATCCCATTCTTGAGGGTTCCAACTTCATGAGCTAATCAGCTCCTAAAGGTCCCACCTCCAAATACCGCCACATGGAGGGTTAGAGCTTCAACATATGAATTTGGGGGAGGGAGATAATATTCATTTCATAGCAAGCAACCAGGAAGAAGCTGAAGGGATTGCTTTGAGATGAAGGTATACAAATATCTTAGCTTTATGTCCTGCGTTTTCATTCTTGGAAAAGAAGGTAATGGTGGCAAGGACTGTCGATAGAGATTGAGCACCATGTATGTTCCAGATGGGTACCATCTCTGTGCATTTGTATACATTTCCCCATTTTATTCCTCATTCCAGCTTAGTGAAGTGGATTTTTTTCTCACCCCTATTTTAATTAGGAAAAGTAGGAGACATGAAATAACCTGCCTGAAGCTCTCAGCTGGTAAATGGTAGGAAATGTGAGCAGAGCAGGGTAAAGGCATTTTTTGGCCTGGCGATCCACTGGTGCATACGATGCAGCTTTCCTCTGGGCCTTGAATGCCTGCTGGCAGCTTCAGGAGCATTCAGAAGCAGCTGCCTTCCTGAGGACACCATCCCTCTTGCCTGGGGTGCAGGCAGCATGTGCAGGGGTGAGGCATCCCTGGTGACTCCACATCCAGCAGACTGGGTGAAGGCACCTGCAAGGGGTAGAAGGAAGCAGAGATGCCATGCACAGTGGAGATGGAGACATTCAAGAACAGTCTCTCTGTCATAATTAGTAAGCTTCTGAATGGAGCTGAAATGTGGTGTGAGCAAGGAAGCAGGCTGAATGAAGTATGAATTATTAATGCTCCGGCCATCCCATCTGTACCTGGGGAAAGGAGAGGCCTGGAGAGATTAAGGCTGCACACACTTAGAGCCCATGCTATGTGCCATACCCTAGGTTGAGCACTGCTTCAGATGTATTTGATTTCGTCTTTAGAACAACACTATACATTAGATATCATAGCCCCCAACTCACAGACAAGGAAACTGAGGCCCAGAGAAATAAAGTATATAGTCCATGGTCCAGTGTGTAGTAGGCAGAGAGAGCACAAGATGTTTACAGTGACAGGGACAGAGCGTGCAGGTGGTTTTCTGCTCAGCAGCACCTACTCAAAGCCCTGGTTTAATGATGGTTTCCCAGAGTAGTTATGCAGTAGAAATTCAGACTGTGTGAGTGGCTGGCTGGTTGTGTGTGCGAGTGAGTGTGCATGTATGTTTGTGGGGTGAGTAGGGACAGCTTTTTTATTCTGCTTTATGTTTGCTGTTGGTTATATTTGTCAACATAAGTGGCTCCCTCAGAATATGACTGCCCCCCCATGGAGCTAGCATCCTTCTGCTGCCAGGGCATCTGCTCAGGGTCACCCCTGGTGGGTGGCAGGATTTTAAACAGAGTACATTTGGGCTTTGCTGTGCATTCTCCATCCTCAGTGCTTCCTCCTTCAGAAGCAGCCAACTCTTCTTCCCCTTCATCCATTTACATTTTTATCTCCTTGGTGTTGCAGCCACACCTTCAGTGCTTCTCTGTTTTACTTTAAGCATCAGAGGACCCATTTTTGCCCACTGGCCTCCTCCCTAACACCTGAATCTGTGTGGCCATCACCACAGCTTTAGGGAGCACCGGAGTGGAGACAGTAGGATTTAAATTTATGCCTCACAAGCTGTGAAGTCTGAGTTGGCTCCATTGTAACAGAGTAGTTTAAGTACTGACTTATTTGATTCAGTCAAGCAACCAGCTCACTTTCTGAGGCTAAACAATTTACCACTATGTAGCCAACACATTTATTGAGTACTGGTTTTATGCAGGTACTGTTTTAGGCAATGGGAAAGTAATAGCAAATAAAACAGATAAACTCCTTTTCTTATGGCACGTACTTTGTAATGGAGAGGCTGGAAAATAAATACGTAAAATACCCTGTGATAATTAAACTTGGCTAAGCCATGTTATTCAGTTTTCAGTCAAACACCAGTCCCCATGTTGTTGTGAAGGGATTTCTTTTAGATGTGAGTACCATTTATATCAGTAGACTTTCAGTAAAGCAGGTTATCCTTGATGATGTGGGCAGGCCTCATCCAATCAGTTGGAGGTCTTAAGAGAAAAGACTTGGGTCACCAAAAGGAGAAGGAATTCTGTCAGCAGATTGCCTTCAGATTTGTGCTGCAATATCAGTGCTTTCTGCGTCTCTAATCTGCCAGCCTGCCCTGAGATTTTTGGGCTCACCAACTCCCACCGTCACGCAAGCCAATTCCTTAAAATAAATCAATTATCTGTCTCTCTCTCTGTTTATCTCTCTCTTTCTCTCTGTATATGTATATATACACATAGGTATATGTTGTATATGTTTGTTTTTCTGGAGAATCTTGATCGATACATGTGCGTGTATGTGTGTGTGGTACCAAAATGATATGAAGATCAATAAGGCAGAACAATATGATTGGGGGAAGAGTGATACTTTAGATAGGATGATCATGAAACATCTTTCAGATGAAGTAGCCTTTGAGCAGAGATCCAGGTGAAATAAGAATGAGCCTTGTGAAGCTCTAGGAGAAAACTGCTCTCACTAGTCAGAACAGCAAGCACCAATACCTGAGTGTGTGCATGCTTAACACGTTCAGGGTGCAGCAAGGAGGCGGCCAGCATGGTTGGGATAGCTTGAACAAGGGGATCAGTGATCACTGATGGACACTCTGGTCACAGAACCTGCCACGTTAAAGGACTTAGCAATTTATTCTCAGTGTGATGGTATCAGATCCTAGGGTCCAGGTCCAGCCCGTGCTGAAGTCCGGAGGGGAGTGGATGGATGAACAGAAAGAACACTCCAGGGGGCCGTGGGCAGGTGAAAGATGATTTTATTCAGCAGCAGCTCTCATCAACAGCTTTCTCACACTGTCCACCTTTATCTCAGCTGTCTGCTCTGGCTCTGTGTCTCCTGCCGCCCCCCATGCCTGCAGCTGCATGGCCGGCTCTCCCCTGCCTTCAGGGTCAGCAGCTTAACTCTTTCTCTGGGTATGAGCAAGCAGAGCTGTGCCCTGGCTCCCTCCTGTCTGTCGGCAAGATGGACAGCTTTGGCTCTCTCTCTCTTTCTCTGGACGCCAGCGTGCCCACCATGTTAAGCCATGTTAAGCCAAGCGAAGCCCCAAGATCCCCTGTACAGTGTTAGCTGGACGGTTACACCTTTTATGGACAACAGTGGCTTAGAGCCAGGTATGAACTTACACAAACAGGTTATATAACAAGTGGAGGTGTGCGCTTGTGCACGAAACTCGCTGAGTTATGCAGGCCTGGATGTCTGCCTCACCCTATTCCTTGACCAAAGCACATCCATGTACCTTACAATGATCAAATGTCACCTGGGTGCAAAGTCACCCCCAGCTGAGAACCACTGGTCTAGGGTGTTGGTTTTGGAGTGGTCAGAGGACTTGGATCCGAGTAAGATTTTCCCCAAACTAAACAACTCTTGTGTGGTACTTATTGCTATTTTTACATTGAATCAAAAAAAGTTTCATCCTCAGTTTAGAAAATCTTGAAATTAAAAAGAAACCATTTCCTTGAGGAAACATTGATAAAATATTGATATTCAGTATTTTCTATACACATGATAATTGTAATATTAACAGTATTTGTTGAGCATGTAGGTCTCTGGCTGGGGTTAATTTATTTCCCTGACTAGTAAAACATTATTCTATATTAGTTTCCTATGGCTGCTCTAACAAATCATCACAAACTTAGTGGTTTAAAACAACACAAATGGATTCTCTTACAGTTCTGGAGGTTACAAATCCAGCCTTGGTCTCACTGGGTTGAAGCCATGCTATTAGCAGGATTAGCATTCTTTCTGGAGGCTCTGGGGGAGACCGTTTTTTGACTTTTCCACTTTCTGGACGTCTCTACTTTCTTTGCCTTATGTTCATCTTCAAAGCCATTAACAGTGGGCCTTTCTCGTATTGCACCACTCTGCCTCCCTCTTCTGCACCCTCTTCCATGTTTAAGGACCTTTGAGATAACTTTGGGTCCACCTAGATAATCCAGTTTAATCCTCCAGTTTAAGGTCAGCTTATTAGCAACTTAATTCGACTGCAATCTTAATTCCCCTCTTATCATTTAACTTAACATATCCACAGGTCATGGGGATGTTTTTGGGAGGGCATTATTCTGCCTGCTGCAATGACTGTCACCATTTATGTATGAGAAAACCGAGACTCAGTTAAATAACTTTCTGAGGACACAAACTTCAGCAATCTGTCCAGTAACCTTAACCACTGCACTATATTATACACACAGTTTTCCCTTGTAATGCTATATTGCAAGCATTTTCTCAAGTTGATGACTTCATAGTACTTCACTGCCTATGTAAGCCACAAAATCTTTAATCCTTTTTCTATTTTAAAGTATTTAGATTGTATCCTACATGCAAATAATGATGAAATATACATCCTCATACTTATTTTTCCTCTGAAGTTTGAATTTTTTTTCTCACAAGTCAAATTATTGGGTTACAAGTCATAAAAGCTTCAAGGGCTGTGGATACACATGGTCAAATTGTTTTCTAGAAGGACTGTTTCAACATACAGTCTTAGCTGTGCCTGTTTTTGCTCTACCCTTAACAATTTTTAAATTAATTTTCTAGCAAAAAATGGTCCAATTCTTTATCCTAATATATTTGTTTTTGAAATAAAAATATTCCTATCACTGTGCATCAACTTTTTTTTTTTAAACAAATTTTGTATTTGTTTATAAAACAGCGTGTCATGGGAAAACTAGCTAGGCCCCAATTCAGCGTCTAGTCACTATTAATATAGGTGCATAAAATCTGCTATGTCATATTTCAATCTTAAAAGTACCTCTGAAAACAAAGAGGTTTTTTTTTTCAATGTGGCAGTAAAACTCACCCAATTCATTGGCAGCAAAACCTGAGCTGAACTGACATGAGGATAATTGCGGTTTGAATATTTCTGTTACATTAATTATTCATGTTTCACTGTGAAAATATTGATGCAGTTTCCCAGAGAACTGCCCACTGGGGATTTGAGGTAATATATGGCATCTGTATCACTTTACTTTTCTAACATCTGAAAAAATGCTGAGTCCTGAAACACACCTGGCCCTGAGACTAAGACCTGTAGGGTTGTGTGGCCTGAGCCTGGCATGAGCTTGTCTGGGGTGCTGAGCATGGGGATAAAGGATTTCCATGGTGTGATAGTTACTTTCATGTGTCAACTTGACTGGGACCCCAAATGCCCAGACATTTGGCCAAATATTATTCTAGCATGCCTGTGAGGGTATTTTGGGATAATTAACTTTTGAATTTGTAGAATTTGTAGACTGAGTAAAGCAGATTTCCCTTCTTTTTTTTGAGACAGAGTCTCACTCTGTTGCCCAGGCTGGAATGCAGTGGCGCCATCTTGGCTCACTGCAACCTCTGCCTCCTGGGTTAAAGCGATTCTCCTGCCTCAACCTCCTGAGTAGCTGGGATTACAGGTGTGCACCACCACGCCCAGCTAATTTTTTGTATTTTTAGTAGAAGGCAGGGTTTCACGATGTTGACTGGTCTCAAAATCCTGACCTCAGGTGATCCACCTGCCTCGGCCTCCCAAAGTGCTGGGATTACAGGCGTGAGCCACTGTGCCTTGCCCTGAGATTGCCCTTCTTAATGTAGGTGTTCTTAATTTAATCCATTGAAGACCTGACTAGAACAGAAAGGTTGAGTAAGAGGAAACCCCTCCTGCCTGACTGTTGAGCTGGGACACTGGTCTTTTCCATCCTTTGAACTTGGACTCAAACACTGAGTCTGCTTGGGTCTGGAACCTGCTGGCTTTTGGAATGGAACTGCACAGTTAACTCTCCTGGTTCCCAGACCTTCAGACTTGGACTTGAACTGTACATCTCTCATGGTTCTCTCGTTTGTCAGCTGCAGACCTTGGGACTTCTCAGTCTCCATAATCTTATGAGCTGATTCATTAAAATCAATCAATCAATCTCTCTCTCTCTCTCTCTGCTCAATTGAAGCAGGGCTGTGAAGGCCAGGAAAATGGTCGCCAGGTCATTTCTCCCCTGATCATGTCTGCAGCTGACGAGAGTGAGAGAGCTGAGTCAAAGCTGAACAACCATACTTATGAGAGCCTAGTGACACATACATACTCCTGGCCCACAGTTGGCAGGAGAGGCATCTCTGCACTCCTGGTGACACACTCTTCATGACCCATAAGAGCAAAGGAGCCTTTGCACTTGACGCAATGGTGTTTAAGGACTTGGTTCCACAGCCAGAGCACCAGATTTGAAGCTGAACTCTGCCTTTTACTAGCCAGAGGCTAATTAGTTAACCTTAAGTGCCTCAGTTTTTTCATCTATGAGATAGGGACCATGATATGACTTGCCAGGCAGAGTATCTGCAATGTTTCAATGACACATGTCAAACACTTAGAACAGTACCTGAAACATATTAGGCATTCAGAAAATCATAAAGATTATTATTGTATATCACCAATTCTAAGATACATTTGTTTCCTCATTTTATCATTTCTATAATGGTTTGTCTTTGCCCATTTTTTCATATTAACATTTCTGAAATTGGAAAGCACTTAAAAATGGATAGAATCTCAGGCACAATGAGATGTAGTATTATTATTTGGGTTGTTCCAGGATAAATCATGTAGGGAGGCAGTGGTTAGGTACTGTATTTAAGCTCTTATGAACTACAGAAAAGAAGGATTCTCTCTCTCTCTGAAATTCCATGTTTAATCCTAAACTTCTATTGTTATGTATAATTATGTCCATATGTCTGTATGTGTAGATACACAGATACAAAAGAAATAGATATAGCTGACTATATAGCCATGTCTATATTTGGAGAAACTAGACAAATATTTTAAAAACAGGATTTTTTCGTACCACGAATTTCTGGGTAAAATTTAACTTCTAATTTATACTATGAACTTAGTGCCTGGTACATTGGATTCATTCTATGAAAGTTTACTTAGTAAATTAGATGAATTATTTTTAAAAATAATCTTTCCTAATGAATTTGTAATCACTTTTACTTGAAATTGTCATTTAAATAAGTCTATTTTCAGACTTCAATGACAACCTTATTAAAAATATTCAGCCTCTCTTTTCCAGTTATCTTGGCCATTTCTTATTTTTTTGAGACAGAATCTCACTCTGTCACCCAGGCTGAGTGCAGTGGTGCAATCTCAGCCCACTGCAATTTCTGCCTCCCTTGTTCAAGCAATTCTTCTGCTTCAGCCTCCTGAGTAGCTGGGACTACAGGTGCACGCCACCATGCCCAGCTAATTTTTGTATTTTTAGTAGAGATGGGGTTTCACCATATTGGTCAGGCTGGTCTTGAACTCCTGATCTTGTGATCTGCCCGCCTTGACCTCCCAAAGTGCTGGGATTACAGGTGTGCGCCACCGTGCCCAGCCTATCTTGCCCATTTATTCATTTTCTTCCTCTGGCCTTTCCTTTCCCTCATCTGTTTCCCTTTAGCTGCTCAAATTCCTCTTTCCATCGTTTGTCCTCAGAAACTTTCATCTGAGGCCCTCAACGATCTCATACAACTTCAGTTTAGTTTTGAGTCAGGGCAATGAAGATAAAATATGAATGGGCTTAGGAAATGGTCTTCCACATTCATAAAAGAAAAAAATGTAACATTGCTGCCAGGTCACCCAGAACAAGTTCCAATTCCCAATAGTCATGGAAGAATTTTTAAAGTAAAAAATCAATGGCTATGAAATTACACAGTAGTCCAGGGCAGAGTACTCTGTCTGTTTTCCCAGTGAACATTCATCTTACTATCGTAATAGTGGCACAGACAATTTGCTGGAGTGAAGTTGATCTATAAGTGTTTTAATTAAAGTTCTGACAGCCAATTGAAGCCTTTTTTATTTTTTGGATGTATCTTATCAGTCTTTCTCTGTCAGTGAATAGCTGTGCCCAGGGAGTTGAATGTATGAGGGAGGTGTAAGTTAACATTCTGGATGTAGTAACTGATCAGGAAGAAAGGGATATTATGGGTTTCTTTTCTTATAAGCTTCCCAAGCTCAAAATTCTATAAGGCATATCTTGATAAGTGTTTGTTGAACACAAGAATTGATGAAGATTGCTCTGGGACTATGCTTTACCATAGGATGGGAATTTGGCTATGCTAGGTCTATTTGCTGGCTTTCTGTCTTAGAAGCTGTGTATTCTCGAACAAGATACTAAAACCTTCAAGTTTCACTTTTCTCACTTTTGAATAGGGACAATTAACACTTATCACAGCAGGCAGAGTTGAAATCAGACAAATAAAGAAGACAGGTAAGGCAATGACTGAGTGCTTATTACATGATAGATTTTATGTTAGGCATAGAGGACATGGAGAACACTAATCTTGCTAATTGTCCTTGAGGAGCTCCAAGTTTAGAAGGGAAGATGGACACTGCACACCTAATGAAAATACAACATGAGGCCAGTCGCGGTGGCTCATGCCTGTAATCCCAGCATTTTGGGAGGCCAAGGTGGGTGGATCATTTGAGGTCAGGAGGTCGAGGTTTATGCATTTAGCACCTCTCTGCCATTGTTTACTGATATTCCCAAGTTAGACAATCCATGGACCATTTCTTAGGAACAAAATACCTCTTCATCAGTCGTGCTAGAGTTATCTGAAATAGAGGACAAAATATATAGGTTAGTGATACGACCAGGATTTTTTCGAGAAATCGACATAAACCGTAATATATTCAACATTATGAGAGCCAATTACATTTGGATGCTGACATTTGGATAATGCTTGTGTTAAACTTCTCAGCCTCAATCATTGACATTTTTTTTTCCAAGTGGAAATGTGAGAATTAAATGAGTACTGCCTGTGGGCCTAGCCTCCCACCTGCCTCCTTTGCTAAGCTTTTGACATGATCAGTCATCGCCGTTGTCTCCATTAATAGTCATTTTCATTTCCAACTGGCTTCTGTGCTTAGTGGCCACGGTAATGTCACATCTCACCTTCTGAGAAGACATAGACCACATGGAGCTGTTTTCCTCTAAGCAAGCAAGCTGCCATAAAAGTCAACTAGAGGGAGGCGAAGTGACCCTTAATGGTCTGTAGTGATCCACTGTGTCTCTGTTCTTTTACCTAACGTTGGCATTGGCCAAAAGGCAGCTTCTTGTTCCCACCAAGTCTTACATGTTTCCCTGTCCAATTGTCCTTTCTATGTTCCAAGAAGATGGCATGAAATAATATATGTGAATTGGCCATATAAACTGTGAGGCACTATATGCTTTGAAAATCATAAAATTATTATTACCTTATTTCCTTCACAGGGATGTTCCTATAGGGACATAGTGATATGGGGTGATGGGAAGGAGTTAGGTCAGTCTAATCACAGCAGGCAGAGTTGAAATCAGATAAATAAAGCAGACAGTAAGGCAATGACTGAGTGCTTATTACGTAATAGATTTCATATTAAGCATAGATGATATGGCAGAAACTAATCTTGCTAATTGTCCTTGAGGAGCTCCAAGTTTAGAAGGGAAGATGGACATGGCACAGCTAATGAAAATACAACACGAGGCCAGTCGCGGTGGCTCATGCCTGTAATCTCAGCACTTTGAGAGGCCAAAGGGTGGATTATTTGAGGTCAGGAGTTCAAGACCAGCCTGGGCAACATGGTGAAATGCAGTCTCTACTAAAAATACAAAAATTAGCCAGGTGGTAGTGGTGTGCACCTGTAATCCCAGTTACTTGGGAGGCTAAGGCAGGAGAATTGCTTGAGCCTGGGAGGCAGAGGTTGTGGTGAGCCAAGATTGTCCCACTGAACTCCAGTCTGGGCAACAGAGTGAGACCCTGTCTCAAAAGAAAAAAAAGCACAAAACAAACAAACATAAAACACATAAAGGGCTGTCTAAAGTGAGTCACATAGTGCCACAGGGTACCTTGGATGGAGGTATGGGCTTTCAATCGAGAGGCAGGGCATCCAAGGCTTCCCAGGGATGAGAGGAGAACATGAGATCCATGGAGGTAGGAGTCGCTCTCTTCTGTTCACTGCAATGTTCCCAGCACCGGCAATAGTGCTTGACATATATCAGATCTTGCTGCCAAAATTCGATGAATAAATAAATGACTGATTTTGAACAGTGAATTGGAAAAAGATGACAGAGATAACTATGACTTGGGGTAAGGAGTATATGAAGACAAGGCATTCCTGCCTACTCTGTAGGTCCTCAGCTTTTTCTGGCACTAGAAAATGGGATCTCAATTTTCTAGTGCTAAATGGGGGCTCCTCTTTCCCCCTGCAACTGCCCCCTTAGGCAGATCTACCCTCACTGCAAGAAATAGGGTTTGATACAATGATTGAGACAACTCTGCTTTTATTAGTCAGTTCCAAATACTTGATATCATTACTTTACTTGGACTTCTGGGAGATATTTGGAATTGAATTTTGACAAAAATTAAAGGAAGCTGGAAGAAGTTACTCAGCTTTCCAGTATCACCATTTCCTTGGTGCCAACAAAACCCCCACATTTCTTGTGCTTATTATAATTCAAAATGTTGGAAACAAATAATTATACAACTTAAGACGGCCAAGTGGATGGTCAGTGCCCCAAACACAGATTGACCACTGGCTCTATTTTTGACTGCTGATATTAAAAGCAAAATTCAAGTAGGCACTTAATAAAATATTTATTAAATAAGTGAATATGGCTTATGTGTTGTCCCACAGTTCCTGATTTTTTTTAATAAAAAGGGATTGGTGAATGATGGTGCAGAGTCCAATTATTGGACTCTGATGTGTGTGCCAAGAAGTGGTGGAGTGTGTTCTAAACAACACAGGATGTTAGTCTGGAGAGTTTACTTAAGTCTCAAATCTCCCATGGTGTGGCTTTTGGCTGACGATTTCTGCTTGAGAAACCTAGATCATCTCACTCTACAAATAAGAGTAGCTTTAGGCTCGGACAATCCCACTAATGCATATCTACTCAAAGGAAAAGAAATCATTTTATAAAAAGATAGACTGGTGGCTCATGCCTGTAATCCCAGAGCTTTAGAAGATAGAAGTGGGGGAATTGCTTAAGGCCAGGAGTTCGAGACCAGCCTAGGTAACGTAGAGACCCAGCTGGTCTCAAACTCCTGGCCTTAAGCAATTTTATTTTTTATTTTAGGCTCTACAGAAATAAAAAAATAAAAATATTAACTGGGTGTGGTGGTGCACACCTCTAGTCCTAGCTACTCAGGAGGCTAAGAGGAAGGATTGCCTGAGCTCAGGAGTTTGAGGCTGGAGTGGGCAATGTTCACGGCCCTGCACCCCACCCTGGGTGAAGAGTGAGACCTTGTCTCTAAAATAAATAAATAAGTAAAAATAAAAAGATACCTGCATCTGTATGTTTATGGCAGCACTATTCATAATAGCAAAGATACAGAATCAACCTAAGTGTCCATCAATAGAGGACTGGTTAAAGAAAATGGGATATATATATACACAGTGGAATACTATTCAGCCATAAAAGAATGAAATCATGTCATTTGCAGCAATGTGGATGGAACTGGAGGCCATGATCTTAAGTGAAACTACTCAGAAACACACAGACAAATACTGCATGTTCTCACTTATAAGTCGGAGCTAAATAATGTGTACATATGGATGTAGAGTGTAGAATAATAGATGTGGAGACTCAAGAGGGTGAGCTGGTGGGAGGAGGGCAGATAATGAGAAATTACTTAACAAATACAAGGTATGTTATATGGGTGATGGATACCCTACAAGTCCTGACTTCACCACTATGCAGTCTATGTATATAGCAAAATGTAAGCATGCTTTCTTAGAAAAACAAGGGGTGTCCTTTAGGGTCTGAGATTCTGTGATTTCATCATCATCAGTTCCATGTACATAACTCTTGTCAAACACAGTGAGTTTTTTTGTTCTTAAGGAACAGAGACATTCACATTTGCGTTGCAACCCCACAATGAGGGAATCAAATAAACACAAATAATTAGAACTGGTCTAAGGACTTAATTTTTATGGGAAAGTTCAGAGATGGGAAGTGGCTTGCTCAGAGTCATGGAGCAAATTCGGATACAAGCCTAGAATCCAGGTTTTCTGAACTACAGCCCAAGATTCTCTAGGTTTTCACGATAACGATAATTAATAATAGTGGCATTGTGTTGGACAGGGTTAGAATGAGGTGCACAAAGGCCAGATGGCTTGTCTAAATGATGTATTGGTCTTTGTGACCCTGAATAAATTGGTTGTGGGTTGTGGGGATCTATTGGCCTGGTTTCCTCCATCATTTTACTGCTCAGGAGATCAGCTCACCTTGCATATTAGGTATGTGCCTATGGCATCAGAAGATCAGGAATAACCAAGCCACAGGCTTCTCAGGCTGCACTGGGTCTCTCAGCCTGTAGGTGTGTGTTGTAGGCAATACCCTCATCACTGCCAGATCTGACTCTGGCCACTCACACCCCCAAGTGCTGATCTTAGGGAAAGCTGTAATTTAGGACATGGAAAAGAAAGAAATAGTAGAGTAAATCAAACCACTTTTTCCTCCTGGAGTTTTGGTAGAGCTGACCTAAGATCCTTTGCTTCTCATATGGTAGAGATTGCTGGGTGTACCACCCAGTCTTTCTGAGAAAAACCCAGTTAGACATAATGATTTAGAAAAACCCAGGGTTTCTTGATGTTTAATTGATTGATGATTGATGTCTCATGTGGGACATGGGTGGTCCTTTAACATTTTCAAGCACAATTATGTATATGCGTTGGCGGTAACCCATATAAAGTTCAGATCACCTGAACGGAAATGGAGACAAAGAAGAGAGTTTAATAAAATAAAGACTTCAAAAATGTTATTCATAGAGTCTATGCATAGACATGTGTAGTCTCTCAATGAGGAGAGAACCAGAAAGAACTGGATTTTTCAATCAAAGCCTGTGCATACTTTATTTAACTGAATTCAGTGTGACAGAAATAATAACCTACAATGTGAATATGAAGGAATTTAGAGGAGAGGAAAATTAAATTCAGTGGGCAATGGCATTTTCCAAAGGCTTCTGAGAAGAGGTGAATTAGACAAGCTTCTTGCAATGGATAAGTATATAGACCAGGGTTTTAAAGGTTTGAATTCTATTTGACCTTAAAAAGATTACTGACTTCAGTTTTCTTGTTTATAAAATGAGAATAATAATGGTATATACACTTAGCATTGAGGGAATTAATAAACTATTCTGTGTTATGTGCATAGCGGTGCTTTATATGGATCAAGTGCTAATAAATGTTAGCCATCACTAGTAGTATTATTTTATCCAATACAATGGTTTTCCAAGCAATTATGCAATCTTTCTTGAAGACTACCTTGGATAGGGAGAAATATGCTGATTTTAAGCTATTGTTTCTCAGCTCCAAATCCACAGTTCAACATTCTGCTTTGCAATGTGAGGGCTTAGAATCTACACATTCTATTTCTTCTTTGCTAGCTGGCCCTTGCTAGTTTCTCCCCACTGGAGCACTGGAGAGAAACCAGAGAGCAAGAGGAGGGAGAGAGGACATGTTTCCTTCTGTGTGTAGTTCCTGTCAGTGCCACTTCCCACCCAACAGCCTTTCATCCCAGTCGCAGCGTTTTATTCCAATCCCCAGCTTCTTTCCATACTTTTCATTGTTTTATTGTACTCCTCAGAGGGAGCCTGGCAACATCCTTCCTCAGGGGACTGAACTCCACCTCTATAGAGCTCTTCCTCCAAGCTGCTGAGGGAACAGAAGCAGCCTGGTAGCATCCCCTCTTCAGAGGGTTTGGGTCCCAGCTTCCTGGAGCCACTTCTCTGAGCTTTTTGGTTCTGATAACCTCAACCTCTTCCCTTTAATGAGCCATAGGGTAGCTGCTTGCTGCCATATTTTCATTCTATTATCTCATCATTCCTATGAGATATGTCAGTTTTCTCATGATTTTTTTAAAACCATTTCCCCATATTAAATCGTCTCTGTTAATATAACTAGTGTGGTTGTTTTCCTAAGTGACCTGACTGATCAGAGTAACACTGTAAAGCTAGAAAGCACCTTTGAATTTTCTCATGAAACAGGTTATGGCATTTTTTGTTTGTTTTTTGGTCCTAATCTATGAGATCTATCTCTGCTGGCCTCCTTTCCTTTCTACCCATAAGATAGTTTATGCCATTTTTACCGCTAAAGTTTTTTTTAAAGTTGATGATTTAAAGTTATTTTTTAAAACCATTTCAGATGATTATAAGAGTTATTTCTTGTGCTAGATCAACCTGGTAGGTTGGCTAGAAGATAAATAAGAATGAAACCACTATTCCTTGGACTATCTCCTGAGCAGTGTTCCTCACCAGGTGGTTTTGAGCTTGGCTTCCAGGTTGCAGCAGATGGTCTTAGCTGTTCTTAATTTCCATCTGTGAATTACATAGTTGTATAATATAGGATTCTTTCTGTCTTACCTGACAAAACTCAACTCGGTCTCTCTTAAGAAAAAGAGAGACTTTCTTAACCGAAAAATTCAGGACATTGTTTCAGGCATACCTGGATCCAGAGGCGGCAAATGACACCTCCAGGAATCTATCTCCTGTGTACACACCCTAAACTAAGTAGGAAAAGGAACACTCTGATTGACTGGCAATAATAATGAAAATGTAAGAAGGACAGTGCATCTAATCAAAATCAGGGTTTTGTCTTCATAATGAGGAGAAATGGATTCCAGGCAGGCAAATACAGCAAATGTTGCCTATGACATTATTGATACAGTTGTCCAAAGAATGTGGGTATCAGCACTGCAGCTTGGAGATTTTGCTGTTAAGATGGGGTGCTTCACTCTCTCCAGGATGCTCACTGCTCCATGCATGTCATTGTGTCTAGAGCAATCAGCCTTGATGTTGGATACAAGGAACAAATCCGTGAGATGACTCACTTGCCTGTTTTCTTTTGTGAGGGTCTTTCTTTCCCTTTTCCTTCCTCCTGGCAATCAGTGTGGTGAATTGGTTGATAAGCTGGGCTCTGAAACTAAATTGCTTGGGTTTGAATCTTGGTACCAATCTGTCAACCCTGTGACTTTGGGCAAGTTACTCTGTTGTGCATCTGGATAATAGGGCCTTTCTTTGTATGTCTTTCTTTATCTGCCTTTCTTCATCAAATACTACAATAGTATCTTTCCCATGAGGAGCGAATGAAATTGTAAATGCACAAACAGTGCCATAAATGGTAAGTAATCAGTAGGTATTACCATTATTCTCCCCCTACTGCAAAAACCATTTCCAGAGAGCTGAACCACTGGTAAGCCAGACTGGTCTCATAAATGTTTTACCAGATCTGTCCTCCTTTCTTCCCTGGCATCCTCCAGACTTTGTCCCATTGGTCGTCTTCCCTCTTGGAAATGAGAGCATTCTCTGTAAGGGTATGAGTCTGGCAGTCAGGCACCTCCTGGAATACATCCTGGCCTTCCCGCAAGTAATAGTCCAAATATTTCACAGCTATTATGAATGTCGGCCCTAGCTGTGAGGCAGCATTAAATGGGCTATCATATGGTAAATGCCTAATAAATATTATTGTTAGAGTAGACCCTGGAACAACACAGGTTTGAACTGAGCAGCTTTACTTATACATGGATTTTTAGAGAAAATATGTTAGAATTTTTTTTGAGATGTGTGACAACTTGAAAAAACTCGCAGATGAACCACATAGGCTGGAAATATCGAGAAAATTAAGAAAAAGTTTGGTATGTCATAAATGCATAAAACATATGTGGAATCTAGTCTACTTTGTCATTTAATACTATACTATACACATGAATCTAGTATAAGAAGTTAAAGCTTATCAAAACTTGCAGAAACACAGTATATGGTGCCATTCATAGTTTACAGAACTGTAAGCAAATGCAAAGATGCAGTATTAAATCATAACTGCATGAAATTAATGGTAGTCCCTACTTGTGTTGCTGGAATAATTTTGTACAGACCTCCTGTTACTATTGGAGGTGAGCTCAAATGTTGTGTGTCCCCTTAAAACACTGTGTTACACTAATCATCTCTGTAAGCAGTTTGCCTCACCAGTAAATTGTACAGTGCAGTGAAGAGTGATCTCTCACAGTTCTTGCGTATTTTCATCATATTTAGTGCAATACCATAAACTTTGAATAACACCATAAGGCCCATACGAAGTACCACTGGTGATGCCAGAAGTGCTCCCAAGAAGCAGAGAAAAGTCCTGACATGATAAGAAAAAGTTGAATTGCTTGATATGTACCTTAGATTGAGGTCTGCAGCTGTGGCTCTCTACCATTTCAGGACAGATGAATCTATCATAAAGGCCATTGTAAAAAAAGAAAAGAAAATTCATAAAACCACTGTGAATAATCTATTCCCCCATTCTCTACTCTTACTTTGTTTCCATTTGGGCTTAAATCCTATGTTTCCTTTGACATTTTAGTATCCCAAATTTTACCTTAAAGAGATTAAAAAAATTCCTGAATGATGGCAATTGATTCTTCAGAAGTAGGGGTGTAGGCTCAGCTTACCAACTTTGGGTTCAACCCCTCCTCCAAGATAATTAACATGCACTGATATTCCAGATCCTTTTCCCCCTCCCTGGTGTCCTGGCAGAGACTTTGCAAGGTTCAGGCTAGGTCTGCACAACACTCTCAGATAAATCTCTCCCTTTGTCACACTGTTGAACTGCTAATAAAGAGAGCAGGCAGGCCTTGTAGCATGGCTTTCTTTGGTCAGAGAGCCCTAATGGTGTGTTAGGATTGTATAATTCACCCTCCAAAAGAATCCAAAAGAGAGATAAATTGTTTGGTTGGGAGAAATTAACTGCAGATTGATCCTATCTGTTTTAATTTAGCACAAGACGGCTTAGACTACTCCAAAGAGCCAGATGGGCTATTGATCTGACAATAGGATAATCAGAGCATCAAAGCTGGGTAGGGGGTGGGGATTGGAGAATTTGGAGCACCTGGGACTTTGCCAGGGTGGCTTTCTTGGGACAAAAGCCACCCCTTAATTGAGCAAGTGCCTTTGCCTGCTAACAGGTCTTATTAGGAGCCAGAGCTCCTGAGGCCCAGGCCTGGCAGCAGCATGGAGCTGTCATGTAGAGATGATGTCTTATGCTGGGTGTGTTAGGAGAGAGATGCCACTTGGCAGTGGAAAGGGGATAAGCTGTGGGGCAGGGGAGATGAGAGGGGGGGTTACTGTGCTCTAGGAGGGCACTGACAAGATAGGAGAGCTGGGATTAGAATCAGGCAGTAGAACTTGGAAGCTACAGGGCCTCTCTTTTCCTCTCTTCCTTTTTACTTTATTTTCTTTAAAAAATATTCGATCTCCTTCTCCAGTTTGTTTCACTTCTGTCTTGTCTCTGAGTTACCGCCCCCACCAACACTTGCAGCTGCATTAACCCTGTTACTGGCCTATAAAGAGTGCTTTCTCCAGAGGAGCCAGGGCAGAGGTGTGTATTGAAGCTGAATGTCTCCAGCTGTGTGAGGGGCCCCAGTGTGAGTGGGGTCACACCATCCCATTGTCCTGAAGCTTTGTTTGTGGTCAGATTTCTCCTGTGGCCCATAGAGAGTTAGATGTCTGCTGTTTCAGGACACTCCCAGATGGGTCAGGCAGAGTTCCTGGGATGCCACAGTGATATGTCAGGACGCCCTGACACATGAGCTAGCTGAAGGCCCAGCCAAGGCCCACATATCAAAGGGCAAATGGAGTCATGGGGGGCCCAGAGAAAGGGTGGATGATTCCAGAAAATGACACTTGGAACAGAGTTTTGCAAGCTCCCTGTGTCTGACTCTGACAAGACCCTGAGATCCCTTACTCCAAGGACCTGTTTCTGGGGATGGGGCTGGTAGCAGGCCCTGGAAAGTTATGTTAACTCTGGGTGGTCATCTGTCAGCAGGGCTCTGACCAAGGATTCTGCAGTGTAGCAGGGATGTGCAGGTGGATATAAATGTTAGAAGGCAAAGCTGAACTCATCCTGCTAAGGAAAGTCACAACAATGGTATAAACTTAGGCTTTTTAGCTGGAGGCAAGGATATTGGTCCTCTTTTTCCTTATTCTCCTCTGCCTTCCCCTCCATTCTAACCCTTACCCCACTCCTTCCCAGGAACCCAATGATCTCCCTCATTCACTGAAAATTTTGTCAGAAAGACAATATATCTCATCAAGATATCATCAAGTCCCCTGAGCGTTTGGTCTATAATGAGGAGTAGAAAAAAGTGATACTTAACATAAGCCGGGCCAGATTTATCTGGAGGTAGGCTTCTGAGATAACAACATACCATTCCTCTGTTGTTGAAGGTATCTTGGATAAATGAGAGGCAGAGGGCAGAAAAGCCTTCTAAGAGAAGGAGATCATTCCTTTCTTCCTTCATTCATTGAATTTGATGGTCTACTATGCTAGACTTCTAGACTCTGGGGAACCAATAATCATTTCAGTGACCTCATGGAACTTGCATCCTTGCAGGGAGAGAATGGTAATAAAAAAATCACTTCTCAGGTGCTGAGTGCTAGGAATATATATATATTTTAAGATAATAATTATATAAGATTTTGCTCTTTGTTTTAATGTCAAAATGAAAGCTTTAAATTAAACAGACGTCACTAACCCTAAGTACTTTATATCAGTGTTATTCAGGGGCAGTTGAATGGGTAGTTTTATAAATTTGTCTTTTCTGATTTTTAATTCAATTTATAGATGGGACAACAAATCCATGAGTTAACCTACATACTCAGTTTGAATTTTTCACAAAGCAAAGCCTGCTTTGCTCCCATTTTCTGTTCATTTGAGGGAAAATAGAATTTTTGATGCTGAAATAATAATGATTTCTTTTTCCCATCTAAAAGAAATATCAACTAGAGGAATAGCTAGGTTCTTGACATAGTGGAAAAATAATAAAGTATATTAATAGCTGAACAAATGGATCTTGCTGGGAAATATTTTGGACTTTCAATGGTCTCACAGAGATAGAATATTTCTTGAACCTAAAACCCTTTTATTCTTTTGGTATTTTTATAAAAAAGACTAAATGCCTTTTGATTAAAATTGTCAAATCATTTGAAGGTAAGCTTTTGGAATACCAGGGGAACTGAGGCCCTGAATGCATGGAGCACTGAAGCCCACACGTTGGCGTCTTCTTGCTAGGAGGCTGGCCTGACCTCCCCTCACTTTCCCTGCATTTTCAGCGTTGCTACGCTAACTAGGGCTCAGGACTCTTAACCTGTGGCTGCAAAAATGATAATTCCTACAAAAGCCTGGCAGATGAAAGGCTAAAGACAGATTTTGTATTTCATCTATGTAAGATGACCTAATAGTGAAGGGAATCTTTAGACTAAGAGCAAATGCCAGTCAAGCCCATTAACAATCACAGACCTTTGTGTTAGGGTTTCACATGCAATTGGATGATCTAGAGACAGCTTGCTTCAGGGGAAACAGATTTTGAACTCAACGAGTCTTGTTTGAGTTCTGGCTAGCTATGAGACTTTGGACCATCTGACTCTGAATAGGTTGCCTAACCTTTCTTGTCTTCCACATCTTTAATGAGGAAGGCAATAGTATCTACCTCTTGGGATTGTTAAGAAGATTAATGAGTTCTTACATTTAAAACATGTCACAGTGTCTAGTGCATAGTAAACATGACATAAGTGTTAGGTATAACTAACTCTGGATCTCAGTTTTCTGACTCATGAGATGATATGCAGCTCAGGCTGTTTAAAAGCCATAAAATAGTGCTGTCTTTTGGAAATTGTAATATACCAAGCAAATGGAAACTAATTTAGGCCATGTGATTTTTTAAAGTTTGAACCTTCCTCTTTAGACTGTCTGATTATTTTCTCTCATTTAATCATTATCCAATTAATTAAAAGAAAAATAACCCCCAAATAGACCCCCATGTATTTTTGCATTTATTACTGGTGATTTGTAATGACAGACTTCAGGGAAGATTTTTATTAAAAATGTTATGCAAAATCAATATAATCCATTAAAACAATTATGAAAATATGACAAATGATCAAAACAGATTATTATTTATGAGTAGACCTAAGAGACATGAGAGGCCCTTTTGAAGCACTTAGACTCCAGGAATAATTCAATGCTATCTAATTCAATTCACTTGAAATATTTACTAAGGATCTACTAGGTATCAGGCAGTGTGCTAGCACAGGGGAGGTTAACATTTAAATTTCTCTGCCCTCAAATAATTCTCAATTTAAGAAAAGGATCAGATAATAACATGTAAGTATAATACAAGGCAAGATATGAGGGGACCTAAATTCTCTGTGATTTCAGAGAAGAAAGATATCCCACTAAGTGAATCAGAATATAATCACAGGTTTTTAAAGTCAGAAGAGAATTTAGTGATGATCTTACCTAACCTTTCATGCAATTAGAATTTTTTCCACAACAGCATTCATTCATGTGTCAATTTATTTGCTTGCTCATTCTGTAATTCCTGAGTGACCGCCTGCTGTATACATAGATGTAGGACAAAGGTTAATAGGACATGATATTAGTGTTCCTTTTTGCCTTGGGAGGTCAGTTTTTTTCTCTTATGAAAAGCCTTCAAATGACTGGATGAGGCCCACCTGCATGATGAAGGGTCATCTGTTTTAGTCCAAGTCTACTGATTTATTTTTATTTCTTTTTTTATTTATTTTGAGACAGGGTCTTGCTCTGTCCCCCAGGCTGGAGTGCGGTGATACAATCACGGCTCACTGCAATCCCTGTCTCCTGGGTTCAAGCAATTCTCGTGCCTCAGCCCTCCAAGTAGCTAGAGTTACAGGTATGTGCCAACAGACCCAGCTAATTTTTGTATTTTTATTACAGATAGGCTTCCATCATGTTGGCCAGGCTGGTCTTGAACACTTGGCCTCCCAAAGTGCTGGGATTACAGGCATGAGCCACCACGCCTGGCCCAAGCCTACTGATTTATATGTTAATGTCACCTAAAAAATATCTTCACAGAAACATCTAGAATAATGTTTGACTGAATATTTGGATACTGTGATCTAGTCAATTTGGCCATCACAGATAAAATTAACCATCACAGGTATCATCCTTGCTCCCGAGGGCCTTGCAACATTGAGCGATACATATACGTGAAAAGATTTACTGTTCTGTGTAATTGTTGTTAATGATAGAGGGAAGTTCCTTGTGGGGCACAAGGAAGGAGGCAGCTAATCTAACCTGAGAGTGTCAGAGAGGACTTCTCAGAAATGGACATCCGGGCTGGATCCTGATGACTTTCATCA
Organism: Symphalangus syndactylus; assembly: GCF_028878055.3. Taxonomy (NCBI): domain Eukaryota; kingdom Metazoa; phylum Chordata; class Mammalia; order Primates; family Hylobatidae; genus Symphalangus; species Symphalangus syndactylus. Next base: position 128,329,389 of record NC_072429.2, on the reverse strand, counting down.
TAACCACGTGAGGCAGACAGCATTTATCTTATCAATCTTGGAGAGGTTGAGAAGAGCACAATATACTGAGGAAACACAAAGAGCTGGGAAGAAGGAATACACACACACACACACACACACAGAGAGAGAGAGAGAGAGAGAGAGAGAGGCTACTGTAATCACAGACTGAAAGTTGAGTATTGCCAAAGATAGCCTGGTTATTTTGATACACTATTATTTATTTGTTTTAATTACTGAAATTTTAGTAGCAGCTAAGTGGTCTCCCATACAGCTCAGGTCATATGTATTAAAACACTGTATTTGTAAATGTCTTTTCCCCACTGCCTAAATTTCTACAGCCCTTCCTTTTGCCACAGTTTTCTTCCTATATAGATCCTATTTCAAGTAGTATGACATCTTTTAATGATTGTATATATGTGTCTGAAACTGTATAAACACCGTATCTAACTCTCACAAAAATCTACATGTTAGATAATTTTATGTACATATCAAAAGTGAGAAGACTGAGTACCTTAGCTGAGTTATTATTTCTCCTCAGTTTCATAAGCACTGAAGGGCAAAGGCAGAATTTGAACCTAGGATTTTCTTGCTCCAACAATTTCAGCCACAACAGGAGGGTCACAAGAAAAATGGCTGCTGGTGCTAGATCGAGTAATTGAAATGAGTGAAACAGGTGCGTGCACATGCACATGTACCTGCATGAGGGATGGGACTGTAGCAAATTGTAGAACTCATGACTCTTCCAAAAAGGGCAGGTGCTGCTTGGCTCCACCCAAATGCTGCTGCATGGAAAAACAAACCTTGCCTTGCCAGATCTCCAGTTTTTAAGAGTAACTGGAATTTTGTTTTTATGTTTTCTTTCTTTCTTTTAAAGTATGAAATCTCTTTATTTTCAATGCTGGCCCCAATACATAAAAATACCATGTAGGCCAAATAAAACACATCTACTGGCTGGGTGGTTCCCATGAGTCACCAGTTTCTGACTTTTGATCTATACTATTATTCCTCCCAATATATAAATATTTCTAACACATTAACATTGTAACACCTCAGAGTGTTTAAATATGTAGTAATAATATTTGTGGAACTAAATGTGGTCTCAGATGACTTTCATCATAACCATGTGAGGCAGACAGGGGAATGATCATTACACTCCTATTGTCCTTGGACAAAGTGAGGCTAAAGGGAATTATCAAATCTGTCCTAGGCCACACGTGACTGAAAAGGGACTTGTATCTTTCACTAGAATGCAGTCTTTATTATACTATGTACCTTTCTTCAACACTAGGTGAGAAAACAAGAATTAAACTAACAAGGATATAGAGTGAAAGGGAAAAAGGTCCATGGCTCTTTATAGATTGGTGTTTAAGAAAATCAGAGAAGTAGAAATGCAGAGAGAAATGGTCAAGAATCAGAACTAGGCTGGGAAGTTAGGTCTTGGCTGCTCTCAGACCCCAGAGAAAGGTGTGGGCCATGACATAACCAGACCCTAACCCAGAGCTTCTTGTCCAAAGTGGGTATCAGGCCAGGGCTCTGATGGGATCCCCCTGATCACAATGACACTAGAGTTGAAAGAAACTTTTCAATTATCTAAGAACTTATATGTTGAATACTCAATTACTAAGAACCTACCATGTTCCAAGTGGCATGTGGTTCCCTTATCTCTCTGTTCCTCCCCTTCTCACGAAATCAGATCTGGAAGCCATGGTCCTAGAACTTGGAAAGTTGAAGAATGATTTACCTATTTAAAGATATAAACCAATTCTTTGTTCTGTTGACTCTCATCATGGAAGTGGTTGTCCTTGGGAGGAAGCGGAGAGACAGGAATTGGATTCTGAAAACAATCTATTCTTCTGCTTTTTGAGACTATGGTACTTCTAGCAGCTTTATACTGACTCCTTTAGGCCTAAATGAAATATATTGTTGTCTAAAAATTTGAATAATGTGTAAAGGACAAATAACTCAATTTGCATTAATTAACATACACCCTTTACCTTCTGTAAAATATAATTCAATATGATATGACAGCATGCTATACAATATGATATGATACAATAGGGACACTGTGGTTTGAAGAGATTCTGGGGCTCTATAGAAGTGAGGGGTTTAGGCAACAAAGTCATCTTAGGTATCTCCTATTTGCCAGCTATTGTAGTAGGCCTTGGGGAATACAGAAGGGTACAAGACTTCTCTCTGCTGTCGAGTAGACAGTGAAGCCCCGGACGGATGACAGACTTGTAAAGTGAGCTTTTCAACTCCATAGACCTGGGGTCCATGAGAGTACAAGGGAGACTGATGGAGCCTGGAGAGTCAGGGAAGACTCCCAGAGGAGGTAACTCCAGATGTTGTAAATGGCAGCTGTCATCATCTGAAGCCTTTGTGGGGAAAATGCTATCTGTGTATTGCTTTAATATTGGACCTGTGGACAGTGATGCACTGAGGATAGGGCAGGATGCTTGGCTAGGGCAAAGCAAGGCTGTGGGAGAAAATATGAAGCATACACAGGCAGAAGAAAGAAACTGGAAAACTGATGAACAGGCAGCTGGGTGGAAGTGTGGAGTCCAGGGGCGCTCAGGCACTACAACCAAGGAAAAGAGAGGAAGAAAGGACACAAGGGCAAGGTAAAGGACTGGCAAGAAACGAGTCAGGGACCAGAGATCACAAAAGTAAGAGAACATGCGATAAAAGGAGTCCAGAGCAGTCACCTAAAAATTAGACAGGAGACTCCAGTGTCAATATCTCTAGGACCTGATTCCAAGGGAACATTTCCTTCTCATGTCCTTCCCAGGAGGATAGAAAAGGAGCTCATCTCTTGGCTAAAAAGCTGGTGGGAGGCCAGGCGCGGTGGCTCATGCCTGTAATCCCAGCACTTTGGGAGGCTGAGGTGGGTGGATCATGAGGTCAGGAGTTCAAGACCAGCCTGGCCAAGATGGTGAAACCACATCTCTACTAAAAATACAAAAAATTAGCCAGGCATGGTGGCACGTGCCTGTAATCCCAGCAATTCCAGAGGCTGAGGCAGAGAATTGCTTAAACTTGGAGGGGCGGAGGTTGCAGTGAGCCGAGATTGCACCACTGCACTCCAGCCTGGGTGATGGAGCAAGACTCCGTCTCAAAAACAAAAACAAAACAAAACAGAAGGCTGGTGGGAACACTTGGCTGGAATAGGCCAGGAGTGGGCAGGAATTTCCTAAGGTTAAGTTATCTAACATTTTGATGAATGACTCTAGGTCGTGTGAAACATCTCAAATGATATCAAATGGTTTAATAAATGAAATTTTTTTCTTTAATTTTTTGTCTCTTGGCATGAACTATTCATGGACTGTAATATCCGATTTCAGCTTTACTCAAACATTTTAATCCATAAATGTTCACAAACGATTCATATGATGGGAGTTGGCCTTCTGGGTTGATGATGGCTTTTTCTCCAGTTATGACACGTGCTTATAGATGTGGATGCAAAGCAATCTGATGTTTCCTCTCCATGTGTCACTGCAGAGGAAAGTTACAGGAAATACATAGAGAAATATTTAAAAGATTAATATTAAACATATTAAAGAAATATTAAAGGATTAAATAGATTAATATTAAATATATGAAAGAGATTAAAGAGTGGCCTGAGGCAGCAGAGTACATAACAAATTCTGCTCTCTATTCTCACACGAATTGCAATTTTTTAGATCTACATAGGCATCTTACTTAGGTTGGAAGTCGTTAATTGGAAAGTTATTAAAACAGCTCCAGATAGTTGCATAGTCCCTCCTAGAAAAACAACATCACAAAAACAACTAACATAAATAACCATCTAAAGACGGGCATTATTCTATCTGTGCTACAGGTGAAGAAACTGGAGCTCAGAGAGATTAGAAGAAATAGTGCATCATGGTCAAGCTCTGGGGCTTTGAAGTTCCAGTAGCTGGTTGGGATCTTAGTTCTGCCTGTCACCAACTGCACATCCCTGGGTGATTTGCCCTTCACTTAGCTTCGGTTTTCTTTCCTCACGCCAACCATCGTCTATTCTCTCCTTATCAGCACCCTGTTACTTCTCTTCTATAGCCTATGCCAAGAAATGGAACTGCCAGTCTGGTCCTTGGATCTCATGTGGGCCTTTTACCTGGAGCCTCTTCCTTCCTCCATCCCATCACAAGTCTTGCTGCTTTTGCACCAAATACTTTCCAAATCTGTTCACTTTTCTCTGTCCCCACCACTCCAATCCATGATCTCTCTTCTCACTTCTGGTCCCCTGACACCATCTTCTGCTCACCCTGCTTCAACACCATTCTCTACATGCAGCCAGAGGGAACTTTTTAACCTTCATATTTAATCCTAAAACTCCTCCATTTATGCCCTTCTTATGGCCTCCTAATGCTGTGAGGATAAAATCCAAAATTTCCCACATGGTTAAGAAGCCATGTACCTATGTCTCTAGCCCCACATCCTGCCGTATTTCCTCTTTTCCACATTTCAGCCATTCTGGGCTATTCTCAGTTTCTCAAATGTACTGTACACTCTTTCCCTATCACATAACCTCCACACTTTCATTCTGTCCCTTCATCAGCCTATTTTCTTTACCTGAATAACTTCTACTCAATTATCAGGAAAGACTTCCTCATTGCCGAACTGGATTAGGTGCCTCTATAGTGTGATCCTACAGAACTCTAACTTCCTTTCTCCTGATACCACATTTGTAATTTCTTGTTTAGCATGTGTATTCTCAAATGGATTGTAAGTTCCAGCCTCAGTGCCATAGGTCCTGTGCTTATCACATAGTAGTTGCTCAGTAAATATTTACTGAATGAATGCATAAATAGGAGCATTGCGAAATTAGTTAGGTTAAAGAGTAGTATAGATCCTAGGACAGAGTAAGCTTTCAATAAAAAGTAGCTCTTCTACAACATACTTTCATCTGAAAGTTTGTAAGTGCAGAGCTGAGATTGGAAACTTGGTCTCCTTGATTTAAAAAACCATGCCCTTTCCTCTATGATACCTTATTTACAGTTTCTGACTTAAATGTTGATAACTGTGGTTTTAGTTTACCAAACTTAGTAGAGTATAATTGTCTTCTTGTTGAAGGCATTCCACAAATTAGACTTGCTTATTGAGGAAAACAAATGATCTACCTTTAAATAAATACCTTTCAATAACTTGCTTGGCCCAGGTCAAGTTGACCAGACTCCTTAAAAGGCAGGATGAATTACAATATTGTCCAAAACTGTGGAAGATACAAGTGAGGGATATTGGCTCAAGGAGGAGTCAAGTCCAAGGGGTTAGGGTCAAAACGAACAGACAAAGAGTGGTGATACAATCTCTGTAGCAAGCACACATATAATTTTCATGTAGCTGGATGTGTCTGGCTCCCATCGCTTCTAGCAAAACATCTTCTCTGACCTGGCTTGTGATTGTGTAATTGCTCCGTGAAGCCTGGCTTCTCTCAGACTTGACAAATGTGAAGTTCACAGACAAACAATGGATCAGTTAACCCAAACTCCACCAGCATAGTAAAGACTTGTGATGAGTCTTAGGAACATGACACATTTGAAACAATAGCAGTAGGACAATAATGTCTTCCATTTGCCCAGCACTTTCAGTTATAAATACCTTATGTATTTATAAATGTATACATGTGTCTTAATCCTTCCAAAAAATCCAGGAAATTAGAATAGCATAGTGTAAGGGTGCTTAGCAGGCATTCCTGTCTTATGATGGGGGTGGAGTTTGTTCAATCCAGGAGAAGACAATGAATTTGTCATTTGAGAAAAAGTATTTAAAAAGGAGTCTGAAGGCCTGGCTTCTAGTCCTGCTTTATTTTATTTTATTTTATTTATTTATTTTGTAGCTGAGTATCTCTCAAAGTTCATTTCACCTCTCTGGACCTCAATTTCTTCATCAACAATGAGGATCTGAATAACTTCCCTGACTGCCCAATAGGGCTACTTTAAAATTTATATAAGTTAATAAATGAGAACCATTTTATAACTGTAAAGTAGTATTCTAAAATCAAGTGTTGTTTTTGTTATTAATATCATAGAGGATATGTAATATGGCAATTCTTAATTGCTTTTTAAATAACAATGACCAAGAATAATAATGCAATCATTCGTGTTAACTAATATTAGTTATTAGTTGTGATACAGGAGAGGGGAAAGTAGAGGCAGGCTTCCTCACCCACTCACTGTTCCCAGGCAGCCTCTGTAGGCAGGAGTCCCTGGCCCTAGGGGGAGCACAGCAGAATGCACTTTAGCTGCAGATAATTTACTCCAAAACAGAAAGGTGGGAGGGCTGGAGAATGTGGCCTGCCTGTGGGGGCCTAGGGGGCCTCTTTACACTGAGGCTGACTGACTTACACAGTCCCTGAAGCCTGGGACCAGGAAAAGTCTTTCTCCAAAGCCCTTGAAGCAGACAAGAGCAATGCTTCCACAAAGAAAAAGTGGAAGAGGCTGGATTGTGTCAGTTCTGTTTCTCCTTCCAAATGCACCATTATTCTTGGGTGGGAGAGGCAGGGAGTGGGAAGAGGAGGGAGTGAATAAGAGAGTAGAGAGAGACCAGGAGTATTACATCAATACATGTCCTTCTGAGAAACTAAGATTTGCAATTTCCCCAACAGGATTATTTTAGTATCATTGCTAAATGATCACAATTACCATGTTTGGAATGTATTTCATAGGCAGTTAGAACTCACTGCAGAATCAACCTTTGTGATCCTGCCCTAGACAACATTTTGCTTTCCTTTTGCTTCCTCCCTCCTCTCCTCTCCTCCCCTCCCCTCCCCTCCCCTCCCCTCCCCTCCCCTCCCCTTCCTCCCTCCCTCCCTCCCTCCCTCCCTCCCTTCCTTCCTTCCTTCCTTCCTTCCTTCCTTCCTTCCTTCCTTCCTTCTTTTATTTTGAAAGCACAGTCACTTTAATTTGATCCTGCAACAGCCTCAGGAGAGAGAAATATTCTCATTTTATAGGAGAGGAAAATGAAGCACATAATTGAATGATTTGTCTCAGATCACAGAAAATGGCCATGGCAGAGTTGGAAAAAGCACGTAAGTCTCTTACTGCTGGGCCAAGGCCCTCGGGGGCTATCATGCTACTGCTTAGACAATGGAGTGACAGCTTATGGACAGTACGGTTTTAAAGGTAGCCCTCGTTGGGAAATCGCGTATACTCAAAGTGATACTGATCCCTGTGGGTTTGCATTTAAAGGCACAATGTATCTCTGTACCCCAGGTTCACATTCCCAGAAGTTTGACATTCTCACACAAGGAGACAAGCTGGAGTTGAGGCTGACTTAAAGAGCCACAGATTCCTGGCCGGGAGCGGTGGCTCACGCCTGTAATCCCAGCACTTTGGGAGGCTGAGGCGGGCGGATCACGAGGTCAGGAGATAGAGACCATCCTGGCTAACACAGTGAAATCCCGTCTATACTAAAAATACAAAAAATTAGCCAGGCGTGGCAGCGGGGGCCTGTAGTCCCAGCTACTCGGGAGGCTGAGGCAGGAGAATGGCGTGAACCCGGGAGACAGAGCTTGCAGTGAGCCGGGATTGCACCACTGCACTCCAGCCCGGGCTACAGAGCGAGACTCCGTCTTAAAAAAAAAAAAAAGAGCCACAGATTCCCATAGCCCTCTTCATTCTCACTCAAGGGAAAATGGCTTGTTCTTAGGGTAGAATGCAGGGCAGAACCATCTACCATTGTGAGAGGAAACACTTAGAAGTGCTTACTATGTTCAAGTTCCTGCCCCAACACTTTACATGTATGATCTCATGTGACATTCACAGCAATACTAAAATATTTGTACTTAATCGTCCCCATTTTTTACACATGTGGGGATTAAGGCAGAAGATGTTAGGTGATTTGTCACATGTCACACAATTAGTACTTGATGAGGCTTCAATTTGAATCCATAAAATTTGGATTCAGGGGTAACAAACATCACCTCTGAAGCTGACTGCCTCATCTGAATGTACACCTGTGTGCATGCATTTGTGTTTGAATTGTTCCTGGTATGTTTGAGTTAGAAAAATTTAAGATACTCACAATGTAACTTTACTCTCAATCCTATTATCCTCTATTTTAAAGCTATAGATTTTAGAAATTTTAATCTCTCTGAAGGTAATTTCTCAACCATTATTTGCACTGCAGGGCACAGGTGACGTCTTATTTATCTTCACAACCCTTTTAGTTTGTTTAGCATTGTGCTGCCTCATAGTATCTGTGCATAAAATATTTGCTAAACGAATTCCTGATATTTTTTCTTTTTTTTTTAACTTTCATTTTAAGTTCAGGGGTACAAGCGCAGGTTTATTATATAGATAAACTTGTGTCTGGGGGTTTGTTGTACAGATTATGTCATTACCCAGGTTTTAAGCCTGTTACTCGTTAGTTATTTTTCCCTATCCTCTCCCTCCTCCCACCCTCCACCCTCAGAAAGGCCTCAGTGTGTGTTGTTCCCCTCTCTGTGTCCATGTGTTTTCACTCTTTAGCTCCCACTTATAAGTGAGAACATGTGGTATTTGGTTTTCTATTCCTAACAGTTTTTTTCTATTATTGTTTTTGCAGTTTTTTTAAAAAGTGCATGGATATATTTCTTAGAAGCCTTGTTTGCTTGTGAAAATCTTGATTGGAAAAAAACGTGTCTCCCTTGGAACTGTTACTTTATTGATCTCTGAAATTATGGTTTTATTAGTATCACTGCATGCACCTGGGTATTTGAGAATAAGCAGAGGAATTATTAATGCCTTCAGAAGAGTCAATAAATGTTTGATTATTTAAAATTTCAGGGTCTCAATTTATTTTCTCATCTGTAAAATAAGAAATTCAGATTAGATGATACTTAGTGAAGCAGCATTAAGATTTTATGATCTTAGGCCATCTAGGTATTTTCAAATACCCTGATATTTGGCATTACAAACCTCAGTTATCTAGATATCAAATTGACTTTTCCAATTTTTATTTTCATTATTAATGAAGTTGCTGTCTAAGCGGGCATGCAAGGTGACTTCTGCTTGGATATTCTTCCTTAGCAAACTCGTAGTCATTCTTTAAGACCCAGGTCTGACATTACCTTCTCTGGAAAGCTTCTCCTGATCCTCTTACCTCAACCCTCAGTATCCCTCCCTGAATTCTCCAGGTTGAGTAGGTTTCTAATCATCTCGGGTCTCATTTGACCCTGAACATGTTTCTGTTATTAGATTTAACCCATCTTCTCCATTAGTCTGTGAGCACCTGAGAAGGAGTGTATTCTTCCTGTTGAGGTTGCTAAGCTCACTACTTTCACTTCCTTTACCATGAAGTCCACGCTGCATGAAGCAGAGCCAAGGAGGGAAAGAAGCATGTACAGAAAGCATCAGTTGAGCCCCTGGATCCAGCTATGCCTAGAATTTTTTTGTTTCAGTTAATAGAGCCAAAACTTCCTCCCTTTCCCTTTCCCTCAGTCTAGATTCAGTTGGATTCTTATCAGTTGCAAATGAAAGATTTATAGTTTCTGACCTCAAGAGGCCCTGTCTAGTGGGAGAGATAGATATACAATAGAACCATTGCAAAAGAATTCTAGGGAAGAGTTCAATGCATAGCATGCTACAAGAGCTCAGCAGAAGTGTTCCTTACCTATTAAGTTCTAGTACCCAAAGTGTAGACTGTAGATCAGCAGCATTAACAACACCTGGGAGTTTGCTGGAAATGCAAACCCCCATCTCAGCCCTATTGAAAGAGAATCTGCATATTAACAAGATACCCAGGTAATTTATTTGTACATTACAGTTTGAGGAAGAGCTGCTATCAATGACAGTGGGAGGGATATACTTAGTGATATTTTCCCATAAAGGATGGCACCTAAGATGAATTTTCAAGGATGATTAGGACCCCACTCCAGGAAGAATGATGGGGAACAGAGGAGAGGGCATAAGTTTCTAGGCAGAGAGAGCAGTGGTAAGAGAAATAGGAGTGGTGGCAATTTTGAACACAAGGGAGCAGGTAATGGTGAGAACAAGGCTGAACATGTTGATCAGATGTGATTTGTTGTAAGGCACAGGGGGCCCTTCACAATAGCAACACATTATTTTGAGGGGTCTTCAGGCCAACCTGATGACTTTAGTGACTGGAAATCCATGGTAAAGGGAGAAATTTACTATATGACTCTCTTAACAGCCATCACTCGGAGGAATGATTCACTTCCTGGATTTACCATGGCTGCAGTTGAAAGCCTTACAAATGATCATTGATCTCCCAAACACATACTGCCCATATTACAGCCAAATTTCTTCTTTTCAAGGATTGCCAGGGTTTGCCTTTTAATGGCTAGTCTTGAATTGATTCAAGACCGGTGATCAATGGCAAATCTTGATGCTTCCCCTGAAGACCACTTCAGATTGTGTTCTGATATTAGCATCAGTCAGTTACTGCATTTTCCTGAGTCATCCTCCCCATCTTCCAAAGAGGTGGGTAAGCAGAAAATGGCTCTTCTTAAGTTCCTTTGTACACCTCTTTTGAAGTTTGTAGGGAGATGGGAGAAGATGAAAGTTGGAAGAAAACTGTGAATAAAAAATGTGAAACAAGATGAGATTACATTAAATTTATGACATGACAGGGCAGGCTCATTTTGCTTCATGAATAATGGTTAATCACTGTTTGAAACAGAGACGATTTACTAGCTGGTCCTCATAACTCAGGGCTGGGGAGGAGAAATATTTATCATGGGCTAATGTCATGTGACTTTAATATAGCCAAACATTTTAATAAGATTGAAGAGGCTTAGACACAAATGTTTTAAATGATGGCAGATCTCAAGACACTGAGAGAAGAACCTTAGGATTTTTGAAGTCAGGTGCCGTCCTTTAAAAATTGAGCTTTAGGCTGGGCATGTGGCTCATGCCTATAATCCCAGCACTTTGGGAGGCCGAGGTGTGTGGATCACGAGGTCAGGAGATCGAGACCATCCTGGCCAACATGATGAAACCCCGTCTCTACTGAAAATAAAAAAAATTAGCCAGGTGTGGTGACACGTGCCTGTAATCCCAGCTACTTGGGAGGCTGAGGCATGAGAATCACTTGAACCCAGGAGGCAGAGGTTTCAATGAGCCCAGATCGCACCACTGCACTCCAGCCTGGTGACAGGGTGAGACTTCATCTCAAAACAACAACAACAACGAACAAAAAAAATACAAATTGAGCTTTAATGATGTCTATGTTCTCTCCCCAACACCTGGCCCCTCCTGTCTCTTCCACCCCTGGCACATGAGATGTGGCTAGGTTTATGGCACCTGGATCATTTTCTTGACTTCTTTTTCCATTTTATATAGCTATTAAATGTAATTTATGAGAGTCAGGAATACGTTCTACATGTGAACACATTTACAACTATTGGAGGAAGTCAAATGAAGGAGGTTATTTGATGCAGGAAAAGAAGCACAGGCTGATGAGCCTAGTATCATGAGATTTAATTTCAGTCCTGAAACTTGCTGTGGGACCTTGAGCTCATCTTTAATCTTCATTCTCATCTTTAGTCTTCATTCTTCAAATGAATTGAATTCTATAACCCCATTGGGTTCTCTACCATCTCTACTGGATCCCCTATGCAATTTTTATACCAATAAGATACTTGGCTTTAAGTTATTTTTTCTCCTCTAACATCTTTTAGAGAAAAGGAAAATATAAACCAAAAGGGCATACTTGGATTATGCTTACAGAAGTTAATGAAGGACACAAAAATACGTTGCTTAGGATTTCTAGGGAAAGAAAAGAATTGGATCTTGAATTAGTGCTGTCTCCATGAATTGATTAATTGATGGTTTCACTATTTAACATGCATCTCCATACCCTAGCCATGTGCAGGGTGCCAGATGAATGAGGCAGTATGATTTTTATGTTTGCAATCTGGGGGAAGATTACTGGGCCACATGATATATGCTAGCATAATTACTAGCATATGATCTAGTAATTATGATCTAATAGATCTAATAGAATTTAATAAGATTGATCTAATAGAATCAACTTTAATAGGAGGCTTTGCGAACTACCAAAGAATCCTGGGGAAGCTGGGGAGTACTTCAAAGTTAGGTGGGAATTGAGTTGGTTCTTGAAAAATGAGTAAGAGTTTGTGAACCTAGGTTTGCAAGGGGAAAGAGCAGGGAATAATGAGAAGAAAGTAAAGTGCAGACTGTAGCTGGGGCTCCCTCACTATTTGTGGTGGAAGGGCACTTGTAGAAATGGACCACTGATACGGCCTTAATGAAATGTAAGGTGCCAATGGAATCTATATCCACAGCCACCACCAAACTGCTACCCTTCCAATACAGAAAATCTGCAGCAGTCCCTGTGGGAAGGAGAAGAGTGACTTGGGCTAGTTGACTGAAAATATGGGTTACTGAGTAACTTTCAAAGCTAATAGTTATGGCGGAAAGCAGTGGAAACCTCATTTCTTTGTTATTACCCCAAGAAGAATACAGGAAAAGGGATCTTCAGATCTTTAATGAACTACAAATGCTCCACTCCATGATTCGCCCCCTCCATTCTGAGATGCTGAATCCATGTGGTTGATCCATCTGCTTCACTTTCTGCTGATGCCCATACTAGTCCATTTCAAGAACGTAACTTAGTGTTCATGACCTGTGTCTATACAAAGCCTACACAAATTTTTTAAAAAGCTCACCTACGAGAGGGAGAACTGGTAACTGGTTCTTACCAGAAGAGTATGTGTGGTTGTGATACAGTTTTTAAAAGATGTGTTATATCAGAGTATATTCAAATGTTGATGGGAAAGAATCTCACGGAATGAGATTTTATGTAGGGAGAAAATAGATTGTTGATGGTGTGACGTCTTCTGAGAAGAAGAGAAGGAATGAGACCCAAAGTGTAAGAGGAGAAAGGGGTCTTGAGCAAGAGAAACTACTCTTCTATTAATACAAGAGTAGAGTTAAAAAAAAAAAAAAAAAAAAACAGCTTAGGTAGCTTTTGTAGGTTTGTAGCAGGGAAGTTGAGAGTGTCTGGATGATTTTTGTTTTCTCTGAGAAACCCCATGCCAGCTCATCTGCTAATAGTGAAATGGGGGAAAATAGTGGGAAGTGGAGTTCTAAAGAGAAATAGAGGGGATTTGAAACAATTGTGAAAAGTTGGAGACAGTATCAGCCAGAGAAACATATAAGTATTCCCAAGGTCCAGTGGAAGTTGTGGGATGGCTCCAATGTGCTCACTGTTCTTGACAATTTGTTTGCCCCTCCTAATTCTCCAGAGGCTGACTGTACTGCTACGTCGACCATCTCTTTTGCTTTTTGAGAGGCTTTGTCAATGGGAAGAACTAGCAGGAGATCAGAGGAAGGGAGGAAAAGAAGGTCGTGGTATTGATTGCCTTGGCTTCCTCATTGTGGGGGCTGCTAGAGTCTAGTTGTGTCTTTCAAGTGAAGGTCCTGGGTCTGCTCAGGTTGCCATGTCTCTGGGTTTGGATAACTGTTTCTCCCCTATCCCCTCTCAGACCTTGGTGTAATAAATTTACCCTGGCTGTTGCTAGTCCTGGTACTGCAAGATCCTTTGTGGGGTTCCCAAAGTAGTGCTCGCAGCTTTGTGAATAGTGGTCTTATTAAATTTTCCTAAATTAGCCAACTTTGAGTTTGCTATATGTTTCTTGCTAAGGCCTTGATTGATACATCTTATTATATTTTTTTCTCCAGCAATGCTTAACTGCCCATACATGGACAGAAAAAAGAGCTGAAGGACTTTTTAGACAGGGTCTTGTTCTGTCACCCAGGTTGGAGTGTAGTAGTACAATCGTGGCTCACTGCAGCCTCAAACTCCTGGGCTCAAGCCATCCCCGAGTAGCTGGGACTGCAGGCATATGCCACCACACCTAGCTAATTATTATTATTATTTTTGTAGAGACATACTGTCACTACATTGCCCAGGCTTAGCTCCTGGCCTCAAGGAACCCTCCTGTCTTGGCCTCCCAAAATTCTGGGATTGCAAGCATGTGCCACCATGCCCAGCTAGTTAATTTGTTTTGTAAAATTGGGTTCTTGCTATGTTGCCCAGGCTGGTCTTGAACTCTTGGCCTCAAATGATCTTCATGTCTTGGGCTCCCAAAGTGTTGGGATTATTAGTGTGAGCCATCACACCTGGCCAAGGATAGAATTTTGGTAATTAAATATGATAAAGAGACAGATGAAGAAGGGGGGGGCAGAAGATTTGGAATATGTTTGTCCAAAAGTTATTGAAATGATAGACCATACAAACTGCTTATGATAGGAAGTAAGAGGAGAAAATGGCTCCTGGCTTAGGGAGTGGGGTCAGTTTACACTAGATTTCACCATTGAGAAATGAGTGGTGTGAAGAGGTGACTAGCGAGATGGAGGGAAGTTGTGATCAGAGAGCAGGGTGGTGAGTCTGTGACTTCAGAAGTGGAGCAGTGTCAGGTGATGATGGCCCTGTAGTTAGTAGCAGAGGTGGGTAGAACAGAGCACACTTTGAGATGGAAGTTCAAGGAGCTAAGCAGTCAGGTGGATAACTCATTTATGGTCTCACTGAGGTCAACAATGATGGAGAATGAAATTTTAGGGAAACACTCTCGGTGAGGTGTCATATCTTTAGTGAATGAAATGGAGTAACTAGGAGTTTAATAGAAGACAGAAACTAGTAGACAGCAATGGTCAAAGAAAATGTCTTGATTATTAAAGGAAAAGGAATTTTAGAAAAGCATCGGGAAGCACCAAGGGAGTTATAGAATAGTGTATTTACTTGCTTCACAACTGTGAAAAGAGGTGGCTGTTGAGAGAACTGTAGGAGAAGCAATGTCCTCAGAGGAGAGCCAGGTTTCTGTCCAGGCAAGAAGGTAAAGTGAATGATAGAATATGTACGCATTATGGAGGAGTTTTCTGATGATGAAGCTGCATTCCAGACGGCAGAGCAGAAAGATGTGAAGGGGGCTCAGAAATGGACGGAGGTGAGCCACGGAGCAGTGTCCAGGGTTGAAATCTGAAGGTGCTGCTTCTGCTTAGAACTTTTACCTAAGGAAACTGATATGAGAAGTAAGATAGAGCCGTTTGTGGGGGATTATTTGTAGAGAATGGGCATTGGGCATAGCAGATGGAGGGCCTGGGTTACTCAGCTGGGGAACTCTTCTCAGTCTCAAGGGACAGACAGATAATCTATCTGATTTGGTGTCTGACTTCATCACCTCCACCTGGAAATTTGTGTAACTATTAAAAGCTGCATTCTACTCAGTTTTAAAAGGGAGATTAATACCTATGTCAGAGTTTTCACCAGGCTTATATGAGAGAGTGGTATGTAAACAATGCTTTATAAACTGCCCTGAAGCCCAGTAGACTGAGGAGGACCACTGACTCATCAGTCTCATCAAAAGCTTCAGATTCTTCTTATACCATCATTAACTCTATGCCTCAGTTTCCTGATTGGTTAAATGAAGACAACACTCACCTTGTATGATGGTTGTTTGAACAAATGAGAAAATGATATAAAGAGATTATAACAATATATGGGATGCAATGAACACACAATATATGTTACCATTGTTTTGATCATAATCATCATGATCATCTATGATCATTGTCATTATTGAATTGAAATATGTATTAATAAGCATGTATAGTTATAGAATGTTTAAGCTGCATAGGGCTTTATAAATAATGTAATCAAACCTTTCATTTTGTAGAAAAAGCAAGAAATGAAAAATTAACTTGCCTTAGGTCATATAGTTGGTCGGTGGCTAAACCCAGTCTAGACACCGAGGCTGTGAATTTTTGTGTGTGCACACACAGACACACACACACACACAGGAGAAAAGACAATTTAACTGGAAAGGTGGATTTTGAAATACACTCAGCAAATGAGATTTCTGGTCATGGCTGGTTGGCAGTGGAAATGACAAGTACCGTAATTGGTACATGCCCCTGTTGAAACTAGAACATAGACCACTAGGCTTAGAAAAGGCCATGTGTCAACAACTTCCTCTTTTTCTCCATTCCAAAATAAAGTCTTTTAAGTTATATATCACCCTGGAAAGGCCATCTGTCTAAAATTGCTTAGGCTTGGGAAAGAGGTTTTTAGGTCAGATGTAGTACTTTTATTCCACTTGAACTTTATTTTTTTCCTTCCTCTTGAGATCTGAAATTCAGTGATCTTTGTCACAATTCATGATCCCAAGGAAGTTAAAAAATACTTACCATATAATAACCAAGAAGCAGAACATCTAAGTGAAAGATTTCTATATTTGTAGCTCTGGAAAATCAACAAAAGAGAAAGCTGGTTAATTTTCAGTAGAGATGGGGACAGAGAAGACTTCTGTTTGTGCCCTTCTAGGGGTGACTTCCTTTGGAACTGCAGCTGCCCTCTTCTGAGAACTGTCCATTCCCCAGCCCTCATCAAAGAATGAGCCATGATAGTCCCTTATGAACTGCAAACCCACTCCTGCTGTTCTGGCTAATTAGATCAATGATAAATGCTTGACCTGAGATGGCCTGTCTTATTCTCTCCTTTGGGAATTTGACTCCCTTGGGAGTTAAAATAGCAGTTAGTCCCTGCTAGCTGCTTGAAATAAGAAGCTGAATGGCAGCTGTCTTCTATGAGCACGGAGAAGCAGAAAAAGATGATCAGCAGAAGGAGAAGGAGAAGCATATGATGTATTAAGTCACTGTAATTCTGAGTTTGTTTATTACTACAGCTAGTATATTCTCACTAATACAGATAGAGGGAAAATGTGCTATCAAATAAATAAAAGATGTTTATACCTTAAAACCCAACAATTCCACTTCTAGGTATATAACCAAGGGGAAACTTTATATATTTGCAAAAGGAAATAGAAATGAGATAAAAAAGCAGACAATGTTAATCAATTAAAGAATGAATACATAAATTGTGATACAGATGGTCATTACACAGCACTTACAATAAATGAAATAAAGGTATATCTATCAACATGGTTAAGTATCAGAAGTATAATATTGAGTAAAAACAGATATAGAAAGATATATGAGTATTAATTATGCCTAATTTTAAAATAGGATAAATATAGCATAATGTTATAATTAGTAAAATCAGGCGATGAACACATGGTACCATTTGAAATATTTCGCACCTTAAAAAATGAACTAAATAAAGCCATCCTTAAAAACACTTATCTACACCAATCCTCATCTACACTCACTGCTAAGGACAAACATTGTTAAGTTTGGGTCAATTCTTAGCCACTTAATTTTTTTAGGCCTTTTTAAAAATAATTTTCAATAGTAGGGACAATTTGACTGTAGAGTCAGACAGCTTTAGGTAGAGACACTAATGGTTTTGCACTGACAACTTTCTTAACCCCTCAGAGTCTTAATTCCTTTATCAACTTGCAGAATGAACTGTAAATTTGATGTTGATAAATAGACACAAGTAATATTAACATACTATGCATTTTACATAAAATGGCACAGTGGTTGATATGCATGTTCAACACAATGTAGATATAATTTGTATCAGTATTTTCCCTAAATTCATAACAGAAATATTTTCTTATGTTATTAAAAACTCTTCACTAATAATAATTTGAAAGATGAATAAAATTTTATTGAATAAATATTACACAATTTACTTAACTATTTTTAATACTTTATTTCGAAACATTTATTTCTATAAATTTCTCCTTAATGAACATTTTTGTGCAAGTACAGTTGACCCTTGAACAATGCAGAGGTTAAGGGGTTACCAATCTCTTGTGCAGTTGAAACTCTGTGTATAACTTTTGACTCCCCCAAAACTTAACTACTAATAGCCTACTGTTGACTGGAATCCTTACTGATAAACAGTCAATGAACACATATTTCATATGCTGTTCTCATTATATACTGTGTTCCTATAATAAAGTAAGCTAGAGAAAAGAAAATGTTATTAAGAAAATTATAAGAGAGATAAATATATTTACTATTCATTAAGTGGAAGTGGATCATCATAAAAGTCTTCATCCTTGTTATCTTCATGTTGAGTAGGTTTAGGATGAAGAGGAATAGAGGGGTTGGTCTTGCTGTTTCAGGGTGGCAGAGGTGGGAAGAAAATTCCTGTATAAGTGGATTCAGACAGTTCATACCTGTGCTATTTAAGGGAAAGCTAGTCTTTTCCGCAGTTTATATTGTGTTTAACATATCTAATTATTCAACAAAATAATCACTGAAATTAGAATTAATGGGTTAAATGTCACTTATATTTTAAAACTTCTGATACGTATTTTCTTATTGTCTCATAATAGTGTTGGACATCTTATAGCTCTGTGACCCTAAGTGATTTATTATATCCTCAGCCCTCAGTCAGTTTTTTCTTCATCTTAAACTGAGATTTAAAATAGTAGCTATATCACAAGATATGAGACTAAAATAAAACAACACACACAAAGAACTTATGACAGCTCCTAAGACATAGTACTCAATAAATATTAGCTGTCTTATGAATACTTTGCCTTGAATAATAGTGTGTCTGTACAGTACCTTCTAGCTAATTTAATAGAAAAAAATTAACTCACTCTAGTTTTAACTTGTATTTCTCTGATTACAAAACATGTGGATATATTTCTCATTATTAGTCGACTGGAATTACTATATACAAATTTTATAAGCCTTTAATTTATACTTATTTACTGAGACTTTAGAGTTTATCTCGATTGATTCTACCTGCTTTTTATGTAGTGAGCCTATCCACCGTTTGTTAGTTATATTAATGTAAATACTTTTCTCCAGATATAATGGAGATTTTTTCTAAAATAACTTTAAAATTATGACAGGAAATACAATTATAAGAAACAAATTTTGTTTTTTCAAGTGCAATTACATTCCAATTTGCAAAGGCTGGGCCAATGATTCCAGGCCTTTCTTCCTGGACTCCTTTCTTCCCATCCCCTTTGTCTCGTAGTGCTTCCTTCTGTAATCTTACCTCTGTCATTCACTAGGATTTCATTAATGGATCTTGTTATTATATCTCTGAAGGAGAATAAAAACCTTTTCTTATTGCATCATGGTTTGAATGTAAAAGACTCCTCTAGATTCTTTCCTCTCAGTTATGGTTTCACCCTCTCCCCTCCCAAGGATGTGTCTCATTCACAATTAGCCTACAGCACAATGGTAGTTGATACCCAGGACACTTGTTATAGGCTCAATATGGCTGTTCCATGGGTCTGTAGCTGACAGTACCTCTGAATTGTGTCAAAGCCTCTGCTTCAGTTCAGTGGCTCAGTGTGAGGTGAGATCCTTATTGTGATCCCAGTATGAACATGCCTAAAGATGGAAGTAATGGGGCCGGGTGCGGTGGCTCATGGCTGTAATCCCAGCACTTTGGGAGGCCGAGGTGGGCGGATCATGAGGTCAGGAGATCGAGACCATCCTGGCTAACACCCTGAAATGCCGTCTATACTAAAAATACAAAAAATTAGCCAGGCATGGTGGCAGTCACCTGTAGTCCCAGCTACTCAGGAGGCTGAGGCAGGAGAATGACATGAACCCAGGAGGCGGAGCTTGCAGTGAGCCGAGATCACGCCACTGCACTCCAGCGTGGGCGACAGAGCAAGACTCCGTCTAAAAAAAGAAAAAAGATGGAAGTAATGGGGTGTAGAGGTGGAGCTCCAGAACTGCATTAATTTCCTATTGCTACTATAACAAATCACCACAAACTTGGATGCTTAAAACAATACAAAAGTTTTATCTTATATTTCTGGATGTCAGAAGTCTGAAGCAGGTTTCACTGAGCTGTAAACAAGGTGTTGGGAGGATTGCTTTTCTTCTGGAGACTTTAGGGCAGAATCCATTTTCTTGCCTTTTCCAGATTCTAGAGGCTGCCTCCATTCCTTGGCTTGTGACTCCTTCTTCCATCTTCAAAGCCAGCAGTGAAACATCTTCAAGCAATCTCTGCTTCTTTCATCATTTCTCCAACTTTGACTCTTCTGCCTTCTCTTTAATCTTAAAGGCCACTCTGATTATACTGGACCTTCCTGGAAAATTTATAGTCATGTCCTCATCTCAAGAACCTTAATCTAATTGCATATGCAAAATTCTTTTTTCCACAGGGGTAACATTTTCACAGGTTCTGGTAATTAAGCTATGGACATGGTTGGAGGGCCATGTTACACCTGTCATAGTCTTATGTATGACTCTCCAAGATGCACACCATCCCACATGTGGAATACATTTACTCTATCTCAGCATCCCCCGATGTCAATCCATTACAGCATCAACTCAAAGTTTACCTTCTCAGCTAAATCTCATCAACTCAAAAGTCCCAAGTTTTATCATCCATATAATCAAAATGTGTATGGGTGACACTTAGATTCAATCAATTCTGGGACAAAATATATCTTGTTGGGCCTATGAAATTAGAAAATATGTGCTCTGCTCTTAAAAGACAATGATGTGGTAGGCATAAGGTAATAATCATAAACATTGCCATACAAAAATGGAGAAAATAAAAAGGAAACAGGAGTTACCAGTTCTAGCAATTTTAAAATCTATCCTGACAAACTTAATCAGATTTTAAGGCCTAGGCATAATTCTCTGAGGTTCATGACCCTGCCCACTGGGCTTATAGCTCCACTATTACAGTTTTCCCTTTTTCATAAAAAGTAGTATGTATTTGTAACTAAGGAATTATTTCAGCATGCTTCCTTCTGGTAGAATTTTGGGATTCTGATAGCATTTTTTTTCATTTCATCTCTGATTTGTTTCTTTCAATCCAAACTGGCAGTGTTTTTGCTGGTATACAATTCTTAAAAACCTTGTGGGTCTCCTATGTATGTCATGGAATTCATTTTATTAGGTAAGAAACTCCTCCACAAATCTTTCCTAGATAATCCAATCTCTATTTTTGGCTTCTGCTGAGATGGCTAAAGGGACCCATGAGCAATTAACGTACCCAATTTCTTCAAAAAGCCTTTTGTGTGATTGAACACAATAGAACCCTATAACCTTTTGATCCTTCTAAGGCACTGGCAAAAGATTGTCTAGCCACACCCACACCCTTGACTTTCTCTTCAGAGTACACATTTCTGACAGTGAAGCTCCAATTTTTTTTTTTTGTTTGTTTGATCTGGATAGGCTACATCAAGTCCTGGTTTCTTTTTGTTTAACAGTTTTTCTGT
Source organism: Symphalangus syndactylus (assembly GCF_028878055.3). Lineage (NCBI taxonomy): Eukaryota > Metazoa > Chordata > Mammalia > Primates > Hylobatidae > Symphalangus > Symphalangus syndactylus. Next base: position 128,308,307 of record NC_072429.2, on the reverse strand, counting down.
CAACTTATATTTTCCCACTCACATTCTACTATAGGCAATGAGAAGAAACAAGGCCACAACTTAAGCACTTTGCCTGGAAATCTTTTGAGCTAAATATCCAAGTTCATCACTCTCTTCAGCTCTAATTTGTTTCTAGTTTCTCTGTTTCATTCCATCAGTCCAAGTGTCTTTTCCTATGCCAGTACCATGCTGTTTTGCTTATTATAACATAGTAATGTAATTTGAAGTCAGGTAATGTGATTTCTTCAGCTTTGTTCTTTTTCCTGAGAATAGCTTTGGCTATTCTGGGTCTTTTGTGATTCCATATAAATTTGAGGATTATGTTTTCTATTTCTGTGAAGAATGTCCTTGGTATTTTGATAGGGATTGCATTGAATCTGTAGATTGCTTTGGATCATATGAACATTTTAACAATATTGATTCTTCCAATCCATAAACATGGAATATCTTTTCATTTTTGGGGGGTGTCCTCTTCAATTTAGTTCATCAGTATTTTATATTTTTCATTGTAGAGATCTTTCACTTCTTTGGTTAAATTAATTCATAGGTATTTAGTTTTACTTGTGGCTATTGTAAATGAGATTGCTTATTTGATTCCTTTTTTAGAGTGTTCACTGTTGGCATATAGAAATGCTACGGATTTTTGCATGTTGATATTTGTATCCTATACATTTACTGAATTTGTTTATCACTTCTAACAGATTTTTGGTGGAGTCTTTAGGTTTTTTTCAAATATAAGATCATATTGTCTGCAAACAAGAATATTTTGACTTCTTCCTTTCCAATTTGAATGCCCTCCATTTCTTTCTCTTGTCTGGTCGTTCTAGCTGGGACTTCCAGTACTCTGTTTATAACAGTGGTGGAAGTGGGCCTTCCTGTCATATCCTGATCTTAGAGGGAAGGCTTTCAGTTTTTACCCATTTAGTATAATACTAGCTTTGGTCTGTCATATATGGCTTTTACTATGTTGAGATATACTCCTTCTATACGCAGTTTTTGGGGTTTTTTTGTGTGTGTGTTTATCTTTTCCAGAAACTAACTTTCTGTTTTGTTGATATTTTGTGTTATTTTCTTTGGTTCAATTTCATTTATCTCCTTTCTGATCTTTATTCTTTTTTGTCTACTAATTTTAAATTTGGTTTGCTCATGCTTTTGTATTCCTTTAAGATGTATCATTAGGCTATTTATTTGATATTTTTATTTTTTGATGTGGGCACTTATAGCTATAAATTTCCCTCTTAGTGCCACTTTTACTATATCCCATAGGTTTGGATATGTTGTGTTTGTATTTTTTTCTTTCAAGAAACTTTTAAATTTTCTTCTTAAGTTCTACATTGGCTCATTAGTCATTTGGGGGCATATTGTTTATTTTCCATGTGTATAGTTTCCAAGTTTCCTATTGTTATTGATCACAGGTTTTATTCCATTGTGGTCAGAGAAGATGCTTGATATTATTTCAATTTTTTGGAATGTTTTAAGACTTGCTTTGTGACTTAACATATGGTTTATCTTTGGGAATAATCTATGTGCTGAGGCGAATGTGTATTCTTCAGCCGTTGGATGAAATGTTCTGCCTATATCTATTAGGTCCATTTAGTCTATAGTGGAGATTAAGTTCAGTGTTTTCTGTTTGTTTTCTCTTTGGAAGATCTGTACAGTCCTGTAAATGGGGTGCTGACATCTCCAGCTTCTATTGTATTGGGGTCTCTCTCTCTCTCTCTTTAGCTCTAATAATATTTCCTTTACATATCTGGGTGCCCCAGCATTGGGTACATATATATTTACAATTGTTATATCCTCTTGTGGAATTGGCTCCTTTATCATTATATAATGACCTTCTTTGACTCTTCTTAGAGTTTTTGTGGTGAATTGATTTTGTCTGATATACGTATACCTACTCCCGGTCTTCTTTGTTTCCATTGGTATGGAATATCATTTTCCATTGTTGTATTTCCAGTCTATTTGTATCTTTTTAGGTGAAGTGCATTGTAGGCAACGGATCATTGGGTCTTGTTTTTTAATCCATTCAGCCACTCTATTTCTTTTAATTAGAGAATTTAGTCCATTTACATTCAATGTTATTATTGCTAAATAAGGACTTACTCTTGCTATTTTGTTACTTTTTTTCTGGTTGTTTTGTGGTCTTTGTTCTTTGCTTCCTTCCTGTCTTCCTTTTAGTGATGGGAATTTTCTCTGGTGGCATGATTTAATTTCTTACTTTTTAATGTTTTGTGCATCTGTTGTACATTTTTTTATTTGAGATTACTATGAGGCTTGCAAATATTATCTTACAACCCATTATTTTAAACAGATGACAATAACACTGATTGCAAAATAAAACAAACATAAAATAGGAAAACTAAATAAAACTCTATACTTTAGTAGTTGAGAAAAAATGGTGGATAGGAGGCAGGAATAACTTGTAGTTCCCACTCAGATTGACAGAGCAGCATGTGGAGACTCACATTGTGAACTTTTGCTCCAAAACTACCACAGCAACATACCAGGAAAGCCAAGAGAATTCACAGACCCTTTGAAGGAAGTGGCTTGCCACTGCAGGCTCTGTGAGACAGCTGAAAAACTGGGAGTGCCAAGTGTGAGAGAGAGAATGTCCACCCCTGAACACATATCCTCACTGGGGAACCTGAAGGTCCAGATCACAGGAGAAAATTTGACCTTACCCAGAGCTGAAAAAAAGTTAGAGAGCTTAGTGAAATATAGGGATAGAGGAAGCGGTGAGAAGAAGCCTGTGGGCACTTTCAGTCTCCAGGGAAGCCATTTCTGATTTTGTCTAACAGGGGTCCTTGGGGAGGGCTGCCAGTGAAATTGGAGAAAGACCACAGGGAGAAGGAAACTTCCAGCTGAACTTTGTAACAATTTTGACCAAATGCAAAGATTCCTGGACATAGTCAAGGGAGGGAGCAAACAAACGGAGTACAGGTTCAAGCACAGAAGCTACAGTAGGCAGGGAAGTAGGAAACCTGAAAGCCCTGCTTGCTTTCTCAGTGGGAAGCTCATAGCCTGGGGCGAGTTCTTAGCCCTGCTCACCAGCTGCCTGGAAATAAACTTGGTGCTGTTGGGGGGCATGGTGGGAGTGAGACTGGCCTTTTGGGCTGCATGGGAGTTGGATGAGGCCTGTCACTGACAGATTTCCTCCACTTCCACGGAAGCCTGTATGATGCAGCAGAAGCAGCTATAATCCTGGTGGGAACATAACTTCACTGGCCTGAGAACCACACCCCCATTCCCTATAGCAGCTGCAGTAAGCCCCACCAAAGAAGAGTCTGAGCTCAGACATACCTAACCTTGTTCCCACTGATGGTCTTTCTCTACCTGCCCTGGTAGTCGATGACGAAGGACATAATTTCTTGGGAGCTCTATGGCCCCATTCACCACCCGAGAAACTCAAATACTTATCCAGGTGACACTAGGACAAACTTGTATCCTCCCCGTACTATCACAGCTGATGGTCTATTGAAAGTACCACCTCCAGGCTGGAGGCAAACCAGCACAAAACTAGCACACTAAACAAAAATACAACTAAGGACCCCCACAGAGTCCACTTCATTTTCCTGCTGCCTCCACTGGAGCAGGTGCTGGTATCCACAGCTGAGAGATCTGAAGACGGGTCATATCACAGGACTCTTTGCAGACACTCCCCAGTACCAGCCCAGAGCCCAGTAGCTCCACTGGGTGGCTAGACCCAGAAAAGAAATAACAATCACTGCAGTTCAGTTCTCAGGAAGCTCCATCCCTAGGGGAAAGGAAAGAGCACCACATCAAGGGAGCAACGTATGAGACAAAAGAATCTGAATAGCAGCCCTTGTGTCCTCAATCTTACCTCTGACAAAGTCTACCCAATTGAGAAGGAACTAGAAAAGCAATTCTGGTAACGTGACAAAACAAGGTTCTTTAACACCCCCAAAAGCTCACACTAGCTCACCAACAATGGATCCAAACCAAGAAGAAATCTCTGAGTTGCTAGAAAAGGAATTCAGAAGGTCAATTATTAAGCTACTCAAGGAGGCACCAGAGAAAAGTGAATATCAACTTAAAGAAATTTAAAAAAAAGTTACAGGATACGGATGAAAATGTCTCCAAAGAAATAGACAACATAAATTAAAAAAAAAAAATCACAACCTCTAGAAATAAAAGACACACTTAGAGAAATGGAGAATACACTGGAAAGTCTCAACAATAGAATCAAACAAGTAGAAAAAGAGCTTTAGAGCTCAAAGACAAGGCTTTCAAGTTAACCTAATCTGACAAAGACAAAGAAAAAAGAATAGGCCAGGTGCAGTGGCTCATGCCTGTAATCCCAGCACTTTGGGATGGGAGGCTGAGGTGGGTGGATCACAAGGTCAGGAGATCAAGACCATCCTGGCTAACATGGTGAAACCCCATCTCTACTAAAAAATACAAAAAATTAGCCGGGTGTGGTGGCAGACACCTGTAGTCTCAGCTACTCCAGAGGCTGAGGTAGGAGAATGGCATGAACCCATGAGGTGGAGCTTGCAGTGAGCTGAGATCATGCTACTGCACTCCAGCCTGGACGACAGAGCGAGACTCTGTCCAAAAAAAAAAAAAAAGAATAAAAAAAATGAACAACGTGTCCAATAAATTTGGGATTATGTTATACATCCAAACCTAAGAATAATTGGTGTTCCTGAAGAAGAAGATAACTATAAGTGTGGAAAACATATTTGAGAGAATAAGTGAGAAAACTTCCCTGGCCTTGTTAGATATCTATACATCCAAATACAAGAAGCTCAAAGAATACCTGGGATATTGATCACAAAAAGATCATTGCCTGGGCACATAGTCATCAGGTTATCTGAAGTCAAGATGAAGGAAAGAATCTTAAGAGCTGTGAGGCAAAAGCATCAGGTGACCTATAAAGGAAAATCTATCAGATTAGCAGTAGATCTCTCAACAGAAACCCTACAATCTAGAAGGGATTCGGGTCCTATCTTTAGCCTCCTTAAACAAAACAAATTATCAGCCAAGAATTTTGTATCCAGCTGATAAAGACTTCAGCTGAATTAAATTTAAATGAGTTTAATGTAGCAATGAACAATTTGTGAATTGGGCAGCCCCAGAATCACAGCTGTTTCACAGAGACTCCAGGAATCAGAAGTGAGGTACAGAAACAGTGAGATTGGTTACAGCTTGGCATTTGGCTTATTTGAATGCATTTTGAACATTCAGCAGTCTGTGAGTGGCTGAAGTATGGCCTCTGGGATTGGCCAATACTCAGCTATCGTTACAGGTGCATACTATTAAGTTAGGTTTTCAATTTTGTCCATTAAGCTAGGTTACAGTCCATCCACAAGGACTCAAATATATAAGTATGGAGTCTTTCTCAGGCCATATTTAGTTTGCTTTAACACAGCAAAACTAAGTTTCTTAAATGAAGGAAACATATAGTATTTTACAGACAAACAAATGCTGAGAGAATTTGCTACTACCATGCCAACACTACAAAAACTCTAAACGGATCTTTGAATCTTGGAGCAAATCCTCAAAATCCACCAGAATAGAACCTCCTTAAAGTATAAATCACACAGGACCTATAACACAATAACACAATAAAAAAAACAAAGGTATTCAGGCAACAAATGGCATGATGCATAGAATAGCACCTCTCATCACAATACCAATGTTGAATGTAAATGGCTTAAAAGCTTAATTTAAAAGATACAAAATGGCAGAATGAATAAGAATTCACTATTCAAGTATCTGCTGTCTTCAAGAGACTCATCTGACACATAAGGACTCACATAAACTTAAGCTAAATGAGTGGAAAAAGATATTCTATGCAAATGGACACCAAAAGCAAGCAGGAGTAGTTACTCTTATATGAGGCAAAACAGACTTTAAAGCAGCAACAGTTAAAAAACACAAAGAGGGACATTATATAATGACTAAAAGATTAGTCCAAAGGGAAATATCACAATGTATATGCAGCTGACACTGGAGGTCCCAAATTTATAAAACAATTACTACTAGACCTAAGAAATGACATAGACAGCAATACAATAATAGTGAGTGAATTCAATACTCCACTGACAGCACTAGGCAGGTTATCAAGACAGAAATTCAACATAGAAGCCATGGACTTAAACTATACCCTAAGACTAATGGACTTAACAGATATTTACAGAACATTCTATCCAACAACTGCAGAATATACATTCTATTCATGAGCATATGAACATCCTCCAAGATAGACCATATGATAGGCCACAAAACAAGTCTTAACAAATTTAAGAAAATCAAAATTATATCATGTGCTGTCTCATGCCACAGTGGAATAAAATTGGAAACCAACTCCAAAAGGAATCCTCAAAACCATGCAAACACATGGAAATTAAATAAGCTGCTCTGAATGATCATTGGATCAACAATGAAATCAAGATGGAAATTAAAAAATTGTTTGAACTTTATGACAATAGTGACAAAACCTATCAAAACCTCTGGGATACAGCAAAAGCAGTGCTAAGAGGAATGTTCATAGCATTAAATGCCTATATGAAACAGTCTGAAAGAGTACAAATAGACAATCTAAGATCACACCTCAAGGTACTACAGAAACAAGAACAAATCAAACTGAAACCCAGCAGAAGAAAGAAATAACCAAGATCAGAACAGAATTAAATGAAATTGAAACAAAAAATAGAAAAGATAAATAAAACAAAAAACTGTTTCTTTGAAAAGATCAGTAAAATCGATAGACTATTAGTGAGATTAACCAAAAAGAGAGAAGATCCTAATAAGCACAAATAAAAATGAAATGAGAGATATTACAATTGGTACCACAAAAATACAAAAGATCATTCAAGGCTACTGTGAGCATCTTTATTCACAAAAACTAGAAAACCTAGAGGAGCTGGATAAATTCCTGGAATATACAACCCTCCTAGATTAAACCAGGAGAAAATGGAAACTCTGAACAGAGCAGTAACAATAGTGAGATTAAAATAGTAACAAAAAATTTGCCAACAAAAAAAGTCCAGGACCAGATGGATTCACAGCTGAATTATATCAGATATTCAAATAAGAATTGGTACCAATCCTATTGACACTATTCCAAAAGACAGAGAAAGAGAAAATCTTCCCTAAATTATTCTGTGAAGCTGGTGTCACCCTAATACCAAAACTAGGAAAGGACATAACAAAAAAAGAAGACTACAATATCTCTGATGAACATAGATGCAAAAATCATGAACAAAATACTAGCTAACCAAATCCAACAGCATATCTGAAAGATATGATCAAGTGGGTTTCATACCAGGGATGCAGGGATGGTTTAACATACATGAGTCAATAAAGGTGATACACCACATAAACAGAGTTAAAAACAAAAATCACATGATTGTCTTAATAGATGCAGAAAAAGCATTTGATGAAATCTAGAATCATTTCATGATTAAAACCCTCAGCAAAAATTTGCATTGGAGGGACATACTTTAAGGTAATAAAAGCCATCTACGACAAACCCACAGCCAACATAATACTGAATGGGGAAAAGTTGAAAGCACTGTCCCTGAGAAATGGAACAAAATAAGAATGCCCATTTTCACCACTTCTACTCAGCATAGTACTGGAAGTCCTAGCTAGAGCAATCATTCAGACAAAAGAAAGAAATAAAGTACATCCAAATCAATAAAGAGGAAGTCAAACTGCTGTTTGCTGATTATATGATCGTATACCTAGAAAACCCTAAAGATTCATCCAAAAAGCTCCTAGAACTGGTAAATGAATTCAGCAAAGTTTTAGGTTGAAAAATAAGGTACACAAATCAGTAGCCCTGCTATACACCAACAGCGACCAAGCTGAGAATCAAATCAAGAACTCAACCCCTTTTATAACAGCTGCCCCCCAACAACAACAAAAAAACCCACAACTTAGAATATACTTAACCAAGGAGGTGAAAGACCTCTACAAGGAAAATTACAAAACACTGATGAAAGAAATCATAAATGATACAAACAAACGGAAACACATCCCATGCTCATGGATGGGTAGAATCAATATTTTGAAAATGACCATACTGCCAAAAGCAATCTACAAATTCAATGCAATTTCCATCAAAATACCACCATTATTTTTCACAGAACAAGAAAAAAAACTATCCTAAAATTAATATGGAACTAAAAGAGAGCCCACATAGCCAAAACAAGCCTAAGCAAAAAGAACTTATCTGGAGGCATTATATTACCTGACTTCAAACTATACTATAAGGCCATAGTCATCAAAACAGCATGGGACTGGTATAAAAATAGGTACATAGACCAATGAAACAGAATAGAGAACCCATAATTAAAGCCAAATACCTATAGCCAACTGATCTTTGACAAAACATACAAAAACATAAAGGGGGAAAGGACACCCTATTCAACAAATGGGGCTGAAATAATTGACAATCCATGTGTAGAATAATGAAACTGGATCCTCCTCTCTCTTCTAATACAGAAATCAACTCAAGAAGGATCAAATAATTAAATCTAAGACTTGAAACCATAAAAATCCTAGAAGATAACATTGGAAAAACCCTTCTAGACATTGGCTTAGGCAAAGATTTCATACCAAGTATACCAAAGCAAATGCAACACAAACAAAGATAAATAGATTGGACTTAATTAAAATAACTTCTGCACAGCAATAGAAATAATCAGCAGAGTAAACAGACAACTCACAGAGTGGGAGAAAATCTTTGCAATCTATACATCTGACAAAGGACTAATATCCAGAATCTACAAAGAACTCAAACACATCCACAAGAAAAAACAAACAATCCCACCAAAAAGTAGGCTAAGGCATGAATAGAAAATTGTCAAAAAAAAAGCTATACAAATGGACAACTAACATATGAAAAATACTCAACATCCCTAATAATCAGGGAACTGCAAATCAAAACCACAATGCAATACCACCTTATTCTGGCAAGAATGGCCATAATAAAAAAAAAATAGATGTTGGCATGAATATGGTGAAAACAGAACGGTTTTACACTGCTGGTGAGAATGTAAACTAGTACAACCACTATGGAAAACAGTGTGGAGATTCTTTGAAGAACTAAAAGTAGATCTATCATTTGATCCAGCAATCCCACTTGTGAGTATCTACCCAGAGGAAAAGAAGTCTCATACAAAAAAGATACCTACACACACATGTTTATAGCAGCACAATTCATAATTGCAAAAATATGAAACCAGCCCAAATGCCCATCAATCAATGAGTGGGTAAAGAAAATGTGAAATATCTATATCATGAAATGCCAAGGAACAAAATAACAGCATTCACAGCAACCTGGATGGAATTGGAGACCATTTTTCTAAGTGAAGTAACTAAGGAATGGAAAACTGAACGTTGTATATTCTCACTTATAAGTGGGGGTAAACTGTGAGGACTCAAAGGCATAAAAATGATACAATGGACTTTGGAGACTTGGAGGAAACGGTAGGAGGGGGTTGAGGGATAAAACACCACAGTGTACACTGCTCGGGTGATGAGTGCACCAAAGTCGCAGAAATCACCACTAAGGAACTTATCCATGTAACCAAACACCATGAATTTCCTCAAAGCCTACTGAAATTAAAAAACAGAGGAAAAAAACTTTCTATACTTTAACTTCATCCATCCAGTTTTTAACTTTTTTGTTGTTTTTTGAATCTTATTGTACTGCCTATGTCTTGCAAAGTTGTTGTGGTTATTATTATGTATTTGTTCATCAATTAGTCTTTCTATTTGAGAGTAGTTTACATGGCAAAATTACAATGTTACAGCAGTCTGTGTTTTTCTGTGTGCTATTACCAGTGTGTTTTGTACCTTGAGATGATTTCTTATTGCTCATTAATGACCTTTTCTTTCAGATTAAAGAACTCCCTTTAGAATTTTTTGTAGGACAGGTATGGTGTTGATGAAATCCTTTGGCTTTTGTTTCTGTGAAAGTCTTTATTTCTCCTTCATGCCTGAAGGATATTTTCACCAGATACGCTATTCTAGGGTAAAAGCTTTTTTTCTTCAGCACTTTAAATATGTAATGCCACTCTCTCCTTGTCTGTAAGGTTTTCACTAATAAGTTTTCTGTCAAATGTACTGGAGCTTCATTGTATGTTATTTCTTTCTTTTTATTGCTGTTTTTAGAATTATTTCTTTACCTTTTATCTTTGGGAGTTTCACTTTTAAATGCCTTGAAATAGTCTTCTCTGGGTTAAATTTGTCTGGTGGTTTGTAACCTTCTTGTACTTGAATGCTCATATCTTTCTCTAGGTTTGAGTAGTTCTCTGATATTATTCATCTGAATAAACTTTCTGCTCCTATCTCTTTCATTACCACCTTAAGACCAATAAATCTTAGATTTGCCTTTTTGAGGCTATTTTCTAAATCTTGTACGTGTGCTTCATTTTTTAAAATTTCTTCTTTTGTCTCCTCTGACTGCATTTTCAAATGGCCTGTCTTTAAGCTCACTAATTTTGATGCATTAAGTATGTGCTTTTTGTTTTTCAACTATAGAATTTCTGCTTTATTTTCTTTATTTTTAAAATTAAAAAAAATTATTTATTTTTGAGAGACAAAGTCTCACTCCGCCACCCAGGCTGTAGTGCAGTGGCATGATCACGGCTAATGGCAGCCTTGACCTCCCAGGCTCAGGTGATCCTCCCACCTCAGCCTCCTGAGTAGCTGGGACTACTATTCTGTGTTCTCTGTGCTGTCTTGAATTTCTTTGAGTTTTCTCAAAACAGCTATTTTGAATTCTCTATCTGAAAGGTCACATGTCTCTGTTTCTCCAGGATGGCTTCTTTATGCCTTAGTTAGTTCATTTGGTGAGGTTGTGTTTTCCTGAATGGCCCTGATGCTTGTAAATGTTTATTAGTGTCTGCACATTGAAGAGTTTGGCATTTATCATAATCTTCACAGTCTGGGTTTGTTTGTGCCTGTCCTGCTTTGGAAGGCTCTCCAGGTGTTCAAAGGGATTTGGGCCCCCAGCCCAATAACGCTGTGGTTCTTGGAGACCCATAGAGGTACAGCCTTGATTATCTTGGATAAGATCCAGATGAAGTCTCTGGATTACCAGGCAGAGACTCTTCTTTTTCCTCACTTTTTCCCAAACAAACAGAGTCTCTCTCTCTGTGCTGAGCCATCTGGAATGGGGGTTAGGGTGACACAAGCATCCCTATGGCCATCATCACTGGGACTGAGCTGTTTCTGACCTGAATCCTGCACAGCATTGGGTCTCACCCAAAGCTCGCTGTAACCACTACCTGCTACCACCTATATTCACTCAAGTGCCTAGTGCTCTACAATCAGCAGGTGGTGAAGCCAGCCAGGTTTGTGTCCCTTCACAATGTTGAGTTCCCCTAGGCCCTAGGCATGTCCAGAGATGCTGTCTAGAAGCCAGGGATTGGAGTGAAAAATCTTAGAAACTTATCCCATGTTCTATTATTCTGTGGCTAAGCTGGCACTCAAGCCACCAGACAGTCCTTCCCAATCTTCCCTCTCCTTTCACAGGCAGAGGAGCCTCTTCCTGTGATCACCACCACCACCACCACCATTGGCCCACAGCAAGTTCTGTCAGGCCACTGCCAGTGTTCACTTAAAGCCCCAGGGCTCTATGGTCAGCTTGTGGTAAATTCTGCAAGACCTGGGACTTACCCTTCAGGGCAGTGGGCTCCCCTGTGGCCCAGGGAAGGTCCAGAAACACTGTCCAAGAGCCTAGGCCTGGAATCAGGGACTCTAGGAGCCTACTTGGTGCTCTATCCCATTGTGGCTAAGCTGGTACCTAAGGTGCAAGACAAAGTCCCCTTTACTTTTTCTTCTGCCTTTCTCAAACAGAAGTCTTTCACTGTATCCATCACAGCTGTGAATGTGCTGGGTCGCACATGACACTAGCACATCTCAGAGCCCGAGGTACATGGTGTACTCCTTGGGATATTGCTGTTGGTTATTCAGGGTCCAAAGGCTCTTTAGTTATCAGTTGGTGAATCTTGCCAGGACTGGGTCCTTCCCTTCAAGGCAGAGGATTCCCTTTTGACCCATGATATGTCTAGAAATCTCATCCAGGAGCTAGGGCCTGGAATAGGGTCCTCGGCCTGGTTCCCTATCCCGTGGCTGAGCTGGCATCCAAGATGCAAGACAATGTCCTCTTTACTCTTTTCTCTCCTGTCCTCAAGCAGAAGAAAGGAGTCACTTTGGTTGCTGCCAGCTCTGCTGGCTAGGGTTGGGACAGGGGTGGTGCAATCACTCCCTTAGCAGCCCTGTTGGATATCTCTGTAAGTCACATGCTACCCTAGACTACTTGCTCTAAATGCCAGCACTAGGAGTTGCCTAAGAATTGCAGTCCTGTGTCCTAGACTGCCTTTCAAGTTGACTTAGGACCCCATAGCACTTTGGTCCATGGTGGTGAGACCTGCCATGAAATTCAAGTTCCTGCTGCTGGGATGGATGATTCCCCTCTGGCTAGGTCTGACCCAAATGCTCCTGCCATGCATGGGCACTGGCTGCATTCAGCCTGGCTTTTTCCTCCATTGTGATAGGGCAGCTCTGAGTTCAGTGTAATGTCCCCCAGTCATTTCACTCTCCCTCCTGCAAATGCAGAGACTCTCTGTGCCTCATGGCCACTGCCTAGGGATGAGGGAGGGGTGGTGTCCATAATTCAAGACAGTCTTCTATCTACTTCAGTGCCTCTTTCAGTGAAATAAAGTCACAAACTGGGTACTGTGTGATTGCTCACCTGATTTTTGGTTTTTTTGATGGTGCTTTTTTGTGTGTAGTTAGTTGTTCAAATTTGGTCTTCCTGTTGGGGGAATGAATGACGTAGGCTTCTATTTGGCCTTCTTGCTCTGCCCTCTTCCACATATGACAATTTACTTATCCAGGCCTTGACTTTTGAACATTTATCTTCTATTTTTACTCTACTACAAATAAATGGACAAACTCACCTCTGCTCTGATCACCGCTTCCCTGCCACACTATTTTCTGACTGTCCCTCAAACACCTCAAACTTGGCTCCTCCTCTTGAGCTTTGCACTTACAGTCTCTTCAGCTGAAACCACCTGCCTCTACGTAATACATAGTTTGCTTCTTCATGTCATTCATTTCTTTGTCAAATGTCACCTCCTTCGGGGGCCTACCCAGGGCTCCCGTTTCATTCTCTTTTTACTCTGACTTATTTTCTTTCTAGCATCTATCAGTAGTTGGCATTATTATGCATTTAACTATGCATTTCTTATCTATCACTCTGTAGAAATTAATTTTCATGAGGACAGGGTCCTTGTCTCTCTTGCTCAGCTTTGCTTCCCTGGTACTGTAGAATACATCTGCCTCAATAAAAGATGCTCAGCCAACAATGGACAAGTGAATAGACAATAAAAATGTTCCCCATATTTTTGAGTTTTTGCTATAGTGATTAGAATCACTGTGTTAATAGGTATGAACAATTTAAGGCTCTCAACACATTCTGTACAATTACATTCCAAAAGGGCTTATATTGGTTTACATTTCCATCAACAATATAGGAAACTGCATCTTTCACTATCCCCTAGACTGACTGGATTTGACTCAATGACAGTCCAGATTCTAATGTCTTGAGTAAGCAAAATTAGACATGCATTCCCTTCCCTCAGAAGTGTGTCTCAACCAGGATATTGTTTGTCTTTTCTTTGTCACATATGATAAATTGTACTCACTGCCTCTTGTACTGTTTCTTCTCACTCCTGCCCTCTTCACAAAGGAAATGCTGGGCATTATAATCAGTCTCAAGGAAGAGTTTGCATGGAAATTAAAATGATAGAATAAACTCTGGTACTAATTTAAAGCATGAACTTTGCAGTCAGGTGGGCTGGCGTTCAACTCCTGCCCCGCCCTTCCCTGGAACTCTCTAGGCTTTGATTTCTGGATCTGGAAATAGGGCATAATAACCTTACTGCCCACTTTTCAGGATTGTTATAAGGAATAAATGCGGTAATGTATGATGTCTTGTAGTACAATGATAGGTTCAAGCCAACAATTTACCTAAAAATAAAGAAATAAACACACACTCCAGAGAAATTTATTTGAGCCCAGGCGGTTCTCTGATAGTGTTCCAGAGGGGCAGACAATGTGATTTTTCTCTGTTGTAGAGCTGGCAGGAAGGGCAGGAGGCAATGGGGGAAGAAAATTGGAACAGTGACAAATTGATAGGAAACAGGAAGTCAGTGAGGCCTGACTGTCTCAAATAAAAGTCTCAGGAATGGACAGAGAAAGGAAATGTAATGTCAGCTGTGGTGCTGAGTAGGTCAGTCTTTTAATAGAGCCATATTCCGGGAAAGAACTTTTCAAGTAAGGAAGTTCCCTGAACCCATGCCCTGAAACATTTCAGTAGCGTGTTTTGAAAGCAACTTTCTCTTGTCAGTTGTAATAGCTCATGGGGTAGTAACTCCTTTACCAGTTTTGCAACACTAGTTGCAAACAACGATCATGGTTTCCCTGAAAAATAACAATCATGGGTAACATTGATTAAGAACTTGCTTTATGCCTAACGATTATTAAGCATTTTAAAGGAATTTATTCAATTAAGATATTCTTACTGCACATCTACTATGTCTCAGGTATTGTTCTGAGTGCTGGGAATATAACAGCGAAAAAAAAGGCAACATCTCTGTCGTCGGAGAGTCTACTTCCCAGACAACCCAACATACAAGTACAAATTTGAAAATAAAATTTAAAAAATCATACTTACATAATCATAGAACTCTTTTCATGTTAAAACATACAGGTCAAAATTGTGTTGTATAAAGCCACATAGGATTCCACTGTATCTATGTATTGTATTTTATTTAACTGTTGTCTTACTGACAAAAAAATTTGGGTTGTTTGAGTTTTTTAGTTATCACTAACAATATTGCAGTCAACATTCTTTGAAAATATTCCTTTGCATACTCTTTTGGATATTTATTGTTGAATAATAAATAATCCTTTCTATTCCACAAGAAATGACCTGGGTTTGTTGCAAAGCAGATTTGTTGTGTTTCTGTAGGAGGTTCCAAAGATCTCTTTTCATTTTGAAATATCTTGGTCCTGACTGGGCCCAGGTGAAATAATTCCTTTAAAAATGTTATTTATTTATTTACTTATTGAAAGACAAAGACCACATCCACATATCTCTTTGAGACTGGTCCTTTCTACCTTGGGTTCTATGGGACAGTGTTCTTGTAATTCATAGAAACCCATTTTTATTATTAAGAATGTTGTTAAGGCACTGCCTTAAATATTGGATAACATCAAAACTTTTATAATATAAATTTTGATACTTTTTGTTAATTTATTACTATATTTTAAATGGGATTATCTTACGTTTTTACATAATATTTTCTGATTATTGTTTGTACTGTTCTACTAACTTTAACGGTACTTACTGTTCTACTAACTTTAATGGTACTTCAGTTGATTCTTTTGGGTTTTCCAGATATGAAGTCATACATATAAACAATGCTAATCTTGTCTCTTCTTTTAATTTGGGCTTTTAAATTCCTCTTTTCCTGTCAGTCTTGTCTTTTAATATTGGGGCAGAATAGAGCTAGCAGTGGTGGGCAGGAGTAGTATCAAATTGACTCAAGTGTAGGAAGGATGTGATGCAGAAGGTAGAATTCACATAGAACTGGAGGACATGGCATTTCTTCCAATATCCCAAGACCTGGGAATAAATTGTTACATAGTGTGGGGAAGCTTGGATACCTTGAAAATGTTCTGTACACAGAATGCCTTTGGCAAGAGCTGTGGGCTCTTTCATTTGTGTTCCCTGCTCTACCTTTTGCATAATTTTTTCATCAGATTTTCCACAATCTTTTTTTTGTTATTTTTTTGGTCATTTGCTCAACCAAACAATGAGCTCCCTAAGGGTAGAAATTGTGTTTTCTTCTCTCCATATCCCTAGTTGTTAGCAGAATGCTTGAAGTGTAGGTGTTTGGCAAATGCTTCCTAAATGAATTACCAATTGCTAAATGTGTGAATGAATACATGCATAGATAAAGCCATGCATTTTTGTTGGATGTTGAATGAATGAACAAGTAGAGTTATGACTCAATAGGGTTGCTCACACCGCAAAACGGAAGGACTAAATGAGGCAGAGACCTTACTTCTTCCCTAGGTTCAGAGTTTAGGCATCCAGTGGGTAGAATGAACTGGCCCAGTTCCTCTGCTGGACTTCCTTTTTTCTCTGTGGGACTAATCATATGGTAGAGACATGACTTAGCAAAAATTTCTCCTTCACATTTTTCTCAGGAACTGTTTTTTCTTATGGAGGTTGAATCAAGCATGGATCTGTTTTTTAAAAGAATTCTAAATAGGTCATTGCAGATCTCATTTGCTAACAATATTATCCATAGATTTTGGTCCTCTTTAGGAAATAACGTAGGCTTTCTTCAGGAGTGGAGCATCAGTTATAGGTGTGGAGAGTCTTAAAAGACACCCCCTCCTGCTGTTTGCAAGGACCATCAAGTAATGATTTTGCAATTACTTGACTATTTCTGGATAGTATATATAGACAGACAGACAGACACACACACACACAAACAAACACACACACACAAAAGTTAATGCTTAAATTGGGTTCTCATAAATTTTGTCAAACAAAAGCTTTACCCGACTTCATTTAATTTATCATTATTTTTCTACCGGAGAGACCAAATCATTGAGCCCCTTTAGTGCTTTGTAGATTCAGCCTCCAACTCAGAAATGGTGCATATGGATTCTATGTTGTATGGTAAACGTGACTGACTGTTAATGGTTGTGGATTGCTGTCTTTCGAAAGATTCTGAGGTGATATAGCTGGGCTTAAGGCAAAAAGAGTTCTGCTATGGTTGTTGGAAGAGGGAAAGGTGGCTGATATGTCTTATGTTTATTTGCCTTTTAAGTTCTACCACTTGAAGAAATAAAATGTTTCACAAATAAATATTAGCTATTTCCCACCTTGCCCCACAATGATGTCACTCTTCTCCGAACTCCTGCAGTATGTACTATTTGACCCATTCAGTCATAGCTTCCTAATGTTTTTTAGTGATCTGGGCAGGTATTCATATCTTTTCTATGCAAGTGAATGGCTTTGGACATGAAAGTCTAGTGGAAGTCTTGAGTGGACTTCAAATGGCTTAGATAGAATCCTCACTTTACCATCTAATGCTGTTTCTATTGGAGCAAGTCTTTTAATGTATCTAAGAACGATTTACTCTTCTGCACAAATAATATTGCACATGATTGTGGTTAAATGAGATAATGCAGATGTTTAGCCCATAGTAGGTTTTCAAACAGTGTTGTCATAGTCATCATGAAGGAATATAATGACCTCCAGTTTTGCAAAATGTGATTGCAATTTGTTTGAATGAACATTGGAAACAAAGAGGAAGTACTGTCCAGGAGATAGTGTCTTAGCTAATGGGCTTAGATTACTCTAACTCCTTATATGGGGCCATTGGTAGGGTGGCAAAGTATGTTGTATATTCCAATATCACTGGTACAACTGTCCCAGTGGAAAGGAAAAACCATCAGACTATCTTAATTGATGTCTATTAAGGATTCAACTCTTTAACTTTTTTACATCTGATTCTATGCTTACTAAACTGTCTGCTTGTTATGATTTCTGCTCTCACACAGGGAGAAAACAGTCTTAGGATGAAGATATGAATGTTCTGGTCACCATGACAATTATTTGTAACTGTAATTTAGTAAATTGGTAAAGGTAGAATGGCCTGGTCATGAAAAGTTAATACTATAGTTTTTGTAATGGTAATTTCTCATTACAAATTAATCAATTGTCATTCTACCAGTCTCACAGGCTAGGATAATTACAGCCCTGAGTGATTGGATTTCTATAAACATTTTTAAAAATTAACTTACAAAAATGTGGAACAGATGGTGAGCCCTGATGAATTCACTAAGGTACTAAATGCAACACTGTGAGATGTTATATAGGACAGACAGTTGTCTTTTTCCTTAGTGTTTCCAGTATTGCCACTGGCAGAGTTTACTGAGATTCTTCTTGGAATATCTACCGGTCACAATTCCAGAGATCATGAGTTATGAATTTTCTGTCTTTGTTCATTCATTTTCTCTCTCTGGAATACTTCCCTTCTGCTGTCTCTCCAGTGCATAGGAGGCTATGAGAATCAAGATTGATAATGGGTTCAGTATTACAGAGATACTTTGGAAATATAGTGGTGACTAGGATAAACCAGTCTTTGCTTTTAAGATGCTTACATGCTAAGAGGATGGATCTGGAAATACTTCATGTTTTCCAGAGTGTTCTACAATAAGGCTGTTATTAGAACTCATCCTTTATGACTCAGTTCAAATGTTGCCTCTTTGATACCATCTTTGATTCTTCCAGGAAAACTGAATTGTTTTCTGTGTTTCTGAAAATCTTCATACCCCCTTATAATAGAACAACCAAATTCCAAATTTTGATTATCTATTTCTTGTCTTTCTTACTTTCTAATTTCGTTAAGAAGAACTCTGGTTTTTATTAAATCATTGGCATCCAGCACCATCCCTGGAAACATAGTAGATGCTATTACATGTTTGCAATACAGTTTGAGAGTGAGATTTCAGTCCTATTATGGTCAGTGACACAGCTATTTCTAAATCATGTGAGCCAATGATCATTTCACCCATAAGATTCTGCATAAGGACCAAATAGTAATTGAAATATTACTGAACGTAGCTGAATAAGTGCTATATTACCTTCAGCGGAGGGTCCTCTGGTCAACGCTGGAATGGAGTAGATGACTTAGAATTAGGGGTGACATGGAATCAAATACTCCTGCTAGTCCATCCACACACTACGCTCACACATTCAATCCAAGTATGAGGGACATTCATAAGGTGTCTACAGAGAAAGGGAAAAAGTCGGGCCCCATGAAAATCCCTGAATCCAAATACCCACCTGGCCAGCTGGAATGATGAAAGAGAGGACGGAGAATAACAAACCAGCCATGAGTAGTCAGCACTGCCTTAGGTTTGAGACAGGAAGCCTAAAAGACAAGCAGCTCCTGAGCACTGTCATTTTAACAGTCACTACACATGACTACAACTGCACACCAACCTATGGCTAAACTGACCTAAACTGCTTAGATTAGCCAAACTTTCTCACCAGCACTGAATCCCTCTAAACAAACCACTTAAGATCCTCTCACCTTCGCTTGTCTCAAGACATTCGGTTCCAAATTTCAACCACACCACAGTTGTGGTAACCAGTTCTATGTGGATTCCTACCAACTTCACACAGCACAATTCAACAGCACCTCAGCTCATGCTCCACCTCCGTTCCTCTTGCCTCCTGCATGAGTTCCGTTTTGACTCTGAGGCTCTGTGGAACACAAAGCTGAAGGATCAGTTCTTCCTTCCTACCATGCACTGTACTAAGATGCAATTGTTCATACTGACTCTCTTAGCACAGTCTTGAAAGATCAATCAATCATTTATACTCCACACCAAATGGAGGCTGGCTCTGTAATGGTTTATTGGTTCTCTCTGTTTCCCTACATTAAGCTTTGGGGAGCTATGAAAGAAGTCTGGCATGGGTACAGAAGGCTCGATTACCCTCTCCCTAGAGAGGGTTAATTAATTAATGATGAGACCCATATTTAATGGGGTCCTTGAACTTGTCTGTACATTAGAATCACCTGAGCATCTTTAAAAAATTCTAAAGCTGAGGCCGTGCCTGGACCATCTCAATTGCAATCTTATAGGAGTAGGACACAGGAAGTGAGATTTTTTTAAAGCTCCACAGTGATTCCAATGTGTAGGCCAGCTAAGGAACCTTTGAGATAAACAATAGCAGAAGTAAACTAAAATAAATAATTCTTTGCAAGTTTTATTCACAACATTATTGTTCAAAAATTTAAAAGAGAATATATGTTTACTATCTTTGTACATAATATAAGGAGAAATACACTGACTACTGACTTAAGAAAACTCTTTGGAAAGGAAATAAGGAAAATGCAAAAAGTCTTGAGCCACTGAAAGATAATTTCTGTCATTGGCCCTTTTCTCCGGGTAACCTTTGACATGGACAAAGAAGGAGCAGAATGAAAAATCTAAGTGCCTTAGGATGTCTGTGGCTTTCTTTAACATTTGTAAATGCCCATTTTTGACTCAGCTCCTATATTTGACATTCAGGAAAGAAACCTTCATTAAAATCACTCGACAAGATCTTTTGCCTAGGTCATCTGCTTTCATGTCTCCATGGCAGCTGGCTGTGCTAAATAAGACGTTTTAAAGCTGTGTGTCTAAGGAAAAAATAGAGAACTAAAACAGAGAGTTTGAAGACGACATTTTATATTTCTGGATAGGTAGGCCTGGGAGGAAGAAAGGTCATTTTTTCCACTCTACTGTCTTTATGGAACTTTGAACCTAACTGTAATTTGACAAATGATTAATGCTTCGATCAGAGAATGCACTCTATTCAGAGATAGTTGACTCTCTCACTTATACTGAGCTTGGAAATCAGCATAGAAGTGAAAAGAATTTAAGCTTTAAAGTCAGGAAAAGCAGGGCTCAAATGTAAATTATTTTCCTACTTACTATCCTTGTAACTTTGTGCAAAAATTTTAAGTATTTTGAGCCTGTGGCATCGCTAGAATAAATGGCAAGCACTAACATCCAATGGGATTGTTTGGAAGGCTACCTGAAACAGTGGTGACAAATTAGCTCCAAATGCAAGAAAACTAAGCAATAGTTAGCTTTCTGCTCTCTTGTTTTCTTCTTTTTCCCATTTCCATGCCTCTTAAGAGTGACTTAATGAATTTGTAAAATTGTTATTGGGCAGTATGATCTTTGCATATTAACTATGAAATCATGTCTGCTTTTTAATATTGCTTAATTTTTTTTATCATTTCTAATTAATACATGCAGTAGGATATAGTGAAAAGAGCATAGTACCAGGCAAAATATTTTTGAATAAATGTATGAATGCATGCAAGAGTCGTATGGGGAACTTAAGAAACATGGGATCAAGTTCAATAACTACTAACTTGTGAGACATTGAACACGTTGTAGCCTTTCTCTGAGCCTCATTTTCCTCATCTTAAAGAAAATAGAGTTGAGAAAATTGCCTCTGCTGTTTTGCTCTGCTCTAAAATTCTGAGATTTAGTTAATATGTGAGCTCTGTATTTCTTCCTACTGCACCTTGTTCATCCCACAGATAGGACCCTCATCATGTTGTACTGCAACTAAGTGTTTGCTGCCTGATTGGGCATGTCCTATCCTCGATACGGGAGGCAGTAAGAGGAGAGGTTCTTAGCATAGACTTTGTTGAGTCATGCTGCCTTGGCATAATGCTAGATCCTCCACTTCCTAGCTGTGTGACCTTAAGCAAGTTACTTGACCTTTTTGTGTCTCAGTTTTCTAATCTCTCAAATGGGGTTGATGATGACGTGCATCTTTACCTTAAATGGTTTTTAGGATAATTAACTAGGTTAATACCTAGGAAGCACATTGCATGCTTAATAAATGTTAACTCTCAGTCTTAAGTTTTATCTTTCAGTCTGCAGCACTTAGCCCAATGTCTGGTGAGTACTAGACAGTAAATATTTGTTGAGAGTCTGAATGAGTTATTTAAAAATATGCCTGCAGAGTGTATGTGCCTTATACGAAGTATGTGATTTCTGGTATGAAAGAGTTGGTCAGATAATCAGGATTCCAAAGTTTCTGGCAATCTGGAAAACTCATGAGTTCAGAAGCTATGTTGGAGACCAAGAGTTTCTCACATCACAGCATATTACAGGATGGCATGGAATGAGTCTGTATGAAAAAGAAAAGCTTGCTATTCTGACTTATTCACTGTTTCACCCACTTTTGTTATATTTATCAGGCTTGTTTTGAGAAGAGTCTAAATTCAAGGAGGGAAAAAGAGTGTCTTAATAAAAAAAGAATAGTGGGGACATGTCTTTCTTGAATATGATATAATGTTTCTTCTCATTCCTAATCCTTTTCTCCCAGTTCATTTTGTTATCAGCTGCTAACAATTTACTCAAATCATTGGTGTCAATTTCCAGTATAAATATGAGTGTTAAGGAACATGCAGTTTGAAGGAGGTTAAAAGTTTCCTTAAAAAATAACTTTATAGGCCAGCTTGGACAATATGGCAAGACCCCATCACTACAAAAAACAACAAACAATTAGCCTTGGTGTGGTGGCACCCAGCTGTAGTCCCAGCTACTCAGGAGGCTGAGGCAGGAGGATCACTTTAGCCCAGGAATTCGAATCTGCAGTAAGCTATGATTGCACCACTGCACGCCAGCCTGGGTGGCAGAGCAAGATCCTGTCTCAAAACAAAACCAAAAACAAAAAGAAAACAAAAAACAAACAAAAAAGCCTTTATAGATATATATAATTCACAAAACATACAATTCACTAGTGCACAACTCAACGGGTTTTAGCATATTCACAGAGTTGTGCAGTCATTACTATAATCGATTTTAGAACATTTTTAAGTCCTCAAAGGAATCCCACACTCATCTGCTGTCACTCTCTGTCTTATGCAATAACTCTGTAAAAATACTTCTTGAATCCCTTTATAAAGTACTCCAGGAATGTAATCTCTTAGCACATCATTCGATATTTATTGAAACTATTATGAGCCAAATACTCTTCTAGGCTATAGTGATAGAGAGACAACTAAACAATCCCAGCTCTCAGGGAGATTATGTTCCATAGTGGGGTCTACAGATGGGCCCCAAATTAAAAGCAAAGC
Organism: Symphalangus syndactylus; assembly: GCF_028878055.3. Classification (NCBI taxonomy): domain Eukaryota; kingdom Metazoa; phylum Chordata; class Mammalia; order Primates; family Hylobatidae; genus Symphalangus; species Symphalangus syndactylus. The sequence goes on along the minus strand of NC_072429.2, from coordinate 128,285,577 downwards.
AGAACAAAATCCATGTTAGTGACAGAAGGGAGCAGGCAAGTTATATTCCTACTATGTGCCAGGCTTTCTGCCAGATCTCTAGTAAGCAGTGGACTGGCATCTGTCTGATTTCAGAGTATATATATATACACACACACACACACACATAGAAAGTATGGTGGATAAAATCTCAGTTGAATAAGACTACTAGATATTTCACTTCAGCCAGCTGTGCAAAGCCTTGGATTTGCTGCCTCCCAAGCCAGCTCCTAAAACAATACTTCCTGTTGTTTCGAAGAAAAATGGAAAATAAACAACTCGAAGGCTTTGGTCATCATCCACCAATGAACAGGATTTTCTGTCCTGGATACGGTTAGCTTAACCAATGGCATTTTTGTTAGTGGAATTATGAGGGTGGGAGTGGGGAGGGAAGAGTCAAAGGCTAATTAAAGTGACTTACATTTCTCTTTTTTCCTGTCATAATCCTGAGGATTTGAATTCTCTAACAAATCAAATTCAGTTTGAGTTTTAACCTTCTTACATGAAAAGCCAGGTTTAAAAATAGCTGTTCACGATCTGATGATTGTAAACAAACATTGGAATATGGAGTCGAATGAAGGGCAACAGACATTACATATCCCTGCAGGAATGTGGAATTTAATATAAACGAGGAACTTTTATACATATGTGCTATGTCTTCGCTCTGTGTTGCCAGCAGAGTTCTTTGGGGAAAGAATCATCATAAAATGTTAGAGCTGAAGAGGGTTTTAGAAATCACGTAGGCTCCTGCCTCATTTGAGAAATGGGGGAACTGAGACTAAGAGCAAGGAAGTGGTTGTGTATCTAGTTAGTGGCAGAGATAGGGGAAGAATTGGTTGTCCAGGATCTCTAGTGCTATTTAAAAAATATGGAACATTCATTCATATACCTGTGAGCATGTTTTCTGATTAATTGAGGTGCATAGGATAGGTCAGTGCAATGGGTTTGGGATCAGGGAAACCTGAATTTAAATCTCAGTTCTGTAATTTACCACATGTGGATTTGAAAAAAAAATTGATTACGTTTGCTAAGCCTCAATTCACTTTTCTGGGAAAAAATGTAGCATCTTCTATATAGAGATATTGGAATGATTAAATTAGATATATAAGCAAATCTTTTAGCTCAAAGTTGGTGTTTAATCAACGTCCTCTTCATTCTTTACTCTCTCTTCTTTTTCTCTTTATTCAGGATGTTTTACATACCTTTTCAAATTTCTTTCAGTCCTTCAGTACACCCATTGTTACAAGTACTCCTGCCTTTGACAATGAGGACCGGAGGTTATCTTAAATCCAACTCAGTTGCTCTCATTTTTTGGGTACCTGCTACATTCCAGATACTTCATGGTCGTTATTTCTTACTTTTATAACATTATTGGCAGTTAGTTATTATTTTGTTCACCTTAGGGATGAAGAAAATTATGTTTAGGGAGGATAATTATGTTCAGGAATATACCACAGCTTGAAGTCAAGTCCTCAAAGTCTGAACTCATCTTTGTGCTTATACTCTCTTACCAGGGGTATGACTACAAGCATATTTATTTTTTAAAATTCACCATAAAATTCTGTGAAAAGTTGAGAGGTAGAAAAAATATTTATAGTGGAGTTGGGGTGCAGAATTCAAATCACAGCTCTGCCCTATATCAGCTGTATGGCACAGGGAAGGCCATAAATTATCTCTGCTCCCAATTCCTCACTTGCAGGGGGTTAATAATAATAATTATAACAACAAAGAACATAGAAACAATGTGGCATTGAATGAATGAAAGAGAATATGTGAAGCTTTCTTAGCAAAGTGCCAGCAATAAGTGTCACTCATGTCTGTGACCACCTTGCCTTCTGTAAGCTTGGCCTGTGGACACTAGTTCACACTTCTTACAATGACTGCATGGAAGGGAAGCACTTCAGATTCTCCCCTGAGACGTCAGTCTTGATTTGACTGCCACCTGCTCTAGTTAAAAATTCAGGTAAAATGTTGACATTGGATAATGAAACTTTGAGGGATTCATTCATGCTTGTTTCCTTGATGTTTTCTAGACATGGTATTTTTAATTTAAGTCACCTGCTCCATGTTCCTTGGGGTTCCAGTGAAATTGCCTTGACAGACCAATAAGGGAGATATAATAAGGACAATTGGGAATGCCCGTTTATGAGGTAGAGTGAGGGTTACTACGGAGGACACAATTTACTATGTCACTCAAACCCTTTCTATGACAACCATCCTGTTTGATAAATTAATCTCAGAATTTAAAGCCATAAAACAACAACAAAAAAGAAATTGTTTCTCCCACCGAATCCATATGAGTATGATTTCTAGACAACAAGTCATGTGATCCATCTTTTTTTCCCTCTGTTTTCTCTGGTTTTCAGAAATATCAGAACTAAATATTGTGCATAACTATTGTATCTTCGCCAACTAACTCTCTGAATACAGTATTTTCTCTCTGCTCTTATCCCTCTATAAAATATATTATTTTTGCTTCATTTGAAAGTTTTCAATCTGACTGATTTTATTATAGGCATCCTCAAGAAACTTGTCAGATATAAAACAGTTAAGATGCAATTAATATCTATATCTATCTACCTATCTATAGCTATCTAGGTAAATATATAGATCTACCTCTATAGATAGGTAGGAAATAGCCATTTCATCATTCTGGAACCTGAGATACCAAGTATGAGGAAAGAAAAGGTAAAATTGTAAAGATAGCAAAAATAACTACAATGAAAGAAGCACTTCTAAAATGTAAGTCAAGAGTGAAAAAGGTCACAGATTTTTCTGTAAGTGCTCATTAAGAGAAAGATATAATTATTAGGACTACTACTAACAATGTTAACACATGATCATATACTCTGCTCTGTCAGCTTACTTGTTATGAACTCTGTCCATAAAAATTAGCCCCTTCCTTTTCTCTTTCCTAGCCATCTTACTGATGGCTATTTCCGAGAGGCAGGAAAAGGAAAGAAAGCTGGAATCAATGTAAATGCTCTGAGATCAGAGATGGGTCCTGTCCTGGGCACCCTTATGACTCTACACCCAGGGTAGTACCTGATGCATGGTAGATGCTCAAAAAATATTTGTTGAAGGAATGAATAACAACGATGGCTCACATTATATTGTCATTATATAGCAGACATTGTACACATGGATTTACAGAGATTATCATATTTAACCCTCACAATAATCTTATGAGTAGAGAATTCACAAAACTGTGACTACTTTTTAGAGTTGAAGAAATTGAAGCACAGAGAGGTTAAATAACTTGATGTTAGTGGAGGGCAGAGAGTTCACATGCTCAGCCAGGGATGAAGGAGTAAAGGAATAAATGAACAAACAACCTCTGTGGAAAGCACTATATAGAGACCTCAAAGAACTGAAAATAGATCTACCATTAGATTCAGTAATCCTACCACTGAGAATCTACAAGGAAAGAAATCATATCATCGAAAAGATACCTGCATGTGTATGTTTATGGCAGCACTATTCACAATAGCAAAGATATGGAATCAACCTAACTGTCCATCAATGGAAGATTAAAGAGAATGTGATATATATACACAATGGAATCCCATTCAGCCATAAAAATGATGAAATCACATCTTTTGTAGCAACATGAATGGAGCTGGAGGTCATTATCTTAAGTGAAGCAACTCAGAAACAGAATGTCAAATACTGGATGTTCTCACTTACAAGTGGAAGATAAATAATGTGTGCAAGGGGATGTACAGTGTGGAATGGTAGACACTGGAGACTCAGAAGGGTTAGGGAGGACATGCAGGGGAAGGGTGATGAGAAATTAGTTAATGGGTACAATGTACATTGTGCAGGTAATTGGTATACTAAAAGCCAAGACTTCACCACTACACAATATATGCATGCAACAAAATTACACTTGTACTCCTTAAATTTATACAAAAAAGAATGTATTTCCTTTGTGACACCAGGTACAGACTGATTGACAAGATTAAGTGGCTTGGGTTGACTGAAACAATACCAGTTACAAAGAGTTATTTAATATATATGGTCCCCAAATTAATAACAGGAGGACTCAGTGATGGAAATTTCCATAATCAGAGATGTTCCTGGAGGTGTCAGAAATAAAAATGAAGTTGTTGATAAAAACTGATGTGTTAAATTTTATTCAACATCTTCCTAATCAGCCTAGATTTTTACAGATCTGCTATACATGCATTACCTTTGGGTTTCTTCCATGCAATAGCTACAGATATGTTTTTTAAGTTCATTCTTTTCTTCTCTTGTCCACTGCACCATCTCTGTGAAATTAGAGAATTTTGGAGAAAGCCAAAATTCATCTCTGTGATATTAGAGAATTTTGGAGAAAGCCAAAATTCATTTCAGTGGTTATAAACCTTGTATAATTCATTTATTTAGGGACCAGTACAAGACATTAAAATTTAAGGTACAGATATAAAAATGAGTATAATTGTGCCTGGTTTGTGATTCCTTTCCATTCCGCTGCTCTGTTTTAGTTTTACTACCACTTAACTTTGTAGTGCTTTATTGGAGCTCTGAATACTGATCACTGCAGCATGTAGGCTTACAATGGAACAGCCGTTTACAAATACTACACAGCCTCGACATCATCCTTCTGCGCTATGCAGAGAACAGAGAGTCATTTAGAAAAGGAGGGTTAATTCAGAGTCTCATCGTCCTCACTGTTTGGGGGACATTGTTTGCAGGGAACAAATGGAACTCACTGCAACCCTGCAAGTACTCCTATCTCAGTCATCTTGCTCTAGAGCCTCTGTCATCAGTAACCCAACAGAACATATTGTGTAAAAACATCTCCTACTCTTTCAGATACCCAAGCCATCTGGCAAGGCTTGTGTCTATTGCTTTCATAAATGGAAGGCTGGCTCGTGAGCAAATTGTCTTGGAGGAAAGCAACTGACAACACGAAAGGCTCCTAGATCACTTGCTCTATTAAATGAGATAACATATGTGAAGGTACCTAGCACAGAGCCTGGCAGAGCAGAGAGTGGAATTAGTAGAGGGATGGATGGGGAGGCATCTTTGAAGCTTCACAACATTAAGCACAAAGATGAACAGCTTCTCACTGAACCGTACAGACCTTCCCTGTAACGATACGTGCTCAAAGTTCCGTGACAGTTTTGATTTGCAGCAAAGTGACAGGGTTAAAACCTCAGGTCTATTGACCTTTAATTTATTAGGAAGGCTAGTGCCATTTCTCCACAGCCATCTTTTTCTGATACTAGAAAAAGAGTCACATATGAAATCCGAAGCTTTCTCTAACATCAAGACACGAAACTGATTTATCTTTTCCACAATGTAGTTTCCTAAAGTGATCCTGGATTCCTTTAGGTACCTCAACTGTGTGCAGGGAGGTGATATATATATGTATTTTTTTGCCATTTTCCAGAAGAATGTTGTCTATGGTGCTAATGAGGTGCTCAAATAAGGTGTGCCTGAGGGAGCACTTTCCACCCACCTGGCTCAGGCAATCTGTTCACGCCATCCTCTCTTGGTAACAAATGAAGGCAACCACAGCCACCACTGGCTAGATAGGAAGCTTCCCTGGCTTAGTCTGTTATTACCTGGTGAAGGTGTCAAACAGGAACTTTCATAGAGAAGCTGCCATGACAAATTATATAGAACACAAGTTCTGGAGTCAGAAAAAGCCAGGTTTGAATTTTGGGTTTCTCTGATTATTAGCTGTGGTCTTTGAGTAAGTCTATCAGCATATCTGAATCTCCTTTGCTTACATATAAATAGAGATGATGTTACCTATGCTCTAAGGGCGTAGTCGGGTTAAGCAATTTAATTCCTATGTAATAGATGCTGCTTGGTGCCCTGCCCAGCTCCCCTTTAGGGGAGGGGCAGGTGCCCATCTGCAGTTCTTATAACTTCTGGTTGCTAATAGCTCACAGGAACACACCTTTGCATTCTGTTAAGGTGAACCACCTTGTCTGGAAATTTCCGAAATGTAATTCACTCTTCCTGGGTTTGGAGATTTACAGGAGCTTGTAACTAATAATTAACTGATTTGAGGGTTCGAAATGCCTGATATGGTTTTGCTGTGTCCCCACCCAAATCTCATCCTGAATTGTAGCTCCCATAATTCCCACGTGTTGTGGGCAGGACCCTGTGGGAGATAATTGACTCACGGGGCCAGTTTCCCCCATACTGTTCTCGTGGTAGTGAATAAGGCTCATGAAATCTGATGATTTTATAAAGGCTTTCCCTTTTTGCTTTGCTCTCATTCTCTCTTGCCTGCTGCCATGTACGATGTGCCTTTTGCCTTCCACCATGATTGTGAGGCCTCGCCAGCCACATGGTACTGTGAGTCCATTAAACCTCTTTTTCTTTATAAATTACCCAGTCTTGGGTATGTCTTTATCAGCAGCATGAAAATGGACTACTACAATGCCAAGTCTCTTGCTTTTAGGTGGGACAACTCTGTGATGTCATTCCTACTTCAAAGCTTCCCACCAGGTCAGGCTGAGGTGATACCTCCCCTGAACACACCTCTTTGCCTGACTTTTCCCCTTGACATTCCTGATAGCACTTTCCACATCAGTTGGAATCCCCATCTCAGGCTCTGCTTCTAGGGAACCTGACAGAGACAGCTTGTAAAGTGTCTGCCATAAGGCAGCTACTCAAAGATTGCTAGTTCCCCTTTCCTTCCACCCTCTTCTCCAGCAACTGTTTCGTTTTGTACTAGATTCATTTTGCCTGTGTAAAAATTACTGTAAAATAAAGTTAAAACATTCTTATGTAAATAAAGGTACTTTAAAAAAGTAAAAAGGCAGGCCACAAATTCTGTAAAATTATTTGCCATGCAAATAATAAAAGATTTATGTCCAATATAAAGAACTACAAGAAAGGAAAAGCCAATAAAAAAAGGAGGATATGGTCCATTAGTTCACAGAGGAGTAAACTGGAATGGCCAACACATACATAAGCACTATTTAATCTTGGTAGGAAAAAATGAGATTTGAATCCATTCCACAGGCAAAATGAAAACATCCAATAATATTAGCACTGGCAAAAACGTGAAGCAACATAAACACTTCATACTCATGGGTGGGGATGCTATTTGGTTCCACCATTTTGGATAGTCATTTCTCAATATCTGCTAAGTTTCAGAATATGCATATTTTATAATTCATCAATTGTATTTGCAAGATTTTGCCACACATATTTGTCACACATATACAAGAATTTTTCTGGCAACATTACTTTCTCAAGTGAAACAAACAGGCTAACTAACAAAACTTAGAAACAGCCTTAGTGATCATTATTAGGAGAATGACTAAAGCAATTTTAGTGTATTTGTGGCATAGATACCGCAAAGCTCTAAAAATGGTTGAACTGGAAAGATATATATCAATATGGAAAATCTGGGAAACATAACGTTGAGGAAAGAATACAAATTGCAGAAGGATAAATCATTATGATCCCATTAATTATTTTTTCAACTCAAAAGTTCTATTTATTTTTAAATGAATACTCACAAATATTATAAAAGTATACAAATACAGGCTTCAAGGTGGACACTAACTTCACAAGACACTAACTGGGTAAAGTAGAAAGGATTATTGGTCGGTGTTGGGAGAGACATGGTTTCAAATGTATTGATAATGTTTTAGTTCTTAAATATACTACCATTCTGAAGCAAGTATAGGAAAATGTTAAAGTGTTCTCTATCTGTAAGAATATGAGTTTATGGCCGGGTGCGGTGGCTCACACCTGTAATCCCAGCACTTTGGGAGGCCGAGGCGGGTGGATCACGAGGTCAGGAGATCGAGACCATCCTGGCTAACACAGTGAAACCCCGTCTCTACTAAAAATACAAAAAACCAGCCGGGCGAGGTGGCGGGCGCCTGTAGTCCCAGCTACTCGGGAGGCTGAGGCAGGAGAATGGCGTGAACCCCGCGGGCGCGGAGCCTGCAGTGAGCTGAGATTGCGCCATTGCACTCCAGCCTGGGCGACAGCGAGACTCTGTCTCAAAAAAAAAAAAAAAAAAAAAGAATATGAGTTTATTATTTTTCTTTAAGCTTTTTCTCTGTGTTTGAAAGATTTTATTAAAAAATAGAATGAGGCCAGGCATGGTGGCTCAGGCCTGTAATCCCAGCACTTTGGGAGGCTGAGGTGGGCAGATGACAAGGTCAAGAGATCGAGACCATCCTGGCCAACATGGTAAAACCCCACCTCTACTAAAAATACAAAAATTGGCTGGTCGCGGTGGCTCACACCTGTAATCCCAGGACTTTGGGAGGCAGAGGTGAGTGGATCACCTGAGGTTGGGATTTCGAGACCAGCCTGCCACCAACGTGGAGACACCCCCATCTCTACTAAAAATACAAAAATTAGCCGGGTGTGGTGGCAGGTGCTTGTAATCCCAGCTACTTGGGAGGCTGAGGCAAAAGAGAATCGGTTAAACCCAGGAAGTGGAGGTTGCAGTGAGCCGAGATCACGCCACTGCACTCCAGCCTGGCGACAGGGCAAGACTCTGTCTCAAAAAAAAAAAAAAAAAAAAAAAAAAATTTAGGCCTTTCTTGGCTAAGTCCCCCTCCTGTCTACAGCCTCTCCAAATCTCGTAAGTCTTAGGTCAAGTTCCACCTCTTCCATGGAACTTTCTGGATGACCACAGACAGCTTTGATTAAGTCCCTTTATGTGAGCCACAGTGGTATTTACCCCCTTTGAACAATGACTTGACAGCAATAAATTTTGTATTTGCCTATGCATTGTCATCTTTAGTGCTTGAAGTGTTTAAATAATTGTCTAACATGTTTCTTAGCCTGGAGGAAGTCTGCAACTTCTATGTTTCTCATAAAATTCTCTCACAAATACCTTCCTATATTTATCATAAACTATGCTTAGCATAAATTTTACTCAAGAAATTAATTTTTAGTAATTTTAATGTTAATCCAGCATATTTTATTTTAGTAATATTTATATGCTATTCTTTGAAAATACACAAAGATGAAATGGGTTCCTCTCAGCGATATCACAGCCTGGCTGAGATAAATGGTAGCATGTGTGTGTGTTTCTTTCTATATTCTTTCAGCTTGCCAGCCAACACATATTAAACACTAACTCTGGGCCAGTTACTCCATTTGAAACCAGGGGTAGAATAAAAAATGAGGGCAGGCATATTTTACTCATATCTATGATCGTTCCTGATTTGAACTAAAAGTTGAGACTCAGGGTATGACCAAAGACTTCCAGGCCATGTCTGATAAAAAGGCCACTGGAGATTTAGCTTGTAAATTGAATTAATGTAATTTTAAGAACATACGAGTGACACATAGGATTGCCATAAGTCATGAGCCTGCCCCCAAAAATCTGGGTGTAGTAATCATGTTGTACATTAGGTGGAACTAATTTTCTCTCTGTTTATTTACCATTGAATCTTTTATTTATTTATTGAAACGAAGTTTTGCTCTTGTTGCCCAGGCTGGAGTGCAATGGTGAGATCTCGGCTCACTGCAACCTCTGCCTCCCAGGTTCAAGCGATTCTCCTGCCTCAGCCTCCCGAGTAGCTGGGATTACAGGCATGTGCCACCATACCTGGCTAATTTTTGTATTTTTAGTAGAGATGGGGTTTCTCCATATTAGTCAGGCTAGTCTCTAACTCCCGACCTCAGGTGATCCACCCGCCTCAAGCCTCCCAAGGTGCTGGGATTACAGATGTCAGCCACAGCGCCCAGCCAGAAATCTATTCTTTAGTAACAACATTGAATAATAATTGTTGATAACCATTTCCTCAAAGGCATATTTTTCTTTTCAAGTGTGACTTCTAAAACTATAGCATTAATGAATTCTTGACTTTTTAAATAGCCTTCGGATATCTACAGCTGACCCTTCCAGGAATCATTAGGAAAACTGGATAACTTTTACTATCCCTATATTATTAAGGAGGAAACGGAATTTCGGATAGCATTGATGACCTGGACAAAGCTACACAGAAGAGCTGAAATGAGAACCAAGAAGTTCTGACTCTTAGATTAGAACTTGTTATACTCTATTCTCTTTGTGTCAGAAATCCCAGAGAATAGGGGATTTAGAGCAGGGTTTCTCAGCCTTGGCATTTTTGATATTTTGTGCCAAGTGATTTTTTGTTGTAGAAGAGGGCGCCTGTTAGATGCCAGTAGTATCTTCCAAGTTGTGACAATCAAAATTGTCACTAGAGATGACCAAATGTCCCTGGAGGGCAAAATCAACTCATGGTTCATAACCCCTGCCTTAGAGCATTGCTTGACACAATTTTAGTTTATTTATTTTTAATTTTTTCAACTTTTAATTTCAGGGGTACATGTGCAGGATGTGCAGTTCTGTTACATATGTAAATGTGTGCCATGGTGGTTTACTGCATAGATCATCCCATTACCCAGGTATTAAGCCCAACATCCATTAGCTAATTTTCCTGATGCTCTTCCTCCCCACCAGCCCCTCACAGGTTCCCAGTGTGTGTTGTTCCCTGCCATGTGTCCATGTGTTCTCACTGATCAAACATGTAGGTGTTTGGTTTTCTGTCCCTGCCTTAGTTTGCTGAATATAATGGTTTCCAATTCCATCCCTGTCCCTGCAAAGGACATGATCTTCTTCCATTTTGTGGCTGCATAGTTTTCCATGGTTTATATGTACCACATTTTCTTTATCCAATCTATCATTGATGGGCATTTAGGTTGATTCCATGACTTTGCTTGTAAATAGTGCTGCAATGAACATACACATGCGTGTATCTTTATAATGGAATGATTTATAGTCCTTTCGGTATATACCCAGTAATGGGATTGCCTGGTCAAATGGTATTTCTGCCTCTAGGTCTTTGAGGAATTGCCACACTGTCTTCCACAATGGTTGAACTAATTTACATTCCCATCAACATTGTAAAAGCCTTCCTTTTTCTCCACAACCTTGCCAGCACCTGTTTTGTTTGTTTGTTTGTTTACTTTTTAATAAGAGCCATTCTGATTGGCATGAGATGGTATCTTGTTGTGGTTTTGATTTGCATTTATCTAATGATGAGTAATGCTGAGCTTTCATATGTTTGTTGGCTGCAAGTATGTCTGCTTTTGAGAAGTGTCTGTTCATTTCCTTTTTAATGTGGACAAAAACAGACACATCGACCAATGGAACAGAATAGAGAATTCAGAAATAAGGCCACACACCTACAGCCATCTGATCTTCAACAAATCTGACAAAAACAAGCAATGGGGAAAGGATTCCCTATTTAATAAATGGTGCTGGGAGAACTGGCTAGCCATATGCAGAAAATTGAAACTGGAACCTTTTGCAATTGGCCTTATTTCTGAATTCTCTATTCTGTTCCATTGGTCTATGTGTCTGTTTTTGTGCAAGTACCACGCTGGTTTGATTACCAGAGCCTTGTAGTATTGTTTGAAGTTGGGTAGCCTGATGCCTCCAGCTTTGTTCTTCTTGCTTAAGATGGACTTGGCTATTTAGGCTCTTTTTTGGTTCCATATGAATTGCTCGCTTTTTAATAGGGTTGTTTTTTTCTTGTAAATTTGTTTAAGTTCCTTGTAGATTCTGGATATTAGACCTTTGTCAGATAAATAGATTGCAAAATTTTTCTCCTATTCTGTAGGTTGTCTGTTCTCTCTGATAATCATTTCTTTTGCTGTGCAGAAGTTCTTTAGTTTAATTAGATCCCATTTGTTAATTTTTGCTTTTGTTGCAATTGCTTTTGGTGTTTTTGTAATGAGATCTTTGCCCATGCCTATGTCTTGAATGGTATTGCTTAGATTTTATTTTAGGGTTTTTATAGTTTTGGGTTTTACATTTAAGTCTTTAATCCTTCTTGAGTTAATTTTTGTATATGGTGTAAGGAAAGGTTCCACTTTCAATTTTCTGCATATGGCTAGCCAGTTCTCCCAGCACCATTTATTAAATAGGGAATCCTTTCCCCATTGCTTGTTTTTGTCAGGTTTGTTGAAGATCAGATGGCTGTACGTGTGTGACCTTATTTCTGAATTCTCTATTCTGTTCCATTTGTCTATGTGTCTGTTTTTGTGCAAGTACCATGCTGGTTTGATTACCGTAGCCTTGTAGTATTGTTTGAAGTTGGGTAGCGTGATGCCTCCAGCTTTGTTCTTCTTGCTTAAGATGGACTTGGCTATTTAGGCTCTTTTTTGGTTCCATATGAATTTTAAAATATTTTTTTCCTAACTCTGTGAAGAATGTCAATGGTAGTTTAATGAGAATAGCATTGAATCTATACATTAATTTGGCAGTATGGCCATTTTCACAATATTGATTCTTCCTATCCATGACCATGGTATGTTTCTCCAGTTGTTTGTATGCTCTGTGATGTCTCTGAGCAGTGGTTTGTAGTTCTCCTTGAAGAGGTCCTCCACTTCCCTTGTTAGCTGTATTCCTTGGGGTATTTTATTCTTTTTGTAGCAGTTTTGAATGGGAGTTCATTCATGATCTGGCTCTCTGGTTGCCTATTGTTGGTGTATAGGAACGCTAGTGATTTTTGCGCATGGATTTTATATCCTGAGACTTTGCTGAAGTTGCTTATTAGCTTAATAAACTTTTGGGTTGAGATGATGGGAGTTTCTAGATATAGAATCATGTCATCTGCAAACAAAGATAATTTGACTTCCTCTTTTCCTATTTGAATATCTTTATTTTTTCCTCTTGCTTGATTGCCCTGGCCAGGACTTCCAAGACTATGTTGAATAGGAGTGATGAGAGAGGGCATCCTTATCTTGTGCCAGTTTTCAAGGGGCATGCTTCCACCTTTTGCCTATTCAGTTTGATATTGGCTATGTGTTTGTTGTATATGGCTCTTATTATTTTGAGGTATGTTCCTTTAATACCTAGTTTATTGAGAGTTTTAAACATGAAGGAATATTGAATTTTATTGAAGGTCTTTTCTGCATTTACTGAAATAATCATGTGGTTTTTGTCTTTAGTTCTGTTTATGTGATGAATCACATTTATTGATTTGTGTGTGTTGAACCAACCTTGCATTCCTGAGGATAAAGCCAACTTGTTCATGGTGGATAAGCTTTTTGATTAGTTTTTTTTTTTTTAATGCCTATGTAAAGACAGTAGGAAGTGTTCACCAAACCTGAGCACAAAGCAAGATGACAGACCCTAGCCTCATTGAAATAGATTAGGATCATATAATGGGTTCTGACCTATGGAATTTGAGATATGAAGTCTACCACTTCCACTCCGGTCATTATTTCCCGGAGTGATCCTTTTTTGCTCACTTTCTATTTTGCAGCAAATTTGGAAATCATGTCTTAGAGATCAAGGAGCCAAGAGATGAGACAAGCCTGGGTTCCTAGGTGATAGGGTGTGGCTGTGTCCCCATCCAAATCTTGTCTTGAATTGTAGCTCCCATAATCCCCACATGTTGTGGAGAGACCCTGTGGGAGGTAATTGAATTACAGAGGTGGGTTTTTCCCATGCTGTTTTCATGATAGTAAATAAGTCTCATGAGATCTGATGGCTTTATAAGGGGCAATTTCCCTGCACACATTCTCTTGCCTGCCACCATGTAAGACATGCCTTGCTCCTTCTTCACCTTCTGCCATAATTGTGAGGCCTCCCCAGCCATGTGGAACTGTGAGTCCGTTAAACCTCTTTTTCTTTATAAATTATCCAGTCTTGGGTATGTCTTTATTAGCAGCATGAGAACAGACTAATACACTGAGTAACTGGAGATTGCAGAGCACTAGCCAAACTACATGGGACTGTGACTTGAATGAGAAAGAAACTTTCATTGTGTTAAAACAACAAAAATTGAGAGATCGTTTGTTATAGAAGTTAGCATGCTGCAAGTATTAGAATAACTTTTGTGTTATTTTTCATATCTTAATGTCTCAATTTTAATTTTAATCAAAATAATGCATAGATGTAATAGAGGTCAAATATCATTAAACATTTTAAATAATTATCTCTTGTGCCACAGATTACTTTCTGATAGTTGAGGACTCAAATCTTTCATTCCCTTCCACAATCTATCTTTCCCATATCATACTAACATGTGTTTTATCCTATTGTAAGTATGCAAATGGTTTTGCTGCTAAGGCAGAAGTGCACAATAAACTTGTCTCCTTACTTATAACCTTTTATTCTTACGTATAACCTTTTATTCTTCCCTGGTCACTGACTCTCTCTAATCCTGTATCATTTTCCCATATTGCCTCGGTTTTCCTATGGTCCTAGTATGATACACATATGATATATAATATATCATATATGTATATATGTGTGTGTATACGTATATATACCATATATACACATTTGTATATATGTGTGTATATATATGTGTGTGTTTGTGTGTGTATACACTTCTTTTCTGAAGGCCAGAACATCTGCACTACAGGTCTACTCATAATCTCAAAACATCAATTAAAAAAATTCTCAAGACCTCTCTCCCTAAGCCCCTTGTTTTGCAGTAGAATTTGGATTATTTCTCCTTAGGCTAGCTACAGAGATATCTTCCTAAGATTTCTCTACACTTCCAACTTATGTGGGATCTCCTGTTTTGTGGATCCCACATCTTTCTTTTCTTGCTTGTGCTTACCTGTGTACTCCTGCATCTCATTGAGTTTCTTTAACATAATTATTTTGAATTATTTTTTAGGCATTTCATTTTTTTTCCCTTTGGGATCTGTTACTGGAGAATTATTTTGTTCCTTTGGAGTCATCATCTCTTCTTTTTTTTAATGATTCTTGTGTCCTTACATTCGTATCTGTGCATTTAGTGTAACAGTTGCTTCTTCAAGTTTTATGGATTGGTTTTTGTAGGGACTTTTTCCTGTAGATGTATCTATAGTATTGGTGGGGTAGGATGCTTTGGCTTTGATTCTGGGTGGGCACAGTAGTATCATCTCTGTATGATTTATTCACTGTAATCAGTTTAAGTGGTATCTGTAAGTTTCTCAGTGGCTTAGGCTGCAGTTGTAAATGGAGGCTATGGTGAGTCTTTGCTGGGGAAGATGACACCAAATGGATGGTCCTCAGGCACCAGTGGTGTTGGTAGAGGGCCAGCCTTCTGGTCCTTGAGTCCTTGGGCATCATACTAGGGAGCCAGTGGTGGGTCTGGATGGGCCAGCCCTTGGGCCTCCTGGCAGCATGGCGGGGTGCCAGCAGCAGGCTGGGCATGCAGGTACTTGGGCCCCCAGGCAGTCTGTGTAGTGTTGGCAGTGGAAATAATGGCTGTAGGACAACCTTTGGGTCTGAGTCACAGGTGGTGGTGGTGGGCTGGAAAGATCAGTTTCAGGGCCTCCCAGAAGATGCATGTGGGTGCCAGTGTTGGGCAGAGTGGGCATGTTCTTGTGGCCCTGGGTGGCATGTGCATGTGCCAGTGGCAGCAGGCATTGTGGACCTATCTGTAGGCTGTAGGACAGCACATGCAGGTGGTAGCCATGGGCAGAACAGGTCTGTCCTGCAGTTCCTGGAAGGCATGTGTGGGTGCTAGCAGTGGTAGGGTGAGTCCCCAGGACCCCAGGTGACATGTGTAAATGCTAATGGCGGTGGTGGTGGCAGTGGTTGGGGTGGATCCATCCTCAGGTCCCCAGAGGGCATGTGCAAGCACTGTCAGTGGCGAATGGGGCAGGTTGATTCCCAGGTCCCCAAGACCTGAATTATTTATTATGTTTCTTTTTAGTGGCAAGCTGTTCATGTTTCAAGGAACCAATATATTCTATGATCTTTTTCCAGATAGTCTATTAGAGTACCAGAGGTCAGTTTTTAGACTTTCAGTTAATTCTCTATTTAAATAATCTTACCCAGCCCTAGTTTTGCCTGATAGTCTGGAGTCCAGAGTGATCCTCTTTGGTTCGGTTATCAGCTTCTGGTCTTCCTTAGCATAAGGTGGGGGGTCCTGAAGGTTCCATCACACTGTATTGAGTCTTTCCTCCAGTTTTCCTGGAGGAAAGACTCTATTCTATTTTAGAATAGAACTAAAAAACCCAGGCCTTTTATCATTCCTGATGCTTGCGAATGTTGAGCCAGGAATTTTATAGGCCAAATTGGCCCACTTATTGGTAGTATTTCTACCTATATACAGTTAGGTTGTAATTTTCTCTAATCTGCAGAGTCAGATAATATCTGACTCCTCTACTCACCTTCACTTTTTCCAGATCTTAGCTGAAATTGCTGATATGTTGTTGTTTCCTCTCTTGATCAATTTGTCTTGTGTTCCTTTGCTTTCATTTTGTCTGGGTTTCGTGAGAAAGGAGGGATGTTTGTAGTCTATTGATCATTTTTAAAGTGAAGTCCCCCTCAGGAATATAACTTTTTGATTTACTTTTTAATGCAAAAGAGATCATCCAAAGGGATTTTTTAAGGCCAGGAATGCTTTAGATTCTTTGCCCTCCTGAATTGCTGAATTGTCCCTCTAAATCAGCCTTTAGGAGCCAATTGGCTCGTCCAAGCCATCTTGAATAAACAAGACTTTTCATAACGTAGACTCTGAGGTAAGGCCAATGTTTGGGCATGGGACCTGTGTAGTATTGCAGGGCACTGCTCTCAGAAGCGTTCTGAGCTGGTTTAACCTTCCTTTGTCTCTGTCTTAAAACTTCTTTTTTAAACGTAGTGTCCCATTTTGTTTGCTCAAGGCCCCACAAATGTGAAATTGGCCCTAATCTGAAGTGTAAAATTATGATGTTTAAATATAATTTGTAGGATCACGAAGTCCCAGGGCTCTCCAGCTTAAGTTTTACTTCTGTAAATTCCTTGCCTGTAGCCATGTAACTGCTGGTTCAATTTTTCCCTCCCTCCCTCCCTCCCTCTTGCCCTCTTTCTTAAAAAAATATATATTATATATAATATAATATATATTAAAAATTATATATTATATATAAATTATATATTATATATAAATTATATATTATATATAAATTATATATTAATTATATATTATATATAAATTATATATTATATATAAATTATATATTAATTATATATTATATATAAATTATATATTAATTATATATTATATATTAATTATATATTATATATAATATATTATAAATAATATATATATTTTTATTTTCCAACTTTTAAGTTCAAGGGGTACATGTGCAGGTTTGTTTCATGAGTAAATTACATGTCATAAGAACTGGCACAAGACAGGGATGCCCTCTCTCACCTCTCCTATTCAACATAGTGTTGGAAGTTCTGACCAGGGCAATCAGGCAGGAGAAAGAAATAAAGGGTATTCAATTAGGAAAAGAGGAAGTCAAATTGTTCCTGTTTGCCGATGACATGATTGTATATTTAGAAAATCCCATCATCTCAGCCCAAAATCTCCTTAAGCTGATAAGCAACTTCAGCAAAGTCTCAGGATATAAAATCAATGTGCAAAAATCACAAGCATTCTTATACACCAATAACAGACTAACAGAGAGCCAAATCATGAGTGAACTCCCATTCACAATTGCTTGAAAGAGAACCAAATACCTAGGAATCCAACTTACAAGGGATGTGAAGGACCTCTTCAAGGTGAACTACAAACCACCGCTCAATGAAATAAAAGAGGACACAAACAAATGGAAGAACATTCCATACTCATGGATAGGAAGAATCAACATTGTGAAAATGGCCATACTGCCCAAGGTAATTTATAGATTCAATGCCATCGCCATCAAGCTACCAATGACTTTCTTCACAGAATTGGAAAAAACTACTTTAAAGTTCATATGGAACCAAAAAAGAGCCTGCATTGCCAAGACAGTCCTAAGCTAAAAGAACAAAGTTGGAGGCATCACACTACTTGACTTCAAACTATACTACAAGGCTACAGTAACCAAAACAGCATGGTACTGGTACCAAAACAGAGATATAGACCAATGGAATGGAACAGAGCCCTCAGAAATAATACCACACATTTACAACCATCTGATCTTTGACAAACCTGACAAAAACAAGAAATTGGGCAAGGATTCCCTATTTAACAAATGGTGCTGGGAAAACTGGCTAGCCATATGTAGAAAGCTGAAACTGGATCCCTTCCTTAAACCTCATACAAAAATTAATTCAAGATGGATTAAAGACTTAAATGTTAGACCTAAAACCATAAAAACCTAGAAGAAAACCTAGGCAATACCATTCAGGACATAGGCATGGGCGAGGACTTCATGTCTAAAACACCAAAAGCAATGGCAACAAAAGCCAACATTGACAAATGGGATCTAATTAAACGAAAGAGCTTCTGCACAGCAAAAGAAACTACCATCAGAGTGAACAAGCAACTTACAGAATGGGAGAAAATTTTTGCAACCTACTCATCTGACAAAGGGCTAATATCTAGAATCTACAAAGAACTCAAACAAATTTACAAGAAAAAACAAACAACCCCATCAAAAAGTGGGTGAAGGATATAAACAGACACTTCTTAAAAGAAGACATTTATGCAGCCAACAGACACATGAAAAAATGCTCATCATTACTGGCCATCAGAGAAATGCAAATCAAAACCACAATGAGATACCATGTCACACCATTTAGAATGGCAATCATTAAAAAGTCAGGAAACAACAGGTGCTGGAGAGGATGTGGAGAAATAGGAACACTTTTACACTGTTGGTGGGACTGTAAACTAGTTCAACCATTGTGGAAGTCAGTGTGGCGATTCCTCAAGGATCTAGAACTAGAAACACCATTTGACCCAGCCATCTCATTACTGGGTATATACCCAAAGGATTATGAATCATGCTGCTATAAAGACACATGCACACGTATGTTTATTGCGGCACTATTCACAATAGCAAAGACTTGGAACCAACCCACATGTCCATCAATGATGGACTGGATTAAGAAAATATAGCACATATACACCATGGAATACTATGTAGCCATAAAAAATGATGAGTTCATGTCCTTTGTAGGGACATGGATGAAGCTGGAAACCATCATTCTCAGCAAACTATCGCAAGGACAAAAAACCAAACACTGCGTGTTCTCACTCATAGGTGGGAATTGAACAATGAGAACACATGGACACAGGAAGGGGAACATCACACCCCGGGGCCTGTTGTGGGGTTGGGGGAGTGGGGAGGGATAGCATTAGGAGATATACCTAATGTAAATGACGAGTTAATGGGTGCAGCACACCAACATGGCACACGTATACATATGTAATAAACCTGCACGTTGTGCACATATACCCTAGAACTTAAAGTATAATACAAATATATATAATATGTAACATAATATATATTAAAAATTGTGTGTTCTATATATAATATATATTAAAAATTATATATATTACATATATATTTTTATTTTCCAACTTTTAAGTTCAGTGGGTACATGTGCAGGTTTGTTACATGAGTAAATTGCATATCATAGGGCTTTGGTGTACAGATAATTTTGTCATCCAGATAAGCAGCATAATACCCAAGAGTATATTTTCAAGAGCAGTTTTTTTCAATGCTCATTTTCAAGGATGGGTAGCTCACTGTCTTCTTAGTGATTTCTTTCCTTCCTGGACATACCGCACTGATAGAAAGTTCTGTCTTACCTCAATATGAAATATTTATCTTTCATTTAATCTATGTTCATTCTGTGTTTTATGTAAAAAATTTGGCGAATTATATGTAACAAACAAATACGTATTTCTGTTTTTATTCTAAAAGGCATACACATCATGACAATGTTGGAAAATGTTGAAAAGTATAAAATATAATTACCGCTAATTTCTCTATTGAGAAATAACCATTTTTAACCTGTTGGCATATTTCTTTTTATCTTTTTGTATGCATAGCTAGTAATAATAACAATGATAAGGGTAGTAGCTGATTTATTTAGTGTTTTTCACGTGCTAGGGATTGCACTAACTGCTTTAAAAGAATTACTGCACTCATTAGAAAAATATAATTAGAGAGAAATGGGGTTATTTTGCATAAATGTAAAGATTTTAATGTATATGTAGTTCTTTGCTTTTGTTCCACTGAATATCATATTTTCAGCACTTTTCAAAATTAAGAAATTATTTTACATTTGTTTTTATTTTATTTTTTATAATTTCAACTTTTATTTTAGATTCAAGGGCTACATGTGCAGGTTGTTACAACGGTGTATTGTGTGATGCTGGGGTTTGGGGCACCATTACTTAGGTATAAGCATAGTACCCAACAACTTTTCAACCCTCTTGCCCCTCTACCTACCTTCCTCCCCCTTCTATTAGTCCCCAGTATCTGTTGTTGTCATCCTTATGCCCATGAGTACCCAATGTTTAGATTCCATTTATAAGTGAGAACATGTGAAATTTGGGTTTCTGTTCCTGTGTTAGTTCAATTAGGATACTGGCCTCCAGCTGCATCCATGTTGCTGCAAAAGCATGATTTTGTTCTCTTTTGTACAGCTGTGTATATGTACCATATTTTCTTTTTCTTTTCTTTTTTTTTTTTTTTTTTGAGAGAGAGTCTTGCTCTGTCACCCAGGCTGGAGTGCAGTGGTGTGGTGTCTGCTCACTGCAAGTTCCGCCTGCCGGGTTCACGCCATTTTCCTGCCTCAGCCTCCCGAGTAGCTGGGACTACAGTCACCTGCCACCATGCCTGGCTAATTTTTTGTATTTTTAGTAGAGACGGGGTTTCACCGTGTTAGCCAGGATGGTCTCGATCTCCTGACCTCGTGATCTTCCCACCTCGGCCTCCCAAAGTGCTGGGATTACAGGCCTGAGCCACTGCACTGGCCCATATTTTCTTTATTCAATCCACCATTGATGGGCACATAAGTTGATTCCATATCGTTCCTATTGTGAATCATGTTGCAATAAACATATGAGTGCATGTGTCTTTTTGGTAAAATGATTTGTTTTCTTTTGGATATATGCCCAGTAATGGGATTTCTGGATCAATTGATAGTTCTGTTTGAAGTTCTTTCGGACATCTTCAAACTGTTTCCACAGTGGCTGAGCTAATTTACATTCCCACCAAGAGCGTGTGTTTCCTTTTCTCCGTAGCCTTGCCAGCATGGATTGTTTTTTTGACTTTTTAATAATAATTTTTCTGACTAGTGTGAGATGGTTTTGATTTGCATTTCTCTGATGGTTAGTGAGGTTGAGCATATGTTTTTTCATATGTTTGTTGGCCACCCGTGTGTCTTCTTTTGAAAAGGGTCTGTTCTGTCTTTTGCCCACTTTTTAATGGAGTTATTTGTTTTTTTCTCATTGAATTGTTTACATTCCTTATAGATTGTAGATATTAGACCTGTTTTAGATGCATAGTTTGCAAATATTTTTTCTCATTCTGTAGGTTGCCTGTTTATTCTGTTGATAGTTTCATTTGCTGTGCATAAACTCTTTAGTTTGATTAGGTCCCACCTGTCAATTTTCGTTTTTGTTGCAGTTGCATCAGAAATAAGAAAATTTAAAAAAAAACCCATAATTACTCTATGCACAGAAAATGATGAAGGATCATTTCATTCCTTTTGCGGAGTGCCAAGATGTGTGGCCTTGGGAAAGTCACTTTCTTCTTAAAATTTTAGTTTCTTCTTTTGTAAAATACGTATCTAGTACTTCCCCTTCATCTGCAGTTTCACTTCCTGTAGTCTGAAAATATTAAATGGAAAATTTCAGAAATAAACAACTCTTAGGTTTTAAATTGCACATCATTCTGAGTATTGTTGTAAATGCTCTATTTTATTATTAGAGTTATCGCTGTTGATCTCTTACTGTGAATAATTTACAAAGTAGACTATTATAGATGTGTATATATAGAAAAAACAGTATATATAAAGTTTGATACGGTCGTGGCTTTAGGCATCCACTGGGGGTCTTGGGACATATCCCCCACAGATAAGTGGGGCCAACTGTAATCTAATATCTGCCTTGTCTACCTTTCAGGATTATGAGGGTCAACAACAAAAATAAAAACAACAACCATCAATTGCTACCATTGAAACTCTATTCTGTTTTAGACTTTCACACACATTGTTATCATTTACTATGATTATTTTACCAATCCAATAAAGCAGGTGAAATACTGCTTTCTATATGAGAAAATTGAGGCTTGAAGGTGTATGTGGCTTGCTGAAGGACGTAGAGGAGCAGCTGGTCAGTTGGGTGATAAGCCCAGAGCCCATGCCTTATGGAATTCTGGATATAGGAGAGCTGCCTCCCTTCAAAGGGCATGTATTTGCAGCAAACATTTGCTCCATTCATTTCCTAGGATGAACTTTCAAAAGTTTTAGTGCTTTGGACGACCTCTTCTTCTTCATGTTGTTTGGTTCTGGAATATATGTTACCTGTTGCAAGAACTCTGGGCCTGCATTTAAGCAGCGTCCATGGAGAGATGTATACCTTAAAACGGACTGGTAATCATTCAGGATTTGCAACTTTTAAAAGGCTGAAAAAGAGAGTAAATAAATTTTTACTTCTGCCTCTTATTTATCTCTCACCACAACCTCAATATTCTTGATATCTTCCTCAAAATCCATCACGAAACACAACTTGAGTGTCTATTCATAGCCTCTTTGAGGCTGTGATGGATATAGAGTTTACTCCTAAACCTTCCCCTCTGATTTTACTTTTAAAAGTGCAGTGATCACTTTTCTCTTGAAAAACGAAACCTTCATTCAATACCTTTTACTTAGTCAAGTCACTGCTGTGGCTTTGGTGTCCAAAGTTCTCTTGGAGAATATTGTACATTCTCATTTTCTCGGCTGGGTCTAGCCTTACTTTGGGCAATAAAATAAAATAAAATAAAAAAATGTAAGAAGTCATATAGACCAGTTCTGAGCAGAAGCTTTAAGAACCATTGCATGATCCTTTTGTGCCTTTATTCATTTTACCCATAGAACATCATCTAAGAAATTTCTATCTGTTTTGTTTAATGTGAGTCATCTGGCTCCATTCAGGACCAAATGAGTTGGAATTTCGGGGTGTAAGTCCCCAAGCACTGGTATCTTAAAAAGCTCTGTAGGAGTTTGTATAATGAAGCCAGGAGTGAGAACTATTGCTCTAGAGGGAAAGAAGTCTGGATTCTTCAGAGATAAAGGCAGTCACTGAAATAAACCATCCACTTGACAGATAAGTAGTAGATCAGAAAAATTCCAGGAAAAAGGAAAAATAATGATGTGACTGACACAAATGAAGAAAGAAAAAGTGAGTGCCTGTCCCTAGGCCAGTTTGCAGTAAGAAGAAGATAGTCTGAGAGCCACTGAGGCATCTGGCATGGAGTAAGGAAGGTAATGGATTTTATGCCAGTGGGGAATACAGTCTCTTGGAAATTAATTCTAACCTATGTTTCAAGGAGTTTCGTAACATCAGGAAAGACCAAAATAATTTCTCTTTTTTACATGTTCAACCATCATCATATGGCTAGAATCTACTCATAGGAAATTAGTAGTGCAAGGAAAAAAATAGAGTTTCCAACTTCATATATTAGCTGTTATTTTAGTATTGTATTATATTAAAGATTAAACATATAATTTTGGATAAAAGTGAAATTGTGAATTTCCAGAAGTGTTAGGAAAAGGGAGAACAAAATATTATAAGTAACAATATTCTATGGATATTGCTATGTTTGGAAGTAGGTGTACAAATGCACTAACACTGGCATTACCAGTTCATTGAGAACAAAACAAAAGGTTAGAAATTGTGAGATATATAGTGGCTGTAAAATTCAACGTGTCTCTACAAGAAGATCAGTCAAGTCGGGGAGATAAGATAGCCCCGGAAGATCAAAGTGTATAGCCTTTTACTCTTGAGTAAATTATACCTATCCACTCATCCATCCATCCATCTTTCCTACATTTATTGAGCATTCAGTATTCATTCATTTAATTCTTTCAGTCAACACTTATTGAGCACATACACGTCAGGCACTAATGCCAGGTTAAAAAAATTCCCAATATATGCTTATCTCATGAGATATAGTGAAAACCAAATAAGATAATGTAGATAGAAAGGCTAAATGTATACATTTTTTTCCTTGAGATGGAGTCTCACTCTGTCACCCAGGCTGTAGTGCAATGGTGTTCAATCTCCACTCACTGCAGCCTCTGTCTCCTGGGATCAAGCAATTCTCCTGCCTCAGCCCCCCGAGTAGTTGGGATTACAGGTGCACACAACCATGCCCAGCTAATTTTTTGTATTTTTAATAGAGACAGGGCTTCACCATGTTGGCCAGGCTGGCCTTGAACTCCTGACCTCAGGTGATCTGCCAGCCTTGGACTCCCAAAGTGCTGGGGTTACAGGCATGAGCCACTGTGCCCAGCCTTATATGTATACTTTGACAAGCTATTTAGACATAAAGGATTATTATTATCCAAGCTCTAATATCACTGCTCTGTCATCCAATGTTCTGGTATTTTTCAATCTGTTGACAGGCACAAATATTTCCCAGGACTCCATAGGCCAGCAATTTAAAAACTGGAAACATTCATAAATATACAAGTTGACTAATTAGTCCTTAATTAGTTAGCAAATTGCATATTTTAATCACCCTAAGATATATTGGTTAATGTCATGAAATGAAAATAAAAGTTTGGCTGCATTATATTAGGTCAAAATTTACATAAAGACTTGATTAAAATATTTAATGGCACCTGCCAATCTGAGGCATGGCTAGCCGGACAGTCAGTGGCATTTATGAGATCTTGCTGCTCTTTGGCAGTTTGGGCATCAAATTAACAGATTATCTCTTAATTCGATCAAGGAAAACTGTAATATTTTAAACACCTATAATATTGCAAGATCTTTACTGAGCACTGTATATAGAAGTGTAAGCATTATCAGCCTGTGTTGCATTTGAAGAAACTGAATTTTCTATGCATTCGAATAGCATAGAAAGGTGAAGATACTAGCCTGAGATCATTCAGATGAAGCATAGGTTGACAGCGGTTATGCATGGCCTCAAAACCCTTTATTCTAGACCTCTGCTTCATCCCAATTGCCTGGATAACTAGACAATAGTTCTGCTGTCATTTTCACTTTTACTATGTTATGATAGATTTGAGAATTCTTACCTTTGTTTGTTTTTAATCCATAGTCTCTGTGGCTTCCCAAACAATATGAGGGGAAGTCTAAAAGAGAAGTTAATTGTTTCCACATAAATTCCTTTTCAACTTCTTGCAGGAGACGTAGTCATTCTCCCCTTTGAACTCTTATATTTCTAGGTTCATTCCTCTCTAGTAGCATTTCTAGATTTCAAAATGAACGTTGACATCCTAAGTTAAAGCTCAAGGATGCTTTGGTTTTGACTTCTTTGAGCTAAAGAAGCTCCATGAAGCTTGAATAACCACTGACCCAACATTAACCCCCAGAAGACAAATCTTATCCTAGTTGATTTGTTATGAATTATCCATAGAGCTTCTGCCTGAGGGTCCTGGCTTACAAGGTGACTGAACCCCCGTGTTGACTGTTTCCTTGTTTCAGAATCTGGTCCTTGAGTTTTCACATCTGGAAATTTGGCTTATTCGTAACATGCACCCCATGCTAATGAAATCAGTTGAGAACAATGCAAACACCAAGATGTTCATTTATTAATTTAAAATGAAAAAGAAAAAAAATGTCTTGACAGCATAAGATTTTTGAGTCCTCTGGTGAACATGTTTCTTGCTGAAACCACAGGCAAATAAATCTGAGGATTCCTTAATGTATGTGCCTTAAGGTACATACATCGGATAAACTCTCTTTAAAATGGAGTGATACCTGTTAAGGGGGGTTAAGTTATGCTTAACCTTCTAATCAAAAGGCACTTTGTTTCAGACAGAGCTGGAAACTCTCAATTACTGCTACTGGTGCTTTGTATTTACACTGTGCTGATTCAGGTGGCAGGGAAAGTCAAGATAGATCAATCCTAAATTACTTCTGGCATCTCACACCTTACAAAGTCTGTCTGCCTCTAGGCTGTTGCTTTTCAACCTCCAATTTAGTTAATATTCTTTCTGCTATTGGTCACTGAACTGATCTTGGATCTCTCAGCTCTTCCCTTGGTTCTCTCTAGGACTATTTATCTGACATACAATTTTAGTTAATAATTTTTCTGACCTTGATTTCAGCCCCAAGAACCCAACTTCCGTAAAATAGCCCAACTAAGTGGGAGCACCCCTGATTCCACCTTGTTGGAAGTGGTAAATGTTCGTTGTCTTCTCTCTCCCAAGCTTCCTCTCACAAAAAATCCATTTTTATTTCAGCATTTTTTTCTCAGATACATTCACATCTTTGATTTTCTTGCACTTAAGACTTTTTTCTTTTAGGTTTTCTTGCAGTTAAGAGGATGTGTGAGTAGATTGCCAGGGTCTTGTTCCTTCTGTATTTTCCCCCAGAAATGGTTCAGTTGAACATAGGCTTCTGAAGATACCTGATCTCATTCACTACATGTTTATTTTACTTGGTTATATCTCAGAGTTTAGAGATGCTTTATTTTTTCCTTTATGCCACTTAATAAAAGAATAGTACCTTGGGGGATATTCCTTTATAATTTATAAATTATTGTCATGCTCATTCTCTCATCTCCTCTGAATAGCCCCTGAAAAGGAGACTACTGTGGAGTAAATACCTCATTTCAGTAATTTTTTGGGTTTTCCCCTTACATCTGTGCTTTTGTGACTTGGCTGGAAATATCAGAGCAACTGACAGAGGCCACATAGTGTCTCTAGACAAGGAGACTGAGAAAAGACAAAAGAAACATTAAAAAACAAAATTAACAATCAAAACAAAAGCAGGCTTTACAGAAGGAAGAAAGCTGGGCAAATGGCCAGGCTCTGCACATGTTGCATCAGCTTCAGAAAGAAATTCTCCTGGCCAAAGCACGTGGAGTCAGAATCTTTGCCAATGGGCTGCACAAATGAGGATCTGGATGTACAAATGGCATTGCCCAGTGAGCTTCTGGCATGTTCCTTTGCTTTCCATGCTCCTGTAAATTCTCCTCGAAAGGTGAATTGTTTTTAACAATCAAAGCCTGGCTTTGATGGTAGCTGCCATGAGGCAGGCCTTAGCCCTGGGGTCTGCACATGGACCCTCCTGCTTGCTCTGATCACTCACACCCCACACCTCAGTCCCCATCCAGCAACTGCTGTGTCCTCCCCTTCCCGTGGCTTCTTTTTCTCTAAGTGGGATTTCTCCCAGTTTGGGCCTCTGCTCAGCTGCCTCAGTTGGCAATAGCTATTGGGAATGGGTGTTCAGAGCCTCCAGCTGCCTCCCCAAGGCAGCCAGTACTCCACCCTTCTCAAAAGCTCTGCCTGTCTGGCTTGTCTTTTTGCTTCGTGTCTCTCTTTTCTGTTATTCACAAATATACTACTTAAAATTTAACAAACAAAGAACCTCCCTGCTCACACCAGGTTCTTGCTTGTACCTATGCAGAGTCTTTCCATTATCTTTGATGCCAGGCCTAGCATCCCAGGTGTGGAAGTTTGGGCCTCTCTCATGATGCAGCAATGAGCGCCCACAGCACGTGGCCTGAGCATTTCTCTTGGCAGATGTCACTGCTTGCTGTGTGTGGTGCTACAGGGTTGTGAGTCTTCTGACTTTCAGCCTCTTGAGGGCTGGGTCCACGTCTGCATGTCTGACTGAATCTGATACTTCTCACAGCACAAGGCAGAGCTCCTGATTCAGGGCATATGTTCTGTGAATATTTGCTGCATGCAAAAAAGAATGAATGAGTTATCTGAGTAACATTGTGCATCTGAGCAAAGCAGGAGCTGTGATACTGAACAAATGACTTGAATGACTGCTTTTTTCTTATGCATTCTTTTATTTGGAAAATATTTTTAAAGTAGAAAATCATGAAGAATAATAAAAACAAAGTATCTTGCACCCATTATCTAAAACTGAATTGGTAATGGTTTTTCTTCATATCTGCTTTAGATCTTTAATAAATGAAATTAATGTGACTGTATGTCCTACATCCCATTCCTGTTGTCTTCCATGTCTCCTCAGAGGTAAGTACTATTAACTCTATATAGAGGTATATAGTATATATAGTCTTCTCTGTATATATTTTATCTTTTCTTATACTTTTATGTACAAATATGTGTATCAACCTGCACATAGCAGGAATCGGCAGATTATGGCCTGTGAGACAAATCCAGTTCATGACCTGCTTTTGTAAGGATTGCAAGCTAAGAATGGTTGTCACACTTTAAAGAGCTGTAAAACAAACACAAATAATATACTGCAGAGTCTATATGTGGCCTACTAAACCTAAAATATTTACTATTTGTCCTTTATAGAAAAGTTTGCCAAATCTGATATATAATATTAGCTTTGTTTTAAGCTATAAAAATGTATCATATCCTGTAATCATTCCAAAATTTGTTTTAATTTTCAGCCCCATATTTCCTGAATTCTGTCCTTATGTATATATACATTCTGCTTTTAGTTCTTTTAATGGCTGCATAATATTCCATCATATTGATATGACATATTTTAAATTCATTCCCCCATGTAATTGACAGTTATATTGTTTCTGTCTTTTTCACTATGAAAAAAATTGCAAGAAATAATCTGGTACCTTGTGGACATGAGAATTTTTTAAAGAATACATTCTTGGAAATGGAGTTACCAGTTTATAGGGGTTGTACATTCTCAACATTGCTGGACAGAACCAAACTATTCTTGGCAGGAGTTGTAAATATTTCAACAATGTCTTAGTCTATTTTGTGCTATTGTAACAGAAACCGAAGACTGGGTAGTTTACAATGAACAGCAATTTATTTCTCACAGTTCTAGAGGCTGGGTAGTCCAAGATTAGGAGGCCAGTATATGATAAGGGCCTTCTTGCTTTATCATCTTATGGTGGAAGAACAAAGAGAGAGTGGGAGATAGACAAAGTGGATCAAATTCATTCAAATTCATCAAATTCATCCCCCAATAATGAATCCACTCCCACAATAATGGCGTTAATTCATTCTTGAGAGCAGAGCCTTCATGACAGAATCACCACTTAAAAGCCCCACTTCTCAACACCTCTGCATTGAGGATCAAGTTTTAACACATGAGCCTGGAGGAACACATTCAAACAATAAGCTTCCCTTTGAGATACATTCTTAATCTCAGCAAGCTTTAGCTCTCCCATTGACCCAGCTAATGGGAAGGCTAACTCCTCTCCTAATGACCTTCAGTGCTCTATTTCCTCCATGTAACAGACAAAACATTACAAGTAAAATCTCTTTGAAGAGCTGCAAATTGCAGGTAAAATGAGAGTGTTGTCGCTTTAAAGAGGTTACGTGCAAGAATATCAAGAAAGGTTCTCTCTAGCCTGAGTAGAAATAACAGAGGCAGAAGACTCTGAAGGACTTTGTCAGGAGGATGCCGAACGGCATTCCACTTCAGAGCAACGTCTAGTGACAGGTGTTCTGCTCTGTGGCAATTTGGCCCACTGCACACTTTTCCCAGGTGCTGTCGGTGATTGCTGTGGTTGGGGACCACTTCCCTCTAGGTTCACAACTCTAGGGACAAAGACTGACAGAACAGATCCCCAGTGAAGCCAGTTGTAATTGCACCGAAGAATCTGTTGAGCGTTTACGGTGTAACTCACGCTGACCCATAGGCTGGAGCCAAGGCAGGAGAAAGGAAGTCATGATATAAAATCCTTGTTCAAGTTGTTAGTGGTCTAACTATTGCCTGGCATGAGAACCAATAGGTCCTTAGCTCTGTGGGGATCTCCTTGATCCTTGTAACATAAGAGATTGTCACACGTGTTCTAAACACAAAGTGAAATAAACTCACAGGACTGGGTCCAAGCTGTAGGTCCTTTGGGTATATTTGTTGGTTGCTCTGGCCATTTTTCGTTGCCTGGAAAATGAAAAGATTGGAGCAATTCATTTTCCTTCTTAATACATATATTCCTCATTATGTACTGACTTCTTCATTCCCTGCCACTACTGCATATTGAAGGTCTATCATCTCTCATATGGACTACTGCAATAGGCAGCTAATTGGTCTATCTGGCTCCAGTCTCTCCCCGGTCTACAATGCTGCCAAAGGGATGTCTCTTGCATATGAAACTGAAACTTTCAGATTCCCATTTTCTCCACCTGAAGTCCAAACACATAATGCAGAGAACACAGGTTTGATATCTACCTCTTGGCTCTCTAGAATCAACTCAATCTCTTCTCCTCAGATCCCTGGGCTCTTTGTGGTTTCTGAAAGGTACCATGCTATTACTTCTTTCCTGCTTCTTCTGATACTCCCACTGTTAAGGAACTTGAAATTAGATTAGGGACTGTCTCATATTAATTCTTTATAAGCTAAGAACCTGGGAGAATAGTTGGTACCTAGTAGATGCACAAAATATGTTTTTAAAATTAATGAATACATGAATGACTGAGTGTAGTGACTCATTTTCCTGGATAGGTTGGCTTTCCTTGGAGCTTAGACCAAGTGCATATTTGCTAAATGAAGCTTTTATTTGGATGGTAGCATCTTGGTGAGTAGCTAATCCAAGGCTGGTCAGTCTTCCCAAAGGAACCTTCAATTAGAAGGGGCTGGAAGGAGAAGTAGAGCTATGTGTGGAGCTGGAGGGTCAACTACGATGCAGAAGAAGGGGTCAAATGGGAGCTCCAGGGTCAAAATATGCACTAATGAGTGGGGATCTGCAGTGGTTTTTGTAATGCGACATTGCTTCCGGGGTAGGAAAGAGGAAGAGCAAAGATAGGCTTCTTGGATATTATTCCCAAACCTCTGCCAAAAGTTGTTAAGGAAAATGAAATTCTGATTAGGAATTTCTTCCCACATAGCAGGATTTCTTACCTTATATGCTAAAACTGTGTATCATGGAAGAAGAACTGGCCTAGAAATCAAGAGATGTGAGTGCTAAGCTCACATATCCTAGTGGCTGTCCATGTGATCATGTACCAGTCACCTCTTTCTCTGGACTTCCACTCAGCCATGCCTTAGTTAAAAGGGTGGAACTAGATTAGGATCTACAAGTCTGTGACATCCATGTCCTCATTCCCCTCTCCTTTGTCCTTGGGGTAGACATTATTAACTGGTGTGGGTCCTGTTCCACTGAGAATTCTTCCAGGAAGCCACTACCAATTGATCAGAGATGGCTTCTGAGATGATCCTATCCAAGATTCCTCATTGCTGTCGCACCCTGAAAATCTCATGAAAAATAAGAGTTGCATTTGTGATGGAACAATTGCTCTGATTCTCTTTACCTCTGCTTTACTGGGATGATGAACCCTCTCCAAGATGCCACTCAAGTCCCAGATTAGAGTGACAGAGCAGAGGTAGCTGGCAGCACCACTAGGGACGAGTGGAAGGTCTTTGCCACCAGCTGAAATGCCTGATCTGGGTCCAGTTGACATACGGCACCAATAGCTAATTTAGAAATTACTTCTACAACTAGCAGCTGTTAATAAAAACAAATAACACAATATAACACAGAACCAAATCCAACCAACCAAACAAGTAAAGCCAAAACATCCAGAAAAGTAGAATGTTGTCTCTCCAAAAGAGATGCTTAGCTAGAAATTTGACATTTTAAGCCAATATATGAGGGGAAAGGGCATCTTGTATATAACAGCTATTATAAGTAGTAATAGCAAGTAATCTGGGTGCTCATTATAATTTTATTTATCTTTGCTGTTCCTGCATTCAGTATGTACCCCATCATTTACTCTGAGAATTGCTTATGCATCCTGAGGCTGCAGAGAGTAGAGGCAACAGAGAACAGGCCAATGTTTCAATGAAGACTCATTATTCATTATTCCCAGGGCAGTAATACTTGTCAATAGAGCAGTAGATGTTTTTCTGGCACTTTCACAAATAATTGACCCCTGCAACCACCTGGCAAACAGTCAGAGTGAAGAGTGTTTGTCTGTGTTAGAAAAAAATAGTTTTTCATTTATTTAGGAAAGTTGTTGAGGGCTTACTATATGCTGGGCTCTGGAAACGCCTATACGAGTGAGTCGAAAGCCTAATGATCACAGCCTAGTTGGGAGGTGAAGAATTGAAATTCAGCTGGTTCTCAGTGGTATGTATGACTGTGTTGGCCAACATCAGTTAAGACTAGTTAGAATCCCTGCTACACCATTTATTAAGTCTTTCCAATATCCCATGTGCAGATAAGCTGCCAATAGTCACCTAACCACATAGTAATAACTGCCAAAAAGGTAAGGACAGTGTGAACTGAGAGCAGGATGCTCAACTCAGGGAAAGTTTCCAGAAGAAATGAGGCAGAGTAGGATTTTAGAGGATGGGAAGGGATTCATCAGTTTGTCAAGAAGGAAAGGACATTCTGAGAAAAGATAGAATATGCAAAGACTGTATACAAGGTCTTACAGCACTCTTGAGGAACTGCATGCAGTTTATTGTGGCTATATAAAAAGGCACATTTAAAAATATATAAGTAATGGTCCTGAGGGCAGGGGTCATGCCTCTTTTGTTGCATAGCCACCTCATGCCATGCCTTGAGTATAGTTGCTATTGACTAAATCTTGAATGAATGAATGATTGAACGAAGTAAGTGATGGTAGGAGAAGCAGCCAGGGAAGATCAGGCATCAGGTTTTGAAGAGTCCCACTAGCCATTTTAAAGAATTTGCTTAATACTTCATCCTGCAGGTAACAGGAAGCATTCGAAAGCTATTAGTGGGTTGGTGAAACTGGAGGCAGTGAACAGTTAGGAAATGGTGCAAAAGATAATAAGTGGGCAGTGATAGTGGCATGATCTTCAGTACTAACCTCAACCTTAAGACCTTTGCTCCTGCCTTAGCTTAGTTTGAATTCACAGGCAGATCTGGCTGGTTTATGTCTCCATACTCTACCCACTTAGTTCCCTCTAACTGAAATGCTTTCTCTGTTTTACCACTGTCATTAACGTGGTGAACTTCTTACTCATCTCTCATAACTGAGCTCAAATTTCTTATCCCCTTATAAGACATTTATGAACTGTCGCTTCATTTCCCAGCTCCAACTCTCCTGGTAGAACTGAGGATTTCCTTGAGTCCTAATGGTACCCAGTACAGCTTTGTGCCCTGGCATCAATTCAAAGCTACAGTTTATTTTTTTCTAGATTCTTCACTTCATGACAAGCATTAGAAGTGAGGGGCAATGTCATATCCACGTTTGTTATCCATTTCATTACAAAGAACAGCCCTTGGCCATGGCAACTGCTTAGTAATGAGTCTGGCTATCTAATACTCTTTCTCTCTCTCTCTATCTACATCAACATCATCATCATTATCTATATTTGAACTAAAAGAAGAAAATTCATAAGTTGGTAATTGGGATATTTTCACTGGAGATTGCCTGTGAAAATCTCTCCAGCTGCTAATGATGAGGCTAGAAAGTAGGGGATTGGTGCAATCTTAGTTAAATTTTATAATAAACTGAATAGACTTAGAAAAGTATACCTCTTCCTTATACTTACTCTACATTATTAGCCTGTTTTACATGTGCCATCAAAAGAGACTTCTTTTGGATCAAGAGCATGTCATGACAAGAAGCTGCAAGCCTGGAGATTATATAGAATGTCAGGAGAAACCCAGCGTGGATTTTTATTACTTAGTTCAGAAGAAACTTGGCTGGGTGATCCTGTGTCAGTTCAAAATTATTTCTTCATGCCACCTAGAAAGCAGTGAATCAAGAGGATTAAGAAAGAAGACTTCAACTTAAGCCTCTTTTATTTCATAGCCCTTCTCACACATCCATTCCTCTTCACATTTCACCTTCTACTCCAAAGATTTGGGAGGGCATTTTTAAAGATTCTTCTCTTTTGAAAAAAGATGGAAATTCAAGGCATATGACGTGCCATTTCCCTTCGTATCATGTAGACAGCAGTAATTGATCGTAGAAATCTTTCTTTTTTTTTTTTTTTTTTGAGATGTAGTCTTGCTCTGTCACCCAGGCCGGAGTGCAGTGGCGTGATTTGGGCTCACTGCAAGCTCCGCCTCCTGGGTTCATGCCATTCTCCTGCCTCAGCCTCCTGAGTAGCTGGGACTGCAGGCGCCCACCACCACACCTGGCTAAGTTTTTCTATTTTTAGTAGAGATAGGGTTTCACCATGTTAGCCAGGATGGCTTCGATCTCCTGACCTGGTGATACGCCTGACTAGGCCTCCCAAAGTGCTGGGATTACAGGCGTGAGCCACCGCACCCAGCCTAATCTGATTAGAACCTAAAATCTTTTATAGCAACCATAGTCAATCATAAGTTGCAAATCCAGGCATGGTAACACTCTGGGGAAGACAACACTCACACCACCCCACATACCACTCACATCACACACACCACACATACCACCTCACATACTACACACAGTACTCACACCATATACACACACACACACACAAACACATGTACACAACACACACCAATACGTTGCCAACAAGCATACCACACATTAGACACACACTGGGTCCACTGCCAATGAACAGTAATATTTTAAAAGGAATCTTTTTTGTAAGTGGTAGATCTCAACAGTGGGCTTAAAGTATTCGGTAAACCATACGGTAAATAGATGTGTTGCCATCCAAGCTTTTTGATCCATATATAGAGCAAAGGCAGACTAAATTAAGATAATTCTTAAGGGCTCTAGAATTTATGAAATGGTAAACAAGCAATGGCTTCAATTTAAAATCACCAGCTGCATTAGCCCCAAACAAGAGTCAGTCTGTTCTTTGAAGTTTTGAATCCAGGCATTCTCCTTTTCTCCTCTTTGGCTATGTGTATCCTAGGTGGCATCTTCTTCCAATAGAATACTGTGTTGTTTGTGTTGAAAATCTGTTGTTTAGTGTAGCCACCTTAATCAATGATCCTAGCTAGACCCTCTGGATAACTTGCTGCAGCTTCTACATCAGCACTTGCTGCTCCACTTTGCACTTTTGTGTTACAGAGATGTCTTCTTTCCTTAAAACCTAATGAACCAACCTCTGCCAGCTTCATACTTTTCTTCTGAAGCTTCCTCACCTCTCTCAGCCTTTATAGAATTGAAGAGTTAGGGCCTTGCTCTAGATTAGGCTTAAGGGAATGTTGTGGCTAGTTTGATCTTCTATCCAGACCAGTATAATTTTCTTCATATCAGTAGTAAGGCTCTTTCACTTTCTTATTATCTGTATGTTCACTGGAGTAGCACTTCAAATTTACTTAAAATATTTTTCATTTGCATTCACAGCTTGTTAACTGCTTGGTGGAAGAGGCCTGGTTTTCAGCTTATTTTGGCGTTCGACATGCCTTCCTTTCTAAGCTTAATCATTTCTAGCTTTTGATTTAAAGTGAAAGACTTTTAACTTCCTTTCACTTGAACACTTAGCGGCCATTGGAGGGTTATTAATTGGCCTAATTTAGGTTCATTCATTGAGCATAAGAAACATTTTCAGGACTCTGAGCTTTTGCTCTACTTATTCCTAGATTTAGAATACCCTCTCCCTTAGCTTGAAGTTATTTTCATCCTTCAAGACGCAAATATGAATTTTCATGTGAAAATGTTACCATTTCCTCTGCTTTGCATATTCAACTTATTATGATATCACTTTGTAGTTAGTTGCAGGTGTCTCTGTCGGCCTTCCTGGACTTGAAACTCCTTGCTGGCAGAGACCATGTTTCATTTAGCTCAATAAGTTCAGAGACCAGGTCAGGACTGGAATGTGTAAGTGCCTATTGAATGCTTGTGGGGGATAATGGCTTAGTGGCAACTGTCACAAAATGTGAGCCTCCCTTCCGTTTTCCCCCCAGAAAGGCATCAACGGGTTGTTCTTATTCTCTTGCCACAATGGCAAATGCGAACACACGTTGAGAGGATATTCAAGAGAACAGCATGGAAAATGCCCTAGGGCTGTCACCTCTGTCTTTTCTGAATGAGGTGGTTCCATGTGTAATTAAAGTGTCTTCTGTTGTTTCTTTGCAAACATGATAAATATAGGTAATTTCACAAAATCAAGGCAGTAGAGACCATTTGACTTAAGAGCTGGGGAATCATCTGCACATCTGCTACTGCTATTCCATTTGCTATCAGCCAAAGAAAAAGCATTTGTCCTTTGAGATGGGCTAACCTTAACCTTAACTGATGATATAAATTAAATTTATATCTCAACAAACTTTTTTACTTTAGGAAATCCTGAGAGCCTTCACTTAAAAGTTACAACATTCAGTCCCTGTCTAGGTGTTATAGAGGATCCAGTAAAGGTGAAGCTATAAACCTTGCCTCACTGATCAGATAAGAAAATAATAATAAGAAAAAAATATTAATAAGAAAGAAAATATAACAGGTTATGAAGAGTGTTTCCTACAAAGCCTCTTCCCCTGATCCTACCTCAGAGAAGATGAGAAGCAGGAAATTGAACTATTTCACACAGAAAACAGAGCCAAGAGTTTGAAATCACGTCTTAAATTCAAGTTTCAGACAAACTACTTAATATTTGTATAATCCATAGCAACATGTTTAACTTTTTCCTGTGTTATTTTACTCACTGGAAACCTGTAACAGTAAGCATCCTTCAGAGAGTGGATAAAAGGATTAATGAGAAAATGTATGAAACATGCCCCGAATGATGACTGACTTCTAGTAAGTGTGCAACAAAATTCAGTCCTTTTTTCTTACAGGTTTTTATGAAGTTTGCAACATTTTGTAAAATACAAAGTGCTCTACAATATTAGTTATTTTTCATACATATTTGATGTACAGGATCAAGACCAACTACTTATATTTACTTAAAAATATGCCAAACAAATGAATGGGTCATTATAGAGGTTCTATTTAATTTAATACGAAGGAATACAGAATAGATTCCTGGAAATCTTTCCCTCATTTTTGCCCAGTTACAAAGCTGTTTGTTTTAGAACAGTCAAGAACTACTGTCAACAGTGAAACATAAAGAGGAAGAAACTTCAAAATATTACCTTAATGTGCTAGGTATTTAATTAGTGTTGATTTGGTGCTTTAAACATGGCACTCATTAGGTAGGTTGTACACACTAGTAAAGAGACAAATTGAAGCAAGTAACTATTTTGATGAGAAATTGCACAGGTCACACATGAAGTACAAAATTTAATCCTAAGGTACCATAGGTGTAGAAACAGGTTGGCAAATGAAAGAAGCAGGTGCCCACTTTAGATTCCATCATGTGCTATGACAGTGAGCTTTCACCTTACTTCATTTAATCTTCACAGCAATATTATGGGGCAGGTGTTAGTGTCTCTTTTGTAGAGCATTAGGGTAATGTGCTGGTTTTCTTTCATTCATGTGGTTAGTAAGAGACAAGATAAGATACAACCCCACAAGCTCTGACTTTTGGGGGCACTTAGATTGAGATCTCATTCAATCATGTTCCCATGCAATGAGCATCTGTCCTCCTGCAGATAATCTGATCATATGCCTGTCCAGGTAAAACTCAGAATGCAGAGCACGCCAGAGCCAAATGTTAGTAAAAAAGTGCTTCTACATCCAAACACTTCCTGATCATTACTTAATGACGAATACTCAGCATTGGAATGTGAAGCTCTGTTTAAGTCGATTCTCACTTGATTCTCATCTAAAACTCAGAAGCAGCAGAGTGTGTGTTGTGAGGGGAAGAGAGGAAAGTGGTGTACACAAGTGTCTGTTCATGCACCTGTGTGTGTGTTGGGGTGATGTTGGAGTTGTGTGTGTGTGTTTTGCAGGGCATGAGGTTGGGATTGGGAACTAAGAGTTGGCGTGGGGTTGTTTGGATTCCCACTTGTGGCAGAATTCTTGCTACCAGTGGAGGAACTCAAAGACATTGTCTGTGCCTTGCCCACCCTCACTCCACTACCTGTTCATAGAATTTTAATGACAACTTATTTCAGGAGTTGTAACTGAGATCCTTTAAGTCAGAAGAACTTTAGTGAACTTATATGGCTTTGAGAGGTAAAATGAGTAAACATGATGTTACTTTTTGATCCTCAAAACTGAGATGAAAGACTCTGGGAAAATCTGAAAGGAGGGGGACATTCCACAGGTCGAATCTCGTTTGATATACATCTAACAGGATGCAGGGCTGGCATCTCCCAAACCAAGAAGCCTCTCTTTACTGTAATTTGTGAACCCTAGAGTCTACCAATTAATTAGCATCAGTTGTGTTAGTTTCCTATGTTGTGTAACAAACTAACACCCATCGATAGGCTTAAAACAACACCCATTTATTATCTGTGGTTTCTTTGAGTCAGGGGTCCAGGCATGGCTTAATTGGCAGTGTAACCTTATGAGTTTGAGCAGTTATGCCTAAGGCTGTAATCAAGTTGTTGGCTAGGCTTTGTTCTCATTTGGATCTTGGGATCCTCCTCTAAGCTCATGCAGGTTGTTGACAGATTTCAGTTCCTTGTGGTTATGAGTGAGATGCTTAGCTCCCAAACTCCTCTCCATAGGTGGTTCTTAATACACCTTTTTCAAAGCCAGCAGGAGAGTCTCTTTCCTGCTTTGAGTCTGTTCTTTCAGAGAAGGCTTGAATCTCCCCCTTCAAAGAACTCACCGGCTGTCCTAGAAGACCCACCCAAGGTAACCGTTTTGATGAACTCAAGGATAATTGGTTAGGGATGTTAATTATATTTGCAAAATTCTGCCTCCTTTGCTATATTCTAACTAGTGAGGAGCAAATCATAGGTTCTGCTCTCCTTCACAAAGGAAGGAAATTATACAAAGTGTAGATTCTGAGATGTAGAAATCTCAGAATTCTGCCTGCCATACCAGTGGATTTCAAAACAAGCTGTATGTGTTTAAGTTACCTGTGACCCATCAGGAGATGGGGACAAATGTTAGAAACTCAATTTATAATGACGGTTTATCTTATTCATTTTAATTTGTGTGTGATACATGATAAATATAATCTATTAGAAAAGTAGAAGATGCATAAAATTTATAAATAAATACATCTCTTGAGAAGTGTGGTTTTTAATTTGTTTCTTGCTGACAGGGAGAACAATAAAAAACTGTGAAGACCACTAGCTGACTTAAACGGATGGTCTGACAAGCCCTGTGTTACATTGTTTTTGAATTTTGAAAATTAACAGGTCAAGTTAGATACATAAAAGGCAACACTGTTGCCATTAGATATTTCTTTTCTTGCTTTTAGTATGCCTTGTAATTTTTTTGTTGGAAGCTGGACATGACATATTGGGCAAAGTAGGCCTTTAGCATGAGGTTTTATGTTAATTTGGATAGGTTAGCATTGTTTAATGTTTACTGAAGCTGAAAGTGTTAGAGACTTAAAAGTCCTTTAGTGTCCTTGTTTTGTATACCTGTTATCATTGTGCTTCCTCAAGAACTCCTCATCAGATAGAATCTGTGTCTTGGAGCTCCTTCAGCTGTAATTTGTTACTATTATACTGGATCCCTGTTGGTCTGGTGGTAAGGTGTGGGGAAGTAGACATTCAATAAGCTTATGATGAATTATGTCTTTTAGTGGTCCTGTATCCCTGGGCTGTGACCTTGCAAGTGTTTCTTAGCTTCCTTTTTCCCACCTTAGCTGACACAAGAAGGCTAGAGGGGGCTGGAGTAAGAGAAACACAATTGTTCTGGTGGATTCAAGTTCTGCTAAAGCTTTTTGCCATCGAAAGTAGGCTTTGGTCATGGAGAAGGAAACACAGAGAATATTCTAGAAAATTATGACTGCAATCTAGTAAATAAATTAGAGTGTCTTGAACTTGAGTATGGTTATGGAGGTAGTGGAAAGTGGTTAGAAATTTAGGGTGTGTTTTGAAGTTATAGACATCTTATACCTAACTACTGGGTAGAATAGAAAGAGAGAAATCAAGGATAACTTTGGGGTTTTGGCCTAATAACCTCATGAATGGTGATGCCAGTTACTTAAAGGAAACCAGATTGGGGTGAGAAGTGGGAATAAAAGGACATGTTTTGCAGTATCTACTAGACATTAAATTGAGATGTATAGGCAGTTGGTTAAAAAAATCTTCAGCTTAAGGGAGAGGATGAAACTATATATGTACACACACACACACACACTCAAACAATGCAAACATAACATGTTTTTATTCATTTTTGGTAAGTTAAAGCTATGGGATCACTTACATCACCTAAGCACGTAGTGTAGAAAGGGATGAGAGAGAGCAGAGGACTGAGTCTGGAGGCATTTCCACATTAACCATCAGGAACAATGATCACATGGCAGTGAGTTATGAGATAACCAAAGGATGCTGCAGAGTCTGGAAGCCAACTGGAGAATATGTTTTAAGAAGGAACAGTAATAAGTCACACCAAATCTACTGATAAGTAAAATAAAGACTGAGAATTGTTCATCTGATTTGGTGTGAAGGGATTATTGGTGACTTTTTTGGGAATAACTTTATTAGATTGGTGAGGATAGAATTTTTTTAGAGTAGTTTAAAAAGTTAATTGCAAGTAAGAGAGTATAGCCAACAAGTATAGACAAAATTTGGAGTCATTTTTCTATAAAGTGGATCAGAGATATATGCAATAGCAGGTAGAGGGGTTCAGGTTGAAGGTAATGTTTTTGTGAGAGAACGATTAATTACAGAATGATTGTGTGCTGATGAGAATGATTCAGTAGAGTAGGAAAGAGAGAGAAGATAATTGCAGGAGAAAGATTCTAAGAAGGTGAGAGGTATGGGGCCTGCTACACAAGAAAATTGTTACTCTGCAAGAGGGGGAAGAAGATAGGAACAGGGCTCATTCCTCCCTTGCAACAGTAGGAAGTCAGAGCATCAGGGTACCTGTGCCAATATTTTAGATGATTCAATGACAGGGCTCTAGGAATATCTTCCTTTTGTCACTAAGAAAAGTGATAAAAAGACTGTCTGAGAAAATAGTTCACATAAATAAGCGGCAGATATGAGCCAAGATCAAAGAGTAACGGGAACTTGGATGTTTGATAAGAGAGGAGAACTTGTTAAATAGTCTGAGGGGAAGTTAGAGAGTGAATTAACAGAGAGCTATATTAGATTTGCCAGGCGGTATTTAGGAATTAGGGGTCCAGTGAGCCTTGCCCTGAATTTAAGGTTAGCCAAGTCCGTGGGGTTATGTTTCCTTCCAGTCAGCTGCCTAATTGCAGGGATGAAGTCAGGTGGGATAACAGGGTAACAGGTTGGGGGTTTTGCCAGACAAGCACAGTGGACAGTTGATGGGAATTTTGTGGTAAATAATAGAATTGTGGTAAAGGCTCATATCTTCTTTCCGTGCACAAGCTAAACACCACCTCCTAGAGTGTTTGGCTGTAGTTTGGGCTGGGGATGTGAGAAAAAGTGACATGTTTCTGGGCCAAGGCAGTTAATAGTTGTGTAACTTTTCGACACCATTTCTATTTGCAGGTTAGAGCATTTAGGGTGTGTATGTTACAATAGCTAGTGTTACTTTAATACAGGAGTTGAAGTAGTATCCAGTGGGACTATAACATGCATCACTAACATGGTGACCAACTTGTCCCTGGTTGCCCAAGGCTTTAAATTTTTGACACTGAAACTCTTGCATCCTGGGAAACTCCTCAGTCCCAGGCAAACTGGGATGGTTGGTCACCCTAGCCACTGACACTCAATTTAGGAGAAGGGAACAAAGGACAGGAAAGGGTTGATTGATCATTTAAAATTTGTACAAATAATTGCAGATTTCAGGAAGAAGCAAGAATGGTTCAAATGGGAATGAGGACTAGAGAAAGCAATCAGAAAAGAAGGAATAATCAGAGATTAGAATGCTTGAGG
This sequence comes from Symphalangus syndactylus, assembly GCF_028878055.3. Lineage (NCBI taxonomy): Eukaryota > Metazoa > Chordata > Mammalia > Primates > Hylobatidae > Symphalangus > Symphalangus syndactylus. The sequence continues at coordinate 128,244,009 of NC_072429.2, read as the reverse complement.
GCACTATTTTTGAGTTAATGCAATTATTAGCAATGACAAGACCCAGAGCATGGAAGTAGAGAGCTGAGATGCCACAGAAGAAAATATCCTTGGAAGAGAAGATAGAAACAGAAACACAAAACTGAGAAGCCGTGGTGCTAAGTGGATGGTGGGGGTGGTATTAATAAATAATTGTAACAGAAGAATTAGTGGTGGAGAGAAAGAGTTCCAGGAGCTAAAACCTTCCACAGATGAAAGAAAGAGACTAGAGGGCAGTATGCAACTGTAACAAGGAGGAGTGATGGGAAGTTTTTTTTTTTTTTTCTTTTTTTTTTTTTTTATTATACTTTAGGTTTTAGGGTACATGTGCACAATGTGCAGGTTTGTTACATATGTATCCATGTGCCATGTTGATTTCCTGCACCCATTAACTCGTCATTTAGCATTAGGTATATCTCCTAATGCTGTCCCTCCCCCCTCCCCCAACCCCACAACAGTCCCCGGAGTGTGATGTTCCCCTTCCTGTGTCCATGAGTTCTCATTGTTCAATTCCCACCTATGAGTGAGAACATGCGGTGTTTGGTTTTTTGTCCTTGCGATAGTTTACTGAGAATGATGTTTTCCAGTTTCATCCATGTCCCTACAAAGGACACGAACTCATCATTTTTTATGGCTGCATAGTATTCCATGGTGTATATGTGCCACATTTTCTTAATCCAGTCTATTGTTGTTGGACATTTGGGTTGGTTCCAAGTCTTTGCTATTGTGAATAGTGCCACAATAAACATACGTGTGCATGTGTCTTTATAGCATCATGATTTATAGTCCTTTGGGTATATACCCAGTAATGGGATGGCTGGGTCAAATGGTATTTCTAGTTCGAGATCCCTGAGGAATCGCCACACTGACTTCCACAATGGTTGAACTAGTTTACAGTCCCACCAAGAGTGTAAAAGTGTTCCTATTTCTCCACATCCTCTCCAGCACCTGTTGTTTCCTGCTTTTTTAATGATGGCCATTCTAACTGGTGTGAGATGGTATCTCACTGTGGTTTTGATTTGCATTTCTCTGATGGCCAGTGATGAGGAACATTTCTTCATGTGTTTTTTGGCTGCATAAATGTCTTCTTTTGAGAAGTGTCTGTTCATGTCCTTTGCCCACTTTTTGATGGGGTTGTTAACCTGAGACACATGTTTCAGTGGAACTGAGATTTTATAGAAAGGAGGGAGGATCATTGTTCTGAAAATGTCAATAATGGACAAGGCAGACTCCTACACCACCTCCGGCTCAGTGCTATGAGGGGCATGAGCAGGCAATTAGCCACCTTCTCAGAGGCTAACAGGGAAGCACTGTCATCAGTTAGGGCAAAAAGAGGTTGAAATTAAAGAGGATTTTGCTGATGTCAAACTATGAGTCCTAGAGCATAGTGGTAGAGTGTAGAAAATGTGGCTAGGTGAGAGACAAAATCAGATTAGGGAACCTGCAACTGTTTCAGGATAAGAGTCAGGTGATGAGAGAAGACTGAAATTGTGGACTTTTTGTGGGAGCTCAGGATAACAGAATGTAAAGAGGGAAGAGTTAATCTTGAGGATCTCTTAGGGGTGGTGGATAAAAGAACAAAGAATGCTATGGTTGCTCTTACATTCACCTGCAAGCAATAAAGGCTGCAGTGAGGGAGGAGGGACCTTGCCAGTGAATTGAGGAGCTTCATGATGGTCCCTTAAATGATGGGGAAGAGCTAATTGAGGCTGATGATATGGGGCTTCCTTAAATTTTGCAGTGGGCAGGTCCTAAAATGTTCCTTACTACCACAAAGACATTCTGTCCCCCCTGGGTGCTCCTCTGTACTTTTCTTCTTCTTCCCTCTCACGTTCTTCCCTATCCCTTCCATTTGGGAGAAAAAAGCCAAACAAACTCCCTTTTTCCTCTGACCATGCTCAGCTTTGGTGTCCCTTTTTTCCAAAGACTTAACGTATGTTTTGAATTCACAGTAGGTAAAGGACTAGATTAAATGTTTTTTTTTGTTTTTGTTGTTGTTCGTTTTGTGTTTTTTGGTAATAGCTTTATTGAGATATAACTCACGTCCATACCATTCTCTCACTTTAAGTGTACAATTCAATGCTTATGTTAGTATATTCACAGCATTTGCAACCATCACTACAGTCTCGTTTTAGAACACTTAGAACAGCTTACCTTTTTTTTCATTTTCTGTCGAGTTGATTAAGTGGATGAAGTCTTTTAGGAATAATTATATATGGTAATTATTACACAATTTATTTTTGTTTGATGTCATTTTAAATCAAATTACATAAAAATATTTTTCAGCTATTATGGTTTACAGATGTCATAAACATTATATAGTTTTTGAATATTCCCTTCTCATATCACCCTGGTAAAATATTTTTCAATGGTGACTGGTGTTCATGCTTTCCCTTGCTTGAATAAATTTCACGAGTGAAATGAAGATGTTTGTGTGTTGTGCGTAGTATCCTGCTGCTACATTAAGACCTATAGAACTATAGTGCAGAAATTACTGCTTAGGTTTTGCTTGGAGTAGGATGCTTTGACTTTATTTTGAGCAAAGTTACAAGTACTTAGAAGGCCAGATTTTCTGTCACCTTTTAGAAAAAGATGAGAAGAAAAAAAATTCGTGTCCTGAGGACAAGAATTTCAGAGTCACTGCCAAGTTTAGTTCTTCAAGTCATAGAAGACTTGGGCCTGGGCATTCTGCAATGGCCGACAGTGAGCAGCCCACCTGAGCCACTGAACCTGCTTCCTCTCACCGTCTTTCCCTTTCCTTGAGATGAAAAGAGCCAATCCTGGTAGCCAGATTCTGGCGCCATCACCCACAAGCTTTGTGATCTTGTGTAACCTCACTCTTTGAGACTGCTTACTCAAAAGAAAATGGGAGGCCAGCCATGGTGGCTCACTCCTGTAATCCCAGCACTTTGGGAGGCTGAGGAGGGTGGATCACTCAAGGCCAGGAGCTCGAGACCAGCCTGGCAAACACGGTGAAACCCTGCCTCTAACAAAAATACAAAACAATAGCCGGGTATGGTGGTGCATGCCTGTAGTCCCAGCTACTCAGGAGGCTGAGGTAGGAGGATTGCTTGAACCTAGCAGGCAAAGGTGGAGGTTGCAGTGAGCCGAGTTCACACCACTACAGTCCTGGGTGGCAGAGCAAGACTACGTCTCAAAATAAATAAATAAATAAATAAATAAATAAATAATTAAATAAATAAATAATTAAATAAATAAGAAAATGGGAATAATAACTAAATGTCTTATGCAAAGATTATAGATACTGTACCTAGAGTACCTGCTTCTCAGACACAACAAGCAATGGAGTAGACCTTCCTTCATTCCATCGGCAAGTCAACATTTAATAAGCAGTTTATACATAAACCAAAACTAGTTAGTATTCAAACAAGGTAGATTGTGGTTAATGTGAAGCAACAAGGAACATATTGTGTGGGTGTTTTTTTTAAACTTCAGTTTATTTAGGATAAGACACTTTGTAATTGAAAGTCACAGTTCTTAAAGGAAGCATAAAACTTGGCTGTATGAATTGGTTCATTTCTCCCAAGGGTCATAATAGTAAGAATTTTTTTTTTGGTAGGATGGGACTGGGAGCATAGATTTAAAAATAATGAAAGCAAACAACATCTTTAACAACATAACTATCCGTTTGAAGTTCAATGCATTCTATCATTTAAGTAAAATGCTGTAATTATTTCACATTGAAAGTCATATTTTGTTACGTGGCTTAAGGTTTTGAATGTGTTCATTTGTAACCTGTCGCCAATTTCTATTTCATTCTTTTCCTAATTATTCTGTGAAATTCTTTAGTGAGAACCCGCATCTTACATCTAGAGTTAATGATTCTTTTGGAAAAATTAAGTCTACTAAGTAAGAAATATATCTAATGCAAAAAGACACCAAAGAAATTGACTTGATGTTATCTAGTTTAATAATCCAAGTCTTAATGCACCTTCTGATGGTAACAGGATGGTTCTTTTAGCAAATTTCTTGCCAATGTCCTTTGATGGCAAATTCAGTGAAGTCTCAAACATGTGTGAAATGAAAAAAACATTTGAAGCTAAAGAGCTGAGCCTGATGGGTTTGTTGGCCTCCCTCATGTAAATTCTCAGAGTATATTTGAAGGGGGCCTCTGATCATTAACGGAAATTACAATGGTAGAGGAACCCAAGCCAGGTGAGATATACAGAATTTAGGCAAGCCGTGCTAGTGTGTGTATGCATGTGTGTCTTCTTGCACCTGTCTACCACAGCCAGATGGAGCCTTCTGTAAACAGACTTCTTTAGCCACAGAAAAGTACTGGGGATCTCTCTGGAGTTTGCCCTAGCACTGGTTCCCATTTTTGAACACTTTTGAAATATTAGGGTATTTTTGTCCTGAAAAACACCTGCTACAATTGCATACATGAGTAGTTTTGGGCCCTTTAATGAAGGGTGGATGCAGAAAGTGAATTTGCTTAATTCTGGATCATAGCATACAATGCCATTTTTGTTTTCTTTTGCTTTAGGAAGGCCTGAGGAGAGAAGACACATAGTCATGTTGACTAAACCAGATCACCTAGAATTACCAAATGGAAAGATAAAAAGAATCACCCACAAATTTGTAATAATATTTACTCACTTTTCAAAGCTTTCTCCAACTTTTTGAGTCAGGACTGATTATCTTTAAATTAATTTCTTTAAAAAAAGAAGTAGAAAGAGATGAAAGAAAAGGGACTCTAGTTTTTTATTTGAAGGCACAGTGATTATTGCCAGTTGTCAAGGAAACTTTCCTCCTCCTGACCAATCAGTATCACTTAAGCTTTTGTTCTAACAAAAATGGGTTTCCCTCTATCAAGTACACACCTGATATATGCTTTTTCTTAATGTAAATATTAATAGATGGCCAATTGTTTCCATCATTCAGAGGCCTCCTCTATTTAAACGTTCTCTGCTGAATTTGTTTATTCCACTGTAAAAACCATGGCAACCACAAGGAAAATGTTTTCCTGTTTTTCAGAGTGTTGGACTATTAGAACACTAGGAATCACTAGAAATAAAAAATACAACTTAGAACCAAGTCTTAACTCCATGTCAGGAAGATGAAGTATGACCAAGCAGCTGTGTAGCAAGTTCCAGGGACCACAGCAGAATAGGCTCTGTTGGCCGGGCGCGGTGACTCACGCCTGTAATCCCAGCACTTTGGGAGCCCGAGGCAGGTGAATCAAGAAGTCAGGAGATCGAGACCATCCTGGCTAACATGGTGAAACTCCGTCTCTACTAAAAATACAAAAAAATTAGCCGGGCGTGGTGGCGGGCGCCTGTAACAATCCCAGCTACTCGGGAGGCTGAGGGAGGAGAATGGCTTGAACTAGGGAGGTGGAGCTTTCAGTGAGCCGAGATCGCGTCACTGCACTCCAGCCTGGGCAACAGAGTGAGAGCAAGACTCCGTCTCAAAAAAAAAAAAAAAAAAAAGAATAGGCTCTGTTATCTCTACCCAGCTCTGTCCCTGGATGTGTCCAGTCACATCCCTTTTCTGGGGTTCATTTTGCTGTTCAGTAAAATAGGGAGGCTGGACTAGAGTTTAAAGGGCTTTCTCGTGTTTCAGAAAAAGCTTCTCATGAAGATCTTTATGTAGATTATTGAATGCAATCTGAGAAAAAACAATGTTAGGCAGCAGATACTTGGTTCTTTGGTCCATCGGGGCTGCTATAGCAAAAGTAACATACCCTGGGTGGCTTATAATCAACAGAAATTTATTTCTTAAATTGTGGAGGCTGGGAAGTCCGAGATCAAAGTGCCAGCAGATTTGGTATCTGGTGTTTTCTGGTTCATAAATGGCTTTCTTTTTGCTGCATACTCACAAATCAGAAGGGGAAACAGAGCTCTCTAGGGTATCTTTTATAAGGACACTAATCCCATTCCTGAGGGCTCTACCCTCATGACCTAATCACATCCCAAAGGTCTCACCTCCTAACACCATCACGTTGGAGGTTGGGATGTCGACATATGAATTTTAAGGGGACAATATAGTCAGTCCATGGCACTTGGGTACCATATTGAGAGAGTTCACAGAACAGTGCATGGGTTTTATCTTAAGTACTATCTAGTTGCAAAATGCAATACTTAGGACATTATAAAACAGAATTGTCGATGTTACAGATCTATTATGTTTTAGGGAGTTGTCTCCTAACTATTTCCCTTTCTCCTGGAGAGTAGCACAGTTCTTTGGGCTACAAGATGTCTAGGAGAGATACCAATGCTCCCCCAAGCTGCCTTTCTCCTCTTTCCTCTTTCTTGCTCCTCAGCACTATGAGCATAGGAGGGCCGTATGTAACACCCTGGCTTCCTTGGAGAAGCTAGCTAAATAGAAGGAGACATTTTACTCTTGCAGAATTTGGCTTCAGTCCTCTGTGGGGATTGAAGTAGAATCCAGGCATATTCATTCAAATAGCATTTTCTGCCTCCATCCTAGCTTCAGCCTCCTTTGTCTCTATTTCTATTCTTGCCTGGGGCTCCCTTGAAAGCAAACAAAGACTGCAAAAATATATCTAGAAATATTTTCTTAATTATTTTTTTCTAAGGAGTGTATGTAGGTCATTTTACTGTTCTTGGCCTTCAGGGCCATACACACACACACACACACACACACACACACACACACACACACACATATATATAGCTTTACCAAGCCACCTATCCCATTTATGTGAAGTGAGATTGGGACATTGCAAGAACTGAAAGGTATTCAAGCTAGTTTATGGCAAAGCCAGACACTACACTGATGGAATCAAAGAGACCTAAGAACTGAAATGTGAAAGCCCTTGGAACACTTTTCGTCATACGTCACTTACAGTGTCCATTTCTTCAACTCTAGCATAAGCAGATTGTGTTATATGCTCTGTCAGTTTCCACTCAGTTTCCACCTTTTGCTGATTTATCTTAATCAACATTTCTTAAATAATGATAAATCAACTTATCTTAAATAATGATACATCAAGAAAAGCAATATGATTTAAGATATATTTAGTGTGTCTACCTTTTAAAGGACTAGTATAAATACCTCCAGAATATTTAAAATCCCTGAAGACATTCGCTCAAAGTATTATTATTTTCTCTAATTCACTAAGATTAGGGAGCAAAGTGTACTTGTGGTATTTTCGAACCTGACGGGTTGTGAAATCACAGAATGATGGTCAAAACTGTTTTTTGCCCTTACCTATGCCTCTATTTCTGGCTTCTCAATGATAGAGCATAGTCCCAAGAAACCAAAAGGGAATAAAACAATCCACTTGATGAAAATGACACCATCACTCTGAATGCTCAAGGGTCTTCAATAAAGCTAGTGGCTGAAAACCAAGCCCAAAACTAGGTTTCATAGTTTTTCCTCTAAATATAAACTTCAGGATCTGACTTGAGACTATTTGGATGTGCAACCTAGAGTCTGTGTGTTACCCATAGGCATGGAGGGGCTCCGGCATGGCTCATGCCCATAGTCTTTGGTAGAATAAAGTAGAAAAGAGTAATGAGTATGAGGCAGAGGGAGAGACTGGGGTGAAGAAGAAAAGAAGTGCCCTTCTTTATGGCATTGGGAGAATGAGGGACGAGAGTAGCCCTACTCTTCAGCTTGGAATTTGCTAGACCTGGACTTGAGTGCCTGTTCCACCATTTAAGAATTACATAAGGTAATGCGTATTACTGCTTAGCTAAAGAGCAGGCATATGGTAAGTTCTCAACACATGGTACTTGTTTTTATGATTATTTAGGCAAGGTGTGTCACAGCCCAGGGTTTCCGTAATCTCACTTCAAAATGAGGTGACTCAATATTCACTCATGTCCTTCCTAAATCTAAAACAACTAGATCTCCTGCTGTGTGATAGAATTCCCAAACTTATTTGACCACAGAATATTTAAAAAACTATTAAGTATTAATAGAATCAACAGTCATTCTTGAGGATATATATTTTCAATGAGTAATAAACACTAAAATATGTTGAGACGTGTTGAAGGGGTGCATTATGTTACCCGTGATGATCATGTACACAGTGCTTTCAGCAGTTCCTTCTGTCACACAGCAGGGGATCTCAGGCAACTTCTTTTTATTCTTTGGAAAGCACATTATTTCTGATAGTACAATGTCACATAATTATATATGTGTATTTAGGTTCTTGTGCTCTTAAAATATAATTATATATTAGAAGAAAAACTTGCTGGTGTTAATTTTATTTTGCGAAACATCTATTAACAGCATGTTCTACAGAAACTAGTTGGCCAAACCTCATATCCTGCTTCAGCTTAAGTGGTGTATTTTTTGGGGGTGTGAGTTTTTGACAGAAACTCACAGCAAGAAATTCACTTTACCTTGCAATCTATTGTACACATACATACAAATATATACAATCGAAATAAAGTATTTCGTGTATAGTATCCTCTTCTAAAGCCAAGCAGTTGATTTTCTATTCTTCTATTCTATTCTATTCTATTCTATTCTATTCTATTCTATTCTATTCTATTCTACTCTACTCTACTCTACTCTACTCTACTCTACTCTACTCTACTCTACTCTGTTCTATTCTGTTCTATTCTATTCTAATCTTATCTAAAGTAATGGTGATCAAAGCCCACTGCAGTGATTTCCAAGCCCAGTGATGGGAAGTGCTCTCAGTTTGAAAAAGACCTAGAGATTAAGCTAGGAAATGCACCAGGTTTGTGGCACTCATTTTCCCAGGTGGAGGTACTTCTTACATTACACTTCAAGTGTATATGAAATGGAACCTTCTCTAACCTCCAAAAAGCCTATGAAGGAGCACATTACCTAGGAAGGGTCATATTGCCTGGGCTGAAGAGAGGCAGCTGCTGACTTCCAAGCTTAGGACAAGGAAGAATATAAGGGAGCTCACAGCTCCCATGAAGAAAGGTCTAAGAATAGTGGCCAGCAGTTTTGGAGGCCATGCCTATGCTTCTGGGGCCAAGGAGAACTGCTGGGGGTATCCCCTTCAACAAGACTGTATTAGTCTGTTTTCACACTGCTGATAAAGACATATCTGAGACTGGGTAATTTGTAAAGAAAAAGAGGTTTAATGGACTCACAGTTTCACGTGGCTGGAGAGGCCTCACAATCTTGGTGGAAGGTAAAAGGCATGTCTTACATGGCGGCAGGCAAGAGAGAGAATGAGAATCTAGTGAACGGTGTTTCCCCTTATAAAACCATCAGATCTCGTAGGACTTATTTACTACCATGAGAACAGTATGGGGAAAACTGCCCCCATGATTCAATTATCTCCCACCACATCTCTCCCATAACACATTGGAATTATGGGAGCTACAATTAAAGATGAGATTTGGGTGGGGACACAACCAAATCACATGAAAGACTCACAGCTCTTTTCACAGGCTGGTTTTCTCCCACCCAACCTCATCTTATCAACTCCTCCTCTGGCAACCAGACTGCAGCTCTCCTTTGCCCAAGCCTTTCCATGTGCCCATGTCTCAGCTTGAAAACATTCCTCTCTTGGCTCATTTCCCTTTTAATGTCAAAGACCCAATTCCTATTGATCTGTCCTATTTTCCCCAAAACTTTTCTCACCAACGCCCCAATACCAACCTCAACCCGTATTCCCAAAATGGAAATAAATGTTTCATCTCAACCCATGGCATCCTTTCTTCCTTTCCCCATTGTAACACATCTTCTATTACATTTGAACTGTTTAGTTATTTTTATTTTCCACTAAATTGTACTTTTCTATAGGGCAGGGACCTGCCTCTTTGTTATTGTTTTATCCACCATTCCTAGCACAGCCCTTGGCCTATTATCCTATCCCAAATATTTGTTGAATAAGTGAAGTCATGAGTAAAACATACTTATTTTATAAATTGCTAACTGTGGGCTCATAGTATGAGCCACGTGCTTTCATGTATATTATCTCATTCGATCATTATAAACAAAATGGGTGGGAGGGAGGGAAGATATGATTATTTACTTCTTATAGATGAAGAAATTGAGGTTCAGAGGTGTGAGGAGGCTCTACTGAGGTTGCACAGCTGTCTGGTGAGGGGCAAGCAGCGAGGCTTAGGATTCTAAGTACACCATGGTTCACACGCACAGGGGATGCCCATCCAGTCCCATCCCCACTCATGGCTCTTAAAGTCGCAAATGCAAGTCTTGCTGGTTTGTCCTCATTTTTGGAAGTTTCTGTTAAATATGTGAGCAAAAGGCTGAACACAGACATAAAAGCTTGGGTTCAAAACTGGGCCCATTTTATTGATAATGGAGACTGTACTCCCTGAGAAATCAAGAAGACATTGAACAAAGTAGAAGGATTTCAGAAATAGGATTTCTCCTTCGAGTTTGGTTAACCCTAACATCTGATTGCATAGAATTCAAAACAAGAGTTACCTGCAAACATTTAGGAGATGAAGTGTGTTCGTATTGACACACATCCTGCATCAGAAAAGTTCAGATACATAAAGAGATGCTTTTGTATAATTCATGTTATTTACTGGAGCGATTTTACTAACCCTTTGAACATCACTGTGCTCACCATTATAAATATGCATTCAGCTCCTTTCCAAACCACTAGTCATTTGCCCAGCAGGCCATAAAAGCAATGTATCATATAACCATGTATTGGGATGAAATTTCAAAAGCTCTCCATTTAGGCAGCAGGACTTAGTGGGTTTGGGGAGCTGTAACATTATCCATTTAATTATACATTTGGACACACTGAAAAAAAACCTGTATTATTTACACAATTGCCTGTAATATTCACTCCAAGCTGTTAGACCTGAGTCAGAAACCATTAGAATGCTAATCGAGAAAAGAGTATGAAATATATTTCCTTGGTGCAACTGCAGCAAGTTTTGTAGACACTTTTATTTCAGCCACGTTTTGCTTCCCCCCAGCTTTGCCATCTGAAGGGGGCCTTCCACAGCTCTTGTGGGGGTGCTAGATTGCTAATTTGGGAACACAGTACAATCTGTCAATATTGGCTCTATTTCTCAAAGACAATATCTCGTATAAGGCATAGTACCTTATATTTGAGGAGAGACAAATTGTTGGAATGAAAAAGTTATTATGCTCAGGGGAAAAGGTTGCTCAAAGAGATCATCCTCCCAGGGATAGGCATTGCATTAAATATGATCATTAAGATTAACTACCCGAGAGATGCAGAGAATATCTCTTTCTGGATCTCAAGTATTTTTGAGTATGGTACATGCGGAAGAAATCCCAAGTGCCAATATACTTTTTGTTTTCAACTTTTACTTGTTGAAAACAAAAAGTCCAGATTTGTTACATGGACATACTGTGTGATGCTGAGGTTTGGAGTAAGGCTCCCATCACCTGAGTAGTGAGTATAGCACATGACAGGTAGGTTATTAACCCGCTCCCACCCTCTAGTAGTCCACAGTGTCTATCATTTCCTTCTTTATGTTCATGTATGCTCAATGTTTAGCTCCCACTTTTGCCAGCACTTTTGAGCAGCTATTCAGTTCCTGGGATCTATGGGTGCTGACTACACAGGGTTGAATAAGAAATAATTCGCATCTTATAGAAATGCAGACTTCAGAGGGGAAACATATAGCTAATTAGAAAATAATGCAGATTGATAAATACTCTGATAGAAGAACTGAGACACCAGTGGCATTGCCCATACTCTAGGTCTTTAGATGAAGCTCTGCTGCCGCAGAATCTGTTCAGGCCCTCACAGATCAGCTTCTGTTCTCCCTTGTTTGCACTCCAGCAAATTGGTACCTTGGGTTTATACTCCAGATGTGGCATGTTGTTATTTCCCTTTATCAGACCTCAGTCTTCCCCTAACTCCTCTTTCCCTCGGAGTATTCAGCTTTGTCTTGTCTGTACTTCCCCTGAAGAGGATTCTGTACCTTAAGCTTGTGAGGGCTTATGGCTACAGAAACACATCCACAAACATATATAATCTGGTATCATGTGAGTCCAGAGAACACAGACTACTTGCACTTTGATTTTACTTGATGTCATCTCAGCAATAATAGTTTCGAATAGCTTTGAGTGGCCAGGCGTTTGCATAATCGACTGTTCCTTTGTTTTGGATTTTGTCACTACTCATTGCTTTAAACTGTTACATGGTGAAACTGGTATTTGCCATATTTTCTTGATGAGAAACAGTTCCACTGACATGTAACATTTAGGTAGCCTGATTCATCAAACACAATGTTCTTCTATGATTATCCTTGGAATGTAAAAGGAGAACTAGACCATGGACAAAATAACATCAGAAACCCTTCTTCCCACCTTTACTGCTTGGATTGTCACGGTGCTGAGAGACACAGCAATAGAGCTCTCAGCAAAATGCACTGAATTTGGAAGAACGGCAGATGTTGACTCATGACGTGTTACAAAAATATAATAAGATTTTGGTAGAACCTACTATATATTTTATTCAGTTTAACATTAATGAAGGGAAATTTGCTGTTTCATTTTAAATGTAGCCCTTGAGGAAATCTGGGTCAATCGTGGATCTGTCCTTCATGGAAACTTCTTTAACTTAAGTGGTTTCTTGCCAACACTAAAATTTGCTTTTATGGAGACTTTAATCAATCAATCGAATCAAGTCAATCAATGGACCATTAAATGGATTCTACCTTCTTACTATTAAATTGATCCTACCATTCCAAAACTGTGTGATATTATGGGAATAATTAAAGAACTTTGCTAAGGGCCAAGCACAGTGGCTCACGCCTGTAATCTCAGCACTTTGGGAGGCCAAGGAGGGAGGATCACCTGAGGTTAGGAGTTTGAGTCTAGCCTGGCCAACATGGTGAAGCCTTGTCTCTACTTAAAATACAAAAATTAGCCAGGTATGGTGGCACAGGCCTGGCTACTCAGAAGGCTGAGGTAGGAGAATTGCTTAAACCCAGGAGGTGAAGGTTGCAGTGAGCTGAGATTGTGCCAATGCACTCCAGCCTGGGCAACAGAGCGAGACTCCATCTCAAAAAAAAAAAAAAAGAACTTTGCTGACTGTTTTCTCCTCTATAACATAGGAATAGTAACAACCACCTCACAAGGTAGAATTGAGAGGGTGAGTTCAGTAAAGTTACAAATCTAGTTCTTGTATATAGCGGATATGAAAATATGACACTTATAATTATGCTTCACTCATCAGTCCTAGGTTCACAAAATTCCATTGCTAACTACAGGAGATAGTTTTGCTATCCAACATTTTTCTCTTAACTCTGTGCTGAAGGAAGGAAATAAAAAAGCAGGGAGAGAGAAAGAGAGAGAAAGAAGGAAGGTGTTAGACAACAATAAGAGACTGTATTTCAGCGTGTGAAAGGTCACATTTCTTTGCACAGAAATCTGTTCCGCCTTTCCTTGGGGCTCAGCTCACAGGCCAGGCTGGCTATGCTGCAGGGATCGGAACCCCAGTATTTACTGGAGCAACCCTCACTCCAGCAGGCAGCTGCTCCAGTTCAGGAATTTTATGACAGGAAATATAAAGTGCTGGATCTGGGTGCTTTACAGTCCTGGGTAGAATTATTTATTTATTTTTTTTAAAAAAAGACTGACAATCAGCTAAGGACTATTAAGCTTCATGGCCTTGATCTTATCATATTGCATCTACTCTTACCAGTTCTTAATCACTGCAATGTAATAACACTTTTAAAATTTATTGAGACAATTAGAAGCAAACAGTTCTTTTGACCCTCAGTTCTTTCAAAGGCACATGATGCTACAAAAGAAAGCAGTGTCTTGAGTCTGAAGTGCTTTTCAAGGTGTTTGCAGTTTAATGTTCATTATAGATCCCAATGTGCCATAAGGAAAAGAGAGCTGGATTGTAGGACCAAGAAACTAGAATTCTGGTCTCAGCTTTCCCATTCATTTGTGAGGTGATCCTGAGGCTGCAGTGTGGCTCCCTCAGCTTTAATATGATCATATGTAAAATGAGAATGAATCTGAGGTCCCTTCTATCTCTAAAATCCTTTGTTTAGAAAGAAAGGAAATAACTCTATTGGGTTATTGAAAAAAATGCTTTTCCCGAGTTCATTGCCTGCTCTGTTAATCTTATCCTTCACATGACACTGTTGTGTCTACGGCACCAGCTGGATGAGTAGTTGAACATGTGAATTCTCTCGTTTGCACCAAGCCACAGCTGACTGGACACCAAGGCTAAGCATCTGATTGAAAAGTGGTCCATAGATTAGGAGGCTGTGACTGGCATGACCTGAGCCTAACCGAGGGACAAAGGCAATGAGAATCCTCAATAGTGAGTCCATGATTAGGAAAATAATAGTCAGAGTTGACTCACTTGGAAGCTGAACCCAGAGGCCCCTAGGTGGAGTCAGGACTGGGACAGACAGTGTGGTCCCCAAATGAGCTGAAGTTATGACAGGGCTGGCTTGTTGTGAGGGTCTAACAGACAGGCAGAAGTCAATAGAGATGTTATAATTGGGATTTTCTGAGATCTTTGAGACACACGTATACATACACACAAACACACACACACACACACACAGAGAGAGAGAGAGAGACAGATAGAGAGCTCTTCAGGGCCTAATTCTAGCCCATTTAATATAGCTTCTCTTTAGAAAAGGCTTTGCTTGTTGTATATGGAGGATATAGAGGAGCTATATGGAGAACAAAGAGGAGCACAAGTTTAGGAGTACAGGTTCTAAAATTATTCTGCCTGAAATTAGATTCTACCTGTGTGACCTTGGGTAAATTACTTAGCCTTTCTGGGCCTCAATTTTCCCACAAGTATAATGAAGCTGTAGTATACAATACCATGTCCTGAGGGATTGTAGACAGAGTTTTAGCATAATCCCTGGCACATAATAATTGCTTGATAATTTTGTAGCCATTATTATGACAGTATTGTTTTATTCATTATATTTATATGCATCCCTATAATAAACCTCCTTTTCCTGAGGTGACATGAATAGGTTTCCCTTCTTTGCAATTAGCAAAGTCTTCACTAAAATGATCCCCCATTCTTCCAGTGCATGGTCTTCCTCTCCCTCTCCTTCATTCTCTCCCCCTTTCACCCCCTCTCTCTTACCTAGAATATCTTTTCCTCTGTAGTCAAAAGGAATGATCCTTACACTTCAAAGCTCATCTCTATCCCTCCTTCTCCACAAGGCCTTCACTGGTTACTATATTCTGATTTTTGTCTTTTCTGAACTCCATCTGCATCTATATAAGACTTTGTATAGCCATATCCAAGACAGTGATTCCAACTACCATAGCACCTAATTGTGTCCTATTTTGAATTGTGCTATTTTTGATATTTCAGATTTGAATCCTTTTTTTCCCAACAAAACATAAGGTTTTTGATGGTAAGAGCTATGATTTGCATTTATTTATTTCCTGAAGTGTTTAACATAACACTAGGAACTACCAAAGAAATTTAACAAATTTATATCATTGGCTAAATCTGTGTAAACCATGCAGCCTTCCTCCACAAAGTAGTTCTGCCATTTCATTTATCACCTTTGGCTGGCCTGTCCAGCAATTGTACAGTATTTATTTAATAGTGGAAGACATAAAAGTAAACAAGCTTAAAGAGGCTCAGTGCATTTGTGTCTTCTGATATATCTGTAGCTAATAAACTGTTTGACCTTGGGTAAATCATGTCTACTTTCTGAACTTCAATTTTAACATGTGCTAATTGAAGCTGATAAATGTTTTGACCTCTACTGTTTCTGCCAAATTGATCTAATAGCCACTAAAGATTATGGATGATTTCCTAGAACTCAATCTTTTGCAAAACTCTTTAATAGAGTTTATTGGTGCTTGGAGCTGTAGTGTTGTCCCAGAGGCAATGGTGGTCAAGAGAGAGGTCTTTAGAGTCACACAGACTTGGGTTTGAATTTTAGCTATGCCTTTCTACCAGCTGATCTTTAGCAAGTCATTAACCTCTCTGATCCTAAAGAATAAAACCTATCTCAGACTATTAGTATGAGGATCAGAGGTGGTATATGCTAAGTATAAGCACTCATAATATGATGGTCAAGGTCATAGCTGGTACTATAACCCAGATTTATTTCTCAAACCCATGACTAAATACCAGCTGTCCCTCAGGGATTATTGTGTGGATTGCATTGAGGAAGTTTTCTCCTTTTAGCTGGTTGCATTGGTGAAGGGCAGATATAGCTTCTCTGTAGAAAAGGCTTTGCTTGTTGTACCTGGAGAGTAGGGGATACTGGGTACATGGCAGCATGGCGAGAGGGAAACTCAGGCAGAGTCTAGACACAGGCAGATGGAAAGACATCATCAGGAGCCTAAGTCTTTGCATACAGACTTTATTGAATGAAATCCCTCCATTGTGGTCACCATCAAAAGCCTCAGAGAGGACTCTCACAGGGTCCTTCATCTTCTGGAGGTCAGTTTATACAAATAAATGAGCTAAGAACAACCTTTGATCTTGAGTAGATTCTCCAACTCTATAGGCCTCTATTTCCCCATAAACAGAGTGAGAATGATAATGATACCTGCCTTGTTAGAGCTTAAGTAATATAATGCATGTGGCTTATAGGAAAACGTTAAGAAATGTGATCCTTTATTATTATCATTATTCATGTAACATGAAAGCTATAGATGAAGAGGGATGTCTAACCACCCAGTGGAGTCACAGGTGCAAAGCTGGCTAGATGAGCTTGGGGCCAAATACTTTTGAAAAGGCATCCCAGGCAGGGTAAAGCCATGCAAAGGTTTGGAGGGATGGAGTAGCATAGTGTGTTGAGGGATCTCTAAGTATTTCAAATGCTGGGGCTCAGGATATGTGTGCAAGACATGGAGGAAGAAAAGACAGAAAAAAGTGTGGCAGAATCAGATCTATGGCTTTGGTTGTCAAATCTTTCAAGTCACACCTGTACCTTGGAAATGCCTCCTGGCATTTCATCTTCTCGAGCTGCCCCTGATGTTCCATGTTCTATGGGCCACTGAAGCACTCTGAGACTCAGTCTGCCCAACAGTAACATGCTCTGCTGCTTTATGGGTTTGTTGCCCCAGAACTCAATGATAAGAGGATCTGCTGATTGTTGGTGCTATGGAAGTATATATATCCTTAATTAAATGTTGCTCATGGCACCAAATGTAATATTAAAAACCTGCATCTCACCATTTAGATATTTCAAATGATATAATAGGTATAGATATTTGAAATGGTAGTAATCATGATATTTATAATAGCAATAATCTTTTAAGCATTTACCATGTGCCACAGAAATTAATACTTTACATATTTGGTCCCACTTAATCAACTTTATGAGATAACTATTAATATTATTTTAATATTATTTTAACTTTATAGATGAGATCATTGAGCTTTAGAATGGTTAGGAAAACTGCCTACAGTTACAAAATTCATAAATAATGCATTTGGGGTTTGAATTTGGGTCAACGTGAGTGTTTTAGTTTGGAAATATTAAGGAAGCAATAAAATTGGGGAACCTGGATGTTACGAAAGAATATACAGAAACTGTGAAAAAATATATACAGAAATAATGTCAGGGTGGCACATTCAGACAAGCAGGTATTTGTAAAATGACTGATTTTTAGTAACTGCTAGCTTGAATAACTTCCCTCATGTATATTTTTCTTTGAACCATCACCCCTTCATATCCTTCATATTGGCTTTAGAAAATACCCGTGGAAATAAGGAAAGAGAGTTCTACTATACTCACAACAACCATTTAAGATAGATGCATAATTCCTATGTTGCCTAGGAGGAAACTGAGACCTAGATTAGGAACTTCTCAGGGTCAACACTTCGCCAGCGGCTGAACTAGGATCTGTATCGTGACTCCAGCACTCTCCACTGCAGTGTACTGCTTCCTTATCCCAGCACTTTGGGAAGCCGAGGCGGACGGGTCATGAGGTCGAGATCGTGACCATCCTGGCCAACATGGTGAAACCCTGTCTCTGCTAAAAATACAAACATTAGCTGGGCATGGTGGCATGCATCTGTAGTCCCAGCTACTCGAGAGGCTGAGGCAGGAGAATATCTTGAGCCCGGGAGGCGGAGGTTGCAGTGAGCCGAGATCGCGACACTGCACTCCAGCCTGGCGACAGAGTGAGACTCCGTCTCAATTAAAAAAAAAAAAAAAAGCCGTCATTCTCACAAATGGCCCCATTCTCATGGTCAAGCACCTCTGTTTCTCCAATTCCCAAATTTTCCTTTGAAAGTAATACTGTCTCTGTTATACTGAAAGCTGATACCACCTTTCTCAAATGGGGGGATTCAATTCATTACTAATGCTTAAAACTCAATTCAGGTATGCTCAGTTACCAACCCGGGCGCTGAAGTGAGACACCTATAACCATCTCTTTATTGTTTGCTCATTTTATGGGGCCCTATCCTCCCTCCTTCCCCTCCCTGTTGCCATCAGGAATTCACGTTGTGGGGGCTCCTTTGCGGCAGCGCGGGCAAGCATCTCAATTTGCAAACATCTGGCTGGTTTCAATCAATGAGGCTCTGAACACACTGCTCCTGGGGCTACAGTGGTAGTTGCAGGGATCGCTGAATTCAGGATGCAGAGCCCGTAATAAGCAACCAGGCAGCCTCTGAATTCCTTTGTTCATGGAAACCTAGATCTATGCAACCAAGGCTGAGGTGGACAGAGGGAAAAATGAAAACACAGCCTAACCCAGCTAACAGCATCAACAGAGAGCTTAGTAAAGGAGGGAAAGTCTGTTACTTTTCTCATAACCAAAATTCTCGTTAGTGACTGTAGAGAACAGAATCCAGAGATTTGCAGAGGAATCAAAGTAAGTATTGGATGTCCAAAGCAGGGGAAACATGTCTGTTCTTAAAGAAAGGGTAATAATAAGTTCTTTTATTTGAGAAGTGCCTTATAGTTAATAAAATGTTACCACACATGTGGGAAGACGTAAAGAGCAGAGATCTTCTAGCCAAACTACTGGGTTCAAATCCAGCTTTTCTCAATTATAAGCTGAGTAAACTTGGGCAAATCACTTAACCTGTTGGCATCTCATTTTCCTGGGGATGATAAATCCTTACTATTAAGATTTTTGTGCAGATTAAATAAAATATGTAAAGTGCTTGGAGTATACCTGTTACATAGTAAATGCTACGTTAATGTGTGCTACTATTATTTCATTTGTTCTATACAAAAGTTCTGCCAAGAAGATAGAGTAGATATTATCTGCATTGGTAAGGTGGAAAATGTAAGCCCAAAGTGGTTAAGAAGTTTATCTAAGATCATGCTATACTAGCAATAAGTTGTAGAGCTATGGTTCAAACTCAGCTTTGGCACTTCTCTTCATTCATTCATTCATCAGTTTTTTCCCCTTCATTCAATGTGATTTCTTTCTACGTGCCAGCCCCACTGTTAGGCACACAGAGATTAATCTTGACATAGATGTTTCATAAAAGATGTCAGAGGGTAATGATTACTCCAAAATATCCAACTGAAATATTGGCTTAGGGAAAGCTGGAAGTGAGTTTGGTGATGGAGATGCGGGAAATTGTCAATTAACATTAGGCTTTCCAGGAAGTTACTAAGCTGGGTGTTCTCAAGCATTCTCAAACTGGAAGTCATGAAGTCTTACTGTTCTCTGGGAAACACCATAAAATATTGACCTGTTCAATTAATGAATGGGACACTATCAAATTCATATTGTACATGAGGAGTCTAGAGGTTAAAATTTCAGGCTCAGGAATTGGACTCTTTGAATTTAAAATCCATCCCATCTCTTACTGGCTGTGTGACTTTGAGTATTAATTAACCTCTCTTAATCTCTGTTTATAGCTCTGTTAAACGAGAATAACAGATTTCCCATCGAGGGTTAAATGAGATAATGTGGAACTTCCCAATCTATTTTTATGAGAATATCTATGAACACTCTGTAGATAGCTTGAAAGACACCAGTATGGGAAATGACCCCATTACCCAGTCATAGGTAAAAACAATGTGGTGTTCATAAATCTTTGAAACCTCTTGTTGTATATATTAAAACCGTTTATCTAATGAATCTTTTCCACAAGTGTTTATTGATTGCTTATTATTTGCTGTTCTAGGCACTGCAGCAAGTGATTAAGATGGAGAAGGCCCACCCTCTACTAGAACTTATATCTTAGTAGAGGGACAGATAGTAAACATACACAATAATTTAAAACAATAATACATTCAATGAAGGCTGGAAAATAATGCTGACACTACTACTACTGCTACTACTACAGCTACAATACTAATAATAGTGATAATTATTGCCAACAAGAGAGAGCTAACTATGTAAGAGGCAGCAGTGTGATCCATAGCCATTCACTTAACTCAAGTCTTTTTTTCATGGAGCACCTATTAACATCTTTCAGACTAGTTTTCTGTGAATTATGGTTTGGAAAGCATTGCTATTCGTTTCAAGCCAACAGTTTTCAAGTGCAGCTTTTGGCATGCCTGCCCCTGATATTTACAGGGCCAAGGACAAGAGTACAAATAGGGGCCCCCATACTGTATGTCCAAATATTTAAACATTACAAATTAGGCAAATAAACCTAAATTAAATCTATCCTCTTACTTTGACAAATATAATGTTGTAACAATCTGAAAGGTCAAGTTTGGATTTAGAATTCTCAGACTCTTGGCTTTGTGTCCTGGAAGGTGGTGGCCTGGGGGTAACTGGCCCTTGAGAGCCACTCTTCTGTTTCCACCCAGCTGTCCCACGCAATGAGGATTTGCATGAAAGAGAGGACCCCAGTTCACCCCCACAAGCAGCTGTCCTTTGGACACACTGTGGTGTGGGTCTCGTGAAGTATGGACCAGGAATTCCAGCATTCTAGGTACCCAGCAAACAAAGAAACAAAGTTCAGATATAAAGACCTAGTTACCTTTAAAGTCACTTCAAATCCTCACATCACAGAATTCAGTTTCTAATGCTGGGATTTGAATGATCTGAAACCTGGAAAACGTTGATATTTTGCTCTGCATGTAAAAGATGTTTTGTCTAGAAAGAGGTGCATCTCGTGGGAAATTCTAAACAATGGCATAGGAAAACACAATTGGCAAGAATTATAGACGAGTCTTGATGATAATATTATTAATTAATCACATAGGGCTTTAGAATCCAAACAAATGTCGAATCCAGAGCAGGTAAGAGTAACCAAGTTCAGAATTATGAGCAAAACATATCTCTTCTTTGGGTTTCGGTTTCCCATCTGAAAATTGCAAATTAGTCTTCCAGAGATTTTTCTCTCCAATAAAAAGCAGGGATATTTACTAAGGGGAAAGGTATGAACAATGTGATGTTTAGCAGGAGCAATAATTACCTCTTATGTTCCAGTCCTTTACAGTTGAGGCAAAAGGTTTTTGAATGTATTATCTAGCTGAATTTCCATCACCAGCGGGCGATGCTGGTGTTCTTTTCTCCCTTTGCCATTGGAGAAACTGCAGCTAAGAGAAGATAAGTGAATACCCCCAATCTTTCAACCTCTGAGTGACAGAGCCAGGTCTCAATACCCATATCACAGCCTTGAATTTTAATGTGGGTGTGCAGGTTTGAAAACACATTGCATTTGGGAAAGATGGTCTTGCAGGTGTGAAATCCATTTTTTTTTTTTCTGAAGGAAGAGGCAGATAAAAAACAGCAAGCAGAAGCACGTCTCTTATGACTCATTAGTCATCTTAAGGAGGACCTTTATTGCAGATTGGGAAGCATTATTGCAGCTGCTACCAGCCTGACACACATGGATGCACATGCTCTCGTGGCAGCATTGTCTCCCTTTGCCCCAGACACCCAGACTCTGGAATGATGCAGCCAGCGGGATATTTTCCCCGCACAGATGTTGTAAAATGCATAAAAGTTCAGAGTGTGTCTCTGAACACTGCTTCTGTTTCCACCCCCTAAACAGATTGCTCCTGCAGCCTGGCCTGTTGCCCACAGCGGTCTACCTGCCACACTGGGAAAGATAGAGCAGATCCATCTTAATCACAGAGAAGAAGAGGAGGCTCCATTTTTCAGGCTGCTCTCCCGCAGGCTCATGTTTTGTGTTCATGCCAGGCAGAGAACACAAAATGTTCCAATAAATAAGTATCAAAGGTTAGTGGTGAAAATGAAGGAGGAGGAGGAGGCGTTCCATGAAAAACTAAACATGAAACTCGAATATAGTAGCTACCATTATCAGTATCATCATATTAATTTATATTTCCATCTCCAGCCCTTAACCCAGGATCTTCAGTAAATGTTGAATTCTCGAATTTGTTAAATTCATTTGTCTATTCTAATATTTTACTCTAGGTTTCTTGGAATATTCTAGATAATATTATTATGTAGAATATGTTATGTAAGCTTCATCTTATCTGTAAATGTAGTTTTACTTTTTCCTTTCTAATTTTTATGTCAATTACTTCTTTTTCTTGGCTTATTGAATTGGCTAGGATTCCCGTACAGTGTTGAACACATGTAGCAAGAGTGGACATCTTGCCTTGTTCCTGGTCCCACAGAGAAAATATCCAGTACTTCACAATAAGTATGTGTTAATTGCAGATTTTATTAGATTGAGGAAATTCCCTTTTCTTTCAAGTCAGTCTTTTTATTTTAAACATGTGTTGAAGTTTTGTCAAATGTCTTCATCTATTGGAATAATTATACCGTATCTCTTTTTTATTCTGTTAATATGGTGATCGACATTTTAATCTTCTATCTACCTAGAATCCCTAGAATAATCTCCATTTGGCTATGATGTGTTGTGCTTTTATAAATTACTGAATTCTATATGCCAATATTATTAAAATTTTCTGTTTTTACGAGAAATATTTGACTGTATATTTCTTTCATGTATTTGTTTTGATTTTGTTTTCAATGCCATTTTGTAAAAGAGCATTAGCGTTAGTATGAAAGTACTTACCCACCCTCTATTTCATGAATATGTTTTTATAAGACTATTATTATTCCTTCCTTAAATGGTTTATAGAATGTGCTTCTTTGGAGTTTTATTTGCATGAATTTTTTTGTTTTGTTTTGTTTTGTTTCGTTTTGTTTTTTTGAGATGGAGTCTCACTCTGTTACCGGGGCTGGAGTGCAGTGGCGCTATCTTGGCTCACTGCAACCTCCACCTCTTGGGTTCAAGCGATTCTCCCATCTCAGCCTTTCAGCCTCCCAAGTAGCTGGGATTACAGGTGTGTGCCACCACACCTGACTAATTTTTGTATTTTTTTGTAGAGACAGGGTTTCACCATGTTGGCCAGGCTGGTCTCGAACTCCTGACCTCAAGTGATCCACCTGCCTTGGCCTCCCAAAGTACTGGGATTACAAGTGTGAGCCACTGTGCCCACCCTGCATGAATATTTTAAATTAAAAATTAAATTTCCTTAATTAATACGAATATTCGGCATTTATACTTTCTTTTCGTGTTTATTTAGGTAATTTATATATTGAAGTATTTTTTAAATTTTGTTTAAATTGTCAAATTCATTGCTATAGAATTGTTCATAATAATCCATCATTATTCTTTTTACATCTCCACAATCTTTGTTGATAGTCCCTCTTTTTTTCTGATGCAGGCAATTTGTTTACCCTTTCTTTTTACTTGATGAATCTAGCTAGAGATTAGCCATTTTTCTCAATCCTTCAAAGAAGCCAGTTTTTGTTTTCATGCATTTTCATTAGTTTGCTTTTTGTTTCATTGATTTCTACTCTAATGTTTGCTATCACCTTCTTCATTTACTTCGAATTTAATATGCTCTTCTTTGTCCAGCTGCATAGTGTGTGAACTTAGAGAATTAACTTTAGTCCTTTCTTCTTTTAATACTACCACTTAACGCTGATGTTTTCCCTTGAAGCATTGCTTTAGCTGCATCTCAAAACATTTGACATATTTTTTTCTTCAGTTCGAAATATCTTCCTATTTCCCTAATGCCTTCTATGGTAGATGGTTTATTCAGCAGTGCGTTGTTTGTTTTCTACACATGGGAATTTTCAGCGTATCTTTCTGAAAATAATTTCTAATTTCATTGTGGTCAGAGAGTATACTCTGACTTCAGTTGTCGAAAACTTATTGAGACTTCTTTATGGCTGAGAATATCATGGTAAAAAATATATATTTTGCTGTTTGGTGGTATGTTCTGTAAATGTCAATCCTGTTAAATTATATGACTTATATATAAATCAAATCTTTCATATTCTAATTGTTCTATCAATTACTGAGATATGAATGTTGAAATCTCCAACTAAAATTGTGGATTTATCTCTTCTCCATTCAGATTGGTCAGCTTTCACTGTATTTAAAGATTTGTAACTAGGTGCATATACGTTTTAATGTCTTCTTAATGAATTAAACCTGATATAGTTTGGGTATGGTTTGTTCCCACCAAAACTCGTGTTGAAATTTTAATTACCAATATGGCTGTTTTGGAAGGTGAGGCCTCAAGGGGGACGTTGGGTCATGGGAGCAGATCCCTCATGAGTGTCCTGGTGCCATTCTCATGGTCCTCATGGTGGTGAGTTTTTTTTTTTGAGATGGAGTCTTGCTCTGTCGCCCAGGCTGGAGTGCAGTGGGGCAATCTCGGCTTACTGTAACCTCCGTTTCCAGGGTTCAAGCTATTCTCCTGCCTCAACCTCCCGAGTAGCTGGGGCTACAGGCATGTGCCACCATGCCCGGCTAATTTTTGTAATTTTAGTAGAGACGGGGTTTCACCATATTGATCAGGCTGGTCTGGAACTCTTTTTTATTTTATTTTATTTTATTTTATTTTTTTGAGACGGAGTCTCGCCCTGTCGCCCAGGCTGGAGTTCAGTGGCAGCATCTCGGCTCACTGCAAGCTCTGCCTCCCGTGTTCACGCCATTCTCCTGCCTCAGCCTCCCTAGTAGGCGGGACTACAGGCACCCGCCACCATGCCCAGCTAATTTTTTTCTATTTTTAGTAGAGACGGGGTTTCATGGTGTTAGCTAGGATGGTCTTGATCTCCTGACCTCATGATCCACCCGCCTCAGCCTCCCAAAGTGCTGGGATTACAGGCGTGAGCTACTGCTCCTGGCCGTGAGTTCTTATTCTTCCCTGGATTAGTTCTCTTGGGAATGGATTAGTTCCTCTGAGAGATGGTTTTTATAAAATGAAGTTTCCCATCCTGTTTGATCTCTCCTCATGTGTGTGTGCTTCCCCTTTGGCCTTCTCTGCCATGTAACACTGCAGCATGAAAAGCCCCACCAGAAGGTGAGTAGATGCCACAGCCATGTTTCTTATACCTCCTAGATTGCAGAACTGTGAGCTCAATACACTTTTTTTTTAAAATAAATTACCCAGCCTCAGATATTCTGTTATAGTAACAGTAAACAAAGACAGTCTCCTTTATGCCTATAAAATGCTTCTCTTTATCTCTAGTAATACTCATTCTGAATTCTACTTTGTCTTATTTTATATAGCCATTCTGCTTTCTTATAATTGGGGTTTGAATAATTTCCCCTTTTCAATCTTTTAAAAATAGCTGGGTCTTTGTATTTAAAATGGGTGTCATATAGACTGCATATTTGTTCAGTCTGATAATTTTTGTCTTTTATCAGTTTTGATCTTTACATTTAGTGTGATTAGCAATATGTTTGGGTTTTCATCTACCCATTGCTATTTTAAAAATTATCTCATTTTCTTTTACCTTTTCCTTTTGTGACTTATTTTAATTAAATATTTTTAATATTTGTATTATTTCACATATTGGAATATTAACTGTTTTAATAGCTGATGTATAGCTTACAGTGTGTATCTTTACATTTATCACAGTATCTCTTTAAGTAGTACTTACACTACTATGTTTAATATAAGAATCTTCTAATCGAATACTTCCTTTCCCCCTTTAGTCATTTGTTCTCTTTTTTTAATCATGTTTTAATTCTATTTCTAGTATAAACCCCAAAGTGTAGTGTCCTAGTATTTTTCTTTAAATAATTAATTATATTTCCAGTAAATTAAAAATGTCATTTATATTTATCCATATATTTACCATTTCTAGCACTCTTCATTCTTTTCTGCTGATCTAACTTTCTACATTTCATGCACATTTTTTCTAAAGAAATTTCATAAGTGTTTTTTATATGCGACATCTGCTGGCAATAAATTCTCTCAACCTGTGTTTGTCTGAAAATATCTTTTTTTGTCCTAAGTTTTCAAAAGTACTTTTTTTCTGATATAGAATTATTGGTTTCTTGTGTTTTCCTTTTGGCACTGTAAGGCTTTAAGCCATTTTCTCTAGCTTATATATATTCAGACGAGAAGTCTTCACTCATTTTTATCTTTCTTTCTCTGTACATAACATGTGTTTTCTTCTACAGAAGATTTTTGAGCTTTTAGCATAACATTTAGCCATTTGATTTTAGTTTGTCATAGTGTGGGTTTTCATTTTCTTTATCTTTTGAAATTCTTAATCTGCGGTTTTATACTTTTTAAGAAATTTGAATATTTTTCAGCCATTATTTTTCTCAAAGACTTTATCTGCCCCTTCTCTCACTTTTTAGGATGCACAACATGCATATTATGTCGCGTTGCCTTATTTTGCCCCACAGATTACTACAGCCCTGTTCATTTTCTTCAATCAATCTTCTATCTGTACTTCACTGTGAATAGTATTTGTAGCTATACCTTCACATTAACTGACAATTTCTTCTTCAGCACCTAATCTGCTGTTAATCTCAGTGAGTAAAATTTTCATTTCAAAGGTTGTAGTTTTCATTTTTCAAAGTTCTACTTGATATCTTTTAATATCTTCCATTTATTTCTCTATTGTATTCTTAGTTTCTTTTAATTCTTTGAGCATATTGAATGCATTTTTAATAGCAGCTTTAGTCTCTGTGTGCTGTTTCTGTCATCTCTGTATTTTCTGGGTCTGCTTCTACTGATTATTTTTTCTCTTGGTTAGGGTCCATTTTCATGCTAATTTGTATGCCTGGCAATTTTTGAGAGGATATTAAACATTGTATATTTTGTGGTATGAGTGCTGATTTTTTTGCTGTCTTCCTTCAAAGGAAGTTTGACTTTGTTCTGCTGGTGGTTAAGTTACTGAAAGATCAACTCTATCCTTTTGTGATTTAACTTAAAACTATCATGGGATAGCATTTATTTTGGTTATTTTAGTGCTATTACTAAGTTATATCCTTCTGTGATAATTTCCAAATGCCCCTGGTTTTTCTTGAGGACTCTCCACTGTTTAGAAGTTGGACATATCCTAGCCCTGTGTGATATTATTCAGCTTATAGCTTCCTTATCATTCTTTGCCTGGTTTCTTATAGTCTTAATGAACATGCACATGCCATTGTATCTAGTAATTGACTCAAGGGAACATTTATGGACATGGGTGGTACTTTGTACATTTTTCCTACCTCTCTAGTTGTTTACATTCCTAGTTACAGCCACCTAAACCTCTTTGAACTCCGATATTAGTCTCTTTAGCTTAGTGAGAATGCCATTTTTTGGGAGTACCTTTACTTTATGGTCTGGAAAATACATCCAGGTAGAAATTTGGGACAATTGTAGCACTCATATCTTTGTTTCCTTCCTCATAAGGATCACAGTCCTGTGCTTCTTATTGCAAAATGCAGAAACTTTTTTTTCATGTTTTTCCTTGTTTTCTTCTCATTTAAGTCAGGAGGGTAGGTCTGGTTTCAGTCATCCATCATGGCTGCAAGGGAAAGTTGATGTACTCCCTTTTAAAAGAGTTAATGACATAATCAAATCAAATGATTCAATTAGATGCTGAAATGAGAGCACAAGCTAATGGTCAAGAGCTTTCTATTCTACCTCTGTCACAAGTTGCAGTTTCATACCTCACCGTTTCAGAATGATGCCCTTCTTTAGTTATTGTATTCAGGTCAAGTCCATGGGCAGTTACCAATTTAATTGCTATCAGTTCTCTTCCACAATTGTTCAGATTCAAGTCATTTTGTCCTTCGCATTCAGACTTAATGCACTCATCTACAGGAGCTAAATTTAAGTACAGGGATGTCTCTGTTCCAAACAGCCTGTTAAATTCGCTCAGTGTTAGAACTTTCTGCCTATTTTGCTGTTTCCTCCACTAAACTATGATCTCATTGAAAAAGTTACAACCATAATATTATTTGTATTCACAGCATTTAGTATAGTACTTGACTCATGGTATGCCTTCCAATACCTATTAGTAGAATAAACACAAATACCCTTAAGAACATTTTGGTGTGATGTATTAGGAGGATATAGATACCAAGGTAATTCAAGTTACCTCGAGTCATCTCCCTTCATCTTTACTTTTTTTCCTGATTACACAAAGTACAGATAGTTATAGCTTTCTACATATAAATATGCATATATTTTCCTAACTCTGTTTACCTTCAAATTCAACAATTACAATTTGAGTTTTAGGTATTTGATCAAAATTTATTCCATGTACTGTCTTTGGGAAATCTTATCTGAGCCCCTACTATATATACTGATGAATTCTAAATACCCTGTCTCCATTTATTTTGTCTGGACTCTTGAGTTCCAGACTGGAAATTTCCACTTAACTATGCCCAGGTACCTCAATTTTAATTATGTCCAAAATGAAACTTCATTTCCCCCTTAATTCTGTTTTCTCGTCCTGTGTTTTCTATGATGCTTTTCAGATAAAGTCCAAAGCCCTTACCATGGCACACAAAATCCTTCAACATCTAGCCCCTGATGGCTTTAGCTTTTGCTGAAACACTGATCCTCTCAACTCTCTATCACATTTCACAACTT
The DNA here is from genome assembly GCF_028878055.3 of Symphalangus syndactylus. Classification (NCBI taxonomy): domain Eukaryota; kingdom Metazoa; phylum Chordata; class Mammalia; order Primates; family Hylobatidae; genus Symphalangus; species Symphalangus syndactylus. The sequence goes on along the minus strand of NC_072429.2, from coordinate 128,215,342 downwards.
CAGTGATTATATTTATTCATTTATTCCTTTACTTATTATTCTTTCAACCTACTGTGGTAGACACTTTCTGGCTTCTTCAGATCCATTCTTCACCTTTCTCACCTGCTGTGTGCCCAGGATGCTGCCATGTATGGGTTATACTAACAGTGTTCTTCGCTCTGGTATCTGGTTGAGTTTGGTCTGTAAAGAGTCTGGAGAAGAGATCAAGAGTGGGAGGTCCTACACATCCCCTCCAAATTCATGTGTTGAACCCCTAGCCCCCAGTGTGATTGCATTTGGAGATGCGGCTTTTTTAACCTCTCTGAATGAGTCAGAATAGACTAGGTTATGTTGCATTACAGTAGTGGAAACTGATACATTTTCAGGACTGAAGAACTTACTTTTTTCAGCTTCTAAGAGTGTCTCAGCTGTCAGTACTTTCCAGGAATTCCCCTTGGCTGAAGATAGCCACTCCACTTAAGATCACAACTCCTTCCTGGGAGCAGCCTTCATCCAATGACTCATTGATTTGTGGGTATAAAGGCCCAGCTCCTTGTTCCCAACTTGAAACAACTCTAAGGGGCCATTGCAGCTTCAGAGCTTCCCATAGAGTCAGCTGAGTCCTTGTGGTGGGCACACTACAGCCCATCTACTCTCACTGCTCGGTTCCACCTCTTTCCCTTTCCCTACATGTGTTTATATTGAGAGCATTCCTCGATGAATGTTCTGTATGCCTATTAGGACAGTCTCAGACATTGTTTCTAGGGAAGCATATCTGCAACAGCTGAAGTAACAAATAACTCCCAAATCGCAGTTGCTTAACAAAACAAGTCTATCTACGTGGTTCAGCTGAGGGATTTTCTCTACATGGCCAGTTGGTAATTTAGGCTAATCAAGGCTCTATCTCCTCCAGTGGTATATGGAACAAGCAGACTCCAGTCGTAGGTCCCTGCCATAGCTGGAGGATCAGGTACCAGCTTTTCTATACCTTGGCCTGAAGATGAATGATAAATCTTGCACTCACAGCCCATTGGCCATCACCAGTTCGTAACTGTGAAGGAACAGGAGGGTGAGTACCATAGTTCTGCCATACTCTGCAAGCCTCAATTTCCTCTGTAAAATAGGAATAATCTTACTTAAAAGTGTAGCTGTGGCTGGGCACGGTGGCTCACGCCTGTAATCCCAGCACTTTGGGAGGCCAAGGCGGGCAGATCACCTGAGGTCAGGAATTTGAGGCCAGCCTGACCAACATGGTGAAACCTCGTCTATACTAAAAATACAAAAATTAGCTGTGTGTGGTGGTGGGTGCCTGTAATCCTAGCTACTAGGGAGGCTGAGGCACGAAAATTGCTTGAACCCGGGACGTTGGGGGGGGGTTGCAGTGAGCTGAGATCGTGCCACTACACTCCAGCCTGAGTGACAAAGTGAGAATTTGTCTCAAAAACAAAAACAAACAAACAAAAAACGTGTTGCTGTGAGGGTTAAATGAGTACATATAAAAGAAGCATTTAAGTCTCTGGGAAGCAATCTGTTTAAGTGAAGGTAGGTATCTTACCACCTTCTCCCATCCAGAGGGTCATTCTCAACTCTTTTGATATTAGATGGCAACCACCTTTCTACTTTCTCTCCATATCGTCACTTGGAATTACATAGGAAAAGTTGGTACTGTGAAAAGCCACAGAAAATAGATTTAGTTGGTCTCTGCCTTAGACAGAAAGAAAAAAAGGCCTAGAACCAAAAGAGATTCCAAGAATGACTGCAGTTACCAAGACAAGTTGGAAAAATGGTTACAAGAACTTAAGTGGCCAGGTTGAGCTAGAGAGACTAGGACAGGTTTTCACTGTGGAAGACTGTTCCCTTGTGACAGGTGTGACAAATTGGCAGAGGCAAAGCGTCAGGGGCAGTATTTTATTTTTATTTATTTTGCCACATTTCAGCTATTTTTAAAGTAATATTTAATACTTTCAAAAGTTTTGCCATGTTAGCCTTTCTCCTTAATGATTACTAATTATTTATAAAAAACTTTATATTTTTCTAAAGCACTATGAAAGGGAGACCAGAATTATTCACCGCATGACATAATAAATAAATAAATTCAAAATATGGAAAAAGTCATTATATTCTAAATAGAAAATGATTCCTACTGGAAGGCTTTGAGCTGTGAGCACATTTTATGTTTGTTAAAAAATGCAGATAATAGGCTGGGCGTGGTGACTTATGCCTGTAATCCCAGCAGTTTGGGAGGCCAAGGTGGGTGGATCACCTGAGGTCAGGAGTTTGAGACCAGCCTGGCCAACATGGTGAAACCCCATCTCTACTGAAAATACAAAAATTAGCTGGGTTTGGTGGCAGGTGTCTGTAATCCCAGCTACTCAGGAGGCTGAGGCAGGAGAATTGGTTGAACCTGGGAGGCAGAGGTTGCAGTGAGCTGAGATCATATCACTGCACTCCAGCCTGGGTGACAGGGTGAGATTCTGTCTCAAAAAAAAAAAAAAAAAAAAAAAAAGCAGATATTAGAAGGGTAAGAGCATTAGCACCTCGCTGATTATTCCTTCTCGAGAATAAGGAGCATTAAACGAGGAGTAATAGTCTCACTGAGTTATTGAAGATAACTTCCTCTGGTCCTGGTGTTTTTGTGCCTCCTAAAATCGACATCCCAAATTTTGAGAAACTCAACAATCACGTGATCTGAACCCGCTTCCATCAATGGCATTTGGAGCCTCAATAGAAAAGTGGTGCTTTATCGATAGAAACCTCCTTCCTACTGTCTCTCCGTATCACTTGGAATTACATAGGAAAACTTGGTACTGTGAAAAGCCACAGAAAATAGGTTTAGTAGTTTACCTGGGTTGAGCAGACAGAAGCAATCACTCCTAAAGAACTTGGATCTGAGGCCACAGAACCCTGAGAACATGGTCTCCCCTACTTCCCTGAGAGCACACTTTCAAAGCTTGCCTGGAACTTTCTCTCAGGACTTCAAGAGAGAAGAGGGGGAGGAATCAAATTTGATGCGTAAGTGCTCCCATTGGTTAAGTTGCCTTAGGGAGTTCCAGTAGAAATATTAAAGTATTACAGGCCTAAATGACTTGGTATTCTTATTTTCTCTCTAGAATGTAAATGGCTTTACTTTTTATTTTGACTATAGACAAGTTAAAAAAAAGAAAAACAATTGTTGAAATGTTACAAGTTATGTTGATTTAAAAAGTGAGAAAATACACTGGATGTAGTATCTCACACCTATAATCCCACACTTTGGGTGGCTGAGGTGGGAGGATCGCTTGAGCCTAGGAGTTTGAGACCAGCCTGAGCAACATGGCAAGATTTGTCTCTACAAAAAAGACAAAAATTAGCTGGGTGTGGTGGCGCACACCTGTGGTCCTAGCTACTCGGGAGGCTGAGGCAGGTGAATTGATTGAGCTCAGGAGTTAGAGACCAGCCTGGGCAACATAGGGAGACTCTGTTTCTACAAAATATAAATTTAAAAAATTAGCCAGGCGTGGTGGCACAGGCCTGTGGTCCCAGCGAGCTTAGGAGACTGAGGCAGGTGGATCAATTGAGCCTGGGAGTTCAAGGCTGCAGTAAGCCCTGATTGCAACACTGCACTCCAGCCTAGGTGACAGAGTGAGACTGTCTCAAAAAAAAAAAAAACAAAAAAAAAAACAAAAAAGAAACTACTATTAAACCCTGATAGCTCTGCTGCCCTGAGGTATTAGTTGCCCAGTCTTCTTTATCTCTTCAGATGATTTCACCAAGCCATAGGCACCATCAGATTAGGGACCAGATTGGTGTTGTTCATTGCTTTCTCTTCAATGGTTAGAATAGTGCCTTGCACAAAGTAGATTATAAGTATACTTTTTTGTTAAATAAATGACTATACATATGCTTAAATTCTGTTTTACAAAAATGAGATATTATATCTAGAAAGTTGTAACCTAATATTTTTCACTTAATATATCGTGTAGTTTTAACCATATCAATAAATAAATATTTGTCTAATTTTTTAGGTACTACAGAGTAGCTGACTTTTTGCCTTAATGGACATATCATACTTTATTAAAACAATCCTTCATTTTTACATAATTAAGTCCTTTCCATTTTTTAATTTTTACAAATAATATTGCAATGAATATTTCTGAAAATACTTTTGCTGCTTTCTGATTCTTTTCTTGGTATAAATTCCTAGAAGTGTAATTACAGTATACAAATTACATATTCTTATAGATTTTAATTCATATTGCCAAATAGGCCCCCCAAATAGATTAGATCAATTTACTTCTCCACCAGCCACATATGAAAACATGTTTCAACAACTTTGATAAAAAGCAGGCGTTGCCAACATTTTAAATTAAGTATTTCCATGACTGCTGATAAAAAGGAACTTTCTTTCTTATCTGGTATTCTTTTTTCTCTTTCTTTTTGTTATTTGCATTTCTTCATTTTTTAATTACTTTTGCATCCATTAACCTTTTTTGAATCCATCTCTATATCTTTTCTTACTGATTTTTAAAAGCTCTCTATACATTGAGAACATTAACATTTGTGTTATACAATGCGAGTATTTCCCATCTTTCCATCACTTGCCTTTTGATGTTGTTCACAACAACGGTAATGGTAAAGGTAGTTATGCTACTAAATTTGATTGGTTTTGCTATTGTTGTTGGTGGTGTTGGTGTTACTGCTTGTGGCATTGTTGGTTTTGGTGGCAGTGGTATCAGGGCTGTTGTTTTTAGTAGTGATGGCGATGCTGTGTCATTTAACCTTGCAGAAGTTTAAATTCTACCAGTATTTCCTGTTACAGTTTCTGCCTTTGGTGTCATGTGAAAAAAAAGACCATTACTATAGCAAAGCTATGTCTTTAATAAATGTATTTTGTTCTAATTATCTTATGATTATACATACAGATACACAGATTTTAATCTTAATTTATCTGAAATTAATTTGATACAAAATGTGTACTAGTGTCAAAGGATCATAAGAACATCATGAACTATCTTAGATTGAAAGACAAAGCTGAATTTATTGCTTACACTCAGGGAGAGCTATGCTGCTAAGTCAGTGTCCCCAGCAGTAGGGCAGCAGATCTTACAGAGGGTGGTGGGGAAGTGTGTAGGTCAGTGGCTGGAGGATTTCTAGGCGTGTAAGTATTCTGGATCTGCAGAGAAGAGGTTATGTGGAACTGCTGTTGAAGGATTGACATTCAGAGGTGTGTTTCTTAGAGTGGGTCAATTCCTGATAAACTGTTTTTCCAAAATAGGAGATGGTCATGACTAGTTGGCTTGTAAAAGCAGGTTCACTAAGAGGAATTGTTGACCAACTGAAGAGGTTTAAAAGCACTTCTGGTAGTTACCTGTTACTATGGCTGCAGAAAAATCAGTCTTTTCCTAGGATTGTGGGCACTTTTACCATTCTCAGTGGGGATCAATTTTTTTTTCCCCAAGTGATATGAATGGAAGAGAAGATTTTGATTATGTTTTAATATGTTTATTTTCCTGCAATGTGATTTTCTTGAGAGCAGGAAACTTATGTCCTCTTTTCCTTACTCCTAGTGTCAAATAGAGGATTGGAACATAAAAATGTTTAATAAGGTGAATTATGGGAGCCAGGCTCTCAAGCACTAGCCCAGGCTATAGCCATAAATGACCATTTAAGTGACAACATATTCATGTGCTCTTTGAATTTTGGCACTGCCAATATCTTAAAGATTATCAACAACCACTTGTTCACATCCCCAATGACACTCATGTTCATAGTTTAGAAAGCAGGCAAAATTGATAAAAATCAGAAACATTAATAATATTTTAGATTATCATGACAATTAATATTATTTAGTATTTGCTATGTCAGTCAATATTATGGCCTTTACATGGGCTACTTCATAGAAACTTAACCATAATTCCTTAAAGTGTCTGTTATTATTAACCTCATTTTACATGTAAGGAAATCGAGGTTCAGAAAAGTAATCAATGAGTTACAGGAGGGTTGGGGTGAGGAATGGATGAAACCAGTATTCATTTAACATATGTAATATAACAAAACATTTCAAAATATCCAGGCCTATTTTTCAGATTTGATTATCTCATATTGACCTTCTACAATTGGGAAGAGAATGATTTTAGAGAAGACCAGGGATCTATGTTAGTTGACACTGTTTGTCAGCCATACATCCGTTACATAATTTAGTCTTCACAGAAGCTCTGTTAGGTGGCTGTTATTACATTCTATCTTTTATAAATGTGGAATCCAAGGCCCAGAGAAATCAAATTGCCAAAAGTCACACAGTTAGTAAATGGCTGAGACAGACTTTTTTTTTTTTTTTTTTTTTGAGACGGAGTCTCGCTCTGTCACCCAGGCTGGAGTGCAGTGGCGCAATCTCAGCTCACTGCAAGCTCCGCCTCCCAGGTTCACGCCATTCTCCTGCCTCAGCCTCTCCGAGTAGCTGGGACTACAGGCGCCCGCCACCACGCCCGGCTAATTTTTTGTATTTTTAGTAGAGACGGGGTTTCACCATGGTCTCGATCTCCTGACCTCGTGATCCGCCCGCCTCGGCCTCCCAAAGTGCTGGGATTACAAGCGTGAGCCACCGCGCCCAGCCGAGACAGACTTTTAAACGCTGGTGTGATGCTGTTTAATTTCAGTGACTAGATGATGTTGTCCACACCTCTTCTTCCTATGTCTAAAAAAAGTGACCTAGTTATACTCTAATTTTTGATGAGCTGACTTTATAAGCTATATTAGTTATGAGAATTATAGGAATGTATCCAAAAATCTTATTCTCTTCCTTTTTGGAAATTTAACCTCTAATCTGAGTTTGGCTAATTCACGCAAGATTTGTGACTAATCAAAAATCCATTTCTGTGCAAACTGATCCCTCATATTCCTACTTTGATCACTGTAAAGAGAGTAATGGTTTTTTCAATTCATTGTTACATTATTTTCTAATTCACTTATGGTCTTAGGGGTAATTAATCACTGAATGTGAGAGTAGAAAGGTGTGATGAGCTTTCATAAGTAGCCTGAGCTCAGGAGAATGGGAGCAATGCCATCATCTCACAGAGCTAGAATGAGAGAAGAAACAGAGAGTCTCATGGCTTGGGAGGGCTCTCTACATTTTCCCTTCAGTCCTTTAAATAATTTCCAATTGACTCTTTCTTGATGACTGTAGAGTTTATTCCAATAAAGGTATTTTTCCAGATGGCATTGTGCAGTCACGAAAATGACACTAAAAGGTAGCGTCAATTACTTTCAATATAATGGTTTTTACTAATTTCAGATAAAAAGTTTTTAATAATTTCACATAAAAAGTCTTTACTATGTAACACCTATGCTTGGTGAGATTTAAATTACTCTGGCAAGACTAAATAAGGCTTATTCTTATGAGGTCTTTTAGAACAACAGTGATAGTTAAGTTTAGGAAGACAAATAAATGAAAATATCATTAGAGGTAAATATAGGCTATCTATTTAAACATTATGACAGAATGACTTTTGTTTTCCATTGAGACTCCATCACCCAGAATGAAGAAACTCAATATGTGTTTGTTGAATGAATGAAGCAATGATAGTAAGGTAGTCTTAGTTCTTTTCCTGGTTCAGTGAGGTCTCTCCACTTGTGTAGATACTTGGTGCTTTCATCTGGAAAAAGAAATGGTTGATTAACATTTATTTATTATCTGTTAATATTGCTACCATTTTCAGACATTTCTGGGTAAAGGAAAACAAAGATGGACAGAACAGATGCCTGCTCATAGGTCTTAGAGTTTAGTGATAGAGACAGCCACGTAAACAAGTAAAGAAACTGACATAGTAATTTCCGTGGTAGACATATAAACACGTTGCAAAGTGAAGGAGATGCCTTATTGCTGGAGAACCAGGTCAGACAACCTTCCTAGGGGAAGTGATATTTGAGTTAACTATTACAAGGAGAGATAAAATTCAAAGGTTCTTCAAGCCCTTGATGGACACTGGAAATAGGGAGAACTAGGAAAATGTGTAAAGAAGCAAAAAGGAAAAAGAGAAGGCTTTGGGGTAAAAGGAGAAGAGCTTTCTAGAATGTCAGTAAAAGATAACATCTATCTCTAATAGGTGAGTTATTCATATTTATCAAAGGCCAATATTTGTAAGCTATTCTGCTAAGCACTGAGGATCCTAAAAATTAAAGAGATATGCTGGTCTCTGCTCTCACAAAGCTTCTCATATTTCCGGGTGGAGAACAACAAATTAAGCAAGTTAATTCCATTAGACTGGGCTGAAAACCATGGTGGGAAGTACAAGGTGCTTTGGGAACGCGTAGCTCAGAGAATCTACCTAATTGCATGGAGAAGAGGGGACACTTAAAAGGTAAAAGGGGCTGGGCATAGTGGCTCATGCCTATAATCCCAGCACTTTGGGAGGCTGTGGCGGGTGGATCACCTGAGGTCAGGAGTTTGAGACCAGCCTGGCCAACATGGTGAAACCCCGTCTCTACTAAAAAATACAAAAAAAAATTAGCCAGGCATGGTGGCGGGCACTTGTAATTCCAGCTATTCGGGAGGCTGAGGCAGGAGAATCGCTTGAACCCTGGAGGTGGAGGTTGCAGTGAGCTGAGATTGTGCCACTGCACTCCAGCCTGGGAGACAAGAGCAAGACTCAGTCTCAAAAAAATACAATAACATCAGAAATAAAAGGTAAAAGGCTGAGACCTGAAGATGAGTGGGAGCCAGCCAGGCAGAAGTGGCAGCATAAACTGAGAGGAAATGTGTATGTTCAAGAAACTGGAAGATCAGTCTACAAAATATTAGACTTTTTTTTTTTCCTTCGGGAACATTTTTTTTTTAACTTTTATTTTAAGTTCAAGAGTACATGTGCAGGTTTGTTGCAGCACTATTCACAATAGCAAAGACGTGAAATCTTAAAAGCAAAGCATGAGAAAAATGAGGCTAAGGAGATAAAATGATCAGATCATAAAAGGTATTATTAGCCACACATTTAGTCATAGTCAACATTACTGCAAAGAGCTATAGATGTCAAGGAAGCCATTTAATGGCACTGAGTAGGGAGAAAGTAATTTTGCGCTTTCATCTTCTAGAGTGGCTGCATTTTTGTGTGTAGTTTCAGGAACTAAATTGTGGTGGAGGTTACAGGACACAGATTCTGGCCTTGGAGGGTCAGGAACCTTAGTGTCACTACCACATTGCAATTGAAATGAACTTTCAAAATGCCTTTACATTCATGATCTCTTGCAGTTCTGTGAGAAAGTCAAGCGAGAGCATTAGTATCCCATTGGACTGATGAAGAAGTTGCATTTCTGGCTAATTCAGACACATGGCCACAATTAAGTGCTGCGGTGGTTTTGTAGTTGAGGTATCCCCAGACCTCTGGCCTTATGCTGTGTTGCACTGCCTTTTCCACTGCATTTACTGTGTGGGTTTTCAAAGGCTCATGCAAAGCCAAGCATTTCCATGAAAAATGGATTCCTTTCTTTATATCATCCCTCAAAATGACATGATCTCTCATCTCTGACTGCCCAGGCTTTTCTTAATAATACTTCTACCACATTACCAATTATAGCAGTTTGGGGAGTGGGCAGCCTGTCTATGTCGTGTGATGTAAGGGGCTCTGATAAGGTGGCGCTGTCCTCAGAAGTCTTTCCAAATTTGCCTGCCATAATTATGAAACATTTTGCCTTTACATATTTATTTGTTTGAATGATAGTAGCAATGTCTGCAAAAAGAGTCATATTATCAGCTTGTTCCCCGTATTATCCAAGCTGGGGATGCTTGCTCCACCCATGTCAGGAGCTGGAAGATCAAAGACTTGCAGACAATTACAGTTTTAAAAATGAGAGAGCTGGAAAGAATTGTAGGCATCTTATTGTTTGATTTCCCTATTTTATAGCTAAAGAAATTGAAGGTCTGAAAAAAGAAGTGACGTATATTACTGGACCTGGGTAATGACTATATCCCTGGTACCCCGAGCCTCAGACCTGATTGTCCCAAATACCATGCTAGGCTTATTGTATCAGCTAGCACTCAGTATGTGCCAGGCACTGTCCTAAGCACCTAAGATATATGAAATCATTAAATTCTCATAACAACATAATGAGGGAGATAGTATTATTACTTTACACATAACATAAAAAATCTTAAGCAAAAGACATTGAGTTTCTGAAACCTACAGGGCAGGCAAATGTCAGAGCTGGAATATGACCCTGAGTAGGCTGCCTTTACAAGCCAGGCTCTGAACTACTACAGCAGAGTAGAACTACTTTTGAGTAGAAGTCAGGCATGTATGTTGGGGGCAGAGGAGACTACAGAAAGTGTGAGAACATGAGAAATAAAAGAAATGTCCAAAATACAATCTTGGATGACTTTATAATTTCGTAAAGATGTCCTGTTTTGTCAATACATTTGAGTAACCAAGAGCACTTTGATACTCACTACATTCCTGCTTGCGCCTTGGAGGAAGAGCAAAGCTCATATGTTGATCACAGGACTAAACATAAACCAAATGTGTGCCACAGTTGCTGGAAAAATCAAAACATTCTTAGGCAAAATTATTATAATAGAGTTGAAATGTACTGATTAAAGCAGGTGACAATTTCAATCATTTTCTCTAAGATAGACCACATTGGATGCGTTGTTTCAAGCTTAGGATGTCTTATTTCCAAGTTTGTGTTGGTCAAGTGGCACCACTTTGAGAAGCCTAAACAATATGAGAGCAAGATCTGAGACCTATACCAATCAGGAATGGGGAAGAAATTGTGAATGTTTAACATGGAAAAAAGAAGACTTAGAAGAGGTGTGAGGCTCATTACACATTCTTGAAGAACAGTTGCACAGTCAAAGAATAAATGCTTCCTGCCTTGCTCCAAAAGGACTGAGATGTCATATTTCACTCTAATAATTGGAGCTGTTGCAAGAAAATAGAATAGGATGAGTCACAAAACAGTAAGATAGTAGGTTTCATATCTGTTGGTGGACTCAGCCAGAGTTAGATAAAAGTCTCCCAGGAATTATTTCAGGGGCTGAGGAATGGAGAGACGGGGAAAATAAAGTACACTTGGCCTACACGATCACCAGTCTCTGTGAAATTTTCAGTCTGGGAAATATTTTGCAAGTGTGATCTATTCTAAGTTTCTTCTCAGTTATTGAGTGTATGTTATTGTAAACCAAAGATGCCTAACATAGGGGAGCTTTGCTTTCCAGCGTGGAAACCATGATGCCTAGCTTCGTATGATGCAGATAATAACAACTACTTACTCCTAGACAAAAGGCAGCTTCTGTAGATGACTGGGTTTCACTTTTGTGGGTGACAAAAAAGAAAGGAAGGAAGAAAAACTAGCATAAAGCAAAACAGTGTGGTAGCATCTAGGGAATTACTTATTTTTCTGCTGCTCTGGTGTCTTGAGAGTGGAAGCACATCTTGTCAATAGTGAATAGAGGCAGACATGAATTATTATGGTCTCTGCCTCATAATTTCTGTGTCACCAAGATGTGCTCTGTTTATTACTGCACTTAGAAAGCTTTGGAATATTAGCCACATAAAGTTTCTCTCCATGGGTTCTATTACCACATTCTTCAGTTGTTCCAGGAAACCAAGACTGTGGAATCACATTTCTGGGGAGAAATAGCTCTCAGCCTTGGCTCTTTCTGGCTGTGCAGTCCACTGGGAAAATTTTGTCATAGATCATTAAAGCAAGAATGATCCCCGGAGATCCTCTGCCTTATCTCCCTATCCCCCCACTGCACATTTGAGGGACTGAGACACAGGGAGAGAGTAGACATGTTCAAAATCATAGAACACATTATAGATTTCAATTTCCATTACATATTCCCAGTTCAGTGGACTTGCTGTTGTGGGATCCAACCAATCTCCTTTGGTTGGGTCCAGATGCTCATGAGTGGAATTAAGGGAATAAGGGGTGACAGTTTAAACAATGGGCCAATTTTGTGAAGCATGGGATGCCTCAGTTTCCAGTGGATGAAAACGACAAAGGTATGTTGGAAATTTAAACATGAAAGACACAGTAAAAATGATTCAGATTCTGTCAAAGCTCCTCGAGGGCACTCAGGCATCTAATGTTTTCTCTCTTTGTAAGGAAGACAAACAGAAGGTCTTCCCAAAGTGAGCACCTTGAGCCTCAGTTTCTTTCTCTGTAGAAATGGGACCTGCCTTACAGGACCGTTGTTGGACAAAATGAGATTGGGTATGTAGCACCTAACAATGCTCCAGGTACAGGAGGCCCTTCATGCCCTCCCTTCTTCTGTTCTTACTGAGAGATGAACAGTATTTCCAAGGACTGGTCGTGGTATTCTGATCTCTGCACAATGGTTAGGATGGAGTTGAGGCAGGATTTTGGGGAGATGGGGAACGACATCTGATTCTAATCTCGTCATTAAGATTTTAAAAGCTCCCAAAGGACAAGGATCAATGAAATTGTTTCCCTTACAGTGGCTTCCCATGGCACTCATAATTAAAGGCAAAATCCTAATACACAGGGCCCAGAAGGCCTTCTGTGTTCAGAATCCTCATCACCTCTCTCCTCTTGTGCTTCTTTTTCTCTGCTACTTTTGCTGCATGGAATGAGAACAAAGAAAGTGGTCAAGAAGTATTTGTTAAATGAGCTATCTTCACAATCCCTATGTGTGCTAGATTGTAGAGGAATAGTTCATTAAAGTTTAAATTCTTCAGATTATTTATATACCTGATACATTATTCAACAGTTAAAAAGTCCAAAACATGGTAGCACCCAGTGAAGGCAGGACTTGGTGAAATTAATACACTAATATGCCACTGATTGGTGCAACTAGTGATGGTTTTGTGATTACAATTGGCAATACATATTAAAAACCATAAGAAAGATATACTCCTTACATTTAGTAATGTTATTCACAGAAATAAAATCTAAGGTAAAAAACATTGCAGTAAAATGGCCACACTAGTAAGATATTCTTTGCAGCATTATGTATAATAGCAAAAATATTGAAACATTAGAATGGTTAAACTAAATAATAGTTTATCTATTCAATGGAATGCTATGAATAATTATATATAATAATTAAAAATATGCTAAAACTGTTTTTTAACCGAATAATGTTAAAAGGAATATTAAGTAGTATCTGCACTATAATAATAATTATATTAATGTGAATTTATATGGACAAGAAATGAACAAGAATCGTAAGAATATATAATATAAAAATTGTGATTTGTATTGTATAAAATTTTGCTAATTTAAAGATAGATTATATATTATTTATGTGTATCTAATTTAAATATATTTTATAAGAAAATATAGCAATAAAGTAATAAATAGGAAAATGTTATTTATTAGAAATATTTCAAGAACTTTTTTAAGTTTCCTGATTTTTATTTGGAAAAAGATTTTTCTTCCTTCTATTGAAATATGAAAGTGAGGGGACAATTATTGCTCTTCGTATGAGAGGTGAAATTGCATGTCCTTTAGTTCTGTCTATGCCTTTCTCTTTACTTTTCTTTCAATCAAAAATAGCCTCCCCTCCAACTTCACCTGTAATCACTCATCCTTCAGTTTTTTCTCTGAATGCCTATCCTCCAACAAGCTTTCTGAAGCCCTTCTCAGTTACTATTCCTTTAATTTATACATAGGAGATAAAAATATTTGTAGTGCTCATCATCCATCTATCCATCCATAGAATCAACAAGGAGACAAGTCTTCCCCAACGCCTCAATTGTTATTTGGAATTTAAGGTGTTCATTTGAGACTTCAAGTCTGTTTTTCAAAGACATCAACAAGAAGAAAAAAATGACAGAATCTGTTGTGTCTTTATCTTTTTCTTTTTTAAAAAATGATCATTTATTTTGGCCACAATTCCTGGTGGAGCATTCGTCTAATTTAACTATATTTCTCATAATATCACAGGCCAATGGCTAAATGAGTTGCCTTTATTACACTGGAATCCAGCTTTAGCATGTTTCCAATATCTGGTGAAAATATCCATTCACATAAACAGAAACTCCATAGTAGCTACATGTGGAAGTTCTGAGGTAATGTCTCCTTTCTCAAAAAAGCTTCAGTTTAGAATTTTCCAGAGTGACCCACGAAGCAGTTGGTTTTATGCCTGAGATTCTCCATTCCCATTGGGTCAGATAAATTGAGTGAGAGCAGACAGGGGAGAGGGTGAGTGGCTGCCATATTCCAATCAGTGCAAGATTTCTCTTTTCTGGTTCACAAAAGAGTTACTAATCACATCTGGAAAAGAAAATAATAGAAGTGCACTAGGATAAGTGAGTGAGGAAGAAAAAAGCAGAATAGTGTTTTTTGAGTGACTACAATGTGCGATATCTATACACACTTATTATTATACTTTAAATTCTGGGGCACATGTGCAGAACGTTCAGTTTTGTTACTTAGGTATACACGTGCCATGGTGAGTTGCTGCACCCATCAACCTGTCATCTACATTAGGTATTTCTCCTAATGCTATCCTTCCCCTAGCCCCCCACCCACCGACTGGCCCCAGTATACACACATTTTTGATATCACATTGCATTTTGAAAAAGCCATGTGACTTCTCAGATGCCATTATCCAAGCTGAAAAATGTAAGAAGAAAAAACAAAAACTTTGTGATGGTTAATTTTACATGTCAGCTTGACTGGGTTAAGGGAAACTCACATTTACCAACTAATGCTGGTCAAGCTTCAGCTCTGGGTATGCCCATGAAGGTGTTTCCAGAAGAGATTGACATCTGCATCGGTGGGTGGAGCAAGAAAGATCTGCCCTTACCATGTGGGTGGATATCTTCCAATTCATTGAAGGCCTGGATAGAATTAAAAGGCAGTGGAAAGTTGAAGTCACTCTTTTCTCTGGAGCTGAGACTTTCAGTTTTCCTACCTTGGACATCAGGACTCCAGGTTTTTGGGCTTCAGATGTGGAAACTTACACCGGCCCTGCAGCCCTGCCCCCCTCCCCCCCATGTTCTTGGGCTTTGGCCTTGAACTGAGACTTACACCATTGGCTCTGCTGGTTCTCAGGCCTTTAGATTCAGACGTAATTACACAACCAGCATCTCTGGTTCACCAGCTTGCTGGAGTGCATATGGTGGGACTTCTCAGCATGTGGTCCCATTTTCGTATGTGATCCCATATGTGATCCAATTCCCACAATAATCCCCCTTTTATCTATCTATCTATCTATCTATCTATCTATCTATCTATCTATCTGTCTGTCTGTCTATCTATGTATCTCCTATTAGTTCTGTTTCTCTGGAGGAACCAGACTAATACAAACTTGGAAGAAAAAACAAGATCACCCAGCAAGCCAGCAAGCCAGTGACAGAGCCCATCATCCTGCTGAGAAGGCAGTTTATAATAGCGATATTCTGTGCAACTCCCAGGAAAATGCTTTTTGGCATCAAACCAAATACAGAATAGGGCGAATAGGCAGCAAATGAGATGTTTTATTGAAGATCAAGCTAGTTCACATGAATCATTTCATCCCATCCTTTTTGTCTTGCTCCTATGTAGATATCATTAATCCATTCAGCTGAAGCTCTTGATTTCTGAATGTCTTAATCTCCAACTGCCTGGAATTTTTGTTTTTTTTTTTGTCAGTTGAAGCTTCTTTTGCTTAATTACATATCAGGCAAGCTGGAAGTGTTAGAGAAATGATATTGGGAGCTTCCTAACCAATGACTGATGGGAGCTGGTGGGTAAATACTCCAGCTCCATCCCCCAGAGTGAGAGGACTCTGAGGTGTGAGTTCTATACTGACTATCAGAGTTCTATATAGTATCAGGGATTAAGTTATATGTTCCCACAGTCCTAATAAGCATAATAACATACTCTGTAAAAGCTGCCTTCCTTCTTTAATTATGTTCCCACTTTCCTACAAGTATTTGCTGGTATCATCTCTCCAACAAAATACTTCCACTCAAATCTTTGCCTCAGGTTCAGCTTCTGGGAGAACACAATCAAAGACAATTCCACTTGGTGGGAGGTGTTACTCAGGTACAGAACATGTGTTTGGAGCCTGTGAGTAGCAGAGCTCATTATGACTGCCTATCACCTTCAAAAATATGACTCCCAATTTATAAATGTATATATTGAGAGCCAAAATATATGTTTTATAATACCACATATTAAGATAGACAAGAATTTGGTAAATGACAGCTCATGGGCCAAATCTGGCTTTCTACCTGTTTGTTTTTATGTTCTGCATCCTGCAAGCTAAGAATGATTTTTACATTTTAAAATGGCTATTTTATAAGTACTCTAAGATATACAAATTGCTATATGAGTTACTTAAGTCCTTTAAATTGTTATATGAGTTGTTATATAAGTATCCTAAATATTGTCTTTTGGTCCATAAAGCCTAAAGTTTTTACTATCTATTTTGTTGTTGTTGTTGTTTTGAGGCAGAGTTTCTTTTTTGAGGTAAAGTTTTGCTCTTGTCGCCCAGGCTGGAGCGCAATGGCATGATCTTGGCTCACTGCAATCTCCGCCTCCCAGGTTCAAGCGATTCTCCTGCCTCAGCCTCCCGAGTAGCTGGGACTACAGGTGCCCACCACCAGGCCTGGCTAATTTTTTTGTATTTTTAGTAGAGATGAGGGTTTCACCATATTGGCCAGGCTGGTCTCGAACTCCTGACCTCAGGTGATCCACCCACCTCAGCCTCCCAAAGTACTGGGATTATAGGCATAAGCCACCACGCCCAGACACTATCTGATTTTTACAGAAAGTTTGCCAATGCCTGAACTAGTCAATAGCCCTTGGATGTCCCAGCAGTCTCTTAAATCCCACATGTATATTAACCATGCCAACCATGATGTCTGACCCATCAAAAGCCCTGAGACCAGAGAGGGCACTTATCCAATGGGTGCTAACTTATACAATATAAACAACCCATGCTGTATCCTGTCCTGAAAACATGGCCATGCCCAATCAATTGTTTTGTTTTCTCTTTGGAATTTTACATAGACAACATGAAGGAAATAAGATAGCAGGAGCCACTAGAGTTAAAAAAAAAAAAAAAAAAAGAGGTATAGAAGAAAGTCATGAAATAGAATCAAGTTTGGGATATATTGGGGTGGGAGGACAGAGTATGGGTACAAAGTCAGAATTATGAGAGAGCAAGACAAGCAAATGTTATGAGGAATCCAAAACCTTGACACTAAGGGCAAGTAGCTCTGAGACAGGGAATAGACATAAAAAGATTGCAACCCAAATATTCTGATTCAAACAACTCTTTTGCATACTATAAATCCCCTGGGGACCCTCATGTCTTGGTCCTAATTGTAATCCTGGAACTAAATATTATTCAAATGAATCAAATAAAAATTGATTAACATTCATTAATTAAATCAGTGCACTTGCTTTTCATCTCATGCTCCAATGGAATATCTTTTAATTGACTTTTGTTGCCATTTAATTTGTATGTTGTTAGTCGCTCTTAATGAGTTTGCACCCTGACTTTCCAATTGAATTAGAAGACCCACAGGCTAGAAACAGTGATGAAAGCAGCTTTATACCATTCTTTTCACACATTCTCTGAATGAATAGTTGCTGAGTAAATCATCAATATATTTTAAAATCTCTTTTCTTTTGCTTTGCAAGAAGGCATGCGGAGTATATTTATATCAGAACAATCTCTTCAGTGGAGTGGAGGATCTTGCACTCTTACATCTATAACTCTCTACCTCCATAAGTTCTTCCAAAAGATCTTATCCATCTACAGTATTTGGTGACTTTGTTCCTCATTTTCCATCTCCCTGGTGAATTATTTTCATGTTTCAAGTTTTATAAATTTTCTCTGGGACATAGTTTTGGACAATTATAGTCACTTTGATTCCCAGCAGGATCATCTCTAAAATATTCCATCATCCCATGAAATAATAGATCATGGATCAGCCGGAGTTAAAATGTTTTGTTTTTGGGAATCAGAATCATACAACAATAATTTTCAACACGACAGGTGCTTGTATTGCTTGACATGTACCATCTAAAAATGATTTATGTTTAGACAACACCATTATCAAATGTTTTAGTGTTATGGTCCCTCAGTATTCTGGGAGCAAAACGGTGTGGTAGAATATTTGTGAAATGCTGTCAGGAAGCAGAACTAATCCACAAGAAAACTCACACATATTTTTGTAATACTTGGGCCATAACTTGGAGGTATGTAGACTTTTCTAGTAGCCTTCCTAGTTCCTGCAGTTTCTGCAGGACTTGGCTTTGTATGTGCCAGGGAATGTCACTGCTCCCTGTGCTCAATCTGGTTGTCTCCAACTTATTTAGTCAGATGGCTCTGGGGCACATCCAATAAGAAGCCAACCGCAAAAATGAGCAGTTGCTGTTTATAAAATCCACACATTGTTATATAATCCAGATGACAGCACAAGTGGGAAATGCTGCTAATATTCAGCTTTAACCACAATTTTAACACTTGCCGATAGCAAATGTGTGGCTGGGGCGTCTAGTTTTACATTAGGCAAAGTCCTGGTAGAAATAGAAACTTTATGAGCTAGGTCTATTACACTGAAATTTTATTGTGCTAGTTACA
This sequence comes from Symphalangus syndactylus, assembly GCF_028878055.3. Classification (NCBI taxonomy): domain Eukaryota; kingdom Metazoa; phylum Chordata; class Mammalia; order Primates; family Hylobatidae; genus Symphalangus; species Symphalangus syndactylus. Next base: position 128,196,846 of record NC_072429.2, on the reverse strand, counting down.
TGCTGAGGCTACAGGGAGCAGGGAATTGGACCAATGTGAAGAGTCAAAGTCAGTTTTCCACAAAGCCCTTGGTTGGTTCTGCCATCATTCGGTGCTATGAAGTATTTAGCTATGTGCTTATTATGGCATAGTTTCCATTTCTAAATGTGACGCTGAGTACATCTGCCATTGGATCATTTCTAGGGCTAACTTTTACCTCTCAAGGAACATATCACCACAGCTAAAAAAGCCATTTAAATATGACAGGGAAAATAACCAAAATAAAATGCATTAAAAACTAAAATAACCATAAGTCTTTTGCTGTTGTTAATTTATGAAGTTTCATCCTACCAATACTTCTTTGTATTTATCCATAGTCTATGTAATTTTATCAGAGGGAAATATATTTGGACTAAGTAACAGGAAATATGACTAATAGTGAGGGTTTTTTTTCACATAACAAGAAGTACTAGTTCAGTAGGACTAGTTTAGTTGCTCAATTATGTCAAGGTTCAACTATAATTTACTTGTTTTTTCTCTAATGGGCTCGGGTGGTTACTACAGCTCCAGCCATCATTGCTGTATTTGGGTTCAGAGAGCGGAAAAGGAGAGCCATGATGCTAAATATCTAAATAACTGAAAATGTCTTCAGATATTTCCCAGGCTAAAACTTAAACCACGGCTAACCTAGTGGCAAGGAAAATAGAGCGTTCGATGATAATGATTGGCTTAGACAACGGTTAATTATCTAAGAGCGGGCATACTAACATTCAGAACAAAATCCACGTTCTGTTGGCAAGAAGGAAAAGTGTTCTGGGCCCTGGGTAGGTGTGTGACAATGTCTGCAAAAACATCCTTTGGGGATACTCAAGTCTCTTCTTCTATAATCCCATTGGTTTCCCCATCTTTGCTTTTTCTTTTGGCCCTTGTTTATCTGACCCATCAAAATAATTTCTTAGTGAGTTTTAAAGTAGTAACCAAGCCAAGAATTAACACAGAACTAATTATTATAAAAATTATACAAATGTAAGAGTGGAAGAAGAATGCAAAAAAACCCAAGTGACTTTCAAAGCAGGAGTTTTGGAGTCAGGTGGAATCATTTTTAAGTCCTGTCTCGGTCATTGTTTCTTACCACCAGTGTGATTTAAATTTAGCTTCCTGAAAACTCAGTTTTATTGCAAAATGCAAATGAAAGCAGTAATAAATATGCAAATGAAAGCAATAATAAAAATGCTTAAATCAGAAAGTGGCTTTGAGGATTAAACCCTTGTCAAATGCTTGTCAAAGTGCCTAACCCATGGTAAAGCATAAATGTTAGCTATAGTGAAAGAGTCATTGGTTAGAGCTTGAAGACTATTTTGATGTCACTGTTTTATATAAATTTTTTTAAATGTCTAAGATTAGATGTGTTGATTTGCGGCTCTATTAAATGTCTAGGATTGTTATGGTTCAAATAAGTGTATTACTATTTTGATGTAACATGTGTGCTGGGCATGATAGAAGCAGACTCTAAGTCAGGTGTTGGAGATTCAAAGATGAAATGGTTGATGAGTTTAATAGCTTGGAAAAAATTACAAGTAAATAAATAAATACATACATACACAAGTTGGTACATTTGGATGTTCATCACATTGGAGTTGTTCAATGGGAAGTGAGACAGAAAGTTCAGTTCTGCTTAAAATTTGATTTCAAACTTAGGTTTGTTGCATAGATGAATGTTGGAGAAACAGTTGGAATATGTGCCTGGCACATGGTAACCAGCTGAAAAATACTGCCTCACATTATTTTTTTTTTTCTGCCTTATTTTTCTGGTTGCAAATATTTAATATCCATGTAATGAATATTGGTGTTATAAAATTATATAATATTGGCCTGAGAAGATAATAACCAATGCCAGAGCCCTTTATATAAGGAACTAATAAAAGTAGTAATTATAAAAATGATAATAAAATAACTAATATTTATCAAGGGAATGTGCCAGTACTGTGAAAAATTCTTTACATGCTGATTTCATTGAATACTGACCTCAACCATATGAGATAAGTTCTATAATTCTTCCATTTTAGAGGTGAGAAAACCAATATGTAGAAGGCATACAGAAGTTTTCCAAGGTTACAAATATAGTAAATATTGTAACTTGTAAGCAAATCCAGGTTTATGCCCACTCTAGCCTCCAAGCTCTTATCTCCAATGATGTTATCCCTCCTCTTGTCATTGTTTACTAATTACTTCACATACTAATGTTTGCTCAATAAATGGATTCACAAAATGAAACCTAAGTGGAGAGTTTCTAATGGAAGGTGCTCCTTCCTGCTCACTGTTTTACTAAAGCCTTGGGAGCATGATGTGTTGCTTTTGTTTTCATAAGACTCAAGAGGGCAGACACAAATGAGCATTTCTCTAATAAGATCATCTATTTTCAAAGGCAGACTTGGTTGTCCTGCTTATATTGTAGCTTCCTATTTTAATTTCACAATATAAGTAACAAGTGCTCTTACTAACTGTTTGAAAATAGGAAAAAAATTAGGTTTAAAACCAGGGAAACATGTCCTGCACATTGTTCAACTCCTTTTGGGACTTAGTGATCTCTCAGTGCTTTCAGGTTCACCTCCTTTAAAATAGCCAGTAATTGTGCTGTTCATTCATTCATCTGAAGGGAAAGGAGAGGACTAATTAGGATGGCAATATGAATGATATTCTGTTTTTCATCGACTGTGCTTCCGTAAAGTTTAATCAATTCCTATTAACTGAAGGAAGAATTGAGGAAAAAAAAATTGAGAAATTTGTGATGCTGCTAGGCAATCCATACTTTTGGTGCTTACAATCTATAAAATTAGAGTGTAAAATTTAGAAACATAAAACCCATCACCTCCCACCTCTTCCTCCATCCCCCAACCAAATGGTCTGTTTCCCTGGGGAACTCTTCTCATTTATTGACATTTCTATCTGTCCTATTTCCCAAGTCAGATATCTGAAAGTTGCCTTCGGCTCTATTTTACCTCACCTTCTAAATTGAACCAAGTATGAAAAAAATATAAAATTTACAATTCTCAAATCTTTGTTCTCATCATCCACCTGGTGCTACCTTCAGACCACCAACCTATATCAACTTCACTTGAATTACTGGAATGACCTATTGTCTTCAGCGACGAGCATCACTCCTCAAGCTGTTCTCCAAGCTCCAGCAAACAATCTTTATTTAAACAAAGCTGACACCATTGTTTTTCTCCTTATCAATCTCCTGGAATTTCCTTTCACTTTAAGAGGAATTCAAAATTTGTTTAGATGATTCCACTCTGGAGAGGACTTAATCTCTGCTTACTTGTTCAACTTCTCCCCCATCTGCTTCTCCCCTGAGTCATGGTTCAGTGATGATGAATGGTGCATGGTTCTTTGAGAAGCTTCTGGTCTCTATCACTTCCAGTAGTCTGTAATGATATTCTTGCTGCCTAGAAACATTTGCTTTCCTTTGTATCCATTCTGAGTGAGTAATTCTTCACATTGCAGCTTAGAAATTACTTCTCTGGGACCCTTTCTTGATTTTTAAGACTAGGTTGTGGCCTTTCTGTAGCCTAACCCTTACCGCAACGCATGCTCACCCTAGTCTACTACCTCTTTGAAAAACTGTGTATTAATCAGGTTATATCCTTGTGGTCTAGCGTGCAATAGTTCTTCAGCAAACACTTACTGAAGAAATGGCATGCTGATAGGAAGGAAACTGGGGCCATCTGTGGGATTACTTCTAGTAAAATGTATACCTTTGGCTCAATTATCCTATATTTTGAGATAAAGCCTGTGAATGTGTCTGTGTGTGTGTGTGTGTGTGCATGTGTGCATATACATGTTTAAAAGTTATTAGGGTTATTACTGTCAGTATTTCCTTTTCTAAGCTGGATAGATAAACTAGGCTTATTCAGAAGACGGAGAGCAATTTTTAGATTTGAGGTACTCAGCTCACCTGCATTTGTTTTCTATTGCTATATGATAAATTACCACAAAATTTGTGGCTTAAAATCATACCCATTAAATATCTCACAGTTCTGAAGGTCAGATGTCCAGCTCAACATGGCTGGGTTCTCTATCCAGAGTACCACAAAGCTGAAATTAACGTACCATCTAGACTGAATTCTCTTCTCCAAGATCTAGGAAAAACAAGTCCTTTTTTAAGCTCGTTCTTGTTGGCAGAATTCAGTTCCTATGGTTGTAGGACTTAGGTCCCTGTCTCCTTGCTGGCTGTCAGCTCTCAGTTTCTGGTGGCCTCTTGCATTCCTCACTGTCACCCCTTCCATCTTCAAGCAAGCTATGGTGTGCTGAACCATTCACATGTTTTCAATCTCTGACTTTCCTTTCTGCTGCTGGAGAAGACTTTCTGCTTGCAAAGGGCTCAGTGTTTATGTCAGGCCACATATGCTCGTTATCTTACAGTCAATTGATGTGGGACCTTACTGACGTCCATGAAGTCTCTTCAGAGTTGAATCAAATACCTATATTGGTGTTTGATTGAATAAATGGGAAGTACGTGTATACCACAGGCCAAGAATGTGGGCCAGTCATTGTAAAATTCTACCTACCACACCACCAAATTATACAAAAAATGAAAATAAATGAAAACCAAATAGAACATCAACAACAAAATTTGGTGATAAAATTGGGTTTGAGTGGCAGGAGACATGCTCTAATTTTTGAAGGGAAATCCGGCTTCCTGATAATGTCACACTTGATATTATGTGCTGTGAAACTTGTCCTATACAAACATTAATAGATGTAAATTCAGGGCTGCTTTTTAGCTTCTGTTCCAGGTTACATGACTTTCTCATTCACAGCCTCTGTTTGGCCTTAGGCACATGTTTTACTGAATTCCTCATCTTTCTCCATTTTCATTTCTATTATCATTGTCATCATTTTTAATCATGCCATTTATTCCATTTAATTTCTTCAATAACTCTTATCTAGTTATGAATGTGCCCATTTCATTAACTCAGTCAAGACCAGTCAGCAAATAAGTAGTTGAGGCTCTGGTTGTCAGATTCTAAAGTCCCTTTGTTTCTCCTCAATGTTATACTGGTGTCTTTCAAGGATGTGATAAACCAGGTTCATTCAGGAGTATGTGTTGGAAAGATAAGGATTAGAACTCAACGCCTCACACTTCCAGGCTTATCCTTCCAACTCTTCAGCTGTTGAGTCAATAACTGAAAAGATGCCCTGCCTGCCTTCTAAGAAATTGGCTCCTGCAGGCAAATGACGCAGTGTTCATTTATTTCCTCTGACATTATAAATTAATTGTGAACTAAGTGACCAAATCATCATAATACAATTGGCCTCTAAATACTAAATTGTAAACTTGCGTGAATCAGGATCATGTGTCCTATAACATTTCTTTCTTTCCTTTTTAATTGAGCTTCACTCTGACATTCTCAGTAAAATCTAACAATGGGTTGCTCTGTTTCAAGAGTTAGTCAGACCCAGCTGTTATGAAAATAATATGTTTGAGAAAATTGACTTGACATTTGATGGCCTTACGATACTTCTGACAGGATATAATCAACTCATTAGGGAGAAACAGAAGCATTCCTTGTATAGCCACGTTATTTCTGGGCATGACCGAATTCCCTCAAAGTGGAGTGGGTGAGTTTTCAGGGCAAGCTGAGACTTCATCGCCTCGAGCCCTGCAGTCAAAGTGACTGAATGTACTTTTTCTTCCCCTGTCCACGGCCCTTGATCTGATGAAAGGAAAACATTACTTTCTTAAGCCAACAATTTCTTTTTTCTTCTTCTTTTCCTCTCCTGAAGTCTAAATTTATTACAAGGGCTTGAGTTTTAAAAGATTCTCTCAGTCTTTCTTCCACTCAGGAACAGCTGGGACAACTCTCTTGGGAAAGTGATTAGAAGCAGGAAGTGGCAATTGGGATTCCTGATTTCAGTTCCCAGGCCTCTCCTGAGCTCTCTGTGGGACTCTGAAAGGCTCATCTCAACCTCTTTGCTAAGTTCCTTGCTATGAAATTTCAGCCTCTAACTCCCTGCTGCTTTGCTTGTGTTCTTTCCCAAACAGGCAATATGAAGAACAGGGAAGAGAACCAACTTTAGAGTCGAAATCCCAGCTCTCTAGGGTCTAGAAAGTGATCGAGCTTTTTCCGGCCAGATTTTCATGTTCGTAAAATGAGACCAATAATGAGACCAATAACCTCGAAAAGCTACCGTAAATATCAAATGAGAGCAAATATAGAAAATACCTTCCATAGTTCTTGGCAGGTCTTTTAAATTCTATACTAGATTTACTTGCCTGGAACTTTCTGCAATTTCTTTAAGCCATTCTATTCAATCTGTCAGTAAATATGTGCTTGACCTTATGTTTTTAAAAAATGCTTCATAATAAAATAATCATATTAAATTGAATTATTACAATTAGAATTTATATATATATACTACAAGTTTCAGCTTATAGAGCTTATTCTTAAGGCTATCCTCACTTAATGTTCTGATTCACTGTATCATAACCTCCACCAGAAAAGGAACTGTGTCTATCTTATCATGTCTGTGTCATGAGTATCTAAAAAGAGTCCAGGGAGAGAGGGAATAGTTTCCAGATGAAACTGTTCCAACTCAGATCACTAGGCATTAGTTGGAGTCTCATAAGGAGTGTGCAGCCTAGATCTCTCGCATGTGCAGTTCATGATAGGGTTCACGCTCCTATGAGAATCTAACGTCACCGCTGATCAGGCAGGGAGGTAGAGCTCAGGCGGTAATGCTCACTTGCCTGAGCTCACCTCCTGTTGGGCAGCCTGGCTCCTAACAGGCCACGGACCAGTACTGGTCCATGGCCTGGGGTTTGGGATCCCTGACCTAGAGATTTGCTAAATGAGTAAATTATATAATTAATTAAATGTCTTTCCAAATATTTTCTATTCTCTATGTTTGACTTTCCCTTGTGTATTTTATATCAGGGGTTGGCAAACTAAGGCCTGTGGGCTAAACACTACCTGTTGTCTGTTTCTGTAAGTTTAAATTCAGCCATGCCAATCCACTACATAGTGCTTATTTTGCTTTTGCACTGCTGCAAAAGCAGTTTAATAGTTGTGCCAGAGACTATATATATCATGAGATGCAAAATGCTTACTGTCTTTTACTGAGTGATATTTCCAAAGTAAAAATCCAATTATTTCACTATCCTTGCTTAAAGTCCTCAATGACTCAATCATTGTCATAAAGAAGTCTTATGTTTTTCTATGACATGATCTGAATCCTGTCAATCTCTGCAGACTCATCCCTTGCTACTTTTTTTCTTAGACCATGTAATTTTTCAGCCTGTCAAAGGTGCCGGACCTTTGTATAAGCTATTGCCTGTGCTGGGAACACTGTTCCTTCCAATTTTTCCTTGTTAACCTCTACTCATCCTTCCTGAATTTGCTTAAGCATCGTTTCTGTGGGAATGCTTTCTCTGAAGTTACCTGTGAGAATGCTTTCTCTAAAGAAGTTAGTAGCTTCTTGTTCATGGTCCAGTTGCATCTTGTACTTTTCTTGTTCCAGCACTAATCAGCACTTTACTAATGATAAAACACACGTGCAAAGGGATTATTCAATTTGACTGTGGTAGCAAGCAGAGAGTTTGGGATTTGAACTGAGATCTCTCTAAATCTAATGGCCACTTTCTTTCTATCACACTTTGCATCTGATTAATATCTAAGATAATATTTATAGCACATGGAGTCGGTACAGGATGAGGTATGGGTCTAATGAAGCATAACCTTGGGATTTTCTAATCAATGCACAATCCCAGCCACAGAATTAGTGATAATGGTAGCTGCAATAGACCTGTAACAGTCGATTTAGTTGGCAAGTGCCAAGATTTATAGATGTCCCTGCCGTTATAAGTCATCTGTTTCATAACAAATTACCCCAATACACAGAGGCTTAAAAGAACAACCCTATATCATCTTTCAGTTCTATGGATCAGAAATCTGGGTATGGCTTAGTTGGGCACCTGTGGCTCAGCATCTCTCAAGAGGTTGCAGTCAAGTTGTAAACCAAAGCTGTGGTCTCATCTGAAGACCTGACTAGAGAGATATCTGCTTCTAAGTTTACTCACATGGTTGTTGGAAGGCCTCAGTCCCTTCCCATGTGGTTCTCTCCACACAGCTACCTCACATCATGACAGCTGGCTTTCCCGAGGGAAAAACGATCTAAGAGAGTGAGGCACAACTCCCAACATGGAGTCTTCTATAACTTAATCTCAAAAATGACATCACATCATTTTAAACATATTCTATTCCTTAGAAGCGTGTCAATAGATCAGACTCACGCTCACAGAAAAGGAATTAGACAAAGACATGAATACCAGGAAGTGGGGATCATTGGTGGCCATCTTGGAGTTGGCTTAGTCTCCTGCCCTTACTCTGCATTCCACCTGTGAAGTTTTAGACCACAGAGATTCCTTCAGATTTAAATTATAGGTTTGCTCATGCTTTTCTACAGGAACATACAGAGTATTTGCATATTGACATTTTGGGCTGAATAATTCTTTGTTACTGTGGGCTATTTTGTGCCTTACAGGATGTTTAGAAGCATCCCTGGCCTCTACCCACTAGATCCCAGTTGCACCTCCTCTATTCAGTTTAACAATCAAAAAAATGTCTCCAGACATTACCACATTCGCAGATTCATCAGAAGTCACCCTTGGGGGCTGAGGCTGAGTTAGTGAGGAATGTTGATAGCCTCAACAAAGTCAGGCTTCTGCCAAGAGAGAGTATGAACAGATGTAGGGCAGGTAACTGGCAGTGTTTTTTTAAAAAGGAATCTAAATCCTAACTTACATAGTTCTGGGGAACTGGATAATAGGATAAAAATATGAAAAACACTTTGTAAGGTTATAAGAGCCCAGGTATGAAGGTATTAAAAAGATAACTTGAGTCCATATTCTATGCCCAAATCTCTCAACAGTAGAAATTCTGACTTAGAACGACTAACTTTATCAATGCTTAAAACTTAATTCCCTCTACTTTTATCTGTTAAACATTGGTTTTCCCCAAGAATTTTGACATCTGGTTCTTTTATTCCAGAAAGTAGCCTAGGTCTTAATACATATTTTATGAATGAATAAATGACTTTTATTCATCCCTTTGGCTTTTACCATTTATATGTAAACAGATGATTTTAGAGCATAAATATACAGCCCAGAGAGCTTTCTTATGCTCTAGCTCCATTCATCTTTCATTTATCTGCAACATCTGTGTATGCAGGTACCTTTCAAATAGATTAATTTTAAAAGTAAACTTATCATCTCTTTCCTAGAATCTTTTTCATATTCCTGAATTTCGTATCTCAGTGATTACCAAGATAGAAACATGAAAATCATCTTTGATTCATCCTTTTTCCTCATCCCACTTCTCATAATGTCCTACCATTCAATTACATCAATGTTCATTAAATGTGAACATTTATTCATTCCACAATCATTCATTGAACATCTGGTGTGTATTAGGGACTGTGGCACTTCTATCTACCACTACCAACACTGTTTTCATTCACAGTCTCATTACATTTTATCCAGAATAATGATATTATTTTGTGAGTGACTGGGGCTGTTTAATGTGTTCAGACTATGTAAGTAAGGATTACTTGACAAGAAAACCAATCATACTAGATCAATCTATTTATTATTTTATCACAAGTTGATATCTTTGATTTATAATTAGAACCATATTTAATTTTAGTCCATTCATATAGAATAAGTGGTGGGAAAAAATATCACACAATGAATTTGAGAGAAAGTTAAGATAGAGCCAGTTGCTTGATGGTGATTGAAATGAAATGCTTACTCAAACAGAGTATGTCTTCTAGTCACCAAAACAACCAGATGATTTGTTACAGATTTCCATCTATCCAATCATAAAACATCCATTACTTTAATTGCAGTAGATCAACACTGTGGTCATTCTTTCCTTTGAAGTATGAAAGAAACAGTCACCTCTATTCTCCCTAGGCTTCCATTGCTTTCTGAAAATAAGGCAGTGCTCAGGAACCTTATGTTAAAAGTAATAACAGTGCCTGGAAATAGCCCTGCGCTGTGAAGCAGGAATATATTCTCATAGTAGATTGCCTCAATATGAGTCGCAAGACCCATTGCTATCTTTTGGTGGTGGGTTGGTGGTTATGAACAAGTCACTTAAGCCCGCTGAGCCTCAGTTCTGCCATCTGTAAAGTGGAGATAATTTCCTGACTTCTTTATGGCATTTTTCTGAGCATTATATAAAATTTTGTTTGTGAAACCATTTCAGGGTTATAAACGCTACATAAGAAGCTGATAGGTCTTTTTCAGAGTGTCATTATTAATTCAGGACTCTTGCTACTTAGTCTCTCAAATGTTATTTTTCCTCTCTGCTTAATGGGAATAATACAACAATCTGCAATGTGGATTAATGTGAGACTTATGACTTAATAAATGTTAGTCCCTCAACATTCTTGATGTCTTTTATAAGAAATATTTTTATGAATAAGAGTGATCAAAATATCAAATTCAAGTTTTTAGCACTATTTCAATTCTATTATCATACATAATATAAACTCAAAGTTGAACAAAGCTAGCATTATTAGAAAAAATTGTAGTTCACCTTGCTTCAGACAACAAGCAGACAACTTTCCATGGGAGCAGTCCCTCCTGTGGGAACCTCTCAAGTAAACTTAAGGCACAGAAGGGTGATACAAAACATGTTTTTTCCCTGTGAGCTAATGGCTCTCAGTAAGAGACAGATGAGATCAAGGGTGGGAAGCATATACAACCTACTGGTTAACTCAAAATTGATCTAGATTCAATGCAATGAAGTCAAAACTTTATCACATATTTTGTAGAAATTGACAAGATGGTTCAAAAATGTTCATAAAACTCAGAGGCCTTAAAATAGCCAAGAAAACTTTGGAGAAGAATAAAGCTAGATGACTTACACCATCTGATTTCAAGATTCACTATAAAGCTGCAGAAATTCTGGGACTTTGGTTGGTGACACAAGTCTAGATCCATGCATAAATAGTCAATAAACTTAAGATAAAGATGCCAATGCAATTTAATAGGGAAGGGGAAATCCTTCACAGTAGTGCTGAAACAATTGAATATTCATATGGAGCAAAATAAATCTTGAGTTCTGTCTTACAGCCTACTAAAATGAGTTAGAGATGGATAATAGATCCAAATGTGTAAGTAAAATCTATAAAATGTTTTTAAAGAAAAAATAACGAAGTATCATTACAGCCATAGAGTAGACTGATTTATTAGACAGGACACAAATATACTAACCATTAAAAGGTGATAAATTAGACTTTAAGTAAATACTTCTGCCTACCAAAACACACTAGTAGAAATACGAAAAGGTAGGTCATGATTGGGAGAATATATTCACAAAATATATGTGACAAAGAAATTATATCCAGAATAAACAGCTCCTACAAATCAATAGTAAAAGGTGGCTTATATTACTGTCCAAGATGAGATATCAAGAATCAGATTTACTCTCTTGACTGAGAAAAGCCAAAAACACCCCCAACATATATAAGAGTAAGATGTTCAAGACATCAGTTAATAAAGGAAAATTATTCTTAAAAAGAGAAAAATATGAGATCTATAATTTCTTCATATTGATTCCTTGAGAAAGTTTACATGCTGAAGTATATGAAAGAAAAACCAAGACAGAGCCTAGAAAACTTCTTGAGTTGAAGAGATGTGTCTGTCTTGGGAGACACAGGCTTCTGGAGTTTGCAGGATGTAGAACTGTAAATGAAAGAGCTGCATAAAGATAGAACTCTAGAAACCTGCAAGATTCCCCCTTGAGTAATCAGCTGATTACTGATGAGTTCATGTGTGTGAAGCCTGGGAAAGAACCACTCAAAAGGATAAGAGATGAATGTGTTGCCCTCATTCTGGGCTAGAATTAGTGCTTATCCTGTCAGACTAGAAAATCTAATGATTCACGGAGTACTGAATAAAATATACGGAATGGTTTTGCCTTAGTATTGGGGAATAACTAGTTCTAGATTTGGAACTGCTTTGGTCTCACCTAATAAAGCTTAACAACAACACTCCAAGGGATAAAACTGTTTCCAAGTAACTTACCTGCATTCCAGAGCAAAGCAAAAGTAGAATTATTGGGAACAAGTCTATCTAGTGTCCAACAAGGTAAAATTCATAATGTCTGTCATCATATAATTTTTAAAAAATACCAGGCATGCAAAGCAGACAAAAATATGATCCATAATATGGAGAAAAACCAACCAATTGAAGCCATACCAGAAATAACACAGATGTTACCTTTGTCAGGCAAAGACATTAAAACAGTTATTATAACATAATTCTAGCTTTTAGAACATTCAGTGGAAATATGGAAAAAATCTAAAGGACCCAAATCAAATTTCTTGACATTAAAAACTACTGCATGTGGAATAGAAGATATACTGGATGGAATTAACATAATATAGACATTGAAAAATAGAGTATCAGTAAACTTTAAGGCAAAGAATGGAAACTATTTGGTATGGAACATAAATAAAAGGGAATGAATTTTTTAATAAAAGTAACAATAGTTATTTTTGACTATTTTTGACAATAGTCATTCTTTTGACTCAGAATGACTTTGAACAACGTAATCTACAAATAATTGGAGCTTCCAAAGGAGAGGAGAAAGGGGGTGACAGATAAATAGTTGAAAAAATAATTGCTAAAAATATTCCAAATTTGATGAAAAGTATAGACCTACAGATCCAGGAATCTCAATGATATCCAAGTATAAGAGACATAAACAAAACTATAACATAAAATATCAGAATTAAATTGTTTAAAACTGGAAGTAAAGAGAAACTAAACCAGCCAGAGGGAAGACCCATTACATGTAGAACAAGGACATGTAAAGCAGCAGATTTTTCAAAACCAATGCAAATATGTAGACAATATAGCAACATCTTTAAAGTGCTGTAAGATAATAATCAGAAAACCAACACTCTGTCAAGTTAGAATACTAAACCCAGTGAAAATCTTCCCAAAATAAAGGCAAAATAAAGATTCATTTAAACATGCAGCAGCTAAAATAATTTATCACCTACAGGACTGAACTACAAGGAATATTTAAGAAAATCCTTCAGGTGGAAGAAAAATGATACTTGACGGTAATATTAATCTACACAAAGGAATGAAAAGCACTGGAAATCTTAACCCCATGAGTGAATACATAACTTTTTTTGTATTATTTAAGTCTCTTTAAAAAGGAGTTGGCTGTTTAAACAAAAATAATAATGATACAGTGTAAGATATATAACATTTAAAGTTAAAATGTATGACAATAGCACAAAGGTAGAGAAGGGAAAATGGTATTAAAATTGGAAGTATAAAGTATTATACTATCGTCAATTTTTATACTATAGGTGGAGTTGTATAATATCACTAGAAGTTAAATTGTGATAAGTTAAAGACATATGCTTTAAACCTCAAAGTAACCACACACAAAAAAGAGGCCCAGCTAATAAGACAAAAAAGATGATAGATATAAACCTAAACATCTTAGAATTCACATTCCATTTTATAGTCTAAATGATGCAAAATGAAAGATTGTGGATAAATGAGCAAAACCTAACTATAGTCCCCTTAAAGAAAAAAGCCAGTTTAAAAATGAAGACAAAAATATGTTAAAAGTAAAGAGATAGATAAAGATATACTATGCTAACATCAATCAGAAGACTGCTGGGGTGGCTGTATTAATATTAGATACACACAAAAAGTATTTTGCAACACAGAATATTACCAGAAATAAGATGATTATTTTGTAATTATAAATATGTAAATTCTTCAAGATAATATAATTCTAAACATTTCGTGCACCTGGTAATGATAGATAAGTAACCCAGTTAAAATGAACAAAAGACTTGAGTGGATAAAAATATATATCAATACTTATAAAGGAGTTCAACATTATTAATTTTCAGGAAAATGTAAATTTAAAACATGATGAAATGCCACTGCGTATACATTAAAATGGCTAGAATTAAAATGATGAATTTCATTCCTAGATACTTACATAAGAGAGAAGAAGGCAGATGTCCCCAAAAATATTTGTACAAGAATTTTCATAGCAGATATATTCATAATAGCCAAACACTAGAAATAAACTATTTGTCAGCCAAGAGGTGAATGAATAAACTTTGCTATAGACATACAATAGAATACTTCTCAACAATAAAAAGGAACAATCTACTGATATATGCAACAACATGAATGAATCTTAGAAGCATAGTGAACAAAGTTACAAAAACATACAAACTATAATTTCATTTATATTAAGTTCAGTGAAAAAAATTGTTCTGTAATGATAAAATGAGAACACTGGTTGCCTATATTAAAGTTGGGTATTTACTAGAAATGAATATGTGGGAACTTTGGGGAATGATGAAAATGTTAAATCTCTTGCTTTGGGTAGTAGTTACATGAATGTATATATTTATCAAAACCCATCCAATCATATACTTTGGATTTATAAACTTTATATAAAATATACCTCACTTAAAATAATGCTATGTATATTAAATTCTTGCACAGGGTTGTGTAATTGATCACCATCAGATTTGTCATTGCAGAAAACTGTGACAAAAACAACTGAAATTATTATTTATTGAGTCCTTATTATAGGCTAGGTACTATGTTAGACAATTTAAATAGATCATCTAGGTTAATTCTCAAAATAACCATGATGGGATGCCTGTGTGAGGAATCCCTGGATCCCTGCCCCTATTAAATAACCATTTAACTGCTCAAAATGATTTTTTTTTTTTAAAAAAACCAGCCATTTAAAGTGTCTGGATATTTTCTTAAGGGCATATGGCAAATGGAGAAACATCTATTCAAAAAAATTTACTAAATCTTGGCAAGAGCAGTGAAACTGTGACATTTGGTTCATGATACACTAATATACCTTCCCCCAGCTTAGTGGGTCAGAAGCTCTCCTCTGGACATTTGCACTCAGTCTCTCTCTCCACCGAGTTACCAGTATAAGGCTATTGTTTCACTCCAAGAATGAGTGGCACTGTTATCTCTTATGCCTGTAGCTCCATATTGCATAAGCTCTATTCTGAGTAAGCATGGTCCAGAGGCTGAGTTTACCTTCCCTTAATCAGCTCCTACTTATGGGATAAAAGATCTGATCCAGGTATAGCAGTCTGAAAATACTGGACCCTGAAGGTCACTTTCCTAGTTTATGTATAAGGGAAGAAGTTCCATTGTGGGAGAGGAAAACTGAGAACACCAGGGGTTACTGTCCCTGCCCAGAGCCTTGTTCATACAGCAGGGATGTCATTATAAGAAAAGTGAGTCACTGTTCCTGCCCTCAGCTCTGGTACAGTAATAAATAATACGAGGTTTTGACCCAGATGAACAGTCATATCTTAAGGACAGAATCTCCAGAGATCTCCCTAAATGGACTGACTTCACCTGTAAAAGAGTCTGGGGGAAGTGTACGCCTAAAGGCACAATGGAAATACTGGCATGATCAATCAAGAGAAGGCTGGTACTTTCATGATCCTCAAAGTGAAAATGAAAATGTTACCAGCTAAAATTTTAACAGAGAGAATCAGAAAAATAGTTAAGAAGAATCCTGTTAGTGTTAAACCATCCCCCAAAACTGGCAGTCTCATGCCCTACAAAGGATAGAATTCTTGAGCAATTTATGCCCCCGGACATTGCCATAAACAACAGAGCAATTAAGTAACAGTAAAGTCTAATATTTGAGTGTGAAGCCAATACACGTAGATCAGCCAGGCGATCAAGGAGACTGCATATACCCCAGGCTGCACCCTTTTAGAAGTGACATCAGAGCTGTATGCTGTGGGAGAGCACTTTACTAAATCAGTTCCTTCAAGGCACTAAAATAAAATTAAGTAAACAAGCAAATAACAAAAATGAAGCTCTGGTTAGGGAGTCAGTTTCCATGTATATTATAGTGTATTATCTAAAATATGTCTATTTTTCAGCAAAAAAATTATGACACATTCGGAGAAAGAGGAATGTGTGATCTATGCACAGAAAAAAAAAAAAAAAGATTGAGCAAAAGAAACTGCCTGAGAAGGGGCCCAAATGTCAGACTTAACAAAGTTTTAAAGTTGATGGTTTCAGTGGTAAGTTTTACTTATCTAAAAAAAGTATTTAAGATGTATTAGAGCCACTCTTTACAAATTCCTCTGAAAAATAGAAAAGGAATCAGTTCAAAAATTAGAAGAGGAAGGACTACTTCCTCTTCTCTGAGGTCAGTTATTACCTAGGTGACAAAACTATAAAAAGTAAATCTTAGCTATAAGACAATATATTTTATGAATACATACAAAAAATCCTCAATAAAATACCAGCAAACTGAATCCAGCATCATATAAAAATGATTGAATACCATGGCAAAGTAGAATTATCCCAGGAATGTAAGGATGGCTTAATATCTGAACTAAATTATGTAATGCATAGTATCAATAAAATAAAGAACAAACAATGCATGACCATCACAATACATAGAAAAATGGACATGTTACAACATACTTTATAATAAAAACACTCAAGAAACTAGGAAAAGAAGGCAACTTCCTCAACTTAATAAAGTGCATCTGTGAAAACTCCTTAGCTAACATAATACATAATGGTGAAAGACTGAATTAAATTTTGTGTATGCTTTTCCCCTAAGATCAGGAAAAGTCAAGATGTCCTTTCTTATTACTTCTATTCAACATTTTACTGGAGATTTTAGTCAGGAGAATTAGGTCAGAAAAAAATGAAATAAATGGCATCGAATTTAAAAATGAAGGAGTAAAACTATCTCTATTTGCAGATGGTATAATCTTGTATGTAAAAAATCATTAAAAATCAAATAAAATCAAATAAAATTGGCTTTATAGTTAAAGCCAATAAATAAGATTTTCTATGGTTTCAGTACATAAGAACACCATACAAAGATTGATTACATTTCTATACACTGGCAATGAACATTCTGAATATGAAATTCAAAAAATTTATTTTATGATAACATCAAAAATAATAAAATACTTGGGGACAAAATAGTGCAAGACTTGTACATTATAAACTAAAAATCATTGTTAGAAGTAATTAAAGAATTAAGTAAAAGGATAGATATCGCTACTGTTACGCATCAGAGAGCAAAATATGCTTAAGATGGCAATACTCCCCAAGTTGATCTACAGATTCAATATATCTTTCAAAATATAGCTAGGTTTTTTTTTTTTTTTTTCCAGAAAAGGACACACCGGTTCTAAAATCTAAATGGCAATGCCAGGGACCCAGAATAGCCAAAACAATCTTGAAAAAGAAAATAGAATTTATACTTTCTGATTTAAAAACTTACTACAAAACTTGATTACAAGATCAAGACTGTGTGGTTCTGACATAAGCAAAGACACATAAATCAACAGAAGACCATGAAGTTTCCAGGAATAAATTTATAAATTTATGGTCATTTAATTTGTACCAAGACAATAAGACAGGGACACCTGAATATTAATATGCAAAATAATGAAGTTGGATCATTTCCTCACACCATACATAAAAATCAACTCATAATGGATAGCAGAAAGAAGATTAAAGAGTGTGAGGAGATCTTAAAGGTCAGTGAAAAAGAGGCCTTTTGCATACGAACATCAGGTGGCAAGTTTACTGGCTACCAGCCTCCAAAGTAGTATCCCATTTCTTGCCATTCAGAGCACTTTGTCTGCACCAGCTGATTGAGCCACCCCACTGTTCCTATACAGACATTATTGTAAAGTGAGGCCCTTTCTGCTGCATTACCAGGCAGATTTCCAGGCATTTAGAGCACCACTTGCCCAGGTCAGCAGCCTGAGCCATTTCACCCTTCCTGTGCAAAGATTGTGGTAAAGTGGAGCCTTCTCTGCTTCAGACCCAGGTAAATCTCCAGGTAGTCAGAGAACCTGCTCGCCTGAATCATCAGCCTGAGCTGGCCCACCTCTCCTGTGCAGAGGCCATGGTACAGCAGGGCCCTCTGTACTCTGCAGACAGGCAAATCTCTAGGCATCCACTGTCCTGGATTAGGAGTTTAGGCCACTCTCTCTCCCATGCGTAGAACTTGGAGCCAAGGAGGTTTTTCAGCTGTGTGCCTAGGTACACCTCTGGGGGCTTGTTGGCTGCCCACTGGATTCTCCCTCAATGCTGGTGCTTGTGCTTGCCACAGAGGGACCTGTAGATAGACTGGTCCAGTCTCACCCATCTTGTCCCGCCAATCCCCTGAGGCTGAGCAGAGGGCTCAGACCACTGTGTACCCCAGAGATCAGACCATTGCCTATGGCAACAGAGACCTTCTCCCAGGGAGCAAGGATCAAGTATATAACCATTCTCATTGTCTGCAGTTGGCTCTTACCCGTAAGCGCCATCTACTGGCTCATAGTTTGAACCGCACACCCCAATGTAAAAAGTGTAAAAAGTGCCAACAGGAGTGCACAGGGCTATAGAAGCACAGCCAAAATCCCCTACCCAACAGTCGCATTCCCTAAGGGACAGAGAAAGGGAAAAAGAAAGAAAAAATATAGAGAGAAGAGATTGGACTAAGATGGCAGATAGGAAGCAGGACTAGCTTGCAGCTCCCATTCGGGATGACACAGCAGTGTGTGGAGACTCACATCATGAACTTTTGCTCCAAGAACTACCTCAGGAACATACCAGGAAAGCTGAGAGAATCCAAAGACCCTTTGAAGGAACTGGATCACTGCTGCAGGCTCCTTGAGATGCCGAAAAACTGAGAGTCGGGCTTGCTTTCTCAATGGGGAGGCTCATGGTCTGGGGCAAGTTCTCAATTCTGGTCACCAGCTGCCTGGAAATAGACTTGGTGCCATTAGTGGGGCACGGTGGAAGTGAGGTTGGCCTTTAGGACTGTGGGCTGTGTGGGAACAGGTTGAGGCCTGTGACTGCCAGCTTTCCCCCACTTCCCTGGTGACCTGTATGACTCAGCAGAGGCTGCCATAATCCCCCTGGGAATATAAGTCCATTGGGCTGGGAACCATCCCCCCATCTTCCACAGCAGTAGCAGCAGCAGCAAGCCCTGCCCAAGGAAAGGCTGAGCTCAGACATGCCTATCCCCGCCCCCACCCGGTGGTCTTTCTCTACCTGCCTGGTAAACAAAAACAAAGGTCATATCTCCTGGGAGTTCTATAGCCCTACCTACCACCTTAGAAACCTGAATACCTAGCCAAGTATCCCTCGAGCAAGTGTATATCTTTCCTATAGGACTGCAGTTTATGTGCTCTTGAAAGTGCCACCTCCAGACTAGTGGCCAACCAACACAAAACCAGCACACTAAACACAAACACAACCAAAGACCTTCAAAGAGTCCACTTCATTCCCCTGCTACTGCCACTAGAGCAGGTGCTGGTCTCCATGGCTGCAAGACCTGAAGACATCACATCACAGGACAATTTGCAGGCATCTCCCCAGCACCAGCCTAGAGCCCAGTAGCTCTGCTGGGTGACTAGATCCAGAAGATAAAAAACAATCACTACAGTTAAGCTCTCAGGAAGCCCCATTCAGGAGAACACCATATCAAGGGAGCACCCCATGGGACAAAAGAATCTGAAGAGCAGTGCTTGAATTCCAGATCTTCCCTCTGACATAGTCTACCCAAGTGAGAAGGAACCAGAAAAACAATTCTGGTTATATGACAAAACAAGGTTCTTTTACACCCCCAAAGGATCATACCAGCTTACCAGCAATGGATCCAAACCAAGACAAAATCTCTGAATTGCCAGAAAAAGAATTCCAAAGGTCAATTATGAAGCTAATGAAGGAGGCACCAGAGAAAGGTGAAGTACAACTTAAATAAAAAACATGATACAGGATATGAAAGAAAAATTCTTCAGTGAAATAGATGGCACAAATAAAAAAATCATAACTTTTGGAAATCAAAAACACACTTAGAGAAATGCAAAATGCCCTGGGAAGTCTCAGCAATAGAATCCAACAAGCAGAAGAAAGAACTTTAGAGATTGGAGACAAGGTTTTCAAATTAACCAAAGACAAAGGACAAAGAATTAAAAAAATAATAAAGCCTCTAAGAAGTTTGAAACTATGTCAAATGTCTAAACATAAAAATAATTGGTGTTCCCAAGGAAGAAGAGACATCTAAAAGTTTGGAAAACGTATTTGAGGAAATAATAGAGGGAAACTTCCCCAGCCTTGCTAGAGATCTAGATATCCAAACACAAGAAGCTCAAAGAACACCTAGGAAATTTATTGCAAAAAGATCATTGTGTAGGCACATAATAATCAGGTTATATAAAGTCAAGATGAAGGAAAGAATCTTAAGATCTGTGAGGCAAAAGCCTCAGATAACCTGTAATGAAAAACCTAACAGATTAAAAGCAGATTTCTCAACAGAAACTCTACAAGCTAGATGGGACTGGTACTCTGTTTTTAGCCTCATTAAACAAAACAGTCATCAACCAAGAATTGTGTACCCAGTGAAACTAAGCTTTATAAATGAAGGAAAGATATAGTCTTTTCCAGACACATACTGAGAGAATTTGCCACTTCCAAGCCAGCACCACAAGAACTGCTAAAATGAGCTCTTAAATCTTGAAACAAATACTTGAAACACACCAAAATAGAACCTCTTTAAAACATAAGTTTTACAGGACCTATATAACAATAACACAAAGAAAAAAACACAAGGTATTCAGGCAACAAATAGCATGATGAATAGAATAGTACTGCACTTCTGGATACTAATATTGAATCTAAATGGCCTAAATGCTCCACTTAAATGATACAGAATGGCAGAATGGATAAGAATTCACCAACCAAGTTTCTTCTGTCTTCAGGAGACTCATCTAACACATGACGATTCACATAAACTTAAGGTAGAGGGCTGGAAAAAGATATTCTATGCAAATGGACACTAAAAGTGAGCAGGAGTAGCTACTCGTATATCAGACAAAACACACTTTAAAGCAACAACAGTTAAAAAAGACAAAGAGGGACATTATATAATGATAAAAGGACTAGACCATCAGGAAAATCTCATAATTCTAAATATATATGCACCTAACAGTGAAGCTTCCAAATGTATAAAACAGTTACAATTAGATATATGAAATGAGAAAAACAGCAACACAATAATAGTGGGGGACTTTAATACTCCACTGACAGCACTAGATAGGTCATCAAGACAGAAAGTCAACAAAGAAACAATGGACTTAAACTGTACCTTACACCTAATGGACTTAACAGATTTTACAGAACATTCTATCCAACAACTACAGAATATATATTTATTCATTAGCATGTGGAACATTCTCCAAGATACATCATATGATAGGCCACAAAACAAGTCCCAGTAAATTTAAGAAAACTGAAATTATATCAAGTACTCCCGTAGACCACAGTGGAATAAAACTGGAAACCAAATCCAAAAGGAACCCTCAAAACCATGCATGTACGTGAAAATTAAATAATCTGCTCCTGAATGATCACTGGGTCAACAATGAAATCAAGATGGAAATTAAAAAATGTGAGCTGAACAATACAGTGGCACAACCTATCAAAACCTCTGGGATACAGCAAAAGTAGTGGTAAGAGGAAAGTTTACAGCATTGAATGCCTACATCAAAAGTCTGAAAGGAGCACAAATAGACAATATAAGGTCATACCTCAAAGAACTCAAGAAAAAAGAACAAAGCAAACCCAGCAGAAGAAAAGATATAACAATGAGAGCAGAACTAAATAAAATTGAAACAAACAAAGATAAATGAAACAAAAAGCTGGTTCTTTGAAAAGGTGAAATTAATAGACAATTAGTGAGACTAACCAAGCAAAGAAGAGAGAAGATCCAAATAAGCTCAATTAGAAATGAAATGGG
This sequence comes from Symphalangus syndactylus, assembly GCF_028878055.3. Classification (NCBI taxonomy): domain Eukaryota; kingdom Metazoa; phylum Chordata; class Mammalia; order Primates; family Hylobatidae; genus Symphalangus; species Symphalangus syndactylus. The sequence goes on along the minus strand of NC_072429.2, from coordinate 128,174,989 downwards.
AGATTTACACTGATACCACAGAAATACAAAGGATTATTTAAGGCTACTATGAGCACCTTTATGTGCACAAACTAGAAAACCTACAGGAGATGGATAAATTCCTGGAAATATACAACCCTCCTACATTAAGCCAGAAAGATATAGAATATCTGAACAGACCAATATCAAGCAGTGAGCTTGAACTGGTAATTAAAAAAAAATTGCCAACAACAAAAAAGGTCCAGAACCAGATGGATCCACAGCTGAATTTTATCAGACATTCAAAGAATTGGCACCAATCCTATTGATGCTAATCTAAAAAGTAGAGGAAGAGGGAATCCTCCCTAAATCATTATATGAAGCCAGCATCACCCTAATACCAAAACCAGAGGGATAAAACAACAAAAAAAGAAAAGTACAGACCAATGTCCCTGATGAACATAGGTGCAAAAATCCTCAACGAAATACTAGCGAAAAAATCCAACAGCATATCAAGAAGATAATCCATCATGATTAAGTGGGTTTCATACCAGGGAGGCAGGGATGATTTAACATACGTAAGTCAATAAATGTGATATACCACATAGACAAAATTAAAAACAAAAATCACATGATCATCTCAATAGACACAGAAGAAGCATCGACATAATCCAACATCCCTTAATGATTAAAACCATCAGCAAAATTGGCATAGAAGGGACAAATCTTAATTAATACAAGTAATCTACGACAAACCCACAGACAATGTTATACTGAATGGGGAAAAGTTGAAAGCATTCACCCTGAGAACTGGAACAAGATAAGGATGCCCACTCTCACCACTTCTATTTAACATAGTACTGGAAGTCCTAGTGAGAGCAATCAGACAAGAGAAAGAAAGAAAGGGCATCCAAATTGGTAAAGAGGAAGTCAAACTGTCGCTGTTTGCTGATATGATCGTATACCTAGAAAACACTAAGGACTCATCCAAAAAGCTCCTAGAACTGGTAAATGAATTCAGCAAAGTTTCAGATACAAAATTAATGTCCATAAATCAGTAGTTCTGCTATACTCCAACAGTGATCAAGCTGAGAATCAAATCAGGAATTCAACCCCTTTCACAATAGCTGCAAAAAAATAAAATACTTAGGAATATACCTAACCACGGAGGTGAAAGACATCCACAAGGAAAACTACAAAACACTGCTGAAGAAATCATAGATGACACAAAAAATGGAAACACATCTCATGCTCATGGATGGGTAGAATCAATATTGTGAAAATCACCATACTGCCAAAAGCAATCTACAATTTCAATGCAATTCCCATCAAAATACCACCATTATTTTTCACAGAACTGGAAAAAACAATCCTAAAATTCATATGGAACCAAAGAAAAGCCTGCATAGTCAAAGCAAGACTAAGCAAAAATAACAAATCTGGAGGCATCACATTACTCAAATTCAAACTATACTGTATTTAATCCATCTTGATATAATTTTAGTACATGGTGAGAGAAAGGGGTCCAGTTTCATTCTTCTGCATATAGCTAGCCAGGTATCCCAGCATCATTTATTGAATGGGGAGTTCTTTCCTCATCGCTTACTTTTGTCAACTTTGTCAATGACCAGTTGCCTGTAGGGGTGTGGCTTTATTTCTGGGTTCTCTATTCCGTTCCATTGGTCTGTGTATTTGTTTTTGCACTAGAATCATGCTGTTTTGGTTACTGTAGCCTCATGTTGTAGAAAACTAAATACTGCATGTTTGCTCCCACTTATAACTGTATACTCATGGAAATACAGATGGCAATAATAGACAATGGGGTCTCCTAAAAAAGAAAAGGGGACAAGGGTTGTAAAACTAACTATTGGGTGGGTAGCTTGCTCAGTAACCAGCTGATGTGATCAATCATACCCCAAACCTTGGCATTGCCCATATTCTTATATAACAAAACTGTACATATACCCCCTGAATCTAAAATAAAAGTTGAAATTATTTTTAAAAAGTAAAAAAATAAAGGTTCTAGCTCTGTAGAAAATAGAAATAATAAAAATCCAACCAACCAACTAAACAAAAAAACTAAATGGATGTCAGGTCTAAATGTAACAGCTTAAAGTATTCATTTATTAAAAGAAAACCTACAAATAACTTTTTGCAAACTCAGATTATTCAATTTTTTAAAGTTAAAATTCCAAAAAGCAAGCAAAGAAAAAACTATAAATTGAACCATAAAAGTTCATATTTTGTGTTGTAAAATCTACCATGAAAAAGTGAAAAGAACAATCTATATAATAAGAGAAAATATTTGCAAATCATATATCTGCTAAGAGACTTGTATCCAGAATATACAAAAAACTAATATTCAATAATAAAAAGATAGATAGCCTATTTTTTTAATGAGCAAAGGACCTGTATAGACATTTTTCAAAGAGAGGGATATAAATGGACAATAAGCATATGAAAAATGCTTATCATTAGGTAAATGCAAATGAAAATCTAAATAAGATACCACTTCATTTCTACTAAAATAACAAATATTGGTAAGAAAGTAGAGAAACTGGAACACTGATATATTGCCGGTGGAATGTATTGTTGCTTTGAAAACAGTTTGGCAGCTCCACAAAAAGTTAAACATAGAGCTAGCATATGACCCTGCAATTCTACTTCTAGATATATGACCCAAGCGAAATGAAAACATGTCCACACAAAAACTTCTACACATATTTATAGAAGCATTTCTCATCATAGTTAAAAAGCAGGAACAACTCAAATATTCATCATCTGATAAACGGGTAAATACAATGTGATCTATTTATACAATGGAATATTATTTAGCAATGAAAAGGAACGAAGCTGTGATACTAAAACACTGGTGAATCTTGAAAATGTTATGCTAAGTGAAAGAAGCTAGTCACAAATGATCACATATTGTATGTTTCCATTTGTATAAAATAGCAAGAATAAACAAGTCTATAAAGACAGAAAATAGATTAGTTTTTTCATAAAGTTGGCAGGAGAAGTAAGGGGAGTGACTACTAATGGTGTTTTTTATCAGTGTGATAAAATGTTTTAAAGTTAGTTTGTAGTGATGGTGGCACAGCTCTGTGGATATATGAAGAATAATTTAGTTTTACACTTTAAATGAGACAAATGTATGATATATAAATTATGTCTCAACAAAGCTCTTAAATTACAACCCTAAAAAATTATTATCCATATTATTTCACAGATGAGGAAAGTAAATCCACATAAAACACAGGGTTGATCAAACTAGGATTACAACCAGACCCTAGCTGATTACAAAGCCCATGTTTTGCCACCATATTACCCATCTGTGGAAGTGGGTCATACACACATCCCATTGTTCAATTTAATGGAAACAAGGAATAACAGTAGAATCCAGAACAGTAAATGCTGCCCAGGAATGCAACCACAGTGTGTGTCCTTGAATATAATGAATCTTGAACACTTTGATAGTAAGCAATGGAATGGAAGAAAGAAGCTCAGAATGAGAATAACAATCCCTCAGTTAAATATGGGGATTCACAGTCTTCTTCACAAGAGGTTGTAAGGGTGTTGAGCCTGTATGATATAATTTGGCTCTGTGTCCCCACCCAAATCTCATGTCGAATTGTAATTCCCATGTGTCGAGGGGAGAGGCTGAGTGGGAGGTGATTTGACAATGGGGGCAGACTTCTCCCTTGCTGTTCTCATGATAGTGAGTGCTTCCTGAGATCTGATGGTTTTGAAGTGTGGCACTTCCCCCTTGCTCTCTGTCTCCTGCCACCTTGTGAAGGTATCTGCTTTTCCTTCACCTTCTGCCATGATTGTAAGTTTCCTGAGGCTTCCCCAGCCCTGTGAACTGTGAGTCAATTAAGCCTCTTTTCTTTATAAATTACCCAGTCTAAGGTAGTTCTTTATAGCAGTGTGAAAACAAACTAATATACTGCATTACATCCCCAGTGGAGAAATAAAGAACTGGAAGCTCAAAGAAGTTAAGCAGTTTGTCCAGTCACAAAGTTAGCAAGTAGATGGGCATCACAAATCAAAGACTATGTTTTAGTTTTGTTTTGTTTTGGCTTACCCATTTTCTCTTTTTCTTTCTGTAATAAATGGTGTGGGCAAGCACTCTCCTTTATTGTGGCAAGATGTACTCATGCTGAATGAATCATCAACTACTTAAATGAAGAAAAATCATTGTTGGCAATTTTGCATTAGCTAGGTTGTTTATTGGAATGACACATGCGTTAGTTTTATTTCTTGATAGATGATTGGCCTTCAAATCTTACAAGTGACCATCTAAACATGTGAATAGGTTTAAGCTCTGTAAGAACAGAAAACAGCGGGAATGTTCCATGACACAGACCTTGCAAAAACACTCTTCATCAGAAATGTTCCATATCACAATCATATTGTTCACTATTTCTGATCCTGTGTGCTTAAAAATAGACCATCATTAAGTCTTTAAAGACTGTCCCTTTAAGTATTAAGGTCTCAGATGTTCTTGGCACCTTTTATTCCATTGATAGTAGACAAGAGCTGTGTGTTCCAGGCAGGTCAGTCAGTAGACCATTCTGGCACGCTGGTTGTCCCCAGTGAGTGAAATAAGAGAAAGGGATTGGTGTCAGGAGCTTGGAGACAGAACCCATAATCTCAGAGAAATGGCTATGCCTGCTGAAGCCCTCACAAGAGGAGCTAGCACTTACAGAGGACATTTTAACTTAGTCTCATTGAAGCGTGGCAAGGATGGAGAATAATATTATTATCCCTGCTTTAAAGACAAGGAAACTCAAGGCCAGTGAGGCTATGTAGTTTGGCCAGGCTCACGGAGATATAAGTGGCAGGGTTGGCATTTGAACTATCTAAAACTGAAAACAATGTCTTTAATGACTCCAACCCAAGTCATCCCCAGGGCCTCCCGGATGCTGTGCCCTTAGTGGTGTTCTGGATATTCGTGTTATGCTCTTAACAGCATTATCAGTGTAAGCTAGAAAGCCTGGATTAGCACTCAGACTAGAAGAGAGACTTTTATCTTGATGTCTCGGACCTGCTTGTCCATAAAAGAACCAGCCTTGAAAAGGAAGGAAACAGACCTCGTTCAATCTCTGCCATTAACTGTGTATGACCTTGGGAAAGGAAGTGACTCAATTTCTCTGAGCTTCAATTGCTTCATCCTGTGACATGGATCTACTAGTGTTCCTTTGCTAACGTCACAAGGTTATTGTGAATATTAAATAAAATCTCAGACATGGAAGGATATAATTGATTCAGCACCATGACTCTGCTCTGACTCAGGAAACCTGGGAGGTGATGGTGATTATCATCTCTCTCGTCCCCCACTGTGCTTTGTTTCTGGTCTGGGGTTCCCTCCCCCAACTCCTACCCCTGGTCACCACCTGGCAAGTGCTTTCAATCTTATCCCCAGTTGCCACATTAGCATACAAATATCCAACTAACAGTGTCAGAAGGAAATGGATTCATTCTATGACATTAGCAACTGACAATCTAGGTTTCCCAGTGTTTTTGCATTTAAATTCCTCCAGTAAAACAGAGCTTTGTAATCTGCAGTCTCATTCATTCATGGGCTTCAGGGAGCTCATGAAACATCTGAAATTGCATGAAAAATTGTTTGTATATGTGCATATGTGCCGTTTTCTGGATAGAGTCCCCAGAGTTTCTGTCAGATTTTAAAAAGACCCAGTGACTCTGAAGAGTCAAAAATGTACTCTAGGAGAGTAGTTTCATGACCATGTAGCAGCCACCTAAGTTAGAATCACCAGTTACATCTAGGTCTCTTCCCTCCCTCATTATCAGTGTCCCATGTATCACTGAATCTATCTTCTGAAATCTTCTAAACTTTCCTTTCCTTCTAAGCTCACTTCTAGTTTAGACTTTCATCATCTATTGCCAAGAGTATTAAAATGTTTGAAATGGTCTTCCTGACCCTATTCTTGCTACATCTGAGCCTTCGGTAGAATCACAGTGACCTTTAAAAGCATATGTCTAACCTGTTATTACTCTGCTTAAATTGGCTCCCTAGCATCTTCACTGCAAAGCTCAACCTCATTATGCTTTATTTCATGGACTTCAAAACTCCTGAACTGCCTACCCCAACAATTTTTTTTTTTTTTTTTTTGGAGAAGGAGTCTCGCTCTGTCACCCCAGGCTGGAGTGTAGTGGCGCCATCTCGGCTCACTGCAAGCTCCACCACCTCCCGGGTTCATGCCATTCTCCTGCCTCAGCCTCCCGAGTAGCTGGGACTACAGGTGCCCGCCACCATGCCCGGCTAATGTTTTGTATGTTTAGTAGAGATGGGGTTTCACCGTATTAGCCAGGATTGTCTCGATCTCCTGACCTGGTGATCTGCATGCCTCAGCCTCCCAAAGTGCTGGGATTACAGGCGTGAGCCACTGTGCCTGGCCGCCCTACCCCAGCTTTTTATCCATGTCCCTTTTCTCCCTCTTCTACGGACTCTATGACTCTGTTTAGGCAATCTCAGACTGTTAGAATTTGATTCTTCTGTTTCCTCTATCTGGTATATTCTTTTGCCTTCTCCATCTAACAAACTCCCTCTTAGCTTTTAAGGCTCAACTCCAAAATCACCTATGTAGCAAAGGCTTCTCCCTATCCCCATAATTTACCCCTAGAACAGTGAATCACTCCTTCCTTGAGGCTCCAAATCTCACTTCTTATGTGATTATTTCTAAAAATTGTATTTTCTTAATTCTATAGATACATGCATTTCCTACTATACTCTGACCTTCATATTATCAGAGGTGACCAAGATAAGTAAGACCCAGTCATTTCTAAATAAATGTTTGTTGAATATATAAATAGATTATTTAGTAATTTATGTTGAAGAAGCGGGCACCACTTCAGACAACAGAGTGGGACCTGGGATCAGTTTGAAGTTTTCAACCATGTTTGACAAATCATACCTCATACTGGTGACTGCTTTCATCCATGAAATGGGAGTAGAAGGTCAATAATGATGTTTTGGAAATATTTGGGTCAATAGATACATGATAACATATTGCAAAGAATACTGAATTAGGAATTAAGAACCCTAGATTAGAATAACAGCCTTGTTATTAACTTCTTCTATGTCACTGGCCAAATTTGCTATCATCTAAGGGTCTCAGTGTTCTTAGCAAGACGATGTTAAAACAGACTACCTCTTAGATCACTTGCAGCGTTAACATTTTATGAGTCTAAAAAAGCAAACCACAACCTTACATTCTGGGCTGATTTCCTGACCTGGTTTGGCAAAGACAAATGGAGATACGAAAACTACTGCATCTCAATGAGAAATGCATCTTTTTATGCTAGGGCCTTCAGGCAGGAGGTGGTGGGGAAGTAACATTTTGTAACATTTATCTGGGACTCTATAAAGATACCTTAATTGTGTGAAACTCTGGCATTAGTGTGCAGTTTCCCAGAAGAGCTTTTATGAGACTCTCCTGAGTCAAAGATCCTACGCAAGATCGTCCAGAATTATGACTCAAGTCTGGTAAGTTAATAGGAGGGTCAAGAAGCCAAAAGGCCATGGTTGAGAATCAAGATCTTAAGTCTGGACCAAACCCCAAAGCTGGCCCCCATCCTTAAGAGTATAAAACAGTAAATCAAGTGTCTTTTTCTTAAAGAGAATGGGCAGAGTGAATCTTTTATCTATGTGTGCTGGAATATTTCTCTCATGACAAGAAAAAAAACATTCTGGTATAAAGAAAAGGATACCAGACAATTTCAACTAGTTGTGTCAGTCCCCTTGAGAAAGTCACAATTTCTGTAGGCCTCCATTTCTGCATCTGTGCAATGGTAACAGCCTTCTCTTTTACTTCTTTGAGTTGTTGATAGAAACAGGTGAATCTTTGTATGTGAAAGCACTTTGCAGTTTGTGAGGTGAAAGTACTATTTGAGGGGTGGGCCACTATTAGAAAAATAAAAGAAAATTTTATCTCTTTTCAACTCTTGGTTCATTATATTCCTAAACCTGATGGGCTTCTCTCTTGGAGGTGACCAATTTGGAACTTAAACTTGAGTTTCTTGATCTTTGAAGAAGGAGGCACAGCATTCAGAAACTCAGAATATTCAGATATGGCACTACATCCCTATAGTTATAGTGACTACTGAAAATCAACACTCAGTAGAAAGGAAGATAGCAAACATCCACTAACAAACACATTTTATGTTCTGCCAGACATTGATTCCAGAAGATGTAAAAATAAATATTCATTATATATTTCAAACCAAATATATATATATTTCAACCCATATCAAGTCAGAGAGAGTGGGAACCTGTGATGGACCCCTTTATTTCATTTGGCTTCCCTCACCAAATCCTCACCTGGTGTGACTACCTTTCTTTAGTCATGACCACCTGTATTTGTGAGTTCTCCCCTAACAGAGCACCACAGACTGAATGGTGTAGGCAACAGAACTTTATTGTCTCATAGTTTTGGAGACTCGAAGTCTGTGATGGGTGTTGGCAGAGCCGTGCTCCCTCTTAAGGTGCTAGCAAAGGATCTCCTGGAGGCCTCTCTCTGAGCTTCTGGTGGTTCCCTGGCTTGTGGCAGGAAACTCCTATCTTTACATGGTGTTCTATTCCCTGGGAGTGCTTTGTGTCCAAACTTCTCTTTCTTATAAGGACACTAGTCATATGGGATTAGGGGCCCACCTTTTCCCATCTCAACTAATTATATCTACAGTGACCCCATTATCAAATAAAACCATATTCTGAGGTACTAGGGCTTAGAACCTTAACATATACATTTATACATGCCACAATTTAACCCATAATACTGCCCATCTCTATCAAAGAGAAACCACGTCTCTTTGGACTCTCTATCATCACCTTATACTGTTATGGGTGTGGGGTCCATTGTACCCATTTTATTTCTCTCCTAGTTCCCCTTGCCCTCCCTGGCCTTAGACTTAGAGAGCTTGTTTGGAGGTTCTATTAGGGGAGCACAGCTACTCATATACCCTTGACAGAGGTATAGTCCTCCTCTACTGGAGAAGGTTGTCCTCTTTGACTGAGTTTGCAGCTTCTGGAAGGACACAGATGGAGCAGTGAGGGAGAAAGCAGACACGTCCTGGCCAGCCAGATCAGCCAAATCAACCCTGGCAATCAATGGAGTGACAGATGTCAGAGCCAGATCACTCTCACATCCTAGAGTTAGAGTATTAATTCACTGGAGCTTATACTAAATAGGAGAAGGAAATAGATAATGAGTCCTACAAAGGGAGAGATGAAAAGAATTAAGTATTTTTTGAGGTGGGCAAGAGGACATGCTACTGACAGTATTGACTTTCTGTCAGAAAATTTCTGGTAAATTAATATAATACACATGTCTCCATTCTTTCTGTCTTGATTTACATGGCCCCCTTCTATAATTCTAGTTTGGACAGGGGAGAAAGGTGGAGAACATTTCTTGCCACATTCCCATTACTTTATATTATCTGTGCATATAAGATAAATGAGGAAGAGAATCACCACTGTATATTCTTTGCAGCCTAATTCAGTGGTGTCCATAGGGGTTGATTTTATTCCCCGAAGGACATTTGGGTATGCCTAGAGCTTATTTGGCTGTCAGAAATGAGGGAGGGATAAATCTAGCATATAGGACAGGGATGCTGCTAAATACTCTACAATGTACAGCACAACAAAGGATCATCTAGCCCAAAAAGTCAATAGTGGTAAAACTAAGAAACCCTGGCCTAGGTATGCGATTGTACCCTTCACAGTGGCTACGAACAAGAATTTCAAATGCTTCTCTACTTAGTCGGGATCTTTTAGCTATTGAATCCTTTTAGTATGTTTTACCTTTCCTATCCTTTGTAGAGACCACTAAGAAATAACCTTTAGGACTCAGAGCCATCTGTTATCTCCCACCATGGGCATGTGTTCTGTTGCCTCCATATATAAAAGATGGGCAAAAGATAAGTCAATCTCGAGCTTCCTTTTAGTTCTTGAAGTCAGTGAATTTCTAGTTTTAGAAATAATGTCACATAACTGTATTTAAAAATTCAGCAATATCGCCATTATCTTTCCCCATTAGATTTGTAATATTTTAAATGGCCGATAATCTTTAATATTGTCAAATATTTTTGACTTTGCAAATACGTCACTTAGTAGGTTAGCTATTGCTCATTGACATGAAGATAGATTCAGACAATAATGACATACTTAGTGTATAAAGTCAGTTCCACTAGCAATCTCCCAGAAATGAGATTAGCTTAGGAGAGGAACTATTTTTTCTTGTCATATAGGAACTCTCTATTTTGATTGAGGATGGTAACCACTGAGTTCCTTTTATGTGTCAGATACTTTACATGCATTACTTCATTTAGTTACCACCACAGGTCTATATATATATATATATATATATATATAAAATATACATATTATATATATATAAAATATACATATTATATACATATAAAATATACATATTATATATATAAAATATACATATTATATTTTGTATATATATAATATATTATATATAATATATTATATATGTATATTTTATATATATAGATATATATACCATGGAATACTACTCAGCCATAAAAAAGGAATGAAATAATGTCTTTTGTAGCAACTTGGATGGAGCTGGAGGTCATTATTTTAAATGAAGTAACTCAGGAATGGAAAACCAAATACTGTATGTTCTCACTTATAAGTGGGAGCTAAGCTATGGGTACACGAAGGCATACCTTTCTCCCCTGTCCAAACTAGAATTATAGAAGGGGGCCATGTAAGTCAAGACAGAGAAAGAGTGGAGACGTGTATTATATTAACTTGCTAGAAATTTTCTGACAGAAAGTCAATACTGTCAGTAGCATGTCCTCTTGCCCACCTCAAACAATAAATTCCTTTTATCTCTTCCTTTGTAGGACTCATTATCTATTTCCTTCTTCTATTTAGTATAAGCTCCAGTGAATTAATACTCTAACTCTAGGATGTGGAACTGATTTTATATACTAAGTATAATATATACATAATAACTATTATTATTCCTAGGAAACTGAGGTCAGAGAAGGTAAACAACTTACCTCCTCTGATCACATGGCTAATAAGTGGTAAAGTCATAATGTTAGTCTAGGTTTGTCTGACTTTAAGGTCTCAAACTTTGGGTAAGAATTCAGTTAATGAACTTAGTGTTTATTGACGAATAGTTTAAGAGACAGAAAATTAGGAAGTGATTTTAGAAAATGCTGTTGGCCCTTTGTATCCAGGGGTTTTGCATCCATATATTCAATCAACCAAGGTTAAAAAATATTACTAAAAACAATAAAAATAACAATACAACAATAAAAAATGATAAAAATAAAAAAGCAGTGTACCACTGTTTACATAGCATTTACATTGTACTAGATACATTATAAGTAATCTAGGGATGATTTAAAATATGCAGGAGAATATACACAGGTTATATGCAAATACCATGCCATTTTATATAAGGAACTTGAGCATCTGCAGACTTTGTTATCCGCAAGGGGTCCTGGAATACCTCATGGACACCAAAGAATGGCTGTGTGATGGTAAATAAATGCTTAAACAAATGATAATACATCCATAGTATGTACTACTATGTAGCTATCAAAACTTATATTTTAGAGTAATCAAAATAAGAATATAAATACCAAGTTTTTATAATGCCAGCCATATGAAAATGTTCATAATGTGTTAAGTGAAAAAAGCAGAATGGAGATAGAATGTATAGTGTGATTTCAATTTTTAAAAATAATTACATGTGTTATACATAAGTTACATATGTGAAAAATACTAGTATAGTATATACACCAAAATATTAAGAGTAATTATGTCTGAATGGTAATATTCTGGGTCATTTTTATTGATGCTTTTCTGTAGTTACTATACTTAAACTTACATACATTTTTGTAATTGGATAAAATGTGTTTCATATGTCTATATCTATGTTCATGACTAAATGCACATTTATGTCCATGTCCACATCTCTGACTTATCTAGTTTATCAACTCTCTGACTATGGAGGTGAACATTTTTTTCTTATCTATCTGGAATCATTTTCCTTCCCCCCTTTTTATAGTATTTGGATCCATCCATCTCTTTTTTTTAAGTTTCACCTTTTTAAAAAAATTTTTTTTATTAATTTCAATAGCTTTTGTGGTACAAGTGGGTTTTGGTTACATGGATGAATTGTATAGTGAAGTCTGAGATTTTAGTGCACCTGTCAACCAGAGTAGTGGATGCATAACATATTGTACTCATTATGTAGTGTTTTATCCCTCACATCCCTCCCACCCTCCCTCTTCTGAGTCTTTATAGTTCATTATATCACTCTGTATGCCTTCGTGTACCCATAGCTTAGCTCCCACTTATAAGTGAGAACATACAGTATTTGGTTTTCCATTCCTGAGTTACTTCATTTAGAATAATGACCTCCAGCTCCAGCCAAGTTGCTGCAGAAGACATTATTTCATTCCTTTTTTATGGCTGAGTAGTATTCCATGCTGTATATATGCCAAATTTTCTTTATCCACTCCTTGGTCAATTGGCACTTAAGTTGGTTCTGTTACCGATGGAGTGTGTCCAGGTTCGTGGCGTTTTGAACAAAGAATTGGACAAAATGCCTAAATAAAGCAAGGAAATAATGAAACAACAAAGGTAGAGTTTTGTTGAAAACAAAAGCACATTCCACAGGGTGGGAGTGGGCCCGAGAAAGTGGCTCAAGAGCTTGGTTACAGAATTTTCTGGGGTTTAAATACCCCATAGAGGTTTCCCATTGGTTACTTGGTATATGCCTTATGTAAATGAAGAGGCTGAAGTGAAGTTATAAAGTTATTTACTTGGTATATACCCTATGCAAATGAAGAGGACATTTCCTGTCATAGATGAAGTAGAGTTACAGAGTTATTTACTTAGTCATGGAAAGTTGGGGTTTTTCTGTTTGATTTAGTTCTAGGAAGTCCTTAGATTCCCTACCCCAGATCCTATTCTTCTCCCTCAGTTCCATAGCTTTGCAATTGTGAATTGTGATGTGATAAACATACATGTACAAGTGTGTTTTTGATATAATGACTTCTTTTCCTTTGGGTAGTTACCCAGTGGTGGGATTGCTGGATCAAATGGTAGATCTACTTTTCGTTCTTTAAGAACTCTCCATACTGTTGCACTAGAGGTAGAGTAGGGGTTGTACTAATTTACATTCCTACCAGCAGTGTATAAGCATTCCCTTTTTACCAAACCATGCCAACATGTATTGTTTTTTGACTTTTTATTATGAATCCATATATCTCTTAATTAAGAGATCCACGTATTTCCTAATTAGCCCATATATCATTGGGGAAGTTAAACCCATCCAAGATCCATGGGGAAGTTTTGATGGTCATAGCCAGTCAGGGTAATCCCTTCAGTCTTGTGGAGTGATTGGTTCAGGTAATGTAGACCAAAGGCAGCTAGCTCTTGGAATTATGATGTACAGGATTTGGGTCCCAATTGGGCATACGTGACTCAATTTAAGCCAGTTAGATGAAAGATGAGGATTTATCAAGGGCACTGAGGTAAGAATCTTGCTTATTATTCTCAGGCAGGTAAGAAAAGAGAAGACATAGTGTTTGAATATGAACACCCTGGAATTGCTATAGGCAATTCATCCTTGGGTTTATCTGCCTTTGGATGAAACTGAACCCACAGCAAAGGTGAGAGTAGAGTAATAGACACACACACATGCACACATGCACATACATGCATGTCCTTGGTGATATTAAGTCTCTCAGTCAAACCAACCCTGAATCAATTGCGAGTGTGGAGAAATGAGAATGCTTTTACATTGTTGGTGGCAATGTAAATCGGTGGAGCCATTACAAAAAACAGTATAAACATTCCTTTAAAAATTAAAAATAAAATTACCATACAATTGAGCAATCCTATTTATGGGTTTATATCCAAAGGAAATGAAATCAGTATGTCAAAGAGAGGTCTGCACCCCCATATATTTTGCAGCATTACTCTCAATAGCCAAGATATAAAGATGACCTAAGTATCCATTGATCGTCTATGAATGTATAAAGACAATGTGTGTGTGTGTGCACGCGCGTGTGCGTATGTGTACAATGAAATATTATTCAGTCATAAAAAGAAGGAAATCCTTTCATTTGTGACAACATGGATGGAACTAGAGGAAATTATGCTAACTAAAATAAGATAGATCCAGAAAGACATACGCTGTATGATCTCATTTACATATGTGGAGTCTAAAAAGTTGAAATTCATAGAAGCAGAGAGTAGAAGGGTGGTGACCAGGGATGGAAATGGGGAAAAGGGGTGCTGTCCAAGGGTGCAAATTTTCAGTTAAGTTCTGAGCATTTAATGGACATCATGGTGACTATAGTTAATAATACTGTGCTGTTTACTTGAAATTTGATAAGAGGGTATTTTAAGTGTCTTCATCAACACATATACAAAATGGTGACTATGAATGATGATAGATGTGTTGATTAATTGGATTGTCATTATCAGGACATGATGCACATATGTATCAATCATCACGTTGTATACCTAGAATATATAAAATTTTTACTTGTCAATTAAATATTTAAAAATAAAAAAATCCAAGTATTAAAAAATAGCCCTAAATCTTATTTCTGGACTTTTGAAGCAAATATAATTTCCTGTATGTTTTAAGTCAGTTTGAATTATTTTTTTTCTCTTTTGAAACAAAAAGAGTTATGACAAACATAGCAGAAAAGTTAGAAGCCCAACACACAGGCCAACAAATGTCTCAATTCAGTGGTTTTAGAAAATGAGCTACCCCTACAATACTGTTAATTTCATCATTTCCAGAATGCCACATTGAAATATTCTAAATTCATAAGCTCGATATTCATTAAGATGAAATAATAATCATGGGCCTGACACAAAGTCATCTCTTAATTGTTTTGTTTTCTTTTCCTTCTCTGTAATTTGAAATATTCGGGAAACAAGCCAAGTTGAATAAAGACAGGAGAGGTAATAATTCTTAGGCACTTATGAGTGCATAAAAGTCACTTTAATCCCATCTCCTTTTATTGCCACAACAATCCTCTATAGTGGCCATTAAAACTTCTGTTTTACAGATATGAAATCTGTGGCTCAAATAGATTATGTAATTTTTACAAAATTTAAGATTGGACTTGTGTTTCTCTTTGCACCATAACCAAAATTCTTCCTGGTATACCACATTTTTTTTAAGAGAGGAAAATGTGAACTGTCGATAGTCTCCAAGAAAATAATTACAGACATACCTTGGAGATATTGAGGGTTCAGTTCCAAACTACTGCAATAAAGTGAATATTGTAATAAATTGAGTCACACAAATTTTTTGATTTCCCAGTGCATACAAAAGTTATATTTATACTACACTGTAGTCTACTAAGTGTGCAATAACATTATGTCTAAAAATAATGTAGGTACCTTTATTTTAAAATATTTTGTTCCTAAGAATGCTAACAATCATCTGAGGCTTCAGCAAGTCATAATCTTTTTGCTGGTGGAGGGTCTTGTCTCACCGTTGATAGCTAATGAATGACTGATCAGAATGGTGCTTGCTGAAGGTTGAAGTGGCTGTGGCAATTTCTTAAAATATCAAAACAATGATGTCTGCTGCATTAATTTATTCTTCTTTTCACAAAAGACTTATCTGTAGCATATGATGCTTTTTGATAGCATTTTACCCATAGTGGAACTTCTCTCAAAACTGATCAATCCTCTCAAACCCTGATGGTGCTTTATCAACTAAATTGAGGTAATATCCTAAATTCTGTTGTCATTTTGACATGCTCGTAGCATTTTCATCAAGAGTAGATTCCCTCTCAAAAAATCACTTTCTTTTCTTATTCATAAGAAGTAACTCCTCATTCATTAGATTTTTATCATGAGGTTGCAGCAATTCGGTCACAACTTCAGACTCCAATTCTAATTCTAGTTCTCTTGCTATTTTCATCACATCTGCAGTGACTTTCTCCAACGAAGTCCTGAACCCCTTAAATTCATCCATGAGGGTTGGAATCTACTTCTTCGAAACTCCTATTAATGTTGATATTTTGACCTTTTCCCATGAATCACCAATGTACTTGATGACATCTCGAATGCTGAATCCTTTCCAGAAGATTTTCAATTTACTTTGCCCAGATCCATAAGAGGAATCACTATTTATGGCAGCTATAGCCTTTTGAAGTGAATTTCTTAAATAATAAGATTTGAAAGTCAAAATTATTCCTTGATCCATGGGCTGCAGAATGGACATTGTGTTAGCAGGCATGAAAACAACGTTAATCTCCTTGTACATCTACATCAGTGTTCTTGGATGACCAGATGCATTGTCATTAGAAAGTAATATTTTGGAAGGAATTTTTTTAAATTAACGATAGGTCTGAACAGTGGGCTTAAAATATCCAGTAAACCATGCTGAAACAGATGTGGAGTCACCTAGGCTTCATTGGTCCATTTATATAGTTTAGGTGGAGTAAATTTAGCATAATTCTTAAGGACTCTAGGATTTTCAGAATGGTAAAGGAGCGTTGGCTTCAACTTAAAGTCACCAGCTGCATTATTTGCTAATGAGAGAGTCAGCCCGTCCTTTGAAGTTTTGAAGCCAGGCACTATTTTTTCTCCCTACCTATGAACTTCCTAGATGGCATCTTCTTTTGATAGAAGGCTGTTTTGTCTATATTGTAAATCTGTTAATGTAGCCACTTTTATCAATTAGCTTAGCTGGATCTTCTGGATCACTTGCTGCACCTTCTTCATCAGCCCTTGTGGCTTCAATTTGCATTTTTATGCTATGGAGGCAGCTTCTTTCCTTAAACCTCATCAGCCAACCTCTGCTAGCTTCAAACTTTTCTTCTGCAGCTTCCTCACCTTTCTCATTCTTTGTAGAACTGAAGAGAGTTTGGCCCTTGCTCTGGATAAGGCTTTGGCTTATCCATACTACTAAAACTTTCTCCATATTAGCAATAAAGCTGTTTTGCTTTCTTATCAATCATGTGCTCACTGGAGTAGCACTTTTGATTTTATTCAAAAACTTTTTCTATGCATTCACAGTTTGACTGTTTGACACAAAAGCCCTAGCTTTTGACTTATCTCAGCTTTCCTCACTAACCTTAATCATTTCTAGTTTTGTATTTACAGTGAGAGATGCATGACTCTTCCTTTTACTTGAACACTTAGAGTTCATTGTAGGGTTATTAATTGGTCTAATTTCAATATTGTTGTGTCTCAGGGAATAGGGAGGCCCAAGGAGAGGGAGAGAGATGGTGGAGCAGTCAGAACACAAACAGCACTTATCAATAAGTTCACTCTCTTATATGGAGGTGATTTGTGGTGCTCCAAACAATTGTAAGAGTAATATCAAAGATAACTGATCATAGATCACCATATGATATGGTTTGGATCTGTGTCCCTCCCAAATCTCAGGTCGAATTGTAATCCCCAGTGTTGGAGGTGGGGCCTGGTGGGAAGTGATTCAATTGTGGGGCAGTTTCTCATGGTTTAACACCATTCCCTTTGGTGTTGTCATGGCAATACTGAGTGAGGGAGTTACTGAGAGATCTGATTGTTAAAGAGTGTGTGGCACCGCTCCCTTCCCGCTGCTCTGGCCATGTAAGACATGCTTGCTTCCCCTTCACCTTCTGCCATGATTGTAAGTTTTCTGAGCTCTCCCCAGAAGGCTAGCAGATGCCAGCATCTTGCTTTCTGTAAAGCCTGCAAAATTTTGAGCCAATTAAACCCCTTTTCTTTATAAATTACTCAGTCTTAGGTATTTCTTCTTAGCAATGTGATAATAAACTAATACACCATAACAGATATAGTAATAATACAAGTTTGAAATATTGTGAGAATTACCACAATGTGACACAGAGACACAATGCAAACACATGCTGTTGGAAAATGGTGCCCATAGACTTGCTTGGCACAGGGTTGCCACAATCTTTCAATTTGTAAAACATGTGACATTGTGTGAATCACAATAAAGCAAAGCACAATAAAACAAGGTATGCCCATATATTCTTTAAGTGTTTTTCTGTTATCCAAAAATTGCCTAGAAGAAGGGTACTGGGAATAGCTAGTAGATTTTCCCCCATAACTAGCCTAAAGTTATTTTTAATCATTATAACATTTGCTCCTGTTTAAAGTGTTACTTTTAGTATAGTTAAAAGTAGTTTAATCTTTTACATAGAATATAAATAGTTGAAATTAACTCATATATATTCATTCGTGTATTATAATTCCAGCTCTGATACTTATTAGTTTGTTACTTGTTAGTTAAATTGTAAAAAGTAAAAATAATGATAATAACCTTATTGTGAGTTTTTTTTTTTTTAAATATTATTTGAAAGTACCTAACTCAGAGCTCAACATATGGAAAGCACTCAATGAATATTTAAAAGAACTATAAAAATAGTGGAGAATAAAAAATATAATGAGGTTTCATTGTGTGAAAAATTTTAAGCCTCAATTTCATCATATGTATTAATCTTACTACCCTAGTTGGTCATGATCATTATTGCATGAGGTAATTTGAGAATCTGCAGGATACAAGTTTCCATGGAAACTTCCAATGTCCTAGTAACTTCTTAATGCAACTCAAAATATGAAACCACTTGGAATGGATGGAAAGTTTCCCTGAAATTGCATATCTTTTTTTTCATTTATGAATTTATTTACTTTAAACAAACTGCCAACTGTATATGCCTGGAATGCTATGTCTGCTACCCTTCATCTATTCAAAGCATGTGATTCTTTAGAAGTTTTCTGTGTCCCCTCAACTTATAATTTCTTTCTTTAATCTATTATGTACTTTTTTCTAAAATGCTCATTTCCTCACACCTGCCATGGATGATTATTTAACTTTTCATACATTTATCCAATCACTTCTTTATTAAGAGATATGTATTGATTACTTAATTCTGCAGGGTTCTCTGAGTGGGGAAAAGCTGAACAACGAATGATATGCACTTGTATGGATATATTTTTGTCCGCTCAATTTGGGACATCTGTAGCCATTTTGTAACCACAAGGGATGTTAGCCTAAAGAAAAAGCCAAAACAGAGAGGAAGGCCGAGCCAAGAGCACCACGGAGTAATGCAAGGAGGGCCATTGCATTCAGCCAACTCTGAAATCTGCCTCACCTCTCAATGTCTATTCCCAGGAACTTCACAAACCATTTCCATATTGTTTAAGCTAACTTCAGTTTGGTTATTTGGGCTATTTGTAGCCCAAGGTATTTTAATTGACATACCTATTCTTATCTTTCATGTGAGAGTCTAAGCTCCTGAAGAATAAGGAATGGTTTATGAGTTTACATTGGTATACAATGGTTTACATTGATTAGCACAGTTTTGAACTTATGTGGATATCCAGAATTTGAATCCAGATATTTCTGATTTCATATTGCAGGAATTCCCTTTGCATTAAAAATTAATGATTCTTGGTGTTTTTAGGGTCATGCATCTTTCAACAACTGAAACTGATAAAGGTATTGACTCTCTCTCTCTCTGTGTGTGTGTGTGTGTGTGTGTGTGTCTATATATATAATTTTACATGCAGCAAACCAAATAGTTATGTGAAATTTCAGGATTTTGTAATTCTCTCTGAAGCTAGTCATTCACTCAAAGCTCTCTGCTAAGAATTCCTTTCTAAGTGATGATTTCTGTCTAGAAATTTACATTGGCTTATTCCCCATGATCCTCTTTAAAGCCCACATAATACGAAATATGACCTTCCAAACTGGTGTAAAACTGAGAATTGTTTTTTACTTACTGGTTGTCAACATTATTTATACCCATTGTCTACTATTAATTTGAGAGTCAGGCCGCTACTTTAGTGCTTAATACTTAATAAAATGATTTCTTTAATAAAGAGGGGGATTCCTCAAAAAGTAAAATGACCATAATTTAAAAAATATTTTATTTTTCATAAATTCTGATATTAATGACAACAATAATAATAATGACAGCAATGAATATTTGCATAGTGGGTTTCAGTTTTCAGAGTTTTTTGTCTAATTTACTCCATTCTCAACAGCCTTGTGAAGTAGAAAGAGTGGATATTTGTTAATTTATGACCATCTAGCATCCATTAATTTGAGGGACCTAACTAGCCCCTGTTTTGTACATTCTCGGTGGGACTATAAATCAATGTCCACTGCCCTTCTAATAGAGAACTAGAGGTCCCTGAAGGCTAGTACACTCTCCTCCCTCCAGACTCTTTCACTGCTTCAAAGAAGCCCAGGGGGTTTTGATCTATGCTAAGTCAATCACACTCTTTCTCCCAGAACTTTGTGTGTGGAATCAAGTGACTCACAGCAGAGAAAAATGGAGTCCTTCATTTTAGGTATGGCAGTCTAATGAGATGATAGACTGGCTCTTGTTGCCTGGATCCTATTTTGATTTTTGACTCTGATTTTTGCTTTGTTTCTAAGCTTGGATACTAGCCTATCAATTTATTTTGTGAGATCTTTGTCAGCACTCCAATAAATTCCTTTTTTTTTTTTTTAAGTTAACTAGATTCAGACTGGGCTACTGCCAGGAAAGAGATCTAATAATGGAGAAAACACAGACTTTTCATCTCCATATTATGTTTGAGAATGTGGAGTTGCAATTAAACAATAAAAAAGCCAGACATGCCAGGTGCCATGGCTCATGCCTGTAATCTCAGCACTTTGGGAGACTGAGGCAGATGGATCACTTTAAGTCAGAAGTTCGAGACTAGCTTGGCCAACATGCCAAAACCCCATCTCTACTAAAAACACAAAATATTAGCCAGGCATGGTGGCACGCACCTGTAATCCTGGCTACTCAGGTGGCTGAGGCACGAGAATTGCTTGAACCTGGGAGGCGGAGGTTGCAGTGAGCTGAGATTGCCACCAATGAACTCTAGCCTAGGCGACAGAGTGAGACCCTGTCAAAAAAAAAAAAAAAAAAAAAAGAAGCCAGTATTTAATATAAGACTCTGAGTGTTCTGCTGTTTCTAGTGCTCTTTCAGGTAATTTTTAAAAAGTCACCTGTGTTTTTTTGGCTGTGAAAGCAAGGGTTGAACAGAATTCAACTTTGAACCCTGTATGGGTTAGTATTAATTTCAGCTGAATTAGCAGGAAACCCCAAAGTAACTGCTTTTAAAAAGATCACTTTTGGCCAGGTGCGGTGGCTAATGCCTGTAATCCCAGCACTTTGGGAGGTCCAGGCTGGCGGATCACCTGAAGTCAGGAGTTAGAGAGCAGCCTGGCCAACATGGTGAAACCCCGTCTCTACAAAAAATGCAAAAATTAGCTGGGCGTGGTGGCAGGCACCTGTAATCCCATCTACTCGGGAGGCTGAGGTAGGAGAATTGTTTGAACCCAGGAGATGGAGGTTGCAGTGAGCCGAGATCATGCCACTGCACTCCAGCCTGGGCAACAGAGCGAGACTCCATCTCAAAAAAAAAAAAAAAAAGATCATGATCACTTTTTCCCACTCTTTCTCATGTAAGCTAACTCTGGAGGCATAGGAGTTGTGAAAAGTTGTCAGGCAGGGCCAAGGCTTTTTCTAGCTAACCTCTCAAATATCCTTAGGATATTATTTTTGTCCCCATAATTCAAGATAGTCTACATACACATCATATGTGTTTCGTGGTCTCAGGATTGAGGAAGCAATTGGGCAAGATCACTTCCATATTCCTTTAAAAAGACTTACCGGCAATACCACTCAGCATCTGTGTTTATTTATTTTATTTATTTATTTTTTTGAGACAGTCTCACTCTGTCACCCAGGCTGGAGTGCAATGGTGCTATCTCAGCTCACTGAAACCTCTGCCTCCGGGGTTCAAGTGATTCTCCTGCCTCAGCCTCCTGAGTAGCTGGGATTATAGATGTGTGCTGCCATGCCCGGCTAATTTTTGTATTTTAAAGATGGGGTTTCACCATGTTGGTCAGGCTGGTCTCAAACTCCTGACCTCGTGATCTGCCCGCCTCGGCCTCCCAAAGTGCTGGGATTACAGGTGTGATTCACCACGCCCGGCCTGTGTTTATTCTTTAATGGCTAGAACTCAGTAATATTACATTCCTAGCTGCAAGGGAGTCTTAGAAATGTAATCTTTTTAGCCAGATAAATATGCCCAGGTAAGTGTATATATTGACAAATTTTCTCAAAGGAAGTCGTCTGTGTAAACAACACCCAGGTCATGAAACAGAACAGTGTCAACACCAAAAATGAGAGTTCTGTTCATAAAGAAAAGAGAATAGATACTTGGCAGCAACCGGTAGCCTCTGCAATAAACCCCAAACACACTGCCCCACTCAATTTGCTCGATACTTAATTTAAGCAACTGCTTCTTCTTCTAATGGAAACGTCATTGGATCAACATTTTCATCATTACATCTCCAATGGCAAGTTCAGTGAGTGGCACAGAAAAGATCCTTACTAAACATATTGAAAAATTGATTGAAGAAATGAATCTCTCCAACTCTCCAAAAGCTGAAATATGAAATTAACCACTTTGTACCTGAGTTTACAAAAAATTTTTTATAAAACAGTAGAAGTTGTACAGAAAACAAAGGTCAGAAGTTATTTCAAATTTCAATTCATATATTTTGTTATAGTTATTGTTGTGTAATTAGTTTCTAGGATTCAGGCAGTGAGCAATTTATATACATTATCTCATTTAATTTGCAAAGGAAAGTAGGTAGTTTTATCCATATTGAAAACTGAGGCCTAGTGGGATTAAGTGGTTTATTAAAAGTTATATGATTAGTAACATTTTCCTAAAGTTTATGTTCCTATGTCACTTCTCTGCATATAATTCTTAAGTCTCCTTGCCTTCTGCCTATAGGAACTCTTTCTCATGATGCTACCGAGTCCAGGCCCATTTTATTTTTCTCTGAACCCCTGATACTTGTTATATTCTGGGTCTTTTCATACACACTTTGTTTCCCATCTTACATCTCCATGTACTAATTTCCATTTGCTAATTTCTATTTGGCCTTCAGGCCTCCGCTTAGATGTCAGTTTCTCTAGGAATCCTGGCCTGCCCTCCTGTGTCAATTCCTTCTCCTTTATAGTCCCAACTTGTGTCATGTCTCATCAAAGCACTTCTCAGCTGTATTATGATGCCAGCTTTCTTGTTCAATACACCCTTGGTAACAAGCTTGAGAGGAGGGTCCTAGCTCATCCACTGCTTAATCCTTAAGCACACAGTAACCACTTGGAAATGCATGTTGGATGATTGAATGAATGAATGAAGTATAGCGCTATGATTCAAAGCAACATCTGGGCAATTCCAAAGCTTGTTTGTCCAACCTACTGATACATAGTGTCACTTTAGAGATCCTTGTCAGCAAGAGACAGACTTATCACAACATATAAATTCCAAGATGGGCTGTATCTTCTCCAGAAGAGCATTCACTCACCTGAGTTTCCCACAGAATATGACTATCCCCTAAGCTATGAAACAGTTTGTTTCACTCTGTATCTCCCAGCTTGACACTTATGACCACAAAAGTTTCCTTTTTATAATGTTTATCATGATGCCTCTTTTTATTACCTTCTAATTGCAAGCAGTGGCTCCTTTTTGAGCCATAAGAACTCAAACAGGCTTTGGCGAGGCCCATCATCCCTAAATGGTGTGTGTCACGGCAGAGCACTGATTGCTTCCTCACTCCAAATATTGGAGATCTGGACACTGACAAACATCCTGTGGGGAGAATGTTCAGTGCTAGTTCCTGGGAACAGATCACTTGTCCACCAAAGTGTTTTTCATCGTTCGTTCTTTGGATTCTGTGAACTGTGTAGGCTGGGCTTTGATTTGATGTTTAGGGAAGTGAACTCAATAAATAAAGGCTATTTCCCACTCTTATTGTTTCATTTCCAGTGCAGCCCTGGCCAGACAGGGCAGAAGCCATTTATTGTGGATGCAAAGCTGTGACTATGGCTGCCTGAACAGTGTGATATATGTTCTCTATCTCTGCTTTTATAAGGCAGCTGTTTCTCGGAGGATCAAGCTCAGGTATCGGCAGTGTGAATTATGAGTCCTAATCAACTTGGTCATGCTTTGTGGCCTGGGAAAAGCCAGAATGTTTCCCTTTTATGATTTGAGAGTGCACTTTTTGCAGCCTGTGGAGCAATTAGTCAATCTTTGAAATGGATACGCTGTAAATGCAGCATGTCCTTGGAGAGCCACTGGGACAGCTTACTATGGGAGGGGAGGCCATAAGGTGATCCCCACAACAAATGCCCTAGCTTTGGCTAAAAGATCTTCAAGACAATGGAAAACATGACTTTAAGAGAAAGAAAACGAAACTTCCAGACAGTCAGGAACATCGACATATTCATAGATGCCCCTCCCCACATGAAATCACTAACTTGTCAAAGAGATTTTATAGCATGAAGACTAAAGGTTAAAAAGGAACCTGCTATTTACTTTGTAATTTTAAAGTTATGTAAATAACTTTATACATAGTTGAACTTTCAGCTATTTCTCTAATTGTCACATTGCTTTGTCAGGCTTAACATTATGTTTGTGTAAGGAAATGATGATCTCCTGAAAGTGTGGAGGAAGACCAGAAATTAAATATACCTCAGGTTTAGATGAGAACTGGGAAGTGGGAGCTGTTGTCCTTGGCATGATTATTTCTCCCCTGTGTATATTTTTAAAAAGGTATATTGAGGTGGCATTCACTTAACATAAAATTAACCATTTTAAAGTGAACAATTATGTGACATTTAGTACATTCATAATGTACAAACACCATGTCTCTCTAGCTCGAAAATATTTTTGTTACTCCAAAAGAAAACTTCAAAACGGTTAAGCAGTTACTCCATTTCCCCCTTTCCCATACCCCCTGGCAATCACTAATCTGCTTTCTGTTTGTATGGATTTACCTATTCTAGATATTTCATATAAATGAAATCATATACTGTGTAACTGTGTCCAGCTTCTTTCCTGTATATATATAACAAAGAAACCAGAATTAGGTAACATAACATCAGGTGAAAAGAAAACTTGGTTCCAGAACTGTTGTTCTAGGAACCCCAGATGGGCACTTATTTGAGATGGGTACTGGAAATATGGAAACAAACATTATAAATATACTACAAAGCTATAGTAATCAAAACAGCATGATATTGGCATGAAAAACAGACACATAGACCAATAGAAAGCCCAGAAGTAAATTCACATATTTATGATCAACTGATTGTTAACAAAGGCACCAAAAACACACAATGGGGAAAGGAAAGTATCCTCCATAAATTGCTATGGGAAAATTGGATATCTGAAGAAGAAAGAGATTGTTATCTTTATCTCAACACCATATACAGAAATCAACTCAAATGAATTAAAGACTTAAATGTAAGACCTAAAATTGTAAAACTACTAGAAAGGGGGAAAATCTCTATGACATTGGTCTCGGCAATAATTTCTTAGGGCCCAAAAAGCACAGACAGCCAAAGCTCTTCTACTTAATTCATTTTTTCACAGCACCTTGCAATACTCTGGGTTAAGTATGTGTGTGTGGAAAGACTTGCCAAGTCTTGCATATGTCAATTAACAGTTGTTTATTCAGTACTCATAGATTCTCCTGCATGTTTTTATCTTTGCCAAACAGCGTAAGTGTACAATTTACAATTTAGATCAAACTACACTTTCCTGAGCAGCTTCATATATAATAAATATAATTAGTAATAGAAAACCAGCATTTAATAAATCACTTTCGTAGAACAATCATTTAATTTAGATGATTAGTTATTTGCTAAATTACTCAAGTAACAATCTGCTTCTGAGTGGAAAAAAGCAAAAACAAAAACATTTAGGAATGAAGTATTACTGTTCTCAGTAAATAGGACCATTATCTATCCAATTTCTAAATCCAAACTTAAATATCCTTAAGCCTTCCCTTTCCTTCAGTTTCAACATCCAATCAACTGCTAATTCTCCTTTTCAAGTCCTTGAAGATTCTTTATTACACTAATGTGTCTCTAATACACTGCCATTCTTATTTCAATGTTCCATCGTTTCCTTTCTGGGACACAAAACAGCCTCTTAGTTTGTCTACTAACTTTAGTCTTGATCCCCACTAATCCACTTTTCCCCAGCCTTTGAGGTACTCTTTACACACACGCACACACACACACACACACACACACCACACTCGTATACTACCCTATTAAAAACCTTCAAAGTTTTGCTGCCTTTGAAATAAATCTGAACTTACATAAACTGACTAGCATACAATTCTAGCAGTATCTCTTT
Organism: Symphalangus syndactylus; assembly: GCF_028878055.3. Classification (NCBI taxonomy): domain Eukaryota; kingdom Metazoa; phylum Chordata; class Mammalia; order Primates; family Hylobatidae; genus Symphalangus; species Symphalangus syndactylus. Next base: position 128,148,780 of record NC_072429.2, on the reverse strand, counting down.
CCACTCCCAATCATTCATGTCTTCCCTGCTATGTTCCATCTATTCAGAACTTTTTTAGGGTCCTGACAGCACCCTGCCTTTCTCTCCTTCTTGGGCCTTTGTTTTTATTGCTTCCTTTGCCTGAAATGCACCCTTCTCTAATCCTTTTTCACTTAGATTCTCCTTTGTGTATTTCAGGACTTAGCTTAGATACTGCTTCATCTAGGCGGTCTTCCTTCCACCTCTCAGCTCTTCAGGGCCTGCAATCTGAACCCTTCCTCAGTTCATGAAGCACCCTGGAATCAGACTTTTAATTGCCAGTTTAGGTACTTTTCTCTTCCCTGAAATGTGCAATGCTGGAAGACAGGGATTATGGCTCATTTGTTATTGATTCCCCAGTGCTTAATGTAAATTAAGGCCTGGCAGTGATATTTATTGATGGATCATGGGATATTGGGAAGGTTTAACTGGTCTCAAGAGGCCAGAGACTAAAGGTTTACTACATACGGCCACATCATTTTATACACTTCTTGATCAGTTAGATGAAATAATGCCGATCTAGGCTTAAAAGACTAAGTGTCAGAACGCTTTTGCTCAGCTGTTCCGGAAGAAGCAGAGCCTGCGTAGTAATAGCTTCAGTCACTGTCTCCATTGAGACTAGTAAGACTATCGCCTCCCTGAAATCTGGCCCTGCACACACATGCAATTATCTTTCCTTCTTGTGAAATTTTATAAGACTTAAGAGTTACTCATATTCTGGACTGGCTTCCTGACCTCAGTTTATGAAATGAAAGCAGAGAACTGAATACAATAGCACTAAAAAAAAAACTTTCCCAATGAAACAAATCATGTGCCTTGATGGGGTGGTAGTTAAATAAGTCTGTGTGTCTGTGTGGTCACTGAATCAACCACTGGTCATTTAGTTAGGGTTTGGAAGACCATCTTATAGGACTAAGACTGATTGGTCTTACTGGCAGTCCCAACAGCCTCAAACATTTGTTACATTTGTTTCACAACCTTTGTTTAATAACTTTTGTAGAATTGGTCACTCGTACATTTGCGCTAACATAGCACTTTATGCAAGCAATTACTATGGTGTTATCACCATGGTATGAAGTTATTTAGAAGTAGTTTTGTCTCTCTTTGAGCATAGAAATTGCTTCTTAAATTCCTCTTTATACCTTTTGTGTGTAGCACAGAACCCCATACATGATAAGTAATTACAACGATTACTTTAATAGAATCAAATAGTTATCTTATGGGAGTGAAATTGTGTCTGATTCTTCTCCTCTCTCTAGTACTAGTACAGTTTCATGAAAGGCTCTCAATTGTTGTTGATATTATTATAGAAAATGAAAAATTCCCTTGCTCCATAAACATAACACCGTTACTGATCACACACGATCTCCCAAGCTATAGGCGTGTAATAATGCTCCTGTATCAGAGATGATCCTGAGAAGAATAGCCATGATTCAACTTGTTAGTACTCTGTATTCTCAAAACCCCATTAGGGAATACATATTAGGAGTAATTCAATTAGAAACATAAAATTTACTGTGTAATTATATGTGTCTCATATATCAAATTATTGTTGAGGCTGATAAACATGGTTTGAAATTAAATCAAGGACCATCTACCCTAGCAGATGCAATGACCAGAATTCAGTGTGCCTGGTCCACTTGACCACAGCCAGACTTGGAATCTGTGGGTGTTGGCTTTTTTTGCAGGGAACATTTCCTTGTCTCATTTGTGCCACTTGGTAGAGGAAAGGTTATTTTTTTGGTCATAGTGATCCCATTTTTTCTCGGAAAAGATAAAGATGCCTCTCATCTCGGGGCTCCATACTTAGGGAACACAGAGTTCTGTTCTCCCCGTGGGAATCGAAGAATGTCAATCAGAGAATGTCACATCCAGTCGGTTCAGAGGAAGGAGAATATCTTCCCACATTCTTTACTCTGACTCTGTTTCCCAGAGGATGCATTCAGTTATTTTAGTGAGTCATTAAAAAATCCCTGGAGGTATCATACTTATTCTGAGTTTGTGCTTCCCTCTACCAGCTTTTTTTTTTTTTTTTTTTTTTGGCTAAAGAAAATTAAGGTGGTGAGTAGAGAAGTGGTAATGATGATTTAAAAAGAGGAGAGAATTCAGGGACAAAAGCGTTAGTTTCAGAAGGCCATGTCATGTAGTCACCACCACACAAACATGTGGCCTTGGGCAAGTCATCTAACTGCTAAAAGCCTTAGTTTCTTCATCAATAAATTCAGAAAAATAAGCCCTGTTATTTACTAAAATGTGCATTTATTATTTTTATGTATGCTTGTACTTATTTTTTAAATGATAAAGTCTTATAGCTCACAGAAACTAGTTCAATTATGCTGAGGTGTGCTGATCTTAATGGGACCATCAGATCCACCCAGATAGGGAGAACCTTCTAGGACTAGTTAGTTCAGCTGAGCTGCTTAATCCTGATTGCAATGGGTGGTTTTACCAAAGAGGTGCCCAAGGAAGAGTTAGTGTTGCTTTCCTTTACCACTTTTTTGACTCCAAATAGACAACTACAAAGTGGTCATGCCATTTTAATAGGTTTCATTGTGTTGCTTGTTGCCAATTTTATACAAGCAATGGTTTCACATTTACATTAGTGAGAGAATTCTAATCTTTGGCAGATAGGGGCTCTATTTATTTACAGCTCTGTGTCTTAGTTTCTTCACCTGCCAGATTGGGCTGATAATACATGTCCTCCTTATCTTAAAGTAGATTTGTGAGATCACAAAATAAAAATGTTTTGAAAAGTGGAAAGCAGTAATTCCATGGAAATTGTTTCTATTTTGCCTTGTCTTTTAGTTTAGTACAGTGATAGGCAACTGTTAGGCATACAGTAAGCAATTGTTCAATGACCTAAATGATTCGAAGGTAACCTCTCGATTGGATCAGAACACTCATTGTTGGATCTCCACAGATGAACAAGGCTGATCGGCTCATTTACTTCAAGGTTTAAAGAAAGAGAGCTGCATAATTGCATACTTCTTCCCCATAAAGGAGATGTATCTCCTAATTAAACCAATTATAGTCTTTCTTCTGGACTATGCAGGCCATTAGATAACACTTTAGTCACAATGGATACGTAGCAGGGTTTTTCAGCTTTGGCACTATTGACATTTTGGGCCCGATAAGTCCTTGCTGTAGGGGCTATCCTGTGCATCCCTGATCTCTACCCACTAGATGCCTATATAAACTCAGTACTCCCATCTGCTCCCCCACAATTGTGGAAACCAAAAATATCTAAATCTCTCCCGGGGGAAGGGGACAAATTTTTCCTTGGTTGAGTAGCACTGGGAATATAGATTGAGATACTAGAGTAGTATACAAATCAACCATTAAATATTTGTTGGTTGATTAAATCACTCCTGTAACAGCTCTTTATGGATCACCTACCAGGTACCTAGTTCACTTGACCACAGCCAGGCCACACCAAAGTCTGACTTTTTTTTTCCTAAAGGCTCAGAATAAGAAGTGGAAATGCTATTTACTAAAATGTACATTATTTTACCAAGGTCTGTATTAGTCACAGTCTTGTGGACTTAAAAACATGAATAGCTATGTATAATATGAAGTAGTACAATACACACTACTGTGATAGAATTAAGAACATTGCTATGAGAATACAAGTTAACTCTTGTCTTAAGTTGTGGGTGGTTTTGGAAGGATTCTCCAAGGAACATGAGTAGGATCTCATAAGTACAAATGATTATTTGTACAAATTTTCCCAGCTGTGTACATTTCCTGTACAATTAGTTGTTTTTGTTATGTTATATATTTTTAAGAGCTAAGTGTTTATTAAGTTAGTTCTCCTTGAAGATGGGAATGAGTTTTGTATTTAAAAAGTAGCAGGCGGGCTGATGGACAGGTAGTGTCTTGGTGCACCACATACTATAGCTGTGAATAAAACAGATACAGACCCTGCCTCCAGATGCAGAGGCTGCCTCCAGAATCTCTAAAGCATAATTCTAGTCTTTTGTCCTTCCCTTACTTCAGGTACCTCTTTAGGTATGTAATTCTCTCTCATAGCCTCAGTTTTCCCAGGTATGAAAGTAGGAGGCAGGATGAGATTATCCCAAAGTGTCAGCATCTGACCTCTTATTAATTAAATATTTCTTTTATCTCCCACAGTCCTAAATCACTAAGTTTTCAAGAAAAGTCAATTGCTACTTGCCTTGTGGGAATAAAATAGATTAAAAACCTTATTCTGATACAGGTCCATTCCAGGTTCCTGGAGAATGGCACCACTTTCTTGGGGGAGATATTTTTGCCTAATTGGATATATTCATTTGAAAGTAAGAGAACTTAGAAGAAATGAGAAATAAAGAATATCAGGTTCTAAAAATATTTATTATGTAAGTGCTGAGGCTCATATCTGGGAAAATTATATCAGTCTTACGAGATTCTATTCCTATATAGGTGCCATAACTACAATTTCTTTATCCCATAGCTACGAACAAGGATATCACTCTCGCAGGATTTCTACCTATTCTATTTTTCTACGCAGCACAAAACTGGATTATTTCTTTCTCTGGAGACAATGACTACTAATGGTAATAAAAGTAATCCATAAAGATGATTAAGCCATAGTTATAATTTGTAACCTAAATACTGTATAAATTCTCAAACTATTGTACATGTAGTATCTACTTGTTCCTCCCAAAAACAGTATCACGTAGGTTACACAGAGGTCATTATTTTCATTTTGTATATAGGAAGCTGAGATTTAGAGAAGATAATGAACACATTTGAATTTTCACAGAAAAGATGATGCAGAGGCATGATTTTACTGATGTTTTCACAACATCAGGATATTGTGAAATATTCAATAATGAACAAAATGAGTCAAAACCAAAGGTAAGCCACAGGGTAAGGGTAGATAATTGCAATACACATGCTAACAAAGGATTTATATCCAAAATATATAAAGAACTGCTACTAGTCAGTAAGTGCAAGACAGACAACTCAATAGCAAAACTTGGGCAGAAAGCTTGAATACAAACTTCATAAGAGTATATTTAAATCACCGATAAACTTAAGAAAAGTTGTTCAGCTCCATTAGTCATCAGGGAAGTGAAAGTTAAAATCACGATACAGTGTCACTGTGCATTAACCAGAATGGTTCAAATGAAAAAGGCAAACATATCTAAAGTTAGTGACCATGTTGAGCAACAGAAACTCTTACACACTGCCTGTGGGAACATATGTTGTTGCTAACACTTTGGGAAGCTGTTTGGCAGTGTTGACTAAAGTCAGACATTTTCATATCCTATGACCCAGTTATTCAGTCCTAGGTACCTAAATGAAAACTTGTTGACATACATCAACAAAAGAAAATCATCTTTGAGAATATTTACAGAAACACTGTAATGGTCTTAAAGTAGAATAATCTAAATATTTATCCACAGAAGGACAGATAGACAAACTGTGATATGTTTATATAATAAAATATTATATAGTAATGAGAATGGAAGATGGAACTGTAGTCAGCAACATTAATTTATCTTATAAATATTGAGTTAGTGAAAGAAGCCCTAAGCAAAAGAGTGCCTACAGTATAATCCTGTTAATACAGATTTTAGCAAGAGTTAAAAGTAATCTTGGTGTTAGAAATTAGAATAATAGTTACTTTTCAGGTGCAGAGATCACATGAGGGTCCAAGGGATTCTGGGAAGCTGATAATGTTCAATTTTATGATATGGATGCTGCTTATACAGGTTTGTTCAAGTTTATGAAAATCCATAAAACTGCACATATGTGATTTGTATACTTTTCTGTATGTATGTTATTCCTCAATACAATTTTACTAAATTTAACAAATAAAGAATGGAGTCATTAGGACACAGTGAATATCTCTGTATGCCAAGAAGAGAGATGACTTAATGAGAAATTACCAACAAGTTTTGGGGTGGCTTAAGAAAGTACAGCTAAGGAAATGAAGAATGAAAAAGGGGTATATCAGTATGTGAATAGACCACTGGGCACCTGCTCAGATGAAAAAAAGGAACTGATGTGGGTTTAGTAAATTGCTGAAGGTCCAATAGTTTGAAAGTGGTTCAGCTGGAATTCCAATCAAAATCTTTTTATTCCCTAGCTTCTACTTCTTCAACTATATCATCCCAGCAGGCAATATCTTTCTTCAATCCTGAAATAGTGAAGAATAGGAAAAGCAGAAGGAGGAAAAAGAGTAGATGTCATCGAAAAATGATGTTAAATATTGGGTTAAAGTCAGCCTTTCACCATAAGCTCTGTGAGGATGTAGTCTGTATTTATCTTGCTAGCCTCTCTTGACCCAAAAATAGTTCTTTAATGGAAAGAATGCACAAATGGGTTAATGAATGATTGAAAATAGAGGAGAAAGAAAACAGACTTGGGAAGATTGCCACACTCCATCAAACTAACAAATTCTTTTGTTTTCTTTGTTTTTTTTTTCATATTTTAAGTTAATAAATGAATAGAAAGTTATATATGTAATTATATATTTATATAATTATATAATTTTGTTGTATATATACAATTTTATATACACAAGTATATACAAACACACACATAATAATAATGTGTGTGTGTGTATACACCCACCCTATACATACACACTTACTTGGCCTACAAGTTCAGGGATCTCAATATCCCTAATTACAGTGTACATTGCAGGCTACACAGAAGCACTGCTGATTTCAGCCCTGGCAGGACTCCTGTTTAAACATACTTCCCAGAAATCTTGGGCAGCTTGCCATGGTAAGGAAACAATTTACGTCAGACTTTGAGCAGGGGAATCCGTCAGGGGTGGGGAGGAAGGCGGGGGTGGGTCGTTAAAGGTGGTAAGATTAAGGCTTTTCATAGACCCTACAGCTGATCATTACTTCCCTGATCCACTGGAAAGACAGAGTGGTTATTATTCCTCTTTGGCTTACCCTTGCCTCAGCAGCTCTGCTCTGAAAGTCAATGGCTGCCTGAAGATTGCTTTGGGGAATACCAAATAAGTCTGGCTATGATGCTAAAGAATTTTTCTGTATTTTTTTCTGGCTGTCTTGATGGTTTGCCATAATTAAGATATTTCTTTTTGTTAATTACGGATGGCCTTTGATGTTTCCTTTAGCTCAAGACTGAGGTTGAAATGACCTTAGAAATGATGTAGTCAAACTTGTTCCTGTTGGAGGAATTATTTGCGTGACAACAACAAAAAATCATTCCCTATTCAACAAATATATATTAAGTGGGAAGATATTGTTAGTATTCTACCTAATGTTCAACTTCCTTTCCTTTTTTCAGGCTAGCAGCCCTCTCGTGATTTTTTTTTCATTTTGAGAGGGAGCATTATGTCCATATCCAAGCAATAAATTTTTATTGGTGTAAGTTAATCTCGACAATCCTATTCTCAGCATTCTTGGAAGCTCTAGTGTATCTTAGTTCTGCCCAAAGAGGCCTAAGAAGAGGAAGTTTTCCTGCAGAATTCTTAAAAAGGTTTTGATTTTCTGATAAAGAAAGACAACATACTGCAATGCCCTTTCTCATTCTTGTCTGGAATGTGATAGTTGCCAACTTGTGACCATGAGGATAATGGCAAGAAAGTTAAAGACACTATTGATGTATTGAACCAACATAAGTAATCACTTTCTCATTCCTGCCTGGAATGTGATAGTTGCCACTTTGCAACCATGAGGATAATGTCAAGAAAGTTGTAGATATTATTGATGTATTGAACCAACACAAGTAACCACTTAACTTTAGAGATCTTTTCATACTAAGAAAATAGAAGAAGTCACTGTGGCCATGTTTTTGTGTTTCTTAGAAAAGAAATACACATTCAAAATATACTATATTCCAGGCATTGTGTTGAGAAAAGGAGTGGTAGACAGAGAGATGCACTGTTGAGATTACCTGTCAGGAAGGACTTGCTACCGACTGCAGGGGACAGGAATCAGCAGACATCCTCCAGCCATCAGCTTCTTCAGGATCTACCTCAGTGTCAAGGAACCACCTGATCTGAGGTCTCATTCTTCCTTGGGCAGACTACATCTTATAACAAAGTGAGGTAAGGGCATAAAAACCAGTCAGGTGGGATCACTGAGGGATACTCTGACAGGTAATACTAACTCGAGAACTCCCCACCAAGCTGACAGTTGGTTTAGTGGGCATTGCATTAGTGATCTTGAAAGGCAATAGCAAGGAAGAAAGGTCCTGCCCAGAGCTTTGAGCATTGCCCCTGGTTATCCATTTTGTGAGAAAAGATAATTGGCCAAGGTTAGAATATATATGGACACAGGGACAGGTATAAATGGCCTGGCAGGCTGGTCAGTGATGTGGAAAGAAAGGCATTGGAAGACCAGAGGCAGGAGTTTGGGCTACAGGCATATGAATGTGCATTTGGAAGTAGGCACAATGTATCATTGTATAACAGATGAACAGCCGCCTGAGAGTACCTACCATCAGAAAGGCACTAAGCAGCCAAGGAGACAAAATGATTAGTTAGTTGATATCAACCAGCTTCTTTCATCAGCCACCCCAGCGTTGGTGTAATAGGCCCATGAGTGATGTGGCCAAGGTGGCAGAGATGGAGATTACACACAAGTCCTACAGCATGGACTCCCACTGACCAAGGCTGACGAGCTGCTGAAATGGCATGGCAAGGGATGTTGGATGTTCCAGCAAAAGAAATAAAACAATGAACTCGTGACATGGCACCAATCCTTGAGAAGATGAATTGGCCACATCAGGCCTATTCCATTCTAGATAAACCAGTGGTTCGTTCTCACAGGAACAGACACAATATTTTGGGTTAGTATTTGCCTTTATTACCTTTGGAATTTAAGCAACTACCACGATTTGAGAGCTTACAGCATGATATACTAGTGTGGGATTCCTAACATTGTATGAACCCAGAAGACCCACTTTATAGCAAAGGAGGGCTGGAGATGTTCTTGTGTTGAGCAACAGTGCACCCTCCTAGGTGATACCTGTCAGTCCCATGGCACAATTTGTGGCACTATTTTACAACTGTTGGTTCATAAATACATACTAGGCATTCCTGATCCAAGTGTCTTGTTTTCCTAGCTCTCTAGAGCAGGTTTTTGTACAAGGAGATAGATAGTCACCCCTATTTTAATGCCCTGCTCTGCCAGAGGACAATTCTGTACTATTCTGTGCAATAGTGCTTATCAAATTAGCAATAACAACTTAGGAATGATTAGAATAATAATAGAAATCATTAAAATTTAGGAAACATTTGGGGATTTGAAGTTAGGACTCAGAATTCATTAGGTTTATTGATATAATTTATCAGTCATAAAACAAGATCTTACATGAGTTCTGTGCACACTTGTTTTTCCATAAATGTACTTGTGATAATAGACAATAATGAAAAAATATGCCCAGAGATTCTGGAGACACGGCTTAAAATTATATGCAATGACTTTGACTTTTCTTCATGCCTCATGTCTCATTTTAAAATTTTATGTAAATTTTGTCTTTTTATTTTATAATATATCCATTTATGTCTTGTTATAAAACAATCAATTTATCTCCAAACCTTAATAAAAATAAATGTTCAAAGAAGATGTGCCATATTCCCCCTTTGTCCTCATTATTTTCCTTCATACCATCACGTCTCCTTGGTGAATCCTTGGACTCCTAGAAACTACTCGGAAATGGAACAAAGATAAAAGTAGCAAGAATGCAGAGGACTGATCACTGGAGAATACTTGTTCAAACAGAGGAAACAGAAAGAGAAGCCATAAAGAAGGCTGAGATGCATAGTTAGAAGGATAAGAAGAGATTACAGCCAGAGAAACTGAGAAAGGACAGAGTTTAAACTACAGTGTCAGATAAAGCAGGAGTCAACTTGTGAACTCTGAAAGAAGCAGAAATAGAAGCCATAATAATGTGGGTTAAAGAATGAGTGGAAAAATATGTAAGGTTGACTAAAATTAAAAACTCTGCAGTGGAAAAAGATAAGGGTCAATGGCAAAGGAGGGGCAACAAATAGATGAGAGTGAGAAAGGAGGAGCTAAAAGAGCATGTTCCCCCTGAATCTAAAATAAAAATTGGAATTATTAAAAAAAGAAGTGAATACGGTCAATGACTAAGCAATATCATTAGATATTGATTATTAAGCCAGGGTCCATTTTATAAATGAAAGATAGAGAATATAAATATAATAGGAATGAAACTGTTCTTGTGTGTTGTCACATTTTCCCCCATGAAGGAAATTTCCAAAGACAGTAAAGTCCGTATCAGTACCTTGCTTAACAAGCAAAGGGAGTAGACGCAAAACATCTTTTAAAGGCAATTTTGGGGAACTTGTATAGGAAAGTTGAAAGAGTCCAGGGTTTGGGGATTAGAAAGATTAAGATTTGATTCTCAAACAGCAATAATTAGAGTAAATATTCATTCTCTTTGGACCTTAGTGTTTCATTCCATTACAAAGGGCTAATGATTCCTGCTTTAAGGGTTGAAATATGGGGGGTTGAATAGGATTTCCTGGCACTCTAAATGCTGAGTCCCCGTCTTTAGTTCATCAAAAGCCTCAGATTGGCCAATGAAAGCTGCTGTTTGTCCTGTGCTACGTTAATGACCCTGACCCAATCCCTATTTCCATATATACTACATGGATCTATTAACATATCTTCCCTCAGACTGTCCAGTTTAAATTCAACAGATGAAACCATGACTGTTCTGTGTTACATTTTAGATGTGAGGATGTACACAGCTACCCTGATTGAGTTTGGATGATTTCCAAGTTTCCTTAGGAAGACATTTACGTGTCATGATTTAGGAAGGACTACTTCTGTAAAGGTCTGTTTATTATTCATAGATCGATTTCAGTCTCTGCCAAGTGCCTTTCCTCACCTTGTTCCAAATTTTGAGGGACTCATAATTTATTCAACAAATTCTTATAGAACATCTCTGATGTGCCAAGAACTATGTGAATTGTTGAGAATACACATATTAATAAGATCTGGTTTCTGGAGATGAGGTGTCAGGCATACAGACATTTTGTGCAAATAAAAGTATGGTCAGTGCTAAAATAGTATTATAAATAATATTTTTGTGTCATTCTCTGAATCACAGTATCTCCTTCAGATACTGTTGGGGGAAACCCAATTTCCTTTTTTTAATCACATTGTATACATTTATGGTGTACAATGTGATGTTTTGATATATCTATATAATGTGGCATGATTAAATTGAGCTAACTAACATATCTATCACCTCGCTTGCCTATCATTTATTAGTATGAAACATTAGAAATATACTCTCATAGTTACTTTGAAATATGTAATACATTATTATTGACTGTTACCCTGGTGTGCCATAAATCTCAAAACCTATTCCTTCTGTCTATCTGAAGCTTTGTATCCTTTGATCAACAACTCCCTATTGGTGCCACCCCTGCATACCCTCTGATAACAATCTTTCTACTTCTGTAAGTTCAACTGTACTAGAATTCACATGTTAAGTGAGTTCATGTGGTATTTGTCTTTCTTTCTGTGCTGGACTTACCTCACCCAGCATAATGAGATTTCTCAAAAGAAAACATAAAAATGGACAATAGGTACATGAAAAAACACTTAGCATCACAAATCATGAGAAAAATGCAAATGAAAACCATAATGAGATGTCACCTCACACCTTTAAGAATGCCTTTTTTCAAAAAGATAAAAGATAATAAGTGTTGGAGAGAATGTGGGGAAAACAAAACTGATATACATTGTTGGTGGAAATGTAAATTAGTATAACCATTATGGAAAGCAACATGGATGTTCCTCAAGAAAGTGAAAATGGAACTACCATACGAACAGTAATCTCACTTCTGGGTGTATAGCCAAAGGAACTGAAATTAGTATGTCGAAGGGATATTTGTACCTCCATGTTCATTGCAGCATTATTCACAATAGCCAACTATGAAAACCACCTAGGTATCCATCAACGGATGAGTGGATACAAACAATGAAATTCTCCTCAGCCTTTAAAATGAGGGGAATCCTGTCATTTATGGCAACATGGATAAATCTGAAGGAAACACAATTTCTAATTAACATGTTTCCAGGAGGAAACTTCCACTATCAGGAGAGAAATTAATTAGGACAGAAACAGTTCTGACTTTTTGTGCCACCCTCCTCACAAAAGAAACACCTGATCTGAATGTGGAATTTGGAAAATCAGATCTAAAGTACACAACTTTGGTTTTGTTTTCTCTTTTTCCTCCTCATTGGCATGTCTACAATTGTCCAGCTACTTAATACAGGAAGATAAGTTTAATGTGATGGAGGTGGTGGTGGTAGAAGAAGCAGTTGAAAGGCTTACCTTGACAAAGGGTAAAGCACTTCCTCTAATTCACTATCAACAATAATAAAAGTATGTTTTCTATACATTCCTCAGATTCCCTTGTGGATTATTTTTTTCTGCAGTTATTAGATTCATAGTTGTATTAGTCCATTTTCATGCCTGAGACTGGGCAGTTTACAAAAGAAAGAGGTTTATTGGACTTACAGTTTATTGGACTTACAGTTCCACATGGCTGGAGAGGCCTCATAATCATGGCGGAAGGTGAAAGGCAAGGAGGAGCAAGTCACATCTTACATGGATAGTGGCAAGCAAAGAGAGAGAGCTTGTGCAAGGAAACTCCTATTTTTAAAACCATCAGATCTTGTGATATTTATTCACTCTCATGAGAACAGTGTGGGAAAGACCTGCCTCCATGATTAAAACATCTCCCACCAGGTCCCTGTGGGAATAACATGTGGGAATTATGGGAGCTACAAGATGAGATTTGGGTGGGGACACAGAGTCAAACCATATCAACAGTTCTCTGTGTGGAGTAATTCATGTTTATTATTCATACAATTTAAATATCACAAATCCTTACACAATTTATGTCTGCTTACTTTTATCAGAACTTTACAGACATATGCATTAACTTCTGCCAAGTGACTGAATTTGTCTATTTCTCTTAGTTCTGTTAGTACTTGCTTTATAAAGGATTTTGAAGCTATGTTATTAGGTGGATACAAATTTTGCAATGGTACATTTTCCTTAAAGGTTGATGCTTTTATAATCAAAAACCATACCTTTTAATATTTAGTAATTTTTTTTGCTTTAAAAATTACCGTGGAACTTTGGTTTCTGGTTCTTCATCTAAAGAGCTTGAAAGTCACCATTCCATCCTAACAATAAGGGAAAAGCTGAGCAACTGAAAAATCAACATGGATCAATTCTTCTTAGATCTGTAAGAGAAGGTCACAGGGCAAACTGCTGCCTCTAAAGCTGGAGAGACAGACAGATGAATACAGAGAATCACAACTCACTGGAGCAGAAACTCAGGAGCAGAAATCCCCATGGGAACCAGTGCTGGAGTTGGGAATCCAGAACCGTAATTGACAAATTGCTGGTGGTTCAAAGTAGACAAGTGTGAGACTTAAAAACTCCAGAGGGACCTAGTCATAGGGGGGGCCCATACTTTTGTGAGTTTTATCTCAGGAACTCAACCAGGCTCTCATAGTAAATATGAGAGAAAAGTCCCCTCTTACTCTGGCAGGGGAAGGGGAAAAGGAACTATTTTGAAATATATCAGCGTAGTCTGTTCTCAACAAAGTCTGTCCTCAGAGAAATTAGCTAACTAGAGCCTGCCAGAGTTTTATCTCACCACACTGACCAGCAGGAAGGGAAATACCCAACTTCAGCCAGCTCTAGATTTCCATGTAGAAACACCTGAAGTAAAAAAAAAAAGAAAGAAAATAAAGAAAAAAAAAAACCTGAGAGGCATTTATGAAGTTCATGAGCCAGAGGTGTGGGTTCACTAAAAGACTGAGACTTGGTTCTAAGACTATAAACACTGCCATCCCCCTACATTTTACCACCACTAAAGGCCTTATTGTAACAGTTCCTTTAACAGTATCTCATGTCTGGCTATCAATAAAAAAATTACAAGATATACTAAAAAGCAAAAAGCACAATTTGAAAAGACAGAAGAAATATCAGAACCAGGCCTGGTAGAGATGTTGGAATTATCAGACCAGGGGTTTAAAACAACTATGCTTAATATTATAAGGGCTTTAATGGATAAAGTAGACAGCATTGCAAGAACAGATGCACAATGTAAGCAGAGAGATGAAAATCCTAAGAAAGAACTAAGAAAGAAATGCTAGAGATAAAAAGCAGTGTAATAGAAATAAAGAATGCCTTTGATGCTCTCACTAGTAGACTAGACATGGCTGAAGAAATAATCACTGTGCTTGAGGATATGTCAACAGAAAACTCCCAAACTGGAAAACAAAGAAAATAAAACTAAACTAAACTAAAAAAGGGAACAGAATATTCAAGAACTGTGGGATAACTACTAGAAGTGTAAATACATGGAATGGCAGTACCAGAAGGAGAACAAAGAGAGAAAGGAAGAGAATAAATATTTGAAACAAAAATGACTGAGAATTTCTTAATGTCAGACATTGATATATTATAATGCTTTGTGATACTAAATATCTCAAAATGGAGTACTTATGACAAGTGATTCAGCTTATAGTGACATTGCTGAACCCTCAGAATGATGAATGTATGTATGGTGGATTGAGGTAATCAGATGTCACCTGCTGTGGCCAGACACTTTTGAGACCTGACAAGAAAGTGGAGCCAAAATACAGCTAAAGATAATGGCCATGGACACTCATGTGGAGGGGCATAAAAACTGCAAAGAGACTGACCATAGCAAGATGCTTACAGAATCTCTGCCCATGAGAACACTGAGGCTTCCTTTCCTTCTGCTGTTGTTGCCAGAGCTCTCCTCTGAGAAAAGAGCAGCAACACCCCCATGTCCCCATGGATTGCTCCCAACCCCTAGTGTATTGGTGCTGTCCTGTCAGCATGTTGGTCTCCCTAGCTGAGCTACTCTCTGTGGTTCCTTCCCTAGTACCCTCCTCCCATTGTGTATATTGAATATATTTGCATAATTTGCATAACGTGTGAAAGGCTTGAAATAAACTGTGAATTCATAAGCATTTTATTGGCCACTGAGTCATGAGTTAGCACAACTAGGCTAATTAGAACCTGGCACAAGAGACACCAAACCACAGATTCATGAATTTCAGGGAATACCAAGCAGGATAAATGCAGAAAACTATACCTAGCCATATCACACTCAAACCACAGAAAATTAAACATAAATAAAAAATTCTGAAGGAATCCAGTGGAGAAAATACTTTACCTATAGAGGAACAAAGATAAGAATTATATTTGACTTGTCCTCAGAAATCCTGCAAGTAAGAAAAGAGTGAAAGAAAATATTTAAAGTGTTCAGAGAAAAAAAACTTACCAACCTGGTATTTTGTAGCCTGTGAAATTATTTTTTAAAAATGAAAGAGAAACAAAGACTTTCTCATACAAACAAACACTGAAGGAATCTGTTACCAGTAGACCCTTGATGGGCATTTAGGTTGATTCCATGACTTTGATATTGTGACTAGTACTACAATAAACACACAAATGCAGGTGTCTTTTGATAATTTCTTTTCCCTTGGGTATAAAACCAGTAGTGAAATTGCTGGGTCAGATGGTAGTTTTATTTTTAGTTCTTTGAAAAATTTTCATACTGTTTTACATAGAGGTTGTACTAATTTATATTCCCACCAACAGTATATAAGCATTTCCGTTTCTCTTCATCCATGCTAACATCTGTTGTTGTTGTTGTTTTTTTGACTTTTTAATAATAGTCATTCTGGTTGGTGCAAGTAATACCTCACTCTGGTTTTAATTTCATTTCATTAATGATAGTGCTGTTGATGATTTTTTCCTATGTTTGTTGGCTGCTTGTATATCTTCTTTTGAGAAAGGTCTATTTATGTCCTTTGCCTACTTTTTAATGGGATTGTTTCTTGCTTGTTGAGTTGTTGAGATTGAACTGCTGCCTCCCGGGTTCAGTCTAATATTCTTGTCTCAGTTTGAACTGAACTCAGAGGAAAAAGAGCTATGACTACTTATCACCCCTAAACAGCCAACACAAGATACATGAACCAGGAAAACCCTAAGGAACATACGTAAAGATTGACATTGAATACCCACAAAGTTCGAAGAGTTCAGCTCTCTTAGTATTTTGTAGCAGATTGTATTACAGCTGGTGTCTGCACCTAAGTGGATGATTTGATTTTAGGTGAAAGACTGTTTTAGAATTGTTGTTTCATAGGCTTTAGTAAATGAAAATTTCAGGTTCTGAAATTGATCTAATCAGGTATAGTTCTAGTAGTACAGTTTGCCTCAAAGCAAGCATATAGAACTTTTTGGTATTGTTGGGTGTAAGATATATTCTCTTTACAAACAAGAATGCAAAGACAGCTGAATTACACATGGATGGTAAGAATATGATTCTATTCCTTAAATTTTAAATACTAAGCCTTAGTAAGTACTACTAGATTATCTGCTTCAAATTCTGACACTTTTAACATTATATATGCAGTTACAGTCATTTTTTCTGCATACATTTCTATAGCCAAGGAGACAGCTATAGCAGGGATAGCTTTAAGTGCAATTTTCTTTTAATGTGGGCCAGAGACTCATGCAGAGTAAATATATATTATTAAGCGATCACACTAGATGTTCTTGCACAAGGGTGAATGAATTCTCTGTTTACATAATTGAGCTGACGATTCTGCCTTCATGTGTCTTGTGTCAGAAACTAGAAAAGCCATACAAAATAATATCAAGTCCTATTCTTGTGTTCCACTCTGTGGCTGCTGATCACCTATTTATCATGCAAGGCCCATATCAAAAGCCACCCCCACTAAAAAGCATTATTTATTGTAAAAAAAAAATTATCCCTAGGACATGAAACCTTTTCATTCGATTTTAGCAACACTGAATCCTGGTTCTACCAGTTCTTGTTTTGATAGAAATGAGGTGTTGATATTTCTATATTGTTAAAATCTTCTCTTCCCTTCGACAACCATACTTACTCTCATTGCCAGGTGTAGATCATCTTCCCCAACAAAAGAATAAATCCATGTAGGATACTGATTTATTTGAACAGATGAATGGCTATGCCATTGTGTAAAATCATAGTTTGTGGTATACAACATCACCATCATTGTCACCTACTTTGTGCAAAGTTCCCTGTCACATGCTAAGAGGATAAAAATGTCCAAGACATCATTCTTGCCCTTAGGATATTTACAATCTAATAGAGAAGAAAAATGTGTTCACAAGTAACTACAGAGACTAGCTGGATGAAATATCTTCCCTGTGCTGATGTCTCAGAGCTAGCATGACTCCCAACTCTTACTCTCTTCTGTAATATTCCTGAACCTTTTTGTGAATGTCTTTTTGTCTCCAACAAGATTGTGAACTCATAGCATGTAGAGCTGATACCTTCTTCATCCTTACCCTTTCAGTTCCAATCATGGCTTATGATTGATAGAAATACAATAACGATGTATCTATTAATTCAGTGATTATAATAAATATCAATTTTTTTGGAAGGAGTTAACATACAGAATGTGAAACTTTTTTTTTGTAGTGATGTGGTATTAGTGTAAACAACATGAAATTTATTCCCAGTTAACTTGTTTTAACTCAGCTCTACTATTTATTGTCTTAAACATGTCTCTCAAGCGCTAGCTTCAGTATGAATTATGCCTTCCTTACTCATTAAGTGCCAGTAAATTTTGAGTGAGAGAGATCCGTGAGCCGTTTGTAAGCTATCTACATGTCCTGCAATTATTATTATTTTGAACAATGAATATAATAATGTTAGGAAGTCCTGAACTCAGAACTAAATTCTCTGCCACTTTTTAGCTGAGTGCCTTAGTAAGAACCTCTCTAAAGCTCATTTGGCTCGTCTAGAAAATGGGCACACAAAACATTACTTCCTTAGTGTGAGCAAAGCACCTAGAACACAAGAGAAATTCAATAAATGTTGTCTGTGAAAAACTTTATTTGACTTGAACCTCAAAGGTAGCTCTAAGGCTCATAGCTTTGTAATGAATGCGAAAGTCAGTATGATGTTATGAAAACAGTGCCCTGTGAGTAAACTTATTTGATGGCACAATTGAAGCAAAATGACTGAGCTGCTTTTCTGGGAGATAATGAGCCCTTTTCCTGGAAAGTTTCACATTCAGGATGATGACTGCTCACAGAGATGCAGAGTGCCAGTTGAACTAGATGGCTTTGGAGGTTTTTTCCATTTGAGATGTTTCAAGTCTGAAAATTCAAAATTCATCATTTACTCATTTAGCAGGTAAAAAAATTACTGTGATAGGTACTCTTTACATAAATCCTTAACCTCATTGAAATTATTTATATTGGAGGCCTATATATAATAAACACATAAATGAATCAATATATAGTATGTCAGACGGTGATATTTACTGTAACATTTTTTGTTGAAGCTGTGTTTTATACTTAATTTGGGATAGTAAACAATTGCAAACCCTAATAGCAGGAAAGTAAACAGTTTCAAATTCTAGGGCCTCTGTATCCCAGAGGTTTACTTTTCTTATAGCATTTAATATCATCTGGTGCAGACAGAGCCCTGGTCAGTGAGTGAACTAATTAATAGTTAATAAGTTTCAATGGAGATAAGATTATTTCTATCACTGGGGTTAAGTATCTTTCATCAAAGCATCCAGGTGATACTGTGAATTTTGTCCCTCAGGTTAGTCAGGAGGACTAAATCCAGAAGGAAGGTTAAATGAGGTCAGTGAGATGGAAAAATAGCCACAATTTGCATTCTAGAGCACATGATCATATCTATTTATAGATACCTGCAGAAGCACAAGGGAAAATACAGTATGCAGAGATAAGATTTTCAAAGCTCCTAAAATGCAAACTGAACCATGCAATACATTAAGAGAAGATTAGCAATAAGTATCTGGTACTAGATAATATCAATTTCTTTATTTCTTTTTATCAGAAAGCTTCATTACAATTTGGAATAGCAATTCCAAATTGACAAAGGTTGGCTTATTTTAAAGACTGGATTAGACTATGTTTAAACACAGATATAGAAGTATTTCTAAGTTTAACCTTTTACATAAATAATTTCTAAAGTGATTTTACATCTATTATTTAACAGATTCACTTATGCACAAACAAACCTAAGAGCTAAGCAAAACAGGTTTTAGGATTTCAGGTGGAGGTCAGAGAACCTAGGTTTGAATGTCACAGGTTTTCATATACGTTTAATGTCTCGATGTTGGGAATTCTCTTAAACTTTAATGGGCATATGAGAGAGAACCGTAGGTTGCAGTGTGCCAATCATTTGCTCATTTCTTCAAACACAAATGTGTCAGTAACTGGCATGAGGTCTGAGGCTCACAGTCCCCGAGAGAGAGGAAGACAAGTTCAGCAATAGCTATAATAAAAGGCAAAATGTAGAGAGCACCATTAGGAAGTTATGGTGTGTTTTGGGAGTTCATAGGAGGAATATAACACATTAATTTTCTTGTCAGAGTATCCCAGTGGGTTTTGTGGGCAGCTGTACTCAGCTCAGCTGGTGTGGGCAGGGAGTAGGGGTGGGGAGAAAAACAGACTTACTGCTGTCTGTTGTTCCAGACAATAAACCCAGAACTTCACAAAGATTGTCCTTGTCAGATGTTGAGGGCAAATGTCTTTGCTTTTACAGATGTACCCATAGGGTCAAGCTCCAGCACAGAGACCCATCTTGGGATGCAGGACTTGGTGCCAGGGAAGTCCCAGGTAAACCAAATGAGTTGGTCATCCTACCTGGGAAGTGTGTGACCTAACATAAGTTATTCTGTGTAGCTGCTCAGATCTTGAAGAAGCTGACAGCTGGAAGCTGTCTGCTAACACTTTCCTTTACCTGGGAATCAGGTCCCTCCCTAGAATGTGGTCCTGGGGCAGTGCAACTCCAGGACTACCACTTTTACCTTTGCCGTAGTTATTATACCCATTTCTAGAAAAAGAGATTAGTCTCAGTAAATTTCAGTGCCTTGCATGAGGATTAGGGATCTCTAACATCAAAATATTGAGCCTGTGTGTTTTATTTACATAGGTAATTCTTGTTCACTCCTTTCAGTTTCTTTATAGTAATTGGCTCTGAAATTCTTAAAAGGGTCAGTGGGCCTGTCTTCAAAGATAGCATCAAGGAGAGATTGAGGGAGGAAGGAATATTCTGCCTTGTCCAGCTTAAGGAAAAGGGATCCTGGAAGAGCAGATAGGTGGCAAAGCTTTAAATAGGGATGGTGAGCATTGCAACTCATTGGGTCTGTGGCAGTAAAGGAGCTGAATTCTGGACCTGGCTTGGGAGCACTGTTAGCCCTGAGAGCACGTTTGTTGCAAGGCTGTGTGTCTCCATAGGCAGCTTTCCTCCTTGCTTGTATTCTTGAACCTACATTTTATAAGCCA
This sequence comes from Symphalangus syndactylus, assembly GCF_028878055.3. NCBI lineage: Eukaryota > Metazoa > Chordata > Mammalia > Primates > Hylobatidae > Symphalangus > Symphalangus syndactylus. The sequence goes on along the minus strand of NC_072429.2, from coordinate 128,128,413 downwards.
GCAGTGAGCATATGCTGAATGCTGTGGAGTTGCTCATGAAAAGCTTTCCCCTCTTTCCTAGAGAGCGAAAAGGTGAAAGGGGATCTGTTAATAGCAAGAAAAGGAAGTGGTTGAAGTGAATTCCATGATTCCTTGGCCTTTTAAGCCTGAAGAAGTTAAATAATTTGATGCACAGACCCTGACTACAATTCTAATGAGCAAGCTGGCAGAGAAAATTAATGATAATAAATTAATTCCAGAGAATTCCATTTTATGCACTCAATTATTAATGGTATTGCAGTGTTATTAATGGTGTCAATTATTAATGGCATGAATAATTAAGAAAGCACATCTGTGTTATGATGTACAAGGCTTCTAGGGTTGGGCAAATTGCTCAGAATAAATAAATAAACATGTCAGGGTTCAGATCTATAACATGTTTCAGGGCCCAGCCTCTAACATGTTTCCTGGAAAACACAGGTACATCTGTCATCAGAGGTCTCCGTTACAGGGACTCCTACCCATGTCTTATATCACGATAGTAACAAGAAAGAGGTTTGGTATGAAGGACCATATTTCCTTGGCATTCTGATCTTCCAGGATGTCTCAATTCATCTACTGGGTAGACACTGACTGAAATTGATGACCATAGGAAACTAGGTGTGGGATTAGGGAGGGCTGTGCACATTTAGTAAATCTAAGAGGGCTGACCAGGTAAGCTAAACATGAGTAGTTGGGACTGAGTTTAGTTTGCAAGACAGCAGTAACATCGAGCAGGCATTATCCCAGCCATTGCAACCAGATTTGAGGAATGCTAAGCAAAAACGTGGGAGGAGAGTGTGGTTTCAAACTGGACAATTTATTGGCTATGTGAATGAGTATCCTGCAATATCTCTCTGTGCCTCAGTTTTCTCATGTGAATAATGGGGATGATATTTATGCTGAAGGCTGTTTGACAAAACAAGTGGATGGGATATAACAAGGTCTCAACAAATAACTTCTATTATTGTTATTATTCTTTTAGTTATGGTTATTATAAAGATCTTCTAACCTAACTTGCCTGCTTTATAGGTGAAGAAATTGAAGGCTGAAGAATACATGTGACTTGTCACTAAGCTTGTGTATAGGATATCTTCCCCTTCCCCTCCAGATTGCCTGTTTGCTCCATTGGCCCTCTTTTCCAGGAGCCAACTTCTATGCACGCCATTGACAGGGCTCAAGTGCTTATTAGGTTTTGCCAATAGGGTGACTCAACAGAAGACAAGAAAGAAGGAAGAAGATGAGGTCGGGGTATTTATTTTCTTGGCTCCTTCCCTGAGGGTTCCTATCAGTTGGCTGTGTATCTCTGCAGAAGCCCACAGGTACCCTCAAAGCAGCTGACAATACATGATTTTCTTTTTTAGGGATCCTGAGTGATTCCTTTCAGTCTACAGATGGTAGCAAGTTTGCAGTTAACAGCTCTGAGCTATTGAACCATTCTTTTTTGAAAAGTGTGTATCAAATTATCCTACTTTGAGTATTTCTGATAGATGCAATAAGTGAGATGGCACTGGTGTCCAAGACTCTTTGTTCTTGGTGCACCATCTTTCCCTATCACTTTATTTCATTCATATGCTCATTATTTATGAAGAATAAGGTCCTTTGCTGGGTGCAGGAGATATTAAAATTACCAAAACATGAGTGCCCCCTCCTCTGAAACACCACGTGATGGTACTCCAGTGCAGGGGTTAGCATTGTTTTTTTATAAACAGCTAAATAGTAAATATTTTAGGCTTTGAGCCGTATGTCTTTGTTGCAACTACTCAACTCTGCCATTGTGCAAAAGTGACCTTAGGCAATACATCGACAAATGAGTATGACTATGTATCAAAGAAACTTTATTCATGGCTGCTGAAATTTGAACTTTATGTAATTTTCACATAGTACAAAACATTCTTCTTCTTTTGATTTTTTCTCCAAACATTAAAAAATGTGAACATAATGTTTAGTTTTTGGACCATGCAAAACCAGGCAGTAGGCTAGATTTGGCCCACAAGCTATAGTTTGCCAACCCCTGTACTAAAATATGAACTTAGCGCTAAGAAAGCAGAGTTAAGGAGGTCAACAGTTGGGAGGAGGAAGCTGAGAGAGAAATCATAGAAGAGGTGACATTTGCATGGAGTATTGATGGATTATGGAGTTTGTTTGGTGGAGAAGGGAAAGTGTCTGTAAGGCATAAGTGACAAGCAAAAGCAAAGAACCATAGAAGTACAAGATATTATCAGGGCTGGGGCCTGAACTGGTAAGGCCAGAGAAAAAGGGTGTGGGGGTAACAGGGAGAGGTCACCTTGCAGGGGCTTCTGAGCTACATCCTGGAGGACCAGAATCCTTGCTGAGAAATTGGGTTTCGGAGGTAGAGAAGGTGGGAGGTGGGGTCTTGGGCTGAAGCATTAGGCAGACTTGAATGCAATCCTAGCTCTAGCATCTTTTCTCTTTTTTTTGATATTCAAATAGTTTATTTGCATGATTAATAATCACATTTCCAACAGTGCATCAAGCATCTGAGAATAATGTCATTTTGAGTAAACCCAAAAACTCTTCTGAAGAGAACCGCTGCCCACAGTTCAAGCTGCTCAAATGTCCACATATTTAGCAGCATAGAGAGATGGAGCTCAGAGGCAACCTCCTCTTCCCTTGAATTCCAGATCAGCTTTTGAAGGTGCTTCAGCCATTCAGACAGAGATGTCCCTGGCACCTCTGATAGCTGCATTGCTCCCCTGTGTTTTTATTCTGTGGGCTAGTAGTTAGTTACCTACCACTTTCAAGCTGAGTGATTGTAGGCAAATTAACCTCTCTGAGCCTCAATTCTTACATGCAAAATGGTCATCACAACAGCTCCAGCTTCATTATAGTAGTGAGAATTAAATGGGGTAACACACACAGACTGCTCTCAACAACACTGGCTCATGATAAGTGCTCAGTGAAGGTTTGCTATTATTAGCATTATCATGATCAGGCTCATTGACTAGCCTGGCTCTCACTGTGTTTTCTCCAGTCCAAATTCAGAGCACTGCTTGCCATTGCTGATAGGATGGCAGCTGGAAAGTTGGCAGCCCTGAGGTGAACATAAGGTTTCCCTTCTAATGCAGCAGTGATGGCATCAGCCCTAATGAGTTTGCATGGGAATAAACCTATTTTTTTGGACTTGGACTTCAAGGGCCTTGGGCTCACTGGATATGGGAGCCAAAGCTGCTCTCCTCAGTTTAGACAACACGTTCACAGAGTGTGTGAGCACACAAGTGGCTATTGTTCCTTTGCAGTGTGTTTTCTTTCCTGCTTAGGCTGCAAAGGGAAAGAACAGTGTTCAGGAAGTTCTCCTTTTTAACAATTCCTGCTTGATTCACCTGGCTAGCAGTCTTTGGTGAATCTCCCATGGTACATTGTCTCTCCTGGGAGATAAGAAGAGAGGCAGAAACAAGTGGGCATTGTTTGGTAACATCACTTGAGATAAACACGTTCTATTTTTCCTAAGGATGCTCAAAGTGATACATTTGGTGATTCATTTAGTAGCTCTTTAAAAGACTTCAGATCTGATTTGAATGCAATGTTATATAGAAGCCATAGCATTTCACTCCTGAGACACTGTCAAGAAAACTAAGAAATGATGGGGAAGACTGATCACTTATTTTTCTAAACAGCAACAACAAAAAGTTGAATTACAATTCAGGCATTTAGTTGAATCATGAAGCTGAATTTTAAGACACATTTGAAAAGAATAATTTAAACTCTACTATTTAAACAAGTAAAAAAAAATTTATGAAACTAACAAGTGCTCATTGTATAACATTTGGGGAAAAAAGCTATAGAAAATTAAATAATGACTCACAACCCTAACCTCATAGGTTATTTTTAACACTAACTATGTATTTTTTCACAATGTTCTTGTTGGTATATCTGAATCCAGATAAACACACAAGAAGACCAAAAATAGAGTCAAGGGAATGCGTCTTACTCAAGGATACAAAAGTATTGAGTTAAAGAAGGCAGAATGAGAGTTCAATTGTACAGAGTGGTAGGGGTGGTGTGCCATCACCCTTCATCCCCATGCTGGGATAGGGAGGCATGTGTTTGTCCTTCGTTCCAAGTTGCATGAGAGAAGCTTCCAGAGAAGCACTAAGAATGCAGACACAGGAAATAGGGGTCTGGTACATGCCCACCTGAGGACCCTAATGGGGCTGAAGCTTTCGGCATCTCAGAGGCAGAGTGGAGCTGTTCTTGGAGGTACAGGGGAGTTGCAGGTATGAGGAGTAAGTCTGGCTGTTTTGGAAGTGTCTTCACCTGTGTTAGTCCACTTTGCATTGCCATAAAGAAGGATGTGAGGCTGTGTAATTTATAAAGAAAAGAGGTTTATTTGGCTCATGGTCCCACAGGCTGCAAAAGAAGCATGGCATGAGCATCAGCTTCTGGTCAGGACATCAGGAAGCTTTTATTCATGGGGGAAGGGGAGCAAGGGAGTCACATGGTGACAGAGGGAACAAGAGAGAGAAGGGAGGAGGTGCCAGGCTCTTTAAAAAACAAGCTCCCATGTGAACTGTAGAGTAAGAACTCACTCATCATGAAGGAGATGGTGCCAAGCCATTCAGGAGGGATCTGCTCCCCTGACCCAAACACCTCCCACCAGGCCCCACCTGTACTATTGGGGAATCACATTTCAACATGAGATTTGGAGGGGACACTCATTCAAATTATATCAATCACCCACGAGGACTGCTTGAAGGAGCTAAGTGACTCTGTGGAGAGGTGGCCATTGGAAGCTCAGGGGCTGAGGCTTGAAAGGGAAAGGTAGGGTGAGAGACAGGGCTGGGTAATTAGAGCTGTGGATGGAGGCTCATGTGAAACTTCTTGTGGACTCATAGGAAGCTCTTCAAGGAGAGATCATCCTTATTGGGAATCTGCTTTCCCAGAGGCCACAAAGACCAGATTATGTCTGAGCCTGCCAGTGTCCCTCTTACCTCTCTCCCTTCATTCGCTTCAACCCCAGTGGAGCCCAAAGGCAGCTTCATGGAGCCAAAGAGTAGAAGAGAATGGCCAGAGGAGAGAGAAGCAGCTGACTATGTATCTCTCCCTCATTGCAGCCTCCTAAGTGTGATGGTTGATATTGAGTGTCAACTTAATTGGATTGAAGGATGCAAAGTATTGTTCCTGGGTGTGTCTGTGAGGGTGTTGCCAAAGGAGATTAACATTTGAGTCAGTGGACTGGGAAAGATAGGCCCACCCTCAATCTGGGTGGGGACAATCTAATCAGCTGACAGCTCAGCCAAATAAAAGCAGGAAGAAGAACATGAAAACACTAGACTGGCTTAGCGTCCCAACCTACATCTTTCTGCTATGCTGGATGCTTCCTGCTCTCAAACATCGAACTCCAAGTTCTTCAGCTTTGGGACTTGGACTGGCCTCCTTGCTCCTCAGCTTGCAGACAGCCTATTGTGGGTCCTCAAATTGTGATCCTGTGAGTCAATCTACTTAAAAAACTCCCCTTTATATATACATCTATCCTATTAGTTCTGTCCCTCTAGAAAACCCTGAATAATACACTAAGCATGAAGCAGGACCCTGAGTTGGTACAGATATAAAATTTTAAATTGCATTAGTGGATGGTGTATATGTTACTTTAATTATTTAATTAAATCATTATTAAATTATTGAATGGTATATTTTAATTATTAAAATGAGGCTTTTCATGCCTGAAAGTGACTAAAGACAATATAAAATACATATATGTGTGTGTATATGTATATAAAATACATATACATATATAAAATCTGAGATGACCTGGAAAAGTTAAAGGCCTGCCTCAAGAGTTCCATTGCACAGGTTTAAAGGAACAGTTGAAAAAAGAAAGTTGCCTTCTGCTTATACACTCTGGAGTTCATTATGACCAACAAAACATGCTCACATCAAGTTGATATAATACAGATTATACAATTTTGAATTTTGCCTTATTATTTAAGATTATAACATGAGTACTTCCTCATATGCAAGAAGTTTCATAATATTTCATGGCTGTATGATGATCCACTCAATGAATGTGCTTCTCCAGTGATTAGATATTTGGATTTTTTCAAATAATTTACATTGTATGCTCAGAATTATTGCATATACAACTATATAAGCCAAGTGGAACAAGTAATGTTGAACTCTAATTTGTTTTTCATAAAGCATTGGAGTGAATGAATGTTACCACTCACTGGGGGGAATCAACCTAAAACATTAGATTTTCAAGAAATGTGGGCTTCTTTAAAACAATAGGCTAATTGTCCCACTTGACTAAACTTCAGAATGATTCTACACGGGAAGTGGGAGGAGTGGGATCTCAGCCCCCAGTTGGGCAATCTGACAAGCTTCCACAGAGGGTATCAGAGATGCCACAGATTTAACAGTGAACCAATACCCTGAATGATTTTTATTTCAGAATAGACAGTACACACAACCTAGGAAATTCCCTTTCCCGAAAGTTGCTGAACCTCTCCTATCTAGTATTATTAATCCCCAGGACCCACAGTATTTCATCAGGGCTTTAAAATAAGCCTGGCCAGTGAGTAGGAGAAATTCATTCTCCCCATTTGCAGATGAGAAAACTGAGGCTCAGAGCTTTTCCAAATTCACTCTATTGGTGGGTAGCAGAGTCTGAGGACCAGAACCTTCTCTCTCCTAATTCATATGTATGTATGCATGCATCTATGTATGTATGTATATAATTGACACTACTTGCAATAATCTGGAATGCATGTATATAGATATAAAATTTTGACACTGTTGGCAATAGTCTAGGACTGGAATGGTTTGCTTGGGTAAGGAGACCCTGGAATGTGATATGGTCTGATTTCACTGGTGCAGTGTGTGTTCAGTTCTTCAAATTCTTGAATTTCAAGCCAGAGCTGAGCATTTAGCAATTAAGAAAACTCAGTGAAGTATGGTCTGGAAGAGGGAGAGAGCTCTATTCAAAGTGCTTTTTAGAATATATAGCATTTCCTTCCCTTGATGAATACAGTGATCTAAGCCCTCCATTATTCAAACATGGGGTGAATAATAATAAGGTGCTGGCTGGGACTATTAAAGTGAAAAAAATACTTGGAGGGTTTTATAAGCCTTTACATTTAAACTCGTTCGACCTCTTCTCTTGGAGAAAACATTCCCAAGACTCCTTTGCTGCATGCTATTTTATTTTCTATTCAGGTAAGAGTTGCTAAGAAATCCTTGCTCTCTCCAGTGTAAGAGGCAGTGGGTTATAGAATCATCAAAAGGAGACACAGGGAATAACTGCAAGGCGATTGCCTTCCTCCTATGGGGACAAATGCTGGATTCCACCCTATAATGTGTTCCTCGTGTAGCTGAATCTGATTTCATTGGTGGGTGTAACCAGAGACCTTTGCCCCCAAATTCATTGCAAGCGGCTGTGGACAACAAAGGCCTCTGACGACTGACGAGGGGTTCTTCTGGAATGAGCGTAATCCAAAACCCATCACAGAGTTTTATTAGAACCAGCAAAGGCGACAGAACTATTGGTCATGACTCCAAAGAAGTTACAGAAAACCCACACACTTCAGGTACTGATGCAAAGTTATTGCTTTAGCCAGAGGCTTGCATCAGGGTGTTTTTTTTTTTTCTTTTTTAATTCCTTTCTCTTTGACTGAAGGTGGAAGAAAGTACCAGTGTTGTCAAATTTGGGCCACTATTTTGGCTTTATTTTTTTCAGCTTTTTGGGAAAATATGATCACAAACCTCTGTAAGCAGAGAACCTCTTCTGTTAGTTTAAATTTGACACATATCATCTCTAACTCAAGGTGCTTATGGGAACTAAGTAGAACTTAGGTTTAGCTTAACTTGTTTGCTTGGCAATATCCATTTATTTTTATTGTCTTTTTTAGGGGAGAAGACAATCCCTTAAGAATTATTGGAATACATTTCAGACTGAGTCACAAACCTAGCTTTTATCAGTTATCGGGATGCTACCCCAGGAAAAGTTCGCAACTTCCCAGTGGGTTTTGAGACAGCAATTATATCAAGAGCAGTCTAATTACTTAGGGCTCATCATTTTAATTTCACAGATGAGAAAATAAATGTTACTGAGAGAAATTCTATACTTTGCACAAAGAGCAGAGTGAGCAGGTGTGGAACTAGATGCTCACCGAGGCTTATTTACCATGCACTCAATTCGCTCTGCAGTGTTTCCTTTTGTAGAAAATACATTCTCTAGATTGCACTTTCCATAGGACATTCACCTACTCTTCCTTCCCCAGTCATGCACTTTGCCAAATTTTGGACCAACATATAAACACAAACCTTAGTTTAATTCTGAACTCCAATTTGCTTTTTTTTTTGAGATGGATTCTCGCTCTGTCACCCAGGCTGGAGCGCAGTGGTGTGATCTCAGCTCCCGGTTTCATACCATTCTCCTGCCTCAGCCTCCCAAGTAGCTGGGACTACAGGTGACTGCCACCATGCCCGGCTAATTTTCTTTGTATTTTTAGTAGAGATGGGGTTTCACCGTTTTAGCTAGGATGGTCTCGATCTCCTGACCTCGTGATCTGCCCGCCTTGGCCTCCTAAAGTGCTGGGATTACAGGTGTGAGCCACCGTGCCCGACCTCCAATTTGCTTTTAATCACCTCTCCTGCATTTCTTGATCTAAACTGACCTCACAATATGCTATAAATTATGGAAAGGAGGGATTTTTGATGTGTAGGATATCAGAGCATTCATAATTCTGTTTCCAGAAACATACTACTTTCTGGACCTCCCCAAATAGTACATCAATGGAGGTTTTGAGATAATTCTATTATGATAGCATGGATGATACTATAGTATAGTTTTTATTTTATATGTCTATCAAATCAACTAGTTTTAAACTCAAATAGGGCAGGTGATGAGTTTCCTAAATTTGTAAGTGAATTTAACTGGGTACATGAATTGGCTGTAGGACATTTTTCGAGACCCAACCAAATAAAAATTTACATTGGGTATATACACACACAGTCATTTAACAGCTTCATATTCACACTTAAAAAAATTTACTGTATTTAATAAACTCCTCCTTCATATAAGGCAATATACTGTCAATATACCAGGCAGCAAGCCATACATATGAGGTTTCTGCCCTCACAAAGCCTCCTGGTTAGCGGGGAAAACATAATTATACAAATAATGGCAAGTGTAAAAAGTTTAATGAAGAAATAAGGTGGGTGCTATGTAGGCATAGCTTTAAGAAGTGTGGGCAGACATTGCTAAGAGGGCTTTCTGGAGAGTATAGCATTTAAGCAGAAATGTAAAGAGTGGTCAGGAATTAATTAGGTAAACTGGGATGGGGGAAAAAGTTTATTCTAAGCAAAAGTAACCAACACATGATAACATCAAAAATGGGACAATCTATGGCACTTTTCTGACACCGACAAAAGTCCAGTGTGGCTGAACTGTAGAAATAAAGTTCTGTGGTGAGTTTGAGGGGATGCTGAAGTAATGGGTCAGGAATGTGGTGGCACCAAGAGCAATCGGTGTTGATGCATTTAAAATTTTGAGCAGCAAGATTTGATTTGAATTTTTAGAAAAATGCCAACATTTCCACATAAAGCACGAATTTGGAGGGTGCAAGGATGGATTTGAAAAGACTAGTAAGGACGCAAATATAATAAAGTTACATAGGCTGGTGGCTTTAACTAGGATGAAAAGTGTAGAATAGAAGAGGAAAGAGTTAAGCAAATAGATTTGAAAAATACTGAGGGAGTGTAATCAATCAGTTATTTACTGATTTTATCCATGTGGGAGGATAAAAGAAGTGATCCAAGATAAAGTTGCAAATTTCTAATTTTAACGACTATTGGGTGGTGGTACCATTTATCAACATAAAAAACCTGGGGAAAGAGCAAATTTGGAGTGGGATGGTGATAATAACTGTATTACCTGATAATTACTGAGCATTTACTATGTGCCAATAACTGTTTTATATATATGTATATGCTCATTTCATTTTCTAATTACTTTTAAGTAGATACAGTTATGAATAGTTTATTTAACCCCCCTGGCCCCCCCACACATAGAGTCATATAGCTGTACCTGGAAGGACTAAGATTTCAACACAGTCTAATCTTAGAAGCTCTGAGTTTACTTATTACCCTATTTGAGGGTTCATGTAGAAATGGTGATTAGCAAATGAAATATATAGTTCTAGATCTCAGAAGCGAAGACTAATCAAAAGATCTACATTAGGGTCTCATTGGATTAGTCATGATGGGCTATAAAATCTCAATGTTTTAACAGAAGAAATGTTTATTTCTTGCTTACACGTCCCTCTCTGGTGGCTCTCCTCGGCAGCCCTTCTCCAAACGTTGACTCAGGGATCTAGACTTCTTCCAACCCGTGGCTCAACCACTCTTTGGAATTTCCTTGGAGTCCTCCACTGGTTTCCCTGCATTCAGTTAGCTGATGAACTAGGAGAAAGGAGTGCAAGATTTCTCATGGTATTTTAAGGGGCGAGAACTAGAAGTGGTATGCACCATTTCCACCCAAATTATAGTGGCCAGAACAATTCATGTAGCCGTAACTGGTCACTTACATTTAGGTCTTGGTTCAGGAGGAAAATAGATTTTTCATAATCATATAGATGGTGACTGAAGCCATGGGAGTGAATGAGCTCACCTAGTGAATGAGTAAAGAATTAGAAAGATGGCCTAGGTCCGATATCTGACAAGATCTGTATAATAATGATGATGATTAATAATAGCTAAAACTTTTAGAGCACTTACCATGTTCCAGGCACATTTACATATATTAATTCATGGACTCCTTATAAAAGCCCTTTGATGTACTGCTATTATTATATCTTTTTATATAGATAAAGAAATAAAGTTACAGAGATAGTAAATAACTCTCTGGAGGTCACATAGTAAGTAAGTGGCAGAATAAGAATTTGAAGGCAAGTAGTTTGTTTCCAGAGTCTATGAGTTTAATCTATGTCATATGCTACATAATTACTAACCTCAAGTACCTGAAAAATGTCACATTAATATGTAAGTATCTTTGCTACGAGTTCCCAAGGGGCAGGACTAAAACTAATAAATGGAATTTAAATTATGCAAGTGTTCAGCCCTGGAAGAAGGCAGCTCTAACAGAGCTATCTAAAAGGAAGCAAACTGCATTCTGAGCTAGTGAGATTCTCATCAGTTGAAGTACCCAAGCATAAGAAGAACAAATCCTTGGTAAGGGTGTCATAGAGAGGATTCAAGCATCAAATGAGTGCTTGGGAGAGATAACATTTTTTATTATTAATTTTTATTTTAAGTTCCAGGATACATAACATTTATGTTCTCCATATATTCACCAATTTCTTCCAGTGAATGTCTAACACTTCTGCCAGCCTGATTTCTGAATTAGTTACTTATAGTAAGTTCCAATTTCTGTATTTTCCACGTACTGGCCCTAAAAGTAGGAGGAGAAAGGAAAGAAAACATAAAAGAAGAATGTGCCTCTGTCATTAAGATCTTACAACTTACTTAAAGAGAGAAGACACACATGCGTGTATCATCCCTTGAATTGCCAGAGAGCCACCTATTTAGAGTCTAATCGGGAAGAGATTGAGAAGTGATTTATAGATGGCAGAGGATCTCAAGGTTAGTTCAGATGTGTTAGCTCTCTGCACCAAAGTCCTTTTGTCCCTCCACAATCAAGGTGGTTCTCCAGTTTTAGCAAGCATTGAATCACTTGGAGGGCTTATTAAATCAACCTCAACTTTCTTATTCAGTAGATTTGGATTAGGGCCTGCAAATTTGCATTTCTAACAAGTTCCCAGGTGATGTTGCTACTGCTGGTCATGTGATCACACTTTGGGATTCCTGCTCCAAGACTTATCACTCAATACCATAATCTTCTGTTTGTGTGTCTAGCTTCTTCTTTTGAACTGGAACACAGACGATCTTGTTTGTCTTCGAATATGCAGGGTCTACCCTATTGTTCCTCAGTAAATTTGGGTGAAGTACGCAATTTGAAAGAAATGTGTGGTTTTCTAGAAGCACAAAGAGGGAAAGAAACTATAGCAGTCAGCAGGGAAGAATCCTATGTTCTCTCCTCCCACATGTTTGGAAACATGATTCATGCAAGGAGGTGTCTTAGATTAAAAGCAACCTTATGCAAGTACAAATATGTATACAAATACCCCATTTTATAATTACGCACACAGGACTACAGTCCCCAAAGGGGCATCAGAATATTTTCTTCTCACTTTTCTTTTTTGTCATTTTCCTTCCTCTTCAGACTGTTACAGCCACTTCATGAAGGAAAATATTCTTTCTTGTACATTGAATGTAATTTGCCCCTTCCTGGAGTCCATTCCCTTTGGGTTGGCGCTGGCTGAACTTTGCAGTCTCCACTGAAGGGGGAACCCTTTCTCACTGTTCTCTGGGAGAGCAGCCCCTTTGAAGTCACAGCTGGCTTGACTAAACTCATTTCCTCCATCCACAATGTGCCTCTGATGTAGTGTTGGCTGAGGCTCCCTCTTGCCGGCTCCCGCTCTTGAAACAGACCCAAGTGCAATGTTCAATGTGAGTGTTTGGCTTGGCTTAAATTTGGCCAAATCATCTGTACTTTGTTTCATTTGAAAGCCTTACTTTTTTTCTTGCTCTCTCTTTTTCTCTCTCAACTAGTTCATTCCAGATGTTTTTGATTTGTCTTTTTGTGGTCTACTCCACCCAGTTCCTAAATCAGTAAATCATTTTCATGCTTCTTCCAAAATCTAAGGAAAGAAAATGCTCAATTAGAGAGAAACTGATTATAGGTCTCATAGAGCTTATACTTGGGGATAGCTGCTCTCCTCAGGAACTACCTTTGAAAGGTAGGAGAAAATGTCTTCCAATTGAGGATCTTAGATTTGGCTTCACCATCCTTTCAACTTTTTAGCATTTGGAATAGGAGATTAGGCAAAATATTGATATGCTAATATAATGCACATCCAAGCTCATCCTCTACTTTAAGTCTTGATATATAATTGCTATTCTTGCTTAAAGTCGTTCAATTACTGAAGTGCAAATAGAAGTTCCCATTCTATGAACTCATATGTGGTAGCGATAGAATGCACTAACATATAATATTAATGGCCTTTCTCTCTTTACTGTCACCTTTTACCCTTCTCAGCATTTTGATTGTGGTGATGTGGGTAAGGGCAAAGTGTTTGCTTTATTGTCATCATGCGGAGTGAAGAACTTGTCCTTGGTGGAAATCACAGACCTGATAGACTAGTGAAGGAATTTAGAGAGAAAACTCAGTAGACTCCCTGAATTTGGGAAGAGAGTTTTGGATATATTGAGAGCAAAGATGAGAGATTGAAGGTAGCTGATTTTATAATAAGTTAGAAAAAAAATAGAGAAGAAAATTTTAAGACATTTTACCATTACAAATGCAATTTCTTTCTGGTGCCTTTTCAGGTGATTTTAGTTAAGACGTACATGTCTTTCCAAGAATTTTTTTGTTGAGGACATGTTTTGTCTTTTGGATTTGATATTCATATGAGACATACCGTTCAGGTTGCACCTATGAAATGTTGCGATACTTAATTTATTTCATTCTGCTGTATCATTATCTGACACCAGGACCCAGCAGAAGGCAAATGGCTTTTAGAGCTATACAGATGCTCTAGTATTTTTGTGAGAAGAAGAGTTCTAGTTACTCATGGAGTAGTGCATTTAATTAGGTTAATTACTCAACTTTTCTGAATCATTTCTTAAAGGTGATTCTATCAATATCCAACTTTCAGGACCATCTTAAACATTAAATGAGCTCATTTAAAGTACCTGTCACTGGTAAAATTTGTAACTGGTGTGTTGAACAACCATGAATCATAAAGTGGCATCAAAACGCAGCTTCATTTTGATCTTCAACTTTAACTTTGTTATTTAGTTACTCAGTTATCGAGGCCACTGGTTGAAAATGTCAGCAGATTGCATCAATTTTTGGACATTCTTAGATAATAGATAATAGACGATAGAAAATTATCCAATCACTCTGTATATCAAAATCAGATGAGTCAGAAATGTCCAGTAAATGTCCAATTCAACATGGTAATCTAGAAATTAATATTTTAGTCTTCATTCAAAGATTAGATATCTTCCCCTAACCCATTTATTAAGTTGGGCAACCTAATTAGGCCAGTCTATATTTGGGAGGATGGGGTATGATTAGTCCCCTCTTTTCACTCACCTTCCTTCCCTTCTTTACTGCATGTTCACCTATTTTCTTAAGCTTGAATTGACAGCCTGTCCTGGGCTGAATGCAGGAAGAGAATTTGGATAGATGTGAGAATTCTGATTTGGCCAGTTGTGAAATGCTTCTTATTTGAGCCTGGCCAATGAGTTCAGCTAACTCTTTCTCTAATGAGTATTTCTGTGGGATCTTCAGAGCCTCCTCAACTGAATTTCTTTTAGCAGGATGTCCCGGATGTAGGAAGTGTCTTGACTTTTGGTCAGTGTAATCCTGATCCACAGTAAACTCATATATCTGGCAGTCTACTCAATATATGCTCAATGGATGTCTTTGCCCTATGGCGGAAGCCCCATTTGGCAGATCTGTATTTAAATGACTGATCTTTCCAATGAAATTCAATATGAGAAGACTGCAGTGCACACTGACGGAGGTGCAGTGATTTTCCAGACCCCTATTCCCATCCTGTGATGGCAGGCCATTTCACCTTGTACCTTACCTGAATATTCTCCAGGCATATGTTACTCATCAGGCCACAGCATTTCCCCAAATTCTCTCCAGAATGCACAAAACATTCTCTTCAGCCAGAGAAACTCTCTTTAATCTTACGGTAAAATAAGGGGGGAGTAGGGGAGAGAGAGATGGCATCAGAGCACAGCTTTTTAAAAACAAACATTCTCCAGAAAAGCATTCTTTCTAATCTCTATTCTTTCATCACCCTTTTAACATGTCTGTGGGTTTTAGATCCATATGACTCTCAGACTTACTTTGAAACTTCTGCAGGTGACATAGCACCCCACCTTAGAACTTTTTATGTATTTCATCTTGCTGCTTTAATAAAACCTTCCAAGTTTACATCCTGTTATACACTCAAATGTCACAATTTTTCCATTTTAATGTTACCAAATGAAACATAAGTTTTTTGAAAACTGTAGCAATTATAATGTCTTTGGCACACTCTATGATGTACCTAATATGGCAATGCTCACAGAGATGTATAAGAAAATAGTTTTAATTAAATTGAACTCCTCAGGTTTGCCTTAATTAACACATACATAGAACTGTGGTATAGTTGAGTGTTCTATAAATATATGCTGAATGAAAGAAAATGAGTTATCATGAACTCTGACTTTGCCATTTGGTTTTGTAACATGAGGTGAAGCATTACTTCAAAAGATAGTTTCTTATTTATCAAATTGAAATTTTGTTGCTATCACCCATGAGCCCCTGTTATTAATAGCTATAAAAGCCTCAGAATTTTGTCATTCTACACATGGATTTTTCTCCTTATAATAGTTTCACATGTGTGCCTCATATGGTCAAGTAGACAGCAAGGGGAATGTGGGTAGGGACTATGAATCACCTGTGTGTTTGTAGGTGTAGATGTAGTCAGTAAAGTTTTTCACCTCATGTTCTATAAAGAGCCCAACTGTCCTAGATGAGAGAGGCTAATACAGATCAAAGGCAATGCCAAGGATGCTACTATTGGGTAACCTTTCTAATTGGTGGATGATTAAGAACTGATTAAAGGATATGTCACTATAGTGTTGTCTTTTGGAGTCTCCTCTTTGGTTTTGCTTCTGAACATTATGAAATTTGTGAATTTTGTACATAGATATATAGGCAAAATAATTTCTGTAGGATTCAGTAATCTACAAGTCCTATGCAGAAGAGCCATCTGTGAAAGCTCAAAGGAGGGAGCGGTCACTTTACCTCTGTGGGGTTAGGAGGAGTTTTCACAGAAGAGAGGAAGTTGGATGAGTCTTAGAGAATTATTAAGCATTTATGAGATAGAAAAGGAAGAAAGAAAGCTGACCTTAGGTAGAGGAAAGAGGAAGCATCGATTATCTCTTCCTTTCTATGGGATTGGCAATAACTGAGAAAACTATGAAGAATTAGGGATCCAAATATCAGCTTTAGCAATATATACTAACAATAAAAATACACCTACCTATGATACATTATTTCTTTTCTGAGACACACAACCTAGAGAAGCTGTCATATATGTGGACGTGGAAATATGTCACAAAATATTCGTTGCAGTATTATCTGTAATAGTGAAAAATGAGAAACCATTTAAATATTTATCATCATATATATGCAGCATATTGGTCTGTGGGAGTACTACAATAAGGTGAATGAGCTAGCAATAAGTCTATCAATATGAATAAATCCTTACAACATAATATTGAGTACAATAAAGAAACTTTTTGTAAGAATGTTAATATGATACCCTTCACATTTAAAGTTTATAAATATGCAAAAAACCTTGATATTGTTAAAGAATACTTTCATATCAGTATGAAAACATTCAGTAAAATGATAAACACAAAGTTTAGTGGTGGTTCTCTCTGGGATAGGAAATGTGTGAGAGAAGAATGGGAACAAAAAGGTATATACAAATAATATCAATTATATTGCTAGTGTTAGCTCTTAAGCCTAGTGGCAGGGGTATTTTTCTTTATGGTGTTCTTTAGAATTATCTGAACATGTTGGATGCCTGAACTATATGTGCCATATACATGTACACACACGAAACGTCTTTTTAAAAAATAAGCCTTATTTCTGACAAATGTACATTGGGACATATGACTTAGGCTCAAGACCAAATGGGCTCTCAGTGCTTCCTTCTAAACAAACTTCACCCCCCATCACAGAGCAGAAAATCTCTGCACTACCGACCTTGTCACAGTGCAGCAGGAACAGAGAAAAAAGCATGATCCATGGTCCAGGTAATGAGTCACAGAGGTTGACTAACTTGTTCCTCTCATCCATTAATCAGACAAATCTTTCCTCAGCAGAGACATGAGTGAGAGGTTGTATTAGTCTGTTCCCATGCTGCTATGAAGAAATACCCCAAGGCTGGGTAATTTATAAAGGAAAGAAATTTAATCGACTTGCAGGTCTGCAGGGCTAGAAGCCTCAGGAAACTTACAATCATGGCAGAAGGGGAAACAAACATGCCCTTCTTCATAGGGCGGCAGGAGAGAGAATGCCGAGCAAAGGGGGGAAGCCCCTTATAAAACCATCAGATCTTGTGAGAACTCAGTCACTATTACAACAACAGCATGGAGGAAACCACCCCCATGATTCAATTACCTCCCACAAAGTCCCTCCCATGACAAGTGGGGATTATGGGAACTACAATTTAAGATGGAATTTGGGTGGGGACACAGCCAAACCATATCTGAGGTGGAGGAAAGGTCAAAGCTTGTCCTCATTATTTCTGAGAAAGCAGAAGTTTCTATTATGAGCCCAATCGCTTCCCTTTCCTCTTTAATAGCCTGAGTCCTCAATTACTACTTACATTATTAGAAAATAAGTTTTATTGATATAAAATGTGTCCAAGTTATCTATAGCTATTCTACTATATAAACTAGAGTTGTAGTTAATATAATTAGATTTCTAAAGAGTTTCATGATTCTTTATTTGGAAAGATAAAGGAAACAAACACCTCTTGAGTGCCCATCATGGCTAGCCTTTTGTAAGCTTGGGAACTGTGATGCCCTGCTCTGACTGGTTCCCTGAAGAAGCATCTCAAATTGCAAACAGCTTATGAAACAAGAGAACCTGATTAGACAGCCTCAGGTATGTTCAGGTAACTAGTGTTCCACAAATTACTTAAGAAAGACTGATGGAGAACCAAGAAAAGCCTGGCAAGGTTAGCAATTTTTGAATTCATTCAGACATTACTCTCATAGGCTTTCGATGCAACATATTTTCCCCAAATTCTAATACCTGTAGATCACCTTGGGAGGCTCTGCATAAAAAAACATGGCCATGATGGCTGATGAGTGGAGTCTTGGGAGGGAAAAGAGGTATTACTGATTTCCAGAACCTAGTTCTACTAGGTTTCAAGGTCAGGAGCAGAGCCAGTTAGGAATTAAGAACAAGGTGTTGGTTGAAATTGGAGGTGAACTACCATAGTAGTTACCACAGTGAACCTTGAATAGGTACCTAAGAGTGGTACATGGCATTGAAGTTGGGCATCATGCCCATTCTCTCATCACCAAAGTTCTCTATAAGAGGAACAAATTGGAACTGCATGATAAATAATAAAAGTCATGTGAATTATATAAAGCATTAGTTTTTGTTCTATTTGATTTGTTACAGAGTAGATAATAAATTTTTCACTGAGAGAATAAAACAGGAAGACACCATGTCTTTTACGGAGGAAAACCTACTATGACTAATCTAAGCAATCTATAAGTCAATTCCTAGATATTTCAGTCTAGAAGCAACACTAAGAAAGCCAACAGTCAGATTGGAAGTGCCATATCACAGAAGCTGGAGGTTAGACAATGAGGACTCCAATCAGGGTTCCCAACCAAACAGTTCTATAATGTTGGGGGAGAAGTTGCTTAAGGTCTCTAAGTAAAATTTTATAATGTTACTGATCTTAAAGGTGTTCAGTGAGATAATGCATGTAAATAAGAATATAATGGGCCATTCCAAAGTGGACTTCACTTTTTCCCTTAAAGGTTGCTGCTCGACTTCAAAGCTGAGGATTTGAAGTTGAATCAAATTTCCCATCACCTAGCACCATCTGAGAATTCTAGTCACACACATTCAGAGAAACCTTTCTCACGGTGTTTCTGCAATTCTGTTGCCAGTCTTGACTAGGAGGCAGGGGGAAATCATTACAATATTTTGGAAATGCTTATTGAGTTTTAATTTTTGTCAGTGGTGGGTGGATTTATTTCTCTGAACACATCTGCCCTGAATTTGCATATATAATGAAAATGATTGTTTGTTAAAATGTTTTGTTTTGCGTGTGTGTTTAAATTTTTATTTTGAAATATTTTGTTGTGGCTGAAATACATGCTTTCCTAAGAGGAATTCCCTTATGAAAAAAATGTGGATAACCCATAGGGTATGGCTGCTCAGAGAAAGAACACAAGACTAGAAATATTCATAATGCCAGCAATTCCCAGCTGTGGGGAGGAAGGAGTCAATTATCATTTAAATAAAATGTTTATTGAGGTGTAGATACATACACAAGTCTTAAACATACAAATTAATATATTTTATGTATGGAATATTCTCTTTCTTTTTAAATTTTAGATTCAGGGGGTGTACGCGCATGTTGTTACATAGGTATATTCCTTCATGTTGAGGACTGGGTTTCTAGTTAACTTGTAACCAAATACTAAACATAGTACCCAATACGTAGTTTTTCAACCCTCATCTCCCTCCCACTCTCTCCCCTTTTGGAGTCCTCAGGGTCTCTTTTTTCCATTATTACGTCCATGTGTACTTATTGTTTGGCTTCTACTTAGTGAAAACATGAGGTATTTGATTTTCTGTTTCTGAGTTGTTTCACTTAGGTTAATGGCCTCCAGCTCCATCTGCATTGCTATGAAGGACATGATTTCACTCATTTTATGGCCGCATAGTATTCTGTGGTGTATATATATCACAGTTTTTAAAATCAAATCAACCATTGATGGACACTTAGGTTGATTCCATGATTTTGCTATTGTGAATAGTGCTGCAGTAAA
This sequence comes from Symphalangus syndactylus, assembly GCF_028878055.3. Classification (NCBI taxonomy): domain Eukaryota; kingdom Metazoa; phylum Chordata; class Mammalia; order Primates; family Hylobatidae; genus Symphalangus; species Symphalangus syndactylus. The sequence goes on along the minus strand of NC_072429.2, from coordinate 128,108,715 downwards.
CTCACAGTGCAGGTATCTTTCTGATAAAATAATTTATTTTCCTTTGAGTATATACCCAGTACTGGGATTGCTGGGTCAAATTGTAGTTGTAGTTTTAGTTCTTTGAGAAATCTCCATACCGTTTTCTACAGTGGATGAACTAATTTACATTCCCACAAACAGTCTATAAGAATTCCATTTTCTCCATATCCTTGCCAACATCTGTTATTTTTTGACTCTTTAGTAATAGCCATTCTGACTTGTGTGAGATGGTATCACATTGTGGTTTTAATTTGGATTTCTCTGATGATTGGTGATGTTGTACATTTTTTCATATGTTTGTTGGCCACTTGAATGTTTTCTTTTTAGAAGTGTTTGTTCATGTCCTTTGCTCACTTTTTAATGGGGTTATTTGGTTTATTACTTGTTGATTTATTTATTTCTAATAGATTCTGGGTATTAGTCCTCTGTCAGATGCATAGTTTGCAAGTATTTCCTCCCATTCTCTAGGCTGTCTGTTTAACCTGTTGATTATTCCCTTTGCTGTGTGGAAGGTTTTTAGTTCAATTAAATCCCATTTATCTATTTTTGTTTTTGTTGTGATTGCTTTTGAGGACCTGGTCATAAATTCTTTCCCTAGGCAAATGTCCAGAAATGGTTTTCCTAGGTTTTCTTCTTGGAATTTTATAAGTTTACACCTTACATTTATGTCATTAATCAATCCTGAGGACTTATTTTTAATGATGTGAGAGATAGGGGTCCAGTTTTATTCTTCTGCATATAGTTTGCCAGTTTTTCCAGCACCATTTATTGATTAAAATTTCTTTTTCCCTAGTGTTTATTTTTGTTGACTTTGTTGAAGATCAAATAATTTCAGATCTGTGGCTTTATTTCTGGGTTCTCTTTTCTGTACCTTTGATCTCTTTCTGTCTGTTTTTATACTAGTATCATGCTGCTTTGGTTACTAAAACCTTGTAGCATAGTTTGAAGTCAGGTAATGTAATGCCTCTGACTTTGTTCTTTATTCTCAGGATTGCTTTTGCTATTTAGGCTTTTTTTTTGGTTGGGTCCTATATAAATTTTAGGGTTTTTTTTTCCTAATTCTGTGAAAAATGACATTGGTAATTTGATAGGAATTGCATTGAATCTATTGGTTACTTCGGGAAGTAGAGTTATTTTAATGATATTTATTCTTTCTATCCATGAGTATGGGATGTTTTTTCATTTGGTTCATCTATGATTTCTTTCATCAGTGTTTTGTAATTCTCCTTGCAGAGGTCTTTAACCTCCTTGATTAAATGTATTCCTAGATATTTGATGGCTTTTTTTTGTGGCTATTGTAAATGAGATTGAGTTCCTGATTTGGTTCTCAGCTTGAACATTGTTGGTATATAGAAGTGTTACTGATTTTTGTGCATTCATTTTGTATCCTGAAACTACCGAAGTCATTTATCAGGTCTAGGAATCCTTTGGAGGAATCTCTAGAATTTTCTAGGTATATAGTCATGTCATCAGTGAGTATGACAATTTTACTTCTTTTCCAATTTGGATGACTTCTGTTTCTTTCGCTTGACTGATTGCTCTGGCTAGAACTTCCAGTACTATGTTGAATAGGAGTGTTGAGAGTGGGCATCCTTGCCTTATTCCAGCTATTAGGAGGGATGCTGTCAACTTTTCCCCATTCAGTATGATGTTGGCTGTGGGTTTGTCATAAATAGCTCTTATTATTTTGAGGTATGTTCCCTCAATGCCTAGTTCATTGACGGTTTTTATCATGAAGGGATTTTGTAATATTTTCAATACCCAAGAGGGGGCCTTCATTTCACTTCCCCTACTTGCTGCAACCTCCTTAAAATCAGGTAGGCAATATTCTGACTACTGTCACCACAATTTAGTTCTTGACTTTTATGTAATTTAATTATACAAAAATAGTGTGTCCTCTCTTGTAGGTATCTTCTTTCACTCATTCATTGCTTTGCCTGTGAAACCCAATGGTAATATTGTTTGTAGTAAATGTTCTGTTTTATTGTTGCATAGTATTCCATTTTATGAATTTGCTGCAACTCATTTATCTGTTCTACTATAGATAGACATTTGGATTGTTCTAGTTTTCAGTTACTATAAATAAAATGTTTTGAAATTCTTATACTTTGAGTGGGGTTCAAAATGAAAGAAGGCTCTGCAACAGGTCCAGGCTGCTGTGCAAACTGCTCTGCCACCTGGGCCATATGAGCTAGAAGATATGATTCTTAAAGTGTCAGTGCTATATAGGGATGCTGTTTGCAGTCTTTGGCATACCCCTATAGTTGGATTGCAGCACAAGTCCTTGGGATTACAGAACATATTCCTGCCATCCTTCACAGATAATTACTGTCCTTTTGAGAAACAGGCTTTTTGGCCTGCTACTGGTGTTGTAACTGAGTCTTTAAAAGACATTTCAATTTCTATCAAACTGTCTACTTTAAGATGGTGGGGAACAAGATAAGACTAGTGAATCCTATTAGCGTGGTCCTATTGCCAAACATCTTTGCCCATGAAGTGAGTTCCTTGATCAGAAGTAGTGCTGTGTGTAATAATGAAGGTGGGTAAGGTATTCCATGGATGGTAGTTTTGGCAGAAGCATTATGTGTAAGGAAAGCAAATCTCTATTCATAGTAAATGTCTATTCCAGTAAGAACAAAATATTGCCCCTTTTATGATGGAAGCACTCCAATGAAATTAACCTACCCCAAGGAAATGTGCCATATTAGGGATCCTGTGTTAGTCTCTGTTGCTGGAAGATTGAGCACTCAGCAGTGGCCATAGCAAGATTGACCTTACTGAGTAGAAGTCCATGTTGCTGAGCCCATGCTTATCCTCTACTTCTGCCACCATGGCCAGTTTGTCATAAGCCCATTAGGCAATGACAAAGTGGCTGGGGAAAGAAGCTCACTAGTATCCACAGAACAAGTCATCCTGTTCATTTGATTATTAACATCTTTCTCTGCCTAGGTCACTGTTTGGTGAGCATTCATGTGGGACATAAACATCTTCATTTTCTTGCAGTTCAGAGAGGTCCATCTACATACCTCTTCCCCTGACCTCCTTGTCACCATCTTACTTCCAAGTCTGTGACTGCAACTGGAATTTACACCACTGGCTTTCCTGATTCTTAGGGCTTTGGACTTGGGCTGAAGCTACAACATTTACTCTCCTGGGTCTCCAACTTGCCAACTGCAGATTTTGTGGCTTCTCAGTCTCCATACTGTGTGAGACAATGCCTTATAGTAAATCATGTACATACATACAGGCATATTACATACATATGTACCTACATTTATACACTTACAGATGAAATATTATATTGGTTTGTTTCTCTAAAGAACTTAGAACAATACAAATTTTGGTAGGCAAATACGCTCATTTACCTATGCTGAGGAATAGAATTGCAGGGTCGTAGCATAGACATGTGTTTAGTTTTAGAAGTAGACAGTTTCAAAAGGTTTTTCAAAGTGACAGCTTTCATTTAAGGGGAAAAAGTGATTTTGTTTTCTTTGGAGAGGGAGAAAAAGAGAGCAAGAGATGCTATTGGACCATATCTTTATAAGTTTCACATGAAACAATGCGATTATGTTTCTCAGATATTCTCTGTGTTAGGTGGAAGAGGCGGAGAGAATTTTTGTTTTTAGGGACAATAACCCAAGGAAGGATACTGAGACCATTTCTTCCTTTTGATTCTTCTCCTTGTTTGCTGCCTTTTGGTAAAGACACAGATGACAGCCTACAGATGGATGAATAAAATAGAGATGTCAAGTGAAATCACAGAGCTAAACTGTAAATAACCCTGATGTTTTAATACTGAATCAAACTACAGAAAGATAGGGGGTTACTTTTTCTTAGATCTACTGTGGGAAAAGAAAGAAAGGAACAAGATTAGTAACAGATTAGTGAAGAAACTACATAATTATACCTGTGTCTCTTTCAAAGCTTAGAATGTACCATGTTAAATACAGTGTCTAGTAAAAATCAATGTTTACTTTGGAAGAAAAATTGTTTATTGAGGATTCAACTTCCAAAACTATACCACAAAAAAGATAACAAACATAGGAATCTACTTTATGGTTGCCTTGTAAAAGGAAAAGCAACTTCGGTTAACTTCTCTTTAGGAACCAGGTTATCTAATACCATGGTACTACAAATCACTATCTTGTTAATTATTCACATATGTTCTTGTTCAGACCTTGGTGAGTATGTGTTCTGAATATTTACAGGTGGCAATCCATCCCTCTCAGTCATGACAAATTTCTCTTAGGATCAGCAATACGAGTACATTGTCAGCTGCAGGCTTTAGAAGGCATCTAACTGTTATATAGGGCTTTGGGGGTATTTTTAAATTATTTGGTTCTATGCCCAAGCTAAATGGGGATCTGGCAACTACCTGCCTTGTGATCAGTGCAAACATATACAACAGATAATTCAGGTTCTCACAGGAAGAGCTACATAAACATTTTGTAATGTGAACTCAGGCATGTCACTCTCCCTCGTTGGCTCTCAGCCTTTTTATCTGGCAGAAATGGAGGTTGGAGGAGATAATCTCTAAAGGCATCTGCCAGCTCTAATGCTCGATGACTTTATAATTTTCATCTGGAAATGTGGTTATTTTACCAGTAGATCTCAGAGACCTGAATTGTCAATATTTATCAAAGAAAGCTAATCAATTCAACTAGACAAATAGCGTGTGACCACTAGTGGGCTGACACTGTTCAAAAAAAAAATCAAGAAAAAGTTGTGAAATAAATTGATGAATAAATAAATGCATGCATCAACACAGAAGGCATTACAAAACCAGAATGACAAATTTGTCTGAAAAATAATTACTCTACTTAGTTGAATGAAATACTAAAACCGAGTGCCAGTAGATGTCTGAGTAACTTTCCTGAAATCTCAGATGCCCTCTGATTACAGTGCTCAGTGTGGTATAGAGGGAAAGAACATGGGGTCAGAAGATCTGATATCACTTCTTGACCTTGCCACCTATCAGCACTGTGACATTGGGAAAATCACAGTACCTCTTTGAATCTGACTCATTAGCTGTCAAAGACTTAGTTGAACTTGATAGTTTAACTATCAAGGAAATAATTTCTTAGTGATCCAAGAATTGATGATATTGTGAAGATAAGGTTATTTTACAAACTGAAAATAACTATTCAAGTTTTTACTTCATATAATTAATAAACAATGTGGTTTGAAAACAGAAGGGAATTAATGCAAGAATTAGGACCGGCAGATATTGAGGAGACTTGACAAAAATGGCATTTGGCAAAATAACTGTGTTTTTAGTTCTTTCTATTTTCTGGCATGAATCAGGCATAAATTAAGGAATTCAACCTAAATTGAGCATTTATTTTATGCCAGGGCCTTTCTACATGTTAAAGATGCAAAAATACCTGTATGTGATTCTTTTAAAAAATTATTTTTATTTTTTGTGGGTACATGGTAAGTTTTATTTATGGGGTATATGAGATGTTTTGATACAGGCATGCAATATCAAATAAGCACATCATGGGCCGGGTGCGGTGGCCCACGCCTGTAATCCCAGCACTTTAGGAGGCCGAGATGGGTGGATCACAAGGTCAGGAGATCAAGACCATCCTGGCCAACACAGTGAAACCCCGCCTCTACTAAAAATACAAAACATTAGCCAGGTATGGAGGCGGGCGCCTGTAGTCCCAGCTACTCAGGAGGCTGAGTCAGGAGAACAGCATGAACCCGGGAGGCGGAGCTTGCAGTGAGGCCACTGCACTCCAGCCTGGGCAACAGAGTGAAACTCCATCTCAAAAAAAAAAACAAAAACAAAAACAAAATAAGCACATCATGAAGAATGGGGTGTCCATCCCCTCAAGCATTTATCCAATTGCACTCTTTCAGTTATTTTAAAATGTACAATTAAGTTATTACTAACTTGTAGTTCTTGATCTTACAAAGATCACAATCTTGTGGGATTCCTACATATTTGCTGAAAACTCTCTCTGTTTCAGGCAGCTGTTAGGTTCCAACAATATAGTGGGGAACATGGAAGGCACTGACCTTGTCTTGAAGCGTTTACATTCAGGCATAAAAGATAGACCTTCAGACAATCGATTTCAAGACAATGCCATAACTGCTATGATAAAGGACTTGTGAGTTGTTAAGGGAAGCCATTTGAGGGGTACTTAGACTAATGTGGAGAAAAGAGGAGAGTGTTTAGAAGTGGTGTAAATCAGTGCTCCTCAAAGCTGAGTTGCATAAGAATCACCTGCGGATCTTGCTACAATGCAAATTCTAAACCAATAGGACTGGGGTGGAACCTGGGACTTGACATTTCTAACAAGCTACCAGGTGGTGTTGATGCTTCTGTCCAGTGACTTGCAATGAGCCTTGTGGATATAGGAAACACAATAAATTTAAAAATAAATCATTCATTTGACATCTCTGCCAGACATGACTTTGCCTGGTTGATCTTTCTTTCTTGAGAAAACAAACAAAAGACCAACTTTTTAGCTTCCTTCCAATGGTTCTCAAAAGTTCTAAAGAGGTATGCTCTCTAGGGAGGCATGTCTAAACTATCGAAGATTTTTTTAAAAACTAAGCCCATGCCAGGCCCTTGGTGATCCCTTTTCCTGATAATCACCACTACAGTAAGCCCTGTTAAATAAGAGATTGTTGAAACTGTGTATCCTAAAGACATGTTGAGATTGAAAACCACTACTACCATTTATAACCTGGCACAGATTCAGAGTTTGATAATCTCCATGAAATCTGTTGATAGTTTTTTTCTTTAATTCTTCTCACTTTAAAATATCATTATGGAAATAATGTTAAAAGCCCCTCTTTTCTTTCTTCTCAGGGTGTAGGGATGAGTGGGCAAGTTGACTGTCAGGTTGAAGGATACACAGTGATGTGAATTACATTGAACCCAGACAATTATCATAGGGTGGACAATGTACTGGGTATACATGTAGACAAAGTCTGGGTGCCCAACTCTCTCTTTGTGTGGCTTTAAACAAATTAGTTAATTTCTCTGAGTCTTGATGCCTCACCTTAAAAAATGGTAAATAGCATATGTCTCAGAGGGTAGGTGTTAGGATCCAGTGAGATGATGTGGGTAAAACAGTTGGCAGGTAATAGGTTTTCCATCAATGTTAGTGTCCTTTCTCTTCCTCACTCTATTTGGAGTAAGAGAAGTTTGGATTTCGTGTTCTCCTTCCACAATTTTTTAAGAAAGTCTTCATCTCTGTCAAATAGAAGGTCTGGAAAACATCTGCTGCTTTTCCTTTCTCTTGACACCAAAAATGTGTGTGTGAAAGTCAAGGCAATGAGAAAGGTCACCTAAGTCTTCACAATTCAGTGCTTACAATTCAAATGGAAGGGTCTTTGTTTTTTCTGTGAGTTAGGACTCATTATTGAGTTCTGTCCTTTATCTATAGAGATATCTATTCATGAAGTTAGCTCACTATGACTGAAGAAAATCCAGCGATTGGGAGATTCAAGATCATTAGATATTTAATTAAATTTTTTCCCTATTACAGTTATGCTACAATAAAATGGGTTATCATAGGAGCTAGTGGATTTTCTAACACTGAAGGGTAAACAGATATTGAATATGGATTGTTTAATTAACTAATTCATGCATCAAAAACCTATTGGATACCTTCTAAGTGTCAGACACTGTGTTCAGCATTAGGGAAAAGAGTTGGGATTACACACATGATGACCGATATGACCAGATTGAGAACTTGGATCTCTTTCAAAGAATATTCTTTATTTTAAAAAATATTTATTTAGCAGGGTGGGTAGAAACTTTCTATAGACAAAGCTTCTATGTGTAATATATAGGACTCATTACATGTTCTATAAAATATTTTACTTGTTAGAAATTGTTTTAAAATTATAATTTTCCAAATTAGCCTACCTTATTGTGGTCATATTGAAGAGTTTAAATGTTAGATATGCTAATAAAGACACAAATTATAGTCAGTAGAACTAAATCATGCAGTATTTGGTCTGGGGATATAGCTGATTTTGCTGATGCCAAATGGTGCTCAGTTGGTCACCCCATATTAATGGTGAAGCCAAGACTGCATGCTATAATTTATACATGCCTGCAACAAAAAAGTCTAACAGACAGAGAGTAAGGCTGGTGAGGAATGTTTTAACATTTCACTCGGGTGTGCCATCTCCTTGCAAAGCAGTAGGGTCAGTTTCCATTTTCTAGCTGTGTAAGATTAGTGTGAATAAATATAATCCAATGAGTGCCATATTTCCAGTTTGCTCCAAATTTTACTATGCCTTATAGATTATATATCCCAAGAGGCTGCCTGACTAACCTCTTAATATTTCTTGTTCCCAAGTAGCCTAATGATTCATAAAAACAGGCGTGAAAACAAATAACCACAAGCTATTGTGATAAATGTGATTATTTCTGTTTGGCATCTGGTCAAGGAGAAACAAGGTGAGGCCACAGAGTGGTCAAGTGGTCACCAGGACTCTATGGGAACTGAGCTAGATTTGAAAGGACTTCTAACAATAAACAGAAAATACCTAGGCATTTCAGGTACAAGACAGGCTGTTGGTTTATGTTATTGTTGCTTTCTTTTCAACAAGATCATTTTGGCTATGATTTTATAGACTGTGTCTGTATAGAGGGAAAGCTAGTGATGAAATTCTAAAAAGGAAGTCATTTACTATTTTCTCCAGAGAATCTACTGATTTTTTTTTTAAAAAAAGGGGAGCCAGATTCTGCCATTTGAGATGTAAGAGCTCTTTCCTCCAGAGTGATGTTGAAGTTCAGAATAGGATTCACTTGGAATCTTTTGTCTAACAATATCTGTAATTAGATGATGTGGAAATGCTTCCCCTATTTTCACTTGCCTAGTTCATTTGGCCTGTGACGAGTATATAGGACCCATTATACCCCAAATACTTAAAAGAAGGAGAATGAGGTTTTGGGGACATAATGTCTTTGTGCTTACTCCCCAAGGATTTCTTTTTAAATCAGTAAAGAGAATATTTACTGTGTGTTTGTAGTGAGCCTTGAATTATGCCCAGTATTACAGGAGTTCTTCTCTCGCCCCAAACTCATTCTACCTCATCCAGTCCTATCTCAGTGAATGGTACCTGTTTCTACACAGCTGCCTAAGACAGAAATTCAGGACCCACCCTGCACTGATCCCTCTTTCTTAACTACTGTGTTAAGTAAAGTAAGTACTGTTGATCGGACAGCTGTGCTACCCGTCCTTTACTGATAAATGCTGAGTTACCCTTGTGTAGGTACCTTAATCACTTTGATTACTAAAATTACTTTTTTAATTATAAAAATTTCAAAAATACATAAAATTATAGTGTAACATAAAAACATCGCTATACTCCCCGCCCTATTATTGACAAAACTTAACATCTTTTATACATACTTCAAACTTTGTTAAAAATAAAACATAGGCCAGGTGCGGTGGCTCACACCTGCAATCCCAGCACTTTGGGAGGCCAAGGCGGGTGGATCAGGAGGTCAGGAGATTGAGACCATCCTGGCTAACACGATGAAACTGTCTCTACTAAAAATACAAAAAATTAGCCAGGTGTGGTGGCAGGTGCCTGTAGTCCCAGCTACTTGGGAGGCTGAGGCGGGAGAATGGCCTGAACTCGGGAGGCAGAGCTTGCAGTGAGCTGAGATGGCAACCACTACACTCCAGCCTGGGTGACAGAGTGAGACTCCCTCCGTTTCAAAATAAATAAATGAATACATATATACATAAATAAATACATAAATAAATAAAATACAACATAAACATAGTTGAAATTCCATTTAGTATTTATCTGTTTCCTTTACCTTCTTCCTTCCTTCATCAGAGACAGAGATTGTGCCACTGCACTCCAGCCTGGGTGACAGAGGGAGACTCCATCTCAGAAAAACTAAAAATGAAAAATAAAATAAAATAAAATAAAACATAAACATAGTTGAAATCCCATTTAGTATTTATCTGTTTCCTTTACCCTCTTCCTTCCTTCATTAGAGACAAGAAGCCATGCAATTGTTGTACATTCTTCTATTTTATGTTTTTAAAAATATTTATTACACATGCATTTATAAATAGCATTTGATATTCTGTGTATTAAAATACATCCATATAGTATTAAACTGTATACATTATCTTATCATTACAACTTTTTCTTTTATGTTTCAATCTTAATGAAATTCTTTACTTGTCATCATTATGGCTCATTCTAGCTTCTTCCCCTTGCTTATATGTAAACTCCTGGTCCAACAGCAAGAAATCTGACTCTTACCTTTGAGATCTGTTTACTTAATTGTTCAATTTCAGTATACAGACGGTCCCTGACTTACAATGCTTCAGCTTATGATTTTTCAACTTTATCATGGTGAAAAAGCAATGAATTCAGTAGAAACTGTACTTCAAATTTTGAATTTTGATCTTCTCTTGGGCTAGCAGTAGGTGTATTAAATGTATCTTCAACTTATGGTGTTTTCAACTTAAACTGGGTTTATCCAGGAGTAAGCCCACTGTAAGTCTAGGAGCATCTGCAATGTTTCATAATAACAGAATTGTTAACCTGCATCCCTGTGGGAAACAACTTTATCAGCTAGAGCACAGTACTTAAGTACAATTTATTTTGCCTTTCTACAGCATCTGCTTGTTTCCAAAGTTATTTGGGTCAACATTTTCCTCCACCCACCACTTAAAACTGATTTGTTTCATACATTTGAAATGTATGAAAAGCCAGAAATCCAGGACCCACCCTGGCCTGCTCCCTTTTTCTTACCTACTGTGTTAATTACTGTTGATTGGCAAGCTATGATACCTGTCCACTTTTACTGATAAGTGGTTACATTTGTAATGTATGAAACAGAATCTTTTGTCACAGCTGCATTCCATTGGAGTGTCTTGAACCTGTAAATAATTTTTAAAATTTGCATGCATAAAGGCTTACTCTTTGTGCCATAAGGTTCTATGGATTTTGCCAAATACGTGGTGTCATGTATCCACCATTACTGTATCATAAAAAATAGTTTGACTACCCTACAAAATCCTCCATGCTTTACCTATTCAGACCTCCCCTGGCAACAACTGTCCTTTTTATTGTTTCTGTCGTTTTACCCTTTCCAGAAATCCATTCATTTGAACCATGCAGAATGTAGCCTTTTTAGATTGTGTTTTGTTTGTAACTTAGCAATTTGTATTTAAGATTTGTCCACATCTTTTTTTGTGGCTAAATAGCTTATTTAGTTTTACCCCTGAATAATGTTTCATTATATAAATGTACTGCAGTTTGTTTAACCATTCATCTATTGAAAGACCTCTTTGCTGCTTTTAGTTCTTGGATATTATAAATAAGACTGTCATAACATTTATATGTATATTTTTCTGTGGACATAAGTTTTTGAACCAGTTGGGTAAATACCTAGGAGTGTGATTGCTGGCTCATATGGTAAAGCTAACCTTTCACATTGCTGGTGACAGTATACATTGCTACAAGCTTTCTATAAAGTACTTGCACATTATTTCTCAAAAGCCTTCACGTTCTAATACCATTTGACCCACTATTTCTATTTCTAGGAATGCATCCAAAGGAAATAATCACAAATGAGAATAAATATTTATGAACAAATACGTGCATTATTTATGAGAGTAAGAAACTGGAAACCACCTAAAAATCCAGTACTATGAAAATGAATGTGTAAATTGTTATGTATGCTCATGTGAAGAAACAGAATGTAATTATTAACAATTATATTTGTAATGTTTATTAATGATAATAAAAATACTTATAACATTAAATGAGGAAGGTAGATTATAAAATTATATTATCTCAGTTATGTAGAGAAAAATGCTTAGCACAAGTCTGAAAGAAAACATGTCTAAAATATTAATGACAGTTTCTTCTGGGTATAGAGAAGAGGTGATTTTCTTCCCTGTTTTGCTGAAGATGTCTGTAATTTCTGATTCTTACTCTAAGTGTTAAAGTATTTGATAATCCAGAAGGGGTTTTAAAGTCATTTTAGTAGGGTATTTTGGAAGTAGAGACAGTTTTACACCCAAATCCAAATACTACCTCCCCCGTAAAGTCTCCCAAAGTCCTCTCAGTTAAAAAATAACTCCCTACTTGACTAATTTTACTCATGTATTAATTTATCCATTTAGCAATCTGTATGTGATATGCTATGCTTGTGATAGGCACATATTCTATGCCCTAAGGGAGTCCTGGATTTATAGGACAGGAAAGCACATAATTTTTTTTCATTACGAGATTTGTGCAGCTTTATTACGAATAGCAAAAATCTAGAAACAACCCCATTGTTTATAAGTGGATAAATGGATAACAAACTGTAATACATTCATACAATGAGATATTACTCAAAAATAAACAATATCAAGCAACTAATATAAACAAAAACATGGATGACTCTCAAAAATGTTATGCTGAACAATGGAAGTTACAGGATAATGAAATAATTCTTCAATGGAAAGCACATAATTAACAGTGATTTAAAAAAGATGCACCACATCTAATGAATGTATTTATACAGTGGCTTGGGACAACAGAGGAAGGAATGACTAATTTGCTTTCCTGAGGAGTTAGAAATATTGAGTTGACTTATAAGAACTTTCAATGGTAGTCACCTGTTAAAGAGTCAGACATGGGAAGGTAGGGATTTGTAATCACAGGTAATAGGGGGTGCAAAGTTCCCAGTAGCTTCTGGATGGATGGGAGATTAACTACAACTGAGGAGAAGTTAGTTTAATTAGATGAGGGTAGATGATTTACGGACTTGCCTGCCAGGTCATGGTGGTTGGGTTTTATAGTTTATATTGTGTTAGGGAGCCATTGAAGGTTTGATTTAGTAGGGAATTGATACGACCACTTTCTTATTATTTAAGGTCTGTTTTCCCACAGCACAATCCAGTGTTTGGGATTCATTTTTTTTTTCTTTTTTTTGAGACAAAGTCTCACTCTGTCACCCAGGCTGGAGTGTAATGGCGCGATCTCGGCTTACTGCAAACTCCATCTCCTGGGTTCAAGCGATTCTCCTGCCTCAGCCTCCCGAGTAGCTGGGACCACAGGTGCATGCCACCATACCAGGCTAATTTTTATATTTTTAATAAAGACGGGTTTCACTATGTTGGCCAGGCTGGTCTTGAACTCCTGACTTCAAATGATCCACCCACCTTGGCCTCCCAAAGTGCTGGGTTTATAGGCGTGAGCCACGGCACCTGGCCTTGGCATGCAATTTTAAACAGGCTTGGTGCTCAACAAATGGTGGTGGTAGAAGAGAATTCTGACTTTGGTCAAGTGTAAGTTGTGTCTGAGATGGGCAGAAAAGATCTCTTGCAGGTGTTTGAAAATTGAAAACTAAAACCCAGATATAATTTAGAGCAGGAGTTCTCAATAGCTTTTCATGACTGATCCCATAAAGAGCCTTTTTAGATGATTTTTACCCCATAATCACTGCACCCCCGCAGAATTTGAACACTGCAGATACGCTTTTTATTTATCTAACTTTATGTTTATCTGTGCTTCCTACCAAAGAAGGTACAATTTTTTTTATTTCTTTCCCTCAAGATCAATTTTTGTCCACTTAGTGGTGATAGGATCCCCACTAAAAGTACGAGTTGAAACCTTTTAAAAAATTAATTATGGCAAAATACATATAATGTAGAATTTACCATGTTAACATTTTAAGGGTACATCTCAGTATTGTTAAGCATATTCGCATTGTTGTACAGCCAATCTCCAAGTCTTTTCTTCTTGCAAACCGAAACGCTATACCCATTATACAACTCTCCCTTCCCTCCTGCCCCAGTGCCTGGCAATCACCTTTCTATTTTCTATCTCTGTGAATTTAACTATTCTCGGTATCTCAGATAAGTGAAATCATATTATATATATGTTTTGTGGCCAGTTTTTATTTTATTTTATTTTTTATATTTTTTGAGACGGAGTTGCACTCCTGTTGCCCAGGCTGGAGTGCAATGGCGAAATCTCGGCTCATCACAAACTCCGCCTCCCGGGTTCAAGCGATTCTCCTGCCTCAGCCTCCCGAGCAGCTGGGATTACAGGCATGTGCCACCATGCCTGGCTAGTTTTGTATTTTTAGTAGAGACAGGGTTTCTACATGTTGGTCAGGCTGGTCTGGAACTCCCGACCTCAGGTGATCCGCCTGCCTCGGCCTCCCAAAGTGCTGGGATTACAGGCATGAGCCACCATGCCCAGTTGTGGCTAGTTTTTTTTTACTTAGTATAATATTGTAACTTATGTCAGGATTTCCTTCCTTTTTAAGGTTAAATAATATTCCATTATATGTATAGAACCACATTTGTTTATTCATTCTTATGTTAATGAACACTTGATTTACTTCATTTTTTTGGATATTGTAAATAATGCTGTTGTGACTATAATTAGGTAAATATCTCTTTAAGACCCTGCTTTCAATTATTTAGGGTTTATACCAAGAAGTGGAATTGCTGGACTATATGGTAATTCTGTTGTCAACGTTTAGAGGAACTTCCATACTGTTCTCCATAGGGAAGTGATTGCACTATTTTACATGTCCACGAACAGTATGCAAGGGTTGCAATTTCTTTCCATCCTTGCTGACATTTATTATCTTCTTTCTTTCTCTGTCTCCTTCCCTCCCTCCCTTTCTTCTTCTCCTTCTTCCTCCTTTCTTCCTTTCTCTTTCTTTTAATCGTATTCATTCTAATGCATGGAAGGTGGTATCTTATTGTTGTTTTGATTTGCATTTCCCCAGTAATTAGTGATGTTGAACATCGTTTCAAGTGCTTGTTGACTATATATCTTTTTTGGAGAAAGATTTATTTAAATCCTTTGCTCATTTTTTAATTGGGTTATTTGTTTTCGTTGTTGTTGAGTTTTAGAAGGTCTTTATATATTCTGGACAATAACTTCCTATCATATACAGAATTTGCAAATGTTTTTTCCTATTCTGTAGGTTGCTTTTTCACTCTGTTGTCTGAGTCCTCTTGAAACAGGAAAAGTTCCCTTATCCCCCTCACAAGGCATGTGATGAGGGTGTGACTCGCTTCTCCAGTGCCCCACTGCTCATACCCCTAAGTGAGCATGCAGACGGGCAGGTCGTTGCTCTGACACCACGGCAGTGTCTAGGGTTGAGTGTTTACAGCTCCCAAAGCCCCAGTGGGCATGTGTTACAGTGTGCTCTTTCAGTTTAGCCATCCATAGGCAGCTTGTGTTAATCAGCTCAATTAGACGTTAATCAGCTCAAAGGACAGAGGGCTTTCTGTATCCCGGGGTTCTTGCCTTAGTGTAACAGAAAAATCGGATCACACATGGGCTTGGAGAATGAGTGCAAGGTTTTACTGAATGGTGGAAGTAACCTTCAGCAGATGGATGGGGAGCCAAAAGGGGAATGGAGTGGGAAGATGGTCTTCCCCGCGAGTCACACCACTCAGTGGCTGGGCTCTCCTCTGACCACTCTAGGCCGAATTTCCCTTGACATCTGCTTCGTTTCAATGTCAATGGCCTGCCTGCTGGTGTGTTCCTTTCCATGTCCATCTACTTGTGTGTCTGTGCCTGCTATGGTCTTGAGGTTTTTATAGGCACAGAATGGGGGGTGTGGCAGGCCAGGGTGGTCTTGGAACATGCAACATTTTGGTATGAAAACAGGAGTGACTGTCTTCACCTAGGTCAGTTGGCATAGGCCCGAGGGTGGTGCCCTTGCTAGGGACACCACCTGTCTCTACTCAGCACTTGCCCTCTTCCCTACTCCCGTATCACATTGATGGAATTAGAGCTTTTTAAAATTCACTGGATGTTTAGTTTTTCCATGGTCTTTGACATTCTTTCCCTATTTCTTCTTCACCTGGGAACTAGGAGGTTGAAACTTGAATGGTGGTATTATAGGCCTGGGCAGACACTGAGATCTAACCTGTACCTGAGATTTGGATTGTGGGGTCTTAGGAATGTGCTTGATGAAGGATCTTATGGATTTCTGCATCATTCGTGGAAAGGTGGATAATGCAAATCATTCAACCCAAGCACAACATGATAGGAAGGGTAAATCACACCACCAAGCAGAGACAAGAAAGGAAAATGGGCATGAGAAGATGAGACACAGAAAAGACTGAAAGCAGACAGTCTCTTCTGAATATTCTTGTTTTCACTTCATTCATTAAGGCCATTGGCTATTAACTGTCAGCATGAGGTTGTCTCCACCTTGTCTATATAACCAAGTTTTCAACCTATCTCTCTCACTGGTGTTTTCTAGATGGACATCCAGAAAATTTATCTGAGGTTTTCTTTTTATCTAGCAATTTGGTGAGGATCAACACTGTGATCTTTAGCAGGTACAGCTCCAAAGCCAGGAGCTCAATACCTCTCAGAAAGTGAGTAGGTCTTGACTTCACTCTCAATTTATGTATCAACCCATCACCTGTGAGAAGATTAGACTTATTGCAATAGGAGAGAAAAAAATCTTCTCTGTTATTCCTATGGGAGAGAGGTAATCTATTTAAAAATCTTTCTGATGTCATGACCATAAGATTAATGCTTATGTAATCCAGCTTGTTATCTGTCTGCTATGTCTCCTTGTGTCTAGGATAAGTCAATTGAGCTTCACTTCTCTAATTGAAAACACTGTGCTGATGGAGTCTGTCTGTGGAAATGAAAGGTGGCTGCCATAATCTGTTGGGAGTTGAATTAATCCTCTGGGAGTGAGGCTGACCTAATTACTCAGAAATACTGGGCTTGCTTTCATTCTGCGGAATACAGCCATGGGAAAGAGGCCAGCATGCCATTTTCCTAATCTTTTCTTGAATTGCCTAAAACTCACCTAGCATGAAACTGAGAACTGCCTTTTCATTTGAAAGTGGTATTTCTTATGTTTTTCACCTTTTTGCTTGAAAGTATTCTTAAAGAAAGGAGAAACAGAAAAGGTGAAGAAGCCAAGAGGCTGGAGTTTCCTTTTGAAAGGATATTCATCCATGAAGCTGTTGATTCTGTTTTTCTGTTCCTCTGGGTGTCTATGCTTTTACCTCTGCTTGCCTGATACAACCACCACCAGTCACCTCACAGAATAACTCACCCCTTAAGAATCTGATCAAGAATCAGCCTTCCCTGATCACAAACACTGAGTTTAGAAGTCCCTCCACAGTGTCCTCTGTGACGCTGTGCTACCTCACTGCCTCATAGTTTAGTGCCATTTGTGTACATGCCTATCTTCGTCCATGGATCCAGAACAACCTGTAGAAATGATGGTACTTACCACCTTCAGTATTCAATGACTAAACTCTAATTTTAACATATCTGGCAGAATGAATCACTTGGGGATTTCTGCCAACACTACCAATATATTACTCCTAATTTGTAATTATTACTTAGTATGGATTATAGTACCAGCTGTTAGAGAGCCAATGTGGCAGACCCTAAGTGGAATAATCCTGCACATTGTGCACATGTACCCTAAAACTTAAAGTATAATAAAAAGAAAATATCAGTAGTAGTCTAGCACCATATATTTATTGGACTAGATCATTCATTCATTTGTTCATTAACTAATTTTTTCATTAAATAAACATTTATTAAGCACTCATGGTTTAGGATGCATTTTGTACATTTACTCATTTATTTGTTCATCTGACACATTGTTTATTGAAGGGCTATTAAGTGTTAACATTGTGTGTTTACTGGTGAATGTAACAGGCATGTTTCTCCTATGGGAATCTTTTAGGATAGTAGAGATAACAGACAATACAAATGTAAACATACAAATGTAAGTTATGTAAAATGTAAAATTATGAATTGTGATAAGTGCTTTGGAGGAAACCAAAAATGTGTAATAATAAAGAATAAAAATGAAAAGATAGGGGGCAGATGGGATATCTCAGAACCTTCCTCTCAATTTTGCTGTGAATCTAAAACTGCTCAAAAAAATAAAGTCTAGGCCGGGTGCAGTGGCTCACGTCTATAATCCCAGCACTTTGGGAGGCTGAGCCGGGCGGATCACGAGGTCAGGAGATCGAGACCATCCTGGCTAACACGGTGAAACGTCATTTCTACTAAAAATAGAAAAAAATTAGCTGGGCGTGGTGGTGGGTGTCTGTAGTCCCAGCTACTCGGGAAGCTGAGGCAGGAGAATAGCATGAACCCGGGAGGCAGAGTGAGCTGAGATCGCGCCACTGCACTCCAGCCTGGGCGATAGAGCGAGATTCCGTCTCAAAAAAAATAAAAAATAAAATAAAATAAAAAAAGTCTTCCAAAAAAAAAAAAAAAAAAGAAAAGAAGGAAAGGGTGGTCAGAGAAGGCCTCTCAGAAGAAGAGACAATTAAGCAAGCATTCTCCGAGATGGTAATTTCCTGAAGAACCGAGAGACTGCTGGGGAATGTGCATATAGGTGTACAGTGTGATGCCTCCTGTTGAGAACAGTTCCAGAGAATAGAATGTGGGTCAAGAACAAAGACGGGATTACCAGCTCTAATAAGATTCGCCAGGAAAGGTTTCCTAGAAGGGATATTTGAACTGAACCATGAAGAATGATAAGGCATTTTTGAAACCTTCCAGGCAAGAAGATTAATATCCTGCTTAAACTTCTCTCCCCATGACCTGTATTTCTACCCTCTAGTTCATGCTGCAAGATGAATCTTTCTAAACCTCATAGCGGAATATAAGAATGCTCTAATGAACAGGTTCTCATATACTCTACGGGTAACACAGACCAAGTATTAGAGCATGGCGTATTTTGTAACATGGTCTCAATGTTAACAACAGTTCGCTCCTTGCCCTCAACCTCATTATTTTTTAGCAATGGATTCTCAACTGGTCTCCTTCACACATTGCTTGTGAAGAATCCCAAGGTATTCTTTCTGCTTGGGCAAGCTCCAACTTCTAAGATTCCACTCAAGGTCCAGGTCACCTGGGTGACACCTCCTCTCATCCCTCCTCTCACCCCTACCCAAGTCCTAGGGAGAATTGGCCTCTCCTTTCTCTTGTCCTTCCACAGCATTTCCAATCTACCTCTACTTTGGAAATGATTTCACTACTCCTTAATTATTTTGAGGTTGGCCTCCCTCATGAGACCATTTGCTTCACAATGGCAAGGCTTATGTGTTAGTAATCTTTGTATTCCCAGGCTGAGAAAGTACTGTGATTATATTATAAGTGAACAATCAATGTTTTTTAATTGATTGAAAGAATGGAGGGAAGGAAAATGACTTACTGGGTGAATTCTCATGGAAACAGTTTAGCTTAAAGGATATAGGCTGGCATGAGGAACAGAAGGAAACTAAGATCACAGAGACAAAATTTAACTCTACAAGGAATAGAAAAGGAAGTAGGAAACATTGGCTCCATATTGCCAGTTTCCTGAATTCATAAAAGCCATTAAGGCAAAACAGAATTAAGTTATTAGCCACAGACATCCATGGATAAATCTGGGGATTTCCTAGAGCAGCCCTTATCCAATAGTTATATGAGAGCCATGTATATATATATGAATTTTCTAGAAACCACATTTAAAAAGTAAAAAAACAGACAAAATTAATATATTTTACTTAATCCAATATATTCAAAAGTCATTTCAACATGTAACCAATATAAAACTATTTTATTTGTTTTAATGTTATTTTATTTTGTTTTTGAGATGGAGTCTCACTCTGCCACCCAGGCTGGAGTGTAGTGGTGCGATCTCAGCTCACTGCAACCTCTGTCTCCCGGGTTCAAGCAATTCTCCTGCCTCAGCCTCCCGGGTAGCTGGGATTACAGGCATGTGCCACCATCCCCAGCTAATTTTTTTTTTTTTTTGTATTTTTGGTACAGACAGGGTTTCACCATGTTAGCCAAGGTGGTCTCAATCTCCTGACCTCGTGATCCACCCGCCTTGGCTTCCCCAAGTGCTGGGATTACAGGCATGAGCCACTGCACCTGGCCAATCAATATAAAAATATTAATGAAATATTTTAATTCTCATTTTTGGTACTGAATCTTCAAACTCTGGTATGTATTTTACTTAATTTTTAAAATTTATTTTTAATTTTTGTGGGCACATAGTGGATGTATATATTTATGGGGTGCATGAAATGTTTTGTTACAGGCATGCAATGTGAACTAAGTACATAATGAAGAACGGGGTATCCATCCCCTCCAGCACTTATTCTTTGATTTACAAACAATCCAATTATACTCTTTAAGTTACTTTAAAATGTATAATTAATTTATTATTGATTACGTCACCCTGTTGTGCTGTCAAATCGTAGGTCTTATTCATTTTTTCTATTTGTTTAACCCATTAACTACCCTCATCTCCTTTCCAGCCCCCCACAACACTTCCTAGGCTCTGCTAAGCATCCTTCTACTCTCTATGTCCATGAATTCAATTGTTTTGCTTTTTAGATCTCATAAACAACTGAGAACATGGAATTGGTGTGTGTATTTTATACTTACAGCACATCTCAGTTTGGAATGGCTAGTGGCTGTTACATTGTACAGTTCAGAGTTAGAGCATGTGTCTGTTCTTTCCCATTGCATAGTCAGGAAAAAAGAGAATGTTTACTTAAGTGAAGTGTTTGATTATTACTTTACACAATTGCACCAAACTGGTTTGTATAGGCTATCCAATTGCTTTGGAACTTGTATTGCAGAAGTTGGGGTTAGAAAAGATGGAAGAGAATGAAGAAAAACAATTAGAATTCCTATTTACAGAGAATTTTAAAAGGAGTATAAATTTGCAAGCTCTCCCTAAAAAGTTACCAGGATCCTTAAGAATGTTCATACCTACTATTTGACATAAGAATCCCACTTCCAGTAATCAATCTGAGGAGATATTTAGAAATGCAAGCTGAAACTTAGGCATCAAGATTTTCATTGCCATTTTATTTCACAAATTAGTCATTAGAAAAATCTCAAAGTCCAACATACTTGAAGTTTTTAAATAAATTATGGTACATATTTGTAATGAAATATCATGTTGCCACTCAAATTTATGCATAGGAAGATTTTCGATGATAAGGGGAATTGTCTATGACATAATGTTAAGTAAGAGGCACAGGAAACAATTGTGTATTCAATATAAAATAAACCATGTAGAAGGTGCAATGAAAGGCTGGAATGAAAGATATTAAAGTGGTAACTATCTCAGAATAGTGGAATTGTGGGAGTGACTCATTTTTTCTTTATATTTTCATTAATTTTATAATTTTTTTCACAAGAAGTCCATACCATATGTACATGCGAGCAAACACAATCAAGGAAAATACTACAGTTTGTTTACTTTCTCATGACCATCTTAGCTTTAGCAAGGAGCCCTTTCCCGCACCCCCTCTCCCCACCACACACATCCTAAAGCCATAGAAGCTTTGAGGAAGAATGCTCTGAGGGATGGTGTGAGAGATGAGCAAGTTCCCAAAGCACTGCGTTGACAAGACAGCTTGCTGGAGGAGAAGACGGGAGACCAGCCTTCTTGTTCTGGATTTCTAATGCTAGCTGGGAAAATCTCATCACCCCCTGGGTCTCAGTTTCTCATTTGCAAACATCAGTGAAGATCATTGAAAGGGTTCCTCTTCACCTCTTCTAACTCTCTATCAAGAGCGCTCTGACAACAAAAACAAAACAAAACAAACACATCCTCACAACACATACTTTCACCTGTGGCTTTTCTGATTCTGTGTGTTTATTTTACAAATGACATCCGAAGGTATAATTGACCCCCAAAATGTCTACAGCCTCCCTACTCCCAAATCCCCATAGTGCCTCCCAATTCAAACCTTTAGTTCAGCAAGATGTTCTTGGTTGACATATTTTTGGAACACCATTCCTCTCCTAGATCAGTAGCAGGAAAGAGAATCTTAGATCTATTTTAGAAATTGTGTCAAGTAATGACATCACTGTGAACAATGAACAGTCCTGTTTTGGAGATGTTAAGTTAGAAACTAGAAAACCTTTCCTGGTATCTCCTCTTGATCAGTTGCCTTTTGGTAGTCATGTGGAAGCTAAGGACATTGATGAACAGTGGTCTGCAGATGCCCTTGTGAGCTTCAAAACATGGCCCTCTTCCCTCTCCAAAAGATTACGCAAAAGGAATATATGCAAAAATAGCTCCAGAGTGGAACTTTGTCTAATTCTGCATTATGCATCATTCAGCAATACCTCTTTTGGGAAACAGGTTTTGCCCTTACTTTATAAGCCTTATGCAAACTTTTCTCTATGCAAATTATAACAAATGCTTTGAAAAACTAGACGTTGAGATCCTCAAGGGCCTTATTATAGCCCTGTTACCTATGTGCTATCTGGTAATTGGTAAGTCCTTCATATGTGCTTCTTGAGCAGAACCGTTCTTAGATTAATAAATCTCAACAAATTATTTAACTTCTGACCTTCCCTAAAAATTGTGTGTTGTATGGTTGGCAAACTTTTACAGCACCACAATATTATCTGCTTCCTGAGATGATGTTCAGTGCACTTTAACTTGTTCACTTGTTCATATTCATTATTTCATGAAATATTTTGGAGGTATTGTGCCAGTTGCTGCCTTTTGACACCTGTCAGCCAGCAGCAGACTGCAGAGAAGAGCATAAGCTTGAGATTTAAACCATTTATGATTCAAAGTCAAGTGCTAGCCCTTACCAGGTGCACAAACTTGGTCAGGTTAATCTCTTGCAGGCTCAATTCCATTTTCCATAAAATAGGGATATCACTACCTGTGTCACAGGGCTATTATGAGTATGCCATGAAATCACTTGTGTAAATCACAAACAGTTACTGAGATAAACTTGAAATTATTCTTTAAAGTAACTGTTTAAACTAGGTAGGGAGCGTAAAACAATTTTCACAAATGCTCCCTCTTGTAATCTGTTGTATCTCTGTGTGAAAGGTTGGATTATGTTCAGGTTTTGCATGAATGGGTATTGCATGAATGATTTAGGGGGCAGAAACTTCGGGGCAGGGTGGCCAACAGAACATTGGTGTCATGGAATACAGTCCTGATGCAATGATAATGTTTATGGCTAGAAGTGAGGTGTGCATGGGGTAACAGGTACAGAGGATCTTTGTAAAGTGAGATTTAGTAATGCTTTAAATATGGCCTGGCTAGGGAGAGAGCTAACATTTATTTATTTATTTTTTGGAGACAAGATGTCACTCTGCCACCCAGGCTGGAGTGCAGTGGCATGATCACAACTCACTGCAGCCTCAACCCCTACGCTCAAGCAATCCTCCCACCTCAGCCCAGCCCTACAAGTTAGATGGGACTACAGGCATGTGCCACCACATCCAGGTAATTTTTTTTTTAAATAGGGACAGGGTCTCTCTATGTTGCCCGGGCTGGAGCTAACATTTAAACGTTTACTTGTTATAACCTTCATTATTACCACCATAATCCTCAACCAACAGATGTGTTCATAAGTAATATATAGTTTCTCGTGTTGTAAATAATGAATACATAATAGTATATTCTCAGGTATAGATTTAAAAAACTAAGGTGAAAGACACTAAGGAACTTGTCTAACATCACGTGGCTATTAAATCCACGTTCTGATTCTGGGATCCTTAACTTCACCCTAACAGAACTATTTTTAGAAGTCAAGTTACAGATCAAGGTTAAGATTAATGACCTTTATGACTTATAAATGAATTCTAACATAGTCTATAACTCAAAATGTTTGCTACAGCTTTTCATATTTAATCATAAATGAAAATAAAAATATTTGCATTGTCAGGACTATAGGGGCAACTAGAAAACTGTGAAATTATGGCTTTGATTTGCATGCCCATGTTCTTAGCTTTGTCTTCATCTAATTTTTATATTTTCTGAGGAAAAAATAGTCATAATTGCTGCCTGCCTGGTAAGGTCGACAATATCCATTTATCTCCATCTGAATGTGGTCTTAGTCAGCAAGGTGTGAGCAATTTATCTTGTTGATATCTCTTCCTGATTTCACGTGTTTAGGTCACTATCTCACTTCTTAAAAATTCCTCTCACTTTACTCTTTTTTTAAAAAAAATCGTTTTGTTATACTTGGGGAAAGGCAGCTTTAGAGAGAAAGAAGACTCCTAGATTTGTGAATTTCTGAATGGGTGAGAAAGCAAGCTTGCCAAGTTAGATGCCACAGGTTGTGTACTGCAGTAACATAGAAGACACCATTTGCATTTCATATGATGTGAGTTGTGCAATGAGTGTTCTTGTACTTATATCAATATTGATGGGTGTGTTGTTATGGGTAGCATAAAAGTGTGTATAAATATGTGAAAAATATGGATTCATGATTGTGCACATGTGAATTTGTGGGTATATGTGTGGTTGTGTCTCAGTATAGGTTTTGATGGTGGAGTGGGAGATATGGGACAGGAGAGATTAAATATCTTAATTTCTATCAGGCACATGAGAGACCAGCAAGAGGAGTCACATGTTCCTCTTGTCAAATGAAAGAAGTAACATCAGGCATGATATTTGGTATGCTGCATTGACAAAGTGTCCAACAAATGTACTTAATGGTTGTCCAAAGCTCCTCCAAATATATTCATTTTTAAGGAATGTACTTCTTTTCCACCTGAATGGCATGATTTAATTTACTCCAGTATGGCAGAATATGTAATTGGAGCTGCAGTTCTGAACTTTATACCTAGCTTTGTAAATTTTTTTTCTTAGACCTATAAAAAGCATATCTATCTATCTATCATCTATCTATCTATCTATCTATCTATCTATCTATCTATCTATCTATCTTGTCTCATACCTCAGGGAACTGCTCTAAAATCAAATCATAAAAGTTAATGAAAACACATTATTAATTTATGATAGGTCATATGGATATTTAATACCAATTTTCTGCTTTTCTTATGTGCTAATATGTTTATGAATTAAGTACACTCATTCTTCAATAAACATTCAGTGAGCAAGTATATGCTTTCAGGCATTGTGTTAGATACTTGCGATGCCTGTACTATCCTCAAAGCACTTACAGACTGTAGGAAGATGCATGTTCATAAAAAGACATTACAATGAAACATATAGTTAAGAGAAATTCATGACTTTACTATACTCATATCCTAATTGAGGCAATGGGCTAATAAACCATAGAAATGCTGATGGATAACTACTGATTTTGACACATTTGTGGGGAACAACAGGGTTTAAGGGTCCAGATGTCTTTGTGAAGAAGATAACTTTTTATATTACTTTGTTTTATTGAGGTATAACTTATAACTAAGAAAATGTACCCATTGTGAGTGTCTAATTCAATGATATTTTGTAAAATTATAGACTGATACAACCATGACCACATCAGGTTTTAGAATAGTTCCATTATCCAAAAAGTTCCCTGGTGCTCTTATAGTTAGGTAATCCCTAGTGAGACCCTAAACCACATATTTGTCCACTTTCCATCTCTACGGGTTTGTCTTTCCTGGGCATTTCGTGTAAATGGAATCACACGTATATAGTTTTGTATATCTGGTTCATTTACTTAGCATGGTGTTTTTTGAGGTGCATCCATGTTACACGAGTGATTCTTTTTTATTGGTGAATAAGTTTTCATTGTATGTTATGTTACATTTTGTTTATTCAGTCACCAGTTGATGGACATTTATATTGTTTTTAGTTTGGAGCTATTATGGATAATGCTGCTATAAACGTTTGTGTACAAATCTTTGAGAGGGTATAGGCTTTTACTTCCATTGGGTAAATACCTATGAATAGAATTTCTGGGTTATCTAGTAATTTTTAAATAGGATTATTGAGTTATGATTCATATAATATAAAGTCATCGTTTTAAAGTATACAATTAAATGCATTTTAAATTCAGCATTTTTAAGAAACTGCTGAATTGTCATCTAAAGAGGCTGTACCATTTTGCATTCCCACTAATAGTGTGTGAGGGCTTCAATTTCTCCACTTTCTTTCCAACACTTGATATTGTCAGCCTTTTGGTTATAGCCACTCTAGTGGATATGTAGGGTTATTTTACTGTGGTTTTAATTTTCATTTTCTATTGACTAATGATCTTTAATATCTTTTCATGTGCTTATTGTCCATTTGTATATAATCTTTTTTTTTTTTTTTTTTTGAGACGGAGTCTCACTCTGTCACCCAGTCTGGAGTGCAGTGGCACAATCTCGGCTCACTGCAAGCTCCACCTCCCGGGTTCATGCCATTCTCCTGCCTCAGCCTCTCCGAGTAGTTGGGACTACATGCGCCCGCTACCATGCCCGGCTAATTTTTTTTTGTATTTTTAGTGGAGACGGGGTTTCACCATGGTCTCGGTCTCCTGACCTCGTGATCCGCCCGCCTCGGCCTCCCAAAGTGCTGGGATTACAAGCGTGAGCCACCGCGCCCGGCCTGTATATAATCTTTAGTGAAATGTCTATTTGCATATTTTACTCTTTTAAAATTGCACTGTTTATTTTTGAGTTGTGAGAGTTTACTATACATTATGGATATAAATACTTTATTAGATATATTATAAGTATACATGTGTAACTTTATGAGATTAAAAACAACCTATTTAACATTATCTGGTAAAGTTGAATCTATCTAATGATCTAGCCACTTTACCCCTAGTTATATACCCAATAGAAATGTGTGCACATATGAAACAAAAGATAGAAGTATGTTTATAGCTGAACTATTTGTATTATATCAAAAATGGGAAAAATGCAAATTTCCATCATTAGTAGGATAGATGTATACATTTTGGTATGTTCACAAAATTGAATTGCACAGTGACGGAATGTAGGCATAATAGCTAAAGCAACAACATGGATAAACTTAGAAGAGAACATGGAATATAAAGCTAGATAAAGAAGATACAAACTGCAAAATTCAATTTATATGAAGTTCAAAGATAGTCAAAACTAATCTATGGAGTTAGATGTCATATCATTGTTCTACTTGGAGGGGAGGAAGGAATAGCGATTCAGGGTGGGTTAGGAAGGGGCTTCTGGACTGCTGGCAGCATTCTGTTTCTTAACCTAATTGATGGTGGTTACATAAACGTGTCATTCTGTGAAAAATTGTGTTGTGTGTTTATACTGTGTGAGCTTTTTGTATACAGGTTATACTTCAATTAAAAAGTTTTTAGGAAAAAAAAATAAAACATGTACTCTGGTCCTAAACTCTCTGGGTACAAATCCTGGCTTCTTACTCCCTAACTGCAGGACCTTGGCTAAGTTACGTAACAACTTTATGTTCTAACTCCCTCCTTTGGAAAAGGTTGATGATAGTAGTACCTATCACTTGAATTGTGAGAATTATATTCCTCATGTAATGCATTTAGAATAGTGCTTATACTTAATGTGTGCTCAATACATATTGGCTATTGTTATTATACTCTAGATGTTTCTTCCTTCTTTTTTTTTTTAATATTGTCTCCATATTCCACCCTTTGAACCCAGTTTTTCTCCAGGATTCCATCTCAATCCTCCATTCATCTCACTCTGCATCTCTCATGTATTCATATCATCCTCTCTCATGCTTCCCCATCACCATTTATGTTGGCTTCTCAATTCTTCTCAGACATTTCTGAATACCTGATGACACCTCCTCTGACAATCCCAAAATTAGTCAACTGAACTCGATACTTTCCTTCAAAACCAGTTTTTCCTCTTCTGTTCTTAGTTATGCTCCTTATCCGTAGCCAGTTTCCTACACTTCAACCAAATGGATGTGGAGTCAAATCCTAGTTTTTCTTAGGTCTTTCTTAGCTGTCTTGGGAAATAAAATTAACCCCTATACACTTCGCTTTTTTATTACATAATATAAACAAGATGATATAACCTACCTAGGTTTGGTTGAGAGCATAAAATATTACCATGCTAACAGAGTAGTGAGTTTTGGTCTGGAACATGGTAGGCATATGATAAATGTTGGCTTTCGTTATTTTGTTATGATGCTATCAGTTTGTTCACCTTCATTCCTATCAATTAAGTTACGTGTGATTCTCTGAGTATGTCCCTGTTCTTTATTTTTACTACCACCAGCAGGCTGCAGTTTAGATTCTTATCATCTTTTGAGCTTCTACAAATGTCTCCTTACTTTTCCAAACTTGGACACTCAATTTCATCATCGACATTATCTCACACTGGTTTATCTAAAACAAAACCATGCCATCTACTGCTTAAGACCTCTTAATGTTTCCCTCTTATCTCTTGGATTATGTCCAAGTATCTGAAAGTGAATTGAATTCCATAGCAAAAGATGAAATCATCTTTTCTGAAAAGGATGTACCATATTGCCTTGATGCAGGGGTTTGGACCATATGATTTCATTAGTTCTCTTTTACACTTGGGAGTCTTGGTATAGAGAAGCATTTTCTTCTTTTGCAAAAGAGGTCAGGGAAAGGGCAGTACAGTGTTTTCCATTAATGAAATAAGAGTGGGAGATCAAGTCCCTCAAGGAGTTTGACTCTTATTTTTAGCTCAGCTCAAAAGGCTGTAGCCCATTTTAGCCAGCCCTGGGACTTCCCACAGCAATCTGACAGATAGATGCCTTGGCTGCAAATATGCTCAGATTTTTCAAGTGAAAGAAAGCCATGATTTTAGAGTAAAGAGATAATACCCATCACCAGACCAAGGAACGTATGTTTTGACTAAAAAGGGTTCAACTTTTTATGGAAACTTGGCCACAAGAAGTTTTATGTTAACATAAATAAAAGCTGATATTCATTAGAGAGGCCTGGGTTCCAATTCTGTCCCTATAAGTTGTTTGCTGTTTAACATTGAGTAAAAGAGTTAATTTCACTGAGCCTCAGTTTCTTCATCTGTGAAATAAGAATAACAATTCCTATCACAAAGTGTTACTGTGAAAATTAAAGATAAGACATGTACGATACCTGTCACGTAACAGGTGTTCAAAACATGCGAGGTACTTTCTTCCCCATGGTTGGTACATTCTGGAATGGCTACATGGATTTTCACTGGCTGTGTTACTGTAATATTACTATGGGCACAAGAAGGATTAGGAAATCAAATCTGGTTCATTTTCTGGACAAGGGATATTAAAATTGTCCTAGGTTGGCAGCTCAGGGCCATGAATCTATTCCTTCTGGCATATATTCTTGCTCCAATTAAGCCTTCACAATTTATTCCAGTCCTTGTAAAGGCTTCCTGCCTTTCCACATCTGAGTCCTGTTCATCTGAAAGGCTACGTATGGCATATTGGAAAGAGCAGAGTGTTAAACGGCCTCAGAGTCCTGTTCATTATTAAATCCAAACTTACAATTTGGGACGGATTATCTGCTTCTGGACCTCATTTGGGTTGAATCGTGCATATTGACCCAAATTTGCTTACTTCTATTTCACTCAATAAATTCTTCTATCTTAAGCTACTCTACAGAAATCTGGGATAGTTGTTTAGGTATCACAATTTTCTAAAAACAAAACGAATAGAAAAAAAAAGTTAACTGTGGATAGCTTTAAATATCTAAAATTTTATTACTATTTGGTTAAAAAGGGAAAATAAAGGAACAAAATAATAACCTGAGAAAGCTATTTGCAACATATTTGGCAGACCAATAATATCATAAATATATAATGATCTCTTACTAATTAACTAAGGGAAAATAATCAGCCAACAATATAATAGACATATTATAAAAGACAAGACCTAGTAGTTAGAAAAATAAAATAGAACAAATGAACCTATAAAAATTGAGAAGACTTAGTAATACTCAAAGAAATTTAAAGTAACACAAAAAATCAATTATTTGTATTCTGGGTGCCACATAGACATAGGCTTATGAGATGGTGACTCAGTGGCCTGTGAGTGGGTAGAGTAGAAGCTGAGTGGGAAAGCATGGGCAGTTTGCCCACATGATCTCTCATATAACCTAAAATCCTTTTGTTGTTGTGATGTGCATCTTGTGTTTGCTCACGTACATAGGACTGCTCACATAGGAGCAGTTTCCTACTGGAAATACTCATAGGCCAGAAAAGATACGAAGAATTTAATTGTGCCCTCTTTTCTACAGTGTTACCTGGCACATGGCAGATACCTGAATACAAAGCCAATTAACAAAATTGTCATGTAAATACCAGGTTAGTGAGATGTTACTGACTCCTCTCATGAGATGGACCAGTGTAAAATAGAATGGGCTCTATGCCAGAAAGAGAAATGGTTGGTTAAATAGAGAAACACATAAACATTTATTGAGCATCTGCTTTACTGCAGGGACTCTGTTAAGAGCCTTACACAAGAATCCTAGAAGGTAGGGAGAGTTACCCTTATTTAAAAATGGAGAAAGTGGCCGGGCGTGGTGGCTCACGCTTGTAATCCCAACACTTTGGGAGGCCGAGGCGGGCGGATCACGAGGTCAGGAGATCCAGACCACGGTGAAACCCCGTCTCTACTAAAAATACAAAAAATTAGCCGGGCGTGGTGGCGGGCGCCTGTAGTCCCAGCTACTCAGAGAGGCTGAGGCAGGAGAATGGCGTGAACCCGGGAGGAGGAGCTTGCAGTGAGCCGAGATCGCGCCGCTGCATTCCAGCCTGGGCGACAGAGCGAGACTCCGTCTCAAAAAAAAAAAAAAATGGAGAAACTGAGGCTCCGAGAGATTAAACCACTTGCTTTTGGTCTCAGTAAGGAAGAGAAGAGCTGGACTTTCTGATACCTGGATTTGTTAAGCCCATCAGAGAGATGAACAGAATAGAAGCCCAAGTTTTACATTTAGCCTTAGACTATTATTCAGGGTTTATGAAATAATCCTGATATTGTTTTAAGAAAAAATATATTGTGTTTAAATATGCAGTTTTTGAGTATAGCTAATATTTAAAAAAAAAAACAAACCTGGCAAAGAGTCTCTAGTTTTGAGCAGGAAAAACAATCGTCTCCTGTTCTCAGCAGTATTTGTATAAACAGAGAATGTTTGCTGAACAATAAGTGTTCTGATTTAAAGCTATAATTTTCAGAGGTTTTTTCAGAGTGACAAAGATTCCATGTGATAAGTAAATGTACACTTGAAAAAAAAAAAAAACCCTAAATTTTAAAACAGGAGAGCATTTTAAACTCCTTCATTTTGACATCTCGAAAAAGATATTTCATAGTTTGGAGAATATTCTCCATCTATTACAGTGTACATTAGGTTATACCACCCACATTGAGCTGTAATCACATGGAGCGATGTTCTGACAGAGAATTTTATGCTGGAGAAGATATTTCATTACTACGATAAAAAGCTATTTGCAGGAATTGGGTGAATAACATAGTAATTGGAAACTTAATGGCAAAGAGAAGGAGGGAGCTGAGGAATGGCAAAGTTCTTAATGCAAGAGGATACTTTACGCAGAATAGATTTTTCCTGAGGTTTCTGCCCATCCAATAAGCCGGGCCATTTTTTTGGATAGCTGCTATCTTCCTATGATGTGAGCCTTGGCCACCGTAATTTTACTATGTGACCCTGTTCCCCCAATAATGGCCTCCCATATGGCTTATAGAAACAAGATGGATACATGACACCCTAAAAGGGCCAACCATATTCTTCCAGTTCAGGATTTGAATTGGAATTCAAACATGTTAGATTCTGCTGGTTACAAATGAGAGGCATGTGAATTTTGGAGGTAGAGGATGGCCATTTTTTGTACCTAGAGAAGGAGAGAAAACAAGTGTGTAGAAAGAAAAGCATAAAGGAGGCATTTAAACAAACTTTGGGGTGGAGCTTGATATCCTAGAGAGAGGGACTGAGAAAGTTTGGGGCTCAAATTTTTTTTCTTCTACCAGTTTCTGTTTCCAGCTTTTAACCTATTCTGACTGTATTTCCTTTGGGTTCTAGGGAATATCTGTGTTTTCTTTGAATAAACTCCACCTTTCCAACTCTTCCTCCTTAAACTCATTTGTGTAGTTATTTTTTTTTTCTTTTACTTGCAACCAAAAGAGCCTTGATTAAAATCCTAGGCTGTCAGCCTCATGGATGCCAGCAGGGGCTATTTGTCTCTGGAATGGCCATGAGTTACACAGTTCTAGAGAGTGAATCAGCCAGGAAGCACAGTCTTCAGCTTCAAGGCAGCAACATCGAATGCTGTGAGCCATGGGCATAGCTGAGGCTAAGATTCAGAGAGAGCAAACCATGCTGGAGCCCAAGGGAAGAATGCCAGAGAATTTCTAGAGCAGCTTATTTCTCAGGGTTATTGTGAAGTCAGTGAGACAATACATATAAAATGCCTTCTTCAGTATAAAGGATGAGATAGTTTAGTGTTTCAGGGAACAAACTCCCTGCATTTAAATCTTGGCTCTGTACTTCGTAGCTGGGTGACCTTGGGTGAGTTAAACTCTCTTTGCCTCATTTCCTTTGATCTGTAAAATGAAAATGATATAGTTCCTGCTTCATAGGTTTACTTTGTTAAATGAGTTCATACGTGTGAAGCACTAAGAACATCTCCTGGGGCTTGGCAAATCCTGTTGAGTTTATGTAAGTGTTTGTTTTTATTAGTGTTTATATAATTGTATTGTTGGCCTTCACTGTCACACAGACATTGCAACAATATTCTATACTATAATCTACAAAGCAAACCTTATGTGGCATAAAGTAGCCTTGAGCTAAAGTTTTATGGTATTAAAAATAATAAAGTAAAACAAAAAACATTTATGAAGCTCCTCCTTTTGCCACATACACCATTTAGTTGAGGAAGGACTAGCAAGCCTATGCTGCATTTGTTCTTATCTCCATTTTCCAGATGAGGGCACTGAGAGTGAGAAACGTTGAATAGCTTATCTCAGAGGTGAGACATGGCAGAGTCCATTCAGGTCTAAATCCAAGATGAATTGACTTCATATTGGCAAGTCTGTGGCTTGAGTCTCAATGCACAGCCAAATATAAGGTCATGTAACAAACTTTCATATGGGTCCTTTGCTTTTACAGAGTCAAAGGCAAATTCCCCTGCAAGATTCCTCCAAGTAAGCCACACTTTGCAGCTGGCTGTTCTTTTCTCTCCGTTATCTGCTGATGAGCCAAAAAATGCACCATGAGATGACTGTAAAGTTTTGGGAAGTATGGCTGAGCGTGAAAGGGGGTAAGGGCAACACGAAAAGATCCAGGAGGTCTGGGTGTTGCTCAAGTCATAAGGCAGATTTGGGAGCATAGAACAGTTTTCCAGATGTCTGCTACAAGTGAACAGCTTTTTATAATTGCTAGAAAGGCTTACCTGATTAAGACAGGAATTGTGAGAGTTGGGAAGGCATGCAACAACCATCCTTCGGATTCTCTAGAACTGAACGTCGTACAGGCCCACAATTCATAATGTAAAACATAACTCATACGTAAAGGAATACAAATTTTGGTTGATATAGCAATATTTTCATAAGTTTACAGGCATGGATCAATTGATCCTGGAACATTTTTCTCTGTAATATCATATCTTCTGTGTTACAACTCAATCATACACAATTAAGATCTGAGGAACCTACTACAGGACCTTGGCATCTCCTTCTGTGGGAAGAACAGTACTCAGTTGCCAGTTGAGTTCCAGTGGTTCAACTGGTCAACCAAGTGAAATCGTGAAACCAAGGAATGATTAGGGGAAATTTTTATGTTTGTCAACACTTCTTTTCATGTCTTATGCAGGGAAGCTACCCTCAAACAGAAAACAGTATGTTTTCTACGACAATTCAGTTTCCAGTCAATTTTGCATTCAGTGATGTAAACTGGCTCTCAGAAAACAAAAACACAAGCAACCCTGCTTTGTAGCAATTGCTCATCTTTTTGTGTAAATACTTTCATTATGGCTGATTTCAAGGATGACTATATTTAACTAGTGGCCAGCAAAATTTGTAGTTGGAAAAATTTCAATACAAGCTGGCTCAAGCACTTCCCTTACCCTCCTAATAAAAATAGGAGGGTAAAAATACCTAAGTAGCAATTGTGGAACTAATATTTCCAAAGTTTAATGCACAACATTCTTTCCTCCAAGATATTGAAACCACCAAGGGATGCAGCCCCAGAATTAGCTTACCCCAGGCCAGCAAGATTTTCTTCTGCTTCTTTTTGAACTTTCTCCAGAAGGGGAAAGAAAAATTA
Organism: Symphalangus syndactylus; assembly: GCF_028878055.3. NCBI lineage: Eukaryota > Metazoa > Chordata > Mammalia > Primates > Hylobatidae > Symphalangus > Symphalangus syndactylus. Next base: position 128,074,735 of record NC_072429.2, on the reverse strand, counting down.
AAACTATGGAATAAAAAAATTAGCCAGTTTGGAGCTTCCTTCCCTCACCTTTGTCCCTATTCTCAGGTTAAGTGAAGCAGAAGTGCCCATAACATTTTGGGAGAAAAAGCTTTATGTTTGCATTCAGCAAATAATGATTGAGTTCTTACTACATATCAGACCTGAGACTAGGCCCTAGATATGAAGTTGTATGCAAGGAGATGGGGAAATGAATGCACTCAATGTCTTCCTGAATCCTAGTCTCATAGATCTAATGACCCCCACAGTGATGACCATAGAACCCTATCCTGGAACCCGTTTCCCTTGCTGATCTCTGGTTCCAACCTTGCTTCTTCCTTATTTTCCTCCTTCTTACCAACAATACCTCTTGCTTCTCATTTAACAAATATTTATTGAGCACCTACTATGGGTCAGGAACTCACTAAGGTGCTTGAAATGCACCAATGTAAGAAATAAAGATCCTATATATTCTACTAGTAATAGATTCTACCAGCTCATCAAGGCATTATTAAACAGTTTCCTTAAAATGTCATGTGCTTTCTAACTCCTTGACTTTCCTCTATAAATACTTTTGGTCCCTTGTCTATCTGATTAGTGCTTAGTTCTTCAAGATTCATTTAGTGTCTTTTCCTCTAAGAAGTCATCTGACTCCCTTTGTCCAAAGAAACCTAATGCCTCCTTCTTTCATATTCTTATAGTATAGCCACATGCTTTCCTGTCTTTTTTTTTTTTCCACTTTAGGCTATGAGCTTCATGTGGAAAGAGATAGTAACTGTGTTGTTGTTAAGTATATTGGCCTACTATATACACTTACTTAGGTTTAACTAACATAAGGAACAAAAAGAATGTCTAATATTCCAGGTTTCTGATGATGCCAATTTATAATGTAAAGGATTTAAATATATACTGCTTTAATACATTCTTGCTTATGTTAACTTCATTTTAGGAGAGCTTCAGAAGAATATTAATCACACTTGGAAGCAGAGAGTATCTGAGAAATGTGGGAATGTTGGCTAAATCCAACATCCTTCATTATAAGTCTATAAGAAACCCTGAGGGATTTGCATTGTTGAACTTGAAACAAAAGAATAAGCAGCCAAGGATATAGAAGTAGGTGGTAATCTTCAAATCTCCACGGAATGCATTCTTTAGTAACCATTTGTCCCCATCCTTCCTGGACTAGATTGCACAGTGTCCTTTTCTTATTTGGAATGTTCAGGACAATGTGTTATTCATCTGTGCAGTCCCAGCACCTAGTGTGATACTGGCTATCAATGGGTGTTTGATGGATAAATGGCGCATTAGTTAAAAAACAGGTTTAATAGGTATTTATTAAACTGATCAGCTATTTCAACAAAGCGACTGAATTACCACAATGCCTTATTATCTAGGCACTACCAAAGGCATTACAAACTGCTGTTGCAGGCCAATTATGTAAGCAAATCTTAGATGTCAAAGAAAATGAGCAGCCAAAGATAAAATATGCTTACTACACAAAATATGAAATGAGAGGGTTTACTTTACAGTAAAAAAGAAAATCTCGACAATAATGAGAAGACATAATTTTTGTTGGACTAGGTTTTTCAATATAAACACAAAACGTTTATTGCCCAGTGGAATATTTTTAAAAACAACTCAGTTTTGTATCAGATGGAAAACTACCACTATAAAATACAGTCTCCACTAACAAATATTTACTGGGCATCCTTATGTCAGCTCATGTGGTACAAAAATTCATGAAATAGTCCTTTCCCTCCAAAGACAGTTTTAGAATAATGTAATTGCCACTGGGGTGAGGTGTGGTTTAATTAAGAGACAGCTGAAGGAACAATTGATAGATCTAGTCTTTATTTTTCAAGTATATTTAACCCTGGCCATGTCAGTTATGCTCTATATGTCCTGACTGCTTCTCAATTGTGCCAGATACTAGGCTAGGCTTTAACCTGGAAACTGATGCAATCCCTGGAACCATAATAGATACTCAATAAATATTTGTTAAATGTGTGAATAAATAAATAAATGGATGAAGGCAGAATATCAAGAAGTTGTTTGCTGCTGCCTTGTCAATAGTCAGGATTTGGTGGAAGAAGCATGATTAGGAAAACAATGTAAGAACTATTCTGCTTGAATGGAAGGTCAAGGAAGAGCTAAAGAGTTTTTCTTTCAACTGTGTTTTAAAAATACTAAGTTTTCCAAAACGATTGGGCAGTTCAGGAAGAAAAATTAGACTAAAAGTGAGAAAGACCTTGGTGGACTCTGGGATGTGAAATTCCCTTGGTGTGGCTGGGTAATAGGGTACAATAGGTGTAGAAGAGGGTGAAGTTAGTTGAGAAAATTATGTATCAACTTCATGTATGCATTCATGCAAAGATGTCTGTGAATAGTAGAGCGACTCAGGACAACAGTTTGACGGTTTATTACAAAGTTAAACAGGTACTTACAGTACGACCCACACCTAAGTATTTACCTGAGAACCATGAAAACCTGTGTCCACACAAAATTGTATTCATGAATGCTTATTACATCTGCATTCATGATCAGCCAAAACTGTAAACAACCCAAATGCTCTTCAATAGATGAATAGATAAACAAACTGTGGCATATTGGAACACTACTCACCAGTAACAAAGAATGCAGTATCAATAGATGAATATCCTGAATGAATCCCACAGGTGAGTGAAAGAGGTCATTTTTCGTTTCACAATGTATTAGATGATGTATGTGTTAGAGACCATGTCCCACAAAGAAAAGAAAATACTCACAGAGAACACATCTGTTGGTTTGTAAAGGTTGGGGTGTGGGGCAAGGGGGTAGCTAAAAGGGATATCCTGAATGAGTTTTTGAGGTAGATTACATGGTTCCGTGTGTAAGTTGAAGTGATGATTAGATGAATCTATACAATCTTTTAAACTGCATAAATTGTATTTGCATAAAAGTTAATTTTGCTTTATGATAATTTAAAAACTAAAAGATGCTGGAGAATGAGATGAAGCCTGTAAAAGAGCTCTTTTTAAAATCCTATATTCGATAGATATAGTCATTTTCATTCCTTGAGCTCACTGCATCTTGAACATTAGTTTCACCAAGTACTGGGAACATTCGTGTTGCCAAATAATATATTCTGCTTCTGACACGATGTTTTATTTAGACTACTAACATGTTTTTTTCTCTGTAAAAATGATACAAATCGCACTCTGTACTTTTAATTTATAAATTTGTGGGTTTTAAGCAGTTTCTCCTGAAAAGTTTCTGGAAGTACAAGTGTGTTCTATTTTGGTGGGAAAAGTTAGATATGGAATATGCAATATTATGTGCTTAAATTGGATGAGGATTCATAGGAAAAAAAGCCTGGGAATGAGACTGGAATTTCCCCTCAATGTTCCTTTGGCAGTGGACTGGAATATAAAGACCCCTGTGGATTCATTGACTCTATAGTCTCATGCTATGAGCCCTGAATCTCCAGTCCAGAGATGATGCTTGCTGCTGTGCTTTACCATAACTTTGTCTATTTTATGTATATTCTTAATTTTAAAGTTGTGAAAAGGCAGAAAAACAAGAGACATCAGAGCTTATCTTTTTATAGATGGGGAAACCAAAGCCTCTAGGGTCCAAGTTTCTTGCCCAAGGTCACACTCAGACCAGGAATAAAACCCAGCTATGTAGATGCTTGATTAAGTGCTCTCTGTTTTGTACTCTGCTGGGTGAAACTTCAACTATTTGCTTGTAGTTTTTGAGAAACTATCTCAGAGCCTTCTATCGTTTTGCCTTCATAAAATAACTTTAAAAATGATAGGAAGTACACAATTCATTAACCCTGTGCTTCGTAGAAATAAATCAAAATAGCCGTTCATTCTCTTTGTGGGCATTTGCAGGCAAAAGTGGCTTAATTTGAAAGTTCATACATGAGGGAGAAAAGGACCCATGAGAAGTAGCCTGACCTCAGTTTCTTTTTTTTTTTTTTTTATTGTACTTTAAGTTCTGGGATACATGTGCAGAATGTGCAGGTTTGTTACCTAGGTATACACGTGCCATGGTTACATACCCAAAGGATTATAAATCATTCTACTATAAAGACGCATGCACATGTATGTTTATTGTGGCACTGTTCACAAAAGCAAAGACTTGGAACCAACCCAAATGCCCATCAATGATAGACTGGTTAAAGAAAATGTGGCATATATACACCATGGAATACTATGCAGTTATAAAAAGGGATGAGTTCATGTCCTTTGCAGGGACATGGTTGAAGCTGGAAACCATCATTCTCAGCAAACTAACACAAGAACAGAAAACCATGTTCTCACTCAAAGTGGGAGTTGAACAATGAGAACACATGGACACGGGGAGGGGGGAATCACATGCCAGGGTCTGTCAGGGAGTTGCACACAGGAAAAATACTGTTGTCCTTCTTATGGGGTGAGCCTAGGCTCTGACATGGTTTCAAAGAGTGGAGTGTGTGGACATTGAGTCATCCACACTCTCTTGCCTGGTTGTATTTGTCACATCTAGAGTGAGTTTTCCAGGTGTCTTTCTCAAGTTATTATCAGTCGGATTGAACCCAGTTTCAACCTTTGAAGGAGCAGCTGGCCCAAATATCAATCTGATCTCGGATATAGGGTCATTTAGCACACTGAAAATGCAGTAGCCCAGGTGTTCAGCAACTTGATGTGGATGGCGACTTTGCCAGTAGCTTACCATGGGACCTAGAGCGAATTATTCTCCCTTGTAAGGCCTCACATTTCTTATGTGGAAAGCAAAAGATTGGTGAGTACCTGGTATACAGGCTACTCTTTCCCAATCTCAGGTCCATGAAAGCATCACTAGACGACCACAGACTAGATCTTCCTCTCTGAGTTCCAGAGCCCATGTCCATAGCCATAACATAGTACTATAAATGAGAATTGTAATCATTCTTATTGATATATCATCATTGACATGCACTTGATGTCAAAACATGTTTTGTTGAAGGAAAGATTAAACAAATACATTGATATTTGTCCCGGAACTAAAATCACTTTTTGACATCTTGCCTGACTGCATTTGGAGCAGCTTAAACCCTCTTTCCTATACCCTCTCCTGACACCACAATGCTCTCCTCCATGTCTGCTTCTCATGTGGCTTCTCTGAGAGTTGGACCTACCAGAACCGATTCAGTTTTTCGTGCCTCTTTAGACAAAGACCTTTGGGTACTGAGGTGAATAAAGCAGACTATTATCAGCGTCAAATGACATTATACAAAGGATATGCCTGAAGCAGGAACTGGCACATGGTTAATAGCCTGTCATCATCATTGTTACTATGATTATTATAATTGATAATTTAGAAAGGGCTTTTGCTGATCTTTTAGGAACTGATATTAAATATGTATTCTCTATCTTCTTGACAACAACAAAATCGACTGTAGCTTCCAGATCTGAATATTTATTGTCTACTCTCTGAGGATGGCTGAGACAAACCCAATTTTGGTAGGGTTATTATTTTATTATTTCTGGACTCTACTGATGGGCAGTAGTATGTGAAGGCTTATTGTCTAGGATTCCTTTCAAAGGAGTGGTTATCCCTTTTAACTAAAAAGAAAGAGAGAAGAAGGAAAGAAGGGAGGAAGGAAAAAAGGCATGCAAGAGAGATTCATTTTGCCCTACTAGAAAGTCAGTTCTCTCTTTCCAAGAAATGCAGTCATTCTCACAGGCTTTTCCTATGCCCACACCCCAGTCTCAAATAGATGTACCTATTATTTTCCATAGCATCATATCTATTTCTTTTGTGCATTTCTTTCACCACATGTATATAAATTTAATCTACACGAGAGGAGTGACTACTTCTATCTCACTATCTCATCTTCTTTGATTACTCTTAATTGAAACAGGGGTTTCTTAGTTATTTAAATCAATGATTTATAAGATAAGGTGGGAGGAGGAAAACAGTTTAAGAAGTCGCTTTCTTTCTTTCTTTTTTCTTTTTTAGACGGAGTCTCACTCTGTCATCCAGTCTTGAGTGCAGTGTTGCAATCTCAGCTCACTGCAACCTCCACCTCCTGGGTACAAGAGATTCTCCTGCCTCAGCCTCCCGGGTAGCTGGAACTATAGGTGTGCACCACCACACCTGGCTAATTTTTGTATTTTTAGTAGAGATGGGGTTTTACCATGTTGACCAGGCTGGTCTGGAACTCCTGACCTCAAGTGATCTGCCTGTCTTGGTCTCCCAAAGTGCTGGGTTTACAGGTGTCAGCCACCTAAGAAGTCAGTTTCATAGCTCCTGCGAGTAAGAAGAAATTCTTTTGACATCATCCCAAGAAGTAGAGTTACAGGTATGTACACAGCTCTTTACATTACTTAACACAAATTCTCAACCTAAGCCTTTGGAGACAGACTTTTAAAAATAACTGTTATTCTTGTGATCTTTTTTCTTTATAAATGTTATGCCCTCTTTTTTTCCTACTCAAAATATAATTGGGCTTTTAGATAGACAGAAGTGCAAAGTAGCCTTTGTTGAAGGTAAATGATGCTTAACAAGGTAATCATATCTCTGTCTCCCTATGAAACCAACAGCAGATTCCACATTTTCAATCGCTGCTTTTGGAATCCTTCCTTTCTCTCTCTCTCTTTCTCTCTCTCATTCTTTTTAATGCAACAATATGCTGGCATTAGTCTCAATGCAGAGAGCAGGGCTAGTCTGCAAAGGACTAATTACATCATGGTTACTTCTGCCACACTCTACATTGCCATTCATACATATTATCTTAAACCCTCATTTTAACTCTGCACGATAGATATCACTTCCACATTATGCATAACCAAACTAAGAATAAAAAGGACAAAGAATGTGTTCTAGGTTCTATGCTTAGTAAGTGGTGGTCCCAGGATTCCAGCCACATCCTGACTTTTATTAAACTCCACAGTCATCCCTTTAAGCTTTGTTGTCTCCTAAAGATTTGTGACATTATAGAAGCAAGAAAAGGGAATAGAGTTCTTATTTATTTACTTTTTTCTTTTTCTTAAAGTAACTGCAAGACACAAGACATGAAATGCGAAAGGGTATGGTGTATTCAGGGAACCCGGAGTTGCAGAGGTTACTCTGAGGAGTGTGTCAGGAAATGCAGTAGAGTGGTACAGTGGGAATCCAAGCCCTAATTTGTAAGTCTGACCAATAAAATGATGATAGCTAACCGGTAGCTACAAATACCACCCTACTCTCTTTGGGAACAATGGGGTAAAACCTGCTTATTCCTAAGAAAATACAGCCTTTCCTTTCAACTTTCAGCTGTGTAATTGATGATAGAAATAATTATCAAAGGGTTTTGAACTGGCTAAGATTCATAGAAGTCTCTCTTAAAAAAAAAAAAAAAAGGAATTCCATGGTAATCCGTGTTATATCCAATCCCTGAGTGGATGAGATGCCAATTACTGCCACCTGCCCCATCTTGTCTCAGTTACAACACCCCAGGGAAAGCCTAACTTAAGGCCCTGTCGAAAACGTCAGCTCTGCTTCTGGGGCCAGATGCAATAACTTCCCTTGAAGACTGCTGGGACAGGGTTCCACATGAAAAGCAACATTAAATCTTCCCTTAGGCTAAACAAGGACTGCCAAACCAGCACTCCGTTTTCAGCATACACAGGAAGACTGAACATTTCCTTCCAAAAGGAATGTGCCAGATGCTCTTGATAGGTTGTTTTATTTAATCCCCAATACTTGAAACCTATTTATCATCATTCCCAATTTACACATGAGAATATTGAGGCTCCAAAGTCAGTTGCTTTATCTGGGTAGACAGAGATTATTTTAGCAAATCATTCTTGCCCCAGCATCTATCCTCTACCTTTCCCATTATAAATGGTGAAAATTTGCTTATATTTATTTTGTATTCTTTATTTGGAAGCCCTCATGTAAATTTCTTCTTATGGCCTTGGAAATTTTTTGTATCCATCCCCAACAACCACCAAAAATCGAATTTCAAGTATATGGAGCTGAAACATGCACCACCATCTTGTTTTTTCGAAATACTACCTATAGAAATAAGATTGATACTAAGGAATGTCTCTGTTGAGATGGCCCCAACTGACAAATATAAAAACAAGGAAGTTATTGACCATATTTGCAAGTTTTAGTCAAAAAACTGTCAAAAAATGCAAGTGATTGTTACCAGCTTCTGAAAATGATGGCAGTATTGATGTCAACAAATCCATATACTAGATAAGCACTGTACAATTTCAAGTTGCTATTACAAGCAATAGGTCATTAGTTGTTCACAAAATTCCTATTCTACAAATAGATTGGGAAATATGGGTGTCCATCTGTAAAATTCCTGGCTCAATAACTTAAAGCTATAGGTAGCGGACTCAGAATTCATTTCTAAGTATTCTGACTACACCGATTGCTATTTTCATAGTGGCAGAGTTGCCTCCCAAAGCCTGTCTAATACTTAATTATTTAACATCTATTCACTTCTTTATTCATCTACCTACTCTTTCAACAGTATTAATTTTTTTTTCCATTAGACATTATGCTGAGTGTGTGAGACCAAAAGAAGAAAAAAAAGACTGAGTCTCTGTTAGCAAATAGCTCATAATTTCAACCAAAAGACTGGCATGCAACTAAGAATCATAATTTAGTGAAATAAAACAGACAAAGACTGAGATCATCACAGGGAGCTCCAAGGAGAGCTGGAGTTTTGTTTAAAGACTTCACAGACGCTGCTTGATGTGGACTTTGACAAATGATAAGATTTTGCCAGGTGGCCAAACATGCGATAAACTTTTCATGTTAATTTTTCTTGAACTGTCTATTATATTTAATTAAAAGAGGCTTGGCTTCAAAAATACACAAATGATACCAATATCCTAACTATAAACTTAATTTAACAAGTCATATGTTTGTTTTACTCCAGCTCAGGATAACATTTAATTATGTTGGGTCTGACTTAAATCTAGAAGCTCTTCCAGTTGCGTTGTTAATCAGTTAGTTAATGGTTGCTTTTCTGATTATTAACATTAGGAAACATGAGCATTCTTTGGCCTTTGCAGGAGTATTTGAATTTCACCTCAGGGAACTAGATAGTTCATATACAATTGCTTGCATTAATCTCATTGATTGATACAGAAACCTTTTTGAAGGGTACTGATTTATGTTTGAAAATAAAAGACAAAACAGAATCATGAATAGAAACAAACATACATGCTGGATGTTCAACACTTGCTGCATGAATTAACCATAGTTCCATCATTAGCTTCAATTAAATTATAATTTAGTATATGGCCATTAAAAACTATTGTAGAGTGTGTGAAAATTAGGTATCCTTCTTCCCAATGCTCTTAACTAGTGTTCAAAAAACAAATCCCAGCTGAGGCCAGACAGATAACTTGAATGAAATAGGCCACAATCCTGGGGAAAGAACATGTCCCATCTAATAGTGTAGCTTCAAGTCAGCTGCAATAAATACTTGCCATGCAGGAATGTGGACTATTGCTAGGTCTTCTAGCTTTTAACATGAATTTGAAAAAGATAAAATTGTACAGAAATCTCTGAATTTATATTGTTCATTCATCATTCATTCATTCATTCAAAATGTTGACAGCTAAGCAAAACACATTATAGGGCTGGTTAGAGTCTACCAGCCATTGATTTAGGAATTCAGCTCTAAATGGTGATGCGAAATCATGCAGAGGTTAAATAACTGACCCCCACATGGGAGAGTCAGTGTTAGGCCATCCTCATAATCAGGAGTACCACAGACCATTCTGATTCTATTTCTCATTGCTTACCCTTATAATACTTTTATCTAGGTGGGGTCAAACTGATCATGTTCTAGGCAAGGATTTATGTAGCAGTGATCCGAGAGACAGCCACTGCACTTAATTGAATGACGAGTGCTGTGGGAATGACTGTGGAGGAGGACGCTGGGAGGGTTGGATCTGTCTCACTGATACACCTGCTGGGCACCCTCTACTTCCCCAGCTCCATCATGAGGAGATGCCTTAAACAACCTCTGAGATCTCATCTAAAATATGCAGTTTTACTTAAGTAATAATTATGGAAGCTTTACTAAAAGTGAAATAATTTTATTCTGCATCTTAGATAAAATCCTGCTTACTCATTTTGAAGTGAGTGGAAAAATCAACCCAATCAACAGGATGATATATTATTTAACTAACTATAAACTCACAGCCTATTTGACCAAAAAGAAAAAAAATTAAAATGGTAACTTCTTTGTCTGAACCTCTGCATGATGTTTACTTTAAAAACTAGAAAATTGAGCTGTTAATTGTTCTGTGATTGTTTTCGCGTTTCTGTATTCTCTACCAAGTTAATGTGGGTGCTCTAGGAGAATGACTGTCCATGTTAAGGTACTGAAGTCAAGAGTTGCAATTTCTCTTCCTAATTCCAGCAACCTGAAGGGAGGATGGGATTGAAGATTCAATAGCACAGGCTCTGGGGCCTGGATGCATAAGTCTGAATCACTATATAGTAGTCTCATTGTTTGGTACCCAGGTGTTTTGGGCAATTCCTTTAACAGCTCTGGGCCTCAGTTTCCTCAGCTGCAAAGTAAGTAGGTGTTATGCAGATATAATGAGTAGAAATGGTTGTAACAGTGTCTGGCACATAATAAGTGTTCAATACATGTCATCTATCATGATTAGGTTCCTTATAGCATAGATGCCTGGGGGATACCCAGCTGATGGATTTCCATCTGTCTGATCAGTGGCTCCAAGCATGTGTTGATAAAGAACAAGGGATAAAAGTGGACTGAACGGCTATAGTAAAGGGACAACTTTGAGGGGAAAGGGATATAGAACGGGGGCTTCCCTGATGATCACCCCAATACATACCAATCCCCCTATGGATTCATGAGACCATCTTGTCCTTATATTCCACACCTTGTTCATCCACCTTCTCAAACTGATAAACTACTACTCAAGCTCCAGAGATCAGTTCAATGCCTCTGACTTTCTGGAGAAGCCCAAATCTCCCGTTTTCTTCTTGTGCTCTCACAACCCGATTTACACTCCAGGAGAGCAGAGCGCTCAGCCAGTTGAACGGTGTTATGCTTTTGTCTCCCCCCTTATTCTATGAGTGTCCCCCAGGACAGAGATCAAGTTTGTCTTTATATCCTTTTGCAAAATGCCTGGCACATCACACAGACTCAGAAAATATTTGTTCAATGAAAGAATAAAAATGTTCAGTGGCTTAAACACTGATGGAATTGATGAATGAATGAACAAATGAAAATAGGAATGAATTACATACACTTTCGGCACCTAGTTCAGACTTGACTCTCCTTTTAGTTTTCCCTGGTTTAGAACAATGTTTTGACTAATCTAATATCTTTTAAAACAGTCAAATTTTGTTGCAAACTGATTACAACTGTAAAAAGAAACTAGATTAGTTGCTCACCACCTGGATTACATAACCCTTGGTTAGCCTCATTTTCTACTCCTGTTCAACTCAGCACCACAGCTCAATGTGGTCTCCATGGGCTTGTCTGTCCTGCCACTGCCTGTGGGATTCTGTCTGACATGCCCTTTCTTCACTTCCCTTTGCCAGATTCTACTCATTCTCTGAAAAATCTCACTCTCCCCAAAAGTTGCTGTATTCATTTGACCTTTGTGAATATTTCACAATTACCATAATTATGAAAATACACTATTTTATAGTTTTATTATCTCCCTGAAGATTAGTAAATTTCCTGAGAAGATTTACATATCCTGTTTCCTCTTCTACATCTCCTATTCACAGTGATAACGTATTTCAAAACCAGCAACTGGGGCAAATATTGGAGCACAGGTATAATATACCAAAATACATTTTAGGTATATCAAATGTTTAAAAATAATGAAATGATAAAGGCTTACATAATATTAAAGGTAAACATACTTAAGACACTAAGTATTAAAAATGGCAATATGTAAATATTAAAAATGGCATTTTTGCTCATCATATTACTTTATGGCAAATGGTAAATAGCAGCAGATGGGTCAGAAAAATCATATCCTGCATATATGAAGTATACTTACAAATCAGTAGAAAAACATATCCAAAGGAAGTTAAATAAATACCTAAATAGTACAAAATAAACACAATAATCAGATAAAGCATTCATACTGTCTAGTGATCAAAATGCAAATTAAGTGAAAACCTAGCTAAAAATCAACATTAGAGTTCATATTTCTGTGATGTTTTCTGAAGGCGGTTTGGTGATAGTTATCAGAAAGGCTCAGAACGTCCACGTCCTCTCATCCAGAAATTCCACTTCCAGAAACACCAATGAGTGAGATGGGAGGGAAAGATGTGATCGCCAATGCTGATAGGGTTGTTTCCTTTGCTCTTTTTTTATGGTCTTTTCTCTTCTCTAATATATATATATATTTTATTCTTTCTATGAATAATGTATTATATATTTGTATGAAAAATTCTTAAAAGAACTTAAAAATGCAAAAATTCTATCATCTCTCATTCTGTCTATCTAAACATCTACCTATAGATCAATCGATCTATCTAAAAGACATACAGCTAATACTGTTGACTATGTCCCCCTTTTATGGTGCAGGGTAAGCATAGAAGCTTTTTGTCAGCTTTTATTATGTAGAATTATGAATTGTGTTTTAATAATCATGATAGAAAGAGTGGATTTTCCAAGAAAAAGCCAGGGTTTTTACATTACACACTTGAGTTGAATTATGGCTTTTCCTTCTCAGCTGTCCGGCTTGGGGCAGTTTCCATAGTTTCTCGGAAACTTAATTGCTTCATCAGTAACGAAGTTTTCTAACACCACCCTTTCAGGTGTGTTGTGACAGTCAAATTAAATAAGGTATGTAGAGAAGCCCGCAAAATTCCAGGTGCTCAATCCATGGTTACCGTTTCACAGGGGGGAGCTCTTAGAAACAATAGTTAATTGGTTTTAAATTGAGGAAGTGTTTCAACAAGGAGGTCCTGTTCTGAAAATGTAAGTCTATGGACTTTGCACATGCTGGGTGATTGAAGTTAACTTCTTTGGCTACAGAATGTGGGCCTATACTCTCTAAAGGCTGGGCTCTCTGATCCTGCCAGCATCTTTGGCTTATATCCTGCTTGGTGTGTTTTCTTTACACACTGAGCTCTCTAACTCGGGTCTAGGCATTACATGGAGCAATCACAGGGCTAACGTCCGGAAGCCGAGGGAAGAAAACAGATGTAGGAAAAAGAAGCATCAATGCCTGCTTGCTAAATCCTTCTTTATAAGTTTTCCCAATGAAAAAAAACCCTCTCTAAAGCCATTCTTTAACGCGCTCTCTCCCTCCCCCTCGCTTTCTCTCTAAAATTGTGTTTGATTTTTTTTCTTTATCACATTACAGTCTGTGAATTATCTTTAGGGTCTTACAGGCTCTTGTGGCTTTGTCATATCACCATCATAGGTTCCCTAATCCCCTCCTTTTCTGGCTAGGTGTGTATGATGGATAACGAGAGATGTGATAACAGATAGGGCAAGGGTCATTCTGGGCTCTGTGAAGTCTCGGCATGGCAAACAAGGCAGTGAATTTAGGACTCCTTGCCTTGAAGATTGATGCATTGAGGGCCAAGAACAAGGCAAATGGGGCCTGTTCAGTGAGGCATTTCTAGAATGTGGCGTAGAGAAGGTGTTCAAGAAATGTTTTCCCATCTAACGGTAAGCCTTGCCTATGAAACCTGCCAGGCTGTGTGCTTACAGTCCTGATCTACTAAGAGGCTGTACCCTCAAAAACAGTTTGTAAATCCCATTCCTTCTTCCCAGCCAAGTAATATTTCTGCCAAGTCCCTACATCCTTCCTTAAATACTTTCCGGGCAGCTCCATGTTAATTAAAATGTATGTGAGGTGGAAAGAATTTTGACACAGTGTGGGGTTCAGGCTGTCTAGGTTAAATTAGTTTATTCATCGAACATGTCTGACATATGGGAGGCCAAATGGAAATGCTAATTCTCAGCAGTGGGAAGGGGGGTGTCCTAGCAGATTCGCTGCTGTCTCTTTGGAGAAATCACCCAGATTTTCATGAGCAGCCTTTTTTACCCATGTCTCAGATACAGGCTTCCCTTATATAGACATTTGTCTGTTTGTCTGTGATTTGCTCATTCTTAAGTGCTCAATGAACAAAAGTTTCACATTCATATTATAGGAAATGATCTCAGAGACCAGAGACAGGAGGGGGACTACCCACTTACCCTTCTCTCCAGCCCCCCAACCAGAGAGAACCCCTGCATTGGAGGGGCGCTTTTGCAGCTTGGTAACCAGCTCCCACAGGGAAGGGGTGATGAGCAGCAGGGGTGGCTGGTGGCTCAAGGGTCTGGGCACAAAGCACTGGCTGTGGGTGGTGTGACCATTTCTGGGACAGAGTTAGTACTCATTCTTCTTTCCAGGATCTCAAGGATGATCCTCACACTGCTGCATTTCCCTCCTCATCCAGGGCTTCATTCTTCCCAGAGTAGGACAGAACTGTTTCAACTGAATCATCACATGGTTTGGTGTAGGTCAGATATTTACCAGAAACACGTATCTTGACATATCCTGGAAGGTTACATGGGAGATAAAGCAGATTCTTGCAATACTTATGATGAGACCCATCTTTGGGAACAGAGGAGAGAGAGAGAACATGGGGGTGGAAATGAGACTTAGTTGGTCTCATCCTTCCTTCTTTCTATGCAGGTTCATCCCCAAAGCAAAGCAATCCTTGGTGCCTTGGGAGGAGAGGTGAAGGGATGAGGAGCTAGTTCCAGAAACTGGAATTCAGAGAGCAAATTAAGTAGCAGAGACCAGCAATCTGTCAAATGGAAACAGGAAGGAGACAAGCCCTTGCCTCTGGTCACCCCTCCATGACTCAGGCTAAGTCCAGAGGCTGTTGTGAAAGTAACAATGACCATGAAAACAATCATAGCTGCCAACATAAACAGAACAATGTGAGCATTGTTTCATTTAATACACACATTTAATACCTGCATCTTCAGGTACCAGGTACACACACATGCACACGCACACGGGCACACATACAAGGTAAGCACCATCTTACTCTGTTTACTGCTAAGGGACCTGGAATTTGACAAGATTAAATAAATTGCCTGAGATTGTGTAGTTAGGAAGTGGTGATATTATGATATCAATCCAAGCTCTCTGGCTCCAGAGCTTCCCTTCAACGATTTCATTCTGTATTCTAGGCCTTTTGCTTCAGATTTTCTAAAAAACATTCACGTCCCTACATGCACATTTAAAATACAAACCATTTTCAATACTAAACTTTCCAATCACATATATCATTTAGCATCATGGCAGCAATGATAGAGACTGGGCTAATCTATGCACCCACCAACTATTTATTTTGTAACAGCATTTACTGAGATACAATTGATCTTCCATAAAATTTACCCTTTAAAATATATCCTCTCAGTACTTTTTAGTGTATTCAAAGAGTTGTGCAACTATCAATCTTACTGAAGTTTAGAACATTTTCAGAAGCCCCATATCAATTAGCTCATTTACTATTCCCCTTTCCCCAGTGCCTGGCAACCACCAATCTACCTTCTGTCTCTATGGAGTTGCCTATTCTGAGTATGTCATATAAATGGAATCATATGATATATTGTCTTTTGTGACTAACTTCCTTCACTTAACATAATGTTTTCAAAATTCATCAAAGTTGTAGCATGTGTCAGTTCTATTATTTTCTGTGGCTGAATAATACTTCATTGTATGTGCATACCGTAATTTGTTCATCAGTTCATTTGTTGATGGACTTTTGGCTGTCATGAAAAATGATGCTACGAGAGTTTGTGTATAATTTTGGTGTGGGAATGGCCGGGCGCGGTGGCTCACGCTTGTAATCCCAGCACTTTGGGAGGCCGAGGCGGGCGGATCACGAGGTCAGGAGATCGAGACCACGGTGAAACCCTGTCTCTACTAAAAAAAACACAAAAAATTAGCCAGGCGTGGTGGCGGGCGCCCGTAGTCCCAGCTACTCGGAGAGGCTGAGGCAGGAGAATGGCGTGAACCCGGGAGGCAGAACTTGCAGTGAGCCGAGATCGCGCCACTGCACTCCAGCCTGGGTGACAGAGTGAGACTCTGTCTCAAAAAAAAATAAAAATAATTTTGGTGTGGGAATATGTTTTCATTTTGGGGTATACGGCTAGGAGTGGAGTTTCTGGGTCATAGGGTAATTCTATGTTTAACTTTGTGAGGACTCGCCAAACTTTTTCAAGGTAGTTACACCATTTTACATTTCTGCAGCACTGTATGACAAGTCCAATTTCCCTACATCCTCACCAACACTTACTGTTTTTCTTTTCTTTTTTTTTTTTGAGACAAAGTCTCGTTCTGTCACCCAGGCTGGAGTACAGTGGTGCAATCTTAGCTCACTGCAACCTCCACCTCCTGGGTTCAAGCAATTCTCCTGCCTCAGCCTTCCGCGTAGCTGGGATTACAGGCTCCCACTACCACACCAGGCTAATTTTTGTATTTTTAGTAGAGACAGGGTTTCGCTATGTTGGCCAGGTAGTCTCAAACTCCTGAGCTCAGACATCTGCCCGCCTCAGCCTCCCAAAGTGCTGGGATTACAGGCTTGAGCCACCACGCCCAGCCTTGTTTTCCATTTTTAATTTTTTTATTTTATTTTATTTTTTTATTATACTCTAAGTTTAGGGTACATGTGCACAACGTGCAGGTTAGTTACATATGTATACATGTGCCATGTTGGTGTGCTGCACCCATTAACTCATTATTTAACATTAGGTATATCTCCTAATGCTATCCTTCCCCCCTTCCCCCACCCGAAAACAGGCCCTGGTGTGTGATGTTCCCCTTCCTGTGTCCATGTGTTCTCATTGTTCAATTCCCACCTATGAGTGAGAACATGCAGTGTTTGGATTTTTGTCCTTGCGATAGTTAGCTGAGAATGATGGTTTCCAGCTTCATCCATGTCCCTACAAAGGACATGAACTCATCATTTTTTATGGCTGCATAGTATTCCATGGTGTATATGTGCCACATTTTCTTAATCCAGTCTATCACTGTTGGACATTTGGGTTGGTTCCAAGTCTTTGCTATTGTGAATTGTGCCGCAGTAAACATACGTGTGCATGTGTCTTTATAGCAGCATGATTTATAATCCTTTGGGTATATACCCAGTAATGGGATTGCTGGGTCAAAATTATCATCATCTTACTAGGTGTGAGGAAGTATTTCATAGTAGTTTTGATTTGTATTTTCTTAATCGATAATATTGTTAACTATCTTTTCATATATTACACTTACTGGTCATTTGTATAGCTTCTTTGGAGAAATGCTTATTTAAATTATTTGCCCATTTTATTATTTTATTTTATTTATTCTATTTTTTTGAGACAGGGTCTGGCTCTGTCGCCCAGGCTGTAGTACAGTGCATGATTTCGGCTCACTGCAACCTCCGCCTCCTGAGCTCAAGCCACCCTCCCACCTCAGCCTCCCAAGTAGCTAGGACTACAGGCACATGCCACCATGCCCTCTAATTTTTGTATTTTTTGTAGAGATGATGTTTTGTCATGTTGCCCAGGCTGGTCTTGAATTCCTGGGCTCAAGCAATCCACTCACTTTAGCCTCCCAAAGTGCTGGGATTACATGTGTGACCCACTGCCTGGCCTTTAAAAGTGGCTCTCAGCCTGGGCATGGTGGCTCACACCTGTAATCTCAGCACTTTGGGAAGCTGAGACAGGTGAATCACTTGAGCTCAGGAGTTTGAGATCAGCCTGGATGACATAGTGAAATCTCATCTCTACAAAAAGTAGCCTGGCTTGGTGGTACATGCCTGTAATCCTAGCTAGTAGGGAGGCTGAGGCATGAGAATTACTTGAACCCAGGAGGTGGATGTTACAGTGAGCCAAGATCGTGCACTGTAAACTCTCAGAGAGGGAAGAAATACAAATTGAAGCAAGTAAAATATGACCTACATGTAACAGCTCTTTATGTATTCTGGATACAAGTCCGTTATCAGGTACATGTTTTCCAAGTATTCTTTCCCATTCTGTGGGTTGTCTTTTCACTTTCTTCATGGTCTACTTTGAGGTGCAGATGCTTTTACTTTGGATGAAGCCCAATTAATCATTTTTTGCTGGCTTGTGCTTTTGATGTCATATATAAGAAACCATTTCCTAACCCAAAGTCCAAAAGATTTTCTTCTATGTGTTCTTCCAAGAGTTTTACTGTTTCAGCTTTTAAAATTTAGGTGTCTTATCATTTTGAGCTAATTTCTGTATATGGTGTGAAGTAGAGGTCTGGCTTTACTCTTTTGAATATAGATATCCAGTTGTCTCAGCACCATTTGTTGAAAATCTGCCAGTTAATTTTAAATCATAGTACCATGTTTATTATTTTATAAATAATATAATAAATCCACCATGTGTGGATGTAGCAAGAAGGTACCATCCATGTAGCAGACACACCCCCTCACAGGACACTGAATCTCCTGGTGCCTTGATCTTGGACTTTCCAGCTGCCAGAACTGTGAGAAATAAATTTTTGTTTTTTACAAATTACCCAGTCTATGATATTCTTGTTGTAGCAGCCTGAATGAACCAAGACACCACTGTATTCACAGTAACTAGGACAGTGCTAGGTATATAGTATATGCTCAATAAATATCTGTTTACTAACTAAACTCTTAAATTATATGATGCTATCAACATATGCATTTAAATTTCAAACAAATTAGAGCATTCTACGGTAAGTCCCAGGTGCCAATTAGGTCTCTAGAATTATGACTCCTTATCACTGACGTCTCACAAGGCAGCTAGCAGAGGTTAGAAGACTCTGCATCTTCAGGTACCAGGATTTCCTCATATAGGACCACACCCAATCCTCTGCTAGCTGTCACCATCTATTACCTCTCAAAAACAGCAACAAAGATATTTCCCAATATGTTTAGAAAGCAAAAAGGATGGATGTAGTGATTCAAGGAGAGAAAGGGATAGAAAAAAATATATTAATAGGTATGTGTGGTTTTGAGGTTCTCAACCAGGGGTAATAATTTTGTGATTATCTCAAGGATTTGAGGATTGTACCACTAGAATAAAGGAAGAAGGAGCAAAGGATGATGAACAACCTACAATGTAAAGAATCGTCCCATGAACACACCCCTGATGCCAGGAGCATCCTTTTTGAGAAATATCAGTGCAATAGAAAAAGAGCTGATGGACAAAATTCTGAGTCTTGAGCTTGTTTTTTCACAATTACAGTGTAAGACCCTGGAAAATGAAGCCCTTAATTTCCTGTCCCTGAGAAATGGCATGAAAATAGTCTCTGCACAGGATAATTGTAAAAATTGAGATACCGTATGCAATAAAATCCCATTTTCAGTAAGGTATAAATATCTGCTTTTTTTTTTTTCTGTAGTCTCTTGGAAGAGAGAGCAAGCAATGAAAAAGGAGGAAAAAAAAAAAAATCAAAATAAAAGTCCGCTGCAAATGACCATAGTTTTACAGGTTGATCATTGGTTGATCTTCTGGAGGCCACATAATGTATAAAATATAATTTTATTGTTTCTAAATTTCTCTCTATGCTGTATTCCCTTTGTCCAGGTACTAGGCATATGTCATCCACTTGCCCACTCAGCTTTTAACAATTAGATTGCCTTCCTCAATTCTCTTTATACAAATTACAAACTACTAAAACCTGCCTCCATCTAAGCAGTATGGTGTTTTGGAAACGAACCTGAATTTGAATCTCACGTTTTTTAACTTACTAGGTGTGTGGCCTTGGACAAGTTACTACAATGCTTTGAGCTTCAGTTTCTTCAGTTATAGCTTCCTTTTCACTTGAATGTGCATCAATCACAGTTAAAGGAATCACCAAAGAACCAGAACTTGAAAAAGAATAGAACAGGCTAGGCATGGTGGCTAACGCCTGTAAACCCAGCACTTTTGGAGGCCGAGGTGGGTGGATCACAAGGTCAGGAGTTGAAGACAAGCCTGGCCAATATGGTGAAACCCCGTCTCTACTAAACATACAAAAAATTAGCCAGGTGTGTTTGTGGGCGCTTGTAGTTCCAGCTACTTGGGAGGCTGAGGCAGGAGAATTGCTTGAACCTGAGAGGCGGAAGTTGCAGTGAGCCAAGATCGTGCCATTGCACTCTAGCCTGGACGACAAAAGCAAAACTTTGTCTCAAAACAAAACAAAATAAAACCAATAGAACTAAGGAAACCAAGGTAGCCCTGGGAATCTATTAGGAGACACTGAACATTGTTTAGTTCAAGGCTCCAACACAGGTGTCAACGGGCTCCGACTTCTTCAGTTCTGTCTCACTTGGTTTAAGATTCAAATTCCTGAGGAAAAAAATCTGATTGGCCTAGCATCGGTCACGTACCCATCCTGCCACTCTAACTGCCACTCTTAGACTTAGAGGAAAGGGTTGTCCTATGGAGAGAACTGCTTGTTAGTGACTTGACCACTGAACAGGCACTCAATAGACCCATGGCGAGCTGGCAGAAAGAGGGCTGCAGGAATAAGTACCATGACCTTACTCTTTTCCAGCTCTTCCTATCTCTTACTAGTGCCTCCAACTGGCCAAAGCCAACTGGCAGCCCAGTGGCAAGGGCTCACGGATACGGCCTCTAAAACGTCAGGTTCATGGGCAGCACAGTTGCATGAAGAAGGGTGAAAATGGATCTGAAGGGGTTAATGGTACATACACATAGTTTGTATCGATAATGTCCCTAAAACATCATGGCAGTGAATCTCTTTCTCCCTTCTTGTTTAAGAAAAAGGCTCCAGTGACTTATTTTATTCCAGAAGAAAAACTGTGTGTGCAATCCCTGGTCCAGGAAATTCCTAATAACTTGGAAGTGGCCAAAGCCATGAGTCAGTGGGTCTCTATTCTCTTTTTCCTTGGTTAAGTCTTGTCTTCAGCAAGCCCCACTCCAGCTGTGAGCTGCCCCCTCCACCTACCCCATGCCTTGAGAAGCCTCATGGAGCCTGTGGGTGGCAGTTCTTCCTACGCTGGTGGCACTCTGAGCTTCTGCCAAGGTTGAAGGAAGCCACTTCAAAGGCCACCACTGCTACCACTGACAAATGGAATCAGAAGGGCCCTGCTTCAGCACAAACTATTTCTAAGTACTTTTCACCAAGGCCCATTCTTGAGGGTACAGAGTGGATTTGGGTAATGAATGGAGGCCTCTCATCCAGGCAGTCATTTGTCAAGTACAAACTCATCCCTCAGTGTTAGGAATGTTGGGGACCTGAGGGGTTCCATTTGAAAAGAGGGAAAATAGGGTTTCTTCCATGGCCTGCCTATGTGTTCCCTAGTTGCTAAGTAAGGTTGGAACACTTTTCAGTTTACTCTTAGAAGATAATTTATAATTTCTGATGCATTAGACATAGATGAACTCAAGTTAAATTTATACTTTTCTTCCATCATTTCCAAACGAATTCAATTGCTATGATTCCATTGTTTAGGAAAACAAATAAAAATAGATACTTGTAGCAAAGAGTGTTTCATTTTTACAAGGGCAGCATGATATGAGGAAGCACTGAAATGGGGCTCCCAAACCTGGTTAATAGTATTGTTTGAACTTGCAAAGCCATTTTTCCTCTTTGGGCCTCAGTTTCAACATTTACAATGAGAGCTGGGTGGACAAGAAGTGGATGATTCAAACAATCACTGTGATCCAATATACAAAGAAGGATACTTCAGAGCAGATGTGCTGAAAAGAAATTGTGCCTTCAGCAAGAAGCACATTGTGATCAGGGAGAGCTACAATGATTGGTGATTTGCTTTTTAAATTTTCCAAGTTGAGTTATGGATGCAAAAGAGTTTGCATTCCATTTTTCTTAATGCCTTTTTGTGTTTTAGTGTTTTTGTAATAACGAAACAAAGACAGGCCAGGCACAGAGGCTCATGCCTGTAATCCCAGCACTTTGGGAGGCCGAGGTGAGTGGATCACCTGAGGTCAGGAGTTCATGACCAGCCTGGCTAACATGGTGAAACCCCGTCTCTACTAAAAATACAAAAAATTAGCTGGGCGTGGTGGCACATGCCTGTAATCCCAGCTACTCAGGAGGCTGAGGCAGGAGAGTTGCTTGGACCCTGGAGACGGAGGTTGCAGTGAGCCAAGATCGCGCCATTGCACTCCAGCATGGGTAACAAGAGCGAAACTTTGTCTCAAAAAAAAAAAAAAAAAAAAAAAGAAACAGGATGTAAGACTGTTATTGTAGCATAGTTTTGTTTTGATCTCATAGTGCATACAGGTAGTATGTGGTAATGGAAAGAAACTGAGATTTCAGACTAGGGTCTAATCCCAAAGTCGTTGAACCCTGCATTAAGTCCTGTCAACTATAAAAATAAAATAATAATACTTACTTCATAAGGTTTCTCTGAGGATTAGAGATGAAGATGTAAAAGCACTTTATGTAAAAGTGCCTTGCATGTAGTAGGTATTCAAGAAATGAGGACTCTCTTTATTTCCGTGTTCATGCTCATTCACATTCGCCTGATAATGATACTCAAAGATCTTGGGGCAGGCCGGGCGCGGTGGCTCACACTTGTAATCCCAGCACTTTGGGAGGCCGAGGCGGGCGGATCACGAGGTCAGGAGATCGAGACCACAGTGAAACCCCGTCTCTACTAAAAAAAAAAATACAAAAAATTAGCCGGGCGTGGTGGCAGGTGCCTGTAGTCCCAGCTACTAGGAGAGGCTGAGGCAGGAGAATGGCGTGAACCTGGGAGGCGGAGCTTGCAGTGAGCCGAGACTGTGCCACTGCACTCCAGCCTGGGCGACAGAGCGAGACTCCGTCTCAAAAAAAAAAAAAAAAAAAAAAAAGATCTTGGGGCACCTGGGAGAAGAAGGCTTGGCCACATCGTGTTGATCTTGGCTAGCTGGTGTTTCTGCTGTTGGTATTGATCTTTTTACTCATTAACAGTTAACATTAACTGTGCCTCTGAATGATAGGAGCGTTGTGAAAACCAGTTCCTCAAGGTGGTCTGAGAAATGGTGGCAGCCACATCTAAATCTTTGTAAAAGCCCAGTTTTTAAAATGCAAACAAATTTTCATGGGAAAAGTAGGAGAGGAAGCCATCAGGGGATGGAATTGAGTCAGCAGAGGGCATCTAAGCCAACTTAGTGACAAGATTCCCTCCTGTTACTTGAAAACAAAAAGGTAGCATAGAAGAGCGGGTCAGAGCATCAACTCTAGAGCCAGACTGTCCAGCCCAATTTTGAACTTTGAATTTTCATTTGCTGACTATGTAAGCTAGAGGAAGTTATTTTTATTTAACCTGTCTTCACCTCAGTATCTTCACTTGAATAATGGTGTCAATAATCATGCCCAAAACTTAAAGGGTTTTTGTGCCAACTCTATGTGTCATATGTATTTTTTGAGATAAGAGTCTCGCTCTGTCGCCCAGGCTGGAGTGCAGTGGTGCAATCTCAGCTCGCTGCAACCTCCGCCTCCTGGGTTCAAGCAATTCTTCTGCCTCAGCCTCCTGAGTAGCTGCGATTACAGATGTGCGTCACCACACCTGGCCAATTTTTGTTTTTTTAGTAGAGATGGGATTTTGCCCTGTTGGCCAGGCTGGCCTTAAACTCCTGGCCTTAAATGATCCACAAGCCTCAGCCTACATAGTGCTGAGATTACAGGTGTGAGCCCCTGTGCCTGGTCTGTATGTGTCAATAGTTTTTAAATGCTTGGAGCAGTACTTGGGATGTGGTAAACAGTATACACATATTTGTTAATAAAACAGGTTACCAGGTGATAAAATCACTGTTTAAAAATTTAGACACTTCAGGAGAGACTTCAGATTAGTACTCACAGGTTTGGGTCAACTTTTCTCACATTAATTATTAATAATGAACTCAGGTGTCACTTGGGGCCTCTCTTCACAAAGGGATTTTGGTAACTTTGGCTTAATGCTCTAGAATGCTACAATTAGGCTAAGTGTAGAGCCTTCTCCATGACTTTTGAATATGTCTGATATCGTAATAGAGACTGGAAATTGAGCCTTAAGCTTCTCTTTCATACAGAAAGAAAAGTAAATTTGGTTGGTGGCTGTCCTGTAAACAAGAACCCGGCTGTCATTCAAATCTACCTCATGACTTCCATGCCCGAAGTCACTGCCTACTCCCAGATGGCTGCTGGAGTTCCAGCCATCACATTGCAGTTATAGGCCAGAATAAAGATTTTTAAAATGGAAGGAAAGAAAAACAAACCCATATTGACTATTTTTTTTTTAAGGACCCTTTGGCAGAAATTTAGAAATTTTAGAAAATAGTTCTGCCTCCATCTCTTTTACCAGAATTTAATTACATGGCCTCACCTACCTACAAGAGAGAATTTTAAGTAGCCTTTTAGATGAACACACTTTCAAGAGATAGATACTGGGAGGTAACTAACCATTCTTGCCATATAGTTCACTCATCATTGCTCGCAAATAAGCGCAGACCCACATACAGACCCAGCTGTACACCATGTCTCTCACCAGCTTTCTGAAGAAATCCATCCCACAATATTTTTATAGTCTTAGTGAATATTACCATGGGGTCAGAGACATGAGAATCAGAAGTGAGTTATTTGGCTATTTGAGCTTATATCACTGTCCCCAACAATATGTATATTCTGTGAACCTCCCCATCCTTCCAAAAATTGATTTTACAAGCCTCCCTTATCCTTCAAAAAATTGATTTTATAAAGCCAGAGCTTCCAACCCATAGCTTTTTTCTGCTGCACACAGATTGCTGGAATATACTATCTAGCCCCTGCTGTTTCCCCTGAGCTATTTGGGAGACTCAAGTGTAAATTGTGAGAAAGCTGGTTAATAACCAATGGATAGCAAGCATTTATGAAGTGCTCACCATGTGTCAAGTGCTTGTTACAAAGCTTTAATCTTTATCAAGGAACCTGCTGTCCCATTATTACCAATCAGAAAATTCAGGCTTAAGACACTATAGTAAACAGCACAATTTCATTTAAACAGTGCTTTACATTTTAGTGTGAGTCATTCATTCACAGGCTTGGGTCAACTTTTCCACTATTAATTATTAATAATGGGAATGCATGCATTCAATACCATGTTCTTTCATTAAATTTTTCATTATATTTTTATAATAGTTCAATGAAAGCATAAATGACAAGTTGGGGTCTCAACTATGGTCAAATAGTCAAATAAATTCTATGCTTTATGTGATTTTCTATCTACAAATCATTTCTCCTCCAAAAGAGATAAGCTTACTTTCTTCAACTCTCTCACAAACTGCAATCATTTCCAGATTCCTTCTCTTCTAGCACATTCTAATTTGGCAATGGCATTCTTGAAATGCAGCATTCAGACATGAGTCTAATTCCTAGAAATGGTCAGTCTAACAAAAACAAAATGAAACACAAACCCTAATTGGTAAGACTGTTTAGGTAGTTAGATCAAAGACAAAAACTACTCTAATTAAAACAATACATTTCTATTACTAGCACCAAGTGCTAAGTCTAGCATAAAATGAGTATTGAGTTTTTAAAAGAACTCAGGTTGAACAGTTTAGAGATGATTATATTTGGTGGAATCACAGAGCTGTCTACAGACGTCTGAAGGGTTGCCATGTGGAATTAAAATTAGAATTACCTCTACTATTTGTACTAAACTTCTACCACTATTAATAGCTATTATTTATGGAAAACTTTCCAATTATCAGCTACTTTGCTAACTATATGCCTTGGAATATCTGTTATTTATTCCCTATAACAATTTGATTATTTAGAATTATCGTATCTATAAAATACAAAAGCCAGCTGAGCTTTGGAGAAGTCAACAACCTACTTAGGAACTCTCAGAGAGTAAGTAGCAATAATGAGAATCAAACTCATGGCTCCTCTGATAAAACCCATAGCAGTGAAATTACTGAATTTTGGATCATTCCCAATTCTTCTCAGGGCCTCAGTTTCTCACCTGTAAAATAACAGGTTGAGTCATAAAGTGTGTATATAAGCAGTAGTATGCTGGAGCTGGTTCTGAGAGCCAATGGTTATAATTTTGTGAGCTGGTTTTAAGCATAGCCATCATTGACAATGAAATTATAAAAATTTCCAATTAAACATATTACATTAAAAATCAAAGATAATAAATACTCAAAATCATGATTTACTAATTATTTTACCTCATTTAATTATCATCCGTGCTTTTGAGGCTATTTACATCTATTGTATCTGTGCGATATAAATGAAGAATGTGCTGCTGCACTTTTATTCCCAGCTCTAATTCAATGAAGTCATGTTGGTAGCTTGAAATCTGCCAGGTGGGAGTATTTACATCATGGAAATCAGCAAATGCTACAAATCAGGTTTTGGATTATTGTTTTGTTGATTGTATTGACTTATGAAAGTGATGAAAAATATTAATAATGCACGTTAAAGTGTGTCGTACCAACAGTCATTAAATATGAGTAGCATCCAAAAATGAGAAAATATTCTAGTGTTTAAAAACTACTACCTAATTAAGAGAATAAGACACTCAATGCCATTGATGAATGAGAGAAGTTCCAACATATGTCTTTGTTGTTTCACTTTTGTTGCACCCATTAACATACATGAAAATGTCCAGTAACATTTATTTGTCAATTGAAGCTATAGGTTATCTATAATTAAAAGAGTTCAGTAAAAGTCATCAAAAAAATTTAGTGAGAATCAATTGGCCTTATGAAATTTAAAATAAAGAATATTGAAATTTATAATAAAGAATACTGTCTCTTTTATTATTATTTGCTAATTTGTGCTGAACATTCTTTATAGTAAGAAAGTTAAACATATATGTTTAAATATAAATGTAAATATAAATAACATGTATACACATACACACACACACGTGCACGCAAAGCACTGTTTTGAGAGCTGGTTGTTAAACGTTCACCAGCACACCACTGTCTGTACAATCTTTCTTGTCTTTAATTGTTCAGGGGTCTAACTAGGGCCAGTAGGTGGAGACTGCAGGGAAACAAAGACTATGAAGAACTTGTCCAATAGTTGGAAATGTGTAGAGGTGGAATGGGCTGCTGAGGGAGGTCTGCATCATTTTGCTGATGATAAAGCCACTTGATGTGGGGAGAAGGATGCAGATGATGTCAAAGGTTCTTCCTTCCCAATCAGAAATTTTCAGAAGCCTCAGAGGCAGGCTATCAATGTGAGAGGTGGGAAGAGTGCACTGACCAGGCAGTAGCCAGTGGTTTGTGAGACTTACAAGTAATGAACTTATTAAGAGTCTTATGTACTTGTTGTTATCTTTTCATAAATTGAAACTTTCTCAGTGACCAGAGTCAGAATTTTGTGCCTTGAGTCTATTTCCTCCACTTCTGTGAACGCTTCCACAATTGCAGTGCATTTAGATGTTTATATATGAGCCTGTGATGTGAGAATCTTCTGGGGCTGAGGCATGTGTCTAACCATAAATGAAAGAGTTGCTTGAGGAATTGTTTTTTTCTGATTCTGATCTGAGTATATTTTGAGGGAAATCAATACAAATTTAATTCGTTCTCCATTTTCAGTTCCTCAAGCTCTAGAACTATGCTGAGATTATAAGAAAACCTCTCAATAAATTCTCTCACATCCACAGCCCCTCTCCACTGCCTCATCTATAAGAACAGAGTTGTTTTTCCTTCATCAATAGATAACATCCTGACATGTTATCTCTGGATTACAGGGTTTAACTGTAGTGGGTTCCTCAGAAATTCAGGATTGAATTCTACCAGCAAATCAAATCGATTGGTAAATCAACTGAATTCAAAAGCAAATTAGTGAGTCTGTCTTTTTTATGAACCTGACATTGATCTTGGTTAGCATCAGTGAAAAGCCAAGTACGGAGAGTTTAGATGTAAGGATGCTCATTTTGATTGAGAATCCACTTTGTTTAAGAATTCTACTAAACACATAACACACACCATCTGTTTTAATCTTCCCCATTTTGTAAGAAGAGCAACTGAGGCTAACAGGTTAAGATAGCTTGCCCAATGCCAAACACATTGTAAATGGCAGAACCGTGATTTGAACCCTCAATTCCAAATACCACTGTTTTTCAAATGAATCCTGTGGCTTCTGTACAAAGCTTCTATTTTAAAAATCAACTGATGTTTCACAGTCACCTTTCGGAGTAGTTTATTATAATGACAAAGAAAGGGGAAAAGGGCTATTTGAAAAATAACATGGAGATTGCTTTGGTTGTTCTTGACTGACTCAAAGACAAAAAAAGGAATCAAAAATGGAAGAAAAAAAAATACCCATCCTGGGCCTGAGCCCTTAAACCCATATGACCCAGGTGCATACCATGCATTCAACTGTCAGGAAACACCCCACTTCCCTGCTTACTGGCTTTCTCTATCGCAGCCCACACTGTCTCCTTGGACATGATGACTGAGTTCAGCTTTCTTCCTTCAACATTCATGTTCTCTAAGTAGGAAGCTTCCCCTTACCCTCTGGTTCGTCACACTCTTGTTGTCTCCAGAGAACCTTTTCTATGAACTCCGGACCTTAAAAGCCTAATGCTGGCCCCAGTGGCTCCAGGTAGGGGCATTACGTCAGTAGCTGCAATGTGATTTTCCTTATTTGTTTCAACCCATTGCCTCTGAAGTTTTGTCAGTACCACCAAGGATGTGACATGGATGCTTTGCCAAGATTCACACTAATTACAGCCTCATATCGGCTCCAGAAGAATCTGAGGAAGTATCAGGCTTAAAAACATTCATCAGCATGTGGCAGCTCTCCATAGCCCTTATAACTCTCTTATTTATAGCTGCCTGCTGCATTTTCTCAAAGTAACATTAGCCCTTAAAATGTTGCAAAGTGATATACGTGAACCAATTATTAACTGAAGTATCTGGAACAATAGAAACTAAAAAAAAAAAGTGTTGTCTAAGGTTGAGAAATAAGATCTCATAACTGCTGAAATGACTACACACACACCCAAACACATACACACTCACATTTCATGGGAATTCAGTACAGTAATGGAATAAACATGTTTTGATCTAATTAATAGTCTCAGAAATAACCCTGTATACATTATTCTAGCATAAACTATGCACCATTCTAAATCTGCATGTTGGCAATGCTCCATATGCATAACTCCTTCTGCTAGGTTTCAGATACTTTCTTATGAGAATTAAGAAACCAGTGAATATCTTTAAGAAGGAGAGTTACAGCATTTGATTTATTCTTTAAGTACTTATAAATGATGGGGATAGCATAGTTTTGAGTAATACTCACAAAGCACGTGTATACAGAGCTTCAAAAAATGATGACTATTGGAAAGTCATATGGTGAGTTTTACTAAAGACATTTTTAAAAAAGTATTTTAGAGACAAAAAAGGAAGGAAGGGAAGGAGGAAGGAGGGAAAGAGGGAGGAAAGAAGAAAGGAGGGAGGGAGGGAGGGAAAAACTCTTCAAGCAGTCATACTTTGTTCTTTCCCTGTGCATTTGAAAGAAATGTACATTTTAGCATGTAAACCAGGACTTTGCACCAAGCCCAACTCTCAATTTATATTCTTTTTTGAAACAACTTATATTTCTTCCTTTTAATTACTGCAACAATGACTTAGAATAATGTTTCTCGGAACTCACAGGCTGTTCTTCATTTCCCACTGTATTGCTGGGCATTTTCTTACCAGCAATGGGTGTTCTACTGTTCCTCTGGAGTCACTGACCCCATTCACCTCCAACCTTCCTGCCTCCCTCCCTACCTTCTTGCCACAGTGTGACCACCATGCACCCTTGTGAATGGTAGAAACAGTGGCCTCTGTGGGCAAAAGAAGCACTGAGCCAGCAGATTCAGTTCCAACTCATCCCTTTTCCTGGAGTCCTTCTGCTGAAATGTACCAGCACACTCATGCATGGAGGCCCTGGCCACTGTCTCTGGGCTTGTAAACTTCTCATTTCCCAGTTCTGCCCCTGCCAGGTGTGGAAATATTCTAATTTTTCTCTGTTCTCCAAATTCCAACCACAGGGTATGTAGACTAACTTCCATACATCAATCTTCTATGGAATAGAAATGGAGAGATGCTTGCTTCAGGTAATGCTGAAATTAAAGTGTCATTCTACATTTCACAGGTAAAGTCAAAATGAGAAAACATTCTTCCATTCATAAGTTCATTCATTCAGCTGAGCAGGCTAGATTTATTACATAAAATATAAGACAAACATTGTCTCTGGGGATACAAGGATAGGCAATGTTCCTGCTGCTATGTGTTTTCTGGTGTTGGAGTGGCAGACTGTAAAACAGGTAAACAAAATCATGAAATAATAATAGATGGTAGAGGTTGGTAGGAGGGAGATATTCAGGATGCAGTGTTTGGAAATAAGGAACAAGTATGGACTTATTTTAAATAAGGTCATAAGGAATCTCTCTGAAGAAGTGTTATTTAAGATCAGAATGACAAGAAAGTAGCCATGACATACAAAATTAGATTAGTAAAATGCTATATAAATGATAGATTAAAACATAAATCAATGAAGCAGGATATTTCCCTGACACCTTCATGGGCAGGAACAGGAATGCATAGATGCTGGAAATATCCGGTTGCTTTGGTGCTGGCTGGGATAGACTCCACTCACTCAGTCCTACTGTGTTCCACCCCTTGCGGGAGGCGGAGTGTAGTTAAGTGGATCCAGGATCCAGGGCAAGAAAACTCCATGCAGACCCCGCAGCAGCATCTAGGGGATTGCCCATGACCTCTGAAGCCCCAGAAGGAGTGTTACAGTGCCCTTTTAGGTTTGCCATTCATGAACAGCTGAAGTGCTAACAGCTCAGTGGAAGGTCAGTGTGACAGCCTTTTGCACCTGCACTCGTGACATCCGAGCTCTTGTCTGGTGTCCATGAGGAATGAGGTCATGTGAATGAATTGAAGATGGTGAATGCAGGGGGTTTTATTGCCAATGAAAGTAGCTTTCAGCGGTAAGGGGAGCTGGAAAGGGTCCAGAGTGGGAAGGTAATCTGCCCCTGGAGTCTAGCCATCCCCGGCTGGCTGTCAAGCTGTCCCTCTGAAGTCAAGCCACTTCTCTCTGATGTCTAGCTGTTTCTCCTGTCGCCACCAGCTGAGCGCAGGGTTTTTATGGGCACAGGATGGGGGGTGGGGAGGGCCATGGCTGGTTTTGGGAAAGGCAACATTTGAGCGGGGAAACAGGGCTGTCTATTCTCACTTTGGGCAGCAATATTAGGCTTTTTGGCTTGAGGGTGGGGACCTTGCCAGGCACCTATCCTTTTCTGCCCAGAATTTCCCTGCCTCCTGCCCCTATCATTAATATTGGCCAGGAATAAAAGTAAAACTTCTAGCTATTCTTTTAATATTCCTACAGAAAGCCAGTGAGGAGGTTACAAAATATCGGGGTTTTTACCTTGCCACGTGTGGAAAGGAACTTTCATTTTTAAGAAACACAAGTTCTTTTTGTACATAAAGGCACAAATAGGCCTACCAGAGAGACACTGAATCTGATGGTTGCAAACACTTTCTATAAAGGGTGAGACTGTAAATATTTTAGGCTTTGTGTGCCATATGATTTCTATTGCAGCTACTCAACTCATAAAAGCAGCCACAGAAAATATATAAATATATAAAAATAAATGTGTCTATTTCCCAATCCTATGTTATGTATGGCTGTGATATATAAATTTTCATGTGTCAAAATATTATTTTTTGATATTTTCACAGTCATTAAAAAACATAAACACTATTTTTAGCTTGAGGGTCTTGCAAAAACAGGGGGTGGATTATATTCAATCTGCAGGAAATAATTCAGAGACTTTTGCTCTATATCTAGTGGTTAAAAGTGTGAACACTTAAGCCAACTCTCTGAGTTTGTTTCCAAATACCTCCATTTTCCAGTGGTGCATTTACATGTCCAGGTCAAAGAAAATTGGCTTTGATTCTACTTTGCTCTCTTTCTTATGTTTCTATTCTTCTTTTCTTAGCCAAACTTCTCAACAAATTATCTATACTGACTCTGTGACTTTAACATTTCCAGTTATTGATGCTCTTCCAAAACCATGATCCGCACCATCCACATCAAGAGGTGGTATTGATGTTCCTTTTCCTTGAAACCCAGCAGGTCTTTGTGAATCCTTCAACTAATAGAGTGCCACAGAAGGGATGCTATGAGTCTTCTATGCTAGATCATAAAGGCCATACAGCTTCTTCTTGCTTCTTTTAAGCCATGTGCCTGTGGCCCCTGGAGCTGCCACGTTAGAAGTATATAATGCCTATATATATATTTTAAGAGGCTTTCATTAGACTTCACCACAGTAGATCTGGCCATGGGCAATGGAAGAAAAGTGTCCACATGCATTGTGTGACTGGAGTGGGAGGTATATGGGATGGAGAGTTGGGATTTTAGGCCGGAGATGTGTACAGAAACCACTTCATGGAGGGCCTTGTTCATAGGTTAAGGGTCTTGGACTGGATCTTAGAGCAAAGAGTGGCCATTGGAGAGTTTTATGCACAGCAGTGAAATGGACAGATTTCTGTTTTATGGGGATCACTCTGGTTGCCAGATTAGAAGGAAATAACAATGGGTTTGAGAGACGGGGCTGAAAGTCCTCCATCTAGTCTAAATGATGGGGACCTAAGAGGAGGAGTGACACTGGGTATGCATCAGGGAATAGAATCCAGAGAGATCCCAGAAGCCTCCTGGGGAGGAGCGTACTGCCTGTCTAGCTAATAATATCAAACAAACAAAGAAAGAGTCGATATTTTAGTAACTTCTGCTACTGTCTTGTTAATTAGATTCCTGCCTAGCCCTGCTTTCTGTTTCATGATTTTTACATTTTTTTCCTGTCAATATGCAGTGCAGTTCCCATGTGGTTCATCAACTTTCTCCTAGGCAGACCCTGGGGAACCGTTCCTTGAAAGCGAGATGCCACAGATAAACTCACAGCTGGCCTGATACGGGTGCAAAGGGCTCCTCTGTGCTCCCCACTGGGAAACACCTGCCTCTGCAGGCCACAGACCCAGTCCCCAGAAAATACCATGGGAACCCCATCTCTGAGCATCCTCCGAGCTGTTATCTCATAGTAATCACTGTGTTCTGGGTTTTTAACCTGGGAGATTAAATCTTTATATGCTTGAGTGGAAAGAGCTCGTCCTTGTAATTTTTCACCTGTATAATTTCCCAGCTGCCTTAGTTTAACCTGTTGTATTTATGGCCCAACTGCAATTTAGGAGAATACTTAGAAAATGCCACTTTCAAGGGACAGCTCTGTTAAATTGCCGCTAAGAACAGCTTTCTGAGTGAGTGTAGTGAACTGTGGTAAAACTGATCATCTCAATTAGATTTTTAGGCCAGGCACTTTTTACTGTTTTGAAACAGAGAAAGAAAGAATTTCAAAGCTAAAATCAATCAATTATAGTCTAAATGTAGATCAAGGAAGAAGAACACAAAAAGCATATTTATACTTTCTTTCTGTAGAGATGAACCTAGTAGAGGTCATCTGAGTTCTATTTTGCATTAAATAGAAGTTACCATTTTAAAAAAAAAGGCCTAAAAAGACCATGGGGATAGAAGTTAGAGCCAAAGAATTAAAAGGCTGAGATGGAAGAGTAGGAATGCCTCAGCTAGGACAGAAAGGGGCTGTGAAGTGAGCACCTAAGCATGTCCAAGCAGAAAGGTTTTTCTCATAAAAACTTTACTGACCTTCGATTCAGAAAGTTCTATATAATTAAAATATAGCAGGAGACCATGACTTCAGGAAAAAGTTTTTGATTATTTTGTGATTTTCCATTTCGTGTCTCCAACCTAAGACAGGATTACAATATTTGCAAATTCTGAACTGTCAAAGAAATTGTGTTCTCTTCCTAGGCAACTGAAAAATCAAAACATGATTAGTAGTAAAGTAAGATTAAAGAACACCAACAGCATCTTAACATTCTCATAATATGTATTTTGCAATTTTCAAATTCAAAAACCTTTCAAAATAATTTCTCACATTAAAAAAAATAGTTCCTAGAGAGAGTAAAAAAAGGATGTAGGCCAGAACTGAATTTGATCCATCCAGAGGCACTAATTATGATGGTATTTAACTACCAAGGAGCATTCTGCATTTTAAACTCCACCTGTGAGGTTTAAAAAAATTGTTTAAATGGCACCTTTTTCAGGAAGCCATCTCGAAGCCATCTCTGACCAGTTCAGACAATTACAATTATACACTCTCCTGGCCTTCTCTAGCAGTTGTCTGCACTATTCACTTAATACTTTAAACACCAATTCTTCCTGCATGGTCTAGCAGAAGAAGCACCAAATTTCAACTAGTAGTTCTGAATCTGTTCCTCGTATTGCCACTTGTAGCCAAGCATACTTAGGTAAGTCTATCAACCAGGAGAACATCAGAAAAACAGCCTACAGTGGGGAGACAGATAGAGGTGATTTGATATGAAGGTATGATGAGAATTGTTAAGGCAAGCAGGAGATGGTGAGGCAACTGAAGAGTAGCAACAGGAGGAAGCTGCTCCCCAAAGAGGGATGGGAGGGATGCAGGGAGAAAGTGATGTATCGGAGCCCAGAAGCTGAAGCAGTCAGGCAGGAACTAAACTATGGTGGGGCTACCATATGGGAGCCTGAACCAAAGAGGGAGGAACTCTGTGGAAAGGATTTGAAACTAACTTCAGAGATGGCAGCCACTGTCAGAGATCACGCCTGGAGCTGAGCAAGAGGGGAGAAATACTTGGCTTCTGCCCTCTTCCTACTTTCCATTTTTTCACCAGTGCCACCCAACGGCCAAGCCTACCCAGAAGCCAACTGATTCGTCCCCAGTGCTACAGAGTAGCGGGGACACAGGGTGGTGTTAGGAGCAATGTGCAAGTCACTGGCACAATGTCATTTCCTTTCTGAACAATTGTGCCCTTCTCTATCAGATTTTAAAGGAATGCCTTTATAACCCACTTCTTGTGAATATCATATGAGAGTATTTTAATTCGTGGATGGGAATAAAAGCTGAAACTTTTTGAGGACACGTTGGAAAAAAATGTTTTAAGGATTTAGAGATGTTAGATAATGGATATTCCACTTCTAGGAAAATAGAAAGTCATAAATATGCATACAGATTTAGGTACCAAAATGTGTATATCTTGGTGTTTATAATACTGCAAGTTGGAAACAGCCTAAAATAGATGTGATATATTTGGAAATTACTTTTTTAGAAAAGATAATTTCTGCCTTCAAGGATATTGTGCTCATTCAAGGCAACACGCACTAAAGATCATAAAAATAGGATGAAGTGCTATGGAGATGCAAGGGTGAGAGAGGAGAGGGAGTATCTGCCGTTTTTAGGCTTCAAGAAGTGTGATATACAGTGTGTGCATTAGAAAGAATATAGAAATGCTTGGGGGAAATTTTGATATTTATATCCCCATAAGAAAATTCTTCCAGATGAAAGAAGATGACAAATTAGTGTGTTTTCAAATTTTCCAAGTTCACTCAAAAGAGAAACCCTGGGATTGAGAGGTTAGATGCCTAAGTAGATAAGCAAGAGATAAGCAAGCGTGAGCATAATTAGAATCCAAGTGACCTGTGAGTTCATTCCAGTCCTGGTTCTGATTCTGACAGTGACCTCATTCAGGCCTCTGCTCCAGTTTTCTCTCGTGAATAATGAAAAACAGAGACAGCCACATACCCCATTGCCAAGGGCTTTGCAAATGAATGAACAGGCTCTCCCAGGATCTGAGGCCTTATGGGTAACTCACTCCCTGGCCTGGCTAACCTGTGTTCTTTGTGTTCACCCTGCTAACAACTGTCAGCATAGTGGGTCTCAGTCTCATTAGAATCATGCTTCAAACGTGCTCTAAAAATTAAAGTTAGATGCTTAAATGTACATTTAAGACCCTGCTTTGTCTACTCCAAACTACCCTACAAGCTTTATCTTCCATAGTCCAACATGTATTGTCCTTGGAATGGGTCAGAACAGATTCTGAATTCCACTTTCATTGCTTTCTAGCTGTTTGATCTTTTGCAAGTATCTTCATCTCCCTGATTAAGTAAAACAAATAACATAGGAGAGGGGGGCTTAGCACAGGTTTTAGGTCATTGTAGGTGTTTCATAAATTTTAGTGTTCTTTGCCTTGCTTATTTTCCAATATGCCTCAGCCAAAAGTACTGTTTACTTTCCCTACAAAATATCTCATATATTCAGTGCTTCATGTCTTTGTTCATACTATTCTATTCAATGGGTGTGTCCATTTCTGTCCTTCTTCATGTGCCATTCAGTTGTGGCTTTCTCCACGAACACTTAGGTGGCTAACCAAAATAGAAGAGATATTTAAAAATTCAATAGCACTTTTTTTAACCTGACAAAGGCATCAAATCCTTTCCACTTTGAGCGATGTATTTTAAATTTGTGTTTCTCTAGCCTCCATTCTCAATGTCCTAGCTATCTCTCTAACCCTAGGTCCAAACCAAATGCTAACAAAGAAAGAGAAGAGATGTGGCAATTAGAAAGACATAACTGGGTTTGGATCCCAGCGCACAGTAAATGTTTGAGACATTTTTGTTACATGCTATTGAAGAGAATGTTTCCTTTTTGGCAGGTTCAAATTATTGGCAGGATTGAAAGAAATGCCCTAGGCAAAGAAAGAACTATCCCAATACCAGCCCCCAGCTGGAATGTTTTCTAGTCTATTCCCTTTTCTTGCTTAGCAAGCACTGAGCTTCCTGCTTCTGGTTTGGGCCTGAAGTGGAAGTTCCCAAATACCAACAGGAAGGTAATATTTGTGGTCTTCCTCCCTCACTGAAACCTGAAGCACTGGAATTTTACGTGGGTGTAATTTTCTCAAGAGATTTCCAGCTGCAATTCCCAGAGAAGAGGTAAGCCACTGGATGCCATTGCATCCACAACAATTCTCCCTCTTTTTTACTTTTCTAAGATTCCAATATTATCTTGCCAAGTATGGGTTCAATAATTAAAAAGAAGTCCAGTAGGGAGTACTGGGATTTTTAAACATAGGACAGAATCTCATTGACTGGAGTTGCGTTAGGAGATTTGTACATATAGGCAAGAGAAGAAACAAGATTCATCCATATATCCATTTACTGATTTACAAATATTGAGTACTCACAATATGACTAGCACTGTCTTCAAAGCAAGGTCTCTTCTAAACGGAAACACTGATTGAGTGCTAACCATACACTACTTGGTGCTTTTGCATATGTGATTGTCATCATTTTTCACAACAATCTCAAGAGGGTAGGATTGCATTGTTTTACAGATAATGAGACTTATAGTTAATAAAACAAGTTTTGAGTGATTTTGCAATTACATAAGAAACATGGTCAATGTGTATCAGAACCAAGACTCAACTCAATTTGAATATTTTACTACTGATGGACATTCGGATGGCTTACAATTTGTAGTGATTTAAAAAAAGTGCTGTTATGATAATTGTTGCCTTTGTCTTTTTTTGTATAAAATCAACATTTCTATTTGATACCTAGGAGTAGAATTGCTGGGTCATAGAATATGCACAAGTTAAGCTGTAGTACTAATAACGAGTTGATATGATTTTACCCTACATCTTTTTTGTAACTTGGCAAGCTCTGTTTCCCAAAGATAACCACAACAATATCTCCAACATCTTTCTAACATATTGAAACCTTAACAGTTCCTCTAGCATGTGATGTAGTCTAGGTCTCTTGTCCTTGAACCTGGGTGGGCCTTTGTGACTTCCTAGATGAGGGCTGCTCAACAGAACATTCTGCAATGATAGAAATGTTCTGTCTGTATTGTCTAACGCAGTAGCTACTAGCCCCACTGGGCATTGAAATGTGGCTAGGATGACTGTACAACTGAACTTTAATTTTATTTAATTTCAATTAATTTAAATTTAAATAGCCATTGCATAGTGGCTATAGAATTAGTAGAATTGATGATATGTAATTTCAGAAGCTAGATCATTAAAATGCCATACACTCTGCCTTGTTCTTTTGGAACACAACTACCATCTTGTAGCTGACTGACTCCAAGCAGATTGCGGAGTGTCTTACATAGAGAATAACCTAGGATCATGGCTCATAGGCATAAGGCACATGCCGCTCCCAGGTGGCAACCAAACTCAGCTCACAAAGCCCTGTGAGTAAGCCATCTTGAAAGCAGAATCTGTAGCTACAGGTCAAGTGGCTCTAGCTGATGCTGAAGGACTACAAACAACCCAACCCTCCTAAGCCTTGCCCAAATGGCAGATTCATAACCCAAAAGATGCTTTTGATTCTTTTATGGCACAAACATATGATCTTAAGCTTTATATCTAGTTGAGTTGTGCCTTCCCAGAAGTACCTTTCCTATGCATCTCACTCAAAAAGGGTACTATTTATGAATTGCACACACACAAAACCAAAAAACCAAAACCAGACCAAATCAAAACAAACAAACAAATAAACAACTATGTAGGCTAGGAAGAGCCCCAGAAACTAGTGAATCCATCTTAAATCAGTGGTAGTGAGCATCATAGCATAATATCTTGTTCTCCTGTTTGATCTCTGGTACAGTGAGGTTTCCCAAACTTGAACTTTCCTGCACTACAGGATAATTGGCACTCCAGAGGTCTGGCAAATGCAACATCTACATAATGTATCTTTTGCATATACCTCCTACTTCCCATACAATCCATTCTGTAAACTGCAGCAGCAGTAATTTTGGTAAAATATTGATCATATCATGTCACTCTAGTGAGTAAAATATTTCAATAGCTCTGCATCATTCTTGGAATAATATAAAAACCTGTTGTCAAGACCTGCAAATCCTTGAATGATCTGCCACCATTCTCACTTCAGGCAGCTCTACTCCTTGGCTTTTATATTACAACCAGAATAGTCTCCCATTGATTTGATGAAGGAAGAAATGCCCTCCCCTAATCCTGCCTTTGTACGTGCCATTCTCTCTGCTTGAAATGTTCTTCCTCTGATCACTGCACAGCTGGTTCTCTCCTATTCTTCAAGTCTGAGTCTGCTCTCATCTCCTTAGTGCAGCTGAAGTCCTGATACTCTCTTTAAATTAGGCTTTCCATCATCTCTCCATCTCATCACCTGCTTTCCTTTCAAATTATGAGCACTTATCAGTCATTGCATTATGCATTCATTTACATTTTGTTTATTGTCATGTCTTCCACCAAAGCGTAAGCTCTGCAAAGACATGGAACTTATTCATAGTGTATCTGCAATAGGTGACACAGTGCGTAGTATGCTAGGTATTCAGTAAATATTTATTAAATGAAGAATTGAAGGAATGAATTAAAGAAGCATGTATGAATTTTATTTAATTCTTGGCTAAAGAAAAAGTAATACTGGATACATAAAATGCAGAGAGGAGGTCAAATTGCCTAAAATTTCAGTCACAGGTAAAATAAAGTGCATACACTTATTGTAAAAATGAAGTGGAAAATTCCATGTAAAGTGCCTAGTTTATAATAAGATCTTCATAAATGTCAGTTGTCATTTCCTTGTTGCTTCTGCTTTTGTTGTTCAAACATTCTAGTCTTACTGCCCTGTCAGCTTAGCATCTATTATTTTTCCTTTAACTTTCTTGGTTATTTGATTCCTAGAAATCTCCTACTAGAAAAATTGCTGCTAAATGAGTCTCTCAAGTATTAGGGAGAGCAAAAAGAGAAACTTGGCCAATTATACAGCCTTTAATGCAATGATCCAACAAGCCAATTACTCAGGAAAAGTACCATTGTTTTTTGAACTGTGTATGCACTAGCATTTTTATGTGGTGATGAAATAGTTATTGTTCTTACTGTTTTAGTTTGGAAAACAGATAAGGAAAGTTTTAGTGTATTTTTGTTATTAAAGATGTCTAATTCACCTTCATCAGCTTTCCCAATGAACTGTGGAAATTTAAAAAATTATACAAGATTGTAGTAGCTGTGAAAATAGAGATGTTGACCAATGCTTTATCAATTTGGGAGAATATTACAAGCTTATGGAATGCTTTCTGTCTCCATCTGTGCATGAGGTGGCCACATTGTTGGAAAGTGCTGTTTCAGTCTGATTATAATTTTTTTGTAAGAAAATGTAATCCAGATGTTTTTGGTGAGGTTTGGTCTAATTTGTTAAAGTTGGCAAACAATTTACGTATCTAGCACAAAACAAGGAAAGCGGTGCCTTTTCAAAGCTGAGAACATCGAAACAGAAAAGGACTCACTTCAGAAAACAGAAAAGGAGTATTTAATAAAATAAAAGGAGACTTGACTCTGAAATAAAATATGGAAAATGAGAAGGAAAGATACCAGTTAAAAACAGTATTGGTTTAGTTCGTGTGGATTACTATCAGATTAATTGAAAATCTTTGGGTAATTCGTCTTTTGCATCAGGTTATTTTTAAGATACTTTACCTGACTTTTCATAGCTTAAAGTTTCACTAGAATGTTTATGGGTATATATGAGTTTTTAATTCCGCTTGATATATTTTGTGCTTTCTGTCTATGTGTATTTAATCTTTATTCTGGAAAAATTTATAGCCATCATCGCTTTAATATTTTCTCTCCTCCATTGTCTCAATTTTCCTTTTCTGTGATGCTGATTACATGTATACTGTAGCTTGCATTACATTTTTTATGTCTCTTACCCTTTAACTTTCTGTTTTCTCTGTCTCTCTTTCTTTTAAGAATGTTCTGCATTCTGGAGTGCTGATATCAAAATTTCCCCCCAGGTAAACAAAATCTTTCCTTATAGTGCACAGCTCCTGCTGGTATTCCAAGTTCCTTGCTCATTATGCTTACCTTCAGGAGGTTCAGCAATAAACTAGAAATTATGGGTTATCCAGATTCCACTGTTTAAAAGTGGGAGAGTGCTTTTAATTACCTAGTCTTTTATACTTTTACAGACAAAAATCAAAGAAAATTATTGTGAAAGTCATAAATACAATTTTCTGTACAAAGTAAATCAGAATATACATATTGGAAGAACTCATCATAGTGTAGGTAAAAATTTAAAAAATCAAGACTATGGTAGGGAAATATTTTGTAAAATTTTAGAATTTCAAAAAGTAATGAAAATAAAAATAATTCTAAATGCAAAGTATGGTACGTGGGGTAAGAAGAAACAGATTATTTTCAGAGGAACAAGTAAGACTGACCTGGGACTTTTCCAAAAGCTTATGGAATTATGAAAGATAAACATTGCGATCTGAGAACTCTATATCAAACCAATATGGTATTGTGTGTTAGTGTGTGTGTTTTATTAAAATAACAGAAAGAAATTCCCAGATATATAAAGCTTCAGAAAGTATATCTCTCAAAAAATATATCTCACAAATATATTTGAAGACACAGTCCTATGTAGGATTTATCTTGATGCCCCAGAGAACCAGGTTTAAGTACTTGCTCTGCTACTACCTGGTTTAGAGACCTTAAATCTCTCAATGTTCTCATCAATTCCCAGGTTGATACTACTCTTATGCTTTAATTACTCATGAACATGTCCACTGGATTAAACTCTTTAAAAGGAAGCAAGTCGAATGCCTCTTTGTTGTCTACATCACATAGCGTAATATTGAATGCATCAAAAGTAGTCAATAAATGTAAGATGAATGAGAGATTGTAGGAATTATTACCAACATGCCTACATACATGGAATATCTTTGTTAGAACTAAAAACAAAATCAAACTAAGAAAAATGATCCAGTCTTGTTTCTTTAAAAGTTATATTGAAATAGATATAATACAATAGAAGCCAAAGAAGACAGAAATAGCTATATTAGAAACAACTATGTATAAGAAGGAAATTAAAAAATATATGATACACAATTTTGCTTAACCTTATGCAAATAAATTTAAAAACCTGATTATAAAGCATAATAGTCTAGAATATATAAGAGATGTAATAAAATATATTAATAAATGTCAAATATTATCTCAAAAATCATTTAATTGGCAACAAGTCTAACAGCGAAACACAAAAAGGTCTTCATTATATTAAGAAACAAGATAAAGATGTTGACTATCATCCCTATTACCCAATATATTGTGCAAAATTCTTTCCAATAAATCGAGGCAAGATAAATAAATACGAGGTTTAAAAATTCTAAAAGACAAGAAAAATTGTCAATCATTTACAAATACCTAGAGAATTTTATAAGCCTGGAAAACTCAAAATTATCAACTGGGTAAATCCTTAAAAATAATGGAAGCATGTTGGGAGAATTTAGAAATTAATTTCTAAAACCCTGGTGGCTTTACTATTTTCACATAGGATGTACTTAATGTTACTCAAAGAAATCTCCATTAAATAAAAGACACAAAGTAAGAAATAAATCCTTAGAAATAGAAGTAAATAGAAATGTGCTAGCTTTGTATGAATAAACTTTCTAAATGCTCTCATAGGGCATAGAAAGGACTTTAAAAAACTTTTACTGTGAACCAAGAAACATAAAATACTATTTGGATTGATGGAAATTCATGCCCAGTTCTTGTAAAATTAATGCAAGATTGTAAAGATGCTAATTTATTCTATGTTAATTCATAAATTGAATGTGATTCCAATAAACTTACCAATAGAATTGTTTCTATTAAACTAGACATGCTGAACTTATAGTTCAAGTAAAGATTAGCCAGGAAAATTTTGAAAAATAAAGGTAAGGAAACATTATTATATAGTATTATAAAGCTTCCATAA
Source organism: Symphalangus syndactylus (assembly GCF_028878055.3). Classification (NCBI taxonomy): domain Eukaryota; kingdom Metazoa; phylum Chordata; class Mammalia; order Primates; family Hylobatidae; genus Symphalangus; species Symphalangus syndactylus. The sequence goes on along the minus strand of NC_072429.2, from coordinate 128,032,166 downwards.
GTAATAAAATTTGATACTAGTGGATGAATAGAAATTTCAAAGGAAAAGAGTGGAGTCTTGAGTGAGACTCAAATAATGTAAAAATTTAGATTATGATAATGTCAGCACTCCACATCAGTTTGTTAAAGACTGCATAATCAATCAATAGTGGTGGGACAAGCTACTGAGAAAAGAATAAATTAAGGTGAGTTCTTAATTTATCACTAACATAAAAATTTGGATCTAGATGAATCAAAATTAAGATGAAAATGTATTTTTTCTTGTAATCTTGCGGTAGTAAGTTCTTTCTAAGCAAGATATATAATTCAGAATCCCCCAAAGACTATTAAATATAATGTGTTAATATTTGTAAATATCTGCTTATCTAGAAATACTATAAACAAAATCAGTGTATATAGACAACTTGGGAAATATTTGTAGCATATATAGTAGACAAAGAACTGAGGACCATAACAAATAACTTTTTTTACAAATAATAAAAGACATTGGCTCAATAGAAATATGAACAAATACGTTCTTCAGAAAAATAAATGCAATTGGATTTTCAACATAAAGATTTTTAACTTCCCTCAAAATTACAGAAATATAATAAAAAGTATTTTTACTTTATACAGTGAAAATGATGAAACATTGTTAGTGTTGATGAGACTGTGAAACAATTCTCCATCCTACATCATTAGTGAGAGAATTGATGGGTATAATGTTATCAGAGGGCAATTAGGCAATATCTACCAGTATTCTAAATACACAGTTTTTTGCAAAGTGCACAATCTAACTATCTCAATTTATCCTACAGGCAACCAGCCCAGGTACAAAAGAATTAGGTCATGAGCTTTATGGTCACCTTGGTTGTAAGAGCAAAAGATTAGAAAACACATGAATATGTACCACAGGGGCTGTTTAAGTGCTTTATAGCACGTAATGTGGAAAACTTTGTAGATGGACTTATTTGGAATAATCCCCACCACTGAAAAATAGCAAAATGTATTGTAGTTTATTTCAATGGATATATTTGAAAATATATGTATAAATATGTTAAAATTGAAGAGAATTTTTTCTCATGGACATGAGAAAACTGGCAACCATGATTGTTCTGGAAGGGAACCCAGAGTAGGATGGAAAGTTTATCATCATTCTACAGCCATTTTTACTGCTTGAAATATTTACCAAGTACATGCCTTATTTTTTTTTTCTTAAAAACAAAAACTAATTAGTAAGGAAAAATTCCACCTCTTCAAAAACATCTCCTTCCTTGGACTGGCACACTATCAGAAATTCTCTCCATGAATCAGCCTTTGGGACGATGCCTGTCTCTGCTTCAAAGGCAATGTCAGAAAAATCCATGAAATCCCGGGCTCAGCAGCCTCTGCTGTCCTTCACATACTAGCTGCCTGTTTCTTCTTGCTTCGTGTCCAAAACCTACCAGGTCCTTTAAGGAACACCGCCCATCCAGAGCCTTCTCTGTTTCCTTTATGGGGCTTGTCCTTCCTGCTTGCCTTAAAGATGCTTTGTCAGTCTCTGATCAGCTTCATTCCTGAATTTTCTTTCTGGCCCCCCCAAAAAATACCTCCTAATCTTCTTTTACACTATCAACATTTAAGAAATAAATATTTTTTAAGAAAACAACCAATTTTTAATGGGCAAATATCTGAACAGACATCCAACAATAAGACACATAAATGGCAAATATGAATATGAAAAAATGGTCAGCATTATATACCATTAGGGATTTGCAAATCAAAACAATGGTGAGATACTTCTGTATGCTTATTAGAATGGCTGAAAGCCAAAACGCTGACAACACAAAATTCTGGTAAAAATGTAGAGCAACACGAACTCTTCCTCATTGGTAACAAAGCAAAAGATACAGCTACTTTGGAAGATAGATTAGTAGTTTCTTTTTTAAAAAATTTGATTTTATTTTAAGTTCTGGGGTACATGTGCAGGATGTGCAGGTTTGTTACATAGGTAAACAATAAATATTTTGCAATTGAGCAAATAAGTGACAGTGTTTTTTTAAATCAAAATCAATGTAGGGAAGAAAAAGTATTTTTGTAGCATTTATAATGTGCCAATCTGTCTGTGTATGTGTATGTGTGTGTGTATGTGTGCATTGCATCTTCACAATCTTCACAGCACCCCTATGAGGGGAGGGATCTTGCAGTTCATCTCAGATGAGGAAACAAAGGCTCAGAGAGGTCAAGTAACACAGCTAACCTTACCCAGCTAGTGTGGGTAGAGCTGAGATTCGAATTTCTGCAGCCTGGTTGCAGTTCACAAAGTGAGTGTTCTTAATCAGGAGGTTCCCCTTTTCCACTGTCCATCACCCTCACTTCAAGTCCTCAATTCTTCCTTGATCCACTCAAATTCCATGACCTAGCATTATGTTCCCTTCCTCACAAAAAGCCTCATCTCTCTGACTCTTATTACTTTTTTGGCTCTCTCAGGGCAAACTCCCAGCCTGATCAAATCCAACTTGCTGTCTCTCCCACACCTGTCCTGAAGAGGTTGAAGGAACTGGATAAATGCACACAGCTCTGTTCATGGGTTGTATGTTCCGTTTATGGCCAAAAACTCCAAGAGGACCTTCAGTCCCACCTTGCAATCCTGCTGTGACCCTCCCTGCCACTCTCCCGCTGGTCTTTTCACTTTCCCACTCTCCTAAGTGACTGTAATACACCATTGCTCTCTTAAAACCACCAGCACTTCCTTCTCCAGCCTCCCATTTTGCTGATGAATTTGCCTCTTAGTTTTCTAAGAAAATGTCCCCAGGGGCCAGGTAGCTCACATAAAACCCCGAAGTGGAAAGACTGCGTACTCAGGAGTGGTGGGGACAAAGCTACTCATCAAGTGAAAGGTCAACATAGATAGTGTGACTGCTGCTCAGCTCCCATTTATAATGGTCATAAAGTGCACCAGAATGATGTGGCCAGAAAGTGTGAGCTGTCGAAGAGATTTGAAAATTCAGATTTTGATGGAAATTTTCTGGGTTTTAAATCACTTACGAAAAAAATGTGTGTGTATGTGTGTGTGAATATATATATATATTATATATATATGTAATTATACATATTTCAGCAAGCTGGGACAATGTAGCTTTTGGGCACTCCAGTTTGTAACTCTGCAGATAAATGTAAAGTTATTATATTATTGAGGGGAATCAGTTATCGTTTGAATGCAATTTCAAAGAAGGCAACCAGATTTTCGGTTAGTAATAGTATTTAATTAGAGCTACCATTTAATTGCAAGCAATTTCTCTTTAAATTGCTGAGATCAGTTCAGGGGCTCAGAAGGAATTTTGAATTGTTTGAGATTGTAATAAAGAGACTATTTTTAATACCATGGGCAAGGTATAGAAAAGATAGTATACTGGAATTAAGAAGATAGTTTGCACACCTAGGACCGAAGTTACCAGAACCACTAATGGGGGAACTATCAAGTCCGGTGCATCATAGGGCATCAATAGATTTGTAATTCTGTGAGCTAACATCTTTCTTCTAGGAACACTTTGAGACCTTATCCTTTGAGACCTAAGATTAAACTAAAGGAATAAATATTCTTACCTCATTCTTTCTTACAAAACACCAGGGGTCCAGTATAGGTTCTGCTGCTCACTACATAGAAAGCCAATCACTGAGATGATGAGTATTGCCAGGAAAGAAGGCTTTCATCAGGTGTTGCAGCTGAGGCAACGGGAGATCAGTCTCAAACCATCTCCCTGATTTACTAAAATTAGGGGTTTATATAGCAGGGAAAAAATGTAACTATGTGTGGGAAAATAGGAAGCAGGGGGAGGGAAAGAAGAGAAGTTGGTCAACAGGAAACAGGTGGATGATTAGGAAATCGTGATTGATGAGGTGTATGGCATCTCATTGTCCAAAAGCCATGATCTGCTAAGTTTCAGTTCCTTGATACAATCTGGGAGGCCCGATGGTTGGTTTCCTGAGAAAGGAACTCAGGTAAGACAAATGTAACTTTCTCAAGTTTTAAGACTAGGAGGATCAATTTCTATGTTTCTTTAAAGAAACCGTAAACAATTGGGCTGGTTTCATTTTCTCCCTCTCTCCATTGGTAAAATCCAACTAGAATCCAGAATACAAGACAGACGACTGGCGTGGTCCTTATATGTGGACCTGTCGGTATCCAGAACAGGTTCTGGAAGATGGAGAGTGGGCTTAGGGGGAAAAAAATCAAAGACCAAACAAAGACCACCATGAATGTTATGAAAAGAAACAATAAGTATTCTCTTTTTAGAGTTGATAAAATTGAGACAGATTTACTAACTTACTTAACAAACAGCAACTGATGGGGCAGGGATTAAAAGCCTGGTTTTCTTAACTCCAAAGTTTAAAAAATACTTTCCTATACTGTCTCTTCACCATTGCATTTTATAGTACATGTAAAATGTATTTGAAAAAAAAAATCACTAGGAGAATTCAATATTCTATCCATGTTAAGCTATTACTTCATGTAGGGGAACTGATTTGCCTGAAAGCTACAGATTTATACATTCTACACATATTTACTGAGTGACTGCAGTGCTGTGCATAGGGCTGAATAAGACAGATAATGTCCCTGCTTTCACAGGGAGAGAGCTGATATGGTTTGGCTTCGAGTTCCCACCTAGATCTCATGTTGAATTGTAATCCCCCATATTGGAGGTGAGACCTGGTGGGAGGTGATTGGATCATGGGGGTGGTTTCTAATGGTTTAGCATCATCCCCCAGTGCTGTCTTGTGATAGAGTTCTCATGAGATCTGGTTGTTTAAAAGTGTGTAACACCTCTCCCTTCATGCTCTTCCTCCTGCCCCAGCCACGTAAGACATTTCTGCTTCCCCTTTGCCTTCCACCATGATTGTAAGTTTCCTAAGGCCTCCCAGAAGCAGAAGCCATGAGACAATTACGCCTTTTTTTCTTTATGAATTACCAAGTCTCAGGTATGTCTTTATAGCAGTGTGAGAATGGACTAATACAAGAGCTTAGATTTTAGCACGTGATACTATAGAAGTAATATAAATATGTAAATAGATTTTTTTAGATGCTAAGAAGTGACATTTAAAAAAAACTCACTAAAAGTAATGTGGAACTGAGGGTCTCAAATGATAGCTCACTGGTCAAATTCTGTCTACTGCCTGGTTGTGTTTGGTCTGTGAGTTAGGAATGGTTTTTTACATTTTTTAAGTGTTAGAAAAATATCAAAAGTAGGATATTATTTTGTGATGTGAAAATTTTAGCAAATTTAAATTTCAGTGTCTATAGATAGAGCTGTAAGGGATCACAGTCATGCTCATCTGTTTACATATTGTCTACGGCTGCCTTTGTGCTACAATGGAAGAGTTCAGTAGTTGCAACAGAAAGAGACCATATAACATACAAAGTCCAAAATGTTTACTGTCTGGCAGTACACAGAAAAGTGTGTTGACCTCTGTTAGAGAAAGTGACTTCTGGGGATGTCAACTACTTTAAATTGGGTGGTCAGGAAAAATGTTTTGAAATGAATATGTGTTATGACATGAAAACTAAAGAACAGGGCTTTATTCCACATTAAATTGGGTTGTCCTACAAACTTTACTTTCAAAAGTAGTGTAGCAACTATTCTGCTTTTTGTAGTCCTCCCCAAAAGGAAAATAAATGGCATACTTCAGCCATCATCCATCCATATGCCAAGTTTCCAAAATATAGAAATTTTGGCTCCAACAGGAATGTTTCCAAAAGGTTATATATGAAAACAAGGAGAGGAATTATTGTTATAACACCACGGGTGAGCTTTTTCAGCCAACGATTGCATATGTTATTTTGATTTTAGACCATCGGATAGATTAATCAGAACCCTCTATAAAAGTGTTTGTACCAAAGGAAACTAGCTCTTTCTGCCAAAAGTCCACTGAGTCATTAAGAGAATATAATAAAGATTTGAGGCTTTAGTTTAGGAAAAGTTGTTATAAATTCTCCCAAAGAGGAACATTCTACACAATATATTTCTCCATCCAGGAACTTTTGCAAATTCCACCCATATTTTAGGTGGAGACTGGATACAGCAGCTGTTCACAAACTGTGAGTTGAGGAGACCTAAAGGGATCTTCTCTGTCATCTATCTCCCAACTAATGTCTAATTAAAGAATCATTCCTCAAGCTAAGGCGAAGAGAACAGAGAAAAGGGTGAATTACCTATTAGCTACTGCTGCTTTACATAAATGATTTATTTAGTTTTTGTATAAAGTGAGAACACATACAATCTTCATAACTTAATTTGTATGAGAATCATACGGATTAGAAAAATTAGATAGTGAGACGTAAGTAATTATTATCATCCTCTTTTTACAGTTGAAGAAAGTGAGGTCTATGAAGGTCTTTGCCCAAAGACTCATAGATGAAACAGCTAGAATATGAATCATGTTTGTGTAAACAATTCTACAATATCCAGTGAAGATGTGCATCTTGTGTACCTTAGGAATTTCTCTCCTATGTATATAATTGAAAGAAGCTCACTCAGGTTTACAAGGAAACATGCTCCAGAATGCATTGTCATAGCAGTGTTTACAGTAAAACAAATTGAAAACACACTAAACAGCCTTATGTGAGACTAACAATACCACTATTATAAATTCTGATATTTTCACAGAATGGAATACAATGCAAGGGTTAACCTGAATAAATAAGAACTACATGAATTTGCAGGCTAGATTTAAAAAGCAATGTTCAGCTAAAGAAAAAGAAAAAATATCTTAAAGAATAATATATACCATATGATACAATGTAAATACGATCTAAGATATGCAAAATAATTTCATATACATAAGATCAGCATTTAAAAAGTCCTAGGAATAAAAAACACAAAACTGTGGATGCTGGTTGACTCTGACTTCGGAAGAAAAGCCGTGATAGAGGGAGTATTCCAGTGACCCAAGTACAGTAGGCTGTGTTTCATGTCTTTAAAAATACTAAACACATATTGCAAAGTATTAAAACAAAATATTACAAGGGTAACAAACTATTTGTTATAAGGAACTCCTGTAACCAATATTGCAGGTCCAAAAGAATTCCATTTCCAGATCAGGTGCAGTAGCTCACACCTGTCATCCTAGTGTTTTGGTAGGCCATCCTGGGAGGATCACTTGAAGCCAGGAATTTGAGACCAGCCTGGGCAACTCAGTGAGACTCTAGCCATCTGTACAAACAAAAACAAAAACAAATGTAGCCAGGGGTGGCGATATGTACCTGTAGTGCCAGCTACTGGAGAGGCTGAGACAGGAGGATTGCTTGAGCCGAGGAGTTTGAGGTTACAGTTACCCATGATGGTGCCACTGTGCTTCAGCCTGGACAACAGGGTGAAACCCTGTCTCTTAAAAAAAATTGCTGTTGAATTCCCATTTTAGGAATTATTGTATTTCGAGTCACTCAAAGAAGAAGAGATTTATCAATTTATTTATTTATTTTTTTTTTTTTCATTTTTATTTTATTTTATTTTATTTTATTTTATTTTTTTTGAGACGTAGTCTCGCTCTTTCACCCAGGCTGGAGTGCAGTGGCGCAATCTCGGCTCACTGCAGGCTCCGCCCCCCGGGGTTCGCGCCATTCTCCTGTCTCAGCCTCCGGCGTAGCTGGGACTACAGGCGCCTGCCACCTCGCCCGGGTAATTTTTTGTATTTTTAGTGGAGACAGGGTTTCACCGTGTTAGCCGGGATGGTCTCGATTTCCTGACCTCGTGATCCGCCCGCCTCGGCCTCCCAAAGTGCTGGGATTACAGGCGTGAGCCACCGCGCCCGGCTTATTTTTAATTTTTTAGTTTGTTTTTCTTTTTAGCTATCTCCTATAGAAAGGAGAATAAGCATGGATTTAAAAAATTATCTAGATGGCTATTTTTCCAGCCATTTTATAGCAGAATTTTTCCTTATTTTCAAATAAATTCTTACCCAGACTTCTCTATGAAAGCATATGTAAGCAGATCTGCTCAGCCCCTTGGCATCCCTTCCTGACTAAATGGAGCCAGGGCTTCTTGGAGAAATGGCCGATTCCAGTCTGAGGCAGGGACTACACTAGATGAGCCTGGCACTTCTTATGCCAGAGGGTAAAGGGACACTCAAAGACTAATGGAGTCACATCAAAAGGACACAAGAGACAGTTTGAAAGAGCTCTCACTGGCCTAAGGTAGGACACTGCAGAATCAGAAAGAAGAATGACTTCAATGCATTGAAATACATCAAGTACATCACAATCTACAAGTCACAAATGATACTAAGAAACGAACACAAAACAAAATTCAAAAAAATCCTTACTGGTGACCATAAGAAGTTGCTTGAGCACAAACTCTTTAAAATTGACAAGGAATGGAACACATTCAAATAAACAAACAAACAGAAACAGGAGACCCAAATGCCTGGCTGCTTACATGTTTTTCTTGACCTGCCAGGCTATGGTTTAAAAATCACTGATCTAAGCCATCCTTGTGTATGACACTTACGTATCCTATAAGAAAGTTCTGACAAATTTCGCTAGCGCTGGGGGGTTCTTATCCATGTCCTCTTGAGCCATCCATTGAATCTTTAAGTGAATAGTTTGGGTCAAAGAAAATTAATTTGTGTTTCTATAGCTTTTATCCATTGAGTCTTTCCCCCATCAGGCATTAAAAATAAAGACCCTAAACCCTCTTCTCTTAACTATTTTTCAGGTGTGTGCAGGCAGCTTTCAGGTATCTACCTGTCAGTTCCAGGATACTCACCTCCAGTTCCTTTAATTCTTGACCATATGTCAATTTTTGTTTCCTTTCCATCTGGGTCCACTGGATAGACTATATTCCATATTATCTTTCCCTCTTCTCTATTATGCACTTAGAATTAAAGATAGCTTTCCCTCCATGTGGAATGTGACCAGTACAGCATAGTGAGGAATTATTGTTAATACTTGTGAAAATATCCCATATGAATAGTTGGCTATATAATAAGTTCACAAAAAAGAAGCGTTATGCATAACTTTTTAAGGTTGGAATTCTGGTGCCATTCAGTAATCATCGTACAGTTTAAAAAGTTACCAGTGAGAAGGAAGAAGGATTTCACCCTCGGGAACTCCTTATGGGTACATTTTACACATATTGCAAGAGAATAGAAACCTGATGTTTGGAATAGGATTTTGTTTTCCTTCACGCCATGCAATTTGTACCAGAGACTTAATGCTGTGTGAGAGATGCTAAGAATGCGGACATTGTCTCTAATTCCTGTAAATAATTTGGCAAGTTCTTCCTGAAATAATTACAGGACTCTATTGCTTTCTTGAAAAATTAATTTGATGTATTTTATTACTAGTTTTTACATGCATGAATATGAAATAAGAACAGTATCTAATTGGGCTATTTGTAGGGTCGCTAAGTATTCTCATATTGAAAATCTTCGCGCTTTAGATCAGTTTTGGAAGATGGCTCATGCCCTACAAAAACTTCAAAACAACAGAAGGGATTATGTTGCCTGGTTCCTCAATTTGTGCTATACCCAAGAAAGATGAGATCCTTTAGGTCTGGGAAGGAAGTCAGAGTTGAGAATAAATGCCTCCCATGAAGAACACATTTTTAACATACTAGCTATTAAGTTTATTATTCCCATTATAGCTTAAATAAAGGCCACCAAGAAGGGACTCCTTAAGATACATTTTTGTGAATTGTAACAGATTGTGTTCATACCATTTTTGACACAATCTTTTTGAAGCTTTTAAGTATCTAAAAGTAGTATTTGATGCTGTTTAAGCATTAGGTGAATTTCTAAAATAACTACCCTGCCTCAAGCAGCTAGAAATGAGAAAGAAAGAACTTAGGGAATACATAGAAATAGCAGATACAGAAGGGAATGGAGTATTTTGAAGGATCGAAGAATTAAAGGCTATGATATTATTGAGACAAGCATAAAAATGAGTGTCTCCTTCATTCATCAGTTTTTAAAATTAAGTACATCCTATGAGCTAGGTACTTTGTAAGATATAGGATATTACAAGACAGACTTGGTTTGGGGTCTCATGTAGTTTACAGTCTAGTGGGAAAGACATATATTGAACCGATAAATTATAAGCAGCATTAACTAATTGCTATCGTTATACCTGATATTAATGATCTTTAGATTTCCAATGAGACAGAAAGTATGGCTTCAATCTAATCTGGGTGGAAGGGGTGGCTCATCTTCTCTTGGGCAATAGAATTAGTTAAACAGACAGCAGGGGCTGGAAGGGGAAAGGATAGAAGTGTGGAAAGGGAGATTTCTTCAGCCAGAAGGAAAAGCATATTTGAAATCCCTGAGACCAGGTTGGCAGATTCAGGGAAGTAAAAACAGCCTGTGCCTGGAGCAGAGGGAAAAATCTGCAAGAGAGACCTAAAGTGAGGCTGGAGAGACAGGCAGGACTGTCCAGGCCATGGTAGATTTCCCTTAAAAACATGTCAGTTAATGAAGATTTTTATGTGAGTAACATGGTTACGTATTCAGATTTAAAGTATCATTTTGGTACTATAGATTGAAATGAGAGGAGTGGTGTGTGTGTGTGCGTGTGTGTGTGTTTGTGTGTGTTTAATTATTTCTCTGTTGAGTGACCTTGTGCAAGTATCTTCAAGTAGCTGAGCCTTGTCATTTGCATTGGCAAAAACAAGGGATGAAACTAATAATTTCAAAGATGTCGCAGCTCTTTAAGTCTATGCCCTGAATTGCCCTGACATTCTTACTTTGTTCCTTTGCCTTGACAAATTTGATTTCCTTTAACTGACAGCAGTAACTCCTACACCTGCTCTTAAGATAATTTGCTTTTTGAGAACCATGTCTTAAAAGTATGAATGTCAAATGCAGCTATGAATTGGAAAAGGGGGAACAAAATTATCATTTATGCAGATGATGGGATTGTCTCTAGACATTCTAAGCATCACTTAAAAATAAGAACTAAAAAGAGAGCTCAGGAAGAAGGCTAGGCACAAATAAATCTTCAAATCATTAAGAATTTTTCTACATGCCAGCAATGACTAAAAAGCAAATAGACCAAAGCACTTTATAAGAGGAAAATACCTCCATAGTTGATTGAATCATGATTCCTAAAAGTAATGTCCACCCAGAACCTGTGAATGTGGCCTTATTTAGAATAAAACACGGCTTGGCAAATAGATCTTAAGATGAATTTACCCTAAATTACTTGGATAGGCTCTAAATGCAACGACAAGTGTCCTTATAAAAGACTAAAGAAGGCCGGGTGCAGTGGCTCACGCCTGTAATCCCATCACTTTGGGAGGTTGAGGCAGGCAGATCATTTGATATCAGGAGTTCGAGACCAGCTTGTCCAACGTGGAGAAACCCTATCTCTACTAAAAGTGCAAAAAGAAAAAATCAGCCAGGCATGATGGTGCATGCCTGTAATCACAGCTACTTGGGAGGCTGAGGCAGGAGAATCGCTTGAACCCTGGAGGCGGAGGCTGCAGCAGTGAGCCAAGATTGTGCCACTGCACTCCAGCCTGGGCAACAGAAGGAGGCTCCATCTGAAAAAACAAAAACAAAACAAAACAATAAAAACTAAAGATGAGAAGACACAAATAGAAAAGGGAAGCCAATAAGGATGGAGGACAGAGACAGAAACTGGAGTGATGCAGCCATAAACCAAGGAACACCTGGAGCCACCAGAAGCTGGCAGAGGCTAAGACGGAATAGTAAGAGAATAGAAGTGTGAGAGAATAGATTTCTGTTGCATCAAGCCCCCAGGGTTTTGGAACTTTGTTACATCTGCAACAGGAAACAGAGACAGTGTCTCAGGCCCCTCATTGCTTTCCTACTGTGTCTTGGTGAAGAGGAAAGTCATCCCTTTGAGCATGGCATTAGCCAATTTCTACCTCCTTGCTTTGGAAACTGGATGAAACAATGTGCAGTCAAAATTATTCTTTCCTCAAAATCTGATGCAAAGGGTTTTGCATTATGGGATAGTTAACAGTGACCTAAAATAAAGAAAATTGCTTTTCAAATATGAGGCCACTCTTTAAGAGCCATTGTACAGCCCTTGAATTTGGAACTTCGAGCCTCTACTTGCTACAGTTCACACCATTTCTTTTGGATGAGGACTTGTGAGAGGGAAGAGGCTATATATGACCCTAAGTAAACAGCACTTTTAAATATTTTCTTTGTGCATAACAGAACAATAAAGAATTTGGAATTAGAAGACTTGCTGTAAAGTCCTGTCTCTGCTACCTGTTTGCTTCATTCCTCACAATGTTTACTTTGCTTTCTTCAGCTTCAAGTTGCTAATTTATGAGGTGGTGCTAATTAATATTCACTTCAATGTATCTTATAAAGTTATTTTTGAAGATCAAGGGAATTAATGAAATTGAACATGCTTTAGTAAACTATGCAATGGTAATAAACCTTAGGGACTATTAGTCAGCATTTATTTCTATTACAACTTCAATTATTGTTGATCAAATAAATTGAACTAAAAAATAATGAAATCTGACTGCAGCTGTATTAGTCTGTTTTCATGCTGCTGATAAAGATAAACCCAAGACTAGGTAATTTACAAAAGAAGGAGGTTTACTGGACTTATGGTTCCACATGGCTGGGGAGGTCTCACAATCATGGCAGAAGGCAAGGAGGAACAAGTCACATCTTTTGTGGATGGCAGCAGGCAAAAAGAGAGCTTGAGCAGGGAAACTCATGTTTTTAAAACCATCAGATTTCGTGAGACCCATTCACTATCACAAGCAAAGCACAGGAAAGACCTTCCCCCATAATTCAATCTCCTCCCACTGGATTCCTCCTATGACACAGGGGAATTGTAGCAGTTGCAATTCCAGATTAGATTTGGATAGGGACACAGAGCCAAGCCATATCAGTGGCTTTGGGAAAAGAGTTTGAAATAGCTAGCCTCCGTGTCACTATGTTGCTTGATGTATGAGAGGATTGTGCTGGATCTGTGCTTCTTCAGCTGGCTGACCATTAAAATCATCCATGGAGCCCTGAAAAACCAACCCAGGAAAATCCAATGATAACTCTTGGAACAAAGTCTACACATAGGTATTTTTAACAGCTCTCCAGGTGGTACTAATGTGAGCAGGAAGCATTGAGAAGCATCATGCTACAATCATGAAGGCCTCTGCAACTCTAAACTTCAAGGTTGTCTTGGCTTTTCACTGTAAATATTATTCCTGTCCTTTCTGATTTGGTATTATGAAAATGGGATTGCCTTTGCTTAATTCCAAAATCACCTAAACAAAGAGTGGAAAGAAGCAGTTACTCTGAATGCTCTGTTTTATATGATTGTAAACATGCAGATATTCTCAAATATCTAGATGTTTGTCCTGTGGTTGACAAGACCTCTAATTATCTATGAATTTTTTCTCATTTTTTATCTGAAATAACAAAAAGGATGAAACAAATAGCACCTCTTATGCTTCAGGAATTGTCCAAGATGTTTTATGGGTGCTGTGATGCACATTCTCAGAACTATCCTATTGGCAGTATTAGACCCATTTTATAGAGAAAACTAAGGCTGAGGGAGCTTAAAAAATTTAGCCAAATAATTCAGTCAATAAGTCATTAAATCAAGAGTCAAATTGAGCACTGTCAGCTCCAAATAATGTACATATTTCTTTTTTACCATACTGTTTTGGCAGTGGTACTATAAGATCTTTTATCCATAAAGGCAGTCTGAGAATTCTGGGAAACAGAGAAATTAACTGAATAAACAAATTCCAGTTTACTTGGAGTATTTAAACAGACTTAGCATCCAGTTATCTACTTCTTTATAATTTATATTATGCTTATCTCCAAAAATGATTAGCGGCATGGTCCCCTTCTATATCTGCACTCCTGATGTTTTGGAAAAGAAATAAAATAATATGATTGTATTGGCATTGTAATGCTCTGGGACAATCACAGGCAGTATCTTTAAATTAACCACATATGTAGATCAATGTTTAAATTAACCACATCTCCAAGATGGCCTCCAGTGGTCTCTGTCACCTGCCTATGTGTAGATCTGTCCATCAAGGAATAAGGTTGACTTGAATAACCAACAGGATATGACAGAAAGGATGGTGTGAGACTTCCAGCCTAGGTCATAAAAGACATTGTGGCTTTCTCCTTGTTCTCTTTTGTCTGATCATTTGCTTTGTGGAGAAGCCAACAGGTATATAATGAGGACTCTCAAGTGGCCCTGTTGAGAGGTCCTTACAATGAAGAACTGAAGTCTCCTGCTGGTAGCCGACACCTACTTGCTAGCCATTGTGAGTCAGGCATCTTGCAGATGGGTCCTCCAGCCACGGCCAAGTCTTCAGATGAGTACACCTCCACCTGCTATTTGGACTGCAAGCCCTTGAGAAAGCCTGAGCCAGGACTATGCATCAGCTTCTCAATCCCTGACTTGTAGATTGTGAGAAAATAAATGTTTATTACTTTAGACACTAAATTTTGGAGTAAGCTGTAATGCTTTAATAGATAAGAAGCCTCTCTTCTAGCCTGCCTTTCTGTATTAATTTGTTTTCACACTGCTATAAAGAACTTCCCTGAGACTGGGTAATTTCTAAAGGAAAGGGGTTTAACTGACTCACAGTTCCACGTGGCTGGGAAGGCCTCAGGAAACTTACACTCATGGCAGAAGGCAAAGGGGATGCAAGCACCTTCTCCACAAGGCAGCAGGAGAGAGAAAAGCAAGCAAAAGGGGAAGAACCCCTTATAAAACCATCAGATCTCGTGAGAACTCATTCATTATTATGAGAACATCATGGGGGAAACTGTCCCCATGATCCAATCACCTCCCTCCCTCTACATGTCGGGATTACAGGTCCCTCCCTCAACATGTGGGAATTACAAATTGAGATGAGATTTGAGTGAGGACAGAGAGCCAAACCATATCACCTTCCCTCTGCTCGTTCCTTTCTATTTTGCTTCCCTTTTTTCTTTTGTCTTTTCTTCTTCTTCTCCTGACCTTCCCTCATTACCCCTCTTTTTGCCGTCCCAACCTTCCTCCCTGTCCTCCTCCCAACATCTCGTCCTACCTTCCACAAAGTTATAATGGGTGCTTACTTAATGCTTGGTGCCACAGAGCTATGAAAATTAAAAAATACAATCCTGCTGTCAAAGGACAATTTAGTTGTGATTGGGCTATGAGCCAAAAATAAACCCCATATGTTACAATGCTGTTTTGGAAATTATCTGATGAATTCAGGAAGTGGAAGCATAGTGGAAAAAGGGTCTAAACCTCTCTGGGGAAGTCAAGGAAGATTCAGCAGATGGATTAAAAAGGGACAGTGGAGGAATCCAGGGAAGGCTTTTCCAACAAAGGTAAAAACATTTACAAAGATGATAAGGGTCTCAGAGAAAAGGACAAATTCAAGAAACAGCTAGCAGTTCCAATTTTGCCTAAGCGTGAGCTACTAAGGATAGAAGTTAGAGATTGTAATTTAATCCAGGATTTAATAGTAAGGATGGTGATACCCTAAAAAGAAGTATAGATTTGGACGACTCACATCAAGCTCTCTGAGCCTTTGTTTCTTTATGTATAAAACACAACACAGTACCTACCTAATAAAGTTGTGTGATGATTTAAGAAAACACAGAATGCCTAACACATTGTAGGTGCTCAATCAGTGTGGCTCTTCCTCTAGGCCATGGTCATACCTTTAAAACTTTAGGTCCCAAATTGTCCTCTATCTTCAATTAAAATGTGTCAAAAGACCCACTCTATGAGAGATAGGATAATTAAGCATCAAGAGTTATTTCACCCTCAGAATATATTAAAATGCATATTCTCTCCCTCCTAATGGTCACTACTTGGGTAATTAGGCAGAAGAGCTCTTTGTATCATTTGACTTTGGGGAGAGAATGGCTGGAAAATGGGAGGGAAACAAACGCTATTTCTGAGAAGTCTTGGAACCACAAGGGTTTCCCTTCCTGAGAACAGTGATCCTGGATCTTACTGCATTTTAGTGCATCCAGAATGTTCATGCTGAAAGCATTTCCTCTGGATAGTAATACCCTTGAGAGGAGTGAGTTCCAGGTCAGTACATCCTTATTTATTAGAATTTACTGAAGTTGCATTTGAAGTTCATTGTGCCAGTCTAGCCTTTTCAACTTCTCAGAAAAGGGCGTGTTGAAAAAATACCAGCGTTTTGAAAAGTTTTCTATATGAGATGTCTATTTGTGTGGAAGAGTTTTTACGTGTGTCTCATCTTTTCCTCAGATGCTGTTCCCAATTCTTATTTTAAACATTTTTTTTACCCCAAAGTTTTCCAGATCTGTCTTCTCCATCTTACGTCTGCTTAACATTTTATTTTTCTGGCTGTTAGCCACTGAGTCTCATTTGAAAGGAATCTAAAAACTCTGTATGTTTCCCAATCAGGTGCAGAGTTAATGCGCTGAAGTTTTCCTTAGATTGTGTTTGTTTTACTCATATCCCTTATGGGTAAGGACATATGGAAAATCTTAGCTGAGGTTTACATATTGGTTTTGGAGAGACCTCAATGTGACATTTGTCACTTTCCTGGTTACCAGGCTTGATTCAGCTGTTTGGGCTGGCTGGGGGGATGGGTAACAAGGATAAGAAGTGGGGTTGTATTCCTTCAGCATTGATGTACATAATTTGAACCAAGGGTTCATAGACTGTTGGAGGGAGAAGCAATATGAAAGATAAGTATGTCCAATCGTCTTATTGTAGACATAAGAAAATTGAGACCAAGGAAACTGGATGCTGTTATCCAAAGCTCTACCTAGAAAATAACAGAGAGGGAATACGATTCTTGGTTACATCAATTACTGTTTTGGTTTGATAGAAAGAAAATAGATTTTGCAGTTAGACAGGCATGGCTTTGAATCCCTCTGTGGAATTCAAAGCCATGCCTAACTGCAAAATCCACATCATTTCTGGTGATGTGACCTTGTTAAAGTGGCCTTGTTGACAGGGCTGTTTCATAGATTGTAGATAATTTATGTAAAACATCTCACACATTATAGGCCCTCAATATAAGTTAGTTTGGCCATCGACTGGAGAATAATGTCTGGAGAAGAATTCCAAGAGCTATACAATACAAAACCAATATGAATGACGATAATCCACTTTGTTAACTGATTAACAGAGTTATGTCTGGAAGTTTTATAATTGCTTGCTGGAAGACCCTCTGTGTGTTTTTCATTTTAATGTCCAAAGGTGAAAGGAGTTTATTGCTTGCCTAGCCTGCATTTCCATTTAAAAGAAAAAAATCAGGTTGAACTATGTATGCTCTTTGCATTATTTTCAGAGAGAAAGATCCTGAAACCTTGAATAGAGCCAACAGTGTTTTATTTTTCTCTTCAAAGAGCAAGTCTGGCTACAGCCAAAATTTTGGGGTTAAGAGAAACTTCTCGGGTTATTGAGACCTTGTAGTTATCTCTGCAAACAACTTGCTATTGTATCACCTGGGAAAATGGGAGGAAGATAAATTCCTCTTTCTTCATTCTCTTCTACAAATCATAAGAATTAAACTTTGTATAAGACCCTGCAGTTTATGAAGCACTTTAATGTTGATAGGTTTGTTTTTGATTCTGAAAATAATCTTGTGAAGTAGACAGGGGAAAGATGATTATCTTCCCCATTTCAAAAATAAGAAAATTCATCAGTAAACATCAGCATTCTTGAATGCTCCCTTCACCTCAATGAATACTCTTCAGTATTATTTGGTATACCATCATGAGTTCAAGCCCCAAATTTGGTTACGTTTCCATGATCTAAATCTTATCTCCCTCTTTGCTCCATGTTCTGCATCTCTCCACTCTCATTTCACAAAGTAACATGATGCATTCCTTGGAGTTGATCTCAAGTCATTCTGCAGCTGGGCTGTTGTGTGGATTAAATGAATCTATATATGTTAAAATGCTAAAGAGAGTGGCTAGCATGCAGTTAGGTTATATGAAGTGTTACCTTTTACTGCTTTGTTCATGTTCATGTAGATCTTTCCTCTATCTAGAAAGTAAGTCCTTTTGACCCTCCTTTTCCTGTCTAACTCTTAGACATCCATCAAGACCTCTTCTGTGCCACTTCTTTTTGCAAAACATTTAGTTACTCTACACAAACCAGGTTGTCTGGCCTTGTCTTTTTTCACACCATTTCTTCTTTATTGGAATCCAAGTACTTGTAACACTGTTTTGTCAATCTGTGATTATCTCCACCTCCCTTTCTGGATTCTATAAAGACCTGTCTTTATCTGTGTCCAGCTGACACTCATATACTTGTGTTTCATTCAAGTTTACACCCCTGTAACTACCCCAGTGCCTCTTAAGAAATGCTGAACAGAAACTCTTTGGCTTCAGTCAACTATCTTTTTTTTCTCACTAACTGAATTGGCAAGTCAATGAGAAAGAAACCATGTTTGTTCTCTTTAAACCCATCACAGCTCCTCTAGCACAGGGCCTCCCGGTGTTCAGGCCTTCTATCATAGCAACCCTCAAGATTCACACAGCCCATGTTCCACCCAGGCCTCTGTGCTCCTTTTCTCAGGCAAGTAGAGGTCATAAGCCACATATCTTGATATCTTCTGGTGAAAGGAACTAAATGCCTCCACTTTCCTTCCTACTGAGAGGCAGAAAGTTCACAGGAGCTGTGTTCTCTTTTCTTCGCTGTCTTCACTGGGAGAAAGGAGTATGCCCAAGGCTCCTGCTGCCATAGCACCAGTTCTCACTCTTGTCACTGTTTAAGTTACTTTACTTCCTCTGAAAAAGATTAATTAGCCATGAAGCCAGCCTCTACCTAGGCTCCCTGATTTGGGTTCAGTCATGGTATTTTGGGACTAACTGGAGACAATGCAATTGATTTAGAACATATGTGGATTTCTCAGGAAATCCTCTGTAGAAGTCATCAATAATAATAATTAAAAAACTCTCTGCTTGCAGTTGACATAAATATAATTATGTGAGTGAGTTCAGCTTTAAACACGAATGTGCTTCCTGTTGGGGATCCCAAAACAATCTGTGAGCTAGCCATCTAATTATTTATTGTAAAAGATGTCAGGAACTATAAAATACTTCAAACAGGTTTATGAAAGGTCTTGACTTTAAGAAATATGAAGAGTAAATGCATGTTTACATATTTTCTTTCCCCAAAAGCTATCAAAAGGAACCAAAAGTGAGAAAAAGATAAAAAAGAAAAAGAAAACATTAACTTTTAGCTTAAGAAATGGACACCTCCAGATGACTACCCCTGAAGAATACTTTCCAGATGTAGCATCATTTAAACCAAACAGAATAGGGACATCACCTACTAAAGTTAGCAAAAAAGCAAAGTTAACTACTAGTTCATTATTATTTAGCTTTGTTCCAGAGAGTCATACTAAATGACACTTGTCAAGAAGAAGAAATAGTTTTAAAGATTTGAAAAAAAAATGGAATTGTAATTATTTCTATGTGAAATGATGGTAGACTTAGAAAAAAATAAAAATCTCCGTTTAAAAAATAGAAACAGAATTTAGGAAGAGCGCTGATATATTGAAAACAATTTAGACAAACTTTTTCTTTAAACAGACTCAGTGATATGAAGCTTTCAGTTCTCTATTAATATACAAATGTAATAATCTATAAGTTTAATGTGTGCCCAATAAAATATAAATTGTTTTTTTTTTTTACTTGAAACTGGGTGGAAAAATGAGAATGGATAACAAAATGTAGCACAATGGGAAAAGACAGAATCTAAGCCTAACAAATATTTAGGTGGGTTATGATGCTGTAACGAATTTAAATGTTTTGTTCTCATCCATGAATAGAATGACAGTTGTTAGTCACATGAAATAGGGAGAGTATAAATAGATTACTTTTGTCAATAAAAGTATGAAAGTCATGAGTCTTAAAAGATACTCAGCTGAGTGTGGGGGGAGGGGGGAGGGACAGCGTTAGGAGGTATACCTAATGCTAAATGTTGAGTTAATGGGTGCAGCAAACCAACATGGCACATGGATACATAT
The DNA here is from genome assembly GCF_028878055.3 of Symphalangus syndactylus. NCBI lineage: Eukaryota > Metazoa > Chordata > Mammalia > Primates > Hylobatidae > Symphalangus > Symphalangus syndactylus. The sequence goes on along the minus strand of NC_072429.2, from coordinate 128,012,242 downwards.
GTAACAAACCTGCACATTGTGCACATGTACCCTAAAACCTAAAGTATAATAATAAAAAACAATAAATAAATAAACACACAAAAAAGATACTCAGCTTCACCTAATAACTGTTAGCTACCACTTTTTACAATCAGATTGGCAAAGATCAAATAATTTACCAGTGTACCACATTGGTTAGTAATATGGTTAGGCTCTGTGTCTCCACCCAAATTTCATCTTGAATTGTAACCCCCATAATGCCCAAGTGTAACTAAATTACTTTTGATTTTACAGGTTCATAGGTGCAAGGAACCTGCCTTATTTCAGATAAGACTTTGGACTGTGGACTTTTGGGTTAATACAGGAATGAGTTAAGACTTTAGGGGATTGTTGGGAAGGCATGATTGTGTTTTGAAACGTGAGGACATGAGATTTGGGAGGGGCCAGAGGAGGAATAATACGGTTTTGCTGTGTCCCCACCAAAATCTCATCTTGAATTGTAATCTCCATTATCCCCACATGTTTTGGTAGGGACCCAGTGGGAGGTTATTGAATCATGGAGGCAGTTTCTCCATGCTGTTCTCATGATAGTGAGTTCTCATGAGGTCTGATGTTTTTATAAGCATCTGGCATTTCGTCTGCCGGCATTCATTCTCTCTCCTGCTGCCCTGTGAAGAGGTGCCTTTCATCATGATTGTAAGTTTTTTGAGGCCCCCCCAGTGATGGGGAACTGTGAGTCAATTAAACCTCTTTTCTTTATAAATTACCCAGTCTCTGGTATTTCTTCATAGCAGTGTGAGAATGGACTAATACAGTAAGAATTGTTAAATATTCTGTTCATAAAAGTGTAAATTGATTCAGCTTCTTAGGAAGGCAGATTTGTGTTACCTTAAAAACTAAACACAGTTTGATCAAGCAAGGTAACTTACAGGAATTGATTCTACAAGTTAAATGTATTTGAATTTAGTCATGTATAAAATAATGTACCTTTCATGCTATTTGTATATTAGTGTAGAGGATCCTATCTTAATTAAATAAACCACTAAATTGACCTATAAATCACAATCAAAGTTATTACAAACTTATTAATCAACCTTATTACAATCAAAGTTTATTTCATTCATGTCTAGATGTTCTCACTTTTTAGGGACACCAAATAATACTTTAGAGATATGGCGTTATTCCATTGTGTACCAGCAGCCATTATTGGACTTCTAAGATTTCTAAAGGAGGGAAAAAGAATGTAGTTGCACGTTAGTCACCAAATTCAGGAAGAGGCTCATGTAACTTTCGCCTACATTCTGTTGGTCAGATATCAGTCACATGGGTGTACTTACAAGGAAACTGAGAAAACAGATTTGATAAAGGACTTTACATTTTGATCCATAGCTAATAATAGGATACTTGTTAAATAGATTATATCACACCTCTAAAATAAATGATGATATATTTATAAAAAAGAATGAGCTGGATTTGCAATGTCCCAATATAGAATAAGATATGTTTCAATGAAAACAAGGTAAAAGGAGTATGAAAGATTAAAAAAGCGAGTTCTTAAAAAAAAATTACCAATATAGACACATTGTTCTGTTTAACTTCTTAATCTGATAGATGACAAAGAGATAGATGAAAATTATGCAATATTAAGAATAATGGGATTAAAATTATTGTAAGAGTATACTTCATGAGACACCATAACACTTTCATAAATCTAGGGGAAATTATTAAAACTGTCCCCAGTAAGTAAAAAAATTGAACAGACCCATGATCAAGAAAGCAAGATGATTAAAGGTGTAGAGGAAAAAAGATGTACCAGAGCAAGGCAGTTTCATAGTTGATCTCTAACTAACCTTTAAAAAACAATACTGCTAAGGTTATTTAAACAAAAACAAAAAGCTCAGAACAGTGTTTGTAGTATAATTCCATTGGTTAAAAATGTTTCTGAATTAATACACAATTTTTTTTAAAAGAGGATGCTTATGAAGTCAGTGATGATGGATCTGAATAAAAAAGAAAGCAAATTCTTTTCTTTGCATGCCATTTTAGACTCCCAGAATTCTTATCCTTGTTTTTGAAACAATTTGCATGTGATGTTTTTTAATGCAAAAGAAAAGAGGAAAATGTGAATAGGTGAACCCATTCTTCCTATTTTAAGCACAGGGTTATGTGCTGGGGCAGCTGGGTAAGTCTGGAAGACCCAGATATCCACATGTACGGAAGGCTCTATCAGCTACCTTCTGACAACCATTCCACATTCTTCTTTAGTTATGTAGGCTTTACTTACAGCTGGTCATATTACCACCTAGCAAAAAAGACTACATTTTCCAGTCTCTATTGAAGCAAATCATGGCCATGTAACTAAGGTCTCTCCATTGAAATGCAAGTGAAATGTTTTATGCCACTTTGAGGGATTCTTCTTAAAAGGAGGAATGAGTTCCTATTCCCCTTTCCCCATTTTGCTGCTGGCAAGGTAGACATGATGGCGGAAGCTCAAGCAGTCATCTTGAATTACGAGGTTGTAGCACATCCTAAGGATGAAAGATGGAAGAAGCCTAGACCCTGATATCATGGAATTGAGATATAAAACCTTCTAGAATGCCAGCTGGACTTCTCTAAGGAGGGAAAAATGCATTTGATTTAAGCCACTCTTGTTTTTTCTGTTTTATTGTAGCTGAACTTTATCCTTATTGACATGCCTTACAAAGGGTTCATTTTCTTCCTGCATCATCAATGGGGTGGTCATGCTAAGCCAGAAATCATTTGACCATACTATTTTTTTTTTCTCCAACCCAGATCTCAAAACCAAGATCAAGGCATGGAAAGTGAGACTACATCAGGCCAGAACTGAAAAGCAACAACTTAAGAGTCAATTTCGTAACTTCAATCTATTTTACAAAACACTGAATGTGTGTTCTGTGAAAGCCTCTCACCAGGTGACTGGCTTACTCTTGAGGTGAGAAGTGAAGGATTCAGAAAACCTGAAAGAAGCTACCTTCTCCTCAAAATATAGGTGGTCTCATTGATAAAAAGGATTTACATATTCTTTTTTTTTTTTTTTTAAAGAATGTGCTTCTTAGCTTCATTCCACATCAAATATCTGACTGAAGCAGGTATGAAAAGCATTAATGGTCAACCTTCTATCCTAAATTCTAAAGGAAATTTCAAGTAGAGATTAGGGAAAGAGGGTGTGTGCAATAAATAGCTGAAATTAATTCAATAGTTGAGGCCATTGTCCTCAGCAAACTAACACAAGGAACAGAAAACCGAATACTGCATGTTCTCATTTATAAGTGGGAGCTAAATGATGAGAACACATGGACACATAGAGGGGAACAACACACACTGGGGCCTTTCAGAGGGTAGAAGGTGGGAAGAGGGAGAGGATCAGGAAAAATAACTAATGGGTACTGGGGTTAATAGCTGCTGATGAAATAATCTGTACAACAAACCCCCATGACACAAGTTTACCTAGGTAACAAACCTGTGCCTGTACCCCTGAACTTAAAATACAAGTTAAAAAAATCAGTTTTAATTTCTTCCTCATACTGATAACATTACTATTCACGATAGTAGATTTTGAACTCTTCTTAGTTCCAGAAACTATGCTGAGTGCTTGAAATACCTTATTTAATCCATACAATTCTAAAAGTTAAGTCTAAATATTATTACCTTTATTTAGATGCAAGATCCTGTGATACAGAGATGGGCTAGAGACCTAGGCCAAAATCATGCAACGGATATGTAACAAGAACAGAATTTAAGATAAGCACAACCCCAATTATTCACCTTTACGCTGTAATGACACTCACAGAGTCTGCAAATAATCTGAAGAAGTTTAAGTAAAGGTACGAAAGTAGGCAAAGTTCATGGACACAGATATATAATTCCCAAAGAAAATATTATCAAATTAAGTCTTTTATAAAAAGGCTAATTACAATAATTTAAATTCAATGCAAGTTTAGGTTAACATTTCATAATCAAAGTAATCTATCATATTAATAGGATAAAGGAATAAAAGTAATGTAACATCCTAAAAGACACAGAAAATATAAATATGATAAAATTTATACCAATTTATAATTTTAAAGTGAACAAGTCCTCTGTAAATGGCTGTGTTAATTTCGTACTGCTGTTGCAACAAATTACCACAAACGTTATGGTTAAAATAATACAAATTTATTACCTTACATTTCTAGAGGTCAGAAGTTGAAAATGGGTCTCACCAAGATAAAATAAATGTGTCAGCAGGGCTGCTTTTCTTCAGTCAGCTCTAGGGAAAAGTTAATTTTCTTGCCTTCTCCAGCTTCTATATTCTGCCCACATTCCTTGGCTTGTGGCTCCCTTCCATCTTCAAAGCCAGGAATAATTTGGTCTTTCTCATACTGCCTTTGCTCTGACTCTGCTACTTCCTTCTTTCACTTATAAGGACCCTTGTGATTATATTGAGGACACCAAGATAATCCAGGATAATCTCACATCTCAAAATCAGATGATTGGCAACCATAATTCCATCTGTAACTGCAATCCCCAACTCCCATCCCCTGCCACATAACATAACACACTCATAGGTTCCTGGAATTAAGAGATGGATGTCTTTGTAGAGCCCATTATTCTGCCTGCCATAGCTAGGAAATAAAAACTATTTTAATGTATTGTATATTTCTTAGCACTGGAGTAAACTCTAGCCTTTGAAACACTGTAATATTCTTTCCATCAGAAATTTAAAAATTCTTTAATCCAAAATAGTTATTTAATAATTAGCCTTGCTGGCAAAGAAAGATATAAGGAATTATCCCCTTTTTACCCTGGTTGGCATAACAACTTTGTGACAGATTAGTGTTAGGGGAAATAGAAAAAATGTAGACCGAGAGATTGTAGTGTGGATAAAAAAGTGTTCATTCTAAAATGCTCTAAGTGTTCAATGGCAGAGGCATGGATCTTTCCAAAGCCAAGTCTATAGTCCAAGCAATGTAAAAACACATTGTATGCAGTCTCAAGCTTAGGCTCAGTAAAGCCAGAAAAACCAAAAGCCATTCCAGAACCTGAACTGTGGAAAGTACTTCATAAATATTTGTTGAATAAATGAATGAATGAATGAATGAATGAAGGCAAGAACAGATGGAACTGTATGATTGAACCAATGACTTTTCCTTATTTTCTACAAGTATGAATATTATATGCAATAACTAGGCCTCTTAGGAATTATCTAGCCATGAACCAATATTGTGTACGCTAACGATTTGTTCCTGCCTTGTAAGGTCAAAAGACAGTTATTGGAAGATGGCTGATATTTTTGTGGCCCCATGATTTATTGTGGCTGGAAACATTTGTCATAGGTAGACACTGCTTCCTGGAATTTTCCTGAAATATTGGCAAAGCTCCTCTAACTCTGAAGATATATTCCAGAAAAGTTGGTCTCCTGTCAAACTAAATCATATGTTAAATGCTGAACCAAACATAGACACATATACACACAAACACATGTAATTTTGTAGGCAAGCTACAGTGGCTTCTGCAATGACATAAGAATAATACAAGGTGAAAGGAATCACCATATTCTCTAAAATGAAAAAGGCAGAGTAGGAAACAATCATTTGTATGTGAGAGATATTTAAATATTTATAAAATGTTTATAGTTTTTAGTATGATTTGGGTAGATTTTATCTTCTTTCTGTTTATTTTATTTTATTTTATTTATTTATTTATTTATTTATTTATTTATTTATTTATTTATTTACTTTGAGGCAGAGTCTCGCTCTGTCACCCAGGCTGGAGTGCAGTGGTGCGATCTCAACTCACTGCAACCTCCACCTCCTGGGTACAAGAGATTCTCCTGCCTCAGCCTCCCGAGTAGCTGGGACTACAGGCGCCCGCCACCACACCCGGCTATTTTTTTGTATTTTTAGTAGAGACAGGGTTTCACCGTGTTAGCCAGGATGGTCTTGATCTCCTGACCTCATGAGCCACTGTGCTCGGCCTTTTTGCTTACTTTTACTTTATAATTAAAAAAAATAACATGTTTGATATAAGAAAAGTTTTATTACACTGAAAGAAAATAATTGCCTCTTTCTAAGGATCACTTTGCATTCAGGAGTTTTCATCCAAAAAGCTTAGGGAATCACTAAATCCGTTTATAGAATAGTTTTTATAAAGCTATATGCCTTCTATGCTTTCTTTGAGCACTACATTCTTTTCCATTGTTCCAAAGGTCATCACGTACTTCTCACCAATGAGCTTCTCATATTGAAATGAAATGTTCATACAATTAGTAGGTGAGGTCTTTAACAGCAGGATTTTACTAATTTTTCTCTGCTTAGCAGTTAAAGTCACACCTTCATCATAGTAGGAATTAATAGTTGCCTATTTAAAGTATGAAAAAAAAACTGCTTCATCTTGCCTGTAGGCACTAGGTGAGCACCTGCCTGATGGTTGGCTTCACCTCCTAAGAGGTAGCATAGCTTCGAGGCTCAGACTTTGAGCTGTATTCCTACTCTGCTAACACAATCACTTGGAAGAGTGACCCTGTCTATAGGGACCTTGGAATGAGGCCTCTTGATTCCACTATGCCTTGTTGGATTTCTAATTTAGAGCTAAGGTGGATCTTAGAAATGATATTTTCCTTTTCCTTTCTTTCTTTTTTCTTCTTCTTCTTCTTTTTTTTTTTTTTTTTTTTTTTTTTGACACGGAGTTTCACTCTGTCGCTCAGGCTGGAGTGCAGTGGTGTGATCTCGGCTCACTACAACCTCTGCCTCCCAGGTTCAAGCGATTCTCTTGCCTCAGCCTCCTGAGTGCTGGGATTACAGGCGTGTGCCACCATGACCAGCTAATTTTTGTATTTTCAGTAGAGATAGGGTTTCTCCATGTTGGTCAGGCTAGTCTCAAACTCCTGACCTCAGAAGATCTGCCCACCTGAGTCTCCCAAAGTGCTGGGATTACAGGTGTGAGCCACTGCGCCCGACCAAGATAATATTTGAATAATTATGGTACTGTGTATGTTTTGCATGCTTACTGTGTCTCTTGTATTGAGCTAAATTGTGTACATGCTCTTTTTCTCAATGTTATGTCAGAAATAACCACTATACATGACTTGTAAAATGTTCTGAAGTTAGTTTGTAGCAGAACCAGTGCTCTAATTCACATTTTCTAATGCCGAGCTAAGGATCTTCCTAATTTTGCCTATATTATCTTATATAATAGGGTCTCCATTACTCTTAGAGACCTTGGCAGATTTCAGGTTGCACAAGCCCCTATTTGGTTTATTTCCTCTGCCACACAGTGAAATCAGGGCTATATGTCCACAAAACATCTTATGTTTGAGTAGAAGTTTATTCATTTCAAAATATTGGGGGTCCAGGAACAGGGTCACACACACATGGTCAAATTAGGTTTTTACAAAGGTGTGAAGGCAATTTGATAGAAAAAGAAAAGTCTTTTTAACTGGAACATTTGTATATCCATGCTCGAAAACACAACTTGCATCCTATACAAAAATTAATTCAAAGTAAGCCATACCTCTAAGTGTAAAACTGTAAAATATCTAGGAGAAAACTTATAAGAAAATTCTTGTGAGCTAAGATTAGGCAAATATTTCCTTAATAGGACTCAAAGAATCAAAATCCATAAAACAAAAAAAAATTTGACTTGATCAAAATTAAGAACTTTGGCTTTTCTAAAGATACTGTAAGAGAAAGGAAAGGAAAGCCTCAGAGTAGGAGGTAATGTTTGCAAATTCCATATCTGCTAAAGGACATGAACATATAAAGAACTCTCAAACCCCAATAAGAAGATAACAAACCAATAAAAGATAGACAGAAGATTGGAATGTACATAAATACATAAAAGTGTCTTATCTCATTAGTTATTAGAGAAATGTGCATTACAGCCGCAATGAGATACTATTACATACATATTAAAATGGCATGACAAGGAAAAAAAATACAACTCGACAATACCAAGGATACAAGGATGCAGAGCCACAGAAACTCTCATACATTGCTGATATGAATGCAATAGAGTACATCCACTTTGAAAAACACTTTAGCAGTTTTTATAAAGTTAAACACATACTAGACAACATACAGCAATCCCACTGCCAGGTAAATATTCAAGTGAAATGGAAACTATGTTCACACAAAACCCTGTAAGTGGGTGCTTGTAACAGTTCTAGTCTTCCTGATCATCAGAAGCTGGAAGCAACTCAAATAGCTACCAGCTAGTGAATGAATGAAAAAACTGTGGTATATCCATATATTGGAACACTACTTAGCAGTAAAAAATAAATAACTACTGATACACATAATATCATAGATGAATCTCAAAATGCATTACACTAAGTGAAAGAAGCCATATTTAAAAGTCATTATACTGTATTCCATTTACATTCCATTCTTGCAAAGGCAAAACTATAGGGATGGAAAACACATGGGTGGTTGCCAGGGACTGGGAACTGATGGCCAGTACTCATGGGGAAATGTTTTTGGATATTGGAACTGTTCTATATCTTGATGGAAGTGGTGTTCACATGACAGCAGGCAGTTTTTGGATTTGTGTTACTGGCTGGGTGCAGTGGCTTATGCCTGTAATCCCGGCACTTTGGGAGGCCAAGGCAAGTGGATTACTTGAGGTCAGGAGTTAAAAACCAGCCTGGACAACATGGTGAAACCCTGTCTCTACTAAAAATACAGAAATTAGCCAGGCATGGTGGTGTGTGCCTGTAATCCCAGCTGCTCGGGAGGCTGAGGCAGGAGAATTGCTTGAACCTGGGAGATAGAGGTTGCAGTCTGGAGCTCCACTGCACTCCAGCCTGGGTGACAGAGTGAGAATCTGTCTCAAAAAAAAAAAAAAAAAAAAATTGTATGATTGTAAAATAAATGGTGAGTTTCTCTGCATGTACATTAGAGCTTGATTTTTAAAACATAAAATATGTTACTGGGTGCTGTGCATACCAAATCAAAACCTTTAAAAAAACACACACAACAAAAAGAGAAATGAAATTAAAACGAATAGAATAAGAGTTGAGATCAGAGGCCCATGAAAGATTCCTATACAGATTCCCCATAAGAAATACCCTGCCTACCCTTGTACCCCCAGCTTTAAGGCAGCCTTATGAGCCAGTCTAGTTGTGAAATCTGTGATGATTAGAACTTGGGTGTCCCATTGAGTTCCTTTAGGGGCTATTTCCAGGAGTGGGGTGCAAGGGCTGTGCTGGTCCTCTAGTTCCCTCTACTCATTGTAAATATCCTTCCTCCTGCACTACGCTTGTGTATTGAGTTTCAAGGGAAAGTTTTATTAACAGAAAGCCATCCATGGCTCAAAAATAGTTTGAAAACTACTGGCTTCATCAAATTATTGTCTATTTTTAGAAAGAGTTAGAGATTTGCCTATATTTCTTTGCTACTTAATAGCAGAGCTAGCTCAGGAACTGAGATGCCGAACTCGACTATCAACAGCACAAGATAACCTCTAAGAGGAAGGTAGGCAGGGAGAACATTGTGGCAAACAGAGTGTCCCTTCTTCTCCAGGGCCCTGGCCACCGCCATGCAGGTGTGTATGTCCAGAGACAGCAAATCTTTCCTTTTTTTTTTTCTTTCAAAAGACGCTTGGATCTGGATTGTCATAAAAAAATCTCTTGATTTTTATGTTATTATTATTATTATTATTATTTTTCTTGAGACAGAGTCTTGCACTGTCACCCCAGGCTGGAGTACAGTGGTGCGATCTTGGCTCACTGCAACTTCTGCCTCCCAGGTTCAAGCGATTCTCCTGCCTCAGCCTCCCGACTAGCTGGGACTACAGGCGCCTATCACCATGCCTGGCAATTGTTTTGTATTTTTAGTAGAGATGAGGTTTCACTGTGTTGGCCAGGCTGGTCTCTAACTCCTGACCTCGTGATCCGCCCACCTCTGCCTCCCAAAGTGCTGGGATTACAGGCTTGAGCCATCATGCCCGGTCAAAATCTCCTGATTTTTGAAAGCCTTAAATCATTTCCTTTTTTGTTCACATGCTGTCCTGATAAGATAAAAGCCATCTGTCTGTGGGCTGGAACTGGCCACAGGCCACTGATTTGTGATCCCTGGCCTGAGCGGGACTATCAAGCCCATGCTTTGTTCTTTACATGGTCATCTGCCTCACTCGAGCTATCAGCTCAGAAACCTCAGAAGTAGAACGTAGAGGAGCTGTCTTGCCTCCTCAGAACTATCTGGACAAATGGCAGAGCTTCTGGACAGAAGAAATCCCTCCCTGCATATCCTTTACCCAGACATGCTTAAATAGTGTGTTTCTTCCACCCACACTCAGACAAATCCTCCATGCTTTACCAGGCAGCCTGCTCTGGGTTGAAATGGCAGCATTCTTGCATACAGAGACTGTAAATTATGTTTTAATGGCAATGTAGAATAGTGTAAAAGACACATGCTTGAGAGTGAGACAAACACACACTACCTACATAACTTTGGGCAAAGTACTTACAAATCTCAAGGCCCCATTTTCAACTATAAAATGAGAATGGCAGTACCTAAAGGATAGAATTGTTATAAAAATTAAATCATATAATGTGTTGAGCAAAGTGGCTGGCCACTTGTTTTTCTTTTCATCTATATTATTATTATTACTGTAAATATTATTAATACTTAGGACAGAATTAGAGTTCTGTAACTAGCTAGCCCAGCAACTATGGGCAAGTCATAGAATCTCTCTGAGTTTGTTCCCTTCTCCAAAAAAAAAAAAAAAGAAAAGAAAATACCTAGATCACAAAGCTCTTGTTCATTCTTGTCAGTGATGACATATTAAGGGGGACTAGCAAAGTTTGTGGCCTACTGTAGCTCTCAATAAATAATTTTTATGAATAGATCATTGCTATAGATATGTCTTTATCAGTACCACTCGACAGTGTCAGTGATGTGCTCGTGGTTACTTTTCTGCAAGGTATCAAGCTGTGCAAGCTTTTCTGGGGAAGTCAGGATGATATCCAAGTACTCATTTTCCAAATAAGAGATGCGCTGGCACTGTGCCTGGACATCCAACCTGCAGTGGATGTCAGTAGACGATCACTTTGGAGCACCTGTCTCTTTAATTTTGAAATGCAGCCAGTGTGTTTTTCTCCACCAAGATTCTGGGACTAGTAGGGAGGCCCTGAGAGACTCCTTAATCTCTTAAAGATACTAAACTGAATCCTTGCATAGACATTCAACTGAAATCTGAGGTTGGGACAAAGTCCATTTAAACTTTTAAAATTCTCTCTGTGGGACTGGACAAAGCTCTTAAACATTTTATGGACCCCTAGGCAGCTACTTAAAGCAACCATGGCTCCTTGAGAGCCAGGCACAGCAGTGAGTTGTGAAAACACAGCTTGATAGATTCCATCCATTCACTTAGCACTTAATCTGCCACAGGCTCATGTCATCTCCTGTATTGTTTCTTTACATTTCTATTTGACTTTTCATGAGACTACATCTGGCCTCCCCAGTTGAAGTGAGGGGCCCCAGAAATAAGACCATGGCTTCAATGTCACAACAATCATTGACTCATATGAGAAGGTAGAATTTTTCAAATAAATGTGCCATCCATCTTCCACCTTGATTTTTGCTACCATCCATTAATTGAATACTTTTATTATTATTATTGTTGTTGTTATTTTGTCTTCCATTTATAGATGAGGAAACTCAAGCTCAGCAAAATTAAGTGACTTTCCAGAAAACACTATTTGAGAAAGTGGCACGGCTAAGTTTTGACACAAACCAGTCTATATCAAAGCCAGTGCTTAGGCTACTGGATAAGACAACACCACTTAAGATGTGTCTTGGCCAATTTTTTATTGCTATAAATGAATACCACATACTGGATAACTTACAGTGAACAGAAATTTATTTGGCTGATGGTTCTGGAGTTAGGAAGTCCAAAAGTATGGTGCTAACATCTTGCAAGGGCCTTCATGCTGTGTCATCCCATAGAAGAAGGTGGAAGGGCAAGTGAGTGCACAAGACAGAGAGAGGAAGGGGGCTGAACTTGTCAGTGCCTACTCCTGTGATAACTAACCCACTCCCATTATAATGGCATTAATCTATTCATAAAGGCTGAGCCCTCATGACCTAACCATCTTTTAAATGCCCCACCTCTCCACACTGTTGCATTGGGCATTAAGTTTCCATCACACGCACTTTGAGGGACGTATTTAAATCATAGCAATGTTTCAGGAAGATTTTGTTTTGTAATATTGAGGTAGCTTGGATGTAGTTTATTATAGTTATCTGATAACTGGGATGGAGCCTTAGTTGGGACTCAAATCTGCAGCATTGTGTGTTAAAGTTGTTTAATCTCTAGTCCTAGCCTAAGGGGAACTGGTCTTCTGGCTTTCATAGCCTCTCCTTTGCTAGATTTCTTTTTATAATTGCAAAAATCACTAACATTTTTATATTCACAGACTCATCTACAGAGGATATGAGTCTCAGGTAAATCCAATTTTCTATTATGTAAAATTACAGAAAATAATTATTAATAGGGATAGATGATTATAAAGGTAGAAAAAACCCTACATGTGTTTAAAAGGAAATAGATTGTACAGACAGAGGCTAGCTTCCTTTTGTTGATGGAGCCACTCAGTTGAGAGCCTATATCAGCTACTAATGTGTGTGTGTGTGTGTGTTTTGCCACAGTTGAAGAAATTTCTTTCATGTGACCCTTATTACCTGTCTCTCATTATCCCTCAGCAGCCTTAGTTGTAACAGATTAGGAAGCCTCAGGTTTGTCCATTAAATCATCAATTCTGTGAATACCTACTCTGGGTAAGGCATTTGCCAGAAACTAGAAATCTAGAAATATAAAGATAAATGAGTTAAGTGAGTTGGGAAGTCTCTGTCCACACAAAGTTTCAGACTTTTTAAAGTCATAATTAGCTTGATTATGGTAATCATTTCACAATGTATATGTATATCAAATCATCATGTTGTATACCTTAAATATACATTTCCTTTGTCAATTACACTTCAATACAGCTGGAGAAAAGTTTCTGGTCATTTAGAATTGTTATCAGTTTGTACAGTATTGACCAATTACAAGCAGGGTAATAAAACATTACAGATGGGGAGACTGAAGCACGGAAAAGAAGAGCTATCCCATGGTCACACAGTTAACAAATCTGGACCCTGAATGTGAACTCGAGTCACCCCTGGGACATCCAACGGCATTTCCATCACACCATGCTGTCTCTTAGCTATTCAATAAAGATTTTTTGGAAGAATGCATGGGCTTAGCAGCTAAGAAGTGTGGAGGCAGTGGCAAGAGAGGAGATGAGGGAAGTGAAGTCATCTAAGCTTTAGAAGCTGAGCTTTGCTGGCACTGAAACCCAATGCATCAGGAAGCTACTGGACATATGTAAAGGCAGAGGGTGGAGCCCCTCTTCTGCCCACAACTGTACTTTGAACCGTGTATTTTCCATATATTTCCCCAATTAACTTTTCAGAAGTGAGAATGTGCATTAATGAAACTGGAAGTTTATACTTCCCACTACTAAAAGGAAATTTGAAGAACTGGATAATAAACCCTGTGAGAGCTACTAAAATGCAAACAAGAAGAGAATGGGAGGGATTGATGGAGGTTAGAAGAGATAATCTTTCTAATTTCCTCTGTACTGGGCACTCAAACATTTCCTGAATGAATCATTTGGCTCTTCAAAAAAAGAGATTTGGAAGGATGTCTACATCCCAGAGCTGTGCCAGTTCCATGACCACCTCTTTTCATCTTGCAAGGAAAAAATGCTGTAGCACCTCATTGAGGGTGCAATGTTGCTATTAAAGGAGGAACTGACAAGCCATTGAGTGAAGAACACTGAAAAGCTGGCTCAGCTCCCACAGAGTTCAAGCAAGCATTCAAAAGGAGGTGGCTGAATAGATTACTCAGCATCTATAACCTCAGACTAGAAGCAGCCCAGTGATTGTGGGGGATAATGTTGTACCACTGTGTTTTATACTTGAATTAATTAATGTCTTAATCTTTCCTTGACACTAGAAAATAGCATCCAGAACTCTAAGGGACCTTACAGATCAACTGTTAATGCCCTTTTTTTTAATACATGGAAAAACAGAGGCAGCATGTAGTGAAGGCACTATCTCACCTTTGGATATTCACCAAGTTCTTGGCAGAGTTAGAACTGGAATAAAGGTTTCTTTACTGGTGTGGCAATAAACTGTTTTTTTAATCCAAATGCAAATATTAAAATTTTCAATATTCTTTTATATTTTCTGTGCTTTCCTTTGGACTTACCACAGTGGACAATACATAGCGAACTCTACTAAATAGCTCAAATGATAGAAACATCGGTGTTCAAATGTTTTTTCTTTGAAAGAAAATTACAGAGATCATCTAATGCAACTCCCTTAATTTTCACATGATTGTCTAAAGGTCTGGAAAGTAGAAATAATTTGTAGAGAGCCATACAGTCAATTAATAGAAGAGCTCTGTCTTATAGCTAGAATGTGGTATCCTGATCTTAAAGCAAGTGTTAGCTGATGGATAATGTTTTCCTTCATCACAACACAAATGCTCTCATATGATATGTTTATTTTACCATAGTTATTTAACAGAGAAAATGAGACTTCAAATCAAAAGACTTTCATTTGCATCTTCAGTGATAATATCCTTTTATACAAGTCTCTGAATATGTCAGACAAAAGTTTCTGCTAGTAAATCAGGTTCTTCATGCAGAATCTAGAGTCATCCTGAAGTCAGTCACATAGTATAGTAGAAATATTATAGAAGAAGAAATAAGGTTATGAGGTGATAGTGTATTAAATATTGAATGCCCAGTTTTGGGATATACAAATGGAGATACACAGAAAGAAAAAAACTGTGGGCTGTGAAACATATTCTGCAGTAATCAACATATAAACAATATTAGGAATCTTCATCTTAGAATATAAAGAATGAGATGAATCAGATGACCTGAACTAAATTGTAGTCTTAAAGAAGAAAGCAGAAGTCTTGTACTGAAAAAAAAAAAAAAAAAAAAAAAAAAAAAAAAAAAAGAGATTATAATAGTGGTCATGTAAAGGGTGGAGAAAATTTGAGAAAATTGATTGGGGGAAATGGGAGGAGAAGCTGAACAGAAATCCACAGAGGAATCCCCATAATGAAATGCTTAGTCGATTTCATTAGAGACTCTAAGATTGTGACAGTGCTGATCCTCATGGCTGGGGCACCTTCTGCAGCCTGCATGGTACCTGGGTGGACAAGTGGAAATGTAGCCTAAGGACATTAAAGATTCTCTGGAGATGTGGCAAGGTACCTAGGTTTCATATGGGTTCATAGGAAGTAGAGAGAGAGATTAGAGTTGTTCTGGAGAAAAGGGAAAGTTTCAGAGACTCAAAATGCAAAGTAGGCTTGGTGGAAACACTGAAGAGAGAAATATCAAAGAAAAGGGAGTTATAGTCCCAGACTGAAAGGCTGACATTTCATGTCTTAGAAATGGGAAAACGTATTTCAGAAAAGGAGTGGTTTCGGTTGTCTCCGATAGAAAATGTTCCTGAAATGGAGTGGATGTGATGCCTGCTGGAATCAGGAAGGTGAAGGAAAGTTAAAGTAAAACAGTGTGATGAATTACCAACATGGATGCCGAAGTTGCTAATGGCAACATTAGACCTGTGATGTGATGCCTGGCAAAAGTCCTGTTGAATCATAGAGATTGTCAAGAAAGTAGTAAATGCCGGCAAGGAAGAAAGTGGTGGAGTGACCAACAAGAATGGAAGAAAGCTGGTACAAATTCCTGTTCTATTACCCCTTGATGGAAGGGGGACCTGGCTGGATACATCACAAATCAACACAAATTAGTTCAGAAGGAGGCCTGGGGCATAATTACACTGAATAGCAATACGAATCTATTCCCATGGGAAACATTGTTATTATTATTATTTTACAGAAGTTACCAACTCCTCAATAGCTCTTAATAAAAGATGATCTATGTTGATAAGTAGGATAAATGATTGCAGTACCCTAGGGCAGAGAGTGAAACTTGTGAATTCAAGAGTTTTTGCCTATTGTATTAGTGAAGGTCCTCCAGAGAAACAGAACCAATAAGATTTATACAATGAGGAATTGGCTCATAAGATTATGGAGGCTCAGAAGCCCAGCCATCTTCCATTTAGAGACCCAGGTAAGCGGGTATTATAGTTCAGCCCGAGTCTGAAGGCCAGAGAACAGGAGAATTTGATGATGCAAATCCCAATCTGAGACATAAAAACATGAAATATTCCAGCACATGCAGTAAGGTAAGAAAAAATAGGGATGAATTCCTCTTTCCTCAATCTTTTGTTCCATTCAGGCTCTCAGTAGATTGGATGATGCCCGACCACATTGAGGAAGGCAATCTGCTTTATTGTGTCCACTGATTCAAATGCTAATCTCATCCACAAACATCCTCACAGACATATCAGAAACAGTGTTTAATCTGGGCACCCCATGGCCCACTCAAATTGACATGTAAAATTAACCGTCACACCTACATGTCAGCTACTGCTCACTTTCAACTAGTTTAGGCCTTTTCCAAATACAAAGATGATCCCCACCACACCACCAAACACACATACACAAAAACCTTTTGCAGGTGCATTATTCAGACTATAGAAACAGCTTTCGATTGTTTTTGAAATCCTATGTCTTATCCTTAGACATAGATTTAGTCTAAGGGCTAAATCCCTGTGGGACAAAAGAAAATTATTCACTATTTGATAATGGATTGAGCAAATTTCAAAGAAAAGGAAGTGCTATATGAAGGTAGATGGTGATTTGAGATTGTCCATGAAGAAATATAGAACTTCTATCTGCCCAATGTTCAATGAACTAAGAATGGCGGATGGCGTGATGGAGGTAGGGAAGGAGAATTAGTGCTCCTCCAGAGACCCGTGGAGGAGCAAATCTTTTTGCAGATTTCTTTTGGGGACAGGAGGTGGGGAATTTATTTGTTTAGACTCAGTGATTTTTCACACAGAAGAATTTGAGAGAATGTCTAGAGAGGAAAGGTATTAAGTAGGGAGAAAGTGAGAGGGGCTAACCTGTGAGGGGAAATCTTTGAACATCAGGACCAAGAGCTATGAAGAACTGGCTCTCCTGAACTTTCTAAGTAAATGAAGCCTGAGCGGACTGGTGGCCAGTTGTCTTCCATCTTTGTTCAGAGTTCCAAATGCAATGTTTGCTGAGGAGTTATATGATTCTGCAGAAAATGTAGCCTGAGAGCCCACTGGAAGTGGCGAGAAATGACCATGAATCTGGCAGGAGAGTTAAGAGAGGACATTCAGTGGCTGTTGATGTGGTTCCCTTCCATGGTTTTTGTTTTTGTTTTTTGAGATGAAGACCCAGGCTGGAGGGCAGTGGCACGATTTTGGCTCACTGCAACCTCCACCTCCTGGGTTCAAGCAATTCTCCTGCCTCAGCCTCCCGAGTAGCTGGGATTACAGGCATGTGCCACCACGCCCAGCTAATTTTTTGTATTTTTAGTAGAGACAGGGTTTCATCATGTTCGCCAGGTAGTCTTGAACCCCTGACCTCAAGTGATCCACCTGCCTTGGCCGCACAAAGTGCTGGGATTACAGGTGTGAGACACCGCATCCGGCCCTTTCCATGGTTTTTTCAGGGGGCTTGTGGTGGCCTAGAGACCCAAGTGCTCATCTGGTGGGACTACACATCTTCTGGATTATATTGATTAGAGAGAATGATAATGTTTAGTGTTGGTCTTTCCCCTAAATTCTAAGCTTCAAGTGAACAGAGGCAGCTCATTTCTTATTCCTTTGTTTTAAATAGTAGATGCTCAAAAAGTTGCCTGTAGTTAGTTGAATAAATAAGAATACAAACAAGTATAATAATAAATTACCTTTATTGAACTTTTTCTATGCGTCCGGAGGTCTTCTAAGTATTTACACTCATTAACACGATTAACATTCACTATGATCCTGAATGAATAAATGTTAATTGTAAGCATTCTATGAGTTTACTTTATTAGAGGAAATTTTGCTTTGAAATAAAGAAGCCAGTTCGTTGTGAGAAAAACTTGACACACACACTAGTGTGTGATATACATATGTGTTTATTACCATGTATTGGCTTTTTTGGATATTTACAAATCTAGAAAGAGAGAAATATACTTACTAAATATATGAGAGGTAGTTGATATAATTTTCTATTTTTGTCTAAATACTAGAATTTGAACTTGATTTGTTTTTACCATGTGGAAAATCATTTGTGTAATACATTGTGAGTCTTGTGCCTGTAACCCTGGTTTATTCTTCATAGTAAATACATATGCCAACAGAACCTTGAGGAGTTTTGAGGAGTCTTTCCTGCTGGGATGACACTAGTACCGGGTGGAAGAGCCAAGATCCATAGCTAGGCTAAGGGAGCAGCTGTTCTTTGTCATGTCTACATAAGGGCACAGCTTGGCCGTTACCAGCGCACAGCTTCTGTGTGAGAGCACATGTATCCTTTATTTATTTTGAATAGATTTTTCCCCTATTTGATGAAACAATTTGACTTATTAACCCTCACCTCTCCGTACCAACCACAAATGGGATACTATAAAAACGGACAAACATACAGAACCCTATATTTTATTAATTACAAACTGTGTTTGTTGTTCAACTCTGCCATCTAGGTACTGACTTAAGGGTATTAGACTGGGGCAGAATGTTATAAAGGAGGCACATGAAACTGATTTTAAGGTGCATTTGTTATCTGGAGTTTTGGTCTTTCCTTTTTTTGCAAATGTGCTTTCCCCTCTAAATATCTCCATCCTTGAGACGTGCTTGAAATGAAAGCCAGTTCTTGCTAGACTTGCAAAACTGCAGCACAGGTGGGCAAAGCCCCTGGGAGAGGCCATCTCATCCATCAGGCCCACTGGCTTTTGAAAGGAGAGGCCTGTGAGTAGTCAGGATGATGAATCCCAATGGCTGGCAGCAGCCAGATTACGTACACTGGAGGATGCCAATGCATACGGTGGTAACCCTTAGCATACACAGCAATGCCAGGATCCTCTGAGAGATCAGCTCTGTCTGATATTGAAGTAATGCACACACAGATAGGGTACAGACTGTGCTCTGCCTCCCTACACCCAAATGTAGCAGAACAAAAGTGGGGAAGACATGTGAGAGGCCAGATATTTTAATAAGCAAATTGGTGAGTTTCTCTGCTATTGAGTTATTGCTATAGCAGAGAAACTCAGCATTAGAAACATCTTTGTGCTAACTTCTTCCATCCCTTCTGCTTGTGATCCAAGTCAACCCACTGATTCAACTGGACAAATTTATGGAACACCTGATATGTGGCAGGCACTGGGTTTACTGCTGGGGCTAAACCATGAGCAAGACAAACATGGTCTCTCTTATCAGGCTTGAAATATACAAAGAAAAATTTATAATGCAGTGTAATGATTATTATGAAATTCCTGAACTAGACAGCCAAAGAAACATAGCTGAGTAAATATAACCTGCCTGCCTTTAGCTGCATAGCTGTGTGGTCACTAAATTTCACTCCTGGCCTGTATTCTTTCCCTAGAGCTGTTGTAGTAATGACCCTAAACTGGATGACTAAACACAACAAAAATATTCTCTCACATTTTTGGAGTCCAAAGGTCTGAAATCAAGATGTTGGCAGGGCTACATTTTCTCTGAAGGTTTTAGGGAAAACCTTTCTCAACCAATTCCAGCTTCTAGTGGCTCTGGGCATTCACTGGCTTGTGGCAGCATAACTCTAATTCCTGCCAGCATCTTCACATGGCCTTCCTCTCTGTTTAATTCTTTGTGTGTACTATCTCCTTTTCTGATAAGGACAACAGTCCTTGGATTTAGGGCCCACTCTAATCCAGTATGACCTCATCTTCACTTAATTACATCTACAAAGAACCTATTCCCAAATACGGTCCCATTTTGAGGTTCCAAGCATTTAAATTTGAACATTTCTTGTTAGGGGACACAATTCAACCCATTACACAGCCTAAGATTTTTGACATTTTACCATTGTCTTTCTCCAGCCCTGGCTATCTTTTTGGGCAATTGACCTGCTGGATGCTCAACCCTTTTGAAATGTTTGGAACTTGGCTTTCAATTACCTGTGTCTCTTGCTGCTTTGAGTTCCTCTATGTGAAAGACTTCTTTCATTCTCAATAGTGGCTCACCTGATGCGAGTACGGGAGGCAGGTCCACCTCAGACCCTGGGGGGAGACCAGACCCTAGCAGAGGATTGTTGAAGGAAGCGAATAAGGAAAACTGATAGGTTCATGTAGCCTTAACAAGCAACATATAGTGAGAAGCTGTCCTCTGAGGAGGGGGGCCTTTTGGAAGGACTCTATCTCTACCCCTTTGAGGGTGCCCCCGTTTTGCCTAAAAAACCATAATACACACGCGTTATAAACTCCTGATTATTTCAAAACTTCCAAAATTTTTTAGGAGTTTCCTCTTTCCATTTGGTGGAGATGGTAAGCAGCTAACTATAGCAACAAAATCTCCAAATGTTACTATAGTAATGCAAAGAAGAAAACAACATATTTGCCTGATAAACCAGGCTGAAGCCAGTCAGAATGTTGTTTTTTTTTAGGATTCATTTCCACAAATCCTCAAATTTACAAAGCTTAGGGATGTCTAAATTCTTCTCCAAGATTTTAGCAAATGCCCAAGGACTAATAATCATATTTTCACATCCTACCACCGAATTGGTCCCGTGTAAACCCAAAATCAGAACTAAGCCTCTGTACCACTTTCTAAAAGAAACCTAGCATCAGATTACAATTCATTGTAAGGGGTTATGGCACTGAGCACATAGAATTCCTCTTCCTTTCTCTCTGTCTTCCCCTCACTCTTTTTCTCTCTCCTTCTCACCCCCAGGCTCTTTGCTCTTGAGCTCTTTGCCTGCTATAAAGCAGATGGGTTCTCTGTCTCTGAAGCCATAGCATGAATCCTTTTTACATGTTTTAGGAATCATATACTCCAAGGGGGCTTTTTTCTATATATTTTCATGATACCAACTTGTCTTTGCATAAGAGGAACATCCTACCAGATGCTAAAAGAATAAACATTTTTTCCATCTCATTATCCTAAGATAAGAAGCCAGTATAATTTTAGGGGCTTAATTTGTAGGCTCTAATAATTATACTTTACCACCTATTACTATCTTTCCTCTAACTAAAGTTGTTGCTCCCTTTTTACAAGGAAGAGAAGTTTTAAAGACCTCTTTGGCATTTACTAGTATTTTGGCAGTTTGGGAGTTAAATACTTAGAAAACATGATTTTATCAGTGCCCCTTTAAACTGTCTGAAATATGAATACAAAGCAAAGAGGCATTAGATTTCAGTTATTTATTTATTTATTTTAGCTGAGCATGGAATTGGCATCTCTCAGAATTACATTAACAGCCATTAATAGTCCTCGTGGTATCAGTTGTGTCCTGGGCTTTATTTCAATACCAGAACATATGTCAGTAACCTCTACTGAGGAATGCCAAGTCTCTTATAATAAGGGGGTTCTGTTAATATATTTGCCCACAATGAGGCAGGACAGTGCAGAGCAGTCGTTCTTAATTCTGACTGCACATTCAAATCATCTGAGGGCAAGGGAGCTTTTAAGACACATTGATCTCCTTGGCCCACCCACAGAGATTCTAACTTAATTGGTGTGGGATGGGGCTCAGAATTTGGGCTTATTTTAAAACTCTCCAAGAGATTCTCATGTGCAGCAAAGAAACCCCTGGTATGGCACAGTGCATCTCAAACTTGACCCTGTGCATGATTGTGACTCGGTGGGAGGCCTAGGGACAACCCTGACGTTCTGTGTTCCTATTTAGCTCCTACATGGTGTTCATGTTTGGGGTTTTCAGGACCACACTTGGAGTAACAAGAGCAGGTTAAATTTGGCATTATCTTGAATATTGGACAAACCTAAGTCTGAGAGTTGATTTGTCATTTGGTTTTGTTCATATTTGACTATAAAGCACTGAACTTTAATCCTGTCTTCTGTAAAGTGGAAATAAAATGTGTTGCATTTAAGGGTTAACGTATAGAAGCAAAAGTGTTATAAAAGGCAGCTGGCAAAGGGCCTGGCACTCAGTGGCTCAATAAAAACTACTTCCATTTCACTTTGTTCCTCTCCACCTTCCCAAGCACCTCCAACCTTCAAAAAGGCAAAGTTGTCATCTAAAAAGGGGTTGTTAGGGGAACGTTGTCCTTTGGAAAAAAGGAATGGAGGGTATCAGTAATCAACATAGCTTAGTGTGGACTGGTGTGTTGGTTCACGCCTGTAATCTCAGCACTTTGGGAGGCTGAGACAGGAGGATTTCTTGAGCCCAGGAGTTCAAGACCAGCCTGGACAACACGGCAAGACTGCATCTCTACTTAAAAAAAAAAAAAAAAAAAGAAGAAGAAAAAAAATGTAGCTTAGTGGCTACTAACCCAGGAATCTGGGAAACAAAACCAAACTTGAGGTTACAGTTTTAAGTGGAAATCTTTATGTTTTTGAAATATAACATCTACTCAAGGTCAAGCTCTTTGCCTTTGATTATATTGGTCCTCTCATCTAGAATGCTCTCTTTCCTCTCCATTACAAATTAGAGCCTCTAAATCCCTAGTTCCGAATTAAAATCATCATTTAAAGGTAGGGAGAGTCTACTAGGCAGGTATTTTAAGGGGATAGAGTATATGGGTTATAACAGCAGATCCAGCTACTGGAACATGCCACATCAATCTGGAAAAGATGTTTGAGGCCAGAGTTTTAACACCAGATAGAGTTGGAACGATATGCTGGAGGCAATGGGAAGGCCTGAAGGGTTTGGTAACATAGAATAAGTGTAGCGTTTTTGAAACGTCAACATGCTTGAGTTGGGGGTGGATCAGAAGAATGCAAATGGAAGAGGAGCAGAGAAGTGAATGTCACTCATTTGTTCACATTTACTGATTGCTAATTGTGTGGGGGGCACCATGCCTGATGGAGGAAATGTATGGTCAGTAGACAAATATTTTTCTTGCTCTAGTGACATTTTCATCTACTATGAACTTCCATCCTTTGACTAAGACAGAGAGTAACCAATGATTAACAAAAATTAGGACAAGTGTCTAAAGGAAAAACATAGAATGCAATGAGAATAAAATAACAAGAGAATCTGACCTCTTGAGGTCAGGGAAGTCTACCCTTGGAAATGACTATCAAATGCTCTCAAGCTGAGCCCTTACAAGCACTCTCTAAAGGTGGGGTGGAGGTGTGGGGTGAAGTACGAAATGTATTATTTACATCCTGACTGTGCCACTTACTAAGTGAGAGACTGGACAAGTTATGTTTCCTCTCTTGTAAAAATATATATATATATAGTTACACACAATTTCAAGGATTGCTGTGATGCTAAATGAGGCAATTCATTGTTAACAGCACAGTGCTTCGTACATAATGAAACTTAAAAGTGGTAGATACCAGGCCTTGTTTTTCAGTCCCACTTACTGAGTGCCTAAGTCTCTGTGGCAGAAACAGCAACTGCAGGTTGATTATTCATCTGGTGCCCCACCTTCCAGTCCCTTTTGGAGGAGCATGTGGTTGGTTCTGGTTGTGAGAAGACTGACACGTGTCACTTCTGGATGGATTCGCTACTCTTTTCTCCCTCCGTGTTGACCATGTGGGCAGGTGTTGAGATATTAGGGGATTCAGCTGGGTCCTTGTATTTACTATGTGGGGCACAGCCTCAATCCCCTCCATAAACCTCATTCAATATGTAGCTTGAACAAGAGTAAATCTTGTTTTTAAATAAGTCATTTTAAAGGGGTAGATTTCCTATCTCTAAAGAACCTAGCCTATCTTTTCTAAAAGAGTACCCAACACCAAGAACTTTTCGTATGTTTTTACTTTATAAATATTACAAAGTAAAAAATTATAGAATATACTTTAATATATTAAAGTAGTATAAGTTCAGAATCTATTGCATTTATACAAAGTGAGATAAATGACTGAAGAAAACAAAATTTTAAGCCCATGTTAAAGGAGGTAACAGCAAGGCTTGAGAAAACAACCCTTTACTTATTGTTGCTGTTTGTGCAATAACTTTACACCAGATACAGCAAACATTGGAAGAAAGGGAGACAACATTTTGTGCTTCTAGAACAAATTGCTTTGCATCTCATGTTGCTTTCGGTCTTTGCTAAGGGTCTGGACTTCAGTGTAATTTGTAGCCTCATTCGACGACTTCCCAACCCCTGCCCGCTGACATGTAATCACAGACTCAGGTTTGTTCAATTTCTTTTTTAGAAGTGGATCTACTGCTCTTCTATTTACTGAGTTACCTCTTGAAGTGGTCTTGCCCTTGTCTTCCATCATATCTCTAGGTAACGCTTTCTGCTGCTCTTCTCTTTGACTTCTTGATTTGCCATGGATACAGTTCAGGATTGCAGGGGTGGTAAAGGCTGCAGGTTTGTTGCCATGGTGCTCAACAGGTGAAAGAGAAAGTGACTGCTTCCTTGGGAAACATCACGTAATAGACCTGTATCTTTTCCCCTCTCCCTCCTTCCACCCCTCCCATTGGTTCTTTGTGGTGGATACAGACACATTCTTGTTAGGTATGAGAATTCTTCTTTCTTTACTTGATGTAAAAATCTTCAAACTGGATTTCTGTCAAGCTCCTCCATTCCACATCTCCTGAGCATTATGAAACCAGCTTCAACATCAACTTGTGCTCAGATAATAGTGTTTTGATAAGCTTCTGATAGTGTGTTATTCACATATTTCCCTTCATATAGAAATACTAAGCATTTTCTAAGTATCTTCTTCAGCGAAAAGATCTTCTCCAACATTAAAAAGAAGAAAGAAAAAAGAAAAAAATATTCACCACCTCTTAACTTGAATATAAGTAACTTAACTTTTGATATTGGCACACTGGGGTTTTTTTCTTTGCAATTATCTTTTGCAGCTAAGTTGTAAAAGAAAAGGAGCTGAGTGATAGAGGACTGGCTGGATGCTAATTTTGGCTTGGCCACCAAGTAAGATAGAATCATCTGTTTTTTCAATCATTCTTTTATCCTGAACACTGATGATGTCTCAGAGACATATCTAAGTATCAGGGATACTGCAGCAAACAGAAAACGTACCTGCTTCAGGAATCTTTCATTCCCTGGTGGAGACAAACTGTAAACCAGGGTCTCTCAACTTTAGGAAGAATCCAAATCACCTGCAGGTGACTATTAAGACACATTTCCTAGCTCTGGAGTGGGGTCCAAGAATTTGCATTTCAAAAAGGTTTTCAGATGATGGCCATGGCCCAGAAAACACCCTCTGAGAACAACTGATATAAACAAATGAATAGGAAAATATATAAAATAATGCCAGTTAGTGATGAATGTTATTGTTAGGGTCAGGGTCAGGTTCCAGCCCATGTCGAGGTCCGAAGGGAGTGGGTGGATGAACAGCAGATAGCTGAAAGAACACTCGGAGGGCCATAGGTAGGTGAAATATGGCTTTATTCAGCAGCTCTCTCGTCAGCAGCTCTCTGACACTGTCTGCTTTGTCTCAGCTGCTTGCCCCGGCCGCTCCCACACATAGCTGCATGGCCGGCTCTCCCTACAGGGTCAGCAGCTTAACTCTTTCTCTCTCTGGGCACAAGTGCACCTGTACAGTGTCAGCAAGGCAATTGTATCTTTTTTTTTTGAGATGGAGTCTCACTCTGTCACCAGGCTGAAGTGCAGTGGCGTGATCTCGGCTCACTACCACCTCTGCCTCCCAGGTTCAAGCAATTCTCCTGCCTCGGCCTCCCGAGTAGCTGGGACTACAGGCACGCGCCGCCATGCCAGGCTAATTTTTGTATTTTTAGTAGAGACGGGTTTTACCATGTTAGCCAGGATGGTCTCGATCTCTTTGCCTGGTGATCTGCCCATCTTGGCCTCCCAAAGTGCTGGGATTACAGGGGTGAGCCACCATGCCTGGCCAGCAATTATACCTTTTCAGAAAATAGTGGCTTATGGCCAAGGGATGGCCTTCTCATATTATGGCTACATGGGTGTGATCACAGGTGGAGTTATATGCCTGCACTCCAAACTCACTGAGTCACACAGGATGTTTACCTCAGCCTATGCCCTCTTGGCCACAGCACAGCCATGTTCCTTACACTCCACCCCCTAGGCAGAGGGAGACATAGGCGTTGGATACACAGGTTATACACATAAGCTTTGGGTACATAGGCTTGATATACACACTCTGGCTCTATACATAAGTGTTGGGCACATAGGTTTGATATACAGGCTTGGCACACAGTTATAAAGCCAAATAGCTCAGGGAAAGAGAACCGAGGATGATGCAGTGCAGTGTGTGCTGCTATTTTAGATTGAAGCTTCAGAAAAGGCCTATCTCCTGACTGAAGTGAGGGAACAAGGTTTTCGGGTATCTGGGAAGACAACTGCAAGAAGAGCAGAAGCACCTGAGGAAGCCTGGGCCTGGAGCCGCTGGGTCTGGCTGCTGTCATCCTGGTTGCTCTGTGCCCACAGGATGCCACATGCGTGTACCACTGCATTTAACCTGATGTATGGTTGGATTTGTTTTGTGTTTTAGTGCCCTGTAGCATGGATAGTGCCATTTTCATACTTGAATCCCAGAAACCTTAGTACCAAGAAGTAGCTCATTAAGTGAACCTGGCACTATTTGAATCACTTCAAACCAAACAAACCCATTTGATCCTCATAAAAGCCACAAAACGTATGTCCTGTTGTCATCCCCATTTTACAGGACAGGGAACTGAGGCACAAAGAGTTTAAGTCATTTGCTTCGGATCATAGAGATGGGAAATGGCAGAACCAGGATTTGAGTCCACCTCTCCTAAAGATTGGGTAGAAGAATGGATAGATGGATGAGTGAGATGTTGAAATTGAGCCAAGAAGAGTTATCAACTGGCTTCTATATTTTAAAAGAGGATTTGTAACACAATTGGAACCAAGAGGTGGATGTTTCTCCTGCGGAGGAAGAAAAATGCCCTGGGTGGTGGAGTCCAGGTGAGAGGATGCATGTGGGGGCAGGTCTAGAAGGAATGAGACCAGGTGTGTGGCAAAGTTGCTTGCCTAGCCAGGTAACAAGCTCCCCCTGCATGAAAGCAGGACATGTCTTTGGAAGCTGGAGGACAAGAGAAAACAAATCCAGCAAACCCCTTCCTCTTGAAGGACTCTGACAAGTTGTGTTTTAATCTAATTAATGCATTCAGGAAGTTGGACCAAGAGGAATGTGATGATTTAATTGTTTTGTTCAAAGGGTACAAAGCAAGCTATTAGTCTGGGGTCATGACTCCAAGGTTCATATCAGGTTATTACCAAGGAGGGTTTTGGAACAAGAGTGGCTGATTGATTCTTTCCCGCTGTTACCCTCATTAATTTACAAAGATTCATTGTGTCAGTGCTAATTTGCAGAGTCTGGAACAAAATGTAAAACAGACTCAGACTGATAAGAATTGTTTTGTATCTGCAATTCCATCTTGTTCCTTCCCCTACGTTTTCCCTTCTAAAGATTTTCAGGTACATGAATTTCCAGTCTGATTATAATGAACTCTTTTTCCACATGACAAAAGTTGTCTCTATTGATTAAGCAACAAGCAGGAAGTCTATACTTGGCATTTTATTTCCAGCCCAGCAAAAATGTGGCTCTTCTGTTACTCTCCCTATGACCCAGAAAAAGTCATTTAACTTTTACTGCTAAGATTCCCCATCTGGAAAATCAGGAAAATAAAATGCAAATCTGAACACCTTATACCGACCTCCCCGTTAAAATTTTTACATCACTCCCATGGTCTGCAAGAGAAGCTTCAGGGTTGATGTTTCCAAACCCTTGATGATTGGCCTCAAACTTCTTTTCTAGACTTAAATTCTGCCACTGTTCAACAAGTATTTTCTGTTCTATTGTATCAAACTATGGCTTGTATTTAATCTTTCTCTGGAAAACCTTCCCTCACCTCTGGATATTTGCCAAATTTCTTTTCTACCTTTAACTTGTCACCATTTTCATGAACCTTTTCCAGCTCCTGTAGGCAAATTATTAATAATCAATGACTTATATATCCTTTCTTAGTTCTTCCATTAATGCTCACCACATTTTATCATAATTATTTGTCTAAATGAGTATTTTATTGTAGTGTTATGTGTGTGTGTGTGTGTGTGTGTGTGTGTGTGTGTATGTGTGTGTATCCTCTACTTGACTGAGCTTCTGAGGGCAGGGAAGTAGATTATATCTTAATCAGATCTGTATGCCAAATTGCTAACAACCTGACTGGCAACAACAGGAACTTACGTATTGATTGAGTGAATAAAGGAAAGAATGTCTGGCTTGCCTGACCCCTAAGATTATAATGAGCAAATCCTACGTTAAATGCTATCGTTCTTTGTAAACCAAAACAACACAATAGTGTGCTGATGTTAGGAAACATTTCTTTATTGAAGTGCTCTAAAAACATTTTCCAACTCCATCTTGATCATGAAGCTTTAATATTTTCTTTCTCTTTATAAAATGCAGTCATTCATTCTTTCTTAATCTCAGAGTATTAAATATTTTCTGTTTTTTGTCAGAAGCAGTAGAAGCAGTCATTTATTCATTCAGCCATTTTTCATGTAATTAACAAATATGCCTGCCAAGAAATGTGCCAGGCACTGAAGACAGAATGAAAAGTTAGAGAAAAGTGGCCGCAGGCCTCACGGATCTCACAGAGGCACCATAGATGAGGCATGAGTAACTCCTTCAGGGTTTGGGCTGGTCAAACTCTTCCCAGTTTGGGCTGCCACCTCACTTTAGTGCCTCTCCTGTGCACTGACCGCAGGTGGTATCCTATCACTTGGGCCTTTTATTCATCATAATGCGTTGATCCTTGGTTGGTCTAACCTTACATCTGACCATGTTCCTTTTTTGCTCAGCAGGGCTGGATCCAGGTTATTGGAGATGCCCCAGGGTGCTCAGCAGCCAGTTTCCTGGGCTGGTCCGCCAGATTCTAGCTGCCATGAGCTGCAAGGAAAAATGCAAATGAACCATTTCTTGGAAGGATTTGGCCAAAGGCCTAGACTTCAGTGTCTAGGACTATGGGTTGCCTTTCAGTCTTTTTCAACCTTTCAGTTCCCAGACATCATCAAAATAGAATCAAAGTATTGACATACAATATCTGAACTTCCTTTGATAAATAGGCACAGTGAGAAAAGCAGCCTGAACCTAATTTTTCTTCCCAGTCTGTTGTTTCTTATCAGAAACAAACACTTTGCTTCTGTAATCATTAGTAACAGCTATGAATTTCTTCACTCAAAATTGTCCAATTCAGCACCTCACTAGATTTAACTATTCTTGGCAGCCTCTGGCTGAGACCAACTGGTTTCTAATGACCATTTTCTTGAAAAGTGACCTGTCTTTCCTTGCCTGAGCTTGTCCCCCTGGCTCTCCCATAGCTTCCATCAGGAGGTTAGCTAAGAAGGTTGTGGGGAGGGACAAGGGGTCAAATCTGTTACCTTTTATAGAGGCAGAGTGAAATTAATTTCCTGTGAAAGCTGAGGACATTCCTCCATTAGTTTGGCTTCCTGCTCTGTGTCTTATATGCTGGGTCATTTTTTTTTCTTTTGGAACTTCTATGGGCCAACTTCCCGTGCCTGAGGCTGCTGAAAGAGATTTACAGACTCAGCTTACTACACAGCAGTGAGCCAAGGATGGTGATGAATGAACAGAAGAGAGATGCCTAAGCCATTCCTGAATGTTCTGAACATGAGTTCAAAGAAGCCTCCAAGAAGTGTCCTGGAAAGCAGTCACCGATAGAATTTTAGTGTTAAGAAAGACCCAGTGGGGAAAATATATTCCACCTCCATGTCGCTTGGATCTCAATGATAATTCTCCCCAAATTGATCTTTCATACATTAGTCAGTATATACTTGTTGAGAACCAACTGTGTTGTTGCACGTTGCTCTAAAGGCTGGATGAATCACACAATGGCCAAAAATACAACTCAAAGAGGCTGAAGCAGAAATGTATTATGGTTCAATCAATCAATCAAGCTAGACTATTACTATTACTTTCAAAAACATGACATAACTTATCCATCCAATATGCAGGAGTGATTCAATTTGGTATCACAGGTTGGCCTGATTTTGTGGCACCTTATCAAGGCCTGAGAGAAGATACCAGTATGAGGTCGAAACCACATAAAGGTGATTAAGTGATGAGAATAAAAGATGCCAGATGCCATTACACACATCCATATTCATGTTACTCTGGATCCTTAAACTATTCTAAGTGAAGAAATTACCTATAGCCTTTCTTAACTTTTTGACATAAAATTATAAATTTTGTAAAATATAATATCTGGAATAATTTTATTTGATGTAAATTATTGCTTTGGACACTATACTTGTTTATTTTTTTAGTGATGAAAGAGAAAGATCAATTCATATTTTCATCTGTACCATGCCATACTCTCTTCCAACAGAGAAACATCATCAGTGGTATAGAAGAACTCAGGGAAGCAAGGAGGGCTGCTGTGAATGACACCATGAATTTCTGAATGTGATGTCCCTTCAATTCATGAGGTCAGTTCTTTCTACTTAATATACTTCTGGAAGTATCAAACTAGTAAAAAAATTTTTTCCTATTTTTCCTGTCACAAATATTTGGCCAGAAAAAAAAAGATTTAATCACAGACCAGCCAAAGTCAAATTCATAAATAATGTTATTTAAAAGGTGAGCTACCCCTATTCCACCCAAATGGCATATCTTTACATTATTCCTATTTGCGTTGATCTTGTCTGAATTTTTAATTTTCCTCTGTGTAGGGGAGACAATCTTTTCTTAAAAACCTGCCTTGCTTAAAAGGCAACATTTTGATTCCTTTGAGAATCCATACTGTGTGGTATTATGATGTTTTGAAAAACAGACTCAAATAATATGTCAACTGACTTCCCTTACTTATCCTGCTAATGGTTATTAGGCATACTGTGTAAATAAATTTGTAGTTCTCATGTGAAAATACTAGAAGAAGAAGATAGGGAATTCAGGTTTCAACTTCAAGATGATAATTCTAGGAAAAAAAAACATTGAAAATTCCTAAACTCCAAAACTATGATTACTGGCCTAATTTCTACTTTTAAATTCATAAACTCAGCAGCTTTTGTTGATTTTGGAGGGAGAGGGGAGAAGAAATGTTTAAACTACTAAAAACAACTTGCATTCTCTTCATTCTGGGCTACCTCAAGTTAGTGAGAAAGACACAGCAAGGAAACAAAAATGTGTGGAAACCTGGGGAAAGGCAGTGAGGTGGGAGACTATTGAGAAGAGTAGACTGCTTAGTGATGGTCAGAGCTACATAAAGAATAGCTGAGAATCTGAAACCTGGTGTCTTGGAGGAAAGAGTCTGCAACTAAGTGACAAAAGAGGTGAATTTCTAGCTCAATTTTCATATTCATTAGCTCTGTGATATAGGCCTCGGTTTCTGTACATATTTAACACATATGCATAAAGGGAAGACCCTCCATATCTGCTATGCCCACTTCTCCAGATGAGTGACAAATAAAATCCTGAATGTGTCTTGTAAACTCTAACTTGTGAGATGGCATTAATTTTGAGCATTTAAAAACAGTCCTGGCAGGTACAATGCCTCAGGCATAATGACCTGCTTAAGGCTTGGGAATAGTGAAAAGCAGATAGAAAGGAGGGGTTTTTGAAGGTAGCAGAGCAAAGATGGAAAACTCTAAATCCTACAAATTAAAGTCAGCATTGTGAAGCAGGCCAGATGGGGACTGCACATAACCTTCTTAAAGGAGGAAACCACTCCTCAGTCCCAGGCTATCACTATTATTTAAGAATCTGAGCCAAAATTTTCAGCTTTTTCAATTACCATGAGAAGCTCCAAATACAGACATTCATGTGATAGAAACGAATTTTAAAATTTAACATTCAAGAGAGATGGGAATAGGAAATTACTAGTAGATAAAAAAGGTTGAGAGAATGGGCATAAATTACCTGTTCTATAAAAAGGGGGAGACTGATCCTTGAGGGAAAAATGAGATATTCAGCTTAAATGTATTATACTTGCATCTATTTACCCAGCAAGTATTATCAAGTACTTGTGCATCCCATATATAGTATCAAAAAATCAATAATAATAACAAAATACACCATCTGGTATTCCTTTTAAGTCCTATTCCATACATGACTCCTACTTAATATACATCCTCCTCTTGTCCATGCTTCCTGTGTTTCTGCCATATCAAACTTCTAAATATTCCTTGGACATAACAGACTTTTTATAGTTTCTTACTGTCTCAAATTCTGTTTCTTCTGAATAACTTTCTTTTATGAATATTTCATAACAGAGCTAAGAATTCTTATCTAAAATCCAACTCAAGTGTAACTGTCTGTATCATCCATTTTATGCCTTCTGTATGCAGTTGTTCACCGTGTTCCATACTTCCATAGCTGTTTGCTCCATATTTCCTTAATAGCATTTACCAAGTTGAATTAAAATATGAAATATGTTTGTCCTCCAAATCTATGAGTTTCTTGAAGTGAGAACCTGGATTTTTAAACTTGTTACACTAGTACATAGAGTGGTTAGTGAAACAACATGTGTTCTCCAGAAATATTTATTAAAAGCATAAATGAGAGAGTTTACATTTCCACCTAAAATATGAAAACTGGGAAGAGTATTGTTCAGCCTACTTTAGTAAAAAGGAATCCATCTTCTTCTCTGTTCTTTCAGTACTAAATTCTTGTGTTAGCCTTATTATCATACAAGCTTTTCCTACTCAGTCACAAGATGGCCACAGACAACTTCAGGCTTACATATACTTTGTACAGGACAAAGTACAAAATAATAATTTTTCCCCAAACCAGTAAAACATAAAGCTAGAGATCATCCACATAGGTTAAAATACAAGGAAAGACAATTTTTTTCTACTGAGAGGTGAGACACAAACACTTGTACATTAGTGGCAAAGTATGAGATAAAAGACATGGAGTATCATACAAGTGGCTTACGTATAACTCAGCTAAAATTTTTAAACAAATAAAAGTCAAAGTGTGTGTTAGTCCAAGTATATAAAAACCCCCCAGAAACCAAAAGTCAAGGGAATGCTATTTACTTATGTTTACAGTGTTCTAAACACAAAGCACATTTACTCAAAACTTGAAAGGTATATAATAAAGCCAAAAAATAAAATATCAAGAGACAAAACAATTAATAGAATCAGATTCAGAGATGATCCAGATGTTGAACTCTTCCAACAGGTAATTTAAAATAATAATGATTAAAATGTTAAAGTTTCTGGAGGGAAAGATAAACAGCATGCATAAAGATTGGAATTTCAAGAGTCATGGAAACTACAATCTTTTGACAAATGAAAATCCTAAGAAACAAACAAACAAATAAAGCAGTAGAGATGAAAACAAAAACATCTGATGGGCTCATCTGTAGATTCAGTATGGCCAGGGGGAAAAAAAATCAGTGAATCCAAAGATAAATCAATAGAAATAACCCACACTGAAGCATAAAGAAAAGAGAGAGAGAGAGGGAGAAACAAAAAAGAACACAGCATGCAAGACCTGTGGGAAAATTTCAAAAGGTCTAAGATGTAAGTTGGAATTCCAGAAGGAGAAGTAAGAGAAAATGAGGGTGAAATATATTTTCTAGAACTAACAAAATACATCAAACCATAGGTCTAAGAGAGTAAGATTATATCAAGCAAGATAATACCAAAAAAGAAAAAAGAACACTTATAGACACCATATTAAAACTTTTGGAAATGAAAGATAAAGGCAAAAACTTGATGGAAGCTAGAGAGGAAAAACAAAAGACACAATGAATACAAAGAAGCAAATAGATGAACTACAGTAGACTTGTAATTGAAGCTATGATAGCCAGAAGACAATGGAGCGGCATCTTAAAAGTACTTCAGGGAAGAAAAAAGATACATAATATGCCTATGTCATGTATGTATTATATACTTAATTTAATGTTATTTTATACACATTTATATAAAATATTCTATAAATATGCTTTAAAAGCCTTTATATAAAATAAAGAATTTTAAAACACTAAAGCTAAGAGAAATCATTACCAAAACTTCCACTGAAAGAGATATTTTAAAAAATTTCTTTAGGCAAATGACATATGATCCCAGATAAAAAGTTAAATGTACATAAAGTTGTAAATATTTTAAGAAATTTTAAAGTGATGATAAGTATGAAAGATATTTTATCTAATTTTTTATTATTTTAAAATAAAATTAATTAAAGTGAAAATAGCAATCCATTGTGTATAGCGATCCCTGCCCCTCTTCATCGCTGGTAAGAGAGGAGCTCCATCCTTCAAAATCTAGATGGAGGCAGCCACAGCCCCATGACTTGTGCAGCAGCAGAAATGGAACCGTATGAATGCAGTCAAATGCCTCTGTCTTCTTAAGGGGCAACCATTGTGGCCCACATGGTACCTGAGCCTGCCAAAGCCACAGCTTAGGGGGTTGAGGAGCATGGAACCAGATGCAAAGAGCAGAGCCTGTGATGTGAGGTGCTGATGCATTGTGGTCCCTCAGGCACAGGTGGTTCCTCTGATAATCTCTGGATTGCCTTGGGGCAGGGGTGAGGGGGAAAGGCTTTTTCCATTGTCTTAAGACAAAAGCTCCTAGCTTCCATTTAGATGATTGAATAATCTCATTTGGTAGTCCTTTGGCCACACCCTTTGTGTTTTCTCCTGAGGCTTTCTTTTTCCTTTCAATATTGGTAGGCCGAGGATTTCCCAAATATTTAAGTTTTGCTTCTCTTTTGATGAACAATTTCATATTTAATTTCTTTCTCTTTTCTCACACTTTACTATAAACAGTCCAGAGAAACCAGGTCACCCTATCAATATTTTGTATAAATATTTTCTTAGGCAAATATTCAATTTTATAACTAGCAGGTTCTGCCTTCCATAAAACGCCATGGCACCAGGATAATTCAGCATACTTATTTGACACTTTATAAGAAAGATGATCTCTCCTTCATTGTCCAATAACATGCTTCTGACTTCTATCTGAGATCTATCAGAGTGGTCTTTACTATCCATATTTCCACCAAAAGCTCTACTCAGGATTACTTAGATTTTTTTTTTTTTTTTGACAGGGTCTCACCCAGGCTGGAGTAAAAAGGTATGATCTCAGCTCACTACAACCTCCACCTCCCAGGTTCAAGCAATTCTCCTGCTTCAGCCTCCCTAGTAGCTGGGACCACAGGCATGTGTCAACATGCGTAGCAAATTTTTGTAATTTTTTTTTTTTGGTAGAGATGAGGTTTTACCATGTTGGCCAGGCTGGTCTTGAACTCCTGACCTCAAGTGATCCCCCCTCCTCGGCCTCCCAAAGTGCTAGGATTACAGGTGTGAGCCACCACATCCAGCCTACTTAGATGTTCTAAAGGAAGATTGAGGTTTTCTCTGCAGCTCTCTTTTTTTTTCTTCTGAAGGCTCACCAGGATTGCCTTTAAAGTCCCTTCACGCTAATGTAAGCTTTTTCTAGCATGCACCTCAAACCTCTTCTAGTCTACCCATCACCCTGTTCCCAAACCACTTCCACATTTTTAGATATTTGTTGCAGCATCACACCACTTCCTGTACCAATTTTCTGTCTTATATTGTTCAGGTTACTGTAATAGAATATCATAGACTGAGTGGTTTATAAACAACAGAAATATTATTTCTCATAGTTCTGGAGGCTGTGACGTCCAAGATGTGGGTGCGAGAAAACTTGGGGTCTGATGAGGACCCAATTCATCATAGATGCGGTCTTCTCACTGTAACTTCATCTGTTGGAAGGGATGAGGAGTCTCTCTGAGATCTCTTTTATAAGAGTACTAATTCTATTCATGAAGGTCATCCTCATGACCTTATCACCTCTCAAAGGCCGTCTAATACCATCACTCAGGATTTGGTTTCAACCTATGAATTTGAGGGAGACATAAAAAGGCAATTCAGACTCAGCTTGGATTGAAAAATTATTGTATAGAATACCATGCCTGGCCAGTCGTGACACACATGTCCACTCCTGAAATGAAGAGAGTAATTGCCTTATTGAAAGTATACGACACTGGGAATTAGAGTTTACTGCTATTCACAGAAAGAAAGACAGAA
The DNA here is from genome assembly GCF_028878055.3 of Symphalangus syndactylus. NCBI lineage: Eukaryota > Metazoa > Chordata > Mammalia > Primates > Hylobatidae > Symphalangus > Symphalangus syndactylus. The sequence continues at coordinate 127,976,170 of NC_072429.2, read as the reverse complement.
AGAAGTAAGGAAGGTGGGAAGGAGAGAGAGAGAGAGAAAGAAAGAAAGAGGAAGGAATGCAGAAAGAGAAGAAATAAAGAAAAAGAGAAAGAAAGGAAAAAAGAAAAAAGAGAAGGGCAGATATGCACTAAGGTGGGGGTGCTTATATTAAACTTCGGTAAGGTTTTTCTATAGCCCTATAACTGTAATGAATTTACATATTCTTAACCTTTTGCACTTTTTCTTCTTTTCCTTTTATACCTTTTTTTGTTGTTTGTTTTGTTTTGTTTTCTTGTTTTGTGCCTTTGCATCATTTGCTTGCTCTGAAATTTCCTTGTATATCTTTTAATATTATTGACTTGTGCTTGTCCTTTTAGGGCTAAGATAAGGATTCTCCTCCTCCCAGAAACTTTAGTTAGTCTTTCCAGGCTGGATTGAGTGTTCCCTCTCTTTGTTCCCATAATACCCTGGGTACATCTTTATTAGAGTATTTATCACAGTGCTTAATAGTTGTCTATTTACTCATCTGTCACACAACTAGGCTCTAAGGTGTTTTGAGAAATGATAGATATCATTTGCTATGTATTGCCGTTTGCCTTCTTTATCCTGCTTTTTCCCCTCATTATTACATGTCTGTTTTCAGACTGCCATAAAGATAACACCAAAGACAGGGTAATCTAGAAATAAAAGAGGTTTAATTGGTTCACAGTTCCAAATGGCTGAGGAGGCCTCAGGAAACTTACAATCATGGTGGAAGGAGAAGGGGAAGCAAGGCCCATCTTACATAGCAGCAGGAGAGAGAGAGAGCAAAGGGGGAACTGCCAAACACTTTTATTTTTTATTTTTTATTTTTTTGAGATGGAGTCTCGCTCTGTCACCCAGGCTGGAGTGCAGTGGCACAATCTCAGCTCACTGCAAGCTCCGCCTCCTGGGTTCATGCCATTCTCCTGCCTCAGCCTCTCCAAGTAGCTGGGACTACAGGTGCCCACCACCATGCCCGGCTAATTTTTTTATATTTTTAGTAGAGACGGGGTTTCACCGTGGTCTTGATCTCCTGACCTCGTGATCCACCCGCCTTGGCCTCCCAAAGTGCTGGGATTACAAGCGTGAGCCACCACACCCAGCCCCAAACACTTTTAAAATCATCAGCTCCTGTGATAACTCCCTTACTATCCTGAGAACAGCATGGGGGAAACTCTCCCCATGATCCAGTCACCTCCCACCAGTTCTCTCCTCTGACATGTGGATATTAAAATTTGAGATGAGATTTGGGTGGGGACACAGAACCAAATCATATCATTAGGTATCATCCTCTATGTGCTTATGTATGTCTCCTAGTCTACACATTAGAGTTCTCTGAGCTCAGAGGCTACTCTTTTTTTTTTTTTTTTCATTGCTATAATCATGAGAGCTTAAAATGGTGCTTGGCACAAAACTCAGTATTTTGGGGTGTTGGAGAAGTAGAATAAATATACTGTACTAAAGTGGTCAGAGTACAAGTTATATCTTAGAGCAGAAATGATATATGAAGAACTAGACAAGTTTAGTTGGTAAATATCATCAGTGCAAGGTCAAGCAAATTCAGCAGATAAATTTAACATTAATTCTGCAGAATAGCACAGGGAGAAGAAAGAGGAGCCAGAGAGGATAAAGCAGAGGAGAAGAAGGAAAAAGACAAAGAGAAAGAGGAGGAGAAGAAGCAAGAGGAAGCAGAGTAGGAGAGGGAGGAGGAGAGGGAGGAGGAAGAGGAGAATGCTGAGAAAGCAGAACAATGACAAATGATAATTAAAGTAGAAGCTCACAATTACTAAGCATTCTGTATCTGTTATTTTAGCCTCACATCTAAATACAAAGGGAGGTATTATTATGTCTATTTTACTGTGAAGAAACGGAAACTTAGAGACTGTACTGCTAATTAGTAATGATAGCCACATTCTAATCTAATATGTAATACTGTTCACCAGTAGGAAGAAAAAAGAGAGGCAAGGTATACAAGTTAGGAGATAGGTGCCAGAAAATCTAAATTTCCAAAGACCATATCTGTTCTCATTGCTCCAAAAGTGAAGGTCCAGATAACACCTTAAGGGGTATACGTATAAGAAAATCACAAGGAAGAGATAATGAAAAAAAAATTTTTTTTAAGTAAAAACGAAAAGGGATATGTATGTCTTTATTCATTCTAAGGAACGATATCCTATCCTTGCTCCTGAAAATGGCTTTTTTTTTTCAGCTTGTGATTATTATAATGAGAATCATTTCAAAGAGATAGAGGGTGTCTTAGTCTGTTTGGGCTGCTGTAATAAAAAACTGGGTGGCTTACAAATAAAAGAAGTTTGTTTCCCACAGATCTAGAGGCTGGAAAGTCCAAAATCAAGGCATCAGAACATGTGATGTCTGAGGAGGACCCGCTTCCTGATTTGGAGATGACACCTTCTGTGTGTCCTCGTGTGGTGGAGAAAATTCACTCGCTGAGGCCTCTATTTTAAGGACACGAAACCCAATCATGAGGGCTTCACCCTAATGACCTAATTACCTCCCAAAGGCCCTACCTCCAAATACCATCACCTTGGGGATTTGGATTTCAACATATGAATTTTGGTGAAATACAAATATTCAGACAATATCAGAGAGTAAGAAAGAGCTAAAGGAATGGCAGTGAAATTGAATGCCCCTATTTTCAAAGGGAGAATGTGTAGGAGAAAGCAGCTTCCAAAGAAAGAAGAATCAAAGGTTAAGAAAAAGAAATGATGTGAGCTTAAAGAAATATTCAATTTAGCCCTCAGTATAATAGTGGGATTCATGCAGTGGGAGTTCATATGCTTCCTGTGACACACAGACAACAGAAAGAAACAAAGGGGTTGATAGGGGAAAATAAAGATGTTGCAATTAAGACCCTAGAACTGAGTCTAACCTGGCCATCTGTAACCAAAAAAGGTTTAATACTAGAAGAGGACATGAAGGACAAAGCTAAATTCACACTCTTATACCATCTTTAAAAGGAGTGTATGGGGTATAATTTGAACATGTGTAATAAATGTCAAGAACAGTGTGTCTGGAACATATATAGTAGGTCCTTAGCTGATGACAGAAGTTTTGATCTTAAAATTGAATTTGAGGAAATTAGAGGGAATACACCTAAGATATCACCTGAACTAAGGGGGTGTGCCTGCACACACAGGCATGTGCACTCATAGACACGACTGATATTCATTAAGGGCATATGATATAGCTGTACCACATATTTACACATTGCAGCCATTCCAGTTGTCAGGAATCCATTCTGTTTGGTTATACCTATGACATTCTGTTTGATAAATATTTTAAATTATAATCATTGTGCACATGTATGCACTCACACCCTTACCTGCTTGTACAAATGGGTTCTGTTTTCCCAGAGAGAAAGAATAGAATGAGGGGAACATTCATAGGCTTTGTAGTCAGGTAAACTGACTCTAGGATCTGACATTTACTAATCATATGACCTTGGTGAAGCTTCTGAGAACACTCTTTATTCTCATACATAAAATGAGGATAACAATTTCACCAACTGCCTTATATTTTATTGAAGCCAAAATTATCATTTATGCCAGAATAGAATAAAAAGCAGTGCCCTGATTTTTTCAAGGAGACAGTTCAAAGAATGTTTTGGGGCAATCAAACATATGAATTTTAGTGATATATTTTTAAAATCTAATATCTGTTTATAAAATTTAATAATTACACATAAATAATGACATATATAAAATAATATACTAATTTTGAATTTTTTTTTTTACTCTTCTTGTTCATTTAAAAATTTACATAAACTCTTTATAAGAGACTTTGACATCAGTACCTTCACAGTCTTTAGGGACAGTTAAAGTCATTTAATAGTTTTCCAGAGCATACTACCTCCTCCTCTAAATTGTTTGAGATATAGCATAATGTTTTTGAATCTGCAAAGCATGCTTTTATTGTGTATTTTATACTATGTTGAAGATAATCTAGTCATACAAAATTGAGAAAATTGTTTATACTGTAGATACATATTTAAAATCTCTAAAAAGTAGCTTTTTTGTTTCTTTGTGAGTAATCTTTAAAAGTCTTATTTATGATATTATTCAAAACTTACAACTGCAAAATGGAATACTGTCTTATCTTTTTACTGATTTTGTTGGGTGAATTCTGCATAATTATCTTTCCTAATTGGTAGTCTTGACTGCAACATAAAGTAATTGAGAGAGAATCATGTACGATAACTTATATCTTTACTAACGATATAGACATGTACTTGGGAGGGGGTGTTTCTCCTTACATTAAGACATATATACATACGTTTTAAGAGACTGACACACAGTAAAATGTTAACTGTCTTCTTGTCTGTTTTTGTTAACTATTTAGTAAGCACTTTAAAAGTCATTCCATAAATGGAATCATTCAGTTTTTCTCAACCAGTCCCTTTAGTTGAGTTTAAAATATACTGTGTCACTGGGGGATGTAGAAGGGGTTGATATATTCCAGGTATTGTTAAGTAGAAGAATCTTGTTTTGGAAGATCAATTTTCATTCAAGTTTCTGATGCTATTAATGTGAAAATTGGAGAATTTCAGTGTGCAGTGTCTACATTAAGCTTTTTTCCTACCTTGTGTATCACACATTAATAGAGGAAAATTGAGCAATACCTATATTTAGTGATTATAATGAAATCACATGCATGTGCATAGTAAGCAGATGTGTATAGTAAATGACTGGAGTGAAGTCCATTTGGTCAAGGAGGGTGAATTTCTATTATTTTCATATATCTTTTCAACACGGTAGGTTGGCAATGCACACCCAAAACTTTCTCTAAACATCTTTCCAGATATATTTGTCTTTCCTTTCCTGCACACACCTTTTACTCTAACTCAACTGAGTTTCTAACTATTTTTCCATAAAGCTTTATTCTTGTCTGCCTTCAGGTTTTTCTTAATGCAATTCCTTCACTTGTAATAAAAACACATATATCCTTGGAATGATTCTCCATACAACACTGATTAGTTAAAAGCTATTTGTTTCTGCAATATTTTTGTTTATACATAGTATCTCAACATGCTGCAGTATGCTTTAATATTTATTTTATTTACTTGTGCTTTCAGCCAGTTAGTTGGGGCAATGGATTTTGGTGAGCCACGTTATAAATAGCCTCAGGCAATGATGTTCTACCATGTTAATGTGATGTTCTGCAATGTGCAACACATCTTATTCACTTTTCTATGAGCTTTACTTTCTCCACTTATACTCCAGATATTCTTTAAGTTATGAGGCTGACAAAAGATGTGTAAGAGATAATGTGGATGTGTTACAGAGTAGCTAAAGGGGTATCAGTTTGCATGTTAACTTATTTTTCAAGTATATGGTTGAGGAAATAGATGGTAAAGATTAGAGGGCAATTAGAAATTGGTACAAGTCCTCTGACCATGTGAAGTGTTGGAGTAGGTGGTTAGGTAGACATGAGCAGGGCAGGACAGGGGCTTCTACCACCCCTAGGAATGTCAGGAAGCCATCAGGTGATGGTCAGGTGGTTGTTGAACCATCTCGCTAAAATAATAATTGGTTGCAGCTGGCACCAGGGTAAAGGCAGTCTCCCAATGGATGGAAAACACCTAAAGCTGGTGATAAGCAGCTTCCCAGTAAGATCTTAGGAGTTGGGCGAGTGGGCTCAAGCACGCACACTAAGAGGCAAAATGGTAGATTTTAACTGGTATGTGACCTTCTTCTAGGAACACTTGACTGGTAAGGAAAGAATGCCTCAAGTGAGCATGAGTACAATGTCAGTAAACACACTCTGTACATGGCCCCTCACAAGTACTGGAGGTCACCACGCATGCGGACAGGAAGAATCGGAGAGGAGAGATGCAACCCCCTGGAAGCATGCCAACATATAAGACCCCAAGTCAAAAATCAAACCATGCACTTGATCTCAAGTTGCCCACTTGTCCCTCTTCCAAGTGTACTTACTTCCTTTTGTTCCTGCTTTAAAACCTGTTAGTAAACATTCACTTCTGCTCTAAAACTTGCCTTGGACTCTCCCTTTGCCTTATGCCCCTCAGTTGAATTCTTTCTTCTGAGGAGGCAAGAATTGAAGTTGCTAAAGACTCACATGGATTCAACACTGCTAACAGAAAGACATCATGACGTCACTACAGTGTGGAAGATTGCAAAATTGTTTGAACAGTAGTTGGCAGAAACATTGGCTAGAGGTATGCTTCAGGGGACTTCAGAACACTGAAGAGAATAATTTCTAATATACTAGTACTAGAACCAGGAGCTCTCCCATTTTCTGGAATGTATCCCATCTCTCCTACATTCTTCAAATTGGCTGTGAGCTTATTCACTGAATGAATAGCCTAATAATAAGTTAATGACTGGATTATGAATGAGTGAAAAATTATTGAAAATAGTAAGTGGCTATTAAAGACTAAGATTACATATTTAGTCTTTGTAGCTTGTTATTTGTGTGGCACAACTTTTATGTCCTGGTGTGAGGCCATATATTTAACAGAATAGAGCGACATTAGATTCTGCCTCATTGACCACTCAGTTATTCATGGTGAGTTCAATTCTGGTTTTCTGGCTTCTTTGCCCAGTTGCTTTTAAGGCCACACCTGAGAGAATTTATGTTCACATGTTACCTGAACCTCTGATTCCCAAATAATGGTTTCTCAAAATGATGATTCCTCAACTTTTGCCACTCGTCATATACTGGGAAAGATTATTCTACTTGAAAGTGCAGAAACAACATACAAATCAACAGGAGAGGAAGAGAGAGAGATGAAGGGTAGAAGAAGAGGGAGTGAGAGAGAGAGAGAGTTACATTATTCTCTGATGTAACTGGTGGAGAAATTTTGAAGATAGAATGTCATAAATTTCATAGAACCTTCCCATTCCTGATTTATTGCCCTCATTATCAGACTCTCCCCATTTGTTGTGAGAATGTTACAGTGCATTATCCAAAATGAAAAGTATCATCTCATAACTAGTATACATTATAATATACAGGCTATATATTATAATAATGTTATATTATCTTGGGGTGATTCTGATTGGTCTCATTTGGTCACCTGCCCTTGCCCAGACTAATTAGTGATGCCAGTTAGATGTCATACCCTGATTGGTCAATATTGAATCTTGTGCCCATCCCTGTAAAATGCAAATAGGACACTTGGTTGAGAGCTCCTCATGGACCTCTTTAAGGTGAAAGGAAATATAGTTGGCCAAAGAAGAGATGAATAACATAGAACCAGAACCAGTGTATATATATCTCTAATTATGTGTCTCCTAGAGCCCAAGAAATAACTTGAGTGATATTAAAACTGCATTTTCTCATGCTGTTTGCTCCAATTTGACTCCTTTCTACCAAAAATTAACTTAAAAAAAAACCCTTTTGATTCCATACCAATCCATTTTAAATCTCCATGAAACTCCCAGAATGGAATGAACCACTCTTTCCTGTGAAATACTTTGGCAGTTTTTATCTAAATCACATTTTTATTTCAAAGCAATTCACCAAATATTTCTTGTACTTGCATTATAATGTAAGATATTCTGCTAAGGATGTACAGAAATGAAATGGTCCCCATTGTTAGGGTATTTAAATAACATGAGTGAGATTGTCATGCACGTGATCAACTTAAGATGAGGCTGTTTTTGCAAATATGCTTTCAAAGACATCATGTACCTTCCTGTCTTTGTCAGTGCTATTTCTTCTATTGGCAATGCCCAATCACCAATCTTTCTTTCATATACAGGCCAAATATAATTTCCTCAGCAAATCCAAGAACAAAATACCCCTCACACTGATATGTTTTTCCTATAAACACTAGACTTATAATTGTTCTTTTGTGTGTGTGTGTGTGTGTGTGTGTTCTTATCCTACTGCAAGGGTCTGAATGGTAAGTGGTGCATTTATTTAATCTTTGTTTCCCTACACCTAGCATATTACTTATGGAATAAGCCCTCATTAAATAGGGAATAAACATATTTCTTGCTTCTTATGAATTTTAGGTCATTTAGGAGCCATAAGCATGGAAGGTAGTGTACTATGGGAGAAATCATAAATGCTTCATAATCTCAGAGGTCATTGTACTCTTAACAACTACCTTACATGGTACTTAGTATTCCCATTTTAGAGATGCAAAAACTGAGGCACAAAAATGAAATACTTTGGCCAAAGTCCTGGGAGTTGTTAGTGACAGGGCTATGACTTGAACTGGCTGGTGCGGTTTCAGAGGTAGGGCTTTTCACCATTTTAAACTGCCTTTCAAAGATAATATTATATATTTTTAAGTGCATACTAGATTCCTGGGGTTTGGCAACTATTTTTCCATTTCCTGTCCCTTTTTCAATACTGACTTTACTTCCTGCCTTAACTGGAAAGAGGATAAGAATGCAGTGCTCATGGAAGTGTAGATTTTTGCTAAGATAATACTCTTCCAAAGTAAATAAATAAATAAAAGGTCCGTTGTTGAGAAGCTTGCCTACATCTTTCTAAAAAATGCTAAATTCTAATTCTGCTGATCTACTTTACAGCATTCTGGAGATAGCATTTTCACTTAACCACATGTGAATTTCATTGAAATATCAAACATCCAAATGAAAGTGTAGCTCAGAGACATTCACTTATACAGAAAGTAGAAAGAAATCAGCAAATGCCAGGTGACATAGTCAGAGGTCTCTGGCCCAGACCCCCATGGAGCTTTCATCTGCTGGAAGCTTGTCACTCATCATGGCATTTTGTGGGGAACCACAACTAAAGGGCCAAGGCACATTCCCATAAAATGGTTATCAGGTGCAAGGCTGCAGTTTCTCAAAGAGCACCCTGTGGTTTCAAATTAGCATTTCACCGCGGAGCTAAAGAGAATTCCAGAAACCTCCTTCTCCAGTTCTCTCCAGAAAAAGGAAATTAGTCAAACATAACAGTGGAGATAAGTAGTTCATTCCCTGTGATCGTCAGCTACATAGATTTACCAAAAGTATTGGGTTGGAAATAAAGATAACAGAACCTCATATATGAGTGAACTAGACAGTTATAGGACAACCTTTAGCTCCCAGTGACATTTGAGATCTAAACACAAAATTCACGGAGAACTGGAAGACACTAAAGAGACAAATAGCTATGCTTTGCCTTCATTTACAAATAAGAAAATGTAGGCCCAGCAAGGTGACTTGCTTTACTAAGATCACATGGGCCTTATAAATAAGCATATCTCAAACATAGTGCTCCAGCTCTAAACCCAGTGTTTCTTTCACAACAAATCAAAGTTTGATATACTCGTCATCATCATTGATGCTAAGTGTATCATCTGTGACAATAATGGGAGGGTCCTTTAACTTCTTAGAGCCTTAGTTTTCTCATCTGCAGGGAAGGAAATTGTTTTTAAGGCTGTTTTATGCTTTACAGATAATGCGTGTGCAAGAACAAAATTGGCAATGGTTATTGTTTTTATTTTACCGCCATATACTCTTTGGGAAACTGAACACAAAATAAAATCAAGTATGTTCATCAAGTATGTTCACTCTGCCTTAGTTAAACAGTAATCCAAAATCTAACAAATGTTTCTGCACATACCTACCTGATGTATTATTTTGTTTCTTGGTTGGTTGGTTGGCTGGTTTTGTCTTGTTTTCTCTACCAAGCCAATAAAGAGAACTATAAAAGTTAGAGATGACACAAGAAAAGAACTACAGGAAGTCATGGCTATGATTGACCTAGCCATATTAATCATGTCATGATCTGTATTGACAGGAGATAGCTGTTTTGCCCAGGTTCTCAGTGTATTAGTCCTTTGCTTTTCCCTTCTTCTGACATAGCCAGTATTTTAGTGCATTAATATGAAAAGAATGTAAGGCAATAGAATTCTTGTAAATTAGAAAAGGATAATGTTTCCAGTGAGAATGACAACACTATTAGTGGTGAATAACTTGGCCCTAATCATTAAGCGTTTGCATAGTGGAAAGAGAACAGGATTTGAAGGTATGAGATATCTGGATCCATCACACAGTGTATGACCTTGGTTATTGGTCTCTCTGTGGTTTCATGGCCTCAAGTATAAAATAGAGATAATAATTGTATCTAGCTCATAGAGTAGTTGTGAGGTTGAATCACAAATGCAATGACCTTGAAGGTAACAATAACAACCATCATTTATGTGTCATGGACCATGTGCCAGGCACTGGACTTATTGCTTTTGATGTTTCATTTTGTTTTCATGATGTCCCTCTAAGAAAGATATTACCATTTGTTCTGGAAAGCTAGAGGAAAGGTAAGCCCTGGAAGGTGAAGTGATTTGCTCATGGCCACGTAGTAAACGGTAAAGCTGGCTTCTGTACCTGGGTCCTTTGATTCCAAGACCACACTTTGTATCATTATTCTGTTTTGCCTCCTTTCTGGTACGTGATAAATGCTCAATAAGCATGTTTCCCCCTTTCTTTTTCTTCTGTTTCTATTAGTCCTCAATTACTTTCATTTGCTTTTTACTAATTTAACAGACTTCACAAAACTGTGAGAATCAAATGATTATATGAACTCCTTAAGAACCACAAGCAGAATTTCTTCCAAGCCAGTTGTTTGAGTGAGATAATATGAATATAGCACCTAGCAGAATGAATGAGGCTCACAAAAGCTCTTCATGAATATTTGTTGAATAAATACTAACTTAGAGGCAATGCCTGTGACATTTGGTAAGCTGTGAGAGTTATTGTTGTGCTCATTGTTCATTTCATAACTCCCTTCCAAGTCTCTTAATAGGGAAAGAAGGGGGTCGGGCGCGGTGGCTCAACGCCTGTAATCCCAGCACTTTGGGAGGCTGAGGCAGGTGGATCACCTGAGGTCAGGAGTTCGAGACAAGCCTGGCCAACATGGCGAAACCCTGTCTCTACTAAAAATTCAAAAATTAGCCGGGCATAGTGGAGGGTGCTTATAATCTCAGCTACTCAGGAGGCTGAGGCAGGAGAATCGCTTGAACCCAGGAAGCGGAGGTTGCAGTGAGCCTAGACTGCGCCACTGCACTCCAGCCTGGACAACAAGAGTGAAACTCCCCCCTCGGGAAAAAAAAAAAATATGAAAAGAAGGTACAGAGGAAACAATTTCCTGAGCTCACCCTGGGCCAAGATCTCGGGCACAGTTACCTAGTATCAGTACAGATGCTCAAGTTGCAAACAATAACTTGGAGGAGTTCATAAATGAGATGATGTCATAACGGGCACATTCTCCACACGCTGGAAAGGAAGCGCGAGGGATTGCTGTTGGCCTGTGACAGAACTAGGCATTTTTCCACTTAGGGAATTAAGTTCATCCTAGATCCTAATGTTAGTGCATTCTCCTGACCAAAGGAATTTGCATTAGAGTAGGCAGCTGCTTTCACCTCTCCAGCTGCACCTCCTCAACAAACTCCATTGATATTTATGTAAAACATAAGCTCCGATTTGGGGTAATTGCTAGATTAGCTAATAACAGAGGCCTCTCCTTCCTGTTTCTATTACGCCATGAATAGCTATTCTGATTGTTAAATCCATTTTTTATTACAAACAGAGAACAAATTTCAGCAATTAGTGAACATTTTGTAGTTCTTGACCTGTTTGTAAGAGCATGTTTCTGTTGTACACATTATATGAAAAGTCAATAAGTAAGGCATGCCTCGTTAATTGCAGCTGCATTTATGTGTGCCAATTTTTTTTACCATGTGCACTAACTTAAAATGCAGTAGCTCAAAGGACAAAATTTAAAAATGTGTTTATTATTTACAACCAAAGCTGAATAACCAGAGAAAATTATTCTAAAATTCCATGTGATATTTTTGAAGAAAAAAAATAATTAACTTCAGAAATTGCTTAAGGAAAAACAGTAGTCAGCTAGAGCTTTGCAAGCATTTCCAAATTGTATCAGGTCAATCATTTAATAGTGCCTTTGAATACGTTCCATTGTTGTAAACATAACATAGTTCATTCAGTCCATTAGTTACAGATTTTAATACCTGTATTGAGATATAATTTACATGCCACAAAATTTGATTATTGTAAGTGAACAGTTCAGTAAATTTTAGTAAATTGATTCAGTTGTACAATCATCATCCAAGTCCAGTTTTAGAACATTTCCATTAATGTAGTTTCCTTGTGCCTATTTGCAGTAAATCCCCATTGCCTCCCCTAGGCAATTATTGATAGACTTTGTGTCTCTCCAGATTTGTCTTTTCTAGAAACTTCATACAAATGGAATCACACATCTGTAGTCCTCTGTATCTAGCTTTTTTCATTAGCATAATGTTTTTGAAGTTCATGTTGTAGCATGTATCGGTGCTTTGTTTCTATTGCCAAAGGGTATTCTATGGTACCAGTATAAATGTTTAAAATTCATTCTAATGGGATTGTTTCCACTTTTTGGCTACTATGAATAATGCTGCGAAGAACAGTGTGACTCACTTTTGTGAGATGTATTTGTGAGCAGAAAGTACTCCCTTCACTTTGACTTTGAAATCATTCATGTGACATACCTTGGTCAAAGGGATAGTAGCAGATGAGATGAAAACATAGATGTGCTTTCTGGGTTGGGGTTAGGGTTAGGTCTCTCTCTTGCACCTCTGTTATCACCATAAGAAGAGTTTTCCAGGTAGCTATTGCCCTTTCAGACTGGGCCTAAGGATGAAAACATATAGACAAGACCTGAGTCCAGACCACAGTGAGGAGCCAAGCCCAGACTCACTCCCATTCTGAAACAAAGCTGTGTAGCCGAGCTCAGTTTAGGCAGTTAATCCCAAACTTGATGGCTGAATTATGATGGGTAATAGCTGTGGCAAGTCAATGTATTTTAGGGTGGTTTATTATGCGCCGTATTGTAGCAATAGCAGATGAATAAAGAAGACATGAGTAATCTGGCTACTTTTGCCTCACCAAACTTATTTCATACTATTTTCACTCTTCTAGTCCTAGCCACTTTGACGTTCTTCTAGACATTCAAACTTAGCATCTGCATGCCTTCCTCAGGTACTTCTTTATGCATGCTATTCCCTCTATTTGGAATATTGCTCCTCTTCCCCCTTGTGTAATGAATCTCCACTGAACCTTCATACCTCGATTTAAATATCTTTACCTTGGGAAAGCCATATTTGCATTTTCTGAGGAACAAAATGCTCCAAAGCCCAGTAGCTTAAAACACCAACTTATTCTCATGAAACTGTGGGTCAACAACGTGGACTGGGCAGTTGTTTTGCTTGGCCCCTTGGATCACTGATGCAGTTTCAGTCATATAGAAGATTAACTAGGAATATACAGCTTACGTTTCACTTCTATGGCATGTGCTGGCTTTTAGCTGGGCCGTGTGTTTCCAGCAGGCTAGCCTATGATTCTTCACACGGGTGCAGAGTCCCCAGCAGCAAAACAAAGCAAATCCCAATGCACCAACACTTTTCAAGTGACTGCTTGCATCACGTCTTCTAAAGTTTCACTGGTGAAAATAAGTCACATGGCCAAGCCTAGAGCCACTATGGGAGGAGACTACCCAAGACATGCATACAGGGAGGCATGATGCATAAGAGGCCTACAGTCTTCTCTTTGACACCAGTGGTTCATTTTCCTCTAATATGCCAAGTAAATTAACACCCTAGGGAGAGCCCTAAAATGTCATTCAATCATGATATCAGACCCAAAGCTGTTAATCTCATAATCCACGTTAGGTCTAGATACAGATGAAGCTTCTTGAGTGTAGCTCCTAGGCTATGATTCCCATTGATTCAGACATGACAAATAAAAGACAAGTTCTCTACCCTCATATATGTAATATACAATGATGAAACAGGAACAAAAAATTCATAGTACTTTCATTCAAAAGAGGAAGGAATGGGAGGCAAATCATAAAATGAATCATAAAATAAAGCCAAGTACGTGTTGTCAGGCCCCCTATTGTGGTTTTGCTCATGGGATTAGATCTATAAACTACTATTTACCTATGCTTTTTTTTTAAATTATTATTTTATTTTATTATTTTAAGTTTTGGGGTACATGTGCAGGATGTGCACGTTCGTTACATAGGTAAACATGTGCCATGGTGGTTTGCTGCACCTATCAACTCATCACCTAGTTATTAAGCCCAGCATGCATTAGCTATTTATCCTGATGCTCTCCCCCACCCACAACCCTCCCCAGACAGGTCTTGGTGTGTTTTGTTCCCCTCCCTGTGTCCGTGTGTTCTCACTGTTCAGCTCCCACTTCTAAGTGAGAACATGTGGTGTTTGGTTTTCTGTTCCTGCATTAGTTTGCACCTCATGCTATAAAAATTTTGTAAAGTATTGATTTTCTTTTTCAGGCTGCCTCTTATCAAAAAAAAAATTCTTTTTGGTAGGGGGAACGGTCCAGAGGACAGTCTCAATTTCCTTTAATCTCAGATCGTATAACTTCCTTAAAACCTTTTTGGGTTTGCTATGTATCACCTTACATCCCTTTGTCTAGTACTCAAAATCCACAGCCAAAATTCTTTTTGGGAAAGCCTTCTCCCACTACATTTTAGGGCTGTTTTGAGATTAAGCTTCTATGGGAACATGCAATTAAGATTTTTAAAAGCAATTTTGTTTAGCTGAGAGGGTCTACTAAGTATAACTTTAAATCTTTTAGGGAGCTTAACAAGGAGTTATATCAAATCACACTCTTGATTTGATCTTTAATGCCATTTCTTATATAAGAAATCTTATTGCTATCTGGAGAGACCAAAGCTGTGAAACAGTTTTATTTTTCAATGTAGAAAATTCTGATTACATTACAATTCCTTTGAATATTGCTTACAATCTCAAGAGTTCTCTCTTTAGCTCATCTCACGCTTTGCCAACCTTTTCAGATGCAGCTAATGGAAGCTAATTGTCACTTTCAAAGTTCTTCCTGGTAATATCCTTAGCCAGATCTGCAAATTCATTAGGAATATTTTCTTTCAGCTAACTCAGATGACAATTTGACACTGCTGCATAACACAAATCAACTGTTTTCCAATTTCCAAAGGCAATTTTCTTAGCACTTCTCAAGACCCTAAAAAAGTTGTGTTCACTACTTTACAAGATGTAAATAACAGCTTTCTCACAACCTTTTCATTCTCCACCTACTGTCCATTCCCAAAGCTCATCAATCCTGTTTTAGGTTTTACGACAGCAGCACTCTTCTGGGTATTTTTTCTATGTCAATTAGCCTTTGCCTCATAGCAAACCATCCCAAAGTTTATTGACTTAAAAGGACAACCATTCTATTTGTTCATGACACTTTGGGTCATAATTTGGGCTGAGATTAGCTGGATAGGTCTTCTGGTCTCACCTGGGATCATTTATGCAGCTGCAGCCATTGTCATCTCAACTTCAGCTGAATGATTTGATTCTATGCAGCCATAAAAAAAGAATGAAATTATGCCCTTTGTGTTGCTATAACAAAATACAACAGATTGGGTAATTTATAAAGAACAGAAATGTATTTCTCACAGTTCTGGAGGTTGGGAAGTTCAAGATCAAGCTGCTGGCAACTTCATTGTCTGGTGAGGGTTCTGTCTCTGCTTTTGAATTGATGCCTTGAATGCTGCTGCCATTGGCATTAGGACATAAAGGGATGAACTCCCTCTGGCAAGCCTTTTTATAAGGGCAGCCACTCCCATTCATGAGGGTAGAGACCTTATGACCTAATAGCCTTCCAGAGGGCCCACATTTTAATACCATCACTTTGGTGATTAGGTTTCAACATTAATTTTGGAGGAAATACCACATTCAAACCATGGCAGATGTTTCACTCATACGCCTGGCCATGGGTGCTAGCTGCTGGTTGGGCGACATACATCCTGCAGGTCATCCTGAGTTTCTGCATGTGGTAGCAGAAGAGTTACCAGCAGCAAGAGAAGACAAGCCCCAGTACACAGTGCTTTTCATACCTCTGTGCACTTCAGGCTTTCTTATATCTCATTGACCAAAGAAAACCACGTGGCCAACCCCATAGTCATTGCAGAAGGGGACCTCACAGGGGTATAGACAGAACAAATATAATTCATTGATGGCCATTGCTCTAACAGTCTACCAAGAAGCATTTTGTGACAGCCTAGGACTACAGTATGATGCCTTGTTTTATACTTATAGTACCCTGTATTTCTCCTTTAAATAATCAATATTATTTTAATATTTAACTTTTGACTCCTTGGCTTAATGTATGCTCTTGAGGACAACAATTATATCTTGTTCACTGCTGTATTTTTTTTTAAATTTTAATACAGCCATGCTTGGATCACTGCTCTATCTTTAACATAAAAAATTATGTGCATGATAAGCACTGATGAATAAATAACAGGATAAATAGATGAATGAAAACAGTCCTAAGGGAAGCTTTACATCTATCACATTTTCTTTTCTTTAGCGTCTAACATATCTGAAATAAGTTGCACATTTATTTGTTTGTTACCTGTATCTTCTTCTAGAATATAAGTTCTGTAATATCAGGAACCTTGCCTTTAATGTTTACTTTAAAAATGCCTGAACAAAAACTAACAGATGTTGGCAAGGTTGAGGAGAAAAGGGAATGCTTATTCACTGCTGGTAGGATTGTAAATTAGTTCAGCCACTGTGGAAAGCAGTTTGGAGATTTCTCAAAAAACTTAAAACAGAACTACTGTTCAACCTAGCAATCCCATTATTGGGTATATATCCAACAAAAAATAAATCGTTCTACCAAAAAGACACATGCACTCATATATGCCCATCGCAGCACTATTTACAATAGCAAAGATATGGAATCAACCTAGGTGCTCAGCAATGGTGAATTGGATAAAGAAAATATGGTACATATACACCACAGAATACTATGCAGCCATTACAAAGAATGAAATTATGTCCTTTGCAGCAACATGTATTCAGCTGGAGGTCAGTATCCTAAGAGAATTAATGTAGGAATAAGAAATTAAAAATTGCAGGTTCTCACTTATAATTGGGAGCTAAACTATGGGTACTGATGGACATAAAGATGGCAACAATAGGCACTGGAGACTACTAGAGAGGAGTAATGGAAGGAGGGAAAGGGTTGAAAAACTAACTGTTGGGTTCTCTATTCAGTACCTGGGTGTTGGGATTCATCGTGCCTCAAACCTCAGCATCATGCAATATACCCAAGTAACAAACCTGCACATGTTATCTCTGAATCTAAAATAAAAGTTGAAATTATTTTTTTTTAAAGTAGAAAAAAAGTAATGTTCTAGGTCTTCACAGTCACTCACCACTCACTCAGTGACTCACCCATAGCTACTTTATGGTAGATGCCCCTATACGGGTGTATCAATTTTATCTTTTATACTGTATTTTCACTGAACATTTTCTATGTTCAGATATTTTTAGACGCAAAAATACTTACTATTGTGTTATAACTGACCACAGTATTCAGTATACTACAGTATTCATTACACTAACAATATTCAGTACATTAACATGCTTTACAGGTTTGTAGCCCAGGAGCAATAAGCTATACCATATAGCCTAGGTGTACAATAGGCTAGACCATCTAATGCTTTATGATATTTGCACAATGATGAACTTGCCTAAGGTCACATTTCCCAGGACAATCCCTGTAGTTAAGAGACGAATGACTGTACTACTAGAGGTGCCTAAACCGTGTTGGCAAATTAGTACAACAGTCTCCATTGTGGTTAATCGAGACAAAATGTATCTTCCTTGTTAGAGAAGTGCTTCCCCATCTATTTCTACTGCTGCAATGACAATTTCCTGATCATGTCTAGAGGAGATGAAATAGCACCGGAGTCATGGGCAGCCTCTGCTCAGCTTGATAAAGCTAGCTAGCCTGTATAACCGTCATGCTGAAAGGCCAGTGACTCGGTGCATCAAAAACTCTCAACGGAAGATGTTTATTTACACCGACTGCACACTTGCAAACCTGAGTCACTGATGATTTTCAAATAGTCTGGTTTCTACACATTTGCCAGTTTCCAAAGCCTTTTTTAACAAAATTATGGGAGCCCATTGTTTTGGACTGAGCTCCTACACCAGGCCCCAACAGACCAGGCCAAACCAAAATGGAGTCACTCATGCTAAATACCACATAATCAAACTGAAACTGTAAGGAAACAGATAAATCCTGAAACAGACAGATCTTTTTCTCTGAAAACCAGAAGTTCCAGTCTACCTGAATCAGAGTAATAAGGAATCCATCTCGGCTTTAAAACCTATAAAAAAGTAAATGGAAGTAATCTGATGTTAAATAATGTGTGTGCATGTGTGTGTTTGTATTGTTCTGTTTCCTTGTTCCCATCTTACAAATTCCATGTTCTGCTATTGCCCAATGGGAACTCTCATTCTATTTTATAGAATGAAGGCCACCCTGATTGATGAATTGTGAATAAATGTCAATTAAATCTGTTGTAATTTTGTCTTTTGACATCTTTTAATGTTAAAATTTAGTGGGCCAGTCTCTGTGCTAGGTACATACGCTATCTGCTTGCTTATTCACCTTTACACAGCTCTGGTGGTAAGCATTATTAACCTCTGAGGCAGATAAAGAAATTGAAGCCAGGTGGGGTTAAAAATATCCGCATGGTAGAAAGAATGATAGAACCTTTTCATTATTTTCACATTATCTGAATATCTATACTCCAGGCCTAAGTTGGGCCTGTGCTTGAAGACAATTACTTTGCTTCCTGAATCTGAGCTCTTTCTGCCAGGTCAGTCTGGCTTCCAGAAAGGGGGCTGGGGAGAGATGTAGGAGGGAAAGTAGGGCTGGAGAGTGTGAAAGACATACACTCCAGATTTGCCTGTGAACAGCCCCATCCCGTCTCCTTTTATTCTTGCACCCTACCCCCCTCTTCCCACCCTCCCCCACTCCCTCCACCATGCCCAAATCCTCACCTCCATGACCCAGGCAGAAGTTGTTTCTCGAACATCTCCCTTGAAAGGATAACAAAGTGTTTTCACTGGCGCTGTTGTCATGTGATCAAAGCATAGCTCAGGAAATGGGGTCCCTCAAAAGCTGTTTATCTAAAATCTCTTATTTCACCAGTTGGAGCATTTTAAGAGAACATTCTGCGCTTTCTCTCCCAAGGGCAAATATTTCAGTTACCTGTGTACTAGGAGCCAGGCTGAGGCCACACATACTTTTCACAGTAAAAGAAAACACAGCTCCCCTGTGAGAGCATTCCTTTTGTGCTCATGTGCACCTCCCGGCCCCCAGCCCCGCTTGGAGGCCATGAGGAAATCCTGATATAGTCTCTCACAGGAAGTTTGAGTGATTCTAGGCAGGCAAGATTGAAAGACAAAAAGCTCTAAATCCCACTTTAGGTGGGAGTGTTTTTTATGACTGATAAAAAACAGAGTCCCTTTTCTGGGTTATTCAGATGAGCCCAAAGTAAATATTTATGCTTTCAACTGATGGGTCTGTTTTGAGGAGTCCTGGGACTCCCAGACAACCAAGCTAATGGATCCGTTTTTGCTTCCCCTGTGTGAGAGGAGGACTGGGCAAAATTATTTGGCAAGGGGAGCCCTTTTCCTGTGGCCTGCTGGTTGGTATGTGTGAGACATAACACCCCTCTTTGTGCCAGAATAGGGTAGTTGTGGGGGAAGGCCTGGGCAGGACCTCCCAGCTCCACCACTTGAAATGATTTAATAGCTACATCGTCAGTGTTCCCAGAGTACACAGCCGCCTGCCTCCGGGAGAAGGAGAAAGATGGATACCTGGGGCTGCAGCCCCACCTCCCCTCAAGTTTGAATGTAGTACTTTGTTCTTTGGCACGTTCAGAGAATGCAGAATTCACACCACTGGCGCCCCAATCACACACATGTCCACACTTGGGAAAATTTACACACGTGAATAAATGTGAAGGACACATATGGACACTGTGCTGTGCTGAGAGATGTTTGAAGGTGGAAACTGCTCCTCTTTCAGATTTGTATTCTCACATTGCCTAGCAATGCCTGACACAGAGCAGATGATTAATACATTCTTTTTGAACGAATATATGAATAATTATAACCATTTAGTTAACACTTAGTAGGTGCCAGGTATTGAAGGAAGTGCTTCATAAACATTCTCTTGTTTAACCCTCAAAACAGACCATTAAATTAGGTGCTATTTCTCTCCCCATTCCACTGATATGAAGAGTGAGGGTTAGGCAAGGCCAAGTGTTTTACCCAAGGTTACACCCCTGGCCAGAGGTAGCAAAAGACATCTCACTCCAGAGTTGACGCTTTTAACACTTTTCCCTACAAACTCATCTACTCAAAGTGTAAGTTAAAAATATTTCTACCTATGTTATGTACAAATAGCAGTAGTGTTATTGCCAAGGTACAAACCGCCAGCTATAGGCCCCAATTATACAGTGTCTCTGTCTCAGACATTTCTTTCTTTTCCTTTCTCCCCATCCCCAGTTGATAGAAACTCAGTGGAGGCATCAGCTTCAGAGTAAAGATTGTATATTTCCAAATGATAGGAAAAGCACCCTGAGTTTAGCTCCCTTCAGTGAGCACAGATATTTTCCTGAAGGGTGAATGGGCAGGTTCCTGGCTGTATTAGTTTGCTGTCACTGCCAGAATAAATGATTACTACTTTCTCCAAGTGTTTTTATGTGTCCCTTGGCAGGGCTTTACCATGTCCATCATATATATCCTACCTATTTCTGGCAGAGTTTATTATAGGCATTTTATCTTTCTTTTTTTAACTTTTAAGTTCAGGAGTATGTGTGTAAGTTCGTTATATAGCTAAACCCATGTCATGGGCGTTTGTTGTACAGATTATTTCATCATCCAGGTATTAAGCCTAGTATACATTACTTATTGTTTCTGATTCTCTCCCTTGTCCCACCCTCCACCGTCCAGTAGGCCCCATTGTGTGTTGTTCCCTCTATGTGTCTATGTGTTCTCCAACTCACCATGGTTCAACTTGATAATTTCTCAACTTTACAATGGTGCAGAAGTGACATGCATTCAGTAGAAACCAAGCTACGCTTACAACCGTTCTGACTTTCACTTTCAGTACAGTATTCCATAAATTACATGAGATACAGGTAAATTTGATTCTCATCTATTAACATTTGGCTCTTCAATACTTACGCAAATTTCTGCAGCCAGCTTGAATTTCTCCTCAGAAAATAGATTTTTTTTTCTATCACATGGAGGCTGCAAATTTTCCAAACTATTACATTCTGCTTTGTCTTGAATGCTTTGCTGCTTAGAAATTTCTTCCACCAGATACCCTAAATCATCTCTCTCAAGTTCAAAGTTTCACAGATTTCTAGGGCCAGGGCAAAATGCCACCAGTCTCTTCGCTAAAGCATAGCAAGAATCACCTTTGCTCCAGTTCCAAAAAAGTTCCTCATCTCCATCTGAGATCACCTCACCCTGTACTTTATTGTCCATATCACTACCCTCATTACACATCGACTTAGCATTTTAAAGCAATACTCATTTATTATCTCATGGGTTGGCAGGCCAAAAGTTTCAGGCAGGCTTAGCTGGGAGTACTCAGTTTCACGAGGCTGAAATCAAAGTGTGGACCAGCTGGACTCTTGTTCAGAGGCCTCAGGAAAGAATCTGTTCTCAAGCTCATTTGGGTTGTTGGAAGAATTTAGCTCTTTGCAGTTGCAGGATGGAGGTCCCTGTTTCCTTGCTGGCCGCTATTGTTTGAATGTTTGTGTCCTCTCCAAAATTCATGTTGAAACTTCATCGTTAATGCAACAGTATTAAGATGTGTGGCCTTTGTGAGGGTAATTAGGCTATGAAGACTTTGCCTTTATAAATGCATGAGTGCTCTTACAAAAGGGATGGAGGAACCTAGTAAGGACCATTTTGTCTTTTCTTTCCTCCCACTAAGTGAGGACACAGCACTCATCCCCTCTGGAGAAGGACACAGTATTCAAGGCACCATCTTAGAAGTGGAGACTGGGCCCTCACCAGGCAGCAAACCTGCCAGTGCCCTGATCTTGAACTTACCAGTCTCCAGAACCATGAGAAATAAATGTATGTTGTTTATAAATTACCCAGTGTCAGTCAGTACAAACAAACTGAGACGCTGGCTGTCAGCCAGAGACATTTTTTGCTCTTAGAAGCTGCCCACATTCCTTCCCCTGTGGTCCCTTATATCTTCAAACAGGAAAAGCACACCAATCTTCTCATGTTCTGAATCCTTCTGTCTTCATCTCTGTAAACACCTGGAGAAATTATCTTCTTTTAAAGACTCCCGTGATCATATTAGAGCCATCCAGATACTTTCCACTTAAGGTCAACAGTGCCGTATAGCATAACAGAACTACAGAAGTAATTCAAAAGTTCCAAAGATGAAGGCATTGGATCTTGGAACTATTCCTGGAAATTCTCCCTGTCACACTTCCCTTGATTATGATTGAAGGCAAGAAAAGGAGAAAGCTTTATAGGAAGATAAAGGGGATCAACTCAGGCACACCTTGGTAGTGACCCACCATTTAAAGAATCTGCCAAAGTGGAATGGAAGATTTGCATCAATTACTTCAAAAATAAACCAAGTACATCAGGAGAGAGCAAAGGGAAAATAAGGTGTCACTTAGCAGGCTCTTGATAGATGTATGTCTGCCTACCTACTTTTCGAGGTAAACTTGTAATGTTATACAGAGGAAAGAAGAGGGAAACCTCATTACACAGTCCTTGGTTCCATAGGAGGAGTTTGCCTGTATTGAGTCCTTACTGTATACCAGGCACAGTTCTAAGTGCTTTACATGTATTAAATCATTTGGTATTCAGATAAAGATATTATGTTCAGATATTATCACTTTCATTTTACAGATGAGGATTAAGGAACTTGCCAAACATTGCACAGCTAGTGAATGTTATAGACAGGGTTTGAAAGCAGTCAGGTACCTGAGATTGTGCACTTACACTAGATGCGTTTGGAATCATATCCTTTTGGGGATCCAGTCATGAAAGTACTAGGTCAAAAATTGGGACATAAAATAGGGGCCTATGACTTTGTGACACCGACTAAGGCCAGTGGGGATCAGTGTGGTCAGGTGGAGAGACCCTGAGGCTTAGAGGTGAGAAGATCTGGTGTCCAGATGCAACAATTAAAGTTAAGAAGGTTGTGACCTTGGGCAAGTCATTGCAGTTCTCTGAGCCTCATATTCTCATTTATAAGATGTGTATAATAACACCTATCTCTGTCTTTAAGAGATTGTCATGTGATTCAGTGATGTGCAAATATTTTAATGGATTATATAAGTCTAAGATATTGTTGCTATCTAATATTCATGTTTTGTTTCTTCTAGATCTCAGTGAGCCATGTGACGCCAAGAAGGGTAGCTTTGTTAGTTAAGAGTGATTTTTGTAATCTTAGGCCAAGATTCTTGCTACCTGCAAGTTTCATGTTAGTACTTAAAGTACTACCATTCATTCTTTCCTTTTGATAGTCTGTCTTTGTTTTCCTTCATGTAAAGCCAGTAAGTGTTAATGTCTTTGAGGAATTCTATCAGAGATTATCGAAGGGTATTATCCTATAGAGTGAGTGGAAGATGAGAAACTGAACGTAGGAGATGGGAGACAGTTGGGACAAGGTCTAAAGGAGACAGGAGGAGAAAAAAGGCTGAGTGACCTCTTAGACTTTTACTTTTCTCTGTAGATGTGTAGAAGGGCAAGTGAACTGGAGGACTAAAGAAGTCAAGGGAAAAGGTGATGTTAGAAGTAGCTTCCTTGGATAAATGAAAGGGAATTGAGTAGACAGATGTTAAAGGATTATCGAGAAACACTTAGAGCCTGGCTGAGATGGGAAATCATAAATTTGTTATGAAGTCAATTAGCGTGATTATGCAATTTTCATCCAATAAGTCACAGCTGGAGAACAGAAGAAAAAATTCTGTGTCTGCATGAAACGCAGAGAGAAACTATATACTTATTGTGCATCAACAATTCATCCACTCATTAATTTAAAAAAATTTACTGAATACCTACTATGTTCCAGACACTGTTCTAGGCATTGACAATAGAACAATAACAAGCCAGGCCAATTTTCTGTCCTTGTGGAACTTGCAATTGTATGGCAAGAAATAGAATGTTAAATAGGCAAATAAGTATGTAATTTGCCTAAATGCAGACTGTGATTTATCTGTTATCAACGATATAGGTAGATATTGATATATATATATGTATATATATAAATCTCTATATATATACATGCATAAGCCTGTATATCTATATTGATATATATGTATATGTATATATGTATCTATAATATAACTATCCATATGAAATCACATAGGCTTATAACACTAGCTGGTGAAACACTGTTTCTGAAATTGTTAAGGTATTAAGTATGCATTCCTGTATTAGTCCATTCTCACACTGCTATGAAGAAATATCAGAGATTGGGTAATTTATAAAGAAAAAGGCTTTAATTGATTTACAGTTTCCTATGGCTGGGGCAGCCTCAGGAAACTTAGTCATGGCAAAAGGCACCTCTACACAGGATTGCAGGAGAGAGAACAAGTGCCAGCAGGGGAAATGCAGATGCTTATAAAACCGTCAGATCTTGTGAGAACTTGTTCAATCTCATGAGAACAGCATAGGGGAAACCACCCTCATGATTCAATTATCTCCCACCAGATCCCTCCCATGACACATAGGGATTATGGGGATTACAATTCAAGATGAGATTTGGGTGGGGACACAGAGTCAAACCATAACATTCTGCTCCTAGCCCCTCCCAATTCTCATGTCCTCACATTTCAAAACACAATCATGCCTTCCCAATAGTCCCCCAAAGTCTTAACCCCTTTCAGCATTGACCCAAAAATTCAAGTCCAAAGTCTCATCTGAAACAAGACAAGTCCCTTCAATCTATGAGCCTGTAAAATCAAAAGCAAATGAGTTCCTTCCTAGATACAATGGGGGTACAGGTTTGGGTAAATACACCCATTTCCAATGGGAAAAATTGGCCTAAACAAAGGGGCTACAGGCCCCATGAAAGTCTGAAATCCAATAGGTCGGTCATTAAACTTTAAATTTCCAAAATGATCTCCTTTGACTCCATGTCTCACATCCAGGTCATGCTGATGCAAGAGATGGGCTCCCATGGCCTTTGGCAGCTCTGTCCCTGTGGCTTTGCAAGGTACAGCCCCTTCCTGGCTGCTTTCGCAGTTTGGTGTTGAGTGCCTGCAGCTTTTCCAGGTTCACTGTTCAAGTGATTGGTGGATCTACCATTCTGAGGTCTGGATGATGGTGGCTTTCTTCTCACAGCTCCACTAGGCAGTAACCCTGTGTAGGGACTCTGTGGGGTCTCTGACTCCACATTTCCCTTTGGCAGTGCCCTAGCAGAGGTTCTTCATGAGGGCTCCGCCCCTGCAGCAAACTTCTCCCTCGACATCCAGGCATTTCCATACATCCTCTGAAATCTAAGTGGAGGTTCCCAAATCTCAATTCTTGACTTCTGTGTACCCACAAGCTCAACCCCAGGTGGAAGCCTTCACATCTTGGGGCTTGCCCCCTCTGAAGCAATGGCCTGAGCTGTACATTTGCCTTTTTTAGCCAAAGGTGGAGCTGAAGCAGCTGAGACATAGGGGACCATGTCCTGAGGCTGCACAAAGCAGGAAGGCCCGGGAAAAGAGCGAACCCTGGGCCAAGCCCAAGAAACCATTTTTTTCCTCTGAGACTTCTGGGTTTGCGGTGGGAGGGGCTGCTGTGAAGGTCTCTGATATGCCCTGGGGACATTTACCCCATTGTCTTGATGATTAACATTTGGCTCCTCAATTACTTATGCAAATTTCTGCAACTAGCTTGAATTTTCTCCTCAGAAAATAGATTTTTCTTTTCTAATCTCACGGAGGCTGCAAACTTTCCAAACTGTTACATTCTGCTTTGTCTTGAATGCTTTGCTGCTTAGAAATTTCTTCCATCAGATACCCTAAATCATCTCTCTAAGTTCAAAGTTTCACAGATTTCTAGGGCCAGGGCAAAATGCCACTAAAAGCACAAAATGCTTGCTAAAGCATAGCAAGAGTCACCTTTGCTCCAGTTCCAAAAATGTTCCTCATCTCCATCTGAGATCACCTCACCCTGTCCTTTATTGTCCATATCACTATCAGCATATTGCTCAGAACCATTCAACAAGTCTCTAGGAATTTCCAAACTTTCCCACATCTTCCTATTTTCTTTTGAGCCCTCCAAACTGTTCCAACCTCTGCTCATTACCCAGTTCCAAAGTCACTTCCACATTTTCAGGTATCTTTATAGTAGCATCCCATTACCTGGTACCAATTTGCTGTATTAGTTTGTTCTCACACAGCTATAAAAAATACCAGAGACTGGGTAATTTATAAAGAAAAGAGATTGAATTGACTCACAGTTCCTAATGGTTGGGGAGGCCTCAGGAAACTCAGACTCATGGTGAAAGGCACCTCTTCACAGGGCGGCAGGAGAGAGAATGAATGCCAGCAGGGGAAATACCAGATGCCTATAAAACCATCAGATCTTCTGAGAACTCATTCACTATCATGTGAACAGCATGAGGGAAACCGCCTCCATGATTGGATTACCTCCCACAGGGTCTCACCCATGGAATGTGGGGATTATGGGAATGCAATTCAAGATGAGACTTGAGTGCGGACACAGAGCCAAACCCTATTAATCACCTAGGCTGTTTTCCTCCTTTATTTTTCAGAGTAGGTTGTTATTGAGACTCACACATTCTCAGTTCCTCCATGCAGTAGTCTAGTCTGTTACAGGGAGGCCAGTCATTCCACAGAGGAATTGTACTGAAAATCTTGATTCTGGCAATAGCTGAAGCTATAGTCTCCTATCAAGCTTTATTGTTAGCAAACAGGTAAATTTGATTCTCATCTATCTGACTCTTGATATATCTCTCAAGATAAAATCACTTTGCATTATCACATTAGCCTGGAAAACACTGCTCCCTTTCATTTTATAGATGTGTTAAATATTCTTTCTCAAGGTCATATAGATATAAAGTTCAGAGCCAAGATTCGAACCAGATGCTCTGCCCAAGGCCGGTGCTCATTCTACTGTTTCACCACCTTGTACTACTGAGCTCCTTGGAGGAGTGGGGAAGTAGGAGGTACAAGGGTAAGGGATCAGTTGGTATTGATGAGAGTGACTCCAAAAGAACTAGCTAAAAGGAGCAAAACCCAAAA
Organism: Symphalangus syndactylus; assembly: GCF_028878055.3. Taxonomy (NCBI): domain Eukaryota; kingdom Metazoa; phylum Chordata; class Mammalia; order Primates; family Hylobatidae; genus Symphalangus; species Symphalangus syndactylus. The sequence continues at coordinate 127,949,068 of NC_072429.2, read as the reverse complement.
AAGTGAAGCTAGAAAGGACAGGCGGTTTCTGCCTTGGAAAATAGAGGTCAACGGTTTGAATATTTTCCTGAAGATTTCTGGGCTATTAAGAGAGGGAGGGTGATGTAGATGGAGAGTACACTCTGGTAAGGCTATGAACTGGATTCTACTGGGAAAGCATGGTTTAGCATTTCATTGTGAGCTTCTACTTTAAGATGGTGTTGGTCTTTCCTTGATGACAGGTATTCTCTTATTCCTGGTTAAGTTTCTGGATCCCATCACAGTGGGGCACGAATAGTAAGTCCTCTGTAGTTTTTAATTGAATTCATTAATTCAGATGTGTGAAGTAGATTTGTCACATGGTGAGTGCTCCAGCAAATGGCAAGAGCTCCCCAAACATTGTTTGCTATTACTATTGTTGTTGCTTAATTTCTCCAAGTACACTTAAGACTGAAAAAATAAAAGTGTCCTACTGCTGCAGAAAGGGAGGAGATTATTTACCTTTAAAACAAGCAGTTTGCTAGACTCTAAGGTATATACAATTAGAGAAAAGATAATCCTTTTGTTGATAATAAAACTCTTGACAAGGCATTTGATGAATACACTGAGGATCATTTAATGAGCTGAAACTACAGCCTCTTCAATTTTACTTCCTCTGATTTAACGGAAGAGCAGTGTTGTTTTTTTTTTTCCCCTCAAAGACCTTCATGTTAACATTCCAACTTACTCAGCATCAACTGAGTCAGCACTTCCTTGTGAGTGACAGTCTAGTTCAGTGAACAGGCAAAATGGTTTATTTATAAGCCTCTTTCTCAACTGAGATCCTGGGAAAACTGCTGTTCTCAAAAGTAAATAAAGGTCAAGATGCCTTAATGCATACTCAATGATAAGTCTAGTGATGTTTCTTTCATGATGGGCAGGTCTGCAAACTCTGAACTACTCCTGGATCTATTGGCATAAAATTCTAGGGGCAAATGTGCCATATTGAACCCTGCTTCTCAGCACTTTTTATCCACTGCCTGCACAGTCGTGACACTCATTAGGAGGACTGTGATGATAGCTTCTCAGCTAGTCTCTCTGCCTTCCAGCTTTTTGCCTGTCCCTACTCCATCCTATTCCCTCAGCATAGATCTATGTTTCTTAATCACAGTTCTGACTATGTTTCTTAATCACAGTTCTGAAAACCTCAGCCTCTCTCTCATAAAGCTTAATGCATCAAGCGAAGAGCTATCATTTATTGATTGGTGACCATGTACCAGACAATTTTTATCATGATTTTTGCCTGTTTTGTGTAAATACATACCTCAGTGCCTAGAATTTTAAAAATTCTATATGTCTGCCTCAAGGATATTGGTTAAATCAAGATATTATATCATTTTATCTTAAATATTGCCTCATGTCATATTATTTACCTATTTTGGTAACCTGAGTTTGATGATGGTTAATTAAATTATTCAAAAATGTAGGAGAGAACCCAGGTTTAAATTTCAGGCCTGTGTGATTTCAGAGCTCATTTGTTAAACTAATATTCAATTCTGGCTCAAAATGGCATTTAAGCAACTGCCCTAAAGAACCTGAAACAGTAAGTCCAGCCCCTACTCTCCTCAAGTCCTCCAGAAGGACCAACAACCTGCTATTTTCAACAAGTTTCACATCATGGCCTCCACTTTGTTCAAATGCTGGCCAGGCGCAGTGGGTCACGCCTGTAATTCCAGCAATTTGGGAGGCTGAGGTGGGAGGATCACCTGAGGTCAGGAGTTCGAGACTGCCTGGACAACATGGTGAAAACCCATCTTTACTAAAAATAGAAAAATTATCCGGGTGCAGTGGCATGCGCCTGTAGTCCCAGCTACTTAGGAGACTGAGGCAGGAGAATCATCTGAACTCTGGAAGATAAGATCGCACCACTGCACTCCAGTGTGGGTGACAGAGAGAAACTCTGTCTCAAAAAAACAAAAAGAAAAAGAAAAAGATAAAGATAATGTCATTTAAGTCCTATCACACTCACCATCTCCAAAAAGCCAATCCAGATGGTCTCTACCATAGATTCTCCTTTGAATTCCTGCCACAAACTCACTCACACTCATACTTTGATGCAAACAATTTGCATGTTAAATTGTTTGTAAAGGAGTAAGAGTCTTGCTGAATTTTTATATTCCCCACAGGATTTGAAAAAGCACCGGACACCAGGAAGGGTGTTAGTAAATGCTTTTTTAAACTAAATCATGTTAAATTTGAAATTAACCCCTGTCGACTTCCGGTTTCTCCTGTCAGCGGTAGAGAAGGGGATATTTACTAGAAAATAAGTTCCCCAGTTTGAGAAAATGTTGCAAGCCAGAAAAGGGTTTGGACCAATCCCCAAAAGCAAATTTTCTCATCGCCTGGATAGGGACTGAGAAAAAGAGTACTTTTTTTTTTTCTTATGCTCTGGGCATGACTCCCAGCCTCCCCTAACTTTTGAAACCAAGCTTCTGGGAACACTGAGTACACACGTGCCTATTCAGTCCCTGACACACAGAGGCATACACCCATTCCATAGAACTTTACCACATCCAGACTTACGAGCAAATATCTGAAAGTGGGAGGTAATGGGGAGAAATGAAAAGTAGAACTCCTCATAGTAGTAGAGGTTTTGTACTGCTGAAAAACAAGGCAGGAGAGCCATCCTTACAGAGAGATGCTGGGGATATTTCTGGTGCATTGATTTGGAAATCATCAAATAGAATCCTAAATGCCAAGGCCTGAAAACCTATCTCCACTGTTCTTTTCTTTCTTTTTAAAGCTGGCAGAACTGCAAGCTGAGATAACAGCAAGCTATTTTTAGCTATGTGTATTGATTTTTTTGTCCTTGGAAGCTACTATATTCTATTATAACCGAAAAACAACAAGTGAAAAAAGCCAGCTGTGGCAAAATCTCATTTAAAGCAGCAGCATAATAATAATGATATTAAAATAATATGTTTGGAAGTACCAAAGTTACAATACTTGGATATTTTGGCATAAAGGGCCTCTCTTGAATGCTTTGCCCTCTGGATAATGCCTTTTGACTGACTGTTCTGCAGCAAAACTATTCGGTGAATAAAAATTTGATGATGTGGTAGGGCTTACTGGCAAACATCAAACAGTACAAAACAGTGATAGTCACTATCGATAAGTGTCCCTGAAAAAAACAAACAATCAGAAAAAACTGGACATGGGTATCTTCATTGCAAAATTTCTCACTATCCAGACTTTCTATCTCTCCCCATAGCATCATCATCCATAATCGAAGTGACTTTTCTTAAATCTTTGCTGCTGTCTGCCTGTACAATACCAGTGACTAGCTAGATTTTATGACATTGCTTGTTCTACTGAAGGTATTTACCTGTAGAAAATATTCCTCTTTTTCCTGTACATTACATCCACCAGCTAAGCTTCTTTTGTGTCCCTCTTGCAATACCATTACATCCTATAGCGGGCTTTCCTTTTATTGCTGTTTTGTATAGGAAGAAATATTTTCTTCTCCTTCTTGAGTTTCTGTCTGGGGCCTCTATAAAATAGATTCTTTGATTTGTTGTTTTGGAAGTGGCCCTTCTCTCCAATCCTGCTCTCATTTCTTCCCATGAGAGGAGGAACTATTTAGAGCGTTCCTGAAACTGGTAAGGTATTGAGTATGCATTACCTAGGCTTCTTTCCTCCTTTATTTTTCAGAGTAGGTTGTTATATTGAGACTCATACATTCTCAGTTCCTTCGTGCACTAGTCTAGCCTGTTATGGGGAGGCCAGTCATTACACAGAGGAATTGTATTGAAAATCTTGATTCTGGCAATAGCTCTAGCTAAGTCTCCTACCTAGCTTTATTGATAGTAAACAGGTAAATTTGATCCCCATCTATCTGACTCTTGGATAAATCTCTCAAGATAAAATCACTTTGCATTATCACACTAGCCTGGAAACACTGCTCCCTTTCATTTTATACATGAGGCTCAGAGACGTCTAAGATCTTTCTCAAAGTCTTATGGATATAAAGTTCAGAGCCAAGATTTGAACCCAGATAGTATGTCCAAGGCCAGTGCTCATTCTACTGTTTCACCAAGTTGTACTACTGAGCTCCCTGGAGGAGTGGGGAAGAAGGAGATACAAGGGAAAGGAATCAGTTGGTATTGATGAGAGTGATTCCAAAAGGACTAGCTAAAAGGAACAACCACCAAAAAAATAAAGCCAGAAAGGAGAGGGAGGTTCTGCCTTGGAAAACAGAGGAAGGGGTGAAGGGTTTGAACATTTTCCTGAAGATTTCTGGGCTATTAAGAGAGGGAGGGTGATGTAGACGGAGAGTACACTCTGGTAAAGCTCTGAACTCGATTCTGCTGGGAACGCATGGTTTAGCATTTCATTGTGAGCTTCTACTTTAAGATGGTGTTGGTCTTTCCTTGATGACAGGTATTCTTTTATTCCTGGTTAAGTTTCTGGACCCCATCACAGTGGGGCACATATAATAAGTTCTCCATACTTTGTTATTTGAATTCATTAATTCAGATTTGTAATATGCACCCAATAAGTGCTCCAGCAAATGGTAAGAGCTCTCTAAACATTGTTTGCTATTGCTATTATTTAAAACCTTGTAGATATACCCAGAATGCGAATTCCAAAACCTTCATTTTCAAGGCTTAATTTTGATCAGAAAACCTGCATCAATCTCCCCATTACTCTGGATACTAGAATCTTATGTTTGGATGCAAAGTTGAGGGTTATCTTGGGCACTAATCAATAAAATAGTCTAAAATCAATGAAGATAATATAATTCCCAAGTCAGTACATCCAATGATTAGGATGTCATAGCTTTTGTTTTTTAAATATTTTGACACAAATCGTACATAGTTATGATGTACAACATGCAGTTTTGAAATATGCATATATTGTGGAATGGCTAAGTCAAGTTAATTAACATATACATTACCCCACATACTTATTATTTTTTGGTGTGTGCCAAGAACACTTATACTCTTAAAAATTTTCAATTATGCAATGCATTATTATTAGCTATAGTCATCTTATTTTACAATAGATCTCTTAAACTTATTTCTGCTATCTAATTGAAATTTTGTGTCCTTTAATCAATGTCTCCCCACTCTTCCTACCACAACCCTCAACCCCTGGTAACACCGTTCTACTCCCTGTTCTTTTAAATTCAACTGTTTTAAATTCTACATAGAAGCGAGATTATGTGGTATTTATCTTTCTGAACCTTTTTGATTTTATTCAACAAAATTTCCTCTAGGTTTATTCATGTTGTTCCAAATAAGAGGATTTTCTTCTCTGTTAAGGCTAAATAGTACTCATTGTGTATGTGTGTGTGTGTATATATATATACACATATATATATGTATATGGTATATATATATGTGTGTGTGTTTTCTTTGTTCATCCATTCATTGCTGAAAGTAAATCCTTATCTTACACCATATACAAAAATAAACTCAAAATGAATTTAAGACTTAAAAGTGTGACCTGAAACTATAAATCTACAAGAAGAAAATGTAGGAGAAAGCTCCATGACATTGGTCTAGGCAATGAGTTTTTAGATTTGATCCCCATAGCACAGGCAACAAAAACAAAAATAGATAAATGGGATTGCATCAAACTTAAAAGCTTCTGCAATGGAAAAGAAACAACAGAGTGAAGAGACATCTGATAAGGGGTTAATATCCAAAATATATCAGAAACTGAATAGCAAGAAAACACATAGCCTGATTTAAAAATGGGCGAAAGACCTAAGTAGATATTTCTGACATACAAATGGCTAACAACTTATGAAAACATGCTCAATATCACTAATTATTAGGGAAATGCAAATTAAAACCACAAATAGATGTCACCTTTCACTTGTTGGAATGACTATAATAAAAAATACAAGAAATTAAGAAATGTTACTGAGGATTTGGAGAAAAAAAGAACCCTTGTACATTGTTGGTGGGAATGTAAATGAATAAGGCCATTATGGAAAAACACTACGGAATTTCCTCAAGAAATTAAAAAAGGAATTACCGTATAATCTAGCAATACCACTACTGGTATATATTCAAAGTAAATGAAATCAGTATGTGAAAGAGATTTCTGCACTCCCATGTTCTTTGCAGCACAATTCACGATAGTCAAAACATGGAATCAGCCATAGCTTTTATTTTTTTGTATTCAAATTGTTAGGGAAGGTTTCTCCATGCTGAATTGAAACCTATCTCTGCATATCACTCTTTGGTGTTGATTAAGGTATTTGGTGAAACACAAGTGGAGCTCTTGCTTCCAAAGTTAAGTGGGTGAGTTCATATGGTTGGTAGTTGGTGTGAGGCTTCAGTCCATTTCTGGCTGGCTGCAATGTTTATATTCATAACCCTATGATACTCCTTGTGTTGTCTTAATCCCTGAGCATGAGTTTTACTATATAGAAACTTCATGGAGGAAGGAATCACTTACTAATGAGCTTTGTCTCCCCATGGCATCTAGTAAAAAACCAGTACATATAATTTAGGAAATGTTGGTTAAGTGAAAGGGGTTAACTTTGTTCCATTTTTTACGAAGGTTTGAACCAACCACATTCCAAATCTGTCCACATATGTTTGAATATTGATTCTGTCACTTGCCCTTTTTTCCAGTATTATCTGGGGTTAAAACCCAAAACATATATGAAACTGAATAGCAAGTAATCATATAACCTGATTTAAAAATGGGAAAAAGACCTAAATAGAAATTTCTCAAAAAAGAAAAAAAAAGACATACAAATGGGCAGCAAGTTCCATGTTTATTTGGAAGAAAGGGCAAATCTGAAAATTTGATCAAGAGCTGTTTACATCCTGTAAAGTGAATGAGAATTATCACATAGTGGCTTGGTGCATGGATCCTGAAGTCTGATTACCTGGGTTTAAAATCTGGCTCCTCCAATTCTTGCTGTGTTAGCTTGGGCAGTAGCTAAATTTATCTGTTAGTAGGAAGAAAATAGGACTTTCATAGGGTTAGTGTAACAGCTATGACCTGCTTTATGTAGCATACACTTTCTAACATGTTCATAAGGCTATAGAAGGAGAGATTTTGTCACATATATTGATAATATCAAGGCAATATAAGTTACACCCTTCTTCTGTTTAAATATTTTAATGAATTTATCAACCTGGGAAATAAAGGTTTAAGTTTTTCCCAGTTAACTTATGCAGAATTTTGGGGAGCCCTTTTTTGTTTGGTGTATTCTGTGCCAGAATCCATCCTGGGTTTGATAAAAGATCTCATCCGTTGTTCAGTTCTATAGTCTAGTTTCTTTTCCTTATTAGAAATTGGAGTAACACTTCTCCACTTTCACTTTCCTAATACCCTTCATTCTACATGATTTTACAAGATGATTTGCAGTTCCTCTGAACTTATATCAGCAAGATCTTCTGGTACATTTAGATGTCATTTGTCTGCACCTGGAAGCTTGAATGAATATAAAGAAGATAAGGCTTACTCCATATCACCTCACATTGTAGCCTTCAATTCCCCATTAATTGCATCTGTTTCATGGCTTTCAGTTTGCAAAGGATTCACTTTGATTTAAACAACAGGTGCATAAAAACTAAGCAGCCATGGTTTTCTCTGCCATCTGTTAACACACCACCCTCTGCAAGCATTGGTCTACTTTTCCTTCCTTTGTGCATTCTTCCCCATTACTTGGAACTACTGATCAGGAAGGTACCTTAAAGACTCACCTATTCCACTTGTCTCCTATTCCATTCCTACCTATCCCTGTACCATTCTGAGAAAGCAATGTTTTAATGATATTAATGATATACAAGTTAATTCCTTTTCTGAAGATCCCTGGAGAAGAAGCTGTCCCATACTTGCTGGTAATCCATTTCAAAATTCAGCAGCTCAAATTCTTAGGAAATAATTATTTTTTTATTTTTATAGATTTAGGGGTGTGCACGTGCGGTTTTGTTACATGAGTATACTGCATAGTGACTAGTGGAACCATCACCCAAAAGGGTACATTGTTAGAGAAGGTTTCTCCATTCTGAACGGAAACTTACCTCTGTATATCACTCTTTGGTATTGGTTAAGGCATCTGCTGAAACACAGATGATGCTCCTGCTTCCAAAGTTAAGTAAAGCGGATGAGATTTAGAGAGTGCAAGCTATGGAATTTGGGAGTGACTAATGGGAGATTGATTTCTGATCTATGAGGAACACCTGATCCATGTGCCTGTCCCATGGAACACGGGTCATACTGGGGATTGAGACCCTTTGTTTAGGTTAAATCAACGTTTCCAGATGGAGGATGTTAGAGGAAGTGTGCTAAGTGAAAATGCTATATAAACCGCATGCTTTTTACAAGTGATCGTGGTTCTCCTCTCCACCCTGCCTGCACTGGACCGTCCCTATATGTAAGTCCTCAATAAACACTATGTCTCCTTTGCTGGCTTCAGGACCCTTCTTCAGCCTCTTGTACCTGGTGCCATTCCTACTGCAGTCAATATGATTCCAGCACAGCAACCAAAGACAACCAATTAAGATCAGTAACTTAGAATCATAAAGGACTGATTCCTAGACCTGGAACATCATTAATCCTTTATTCAGATGTTATTGACGGCCTGCTGTGTGCAAGGCTCTCTTCTAGGTGCTAAGATCAGAGAAACTCTATCCTCAAGAAACCTTATTGTCCTTTAGAGGACATTGAATATGCTGTTTGTCTTCAAGTGATGAGACCTGATGGAGGATTGCAGCGATGAGCCTGAACTTGGTTTCCCTAATTACCAGGTTCTGCTCTCATAGATGTGTCTACCAAGGTACCTCCTGATTGCACATAAAAATGATGCAAGAGGCCGGGCACAGTGGCTCACACCTGTAATCCCAGCACTTTGGGAGGCTGAGGTGGGCAGATCACTTGAGGTCAGGAGTTCAAGACCAGCCTGGCCAACATGTTGAAACCCCGACTCTACTAAAAATACAAAAATTAGCTGGATGTGGTGGCATGTGCCTGTAGTCCCAGCTACTCTTGGGAGGCTGAGGCAGGAGAATCACTTGAACCCGAGAGCCTGAGGTTGCAGTGATAGCATCACTGCATCCAGCCTGGGCGATGGAGCAAGACTCCATCTCAAAAAAAAAAAAAAAAAAAAGATGCAAGAGATACCTCTGCCAGTCTTGTTTTCTCTGTAATAGGATACTTTTTTCTCTTCAATGTATTGAGTCTGGCGATTAACACAATACAGGATATTGCATGTATGTGTTTAAGGGGTTTCTGGGAATCAGTTATAGTTTTGTCTCCCATTCCCAGATTAGGATGTAACCCTGTCTGCATTAGAGTCAAGAAGACCTGAGTTTAAAGGCTACCTCTGTTACATATCAGCTTGGTGGTCTTGAAAAATGAGTGCATCTCTCTAATCTTCAGCTTGTTCATCTGCAAAATGGGGATAATAACCACTCCCTGAAAATATTACCATGAAGACAGAGCTCATGTGCCTACCCTCAAAATCTTATTTTGTCAGAAAATAGCCATAATTGTTATTATTAGAGCTTTCCTGGTTATTTTTTCTATTCTTGCCACCCTGACATAGATCTTCAGAACTCAAATCTACAGACTCTAAGATTTTCAGAGCTGGTGGAAACCATACAATTAAACCTTCTATCTTTATAGATGAGGAAATTGAGGAGTAGATAGGTTAGGCACCTTGTTCTGGGTCATAGAGTTAGTTAAATTATTGAGCTGGGGTTAGAAAACAGGTGTCCTGACTCTTAATCTGGTGATCATTTCTACCTCACAAAAGCTCTTAAAAGGAGGTTTTATTGCCTAAAAGTTTAAGCCCCATGTGAAGCAGTGTCTCACTGACCAAATTGAACAAGGACTACAGTGGCTTTCATTGGTTCAATGGCCATTACCAACTAAATACCTTGAATACCTAGTTTCATGAATCCAGACAGAACCGTGTCGAATACTAAATTACCAGGTGTAAAACATCTTTCACCTACTTCCCATAACCATCGATGAGTAAAAATAAGAATGCACATATTCCCACAGCAGAGACAGGAAATTACACTCTACTGTGGTTATGAGATTACATCTTTTGTATTAATAAAATTGCTCATGGCACTGTGATTCCCCGCTACAGTCTTACCGACTTCTGCTTCCACTCATTCCTCTACCTGCCATACTCTAGAGAATGCATGCAATAAAACTCCTAATTATTTTCCATATATTTTTATCCTTTTAGCAACTCCTATAATAAAAAGATAGTGCTGTGGGGGAAGTAGTTGCCATGGAAACTGACCAGTGATAAACAGTCTCCTACTGTTGCATGGTGTGAAGCAGGAAGACAGGAGCAGTCCACAGCTCTCAGGAATGTGAAGGTAGTTGTGGGTCACGTTGCTCTCCCAGCCCTATTTGCCTGGCTGTTTGGACCTTACAGGAGCGTTGTATATTTGTCCATTTTAAGTGACCCTAGAGGTATGAAGGGAGAGTGTTATGACATATCTTCAGGTGTATCTGACACAAAGGAAAGCAGCCTACTGGACCCACAGACCCTAGAGAGTTACAAAGAAATACATTTTTCAATGACCTTACAAAGGTTTGCCCTGGGCTGCAAGCAAAGCAACCTGAGTTGTTAGCTCAAGCATACTACTGTTTACCTGTCAGTGCACATACAAGTTGGCGGATTAAATTCACAAGCTCTGTTTCTTGCTGGTTAGTATAATGGTTAAATACATATGCTTTGGGTCAGCCTTTCTTAGTTCAAATCCTAGTTCTTGCCTCCCACTTGATATATAATCTTCGGCAAGTTAACATCTCTAATCTTCAGTTTTCTCATCTACAAAATGCAAAATGATGATAATCCTCTTTTTTTTTTTTTTTTTTGAGACGGAGTCTCGCTCTGTTGCCCAGCTGGAGGGCAGTGGCGCAATCTCGGCTCACTGCAAGCTCCGCCTCCCGGGTTCACGCCATTCTCCTGCCTTAGCCTCTCCGAGTAGCTGGGACTACAGGCGCCCGCCACCACGCCTGGCTAATTTTTTGTATTTTTAGTAGAGACGGGGTTTCACCATGGTCTCGATCTCCTGACCTTGTGATCCGCCCACCTCGGCCTCCCAAAGTGCTGGGATTACAAGTGTGAGCCACCGCGCCTGGCGATAATCCTCTCTTTTTATACTCAAAACTTGTGTACCATTCAGTACAGTTTGTGGCACATTTGTATGCACTGGTAAAATGTTAGTCACTATTATTGCTTATAAATGGAGTGATTTTGACAAGTGATATGGAATACTCTTATGTGTCCTGTAAAAACTATTATATTTAGATAAATCTTACTTTGTAGTAGCATAACTTTTATTACGCTTAAAATTCCCAACCACCCTGTGAGATAGGTATCAACACCATATATGTATACACACACACACACACACACACACAGTGTTGTGTCAGATACCCTATATACATATATAAGTAAACCAAATCTCAGAAGAATTATAAATGTGCCTTCAAACAAGCTTGTCTTGTAAAGTGCATAGTAAAATTGTAATGTTTCATCATTATTATTTCCTTATGAATATCCACTGTCCAGGTGCTCAGGAACTAAGCAAAAAAAGAAGTATCTAGTCAACTTGCAAAAAGTCTAACAGGGTACCTGCCATCCTATGTGTGTTCTGTGTTACAATGTAGAAAATTGAGTGGATAAGACAGTTTGTTTCATTTTCCAAGAAATTCCCTCTCTGCTTCAAATTTCCTCCATCAGCATTAAAGAGAGAAATGGTCAGGTATGTGTCTCTTGGCACAGGTCTATGGTACCCAATGCCCTTTCTAAATGGCCCCCTTACCTTTTTCATCCTTTTTTTACCTTTATGCCTTTTTCCTCCACTTTCCTATACACATTTATGTTCTAAGATATTTTTTTTTCTCCTGTCAAATATGATTCCTTCTTCACATAACTGCCATGGTTATGTGATCTTGGCATAAACTGTTCTTTCTTCCTGCCATCCCTATTCCCATTACCTTGTTGGATAAACTTTCACAATTCTTTACACATCGACGTAAACATTCTCTCTATATGTGATCTCCTTATAATAGATTATAATCTACTCATGATAGATTAAAGATCTTTGGCATTAACTGTGTATTACACACACACACACACACACACACACACACACACACACACACACACACACAATATCATCTTTGGATACCATGTTTTATTAATAAAATCTGTGTGGGTTTACATGACCTTCAACACTACTAGCTCCCCAGAGGGCTGGGGCAACATCTGTGTTATGAGTGTATTCCTAGAGTGAAGCATGGTGTTTGGAACAAGTATATATGTTCAATGTTTGTCTGTTGAATTGAGTAGATTCTAGCCAGAAGAAGATTCTTCCAGGGGCTAAACTTTCCTACAAAAATTCCCTAAATCTTGAGAAAAATGATATGTCAGAATTCAGGCTCCACTTTAAGGAGTTGAGAACCAAATGATCTCAGTTTGTTTTGGCCTCTTCACTTACTAACTCTGTGACTATGAGCCAATTACTTTGCAACTCAAGCATGTATTAACTCTTTTCTAGCTCTTTCCTTCCTTCCTTCATTCTTTTTCCTTAAGAACATCTTATGTGTGAGGCTTTATTCTAGGTGGCTGAGATGCACAAATAAACAGATGTGATTCCCACTCTTAAGGTTTAGACGGACTTAGGGTTGAAATAGTGCAGGGTTAATAGGGGCAACAGGGAAAAAGAAGCCAGTTGTATCAAGATTGAGCGTGGTGAAGTGAGTTAACTCTAGCAGAAAATGTGAACAGTGATGGTATCTGTAAGAGCTATGTGGATTCAATTCCCAATACTGTTAAATACTTTTAATGCTACTGTTGAAGGAGGGTACAGTGTGTTTGTGTGAGTAAGGGAGAACTCTGGTGGATAAATAGCTAATTCTAGGTACAATAAAATAGATTGGACAGGTGCAGTGGCTCATGCCTATAATCCCAGCACTTTGGGAGTCCGAGGTGGGTGGATCATGAGGTCAGGAGTTCAAGACCAGCCTGGCCAATATGGAGAAACCTTGTCTCTACTAAAAATACAAAAATTAACCGGGTGCGGTGGTGGGTGCCTGTAATCCCAGCTACTTGGGAGGCTGAGGCAGGAGAATTGCTTGAACCTGGGAGATGGAGGTTGCAACCTCCACCTCATCACTGCACTCTAGTCTGGGCAACAGAGCAAGACTCCAACTCAAAAAAATAAGTAAATAAATAAAAAATTTAAAAAAGGTTACAATTAATTACAACTATGAGAATCCCTTTAGCAATCATTAATTTGCCAATCTGTTTTAAAAGTTTTCTTTTTTAAATTAATATGAATTTAAATATCCACATTTGGCTTTTGGCTACTACAGTTTGAGTCCAAAATTACTTCCACAAATAAATGATTGCTTAAGCAAAGCCTGAAGCACAAGTGAAAGGTAACCAAGTGAGAAGGAAGTAAGGAAAAAGACTCCAGCATTAGTAACACAACTTGATCTATTAAGGAGTCCCATTATCTTAGTGAAAGCAGAGTGTGAGATGAGGTCTTGTCAACATTATGTTTGGCTGAGTCAGAACTCAGAATATGAAATTTTTACCCAGCTTTGAGGGCCAGGCCATACTCATACTCTTAGTAGTGTCCCTGGATAACCAGTAGGTTGTACAGAGAGGTTAGCATAAGAACTAGGATGGGGCTTTGGGTATGAGAATAGCTGAAGGCAGCAGAGATAAGGGAGTAGAAGCAGCCTAGGGGGCGTTGAGTTCCTGGAGTTGGGAGAGCAAAGGCAGGCTCACCATTCATAGACATGCCAGTCTTCATTTCTGTCTCTCTTAGTCAAGATTCCACAGCATAGCAATACATCAGGAGGAAGGTCTTATGTTTTAACCACACCCAGATTTCCATCCCACTAGGTTACAATGTATACTTGAAACAGAAAGTATTCACACTTGCGCATCTATCTGACAAGTCAGTCCATGCTGAGTCATGCTGCTAGTATTGGAAGTACCAGGGTCCAGTCTTAGGCTGGTCTTGTGTCAATTGGCCAGAATTAGGAAGTTTGGGTTTGCATAGGACTCTTGGATGGTGGAGGTCAACCAACATTTAGAGATGGTATAATAGAAAGCAGCATAAATTTTACCACTTATTAGCCAGAATAAGTTGCCTCCAGAAGTTGCTTCCATTATCTGGGTCTTATTTTTATTATCTCCTAAAATGATTGTGAGGATGAAGTGATGTAAAACATGTAAATACTGAAGACCCTGCAAGAACCTACAGAGGCAAGATAGGTTACAGAGTTGAGATGTGAACGAGCCAGAAGTGAAAAGCTCCAGCCCATTTCTAGAACAATGGGTCCCAATCAGGACCCTGTCAGGGATAAGTTTGGCCACGTTTGCCCAACCAGTAGAATTTTCTGACTCCATTGCTATGAAGCCATCTAGACTGTGAGATACTCAATAAGATCGGAAAATAAACTCTTTTAAAACATGACTGTATTCTTAGGGAGAAAAATAATAAAATGAGATATTCTAGGTCAAACATATTCCTATTATCAAAATATTAGCACCATGAGCTTGGAGATTTATTCCGTCCACTGTTGTATCTCCAGTTGTGGAAACAATGCCTGGCACACAGGAGACACTCAAAAAATTTTAAATGAATGAATGAATTAAAGAACAAATTAACTGACTATAGAGTGGATGTTGAAGACATTACTCAGTAAACTACGTAGCATCTTCTCTCTGGGGTTTCAAGGTAGAAACTTCCCCTAGGGCTAAGGACCAGGAATGACTTTGCTTCTCCAGAGCAGCAACTGTTTTTCTTTATCTTACTGATAATTAGAATCACACTCTTTTGTTTGCACTGGCTACATGACTCAGAATAAAACTTTTAGCCCCTCTCTAACAAAATATCATTTTGCTTTTGTTTGGCTTTGTTTTTTCCCTTTGAACTTTATTATTTTTTAACTATGGCTGCTGACCCCCACTGCACTAGAAAAACAGAATCTTAGAAGTCATCTAAGATGAGGTAGACCTTAACTTTAGCTTCCACACCCTTCCCTTCAAAGCTAGACTTTTTGGCCAAACTGAAGTCTGACTCTTTATTCTGTGTGTGTGTGTGTGTGTGTGTGTGTGTGTTTGTGTCTGTGTATTTTTATTCTTATTATATCATATCATATGTCTTATCTTAAAGTTTTATTATTTGCATTTTCTTCCACACGAAGACCACCATGTTCATGTAGGGTAGCTGTGATACTTTCTCTACAGGATGAAGTTTTAGCTAAGAGCTAAATGAAAACATTTAATTCCTTAGTGTAGCAGTCCCCGACCTTTTTGGCACCAAGGACCAGTTTTGTGGAAGGCAATTTTTGTATGGACCTGGAGTGGGTATGGTTTCAGGATGATTCAAGCATATTACATTTATTGTCCACTTTATTTCTATTATTATTACATTTTAATATATAATGAAATAATTATACAACTCACCATAATGTAGAATCAGTGCGAGCTCTGAGCTTGTTTTCCTGCAACCAGATGGTCCTATCTGGGGGTGATGGGAGACAGTGACAGATCATCCAACATTAGATTCTCAAAGGAGCACACAACCTAGATCCCTCACATGCGCAGTTCACAATAGGGTTCATGATCCTATGAGAATCTAATGCTGCTGCTGATCTGCCACGGGGCAGAGCTCGCGTGATAATATGAGCAATGGGGACCAGCTGTAAATACAGATGAAGCTTCTCTTGTTCATCTGCTGCTTACCTCCTGTTGTGTGGCTCAGTTCCTAACAGGCCACCCATAGTACTGGTCTATAGCCTGGGGATTGGGGACCCCCCTGCCTTAGTGTCTTCATATTGTTTCCTCCAGAACTAGAATTCTCAAAGCTAAATTCTTGACTTAAGACACCTTTTGAGGTACACATTTTATTCCTGGTCATGCACTCAAGATCTACACAGAACAAGTCAATTATATGTTCAAGCCAGAAGGTCCTGTTGATTAGAATTGCTAGATAAAACAAAGAACAAAGTTAAATTTTAATAGCAGATAAACAACAAATAACTTCTTTAGTATAAGTATATTCCCAAACATACTAGGTGTCTCATACTTTCATCTGATAAATCTGGAAACTGTACTCTTGATAGGTACCCAAATCTAGCTCAGGGAAGAAGTTTGAGACTAAGAGCCCCAATTAACAGGTAGCTAAGGACTTTGGAAGTGCCTGAGACTGATAATTCCATGAGATAGAATGTTTCCCTAGGCACTGTATAGAACTGTCGACCCCTGAAGAAAACAAGAGTGTGGGTCATGGTCCTTGAAGACCAGCAGTGTATTATTTCAGAAGCATAAATCTATTGCCTTGAGTTAAGGAGACTCATTTTCCTCAGTTTGGTTTGAAGCAACATTTTTCTGAGAATTATTTGAGATGCTTTCCTCAAAATGCAATCAATGTTCACTACAACATAAAAGGCCTCCTCTTCGTGTCCAATTCCACTTCTGACTGATCTTCCGCCTCGTTCACATCTCTGTTAGACTTGACTGTATCTCAGGTCTGTCACAGTTACTAAGAACTGGTGTGATTTTATGGGTCAATAATGCAACATGTGCAGGATGTTTTGCTAGGTTCTTTGCAGATAAAAGAATGTACAAATCATGGATTCCACCCTCTAGGGGTAGTAAGTCCATATGAGTTATACAGAGCCATCATAAAAGATAGCACAGAACGTTAAATACGGTAAATAAGTAAATAATCCATTGAACTGTGTTGTAGATCTAGTGTGTACTATGCAGAGTTCTATGGATATATTGGTGAATTATATTATTCAGAAACTGAGTCCATCCACAAATTGACTGTTACAATAGGATCCAAAAGAGCCAAAGTGTAATTTCATAAAAATATTTGTTAAATACCTACTTTAATCTAGGCACTGTGCTAAATGCTGGGGACACTGTTTTTTAAAAATATTATTTTAAATGGTTTCTACCATCTTGGAGCTATCGGGCTAATTCACAAGACTCATATTCAATAAATAAATATACAAACACATACAAATGGTCCTCCACTTATGATGTTTATATCTTGATAAACCCATTATAAATTGAAAATATTGTAAGTTGAAAATGCATGTAATACACTTAACCTACTGAACATAATAGTTTAGCCCAGTCTACCCTATATGTGCTCAGAATACTTACGTTAGCCTTCAGTTGGGCAAAATCATTGAATACAAAGTCTATTTTATAATAAAGTGTTGAATATCTCATGTCATTTTTGAATTTTGTACTAAAAGTGAAAAACAGAGCAGTTGTATGGGTGTCATTGTAAAGCTGAGAAATGGTAAATTGAACCACTGTAAGTGGAAGACCAACTATATTTGCAAATTATGGTAAATCCTAGAAGATAGAGATTGAGATGTATGAAAAAGAGTAGCACAGAAGGCCTGCTTCACAATGAATAGGTAGGAAAAAGTTCTGCAAGAAAGTGGCATTTCAGCTCAAGCCAGAAGGTCTAGGAAGACCAAGGTTGATGAAAGCAGGGAGACGGTCATCAAGATAGAGGAAGTAGCATGCAGGCCCTAAGGCAGGAACACAATAATGTGTTATGGTTGTAGTTAGGGTAGCTTTGCAGTGAAGGTCAAGTCATTTTGAATGCAAAGAAGATGGAGAGTATATTTCAGGAGTGTGCCTTCACCAAGTATATTATGTATTCTGTGTTCTGTGTCTTTCTGTGTCTTTGTTCATGCTGTTCTTTCTGTCAGGAATGCTTTTCATTCTTTTTTTGCCTCACTAATTCCTGAAAGGCCCAAGGTAAAAGTAACCTTTCCATAAAACTTTTCATATCTGATGGTCTAAAGCATCATTTACTGGTTTCCCTTTGTAGCCTATTTTTTTTCACACTTTGACTATATTTAGCAAGAATTTATATTATATAGTATTGCACATATTGTGCTTAATTTATTGATAAAGGTCAATTGTCCTCCAAACTTCCAAGTACTAAGATTGAAAGCAGTCTTTCCAGCTGCATCTAAAAACACCAGCCACCACATCCCCAGCTCCCAGGATAGCATGCTGGTACTTGAACTTCAGGCTTGATGCCTTTGTCTTGTCTTCTAATTGATAAATTATCTCCCATTTTCTAAAAGCCAACATTCTTCAAATTAATTTATATTCCAAAAGGAGTGAGAAATCAACCAGAGAACAGAGTTGATGAGATAATAAAATACTTTCCTTTTCTCTCTTCTTTGTTCCCTCATGAAGTGATCTTCTGGATGACAAGACTTAATTGGAAGATATAATTTAGGATCTAGGAACTCCCTGCTTATTAGGATCTCTAGCAGTGAAGTGTTGATCAAATTCAGCATGGAGCCCCAAGGGCAAACGGAAGAAGACTGAGAGGGAAGTAAATGAGCTTTGTGTTTTTAATATGGACAGGCAGGGTGACTAGGGAAGAAAAGCAGGCAAGTGTATGGACAGAACCCGATGAAGTATGGCTCAAACCGGCTGTGTACACCCCATCTTATTTCTCAGGAACCTAAGAAAACTAAGACATACCTGAAAGTGCTGCAGAACCAGGGGAAAGAGGGAATCTTTCAAAAGTCTCGTAAATGTTCTATGGAGTTGTAGGATGCAAATTGTTGTAGTCAGAAAAACTCAACTTGTAGAGGAAGAGTAGAAAAATCAAATGAGTGAAGTGATCCGGGTAGGACTGAAGTGACTGGGATCAGGCATGACTCATCTCATGGAGGCAGCTGCAGTTCAGATCCAGATGTGGCTAAATAGAACCTCTGGCCCATTCTTCCCAGATCATTTATTTGTTTGATGTTGTTTTTTCACTATTATTTCTTTAATTCTCTCTGGAACACTTTCATTTTGTTTCAATATGAATTACCTTTCCATTAATTAATATCAGTTAATCAGTTAACTCAAATTATTAAAAATTGTGTTAATTTTTAATTCTTGAGAAAAACTCTTTGGCAGTATCTACTAAAGATGAACATACCCACCCCTCCCAATCAGAATTTTCAATATTTCCAATGTGCTCACAAAAAATTTCCACAAGTATTCAGCAAAATATGTGCACCAAAATATTAACAAAAGCAATCTTTGTATTACTCAGAAATTGTAAGCATCAAAGCTTAAGTATCCCTCAACAATATAATAAATAAATACATTTTTGAATAAATAAATAGATAAATAAGCTATGAAATAGATACATTTAATCCTTGAACAACACAGGGCTTAGGAATGCCTACCTTCCATGCATTTGAAAATCCACATGTAACTTTTGACTCCCCCAAAATTTAACTACTGATAGCCTGTGTTGGCCAGAAGCCTTACCAGTAACATAAACAGTTGATTAACACATATTTTATATGTCGTATGTATTATATACTGTATTTTTACAATCAGCTAGAGAAACAAAAATGTTATTAAGAAAATCGTAAGGAACAGAAAATATAATTACTATTCATTAAGTAAAAGTGGATCTTTATAAAGGTCTTTATCCTTGTCATCTTCATGTTGAGCAGGCTGACAAGGAGGAGAAAAAGGAGGGGTCGTTCTTACTGTCTCAGGAGTGGCAGAGGATGAAGAGGTTGAGAAGATGCAGGGACAGGCCAGAGAGGCAGGAACACTTGGTGTAACTTTATGAAAATTTGTTGTACTTTTTGTCTGAATTTTTGGTACCAATCCTTTTTCTATTGTTTGCTTTAGTTTCAATGCCTGTATCATAGAAGGATCCATGTAATGAAAGGAGTCAAAAGCAGTCTTGAATAATCAGAACCCTTCTGGCAGATTGTCTAATGTCAATTTGTTTTCTGGAGCTGCTTCTTCTATTTCTTCTTCCTCACCATCTTGCACTGTTTCGGAAGCATTCATCTCCATTAAGTCATTTTCTGTTAATTCCCCTTGTGTGGTGTCTGTCAGTTATTGAATCTCTCCAAGATTTATATCTTTAAACCCTTTACCACCTATCTTTTTTTGCCATATTCACAATCTCTTTCATAATTGTCTTGATTGGCTTTGTTATGAATCCTGTGACATCATGCACATCTGGACACAATTTTTCTCCAACAGTAATTTATTGTTTCTGGCTTGACAGCTTTTTCTATAACAATAATGGCATCTTCAATGGTGCAGTCCTTCCAGACTTTTGTGATGTTTTCTCTGTCAGAGTTCTCCTCCATAGTGTTGACAATCCTTTGCATAGAGTACCATGTTTAATGAGCTTTAAAAGTCCTTATGACCTCTTGATCTAGAGGCTAAATGAGAGATGTTGTGCTTTTGGTCAAGTAGGCCACTTTAGTGCCTTCAGTGTTGAACTCATGGGGTTTTTGGTGGCCAGGGGCATTCTCCAGTATCAAAAGTACTTTAGAATGCATTCCCTTACTGGCAGGATACTTCCTGAGTTCAGGAACAAAACATAGATGGAACCAATTCAGAAGAGGATTTTTATTGTCCAGGCCTTCTTGTACCATGAAAATCCTGGCAGCTGGTATTTATCTTCTCCCTTCAAGGCTTAGGGATTAGCAACTTGATAGGTAAGGGCAGTCTTGACATTAACCTGAATGTGTTTGCATAAAACAGTGAAGTTAACCTGTCTTTTTCAGCCTTAAGTTCTGGCCCTCGTTTTTCTTCCTTACTAATACATGTCCTTGGTGGCTTTTTTTTTTTTCCTTCCAGAATAGGGAACTTTCATCTATATTAAAAACCTGTTCAGGCAAATATCCTTTAACCTTAATGATTTTCTCAATGGCATCTGAGAGCTCGTCCGATGCCTCCTGATTGGCAGAAGCTGCTGCTTCTATTATTTTGACTTTTTAAAGCCAAATCACTTTCTAAAAGTATCAAACCATCCTTTGCTGGCATTAAATTCTTCAGCTTTAGATCCTTCATCTTCCTTTTGCTTTAAGTTGCCATATAATGATGTCACTTTTCCTGCATTCATATTAGAGTCTATAAGTATGCCTTTCTTATAGCAATCCTGCACCCACACAAAAGCAGCATTTTCAATACAAGATAAAAAAGTGTTTCACCAAAAAGTGCAAGATTTTTATGCCTGCTGGTGTGGTTGCAGCATTGGCTTCATTAATTTATTTTTACTTTTTTTTTATGGTGGCTCTTATGCTGAATTCATTTATCTTCAAATGGTGAGTAGCCACAGCTGCAGACCTTAATCTACAGTACATATTAAGCAGTGCAGCTTTTCCTTGTAATAGCAGAACTTTTCTTTGCTTCTTGGAAACAAAACTAGTGGCACTCTATATGTGTTCCCTAGTGTTATTCAAGATTTATGGTATTGCAATAAACATAGTGAACAATACAGAAGAACTCTGAGAGATCACATTTTACTGTGATACACAATTTACTTGAGAGATGAACTGCTCATGCAGAGATGACTAGTGTCACACAGCATTTATACTTGGAACCCTTGAACTCACAACTATAGCAAGAGAATGTGGCTACAAAATTATTACAGAAGTACAGTACAGGATGGGCACGGTGGCTCACACCTGTAATCCCAGCACTTTGGGAGGCCAAGGCAGGCGGATCATGAGGTCAGGAGATCGAGACCACTGTGAAACCCTGTCTCTACTAAAAATACAAAAAATTAGCTGGGCGTGGTGGCGGGCACCTGTAGTCCCAGCTACTCAGGAGGCTGAGGCAGGAGAATGGCGTGAACCCGAGAGGCAGAGCTTGCAGTGAGCCGAGATCACCCTGCTGCACTCCAGCCTGGGTGACAGAGCGAGACTCTGTCTCAAAAATAAAAAAAATTTTTTTTTGAAGTACAGTACACACTACAATACATTTTATGCAGTTATGATTTAATACTGCATGCTTATACTTATTTACATTTCTCTCTATTGCAAATGGGCCATGTATGGTCTGTAGGTGTTTGTGTAAGCTTTGATAAGTTTTAACTTTTATAATAGATTCACGTATATTTTATGGTAGTAAAAACGATAAAATAGATCTGTATATAAATATATTTCATGGGCTGGGTGCAGTGGCTCATGCGTGTATTTCCAGAACTTTGGGAGGGCAAGGTAGGTGGATCACTTGAGGCCAGGAGTTCGAGATCAGCCTGGCCAACATGGTGAAACCCCATCTCTACTAAAAATATGAAAAAAAAAAAAAAAGAATTAGCTGGGTGTAGTGGCATGCACCTGTAATCTCAGGTACTTGGGAGGCTGAGATGCACCTGTAATCCCAGGTACTTGGAAGGCTGAGACACGACAATCACTTGAACCAAGGAGCAGAGATTGCAGTGAGCTCAGATCATGCCATTGCACTGCGGCCTAGGCAACAGAGTAAGACTCCGTCAAGATAAATTAATTAATTAAAAAAAGTATGTTGCCATAACATCACTTTAAATTTTTTGTGATATTTCTAGGCTATGTGGTTTTTCTAAAACTTTCTCAAAATTGTTGCAAATCCCCCAGTTTTTCCCAATGTATTTATTGAAAGAATCTGTGAATAAGGGACCCACATGCTTCAAATTGATGTTGTTTAAGGGCCAACTATGCATAAGTAGTGCAGTAAATAAATTATGGTATGAAATATTTTACAATATACAAATTACTGCTATATGCAACAAAATGAATGAATTTTATTATATTTGGTTAAACATCAAAAGACATAAAATGTGCATATGAAAATGATTTAATTCAGAGGAAAAACTTACAATATAAAAACAGTCAAAACTAATGAAGAAATAAAGATAGTGAGAAGGTGGTAATGATAGGTGAGTACATAAATGGGCATTTTTGGGTACTGGTAAAAATGTTAGTAATATACAGATGTCTTCACTTTGTAAGTACTTGTTGAGCTGTACACTTATGATACAGGGTTTTTTGTGTGTGAATGTTACACTTCAAATAAAAATTATTTAAAAAATAGACATGTAGAAGGCCATGAAGTACTTTTGATCCTGTGATATACATGAAGAAATGGATAAAATAAAAATAATACCTTTTGACTAATATGTCAAATAGTGCTAGATGAGATCAGAAGATCTATTGTACAAATGGTGATTGTAGTTAACAGCAATATATTGTATATTTAAAAATTGCCAAGTAGCTATTAAATGTTCTTATCATAAAAAATATAAGTATGTGAAGTAATAGATATGTTGATTAACTTGATTGAGCCATTTTGCAAGGTGTACATACATCAAAACATCATGTTGTACCCCATAAATATATACATTTTAATTTCTAAATTTAAATCTTTTTAAGTGCTAGATTTAAAGAAGCTTTGTTGAATTGAAGACATAAATTATAAGACAGAAGTAGAAAACTGTCTTTTTTTCTTCCTTTTTGCATACAACATGATTATGTACATTAAAAGCCATTACAGTGTATTAAAAATAAATAAGCATAAGAACAGTGACTTCAACAATGTTTCAAGATAAAAGGTCAATATATAAAAATCACCTGTATTTCTATACTCTAGCAATTAACAATTGAAAATAAAAAAATTTTAAATTAATATTTACTTTAGCATCAAAAGCATAAAATCCTTTTGAAAAATTTTAACACAAGTTGTACAAGACTGCTACACTAAAATTTTAAAATCATTGTTGAAACAAGTTAAAGTAGTAAATAAAATGAGAGTTATATCAGGTTCATGGATTGGAAGGTCAATGTAAATCTCAAATAGATTTACATATTCAACCATCCCAATTAAATATTCAGCAGGACATTTCAGTAAAAATTGATAAGCATTTTATTACATTGATACAGATATTCAAAGGTCCTGGAATAGCTAAAACAATCTTGAAAAGAAAAAAAAGTTGGCAGATTTGCATTATTTAATTTAAAGACATTTTAAAGCTACAGTAGTTAAGACTATAGTTAAGATTAAGACAGTGTGATACTGGTGTGATGCTAAACAAACAGATCAATGGAAAATAATAGAAAGTCATAAAGTAGACAGACATCAATGCAATTAATTAATTTGTGGCAAAACTGTAAGTACAATTTAATGGGAATAGTGGGCTAGAATAATTCTATGCAAGAACCAAAATGATTATTTCAAGATTGATTATTTTCCTAGGTGGAAAGCTAAAATTATAATATTTTATTTATTTTATTTAATATTTCTCACTCTGTCACCCAGGCTGGATGGAGTGCAGTGGCTTGATCATGGCTCACTGCAGCCTTGACATTTGGCACTCAAGTGATCTTCCTGCCTCAGCTTCCCAAGTAGCTGGGACTAAAAGCATGCAACACCATGCCCTGGTGATTTTTATTTTTATTTTTTTAAATATTTTACCCAACACAGGGGTCTCCCTATGTTGCCCAGGCTGGCCTCAAACCCCCAGGCTCAAGCAATCCTCCCACTTCAGCCTCCCAAAATGCTGAGATTATATACATGACCCACCATGCCCAGCCTATAATATATATTTTATTTTATATACATAATACTGGAAAGAAACAGTAGAATATCATAGCAAACTTGGCATAGGCAATTATCCCTAAGACAAACACAAAATGAACTAACTATAAATGTGGAAAAAATGGACTTCATCAAAATTAAAGACTTCTGTTCATCAAAGGACTCCTTTAAGAGAAACAGCAAGTTACAGAATTGGAGAAAATATGCACAGTACATATTTATGACAAAGAGCTTATATACAAAATATTTAAAGAACTCATTTACATCAAGAATAAAAATACAAATAATCCAAGAAAAAATGGGCAAAATAGTTGAAGAGGCACTTCACAGAAGAAGACACCCAACAGACCAAGAGTCACAAGAGAAGGTGCTCAACATCATTAGTCTCCAGGAAATGGAAATTAAAACCACATTGAGATACCACTTCACACCTGCTAAAATGACTAAAATTAAAAATTTTGGCAAGTTTATGGAGCAAATAAAACTCTTACATTGCTGATGGAAATGTAAAGTAATTTTTAAAAAATGCTTCGGAAACTTTCTTCTTATAAAATTAAACATATTTCTACCACCTGACTAACAAATCCACTTCTAGATATGTTTCCAAAAAATATGAAATTAAGTTTAGAGTGAATTTCACCGAAGTCCAAAGATGAGAAAAAAAATTAGTGATCAATCCCTAATAATAATGGTTAATATATATGGAGTGACTACTATGTGCCCAGGATAATGTTAGATGATATAGATCAGTGTATTTATTTCTCAGAGGAGGCTTTTGGTTTCATAGCATAAATGTTCTTGTATATAGGTGGGAAAACTTTTATATAGGTGGGATGACTGTACCTAGTCTAAACAATGCTTATAAGAATATGTGTAGCAGATTTACTTTTCAGCCAAAAATTTCTATCAATAGGAGAATGTATAAACATATTGTAGTATATTCATATAATGGCATAGTAATCATCTTTCACAGACTTGCTGTTAAACACATTTTGTTAAGTAGTCAGACATAAGAGTATATATATATTATATAATACCATTTATATAAAACTCTAGAACAGGCACAATTTTGCTGAAATCTATCATGTTAGTAGTTTTATTAGGCTAAGATGGGGGATTGACTGCAAATGGGAATGATGAAAGTTTCTGGGATAATAGAAGTGCTCTATATCTTCATTGGTAGGGTAGTTACATGGATGTATACATTTCTGAAAAAGTTATCTAACTATACACTTAAGTTCTGTGTATTGTCTTTTTTTTTTTTTTTTTTTTTTTTTTGAGACGGAGTCTCGCTCTGTTGCCCAGACTGAAGTGTAGTGGCATGATCTCGGCTCACTGCAACCTCCACCTCCTAGGTTCAAGAGATTCTCCTGCCTCAGCCTCCTGAGTAACTGGGATTATAGGCACGTGCCACCACACCCGACTAATTTTTGTATTTTTAATAGAGACGGGGTTTCACCATGTTGGCCAGGCTGGTCTTGAACTCCTGACCTCGTGATCCACCTGCCTCGGCTTCCCAAATTGCTGAGATTATAGGTGTGAGCCACCACTCCTGGCCTGTATTTTCTTTAAGTTAATTATACCACATACACATACATCAACCAAAAAACCCTTAAATTTGGCGGAGTGCTGGATTTAAGTTCTGACATTAAAAACTATGTGTCTTTTGACAAGTTACTTCACTTCTCTAAGCCTCAGTTTTCCCACCTATATAAAGGAACATTTATGCTATGAAACAAAAAGCTTCCTTTCAGAAATAAATACACTAATCTGTATCATCTAACATTATCCTGGGCACATAATAGTCACTCTATAAATATTAACCATTATTATTAGAGATTGATCACTATTTTTTTTTCTCATATTTGGACTTCGGTGAAATTCACTCTAAACTTCAGAAAGGAGAGTCAAAGGAGGGGCAGCATAACATTTAGAAAAAGCTCTTGTCTGGGAATCATGAAACTCATGTTCTAGCCCAGTTTGGTAATAACCATAGTGTTGTGAGCAGGAGAAAACATGACCAATTAGAAAAAAAAGTACTTTGGAGCCACAGAGATTTGGGGTTGAATCCTGCCTGCATAGTTTATAAGCAAACTACTCACAACAGCTTATAAACTCTACTATGTGACCTTGAGTAAGTTAATTTAATATCTTGAAGCCTTAATGTCAATTCATCTCTAAAGTACCAATAAATATGGTTATCCCCTACAGTTGTCTGGATCAAAAGTGATAGTGCATATAAAGGGCCTGGCACATAGCAAATCCTCAATAACTAATACAGTAGGCCCTCCGTTTCCATAGATTCCACATCTACAGATTCAACCAATAATGGACCAAAAATAGCAATAAACATAATACAAAGAAAAATGATACACATAGCAAACATTTAAATAGCATTTACATTATATTAGGCATTATAAGTAATCTAGAAATGAAGTATAAAGAAGGATATGTGTAGTTTATATGCAAATACTATGCCATTTCATATCAGGAACTTGAGCATCCTTGGATTTTGGTATCCATGAGGGTCCTGGAGCCAACCCCTCACACATACTAGGGGATGACTGTACCTTCTTTTCTATTCTTTTCCCTTGGTGTGGGCTTAATTATTTTAGTAAATTAGGCAAATTGATCTCTCAGGCAACTTTAAAATTCTTAATTCTTCTGATTTGAAGTGTTTAAACTTGTCAGTACAATCTGTAGGTCTACCAATCTATATATATATATATATATATATATATATTTTTTTTTTTTTATCTAAGATGAACCAAAAGCTCCTCCAGAAATTAATCCTACTCTTAAATCTCATAGAAATAATGTTCTATGGTAGATACCAGGGGCTAGGGAGGTGTCAGACAAGGGTTGGTGTTGATGAGATGTTGGTCAAAGGATTGCACAACTTGGGTGACTATAGTTAAAAAAATTAAAGCACATCAAAAAAGCAAAAGTATAGATTCACTCAGATTAAGAAGATCTCTGGCCTAAAATCATCACTGCCTGGGTCACTGTGTTTTCTGTTACTAAGGCTACAAGAGTGTGTTTACACAAGGAGCACATCTTTAACTATCTAAAAAAATAAGATGTAGGGACAGACTGTACACCACTAAGAAAAAATATAAAACCACAAATTCATCTGGGGAGGCTGGATATGATAAACCCTTTAATTTGAAGAGTAACATAGTCAAGGAACTCATGTAGAGATGACTTAATTTTCTATTTGGTTAAAAATGAAAATCTCCCCTTTCCTTCATCTGTGTTCCTTAGCACAATGCAGCAATGTGGATTTGTAAGAGATGTCAGCAAAATATTTGCAGCGATTTTCCACTATGAATTGCTTTGTAGATGTAAAGAGTCCTAGAAACATTAGAGAGAAAAAGGGTGCTTACTAGTTATCTATTAGAAGTTCC
Organism: Symphalangus syndactylus; assembly: GCF_028878055.3. Classification (NCBI taxonomy): domain Eukaryota; kingdom Metazoa; phylum Chordata; class Mammalia; order Primates; family Hylobatidae; genus Symphalangus; species Symphalangus syndactylus. The sequence continues at coordinate 127,921,300 of NC_072429.2, read as the reverse complement.
CAGATTTACATGTAGAAATTGGCAGCCAAAAGGGGGAGGATGGCTTGCCCATTTTAATGGATATCAGATCTGGAATAGGATCTAAGATCTAAGGCTTCTTCGATGATACTCCTCTTTTATATGTTTCATATTAACAGTAACTTTGCTTAGAAAAGACAAACCACAAACACATTGGTAATCACAGTTCTTACCCTGTGTTTTGCCCAGCAGATTAGGAGGTAGATGTTCCCAGTGCAGTCAGTCGAGCTAGATCACTGTGAATGCCAGCTTCATAGATGTACCCTAGTAGCTTACATCTGGTTTTAGTTTATGATTTAAATCAGCTTTGTTGTTGTTTTTGATTTTTTAAATTTTTGAAAGTCAAAATGTTGAAAACCACATACACAGAGAAAATCTTACAGTCAGAGAAAAACAAAACATTTTATTTTTAATACAGAGGACTCATCAGAAACCATAAACACTAAGAGATAGCAAAATAAAGGTATTTTCAGATCAAGGAAAACTAAAAGAGTTTGTATGCAGCAAAGATGCACTACCAAGAATACAAAGGAAACTTTTTAAGCTGAAAATAATATGACATAAAAACTTCTTTGTTCAAAAATGAATGAAGGGCATTGGAAGTAGTAAATATCTGAGTTAAAATTGAAGACGATTTTGCCCGGGCGCAGTGGCTCACACCTGTAATCCCAGCACTTTGGGAGGCTGAGGCAGGCAGATCACGAGGTCAGGAGATCGAGACCATCCTGGCTAACACGGTGAAACCCCATCTCTACTAAAAATACAAAAAATTAGCCAGGTGTGGTGGCGGACGCCTGTAGCCCCAGCTACTCAGGAGGCTGAGGCAGGAGAATAGCATGAACCTGGAAGGCAGAGCTTGCAGTTAGCCAAGATCGTGCCACTGCACTCCAGCCTGGGTGACAGAGCGAGACTCCGTCTCAAAAAAAAAAAAAAAAAAAAAATTAAAGACGATTTCATTTACCCATTAAATGATTTAATTTACTAGTGACTATGTAAAGCAAATTTATAACGTTTTGGTGTTGGTATTATATGTATATATTGTTAACGACAACTACAGTACATAGAATAAAAAAAGTTGCAGGATTTCTACGTTTTATGTCAAGTGGAACTATACTAACGTTAGGTAGAATGTGAAATGTTAAGAATACATATGCTAATCTTTAGAGCAATCACTAAAAAATTGTGTGACAAGGTAAAGTTAAAAATCCAATAAATACATTACAATTAAATCCTAAAAAAGTATTCAAGACTGGGTGCGGTGGCTCATGCCTGTAATCCCAGCACTTTGGGAGGCCAAGGTGGGCGGATCACGAGGTCAGGAGATTGAGACCATCCGGGTTAACACGGTGAAACCCCGTCTCTACTAAAAATACAACAAGTTAGCTGGACATGGTGGCAGGTGCCTGTAGTCCCAGCTACTCGGGAGGCTGAGGCAGGAGAATGGCGTGAACCTGGGAGGCAGAGCTCGTAGTGAGCCGAGATCGCCACTGCACTCCAGCCTGTGCGACAGAGCAAGACTCCGTCTAAAAAAAAAAAAAAGTATTCAAATGATTCAAAAGCAAACAGGAACGAAACTCACAACAAAAGATGGCGCAAACAGAAAACAATAAACTGGTAGGCTTACTTCAATCATATCAATAATTGCATTAAAATTAGTAGTTTAAATACTCCAATGAAAAGGTCAAAACTTTCAAGATTGATAAAAATACATGAATCTGCTATATATTGTCTACAGGACAAACACTTTAAAATGAAACACAGATAGACTGAAAGTAAATAACATAAAAAAAATTCGATAAAAAACAATGTGGTAGGTAGTCTCTAAGATGGTTTGCTGAAGACCATTGTATTCTGGTATTCATGCCCTTGTGTAATCTCCTCCCCTTGAGGGTGGGCTGGAATTACTGACTTGCTTCTGATAAGACAGAAGCAAGTCAGTAATTCTGCTTATTCTAAAACAGAAAAGATGGGATGACACTTCTAAGATTAGATGATAATATATCTACAGCTGTCGTCATAGGTTCTTTCTCTCTCTCTGTCTCTTCATTTGCTCTCATCATTTGCTCTGGAGGAGTCCAGGTGCCTGGCATATCTTGAGGACACCCAGTCAATTCTGTAGAAAGCCCACATGGTGATGAACTGAGGACTCTGTTCAACAGGCCTTGAAGAACTAAGACCTACCAACAGCCACTTGAGTGAACTTGGAAGTGATTTTTCAGTCCAAGTAGAGCTTGAGATGGCTGCATTATTGACCTATAGCTTTGTTGCAAGCTCATGAGAGACCCTGAAGCAGAATCACTCAACTAATCTGCTTCCTAATCCCCAACCCACAGAACTGCAAGATGATAAATGGTGTTTTAAGTCACTAAATCTTAGAGTAATTTGATTCAGAACAATTTATAATTATTACAAAGTAAGCCTGAGGAGGCTGGAGTAGCTATGTTAACAATACATAAGCTAGGCAAAGAGTTATAATGTAGAAATTGTAACAGAGATAAAGAAAATCATTTCAAAATGATAAAAGGGTCAACCCATTATTCATCATAATCACAACTATACCCGAAATAACAGAGCCTCAAAATACCTGAAGCAAATATTGATAGAATTCCTGGGATAAACAATTCCACAATCAAAGAAGAAAATGTTAATACTTTACTATCAGCAATGGATAAGACAACTAGAAAAAAAATAGTAAATGCAGAAATGATCTGAATAGCACTATCAAGTACAACCTAATTAAGTCCTGTAGAACACAATGCCTTACCTAGAGGCACAATATATGTTCATCAAGAAAGAACACATGCTTGACCACAAGACAAGTCTCAATAAATTTAAAAATAATGCAATCATATTATTTGAGTACAATGTAATGCAATTGGAAGTCACCAATAATAAGATACTTAGGAAACCCCAAATATTTGAAAATTAATCAAAACAATTCTAAATAATCTATGAGTCAAAGAACAAAGCACAATGAAAATAATACTTTGAACAGAATTATAAAGAAAATATACTAAAGAATGAAGGATGACAATAAAGAAAAGAATAGTAAGAAGTTGACAAATATAAGTCCGTATATTAGAAGGGTAGAGTCTAAAATATTGATGCTAAGTGTGGTGACTCACACCTGTAACCCCAGCACTTTGGGAGACCTAGATGGTAGGATTGCTTGAGCCCAGGAGTTTAAGACAAGCATGTGCAACATAGTGAGGCCCCATCTATAAAAATAAAAGACAAAAGAAAATTTAAAAATAAAACCATGAGCTAAGGTCCCACCCTTAGAAATTAGGGGAAAATAAAAGCAAAATAAACTCCAATAAGTAAAAATAAATAAGTAAATATGAGCATAAATCAATCAAATAAAAAAATAGTACAGGAAAATATAAGATGTGATTCTTTAAAGAAATCACTAAAAATAATAAAAGGTTAATTAACTGATAAAGATAAAAAATATTGGAATGAAAGAGGGGTTATTAGTATAGATCCTCTGGGTATGAACAGAATAAGATTATTATTTAATAACTGCACCAATAAGTTTGACAAGAGGAAATAGACTAACACCTTGGCAAATATAACTAATCAAAACTGACAAATAATGAAACAGAAAACCTGAGTGACCTTATGTCCATTAAAGAATTACACACACACAGACACATACACACTCACACACACAACTCTGGGCTCAGATGGTTTTAGTGGTCAATTATACATTAGATATAATACATTAGAAAAAGCAGTATGAATCTTACACAAATTCTTTCAGAAAATAAAAAACAGGTAGAAATACTTTCCCGTTTGTTTTCTGATACCAGCATAAACTTATTACTAAAACCAATAAAAGCATTATTTTAAATATATACATAAATATTCCTCATGCTCTTGAATGTAAAACTACTTAACAAATATGAACATTAAGGGTTAGGTGAATGATTAGCAAATCCTGATATTGCTTTACTTACGTAAGCAAAATATTAAGAGTGGATGAGCACGAGTATGTCAGCCTGCGATGGAAAAATCACATTCCTATTTTCTTTTTCAGAATGTTAATGCACTAGAAATCACATAGTATGTAGGTTTTCCAGACTAACTTCTTTGATTTGACAATATGTATAAGAGTTACTTCATTTCTTTAAAATCACTGAATAATATTCCATTGTATGGATGTACCACAGTTTGTTTACCTGCTCACCTTTTGAAGGACATCTTAGTTGCTTTCAATTTTTGATAACTATTAATAAAGCTGCTATAAGCATTCATGTATGGGTTTTTGTGTGCACTAGGTTTTTAATTCATTTAGGTAAATACCTAGGAAAGCAATGACAGCATATGACAAGCATATGTTTAGCTTTGTAAGAAACTGCTAATCTGTTTCCCAAAATTTGTTTCCCCACCAGCAATGAATGAGAGTTCCTGTTGTTCCATATTCTCAGAGATATTTGGTATTGTCAATATCTTTGATTCTAGCTGTTCTAATAGTGATGCAATGGCATCTCATTGCTGTTTTAATTTGCAATTCTCTAATTACGTGTTATATTGAAGATCTTTACATATGCTTAATCACCTTCTGTATATCTTTGGTGTGGTATCTGTTGAAGTCTATTGTCAAATTTTTAATTGGGTTGTTTGTTTTAATATTGTTGAATGTTCGGAGTTCTTTGTATATTTCTGATACAAATCCTTTATTAGATATGTGATTTGCAAATATTTCATCTCAGTCTGTGGCTTTTTGTTCTCTTAAAAGTGTATGTCACAGAGAAGATGCTTTTAATTTTAATAGTCCAACTAAATAATTATTTTTCGTTCATCGGTCATGATTTTGGGTGTTGTATCTAAACAGCCATCAGCAAACCCAAGATTGTCTTAAATTCATTTCTATATTATCTTCTAGAAATTTTATAATTTTATATTTTACATTTAGAAAGATCTATGATCCATTTGAATTAATTTTTGTGAAATATAAAATGTCTGTGTCTAAATTTATTTTTTTGGCATATGGATGCCCAGTTGTTTCAGTACCATCTGTTGAAAAGGGTATTCTTTCCCCATTGAATTGCCTTTCCTCTTTTGTCAAAGATCAGTTGACTGTACCCAGGTGGGTCTATTTCAGGGTTTCCATTCTGTTCTATTGATCAATTTGTCTATTATTTTACCAATATCACAGTGGCTTGATCACTGTATTTTTATAGGAAATCTTGAAGTTAGGTAGTGTCACTTCTCTGGCTTTGTTCTTCTTCAGCGTTGTGTTGGCTTCTGGATTATTTACCTCTCCATATAAACTCTGCAATCAGTTTACTGATTTCCACAAAATAACTTGCTAGGATTTTGCATGGGATTGCATTGAATCTAACATCAATTTGGGAAAAACTGACATCTTAACAACATTGAATCTTTCCACAAACATGTAATTTTTTGTTTAGTTAGTTCTTTGTTATCTTTCATCAGAATTTTGTAGTTTTCCTCATATAGATCTTGTACATATTTTGTTAAATTTATACCTACGTATTTCATTTTCTTGGGTGCCAATGTAAATGTAATGCATTTTTTTATTTTAAATTCCTTTTTTTCTTAGTTGGTTTATAGGAAAGCAATTGACTTTTGCATATTAACCCTGTTTCCTATAATCTTGCTAGAATTGCTTACTAGTTCCTAGAATTTCTTTTTTGTGTTGTTTTGTTGATTCTTTGGGACTTTTCTACATAAACAATTATGTCACCTGCAAATAAAGATAGTTTATTTCCTTCTCAATCAGTTATTTTTATTGTTATTTTTATGTTATTATTACATTGTTATTGTTATATTGCATTTATTGTTATTTTTATTGTTTATTTTCTTCTTATTGCATTAGCAGGGACTTGCAGTACACTGTTGAATGTGAGCGCTAAGAGGGGACATCCTAGTCTTGTTCTCGATTTTAAGGGAATGTTTCTAGTTTATCACCATTAAATACAATATTAGCTGTAGGCTTTTTTGTAGATGTTCTTGGTCAAGTTGAAGTCCTCCTTTATTTCTAGTTTTCTGAGCGTTTTTATCCTAAGTGGCTGTTTGAATGTCATTGAATAAATTTTTTTCTCCATCTATCATGAGGATATAATTTTTTGCAGCCTCTTGATGCCATCATTTCACTATTTTATTTTCAAATATTGAACTAACTTGCATACTTGGAATAGATCCTATTTGGTCATAGTGTGTAATTTTTAATGCATTGTTAGATTCCATTTACTAATATTTTGTCAATGACATTTTGCATCTGTATTCATGTATTCATACACTTTTTGCAAATATTTTCTAATTAGATTTTGTAATCTGAATTTCCACAAGAAGCTATGAAGCAGCTAAGACATATAATGGAATATTTATTGGAGGTCAGATGCTTAGAGAAGATAAGTGGCTTTGCCCATAGTCAAATAGCTAGCTACTTAGTGGCAGAGGTCAGAAGAAAAGTGCCCCCTGACTGCAGGTCCATATAATAATATGCCTGTGACATGACCCTGCACATTCTCTGTTTGCCTTACAACAAAAGCTATGGTACAGAAAATGGGGCAGCAAGGAATTTTTATCCATTAGTCTTCCTATTTCTCCGAAACCAATATATGCCATGTAAATGGTGAAGACTGTCAATTACCTGGGTCTCAATTTCTGTATCTATGTGATGAGAGGGATTACATTCTGCTTCTAAGCCACCTTCCATACCTAAAAGCCTATAATCCTCATTCAGTTCACTTGATGAGGACCTCATATATTCTAGACACTGGCAAAAGCTGGTGGAACAAAAATAAATGGTATTTTCATTAAACTGTGTGATCAATTTGCAATTTTTCTAAATGAAAAGTTGGAAAAAATAAATGGGACAAAATGTTGGCCCTCATGAAATTATAATCTGATAGGTAAGACACACACCTAAACAGATAATTCGGATATTAAATAATACGTAAAAATAGAGGAAGCAATGAGTGCCCATGAACACAGAGTAATCACTTAGCACAATCTTGAGGTTCAGGGAATCCGGAGTGTTGACTAGGTACTAGTCAGACTTAAAGATATGCAGAGTTTTCCAGGAGGAGACAGCATGAGAAAAGGCAGAGAAATGAAAAAAAAGAAGATGGGTGGGTGAGAAAGAAAGCTGACTTGGGTAACAAGATGTACAATTTGTGAATCTAAAAGAGATTGTTTTCTTTCAGGGTTGAGAAAATTTGGAGTCATCGGGGTAGTAGAGTCACAGCTTTCCTCTCTCAGGCTGCCCTGTCCTCTAGTATTTCTGACACTGAGTACCACCGGGAGGGCTGCTGAGAAAGAACCTAGTAGAAGTCTCACCTTTGTTGGTAGTCCCCACCCCTGCTGCCTCGCCCCGCCCTGGGGCACTAGGTGGAGCTCTATGGAAGCAGTTCTGGGGTGTGGTGAGTACTGGAAAAGAAGAGCTAATGAGTTTGCAGGATTGGAATTTCTCAACTGGAACTGAGCATTGCTCACTGAGACACAGCCTTACAGATGGCACCAGCTGATGGATGGCCTATTTCTAGAGCATTGACGACTGCAGTTTATACATAGAAGCACCTAGAGAGCCAGAACCATAAGAGTCATCCTAGGGCATCATATGCCAGAGGGAGCAAAGGCTCTGAAATTCACACAAGAGACCTGGGGTGAAATTTCAATTCTGCCATATATAGCTGGTTAAACTTGGGCAGGATCTTTCACCTCTCTGACACGGGGTCATTATCTCTAAAGTGGTGAAGACAATGCCTCCTTCACTGGATTGCTTTAAAGACAAAATAAGGTAGCTAATACAAATAAAAATACTTGGCATAGAGGAAATTATCAATATACATATTTGGCTCTGTGCAAGCATGTGTTGGGGTGAGGGAAGTGAATGTCCATGGCAGTCAGCAATGTTGGAAAATGCCAACGCATTCATCTGACTCCTCCTTTGTTTTTTAAATCCAGCAGCAAAGTGTGAGCCATGGAAAAAAGATAGAGTGAGGAGAAGAAAAAAGAATGGTATCATATCAACTAAAGTTTAAAATCCTCTACCCTCCTTTTTTTCATAAAATATGCTCTCTTCGTCTTACAACAATTCTGGAAAATCTTAATAACACTAATATTACAGCTGATACATAGTATTGCGTGGCAAGCAATCTTCTAAATATGTTTGCATGCACAAATGCATTTAAGCTTCCCAATAACCCTACAAGATTGGTTCTGTTATTATTCTTATTTTATGTATAAGGTTAAAAGGTCATGCAGAGGATAAGTAATTACTAATTTCATACAAATATGAATCGATATAACAGTTTAGAAAACAGTCTGCAGTCCAAGCTCATGTTCTTAATTTTCTCTCTATGGCCTAAATTTACCAAATACTTGATGAACAATTGAAGGTTGTCCATAAACTCTCTTAGCATCTTAGTTCCTCCTTTAATTATTAGTGTAATGATTCATTCTGTAATAATTTATCCTTCTCAGTCTCTGACTTCCGTGGTCCTCCTTCTTCTTTGGCATTTCCTCAGAGTGTGCATGAAATGTACATGAATAATTCCCACCTCACACTCAAAGGCTGAAGCAGTTTTCCTTCCAATTTGTGCAGAAGATGATGAGATACCTCTTTGGTGCTGTGGCTCTCTGTCGTGACAAGGCAGTGAGTGGGCTAAGAATATTGTTTAAATCAAAATTCTACTTTGCCACTTGAGGTGTTTCTGATGAAGGTGTTTTACAAAAAAATACGTAATTTGTTAATGATCAAACACTCAAAGGAAGTTTGCAGCAGTAAATCAATGAGTAGAATGAAGAAATTTGGAAGTATTAGTTATAAAAGGAAAGTGCTTTAAGTCCTTTAGTGAGGGGAATAAAAGTGGGAGGGTATGCATATATGTGTCTCAAGTAATAAGGCAACCCTTTTGGCCTGATCCGCAGGGTCACCTTAACTGTTGTCTTCTAGTGCCCTGCAGTCATGGGAAGCATTGGAAAACTGGGCTACCATTTACAAGCAGAGGAAAATATAATGCTAGATATGAAAAAATTAAATGGGAAGAATCTTTCAATTTCCATGCCTCTGTATTTTTATCAGGGGCCTCTTTCTAACTTATGTTATATCCACCCTGAATAAACCCTCAATAGTGTCTTTGCAACTGGCCTCCTGATTTCTCTCTGTCCCTGCCACTAAAAGGCTTATATAGCTTTCACGGTGTCTTTGGCCAATGTTTTTCAGAGGGATAAAGAAAAAAAGAGGAAGGGAAAAAATGTGAGAAGAGAGGGCAGGAAAAAGCGAGTACAGAAAGAAACGAATAAAGATACTAGCACTGATGAAAGCTTATTCATGAACCACGTACTATATTATGCATTTCCACCTAAAGTTACTCATTTAATTCTAACGTATATGAACGATGATAGTTTGATCATAGTTGTGCCCATGGTAAGGATCCAAAGCCAAAGCTAATTTTTGCTGAATCTTGATGGCTACTTTACCATCTCAAGAATGTTTGCATTTGGTCATGGTCTTTCTTTAAGTGCATATTTATTGATAGTCCCTAAAGCAGAATATACTGTGCTAATAAGTCTCTTCAAAGGATTACAATGTAAATGAGGCAGGCTTACCATCCTTACAGAATTCACAAAATGCAAGCAGATTATGAAGGTGCAAAAATAAGACTAACAGTAAGCAATGAAACAAGTCCTGTGTGAGAAATACTGTCAGCTCCTATGCACTTTCAGAGATATAGGACATTCATCTGAAGCTCTTTGGGTCTTTTTTCTTTCCTTACCTTGTAGTTGAGGCTCTGGCTACTATTGATAAGGAATTTTGCGTCCTGACCTTAGGGGAAAAAAAAAGGTTTGTGGTTTACACGCATTTGTTTTAGATAAGGCAATTTTTTCATAGCAAGGTTAAGTGATATGCCTTGTATAAATTTTAAATAAGTTTTTGAACCACAGTGAGAAAAAAGTTTAAATCTTAGAGTTGTACAGACAGCATATTATGTGTGTTCAGAAGAAGATAGTTAATTTCGAAGCAGTTTCAAGTCTTTGGACAGATACAGAGCAGGACTTCCTCAGTAAACCAAAGGGCAATGCTTAAGCCTTCAACACGAGTTAGTTCTTGTTTTCTCAGCATGATCTGTGCTATTCTAGAGAAGTTCACAGTTTAGGGCACAAGACTTTATGCTCGCTTCTTCTCAGGTGCACTTTATGGTCCATTGTTTGTGTTCCTGAAGTCAAAAGGAATAGGTTGAATGTATGTGGCACAATGTTCTCTGCTAACAAAGAATTTAAAGCCCAGGCAAGGAGGGAAATAATAGCAATATCTTATGTTTGTACAGTGCTGTGTGCAGAGCACTTTTGTCTTAACTCAGCAAGACGTAATCGTACTCTAGAGGCTGCATGGGGCTGAAGGGGAAGGGAAGGGGTGGTTTTGGGATCTTATTGGGCTCCTCTGTTTCAGAACAGAACAGATGCCTGAGGATGGATCTGGCAGCAGTGCCTGAGTATTGGAATTCCAGCAACACATTAGTATTCAGAAGTCAGATGACTGACCTCAAAGAAGACTTAGGGAATCCCTCACGAAGAAAATGCTAATCATATTACTAATAATTGCCAACATTTACTCACTGTTTCTTATGTGCTAAGAAATATGCCATTTACTATTTAATACTGACAAAAACTTGGCACATATTTCTACTGTGATTCTAGTTTTGCCAAAGAGGAAACTGAGGCATAGTAGCTTAACTAATTAGCTCAAGATGACATTAAATGGGCTTTGGAGTTATTCAGGTCCTGCCCTTGAGAAACTTTTGCTTCATAAGTTTCTCTCAGAGTCATCCAAGAAATCATACATGTGCGGTAAACTGGTAGTATGTGCCATGACAGAAGTGAACATAGGGCTTAGTGGAACACCCAGAGGGACAATGGGACACTGCTTTTCTAAGGCACTTACAAATTCCTTAAGGGTAGGGGCTGCTTCACCCTTAAACTTCCTGGGATTTCTCTATAATGTCTAGATCAGGGTTGGTCATGTGGTAACTCTTCAGCAGAACTCATTCTACTTTCTGCCCACTGTTCTTCTTGAACACATATTGACAAAGAGGGCATTTTAGAGTGAATTCTTATAGAGCAAAAAAAAAGGGGGAGAGGCAAGAATAGAATAGCAATATGCTGTTCTATTATCTAATTACATATTAGGTATCATATTATCCAACAGGATAATAAAGGTATAACGATAGAGTGTTCTGAGAAGAGAGTAAGAAGGTGATTTGGTATTTTCTGTGCTAGAAAATTCTTTCCAAAAGAGGTAAAGTGTATTTATTATTTTAAGCTTCACTGAGGTATAATGACATAGAAAACATATATGTAATTTATACATTTTGATGAATTAGGACATAGGCATACACCTGTGATATCACTACAACAATCATAGCTCTAACCGTATCTATCACCTCCAAAAATTTCCTGTATTCTTTTGTGTGTTTCTTTTAAAAGAACATCTCCCATGAGCTCTATCCTATTTTTAAAATGTGCAACAGAAGGTAAAGTTTAAATGAGATCTTAAATAATGACCTAAAATTTGTCAGAAGTGAGAAAGTGGCATTCCAAAACACAAGTCAGCATATCCAGTGGTTTCCAAATTAAATGAATAAGTGAATTGTCTAGAGGACTTGTTACAAAATAAAATCTTAATCTCTAAGCCTAAGGGTTTTGATTCAAGTTATCTGGAGTTTGGCTGGGAGCCTGAGTTTTTAACAAGTCACCCAAGTCTCTATAAGTAGTTCATTAGCAAGCTATTTTGGAACATGCGTTATATACATGTTTGTTTATGAAAGAGCAAACATAATAAAGAACAGGTAAGCATTTCTGTGAAGTTGTTGAGGGGGTTGATTAGAGAGAAGTATGGGAGATGTGGCAGAGGATATCGGTGGGTTCTAGATTGTAGAGAGCTTGCTTGTAATACATATTTTTATTCATTTATTTATTTATTTGTTTATAAATAAGATAAGGTATCACTATGTCACCCAGGCTGGTCTTGAGCTCCTGGGCTCAAACCATCCTCCCACTTCAACCTCCCAAAGTCCTGGGATTACAGGCATGAGCCACCGTGCCTAGCCTCCCTATGTTGTAGACACTGAGGGGCCAGTAGTTTTCTCACGCAGAGAAGTATTGTAATCAGACAGGATTTTTAGGAAGACAGGTCTGGTTGGATTTTGTAGCATTATTAGATCTTGAACACCTGAGGACAAAGAGAACGTAGAAGAGAACATTACTATAATAGTCTCATGAGAGGAGAGCCTTATTTAGGCAGTGAAAGTGAAGAGAAAGGCACACATTTGGGAGATCATTCTAAGATAGAAGGGACAGGCTCATTATCAATTATCTTAATATATTTTTCTTTGATAGTTCCAATGTTATTTTTGTCATTACTTCAGACTTGACATAAAATATTTCTTTACTGGAAAAAAAACCTTTTATACCCTAATAAGTCAAGAAAATCAAAGAAACACTGACATTGCTTCCTTTGGGTTTAAATTTGTTTATCCAAAAATAGGCTACAAGAATATCATTCAGAAAATAGCAGAATTGGATGTGGACATAAATTTCCTTCAACACTTTGAAGGAGAATCAGATAAATCCCCAGGAATGAAATGATCTAAGGCTGGGGAGGGCAAGCAGAGAAGTTCCTAGTATTCATGGCAAATTTCAAATTTTGATTTCTACCATATATTTTCCACTCTTTCATCTAGAGATTTTGCTTGTTAAGGTTAATATTTCATTGGTTCTACGTTTGAAAACATTGGCAGAAGAATTTTTTTGAGACTAAATAATAATAAATAACAATATGTAAGGTAGTGGGATCATGGAAGGATGAAGGATTAGGGAGACTCACTGAATGCTTCAAACGAGAATATAATTCTACAGATACCTATTTTTACCAGTAATCCCACTACTGAAAATTTATTGCAAGGATATAATTCAAAAGGAGGAAAAATGAGTGAAATCAAAGGCGTTGGGGCAGCATTATCTATTTAGGGTAAATCTATACAAAAGAAATGAAGGGGAAGAAGGAGGAAGAGGAGGAAGAAATATAATTAAATATTCCAAGCACAACTGATACTGTCATTGCAAAATTATAACTGAGACTGAAAGAGATCTGACCTAAATAACTCCATCTTGCTTCTAACCTCCAAGCTGTCCTTGTTTGTTCCTGGGCATAGGCTGAACTAACTTTGGGAGGAACTTCATTTGTAGTTTATAGTTTGAAACAAAGATGATAATAGCCCTTTCCCGAAACAAACCCCCTTCTTGCCTGGGGACTAGACTGCCTTTTTAGGGCTAACAAATTAATCAAAAGATTAGAAATTGTGGTTTAGGAGTCATGCAGTTGGAGGCTACAAGATTCTGACCCTCCCCAAATTGCTCCTGAGGATGACATCACTGTTTGTAAATCCTAAGATCAGTGCTTGAGATATTTTTAGACCCTGCACTTGATGGATCAGCTGGCACCACCCAGATTGATAAGCTGGCTCATCTCATCTTGTGGACCCCATCCAGGAACTGACTCAGTGCAAGAAGACAGCTGTGACTCCCTATGATTTCATCTCCGACCTGACCAATCAGCACTCCTGACTCACTAGTTCCCCCACCCCCAACCCACCAAATTATCTTTAAAAGCTCTGATCCCCAAATGCTCAGGGAGACTGTTATGAGTAATAATAAAACTCTAGTTTACTACACAGCCAGCTCTACATTAATTACTCTTTCTCTATTGCAATTCTCCTGCCTTGATAAATTGGCTCTGTCTAGGCATTGCACAAGGTGAATCCATTGGGCAGTTACAAATTAGGATGATTAAATAAGTTGTAAATAATTAATAACATAATACATTTAATTTTTGCACCAAAATCATAACTGATGAGAGAAAGATAATTTTGTTTTTCAGATATTTTATATCAGCAGTTGGTCAAGTATGGCTCATGGGCCAAATCTAACCCACTGCCTGTTTTTATAAATAAATTTTTATTGGAACATAGCCATGCTTAATCCTGTACATGTTTCAACTTACCACTGTAGAGTTGAGTAGCTACACAAAGACAATATGGCCTGAGAAGCCTAACATATTAATTATGTGGCCCTGTTCTGTGGTGGGCAGGCCTGTGCAAACCTACCCACAAAGGCCAGGGAAGCTGAAAGGCTGAGGAAAGAGGCTGACAAATCCAGTTTCTTAGAAAGAAATAGTTCACAGGGACTTATGAACAGAAGCCATATCTTGCTCAGGTAGCCACAGAAGAGATAGTGGATCCCCATGCCACTACCTCCCATGCCATAGGGAAGGAATGTGTAGGATGATTCAAGTTGACTGTCAGGGAAAGGCAAGAATGCTGTATGAATCTGCCTAAGGAAAGGATTTAGGATTTATGGTCAAGGTTGTTTTGACCTGAGGGCAGGATTTACAGTAAGTACATGTTCTTACACAAAGAACAGTAGATAAAAGATAAATCTAATAGGCCTTCCAGGAACTGAGGTTAATCAGAAGTCCACATGGCAGAGTAGCATCCAAGATGGAGCTGCTTTAGCCTCAATAGGCCCTTTATAGAAGAAATTTCCTAGGCCGGGCGTGGTGGCTCACACCTGTAATCCCAGCACGTTGGGAGGCCGAGGCAGGCGGATCACGAGGTCAGGAGATCGAGACCATCCTGGCTAACATGGTGAAACAAAGTCTCTACTAAAAAAATACAAAAAAAATTAGCCGGGCATGGTGGTGGGCACCTGTAGTCCCAGGTACTTGGGAGGCTGAGGCTGGAGAATGGCATAAACCCAGGAGGCATAGCTTGCAGTGAGCTCCACCACTGCATTCCATTCACTGCACCATTCCATTCACTGAGCCATTGCAGTGAGATCGTGCCACTGCATTCCAGCCTGGGTGAAAGAGTGAGATTCTGTCTCAAAAAAAAAAAAAAAAACAGAAGAAGAAGAAGTTTCCTGACCTCTGCTTTAGACAAGAGTGGGAACAATATTTCTTAAATTTGTTTGCTATGAGCTCACATATCAGAGAGTGTCATCCCAGAGGAAAGACATGAAACACACAAGTTCGAACTTGGGCTCTGCCACTTTTTAGCGCATGACCCTGGGGATAGTATTTTACTATGAGGATCTCAGTTTTCTTCTCTGTAAAATAAGGATCACTCCTTCCTTGGAGTGCTGCTAAAGAGATTGGAGGTCTTGTTTGTAGCACACATAGTTCAATGGCTTGGACATAGACAGGACTCAGGCCTGAATACCACTGGGACTGAGAGGTCAGGAATACTGGGCTCAAATTCCAGCTCAACAACTCAATTAACTCTGTGACCCTGAAGAAGTTACTTGTCTCTCCTAATTACTCAATCCACTTATAATGTAAAATGAAGATGATGATGAGATGCTATCAGGGGTTCAGAGTTTAATGAGAAAATGTTTGTAAAAGGTTGAGCACAGTGCCTGTGTTACCCTGTGGTGCAGGGTAGCAATACTCTACAAGATGTAGCTAATATCCTGTCCCCCCTCATATTCCATTTCTATCCCATCATGTAGGTATGACCCTGTCACTACTTGGCTTAAATTTAATGTGCCTTCATTACCTTCATGGTGAAGACTGAACTCCTTAATAAGGCCACCCATGTCTGGTTCCTGCTACCCTCTGCAGGTTTATCTCGCCACATTTCCCCTGTACCACCACTTTCCTACTCCCCACAAAAAAACACTTAACATAGTACATAACAAATAATAACTATTTGCAGTAATTATTTTAATTTTTTAAATGAACAAATGTTATGTTTTGAAATTTAAAACAAATACATTATTTTTTAAAAAAATGCCTTTTGTAAAATTTTATTTTTATAGATTTAAGAGTACAAGTGCAGGTGTGTTACATAGATATATTGCATAGTGGCAAAGACAGGACTTTCAGCATACCCCTCACCCAAATAGCGTAAGCACTAGTATGGTGTTTGCAATGTGCTATTCTAAGAGCTACATAATTCTCATTTATTTAATCTTTACAGTTGCCTTTTGGGGTAAGTATACCTATTAGACTTATCTTGCTTGAGAAAACTGAGGCACAAAGAAGTTGAGTAACTTAGTCAAATTTAAATAGGAGACAAGTAACAGACCTAGATTTAAAATTCAGGCAGCTCTGCTCAAAGCCTATGCTGTTAAATATATTCCTAAATTTTCTCTTATAACATAAACAGAACTGAAATACGAGTTAACAGAATAATTGAGAAGACTGATAATTCCAAGTGGGTTGAAGATGCAGACTAACTGAAACCCTCATACATTTCTGGTGGGAGTGTAAATTGGTACAATTACTTTGAAACATCTCTTTAATGGCATCTTCTGACCCTAAGTATATGAGTGCCTTATGACTTAGCAATTTCATGCTTAGGCATAGTCTCAAGAAAAAGAAATGCATATGTCAACTAAAAGAAATGATTATAAACATGTTTATAATGTCACTTTTTATAATAGTCCTTAAATGGAAAGAATCTAAACAAATAGTTAAAAGGATAAAAAAATTGTAGCATGTACATATAATGACATACTACATCAATGTAAATAAATAAACTACTGCTATTGTTACAGGCAATTAGACAGGCATAAATGGGGCAGGAGAGGGCTCTTCTCTCTCCATGCACCAGGAAAGTCAGGTGATGGTTCAACAATTATCACACTGCCTCTCTAAAAATTATACTTTGACAGCCCACCCAGGGCTCCAGGGAGAGGCCTTTCATGATGATCCACAGCTATTAACATTAAAGTGTTCATTGAATACAGGTGTCAGGAAGAAGAAACTTCCTGAGCTTATGCATTAAGAGATAAAATGGCGAATTATAACCTTCCTGGTGCGATCCACCAGAAAAGGGAAGAAAGCCTCAGATGGGCATGCATACAACTTCCTAAACATACTGCGCATGCTTAATTCCCAAGAGTAAGAAGGGCACTGTGCATGTGGGAAGCCCAACCTAAGGGAAGAATCATGAGAAAAAGTAAGCCTATAAAGTCCTAGGGTCAAGGTTACACACTCTTTGACCTTCAGGCACCCTCTCGGATTTTTTTCCAAGTGAATTTTTCTTTCTTTCCTGTTCTAAACTCTTTCAAATAAACTTTCACTCCTGCTCTGAAACTTGCCTTGATCTCTTTTTCTGCTTTATGCCCCTCAGTTGAATTCTTTCTTCTGAGGAGGCAAGAACTAAAGTTGCTGCAGACCCATACAGATTTGCCACTGGTAACTTGGGGTAACTCAGATCCCTTCCACTGCTAACACTATACACAATAATAACATAGATTATTGTCCCAGACGTATACTGAGCAAAATAAGCCAAACACAAAGAATGCATTCTATGTGACTCCACTTACATAAATTTCAGACACAGGCAATATTAACTTATGTTGGTAGAAGTTGAAAAGTGGTTATCTGGGTGTGTGTTTATGTGTGTGGTGGGAATGGTATGACTGACAGGTTGCACAAGGGAGATGACTTCCTTGAGTCCAGGAAATCTTCTTTTTCTTGAACTGAGAAATGATTGCACAGGTGTAGACATAAATAAAATTTCATCAAGCTGTGTTCTTAAAATGTGGGCACATTAGGGTATATATCCTATTTCAATAAACAAGAAAACATACAAACAAAAACAGAATAAGTAAATTACTATGCTTTAGTGTATTAGTCCGTTTTTACGTTGCTGATAAAGACATATCTGAGACAGAGCAATTTACACAAAAAAAGAGGTTTAACGGACTTACAGTTCCACATGGCTGGGAAGCCTCACATTCATGGTGGAAAGCAAGAAGCAAGTAACATCTTACGTGGATAGCTGCAGGCAAAAAGAGAGCGCTTGTCTAGGGAAACTCGTTTTTAAAACCATCAGATCTCCTGAGACTTATTCACTATCATGAGAACAGCATGGGAAAGAACCACCCCCATGATTTAATCATCTCGCACTGGGTCCCTCCCACAACATGTGGGAATTATGGGAGCTACAAGATGAGATTTGGGTGGGGACATAGAGCCAAACAATATCATTCTGTCCCGGTCCCACCCAAATCTCATGTCTTCACATTTCAAAACAAATCATGCCTTTCCAACCGTCCCCCAAAGTCTTAACTCATTTCAGCATTAACTCAAATGTGCACAGTCCACAGTCCCATCTGAGACAAGGCAAGTCCTTTCTGCCTATAAGCCTATAAAATCAAAAGCAAGTTAAGTTACTTCCTAGATACAATGGGGCTACAGGCATTGGGTAAATACAGCCATTCCAAATGGGAGAAATTGGCCAAAACAAAGGGGCTACAGTCTCCATGCAAGTCCAAAATCCAGCAGGGCAGTCAAATCTTAAAGCTCCAAAATGATCTCCTTTGGCTCCATGTCTCACATCCAGGTCACACTGATGCAAGAGGTATGTTCCCATGGTTTTGGACAGCTCCCCTTGTGGTTCTACAGGGTACAGCCTCCCTCCTGGCTGCTTTCACCGGCTGCAGTTGAGCGTCTATGGCTTTTCCTGGCACATGGTGCAAGCTTTCAGCAGATCTACCATTCTGGGATTTGAAGGATGGTGGCTCTCTTCTCACAGCTCCACTAGGTGATGCCCCAGTAGGGAATCTGTGTTGAGGCTCTGACCCCACATTTCTCTTCCACACTGCCCTATCAGAGTTTCTCCATGAGTCACACCCCTGGAGCAAACTTCTGCCTGGATATCCAGGTGTTTCCATACATCCTCTGAAATCTAGGTGGAGGTTCCCAAACCCTAATTCTTGACTTCTTTGCAGCCACAGGCTCAACACCATGTGGAAGCTGCCAAGGCTTGAAGCTTACACCATCTGAAGCCATAGCTTGATTCTAGGTTGGCCCCTTTCAGCCACGGCTGGAGCAGCTGGTATGCAAGGCATCAAGTCGCTAGGCTGCACACAGCACAGGGACCCTGGGCCTGGCACACAAAACTATTTTTTCCTCCTAGGCCACCAGGCCTGTGATGGAAGGGGCTGTCATAAAGACCTGTGACATGCCTTGGAGATATTTTTTAATTGTCTTGAGAATTAACATTCTTGACAATTAACATTGGTTACTTATGCAAATTTTTGCAGCCAGCCTGAACTTTTCCTCAGAAAATGAGATTTTCTTGTCTATCATGTTGTCAGGATGCAAATTTTCCAAACTTTTATGTTCTGTTTCCCTTATAAAACTGAATGCTTTTAACAGCACCCAAGTCACCTCTTGAATGCTTTGCTGTGTAGAAATTTCTTCTCTAATACCCTAAATCATCTCTCTCAAGTTTAAAGTTCCACAGATTTCTAGGGCAGGGGCAAAATGCCACCAGTCTCTTTGCTAAAACATAACAAGAGTCACCTTTGCTCCAGTTCCCAACAAGATCCTCATTTCCATCTGAGAACACTTCAGCCTGGAATTTATTGTTCATATCTCTATCAGTAGTTTGGGCAAAGCCATTCAACAAGTCTCTAGGGAATTCCAAACTTCCCCACATTTCCTGTCTTGTTCTGAGCCCTCCAAACTGTTCCAACCTCTGCCTGTTACCCAGTTCCAAAGTTGCTTCCACATTTTTGGGTATCTTTTCAGCAGCACTCCACTCTACTGCATACCAATTTACTGTATTAGTCTACTTTCACACTGCTGATAAAGACATACCCAAGACTGGGCAATTTACAAAAAAAAGAAAGGTTTAATGGACTTACAGTTCCACATGGCAGGGGAGGCCTCATAATCATGGCAGAAGGCATGGAGGAACAAGTCACATCTTACATGGATGGTGGCAGGCAAATAGAGAGTTTGTGCGAGGAAACTCTCATTTTTAAAACCATCAGATCTCATGAGACTTATTCCCTGTCATGAGAACAGCATAAGAAATACCCACCTCCATGATTCAAATATCTCCCACCAGGCCCCTCCCACAACATATGGGACTTATGGGAGCTACAAGATGAGATTTGGGTGGGTATGCAGCAGAGAACCACATCACTTAGTAAACTGGAGACTTGTGAAATTTCAATCAACAAGAAAAAATTATCCTCTCTCCCTGTCAGTCTCTCTCTCTCTCACACACACACACATTTTCCCTCAAATAATCCATGTTTTTACTGTTCTAGAAGCTATATTTAGAGTATCAAAATATTAAATAGTGAACTTCTCTAGTAGAGGAACATATTTGCCCTTGAATTCTCAAATAGAATATCAAAATCCATCTTCTTCCTGAAATAGTTAAGTGAGTAGATTTCTCCCATTGTGGCAGTTGGAGCCAATAAGGCAATTTTGATTGGCCCAAGGGCAATGGGACTGTAAAAAGCATCCAAGGATAGTGTTTCATGATATGCCCCAAGCCACAAGCTCCTGCACTAAATCAATAAAAATCATCCACAGATTTTTGGACTTAGTTTAAGAAAGTAGAATTTCTATGAATCTCCTAGACAGATACAAGGAACAGCTTGACTCTGGGTTTAGGAACATCTTGCAGACAACAGTTCCCATTGTTCAGAGTTATTCTGGCTGAAGAGCAAATAGCTTCACAGTTTGACAGAATGCAGGTAGCTATATATTCACTTTGCATTTGAGAGAACCTCAAGATTTGTTTCCTTATGAGGAAAATTCAGATCATAAAGCAACTAAGAGCCAATAATTTTTTAGTTTTGCTGGTTTGCATCAGTTGACTGGGGAGAGAGCTGGAATTTTAGCTGGTGACTTAAACATTACACATCTCTCCTACTGCCTTTGAATACAGAATGTCTCAAAATTTGATTTTAGCAAAACCACACATATAATGCCCAGTTTCAGATCCACCAAATCTTTATGGAGAATTTACTATGCACCTTGAAATGTGCATGTATTAGTCTGTTCTCATGCTGCTATGAAGAAATACCCAAGTCTGGGTAATTTATGAGGAAAAGACGTTTAATTGACTTGCAGTTCTGCATAGCTGGGGAGGCCTCAGGAAACTTACAATTACGGCTGAAGGCACCTCTTCACAAGGTGGCAGGAGAGAGAATGAGAGCCAAGCAAAGTGGGGAAAGCCTCTTATAAAGCCATCACCCACATGATTAAATTACCTTCCACTGGGTTCCTCCCACAACACGTGGGCATTGTGGGAACTACAATTCAAGATGAGAATTGGGTGGGGATACCATTTTGTAGATAAGAAACTGAGTTAGCTAGGTTCCCATAATACTCTATCCTGATGGAGACAGAATTTGAATTAAGATTTTCTGATCTTAGGAAAAATGAAGTTTCTACTTAACAACTACTTGCTTAAAGTAAAATAATAACATGTGAGGACTAGTCATATTTCTGCTATTAACTAGGTATATGACCTTGGGATAATAACTTTACTGCTTTAACTTTAGTCCCTTGATCTGAAGAATAAATCAGTAGCCTAGTGTCCCCAAAATGTTGTGGTTTTGTATCTACCATGTTTAGCTCTGAAAATGTGTCCCATCTTATTTCATGACATGGCACAAGGACCTCATTAAAAACAAAGACAGTTTTATTTGAACGAGAAATCTGTTGGGAAATTATAAATTAAACCACTCAATCTATTCTTCTCCCTAATAAGATTATTTAGCAGTGCCCACTCTCACAGAGAGGGACTTGTGGCAAAAGGCTAGGCTGTATAAACAAGGCCAGACTTTTCAAATTCAGCATAATTAAAAGGAATAATGTACTAAATGGCCTGAGAATGTTTAGACAGGAAAAAAATGTAAATGTTTTAAAGAAGTGAGTAAATGAACATTCTAATGGAAAAAGTAGAGATTTTTGTTATATAATGCGGAAGTGAAAAGAGGGAGTTTTGAACTTGTACTGGCTCATAGTATCATAAAGTGATTTTCAGAAGGATCTCAGATGTCTGTGCCTTGCTATGGAATTGTGAAGGTGATAGCCACTCAAATGAGCAGATCAATGTCCTTGCATATTTCTCAGTGGGAGAATTCTTCTTTATTCTCTCTAAAACCTTACAGATATGGGTTTCATCTACCTGAAATATACTATTAGAATAGTAACACAGGATTCCAGAAAGAAATAAAACAAAACAAACAAACAAACAAAAATCTCAACTCCTTGCTATTTGGTAAAGCCAGAAATGATATGTTCTTATCTCATCTAGTTTAAGATTAGACATGATAATACACAAATTGGCCTTTTAATATTTTAGTTCAATGGAAAACATACTGATTGAGTGTATATTTTATGTATATGTTCATACATACAGTATGATTTGGAGGATACAAGTTTCTAGCTATAAGAATGCACTTCTATTAGGACTGAAATTATAATGAAATAAATCTCAAAAGAGTTATGATTGTATCTTATAAATACCGTAAAACAGGAGAAATTATTATAGCCTTTGAGAGTCATGGAAGACTCCCTGGAAGCATTGACTCATGAGAAGAATATTTAAAGAGTTATCCAGGTAAAGGAGTTTGAAAGGACACTCCTCAAAGATGGCATGCAAGGGAATTATCCATGACATGGAGAATTTAAGTACCTCAGTTAAGCAATTGAAATGAAGTACTTGCCATAGTGACCTGGGTACCTTCTCTGGTGCCATCAATCCTCCTATTAGGGCAGCTCATAATTCTGTTATCTTCCAGTCCAGTCCCTGGAAACTTCAGTCTATTTCTGTGCTCAATTGACAATTTTTTTCAAAGATTTTATGGGCCACCAATGTATTGTTATGCATAAAGCTCATGGGAGTCATTCCAAGAAAGGAAACAAAACAAAGTGATATAAATACCAGTGTTACTGAATTCGCCTTATGCAATTATGTTTGCTGTTGAAGAAAGGGTGAGGCCTTGTAGCCACCCCTCAAAGTTATTGGATGTGGGCTTAACTTTTTGGGTAAAACATTTTTTTTTTCAGTAGAGGACAATTTCCAGAAAGGGACTCATTTATGAGCCCTCCTCAGTCAACACACGTGGTCTTTGGAGGAAAAATCACCTCAGTCTGAGAAGGGAATCTGGGCAGTGCAACACAGGACTTCCTACAACTCTCATATTCCTTAGCCCTATTGAACCATTTAAAGATGCAAGTATATAATCCTAATAGCATTTCAACCCTTGCTGAAATTAATTATTACATTTATTCTAGGAATGAAGCAACAATGTCTCCTAAAACACCAAGGTAAGTGATGGGGAGACCACAAATTATATTATATATCTATTAGGTAATATTTCACACCCTCAAGGACAGAGACTAGTGAAGGAAGAAGAGAACTATTTCACCCCTACAACACAAAGGAACATCAGCCAAATGTAAACTGGTGGATCACGTCATTTTATAGTGAAAATAGCCCCTGATGTAGGGGGTCCATCAATGTAGGAGATACAAAATTATATCAGGAGATCTTGAGTTCCAATATCCCTTGACCACCATTCCCTCTCAATCCTCTGACCTTGAACATTTCTCTTCTAGTTATATTGAAAAGTGTCCCATATACCTTACCTAATTTAGTCCTCACAACAGCTTTATGAGTTTGGTATTCTCCTTCTCATTTTACAATTTTGTTCTCTAGGGTGCTATTTAGTGCCTGAAGAAATAATCCACTAAAGGTGTCTTACCTCACTAAACTACTAGTTAGCTTTCCAACAAATAATCGAAACACTCCATGTACCCAAAGATGAATTCAGTCATCAGGCAAGCTACAGAGAATAAATAAATAGAAATATAATTCTAAAACTTCATTACTGGAATTTAAAATAGCACTACTTTTCTTTAATTCCAGCAAAGCCTTTAAACTGATCAGGAAGCAACAGAAATAAGAATGCATGGGAGTGATGGATTCTGAATTGTAAAATTTTACTGCTAAAGAAAACCCTGAGGTTAGAGGTGAGATTATATAAATGCCAACTATTAACAAATAATTGGTCTATGGCACACAAGACTAAGAATGGACGTTGAAGGGCAACAGTGTAAGAAGCTTAGCTTTCCATCACAGTATCCTCTACCTCTCTATGAACTTCAGCTGATAAGTAGAACCACTGCATTTCTGGTTGTAAACTGGTGGGAGGATGCTTAGATTATTCAATGACATTTGGCATCTCTTAATATATGAGAATCAAGTCGACACAAACTAGAACTCTTGATGAATTCAACTGTAGAATATTTTATTATTAGAGAAGTTGGTGACTTGGTGTAATAAAAATTATACAGTCTTTGGAGTCCAGCCTTTGGGACATGCTTAATTTCTCTTAGCCTGAGCTTTCCTGACAGTAAGGGAAGGATGGGGAGCAGAGGCCATCCATGTTGCTGAAATACAGGGATAACTAAATGAAGTGATGCATGACCACAGTAAATGTTGTTGTTTTTCTTTTTCTTTTTCATGATGAACTTGTGCTCAAGGTTTGCTAAAGATAATGACAGATTAATTGTGAACAGGCTGATGTATTAAGTAGGTAGGACAAAGCAGTAAGTGTATGTAAAAACATCCTGTTTAATCATTCAGAACTGTATTTTCAAATAACTTCCCCCAGAAAATTGAAAAATATCAATAGTTAAATTTGTATCACTTTTATAAGGTTGAGATTGAGAGAAAAGTCAAATTTCATTGGAGAAGATAATATATATGTATATAAACTGCCTAGTGCAGAGCTAGTGAAATTGTAATGTTCAGTAAATAGAAAGTCTTATTATTTTTATGTATGTGCTTGATTTTCTCCAGCTCAGTGGCTTCTGGATATTTGAAGTACCCAGGACATTTGTTCCTGACTACTTCTTATTGGCAAAATCTAACTCCCAGCTCTCCTATTTCTGAACATTTTGGTTCTCCATCTTAATTAATGCTTCCTATCTATACCCCATTGAACCATGATTCCTTAACTTAACATTTAATTCAATCGTCCCTTCTGAGTATTATTCCTGGCTTCTTCTATCACTTCACAACTGACATACTTCATACAAGGTGACCCACACTATGCCCTTCTATAATTTCACAGGATCATCTCTGACATTGTCAGCTCCCAGCTAGCCACTAACCTAATGTGGAAAGTATATTTAACCTTTGATGCTTCTT
The DNA here is from genome assembly GCF_028878055.3 of Symphalangus syndactylus. Lineage (NCBI taxonomy): Eukaryota > Metazoa > Chordata > Mammalia > Primates > Hylobatidae > Symphalangus > Symphalangus syndactylus. The sequence goes on along the minus strand of NC_072429.2, from coordinate 127,896,266 downwards.
AGAAGAAAGCACATTATCCTACATGTAGAAGAAGAAAAGAGAAGCAATTGTTTACCAAGCACTCTACATTCAGTGTGATAGGCACATGGTAGATTCTATTATATTGGTGAATTGCTTCCAATTCTTTACACCACACTTATACTAAAACAGTACATCCAAGTTTCCTGCTATGTGACTTTCTAGAACTTTCTACCAGAGTTGGTAGAATATATTCTCCACTTCACTGATGAGGGACTTGGTCAACAGGCTACTTTGGCCAGTGAGATGTTAGCAGCTGTGGCATAGTCAGATGTTTTAAGGGCATTTTTGTGGCTAAACTCAGGCTCTTGCACTTATTCCTTTATAATGGAACAAGCATCCTTAGGAACTGCTGGTGCTATGAGAATGATGAGGTGACATGAACTACAGCTTGCTTTATAGTTGGGCTGAAGAAGCTTAGAAAATGTTCTAAGTCCACACAACTGGTCATTTATACCATCATGAGAAGAGTGTTATCATCTAAATTCTATTTTCAGATAGAAAACAAATACTTCAATTAGAAACAGTTATTTTTTAAAAGAGTGTATTATATTCATATTAGCCCATTCTCACACTGCTATAAGGACATACCCGAGACTGGGTAATTTATAAAGGAAAGAGGTTTAATTGACTCACAGTTCCACAGGGCTGGGGAGGCCTCAGGAAACTTACAATCATAGTGGAAAGGGAAGCAAACACGTCCTTCTTCACAAGGTGGCAGGAGAGAGAAGAATGAGAGCCAAGCAAAGGGAGAAGCCCCTTATAAAACTATCAGCTCTTGTGACAACTGATGAACCCCTCCCTGGTGGGGACCTGACACGTGGGAATTATGGGAACAGCAATTCAAGATGAGATATTGGTGAGGACATAGCCAAACCATATCAATATTCAATTAGAAACTGATTTAAAAATAACATATAATAACATATAACTTCTGAATGCTGATGATATGCTTCACAGGCATTATCTTACTCTTTAGAACTATGTTACAGGAGGTACAATAATAATCTCCATTTTTAAAAAACATTGCATATAGCTCTATTTTGTTCCTTTTTTTTGTTTTGGTAGTAAGTTTCTCTTTATGGATAGTGAAACTCTTAGTTTTTAGGGCTTCCATAACCAATTATCACAAATGAGTAGCTGAAAACAACAGAAATTTATTCTCTCACAGTTTAGGAGGTCAGAAGTCCAAAACCAAGGTGTCAGCAGGGTTGGTTCCTTCTAGAAGCTCTCATGTTCCATGTCTCTCTCCCAGCTTCTGGTGGTTCCTGCAATTCTTGCTGTTCCTTGGCTTGTAGACTCATCATTCTAATCTGTACTTCCATCTTCACATGGCATTCTCTCTGTGTGTCCTCTCCCTTTATTTTTTTAAATGCCTTAATTAAAAAAAATTTATTCTTTTTTACATTTTTATATAATTACATATTAAGTGATGAAAACCAAATAGCTTTATTCCTTGTATAATGTTATAAAATGAATAAAGTAGATTAACCATATCTATATTATTTGCATATCAGCTGCTTTTAGAAATATACCTACATTATGTATTCTGTTCATTAATAATGATTGTTATTTATCGTATTCCTCAAAGTTTATATTAACATATTATTTGAATTTTTTAACTTTTAAGTTTAGGGGTACATGTGCACGTTTGTTATATAGGTAAGTTTGTATCATGGGGGTTTGTTGTACAGATTATTTTGTCACCCAGATATTAAGCTTAGTATCCATTTCTTTTCCTTCCACTCTTTACCCTCTTATAGGCCCCAGTGTGTGTTGTTCCCCTCTATGTGTCCATATGTCCTGTTAAACTACCAAAGACATTCTTCACAGAACTAGAAAAACTATTTTAAAATTAATATGGAACCAAAAAAGATCCCAAATAGCAAAGACAATCCTAAGCGAAAAAGAACAAAGCTGGAGGCATCACTCTACTTGACTTCCAACTAAACTACAGAGATACAATAACCAAAACAGCATAGTACTTGTACAAAAACAGACACATAGAACAATGGAACTGAATAGAGAACCCAGAAATAAGGCTGAATATCTACAACTATCTGATCTTTGACAAGGCTGACAAAATCAAGTAATGGAGAAAGGAGTTTCTATTCAATAAACAGTACTGGGAGAACTGTCTAGCCATATGTAGAAGACTGAAACTGGACTCCTTTCTTACACCATATACAAAAATCAACTCAAGATGGATTAAAGACTTAAATGTAAAACCCAAAACTATAAAAACCCTGGAAGAAAACCTGGCAATATGATTCTGGACATAGGAATGGGCAAAGATTTATTGACAAAGATGCCAAAAGCAATTTCAATGAAAGTAAATATGTGTGTGTGTGTGTGTGTGTGTGTGTGTGTGTTTGAGACAGAGTCTTACTTGCTCTGTTGCCCAGGCTGGAGTGCAGTGGCATGATGTTGGCTTATGGCAACCTCTGCCTCCTGAGCTCAAGTGATTCTTCTGCCTAAGCCTCCTGACTAGCTGGGATTGCAGGTGTGCACCACCCTGCCAGGCTAATTTTTGTATTTTTTATTTTTGTATTTTTGTATTTTTAGTGGAGATCGGGTTTCACCACTTTGGCCAGGCTGGTCTCAAACTCCTGACCTCAAGTGATCCACTTGCCTTGGCCTCCCAAAGTGCTAGGAGCACTTACAGGTGTGAGCTACTGCACCCAGCCAAAAGTAAAAATTGACAAATGGTATGTAATTAAACTTAAGAGCTTCTGCACAGCAAAAGAAACTATCAACAGATTGAACAAATGGGAGAAAAATTTTGCAAACTATTTTTGCATTTGACAAAGGTCTAATATTGAGCATCTATAAGGAATTATTTAAAAACCATTAAAAAGTGGGCAAGGGACATGAACAGACACTTCTCAAAAGAAGACATACATGTGACCAACAATCATTACGAAAAAAAGTTCACCATCACTACAAATCAAAACCACAATGAGATACCATCTCACACCAGTCAGAGTGGCTACTATTAAAAAGTCAAAAAATACTAGATGCTGGCGAGGTTGCAGAGAAAAGGGAATACTTATACACTGTTGGTGGGAGTGTAAATTAGTTCAAATATTATGGAAGACAGTTTAGTGATTCCTCAAAGTTCTAAAAATAGAACTACCATTTGACGACCCAGTAATCCCATTACTAGGTATATACCCTAAGGAATATGAGTCAGTTTATCATAAAGACACATGCACTCGTATGTTCATTGCTGCTCTCTTCACAATAGCAAAGATGTGGAATCAACAAAAATGGCCATCAATAATAGACTGGATAAAGAAAATGTAGTACATGTACCCCACGGAATACTATGCATCCATTTTTAATAGATGAATAACTTTAGTCCTAGAAAGATTTCGTAACTTGTGCAAGGTCACAAAAGTGATGAGTTTATATTAAAATCCAAGTTAGACTTCAGTGCTAGAACTATTAAGCACTGTGACTGTTTCCAACTCCATTTTAATTGTGAAAGAGAGAAAAGTGGAGGTAGTCTACCAAAAACTGAGTACAATGGGAAAATATGTGGCCAGCCAAGCTGAGTGCATCATTTTCATCAAGGAAGATACAGGCAGGGGACAGTAGTAATAGAGGAGATGTTTCCAATAATGCATTAACACCCCAGAAAAAGAGTCAGCTGTAAACACCAGCAAAGTGCAGAGAGTATCACAACATTTCATGCCAATATTAGTCATGTGAGAATTCTGTTGCTCCTTCTATCTCTCCTACCCTCTTAGCCTCTCTTCAAACCCAGAGGGTCAGAAACCTGGGTTTTCAGAAAGTAACATGCAAAAATAAAGAACAAATAAATTATGTTGGCCTCTTTCTGCAGGAAGCTAGACTGCAGCAGGCCAGGAATGCGGAAGGGCTTTACTAGAACCTTGATAGTTGTTTACAGATTTTAGTATTTAATGGATAGAACATGTTAATTGCTGAATGGAAGACCTTTGATTACATGAATTAATTTACCCAGGTTCAGAATAAGCACTATGATTTTTTGATTATCTATCATGTATTCTGCATGTTAAAGTTAATGGCTACAGTAGATTATATGTTTCTTTCTGAAGGAAAGAACTATGTGCTCTATTGACTTTCACATTCCCTATCCTGTCCAGATCCCTCACCTCCAGGCCCTCATCTACATAAAGTTATTCACCTGCCGCATCAGCCACATTCAATTCTCAGTGCAGCCCTGACCTGACCAGGGAAAACAGTATATCAAGTAGATCTACTCAATATTGAAATCAAAATTATTTTTGATTATTGATTATATTAATTATTGATTGTATATATCAAACCCAGGTGACAGAGATGAATGAAATAAGACATAGTCTATGTTTTCAAGAAGTTCACACTCTTCTAGGGGAGAAAAATTGTAGGTGGAAACTACAAACCATTATGTTCTATATTATAAAAGATTATAGTCAAGCTATCAAAGGATCAGATGGAAAAAAGAGCCAGCTCTGCCACAAGGCTCAATAAATTGTTTACAAAAGAGAATTTCTGAATCAAGTATTCAAGGTATTTGAACATTGGTAGCAATTGGACAAGAAGAATCTTCCAAAACAGAGAGAACAATATTTTTAAAGGGCAGAGGCATGTGTAATGTGATATATTCAAGGACCCAAATGTATGGCTGGGTCAGAGCATACATAAAGGAGTAGTGCAGGGCAAAGCTGGAAAGGCAGTCTGGCTCTTGAGTTCAGTGGCCTTGAATTGCTTCGGGAAAGATTAATTTGATGTTGATTCTTGCTCTTCAAGAAGGGGTTATCTCCACTCTTTATGAAAGCTGGAGAAAGCATACTCAGGCATTACTTCTATGTTCTCATCTTTGGACCTTATTAATGAGATGATGAGGCTATTATCAACATTTGGCAGGAATGATTCGATTCTATCCTGTGCATTTGTCCCAGTATGTGCCTAGCATTATGAGTATCTTAACTCTTTTTTTATCTCTTTTTCTTTATTTCAGCTTTGAGTTAAAATAATAAGACTGGAAAGTAGAACAAACCATGCCATTTTCATGAGTCCAGATTTAGCAGTAATGAAATTAATACAGTCTTTGATTTCCATGTGGTTTTTCATGTCTATTTCTTAAATTGGTTGGAACCAGTAAGAGAGGAGAAATGATTGACAAGATTTCTCCAGGAGTCCTCATAATGGTAGGTTTTAATTGTCCTTGTATGCAATGCAGAAACTTGGAAGAATTTTTAAATGGTGCTCAATGTGGTGAAATTTGTGAGCCTAAACAGATAATGAAAGAGGTTACACGGAGGTGTTGAGTTTGGATTTTGAATGACCAGGGCATTTGTTGGTGGAAATGGATGGCCATTCTAGACAGAGAGGACCAATAAGAGAATACAAGTAGAAACAAGAAAGGTGGAAAGATGGGTGTTTGTAAGCAGTGCAATGGGAATTAATATAGTGTTGCTGGAGTATGAATGTAGATAGGGAAACAGAATAAAACTAAGCAGTAGATTTGTTTCCAGAAAGACACAGAAAAAGCGTAGAAAACTAGAGGCTTTGATGGGATGGGAGGGTAATGGGAAATAGTTGAAAGGTTTTTTAAAAACAGTAACTTAATAATATTTGTCAGCATTGAATATTCCCTTTCATATCAAAAATTGTGCTGTGTGTGGTATGTGCTTGAGTAGTTGTGTATTTTTTTTAGCTTGTCTTGCTAATGTCAAAAGGAGCCAGCTAAGGTTGATATTCATTGAATCTTGAACTTAGCCCAAGCCAAAATACTTGTATGTGTAACTGTGTGTCTGTGTGTATGTGTAAGTGTTCATGTAAAAATAGCAAATTATCTGTAAATATTCAAAATTTTATAAAGAATTTCCATGCCAAAACATTAGAAAGTCATTTTCAGTCTCATTTGTTCTCTCAAGGAGGGCTAAACCTTACCACACTTTGTGATTCTCCAAATGTCTCGAGCTATTTTTTCAGATGCTTTGGTTTTGGCAGGTCTTAAAGCCAATGTTTGCTGTCCTTTTTCCCTTAATTTCTAAACCCACATGTATTTCAAGGGAATTTTATACATGTGTTTTATATTCATTTACACTTAACTCATCAAAAAAGTTTTAAGGATATTTGAAGTCCAGCAAACCTTCAGAGTCTCTATTATTAAAATCTTGGCAGTTGTAATTAAATCCTGGACACTAGATTGGCATTCACTCAGAAATCAGGACTCCTGATTTTGCACATGTACCTAACAAAATGCCTGTTTCATTAATGAGCAGTTGGAATCATGTTTTCATGTTTGGTTCTTCATGTGGGAAGCTGATGCTATCAATACCACCAATACCACATCTGTTTCCAAGAGGTAGCAGTAAGTTTTTATTGGACCATCCAAATGTTTCTTGCTTCTCTCTGTGACCAGTGAGATAGCTTTGTGAGATAGACAGAGTATTAAGTTAAAACATGGGTGCTTGAACCTATAATCTTTACCTTATTAACATGTGTAGCTATCTTCCTCAGTGCTAGAATTGTGAAGTGAGAATTGCGCTCAAGTGGCCACTACATTAATTTCCTGATACTGACAGCTGAATTTAAAGGAGAACATCAGCCAATGCTGTGTAATCGAATGTCTGACAGCTGGCTGGTTCTCCATAAGTGAGGATTCTTCCTCTATTGTTAACATTCAAGAAAGTAAATTTCAAATTTGTCTGTTTCATTTTTGATTAAAGGAGAGGAGAATTTGGTGGTCTGGATTTTATTTTTAGATTAAGAAAAAGTCAAATTTTTATAACTTTCACAACGATATAATGAAAGGTCTGCACTAGGCTAGTGGCTCTCAACCTAGTATTGTTTGACTTAAAGTGATCTACGTAGTTAATAAGGTGAATGATCCATGAGTTATGCAACATTTAGTAGAATATATAAAAAATAATGCTATTGATGTTACTGTTCTAGAAAATATTGACATCGTTGTGTACATTTTGAATAAAGTAAAAAGAAAAGTAGTATGTCAGCTTTTAATAAATGAAGGTTGGTTATCAGAGGCTTAAAAAATAATAAGATAAAATCTCCCATTATTATTGTGTGGGAGTTTAAGTCCCTTTGTAGGTCACTAAGGACTTGCTTTATGAATCTGGGTGCTCCTGTGTTGGGTGCATATATATTTAGGATAGTTAGCTCTTCTTGTTGAATTGATCCCTTTACCATTATGTAATGGCCTTCTTTGTCTCTTTTGATCTTTGTTGGTTTAAAGTCTATTTTATCAGAGACTAGGATTGCAACCCTTGCCTTTTTTTGTTTTCCATTTGCTTGATAGATCTTCCTCCATCCCTTTATTTTGAGTCTATGTGTGTCTCTGCACGTGAGATGGGTTTCCTGAATACAGCACACTGATGGGTCCTGACTCCTTATCCAGTTTGCCAGTCTGTGTCTTTTAATTGGAGCATTTAGCCCACTTACATTTAAAGTTAATATTGTTATGTGTGAATCCGATCCTGTCATTATGATGTTAGTTGGTTATTTTGCTCGTTAGTTGATGCAATTTCTTCCTAGCCTCGATGGTCTTTACAATTTGGCATGTTTTTGCAGGGGCTGGTACCAGTTGTTTCCATGTTTAGTGCTTCCTTCAGGAGCTCTTTTAGGGCAGGCCTGGTGGTGACAAAATCACTCAGCGTTTGCTTGTCTGTAAAGTATTTTATTTCTCCTTCACGTATGAAGCTTAGTTTGGCTGGATATGAAATTCTGGTTTGAAAATTCTTTTGTTTAAGAATGTTGAATATCGGCCCCCACTCTCTTCTGGCTTGTAGAGTTTCTGCCGAGAGATAAGCTGTTAGTCTGATGGGCGTCCCTTTGTGGGTAGCCCGACCTTTCTCTCTGGCTGCCCTTAACATTTTTTCCTTCATTTCAAATTTGGTGAATCTGACAATTATGTGTCTTGGAGTTGCTCTTCTCGAGGAGTATCTTTGTAGCGTTCTCTGTATTTCCTGAATCTGAATGTTGGCCTGTCTTGCTAGATTGGGGAAGTTCTCCTGGATAATATCTAGCAGAGTGTTTTCCAGCTTGGTTCCATTCTCCCCATCATTTTCAGGTACACCAATCAGACGTAGGTTTGGTCTTTTCACATAGTCCCAAATTTCTTGGAGGCTTTGTTCATTTCTTTTTATTCTTTTTTCTCTAAACTTCCCTTCTTGCTTCATTTCATTCATTTCATCTTATTTTAACACCCCACTGTCAACATTAGACAGATCAACGAGACAGAAAGTTAACAAGGATATCCAGGAATTGAACGCAGCTCTGCACAAAGTGGACCTAATAGACATCTACAGAACTCTCCACCCCAAATCAAGAGAATATACATTTTTTTCAGCACCACACCACACCTACTCCAAAATTGACCACATAGTTGGAAGTAAAGCTCTCCTCAGCAAATGTAAAAGAACAGAAATTATAACAAATTGTCTCTCAGACCACAGTGCAATCAAACTAGAACTCAGGATTAAGAAACTCACTCAAAACCGCTCAACTACATGGAAACTGAACAACCTGCTCCTGAATGACTATTGGGTACATAATGAAATGAAGGCAGAAATTAAGATGTTCTTTGAAACCAACAAAAACAAAGACACAACATACCAGAATCTCTGGGACACATTCAAAGCAGTCTGTAGAGGGAAATTTATAGCACTAAATGCCCACAAGAGAAAGCAGGAAAGATCCAAAATTGACACCCTAACATCACAATTAAAAGAACGAGAAAAGCAAGAGCAAACACATTCAAAAGCTAGCAGAAGGCTAGAAATAACTAAAATCAGAGCAGAACTGAAGGAAATAGAGACACAAAGAAACCTTCAAAAAATTAATGAATCCAGGAGCTGGTTTTTTGAAAAGATCAACCAAATTGATAGACCACTAGCAAGACTAATAAAGAAGAAAAGAGAGAAGAATCAAATAGATGCAATAAAAAATGAAAAAGGGGATATCACCACCGATCCCACAGAAATACAATCTACCATCAGAGAATACTACAAACACCTCTATGCAAATAAACTAGAAAATCTAGAAGAAATGGATAAATTCCTCAGCACATACACCCTCCCAAGACTAAACCAGGAAGAAGTTGAATCTCTGAATAGACCAATAACAGGTTCTGAAATTGTGGCAATAATCAATAGCTTACCAACCAAAAAGAGTCCAGGACCTGATGGATTCACAGCCGAATTCTACCAGAGGTACAAGGAGGAACTGGTACCATTCCTTCTGAAACTATGCCAATCGATAGAAAAAGAGGGAATCCTCCCTAACACATTTTATGAAGCCAGCATCGTCCTGATACCAAAGCCTGGCAGAGACATAACCAAAAAAGAGAATTTCAGACCAATATCCTTGATGAACATCGATGCAAAAATCCTCAAATACTGGCAAACCGAATCCAGCAGCACATCAAAAAGCTTATACACCATGATCAAGTGGGCTTCATCCCTGGGATGCAAGGCTGGTTCAACATACACAAATCAATAAATGTAATCCAGCATATAAACAGAACCAAAGACAAAAACCACATGATTATCTCAATAGATGCAGAAAAGGCCTTTGAAAAAATTCAACAACTCTTCATGCTAAAAACTCTCAATAAATTAGGTATTGATGGGACATATCTCAAAATAAGAAGAGCTATCTATGACAAACCCACAGCCAATATCATACTGAATGGGCAAAAACTAGAAGCATTCCCTTTGAAAACTGGCACAAGACAGGGATGCCCTCTCTCACCACTCCTATTCAACATAGTGCTGGAAGTTCTGGCCAGAGCAATCAGGCAGGAGAAGGAAATAAAGGGTATTCAGTTAGGAAAAGAGGAAGTCAAATTGTCCCTGTTTGCAGATGACATGATTGTATATCTAGAAAACCCCATTGTCTCAGCCCAAAATCTCCTTAAGCTGATTAGCAACTTCAGCAAAGTCTCAGGATACAAAAATCAATGTACAAAAATCACAAGCATTCTTGTACACCGATCACAGACAAACAGAGAGCCAAATCATGAGTGAACTCCCATTCACAATTGCTTCAAAGAGAATAAAATACCTAGGAATCCAACTTACTAGGGATGTGAAGGACCTCTTCAAGGAGAACTACAAACCACTGCTCAATGAAATAAAAGAGGATACAAACAAATGGAAGAACATTCCATGCTCATGGGTTGGAAGAATCAATATTGTGAAAATGGCCATACTGCTCAAGGTAATTTATAGATTCAATGCCATCCCCATCAAGCTAACAATGACTTTCTTCAAGAATTGGAAAAAACTACTTTAAAGTTCATATGGAACCAAAAGAGAGCCCGCATCGCCAAGTCGATCCTAAGCAAAAAGAACAACGCTGGAGGCATCACGCTACCTGACTTCAAACTATACTACAAGGCTACAGTAACCAAAACAGCATGGTACTGGTACCACAACAGAGACGAGATCAATGGAACAGATCAGAGCCCTCAGAAATGATGCTGCATATCTACAACTATCTGATCTTTGACAAACCTGACAAAAACAAGAAATGGGGAAAGGATCCCCTATTTAATAAATGGTGCTGGGAAAACTGGCTAGCCATATGTAGAAAGCTGAAACTGGATCCCTTCCTTACACCTTATACAAAAATTAATTCAAGATGGATTCAAGACTTAAATGTTAGACCTAAAACCATTAAAATCCTACAAGAAAACCTAGGCAATACCATTCAGGACATAGGCATGGGCAAGGACTTCATGTCTAAAACACCAAAAGCAATGGCAACAAAAGCCAAAATTGACAAATGGGATCTAATTAAACTAAAGAGCTTCTGCACAGCAAAAGAAACTACCATCGGAGTGAACAGGCAACCTACAGAATGGGAGAAAATTTTTGCAACCTACTCATCTGACAAAGGGCTAATATCCAGAATCTACGATGAACTCAAACAAATTTACGAGAAAAAAACAAACAACCCCATCAAAAAGTGGGCAAAGGACATGAACAGACACTTCTCAAAAGAAGACATTTATGCAGCCAAAAAACACATGAAAAAAATGCTCATCATCACTGGCCATCAGAGAAATGCAAATCAAAACCACAGTGAGATACCATCTCACGCCAGTTAGAATGACCATCATTCAAAAGTCAGGAAACAACAGGTGCTGGAGAGGATGTGGAGAAATAGGAACACTTTTACACTGTTGGTGGGACTGTAAACTAGTTCAACCATTGTGGAAGTCAGTGTGGCGATTCCTCAGGGATCTCGAACTAGAAATACCATTTGACCCAGCCATCCCATTACTGGGTATATACCCAAAGGACTATAAATCATGCTGCTATAAAGACACATGCACACGTATGTTTATTGTGGCACTATTCACAATAGCAAAGAGTTGGAACCAACCCAAATGTCCAACAACGATAGACTGGATTAAGAAAATGTGGCACATATACACTATGGAATACTATGCAGCCATAAAAAATGATGAGTTCATGTCCTTTGTAGGGACATGGATGAAACTGGAAACCATCATTCTCAGTAAATTATCGCAAAGACAAAAAACCAAACACCGCATGTTCTCACTCATAGGTGGGAATTGAACAATGAGAACTCATGGACACAGGAAGGGGAACAACACACTCTGGGGACTGTTGTGGGGTGGGGGAGGGGGGAGGGACAGCATTAGGAGATATACCTAATGCTAAATGACGAGTTAATGGGTGCAGCAAAACAACATGGCACATGGATACATATGTAACAAACCTGCACATTGTGCACATGTACCCTAAAACCTAAAGTATAATAATAAAATAAATAAATAAATAAATAATAAATAAAAAAAATTATAAGATAACTAAAGCTATACATTGGCATCCAAAAGTTGGAAACCATTAAAATCAGTGATTTTTCAGAGACAATTCCAAGACCCCTTCCAGTTTTAAGACTCTTAAGTATCTTTGATGTTTAGAATACCCTTTGAAATACAAGGTTTCTATGTACTAAACATTTCTTGAGGATTTTCCTGATTTGTATCTCCCTCTTCTCTGGAAGCTGCCCCCACTACACCATTAGAGGTGGTTCACCTAATAGTCATGCTTTTTCTACAGAAATGTTTCCCCTCTGCTTCTAGCCATAGTTGATTGGTCCATATATTATCACCTGGCCCCAGCTACATCAATTGGAATCTTTCTCAAAATTTTGAGCTAGAGAAACAGGTTAGGTGTTGTTACAACTAGTCGTTACTGATATGATACCCAGAGAGAAGATTCCTAAACAACCACCATTGAAGTCGTTGAAAGTTTACTGAGTTATTCCCTTACCAAGAGTGTTTTGTATTGTTCCATTACATAGCACCACAAACTTAGTGGCTTAAAACAATGCAAATTTATTACCTCAAATTTCTGTGTATCAGGAGTCTGGGCAGAGGTTATCCGGGTTCCTGCTCTAGATCTAACACAGCTGAAATCACCATGTCAGCCAGAGATGCAATCTCATCTGAGGCATGGAGTTCTCCAGGATCATGCAGGTTACTGGCAGAATTCAGTTCCTTATAGTTCTAGAACAGTGGTCCCATTTTTGTTGCTAGCTATTGGCCAGGTGTTACTTTCAGCCCCCAGCAGCCTCACTCAGATTACAATGGCCCTTTCACACATGACAGTTTACTTCTTTGAAGACAATTGGACAACATCTTCCAGTCTACGATGACAGAGTCTTATATAATGTAACATAATCATGGAGTGGCTATCCATCATATTCAAAAGACAGACCCACACTAGATGAGAGGAAATTAAACACAGCATGGGTACAAGCAGGCAAGAATCTTGAGGGCATCTTAGAATTTGACTTTCACATTGAGGTCTGGTAGTTCAAGTCTTATTTGGATTTCTTGAAACAGACTTGTATCCTTTACAAAAATTGTGTGTGTGTATGTCCTTATCTACCTTCAGGTTTGGTTTGGTTTTTCCACTTACAATCAAGAAAATATTAACTGATATGTTCACCATATTATCCCCAAGACTCCCAGAAAATATCTGGAGTAAAGGGCAGTCGTTTTTACTATGGAGTCATATAAATTCATATAATTTAAAAACACATCAATAATTTGGTAATTGATTTATAAAGATGATAAATTGACTTTCTTTTCTATGCCACCAAATTCTTGACCTTGTAAAATATTTAATAGCTCACTTAAGGAAAAGTCGTGTGTGGGATTATTTCTACTTGGCACTCCTCAGCCTGGCAACATCATGCCTTCTTCTTCTTCTTCTTCTTTTTTTTGGGGGGGGTCGTCGGGGAGAGAGTCTTGGTCTGTCACCCAGGCTGGAGTGCAATGATGTGAACATGGCTCACTGTAGCCTCAAACTCTTGGCCTCAGCCTCCCAAGTACCTAGAACTATAAGCACATACCAGTACATCTGGCTTATTTTTAACATTTTTGTACAGAGGAGATCTCGCTGTGTAGTCTAGGCTGGTCTCAAACTCCTGGCCTCAAGTGATCCTTCTGCCTCTGCTCCCAAAGTGCTAAGATTATAGATGGTGCCACCATGCCTGGCCACATATATCTTCTTGATCTCATTCTGTGAAAAACACAGAGTTTAACTATTTTAGATATTTTAGAATAGAAATACAGAATTTAAATATTTTAGAACTTCCATATGTTGGGAGTTTTGTTTTTTTATCAAACTTCTACACAAGGGGTTTGACAAATTAATTGATGCTCTCCATTCTCTATAAATTACTGACAGATGCCACTGGCATCTCAGCAATCACAGCAGCATTTGCACATTGCTTTCTTCAATTGAGTATATGCTTATGAAGAGCCACTTGCATCTTTTTCCAAACTTGTTTATGCCAGCTATACTTATAATTATGTATTTCAATGGAATATATAAAGGGATAAATATGAATATGAAAAGATAATTATGCTATGATGCTAAAAAGTTAAGTGGAATGATTTGAAAAATCTCAATACATACAATTTGTTTTTTAAAAGCAACTGAATTATGTAATTACATTAGGATCAGGTGAACTTATTTCATAAGACCGAGAAGCCATTATAAAAGATCCATATCTAACTTATTTTCTGAGACTCCTCAAGTTTGACTTTCACTTTAAATAAACAAAAATAATAGGTTATATATAATATTTCTATAAGAAAGGCCTTATAACACTTCAATTAATAGGTCCAACTTGGATGAGAAAGCTTTGGGCCTAAATCAAGTTATTAACCAATATATATGCTTTATTGACATTACATTTAAATGAATTATTTAAGGAATATAGGCATCATATTTTATATTTTAAAAAAATTTTATTAACTTTAATTATGAAAAAAACTGATAGCAGATCTGATAGTGGAGGGTAGAAAGGTTTTTCTACTGAAGTAGCTTTTGTCTCCTCTCCCATGAGGCTGACTCATTATTAACCCTCAGATTTATAAGAATAATCCTTTCCTACATTCCTTTGAATGTGTTTCTGAGTGTTTGTCTTTCCTTATATGAACAGGCAGTTAGGTCACCTCTTGGATGTAGGTAATATCTTTTTTTTTTCCTAAGACACTTTCCAATCCACCATTATTTTGTTCTGTATTTTTTAGTTTCTCTTTATTAGCATTTCTGTGTCATGTCAGCTTAAGATGAGAAATGACTGTTATCAGTCTTTACTAAGTCAAGAATCAGAATCATAGGGCTATAAATATTTCAATAAATGACCATTGCAAAATTGTGGAGATAGTAAAGCATGATGAGAAAAGCAAAGCAAGGAAGACACAGACCTAGATTTAAATCTAGGTAATGTAACTGTCTTGCTTTGTGGCCTTTGATGCATTATTTGAATTCATGAGCCTAAGTTTCTTTATTTCTAAATGGGCTTTGACAGACTATTATAAACTCTCAATAACCTCTCCAGAAAACAAATAAACAAAGCATCTGTAGGAGTTTCTTCAACTATAGGTTGCCATGATTTGCTTTATAGGGAATAAATTATTTGTTCTATAGGAAATGAATAACCATGGCCACTGCAGGCTAGATTTGAAAACAGGGTTTGAGTTAAGAGCCAAGACTAGCAAAAATTTCCTTTGTGGAAACCTGGAAGGAAAAACTCTACCCAATAGGGACATGTTTTTCTCATATGGTGACAAAGAGCTCAATTAGTTGCTCTTTCTTAGAAATGATTGAACATGAGCCTGGGGCAGAAATGAGGAGCAACTGAGTCATCAGAACAGCAGAACAAAAGATTTGATTTGGGTCTATTAGACCAATGATGATGTCACTAATGTTTTCCTATTCTCCCCATGATACTTGGTCCATCAACAAATAGGACAGTTTCAGTGCCTTTATGCAACCTCATGTATTTTCACAATAAACCCCCATCACCTAGGGTAATCCAAAGGTACCTTTTTTCCTTGCTCTGAAATCGCCTTCTGCAAAGCATTGATGTGAGATCAAGATCATGTGCATGGGGGATCTGGAAGCAACTTAGAGAGTTCTGGGAGAATTGAAGATAATCGCCATCCATCACGTATCAACCACAGGTTAGGACACAGGTAGTCAAGAAGCAGTGCTCTTGTTAATATAATTTTTTATGTAATATTTATAACTAAAATATTGAAAAATGTTGATGAATTTTAGTTTCTTTAGAGGAAAAAAAAAAAGCAGTTTCCAAATTGACAATTAAAACACTTCTCTTATGGAAGAAGCTTAAATCACCCCCAGAGTCATTAAAAGCCCATGTCAGAGGAGAGCTGCACCCACTCAGATGTCTCTACCCCATTCTCCCATTTTCACAATCGTTACTAGTGCAGTCATAATCAGGTTGCCCTACTACATACTAAAAAAGGAATGGTTCATTTTCAACCCAAGATATATCTCCACTAAACATAAAAATTACTCTGGCAGAAGAGCTAACTTTGCTGGAAGTATCTTTGGGACAAATCACCTTCTCTTTGGCCCCAGCAGAAAGAGAGAGGGAGAAGAGAAGGAGCTGGTAGGACCATGCAGGCAGCTCAGTGGATGAGCAAAATGGAAGCTGGGAGCTAAGTGAACAAGTCACTTTAGAAGAACATCTTTTGCTGAATTGAGGACAAGCCTCAGTGGGGGCTGGTGCTGACTCCTTTGGCTGCTTGACACGATTTGTCCCTAGTGATATGAATGCCAAACTTGAAACTTCTTGTTATTATAGGAAATTGAGGGTGGATTTTTATTGCACTTTTAGTTTCCAAGCAATAAATCCTTTTTTGGAAACTGGAGAACGGTGCTTCAACCAGAATCTGACTGTGGCTGAAGAATATTTGGAAGGCACTCTGCCTTGTTGGTTTATAACTTCATGCATATATTCCGTTTTACTGACTGTCTAGTCCTTCTGTTCTGCACTATCCACTACACAGATACACAAACTTCATTATACCCAAGATAAAGTCACAATTTCTATTCTCTCTCTCTCTCTCTCTCACACACACACACACACACACACATACACGATCATAGAAGTGATTTTCTATCAATGCATAAATACCCAGGGACAGATATACCGAATTTGTCACCTCCCCACTTAGCCCTAACAATGATGATATAAAGCATGTTGCCCTTTCTTTGCAATCCAGAGGATTCTTCTAACAGCCCAACAAAGTCGTCATCTGCCCGGCATGTTTTTCCTAGAATGGCATGCCCATACAGGCAGCACGGAGCCCACAGTACACAAGCTTGACTCACCCTTGGCTCCAGGCCAACTCTCATCCTTATGCAGACTTGACAAAATGCAACATGGGACAAAAATCACCCAATTGAAGGGCTCAGATATTCTCCATTTTCTTCACTTTTCTTAGAGCCTATTATTTTCCTTTGAATGTCCAAGTAGAAAGAAACCTTTTCCTTTGATTCAAATTGGGCATAACAGCAGAGCAGATGGTGCTGGTGAGTTAAGTAACAGCAGAACACAGAGTACAACTTGTTTTCAAAAACAAATGGCTCTTCTTGGAAGGTACAGTCTAATAGGACTGACAAGTTAAAGTTGAATTCAGAGAAATTTTTTTTTAAACAATCAACAAGCTATCCGTTTCCCTAAACTATACTACAAAGAATTTAGAGGCCCTCTCCTTCAATTTCTCCCAGTATTGAAGATGGCCTGCCTCCCAGGAGGAAGGACATAGTCAATAACAATAATCAATCTAGCTTGTCCATGTCACATCTCGCTAGTTTTGTTTCGAAGACCTGATCTCACAGAATCCTCTCGATTAAACAACAAAGAAGTCAGAGAACTGGTTTTCATTTTTCTGTTGAAGATAGTGTTTCCAGGATTCTCAGTGATTTGTCTAAAGTCAAAGACATAGTAAGCACTGTGTACAAGATTTAGTCCTGTTTATTATTCATTTATTCAGGTAAATATGCATATATACTTCATTTATGCATTGAACTCTGTCCTGGAGACCCCTTGATGAACAAAACTATCAGAATATCTGCTTTCACAGGACTTACAATTTAGTAGATTGCAACAGGCAAATAAACAGACAATAAAAATAAAATTTAAAAAGACAGGTGAGCTACAGCAGTAATAGGAGAACATATAGTAATCTAGTTTGGAAGTGAATAGGAGGATGGGTAGAGGGAAAATAGTAAGTTTCTAGAAGTCATGAAGTTTAAAATGAGATTAGAAAAATCAGTGGGAATTATTGCGGTAGAAAGTTGGGGGTTGGAGAGGAGAAACAGAGAGGGAGAAAAAGTATTCTAGGCAGGAAATAGCAGCTATGTGAAGACCAGAAATTAAGTCAGATTGTAGCAGATGTGAAGATTGGAAAGAAGTTTGGGATGGCTGGAGCTAAGCAAGGGGAGGAGTGAGTGGTTGGAGTTGCAGTGCAATGGCAAAGAGAGGCCTGGGTCCCCACAAGGTGGCTCAGGCCTGTAATCCCAGCACTTTGGAAGGCTGAGGCAAGTGGGTCATTTCAGGTCAGGAGTTTGAGACCAGCCTGACCAACATAGTGAAACCCAGTCTCTACTAAAAATACATAAAAATAGCTGGGCATGGTGGCACACACCAGTAATCTCAGCTACTCAGGAGGCTGGGGCATGAGAATTGCTTGAATCCGGGAGGCAGAGGTTGCAGTAAGCCAAGATCGCGTCACTGCACTCCAGCCTGGGCGACAGAGCGAGACTCTGTCTCAAAAAAACACACAAAAAAACAAAAACAAACAAAAGGCCTGTAAGTGCAGCACTGCATAGGCACCTTCAGTTAAAGGAGTTTGGATTATATTCTATGGATAAGTAGGAACCACAGAAGGCTGTGAAGTATAACTGGCTGAAATGTGACTGAAAAGAATACAAAACAGGCTACAGGTCCAGTTAGAACCTGATGAAGTTGTCTAAGTGAGAAATGAATTAGATTTAGATTTATATAGTAGGTGTTGGAGAGAAATGGATGGACTCTAATGACATTTAGAAGTTAGATTCAATGGGATTGGTGGAGTGATAAACTAAGTGGATTAGAGTAAACGAGATGGAATCAAGATGACTTTCAGATATTTGTAGGGCTGTGTGGCTGACAGGGTGATTGCCTTACTATTTTCTCCACCTGTTCAGATTCTGTGGCTTCTCATGACTTGTCTCCTATTATGGTCCCCATTCTGGAGGCCGTGATGGCAAGAGACACCATTCTAATTGAAGAGTACTACAAGTGGCATCCAGGATATTATTCTATTCAATCTCAAATTGCTTGAGGATTGAATTCAGAGACAGACTAATAGAAGAAATTAGTTCTCCTTGGAACAGGCTTTTGGCATATGTTGAGGAGATTTTGATCTCCATGTGAAAGTATTAAAATCTCTATTCTTATTGGTGCAATAACACCTTGGTCAACTACTAAAACCAGGAAACTGAAAGGCCACCTGAATCTTTGTCTAAAGTTAGACTTTCTTTGTATGTTTGTTTGTTTAATGTTAGAGCTAAGGAGAATTCTAAAACTCATCTGGCCCCTTCCATTCATATAAACAAAGAGCCAACACTTAAACAGATGAAGTGAATTTTTCCGTGTCATTGGAGAGTCAATGAAAGAATCATCATTAAAACTGTTTTCTAACTCCTAGACCACTGTTGTTTCAATTAGCCTCACAGAATGTTCATTGTGTCTACCATGCACTGAATATTATATTTAGTGTTTATTGTATTTTTTCTCTAAAAGATAGGGATTGCTTCATCCAATCACATTACAAAAGAAAAACTGAGGGTTGGAAAATCTAAGTGACTTGACAGGTGAAAGCACAAAATGGCCCTACTCTTCAGTTGAACTCAGAACAACTCCAAATTCTACATTCTTTCCACTGTATCATGCTGCCTGTCACAGGCTTCATAATTAAGGGAAAGTATCTAAGGAAGATGGTTGCAGATTAGAGTCCCACTCAGGGTACAAGATACATCTGATGTCAAGGAGAAACATTAACTCTTTCTTCTCAACTTTCTTTCATGGACATCTGACCACCCCTCAGCTGTTGCTGGTGACCTGAGTATTTATAACAAATAAAAAATACCAGACCTTCTTACCAACAGCTTATTACCCCTGCCCAATCATGCAAGGGTGAAGTGAGAAAGCAGCATGGATCTAGACTTCCTTATCATTTTAAAAATTATGTGAACAAGTTGTAATTTATTTTAATCTTTTTAGCTTATGGCATTATCTTTCAGAGTCTTTATTGGAGAAAGCCTTTTTGTTAAGACAAAATATTACTGAAGCATATTTCTCATGAGTTCACATAGTTCAGCCCACCACAGGGTCCAGTTTGGGTGGATTGGGCATTTCTCTGAAGACTTAAGTGGCATTGTTGGGCAGGCCAGCCGCATGAGGCCCTTAGAGGGATACGGCCGTTTTGGCACTGCTAAATTCTGTGATGTATTAGGGCTTCCTCTCAATGGCCATTACATTAGGAAAAAATTTACAGCTCATGATCAACAGCTGTTCTTCTAAATAAAACAATGTAGTTCATTCTTTCCCTTTTAGCATGCCAGAACCCAATGCTGTGTGAGACCAAGGCTTGTACTTGCATTCTATGGAAATTATTTAATCCTTGAAAACACGTGGGAAATCCAGTCATTTGTTCATTTGTGTGTGTGTGTCATCTGCCTCCTTATCCTACTTATTCTTGCATTCATTCATTCACTCACTCACTTTCTTGTTGTTTGCTTAATATTTTTATTTTTATTGTGATAAAATATATTTATATGTAACAAACAATTGGCTATTTTAACCATTTTAAGTGTACAATTTAGTGACATTCACATTGGTGTGCAACCATCACCAGTATCTGTTTCCACAACTTTTCCATCACTCCAAATAGAAACTCTGTAATCCTTATTTTTCCTTATTCTTTATCCTTTTATTCAACAAATATTAGATACCTACTCTGGCCAAAATTCCATGACAGGAGCTGTGGGAAGATGGAAACCTTAACAATATATGGTCTGATATGAAAGAACTGAAACTCTGATGGGGATACATGTGTCCTACAGGTAACTGAGAGCCATCACCTTCATTATCTTTTCAGACCTGCTGCCCTCAGACAGTGCCTTGGGCTTCAGGTGACATACCAGAGCACAGATGCTAAAGTACAAACTCACTAGTCTGGTTTTGGTCTCATGGTTTGGCCTTAACTACCTTCCTAATCTGGGCTCCCACCACTGCATTTTTCACTCTGTACTCCAGTTGATTAAAGAAAGGAGCAATTATTATTATTATTTTATTTTTTTCCAAGATGGTGTCTTGCTCTGTCACCCAGGCTGGAATGCAGTGGCATAATCTCAGCTCACTGCAACCTCTGCTTCCCAGGTTCAAGCGATTCTCCTGCCTCAGCCTCCCGAGTAGCTGAGATTACAGGCATGTGCCACCATGCCCGGTTAATTTGTGTATTTTTAGTAAAGATGGGGTTTCATTATGTTGGCCAGGCTGGTCTCGAATTCTTGACCTCATGATCCGCCCACCTCGGCCTCCCAAAGTGCTGGGATTACAGGCATGAGCCACCATGCCTGAAAGGTGCAATTATTAACAATTACTTGATAACAGAATGATCATCATCATCAACAACAAAACAATAATAAAATCAGTAACTCCGCCAGACTACTGCCCTTAATCTGATAAATCCCCAGCACCTGGGCTACTTCTAACACCTCTATGTGAAACTCCTTTGTAATCCCCTACTCTCAGGTAAACTGAAAATCTCACTCAGAAGCATAGCTGTCATGCACCCCATTCTAGATCGTCAACGGTCATGTAAAAAAAAAAAAATCGGAAAAATACTGACTGCCAGTAAGTGGCTTTGTGAAGGATACAATTCTTTAAGTGAAGTGAAGAGCAGCTAATTCTTCAAGAGTCGCAGGGAAACTGTTACTCTAGACAGAGGGAAGATAATACATCAAAGGCTAAAATACTGGCTTTCAAGGCAACCAAATTATTTTGATTGCTTCCTAACTCTGCTACTAGGTGCCACATGTACATGTGGCTGATCATATGACTGCTTGAACCTCAATTTTTCCATCTGTAAATATCAGAGTGGTGGTGACTAATGATACCCACCCGTTGTAAAGATTGGATATAGTAGTAAATGCAAAGTAAAATAATGATGACTCATGTTTGTTGAATACGTTACATGTGTCAGGCATTATTCTAAATCTTTCACTTATATTTATTTAATTATCACAGCAACACCCTAAGATGAATAGTAAGATCATCCCCTTTTTGCATATGAAGAAAATGAAGTAGAGAGAGTTAAAGTAATTGACAAAGAGCACTCAGTTAAGTGGCAGTGCTTCATACAAAACTAGGCTGACTCCAGCATCTGTAATCTTAATCATGCACATCACTGCATCCTCAGAGTATTAAGCAAGTACAAAATAGGTTATTGATATTAGAAAAGATAGTTAAATTTCATAAAATGGACATAGTCTTTAATAAATCTATTTAGAGTTTCCTTCTACTTTCACTACTATAAGTTTACTGTAACCTCACATTGCTTCTCCCTTATGTTGATGCGAAGATGTCCTAATTCTTCCCCCTTCACACTCTTGGCTCCCAATTCATCCTCCCCAAAGTGGACTTTATGAAGGACATATATGCTCAGGACACTCTGCTGCTCAAAACTCTTCAATGGCTCCTCCTTATACTCAAGGCATTTAAGATCTGGCACCAACTATTTCTTTGACCTCATTCACATCCCCTCCTCAAAGCCAGTTCACCATCCAGACCTACTGAAGGATTTATGGCCCCTTCATATCTCTGTGCCTTTGTGCATATGAAACCCTCTGTCTGAAATTATCTCTATTCTCTTATCTGACTCAATAATCTTGCCCAGTTTTTAAAAGACAGATCAAGCATCTTCCTTCCTTTGTCTATCTTCTATGCCTCTCCCTAAATCTCTGTGTGTGTGTGTGTGTGTGTGTGTGTGTGTGTATGTATGTATATATGTGCATATGTGTGTCTTGCCTTACAAAAATGAACTGTGTAGATTTCTCTAACACAGCATCCCAATGAGTGGCATTATCTTTTACAAATTGGATTTCCCTTCTAATCTGTAAGCTCTTTAAGATAAAGACTACATTATAGTCTTATTTGTATAATTTTGGTTATAAGGGATTAAGAAGTGATTCAAATTGCCTTAAAAAATACAATAGTCCCTCTTATTCATGGTTTTACTTTCCAGTTTCAGTTATCCACAGTCAATTGTGGTCCCAGAAAAAGTCTAGAAAAAAAATTTGTAAGTTTTAAACTGCATGCTGTTCTGAGAACCATGATGAAATCTTGCCCTGTCCTGCTGTTTCCTATTAGTAACATGAATCATCTATTTTCTTAGGCTATTCACGCTGTATATGCTACCCTCTCATCAGTCACTTAGTAGCCCTCTGGGTTATCTAATCAGATTGGCCGATCACAAGAAGAAGGACCACATTCATGTAACTTTTATTACAGCATATTTTTATAATTGTTCTATTTTATTATTAGTTATTTTTGTTAATCTCTTACTGTGCCTAGTATATAAATTAAACTTTATCATATGCATATAGGAAAAAACATAGTGTGTGTATATATATACATATATATATACAAGATGGATATATATCTTATATACAATATACACGATGGATATATATCTTATAAAGATATCTATCATATATATATATAAAGATATATGTATCTTTCAGAACTATCTGTACTTTGATGTATTCACTGGGGATCTTGGAACATATCCCCCATAAATAAGGTGAGACTACTGTAATGTATTTAACTGAAAAGCCCAGACATATAAATCACTTCATGTATAGCAGGTTTATTTTTTCAATTTTTAATTTATAATTTTATGGGTACATATTAGGTACATATATTTATGTGATTATGAGATATTTTGATACAGGCATATAATGTGTAATAATCACATCAGGTTAAATTATGTATCCATTACCTCAAGCATTTATTATTTCATTGTGTTATGAAACATCCGTTGATACTCTTGTTATCTTAAAATGTACGAAAAGTTATTGTTGCCTGTGGTCACACTTTTGTGCAATCAGCTACTAGATCTTATTCATTCTATCTGACTATATTTTTATACACATTAACCATCCCCACTGTCCCCCCCAACTACCCTTCTCAGCCTCTGATAGCCATCATTCTTCTCTCCATCTGTGTGAGTCCAAATGTTCTAATTTTTCGCTCCCAGAAATAAATGAGAACATGAAAAGTTAGTCTTACTGCGTTTCTTATTTCACTTAACATAATTTCCTCCAGTTCCATGCATGTTGCTACAAATAACAGGATCTCATTCTTTTTTAATGGCTGAATAGTACTCCAAGTGTAGCTGGTTTAAACCTTCTTACAGCATAATCAAAATCAAATTCCATGTTTTTTTCTCTCCAATTCTCACCTCCATTTTCCTTTTATTGAATGTCATACACATTTTGCAGATGGCTCCTCATTTGTATAAAATGAGTTCCTGTAACTTCCAGGTTCACACCTAGGATTCTCAGAAACAATTCACTTCTTATCACTGATCTTAATTGGGTTATGCTTTTGATCTTTTAGGCCAAAAGCAACAGTATACTCATTTGTCTAAATGTAACTCATAAAGTCCAAAAGTGGAGCCCTTCCAGAAGCCAATGAGATGAGAAGTGGATTGCAGTGATCCCCAGAACAATCTTGGAATATAGTACTGAATGGATAGATTTATGTTGAGTAGCACACATGTGCATACACACACACACACACACCACACACACACGTGTTCTTTTATTCTAATTTCAATCATACTCAGCTAATAACAATGAATAAATGATTGTGTGTGTGTGTCTGAGTTTACTCATTATTCATGCATACATACAGAGAACAGAAGACAAAGTAGAACCCAATATACCTTTTTTTTCTTTCCCAGAAAGAAGATATTATATCCTTCAGACTGTGCTCTGTTATATTTGGCATTAAGTGAACGGTTGTAGACCAGCTAATGAAATATAGCATTTGTCTTCATGCAGAAAAGCACTTTATGATTGCCTTCTTTTTTCAAATACAATTTATTGTACTCTGTGATTCTTCCCATGAGTCACTGGGACATGAAGTTATTATAATTAAATAAAAACTAACAATTCAATGTTAACTATTTTGGAAGACTTTGTCCTTGGTTTCCATTTCTTTCCACTACCCCATTCCACATTTACCACATTTCATATTTCAAAACTTTTTAAACCAATATCTACTGGATGACTTTAACAGCAGCCTATATGCACATAATCTTATTTTGTTTAATCATTGTGACTCTTTGAAATGGGTAATCCAATTCATTCATGCATGCATATATTTAAGCTACACTTATTTTTAAGAAGTATTATACACTGCTAGTCACCAAAGAAACAATTGTAAACAGTGTATATTTCCTTGCCTTCAAGAAGCTTACATTCTAGTGAACAAGAAAAACAGGAAGGCCAACTTTTCATTCTGGGAAGACTTCCTTTAAACAGATGAACACGATGTTTCCATTGTAATAGACTCAGAAGGGTTAATTGTAACAGATTCATTAAACTCCTATCTAAATGCTTAAGTCTTGATATTTACTGGGATGGAGAAGTGCAAGCATTCCTTAGTGTTTAATAACTTTTTTCTTTTTTATCCCACTATGATTTATTCTAATCAATTTTTATAGCTCATTTTATATTGTTTCCTAGTAGAGTTTTTAAAATGAAAGTTCCTTGAAGTAACCTATCCTTAATCTCATCTTTATCTGTTCTATGGCTTGGGATGAACCTTGAACAACGGGCATTCATTCTATATGTTGAATCTTACCTAAAGTCTTGTAAATCCTCCATTGTTCACAGATTGTCATTTATGCATTCGTTAATTCAACAAATATTTATTCACTTTATCTTATATGTCAGATGTAGTCTAGCTTGTTTCTAGTTTGTCAGCAATTTTGAGTCAGTACAATCCAAATAAATGAGATTTTGTCATGAAAAGATAAATGTGAAGGGCTAGAAAGATATACTTACTCTAAGAGTCAAAAATAAATAACAAAATATTAGGAATCTCTTATGTGGGTTTTTTTCCTCCTATGTTTTTCATAATAAACATCTATTACTTTTGTAATGAGGAGAACTATACTATATTGAAAATATATTTTCTGGTTTAATTGTAAAAAGATTTGGCATTAATTTTTTAAATTTAATATCTTTCCCCCTCTGCCTTCTCCTGATATCTTTCCTCTTGGAAAAAAAATACTTCAAGTTCATAAACATAATTTTTTACTTTTTATTTCTGATTCTCACATTATTCAGAGATTGGAAGCTTTTTATTTGTTTAAACCAAACTTTTTTTTTTTAGTGGGGTTTTACCATGTTGCCCATGCTGGTCTCAAACTCTTGGGCTCAAATGATCCCATCTGCCATGGCCTCCCAAAGTGACGGGATTACAGGCATAAGACACCACACCCAGCCTATGGTCATTTCTTTTTTCAATTTTTATTGTTTTATATTTTTTAAATCATACTTTAAGTTCTGGGATACATGTGCAGAACGTTCAGGTTTGTTACATAGGTATACACGTGTCATGGTGGTTTGCTGCACCCATCAACCCATCATCTACATTAGGTATTTCTCCGAATGCTATCCCTGCCCTAGCCCCCCATCCTCCCTGTTGTGTGATGTTCCCCACTCCATGTCCACGTGTCCATTGTCTTGGCTATACGGGCTCTTTTTTGGTTCCATATGAATTTTAAAGTAGATTTTTCTAACTCTGTAAAGAAAGTCAGTGGTAGCTTGATGGGGATAGCATTGAATCTCTAAATTACTTTGGGCAGTATGGTCATTTTCACGATATTGACTCTTCCTATCCATGAGTATGGAATGTTTTTCCATTTGTTTGTGTCCTCTCATTTCCTTGAGCAGTGGTTTGTAGTTTTCCTTGAAGAGGTCCTTCACATCCCTTGTAAGTTGGATTCCTAGGTATTTTATTCTCTTTGTAGCAATTGTGAATGAGAGTTCACTCATGATTTGGCTCTCTGTCTATTATTGTTGTATAGGAATGCTTGTGATTTTTGCACATTGATTTTGTATCCTGAGACTTTGCTGGATTTGCTTACCAGCTTAAGGAGATTTTGGGCTGAGATGATTTTTTTTTTTTTTTTTTTTTTTGAGACAGAGTCTTGCTGTGTCACCCAGGCTGGAGTGCAGTGGCGCGATCTTGGCTCACTGCAAGGTCCGCCTCCCAGGTTCATGCCATTCTCCTGCCTCAGCCTCCCCAGTAGCTGGGACTACAGGCGCCTGCCACCACACCCGGCTAATTTCTTTTATGTATTTTTAGTAGAGACGGGGTTTCACTGTGTTAGCCAGGATGGCTACGATCTCCTGACCTCGTGATCTGCCCGCCTCGGCCTCCCAAAGTGCTGGGATTACAGACATGATGGGGTTTTCTAAGTATACAATCATGTCATCTGCAAACAGAGGCAATTTGACTTCCTCTCTTTCTATTTGAATACCCTTTATTTATTTCTCTTGCCTGATTGCCTTGGCCAGAACTTCCAATACTATGTTGAAAAGGCATCTTTGTCTTGTGTCAGTTTTCAAAGGAAATGCTTCCAGCTTTTACACATTCAGTATGATGCTGTGGGTTTGTCATAAATAGCTCTTATTATTTTGAGATACGTTCCATCAATACCTAGTTTATTGAGAGTTTTTAGCATAAAGGTTGTTGAATTTTATCAAAGGCCTTTCCTGCATCTATTGAGATAATCATGTGGTATTTGTCATTGGTTCTGTTTATGAGATAGATTACATTTATTGATTTGTGTATGATGAACCAGCCTTGAGGAATGAAGCTGATTTAATTGTGATGGATAAGCTTTTTGATGTGCCGCTGGATTCAGTTTTAATTTAAGAGATTGCATACTACTGTAGAAAGAGTTATGAGTTAGAAAGACCAGAGTCTGAAGCTCATCTTTATCTTCACTAGTAATAACTTAAAGAAGTTATGGCGTCACTTCCAGTCCTAATTTTCTTATGAGTAAATATGGGGACATTCATACTTTCATGGTGGCTTGCACAGGAGATTAAATGAAGTGTGAAAAAAATGACTGCCACATATTAGGAATACTCCAGAAAATGGTTCCATTCCTGCTATATCTCCAGGTTGGCATTCAAAAGTGAGGCTCAGGCAAATTAAAATGTTTTTTCAAGGTCAGAGATTGAGATAGGCTTGAACCTGCACCTTCTAGTACTAGTTCAGTCCTCTGTAATCTATAGTATTTTCTAATGAAGGTCAGGAATTAGAAGCATCACAAATGACATTTCCACTTGCTCTTTGCCTCATAGCTCATGTTTCTAGGCAGTTTAAATAGCACCAAACAATTAAAATATTTATTCGTTGACATTCAATGACTTTTTTTTGGCAATAGCCTACAACCAAATGGCCTTTGAGTTGGCAAAGTTATTGCTTTAGCTGCCCTTCCACCTTCCACATATCAGGTGACTGTTTTCAAATGCAGAAAGGAGCCATCCCATAAATCACAGGGAAAAGAACTCACTTTGAACAAGCTAAGCTGCCTTGTAGAACAAGTGCTGGAAATCACTTGCTCATGGCCTATTAATTCTTGGGCTGCTCTCACTTCTCCCAGGACAAGTCATTTCCAGAATTCCTCTCTTTAAATAAGACTTAGAAATTCAATAATGATACTATCTCAGGATATGAAGAAAGATGTGATGCCGAGGCATGTTTTAAGCAGGAAGCCAACACCAGTATCCTTCCTTAGGATAAGTAGAAGTTGTGGTTGTTTATAGACATGATTATAAGGAAGCACTATGGGATAATCAGTAATTCTTTGAAAGGGCAAACAATTGGAAATTGTTATCAAAGGAGGTCAGACTGTCAGTGTTCTATTACAAACCATGAAATAGGTTAACAAATGTTTGAAGCTAAAGGGATGTCATAAATTTGTTATCCAACCTTTCTGTACTATTAGGGGAAATGTCGTAAAGGAAAACTGAGGTCTAGACAAATTAAGATGCTTTTTCAAGGTTGGTGGTTGAGTCAGGCTTGAACTTGAGCCTTCTGCACTAGTTCAGCCCTCTGTAGTCTATATCACACTGATTTTCCTAATGCAAATCAGATATTAGAAGCATTCCACATGGCATTTCCATGTACTGTATGTTTTATATCTCATAGTTCTAGGCAATTTAAATAGCAACAAATAAAGTATTTATTCCTTGATATTCATTTTTTTCAACAAATAATTAATGGACTCCTTATTATGTCATATATATTCAGCATAAAGATGTAGGTTTATCTGATGAATCAGACACCTTCCTACTGAGGAGCTGATAGGATTTCTTAGCCTGTCTTACAGATTATGGACTTGCTCTTTAATGGGCTGAACAGGTGAACATTTATATCGTGATAAACAATAACACAAAATGTTTCTGGCTCTGTCTACATGAGAATTTGGAAGTATTTTTAGGAAGTTATTAGTCATAGCACTTGTCTATCGGTAAGAGCATCTTGAAAGGAGACCTCTTCTGATTATGTAGTTTCCTGTTTACTTCAACATTCTGGGATCTCCCCAAATAAGGGTTATGCTTCCCTTTGGTTCAATTTCATGATTGGATAAAAGGAGATTCCCAGTGACCTGTCACAGAAGACTTATCTTGAATTGTGTAGGCAATGAGTGTAGAGAATGGAAAAGCATCTGAGAAAAAGAAGTGACTAGACAGAATTCTAAATAAACATTTATGTGGATCAAGGAAAAGGTAGATAGCTTCCTAATCATTTGGAAAACTTGTCTTGTGTTACTTAATATTCCTCTCATACTGTGGGCAGATGAATAGAGACCAATTGTAAAATGTTATAGATTTTATAATCTAGGCCATCAGGATCTACTTATAACCACAACCAAATTACCACTACTTATGACCAGGCAGAATCCAACTCTTCCTTTCCTATTCTGGAATAGCATTTCACTTGGAATGAGAGCGTAGTGATTTGAAATGTGCAGGAGACCTACATCACTTCTAGATACTTTCAATTTGGCCAAGACACTTTGTCTCTCTAGGCCTCAGTTCTTTTATCTTTCAAATGGAAAAATACTGAACTGTATCATCTTACAAAGCATACAAATGCTGTGAGGATCAACTAAGATAATGCCTGTAAGAAAAACTGGTAAATAAAACCTGAGTTACATAAACACTAGCTATTGTTATTTTCACTGTATTCAGTCACTCTGCTAAATCACTTTGCCATAGAATGCTTTGCAGTGGAATTCATTAGGTAAGTCTCAAACTTCCCACTGGAGTTTAAGCATCTTGAGGTTATTCATCCTTAAATCCATATCATCTAGCAGATCTAGATGTACATCTAGATGAACATGTTCATCTCTTTTCTTTCTCTTTCAGGTGCACATTCTATTCAAGGGAATTTCTTTCTCTTTCCCTTGTTGGTAAGGGATGCTCATCTAGGATGGCTCAGTAGGTTTTAGAAAGGGCTTGAGCTCATTCTTCACCAGGACTCTGCCATGTAATTTTAGCCACAAGTGTTAATGGGAAAGGTCATAGAGCTCAGGACACTCTTCAGTGAAAATAAAACTGGAGAAGGGCATGAGGCCAGAAATTAGGCCCTTTCTAAGTAGTGTTTGGGGACGTGGGCTTCAGCACTCCATGTGCCCCTAAGTCCTCCCCTTGCTGTAGGCCCTTCACAGCCCCTTGCTCAAACCCTCCCAGGGTACACGAGTTTGTATAGGAAGGCAGAATTGCCATTTCCTGACACCAAGCTCAGGAGAAAGTAATGCACCTCAAATAGCCTTGTTCGCTCAGTAACTGCTTATGGGCCTGTTAGTCCTTAGGGCCCTCTGTTTGCAATTGACATGCTGCAGAAAGCCAGCTGTTGATAGCAAAGGGACAATACCTTTTGTTTAGGGGAAAGACGTTGATAGCAAAGGGACAGTACATTTTGTTTAGGGGAAAGACTTACATAAAATGCTGTTAATTGCACCCTCTCTGGAAAGTCTCCTTGTCCTGATGAAGAAGGAGAACTGGGGTGGGAGAAGAAATTGTTCTGTGTGATAAAAGTTGTATATGCTTATGTCTTCTATATGGGGTAGATATCATAGTACCTGAAACACCTTTGGAATCCATTGGTTAAAATCATTGAGGGCAGAGGTGGTCATATCTGTCTAATTTGTAATAGTATACTATTGCTAATAAAAATTGGTAACTTGAATAGCTTGTAATTTAAATGTTCACACCTATGATTGGCAGATGATTCATGTCACTGCAAATTCTTTTTTTTTTTTTTTTCCCGTGCTCAGCTTCTATGTCAGCGAGTATACAAGAATCCTAACCTCCACTTTGAATTTTCCAAACAACCTTGAAATGCTTGCATTCATTGGCAGGGGTTTCAGAATCCATGACTCCAAAAACATTACAGTTTGTTCATATATAATTCTTTACTTCTATTTTTTTGTATATAGTACTATGAATTTATGCATTTTCCCATTGTAATGTTCGTGGTATAAGCAACGATTTATTCTCTTATCATTCCAGAGGCTAAAAGTCTGAAGTTAAGATGTTATAAGGGCCATGTTCTCTCAGAAGGCTCTGGGAGACAACCCCTCCATGCCTCTTCGGAGTTTCTGGTGGTTTCTGACAGTCCTTGGTATTCCTGGACTTGCAACTGCATCGCTTCAATTTCTGCCTCTATTGTACATGGCCTTCTCCTCTGAGTGTCTGTCTCTGTGTCTCTCCTCTTATTAGAAAGATGTCAATCATATTGGATTAAGGGCCCATCCTATCCCAGCATGACCTCATCTTAATTTGTGTCTTAATTACATCTGCAGAAACCCTATTTCCAAATAAGCCCAGATTCACAGGTACCAGGTACAGTATTCTAGTAGGTGGTCAGTAAAGATGTGGTGGAAGAGTGAGCTAAACTTCCCAACTTGATAAGACAGAGCCCTCTGTGTTCTGACTCCAACAGATCCTCAGCTTTATCTTCTCCCTTTCCTCTGACTCCCACTACTCCATGGATGTTAACATTTTGCTTACAATTTTCTTCATACACAAAGTATTCTAACATATGTGTGTTATTCCTTTTACTTGTGATGACCTTTCTTCATTTCTTCACCTGACTAATTCTATCTCATGTTCAGTATTCAGCTGACACATCAGCATGGAAAGCCCAGCTAACAATGCCCTCAATGCTAAGTAAATAGTTCTTATATCTTATACTTCTATATATCTATATTCTTCTTATATCTATATACATCTTATATGTCTAAGTAAATGTCTCCTTATAGTTCTTATATCATCTTACACCACCCTGAACAAATATCTAACACAGTATATTTCACATAATATTGCAATTATCTTTTCTTTCTCCATGACTGTGTCTCCAACTATTATCTCCTAAGGAAGAGGAATATTGTTGTGGTTGAGTTCTGTTTCCCCCAAGTGAAATAAGTGGAAATTCTAGCCCTGGTACCTGTGAGTCTGGGCTTATTTGGAAATAGGGTTTTTGCAGATGTAATTAAGATGTAAATTAAGATGAGGTCATGCTGGGATAGGATGAGCCCTTAATCCAATATGATTGACATCTTTCTAATAAGAGGAGAGACACAGAGACAGACACCCACAGAAGAAGGCCATGTACAATAGAGGCAGAGATTGAAGTGATGCAGTTGCAAATCCAGGAATACCAAGGACTGTCAGAAACTACCAGAAACTTGGAGGAAGCATGGAGGGGTTCTCCCCCAGAGCTTTCAGAGAGAACGTGGCCCTGCTGACATCTTAACTGCAGACTTTTAGCCTCTGGAATGATAAGAGAATAAATTGTTGTTTGTACCTACCCAGTTTGTGGCACTTTGTTACAGCAGTTCTGGAAACTAACACAGAGCTTGTCTTATTTAATATCATATTTAAAGTATAAGAAATAAGGGAACAACAGACACTGGGGACTCCCTGAAGGAGGGGGTGGAAGGAAGGAGAGGTTCAGAAAAACCACAACCACCAACACCACAACAACAGCAACTGTTGGGTACTATGCTTAGTACCTGGGTGACAAAATAACTGTATCCCAAACTCCTGAGTCATGAGTTTACCTGTATAACAAATTAGTATCTATACTCCTGAACCTAAAATAAAAGATAAAATATTTTTTAAAAAAACCTTTTATACTTGTTTCCACATACCCCCTAAAAATAAAGTGTCAACATAATTTTTGGCACTTCATAGACAGTCAAATGATTGTTTAATTGCCTTTTAAATTAATATGAAACCACCTAGAATGTTCCACTGCTTTCCTCCCTTCTTATTCACCATCCATCTAAATCCTACTCGGCCACATGACCCCACATAATTGCCTGTCATCCTAGTCAATCAGCTCTTTCTCCTGTGGATTCTTAAACCATTTTATTGTTTATTATGATTTTAATCCTAGATGTTTCAATGCACCACAATGCACACCTTGCCTTTCCCAAATATTTCACACATTGGAGTTCTGGAGGAAACTCTATCTAGGCTATCTAGCATTAGGTATGTATGAATCATATCACATTCAGTATATAATATAATCAAAACTACTTCTGGCAGTATCCACATTTTCAAATGATAATGATAAAAATAAGTCTCAGATTAATAAAATCGCTCGCCTATGACATCAAGACTAGGAAGGCACAGAGTCAGGGTTGGAACCCAGGCTTCTCTGGTTCCATATTGTGCTCTTTCCCTTTCTGCCTTTTAGTAAGACTTCAGGATGGTCACCATTGACCAAAGTCCTCAATTGCCCTTGCTGTCACTGAAGAAGAAATCTGAGAACTTTGACCAGTAACAAGAGCTGAGCATTACAGATATGTGGGACATGTAGACCCTGCCAACCTAGAGAGCTGGAAGCTGGAGGCTGCAGCAAACACACACAGAACCCTCTTGTCATCTCTTGTAATGAGGTCCAGCATATCCCAGCTTTCCATGGGCTGGCTCGCGCTGATCCACTTGCCCCAAATAGCAATGCAAGTTTTAGTAAGTACAGGTTGAATTACGATCAGTAAATGGTAGCAGAAAAGAATGACACTGAGGAAGTTACCAATATGCTGTCTTCATTCTTTTTCCAGTCATTATCCTACGATTCTTCCTTCTCAGCATATACTTAACTGGCTGGAGAAGGGGACTTTTAATAATAAAAACCTAGCATTCCTAAGCTGTAAGAAAAATGTACAAAATGCTATCAATTCTACCCTTCTAAAGCAAGACCATATGCCAGAAAACATTTTGTAAACTTTTAAGAGCTACATCAAGAGCTACTGCCATTGATTTAAAAATATGTGCATGGCATTTCTTGATGATTTTTATAGAACCAATAGTGGTTTGTTTCCATTCTCTTAATCTAAGTTATTTTAAATCTGTTTTTATCGTGTCAGTATTAATTTTGTTAAAATAGTGTCTTAGTCAGCTGGGGCTACGGCAACGAAGTACCACAGACAGGGTGGCTTAAGCAACAGACATTTACTTCTCACAGTTTTGCAGGCTGGAAGACCAAGATCAAGGTGCCAGCAAATTCTCCTCCTGG
Organism: Symphalangus syndactylus; assembly: GCF_028878055.3. Lineage (NCBI taxonomy): Eukaryota > Metazoa > Chordata > Mammalia > Primates > Hylobatidae > Symphalangus > Symphalangus syndactylus. The sequence continues at coordinate 127,862,216 of NC_072429.2, read as the reverse complement.
GGAGGGCCTCCCTTTCTGGCTTGCAGATGACTGCCTTCTCACTGTGTTCTCACACGGTGCAAAGGGAAAGCTCTGACCTCCTCCTCTGATTCTAAGGACAATGATCTCATCATGAGGGTTCCATCCCCATGACTTCATCTACACCTAATTACTTCCCAAAGGCCTCACCTTCAAATACACTGGGGATTATGACTTCAACCTATACATTTGGAGGGAACAATAGAACACTCAATTCATAACAAATAGAATGTGATTTGAAGCAACAGTTTTTGCTCACATAGCAAAATCCTTTCTATCCTATAAATTAAAGAGGAGATAGTGTGGAATACTTAATTCTGAATATTCATAGAGGCATAAAATGTTTATTTCATTATTCTAAAAAGCCTAAATATATGTTCTAGAAATCAGCGGAATGAGGACTCTAGGTTTTATTCCTGGCTCCAGCACTTACAAATTGTGTCATTTTGAATAGATTTCCAAACCTCTTAGAAGAGGCTCATACTGGCCAAATCTGGGACAATTTGCACATCAATACAAATGATGATAGTAGAGGATTATAGCCCACTGAATAAAATAGGAATCCATGTGTCTTCAATAAATAAATAGACGATAAGGTTATAGATACCAATAATATAGATGTAGATGAAATGATGGGGTTGCCCAATGATTTGACAACCGTCATAGAAAGAATTCATTCGGGTAAGAAACACCAATGGATGCTAAAACTAGAAAATGAAAATGGAATTTGGAACAGGATTTTGCATCTTGTCAAAGAAACTTCTCACAAAATATCTGTTAATTACAAAGGTGAAAAAAGTAATTTTAATGTAGAAAAACTGGCTGACACCAAGTGATCAAAACTAATATATTAATGAGGCAAATTGGCATCATGTGCCACCAGAAAAGAGGCAATGGGAACACAGCATTACTGATGTGAAGTTCTGGCCAAAAACACATAACTTGGATCTAATCATGGTCAAACATTGGACAAACCCAAATGGAGAGACACTGCAAAATAACTTGTCTGTGATCTTCAAAAATATGAACATCAGAAAAGTCTAGAAATGGCCAAGTAGCTGATTCAAGTTAAAGGAAATCAGAGACATAGGACAACTTGGAGCAATGTGTGATACTAGATTGGAACTTTTTACCATAAAGAAAGTTATTAGGAAAATGATAAAACTTGAATGGCGTCTCTGGGTAAATGAGGATCCAGCAATTCTTTGCACTAATCTTACAATGTTTTTCAACTTTGAAATTGATTAAAATAATATCTAAAAACATTGTAAAAAGATAAAAACAACTCAAATTATATAAAACACTACATATTGTGATGAGAGGAAACTAGTTGTGTAAAGAATTTTGAATTAAAAATTAGATTAAATATGAATTTTGGGAGACTTTATTTACCACTGTTATTTTTCAGAATAATAAAAGATATTTCTGTTCCTGATAGATTAATGCTAGTGCTTGTGAAACAAAATCTCAAAACTTAAAATGCCCTGTTGCTTTGATCTTCTAAATCCTAGTGTTATTTGAGAGAAGCTGAAAAGTAAATGAAATTTTATTCAATCATGTACATAGTGCATTTAATTATAGGCATTATGTAGGGGACACATGAAAGCATTCTGGTGGTATCTTTTGTGTTTCTTCTATGATAAGAACGATGGAATTGTTTTGTGCATGTAGGAGCGGATACATCTTTCCAGGGGATAATGCAATTTAGAGGCTCTTTGTGTTTTAAGTGTTTCTCAGGACTGATTAAAGCCTTGCACTTGGATTGGAAAGGGAATGCTCATCTGTCTAATGAATGTCCTTTCATTGCATGAACTTAAGTAGAGTTAGAGTCATGACAGGATTACACGAAGGCAGGTGGCCCATGAGAAGGGCTGAGGCAAAGTTAATAGGAAAAGTCTTGGCATTTAGAGTTTGAGAGATATTTACAGAGTTATTGGAAATTAAATTTTCTTATGCTTTAATCTATAAAATTAAATATTTCTTCATTGGAATGTGCATATTTTACTCACTATTTTATCCCTATTGCCTAGAGCAGCATCAATATATAACTGGTAGATGAATGAGTGAATTGGAAACTGAATAAATAAATAACAATGAATGATTGAAATGAATTATTGTCTTCTCTTATTGACTATTAATTTCAACCTCTCTTCTTACATTTTCAACTTTCTAGAGCAGAGAAACTACAACTACAACTAATGGGCTAAATCTAGGTTACTGCCTGTTTTTATAAATAAAGTCTTATTGGAAAACAGCCATGCCCACTTGTTTATGTATTGTCTATGGCTATGTTCATGATACAATAGCATAGCTGAGTACTTGCAACACAGACCACATGATCCATGAAGTCTACAATGCTTACTATCTGGCTCATTTCACAGAATTGTTTGCTGACCCCTGTTCTAGAGCATGACCAAGTGCTCAGGGTTTAAATAATGGTAATGCCCAAGAGAGAGAGCCTGATGGGATTTGCTATCAGGATATGATTCATAACAACAATTTCAACTTCTTAGGAACCCTTGCAGACAATTCATAAAAGAAATCTTCCTGTTTGCTCTTTATGCTTTGCATTAGGAAAGCAGGAGCTTCTCTGAGTATTTAAAAATCAGTAATTTGAAACAGATAACTGTTGACAAAGGTGTGAGAAGGAATGGTGGCACAAAAGTGGGAAGGTCACAGGTTAGTAACTGCAGAAAGCAATAAGACTGCCCCAAAAGCTGCAAAAAAAAAAAAAAAAAGAAAGAAAGAAAATAATGAACGATGTTACTCGGAGCCCACAATTTTTGCACCACAACATTGCTACTGTTGGACTAGCTGCTTGAGTAGGAGCCCACGACTACACATGTGCCACGAGCACAGCTGCTGCCACTACCAAAGTTGCCACCAAAAGATGTAATTAACATGCTTTTTCCTCCCTTTCACTTTCCAGGCTCCCATCAGTGGCCCCTGCCATGGCATAAGCTAACACAAAGCCAGCTGGCATTTGGTGTCTGACAGATGTAGTTTACAGGCTGCTAGCTTCAGAAGTAGAGAGAAGTAGGAACAATGATTGTAAAGGTGAGTGACAACAGGAACTACCTGTCAAATGCTCATATTTAAGTAGCTTGATCTTGAAGTTTATAGTCTCATATGAAGATCCTCTCAAGTAGTGCTGGTGGTGGTGCTGGTGGTGGTGGTGGTGGTGGTGGTGGTAGGGAAACGCGCCATAAAAAAAGACACAATGAGAGGGAACAGTATATACGAAGTCAGAGAGTTGTGAAAGAGTATATAAAGTAAGAGAATGTGTTATCCATTGCTTGAAAATATATGATGTGTAGAGAGAAGCACTACTTGTCAAATTAGAGAGATAAAGTTGGAATGGGAGAAATAGTATATCTCATGCCTAATTTATAAATAAGAAATAGACTTCATTATGAAATTCTACCATACTTTGTTCATTTTGGGTTGGATATTCTTCACCAATAGCCAGATTTTAGCCACCTAGACCAAGTATCTGTAAAAGGGACCAAAGGAAGTTTCAGTTTTTATGATGACTCAGATCGATTAGCAATGCCTGCCTGTAGATCTGAATGGTGCAGGATTCTGAGAAACTTCTAGGTTCTTGGGAAAGAGTACCAGGTTTGATTTACGATGCCTACTACCAGCATAGGAATGGGACAACTTGTGCTGATTTATAATAGTGTACATACCTGAGGATGTTCAATAATTTAGTCATTTTTGATGACAGCAAAAGGATTTAAGAGTATATGCTATGACAAGGTAAGTCTTCAATATCTAGTTTTATAGAAAAAACAAGCAGTTTTATAGAAAAAAAGTCTACAGTGGGTTCTTGGATTAGTCTCCAATTGTTCTTTGTTTAAAAAAAATGGTGACAGCATGGATAAGTGTGGTAAGGGAACAGTTTCTTGTTGTTCTGACTCAGGCACCCTTCCTAGATTACATGCTGCATTCGTTGCACGGGATCTTGCCTGGGCAAGATACGTTGCTTTAGGACACCTCTTCAGAAATTCTTTGTATAGAAGTATAAATTTAGTCCACAAAATCTTATACGAATCAAACATATCACTTTTTAAATATGTTAACTTGATTTTTACATCGTTCCAACTATCCTGGTTGTGAGTAGGAAAGCAAAACCAAGTGAATTAAGGGCATCACAGCACATATTTCTCAGGGTGGATTTTAGAATAACAGAGACCCTGCAGAGTCCTGGGGAGGCTGATCTTATAAGACATTTACTGAGCCCTGTGCTGCTGTCGTCTTGCCTACAAGTCCTCTTTGGGTATTAGGTACACACGGTGAATTAACTGATCCACCTCATGCTGAGGTATGGAAAATTTCTGGGATTCTATCAAGAGCGTTAAACACACACACACACACACACACACACACATACACACACACACACACACACACACACACAGCTTTTCCCTGCAGCTGCTTTCTTCTTATCATCCTGGAGCCTCAACTGACAAGCAAAGCACACATCCTCACGGCTCTGCTTTCATAAACCAATCTTGGTCTTTTTTCTGTTTCACAGAGGTGGCCAGAAAGGAGATAGGACTTTAGGGACCTTGACTGCTGCATTCTGGCTCATTCCCTCCAACTCTACTTCCCTAGTTTTGGAAGTTGGGGAGCACTGACTACTTGAATTGTGATGCAGGAAGAGTAAGGGTAAGAGGTGAGGAAAGCCTTTAGCATAAGAATATTCTCAACATATTTGCTTCTATAGTTTCCAAAACAATAGCCTAGCCTTTAATTACTTAAGCTTTATATGGCAATGCAGAATTTTATGCAAATGCTGCAGGTCAGACATGTATTTTTTCAGCTCTCACTGTTCACTTCCTTATGTCCCTCTTTGGTTTCCCTTTCACAGAAGAGAAAATAAGTGAATGAATGATCTGGGTTAATACCTTCATTTTGTAGATGAGAAAGCAAATAGACAAACTTAACCCCCAATTCACACACTGATTTGTGGCAGAGCCAGTAAGAACCAAGTCTATGGATTCTGAGGTCAGAATATTTTCTCCACAGCTTTGCTTCTCCAAATGTTGGGAGCATGAAAAAAATGGAGGGAAATGATTCCAATCAACATTTTACAAAAGAAGATACACAAACATCCAGCAGTGCGTTGTTAACTAACAGGTTAATTAAGTTCATTACTCTTTAGAGAAATGCAAGTTAAAACCATCAAGTTAAGCCACTCCATGGTCACTAGTATGACAGAAATAAAAGAGACAAAATGCCAACTGCTCAGAAGGATATGGAGCAATTACACCTCTTACACACTGTGATAGGAACACAAAGATGTTTGGTGATGTCATATGAATTTAAATCTGCACTTGCCATATGACTCAGCAATCCTATACTTCTAGATATTTATATGAGAAATAAAAACAGATATCCACAAAAAATTAATATAAGAATGTTCATAACATCCATATGCATAATGACCTAAAACTTAAAACAACCTGTACCTCTATGAACAGAGGAATCAAATAAAATTCTGGTATATTCATAATTTGGAATAATGTTTGCAAGAACAAACTTCTTAAACCTATAACAGTGTGGCTGAATTTCAAAAATATGATGAGCTAAGCAAACCACACACAAACATATACACACACGTAAACACTCACACACACGTATTTTGTATAATTACATTTATATAAAGCCCAAGGACAGGAAAATATAACCAATAATAACAGAAGCTATCTCTGAGCAAAAGTGAGAGTTTAGCAAAGGGCACTAGGGAACATTCTCAGATGATAGAATTGTTCCATATTTTATTTCTGGTGATAATGACCAGGTAAGTTCAGTTGGGTCAAATGAGTTAAAATCATGACAAACTCAATACCCAGGATTTGTACAATTTTATTTTGTACAAATTATGTGTGGTAGAAAAACATCAGAAATAAAGTAATGTAACAGTGGTATTAAAAAAATGTAAGATTCCAGGCCAACTCTGGGCACACTGCCTATGAGTTTGCCCTGCTTCTCATGGAGCAGTAAAAAACAAACAGCAACAACAACAAAAGTAAAATCCTGAAATGAATCTGGGGAGAGATACAGATGTGGCTTCTTTAACTCTGCCAGTCAGAGATTCTAGTAAGATAAGTCTTGGCAAAGCCGAGAAATTTGCCTAGTAATAAGCCTCCTTAGGTGTTCCTGACACAGATGTCCAGAGGACCACACTTTGAGAAACACCACTCTTCACTTTACTGCTGAGAAATATTTTTAACACTATTTTTAATGTTTCCCTTTGATTGCTCGCTTTCTACTTCTGTGATATTGGGTAACTTTTCTCCGCATTTCAGCACTTATACCAGTCTAAAACAATCCTGTCCCATAGTCTGAATATCTGGATTGGTTTCCCTGGCCCATTAACTGGGTTTGATTATGTGAACTCTCATAAAATATTAAAAACTCTTAATTAAAACACTGGTAGGAATCCACATTGTCTTTGGTGGCACATATTTGCTTTAGGCTAGAAACCTATGTACCTGTCCTGTGATTCATATGTTGTTCTTTTGCTGCTGTTGCTTCTCAACTGGAAAGCATGAATGAGAAAATAACGCTTTGTAGGTGCAACACCCGCCAAAGAATGTTGCCCATAATATATGCTTAATAAATGGTGTTGGCTTGAATTGGAATGGATAGTTAAGAAAAAAGAAATCAATAAAGCAGCACTTTGACAGTATGAGCTTGAGAAGAGCTTCTTCATTTCAGATAAGTGAAGACACTTGAGATTTACTTTTTATAGCACATGTTATGTGTCTGGCACCATGTAGCTACTTTGTTTTCTCATCAAATTCACCTGTTTACCTTATATAGTTGATGCATATTATCCTCATTCTACAGATGAGGAAATTCAGGCTTGAAGTGGCTGAGTGGCTAAGATCAAATAAATATTGCATCACTGAGATTTTTAAAAAAATAATTTTGTGAGGCACAAATAAACAACCAAAACTATTTTAGAATCTTAGAACAACAAATGTTTACTTTTTTGTGGGTCAGACTTGGCCCTGTTTTATACATATTCATATTGAAGAAAATACACTGAAAGAGAATGCACTATCCAAGACATATTACCTTCACAGGGGAGGTCACTACTCAGCTATGCGATGGCTCTGAAGTTGCACTAGAACATTGGATCAGCTCTTCTCCCATTGGCAACGAACAAAAATGTCTAATCCCCTTAAAGGAAATGGTGAAGCAAACACGTAGGAAAAAATAAAATACGGTCTGCTAAAAATGGCAACTGGCAAAGCTAGGATTTAAAGTCAGACATGTCTTGTTAAGGCCCTTTCACTTACCACTTAAATCATCCATTCATTCATTCACTGATTCATTAATTCAGTAATTATATTTTAGTCCATAAGTAGCTGGTAGTGACTGAGAAGATGTGATTTGGACCCAGAAAGATCTGTCTCGGAATCCTATCTCTTTCATTTATTGACTATGCAATAATAGGAATTATATTCTACTGCAAAATGAAGTTGAAAATTTTAAACATTTATCCTGGAAATAATGACAGGAGTACAAACTCCACCTGTGCAAGTGTGAGATCTTACATTCACAGCTTGGATCACATGAATCCCTGGAAGTTTTCTTTATCTTTCTGGCATTTCCTCTGGTTTCTATGGGTCCAAGATTTTAGGATTCTGGAGATTAAGAATATACTAACTAAATAATTTTGGAAATGGATTTTATTTTGACACATAAACACATTAAACAAACTACCATCTACTAGAACGATCGTTTCACATTTTAAAAGATAGGATAAAGGGTATACTTAAAATTATTTGGAATACAGAGAAAAATTAAAAATCAGCACAAAATATATTTTATGTTAGTTATTAATAAGTAAAATTGATTTCTTTTTCCTTTGCAAGTTATTCAGCTAGAAATACTTTCATTTTTATCATATCATCATTAAAAGTGTTCACATAGGTATGAAGATAAAGATCAATTTTACATTCTTAATATAATTTCACTTGATATAAAATATTTTGAGAACACTGAGAGAAGCCAAATTGTGACATCTTATTACCTAAACTTCTCCTATCTGCCTGTATAGAAAGAAAGCAGTTCAAATGTCTGGCTAGATTTTTTTGTTTTGTTAAGTTTTGAGAAAAGTGTTAGCCTGCGGCCTGATTTCCCAAAAATGAGCAGCCAGGAATGTCTGAGGATGCTTGCCAGGACCTAAGAACACTTTGTCATGGAGTAAGATGATCTAAAGACCTGTGTTTTAGAAGCATGTCCTACTGAATTCAGGAGCTGAAGAGGCAACCCACTGGTGGTGATTACACAAATTGATTTTAGGTCTGATTAATCTAATTCAAAAACACTGAGTGGTGACAATGTGCCACATATTATTTTTAGGCTCCGAGAATGTGACACTATACAAAACAAGAGTCTTGCCTTGTAGATTCTAGTGATGTGGCTATAGCCACATATGTGACTACTGGATAGTTTTCTAACAAGTCCTAAAGCAGCATACCGTAACCATCATTGGTCAGCTTTCCTCTCCTTCTTCGTTAACTTAGCAAAGCATTAGCAGTAGTAGCACTACAAGACTGCAAACAGTTGTTGCTTGTTTAAATCCTGTGCTGTGACTTAAGAAGATATAGTCCTGTATAAATCTGATCCCGCCACTCTTCTGCTAAAGGTCCTTCCTTTAGCTACTCTGTAATCTGGTGCACAAGGCTCTGCGGCATTTGTCCCTTGACCAAACTCTCATAGCACCACTTAGCATGCAGTAGTTTTTTTCATTTACTGCAATTGGTCAGCTTTTTTCATGTTTTGCAATCTTTGTCCATGTTTTTCCCTCTACCTGTAGTGGTCCTTCCTCTACTCTATACCTGGACATCAGCTGTTCATCCTTTAGAGCTAATCTTAAAAGTCACTTCTTCAGAGGTACCATCATAAGATTTTCCTTCCCAATTGATCATTTTCTTACAGCATCCTCCACTTTTTCTTCATTACGCTTATTACTGTTTGCACATTTATCTACTTGTGCATTTTTATGTTCAGTGTGTCTCATTTTTCCAGAATAAAAACTTGAAAAGAATAAGGATATTTTATAATTTCCTTATCACCCTATACCCAGGATACAGTGCCTGGAGCCTCCAGCTTCTCTCATCTCTACTTTACATTGTATTGTGTTTCTAGCTTTTTCCTGAGGGTATTTGAAGAGTCTGACAATTTCAGTTCTAAATCTTGAAGAAGTACATGGATTTAAAATCATGTAGTGCTGATTTGTTAATAACTCTCAAGCTAGGAATATTTGAAAATGGAAGGGCCCTTGTTCAATTAGAGTCTTTGTGGAATTAGAGCCCTAATTCTACTCAAAAGAATGAGGACCTTTTCTAGTGAGATGAATGTAGAGGATCAGGATCCATTCTTCTGGTGAATAAGGATTAGCAAGATCTTGGGACTCAGTAAAGCAGAACTAAGGAGAGGTAGCGTAACCAGAGACAGTCTTGCACAAAAGAGCCAGCAATAAGTTGAAGTGTACTGACTGTAGGATCAGGCATGAATTGAGTTCTTCTGGAACTCAATTGGTTTTTCGGTTTACTATGAATCAAGAAAAATTCTGTTTTAAAGCACCATCATTTACTTCATCATCAGCACTGTCATCATTATAACAACCAAAGCTGACCTTACTGAAAGCTTTCTCCATGATAGAGACTGGGTCATGTACATTAAATGAATTACTTCATTCAATTCCACAGTGAACTTATAAGGTAGGCCTTATCTTTAGTCCCATATTAAAGATAGGAACACTGAGACTTGGAAAACTGAATTAAGTTGCTCAGTGCCATAACACTAGTAAGAGATACAACAAGAATTGGAAATCATGACTGATGCGAGCACCCATGTTCTGAACTACTGTATTTATTACTATTATTATTATTGTACTTTAAATTCTGGGATACACGTTCAGAATGTGCAGGTTTGTTATATAGGTATACATGGTGGTTTGCTACACCCATCAACACGTCATCTACATTAGGTATTTCTCTTAATGCTATCCCTGCCCTAACCCTCCATCCCCCAACAGGTCCTGGTGTGTGATGTTCCCATCCCTGGTGTCCATGTATTCTCATTGTTCAACTCCCACTTATGAGTGAGAACGTGCAGTGTTTGGTTTTCTGTTCCTGTGTTCGTTTGCTGAGAATGATGGTTTCCAGCTTCATCCATGTCCCTGCAGAGAACATGAACTCATCTTTTTTAATGGCTGCATAGTATTCCATGCTGTATATGTGCCACATTTTCTTTATCAAGTCTATCATCGATGGGCATTTGAGTTGGTTCTAAGGTTTTGCTATTATGAACAGTGCTGCAATAAACATACGTGTGCGTGGATCTTTATTTTCTTTAAGACAAATCATGCTCAGCAATGATGATGGCAGCTTCAGGATCCAGGTCTAGCCTTGTGATTTAATTCAAAGCCCTCCTGGGCAGGGACATTGGTAGCTACTGACTTATGTCCTGAACTTCTCTAGGTTGGCTCAGTAACTGAAGAAGTCTTTTTTTCCACAGCAGAGTTCATCTGTGAGAAAGTAGGATTGACTTCTTGCAGCAACAGAAGGAAGCCAGAGACTGATATTCTCAGGGGGCAGCAGACAATTGCCTCAAGGATAGGGGAAGCACTGTCTCCAAGGAACCCCTCTTCATCCTCTTACAGTTCTGAACCTTAGGAAATTATTTATTAGCTAGAACTAGAATTTATCTTACTGTATTTTGTAGCCATTGGCCATGATAAATAGTTTTTAGCAGATTTCAGGGCAATCATTATTCCTATGTCTTAGTTCACTTTGAAGTTCCTATCAATGAAGAGGGAGTCCCTTTATCATTTAAATCCAGTGATATTTGATTAATGTTTCAATTGTTCAAAAGACTCTCTTCAGAGCTCATTTATTTGATTCTTACAGCAACACTTCTAGAGGAAAGGTATTATTATTACTCTTTTCTAGATGAAAATACTGCAGATCCAAGATGCACCACAACCTGTACAAGGTAGTGTACCTAGCAAGTGGCAGAGCTAAGACTAGCTCTAATTCCGGAATCATCCAGGCTTTCTAAAGTGATCATTTCAAAGTTATTTTATCTTCATCTCATCTTTCTAATTGCTCATTGATACCTAGTGGGATATATTCTGAATCTGATATATAGTCATTTTGGTTGTGGAGGGAGAGTTTCTTCTCATGCACATACATTTACTATTTATAAAACTAGTGTGGCTAGGCTGACACAGCCAGGGTCATAATTTCTCAGGAAAATGGCAGACTAATAGAGAAAAGGTCATAAATATCATCAAATACAAGGCCTGACATTTACCAAGGACAATTGTTTTATCATAAAAGGCTCAGGTTTTTTGGAGTTTTTCCATTAAGCTTCCACAAAGCATCTTGCCTCTTTACCAAGGAGGAGGAAAGGAAAACAAAGTGTGTACGTGTGTGTGCAGATGGGTGAAAGGTGGGTGGGGAGTAGAGGTAACAGATGAGAAGAGGAAGACCAAAGGGGACATTCCTGGGGTTTCAGGAGTAAATTGAGCTCCTAATTCTTTGTGACCAGGGGTAGGATTAAGAGTTCAAAAGGGCAGGTCATACAAGGGCAGGGGGCCAGGCTGGGTCTTGCAGGGATGTGACCCAGGAAATGCTGGCAGACTGGGCTCCCATCCTTCCCCAGCAGGCCTCCAATTAGGATTTAATGGCCAAATGTGGAATGCATTAGGACATCTGAGCAGAAAGTCTGTGTTCAAAGGAGCCGAATCTTTTTGGCTAAGTAGAAAAACATTCCTCCCTGGCCAGTTTCCCCCTGAACCTTGCTAATTCTGGGGACCTCACTGGCAGTGGTGCCTTACAAAGCATCATTTGCAAGTGGTCTAGGCATAAACATCCTCTTTTCCTTGAAGATGACATAAAGAGAAAGCAACAGGCCCACCAGCTCTCTTTGGTATTTGGGGCAATGTGAGGAATATAAACAAATGGTTGACCCAGAATTCTTTGTGTCTGTGCATCTTGTGAATACATATCCAATTGAAAGAACCTAAGTAGACAATGCATATATGTCAATATACATGGATATATCCAAAATAGAGTTTAAATACATGTGTACCTCAGTGTCTGCATGTATTTATTTATTTGTTACTGCTGTATTTATTTATTTATTTATTTATTACTTTATACCCCACCTTGTCAATAATCCAAGAACTTGCCTAGGGTATACTCTTTGTGTTTGTATGTGTATGTGTGTGTGTGCACATTGATACAAGTGTGTATAGACGTAAGTCAGTAAAAAGAGAAGGGGTAATATACAAATGTACAGAAGTAAATATGTGAATCTGAATCTGTGTAGACCTTACACCTCTGAGTGTGACTAAATATATGGATTTGGGACGGTACGTTAGTGTTCATATAAATGCTTCTGGAAGTAAGGATAACACAGTGGGGAAAGGTCTGCTCCATGCAGATGAGCATGTGCAGTTGAGTATTCTGAAAGTGTGTATGCACATATGTATCAATGGATGTCTCTGTGGTGACATATTTTGCTTTGCATGTGTTGTTTTGTGTGACCATGAAGGATAAATCACATCATGCACGTAGTATCTGTTAAAAGTGTGTATAGATGGGTGTGTATGGTCCTTTTGATGTCTTTGTATTTGTGTGCCACTGTGAAAGGGTGCAAATAATGTATGAATCCAACAAAGCTTGGATATGCATATGTATGATTATGTGTAATGATTTAATATGTGTAAGTCATGAATGTGTGACTACATGAATATTTATGCCTCTGGCAGGGCCTGTAAGGACATGCCTAGTTTGGGGAGCATGAGATCCTAGATGTATCTGTGCAGTGAGTTAAAGAACCTGCCTATATCCGTGCTTGTGATTTTCCCATCCTACAATGCACAAGGATGAATACCTAAACTTCAGCTTAGAAACGAAGCTGCTTCCGCTCTGGTCTAGGCCAGCTGCTCTTTTGGAGTTTAAATAAATGACACAACAAAATATGTCCCATTTCCGCCTAACAATATGATAAAGTGCTTGTACACACACACACACACACACACACACACACACACACACACACACACACTATACACTACGCTTTCTTTGGTATAAAGCAAGTGATCAAATGAATTTTATCTTGAGCATTTTAGTGCTATCATATTAGCCCTAAATTTGGGGTGACCAGCTTATCCATGTATGCCTTGGACTTTCCTTGTTTTAGCACTGAAAGCCCCCCATTCCAGAAAACTCCCCAGTCTTGTACAAACCAGGTCAGTTTGACCCCTACCTGAATTAGTTGGTGGTAGACTCCAGAACAGGGAAACTGGGTCTGGGCCATTTTTCATGCATGGAGCTCCCAGCCTCTTAAGCACAACATAGAACATAAAAGCGTGGAAATTTGCAGCGTCATAGATCCATTTTGGAATTCAACTGTATCTCTTTCCAGATGTGTGAACATGGCAAATTTACTCAAGCTTTCTGAGCCTTAGGTTTCTTATCTGTAAAGAGAATATAATAACTACTTCACAGGGTTATTTTACAGATTAAATGAGAACATATAGATGCAAAGCATTTGACTTACTGCTCTGCATATAATATACTCTCAGTAAATAAATGGTACATTATTATTATTCATGCATTCTTACAATATTTTTCTTGAGCAATAACTACAGACAAAGTGTCTGCCAGAGGCTAAAAATATAAATATGCAGCAAACATAACTCCTGTTCTAAGACGTCTTCAGTGTACTGTGGAAGATATTAGTTAAAATTTATAAAAAACAATTACATTTTACTAATTGACAGAAGTTTTAAAAATTAAGGAATGCATCTGTGTTACGAAGGGTAGTAGTTGTGTACTCCCAGTAGTTTTTAACAAGAAGTCCTCGTCGTCTTCCAAAGCAACAGCTGTTCTTGAGTAATAACTGTGGGCCTGGTGGTAGGCTGGGTGCCAGTGATACTCCATAGAGCAAAGCCACCCTTCCATGGAAAGACTGCCTCCAAAGAATGAGGAAGGACAGATGGCCACAGATTGTTCTGGAACATAACCCCAAGAGTTAGACGGCAAGAGAAGACTGAAGAGAAAATTTGAAGGTTGGGAGGGGCGGATTTGCAGCCAGTGCAGCCAGAACAATGCCTGATTCATGATGCAAAAAGCGAGGCTGTGTTCTTAAGGAGCTAAGTATTTTGCAGCTGGTGCCTTGCTCTGTACTAGGCACTGGGAAGAGATGAAGGTGGCATGTCCACCGTCAAGGAGGTCACAGTGGCTTTGGAGACACAACATTTGCACAAATAATTGTTATACAATGTGAGGCATGCTCTAATGAAGGTAAAGTAAGTGGAACACACTAACCTCTTGAGAGTTGTAAAAGGGTTGTCAGAGTCTGGAAAATAACAACTTAACGTATACCTTATAGGATGGATTCACAATGCAGAAAATTGGGATGGCTGGTGTTTGGCAGTTTTAGGGCTGCGCGGGGGTTCTGCAGAAAAGAAAAGATATTCTAGGAGACAACAGAGACTGCATGGTTGCAAGAATAGAAAATCCAGGATATAGGAAACCCTTTTCCAGACTGGGAAGGCTTTGAGGACAGGATCCCGTTGTGTCCATTTCCTCACTGCTATACACCAGATCCACAGGTCATCAGTAAGTGTCAGTGCAGTAAATGAAGGAAAAATGTAGGGAATTGTCCAGTTATGGACACCGTAATTGCCCTGCTGAGGAGTTTGCACTTTATCTTGGAGGTAATGAGAAACCAACAAAGAATTTTAAGATGAGAAATGATGCCATCCAAATTTGCATTTCAGAAATGTCACTATGGCCTCAACACGGCATGGCTGGGTTGGCAGAGATCAGGGAGGCAAAACCAGACGCTGGAAGACTAATTAGAAGATGTTTTCAGACTTCCTGACGCCACGTTCAGGAGGCTGAAATGAAGAGAGTGGCAGGAAGAATGAAGGAGGGGAATGTGATCAGCATTGCTCTCAGAAGTGAACCTCGACACCCACTTAGTCCTCAGATCTCAACTCATGTAGGAACGTTACTCTCATTCATTCCGAGAACATAATTAGAGGTCTTAGAAGGAACCACTGGTTTTCCTGAGCACATCTGATTCAGTCACATGATCACATCATGGGCAAGCAGTGTAGGTGGAGTCACAGGGGAAAAATAAAGAAAATAAAATATTGGGGTTTACAGCAGCATATTTGGGTTCTACTCCCATCTCTTCCACTTAGTAGCAACCCAAGTTTGGCCAAGTCCCTTAGCCTATTTCTTACAATATTTGGATTAAGTGAGAGTAGTAATGTCAGCATCATGGTATTATGGGAATTTGCTGAAGAAAATATATGTAAGAGTCTCTTTAAAATCTTTGAAAAGCCATGCAAACAGCAGGTTTTAATTATGCAGAGACACTGGGCAGGGTTGACATAGTTTCCAAGTGAAAACAATTTTTTAAAGGCTGCCCTGTTTTTCAGATCATCAGCTGGATGAGGGAGTATTCTCTTTGTCCTCAGGATTTCTGAATTTTTTCTCCGTCTTCTTGCACGGGACAGTTTTATTTCTAGAGAAAGCTCTCCCCCAGCATGGTGCATTAAAAGGGAATTAAATCAGAAGACTAACAGCTGACTTCTCCATGTCAGTACTGACTGGGTTCTTTCTGGAAAGAAGATTACACCCTGACGATTATAGCCTATGAACACACCACCTATAAAATACCCCAGGACAAAAATCTCTCTAGTGACTGTCCCTTCCACGTGTGACCCTACCTCCCTTTGCACATGCTTTATTTCAATTAACATTTCACAATCCCTCTGTCCTCATTTTTTCCAAACTATCCAAGCACTGACTCTCTCTTATCTTAGTAGCTCAGAGAGCACCAGAGGCCCCATTGAAGTCAGTAGAAATATGTCCTTGATTAGCAAGAATGACAAATGATGGGGAGGGTGGTGGACACAGTTTAGATGCAGCAAGTGTTTTCTACTCTACTGAAAATGGAAAGGCTTCGTCCAGAGTTTTGTGTTTTGGTTTAATCATGAATAGATGCTACAGAGTGATGACATAACATATACAATTCCCTGTTATCAAGAGAAGTGGGAGCCAGAGACTTGGTGTCACAGAAATGTATTGTTTGGGTGAAACTTGAAGGTCACTCAGTACAACTGCTTAGGAAGTGCCTTCTTTTAATACACATTTATAGAAACATCCCATTAAGTTTCAGATACTTCACTAAGTGCTAGGCACATAATAATGAAGGCATGGTCCCCAGTATTCAAGGGGGAGGGAAGAGATTAGTTCATTCACTTTTTCATTCATTTATTCATTCAATACATATTCATTTGGCATTTACTACGTGACAGGCACGGTGCCAGATAGAGATACCGTAATAAAATGTGGACCCCTTTTGCTCATGGCTCCACAGACAAATGATGAAGACATTTTAAAATATTCATGCAAATACATACACCTCTGAAATGACAAGCTATGGTAAATCTATGATAGAAACAAGGCCCTCACCTAGTCTTAATGATCAAGAAAGGCTTTCTTAGGAAGTGACACTTGGCCTAAGACCTGAAGCATGAGTGAAAATCAGTTGGCCAAGAGATTATGGGTCAGGAAAGATATTCCAGGCAGAGGGAACAGACTGGATAAAGATTCTGGAGTCAGAAAGAGATGAAAGGAGGCCAGTGTGACTGAGATTCAGGGAGGAATAAGAACAGCAGATAAAGACAAGCCTGAAGAAAGCTTCGAAGCCCTGCCAAGAATGCTGCTCTTTATGTCAAGATCAGTGGGAAACCATAACGGTAGTAAGGGCTTGGGAAATGATATTTAGAGTTTGAGAGGATTACTTTGTTAGCAGTATAAAGAAAAGATCAGAAGGGGCAAGACTGGAAGTAGACAGACAGATGTGGGTGGGTTAATGTGGTTCAAATCAGAGATGACAATGCCCTGTGCTAGCGTGGAGACCAAGGATAGTGACAGAAGTGACCAAACTGCAGAGAATAAATACAGTATGACACGATAGATGCTACGTAAAGGTGACCAACAATGCTCAAAGTGCACCCAGGTGGAGGAGGGGAGGTTTAGAGATAAGGAAGACAAACTCAGGGAGCAGAAATGTGCGTGGACCACTCAGCCAGTGGACAGAAAAGGTCAGCTGCAGCCCTATTCATTGCCTCCTCACCTTCAGAGAGATCAGATAGGACACAAGCCCTGGCTCTTAACTCTTGGTATCTTTTACATTTTGCTTACTTAGGGGTTGTTCTTTCCTTGTTTTTTCCCCCATAGTGATGATTTATGCTCTTTTTTGAAAATGGCAGCCTGTTCAACAGTGTCCAAGGTCTTCTTCCTATGACTGCAGATGGATTCATGGACAGAAAACCCCTGAGTGCCTTTTGACAGTCATCTACACATAATAATTATAATAGCTACTGTTTCTGGAATGCCCCGTGGACATGGGGCTTTTTGCTTAGTGTGATGGTTAATTTTACATGTCAACTTGACTGGGCCACAACATGCATAGATATTTGATCAAACATTATTCTGGGCATTTCTGTGAGGGTGTTTTGGATAAAATTAACATTTAAATCAAACTGCTAAGTGAAACAGATATTCCTCTGCAATGTGGGTGGGCCTTGTCCAATCAGTTGAAGTTCCGAATAGAACAAAGAGACGACCCATCCCCAAGTAATAGCGGAATCTCCCTGCCTGACTGTCTTTGAACTGGGACATTGGCTTTTTTTTTTTCTTGCCTTCAGACTTGAACTTAACTTTGGCTCTTCCTGGGACTTGATTCTGATAAGCTCCCCTGGGTCTCCAGCTTGCTGACTTACCTTACACATCTTGGGACTTGCCAGACTCCATATTTGCATGAGCCTGTTCATTATAATAAATCTCTCTTCTCTCTCTCTTTATATATATTCCATTAGTTTAGTTTCTCTAGAGTATTTCAGTGTTTTGCATCCTTATAACAACTCTGTATGGTAGGTATTAGGTTGGTGTAAAAATAATTGTGGTTTTTGGCATTAAAAGTAATGGCAAGAAACCACAATTACTTTTGCACCAACCTAATATTATTGTTCCTATTTCACAGCTGAGGAAGTGAAGGCCAAGAAGAGTTAAATCACTTTTTTTTTTTTTTTGGTCACATGAATCATACTTGACAGAATCATAACGAATGTCTTAGTCTAACTCCAAGCTCTCTTGTGATATGATGTACTGACTCTTCAAAAGAAGGAAGACTAACAAGGTCATGAAAACCAAGGAGAGACTGAGAAACTTCTACAGACTAGAGGAGAATGGAGAAACATGACAACTAAATGTAATATGGCACCCTGGATTGGATCCTTGGACAGAAAGATGACATTAAAGAAAAATTCAAATAAAGCATGGAGTTTAGTTAAGAGCAATGTACCAATGTCAATTTCTTAGTTTGAACAAGTGTGTCATGGTGAGGTAAAATGTTTATAGGGAGAAACTAGGTGAGGGGTATCAGGGAACACTCAGCAATGTCTGCAAATTGTTTTGTAATTGTTAAACTCTTCTAAAATAAAAATTTTATGATAAAAAGGACGCTATGTTGGAATAGGAGAATAGTTCATGAGGTACTGTTCATCTAGGAAGTTTATTTGTATCTATAAAAATATACATTTTTATGTTTACGTGCATTATTTTAAATATAAAATATGCTGTATATGCATATAAAATATGCTGTATATGCAGCATTTCTTTTGAAAGACTGAATTATTTAATTTTACAGATTAGGAAAGGGAGACACATTTCTGACATGCATAACAGAACTGTCATATCTGAGCCAACATTTAAAAGCATGACTGTACCACCACAGAGCCGTGTTCTTTTTTTTCTGATGAGGGGCTATGCTTTGCTATGTTGTAGAATGCAGAAACCATGTGTTTCTCTATATCACTTCATTTATCAAGGTTCAATTTAGAGTTCTCAATTTCCATGAAGCTTTTTCCAATTACTTTATTAAATGTTGAACTTATTTTTTTGTGGCTTCTGTGACTTTTATGGTCTCTGTTGGAATCAAGGGAACCCAATAATTAGTGCCTCTAATGTCAAATTCAGGACCTTAAGACAAGAGAGTTAAGCAGATATAAGTCTAAAATATCACCTTTGGAGAATGGGGCTGTTATTTGTGAGCAAGTGAACATACAAACTCTGAGCTTTAGGATTAAATTTACCCAGACCAGCCTACTCATAGGCAATGGTGGGTAAAAACCAAAGGATGGAGGTGCATGATAAGGCTCTCTATGGGCAGGTAACATCCTGAAGAGAAAAAGCCTACTGGCCTGGGCTGCACTTGCCCAGTTTTTCCTTCCAAGCTCACCAATCAGATGTAAGAAGGTAGAGAGAGCCAGAAGCATTATTTCACCTGGTCTCCCTGAAAATGGAAATAAATGGGGAGAAACATCTCTCTCCAAAAGTCTCAAATACACATTTTGAACATTCTGTAAGTGACCCTGTCTTCCTTCTAATGTTAGTCACATGTATACAAATTGGTTCCCAACATAGATCATAAGCTACTGGAAGGTAGAGATTATTAATTGCCCACTGTACCTGGCTTGGTACCTGACTGGCAGACAGATTTACATAATAGCACTGGGCTCTGGAGTCAAGACTCAAGGGTTTGAATCTGATCTTTGCCATTTATTACATTTGTGATCTTGGTTGACTTAATCTCTCTAAACTCAGGTTACTTGACTGTCAAATAAGTATATCTTTTTTTCTGAATTGCTTTGAACATCAATTGAAACCATCTCTATTAAATGTCTGGAAGATAGCAAGTGCTAATTAAGTGTTATTCCCTTTTGCTCTTACTAATCCATGTCAATAAACACTTACTAACTTTTAGGGATTTCCTTTTTAAAAGAGCTAAGCCTCAAAGTTTCCTCATTTATGTAAAAACTAATAATAGGTATAAGAGTCATCAAACCAATTAAAAAGAGGAATGTGTAAAGTGCCTAGCTAAGTGCCTGGCACATCAATAGGGAGCAAAAATAGTCCATGTAGAAATACTGGTTAGATACTTAGCTTTCCTTTGTGCCCTTATTGTTCTTGTTATTACTATAGAGAAATAGAAGAGAAAGCTGTCTGCCCAGAAGAGCTTAATGTCTGTAGTCCTTAACATTTGGTTAATCCAAAGAAGTATGAATGAGTTTGCCTGTAAGGTACAGAGTACATGTCTTTTTAATCAGATCTGTTTCTTAATGTCCTAATGGGTAGACTATCTGGAATCATTAATCTCTGCAATGTACTTTATGTTCATGTTAGCAGAGGTCAAATTTGAGTGCATTTTTAACAAACCCAATCAGCAAATATAATCATATCCACTCTAGAAATGGCCAAGCCATTATCCTTTTAGGAAACCATAAAATAGAATGTCATGCTTCACAGATGTAGACTGTAGAAATTTGGGTTGCTGTCTCTTTAGTGAAAGGTTTGTTTATTTAAGTTCATGACTAGCACTGAAACATTCTGTCATCAAAACATGTAGAAAAAAGTTATCTCAACTTTGGAGCAAATGAAATATATATTCAGACCCATACTTTTATGCATTTTTGGAGGATGTGGGGAACCCATAATGGTAAAGACCTGTTCCTTGAAGAGAAAATATCTGAACGGGAAGAGGAATTTCTCATGAGAGAGTTTAGCTGATGATAGCTTTTCCAAATACCCTATGGCAAAGGCTGGTGATGTGTTTTACAGCAGCGGCTCTTTAAGAGATAAAGATGATTTCTACTGAGTGACTGTTTTTGTTTCCTGAATCCCACAAAGAATATTTATATCACTTCAAGATGTGAAAGCCAGGATGGGAGATAAAGCTAAAGTATCTAAAACATGTTGATGATTTAAGGGAAAATATGTTGGGCTCTGCAGTTAGAATTTACCAGAAAATATTGGTTATAAAATAATCCCACTGGACATATCCAATTAGCAATATTGATAATACAGACAGAAATCCCCAATCACAATTCAAATTATAAGTGGCTCTAAAAACTGTAAGTCTTTTTGCAATTCCATGCAGATTCGTTTGATGACTAAGTCTGACCTGAATTCACTTGAGGCTATTTTGACTCTTAGTCTTCTTTGAGGTGTATCTTCATGCATTTCACTGCAGAGGAGTTAATATGTTTGGTTACAGAGAGCTACTCAAGACCCTTCTTAGATAGTTCACACACACACACACACACACACACACACACACACACCTCTTCTACATATGATATGTAAATTATATTACCTGACATGGTTTGGCTATATCCCCATCCAAATCTCATCTTAATTTTTAGCACCCATAATCCCCACGTGTCATGAGAGTGACCTAGTGGGAGGTAATTGAATCATGGGGGTGGTTGCCCCCATGCTGCTGTTCTCATGATAGTGAATGAGGTCTCATGATAGCTGGTGGTTTTATAAGGGGCCATTCCCCATCTTGCTCTGCACTTCTCCTTGCTGCCAACATGTGAAGAAGGACGTGTTTGCTACCCCTTCCACCATGATTGTAAGTTTCCTAAGTCCTCTCCAGCCCAGTGGAACTGTGAGTCAATTACGCCTCTTTCCTTTATAAATTACCCAGTCTTAGTTATGTCCTTATAGCAGCATGAGAACAGACTAATACATTATCTTTCTGAAAATCTAAGACCTCTGAATTCAAAATAAAGCTATCTCTATGAACTTCAGCTAAGGAGTTGAGGGCTGAAACAACATCTGTTCATAAGTGCTTATGTGGTATATGTCAAGAAATTGTTGTTATTAATCTTTTGTACATTATTTTGTTTACCACTTGTGGTAATTAGTTATTCAGCCTCAACTGCAGATGTGGAATTCGGAGCTCAGACTACTAAGAAACTTATCCTAAGAATCAATTCTTAGTTCAAAGTATACGTTCTATACCTGTAACTTTTAATTTTAAAAAGGTCATTAAGAGGCACTATATTAAACCTAATTTTAGACATAAATTTATTTCTTTTCTCTTTCCCTGTACTGTCAGTCATTACCTGTATAAGTAAAGATTGTTTTTAGCTGAAACTACTAAGGGTCTGAATCCAGTAGAGGGTTATTTAAAAACAAAAGCTAGATCCCAAGACTTAGAACTAGAAAGTGGTGTGACGGGAATATGGCTTTCTGGGAAGGGGAGGGGAAGACTCTGATTTGTAGTGTTTGCCAGTTTCTGTGGTGTAAATGCCCTCTCCATGCCAATTTCAAACTGCCAGGTTTTTGGAAGCGGCTCACAAAATTCCTTGAAATTAATGTAACAAGTGGCTGCTAACAAGTCAGTATGAGGTCGTTCCAGCCCACTGCTGGAACTAGATCATTTTTCAAAAGTCTAAGATGACTGCAGGTAAGGTCTTTCTCTATTTTTTTTTTTTTTTTTTTGAGACGGAGTCTCGCTCTATTGGCCAGGCTGGAGTGCAATGGCGCAATCTAGGCTCACTGCAAGCTCCCCTCCCGGGTTCACGCCATTCTCCCGCCTCAGCCTCCCAAGTAGCTGGGACTACAGGTGCCCGCCACCAGGCCGGCTAATTTTTTGTATTTTTGGTAGAGATGGGGTTTCACCGTATTACCAGGAAGGTCTCGATCTCCTGACCTCGTGATCCACCCGTCTCAGCCTCCCAAAGTGCTGGGATTACAGGTGTGAGCCACCGTGCCCGGCCAGGCCTTTCTCTCTTGAAAGCATCTAGAGTACCCAAGGTAGATTTTCTTTCAGTTCCTGTGTGTCTATGAAAAATTCCTGTGGGGAAATGGAGGCTGTCCTGCAACTCAACAACCATGAAATAGGGACCTACTCTGTATCAGGCACTGGGAAAAACACTGAGGTTATAAAAAGAAATCAATTGCACGGTCCTGACTCTTGAGATTCTTTCATTCTTGTAGGTAAAATCAACAAGGAAGTGATGAGCACAACAGTGTGAAGGTGAGGCTTTTTGATCAGCATTTGCTTACCTGGTTTCTGCTTGCTCTTTTTCTGTTAACCACACAAGATTACTTGGCTTCTCAGGAATTATTCAAATAGACCCGTTTGGAAGCCTAGAACTGTCTAGAACTTGTTTGATGACCAGCAGGGAGATTGTTCTCGGCTTTCATGCTCACTTTTAATTTTCCAGTTTATGTCTTTGCATAGAATTGAGTTCCTCTGTATTCCCCATGGGGCCTTAGGATTTAATAACTCTGTAAGAGAAAAGCAGGGAAGCTGCTACCATCAGGCGAGTTCTCTTATTAATAGTATGGGCCCTACCACTTCTGGATGAATTACACACTCTTACCTGGCCCCTGGGGAAACTTTGGACATTGTGAGAGCAAGACCAAGAATACTTACACATTGCCCTTCTTTTCCTCCCCTCATTTATTCAGTGAGAGTTTATTTAGTACCTATCATGTGCTAAACACCTAGGATCTTAAGACACAAAGATAAAGATTACTGTGTCTGCTTCTCAAGGAAGACAAGTAAGTAAATAATTACAAAAGGGATGAAAAGTGCCTTAATGGAGATATTGCCCAAGTTAGAGCACAGAAATGTAGTGCTTAGGGGACACTGAAGTCTTCACCAAAAACACAATACTTACCCTAGATTTTGAATAAAGAGATATTGTCCTTCAGATAGACAATAGTAGGTATAGCATAGACAGATAGGACATTCCATGAAGAAGAGCAATGGAGGCACAAAAGCTCAGAGAACTGAGGTCCTGGGTAAACAGACCGGTATAAGAACTGGAAAACTTAATGTTTTATGTTTCAAAAGTCTGTATATTATATACATACTGCTAAGAGCTGATGAATGTTGAACATATTTGTACCTTCAGTGTCTGGCATGCTGCCTGTCATGGAATATTCAATCATTATTGAATAGAATAAATGATTATGAAAAGTAGAAATGTAGTTCTGTGTTCCAACAAATTGAGGAAACTGTGAAAGGTAAATAGATTATGTAGAAATCAGCCAATGTGAGACAGAAACACTGGATACTTCTGATAGGAAGCAGTATTCGATTATGAGATAACTGTGTGCCTGGAGTCTGACAATTATAGTTTAGATTCTCACACTCTTTATTTGAGCAGAAATTGTTCTGTTTCTTGGGAAGATCTGATGAATTTATAGAAAATTTTGCGATCTTCTTGGAAAAAGAAAACAAATCTAAATAACAAAAAATTATTTCGCTAATGTGTGCTAATTTTGGAAAAGTGACTGAAACGTGGATAAAAATACGTAAGAGTTTCCTAGGAAAATCCGGTTTATGGCTGTTATCTGTTCTGGCATAAGCATTAGTATTACCACAATTGCCTCTCAGAAATGTCACCTTTGGATTAAATTTCTTGCTGAAATTCCAATTAATGGAACATTTTTAAAAATCAGTATGCACAGATAAAGGTAGAAGGATGCTTTTCGGAGTGTTGTTTGTAACACTGAAAACAAGAAATGACAAATGTTCAACAATGAATAATTAGCTAAATTAATAACGGATATCCTTATATGTGAATATTGGATTATCATTTAAAATAATGATTTAAGGCTGGGCACAGTGGCTTACACCTATAATCCCAGCACTTTGGGAAGCCACGGCGGGTGGATCACTTGAGGTCAGGAGTTTGAGACCAGCCTGGCCAACATGGTGAAACTCCCACTCTACTAAAAATACAAAAATGAGCCATGTGTGATGGCGCAAGCTTGTAACCCAGCTTCTTGGGAAGCTGAGGCAGGAGAATCGCTTGAGCCCAGGAGGCACAGGTTGCAGTGAGCCAAGATGGTGCCACTGCATTCCAGCCTGGGCGACAAAGCAAGACCCTGTCTCGAAAAAATAAAATAAAACAATATAAAATAATGGTTTAGATCTATATATACCTACAGGGAAAGACACACATTATATTTTGTTAAACAGCGAGAAAGACAGGTTTCATGATGGTATGTTTTATTATTATTTCATTCTTCTAAAAGGGAGCGAGGGTCGGGGAGGGGAAGGTGAAGAGAGAAATGGGGATGGGGGAGAGAGAGAGTGAGACTTGTGGACAGTCACAGCTGTGTTTAAATCTTCATTCTTACCTTTAAATGCTGAAGAGATCAGCCCAGGTGATTTAGTGTTTCTGATCACCAGTTTCCTTGGCTGTTAAATAAGGTAACAATAATAGTTATCTCCTGATGCTGTTATAATGAAATGCTGCATTTGTTACATTTTGGCCCAGTGTGGCTCTCAGCTAGGGTGATTTTAGTCCCCAGGGGACACTTGGCATGTCTAGAGATATTTTTTGGTTGTTACAGCTGGAGGTGAGGGGTGGTGATGCTATTGGCATTTAGTGGGTAGAAATCAGGAATGCTCTTACATGTCCTACCATACACAGAACAGCTACCCAACCAAAGAATTGTCTGGCCAAACAATCACTGGTGCTGAGGTTGGAAAGCTGATTTAGACATTAATAAGCACTGATAAATGTATGTGGATGCTCTTATTTATTGATAAGCTAATAATGATGATCTTCAGATGATGGGATTCTGTATGTGTGTTTTCATTGGACTTATCTTTATTTTGTATTATTTTCTGTGATTAATATGAATTACTTGACTAAGAAAAAAATAAATAAAAGTAACATTTTCAACATCAATATTATAAACAACAACAACAACGGCTAATATTACTACTGCAATAGTATGAAGAGATCAAATCCCATCTACATAAGGCAGGACCTAGCACATAATAGGTGTTTGACAGAGCCTAATGAATTGAATTGAAATGTACAAACGCATGCCAATAAAGACAGAGGAAGCTAGCTTGTATTACTAGCCGGATTTTCGTTAGTGCTTTAACAAAGTGAATAGACTAATTTGCAATCAGTACATTATAAATACGTAACTTGTATTGCAAACATCCTGTCTGGAAATATTTGTCAGAGAAACATTTGTCTTCTATGACAGGCTCTAGCCCATTGCCACATCCATGTACCGAACCATCACATATGTAATTTTTAAAGATTATAAAAGTTACAATGACTCTGAAAAATAAACATCTTGAAGGTATAGTGGTTTTTTTTTTTTGTATTTATATCCCTTTATTCTGCAGTTTGTATTACTGTCTCTGGTTCAGTGGTACTTAATTTCCTTTTTGAATTGTCAGTCCCAGAATATCAAAAAAGAGACTCTGTTTGTCCTTATCCTGGAGAGACCTTGAGAAAAAGTGTTAACTTGTGAAAAATTTTGTGAGATTAGGCAACGCCTCTGAAGCCCCAGGTGTTTATCTGAAAAAATGGGGGATTATAACACTTAACGCTATACAGTTGTTCAGACAATCAAAAGAGACAATATTATATCAAATGCAATACACACCACTGGTACTCAGCGAGGTGTAGTAATTTTTATTCATTATCTTTCAAAAAGATGATCACCTTGTAAAATGCTTCAGTTTCACTCAGAATTAAGTTTTCTTTTAGTCATGTTGTGGGAAGGAATAGTGAATATGTGCATGATTTGATTTACTGAGAGGCACCATGGTATCATGGCAAGAGCTTTGAGTCTACAGCCACCAAATAGCAAAGCCAAATTTTATCAGCGTTATCAACCAGTGTTTCTCATATTTTTATATCCATGACCTCCTTTAAAAGCAGAAAATACTGTCACAGCCAACTAGTATTAGTTGAAATTTGAAAACAATTTAAATGCTACAGCCAAGTTGGTGTTGTGTTGTAACTCTTCTATAAGCTCTTATCTTCCCAAATTGCTCATAATCCTCCCTAATCCTACCTCAGACATGTTTTATGTGTTTTTCCTCATGCATCATTGAGAAACACATTTTAAATACTGCCAGAATGCTTAGGTGGTCCCAAGGAGTTTTTTTTTTACCCAGTTTCGCAAGGTCAATCAAACTCATGGCTCCGTAATTGAATAATCAATCAAATCAAAAACAATTGATCTACTCCAGGCATGTCAGCAACATATTGATTTACCCATTGAGCTCTGTTCAAGTATAATGAAGGTGATGAAAATCATCATTGCATTGAGAAATGGTCAAATAAAGGACCCTGTGCAGGCATTTTCTCTCTCTCCTCCTTAATTATTGCTGTTCTCTTATAAATTGATTTTAAGGTTAATACATAAATCTATATATACCTTGGCATAGTGGGAAAAATTGGTTCAAAACTTCCTTTGGGCCACTTGTCTGTGTGAGCACAAACATGTTTCTTCATCACTAGTGTTTTTGTCCATAAAACACAAATCACATGAAGTCTCTTCAATGAGAGGCTAAAATGTGATCATGTGGGAACAACTGCAAGGCAATAGTTAATAGAAGTTTGGGGATCAAATGACATTGACATGAATTCTAACTGTAATTTTCTAGCTGTGAAACCCTGGGCAATTGACTTAACTTGCTTGTATCTTAGTTTCCTTACCTGTAAAATTGCTATAGAAACAGTAGCTATCTCACAGGGCCTTTACGCATGAGAGTTAGTGATATGGTCAGGCTTTGTATCCCCATCCAAATCTCATCTTGAATTGTAATCCCTATAATCCTCACATGTCAAGGGAGAGACCAGGTGGTGGCAATTCATTGATGGAGCAGTTTCCCCCATGCTGTTCTCATAATAGTGAGCGAGTTCTCAGGAGTTCTGATAGTTTTATAATGGGTGCTGCCTGCTTCACTCAGCACTTCTCCTTCCTGTCTTCTTGTGAAGAAGTGCCTTGCTTCCCCTTCACCTTCTGCCATGATTCTAAGTTTCCTGAGGCCTCCCCAGTCATGCTGAACTGTGACTCAATTAAACTGCTTTCCTTTATAAATTACCCAGTCTTGGGCAGTTCGTTATGGCAGTATGAAAATAAACTAACACAGTCAGGTTGAAAACCAATAGAGCATTTACGTTGAAAGCACTCAGTAAAAATTAGCTTTCCTATTCTTGTTTTTTGAAATGCCTTTCATTGGCTATTTCTGCCTATGTTTCCCAGTGTTATAGTTTCCATTTTATTTCACAAATGCTGAGCTTTCATGCTATATGAGATGGTCACTGCTGTCTGTGATTTCTGATTTCTGATTTCTACCCACTAAATGCACTGCACACTGGTTGTCCACCAAAATCCAATGTCCAAGGCTCCCTCAGTTATAAAACTCCCCAGCACTAGCTGGGCATATGGTTTCCAAATTATAGACCTCATTTCTAAGTCTTCCCTGAAAAGATAGACCTGGTCATTTGGGTAAGTGCTACCCAATAGATTGTAAGATTTGCTACAAGTAACTCCCAGGAAGTATCTGTAAGGAAAAGAAGTATTTTTTTTTTCTGTCTCCTTTCTCCTTTGGGTAAGATATAATGTAAATATTTTGAATAGAATTGAATCATAAACTTGAAAATAAAGTTGAACAGCTTAAAACATAAGTTGGAAGATGAGAGTAGAGGATGGTAGAACAGAAAGATATAAGAATTCTGGGACTGTGAAGTCACCAAAGCAGTTGTGGATCATCTATCAGAGTTTATATCCAAGAACAAGGAAGATACTCATGCCTTGTTGAAGTCACCATTAATTGAAGATGAGGAAAATTCATGTAATCATATTAATAGTTATCATCTTGGCACCATGGAATCAAGTGATTTCCACAGTACTGGCTAAGAAATGCCCTTGGATAATAAATAGCCCAGGATGATGATCTATTTGCATGGGTACACGACTATCTTCATCCCTTTTTATTTAATTACAAACAATAACTGAATAAGTAGATGAATATTAGAAAAAACACATGAATGAACTCACGGCCCTCCAATCCCATCTATTTCAGAACAATACAATTTAACTTTCTCCCAGGAGTTTCTCAGAATTAAGTGTAAATCATGTATATTTTAGCAATAAGGAGTGTTAGAAAAAACACAGGGCTGAGAATTAAGGGAGATGGATTTTGCCCTGTTCCTTCCTGGGTAAACTATGTGCCTTTGAAAATTCACTTTGTATGCACTTTAGTTTATTTCTCTATATGATATACGTCATAACATCAACACTTCCGTAGCATAAAAAGTTGCTTATACAGTAATAGGTATGTAAGTATCTTGAAAAGTTAAAATTTAGAAAATTTGTAAGGTATTTCTGTAGTTTCACTGAGAGATGATGTTGACACAGAGGTTCCATGGAAGAGAACTACCTAGGGATGTTTCAGAAACCAAAAGGCTGCTGATGTGCCAGTTGGCAGGACATCCTACTGGAATTGAGAATATGCATTTATGCACTTGGGTCTGCCATTCACACCTGCGCCCAACCCAATCCCTGCCCTCTGTGAAGAGACACAGCATCCTATTCATCACAGTCTTTGCATGCCGCCAAGAATGTGCTGCTGCTCCTGTCCATTGAAACAGGCGGTTGGTTGGCAAGGCCATCAGACACCTGTTGAGGCTGAGTCATCCCTATTCACAGGATATGCCTCACAGCTTGGGTGGAGCGTGTTCAGTAAAGGATGAGAGTCCTGGTGAGCCCAATCTGGTGCAGCTGATGCTCTCATTCATTGGCAGCTTTGAGGGGAAACTAGAGAGCCACGGTCTAATTTTGCTTACTCCTCATCTTCTCTTTGACAGAGGGATGTTTGCAGTGGAGTGGTCATGCACATGCGTTCAGGCTCAGGAACCTTAGAAAGAACTGTGTTGGGCCTGAAGGACATCAACCATCTCATGGATATTAAAATGAGTGGTGGCATTGACAGTGCCTGTTTAGATCCCTGACACTTTCTTTCAGCATATGCAGCTTTGTTACCACGGTTTCTTAATTTAAGGTCCAGGTGATTATGTCAATTCCAGAACTGACCAGTGGCTTCGTAGATCAAAATTAGTTCCACGAGTCAAGAAACTCTTGATCCTAGCTGATACTTTTGTAATTTGTTAAAGTAATCTATGACTATTGGAGTTTTTACAGGAACCAAATGATCATCTATATTGAAGCTTCTAGGGCAGTCTAAATAGTTAACCCCTTCTTTCAGTTGCAGCTCCAGAATTCCTATATAGAAAGGGTTTAGAAGCTGCAACACACATAAAAAGGGAGAGGTAGGGTCTTGAAAATGAGTTTCCTATGGGTTTTACAAAATATTGAGAGACATGCATTTCTAAGGATGCTGAGCAGGTGATGGCTACCCAAATCCTTACTTTACAACTGGAGCTGCTTTTCTCTCTTTGGATATTGAATTATCTAAAACACAGAAACAGAAATAATACAGGAAAAAATAGCCTTGTTACTAAGTAAGACTAGAGTATTTTGGAACTGGGTTCAAAATAAACCTTTCTTCTGCTTTTCTGCTAAATTAAACCCAGTCACAGGCACAGTAGTAACACTACAGGGTTTTTCTGATAAAACTGATGTCTACATTGGTCTACACTGTAGTCTACACTGGTCAGCTTAGCTTATGGAGGAGAGTGTCTTGTCTGCAGGCAAGCAGATCCCATAAAAGGGAGCCAAGAGAAGTCACAAAGTGACTGTTTTTAAAATCTCTAATTTCTCTTTTTGAGGAAAATATGTCAGAGGTAAAGAGAAGAGCAGAAAGTATCAACTCAGTATTTGCAAAAGAGTAGAAGCTCCTATTTTATAGGCCAGCAGTACTGTTGGGAAAGAAAATACACAACTCCTTACAGTGACCAAGCTCAAACAAAATGGCTGGGGTGAGATAGGAGAGTAGGAAAAGCCCTGGATTTGGAGCCAGATGCAACTAAGTTTGAATCCTGGGTCAACTGTTTACCAGACCTAGACAAATCTCTTCATCTGTGAATGCCTCAGCTTTCTTTCCAACAGAATGAGGGTGCTGAGACTCCAAGGTTTCCTGCAGAGCAATAGACTGAGAGGCTATGTGGTTGAGAGTCTTGGCTCTGGAACCAGAAGGACCTACTTTTTTTCTTTTTTTTTTTTTGAGACAGGGTCTCACTCTGTTGCCCAGGTTGGAGTGCAGTAATGCTATCTTGGCTCACTGCAACCTCCACCTCCAGGGCTCAAGCAATCCTCCTGCCTTGGCCTCCAAAGTAGCTGGGACTACAGGCACCTGCCACCATGTCTGGCTAATTTTTGTGTTTTTGTAGAAATGGGGTTTCCCTTGAACTCCTGGTTTCAAGTGATCCATCTGCCTGCCTAGGCCTCCCAAAGTGCTGGGATTACAGGTGTGAACCACCACACCTGGCCAGTACCTACATTTGTTTAGTAATGGCTGTAATGTTCCCCAAAAGTCGGGTTTTGCATTTGCAAAATAAGGTTGATAATCTATTTTACAGGTTAATTTGGGGTAGTTGCTGAGAGACTATGCATGAAGAATTTTGCATGATAACCACTAAGTAAATTTCATTTTAAAAGACCCAAAGAATTGCTGTTAAATTTTATTAAATAATTGTCAAATTAAGAAATTTAATGTATTTATATATTAGGGCAAATGCTAAAACAAGACAAATTAGGGTTTGCTTATCTAATAATTTCTAGGGCTTTAAGTATAACAGGGGCTATTTTCACCTATCATTTCCAACATTTATCCTTCAAAGTAATGTTGGGTCTTCCAAATCTGAAGATAAACTGAATTATGTTATAAAATATCTGTGCATGGCATACAACCAAAAGCTGCATCCAGGTCAGAAAGAATAATGATAGTAGATCAGATAGAAGTAATCAAGCTTACTGAGGAATTTTATCTATGTTATTGAACTTATTCCTTTCAAATAGGACTTGAGTTCACAACTATTAATTGAAAGGGGACGTTTGAATAAAGTCCATGATTTTTATGTTTTTAAATAGAACACTTATGAGAAATATAAATGCATAAAACAGTTAAAAGTGGAGATGCTCTTTCGAAGTTTCTGGTTTCCCAACTTCCTCATCTTCTCCCTCCTCTAGCAATGACAAGGATTCCCTAAGCTCTATGAAACTGCTAGATAAACACCTACCAGTTTGATATCATATCACTCAAAAGCAAAATTTATTCCTCAGGTGAGTAGATCCATCCAGAAAATCTTAATCCTCAATTTAGTGGAGAAACTCATGATTTGTATAAGATATATAGACTACTCTGTGTAAAAATAAAATGAAGACCTCTCTATATAAAAATGTTTGTTCAGATGTATAGACCAATGGAGCAGAACAGAAGCCTCAGAAATAACACCACACAACTACAACCATCTGATCTTTGACAAACCTGACAAAAACAAGCAATGGGGAAGGATTCCCTGTTTAATAAATGGTGCTGGGAAATCTGACTAGCTTTATGTAGAAAGCTGAAACTGGATCCCTTCCTTACACCTTATACAAAAATTAATTCAAGATGGATTAAAGACTTAAATGTCAGACCTAAAATCATAAAAACTCTAGAAGAAAACCTAGGCAATACCATTCAGGACATAGGCATGGGCAAGGACTTCATGATTAAAACACCAAAAGCAATGGCAACAAAAGCCGAAATAGACAAATGGGATCTAATTAAACTAAAGAGCTTTTGCACAGCAAAAGAAACTACCATCAGAGTGAACAGGCAACCTACAGAATGGGAGAAAATTTTTGCAATCTACCCATCTGACAAAGAGCTAATATCCAGAATCTACAAATAACTCAAACAAATTTACAAGAAAAAAAAAAAAAAACAACCCCAAGAAAAAGTGGGCAAAGGACATGAACAGACAGTTCTCAAAAGAAGACATCTATGCAGCCAACAGACACATGAGAAAATGCTCATTATCACTGGTCATCGGAGAAATGCAAATCAAAACCACAATGAGATACCATCTCATGCCAGTTAGAATGGCAATCATTAAAAGTCAGGAAACAACAGATGCTGGAGAGGATGTGGAGAAATAGAAATGCTTTTACACTGTTGGTGGCAGTTTAAATTAGTTCAACCATTGTGGAAGACAGTGTGGCAATTCCTAGAGATCTAGAACTAGAATTACCCAGCAATCCCATTACTGGGTATATACCCAAAGGATTATAAATCATGCTACTATAAATACACATGCACGTGTATGTTTATTGTGGCACTATTCACAATAGCAAAGACTTGGAACCAACCCAAATGTCCATCAAGGATAGACTGAATTAAGAAAATGCGGCACATATACACCATGGAATACTATGCAGCCATATAAAAGGATGAGTTCATGTCCTTTGCAGGGACATAGATGAAGCTGGAAACCATCATTCTCAGCAAATCATCACAAGGACAGAAAACCAAACACCACATGTTCTCACTTATAGGTGGGAATTGAACAAAGAGATCACTTCGACACAGGGCGGGGAACATCACACAAGGAGGCCTGACAGGGAGTGGGAGTCTGGGGAAGGGATAGCATTAGGAGAAATACCTAATGTAAATGATGAGTTGATGGGTGCAGCAAACCAACATGCCACATGCATACCTATGTATCAGACCTGCACGTTGTGCACATGTACCCTAGAACTTAAAGTATAATAATAATTTTTTAAAAAGTAGTTTGTTGTGCCTAACTTATTAGTCATAATAAAATTAAAGAAAATTAAAAAATGGTATGGAAACTAGAGTGATTACTCAAGAAAGTCTATAGGTACCAAATGTATTATATAAAATTAATTTTAAATAAAACCAAAGTCTAAAGTAACCCTGATAAATATAAACTCTATATAGGCAGATTCATGCCTAAGACATTTTACAGTTTATAATACATTTAGGATGTCCTAGAATATTTGTTGAATAAATAGAGAAATCAATAACCCAATGAAGCAATAATTATGTTAGAATCAATGACATTATTTTCTTCCTTACGAACAAGATCTCTTTTTAATAAACTTACCCAGCCCTGTATGTTTAAATATTATCTATATATCAATGATTCCCAAATTTTCATTTGTAGTTCTGATCCCTCCAATGAATGTCTGACATTTGTGTCTAATTGTTCATTTGAAATATTTTAAAAAGTGTCAATATGAATCTCAACACAACCAAAAGAGAGCTGTCTTTCAATGTCCTACCCTCTTTCTGCAACATATTCTTCCATTTATTTGTTCCAGTTATCTATTGATGCATAAAAAAAAAAAAACAAGAGTTGGTGACTTAAGAAAACAATAACCCTAAATCTTTTCACCTCTTTTTTAAAAAAACAAATCTGCAATTTGGGAAGAAGTTAGCAGGAAAGGCTTGTCCTTCCCTCATGTAGCCTTAGTTGGACAGCTGAAATAGAGGCTGAATGGTCAATTTCCAAGGTGGCTTAATCACTTGGTTGGTAAGTTGGTGCTAGCTCTGAAGCTCACCTGGGGCTGAGGGCCAGGGATCTCCATTCTTCTCCAAATGAGTATCTCCATGTTGTCTAGGTCTCTTCACAGCATGGCACCTGGGTTCCAAGGGGAATCATCCCAAGAGAGAACCAGGGAGAAACTGTATCCACCTGCAAGATCTAACATCAGAAGTCACATAGAGCACCGTTCCCTACTCGTAGCTAAGGAAGTCACAGAGATCTGACCAGGTTGAAGGGAGGGAACCATAGACTCTACTTGTGGGACTGGCTGGGTTCTGATAGAATATGGAACTATGACTTCAGCCATTTTTGGACATTATACTGTGCCACACCTTAACATGTCAGAAGACGAGGACACTGTCATAACTTTCAGTCAATTGCTCAAAGCAAATATCAAAGTATTATCCCGAATATGTCCCCTTTTATTTCACACTCACATCTGTTTAATCAGAAAATCCCATCAACTCAAAACATACCATAAACATGTGTTTGTCTAGGACAACCATCCTCATCCTGGGTGCCATCCTGTCTCTCCTAGTTGGCTTCAGGAACCTCCTAATTGATCACCATCTTCTCTGTTCTTTTCTCCCTACACTCCATTCTCCATATGACAATTAAGATAATCATTTTAAAGCATAAGTCAGATCATAGCCTTCCCTGCTTAACAAAACCTCCAATGACAAAGTGGATCACAGCCTAGTGATAAAGTGGAGTAATTCACCAGAAAGATATAAAAATTCTAAATGTTAATGAATCTAATATCATAAGGACAAAATATACAAAGCAAAAACTGACAAAATTGATTTGATAATTCCACACTCATAAATGGAGATTTTTTTCATAACCTTCTCAGAAATTGATAGATCAGGCAGAGGAAGAATGTTAATGCCATGTATCTTAATGGATTACTGCTGGGCTGAGGCACTCCTCCCCTCAGCCCATGGTCTGTCTCTCGCCTTAAGCAGTCTCGTCTGAATTATTATGTTTATGCATATTTTATGCATATTGAAAAAGATTAGGAATCACTGCCTTAGACTACCTCTCAAACAATAAGGCATACCAGAACGTTCACTGTGGCAGTGTTTTGTGATAGTAAACATTTTGAAAAAAAAAATCAAAATACTGATTTGCAATAGAATGGAAAACAAAATTGTTACATTACATACAACAAAATCAATATGGATACATCTCACAAACATAATATTGAAGAAAAAAAGCAGTTGCAGAAAACATTCAATATGATGTTATATATGTAAATGTTACAAATTTGCCAAACAATATTGTAATTATTCAAGGATGCTTACATGTGCTCTAAAAGTGTGAAGACAGGAATAGTAATGAAAGTCATCAAATTCTTGTTAGAGGTTATGTCTTGGAAAGATGATGGGAGCAAAAAAGTGAAGAGAATATAGTAATGGAATCATGAGGAAAATAAAATAGGTTATTTTTAATATTTCTCTTCTTAAAGGGCAATGGCACATAGATTGTTATTAAATTATTTCTTATACATTTTGTACATATGAAAAAATAGAAGAAATCAAAACTGTAGCTCCAAGCTTATAAAAGCACATTCACACGTGTGCACAAAAGACAAACATAACAGACACACACCCCTCTAGTAGCTTCCCACCAGATTCCTTTTTCTGATTAACAAAGCACACATTCTATGACCTCTGCCTACCTCTCAGATCAAATATCACACCACTCTTCCCATGCCAGTTCATCAAGATCCTCTTTTTTTTTTTTTTACTTTTTTTTTTATTATTATTATACTTTAGGTTTTAGGGTACATGTGCACAATGTGCAGGTTTGTTACATATGTATCCATGTGCCATGTTGATTTCCTGCACCCATTAACTCATCATTTAGCATTAGGTATATCTCCTAATACTGTCCCTCCCCCCTCCCCCCACCCCACAACAGTCCCCGGAGTGTGATGTTCCCCTTCTTGTGTCCATGAGTTCTCATTGTTCAATTCCCACCTATGAGTGAGAACATGCAGTGTTTGGTTTTTTGTCCTTGCGATAGTTTACTGAGAATGATGTTTTCCAGTTTCATCCATGTCCCTACAAAGGACACGAACTCATCATTTTTTATGGCTGCATAGTATTCCATGGCCAAGCTTAGTTCTGCCTTTGAATGTGCTTTCCCCTGTTCAACCAATGCCTTACCAATTAGAACTCAGTTTAAATGTCACTCACTCAAACACCCTCCCATGAATGCCCAAACTAAAGTATTTGCTGCCATTCTTATTACTTTGCCCTCACTTAGACTTACTTCTTCTCATAATGTATTCATTTATTCATAATTGAATAGACTCATTGATTTCTTCTTGTTTGAGACACTCCCACCCCGCCGTGTCTAGGGCTGGAGCTCCAGGAGAGTGGAGACCTTATCTGCTTGCTCCCTACTGGCCCCCAGTACCTCAAGAGGTCTCATCCATTGAAGACAGACAATAAGTGTGTGTTGAGCTGCTATAGAAATGAACATACATTAGAAAACTACTGGAAAAAAATACAACCTAATATTATTAAGTTGTTAGTGTTACTTTCATGTTAAGAAAATTGAAACACCATATTATTTTACATTTTTAAAAGTTTATGTCCTAGTTTGCTATGTATTAGCACAGAGGTCTTACATAAGTCACTTTATTTCTGCTAATTTTTATATGTAAATTATAGAAGGCATTCAAACTTGGCCATTCTCAGTTCCCAGTTAAGATGTGCACATTTTCCTCTCACCTTTGAATGGTGAGAAACATTTATTAGAAAATTACCTGATGCTCAGACCATTCACCCACTTTATCTCCAGAGGACATTCCTCCTGTTGCTTGTATTTCTCAATGTTTAATCACACGTGATTCATCTTGTCTGCAGTTTTACTCTATTGGTGTGGGCTGGTCCTACTCATGTATTTGAGTACTCGGCTCATATCAAGCTCTACTGAGAAGCTTTCTGTATTCTATGGCACCCTAATCTTACTTTAACTCAAAGTTGGTTTAGTTATCCCTCCTCTGAATCTCTGAACTCATATCAACTCCCTACATTTTTCTCTGTCATAGCCCTTATTTTATTTTTTGTTGTTTAATAAACATTGAGAAGTTAATAAACTTTTATATGAAATACAAAGTTTCCCCTCAAAGAAGAATTCTATGCTGTAAAACTTCTGGTCCTTGATCTCTACAAAAGCAGAGACATAAAAGTGAAAAAAAAGTGTGTTTTCCAACTGAATCTTTCCATCTCTAAGCCATACTTGCATCCAAGTCATCTAAGAAAGACAGTTAATTACATCTTCAAAACTCTGTAAAAGAGCAGTAAGAGGTCCTACATTTGGAAAAATTAGAGCCATTATATTGTAACTTTCAAGTTCAGTAAGTTCTTTCTAAAAGCTAACTGCAGTATTTCAAAGTTAGTGTTGCACAGTCTCTTTGACCTAACTTTCTGGGTTTAGTCATGGTCCTGCTAATCAGTAGCTGTTGTGACCTTAGGCAAGTTCCTTGATCACTCTGTGCAAAATGGATGATTCTCAACAAGAATGTTGGGAAAATGAAAGATCTCCTGCATGTACAGCGCTTAGAGTTCTGCCCAGAACAGAGAAAATAGCATGTATGTGTCAGCAATAAAAACTCCTCACTTACTAGCTTCAAAACACTGGCTTTGACCTTTGCAGTCACAAAGAGTTGGTCAGCTTCGCTCCTAGTTCACATAAGATTTTAAGCAACTTGACTAAATCTCTTGTATCTGTTTTTCCCAGGCTCAGGATATTTCTTCATAATGCCAGCAATAATAGTTGAGGACTAATTGTAGTTGCATACTTTGTGGTAAATAATTCCTTTTACAATTTTCCAGTAAATTTTCAATTACTTTGACAAGGTTGGCCAAGGACACCACAAATCTGACCCCTAACTACCTTTCTACTCTCACCTCTCCTCACTTCTCCCCGTATGGCTTGTGCAATTCAATTGTCTTTGGGAGGTAGTGTTTCCAGATCATGGGAATTTCCGCAATAAAGTTGTATTGAACCGAATTGAAATGCTGAAATAATTACCATAAGACAATTGTGTTTTATTATATAAGCTGAATCACTTCTAGGCTTTCAAATTAGTGGTTATCTCTTCTAGCTTTAATACTTCTGTCCCATCTCTGAACCTTTACTAAGCTTTCCTTTTAATTCCAAGGCATTAATATCTCTAGAATCAAGACCTGATCAACAGTGAGAATAAATTTAAAAAGTTTTATGGGTCTGTCTTATTACCATGTATCTGCAACTTTTTGCAACTTTATGTTATTTACTCATCTGATGGACAGTGAAAATTTACTATATGCCAGACTTAAGGTGCATCGATTTGGGGAAAAATCGCTCATCACTTTTTAAGAATTTCAAAACCTAGCTGGAGAGACAGATACATGAAGACAGAGAGAGAGAGAGAGAGAACTAGAGAGAAAATTTTAATATATGAAAATAAGTGCTATGACAGAGAAAAATGCAGGGAGTTGGTATGAATTCAGAGGTTCAGAAGAAAGACAATGAATCCAACTTTGAGTCAAAGTGAGATTAGGGTACCATAGAATACAGAAAGCTTCTTGGTAGAACTGATAGAAGCTGAATACTCAAGCACATGGGTAGGACCAGTCCACACAAATAGAGCAAAACTGCACACAAGATGAATCACGTGTGAGAATCAGTTCATTGGGATCTGCAACTAATTGAGGAAGAATCAAACAAGTGAAATGATCTAGACTCACTTCCTATACAGGGATAATTTTAGGACTTAGCACAGGAACCAGGAAGCTCTGAAATAAGTCAACTTGACTGATGGTCCTGGGTAGTAGAGTCACTGAGCTTTCATAACTAGATTCTTACCTTAAGCCCCAAATATACTTCAGCCTTATAGTGCAACCTTTATTAATTCAATTGCTAATTGCCTAAATATTTAGTGTCACCAACTATGTCAGGCGCTCTACTAAGCACTATTGCTACAGTGATTGCTAAGTTTTGTTCCTGTCATTTACAGAAGCACAGTATCTGCCTTATTCATCTGAGCCCATACCCTATCTTAGTTTCTTAGGAAGCCTCTCTGTCGTTGGGACATTTCCAGGTCCTGCTGAGGCCATGAGGAGGTTTCAAATGCCATTCTAGAACTGTGGTTCTTATGGTCATATCTCTATTACCCTCTCCTAAAGCTCTAAGTTCAATTTCCTCTTCCTGACCCCACTGATACATTTCACCCATTTATTGATGTTTCTCTCTATAAACCAATCTGGATTTCCTCTTTTTACATTTATCCCTGGGGACCCATCTAGCTTCCAAATCATGACCTTCCTCAGATTGTTTCATTCTATTATGAACCAATACCCAGTCCCAGGAATCAAGATCATTGGGTGTGTTCAATACAATTTGGGATTATTATTTCCTTTAAAATCTATTTACTGAACACCTGATGCGTGGCAGGCAAGTGTTTGCTACATAGCCTTGTGCGGTTATTTACTCTCCCTAAACTTCAGTTTATTTAGCTGCAATAATAATACCTGTCTCTTTGGTTATAAAAATTACATGAGATTATAAAGTTATCTTAGGTTTGATTTCCTTGAAGCAGAGCCTGATATGTGGATTCAGGCATATGTAACTTACTGAAGGAGTACCCTCAGGAGAAGCTGGTAAACGAATGAGGAAACAAAATAAAGAGGAATGAGCTATATAAGAATGTAGTTTCAGATAAGTTCTAAATAACTCTGATTTTCTGGGGCTTTCTGGAACATAAGTTGCATGAAAGAACCTGCCCTGACTTGAGGCAAGGTCAGTGGTAGTGGAGGGGGTCATGGTGTATTACAACCGCAGAAACTCCAAGGAGAAGCATTTTCAATAGATCAAGAGGAATCCTCTGGAGAAAGTTGCAAGTGAAAGTTCTGAGCTGAAACACCCCAAGCAATTGAGGAATAGGTACACCAATCCTTCAGGTAAAAGGGATTCCAGGGGACTTGAGAGGCCGGCAATATCATTTGTGATAATAATCTTACAATGGAGACAGAGAAGGAAATGGGTAATTACAGATCAGTGGAATTGACAGAGGTAAGCATGAGCATGAGTGTTTACAGCCCTGGGTGCCAACCAAGGGTGAAGAGAGGCTTCCTGGAGGATGATGGAAGTGAATAGAGCTTTGGAGGTTAACTAGGAGGTGGCAAAGCAAAATCACATGTCAAACATGGTCTTGACAGGAAGGCTCTGACCAAGGACATCATCCAAAATAGACTGCCTGTTTCATAGTCCTACCTGACAGGGAGATAGTTGGTGGTTTCTATCGGGAGAAAGCAAGAACTTGCCTTCTGAGCATCATTATTAAGGTGTAGCATGATAAACTGAGGTTTGATGTGGTGGATCTTGAGTGAAGTTTATTTCTTCCCAGGCAGTCATCCAGACACTGTTCATGTTAATATTCCTTCATCAGGGCCCAAGAAGAGCACACCACAAATGCATAGATTAATATCAGCATGTGCTGGGAACAGCTCCAAACCAAGCTTTCAGCAGTTTGTAAAGATATGTATGAGGCACAAAGCAAAAGATACAGATTGGACTGGCCTGGAAGAGAAAACAAACATACTGTTCTTGCAGGGTGTTGCCATTTGATTTTGTTTAGGGGCCCCTCAGACAAATAGGTGAGCTAAGAGCATCTGATGATTCAAAAAGCAGACTCAAACTGAGGACATTTTGCTAAAACCCCAGCAATTCTATGGATAAAGCTATGACACTTTAAAAAATGAGAGCAAGAGGGAGAGAGATTAACTTCAATCTGTGATGCTTCTGACTGGGCAAAAGGCACTGATTCATCCATGAGATTGCTAATAGCAGGTGTCTTTGGTGATTTATGCCAACAAACAAAGTTGTTGTGGGCCCTAATCCTTTTCCATCTGTTCTATAATAGGGAGTGGAAACAGGAGAGGTTATGAATAATTCTAGAGCTCTGGAATCCTTTTCCCTCTGAAATGGGGAAGCCAGGCTTCCTCATTACTTACCTTGTGATCTTTAAGAGGCGATGGGGCTTTCTGGGGAGTCAGGTTACCGCCCAGATACAGATTCTCTATCCTCTTTTGTAATCTATGCTGATGATGCTTTCTGGACTTGAAATGAGGTAGGGACATAAAAGAAAATCTTTCTCTTCCAGTTAAAATCCATATAGTGAAAAAGTTTTTTCACTGCTTACCCTGAGTCCACCATCAGCTGAGAAGAATCTCCAGGAGTTTAGGTTTTCTTGATAAGAAAGACTGACAAAGATAGTAAGAAGAACACCAAACACGCATTCATAGAGCCTAGGTACCCTCCTCCTGTTGGTGTTTTCTCTGTGGACATAAAATGGCTGTGGGTCCTTAAGTGAGTTACTTACCTCCTCTGACCATCACTTTCTTCACTTTTAGAATGAGGATAATATCTGCATTTTCAGGTTGGGAAGAAAACATTAGATAATTTTGAAAGTGGTACATAAATGTTAGTTTCTCTTATATTATTTTTAGGCATAAACATACAAAAATACATGGAAATCTATAAGTTCTACTTGCTTCTTTAATGGGTAGGTAACTCTGAAGTGAGCTGCTGGGGTGGTATTTGAGCTGGGCTTCGAAGAAGAGATGGGCTTCCATCAGGTAGAGATAAGAGATCAGTGCAGTTCAAATGAGAGGAATCATCTGCTTTAGTTTCCTAAGGCTGGTGTAAGAAATGTACTGCAAACTATTTACATG
Source organism: Symphalangus syndactylus (assembly GCF_028878055.3). Taxonomy (NCBI): domain Eukaryota; kingdom Metazoa; phylum Chordata; class Mammalia; order Primates; family Hylobatidae; genus Symphalangus; species Symphalangus syndactylus. The sequence continues at coordinate 127,820,258 of NC_072429.2, read as the reverse complement.
GTGAGTTTGCTTAGGAAAGCATTTCGTTTGAGGTGTCTGTGGGACTTCTGGGAATAGATGTCCAAGGTACAATAGGTTGGCGATATATGGTTTCCAGAAAAATCATGATAGTGAAACATTATATATGGATGAGGTCTCAGGACCACTTAGCAACTAGGAAAATATAGGTCAGTTGCTTAAACAATAGTAACTTATTCTTTCACAGCAAGGAGGCTAGATATCTAAAACCAAGGGATTGGCAGAACAGTGCACTCTGGATCTAAGAGCAGACATATCCTAGTTTCTGGTGGTTTCTGACAATCCTGGGTGATCCTTGAGTTACAGATGCATCACCCTCATCTTTTCCTCTGCTGTCACATTGCATTCCCCTGTGTGTCTGAGTCCAAATTTCACTCGTCTTGTAAAAATGTCAGTCACTGGATTAGGGCCCACCCTATTCCAGCCTGACCTCATTGTAATTTGATTATATCTACAAAGACTCTATTCCTATATAAGGTCACATTCACAGGTACTGGGAGTTAGGATTTTAACATATTTTGAGGGGAATGTAATTCAATCCACACCATCATGTAAGCAAAATTCCCAGAAGGGAGGAACAGGATATAATCAGAGGAGAGGTGAGTAACTTATCATGAACATACTAGAAATGTGGCAAGTGAGTGGAGCACAAGAATGCCAGAAAGGCATAGCAATCAACAAACAAGTTCCAGGCAAAGAACTGAGAGTGTCAAGATGAGAAACACTATATTCAGAAGCCGAGGCAGGTGCATCACTTGAGGTCAGGAGTTGAAGACCAGCCTGGCCAATATGGCGAAACTACGTCTCTACTAAATATACAAAAATTAGCTGAAAGTTGCTTGAACCCAGGAGGCAGAGGTTCCAGTGAGCCAAGATCACACCACTGCACTACAGCCTGGGTGACAGAGTGAGACTCCGTCTCAAAACAAAACAAAACAAACAAAAACATTCCTGCATTAGAAGAATTTCATGTTGCATTAGAAGAATTTCATGTTGCATATAAAACCATTCTGTACACAATAGGCAGTCAGTGCTCTCCAGGACTGTGATATGTGTGATATCTATGTTATGGGGATATAAATTATACCTCTGATCTCTGTTTTATTCATCATTGAATGTTCAGAACCTAGTATCATTTCTGACAAACAGTAGATACTTGGTAAATATTGTTGAACAAATGAACACCTTCTTTTATAAATGTAGACTCTAATTGAGAGAGAGTAACTTGTTGAAGGACACACAGATAATGAATAGAAACGCTGGCATGAACCTGTGGCCTGTTTGTCTACAGAGTCCATGCTGTCTTAACTACTTCATTGCCTCTTTGAGTAGTTTCTTAACTCTGAATAGTTTATTGTTCCCATCATTGTTATCTATTTTCCACTGTACGTGAAGATCAGATAATACTTGGAAGCTCCTGTATTGCCTCCTGAGACAATGAGACAAGGCAGTCCACTGGGCATGCCATTTGACAGAGGAGAAGCCTTGATCTGGCTCTACTCCCTCAAATGACATGCTCACTTTCTCCCACAGATGTTAGAAAGAGCCTAAAGGACACAGTGACATTTGGCATCTGCAAAAGGCCATGGTAATTCCCTCTGTCACAGGCATTGCCATTCATCCTTTCAATATCCATTAAAAATAGTGCCATATTCTGACCCTCTGCCCATGGAAAAAAACAGTATTCAGTTGGATAGGTTTGCCTCTAGGCATTTATTACTGAGTTGGGAGATAAAATGAAATTTAGGTTCATGAGAAATAAATTATCAGGAGCAAAAGGAAAGTTAAAGTTCACCCAATTTTAGCCCTTATAAACAAAGCTTAAAGTGCCACTCCCAATTACCTCATGTGTGTGTGTGCACATGGTTATCTGTAAGACTTTTCTACATCTTTATTCCACAGATATTACTAGACACAACATCTTGGTCTTCGTCCTTTGAAGGCAAGGATGAAACTTTGGCTTAATCAGTCATTCTTATAAAAAGGGAAATTTAACATTCAAAATATTGGAGGGAAAATCTCACCACTGGATAGAAGAAAGATGTTTTATTGTATGTTCTCCAACATTATATGATATTTAGTTAATAACTATAATTTTAATTTACTGTTATTTTTCACACTTGACTATAACAGTGATCTATGTTTTAAATGGTGTAAGCCGATGTTGAACTTTCTCTGCTGCCAGTAGCTAACTTCACCATCTCTTTCTTGATAGCAATGGTTGGAATTATATCTTAAGTGTAGATTGACTAATGGCTTTATTGAATGGTAGTCTCCTAGTTCTAAAAATGATATGAAACTGGCCGAAGAAAAAAATTAATAGGAATTATTTAGATCAGGGGTTAGAGAGTCACATTTCACCTTGTTTACAAGAGCACCAGAATTTGCTATCCCTTTCTTAGCTCCATTTTAGAGGCAGCACCATCAAGGGCAAAGGAGAGACACTGCTCAGGGCCACTGTGATAGGCAACAGAGCCTAGACTTCATCTTCAGGTGCTGCATGTAGCATTTGTGTTGTGACATTATGTTAATTAAATTAAAAATATAAATTCTTTAGATTCAGGTTAGAGGTAGGAAACCATCACTTAGTTTTCAGCAAACTCACAGAAAGAAAAATTCTATAGTGGGAAGAAAGAGTTGAAATACAAAGGCCAGATATTAATCCCTTTAACGCCAGGTAAGAGTTGGGTTGAGATGCTTGTGTTCAGAAATAACACATCATGAAGAACCTTGAGTTTGAACTTGGATTCAAAAGCTGTGCAAGAATCATTCAACAGTTTTGGGTAAAAAAGATGTCATGCTCAGATCTGTGTCTTTAAAGTGTCATTCTGATAACAATGTGGAGATATGGAAGTAGGCAATACTGTAGACAAGATTATTGAGAAGTCTAGCAAGGCAGAAATAGCAGAAAGAAAACAAAAGACAGATTTTACATGTATTAAGAAAGTGGAATCTGTAGGATTTCTAACTATTTGAATGTGGGGGCAAAGTAATTGTGAAGGGGGAAAGTACAATGGTCCCAGGCTTTTAGTGAGGCAACATGAAGGGCAACCATGTCTTTTGTGAAGAGAGACAAAATAAGAGAAGCTATTTACATGGTGAGTTTGGTTAGGAAAACATCTTGTTTGAGGTGTCTGTGGGACTTCTGGGAATAGGTGTCCAAGGTACAATGGGTTGGAGACAGAAATATATAGTTTTCAGGAAAATCATGATAGTGAAACATTATATATGGATGAGGCCTCAGGACCACTTAGCTACTAGGAAAATATAGGTCAGAACACTTCTAAGTGGTAAAGACAGGAAGAAGATTCATGGAGGCAGATTTAGCAGAAGCAGCTGGATAAGTCATAGATTAAATAAGAAAAACAGTACAGTATGATAGACATAGACAACAAAAGAGACAATTTAAGAAGGAAATGGCCACCAGTTTCAAATGCTGAAGAGACCTCAACTGAAATAGAAAAAGAAGTTATAGTTGATAAACCCTAACCCAAACCTGCTCCTTCTGTGGTTGTATTTGTCCATTCTTGCACTGCTATAAAGAAATACCTGAGATGGTAATTTCTAAAGAAAAGGGTTTAATTGGCTCATGGTTTTTCAGGCTATATGGCATCTGCTTGGCTCCTGGGGATGCCTCAGGAAACTTAACGATCATGGCGGAAGGGAAACGGGAAGCACACACACCACATGGCTGGAGTGGAGCAAGAGAGAGAAGGGTGAGGTGCCACACACATTTAAACAACTAGATGTCACGGTAACTCACTCCCTCCCTATTGCCACAACACCAAGGGAGATGGTGTTAAATCATGAGAAACCACCCCCATGATCTATTCACCTCCCACCAAGCCCCATCTCCAACACTGGGAATTAGAATTCAACCTGAGATTTGGGCAGGAACACAAATCCAAACAATACCAGTGGCATATACCATCTGAGTAAATAGCAACACCACTTAACTCTGAGCTCATGGCCCATACTGGAAAGTCATCCTTAATTCTTCTATTTCACTTCTGTCATGCAATCAATTAGAAAATCTTGTTTCAATATCTACCCATAATCCAATCACCTCTCACCACCCTCACTGCCATAATGCTGTCCAGACCCCATCATCTCCCACTTAGACCATAGAAGCCATCTCCCAGTTGATCATCAGGCTTTCATTCTGATGTTGCTACAGCCTGGTCTTTATACTGCAGCCACAGCAATCCTTGAAAATGTAAATTTTAATATATTGCATCTTTTCTAGAAGCCCCAATAGTTTTCCAACATAATTAGAATTAATTCTACTATTTTTCCTACGGCTGACAAGACTTTATAATTTATTGAGGCCCTGGTGGTCCCTCCAACCTCTTTTCTATTACTCGACTACAGCTTCCCTCTACTGCACCCACAGTGGCCGCTTTTCTTGAACACTTCACTCACCTTCCTGCATCAGAAGCTTCCAGTTTGCATTTTCCTCTGCTAAATTGCACTTCTCTCACGTGTCAAAATGGTTCACTCTTATACTTTGTTTCTTATTCATTTGTTAAGTTCATTACAGAGATCTTCTCTAAGCACCCAAAGAAAAAAGATAGAGTCTTCTTTAAATCATTCTCTATCCCTTTATTTGGCTTTATTTTTCTCCATAGCATTAATTTTACACACACACACAGACACACACACACACACACACACACACATTGAATATCTCTTATTTATTCCAAATGCTTGGAACCAGAAATGTTTTGGATTTCACATTTTTCAAATTTTGAAATATTTGCATTAATTTTCATCCCTAATCTGAAAATCCAAAATTTGAAATGCTCCAATGAGCATTTCCTTTGAGCATCATGTTGCCATTCAAAAAGTTTCAGATTTTAGAGCATTTTGGATTTTAGATTTTTAAATTAGGGATACTCAGCCTGTGTGTGTGTATGTGTGTGTGTAAAATCTCATATCACTGAGATACCAGCTTATGAGGATATGAGGATGAAGATTTTATCTAGTTTGTTGACTGTTGAAGCTCCCTTGCAGGGGATAGTATTTGGAAATTATTAGCACTGAGCCATTGCTTGGTAAATGAATACTGCATTTAAAAATTTATCTTTCTTTAGTTATTGGCTGTTTATCTTCATTCACAGACCGGTGATCTTTTCTGTCTTGATGATAAGTAAGTCCCCAGTAGCTGCAGGTTTATAGCCATCCTTTTCAGGAACTCTAGTGGAAAGGGGGTATTTTTTCCCATTTATTTATTCCTACTTATTTATTCCAACTAAAGTCTCACATTGGAGTATCAATGGATTGAGTTGTGTCATTTGCCTAATTTCTCATCACAAGTAATCCTCGTGATGAGAAAGATGGAATAAACTGGTTGGCTAGGCCAGATTGTGTTTCTACCACTGGAATTGGGATTGGTCAATCCCCAGGCTGCATGGAATAAGAATGGGGTGCTGTATCTCCCCAAGAGAAAATTGAGGTGTAGCTACCATGAGGAGATCTTGAATCTGTGAGATATAAAACTTAAACAATTTAGGGAGAGCATCATTAAGAAAATGAGTATAAAACTACAAATATGATATTGATTATAGGGCATTGGAAGTGGCTTACATGTGTAACAGGCTCTGGAACTTTAACTCTATATTGTCATGGTACATCTGTCTCTGGAAAGGGAAAAAGAAGAAACAGATGTCCCTTCAAGGGGACTGAGAAGGAAAGGAATATACGGACTAGCCCAGTGGAGTACAGGTGAGGAGGACTTAATTAGAGACATGGAGAAGGATAACCATCATTTAGACCTGACTAAGCTACCCTCTCTTCAGCTGAACACACTTCCTGCTCAATGCAGGAATTTGCAGAGCGATTTTCAGCTAGGAAGAGAGAAAAGAGGAATTTGGTCTTAAGCTTTCTGTTCTTACCATTGTCTGCAACTTGCTCTGAAGAGACTTGTGGAAAGAACAGCTGTGTGTCCCCAGTACAGCTAATCCTTTTGGAAAAAAAAGTTACATAACATAAATGTGTTTAGCTTTATCCTCTTCTTCTTCATAATTTAAAACATCCCACAGAATGCCAAGTTTGGGTGGGGTGTGAATATTAATGACTGAATCCTGCACTATACATCTGGCCTCTCAACATAATTAGAATCAATTCCATTATTTTCCCTATGGCTGACAAAGCTCTATAATATACTCTGGTCCTTGTAATCTAGACTTCTTGTGCTGGGGAGGCCGACCCAACTGCCCTGGGAACTGTGGGGCTAAACATGTTGACAGTGGCACAAATGAACTCAGCCCTCAGAGTCAGAGTGGTTCTGTTCTTGTGAGTTCATCAAGGGTTGCCTCAGTGCATGTGTGTAAGTCAGTGAATATCATCCCACGGAGGTCAGGTGAGGCTGCCAAGATATCCTTTCTAGAGATCTAGGGAGGGGGACAAAGAAAGGAGCATGTTTAGGCCAAGTAGGACAGCTGTCCTGTGGACTTTGGCCCCTTGTAATATTGCCTAGCAGAAAGCATCTTTTGAATTTCAAGTGTTTTTCTGAGCTTTCTGGGATTATAGACTCTCACCACCCTGGTGAGTCACATGGGTCACAGACCCATGAAAGACAGAGCTCAGAGGTAATCGGGGCCAATGTCCTTTTGTGTAACCAAAGAACAGACTGAGATATCATAACAGTGATCTTACGTATAAAGTGTTTACTCTGTGCCAGGCAATGTGCTTGATGCTTTTTATGAACTATTTCAAATACTCAAAGCAATCCTCTACCCAAGTAGATATTATAACCCCACTGTACAGCAGAAAGACAAACAAAACATAAGCTTTGAAGGGACAAGGAGAGTAAATAGAAGACACAACATTCAATCCCTTATCTATCTAACCTGAAAGCTCATGATTTTCATAGATAGAAGATCCTTCTTAACAAAATCTTTTATTAATATAATTGTCTTTAATGTTTATAATTAGTGAGTACTTGCTATGTGCCAGATACTGTGCTAAACACTGCGTGTGTATGAGTGTGTGTGTGTTTGCATGTGTACAGATTTAAAAAATTGTTTTTCTGAAAGAATTGGTAATTTCCCCGAGGTCATTCATTGATATTTGATATTGGAACCCAGATCTTTCTGACTCCTGTGACAAGATATTAAAGGCCTTGCAAATGCCCACTCATAGGTGTTGAGGTTCACAGTGCTCCCTGTCACTTGATGACCTGGACAGTTGGCTCCTCCGTGGTCAGCAGCCTGGCAGCCAGGGCTACAGGATTTATGACAAGGTAGCTAAATAGGGAAAGCCTTTCCAGAGGACAATTTTACACTTGCCCGATGATTCCAAAGTAGTTCACTCTGAACTGGACCAGTGGGTCCCTCAAACACTCCAGCCCACAGCTACACGTCATGACTGTGCTTGCTCCACCATGTGCAGTAACCACAGCCCTTGGGTGGATGTGTGGCCGATCCCACGAGCTGGCTTCCCTTTCACTGTCCTGATTGTTAGCTCTTCTGTGGTGACCAAAGAACCGACTGCCTCAGCATTTAGATGTGAAGGTGCACATTAGAGTCCCACATGTCCTGGCTGAGGAACGCACAGTCAGTTTTGTACTTCATGTTCCTCCAGCGCAATCCCGCAATGAGGGTAGTGTGGGGCTTCCTGGATGTCCTGGGTAGGAGGAGCTGATACAAAATCCCAAAGAGAAACGGGACATGGTTTGAAGTACAGAATCTTGGCCAAGGCATTTTCAGTAACTTCCCTCCAAAAAGGTGGTTTGAGATAAAAATGGTATCCCACTTGAGAAACCCTTGTGTTGGTCTGGTCAGGGCAAAAGTCCAGACATTCCAGAAGTTTGTGGAAGAAAAACTAGATTTTCAGTTCCTTGAGGCTTGGGCTTAAATTCTCATTTCAAAAGAATCTAAGATGAAAGGACTCCACCAACTAATTTTAGAGCAAGCTCTTTTATCCCTTTGATTGACTCAAACAGGGAAGGGAGAGAGAAGATTGGGAAAAGAATTGAGATCTTTACTTTAAATCCAACCGGGCGCATGAAGCCAGCTCATGCTATGATTTCATCCTTCACATTCTGGGTAAAACACCTTGCAATAGGTACTGTGGAGTCATTTTGCCAACACATATAAGAACAGAGATCCTCCTGGATGTGCCCGGGTAATTAATTAATTAACTGGGAGATGATGTGAAAACCACCGCTAGACCTCAGTTTCTTCATCTCTAAAATTGGAAGATGGAATCAGAGAATGTAAAATGGAAAAGGGTTGGAAAAAAAAAATCATGTAGTTCCCAAACCCTAAAAAGCAGAGGTATGTGAAGATATCTATATAAAGTCATATAACTAGTTAGTGACAGAAGCAGGACTAGCACTTTGGTGTTCTGAACCCAAGTTCACTTCTTTTGCTCTTCTCTTTAGGTGAAACAGTTTCAACAAATATTTATTTAATGTATACTCTATTATTGAAAGAGTATATTTAATAATGTCACAACCACAAAAAGCTTGAAAATCTGAACTCTGAAGCACTTTGCAGATGAAAGCTGAATTTTCTACAAGCCAGGACAGTATGAGAGTGAGGATGCCTTCCTATCCTTTGGGAGGGCTGGCTCTGGCAAACTCAGCCACTGCCTTGGGAGGAACCAGGAAAAAAAGACTCAGGCAACTGATGCGGGAAAGAACTTCTGAGAGATGGTCCTCTAACACCTGACACTACTGTACAGAGGATGGAAAGAAACACAATCCTAACCTGGCCTACCTGTTTTGACTTCTTTGGTTATCTTTATCTCTCTAGGGCATAGAGTCTGGGGTCCTCCAGAGATGACCGAGGAAAAGATGTTTCCAAAGGATCAGAGAACATAGGAACAAAGAATCAATGAAAGGAAAGTGTCTCTTCATCTGTTTTCCCCTACCTCTCACCTTCCATTATAAGCTGGAAATCTGATCAGCAAACTCCCCTTAACAACCACCCGCAGTGCTCCCAAATGCACATACATTGTCATGATTCCTCCTGGCTTCTGCCTTTTCCCCACATGATATACACCGCCGCCTCTACTATTGAATTTTATTCTGTTCCTTACAATAGCTCTCGTGTATCTTACTCTAAGCTGCTCTCACTACCTGGAAAGTCTCATTCCCTTTGCCTGGAATACTCACCTTCCACTGAGCCCTCACCCCCAGCTACCACCACCATGCAACCATCTACACATCACTTTATCCAGAAAGTCTTTGCAGCCCCTGAATTGTCTCAGGACTCCTCTGATCTACAGGGCACTGCTGTGGTCACCTCTAATAGAATTCATACACTGTATTGATATTTATCTTACTTACTTTCTCCTCAATATACTATAAGTTCAATGACTTCAAGGAGCAATGTATGTTTAGTTCAGAATTTTGTTTCTAGACCTTAGTGTGGTTCTTGACACAGCCTCCTTGCCCCTTGTTAAATATTTAGTGCATAAATAACAATACCTAACATTTATTAAACACTTATATGACTACGACTGTTTAAGGGCTTTAAAGATATTATTAATTCTTTAAACAACTTTTAAAGAAAATGCCATTGTTATCTCCATTTAATAGAGGAGAAACTTTGGGTTAGGGGTGTTAGAGAATTTACTTGAAGCTACATGATAACTTTGTAGTGGAGAAGGGAATGGAAAGCACGAATGCCTTGAGAACCCAAACTCTGACTCACTTTGTCAACTGTTACAAACCCACAGTTCTTACCCGCTGTGTTTATTTCCCCCATGAACTCTGTGACTTCCCTGGGATTTGGTACAAAGGGAATATTGCACTAGAAGCAGATTCCTTTCAGCACCAACATGCTGTCTTTGTGAGACTTGATGTTTGGGTATGGGGTGGAATGGGGTTAGAAACAGATGTCTCTTGAGCATCTTCTCATTGACAGCTATGTGCATGATATCTCAGCTCCCAGGCCTCCACTTTAGCAGAGAAGTTTCCCCATTCCAGTTCTGATGAATTCTGTGAAGAACAAAATGTTACCAAGGCTGGCCCAATGAATAGTTTGCCCAGCAGTTTCTGGCAGTTAACAACACACCCTGTCATATTCATGAGCATCCATCCCAAAGAATAACCCAGTTGCATTTATGGTATTTGTGAGGGTAGAAGTTTGGGTCAAATGGGGTAATCATATTTCATAAGAAGAGATCCAATCAGTTTTAGGCTGTTAAACACTAGGCTTATTTCCTTAAGGAATTGTTGAAGGTTTTCCCCCATTTTATTCCTATTTGACTACTCCTTCCCCATTCACCTGGACAAGATTTTGATGGCAAAGAGGATATTTTATACAAGCCCAGAAACAATGGCTTTAAAGGGGATTAAAGCCATCAGCCCTGAAAAGCAACACGCATGCCCGAAAGAAGTAGACTTCATGGAAGTCAGACGAATCTGCTTGGGTGGATGTGGTAACATTGGTTTTTGCTATCTCTGTTTCTCCAGAGCACTTTCCCATTCTCATTCTTCCTGCTCAGCACACTTCAGGGAGATGCACTAACTCCTTTTGTACTTCATGGCCTGGTATCCGTCAGTTGCTGGGTGCCACCAAAATCATATGTACACAAGAGCTCATTCACTCAACACATATTTATGGGCACCAATTTCCCATGAAGGGTGTCAGCCAAGTGGGATGATTCCGCATTTAAGTACTGGGGTGGAGGAGTGGACCAATGTTCACTATGAGTATAACTACTAGTATGTGTCCAAGGATGAATTCCTAAAATTAAGTCATAGATTCCACTTTTGAGATTTACATTGTTTCTTTTAATTACTTCAGACTCTGTGGTATGTAGGTGAGCCAGCTTGGATTGGGTCAGACACAAGAATACAAATATTTTGTTGTTGTTTTTTGTTAGTGATGGAGTCTTGCTCTGTTGCCTAGGCTAGCGTGCAGCAGCTTAATCACAGCTCACTGCAGCCTCAACTTCCTGGGCTCAAGTGATCCTCTCACTTCAACCTCCTTGTAGCTGGGACTACAGGCACTCTCCACCACATCTGGCTATCTTTTTTTTTTTTTCTTTTTTTCATTTTTTGAAGAGACAGGCTCTCACTTTGTTGCCCAGACTGGTCTCCAACTCCTGGGCACAAGTGATCCTCCCACCACAGCCACCCAAAATGCTGGGATTACAGGCATGAGCCACTGCACCTGGCCTAAACATGTTTCTTTTTACCAGTAATATTATTCCTCAGTGTTAAGATAATTTATATTTGAAACCATATTTTAACTGAAGAACAAACTATTAGCAATTATTTATATCTCAACATATGTAAGCATATTTGATAAGCTAAAATGGAAACAAGGGTAAGTCTCTTTTAAGAGGAGGGACAAAGAATATCTTAAGACTAGGATCCTGGTACTTGAAGTAGAATTTAGAAGAAATGACCTTAAGCACCTCTGTACTGTTGCAAAGAAATGATAGGGTGGGAGGAAGAAAGATGTTGAGAGAGATGCATAGAGAGAAGAGGAATGTCAGAGTTTTGTCTCACAAATATATCCCACAGTTATACCTTCAAACCAATTACATGAGTTTAACAAGAGTAAATAGACTCCCTTAGAAGTCTGTTACAGACAAGAGAATCAAGAAGTTCAATATGGCTCTCAGAGATAAAAAATATTTTTAAAAATCCAGAAAAACAGATATACCTCAATATAAGAAATATCTTTTTAGGTGTCAGATATGCCCCAAAGTAGAATAGCTTACCTGGGAATGTAGTGAGTTTCCAGTCACTGGAAGTGTACAAACAGAGGTTGGATGACCATTTGGTGGAGATGTTGTCACATGAGCTCCAGCATTAGTCACACTTTTAGACTAAAATAAAAAATAAATAGAAATGAACAAATTCTGTGTTGTATACTTAGGTCTGTATTTTCCTTTACTACAAGTAACACAGTACAACTTAGAAAAATGAGGGTTATTTGTTGAATATTTCATGAAGTCCAAAGTTAGGTAGTACAGGGTGGTAAATTGGCTCATAATGCAACCATGGACTAGAGAAATGCGTATTTGTTTTACTCTGCTATCATTATTATTTAGAACTTGTTCTCATGCTCATAACAATGATAAAGTTAACAATGGTAATGATGGTAATAATAATATCCTAATAATATGAACACTTTGTAGAGCTAACCAAGCACCAAGAATTTCTGTAATCACTTTTATGTAATTAATGCATTTACTGATTACAAGATAGCTGTAGTAAGACAGACCTCATGTCTATGTTCCAGTAAACAAAAAAAGGTAGGTGTGTGTGAGAAAGAGAGACTAAAAAGGCTCAGGGCAGGTCCTTTTTATCAGGATAATACACAAGTTTTTAGAAGCTCACCAAAGAGAAGTCTGCTTTTGTTTCTTTGGACAGAAGTACATCACGTGACCATCCTTAGCTAGAAGGTGGACAAGGGAAAAGGAATCATGGATGGGGACTGGGTCAACCCAAAAACAGGTTTTGGCATATGAGTTAATCCTTTTCACAACCAAATGTCATTGATCCTTTCAACAATTCTATATGCTAGATGCCCCAAACAAAACAAAACAAAACCAACAGTGAGGAACACAGAGTTTTGAGTAGCCAGTTATTTAGGTATTAACTTCCAAAGCTGACATGTGAACCTGCGTACAGTGATTTCAGAAATCATACTCCTGTGCTTGTCACTACTACACAAGGCTATCTCCCTTGATTGGTTTTAATGTTCCCCCTTCCCTGAAATATGATAACTGAGATGTGCTAGTCACCTTGAAATAGAAGACCAAGCAAAATTACACAGTGGAAGCCTAGAGTCAGTTTTTTTCCTGTAATGGCTTTCCATGAATTTGCTGGATACAGTAAATGTCTAACGAGGTGAATGCTCAATGCCACTTAAAAAGGCATAAATTCAGGCTGGCACCAGAATAAAGAGCACGGTTACTGCCACCGCTGAACAAGGCACAGATTCTCTGAAAGGAAAGTCATTCTCTGGAAATAGGTTAGATCCTTTCAATAGCACGTTGCTCGTATCAGGTCACAAGAGTATCAGTGATGCAGCTTCAGATTAACGTCATCTGCAGCAGTTCAGTGACCTGAGGAGGATGCTTTTTCCTAGGTTGTTTCATCTGACCTTCCAAGAGAGATATAAGCACTAGGAAAATCTGGATCACTGTATGATGGAGCCATTTCCTTTTTGGCAGAGGCAGAGATAGCAGCCAGGCTATTCCTGTGGGATCTGTAGGTTAAAAGACTAAGAGACTTTGATGACTGCCCAAAATATCTGCTGTAATCCTAGAACTACCTCTGCCCATGTGGAGGCAGCATAGCACAGCCATAAGTATAGGCTGAGTTGGATTTGGATTCCAGTCCTCCACTCCCACACCTTAGCAGTGCTACCTTAACCTTCAAAACTTACATGACTGTTTTGAGAATTAAATAAGTTGACATCTTGCAAGCACTCAACAAGGTGGGTGGCTGGCACAAAAGGAATAGTCCATAGCTGTTGGTTGCTATTCATCATTATTACTGCTGTTGTTCTTGCTGTTGGTTATATTATTATTATTATTTTAAAGAGTAAGTTTGAGTTTCTCAACATTTGGAGGACAAAACACTGGAAAAATCCCAGATATCTCCAAAGCAAACTTGAGGTCCATGAATACGGATTAGAGTTCAGACATCTAAATCAGTACTCGGTCATTAAAATTTGAAGCTGGAAGTCTGTCTTCAGACAATTTCAGAGCAGGCTAGTAGACCTATGAATACTGATTCAGAATGTAAAAGATCTTTACAAATCAATCATGTGGCTAAGGTGAACCAGTAGTGGGAGAATTACCTAGGGCGAGGTACCAGTGTCTCAAAAAATCAACCCGTAGGTCTGTCCTGTGTCTTTCTTAGATAAAGCAGTAGCTTCTACTCAGATGAATAACAACATAAACCACTAACATTTTTTGAACACTCACACACTTACTTTGTGCCCAGATGACATTCTAAACCTATATGTATTAGCACACTTAAGCCACACAGTTCCTGGAGGTAGGTTCTATTATCTTCTACATCATAAAGTTAAGAAGACTGAGGTAGACAGATGTTGAACAACTGGTCCAAGGGTACTGAGCCTGTGAGCGGCAACTCTGGGCTCTGGACTCATGTAAGCACAATAGAAATGGATCCCTTCTCCCTGCTTTACTGCCTTCTGAAGACAGGAGGAGAAGCGGGCTTACAGGAGCTGCTCCTGACCATCACTCGCTTTCTTACTCACTTCTCTCCAGTGATGTTGAGTTCTCTTTCTTTCCTGGACCCATCGAACTTACTCCCATTTGCATTTTCTGTTTTATCGTGTTTAAAATGCATTCAGAGGTCCCTCAGAGGGAGAGAATGACTCCTGAGAAGGTATCATTTATCACAGAATCTGAAACTTGAAAATATAACAAAAACACAACAAAACAAAATCCTATATATTCTATATTCTGGTAGTATATTATACTTGCAATTAAATTGGATTAAATTTTCAGTTCTCAACCCTCTCCTCCATCTCCCAAAGAAAGATTAAAAATCAGCCATCAGAGTCACTTAGGTTATCCATTCATCTTGGTTTGCCCAGGACGATCCCAGTTTATGCCAGTTTTCCTGGTGTAATTATTGAGAATCCTGTTTCACTTTAAAAGTGTCTCAGTTTAGAAAATAAATTATATGGCACCCTGTTCGTAATGGGAATTTCTATGGCCAGTTATCTGTTTACTAAGTAGGGTATCTTACTTAGGTGCAATTCTTTCCAGAAGCAGACAGGGAAAAGGAGGCTGTACCTACTGAGATCCAAGCCTTGACAACTAGATCATAAGTCTAAGGACTAGTCCCTGTCCTTAAGTGACTAGAAAATCTTCCCAGCTCTGACTCTTCTCCCCACCATCCCCACCATTTAATCTCAATTAATCTCAACTCCTGTATCAGTTACTACCTCTATGATAGAGTTGGTAATGTTTGTTCGATGACATTTTTATTTTTTGCATATATTTATTAATTCCATAAAGAGAAACATGATTAATAGCTAAGTTTTTTATTTTATTTCTTATGGTGTCTAGCACAAGGCTATGCATTAACTAGGGACACTAAATGTTGATAGAAAAGATAAAGTACAAGAAGAAGAAAGAGATGTATGAAATATAAAAGCAAAGAAAGAAGAAAAGAAGGGAGGCAGGAAGGAAAGGAGAGAAAGAGGGAGGAAAAGAAAAAAAAAAGAAAAAGGAAGGAGGAGGGAAAGCAAATTTAGTATATATTTCCTGCAACACCAAGAATAAATGGAAGCCAGCTGGTCCCTTACAACAACGGGCTTGTCTTCAACCAAGGCAAGCACATGAATCTTCCCTTGGCCATTCTCTGTGCTACTGTGAGCAATGTGCATTTCTAAACTGAAGAGTTGCAGTCAGGCTGGACTGTAATTGGGTTCATCTCATATTAGCTACTTAAGAGAAGCAATGTGCCTTTCTACTTGGGCAATCTTAGAAGCCTTCTAAATAAATAAAGGATGAAAGGCAATTTGTTTAAAAATAAGGAGTGCTTTCACCAGAGGCTGCTTTCTTCAAGAGTACTAAGTTTCTTCGCAAACAACTACAATACGGAGGTTCTTTTCTAAATGAATAACCTTATTACTTCCAGAGCCCAATCCTTTTTTTTTCCACTGGTTTAACAGAAATCTAATGATTTACCATCTCTTTATAAGTTTGATTTGCAAATAGAATAAATGCTTATCAGATAAAAATTGTTGCTTCCATGATGGTCTCAAGTTAAGCATCTCCTATTAAAAAATACTTTCTCAAATATTGATGCTTTGTGTTTATTACAACATTCTGCAATAACTTGGCAAAACACAAAATTTTATAATTTTAATCATTTTCTCTATACTATGTATAAGAAGTGAACTAAGATTTAAGAAAGTATAATCACTTAAATAATTATTATTTCTCTTTACCTTTAATTCACTAATGAAATCACTTTTTCACTTAACTCTGATTGTATTTATCCATTCATGAATACATGAATTTGCAGTTATTACTTAATGAATAACTACTATATGCAAATGACAGTATATGAGACTTGCAAAACTAAATAAGAAAACAAAATTCAACAATGCTTTATGATTAAACCAGGAAGTAGGGACAGAAGGGTGCTTCTTCAACCTGATAAAGGTTTACAAAAAGCTCACAACTAATCACATATATAATGGTGAAAGAATGGGTTCTTTCCTTCTAAGGTCAGGAAGAAGAAAAGGTTATTTTCTCTTGCCACTTTTAGTCAATATTGGGCTGGAGGTTCTAATGAGAGCAATTAAGCAAGCAAATTAAATAAGGAACATCCAGACTAGGCAGGAAGAAATAGTACTATTTCTATTTGCAGATGGCACGATCCTGTATTTGGGAAATCCCAACAAATCCACTAAAAAAGCGATTAGAACTAATAAATGAGTTCATCAAGGTTGCAAGCTCCAAAATCAATGGGCAAAAATCTACTGTATTTTTATATACTTATAATAAATGATACAAAAATAAAATTAGCAAAATATTCAATTTACAATAGCATCAAAAAGAATCAAATATGTAAAAATTAATGCAGCAAGATAAGTGCAAAATATATACTCTGAATACCAAAGAGCACTGTTGAAAGAAATTATAGACAACATAAATAATTGAAAAAGCATCCCATGTTCATGAATTTAAAAACTTAATATTGTTCAGATGACAATACCCCTAATGTGGTCTACAGATTCAGTGCAGGCCTTATTAGAATCTCAGCTGATTTCTTTGGATAAATTGATGAGTTGATTCTAAAATTCATATGGAATTGCAAAAGGCCCAGAATAGACAAAAACAACCCTGAAAAAAAAAAATAGAGTATCACACTTCTTGATTTCAGAACTTACTACAAAACAATGGCAGTCAATACAATGTGTTACTGTACAAGTAAAGATCAGTGGGATTGAATTGAAAGTCCAGAACAAAGCCATGTGTCCATGGTTAATTGATTTTCAACAATTGACCCAAGACCATTCACTGGGGAAAGAACACTGTTTTCAACAGTTGCTGGTGGGACAACTGGATAGCCGCATGCAAAAGAATGAAGTTAGACCCTACTTCACACTAATCATACTTTTTAAATGTGACTTGGAAATAGTTTATCTATTTCTGAATGCAGGAGACATCAACACACGTACACCTGCATTCACACAGATATAAACACACTATTTCTGTTCAATGGTGAATAATTTTTCTATAAGAAATCTTAGGTGTAGATAGCATATGAAAGCCCTTAAAATAAAGGCTTTAGAGCCAGTGACTTACCCCTCAAGGAAGCTGTAGTCTAGTCAAGCAGAGAAACAAGAAATCCATCAATTCAACATTCTATAATCAATAACATATGGCCATTATGTGGATCAAAATGAGAGCACTAATCTAGACTAGGGTGGGTCAGGGAATGATCCTCTAAGGATCCATGCTTGAGATGACCATTGACAAATGGATGGGTTTGTGATGGTCAGGAGTGTGAAGGATGAACTGTGTGATCCATACATTTATGGAACGTTCCACAAATTTATGGAAAGACTTTAAGTTGGTTTGGCTTTCAAGGGCAATGTATCTTGAGGTATTAAAGACTTTGAAGAAAGAGTGGTAGACCAAGGACAAAAAAAGAAGCCCAAAGTAATGTTGAAACACTTTTAGGCCGGGCGCGGTGGCTCATGCCTGTAATCCCAGCACTTTGGGAGACCGAGGCAGGTGGATCACGAGGTCAGGAGATCAAGAGCATCCTGGCTAACACGGTGAAACTCTGTCTCTACTAAAAGTACAAAAAATTAGCCGGGTGCAGTGGCGGACGCCTGTAGTCCCAGCTACTCGGGAGGCTGAGGCAGGAGAATGGCATGTACACTCAGGCCTGGGCGAAAGAGCGAGACTCCACCTCAAAAAAAAAAAAAAGAAAGAAAAGAAAAGAAACACTTTTTAAATAACCACAGCAAGATGCAAAAGAAGAATCCATATACATGGGTTGTAATATCAGATGGTTTTCTAATCAAACATGAATCTTTAGGGACTCTCCAGTGTTCTTATCTCTAAAGTACTTCTTAACTTCAATGTTCTTATCTCTAAAGTAAGTACTTAAACTTGTTCTAAAATTTCTTTAGCTTTAAATTTTAGAATCCTGCATATTTGCAGACAGATCTCTAGAGCAGACCTTTAAAACAGAAAAGTGTATCTATGGAAAGCACACCATTAAAAACAAAAACAACCACTGCAACAAAAATGCTCCTTTACTTATAAAACAAGCTAAACAAGAACACAGAATGATTTAAAAACAAATCTAAGTCATAATTCCAAGAAACATAGTTTGTTCTTTTTCCTTCTCTTCCCACTCTGTAGGACACTTTTCCAAGCCTTTTAGCCTTTGATGCAGAATAAGCAAGAGGACTCTACTCTCATAATAACTGTAATCCTCTGCTTCAGGCACCAGACACTAACGCTCTGCCAGACCTTCACCACCCGGTGAAGCCAAGCACCAAACCACAAGCAGAATGGCTTGCAGGGTAGACAGCATATTGCCCTGATGTTAGACATGGAACTGCTAGGTCAGCTCCTATATTTAGACAGCTGTTTCACCATTGGAAAAATTACTCTCTCTTTTTCGATCTGAAAACACATAACTCTCTCTCTCTCTCTCTCTATATATATATATACATATATATGCAAATGTATACATGCACACACACACACACACACACACACACACACACACTCCATCCTCAGGGCTAGCTAATTCCTAAAGAGAGTGAACAACTTGTCTGTGAGTGCACCCTTCATATCAGACCAACCAATCCAATAAACCATGTACTTAACCACCTCTTTTATCAAGTTTTTACACCCCAGGCCACTATTCCCCTGCATTAATCACCCTCAGGTCAGGTCATTGTCAATTAGGGACAACCTCTTATGCATCAGAGCCTGTCAAAAATCTTCGTATTAGCCAGTCTACAACCTGCTTACCCTGTCTTGCCCTTTTCTTCTTGGAGAAATCACAATAAAGACTGGTTGCAACTTCCCCCCGCCCCCTCTGCTTTCTGACCAACTCTGATGTTTCTCTGTATGGCCCTCCCATTACCTGGAGTGTCCCTCCTTTTGGGATCTGTAAGTCTAACTGTATTTTCAGAAATAGTTATTTCCTGACCTATTGGCTTTTCCATACCTAAATAGTAATAAAACTTATACTTTAAAACACGTACGAACACACATATGTACATTAATGGCTAACAAAATAGTTATCTTTCCATTTATAGTATCTAGTAAAAGATGAACCTGATTTCAAATCCCACATTCTAATTTTGGTTTAATTATTTTGGGAAAATGTAGGACTCAATTTCATTCATCGTTATGAAAACTGGACAATAGAAACTTGTAGGTAATTCTAAGAAAAAATGCATTTATGTATGCGTGTGTGTATGTGTGTGTTTAGAAGGAGGAAGAAAAAGAAACTTCTTATAAAGTATAGTTACATTAAAGTCAGTGTGTAAAGAAGAAAACCTTGCATTATCAATACTACCCTTGAAAATTACTTAGGAAGCAGCCTAATGATTTTCTATGCGCCATTTTTCAGTGAGTCCAGCAAAACAATCTTTTTAACCAACATTGGAAATTTGTTCTTGCGTTGAGGTGCCAGATGAAATTTTGGTCTGGCCAGGTGCGGTGGCTCACGACTGTAATCCCAGCACTTTGGGAGGCTGAGATGGGCTGATCACCTGAGGTCAGGAGTTCGAGACCAGCCTGGCCAATATGGTGAAACTCCATCTCGACTAAAAACACAAAAGTTAGCGGGGCATGGTGGCAGGCACCTGTAGTCCCAGCTACTCAGGAGGTTGAGGCAGGAGAATTCCTTGAACCCGGGAGGCAGAGGTTGCAGTGAGCCGAGATAGTGCCACTGCACTCCAGCCTGGGCAACGGAGTGAGACTCTGTCTCAAAAAAAAAAAAAAGTTCAAAGAATTCTCTAATGCCCCCTCATGGAAACCCCAAATGTTTTCTGTTATTTGCATGTTCTATTAGTATGTTTTTCAAATGTTACAATTAATGAACCAATAGCAATATATTATTATCAACTAAAGCCCATAGTTCACGATAGATTCACTCTTTGTGTTGTATATTTTATGGGTTTGACAAATCACAGTTTTTCCTTTTCCTGAATGTTATATAGTTAAAATTATGTAGTATGTAGCCTTTTCAGATTGGCTTCTTTCACTTAGAAATATGCATTTAAGGTTCTTTCATATCTTTTCATGACTTTATAGTTTATTCCTTTTTGTTGCTAAATAATATTGCATTGTATAGATATACCACAGTTTGTTTATTCATTAACCTATTGAAAAACATCTTGGTTAAAGCTATTATAAACATTCTTGTGCAGTTTTTGTGTTGATATAAGTTTTCAACTCATTGGGTATATACTAAGGAGTGTAGTTATTGGTTTCATGGTGTCTTCGCCCATTTGGGCTGCTATAACAAAAATACTATAAAGTGGGTGGTTCAAACAACATTTATTTCTCACAGTTATGGAGGCTGAGAAGTCCGAGATCAAGGAACCAGCAGATTTGGTGGCTGGTGAAGACCTGCTTCCTAGTTCATAGGTGGCTGCCTTCTCCCTGAGTTCTCACATGGCAGAAATGGCACTGGAGATTTCTGGATTCCTTGTATAAGGGCACTAATCCCATTTATAAGGGCTCCACTTTGATGACCAAATCACCTCCCAAAGGCCTTACTGTCAAATGCCATCACATTGGGAATTAGGTTTCAACATATAAATTTGGTGGAGACATAAACATTCAGTCTTTAGTATATGTAAGAGTACTTTTAGCTTTATAACAAACTGCCAAATTATCTTCCATTTTTCATGTGACACTTTTCGTTTTTATAAGCAATGAATGATAGTTCCTGTTGCTCTACAACCTCACCAGAATTTGTTATCGCCACTGTTTCAAATTTTAGCCTTTCTAATAAGTGCATAGTGGCATCTCATTTTTGTTTTATTTTCATTTCCCTAATGCCATATGATATTGACTATCTTCTCAAATGCCTATTATCCCTCTCTGTATCTTCTTTTGTGAGGAATGTATTCAGATTATTTTGCTTTTTTTAAAATTGGATTATTTGTTTTCTCACTTTTTTTTAGGATTTTTTGGTGTATTTTGGATATAAGTTCTCTGTCAAATCTATGTTTTGCAAATGTTTTCTTCCTATCTGTGGCTTGCCTTTTTATTCTCAACTTTCTTCACCATTTACAGTATTTTTAATTAGGATATTCATCATATAATGTAAAATTCACTATTGAAAGGTCTACATTTCAGGATTTTTCATATATTCACTCTTTTGTGCAACTATCACATCTGTCTAATTCCAGGACATTTTTGTCACTCCTTACCTACGAACAGTTAGTTCCAACCCCCTTCCCCTCTTCCCTGGAAACCACTAATTTAGTTTTTGTCTCTATTGATGTTCCTACTCTTAAATTTTCATGCAAATAAAATTGTACAATATGTGGCCTTTGTTTCTGGATTCATTAAATTAGTATAATCTTTCCAAAGTCCACCAATGTTGTAGCATGTAACAGGACTTAAATATCTCTTTCTATGGCTGAATAGTAAAGGTCTGGGTTTTCTTTTTTCTTTTTTTTTTTATACCTGTGTAAATTCTCACAGCATTTAGTATTAAACTTATTCACTCAATATTAGTAGACTTATATATAAGTCAAGATTCTAATAGGAGATGAAAGATACACTCAGAAGGAATTCAGAAGAGAACTTAAGGTAGGCACCACTTATAGGCAGGGTTCAGAGAACCAATAAAATGTGTTGAAGTACCAAAAGATTAGCAATTTGCAAACGCCTTACATCCTGAGGAGGTAAGAAGAAGATAGTATGTTACTAGAGTCCCTCGGAAAGCTAAAACCATGAAAGAAGGGCATCCTGGCAGAAGTTTTTATTTTAGAGGGACACAACTGTTGCAAAAACAGCAGAAAATAAATGGACAAAGAAATATTAGTATAGATCCCCAATCTCTTGTTGATTGATTTTCATTGGTTGAATGAAAGTGGAAGACTGATCACGTCTGATGGCTCTGCAACTCAGAGAACAGAGCAGAATGGAGCAGAGACTTTTTGTGGAGAAGGGGTAAATATGATAACCAGCATAAATTATATTTAATTCCTTTCCAACTTTACCTGTTCACTGGAGACATTGTTAAATGAATGAGCAGATAAAATTTAGCACACAAAGATCTCACTGGCTACACCCAGAATGTTTGCATTGGCAAAAGCCAGGACTTAGTATCACATCTGCATACCTACTGCTGTGTTATTTTGAAAAACGAATTCATTATGCCTCTGAGCATGAGTTGTTTCCTTCATGAAAAATAATAATATTACCAATGTAATGGCTGGTTTTGCATCTCAATAATTTAGCATATTAGACATATTGTAGTCACTCAAATGGTTGCTATGATCATACAATATTAACACTTTTCTTAAAAAATCAGTTGAAAGTGAATAATTAAATATAACTGTAGTTATAGATATTCATTCTAAATTTTCCTGAAATTAAATAAAAAGATATTCAATAAAAGGCAAAATGATCCAATTCTAGTCATTAGCAAAACTATGTTGTTTTATTCAATCAATATTTGTATGAAAAATTTCAACATTTTTCCTTCAATACTATTCTCCAGTTATTGGGAGAATGTTTCTATCCATCACTGCCCCATTAAGTCATGGTCAAAATGAAATTTGCCATGATTGCATTATGTTTAATCACTCTGATTTCTGGCTTAAAGAAGACTTTCAGAAAGAAAAAGAAATAACATTAACAATTCAGTTTTTGGAAATATTCATTATATTTAACTACTGATAAACTTTTTCTTCCTTTTCTGGTAAATAGTCCCGTTTCTATTGGAGAAATCCATGCTCTGTGGGTTGAATGTGACATACTTTGGCTCTTTTCTGCATTCCCTCATACAAAGATGCATACTTCACCCAGGTTAATCAAATCAATGTACCTTATTCTCTGAAATTAGGAACTTTAAATAGATTGTTCTTATTTATAGTTGTCAAAAAAAACTATTTTTCAGTGAACTGGCAGTATAACGTGGACTTGGGACCTTCAGCAGCCATCTTTCCTATTATGTGCAAGGTATTTGAGAAGAAAGCAAAGTGAAGGAATGGAAAATGAAATAGACTAACAATGTGACCTGAACCTCTAGGTTTGGCCAGACTTGGCTTTCAATTCACCAGTTTTGTAAACAGAAGTAATAAATGGTTGGCCGGGCGCGGTGGCTCACGCCTGTAATCCCAGCACTCTGGGAGGCCGAGGTGGGCAGATCACGAGGTCAGGAGATCGAGACCATTCTGGCTGACACGGTGAAACCCCGTCTCTACTAAAAAAAAAGAATACAAAAAATTAGCTGGGCATGGTGGCCAGCACCTGTATTCCCAGCTACTCGGGAGGCTGAGGCAGGAGAATGGTGTGAACCCAGGAGGCGGAGCTTGCAGTGAGCCGAGATTGTGCCACTGCACTCCAGCCTGGGCGACAGAGCGAGACTCCGTCTCAAAAAATAATAATAATAAATAAATAAATAATAAATAAATATAAAAATAAAAAAGTAATAAATGGGTTTTTTGTTGTTGTTTAAGGCAGATTGGTTTGTTTCTGTTTCTTGCAACTGTCATTCTCTATATAATCATTTTAGTCATCACAGATTGAAACATGGACTATGAATCTATTCTCTGAATCTTCTACCAACCAGCTACCCACAAGCAAGGTCTCAAATGTGTATGTGCAGAATTCAATCCAAGCAAATGTATACCTGTTCCTCCGCCCACTGCTAGTCATCCGGGGCAATTGGCATCAAATTCCCTAGTGGCTTCATTCTCTGACATTCAGGCTGTATCACACATGAATGGTGTGCTTCCTTAACTAGTCTACCTCAAGGCTCTTACTAAAACTAGGACTCACAGCCTCTTCAGCTGCTTTCTCTGATGCTCATGCCCTCATCTTGGTATGCTGGATCCCACATCTGTGATGATGACATGAGGTGTCAGATAGAAAATGACTGCTAGGGAAAAAAATAAGAATATTCCTCTCTAAAGATTGAGAAAAGGGGAAACCAGATCCAGACATCCTTACCTGTAAACCCTTTCTAAGACTTTCAAGGTAGGCTATAAAGTGTTCTTCTAAGCATGGAACATCCATAGTCCATCTTTCTATAGAAGAAAGAAAGAGACAAGGGAATCACCCAAATTTAACCAATAGATAAAAATGGTTTTTAACTATTCAGTATACAGACATGTATATTTGAGTTAATTATATGTCTCAGTTTGTGGCACATATTATTATTGGTTCATATAAGATTCCTTTAGTTTTTTATTAATTATTTTTATTTTATTTTATCTTTTTCTTTCCTGCCTCTATTTCCTGATCTCTTTCACAAGTAATCTTTCTATTTATAGTTTTCTTTTGATTTGTATGTATTTTTACAGGTTTTTTTTTTTGCTTTGTGTGAACTGCATTATCTAACTCATTTGATATTTGTCTTTCTCTGACAAACCCTCCATTTTTAAGAGCCATCCATTTATCATGTGAACATATACTGCTCTGCTTTTCTAATGTTTTTTATTGGAATACATATAATATAAAATATACTATCTTAATAATTTGTAAGTGTACAGTTCAGTGATAGTAAGTATGTTTATATTGTTCATGCAACACCATCATTGATCTTCAGAACCCTTTTAATTATATGAAACTGAAACTACACACATGGAACAATAATTCCCCATTCTCCTCTGAACCTAGTTCCTGGCAACCATCATTCCACTTTTTGTCTCCGTGATTTTGAATACTCTAAGTACCTCATGTAAGTGAATTTATACAATAATTGTCTTTCTTGTGGGCAGTTTATTTTATTTAACAAAACATCTTAAAGATTCTCTCATGTTGTAGAATATGTCAGAATTCCATTTCTTGATAAGGCTGAATATTATTCCATTGCATGCATATACTACATTTTGTTTGTCCATTCATCTATTGATGGACATGTGGGTTACTTCTACATTTCAGCTACTGTGAATAGTACTTCTATGAAGACGAGTGTACAAATATCTCTATGAGATACTGCTGTCAATCTTTTGATTATATTCCCAGAAGTAGAATTGCTGGATCATATATTAATTTTACTTTTAATTTTGAGGAACCACAATAGTGTATTCCACAGTGGCTATACCCTTTTACATTCCTACCAATAGTGCACAAGGTTCAATTTCTCCACCAACATGTTATTTTCAACAAAAACATTCTATTTTCTGTATTTTTTTTTTTTTGCTAGATTATAGCCATCCTAAATGGGTGTCATTTTCATGTGCGTCCATGTGAACAGACCACCAAACAGGCTTTGTGTGAGCAGCAAGGCTGTTTATTTCATCTGGGTGCAGGCGGGCTGAGTCCAAAAAGAGAGTCAGTGAAGGGAGATAGGGGTGGGGCCCTTTTATAAGATTTGGGTAGGTAAAGGAAAATTACAGTCAAAGGGGGGTTGTTCTCTGGTGGGCAGGAGTGGGGGTCACAAGGTGCTCAGTGGGGGAGCTTTTGAGCCAGGATGAGCCAGGAGAAGGAATTTCACAAGATAATGTCATCAGTTAAGGCAGGAACAGGCCATTTTCATTTCTTTTGTGGTGGAATGTCATCAGTTAAGGCAGGAACCGGCCATCTGGATGTGTACATGCAGGTCACAGGGGATATGATGGCTTAGCTTGGGCTGAGAGGCCTGACATTTCTGTCTTCTTATATTAATAAGAAAAATAAAATGAAACAGTGGTAAAGTGTTGGGACAGTGAAAATTTTGGGGGATGGTATGGAGAGATAATGGGCGATGTTTCTCAGGGCTGCTTCCAGCGGGATTAGGGGTGGCATGGGAACCTAGAATGGGAGAGATTAAGCTGAAGGAAGATTTTGTGGTAAGGGGTGATATTGTGAGGCTGTTAGAAGAAACATTTGTAGTGTAGAATTATTAGTGATGGCCTGGATACGATTTTGTATGAATTTAAAAACTAAACAGAATAAGAGAAGGAGAAAAACAGGTATTAAAGGACTAAAAATTGGGAGAACCTAGGATATCTAATTAGAGAGTGCTTAAGGAGGTTCAGCATAGACTTGCCAGCAAAGATTATTTATTTACTTTAAAAGTTAAGAGTGGCAGTTTGGGGATAGCACCAGGAGATATCAGCTGTGATGGCTTGGAGAAACAGTGTAAACCGGCAGTGTAAACAAGAGCAGGGCATGTATGAGTAGTTGAGAACAGTGAACAGGTGTATAACTACAGAGAAGATAGTAGGGATGACAAGTTTTTTGGGGCACAGTCTAAGCTGGTCTGGTGTCTGGAATGAGACTGGAGCCTAATAAATAGGAGCATCCATACAGGAGCTTAAATGGGCTGTACCCTGTAGCATTCCGAGGACAGGCCTGAATTCTGAGAAGGGAAAGTGGTAAAAGTATTGTCCAGTCCTTTTAAGTTGGTGGCTGAGCTTGGTGAGGTGTGTTTTTAAAAGACCTTTAGTCCGTTCTACTTTTCCTGAAGACTGAGGGCAGTAAGGGATATAAAGGTTTCACTGGATACTAAGAGCCTGAAAAACTGCTTGGCTGATTTGACTAATAAAGGCCGGTCTGCTATTGGACTGTATAGAGGTGAGAAGGCCAAACTGAGGAATTAATGTCTGACAGAAGGGAAGAAATGACTGCAGTGACCTTCTCAGACCCTGTGGGAAAGGCCTCTACCCATCCAGTGAAAGTGCCTACACAGACAAAGAGGTATTTTAGTTTTCTGACTTGGGGCATGTTAAGTAAAGTCAATTTGCCAGTCCTAGGTGGGGGCAAATCCCCGAGCTTGATGTGTAGAGAAGGGAGGGGGCCTGAATAATCCCTGAGGAGTAGTAGAATAGCAGATGGAACACTGAGAAGTTATTTCCTTGAGGATAGATTTCCATGATGGAAAGGAAATGAGAGGTTCTAAGAGGCTGGCTAGTGGCTTGTACTATAGCATAGCCTGCCTTTGCTGGTGTGTGGCAATTAGGCCTGGTGGAACTGCCATCAATAAATCAAGAGTGACCAGGGTGAGGAACAGGAAAGAAGGAAATATGGGGAAATGGGGTGAATGTCAGGTGGATCAGAGAGATACAGTCATGGGGGTCAGGTGTGGTGTCAGGAATGATGTGGGAGGCTGGATTGAAGTCTGGGCCAGGAAGAATGGTAATTGTGGGAGACTCAACAAAGAGTGAGTACAGCTGAGGGAGCCTGGGAGCAGAAAGTATATGTGTCAGGTGTGAGGAAGAAAACAGATTTTGGAAGTTATGAGAACTGTAGAGAGTGAGTTGAGCATAGTTTGTGATTTTGAGGGCCTCTAAAAGTATCAGCTGCTGCACGGAGACATGATGGCCAGCCTAAAACAGTAAGGTCAAGTTGTTTGGACAAAAAGGCTACAGGACAGGATCCCGGTCCTTGTGTAAGAATTCTGACTGCACAGCCCTGCACTTCAGCTGTGTGTAATGAAAAGGGTTGGGATGAGTCAGGGAGAGCTAGAGTGGGGGCAGTCTCTAAAGCTGTCTTCAAGGAATGGAAAGAGGAGTAGGGAAAGGATTTAGGATCTATGGGGTCAGCTAGGTTTCCTTTTGTGAGTTTACATAATGGTTTTGTTAGGATGGCAAAACCAGATATTTAAAGTTGAAAGTATCTAACCATGCCTGGGAAGGAAAGGAGTTGTTGTTTTGTAGAAGGGATTGAGGTTTGGGAGATTAGTTGGACATGATCAGTAGGGAGAGCATGTGTTTTTATGAGAATTATGCCAAGATAGGTAACAGATGAGGATGAAATTTGGGCTTGACTGAAGTAATGAGGGCTATCTGTGAAGCCTCGTGGCAGTACAGCCCAGGTAATTCGCTGAGCCTGATGGGTGTCAGGGTCAGTCTAAGTAAAAGCGAAGAGAGACTGGGATGAACGGTGCAAAGGAATAGTAAAGAAAGCATGTTTGAGATCCAGAACAGAATAATGGGTTGTGGAGGGAGGTATTGAGGATAGGAGAGTATATGGGTTTGGCACCATGGGGTGGATAGACAAAACAATTTGGTTGATAAGGCTCAGATCCTGAACTAACCTGTAAGGCTTGTCTGGTTCTAGGACAGGTAAAATGGGGGAATTGTAAGGAGAGTTTATAGTCTTTAAAAGGCCATGTTGTAACATGTGAGTGATAACAGGCTTTAATCCTTTTAAAGCATGCTGTGGGATGGGATATTGGCATTGAGTGGGGTAAGAGTGATTAGGTTTTAATGGGATGGTAAGGAGTGCATGATCGGTTGCTAAGAAAGGAGTAGAGGTGTCTTATACTTGTGGGTTAAGGTGGGGAGATACAAGGGGAGGGTGTGAAGGAGGCTTTGAACTGGGGGAAAAGGCGGCAATGAGGTGTGGCTGTAGCCCAGGAATAGTCAGGGAAGCAGATAATTTAGTTAATGTGTCTCGGCCTAATAAGGGAACTGGGCAGGTGGGGATAACTAAAAAGGAGTGCATAAAAGAGTATTGTCTAAGTTGGCAGCAGAGTTGGGGAGTTTTAAGAGGTTTAGTAGCCTGGCCATCAATACTCACAACAGTTATGGAGGTGAGGGAAACAGGCCCTTGAAAAGAAGGTAATGTGGAGTGGGTAGCCTCTGTACTGACTAGGAAGGGGACGGACTTACCCTCCACCATGAGAGTTACCCGAAGCTTGGTGTCCGTGATGGTCTAGAGGGCTTCCGCAGCGATTGGGCAGCATCAGTCTTCAGCCACTAAGCCAAGAAGATATGGGAAGGAGTCAGAGAGCCTTGGGCCAGAGTTCCAGGGGCTCTGGGAGTGGCTGCCAGGTAAGTAGAACAGTCTGATTTTCAGTGGGTTCCTGCACAGGTGGGACGCAGCTTAGGAGGAATCCCAGGCTGCGGGCATTCCTTGGCCTGGTGGCCAGATTTCTGGCATTTGTAGTAAGCTTCTGGGGGAGGTGGGCCGGGAGGAACACCTGGCCACTGTGGTTTAGGCATTTGGAAGTTGTGTGCTGGAGATGTGGCTACGGTTTGTCTCACAGTGGAGACAAGGAATTGCAACTCAGAAATATGTTGCTACTTGGCTGCCTCTACTCTATTATTGTAAACCTTGAAGATGAGGTTAATTAAGTCCTGTTGTGGGGTTTGAGGGCTGGAATGTAATTTTTGGAGTTTTATTTAGTGTCGGGAGCAGATTGGGTAATAAAATGTATATTGAGAATAAGACGGCCTTTTGACCTTTTAGGGTCTAGGGCTGTAAAGCATCTCAGGGTTGCTGCCAAACGAGTCATGAACTGGGCTGGGTTTTTATGTTTGATGAAAAAGAGCCTAAATGTGCTCTGATTTGGGATAAAGAAAAAGGAGCATTAACCTTGACTATGCCTTTAGCTCCAGCCACCTTTTTAAGAGGAAATTGCTGGGCAGGTGGGGGAGGGCCCAGTGGAAAGAAACTGTAAGCTGGACCAGGTGTGAGGAGGGGAGGTGATAAAAGGATTATAGGGTGGAGGAGTGGAGGCTGAGGAAGAATTGGGACCTAGCTCAGCCTGGTGAGGAGGGGAGAGGCCAGA
The DNA here is from genome assembly GCF_028878055.3 of Symphalangus syndactylus. Classification (NCBI taxonomy): domain Eukaryota; kingdom Metazoa; phylum Chordata; class Mammalia; order Primates; family Hylobatidae; genus Symphalangus; species Symphalangus syndactylus. The sequence continues at coordinate 127,790,605 of NC_072429.2, read as the reverse complement.
TGGGTCTGTAGAAAAGGAAGATTAGAAAGACTCAGTGATGCTTGGGGTTGGGACTGAGGGGACAGGTGGGAGGGAAAGACAGAAGATTTGGGACGAGTTGCATTGGGAACAGACTAGGGAGGGACCAATGTGTAAAAGAATGCCTGGATGTCAGGCACCTCAGCCCATTTGACGACAAGAATTATTTAGATCTTGTAGGATGGGAAAATTGAAAGTGCCATTTTCTGGCCATTTAGAGCCATTGTCAATTTTGTATTGGGGCCAAGTGGTGTTACAGAAGAAGATAAGGCCTTTAGGTTTTGGGTCAGGTGTGAGTTGAAGAGGTTTTAAGTTCTTGAGAACACAGGCTAAAGGAGAAGAAGGAGGAATGGAGGGTGGAAGGTTGCCCATAGTGAAGGAGGCAAGCACAGAGAAAAGAGAGAGTAGAGACATGGAGGGAAGGGGTTCGGGGGTTCTTACCCTCCAGAAAAGTGGGAAAGGGGTTGGGGTGCAGAAATAAGGGATTGAGGTGCAGAGATAAGAGGTCAGGGTGTGGAAATAAAGGATGAGGTACAGAGATAAGAGGTTAGGGTGTGGAAATAAGGGATTGGGGCACAGAGATAAGAGGTAGAAGCATGGAAATAAGGGATCGGGGAGGAGAGATAAGAGGTCGGGGCACAGAAATAAGGGATCGGTGTGTTGTTGCCCCCCAGAAAAGCAGAGAAGGGGTAGAAACATGGAGAGAAGGGGTTGGGGTTCTTGCCTCTCCCCCAGAAAAGCAGGACTTGCTGCTAAGGGTGAAGGACCAAGGCAGGCATCTCTGTGTGGTCATACACCTCTGAAATGTGGGTAAATAATCAGAGAGGCATCCCTGCAGTGATTAAACACCAAGGGAAGGCTGCCTTCCCGAGTCCGTGACTGGTGCCGGAGTTTTGGGTCCATGGATAAAACGCATCTCCTGTCTCTACCAGAAAAGGAAAGGAACTGAAATTAAGAGAAGGGAGAGATTGAAGGGTGGCGCCAAGATTGAAAGGAGATAGTGGTTGAGGGATAGAGAGAGAGGTTGGAGAAGAGAATAAGAAGAGGCCGCTTACCTGATTTAAAATTGGCGAGATGTTCCTTGGGCTGGTGGGTCTGAGGACCCAAGGTCGTAGGTGGATCTTTTTCACGGAGCAAAAAGCAGAGGACAGGGGATTGATCTCCCAAGGGAGGTCCCCGATCTGAGTCACAGCACCAAATTTCATGTGCGTCTGTGTGAAGAGACCACCAAACAGGCTTTGTGTGAGCAGCAAGGCTATTTATTTCACCTAGGTGCAGGTGGGCTGAGTCCAAAAAGAGAGTCAGCAAAGGGAGATGGGATGGGGCTGTTTTATAAGATTTGGGTAGGTAAAGGAAAATTACAGTCAAAGGGGGGTTGTTCTCTGGTGGGCAGGAGTGGGGGGGGGTCACAAGGTGCTCAGTAGGGGAGCTTTTGAGCCAGGATGAGCCAGAAGAAGGAATTTCACAAGATAATGTCATCAGTTAAGGCAGGAACAGGCCATTTTCATTTCTTTTGTGGTGGATGCTATCAGTTAAGGCAGGAACCAGCCACCTGGATGTGTATGTGCAGGTCACAGGGGATATGATGGCTTAGTTTGGGCTCAGAGGCCTGACAGTCATGGTTTCCTCATAGTTGTGATTTTCATTTCCCTGTTAGTGATATTGAGCCTCTTTTCATGCTAATTGACCATTTGTGAATCTTCCTTGGATAAATGTCTATCAAAGTCTTTTGCCCATTTTTAAATCAGGTTGTTTATCTTCTCATTGTTTAATTTTTAAAGTTCTTTCTATATTTTGGATACTAATAACTTATCTGATATATGATTTGCAAATATTTTATCCCATTCTGTGGGCTGCCTTTTTACTCTGCTGATAGTGTCTTCTGATGCACTTTAAAATTTTTTTCATGAAGTTTAATTTGTCTATTTCTAGCCTTAGTGCTTGGGCCATTGGTGTCATATCCAAGAAAGCATTGCCAAATATAATATTACAAAACTTTTGTCTTATTTTCTTTTAAGAGATTTATACATTTAGGTCTTACATTTAGGTCATAAATGCACTTTGATTTAATTTTTATATCTGTTGTTAGGAAAGGGTTTAATCTCAAATTTTGCATATAGATATCCAGTTTTCCCAGACTAGAGTCTTCCAGGTTTATTCCTTTTTTTTGAGGATTATCTTGCCTATCCAGGGTCTCTTTAAAATTCCATATTAATTTTAGAATGGATATTTCTATTTCTGTAAATAATGCTTTTGAGATTTTGGTAGAGATTACATTAAGTCTATAGATTACTTTAAATAATACTGTGGTTTAAATGTGTTACCCCAAATTCACATGTTGAAAACTTAATCTAAAATGTAACAGTGTTGGGAGATGGGGCATTTTGGGAAGTGTTTAGGATATGAGGGCTTTGCCCTCACAAAAGAAGTAACATTGTTACAAAAGAGCTTGATGAAGGAAGTTTGTCCCTTTTAATCCCCAGCCTTCCACATCTGAGTATGTAGCCAAAAGGCCTTCACCAGACACCAGAAGTTGACCCTTTGATTTTGGACTTCCTAGCCTCCAGAACTCTAAGAAAATAATTTTATATCTTTATAAATTACCCAATCTGTGGTATGCTAATATGACAGCTCAAAATGGATTAAAGCACATTATTGACATCTTAATATTGTCTTCCCAGTCTATGAAGACAGAATGTCTTTCCATTTATTTATGTTTTCTTTCATTTATTTCAGATACATTTGGTACTTTTCATTATGCAAGTGTTTTACCTTCTTAATTGATTACTATTTTACTCTTTTTTATGTTATTACAGATATAATTTTAAAATATTTACTTATGAGAGTGTTGATTGTTTATAGAAATGCGACTGATTTTTTCATGTTGATTTTATGTTTTACTACTTTGCTGAATTTTTTTATTAATTCTAACTTGGCTTTTGTTTGTTTAAACTTTAGATTTTCTACCCGTAAGATCATATCATCTGTTAACAGAGATAATTTTATTTTTGCCTTTCCAATTTAAATGCCTTTTGTTATTATTATTATTTGCCAAATTGCTCTGACTAGAACTTCTATTATTATGCTGAATAGAAGTGGTAAAAGCAAGCATTTTTGCCCTGTTCCTTATCTTAGAATAAAGGTTTCAGTTTTCAGCATTGAGTACAATATTTGCTGTGGGTTTTACATATTTAGGTTTTGTTATATTTAGGTCATTTCCTTTTTTTCTCAGTTTGTTTAGTATTTCTCTCATAAGATGGCATTGAATATTGTCAAATGCTTTTTTCTGTATCAATGAAGATAGTCACATGTGTTTTAAATTATATTAATGTGATATATTACATTTATCCATTTTTATGTGTTGAACCATCTTTGCATTCCAGAAATAAATTCCATTTGGTAATAGTGTGAATATTTTTAATATGGCTTGCTTGAACTTTGTTAAGATTTTTTGTATCAATGTTTATAAAGGTGATGAAGCTTTTTTTCTTGTAGTATCTTTGTCTACCTTTGGTATCAGGTTAATGCTGCTTCATAGAAAGAGTTAGTAACTGGTTTCCTTTTGGTTAGTTTTGTGTTTCCAAGAATTTGCCTATTATATCTAAGTTATGCAATTTGTGTAGACTTACAGTACACTCTTATAATAATTTTTATTTCTGTACAATTGGAAATCATGTTCCCACTTTCATTTCTTATTTTAGTAGGTTGAGTCTTTTTGTTTTTAGTTCATCTAACTTAACAAAATTAAAAATGTTAATTTGGTTCAGTTTTTCAAGGAAGAATCTTTTAGTTTTATTGATTGTTTTTTACTATTTTTCTATTCTCAGTTTTATTTTATTTCTGCTGTAGTCTTTACTTCCTGATTTCTGTTACCTTTGGGTTTGTTTATTTCCTTTCTCTAGTTCATTAAATTATAAAGTTGCTTTTATTTGAGTGTTTCTTATTTTATAATGTAAGCATCTATAGCTAGAAATTTCTTCATTTGCACAGCTTTCTCTGTGTCTCATAAGTTTTGGCATATTGTGTTTTTATTTTCATTTTTCTCTATTTTCTAATTTACCTTGTGATTTCTCATTTGATCCATTGGTTTTGTAAGACTTTATTGTTTAATTTCTGAAAATATATAATTTTTTAGTTTCTCTGTAGTTACTGATTTCTCACTTCATTCTGTTATGGTCAGAGAATATCCACCCTTTTAGATATGGGGAGGTTTAACTTGTGGCCTAACATATAGTCTATCATGAAAATGTCCCTGGTACACTTGAGAAAAATGTATTTTCTGTTGTTGGAAAATGTGTTCTGTATATGAGTTAGATCTGTTCAGCTTATTGCATTGTTCAAGTTCTCAATTTCCTTACTTATCTTCTGTCTGGTAGCTCTATCAAATATTGAGTGTAGGGTACTAAACTCTGTTACTATTACTGTAGTATTGTTTATTTCTCCCTTCAATTCTGTAAATTTTTACTTCACATGTTTTGATGGTCTGCTATTAGCTTTGTTAATGTATGTAATTGTATTTTCTTGCTGTATTACATCTTTTATTATTTATATAATGTTCTTTTTCTCTCTTGTAACTTTTTAAAAACTTAAAATCCATTTTGCTTGATAATAGCATAGCCACCCCTACTCTTTTTTTGATTACTATTTACATGGAATATTCTTTTCCATCCTTTCACTTTCAACCTATTTGTATCTTTGGGTCTAATGTGAATTTCTTGTAGACAGCGAATAATTAGATAATTTTTAAAATCTATTTTGTCAATCTCTGTCTTTTGAATGGAGAATTAAGTCTATTTACAATTAAAGTAATTACTGATAAGGAGGGAATTACTTCTGTTATTTTGCTAATTGTTTTCTATATGCCTTACAGCTTTTTGTCCCTCACTTCTTGAATTACTGTCTTCTTTTGTGCTTAGTTGATTTTTTGTAATTAAACTTTTAAATTCCTTTGTTTCTTTTTGTGTAAATTCTTTACATATTTTCTTTGTAGTTAATATGAGGATTATACTTAAAATCCTAAAGTTGTAATACCCTTAAGTTAAATTTATGCCAGCTTAACTTATATAACTCTGCCCTTTTTATAGTTTTTAGTACAAAACTCTGCTCTTTTAACAGTTCTGTCCTCATTTCTTTCTGTTATTAATGCCACAAAATTTCATTGTTGTACATTGTGTGTCCAAAAACTTAAACTATTAATTTTTAAATGTAAACTAATCCTAAATAGTGTTGAAAGAGAAATATACAGTACTTAGCTTTTAGACTAGTTTTTTAATGTGTTAGTCTCTTTAATTATGTAGACAACAAACAAAAAAATGGTGCCACACATCATCATTACAATAATACTAGTTTTAATAATTTCCCAGGTATTTACATTGACTGAGATCTTTATTTCTTCATATGATTTAGAGTTACTATCTAGTTTTCTTTCATTTCAAAATTCAAGACTCTCTTGAGCACTTCTTGAACAACAAGTCTAGCAGTGATAAACTCCCTCAGCTTTTGTTTATCTGGCAATGTCCTTATTTCTCTCTCACTTTTGAAGGATAGTTTTGCTGGATATGTGATTCTTGGATAACAGAGGTTTCTTTTGTTCATTTTTTGTTTTTTGCTGGACTTCTAGTTTCTGACAAAAAAATCAACTGATGATCTTATCGAAGATCCTTTGTATGTGATGTGTTACTTCTCTCTTGCTGCTTTCAAAATTCTCTCTTTGACTTTAGACAGCTTGATTATAATGTTTCTCAGTGTGATTCTCTTATAGTTCATTCTTTTTGGAGTGGGAGTTTATTGAGCTTCTTAGATGTTTATATTCATGTCTTCCATTAAATTAGAAAAGTTTTCAGACATTATTTCTTTAAATATTATCTCTCCCCCTTTTACCCTCTGTTACCCTTCTGGCAATGCCATAACATCTATGTCGGTCTCCTTGAATGTGTCCTACAGGTCATGTATGCTCTGATGCTCTGATCAGTTTTCTTCATCCATTTTTCTTTCTGTTTCTCAAACTTGACAATTTTTTTGTCCATCTTTGAAATAGTCTTTTTTGCTTGCTCAAATCTATCTCTAAAATATTCCAGTGGAGTTTCATTTTCTTTTTTAATTTTTCAGCTCCAGAATGTTTTTTCTGTGTGGTTTATGTTAGGTTTTATATCTCTTTAGACATTTTTTATTTGTTCATACATTTTATTATTGACTTTCTCTGTGTCATCCTTTGGTTCTTTGAGAATCTTTAAGGCTGTTGTATTAAAGTCTTTTTCTAGTAGTTCTGTCATTAGGTCTTTTTTGGAGACATTTTTTATTGATTTACTTTTTCTTTTGAGTGGGTCATACTTTCCTGTTTCAGTTTTTTATTAACCTTGAGATTTTTTGGGTGCTGCTTTTTGTTTTGTTTTGTTTTTGTTTCTTCATAGTTATAGGCTGTTTCTGTGTGAAAGATCAGCCTAAGTTGTAAGCTTAAGGTATTCTCAGGTCTTTTCTGAGCTTGGGCCTACCCCTGAGCATGCATAGTGACTTTCTAAATTTTCTTATATATGAAGTTGCTTTTGTATATTCTACTCTTCAATGTCTGACTCTCAAAAAAAGATGAAGAAAAAAATGAAATGAGGGGGATAGCATCAGTCCTTTAACTTCTCTGGAAATCACTTCAGCCAGAGCAGAAGAAGCTTGCAACAATGGGAAGAGATGTAAAAACAATGGTCACAGCCTCATTGTCTGGACTTCTGTGGTCAGAAGCAGCAATTATCAAATCACAGTTACCTAGTACTTAAAGACTAGGGTTCTTTTGGCCCACTCATTCCCCTTTAAGCTATCAGCAAGCTGCTCCAGGAACAAGTTCACATCTGCCCACCATGGGGTTGAGGGATGGGGCGTGGGTAGCTGCTAATGTGCTAATAGCTGAAATTGGCTGAAATGAACAGCAATTTATGAAGCAAGTCTTCCTCTGGAAGTTTTAAGCTTTCAATAGACTTTAGAGTTCCAAAGTAGTTACTTTGGATATATTCTGCCATTGTAATTGTTGTCTAGGTATGGAGACAGATTCCTGCTGCTTCCTACTCTGCTACATTTCCAAAATATTCCTTTATGGTTTGATTTTTATTGCTGAAAAATTCGCCATATTGTATATCCAACATATATTACCTATTCATTCTCCAAGTGATGGATACCCAGGAGGCTTCTAACTCTGTCAACACAAATAAACTGCAGTGAGTAGCTTCAAGCAAAATTACTTATAGAGCTGTGTGGAATATATATCTCAGAGAGAAATCTTAGGGTTATTAGAATGTATACATCCATTAGTCGGCAGTGTATTAAGTCTCCTTTATCTGAACATCTGTCCATGTCTGGTGTTAGCTTTCTAATTTTTGCCCTTTTCACTTATAACCATAATTGTATAAATTGAAAGAAATCATTTGCTAAATAAAACTGAGCATGCATTCAAAATAATACATCTTGATCAAGTACAATGATCAGAGACTCCATCAGTAAAATTCACCACAACTTAGCTAAATTTATAAAGATTAAAGAAGAAAAATCAATGGATACATTTAATTTTGAAAAAGAACATAATAAGCTTCAGCCCCATTAATGGTTAAACAAATAAACAATAACAACAAAAACAAATAGGAAATAAATGGAAATGTTCTCAACTTGATGGACATTACATAATGAAACAAACTAATAAGCAAATAAAACAAATGATTGGCAAACTTTGGCCACAAATCTTCTAGTATCATTAGCAAGACATGAATGCGTATCTCATCAGCAATAATATATGAAGCAAGGAAATGAAAAAAAATAGGTATTAATATGTAAGTAAAGAAATAATCCTTAAAGATGATTTTTTTCTATTGGTTAAAAAGTAATGAAATCAATAGATAAACTGTTAGAGTTTATGAGTTCAACAATGATTCCTGATACAATATCACTCTTGATAAATCAACGTTCTTTCTTTACATAAGGAATGAGCAACTAAAAATGTTTGAAAATAAAATATTACATAATGTAGCAGAATAGTAAGTTTCCTAGAAATTGAACTAACCAGAATTACTAGATTCCTATGGGCAAAACATTAAAACTCCAAACAGGACATAAAAAGTAATCTGAATAAATGGAAAAGCTTCCATGCTTTTAGACTGGATAACATTTTAAAGATATTAATTCTTTCCAGATTAAGATACAAATTTGATGCAAGCTTAATAGAAATTCTAATTATATGATTTTAACATACTTAGTAAACCTATTCTAAAAGTTTAAGTTGACTAAAAATCGCTAAATTAACTTTAAAAATGGTGAAAAGGGGAAGCTTGCCTCTACCAGATATCAAGACATATAGTAAGACTGTAGTAATATAAATACTGTTTTATTGGTGTAGAAACAGGCAAATTGACTAATTTGATAATAAGTAGCTCTGCAACAGGCTCATTAGCATATGACATCTAAATATATGATAAAGTTGGCACAAGAAATTAATGGGAAAAGGACAAATTAGTAGATGGCATGAACACGGCTGGTTCATTTTCATTTGAAAAATGAATCCAGATCTTCATCTAACACTACATATAAAAAATTGAAATCTGGAAGGATTAAAGTCATAAAAGTAAAAAATAAGCTATAAATTTAAAGGGAGCTTTGCTCAGTGTTTAAAATTTAAAAAATGATTAATATCAACAACAGAAATCAATCCTCTGCTGATTCAACAGAACACTTCCTCCCCCAAATACACCAGGCTGAAGATACAAACAGGCAAGTTACAGAAAAGAAAACTAAAGTGAATACGTGCATAACAAGATGATCAAAATTATTCATAAACAGAGATGTACAAATTTAAACACAAAGAGATAGTACTGTGCACTTATAGAGTAGCTAACTATATCTTTCTAGACCATATAATTCCTCCTCCTTTTAGAGGTACAGAGGTCTCTGTATTAAAGTCCACCATTAATAAATCGAATTTTATGAAGAGCTCAGAGAGAGCTTTATAAGATATTTATTATAAAATCATTCCCCTTTTAAAATAAGCTCTCCCTCAGAAAATAGTTATTAAAGGTCTCAATAGAAGGGCATGAGTATAATCATTAGAGTCAGTAACAAGTGTTTTTACTCTGGTCATCTCAGTGATACAAAAGAAACTGTGCTATTTAGCTGTGTGCTATGAAAGAATAAGTTATGCTTTGGTTTGTTAAAGTACATCATGTCTTCTTTATTTCTAGGGCTGCACTTACCTCCATGAGCTGTGACCATTAAAGATTTGTATTATAAGAAATAGTAAACAAGTTTGATAACTGAAACCATTCCATTCAATTATTTAATTAGTATTCATCTAATCATTATCATATCTTTATTCTTCATATTGTCTGTAGTGAAAATGGACAGTAAGAATGGTCTTCTTGTCTTATTGGAGTTTTTAAATGCTCCCATTTTTTCATAGATTTCATGAGTTCAGGGCTGCTTTGAGATTTACTTTTTACTCTCTAAAGCATTACTTACAATGTATATTCTTTTTTTTTAATTATACTTTAAGTTTTAGGGTACATGTGCACAATGTGCAGGTTTGTTACATATGTATCCATGTGCCATGTTGGTGTGCTGCACCCATTGACTCGTCATTTAGCATTAGGTGTATCTCCTAATGCTATCCCTCCCCCCTCCCCGCACCCCACAACAGTCCCCAGAGTGTGATGTTACCCTTCCTGTGTCCATGTGTTCTCATTGTTCAATCCCCACCTATGAGTGAGAACATGCAGTGTTTGGTTTTTTGTCCTTGCGATAGTTTACTGAGAATGATGATTTCCAGTTTCACCCATGTCCCTACAAAAGACATGAACTCATCATTTTTTATGGCTGCATAGTATTCTATGGTGTATATGTGCCACATTTGCTTAATCCAGTCTATCGTTGTTGGACATTTGTGTTGGTTCCAAGTCTTTGCTATTGTGAATAGTGCCGCAATAAACATACGTGTGCATGTGTCTTTATAGCAGCATGATTTATAGTCCTTTGGGTATATACCCAGTAATGGGATGGCTGGGTCAAATGGTATTTCTAGTTCTAGATCCCTGAGGAATCGCCACACTGACTTCCACAATGGTTGAACTAGTTTACAGTCCCACCAACAGTGTAAAAGTGTTCCTATTTCTCCACATCCTCTCCAGCAACTGTTGTTTCCTGACTTGTGAATGATGGCCATTCTAACTGGTATGAGATGGTATCTCATTATGGTTTTGATTTGCATTTCTCTGATGGCCAGTGATGATAAGCATTTTTTCATGTGTTTTTTGGCTGCATAAATGTCTTCTTTTGAGAAGTGTCTGTTCATTTCCTTCGCCCACTTGTTGATGGGGTTGTTTTTTTCTTGTAAATTTGTTTGAGTTCATTGTAGACTCTGGATATTAGCCCTTTTCAGATGAGCAGGTTGCAAAAATTTTCTCCCATTTTGTAGGTTGCCTGTTCACTCTGATGGTAGCTTCTTTTGTTGTGCAGAAGCTCTTTAGTTTAATTAGATCCCATTTGTCAATTTTGGCTTTTGTTGCCATTGCTTTTGGTGTTTTAGACACGAAGTCCTTGCCCATGCCTATGGCCTGAATAGTAACGCCTAGATTTTCTTCTAGGGTTTTTATGGTTTTAGATCTAACATGTAAGTCTTTAATGCATCTTGAATTAATTTTTGTATAAGGTGTAAGGAGGGGATCCAGTTTCAGCTTTCTACATATGGCTAGCCAGTTTTCCCAGCACCATTTGTTAAATAGGGAATCCTTTCCCTATTGCTTGTTTTTGTCAGGTTTGTCAAAGATCAGATAGTTGTAGATATGTGGCATTATTTCTGAGGGCTCTGTTCTGTTCCATTGATCTATGTCTCTGTTGTGGTACCAGTACCATGCTGTTTTGGTTACTGTAGCCTTGTAGTATAATTTGAAGTCAGGTAGTGTGATGCCTCCAGCTTTGTTCTTTTGGCTTAGGATTGACTTGGCAATGAGGGCTCTTTTTTGGTTCCATATGAACTTTAAAGTAGTTTTTTCCAATTCTGTGAAGAAAGTCATTGGTAGCTTGATGGGGATGGCAATGAATCTATAAGCCATTTTCACGATACTGATTCTTCCAACCCATGAGCATGGAGTGTTCTTCCATTTGTTTGTATCCTCCTTTATTTCATTGAGCAGTGATTTGTAGTTCTCCTTGAAGAGGTCCTTCACATCCCTTGTAAGTTGGATTCCTAGGTATTTTATTATCTTTGAAGCAATTGTGAATTGTAGTTCACTCATGATTTGGCTCTCTGTTTGTCTGTGATTGGTGTATAAGAATGCTTGTGATTTTTGTACATTGATTTTGTATCCTGAGACTTTGCTGAAGTTGCTTATCAGCTTAAGGAGATTTTGGGCTGAGACAATGGGGTTTTCTAGATATACAATCGTGTCATCTGCAAACACGGACAATTTGACTTCCTCTTTTCCTAACCGAATACCCTTTATTTCCTTCTCCTGCCTAATTGCCCTGGCCAGAACTTCCAACACTATGTTGAATAGGAGTGGTGAGAGAGGGCATCCCTGTCTTGTGCCCGTTTTCAAAGGGAATGCTTCCAGTTTTTGCCCATTCAGTATGATATTGGCTGTGGGTTTGTCATAGATAGCTCTTCTTATTTTGAGATATGTCCCATCAATACCTAATTTATTGAGAGTTTTTAGCATGAAGAGTTGTTGAATTTTTTCAAAGGCCTTTTCTGCATCTATTGAGATAATCATGTGGTTTTTGTCTTTGGTTCCGTTTATATGCTGGATTACCTTTATTGATTTGCATATGTTGAACCAGCCTTGCATCCCAGGGATGAAGCCCACTTGATCATGGTGGAGAAGCTTTTTGATGTGCTGCTGGATTCGGTTTGCCAGTATTTTATTGAGGATTTTTGCATCAATGTTCATCAGGGATATTGGTCTAAAATTCTCTTTTTTGGTTGTGTCTCTGCCCAGCTTTGGTATCAGGATGATGCTGGCCTCATAAAATGAGTTAGGGAGGATTCCCTCTTTTTCTATTGATTGGAATAGTTTCAGAAGGAATGATATCAGTTCCTCCTTGTACCTCTGGTAGAGTTCGGCTGTGAATCCATCAGGTCCTGGACTCTTTTTGGTTGGTAAGCTATTGATTATTGCCACAATTTCAGAGCCTGTTATTAGTCTATTCAGAGATTCAACTTCTTCCTGGTTTAGTCCTGGGAGGATGTATGTGTCTAGGAATTTATCCATTTCTTCTAGATTTTCTAGTTTATTTGCGTAGAGGTATTTGTAGTATTCTCAGATGGTAGTTTGTGTTTCTGTGGGATCAGTGCTGATATCCCTTTTATCATTTTTTATTACATCTATTTGAGTCTTCTCTCTTTTCTTCTTTATTAGTCTTGCTAGGGGTCTATCAATTTTGTTGATCTTTTCAAAAAACCAGCTCCTGGATTCATTAATTTTTTGAAGGGTTTTTTGTGTCTCTATTTCCTTCAGTTCTGCTCTGATTTTAGTTATTTCTAGTCTTCTGCTAGCTTTTGAATGTGTTTGCTCTTGCTTTTCTAGTTCTTTTAATTTTGATGTTAGGGTGTCAATTTTGGATCTTTCCTGCTTTCTCTTGTGGACATTTAGTGCTATAAATTTCCCTCTACACACTGCTTTGAATGTGTCCCAGAGATTCTGGTATGTTGTGTCTTTGTTCTCAGTGGTTTCAAAGAACATCTTTATTTCTGTCTTCATTTCGTTATGTACCCAGTAGTCATTCAGGAGCAGGTTGTTCAGCTTCCATGTAGTTGAGCAGTTTTGAGTGAGTTTCTTAATCCTGAGTTTTAGTTTGATTGCACTGTGGTCTGAGAGACAGTTTGTTATAATTTCTGTTCTACCTTTGCAGAGGAGAGCTTTACTTCCAACTATGTGGTCAATTTTGGAATAGGTGTGGTGTGGTGCTGAATAAAATGTATATTCTGTTGATTTGGGGTGGAGAGTTCTGTAGATGTCTATAAGGTCTTCTTGGTGCAGAGCTGAGATCAATTCCTGGGTATCCTTGTTAACTTTATGTCTCATTGATCTGTCTGATGTTGACAGTGGGGTGTTAAAGTCTCCCATTATTATTGTGTGGGAGTCTAAGTCTCTTTGTAGGTCACTAAGGATTTGCTTTATGAATCTGGGTGCTCCTGTATTGGGTGCATGTATATTTAGGATAGTTAGCTCTTCTTGTTGAATTGATCCCTTTACCATTATGTAATGGCTTTCTTTGTCTCTTTTGATCTTTGTTGGTTTAAAGTCTGTTTTATCAGAGACTAGGATTGCAACCCCTGCCTTTTTTGTTTTCCATTTGCTTGGTAGATCTTCCTCCATCCTTGTATTTTGAGCCTATGTGTGTCTCTGCACGTGAGATGGGTTTCCTGAATACAGCACACTGATGGGTCCTGACTCCTTATCCAGTTTGCCAGTCTGTGTCTTTTAATTGGATCATTTAGCCAATTTACATTTAAAGTTAGTATTATTATGTGGGAATTTGATCCTGTCATTATGATGTTAGCTGGTTATTTTGCTCATTAGTTGATGCAGTTTCTTCCTAGCCTCAATGGTCTTTACAATTTGGCATGATTTTGCAGTGGCTGGTACCGGTTGTTCCTTTCCATGTTTAGTGCTTCCTTCAGGAGCTCTTTTAGGGCAGGCCTGGTGGTGACAAAATCTCTCAGCATTTGCTTGTCTGTAAAGTATTTTATTTCTCCTTCATGTATAAAGCTTAGTTTGGCTGGATATGAAATTCTGGGTTGAAAATTCTTCTCTTTAAGAACGTTGAATATTGGTCCCCACTCTCTTCTGGCTTGTAGAGTTTCTGCCGAGAAATCAGCTGTTAGTCTGATGGGCTTCCCTTTGTGGGTAACCCAACCTTTCTCTCTGGCTGCTCTTAACATTTTTTCCTTCATTTCAACTTTGGTGAATCTGACAATTATGTGTCTTGGAGTTGCTCTTCTCGAGGAGTATCTTTGTGGTGTTCTCTGTATTTCCTGAATCTGAATGTTGGCCTGCCTTGCTAGATTGGGGAAGTTCTCCTGGATAATATCCTGCAGAGTGTTTTCCAACTCGGTTCCATTCTCCCCGTCACTTACAGCTACACCAATCAGACGTAGATTTGGTCTTTTCACATAGTCCCAGATTTCTTGGAGGCTTTGTTCATTTCTTTTTATTCTTTTTTCTCTAGACTTCCCTTCTCACTTCATTTCATTCATTTCATCTTCCATCACTGATACCCTTTCTTCCAGTTGATCGCATCGCCTCCTGAGGCTTCTGCATTCTTCACGTAGTTCTTGAGCCTTGGCTTTCAGCTCCATCAGCTCCTTTAAGTGCTTCTCTGCATTGGTTATTCTAGTTATACATTTGTCTAATTGTTTTTCAAAGTTTTTAACTTGTTTGCCTTTGGCTTGAATTTCCTTCCATAGCTCGGAGTAGTTTGATTGTCTGAAGCCTTCTCTCAACTCATGAAAGTCATTCTCCTTCCAGCTTTGTTCCGTTGCTGGTGAGGAACTGTATTCCTTTGGATGAGGAGAGGCACTCTGATTTTTAGTTTCCAGTTTTTCTGCTCTGTTTTTTCCCCATCTTTGTGGTTTTATCTACTTTTAGTCTTTGATGATGGTGATGTACAGATGGTTTTTTGGTGTGGATGTCCTTTCTGTTTGTTAATTTTCCTTCTAACAGACAAGACCCTCAACTGCAGGTCTGTTGGAGTTTGCTAGAGGTCCACTCCTGACCCTGTTTGCCTGGATGTCAGCAGCGGTGACTGCAGAACAGAGGATTTTCATGAACCGTGAATGCTGCTGTCTGATCGCTCCTCTAGAAGTTTTGTCTCAGGGGAGTACCCGGTCGTGTGAGATGTCAGTCTGCCCTACTGGGGGGTACCTGCCATTTAGGCTGCTCTGGGGTCAGGGACCCACTTGAAGAGGCAGTCTGCCTGTTCTCAGATCTCCAGCTGCGTGCTGGGAGAAGTACTACTCTCTTCAAAGCTGTCAGACAGGGACATTTAAGTCTGCAGAGGTTACTGCTGTCTCTTTTTGTTTGTCTGTGCCCTGCCTTCAGAGGTGGAGCCTACCAAGGCAGGCAGGCCTCCTTGAGGTGTGGTTGGCTCCACCCAGTTTGAGCTTCCCAGCTTCTTTGTTTGCCTAATCAAGCCTGGGCAATGGCAGGTGCCACTCTCCTAGCCTGGCTGCCACCTTGCAGTTTAATCTCAGACTGCTGTGCTAGCAGTCAGTGAGACTCCGTGGGCATAGGACCCTCCAAGCCAGGTGTGGGATATAATCTCCTGGTGTGCCGTTTTTTAAGCCCGTCAGAAAAGCACAGTATTAGGGTGGGAGTGATCCGATTTTCCAGGTGCTGTCTGTCACCCCTTTCTTTGACTAGGAAAGGGAACTCCCTGACCCCTTGCACTTCCCAAGTGAGGCAATGCCTCGCCCTGCTTCAGCTTGTGCACAGTGCGCTGCACCCACTGTCCTGTGCCCACTGTCTGGCACTCCCTAGTTAGATGAACCTGGTACCTCTGATGGAAATGCGGAAACACCTGTCTTCTGCATTGCTCACGCTGGGAGCTGTAGACCGGAGCTGTTCCTATTCGGCCATCTTGGCTCACAATGTATATTCTATAAGATTCTTCTTTACAGGTTGACCACAAATAGTACATAATTGTGGTGGGTAATTTTATGTGCCATCTTGACCATGCTAAAAGATGCTCAGATAGTTGGTAAAACATTATTTCTGGCTGTGTCTGGGAGAGTGTTTCCAGAAGAAATTAGCATTTGAATGAGTATCTGTGAGAGAAGATCCACCCTCACAAATGTGGAAGGGCATCAACCAATACATTAAGGAGCTAAGCAGAACAAAAAAGTGAAGGAAGAGTAAATTTTCTTTCTCTTTTCTTGAACTGGAATATCTATCTTCTCCTGCCCTCAGACATTGGAGCTCCTGGTTCTCAGGCCTTCAGAGCATGCCAGTTTCTACAATAAATTCATTGATACAAACACACACTCACACACACACACACCCTATTGATTGTATTTTTTCTGGAGAGCCCTGACTAATATGAAAATCAAGATTCTTCTTTATAAGTTATTCACCAACAATAGAGGACTATTCAGTAAAAGAATTTCACTTAATTTCAACAATCTCATTATCACTTATAGGATATTTTGTCACTCACACACACAACAACGAAATCTAACCTTAATATTGCAAAACTCATAAATTTAAAAATGCTCTTTAGCAGTTTGTGTAGGAGGTTTGTAGCCTTTATGGGAAGAATAACACCAAGCCTTTGTTTAGCTGTCAATCAAGGGAACAATGAATGTGAACACTGGCCAGTCTATTGTTCTCCTTCACAGGCTAACAGTCTTTCAGTGAATATCACAAAAGGAATGCACAGGTGATTAAACACCAAGTTTCACACACATATGATCCTGAGCTCTTCGGGTGTGATTATTTCCCCAGAAGCCTCATAAAACAGTTTTGAATCACCTCTTCCACTATCCAGGTGAAATTTCCTCTAGTTTGAATATACTAACTCCTATCCCTTCAGCTAACTGGTTGAGCACCCAGATGACTCTACTTGGAGAAGAAAGACAAGATATTATTGTGCACACCACTTTCAGTGGGAGAAACACCTTGGAAAGTGTTACTGCAGCTTACTTTTAGAGAAATGGGTAGAACTTGGCCAGTTAGCAAAGGGAAAGGCAAATGCTAGCTGCAGAGGTCGAGGGAGATAACTCTCAAGGGTCTGGCAAGAGGAGGTGTTCCAATAGAAATTGGGTCACAGATGATGTGACAATTGTGCAAGAATGTAACAAACCATTCATGTAGTGGTTGGTTGTACATATTGAAACAATCAGTGGACTCTTGTATACATTTAGTCTGCTTAGTTCAATAATGTATACAGTTGACCCTTGAACAACGTGGATTTGAACTGTGCTGGTACATTTAGATGTGGATTTTCTTCTGCCTCTGCCACCCCTGAAACAACAAGACAAACACCTCCTCTTCTCTGTCCTTTGCAGCCTACTAACTGTGAAGACAATGAGGGTGAAAACCTTCATGATGATCCACTTCCACTTCATGAACAGGAAATATGTTTTTTCTCTTATGATTTTTTAAAAACATTTTCTTTTCTCTTGCATGCTTGATTGTAAGAGTGCAGTACATATTATATATATAATATATGAAATATGTGTTAATCAGCTATGTGTTCGCCAACTATGTTATTAATATAAGACTTTTTATGATTTTCCATATAACATTTTCTTTTTTCTAGCTTACTTTACTATAGGAATACAGTATACAGTACATACAACATGCAAAATCAGTGTAAAGCAACAGTTTATGTTATTGGCAAGTTCAGGTCAATAGTAGGCTATTTGTAATTAAGTTTTCTAGTTAAAGTTGTATGTGGATTTTCACCTGCTTGGGGAATCGGCACCCCTAAGCTCTGTTTTGTTCAACATCAACTGTATAATTTTTTTAGCCTTGGCCCATTGGCAAATGGACAGAAACATTTGTAAACTTTGCAACTACAAGGAAAAGTACAATTTGGGAGCAATAAAAAGTTAAAATTTCTTTTAGACGTTGATAGAAACTTCAAAGAAAGATGATGCAAGACTATTAATAAAAATAAGTTTTAAAAATCATGTCAAAGGTGATTCCTTTTATTGTTCTTAGAACACTGTAATGTATAGAATAAACTCAGTTTTAAATGTATTTGGAAATGTTTTTGGGTTTTATGTCATGTCAATGTCTACACAGAAAAATGTCCTTTTTATTGTTTAAGTAAAACTTTAAGTGTAAAGAGCTGAGCTAGTCATCATAGGAACATTGACGTAATCTATCCGAGCAGGTAACAGTGGAGTTTAATTCACCTTTTCCCCCATTTCTTTGATGTTCAGTCCCATTCTGCAGTCCACAGATAACCAATGTAAAGCACTCAGTATATGCCCTTAAATATTATTAATAGTGTGTTCTTATAAGATAACTCTTTCTTTATATGTGTGTTTTAATTCACACAAATTATATTATGTTGTAACCTATCTGTTTTTCTATCTCAATACTTTTGTTGTGATTTACCCATGTAACTATGAACATCTAGTTTGTGTTCCCTACTGATGCCCACAGTGTGTTAGTGAACATCCATCACTTACTTATTTCCTTAAAGATTAGCTTTGGTTGACTTCAGTTCCCTGACACCAAAAATAACACTGAAAAACAGGCTTGTATATGATCCCTTTCAAACATTTGCAAGAATTGTTCTGGTCTACACACATGGGAAATTTGCTTACATGCCTCCCATAATGGTTGTTACACTTTACTTTCCATCAACAGTGCATAAAATTTTCTATCTCTTAAAGTCCTGACAACAAATGATAGTCTCAATATTTCTATTTTTTACCATTCCAATCGGTGTAAAGTAGTATCTCGTTTTAATATTCATTCCTGTGATTTCCGATGAGCTCAAGCATATCTTTGTATACTCTTCAGACACCTGTGCTGCCATTTCTGTAAATTGCCTGGTCACTTTGCCCATTTTTCTACTATAGTTTTCTGCTTTATTCTGCTAATTTGGAATTGAGGCATATCTCAGAAATTAATTTCTCTTTAATTTTAAATATTAAAAATATATTTTCCCAACACATAACTCATTTGTTAACACTGCCTAAGGTATTGTCTCAAATAAAGATCCAGAAATGTATAGAATTATTTCATTTGATGATTTGTGCATTGGAATCTTGTTTAACTAGCTTTTCACCACTTTAAAGTCATTAGGATATTCTTGTACAAGGCATTCTATTATACAGGTACTGTTTGAAGTATTTCACATGTCATAGCATGTTTAGGTCTAGGAACTACCTCCAAGCAAATAAGATCGCTGTTGTTGTTGTCCCCATTTTACAGATGAGAAAACTGAAGCATCAACAAATGAAATAACTTGCCCAAAATTACATAGTTTGGATGTGAAAGATTCTATGTTTGAACTCAGGTTACCTGGGCTCAAGAATTCATGCTCTTATAGTTAGGTTTCTAATACCTCTAGTGTCCACTTTTTCAAGTTAACAATATTAACTTCTTTCTTTCTTTCCTTCCTTCAATTTTTCTTTCTTTGTCCCTCCCTCCCTCCCTCCCTTCCTCCCTCCCTCCCTCCCTTCCTTCTACAAATACTTAAGGCCCTGCTGTATGCTGAGTATAAATTAGTAGTTATAGTTGTTATTTAAGCCATAAGCCTAGATGAGGTCACCAAGCGAGAGTGAGTCTAGATAGGGCAGGGAACACCAAGGCCTGAGCCCTGGGATATTCAACATTAAGGTGGGGCCAAAAAGGAAATACCAGAAGAGGATGCTGAGAAGGAGCAATCAATAATGTGGCAAGAAAATCAAGAGTCTTAAATTTCCTGGAAGCTCAGTGAAGAAAGTGTTTCCAGAGGGAGGAGTGATCAACTCCATTAAATGTTGCAGAGGATTCTAAGTGAGTTCTCAGAACTAACTGCGGGTGCAGCATTAATAACCTGTGCAAGAGTAGCCTTGCTGGATGATAGGAGCTTAAGAGAATGGGGAAAAGAAGAGTTGAAATCAGAGAGCAGAAACCATGGGTTTTTTGTTTGTTTGTTTTTGTTTTTTTGAGACAGAATCTCCTTCTGTCACCCAGGCTGGAGTGCAGTGGTGCGATCTTGGTTCACTGCAACCTCCACCTCCTGGGTTCAAGTGATTCTCCTGCCTCAGCCTGCCGAGTAGCTGGGGCTACAGGCACGTGCCACCACACCCGGCTAATTTTTTTGTATTTTTAGTAGAGACGGGGTTTCACTGTGTTAGCCAGGATGGTCTCGATCTCCCGACCTCATGATCCACCCCCCTCAGCCTCCCTAAGTGCTGGGATTACAGGCGTGAGCCACCCAGCCCAGCAGAGACCATGTTTTTTTTTAAAAGATTTCTTCAAAAGAGAATGAAGAAAGAGAGTAGTAGCTGGAAAGGGAAGTAGCCTCAAAACAGAGTTAGGAACTAGTTCACTGCTATCCATCTAATTATACCACAATTTATTCAACCAGTCTCTGTTGATGGCTATTTTGTTGATGGTAATAATGCCATAATGAAGATATTTATACATATAAACTTATAATATAAATCATGTTTTTCTTACCAGCCAGTCATCTCAATACTCACCCATATATACTTATAGATGACAGTGTTTTGTTATTTCTATGGGCCAGATTTGCAGGTGATATGGTTTGGCTGTGTCTCTACCCAAATCTCATCTTAAATTGTAGCTCCTATAATTCCCATATCTCATGGGAGTAACCCAGTAGGAGGTAATTGAATCATGGGGGCAGGTCTTTCCTGTGCCGTTCTCGTGACAGTGAATAAATCTTACAAGATCTGGTGGTTTTATAAAGGGGAGTTCCCCTGCACACACTTTCTTGCCTGCTGACATTTAAGTCATCCCTTTGCTCTTCCTTTGCCTTCTGCCATGATTGTGAAGCCTCCCCAGCCATGTGGAACTGTGAGTCCATTAAACCTCCTTTCCTTTATAAATTACCCAATCTCAGGTATATCTTTATTAGCAGCATGAGAACAGACTAATAACAGCAGTTATTGGATTTCTGAATAGAATTGCATAAGTATCTTGTATTTCTTAGGTATCAATGTATCGAGGTACATATATGTGTGTGTATGTGTGTATATATATATATATATATATAAAACATACAATATAATTTAAATATAAGTTACATTTCCACCAGAAATATTCATGTATATCTTTCTCTGGAATACTCACTGGCAAGAAAAACACATCCGTGGATTGTGCTTTTTGGTGCAAAATTGTCAATCATGATCAAGTAAACTTACAGCAAGTGCTTGATTTGATCTTCAAAATGAATGTGTGATGCTCATTATTCTATGATCCCCGGTTTACAGATCCAGAGAGAGAAAGATGCTTGTACAGAAGCACACAGCTAGGAAGTGGTAGAACTGTTTCAAACCCAGGTCATCTGAGTTTAGATTCATTTCTCATCCTTTAATTTTCTACTGTCTTATTTGTTACTGGCTCTATTCACAGACCCTTCTCAGTCCCTCCCACTGGGAATAGAGCAAACCCTTGTGACACCTTCCGTGTAAAGACCTGGCTGCACAGCCTGCTGCCTGCCCTTCTTCGCCAGGCTCCAGGTCCCGTTGGCCCTGAGTGACTGTCTTCCCACTCTGAGGCCCCCGGAATCTCAGCACATATTACACATTCCTCCAGCAAAATGAGTGCACTGGCAAGTACCCAGGGACACACAGTTACACACAAGCCTCCCCCAGCTGGCTGGACTTTCTCCAGTTGTGGTCATAAATAGCCACAAAGACAGACATCAACGCAGGTTCTGGAGACTGGACGAAAAGCATGTTGGGTTGGGTGGGTGGAACCACAGGCATTCTGTACAGACGGCGACCAGTGACATCTGCTCCAGCACGCCAAGAAAAACAGAACATAGTAGAAAGCAAAAGGATTCTCTCACCTCCCTGCCCTATGTTCTTCTCCCTCAGAAATGCATTTCTGATAATCTTGAGTCTAAGGTTGTTAATCACTAGATAACACTAATAGTTACAGCTATTGCTTATTTTGGAAATCAACAAATAATAAGTTATGGGCATCTCACATTCATTATCTTCCAGCTTTGAAATGTAGGTTTGATTATTTCTGATTCAGAAATGTTGAGTAACATACTCAGGATTACACACTTAGCAGGGGCAGAATCAGCGTTGAGACTCAGACCTACTTTCCTGGTGTCAACTCTTAATAGGTTTCTACTTTAACACATTGCATTCATCACAAAGTTAATAATGATAAAAGAAATTTGTGAGTATTTAATATGAGTTGGGCACAGTGTTGAGTAATTCACATAATTTTTTCAGTTATTCTGATAATTCTAATTTTATCAGTTCTTTCCTCCACTATGATTTATTTTAAATACTACTTTCTTGAATAGATGAAGGAAACAAATCTTAGATATCTAAGCAATTTTCCCAAAGTTCTAGGACTAGTGAGGTCTATAGATAAATTTGAGATTAGGTATATATGACTCTGGAGCCCCACATCTTGATTTTCTTGTTTCCCAAATACATATATAGTCTTTACCATCTCTGTGGTTTTCTGGCGTTCCCAACAGCAATTCAAAATAATGTCTTTCTCAAAGTTCAGGAAATATTTAAGATTTAATAAGAGATTGAATTATCAAATGTATTTTCAAATGAATAAATGGTTTTTGCCTTCAGGAAGCTGTTACTAAGACTTGTTTTTAGAGCTATAAGCTTCCTGTTTAGTTTCTCTTTGGATAACCTCAAGGTGCCTAGTTTAATGTTAGAATGTACAAGTTAATAAGTAAATATTCTTATGGAAGTAATTGGTTAATTTAAATCTCAACTCTTAAGAATAACTTTCAGTCATACTATAGAGGAGGATGAGCCACCTGCTGTTATCTAACGAATGCCCCCTCCCTCTGTTTCTATTCCCCACCTTCAATAATGACCACAGCTGTCAGTTTAGCTGAGCCAGTCAGAATAAGAGGTTAAAATCATTATCTCCATGATAGAACCTCTAACTCCAACCAGAATCAATGAATTCCTAGAAATGGAGGAAGAGTTCATAAAAAAACACTTCTTGTGTTCCTTAGATTTCTTGGACCCAGGCCAAGCCAATAAAAGATGGATAGGGACACACATGCTATTTATAACACAGTGCATGTGGAATCCTCATTTCCTGGAAATCCATATTGAATCACTAACAATTCTAAGACTTCAGGTGATGCTGTAAAACAAATTAATACAGCATAGGCATACAGACACCCCCAAGTGTGTACATGTGTGTAACACACACACACACACACACCATATTTCTCATTAGAAAAATGAACACTTCAAAGTTTCTTTTTGTATTAACTTTGTCTTTTGTTTTCTGTATTCTAATGCTTTAACATCTGGGGCCTTGGTTACCTTGGTAACCCTAGAGGGGCTGCCCCTGCCAGAGCTAGCCAATTTCTAGAGCCCAGGAGCATGCCTTTCAAATGCAAGCAAACCAATTCAGAGCCCACAGCCCACTATACTCCTTGCCATTATCCACCTGCCTTGATTACCTAAGGGCCAGGTACCTGTGAACTAGGGATAGTGCCTACAACCCTGAGCCCACTGAAATTATTCAAACAAGCCAATCCTACACCTGCTTACCTTGCCTTGTCTGTTTCTTCCTACTGAAATCACACTAGGGCTTTTGTCCATAGTTCCTCCTCTCCCTCTGCCTCTTGACTGGCCCTAGTATTTCCCCTGAATAGTTTCACCTGGTACAGCATGCCTGCTCCTCTTGGGATCTGTAACAAACCATCTTCCCAATGGCAATCCTCTCCTGATCTGTTGACCTCGACATTCCTAAATATTCATAAAATCTATATTAAAACACCTCTGGTGTCAACTCTTAATAGATTCACATTCTTCTGAATGCAAGGGCTGGCATCATTAAAGAAGCATAAATTTTCCAAGGTATTCAAGAGTGTCAGCAAAGGCAAGGGAGAGCACTCTTAACTTTGGATGATACGATAATACAAGGACACACATGTCAGCAGTCACTCCTACTGATAAAAGGAAAAGGTGTACTAATCGCAAAAGACCTCTGCTATGGCTCCTCTGAATGTGCAGGCCCTGTAAATTCAAGGTTCTTGGCACTCTCTGTGGCATTTATGACTACATTATTGATTTAAGTTTGCAAGACTGGAGGAAGTATCCACAAGTTTCTTGCTCCATTGCTTCAAGAGCTAATTGGCTAAGCTTTCTTAAGCATGAGTAGCAATATAGTAAGCCTTCTGGGTAATTATGCCTTTTCTATTAAAGATAATGCTTTGCCAATTTAGGAACAAATTTAACTAACCAAGAATTGCTAAGTACTTATAGCAAAGTATAAAGAAACACCAATACTTAGATACAAATTAAAGGGCCTCTTGACTGCCCTGCATGTATTCTCAGTAACTGCTTCATCATAATCAGAATGTTCTCAAGAGTCAATAAAAAACATCCCCTACCCCATATTTTGGAATTAAAGGGTCACCAGTACTTAGCTTCCTGAACAAAGGTAGTGTCAAAAGGTGTTAATAATCAAGTGTGGTGATTAAATCATGAGTTCTAGCATCACCTGGACATGGGCTTGATGGCTACCTCCTAAGTGTGTGATCTTGGGCAACATAATTAACCTTTCTGAGCCTTAACATATTTATCTAAAACTGGGGATAAAAAGAGTATCCACTTTAAAACATTGTCGTAATAATTAAATAAGTTAATACACGTGCTTAGCATATTGCCTGGCTCGGTCATGGGCACTATACAAGTTTGCTGTCAGTAGATATCCCCAACAACTGGTTAGATACTTCAAATAAATGAAGACTGGATGCATCACAGGTTTTCTTACTTTCAAGGTACTTTCTCCTCATTTGGTGTTATTCTCAATAGCACAAGCCTTATATTTTTATTCTCTATTCAAGAGAAATTTGACTCAAGCAGAATTAGGTACTACCTCATGTATGTTAACAGGAGAATTCATAACTTTCCCACATGTGTTTAAAGTCCTATAAAGGGCTTTTAAAAAATAGAAGTAAATTTACCTACTGGCTCAATTTCTTCTTAATGCTTCAAACCTCAATGTTTTACTGTAATTTTATTTCTGCTGATTATTAATTAAATCCCAGCATTAGTCAGGTCATTGGAAGCCAGTTTATTAAATAGCTGGGTCTCACCCCCCACCTTTGGAACACTACAAACCATTAAATAGAACAGTTTTTAAGTAGACATGCACTGTGGTTTTCTTACATCTTTCTCCAAAGCCTTCGAAAATTACTATTAGTGTCATTCAAGTTGGGAAACTTAGTCATATTTTCTAAACCTTATGGCTGTGTCCCAGAATGAGAAAGGACAGAGAATAAGTCTTCAACAGCTGGGAGAGGTTTTGTGGATTTCACAGTGGTTGGGAGCTACTAACAAGGAAATATTACACATGGCCTTTGGCAGGAACATATTATAAAATCCAGAGCCTTTTGTTAAGGGCTGAGTAGGGTATTATTCATAATTGTTATTTAATTTGGTCTTCTTCCCATCTTCCTTCTAACAGAAGGCTTTTCTGCCTTGAAAAATTACACCATTTAAAGATGCCCTATGTCTGTGATTATATGCTACATAACCTGGCAAATATTCTTCAAATAAAAGCCCAAAAGGCCAGTAAAATTTGCAGTAGCAGATGGCATTTTCACCAAAGAACAGAGCCAGTTTTTCACGAAGGTAGAAGAAGGACCCACCCCCACTTGACTAATAACAGGAAATGTTCATCACTCCAAGAATATCTCATTTATTTGACTGACTCCATTAATCCCTGGAGCATCCTGATAACTCCAGGAAAGCATCCAAACTCATCTCTGTCTGGCTCCTTCTTGTGTCACCAGCCCCATCTCGTACCATTTCTCTGCCCCACAAACACTAAATTCCAGCCATGTGCACCTTTAATGTTTCAGTTTCTACAGCTGACAAGTGTCCCTGAGTAGCTGATGACATGTAGTAATAGGTAAATTTATTGACGCACTAATTTTAGTCATGCGTGCTTCAGGCTGGTGAGCTTAAGGGAGTCATTACGCTGCTGAATGAGACTAGCTGCCTGCCCAGCATTTGTTTTTCAATAGCATTTTGCCATTCTTTTGTTTATTTCTATATATGCTCTTTATAGGATGTATTAGTTATTTACTGCCACAAAATCCTGTGCTACAAGCAAGCACACCCCTCAGTGGCATACTACAATCAATGTTTGTCTTGCTCCTGTGTCTGCAGGGTTCAGAGGACTGGAGAGGAGTGTTGGTTGATGCTACCTGGGCTTTCCCACAGTGCGTATTCAGCCATGAGTTGTCTGGTAGTTCTGCTGCTCTTGTCTAGACTTGCTGGATTGACAGGCTGTCTGCTGACCTAATATGGCCTCAACCAGGACAATCAAGGACAACTTGTCCTTCATCCTCCTTCATGGTAGTCCAGATATGTTCTCACAGCAGTGGCAGAACTACAACAGCAACCAAGAGCAACTGTACAAACACTTTCGAACCTGTGCTTGTGTCATGCACGCTAATACCCCATGGTCAAAAAGAAGTCAGATGGTTATGCCCAGAGTTAGAGTGTGAGGCACTGCAGAGTTATATGGCAAAGGGCGAGGATATAGGAAGGGTAAAGAATTTGGGTCATTTTTGCAATTAATCTACCCCACAGAGAAAATGAATTTCAGAGTGAGGTTTGAGAAGGCCTCTCTTCTATTCCACTTGAATTCTGGACCAGATTATACTGTCTTTCACCTCCATGCCATTGCACGGATGGCTCTTTCCCCTGTTCTTCACATTACCACTGAACCCCACCCAGTGCTGTGCCAACCTCTGGAGGTAAGAAACAGTACAAAGAAAACACAACTTTTAACTTTAATGAGAATATAGTTTATTAGGGCAACTGACATGTACATAAAATTGAGTTGAGTAATTAAAGACAGTAACATAATGTTTGATTCATGGTAAGAAGGTATAGGGGATTGTGTTGAGATGGACCTTATCCAACATCTCCATAGCCTCAGACAACACCACTCTCATTACCCTTAGGAAGATGCTGTTGAGACCACTACTGTAATAATCTGAACTTCACTGTCCCATGTACTTGGCAGCAAGACTTTCACTGGCTAACTGAAGTCATAGCTTAGCCTCATAACCCATTTACCTCTATTGTTTGTGAAAAGGTGGACCATGGGAACACCCCTTGAACTAGGTCATATATGCAATGATATAGGGGTCAATCTCCGCTGGGGATGCTCCTCAGAAAGGAATTGGAAAATAGGCAGCTAAAACACAAAAAGTAAAAACAGCTATCTCATAAATGTTCATTTGATTGCTTCTTTTAAAACATGCCTTTGAACTAGGTTATTGGTTCAGTTTTCTCCCAGTGAGAATAGTGGAAACTTAAAAAAAAAAAAAAGAAAAGAAAAATAGGCAACAACTTAGAAAGCATGGTGAAGCACCAACATTTATTCTATAGACAGAAAAGTTTGCCTCTCACAAGTGTAAAATGTAAAGACAGCTCTTTCAGAAGTGAGATTGCTATGGAGCTACACAGTTGGGATTAGAAGGGCAGTATGCAGGTATCAATCACGACTGTCCAGACAAGTATAACAAAAAGATACAGAATCTGCTGGTAAGAGAGAGTATGTGGGGGAAAGGCTTCATTTGAGCTTATAACATATGGGTTGAGGGGTTTTCTTTCACAAGAACACAGGGAGGTGGCAGGTGGAGATAACAGACTTGAGAAACTAGTTCAAGAAACTGCAAGGAGTTCAGTATAAAAGACCTGTGTCTTGGCTTTTTGCAAGAGTTGCATGTCTTTGAACTTCACCCTGATGTAAGTATTGAACACACACACATACACACTCAACTTGGCAGGTTTGCTGGCTGCCCTCCTGTAATGTAACCACTTTGCAACTTCATACATTTCCCTAGAATCTCTGCAAAGGAAGGTAGAAAAAAAAACCCACTAGGTTATAAGTTCACTAAAGCTTCTCCACGCACAATGAAGAGAAACAGCATCTTTCTTTGACAGGAACACAGACTCGGGAACTAAATATATTTGGCTTCAAATACTACATCAGTGGAACATTGAGCTAGACTTCTGTTCTAATTCCTACTGTAGTTACAGAGTTGATGCTACTTATCTTGCAAAGATTTTGTTAGGATTAGAGAAAAGTCATGTTAAGCACCTAGTGCACGTTTCTATCTACCATGTACACATCAAGTTGTGTGACTATCTTTCTTTTTGTTTTATTTTGTTCTTGTTTTTCAATGACTGCTGTAATGCTTAAAATAATTTATGATTGCTCCCTAGCAATTCGGAAGGTCAGTCTGAATCTTTTTCCTTTAAAAAATTTCTTTTTCTTCTCTACCTTGGGCCAACTTACAGTAACTTGCTATGTTTTAAGGAAGCTGCTTAAAACATTTCTGCAACAAGACTGTGAATCAATCAATCAATCATCAATCAACATATTATCATCACTATGAGAGATGCAGAAATTTCCACAGATGTAATCGTCAGAATGACTCAGGATAAGTTGGATGGAACACTATTGGTAGAAGATTTCTTTTCATTAAGCAATGAATTAAGCCATTGATTTTAAGATTTTGGAAATCATACTGATATATTAATGTTAATTACCACATGTAAGTGTACTCAGATAATGGAACCAAGAATCCTGGCTTGGGATATATACTCTTTTCTTCCTGGAAATCCCAGAGAAGGAACTTTAGGATACCCAGGGAAGATGTTCTTTCCTCCACCAAAAAGCATTCACACCTCACTCCTCACTCCTCTGAGCCTGTTTTATCCTGAGGTCTAGTCTGCCTTTCTCTAAAGGCTTTGGATCCTTGGCAACTGATCAGAGCCTTTCCAGCCTCCCTAGCAGGTGATTCAGGTTCAAACCACACAACTAAATGCTTTTTATGTGGAAGGACCCTGAACTCAACTGGGGTCTTAGATTTCCACTCTGCTTCTTCCCAGCGTTTCCCGGCCTTACGGGCTTCCTTATTTCTCATAGGTAGATGGGATCAAAGTCACAGGCTTTACTAAGGTAATCTACTGTAGTAATTGAGACCTGGGGTCTAGAACCAAATGGTGTGGCTTCCACATGGGCTATGTCACCTATTAGATTATGACGTGATAGCTGACAACTCATTCAACTGGTCTGTGTCTCAGTTTCACATTCATAAAATGGGGTTTGTGATCATCCTGACGTTAAAGGAGTGTTGTAAATTGAATAGGTTAAGCCATGTGTAGCATGACACTGAATCCCCTCCATTCTGCGTCCGCAGACTGTGGGCAGTAAATATGCTAAAGATTCTATATTTCTCTTTTGTTATAATTTCAACTTTTATTTTAGATTCAGGGGGTACATGTACAGTTTTGTTACATGT
This sequence comes from Symphalangus syndactylus, assembly GCF_028878055.3. Classification (NCBI taxonomy): domain Eukaryota; kingdom Metazoa; phylum Chordata; class Mammalia; order Primates; family Hylobatidae; genus Symphalangus; species Symphalangus syndactylus. The sequence continues at coordinate 127,761,589 of NC_072429.2, read as the reverse complement.
ATAGCTGTATAAAACATATTTTGTAATGTGGAGTTTTGGGATATTAATGACCTTATCACCCAGATAGTGAGCATAGTACCTAATAGGTAATTTTTCAACTTTTGCTCTCTCTCTCTCACCCATCTAGTAGTCCCAAATGTCTATTGTTCCCATATTTATGCCCATATGTATCCATTGTTTAGCTCCCACTTATAAGTGAGAACATGTGGTATTTGTTTTTTTGTTCCTGTGCTGTGTTAATTCACTTAGGATACTGGACTCTACCTGCATCCATGTTGCTGCAGAGGGTATGATTTTGTTCTTTTCTATGGCTGTGTAGTATTCCATGTTTTCTACCTACCACATTTACTTTATCCAATCCACCACTGATGGTCAGCTAGGTTGATTCCATGTATGTTATTGTAAGTAGTGTTGCAATGAACATAGTAGTGCATGTGTAGTTTTGGTAGAATCATTTATTTTCCTTTGGGTATATATCCAGTAATGGGATTGCTGGATTGAAGGTTAGTTCTAAGTTCTTTGAGAAATCTCCAAACTCCTTTCCACAGTGGTTGAATGAATTTACATTCCCACCATTTGCTTGTCTTTGCAGCCTCTGCAGCATGTATTATTTTTTGACTTTTTAATGATAGCCATTTAACTGGCATGAGACAGTATCTCATTGTGGTTTTGACTTGTATTTCTCTGATGATTAGTGATATTTAGCATTTTTTTCTATGTTTGTTGGCTGTCTTCTTTTGAGAAGTGTCTGTTCATGTCCTTTGCCCACTTTTTAATGGGGTTGTTTTTTTGCTTGTTGAATTGTTTAAGTTCCTTGTAGATTCTGGATATTAGACCTTTGTCAGATGCAAATTTTGTGAATACTTTCTCCCATTCTGCAAGTTTTTTGTTTATGCCCATGGCAGTTTATTATGCTGTAAAGAAGCTCTACAGTTTAATTAGTTCCCAGTTGTAAATTTTTGGTTATGTTGCAACTGCTTTTGATGACTTCGTCATACACTTTTTTCCCCCAAGGCTGATGTCCGGAATGGTATTTCCTAAGTTTTCTTCTAGGATTTTTATAGTTTGAGGTCTTACATCTAAATCTTTAATATACATTGAGTTAATTTTTGTATATGATGAAAAGTAGGGGCCCAGTTTCACTCTTCTGCATGTGGCTAGCCAGTTATTCCAGCACCATTTATTGAATAGGGAGTCCATTCCCTATTGATTTTGTAAATCAACTTTGTTGACCATCAGATGGTTGTAGGTGTCTGGGTTTATTTCTGGTTTCTCTATTGTGTTCCATTAATCTATATGTCTATTTTTGTACAAGTACCATGCTGTTTTGGTTAATATAGCTTTACAGTATAGTTTGAAGTTGGGTAATGTGATGCTGCCAGCCTTGTTCTTTTGGCTTGGGATTTCTTTGGCTATTTAGGCTCTTTGGGCATTCTATATTGGTTTTAGGAATTCTATATTTCTATATGATGATCAGAGTCACATCTTTGTTAGACAGAGGCAGCAGGGAAAGGGCGAGACACTCCCCTCATTCTGAGCACAATGCTATGGAAAGAGTATAGAGTTTCTAGTTAGATGGACTATGGTCTGCCCTTGGTTGCTATGGAAGCTGGAAAAGATACTTAACACCAGTGTACTTCATTTTTTAACCTTGTAAGTATTTTGTGGCTCTTAAATGAGATAATGTAAATGGGGTTCCTTGCATAAAAGTTGAGACTTTTTATAATTCTTCATGTTTCCCTTTTTTGCTTCAGCTATTTGGAAGCTCAATACCTGACAAAAGCTCAAGCACTGTCACCATATAATCCTTTTTTTTTTTTTTTTTTTTTACAATTTTATTCTCTTCCATCGGTGTTACTTCTGTTGTCTCAGTTTTCATGATTATTGATCCCACTGAATATGTGATTTTATTGTAAGTCATATGAAAAACTTATAAATTATAAAAACAAAATGTTAAAGGTTTTAACTCTATTATTCCTGGTGTCATAAATTGCCAGCCACCCCATCAGATGTTATTTTGTATCCTATATTTGCATATTATATTTATAATATGTTATAAATATTAAATTTACTTGAGACTCAAGAATATTCAAATATATTTGGATGGAAAACAATTGCCCTCAATAAACTTATATCCACAAAAACATTACTTTTCTAGATAATTCTCTCATTCACTTTTTAAAAAATAAACAGCAGTAATAAGGAAAGGGATACCTTGTTTACTAGTTGGTAGGTACTTGTAGGCCCTTTGCATATGTTGACTCATTTGAACTCCAAAACAACCCCCAAAAGTAGACATTTTTATAGCATGAAGAAATGGGCTGAGAGAGATTAAGTAATGAGTCCATGGTCACATCACTGATAAATAGAAAGATGGGCTTTAAGCTCAGTTTAGTCTCACCTCAAAGTCCAAGCTCCCTCCATGTGACAGGTTTGTAGTCTAATTAGTGTCACATAAAATGTAGAGAAATACTCTAGATTTTCCAAAATCCCATAGCAGAGCAGGAAATAAACAAAACAATGCCTAGACTCCAAGGCCTCCACAACAAGCAGGAAATCACATCTTCCCATTGTCTGGGCTAGCCAAAGAGCATTTTGTAGGGGCCTGCCTGCCAGGGTCCATTTCAGTGGTGTGTCCTACAGGTCCTACCCATCCCCCATAAAAGCATGATTTAATAAAGATCTAGCATCCAGTTCCTTCATGCACTATGGTTGGAATTGATAATTAGGCAAGGGGTCTCTCAAGGAAGGAGCTGCCAGAAGTTTTTAGCTTCTGGATCTATAATTTTGTCTTTGCAATATTTTTTTGAGGTATTTCAATGGAAAGTAACCACAGCACAACACATTGGCAGGTATATCCAAGAACCTCCAGTCCAGTGCCAGGAGCAGGAGCTAATGAGGATATATAATATTCACATTTCCAAAGAACCTCAAAGAGTTCCTCAATACTTCTCAGGATTCCCTGTAGCACAAAAGCCATTGCGGGATAGAGAAAGGGTGTGTGCTTCCCTCCAGCCTATGGCACTTCATATATGTTGCTTTGAAGCCCAGAAAACTAGAAAATGAACAATCTTTATGACTTGGGTAATTGATGCCGAAGCAGGAGCCTTCCTGAAAGAGGCCTGTCTCACTGAGAGGTGCCATCCATGCCCCCATCCAGATCCACATTCCCTGCCAAAAGGAAAAATTGAGGACATAGGTCCCACCTTCAGATTCCCACCCTCCCAGTAGCTCCTCATGATTAAGTTCTTTCACAGCTTCTACCTGGTCAGTAGGCCAGGAGATGGTGTTTCGGCCAATGATTTTCAGTAACACAGCCGATTCTTGAAACCCTAGTGATCACATAATTCCATCCATGATTAAACTCACCGTGGGAAAGCACTCACTTTTCACCAAGCATACACCAATACACAAGGCACTTGATTTAATTCTCACAACCTTTTGAGATAATAATATATAAGCTTCTTTAAGCATAAGAAATTAAAGTGGCCTAGATGTCACTTTGCTAGTTAAAATTGAAGCTAAGAATGGTCCTGAGGCATTCTGTTTCACAGTTCAATATTCTTTCTGCTACATCACAAGAACTTGACTCATTCATTTTCATTCAGTCATTCTTTTATGAATTCATTTAAGAAACATTTCTTTGAGTGCCTGGTATGTGCTGTACATGGTGCAGATCACAGAGATACAGCAGTGAACAAGACAGATCAAGTCCTCGCTGAAGTTACATAATACTCAGGGGAGGAATCTAGTGAACAAAGAATGACACAGAGTGCTGAGAAAGTGAAATATTAAATGCCCGGAAACCTACAGGACACAAACTAGTCTTGGGAAGATGGGTGTCTCAGAAAGATGGGTGGGGTCACAGAACAATTCTCTGAACAAACAACGCCTGAAGCAGCATGGGGAAAGGGAAGCACTCCCAGGCAGAGAGGGGAAAGAGCATGTGCAAAGGCCCTGAAGCAAAAAAGGGCTTGTGCTGTTCAAAGAACTGGAAGAAGTTAAATTTGATCGGAGCATCCTCTGATTGCTCTAAATCACACTGATTTCTTAATAAATGCCAGCCAACAGACCCCATCATCTAATGAGAAAAAAAGAAGACAGGGATTCAGGCCAGAAGTTTATTTCATGAATGAGAATGTGCTTTTCCCTGGAGTGGCCTCTGTGTGAATAGCATGCAGGAGCAAGGAAAGAAACGACTTCATACTCAAGAAACACATGACAATTCCCATCAAGTCCCTGTTAAGGGGATGAAAATAAAGTTAAATTCCTGACACCACATCTTACTCCATCTATTATCATTATTTTAGCCATCACACTGGCCCAACTACTGTTCTCCTTTTAACTCCAGAATTAACAACATTTAAAAGTTATTCTTTAATGTATATACCAGGGGTCCTAACTGATATATTCCACTTAAGCCCAAAGAAAGCTAACTGGTCGCATTCTCTAGCCTTCCGATATGGGCATATCTTTATCTGCCACTCCTGACTTCCAGGAATATGGCAAAGAATTTGATTTCACTTCTAGTTACCCAGAGCTTTATTCTAGAAAGGAACTGGTAGAAAGAAAATGAACATTTATTGGACATTTACTATGTGACAGCCACATTTTATTTAATACTATGTATTGCATAGAGGCATATAAAGCAGATGTAATAATCCTATTTTCTGAAATGAAGTTCTGAAAATTACGTTATTTGTTTATAATCACACACAGTAAAAACAAGAGTGAGGACTTGAATCCAAGTTTTGATGGGAAACTCATGTTTAGATTTAGGACAAAGAACTTCTGAAGGCATTTCCTATGTGTTACTCTGCCCATCCTTGGAATCTGGCTACATTTGAGACTCATTTCCCTTCCTTGGAAATTTGTCAGCACAAGGTCTGAAACCCAAGTATGTAAAATGGGTCCAGCAGTTTTTAAATAAATGATCTAGATAAACTAAAACTTAAATCTCAAAATGGGAGACATATATAAAATGGAAATTTTCTGGTTGAGAAATTTGGCTTTCAGGATGAGAAAACTCAGAAAACAGAGAAATATTTTATTTTCAATAGTACAGTACTCCATATGATAACTTTATTCATCATTTACTTTAAAGAAGAGAAGCAAAATGAGCATCTCATGACCACATTCCATAGGGAGACAATCTCCTTTGTTCTCATAAATCATCATGGTGAAATAGAAAGAAAGTAGGTCTCAGACATGGTCACACTCGGCTTTTAATTCTGCCTGTGTTGTTTTCCAGATGAGTCATATAGACATATTACTAAATCTCTGAACTTTTGTTTGCTCTTTTATACATTGGTCATCAAAAAAATCTCAAAATAAGGCAATAGGAGTTTTTAAAAACCCCACTGTCAGCTAGTAGGCATTCAACAAATGTTAATCCTGTCTTTTCACATGAACTCACTGGGTACTCAACAGTCAATATTGGTTTCTAGTTTTACTGATCCCCATAGTTACAATAATATCTAGTACTTACATGTTATTTTCTAGCACTTACAAAACATTTTCTTTTTTGTTGTTGTTTTTTGAGATGGAGTTTCACTCTTGTTGCCCAGGCTGGAGTACAATGGCACAATCTCGGCTCACCACAACCTCTGCCTCCTAGGTTCAAGCAATTCTCCTGCCTCAGCCTTCCTGAGTAGCTGGGATTATAGGCATGTGCCACCACGCCTGGCTAATTTTGTATTTTTAGTAGAGATAGGGTTCTCCGCGTTGGTCAGGCTGGTCTCGAACTCCCGACCTCAGGCTATCTGCCCACCTCGGCCTCCCAAAGTGCTGGGATTACAGGCGTGAGCCACCGTGCCCGGCCAAAATATTTTCAAGTGAATATCTTATGCAATTATTCCAACAACCATTTGATGTGGATACCTTTGCGTTAGCCAGTTTTACAAATAAAGAGAATAAAGCTCAGGCAACATGACCTGAAAAGTAAGTATGAGACCTCTGGGACCCCAGTGCCTGGGTTTGAATTCTAGCTTTTGCTCCATGATCTTAAGTGAATTACATAATTACTCTGTGATTTAGTTAACTCATCTTAAAAACTGAGAAGCACAATGAGATCTATCTAACAATGTTGTGAGCATAAACTAAGTTAATACAACTATATACTTAGAACAGTAAGCACTCCATTAATGTTGTATATTATTTTACTCTGCAAAAATATAGCTAACTCTTAGGCAATTGGCAAAATGAAAGAAGGCAATAAATGAGTTGATAGAAGTAGAGTATTTAGACTCATTCTTGGCACATAGTAAGGGCGTAGCAAGTGTTACCTACTCTTGTTGGCCAAGATCACACAGATATGTAGGAAATGTGGTTCTTGAATAAGAGTCCTTGGGAATTAAAGCCATTACAGGTGAGGAGGGAGGTGGTTGAGGAAGTTAATAGTGGAGATCCTGGTCTCCTAGTCTACCTAAAATACGGGAGTTGAACACCACCTTTGACAATTGTGGGCATATAACATGAAGATTATTAAAGTACTTTGCAAAATTTGAAGTTCTATAAGAGGATGTTATTATTTATATTATTATTCATGTATATGTTTGTGATCGATGAATTGAGAGATAATGATTTAATCCTAATATGAGACTAACTTCCAGGTCTGTAAAAGTGGCCAACTCTCCTGGTACAGTAGAGAATGAAGAGTCTTTGGTTTTGAGTTTTACCTGGCCTAGGATCTAGCCTCTTCCAACTAGCATGTGGTTTTGAACTTCAGGCTTTAGAAATACAAGCATAGGCCGGGCACAGTGGCTCATGCCTGTAATCCCAACACTTTGGGGGGCTGAGGCAGATGATCACCTGAGGCTAGGAGTTTGAGACCAGCTTGGCCAACATGGTGAAACCCCCCCTCCACTGAAAAAAGAAAAAAATTAGCCAGGCATGGTGGTGGGTGCCTGTAATCCCAGCTACTCGGGAGGCTGAGACAGAAGAATTGCTTGAACCCAGAGGCGGAGGTTGCAGTAAGCTGAGATAGTGCCACTGTACTCCAGCCTGGGTGACAGAGTGAGACTCAGTCTTAAAAAAAAAAAAAAAAAAAAGAAAGAAAAGAAATATAAGCATATTAATTTAGTAAACTTTGTTACAACTAGCATTTTCTTTCTCTCTCTCTTTCTTTTTTCTGTTTTGGAGATGGGGTCTTGCTCTGTCACTCAGGCTGGAGTGCAGTGGCGTGATCTTGGCTCGCTGCAACCTCTGTCTCCTGGGTTCAAGCAATTCTCCTGCCTCAGCCTCCCTAGTAGCTGGGACTATGGGCACTTGACGCCACACCTGGCTAATTTCTTTTGTATTTTAGTAAAGACAGGGTTTCACTGTGTTGCCCAGGCTGGACTTGAACTCCTGAGCTCAGTCAATCCGCTCACCTCTGCCTCCCAAAGTGCTAAGATTACAGGCGTGAGCCACCGCACCCAGTCCATCTAGCATTTTCTTAGTTATCCACTATTTGTATATTTTGGTTAGATGGTAAATCTTCAATTAGCTGAAATTTTCCTGTTCCTGAAAGAGGAATGGCTACTGTGCACAGACTTCTATGTGCTAGTATATTAGTTATCTACTGTTGTATAATAAAGTACCACAAACTTAGCAACTTAAAACGATACCCATTTATTATCTCACTGCTCTGGAGGTCAGAAGTCTAGATGGTGTAACTGGCTTCTCTGCTTAAGGTCTTACTAGGCTGAAATCAACGTGGTAGCTAGCCGCATTATCATCTGGACCTTGGGCTCTTCTTTCAATTCCTGTTATTGGCAGAATTCAGTTCCTCATGGTTGTAAGACTGAGGTCTTCCTTGTTGGTTGTCAGCTGGGGGCCTCTCCCATCTCCAGTCCTTGCACATGGCCCTTCTGTCTTCAACATCAGCAATGGCATGTAAAATTTTTCTTGTGGTTGAATCTCTCTTACTTCTACTTCTACCACCAATCAGAGAACATCCTCTACTTTTCAAGAACTGTTGTAATTAGGTGACAGAATCCGAACTAAGAAAGTAATGGTCAAGATGGAAAGAAGGAGAAGACTCACCCTGAATTAAGAGGTAGTAACTCATCGCAGTGGGAGATGGGAAGAAGGGGTGTGCTCTGGCATATTTATATTCCCAAGGTTCTCTCAGGTTTAATTTAGACCAGTATATTTTTCTTATCAAAGAAATGGTTTAATTTAGACCAGTATATTTTTCTTATCTAAGCAAATAGGTTAAGATAATGTAGGGTTTGAGACTTGAATAGAAATACTTTCCACATAATTTTGTTATCTTATATTTTATTTGAGTGAACTATTTATTTATTTATTTATTCATTCTTCAGATGGAGCCTCACTCTGTTGCCCAGGCTAGAGTGCGGTGGTGACATCTTGACTCACTGCAACCTCCGCCTCCTGGATTCAAGTGATTCTCCTGCCTCAGCCTCCTGAGTAGCTGGGATTACAGGCGCCCACCACCACACCCAGCTAATTTTTTGTGTTTTTAGTAGAGATGGGGTTTCACCATGTTGGCCAGGCTGGTCTCGAACTCCTGACCTCAAGTGATCCGCCCACCTCAGCCTCCCAAAGTGCTGAGATTATAGGTGTAAGCCACCATGCCTAGCCAAGTGAATTATCTAAATGTGTAGGATCATATTTTGAGGTGTCAATTTCTCTGTTTTTGATCATAGTTTACAAAAAGTCATGGGATCTACAACAGTGCCAACCTCTATGTATCCTGTATCCTGTCTCCATGTTAAGCTCTAGGTTCTGACAAAGCTTATAGGTCTAACCTTAGAGAGTAGAATAAGAGGCGCTTAAAAAGTAACAGTATAGAATAGGACAATAGTGTAATAATAATAATAGAAAAATATAAATAGAAGAACTCATAAAGTGACTTTCTCTGAGAATTGTGTACCACTAACTAATTCATGTCACTCCAGTGGATTGTATTAGCCACTAAGTGAGAATACACTGTGCTTTCCAATGCCCTAGTTGGTCAACACTGATTCCAAATAAAGAACTCCTTATTTATATGAGAAGATGAACCCAGTCAGTCAAGTATTTTCCTGCTACAACAGAGCAAGGGAAAATATGACCCAAGGGGTTTCTGCCTCTATCAGGATTTGCTGTGGCTTCCTCTTCGTGAGAACAAACTCTCAGGACTATATTTCCTCTTCCCTTCCACAAAGGCATGTGAAAATATAAAGCAGTAAAACCACATAAACAGCCAAAAAAATACAATCAAACTCTCTCTAGCCTCAGGAGGCAATGCTTGGCCTGGTTTTGTGTGCTAGCAAAAGGATAGTTCAGGAAGAGGGGGTGGAAATTTCTCATTATTTTCTCCTCTGATGTTGTCTTCCTTGGTTAATAGCCCAAAATGTCCTTGCTCTGGATATAACCAAATTCCTCCAGCTGTTAATTATCATCTCTTGGGACTTTGTGGGCCCATGGATAAATTCTTATATTTTTAATATCAAAACTTATATTAAATAAGTAGTACTAAGTTTCTCTTCCTTTTGAAGTCTTACCCAAATTAATAATTTTGCATATGCTGTTCTTTTTTCCTTTCTTCTGTCATCTTCTTCTTTTCCTCCTCCTCCCCCCATCCTGCTCCTCCTCCTCCTTCTTCTTCTCCTCTTCCTTCTTGTTCTTTTCTTCTTTAGCCTGTCATTGCTGTAGATGCTAAGGAAAAGTAAAATAGTCTCAGGTTAGGCTATAAAAGAGAGAAATCCAGTAGATACAAAAATTGGAGAAATCAGCTCTTAAACGAGTTTTTAATTTCATCAAGGCGAAGGCAATAATCACTCACTGAGTGCTCATTTTCTCCCTGTTGCTGCGCTAGACCAGGAGAAGCAGAGATGAAAGGCGCAGGAGGAAGGAGTCACATATACATAGACACTATTTGAGGAGGAAACCAAAGTGCAATTTGATTAGGGTTATGGGATAGGAATGTTCGCTGTGCTTGGGGAACACACATGCGGAAGCAATTTATTCTGGCTGATGGGCTCCAGTAAAGTTCTAGCGCTGAAAGGCTGGACTGACCCCAGCTGTATAGAGCAGAGTTGTAGTTTTCAACATTCTTCTGATTGAGTCCTATAATACAAAATCTATTTTATGTAGCTCTCCAGAACACACAAACACGTGCATAGACAACTTTTACGAAACTGAACTAACCAACACTTCCTGTGTGTAATACACTCACATTCTTTTCTTCCATTCTGTTTCAATTACTTTAGATGCTAGCTGAAACTTATTTAATCGGGTTTCTTTAATATATTCGTGAATTGAGACCCCCAGCTTAGGAAGCCCTGGAATACAGCATGGACTTTGAGGTGACACAGAACTGGTTTTGAATCGTGGTATTGCCAACAAATAGCTCTGGGATAGGGCCAGTTCGCTTAACTTCTATGAGTGAAAAAAAAAAAAAAAATTGGTAAGTGGCTCCTCTCTACCTGATTAGGTGGTTATAATTTTTAAAGGAAACAATACCTGTAAACAGCTTAATATAGTGAAAGCTCAATAGATGGGTCAGGCAAAGAGTAGGAAAAAGGAGCATCCAAGGCACCCTGATTTGGTAGGATTCACCTACCATTCAAAACAAGGTAAGTCTTGATGACTCAGTGTGTAGCGTGCAAGGTGGAAATGAAAATAACAGTCCGTGAGGCTTCTGCGCCCAGCAGACTCTGGGTGTGTATGTGTTTTCACGTGAATATGTGAGTGAACAGGTACGTGTTTGTGTGTGTTGTGGGGGTGAGTTTGTTTTTTGGGGCGATTGCATGTGTGGGCATCCATGTGTGAGTTGGGGAGACAGTAGAGGCAGTAGTGTCAGTAGAAGGATTAAATCAATTCCCTTTCATTCAACAACCTATTAACCAATTCCACTGAGCTTTTCTTAAACCAACCATCCCAAATTTTTCCTGAGACCTTCCTTTTACCAAGAGACCACAGCCTCTCTGTGACCTTAACACAGTCACATCATTTCTGGATTTTATCTCCCTTATATTGGACTACATCAATATGTTTGAAGAGTCCTTTAGAAAAGCAATAGAGTCCCTTTTCAAGCACAGTATTCAGAGGATTCTAATATTTAATTATGGTTTTATATATACAGAGAAATAGCGATATAGATATATAGTAATAGCTAAAATTTATTTTGCACTTACTATATTCCTAGCTCTGTGCTAAACGCTTTACGCACATCAGCTCATGACAACGCTATAATGTATAAGACTCATGAAGACCCTATAATCTCACGGCTATTTCTATCCCTATTACACAGATACCTGGCTCAAGGTCACAAAGCTAGTGAGTAACATGTTTAGGATGCAAAGCTAGATGCTGTATTAGTCCGTTCTCATATTGCTATAAAGAAATACCTGAGACTGGGTAATTTATAAAGAAAAGAGGTTTAATTGGCTCATTGTTTCGCAGACCCATTAGAAACTGCTCCCATGATCCAATCACTTCCCGCCAGGCCCCACCTCCAGCACTGGGGATTACAGTTCAACGTGAGATTTGGCAAGGACACAGATCCAAACCATAGTAGATGCAAATATATCTCACTGCAATGAGATATAGATTTGCAATGTGATTTCATGAGGAAATAAATAAAGCACTAACCCCTACAATCCTTTTCCACATCCAAGGAAATAGATATATCCATGCTTTATTTATGCAAAGATATTTTTATATATTCGTGTATATATTTATGTATGTGTATGTTTAGATAGATGTATACATTTACATATTTATGTATTTATGTGTAAGTTTATATAGTCATATATTTTATATTTATACATGTTTAGATAGATGTATACATTTACATATTTATGTATTTATGTGTAAGTTTATATAGTCATATATTTTATATTTATACATTTATGTATCTGAATGAATAAATGATATATTACAAATCTATATAAAAAAGTATATGTATAATGAAAAAATATATATAATTAACTAAATGCATGTTGTCATATTACAGAAATCAGATGTGCAGTAGGTAAACGATATAGCCAGGACTCTCATCAATGTCATCTCTGTGCCTTAGAACCCAGCACTCCCAATACTTCTCTCTACAACTATCTCCAAGACTGGAAAAGCGTCAGACTTGGGAAGTGATCATGACACCTAACTGAGCTTCTGTTTTGCAACCAAAAGTGAATTATAAACCCTAGATAACAAATCAACTCTCAAAGCCTACATATTGATCCCAGTCCTTGCCGTTAGGCAGTGCATTCTGCTAGGGATGCATTCACAAGACTTGTTGTTTGTGATTCTAGGGTAGCATTCTGAGACACATTAGAGAGTATTTATTTTCACTGAGACCCATGCTTAGCTCCAGGGGAGCGTGATTGTTAAATATAATGCATATTTACTACTGTGCCTTGAAAGAGGATTAGTGAAGGAGGACGCTACTTTAATTTCTTCCATGTGACTCAGAGCAGTGGTGGTGAATTTCCTCTCCATACTTTAAGATCACATTGTGGTTAAAGAGTTAAAGGCTAATTAAGCTCTCTGTCAAAAGCGACAAAACCCTGGCTTCAATAGATTCCCCCTGGCAAAAACATCTTTTGCTATGAGGCTTTCTCTGCCTGTTTCCAGTCTCTGATTGCAGTTCATGCTGAATGGAGGCTTCTTAAACGGGGCAGGAGGTTTGTCTCGTAAATATGCTGGAGTCAGGGAGTGAAAGCGGCATTTACATAGGAAAGCAGCTTGTGATTTTCTGTCATGGTTGCAGGCAGTAGGAACAGAGTTGGCAGTACCAGACTCCTTAGCTGTTACAGGAGAACTCAGTAAGGGAGGCAGGTGGGCGATAATTCATCAGCCTCTCCTTGTGCTTTGTTATTACAGGAAGTTAATGAGACAATCTTTTTCCCATTTAAGGATCAGCAACTACAGGAAAAATGTATTGAAACCTTTATACTTCTTGTCGATGCCTGTACCTTATTCAATCACTCCAACAACCATTTGATGTAGGTACCATTGTGTTAGCCAGTTTTACAGATGCCTCTAAACTCCTTGTTAATGTCTGTAGCTTTTTCTTATAAGCTTATTAGCAGAAAAATACAAGCAAGCTGGCAAAAACTGGCACTGTGTTTGGCACACAACAGTAGTTTCCCAAGGTCAAACAGAACAAACATAAAAAGTAAAGCAAGTGTTTCATTCCAAATTTTAATAATTATGTTTTTGTACTATGCAGCTTCCATATCATAATCAATTAAACTTGGAAATATTATATTGAGAAATGTCTATTTTTACATGATGAAGGAGAAGGAAAACAATAAAAAGCTATAGGACTAAAACCAATGTCAGTTATGAGTCATACTGAATCCCAATAAAACCACTACTCACTACTGTGGCCCTGGTCCCTGTCTTAGTGCTTGTCACATGGGAACCTTTTATTAACTGCCTGTTGACCAAATTGGTGAATCCACTGAAAGCACTCACCCTCATTTGATCAGAATTTTTAAATTACTCTACGAATGATGACTGGGTTGCTGGACTAAGCAGAGACCTTAGAACTTTGCCTGACACAAAAGAAAGCCTTCATAAAATACTTATTTACTGAATATCTCTTGGTATTTTGGTCAATTATCTTGAAGCCTAAAATAAATCAATGTAAATAATGGCATATGTTATTGCATCTTAGTAACAATGATAACAATACTAAAATTAATATAGTAACAATGACAATAAAGATTCCTAGCTCTCTAGTATAAATGATGCTCTCACAAATGTGGATTGCTGCAATGCTTCTGGAAAATATTATTAATTTTCAAGAGATAATACATTTCCCTATACTTTGCCTTACAGAGGTAAAAAATAGACATTTTTTAAGTTCCAGACTCACATCGTCTCTTTGACCTCAGAAACTTTAAGAAATCTGCCAAACAATGTGTTTTTTCTACTTTTCATATTTTATCATAATTAATTTTATGATAAAAACTTTGTAAATACCTTTACCATTAACACATTGTTTGACAGTCAATATAAAGATACAAATAGTTTAAGTGTGAAAATCATAGCTCTTATTAGGTAAAAGTAAGTCAACTGCTCAGAAGAACTACAGTTATTCTATATAGGTGGATTTAAAGGCAATGCCTCCCACAGGTCGTCATGGAGATGACGTACCTAAGTCAGATTTCTATAATAAAGCCTTCATGTTAAACAGAAGAAGGATTTTTGCATTGTTTCTTTTAACATCCCATCAGCATGAGAAAAAGGCAAAATTATAAAAGGGGCATTTCTCCTTGAGTAGCTAAAGTGACAGGGTCTGGTGCCTTAAAAAAATTTATGTATATGTCTGGAAACAAAACAAAAAAAGGAACCGGGAAAATAAGCATTCTTTCATTTATTCACTCACTCATTAGAAAAATAGTTATGAACTTACTTTTCTGTGGTTCAAAATATTACACAAAGAAATTATTTCTACCAATATTAGTCTCAAATTCAATTATCATAAGAATATGTAACTATGAGCAAGTTTGTAAACCATCATTTTGCAATATCTAAAATGCGGTGGTTGGAATAGATGACCCTTAAAACCTCTTCTAATTTAACATTCTATGATGTTGAATGTTAAAAACAAAATGGTTGGCAAAAAACAATGTAAGCAGAACAGAAAAATATATTTTGAGGGTGGAATTTAATGGGATTTCCTTGGACAGTTTCATAGTTTATGCCATATAGACAGATAAAAATGGCATAGTTCATCTTATTGAGTAACCTATTCTACTGCTTTTAATCAGTCATCTTTGCAAATTTTCAGATCATTTGGCCTTAGAAGCTAAAACTGTGTCCAACATGGCAGTCAATGAAAAAGTGTAAACCTCTGGTGTCAGAGAGAGTTTGTCTAGCCTTTTCGTATAATAAGCGTGTGACCTAGTCAATTTATTTAATCTCTCTGTGTGACAATAATATATACCTCAAATGTTGTGAAGATTAAATAACAATGAAAGCACCTAGTGATTCCTGCAAGGGACATTCTAAATTCGTGTTTTTTTTCCTTCCTCTTAGAGAAGTTTTATTCTTATAAATAACGAAGTCGATATACACTTAAGAGCTTCCATGTCTAAATATATCTCTTAAATTCCTCATAAGACACTAAAGTAAAATGTAAAGTTAGGATACCTATAAACAAAGGGAAACTCTGTGCTTTTCCAAAGCAAAGGCACTTCATTTTAGCTTCTGGAAGTGTAGTTCACATTAATTCCCTGAACAATTTCCTGAGTTAGAAATATGCCATAGAGACATTTTGACCCAAGCAATATCATTTTCAGCAGAACAAAGATGTTTATGTGCTGTATAGTATTTTGGCATTTGATGCTGGGAGCAAAGTTTGAAAGTTCTGAATATACATGAATATCCTAACTTCATTTAGCAGCATCTCCTTTGAAAAGGTAAACTTGATATGCTTTTAAATTTCATGCCGTTGGGTCTAGTTAAGATGGCAGTCCTGAATGAAACACACTTAAAATCTACTCCCTGAAGTAGAAAAGTTGGGCTAGAAGTTTCTCTTCTTCCTCCTTCTTTTCTTTCTCCTTTCTCTTCACAGACAAAAATGTTGGCTAATGAAAAATACTTTAAGGAGATTCTCACTTATAAGGACATAATTTCTTAAAAAAAATTAGTAAACAACAACAAAAAAAAGTTGAAAGAAAAAAACTAATCAGAGGCTTCTAAATTAAAGCAACTTCTTTTACTAACAACAATGACATTCATGAAATTTTTAAAAATTTTAACAGCCAGTACTGTCCTATTGTGATGAAACTTGTACATTGCTAAAGTCTTTGGAAACTGTATGACTCTTTAGGTAATATTTAACAAATATTAAAAGCCAGAAAGATATTCATATCTTTTGCCCCAATAATTATGAATCTTAGAATTGTTTTATTTATTTTATTCAAAAAGTCCTAATTGTGTGCCCCAGTTGAGCACTTGATCTGCAAAAACAAACAAGGCAAAAACTGTCTGAAAAAGTTTATAGTCTAGTGAGAAATTTATTTTAATTAAACAATTTAGCAAAACTGAATGGCATACGTAAGAAATTTTCACTACAGTGCTACTTCTAGGAGCAAAAACTATTATGCCTACCTAATATCCAACAATAGGAGGATAATTAAGTCCATAACTTTATTAGGTAGTAAAATATACGTTTTAAATATGATAAATGTGAACACTCCACATTGTAGATATCAGAATACAAATATTAAGCAAGATTTTATAAATAGTATGATTTTATTCATGTAAAACATATTTGAATGGAATAAGATGGGAATATGAGAAAATGAAAACCGTGTATTTGTCATATAGTGGTAGACTTTTTTAAAATTCAGTATTATCTTATGAGTCACAATATTACAAGGAAACCACAGTTTTTAATTTTAAAAAGTAGCAAAAAAACTCTTAATATTTTCTGATCAATAATAATTACATGGTGATATACAGAATTGGCATGTTATATGGAAATCTGAAGCTTTCTTTTTGGCATATAGTTTTGTCCTACCTGTGAAATATTGTAAGTTCTTTGAGAAATTTTAGTTTTTTAAAATTTAGTTTTATTTTTGATTTCTAAAAATTGCCGTTAAAATCCATTTCTAAAATGTAGGGTAAAGGCAGTTCAGGAGAATGCAGATAGAATAGAGATCAGAAACCCTGGGCAAGTCACTTCATTTCTTTATGTTTCCTCATCTGGAAAACGGGGATAATTGTGTTCACTTGATTTTAAAAGAAAGGAAGGAAGGAAGAAAAGGAGGGACAGAAAGTGGGAAGAACAGAGGGTGGGAGGAAAATGAGTACAAAGAAAGCAGGAAAGAGGGGAAGGAGTGAGAATGAGAAGAATGGAGAAAGCCAGCCTGAAAAGGGGGCAGAAGTGGTGTGCTTCTGGATTCGATGTACACCAGAAAAGAAGAGCTGCATCGGCCGTGGTGCAAGAGAAGGAAACTGGACACAGACGGAGCAGATGCTGCAGGCTGGGTGGCCAATATTACACTGTAGGGAACACTTCAAAGATGCATGATCTAAATCTCTATAGTTCCTGAATTACAGGGCAGGGAAGTTCATAACGTTATTTTTCAAAGTGGATATACTAGTGAGAGAATTTATCATTGGAATAACATTTTACAGCATAGAATGAATTCCTTTTCTTACAACCAGGAAACCAGTCTGAACTCCCCTCATCCGAGCCCAGTAGAATGATTCCATCCTTCATTTGAAAATCCCTTTCGATTTACCTTCTAACATAAATTCTCCATTCAACTCAAACCCTTTAGTGTATGGTTCAAAACTTACTTTGTCTGTCATCGCATGGTGTCCTTCTCTCACTCCTTCATAGCAAGAAATTCTCATCCTATCCTCGTAGCCTTCAACCACCTCCTGAACTTTTCGCCATCTCAAAAAAGCCTTCTGTTATTTATAATCATCCCCGGAACACTGTCTGAAATGCCAACCCCTGACTCGCTTCCCTTTTGGATATTCAGTGAACTCCTTCTCCTTCATCAATACCAAATTCAACCTGCATTTCCTTTGAAAAACCTTCCTTAATTCCCCAGCAATACATCCCCCTTTCTCTTCTGAGTATCCCTAAAGCTTTGCTTAATAGTTGTGCTTTTGAATAAATAAACGGAATGGTGAATGGATCAAGAAATAAAGCAAGGGAGGAAACCTATATTTTGTGAGATCAGAATCTTGGCCATTTTTTTTTTTTTTTTGCATAGGAAACAACTTTATTAAAAGTTTTAATAAGACTATAAACATAGCAAATCCAAGTTTTTACTTCATATACTTCTTATTTGAAAGGTATGTGAACTAAAATGAGAAACAAACATTAAATGTAACTAACTGCTCAGCCATGCATGAACCTGGAACACATCCATCTTGAAAATTCAAATCCCAAATCCATCTCTAATTGTTCTAGCTTACCATTACTTTTGGTTCTTCTTCCACTTGCATCACCAAAACCCAATACCTTTAAAATTTTTGACAACCTATACTGTTGTTCAGGAAGAGTTGGGCATCTTCTTTGCTCTGTGGTTATGCAACTCTCTTATTTTCAGATTTATAAACACCAATTCGATGTGAACTTTGGATTTGAGGGCGCTAAATTTGAGTCATGGCTTCATGCCATGTTATTTGGGTGGCCTTGGGCAGAATATTTTACCTATCTACAACCTCATTTTACCTATCTTTTATAAAACAGGGAAAATAATAGTACCTGCTTGATAGGGCCCCTTTCTCTCTTCCTTTTTTTTTTTCTTTTAAATTTTAGAGAACTATGTGTTCAGTGCTTTCCACATAGCAACTCATTTATCTTGGCCAACAGCCCAATGAGTTGAAAGTGAGAAAATGCTTGAGCTGTGCTTCATGCAGTGAGGAGCACATAAAGAGCTCTCTTTTGTAGATGGTCCATGCTAATTTCCATTGATTCTTCTTAATCTTAGCTAGAAATCAGTGATGGAGGAACCTTAGAGGTTTTCTAGTCCGCCTCTTCATTTCAAGAATGAAAACGTGGCAGAGGGATAAATGATGTTCTAGATCATAAATGATGTTCTCAGATCACAGTCTGACTTTTCTGGTGTTGGTCCATCTCTATTTCCAATACACATTTACTTTAGTCTAAAGGCATAAAGACATAGGATGCGTTGGAAGAGTCTCCTTGGTTAAGCATGTATGTGGCCCATTAGCAAAGACTTGGAACCAACCCAAATGCCCATCAATGATAGACTGGATAAAGAAAATGTGGCACTTATACACCATGGAATACTATGCAGCCATAAAAAAGGATGAGTTCATGTCCTTTGCAGGGACATGGATGAAGCTGGAAATCATCATTCTCAGCAAACACAAGAACAGAAAACCAAACACTGCATGTTCTCACTCATAACTAGGAGTTGAATAATGAGAACACATGGACACAGGGAGAGGAACATCACAAACCAGAGCCTGTCGGGGGTGAGGGGTTAGGGGAGGGATAGCATTAGGAGAAATACCTAATGTAGATGACTGGCTGATGGGTGCGGCAAACCACTGTGGTACGTGTATACCTATGTAACAAACCTGCAAGTTATGCACATGTACCCCAGAACTTAAAGTATATATATATATATATATATATATATATATAAAGAATCACACAACAGAATGAGGAGATATTTGATTATGGCTATTAGGGAGTATGAACATGGTCAAACCACACTTTTGTTAAATGCTGTCTCTTCTTTAGCCTATCATACATGTACATATTAAAACATATATTCAGAATAATTACACCAGGCTATTAAGGCAGTGTATGTAAATGCCAAAACTAAACTGGACATTTTGGGATAATGGGATTGACTATCTCATTATAAAAAGCCTGTAATGCTTCTTTAGGAAATTCCTGCCTCAATATTTGCAACTTCAAATATTCTCATGTTATTTAATTTTTGCTTCTTATTTCAGTTTCACAGAAACTGGGGGTGGAGGGAGTACAGAAATCAATAGCTTCCAATCTCATGATTTTGCATTTACTGACTGCCTCTCTTGCCCACCCCTATGCTATGTTTTTTCATTAAGATGGATTTTATATCACAAATATATATGGTAACAATTTCTTGCTGAAACCAACAGCCTGCTTCAGCAGTGATAAGTTTATCACAGATCATAATAGATCGAAGTGAATACCTCAAGCCAGCGGGTAAATCTTGTCCCTTGTTATGTTCTGGGACAATGACTTTTACCAAGTAGAAATGTCACAGCTGCCTCTATAACTTTGTGCAGTCCCCATAATCTATGAATTATGTTACTGGTGAATTACTTTTAGGGAAAATAACTTGGGAAAGAGCATACATTTTGAAAGTTGTTAAAAAGGAAACTGTTGACATAAATATGTACAGGAGAAGATGAACATATGGAAATTTTCATGGTAAGTTTTCCTCCAGAGTAAATGAAAAGGGATGTCAAACCACAAAGAATCTTTTCCCTGAGCTTCAGAGAGTGATAGCAGAAGTCTTAAAAAGGCACTTAATGGAATCATATCTGGAAATGGTTGAATCATAAAAAGGTGTAGCATCCAATTCTCTGTTCAAAATGCCTTGGAAACTTTAGCTCTCTTTCCAAGAAAATGAATAACACTGTGGCCTCCTTTGAGGTGAGGCGAGGTTATTTTGTGAGTCATTTCTCATGTAATGGTGGGTTAAAGATGAACATTGCCTTCTTTCACCTTCCCACCCACCCAGATCATGCTTACCCTTCAGGATTTAGGCACTAGTGTCGCCTCCCTGAAGGATTCTCTGCTGACCTCAGCTCCATTTGCATTCACTGCTTCCTAAAATCTAAGTACTAGATGTTCGTAGCATACAATTCTACATTTACTTCAAAAATTATCTTGCATTGTACTTGAAGCATATTCCACCAGACTACTAGCTTCCTAAAGGCAGAGATTAAATTCTGCTTCTTTGGTGCCCAGTTCACTCTTGGGTTTTTTGCAGTGGCTTAATAAATATTGGCAATAATTGGCTTAACTATTGGAATAATGTATCTGTAACCTCTTCAGTCAAGGGCAGAGACTTGGTGTGCCAAATAGAAAGAACTGTCATTTACCGAGCTCCTCCTCTCTATCAGCAATTATGTCATTTTTTAAAAAAAAATTGTGTTATGTATTTCTAATAATGACATCATCATTGTGTCCTCATTTGGCAACTAAAGAAACTGAGGCTCAAACATGGTGAACTGCTTGCTCAAGAGAAAATTGCTATTAAAAGCAAGGTTTATCCAGCACTAGGATTACCAACATACATGTGCAATAAATGATATTTACCACTAAAAATATTTCTGTTGTATCAGAGATAGTCTCCCCATAAATCAATGGAAATGGCCCATAGGAAGTCTTTCCTGGTCCCTCTTTCAGGTAAAGCACAAATCTTGTCCCTTTCTGGGTGGTAAGAATCTCCCTGTTTGGCTCTTGGATTCCCCAGCAAGTTCAGGTTGCCTGGGTGGAGAGGAGTAGGGCAGCAGCAGATTCCATCTTACTCAGCCCAGTGACTTCTTTGTCTACACTGAGTCTCCCTTTCAGCTCCCAGGCAAAAAAAAATTATGAAAATAAAAAATGGTTCCTTTTCAATGGCCGATTAAAGATTGGTTCAAAAAGCAGATTTCAAAAATTTTTAAGTGTATGATGTTTTATTTCAGCCTGCAGGGTAGAAAACATCTGGCTCTTTACAGAATTTTGCCGATGCCTTTCTATACTAATTCTTACTCTCTTTCTCCTTCCTTCTAAGGGCCCAGGGCCTTTGTGCTGCCTGTGATAGGCCATGCTTGCACTGCTATAAAGAAATACCTGAGACTGGGTAATTTATAAAGAGATTTAATTGGCTCACAGTTCTGCGGGCTTTTCAGGAAGCATGGTGCTGGCATCTGCTTGGATTCTAGGGAGGCCTCAGGAAGTTTTCAGTCATGGCAGAAGGTGAATGAAGAAGAGGCACATCATATGGTAAAAATGGGAGTGAGAGAGAGAGAGAGAGACAGAGAGAGGAGAAACATCTTGACTGGATCTTGTGGGAAGCTCAGACCCACAGCTCACTTATCACCAAGGGGATGGCCTAAACCTTTCATGAGGGATCTGCCCCCACGATCCAAACACCTTCCACCAGGCCCCACCTTCAATATTGGGATTACATTTCAACATGCGATTTGGGTTGGGACAAATATCCAAACGATATCACAGCCCTTTAGTTAGCCATACCACTCCATTTTCCCCCCAACCTCCGTTATCACTACTCCAAACACTGGAGTTAATTTTCCCCAGCCCCATATCATATGCCCAATCTTTCATTGTTCTCATCTGAGCTAGTTAAATGAAACAATCTATATTAACATGAATGGCTGTCTAGGGGCAGAAAGAAGATTATCCCTTTCCTTCCCACCATTAAAGTTGTGGCTGGCACTCTTATAACAAAAGACAGTTTAACAAGAGAAATGGATAACAAATTGATTTGATTAGACTTTTATGCAACAATGGCCTTCAGATTGAAGACCCAAAGATACAGGAGAAGCTGTATGATTTTATGCTTAGGTTCAGTGAAGCCAGGACAGTCATGTAGAAATGTGACTGGACAAAAAGGTTATGAGCTAATGATAGTTGAGTGAGGAAACCCAGCAAGGCCTGTCTGTCCAGATTCTTCTTGGCCTCTCTGTTGTAGCTTTTTATTTTTTTTCCTCCCAGGTATGGGGTAGGACTTCTCTGGAATAAAGGTCTCAATTTCTTAATGGCCTGCTGTTACACAGAAAGATGAGGGAAGGTTAGAGTAATATTTTCAGGCTTTCTAACTGGCTTTGGGGGAAAGGGGTTCTGGTTTCTATGACCCATCCTGGGGAAGAGGAATTCTAATTACCATTCCTCAGGAGAGAATAAGGGGTGAGAGACAGGAGGGCAGAAGTTCAAAGAGAAATTTTGCTTATGAGGCTTTCATTTTGGCGTATTGGCTTTTCTGAGCCTCAACACCAGATTGTCTGAGTCTGTAGCTTTTAGTACTCTACTCATTTGTAAAGAAAGCACATTCTCTATGCAGTATAGGCTTTGGGTGGCTGTGCAATGCAGAAAGTAAAACTTTGCCAGTCCCTGATGCCTTTCATTCTCTAAGAGCTTTACATCAATTAACCTATTGATTCCTTTCAGCAACTCTAAGAGTCAAATGATTATCCTTATTTTTTACCGAGAAGGAAACTGAGGCATAGAGAGGTTAAATAGCTTGCTTATAATGAAAACGTTGGTATTAGGCAGACTTCAGTTTCAAATCCAGGCAGCCTGGCGCTAGAAGCTGGGCCCATTCTTAACCACCGTGCACACTGCCTCTCATCATGTGGTTGTTAACGACATGGGTTGTGGAATCAGAAAACCTTTTCCTTCTGTGGGCATGGCTTTGGACAACTTACTCAATCTCATTAACTTCAGTTTCTTCATCTGTTACATCATAATAATATCAGTACCTGATTTACTTTGTTCTAATGTGGAGTAAAGGGAGTAAAACCTGAAAAGGCTAAGCATGATGCCTAACATGTGGAAACAGTACCCCAATCAATGTTTGCTTTCATTCTTATAGTTTTATTTTTGCCAAGGGTGTCATTTTAGACAGCATAGAGGGCCAATATGGGATCTTACTTGAAAAACAGCATTTCTTGGTGTCCTTAAATTACTCTGCATAGAAAACCTATCTTACTCATTCATGAAACTCACTCTGAAAATATATACATGTACATAATGTGCACATATGTTCTTTCCTGATGAGGAAGGTAGGGAGGGCTCCTCCAGTTCTGCTTTGTGATGCATCTGAGCTCCTGAGTATAGTATAATCACTTTCTTTTGTGGCTTTGGATTTATATACACATTACAGCCACAGGCACGCAGGCATATATTTTTAGATCACTCTCTGAAAATGGAGCATCCACATTTTTAAAAATAAACTTGTGCTGGGCTAAAGCTGGAATCAATGAGTGGGGGAAAAAAACCCCACCATCTACTCTGCCTGCTCCTTGTCTTTGCAGCTAACAGCCAAGTCTTATTCTTCCACCCTGATTCCAACTGATTCTTTTCCTTTCTATGGTAGAAAAAGTGGTGCAGATCTCAGCAAATGACCAGAGAGGAGTTGGCTGTTAAATATAAATTTCTGACTCTTAGAAATTTGGCTCCTGACAAATGTTCTTGAAAACTTTTAGGATGTGGCAGCATATTTCAAAGGCTCCCTTAGGAAACCTCAAGTGAAATCAGGCTTCTCACAGATCCTCTTCAGGCTGTGACCTCACCTAGTGCCCATTGCAGGGGACTGGATCCGGTGAATACATTCAACTCCTATCCATGGACTCTGTGAAAGACAGGAAGGACAAACCTCTGCTCCCCGTCCACTCAATGTGTATCCAAACAGCCAGGAAAAATGTTTTCATGGCTGATTACTGTTGCTGAGGCAACTCTATTGATCCTTCCTATGGTAATATTGGCAGTTTCCCCTGGGGATTGGAGAGTGGGGTTGGGTGACAGTTCTCTGGGTAAGAGATCAAGGCATTATTAAAAAATTATCCCCATACCGCACTCTGTTCCCAGTCCCCAAAAGTCAAATTGCAAAACCTGATTTTAAACTCTGAGGAAATGCCCAATCTCCTGATTGTAGGCAGAGCGGAAGAGGTCCCTGGGATTGATGGGAAAGACCTCACTGGAAGAAGCTCAACTTCCCAAGACAGGGATAAGGGGAGGAGTCAGGAACAAAAGAGAGGAAACAATTGTCATTCAGCTTCTAAAGGGTCAGAGGCAGCACTAGGGGCAAATCCTTTAATTTGCCACTTAGGAAGATTTAGAAAGGTTTTGGGGGAACAGGGGAGGTCAGTGAGAAAACGGGAGATTACAACAATTATAAAGGAAAAGAATTCTGTTCACCCAGTACCTTGGGGAAGGTTTTAAGGCAGACAAGATTGAGAAAAGATATTAGTAAAACTCTCCAGGAATTAATGGTATTGCCAGTGACACAGATTTGTAATCTTCCGGGTTAACTCAGACAAGATCAAATAGTTTTGGAAATGCAGTCTGCGCTTTCGGAACGACAGCAGTCACTGTGACTTCTTCACTTTATGTGCTATTTTGCTTCTAAAGGGCTTCAAAGTGTCTGCTTCTGTTACTCCAGCCTGCCTTCAGAATGAAATGAAAAAAAAAAAAAAATTGAGGGAACAGATTGACTCTGAAGCATTCCAGAGAGAAGAGGTTTGGCACATAATCCCATTCCAAAACAATGTTACCAAAAACAACTCTTTGTCTTTCACCATTTCATTGTTTTCTGAACACACCCAGGTGGAAGGAGCTCCAGGTTTGCTTTCAGATTTGCCAGGGATGGAAACTCAGACCCCAGTATCAGCAGCGTAACTGCACAATTTATATAACCTTTCTGAGACTGAGTTTCTGTCACCTCTAAAATGGGAAGCACACCATTTGAGGAGGCGACCCCAGCATGCTACAAGCTCTTGGAAAACATAACCTATTATTTCTGTTATATCTAGTGACTCCCAAACGTAAAGCTAACCTATTATGTTAAGAAGACTTAACAAAAGGTTTATAACTATTTGAGGAAATTGATTCCATGCAGGCTTGGGAATTGTTTTTAAATTCAGAAGAGAAAATGCTATTTTATCAGTATTGCTTAAACAGAGCTTAAATAGTGTCACTGTTTCTTTTAAGAAGGCGAATTGGACTGGGCTCACATTGCACGTATATTTCATCTACAGTTGCCACATATGTGTGTTTTTCTCAGCAAGCAGCACATATGGAACAACTCTTTATGGAAAATAAGAGTGATGTCATCTGCCTAGCAATACCAGGATATGAACTCAGACTCCCACAGTGCCGTTGGATCCACACAGCTACCAGCGCGCTCTGAGGAAGGGAGACTATTTTGAATGTTTCCGGAGTTGTATGCTTTGATTTTCTTCTGAGAAGTCACTGGGAGGGTGTAATCTGATTTCCACAAAGAGAAATGGGTGTGTGGGGACAGAAATAGTTTATTCTTAAGGATTCCTAAGGAACTCTTTGAAAGTGTTTCTCATATTTCAGAACAGAAAAGTAAAAAATGGAGCAAATGTGTTCCATTCCCTTTTATGTTGAGGAAAACAGTTCCCCTGTCCTTTCAAGAGCTCCTGTCCCAGGGAATCTGCTCAGACTTGCTATTCAGTCTGCATTCTTCTGTGGCATTGCTGAACAGATTAGCTCTAAAGAGAAGTTTAGTGCTTCTCCGATGATTTAAATTATTTTAAACAAGGATTTCAGGATGAAATGAAAGGAAGCCAGCTATTGGGGCATGTTCTTTCCTTGAGGAAAACCTGTTTGTTTGTTTCCTTGTCTTAGAACAGATAATTTAAAAAAATTAAAGTTTATTCATGCAATTGTCTTGTGATGGCTTAAATCCCATTCTTTGTAGCTCTATACAATGCCCTTCATTAGCATTGATCTCCCTATAGAAAGATCCTTGGTAGTTACTTGGAATTCAGGCTCCAATTCAGGCTCTAGTCTGTTAAGAACTAATCCCTATAAGCTTGTAGGAATTGCCACCCTGGGCTGCACTGAGAGAACTGCCCAGTGTAGCTGGAGAGGTCAACTGGTGGTCCCAGGACTGATTTCTTGCAGAAAGTAGGTTTGGTTTGGCGGAGTTTTTGAAAAGGATTTAAGTTGACATGCTTTTAGCCAGGGGTATGCACTCTTTTCACCTCAGATCCTAGCTGTCCCTAGTACAATTACCATTGGCCTTAGAATCATGTGAAATTACCTGTTCAGTTCCCAGAGGCATTTGAATTTAGGACCCTGGAACTGGAAGGGGCACCCACAAGATCTAATACGGTGTAAATTCTTATAAAAAGTTCACCAAATCCTGACAGTGATCAAAGTGAAGTCACTTACCTCAAATCTCAAAGTTTCTGTTTTTCCACTACGGGTTGATGGTGGCTCTGCTCCATGTCTTCATTTAAACGTCCAGGCTCTATCTGGATGTAGCCATGTTTATTGCAGAGGAAAAATGGAAAAGAACCAGTGTCTTTTAAAACCTCTGGCCAGAAGTTGCACATGATACTTCCGATTCCATTGGCCAAAGCAAGTCACGTGCACAAGCCTCACTTCCTAGAAGGGAACAAATATTAGCCTTCTGCAAGAAAAAGCAGTGGATATTTCAGACAAAATACTACTAACCTCATCAATAAAAAATATTTATGAGCTTAGCAGAAGCTAAGTGACGTGATAAGAAGGGAATCCAGCCTTCCCTCAATTAGAAAGTGAAAGACATACGAGACAATGTTCAAGAGTATAAAAATTCTGTTGTCAATGCATGCCCAACATTTATTCCATATTTTATCTGGTAACAGAATCTAATTTCTCCTTTGAAGCCCATTTCTCTTTCTCATTTGTAGTTCTGGAGTAACTGACTCCAGATGTCCTTCCTATGCCAGAAGTTATTAATTATATAGGGTGGGAAAAATGCTAGTTTTGTTAACTGAATAAATAAATACTATGGTTCCTGTTATGAGTTGAATTGTGTCTCTTCCCAAATTCCTGTTTGAAGTCCTAATACCCAGTACCTCAAAAACATGACATTATTTGGAAATAAGTTTGTTGTAGATGTAATTTGTTATGATGAGGTCACGCTATAGTAAGGGTGGGGCCCAAATCCCATATGACTAGTGTCCTTTTAAAGAGAAAGTTTGTGCGCAGATGCACACAGGGAAGCACACTGTGTGAAGACGATGCAAAGACTGGGGTGATACAGCAGAAGCCAAGGAACACCAAAGGTTGCCAGCAAACCAACAGAAGCCAGAGGGCCATGGAGCAGATTCTCCTTCACAGTCCTCGGAAGAAACAAATCCTGACAACATCTTGATTTTGGACTTCTTGCCTCCAGAACTGTGAGACAGTAAATTTCTGTGGTTTAAGCCATCCAGTTTGTAGTACTAAGTTACAGCAGCCCTTGGAAACTAATACTTTGGCCTTGGTTGACTATGCAAGGGAGAGAAAGAGATGTTTGATGAAACACAATCTTGGCACAAGTGAAGGATCAACAATCAAATAATAAACAAAAGTTCCTTTGATCTGATAAGGAAAGAACATAAACATTGTAAGGAGAGTGAAAATCATGTGGTGACCACCAGACAGACTATTTGGAGGCAAAACTCCTTATCTTAGGTATTTAATAGAAAGCAACAAAGACCACCTGGTCGCATCTGGTTCCAGGCCTCTTTCAACTTTTATAAGTAACTAAAGTCTCGATGTATCCCTGAAACTCGTTTTACAACCCTAAGCTCCCGCCTTAAGCTCCATAAATACCCCGATGAGATAACCACCAGGGGGCGCTCAGTCCTCTCGCCGAGGCATGCCGCTACAGTGTATTGGAGCTTTCCTCCTTTCTAAGAAACTTTCCTTTTTCAAACCTATACTGTTATTGGTAAATTCTTTTTACCAACACGAGAGTTGACCACTTCCTGTTTTGGGGCTATCACACCTCGCCCAGTAGATTGGTATGATTGAGGGAACTTTTAGGGAATAGCACATAAATAAACCATTGTAGGTCAATGTTTTAAACTCTGACGTACATCATAAGAAGTTTTTAATTCAAACAAAAATCAAAAAGTTGGGGGTATCCTGTGAGCCTTCCTGTTTCTATAAATGTCATAATGATTTTATAAACTGATATAAATACTTTTAGAATAATATGCTCTGTGATATATTCCTTTTAAATGGCCAGCGGGGGTCACAGGGGTGAGGTTGTAGTTTTGTGTTAATGATTTAAAGTAAGAGCTGTAGACCCAGAATACCTGAGTTGAGTCTGGCAGTATAATTTCGTGAGTTACATAAACCTCTTGTCTTAGTTCATTTTCTGTTGCTTTAACAAAATACCACAGACTGGGTAATTTATTTTTTTAAAATAAATGTATTTAGCTCACAGTTCTGGAGGCTGGGAAGTCCAAAAGCATTGTATTGATATCTGGTGAGGGCCTTTTTGTTACATTATAACATGGTGAAGGGCATCTCATGGTGAGAGGGCAAGATCACGTGGGTCAGTTCAGGTTTCTTTTCGTCTCCTATAAAGCCACTAGTTCCATCATGGGGACCCCACCCTCATGACCTTATCTAATTCTAATTACCTCCTGAAAGTCCCATCTCCAAACATCATTGTCAGGGACAAACTGCCCCAAGAAAGCTTCTTGGTGCTGCCCACCACTCCCGCTAATGCTCCTCAACTCTTCTCCATGCCGCCCACCATTTCCCCAAGCCTCTTTACATTTCTAAGCCATTATCTAGGTGCCACGGTGAAGCCAGCAGACCACTTATCAGACCATGCTTCAATAAGCAAACCTCAATTACAAACCATCTACGCCGCACAGGGTGAAGTGGTGGGAAGCATAAACAAACTTTTACCTACACCCTCCTGTAATAAATGTCACAAGGTGCTCTGTGGCAAAATTAACCAGCAAACAACTCCGGGATGTGGCCATACCAAAGAACTCCCTGAAACTCCCCTCCCCAACATAAACCCCTAATTCTGTAAGCTTGGGGCTGCTTCCCATGATTGTTAAGGGGGCAGCTGGCAGGTTAATAAATTGCTTGCCTGGGCTGGGCACGGTGGCTCATGCCTGTAATCCCAGCATTTTGGGAGGCCAAGGCGGGCGGATCACGAGGTCAGGAGATTGAGACCATCCTGGCTAACACGGTGAAATCCCATCTCTACTAAAAAATACAAATAAAATCCATAATTAGAAAAAGAAAAAAAGTAAGCCAAAAGACCAAAGTAGGAGAGGAAAAGTTTACGTTCAAATTATTTCATTGTTACAGTCTTATGAGCATGTAAAAGTTAAATAATTTTCTAATTGTTCATTATTAATATACAGAAATATGATCAATACTTATACACAGATCTTTCATTCAGCAACCTTCCTAAATTATCTTAACAATTTTTATCTTTTGTAGATTCTTTTGAGCATTTTAAATATACTATAAAATAAAAGTATATATGCATTATGTGTGAGTGAAGACATTTTTACTTTTATTTTTTCCCAATCTGTATGTTTTTCCCCCTTTCTCTTGCCTTACTGAAATGGCTAGAATCTCCTCTATAATGTTAGAGATAGCAATAATAGAAATCTTTAGTATGTTCTCAATCTTAGGGTGAAAGCGTTCAGTTTTTCCCTACAAAGTGTCATGCTAGGTTTTTATTTTGTTTTGTTTGGTAGTTACCCTGCGTCAGATTAAGGAAGCTTTCTTCTATCCCTAGTTTCCTGAGAATTTCATCTTGAAAACATGCCGAATTTTATTAAATGCCTTTCTGTGTATACTTATATCATGTTGTTTTTATCATCTATTTTGATGATTATCAAAATTGTCTTGTGGTTAGTTATCTTGATTAATTTTTAAAAAGATAGACCTGTATTATAATCTCAGGACAAGTCTCATTTGGTCATGATGTAGTATTTTTTACTATATCTCTAAATTTCATTTGATAATAGTTTATTTAGGATTTTGCTTATATGTTTACGAGAAATATGGGTCTACATTTTTTTGCGGGGGATGAGAGGTCATATTCTTTTCTGCTTTTGGTATTAGAATTGTATCATCTTCATAAAATGAATTGGGGCACGTTCCTGTTCTCCATTTTTCTGAAAGCTTTGTGTAACATCTACAGTGGGTTGAGTACTAGACCCCTAAAAGATATGTTTATCCAGAACCTCTGAATGTGACTTCAGTTGGAAAAGTGTCTTTCTAGATGTAATTAAGTGAAGGGTCTTGAGAAGAAATCATTCTGGATGACAACTGTCTTTATAAGAGATTTCAAAGGGAGAAAATGGAAGAGACAGCCATGTACAGATAGAGGCTGAGATTGGAGTTATACTTCCAGAAGCCACACAGTACCTGGAGCCAGCAGGAAACTAAAAAAAGATAACAAGCGATCCTGGCCTAGTGCCTTCAGGGGTAGTGTGTCCTATCAACACCTTGTTTAGGGTCTTCAGGCCTCCAGAGCTGTAAAAAATAATTTTCCTTTGTTTTAAGCCATTCTGTTTGTGATAATTTGTGATTGCAACCCTAGGAAATTGATATGATCTCCTACCTGACACTGGAACCAAAACTTTAAGATGAGTCATAGACTTAAATGTGAAAAGTAAAACTCTAAAGTTCCTAGAATAAAACATAGATATAGGAGAATTATCTTCATAATCTCATTGTTGGCAAAGATTGCTTGAAAAGCACAAAAGGATCAGGATAAACAGCTAGTGCATGTGGGGCTTAATACCTACATGATGGGTTGATAGGTGCAGCAAACCACCATGGCACATGATTACCTATGTAACACACCTACACGTCCTGCACGTGTATCCTGGAATTTAAAATAAAAGAAAAGAAAAAAGCACAAAAGGAACCCACTACAAATTTTAAAAATCGATAAACTGGACATTATAAAAATTATAAAGTAAAAAGTTAGGTTCATTAACCTGAATATACTTTTAAAAACTCCGAAAAATTGACAAGAACAGCAAATAACTGAATTTTAACTAAATAGATAAAAACTTTAGGCATTTCTAAAAGAATATCTAAATAGCCAGTAAGTATGAAATGGTGCTCAACACCATCATTTTGAATCTTAAAATTGGGATAATTTCTTTTTCTTCAGCTAATATTACGTATGTCACAAGCTTGTTTTAAGACATCAATGAAAGAATGTCTACAAGACACTGGGCCCAGTGTGGGACGCATAGTAAGTGAGAAGTAACTATGATTCCAAGGGCAGTGTTCAACTAACCTATTGCACAACAGTGTATAAAGTACATTGCAGAAAATTTGAAACATATTTTTAAAAAAATAAGATCTAACAGCAAAGACCTTCTGTTGTAATTTCTTGAGTTGTTATAGTATTAGAATAGTAAATGCACACAACTCTCACTTTCCAACTGGGACTAGACAACAACTTTTTGGTTTAATTAAGAGCTACAGAATAAAATCACCTTGCAAAATAACCCAAGGTACCAGCAGACCCCTGTGACTATTGAGAAGTCTTTATTTCTTTTCTTGCCTCATTCTTCTTGTTTGCTTCTGGAGGCGAAAATGCCAAACAGTAGAGATTTTGATAGTTTGTTAGTAACTTTATGCTGATGACAACTTCAGCTATTCCCTCCACAGAAGGTGTTTCATGATGTGGCTGTTACTCTCCCTCCAACTTTGTCTTTACTGTTGTCTTTCTCCCACCTAATATTTTAGCAACATTGAACTAAAAGTTGAAAGCAGATCTCTGATCTTGTTGTACTATCTCATGTTTTACTTGTATTTATATCTGCTATTTTCCCCCCGAAACACACTTCCCCCTCAACTACTTTCCCCCAAGCTAGTCTAGCTCCTACAAATCTTTAAATCTCTGTCCACAAGTCATCTTCTTCTAGCAGCCCCTGAGCATCCCTTCCAAGTTTCTACAGATCTCTTTCAGAGTGCTTAAGACAACACATTAGTGATGTCTCAATGCCATCCCTCCCTCTCTAAACCCGTGTTTCTCTAACATTTTGGATTTCACTCAATTACAAGGGGCAAAATACTTCACAGCATGCTTCTCCCGTTGTTATTTGATAATGGATTAAGGACTCTCTGCAATAACAAAGAATTGTATCCATTCCTTCCTTATCCAAAAGATCCTGGAGACCCACCAGTGGGCCACAGATAATACCCTGGAAATCACCAGGCACACATATATTCTCACTGGTATAATGGTTAAGTATGTGAGATCAGGCTGAATTCTCGAGTTTGAATTGTGGCTCACTCACTTACCAATGGTGTCTTGTGCAAATCACCTAACCTCTCTCTCAGTTCTCGTCTATACAATGACAATCATAACGGTATGTTTCTCATCAGAATAAATTGTTAACTCATGCAAAATATTTACAAGAATGCTTAGTGTGTAATAAATACACTCTAGGCAATAGCTATTATAATTAGTGGAGTTATTTCTATACCATCAGCTTTTATCACATTTCCTACAACATAGTAGATGTTAAATAACTGTTTACTAAATGAATTAGTGGATCAGCTCATATGGGCTGCTAACTGCCTAGCATACCGATAAGTGCAGAGAGGAATGAGACTCAGCTGCACCTCAACTCATTTTTGTCATTGCTTATAACTGCATTAAGCAGTTTGAGGACATCTGAAGAAAAGAACCAAGAACCATCCCTTCCTGGGGGTGAACTTCAATCTTGAGAGTTGTGAGAAGACAAAGAGGTGCTTGCCTCCTTCTGTGTGCACAGAAGCAAGATGATCCTATGGAGGAAAGAAAGGGCTGAAGAGAGAAAGAGAGATAGAGAAAGAGAGAGAGAGTAGGGGAAAGAGAGAGAGAAACAGAGAGCGAGTGAGAGAAAGTGAGTGCATGTGTGTGTGTGTGTACGTGCAGGAGAGAGACAGAGAGAGAGACAGATTGTGTGTGTTTATGTGGCATGTGTGAGTGTGTGTGTCTGTGTGTGTGGGGAGAGAGAGAGAGAGGGAGAGAGAGAGAGATTGGATTAGAAGCCAGGAAATTGGGGTTAATTCTGTGTGGCATTGGGCAAAGTCATTTAATATTATCATTTTCTCCATCATATTGGAATTATTTGTGCTCTAGTTGTTCCCATTAGACAAGCTCCTTGGGGAAGAATCCATGTCTCATCCATCTTTAGTGTCCTGTGTTTCACACAGTAATGGCGCATGGCTGCCTTTGGGTAAGAGTCTTTCAAAGGGAACTAAATGCAAAGCCTCTGTTCTTTATTTATGAAGATGCCTGCCCAGCCCATCTTTGAGATCTTGATTAATTAATTAGTGAGAGTGCTTACTTTGAAGACCTTTAAACATTCCAAAGGCTACAGAAATGTATGCTATTACTATTAGTGTTTTCTGAAAAATAGCAAGTAACCAATACATACAAAAGGCACAATTTACAAAGCATTTTCATATCCAATGACCAGTTTAATTCTGGCTGACACCTTGATTTATAGAAACGCATTATTATGCCAGTTTCTCCAAAGTTCCTGTTTTAATGAACATTTTGGGAATAAAAAAATATGTTTTACATTCATTGAGAGATGCTTGTTTTCAAAAGATTTTTAGAGTAATTCTTGCCTAATAAAAATAATCCGTTTTGTTTTTTTCTCTCACAAAAGTTGGGATGTTTCATACTGAACTTGCATTTACCTGGGTCTGAATATGACCTCAGTATCAGAGAACTCTTCAGATAGAAATTTCCTGTACATGTCATGGTTTAGAAATTTTGAGGCTGGGTGCAGTGGGTTGTGCTCGTAATCCCAGCCCTTTGGGAGGCCGAGGCAGGCGGACAATCTGAGGTCAGGAGTTTGAGACTAGCCTGACTAACATGGAGAAACCCTGTCTCTACTAAAAATACAAAATTAGCCAGGCGTGGTGGTGCATGCCTGTAATCCCAGCTGCTTGGGAGGCTGAGTCAGGAGAATTGCTTGAACCTGGGAGGCGGAGGTTGCGGTGAGCCGAGATCGCGCCACTGCACTCCAGCCTGGGCAACAAGAGTGAAATTCTGTTGCAAAAAAAAAAAAAAAAAAAAGAAAGAAAGAAATTTTGAAAATTGATATATTTATTTGTTTTAAAAGAGTATAAAATAAAATAAACGTTGAGAGTGAGTGCAGATTAGGAGTTGGATATACTTGTGTCTCATTTCTCATTTCTCTCATGGCCATGTGCATATAAGAATCCTTATTGGGCCGGGCGCAGTGGCTCACGCCTGTAATCCCAGCACTCTGGGAGGCCGAGGCGGGTGGATCATGAGGTCAGGAGATTGAGACCATCGTGGCTAACACGGTGAAACCCCGTCTACACTAAAAATACAAAAAAATTAGCCAGGTGCAGTGGCGGGCCCCTGTAGTTTCAGCTACTTGGGAGGCTGAGGCAGGAGAATGGGGTGAACCCGGGAGGCGGAGCTTGCAGTGAGCTGAGATGGTGCCACTGCACTCAGGCCTGGGCAACGGAGTGAGACTCTGTCTAAAAAAAATAAATAAATAATAATAATAATAAAAATCCTTATCTGTAAAACAGAGAAAAAGCCTGTGCTAGCTCCTAAAGTGATTTTGAGGACTACATGAAATAATGCTGGTGGAGAATTTAACACTGGGCTCAGCAAATAGCAAATGCCTAACAACATGTTTCACTGTTCCTAATAACTATGTTTTATAAATGAATCATAGTTATTAATAAAATGCTTTTACACTAATAATAGTAAATGTAGGGGTGGTTTTGTTGTTAGGAAAACCAGTGACCATGCTTTGGTATGACTTCCAGGCCAGTGAATAATTCACAAGTACGATCAGTTTAGGGTCTGGTAAATCACAGCATTTTGCTCCATTCTGTGGTTGCAGTTGGTATCTGTGTTTCATGGCTGCTGTCACAAGCCACCACGTATACAGTTCTGGAGATAGACGTGTAAAATGGGGGCCAGGCACAGTCGCTCATGCCTGTAATCCCAACACTTTGGGAGGTCGAGGCGGGTGGATCACCGGAGGTCAGGAGTTCGAAACCAGCCTGGCCAACATGGTGAAACCCTAATAAAAATACAACATTTAGCCATGCGTGGTGGTGAGTGCCTGTAATCCCAGTTACTTGGGAGGCTGAGGCAGGAGAATCGCTTGAACCTAGGAGGCAGAGGCTGCAGTGCTACCCTCCAGCCTGGGCAGCAGAGTGAAACTCCGTCTCAAAAAAAAAAAAGAAGTGTACAATGGGTCTTGCTGAGCTAAAATCAAGGAATAAATGCAGTAGTGTGGCAGTGTGTTCCTTTCTGGAGGGTCCTGGTCAGAATCCTTTTTCTTTTCTAGACACCACCTACATTGCTTGGCTCATGGCCCTCTGACATCTTCAGTCAGCAATGCCACATCTTTCTGTGCATTTCTTCCATAGTCACCTTCCCCTCTGATTTTCTTTCCTACCTCCCTCTTCTACTTTTAGGCACCTTTGCATTGATATTAGACATACTCATACAATCCAGGCTAATCCTACTTTGAGGTCAGCTGACTGGCAACCTGAATTCCATCTGCATTTGATTTCTCTTTTCCATGTAGCCTGACGTAGTCACAAATTTCAGAGTTTAGGACATGGACATCCTTGGGGTGGAAGTGGGAGGCATTATTCAGCCTCCCACATAGCTCCAAATAATACCAGGTTAGAAGATGATTATCTGCTCTGAATCTGAAATTAGGAAAGTTGCAGGTTTTGATTCTGATTTCGGATTTTGAACTGATACTTCGTATGGCCCCAGGCCCTGTTTTCATATGGCCCTGTTTTCCTACCAGCATGCAGTCTTAGATATACCTATTCTACAAGATAATCCTTGTTTCTGGGAGGGTCGTGAACTATCAGGAAATCCAGCCCAGTTTGATACAACGGCAGAAATTGACAATGGCTTAAAGTTTATGTCTTTTTAATTTTGTTCTGACGTCCTGTATTTTCCTGCTTCTTTGAAAGCCACCTAAAAAGGCCCAGTGTTTACAGCATCCTTCAAAACCCACATCTAATTTCCTGCAAAGTCAGGAAAGCTTAGGGGTGAAATAAAAATGTCAGAGGATTTAGTGGCTGTGAAGCTCCCCTTGACAGTGGAAGGAGCTGCATCCCGTGCAAGTCATGACCAGCGTTGAATTGTTCCATCCGGATGGGAAAATATGAACAACTGTGGATCAAATGGCTTTCCTGTACCAGGTTCTTTATATGCAACATCTCTAAGTATCATCACCATCATTGTGAAGCAAATAAAAATAAATTTTAAAGGGATTAAATAACTCATAGGACATTCAGCTTGTAAGTAGCATCAGAGGCAGGAGTCAAATCACAGTGATTCTGACTCTAACAGCAAATAGTTTTCCATCTTCTCCAAGCCTCCCCTGCACACACTTATGCTGGTTGTACATCACAGTGCTTGGTTTACCATCTATCCTAGAATGAGAGCTGTTGGAAATCTGAACCATGATTCTTTCATTTGTCTCCTGCTTCTAGTCTTGTGCTTGGTGTGTAGTCAAGCTTCAGCAACATTTGCTTATTTTAGGAAAGTGTGGCTCAGCTAGGACACTGGTATGAGTGTCTTAGCTGCACCAACCTACAGAAAAACCCATTTTTGGAGAGACAACATCAACTTTGGTACTGGTGGAAAATTGGCCCGGGATAATTTTTTCTTCATAAGCCATTCCCGTGATATTTGATTTGGCTTTCTGAGACATATTAATCAATCCTCAAAATTCCACTGAGGAAGCAACTCTACTCATTGGTAATCAGCTGGTATTTATCTACTGAGACACTTGGGAGGCAAAATGGAAAATGAAGCCCTTTTGCTGGAGTGCTTTAATTTAACCCCTCTCTCCCAATTTCATTTGAAACTCATTTATCTTGCAGAGGTGCACCACTCTGCCTAAAAGTAATACTCTTAAGGCAATTAGCACATATTTTCTGAATGACTCACACCTACTAAGTAACAAACATTGTTTTTGTCCCTGGGTGGTGTATATTTGGATATCATAGGGCTAGCAAATGTTCAATTCACATAATACAACATTTATCTAAAATTCAAATATATCATGTATGTAGTACTCCACAAGTACAGGCTAAAGTCTCTTTTAAGAATTTTTTTAGTCTTCTCGGGATCTTTTTCTTTTTGGATGACTTTTTAATACTATGGAATATTTTTAGTCATTTAGGACCAAAGTGCTTTTTGACAAATGTGCCTGAAAATATCCTGCACATAAGCAAACCAGGAAAATATATGAATCCATTTAATGCTTGAAGCAGTATCTCTCATAACACATATGAAATGTGACCATTATGCTAAATATTCAATATTTGAAACACTTTTTAAACCTCTTCCAGAATGGCTAGAATTATACTGACAATGTTAAGGAGATGGAGCAACTGGAATGTTTATGCACTGAGAATGAGATTATAAATTTGTACATTCAGTTTGAAGATGTAATGGCAGGATCTGCTAAAGCTAAACAGGCATACATCTTAGGATTCAGCAATTTAGCTCCCTGGTGTCCGTGTGTGAATACTCCTTGGTTTTACGCATATAAATATGCTGGGTTTTTCACCAAAAGACGCATTCATTTCTGCCCAAGTAATTTTTGTGTATGGCTTTATTGATAATAGTCCCAAAGTAGAAATAACTCCTATTTACACGAAAAGTAGAATGAATTAATGTGATCACACACACACACACACACACACACACGGAAAACTGCATAAGAATGAAGAACAAGCTATTACAGTAGACACCGACATAGTCGAGAGTCACAGACATAAA
This sequence comes from Symphalangus syndactylus, assembly GCF_028878055.3. Lineage (NCBI taxonomy): Eukaryota > Metazoa > Chordata > Mammalia > Primates > Hylobatidae > Symphalangus > Symphalangus syndactylus. The sequence continues at coordinate 127,723,823 of NC_072429.2, read as the reverse complement.
ATTATTATGTGAAAGTCTGAAACAAAATGAAGTTAAAAACTAATCTGTGATAAATGATTGAGGTCTCTGACGATTGAGGTCATGTCTCTTGGGAGGATCTGTGAAGGAGGTTTTCAGCATGCTGCAAATGTTCTGTATCTATTCTGGCTGGTAGTTATGTGAGGATATACACATGTAAAAATCCATTGAGGTATACATTCATAGCACGTTATGATATGTAAATTATACCTCAATAAAAAGTGAAATAAAGTACATGCATAAATCATATATTTTAGGTAAATATGTGGAAAATTGACTACTAGGCCTATGGCCTTATGAAGGAAGGCATAGAGCCTTTAAATGCAATTTTCTTTATAGATCCTTTATTAACACTGCTATTGGAACGGTGCTCCTCTTTTTTTGAGACCCTATAGCACTATGTGAGTGTCCTTCACATGGGACCTATTTATTCTTCTTTCTCACCTATAGGAGTGTTATGTTATCTCCCCACTCTATTCCACAAGATAGGGGATCTTGGAATGCAGAGATGCAGAGGTCACATCAGACTCATTCTTGTCCCCTTCCTCCCTCCATGGAACATTGCCACAGTGTCCAGGTCCCCCTGTAGGGACAGCCCACATGGGTGTATTGAATTTGATACCTAATCCATGCCACTTAACCTGGGGGAGCTACTGTATTAATCTGCTTAGACTGCCATAAAAGAATATCACAGACTATGTGGCTTACACAATAGAAATATTATTTTCTCAGTGTTCTGGAGACTGGAATTTTAATATCATGATATCTCCAGGATGGGTTTCTGGTGAAGGTCCTCTTGCTGACTTGCAGATGACCACCTTTTGTCTTCACATGGCCTTTTTTTTGTGTGCTGCAGAGAGGAGGGGTCTCTAGTATCTCTTTGTCTTTTTACAAGGCCAATAGTCCCATGGGATCATGGCCCTACTTTTATAATCTCATTTAGCACTAATTAGCCCCTTAAAGGCCCTATCTTCAAATATAGTCTCATTAAGGGCTACAGCTTCAACAAATACATTTGGGGTGTGGAGGACAAAATTATATTTATAACAGCAACATTGGCTGAGCCTCTTTTTCAAGTTTTCTTGGCTCCTGAAATTCTCTACTCACCTCATCTTCACCATAGGTTCTGCATGGACTTCTAGTCCTGTTATACCTCCTGCCCCCATGGTCTGATCTCACATTCTCTCACTCCTTGGTTCTTTCCTCAGCTTGCCATTCCTAGTCATTAATTGGAAAAGTCCTTGGATAGAATCCTAACCAGTTAGAACCCCACAGAGGACACCAGCCCTGGGATCTTCTGATGTCTCTCTTATAGTATTCGTAACATTTCTTCTATGACACTATGTATTTCCCCAAAAAACTCATGTTCTATGAAAATGCTTATAAAAAATCACAAACCTTATGAGAAAAATCAGATTAGAGGAAGATGACTCAAAATTTATAAGAGACTCTAGCTAGAACCCTAATAAAAACAATAACTATTCCAACTGGAAACATAATACACAGTTAGATTTCTACTGGCTTCTTCCTACATTACAGTCAATATTTGTCCCCTTAAATATGGGGCTTAAGCCTCTTTCTTAGCAATGTAGGTCTTTGAAGGTCATTTGCTTCTATTAGAGTGCACAATGATCAGTCTTAAAAGTCTGATCCAAGATGTAGCTTTCTCCATTCATTCATTGTTTCAATTCAGAAGGAAATGTCGTCGTAGTTCTTTGTCTGCACAAATGTCCCTCCATGTTAGGTTAACATAGTGGAAAGCCTGCAGCTCTGGAAGCCAATAAATTAGCTACCACTTGCACTAAAGAAAGTCCCTTCCATAGATTTTCAATTTTTACTTCTGATCTTTCTCTTTACTTGTTGCCCTTGATTGCTTCAAAAATACCCACATATTGAAAAAACTGTGCAGGGATCAACACAACTTCTACATTTTATTGACATCATTTCCCCATTTACCAATGGCCTGCCAGATCATCCCTGCCAAAGAAATACTCATTATAACTAAACAGAATGTCGCAAACCTTCAGGCCCTGCTCTTTCAAGATACTGCTTGCCACTTTCTCTATGTTTCAATCACCAGAGCTGGCAGGGACACAAAATTAACCTTTTGTGTTACTGACAAGCAATTAAGAAATACATCAATTCCTAAATCTACAATCTGGGAAGAGGAATTTTAAGGCAGAAGAGGAGACAGTGTCCAAGACCCTAGCAAGGATTAATTAGCTCTTTTATTCACATAGTCATGCATTCAATTAACATGTTTTGAGCATAAACACTTTATTAGACAGTAAGCAAAAGAAAGAGACTCAGCTTCTGCTCAGTGCTGCCACTTATGTTACTTTACACAATGCCCACAGCCATCTGGTGAGGCAGATATTCTTTCTCATTCTCTTTTGCATATGAGGAAGCTGAAGCTCCCCAGTAGATGACAACACAAGTATGATGCACCCAGAGTAGAGGATTCATTTGTGCTGTCACTCAAAAAATCACTGATAAAAAACTGTTAGATTCAGAGCATTATTTTAGGCTCTCTCCTGACTTTCCTCTTGATTGAGCCAAGATTCCCTTCCCTCTGACCCGTCTATGTTCTTCAAATGTAGATTAGCTTTTCTAATCTTCCTGAGTTGTGATTTAGCTTTTCCCTAACATGCTGCTTCTATGATGGCCCTCTCAGTTTGAAATCATATATCCCACATGCAAATGACACCCATTCCTGGTCATGATTGGGGTCAGAGAAATTGTACTTGGCCTAAACATAGTGACTTGAGGCCCTAGATTTCTAGAAGGTGATATTGGGCATAGACACGCAGTCATACATTAGGGTATCTACAAGTATTCTCTTTTTCACTTGCTCAAAATTATGCAACAATAGGACAGAACATTATTTGAGAATTGCTCTGTGTGCATCTAGATTCCATGCTCATTTAGCAATGCCATTATTTCCTTCTTGTATAATTAAAAAGACATGCAAGATACAGCTTCTATTCTTAAAGCATCACAACTGATTAGTAGGGAAGGGAGAGTCATGTCCATTAGATGCATGATCTAATGCCATCCGTGTGAAATGCTCAATTAGAGACACAGGTTCCTAGAGTGACTGGAGTCAGAAGAGCCAGGTGACATTGGATATTGAGTGGATTAAAAAAAAACTCCATAGAGGGCCTCAGATGTTTAACTGGGCCCTGAAGAAATGGGACTCTAGATTACCAACGGGAAATTGGATAATGTAGTCAATCATTCCTCTCCTCTTAAAAAATGTTTACATATTGACAAAACTGTTCAGGGATAAGCCTCCACCTCTACCGCCATAGTTGCACATGATTTTTAAGTTGTCTCATTCATGTTCCAAGTTTGTCCTGTGTAGGACATAATCTCATTACCTCCATCTAGCTATATTGTCTCCAGTCACCATTTATTTATAAATTATATGGAAACATTAATTCTTCCTGGACCACAGAGTGGAATTACAACCAAGTGAAACTTGGCTGTTCTTGGCCTTCCCCCCACCTCCTGAATACATCATACATGACCCTGCTCTGAAAGCTTTCAATGTATTCACTCATCCTTAGCCTTAAATTGCTATAAAAACGTCTGTCTTCAAGTCAGCCCAGCGCTCTTGGAATCAGTGTTCCCACAACTTAATCCCTGTGGGCACTTTCTGACATCCCTTTTGGGTTGTACAAGTAATGAATCATCTTTGAAACTTCTGGGATCTGACTTCTCCTCCTCCAAGGCTCCTTTTAGACTTTCCTTTCCATTTGCCAAAGCCTCTGATAACTTAGAAAATTCAGTAATGCACCCATTGATTCCAAGGAAAACTTTTTCCTATGTATTTCCCTTATGGAACTGTGCTTTTCTTCTTTCTCCCTTTTCATGGCATAGATTTCTGCAGTTCCAGGAAACACCTACACATAGGCATTATTTGAAGCCATGAAATTTCTCTGGTGAGTCACAACATGTCTTCAGTTCTCCCTTTCCTCTATAAAGTTATAGAAAGTTGGATGAGAGAGGTGGTAGAGTACAGTCGTTAAAAGCCCCCACTAGAGTCAATCAGTCTTGATTTAAATTTCTGTCTGACATTAGCTAAACTTCACTAAGTTATTTGACTTCTTTAAGTTTCCACTTTTGATCTGTAAAATGGAAGAATAATCACAGAAAGAATTAAATAAGAAACCACATGTAAAATGCTTAGGGCAGTGCCTTACCCACTGAACCTATACACTCCCTAAGTGTTGACTATTTTTATTTTGATTCATGAGTTCATCAATTATTTATTAAGATCTCTCTCCACACCCCTTATGCCAGGTACTAGGCCAGACACTAAATATAAAGTGATGAACAAGACTGATGTAGCCCCTGCTCACTAGGTCATTAGAGTTCCTTTAGTTGGTTAGTGACATGGACAAACCACAATCTTCCTCTGTGTCTTGTCACTTCCACCTCCTTGTGTCTCATTCTCATGGCTACTGCCCATTCGTGAGGGGAAAATAAAACAGAGGACATAGGTACATACATTAGATACTTATTATTGGCCAGTGTCCATGGTATATCTTTTTCAAAAGAATAAATGCAGCATAAAGTGACTAAGGGTGAGAAAGCAACGAAACAGAGGTGCACTCACCTGCTCATCATCAGCAAGGAACTTCTTCAGGGTGCAAACAGCAGGCTAGCATTTCCACGGTAAACTTATCTGGCAGTTGCGCCACATTGTGCACCTACAGAAACGGTCATATACATAAGTGACAGTAGCATTCCAGTTCCCTGAAAAGAGGAAAAGTAGAGGGGGATATTGTGACGTTGCTACATAACTCCAGTCTTGGCTCAGCAAGAGAGCTGTAGGAATAAGAATAAGAGGAATAATGCTACTAATACTAATACAGTAATGATGAAGTAGCTTTGTATTTGTGTAATATACTTGACATTACCGACAACAAGAAGTGACAGCCAAATTATGCATTATTTCCATTTATTGATGAAAAAATGGTCCTGAGAAACTAGAAGAATTTTCCAGAGACACACTCCCTTTAGAATGTAATGGAGTTAAAACCTTTCCCCCACTAGATTGAGCCACCCTTGAGATCAGGGGCTATTATCATTCTGAGCAATACTTAGAAGAGGTTAGCATGAGAGGATCTGGGGGTCAGCATATCCTTGTTTTAAGTTTCAAATCCTAGCCCTGCACTCACTTGCTGTGTGTCTTTGGACAAATCACATAAACTCCCAGAGTCAAGTTTGTCATTCACTGAACAGGGCTTAATGTGATTACTTCTCAGTGATCTTGTGAGGATTCAATGGGATCATACACATAAAGGGTTTAGCCCGGTGCATGTAGAAAATGCTCATTAAATGACAGTCATAATTTCTTTTTTTCATTTTCCTCCCCCTTATCTGCTTCTCCTCCTCATCTTCTCATTATTATTACTACTTTTATTGTTGTTATTGTATTACTACTATTACTGCTATATAGTGACATAGTGAAATACATAATGGGTTTGGAATTCTAGTTCCAGCTGTACCACTTTCTAGCCTTCTTGATTTTGCTGAACTAAGAGTCAGAAGAGATATATTTCTAGGTTATTTCCAATCATTATACCATCTTGGAAGTGGCAGGGGTGCTATACTAGACTGAGATAAATACCCCATTTTCTCATTCATTAATTACTCTTGAATGCAACCAGCCTGCCTCTAATTCATATAGCTCTAAATCTGTATTAGACAAACAAGGCTTCTCTTTAGTCATGATTAACGTGAAGGGCTTGCTGTCTGGTTGGTTGATTTAGTGGGGAATCTGGCCTGTAAGTCACATCTTTTACAAACAAGCAATATCAGTCATTGGTTTATCCAGACCACTCTTTCATTTCCAATGTTATAGGCCAAAGCAAACAGACTTCCCAACATCAAATAGTTTCACGAGCTGAAATGGCATTCCTTGCTTGTAGGCACGTGGCAGTAACACTCCTAGGCGATAGAACTGGATCAAGGGTGAAAATGGCGGCCAGGAAATGTCTATGATGCATGGGGTGTTTCCTTCTTCTTGCTGCCATATCACAGTGGAAAGGGTGAGAATTCAAGACACTTTGGATCTGTATTTGAGTTCTAGCCATGTGATGGGTAAAGAGTTAGATCTCCCAAAGTTGTGGTTTCCTCACCTTTAAAATTGGGTTGGCAACACTTGAGTTGTTATGAGAATTAGAAATGCCTTATAAGCTGGGCACAGTGGCTCACGCCTGTAATCCCAGCACTTTGGGAGGCTGAGGCGGATGGATCACCTGAGGTCAGGAGTTTGAGACCAGCCTGGCCAACCTGGTGAAACCCCATCTCTACCAAAAATACAAAAGTTAGCCGGGCATGGTTGTGCATGCCTGTAGTGCCAGCTACTTGGGAGGCTAAGGCAGGAGAATTGCTTGAACCTGGGAGGTAGAGGTTGCAGTGAGCTGAGATCATGCCACTGCACTTCAGCCTGGGCAACAGAGCAAGACTCCATCTCAAAAAATAACAAATAAAACAAAACAAAACAAAACAAAAAACCCCAAATGACTTATAAATACTTTATATGGAGTGTCTGACATGGTATTTGCCACATAGCATGCTCAATAAACTATAACTGTATAGTTGTGATTACTATGGTTAGTATTTAGCTAAAATTATTCAATTTTGTTTTCCACAAAGGTAAAAAGGTGGTATTTATCGTCTAACCAGATGTAGGTTATTCTGGTATCAGAATGTGAAGCATGTGCTCCTGCTATTTGCTGGGCTGGGGGGCTCAGCATTGCCTTTACTTCTCAGATACTGATGTAGTGTCTCTGCCATCCTCTGTCCTGAGGAGCTCACTTAGCTGGTGACAGCATCAACTGCAGAAATTTCCACCCAAGAAGAGGTAGATTTCTATTTCTCACTTTGGCTTCTCTGCTTCTCATTTCCCAATCAGCCTCTCTACAGAGTGGGAAGGGACAAGTTCCCACCCTCTGTTATCCCCATGGTGGGTGCATTACCAAGTATTAGTGTATTTAGTGGCATATCCTGTGTGTCAGGCAGGGCTCTCCAGAGAAGCAGAACCAATAGGAGATTATATATATACACACACATATTTTATTGAGAGGAATTAGCTTATATGATTATGGATGGTGAGAAATCCAATGATTTGCTGTCTGCTAGCTAGAGATCTAGGAAAGCTATGGGTGTATTTCAGTCTGAGACTGAAGGTTGAGGGCCAGGAGAGCTGATGGTATATAATTTCCAGTCAGATGTCAGCAGAATGTGAGATGAGATGACTGAGCTCAAGCAGTTCTTTTGTTCTGTTCACTTCCTCAAGGGATTGGATGATGCCCATCTGCACTGAAGAGGGCAATTTACATTACTGAATCCACCAACTTAAATGTTAATATCATTCAAAACACCCTTGCAGACACTCCCAGAAATAATGTTTAATCTGGGCATCCCACAGCCCAGCCAAGTTGACATATAAAATTAACTATGACACCTTGTTCTTTAACTACTTACAAACACTACTAGGAGAGCTGATCAACCCATGTTCAAGTGCTAACTGTTATAATATTCTCTATATCACACCTCCCCTTTGCTCCCATCCAGTCTTAAGGCCCTGTTGGTGAATTGATAAAGTTCTAGCAGTCTCAGTTTCTTTTATGATATATCTTCTGGCCTTTTAGTCCCAATTGTGAGGTTGGCATATTTAAAAAAGTTTGAACTCCCAAAACTGAATATAGTTCAAGTCATTATCCCACATCCCTGGCCCATGAGGCTCTTCATCTTAAGTGCCGATCAGTGGATGCACTGCCCATGGATACATTGAGGGAGGCCGAATGTGGGCTCAGTCACCATCAGACTCACTTTTTGGTCGTATCAAGTAATTGGTATGAATTAATTCCAAGGAAATGTGTGGTGTGAAGAGAGAAGAGAATAGAAAGGGAACTAGATCTGACAGAAATCTCTGTGCCAACATGATGATGATCTTCAATGTGTATGTGGCCATTGGTCTGGTGCTTGCTCAGTTCCATTGGTTTCTTTCAGCATGCAGTAACAGAATACTGCATAGTATAGTAATAGCATAACTCTATGTAGACGCTAGTGTCTGGTGAGCAAAAGCATAAGAACTAGTTCCATTTAATGAGCACCTACAATGTGGGCATTCAGTCATAATCCTCACAACCACTGCAAGGTAACTGATATTTTTTCTATTTTACCAAAATAGGAACTAAGATTTAGGTAAGTTACCTAAGATTCTTAAGGTCACACAGTGGATTAGGGACAAGGGAAGAAAGAAATCTCAGGTTCACAGTAAATCCAAAACTCATGCTCCCTTTTCTTCTCCTCAGTGGTGATGAGTCAGCATCACACTAGGGATGGTTCCGATTATTCTAGGCTAAATCTGAATACATATTTGCTTTATTTAATCACCCTACACAGAGGTTTCTTTTCAGCACAAAGAAGTGCCATTTGAAACCATCCAAAAATAGTTCCTTTTTTCTTTTGAGAATTAAGTTATTGGATCACCCTAATAAAAGCAAAGCAACAAACCAGAAAGATGTTCAGATTTTTCTCTTTTAAAACTAGGATCAAACAACATAAATAATCCATGGAAGATGCAGGATCCAACTAACCTAATATCTTCCAAGTTGATTTTCTCTCTTTCTAAACCGGTTCACTTTCTCACGTTAATTCTATTTGGCATATATAACAAAGGCCAAGGACAAAACTTGTAGTACATATGGCTAGGAAAAGACTTCATATCTCCTATGCAAGAAGGGTCCCCAACAGGGCAAAGAAACCCATGGAATATTGCTTAGATTGCCTTGTTGTCACTTTTGGTTTTATTTTTGTTATGAACTTCTGTGCAAGTTCAGCAAACTGATGCAAAACATAATGTGAGAACATATTTATTTAATCTTTGTGAGCAAGACTTACATCACAGTTGGGGAAGTTTGCTAAATTAAGTATCTCAGACTCCCTAAATATTCAGTAATTTATTTTACTCTTTAAGTTTTGTTTTAGTTACTCCTTTATTGCACCTGAACTCTGAGTTCTGTAGAACTTAGTGGGTATCAAATCTTGCAAACCTGAGCAAGGTTTTTCTCTTGTTTCCTATTGATTAAATTAGTAAGAGTGGCTGGGCGAGGTGGCTCACGCCTGTAATCCCAGCAATTTGGGAGGCCGAGGCGGGCGGATCACCTGAGGTCGGGATTTCAAGACCAGACTGACCAACAGGGAGAAACCCCATCTCTATTAAAAATACAAAATTAGCCTGGAGTGGTGGTGCATGCCTGTAATCCCAGCTACTCGGGAGGCTGAGGCAGGAGAATCACTTGAACTATGAGGCGGAAGATGAGGTGAGCCAAGATCGTGCCATTGCACTCCAGCCTGGGCAACAAGAGTGAAACTCCATCTCAAAAAAAAAAAGAAAAAAGTTAGTAAGAACATATCATAGCTATTATCCACTCCAGAATTGACTACTTAATACACAAAGGCAACATGTAATATGTACTTTTGACCATTTCAGAGGTGGGTAGCATCAAAATCTCATCAACTGAGCAAGTATTTGCACTCGACCTCCTGGCATTTAGGAGACAATAATAAGAATAAAAAGCAGAAAAAGAAAAGCCACTTTTCTTCAGAAATTTACAGATACAGTTAGCTTTATATGAGATGGTAATGGTTTATTAAAAGAGCTTACTGTGTGTCAAACACTATGGGAAATTCTTTATATCCAGAGTCAATAGAATACAGAGATTTCTTTGGATTCGGCAAGAGGGCAAACCAGAATTTTTTTCATTTTGGATAAGTGATTTTAGGCAATTATTTTAACCTTTCTTGACATCTTAAAATCATTTAAAATAGGATTTTAATTACATATACCTCATAGAACTTACCTCATAAGATGAAGCTTCTGAGTACTTAACACAGCATCTGGCACACAGTAAGGGTTTTGTAACTCAGTATTTGTGGCTGTTGCAATTCGGCTTCTAATTAAGACTATGATGTGTCATTGGTTAAGGGAACAGAAGACATCAGTCATATAAGACCCCTTTAGCACTCAAACTCTATGACTTTAAGATTTCATACAACAGGGATCCTGGCTGGGTCAGAATCCAAAGTTTGATATCACCAAAAAGTGAGTCTGGTGGTGACTGAGCCCACATTCTGCCTCCCTCAGTGTATCTGGGCACCCCATGGCCCAGCCAAGTTGACGTATAAAATTAATGATCACACCTTGTTCTTTAACTACTTACAAACCCCACTAGGAGAGCTGATCAACCTATATTCAAGTGCTAGCTGTTATACTATTTCCTGTATCACACCTCTCCTTTGCTTCCATCCAGTCTTCTTCAGGCCCTGTTGGTGAATTGATTAAAGTTCTGGCAGGCTCACTTTCTTTTATGATGGATCTTCTGACCTTTTAGTCCTAATTGTGAGGTTGGCAGATTTAAAAAATTTTGAACTTCCAAAGTTGAATATAGTTCAAGTCATTATCCCACATCCCTGACCTCATGAGGCTGTTCATCTTAAGTGCCAATCAGTGGATGCACTGCCAGTGGATACATTGAGGGAGGCAGTGCCAAATATAATTAATGTGAGAAAGTAACCAGTTTAGAAAGAGAGAAGATCAACTTGGAAGATATTAGGTTAGTTGGATCCTACATCCTCCATGGATTATTTATGTTGTTTGATCCTAGTTTTAAAAGAGAAAAATCTGAACATCTTTCTGGTTTGTTGCTTTGCTTTTATTAGGGTGATCCAATAACTTAATTCTCAAAAGAAAAAAGAAACTATTTTTGGATGGTTTCAAATGGCACTTCTTTGTGCTGAAAAGAAACCTCTGTGTAGGGTGATTAAATAAAGCAAATATGTATTCAGATTTAGCCTAGAATAATCGGAACCATCCCTAGTGTGATGCTGACTCATCACCACTGAGGAGAAGAAAAGGGAGCATGAGTTTTGGATTTACTATGAACCTGAGATTTCTTTCTTGCCCTGTCCCTAATCCACTGTGTGACCTCAAGAATCTTGTGTAACTTACCCTAACATTAGTTCCTATTTTGGTAAAATAGGATAAATACCAGCCACCTTGAGGTGGTTGTGAGGATTATGACTGAATGTCCACATTGTAGGTGCTCACTAAATGGAACTAAGTTCTTAATGCTTTTGCTCACCAGACACTAGTGTCTACATACAGTTATGCTGTATTCTGTTACTGCATGCTGAAAGAAACCAATGGAACTGAGCAAGCACCAGACCAATGGCCACATACACATTAAAGATCATCATCATGTTGGCACAGAGATTTCTGTCAGATTTAGTTCCCTTTCTATTCTCTTCTCTCTTCACACCACACATCTCCTTGGAATTAATTCATACCAATAAGCTTATGGATCATAGGATTTTCCAAGTTTTCCTCATCCTCCTTGCCTTTCATCATGCCTAGATACCACTGCCTCCTCAATTTCTGTAACAACTCTCCTTTGTGTTTCAAGACCCTTCTTAAGCATCAGCTGTTCATGGAAATAGCTGACCTTCATTTCTACCTCTAGACTGAACGATGGGGAGACCCTCGTCTATGTTCCATCTCTGCCCTCCCTTATCTATAGGACATATAGTACCTATAGTATAGGACCTATAGTACCCTCATCAACTGCTATTATGATGAATTTACTCTTCTATGGCAAAAGCAAACTGTGAGCTCCCAAATATGGAAGCAAGTCTATTAATTTCAGTACTTTTAGCAGCCCAATATTAAGCCTGACACTGTAAGTTACCAAAGAAATGTTGAATGATGGAGTGGCTGAATAAATAAATCTTCTTGAAATAACTTATTAATATCCCTCATACATAAATGTTATCTTTAAAGATAAATACATAGAATAAACATTACTTCAAAATATATGGCTTTATAAATATTTTGTGACTGGGTCTATCATTGATCTTTCTACTTACTTACCTGCAGTGATTTAATCTATTTAATTAAAAAATAAAAGCAAAAAATTTCCTGTGAGACACAATTTTCTATTGCTTGAAAGAAAATATGTCCAAGCATACATATTAATTGATTTAATTACTCTTTCACTCAGTCTGCTGTGTCCCCCAGACTGGAGTGCAGTGGCATAATCTCTTCTCACTGCAACCTTGGCATCCTGGGTTCAAGCAATTCTCCTGCCTCAGCCTCCTGAGTAGCTGGTGTTACAGACATGCACCACCATGCCTGGATAATTTTTGTCTTTTTAGTAGAGATGGGGTTTCACCATGTTGGCTAGGCTGGTCTCAAACTCCTCACCTCAACTGATCCACCTGCCTTAACCTTCCAAAATGCTGGGATTACAGGCGTGAATCACTGTGCCTGGCCCTATCTGAAACTACTTCTACTCCTGGAACTGTGCTAGGTGCTGGGGAAATAGTGCTGTACTAGAGATATGCAGTCTTTTTCCTCCCACAGACTGTAATCTTGGGGAAACAAAAAGGAACATTAATTACTAAATATAGCTACTACATAAAAATCCAAAACTGAAGCAAGTCCATTGAAGGAAAATGGGAGGGTCTGAAAGGAAGTTCTGCCCTACTCAAAGAGGACCAGGGAGGCTTTTTTGGAGTAGTGACAGTTAAGAGAAGTTTTGAATATTGAAAGAGATCTAGGCAGATAAATGGATTGGGGAGAGGGCAAGTGGAATAAGAGATGGGGACACATTAATACTTTACAGCAGGAAGTAGCCATACAGAGATCAGGGTGGCTTTCCAAATATTACCTCTGCTGAAATCAAAACCCAAAGGAAACAAAACCAATTTATTTATTTTATTTTATTTTATTTTTTTATTATTATACTTTAGGTTTTAGGGTACATCTGCACAATGTGCAGGTTTGTTACATATGTATCCATGTGCCATGTTGGTTTGCTGCACCCATTAACTCGTCATTTAGCATTAGATATATCTCCTAATGCTGTCCCTCCCCCCTCCCCCCACCCCACAACAGTCCCTGGAGTGGAATGTGATGTTCTCCTTCCTGTGTCCATGAGTTCTCATTGTTCAATTCCCACCTATGAGTGAGAACATGCAGTGTTTGGTTTTTTGTCCTTGCGATAGTTTACTGAGAATGATGGTTTCCAATTTCATCCATGTCCCTACAAAGGATATGAAATCATTTTTTGTGGCTGCATAGTATTCCACGGTATATATGTGCCACATTTTCTTAATCCAGTCTATCGTTGTTGGACATTTGGGTTGGTTCCAAGTCTTTGCTATTGTGAATAGTGCCACAATAAACATACGTGTGCATGTGTCTTTATAGCAGCATGATTTATAGTCCTTTGGGTATATACCCAGTAATGGGATGGCTGGGTCAAATGGTATTTCTTGTTCTAGATCCCTGAGGAATCGCCACACTCACTTCCACAATGGTTGAACTAGTTTACAGTCCCACCAACAGTGTAAAAGTGTTCCTATTTCTCCACATCTTCTCCAGCACCTGTTGTTTCCTGACTTTTGAATGATGGCCATTCTAACTGGTGTGAGATGGTATCTCACTGTGGTTTTGATTTGCATTTCTCTGAGGGCCAGTGATGATGAGCATTTTTTCATGTGTTTTTTGGCTTCATAAATGTCTTCTTTTGGGAAGTGTCTGTTCATGTCCTTCATCCACTTTTTGATGGGGTTGTTTTTTTCTTGTAAATTTGTTTGAGTTCATTGTAGATTCTGGATATTAGCCCTTTGTCAGATGAGTAGGTTGTGAAAATTTTCTCCCATTTTGTAGGTTGCCTGTTCACTCTGATGGTAGTTTCTTTTGCTGTGTAGAAGCTCTTTAGTTTAATTAGATCCCATTTGTCAATTTTGGCTTTTGTTGCCATTGCTTTTGGTGTTTTAGACATGAAGTCCTTGCCCATGCCTATGTCCTGAATGGTATTGCCTAGGTTTTCTTCTAGGGTTTTTATGGTTTTAGGTCTAACATGTAAGTCTTTAATCCATCTGGAATTAATTTTTGTATAAGGTGTAAGGCAGGGATCCAGTTTCAGCTTTCTACATATGGCTAGTCAGTTTTCCCAGGACCATTTATGAAATAGGGAATCCTTTCCCCATTTCTTGTTTTTGTCAGGTTTATCAAAGATCAGATAGTTGTAGATATGTGGCATTATTTCTGAGGGCTCTGTTCTGTTCCATTGATCTATGTTTCTGTTGTGGTACCAGTACCATGCTGTTTTGGTTACTGTAGTGTTGTAGTATAGTTTGAAGTCAGGTAGCGTGATGCCTCCAGCTTTGTTCTTTTGGCTTAGGATTGACTTGGCAATGCAGGCTCTTTTTTGGTTCCATATGAACTTTAAAGTAGTTTTTTCCAATTCTGTGAAGAAAGTCATTGGTAGCTTGATGGGGATGGCATTGAATCTATAAATTACCTTGGGCAGTATGGCCATTTTCACAATATTGATTCTTCCTACCCATGAGCATGGAATGTTCTTCCATTTGTTTGTATCCTCTTTTATTTCATTGAGCAGTGGTTTGTAGTTCTCCTTGAAGAGGTCCTTCACATCCCTTGTAAGTTGGATTCCTAGGTATTTTATTCTCTTTGAAGCAATTGTGAATGGGAGTTCACTCATGATTTGGCTCTCTGTTTGTCTGTGATTGGTGTACAAGAATGCTTGTGATTTTTGTACATTGATTTTGTATCTTTAGACTTTGCTGAAGTTGCTAATCAGCTTAAGGAAATTTTGGGCTGAGACAATGGGGTATTCTAGATATACAATCATGTCATCTGCAAACAGGGAAAATTTGACTTCCTCTTTTCCTAATTGAATGGCCTTTATTTCCTTCTCTTGCCTCATTGCCCTGGCCAGAACTTCCAGCACTATGTTGAATAGGAGTGGTGAGAGAGGGCATCCCTGTCTTGTGCCAGTTTTCAAAGGGAATGCTTCCAGTTTTTGCCTATTCAGTATAAAATGGCTTCCTGATTTCCATTAGTTTCCCTGCCTGCTTTTCATTAGATAAACTACCTGTATTCCATTGGATATAATCAGGTTTATTTGGAGCCTTGGACATTTGTAGAAAATCTGCATTGAGTATAGTCTGATGAAATAGAGACAGTGCCTTTATATGCTAAACAGGCGAGGAAGAATTTTCTATAATATAATCAAGAAATCTGGTGTGTTGACTTCTGCTTGGTTAATCTGTGAAGCCAGTCACATGTATATGTTTGGTTGTATTCAGAAAAAGCAATAACCAGGTAGTTTGCTGTACATTCAAGGCAGAGGATGTTGCTGAAAGAGCCAAGTAATAGAAAGAGCACTGAATTTCAAGTTAGTCAAAATTCTAGCCTCTGTTTCTACAGTGGTCAGGAAGCAGCTTCTCCTCGATTTTCTATTTTCTCAGAAACATGGGGTTGGATGACATGCTTTCTCTGGGTCTCTTCTTCTAAATATGTGTGGATTATCCCTCAACATTAGCAGGAGGGCAGCTGAGACTTCACAGAGCCAATTCAATCATCCCAGTTGCTTGAAGACCAACTGTAGCCTCCGAAAAAATGCAGTAAATCAGACTTCCTCAGGGTTGAATTTATGCTCATTGTAGCTTCTTCTTCTGTGTTGCTCTTCCTAACAGAGGACTCTCGTTCAATTCTAGGTACTTGGCTAGAAATCACACTTTAAGGAGATAAAGCGCTATGACACCAGAAGGGTGTTATTGTTCAAATCATTTAAGGGACATAACTGTAGCTAATTAACAGGACTCCTGCAAGGGTGGTAGACTCTTTCTTCCTTAATTGTGGACATTTGTTTTCTTTAGTTGAAAGCCCAGTTTAAATTAGTTTTGTGGTAGCGATATTACACCATGAGTGCATATGGATCTTGGATTTCTCTAAGACTCAAAACTGGAAGATCTCATTGTAGGACATTACTGAGAGCCCTACTTCATGCTTCCTTTTAATAGTTGGCTTTTTTTTTTTTTTTTTTTTGGATGTAGAGGTCATTGGGTTTCTGATTATTTCATTCAATATATAAATAGCATCTTGTAGCATTTTGCCATATGCACATTGAGCATGTCCAGTTGTGTTCTTGATTCCAAACCACCGTTTTATAGCGTTAACCTGTGGCATGTATGTGAGTTAACCTCTGATATGCAGTCCCCTAGGGCTATAAATTTCCTTAAGTTAGAAACAGTCTATTTCTGCTGGCTGCCACCTAGAGAACTCAGTCTTAAAATTCTACTGCATTGATTCCCTCTAGCCCTTCCCAATTTGACATCTGACTTCCCTGTCGCTGTAATTCAGCAGCACATGGCTTGTCCTTTAATACAGAATAGAATTGAGTTGGTTTTTGACCAGTGTGGCCTGCCTTCCAGTTAGTACACCACAACTGTAAAAAATGTGTAATTCTCTTTGATTATTAAAACATTTTTGGGCTTGGTGGAGATCTCTTTGATGGTCTCTGGACAAAAAGATGATTGCAACGGGAAAATTCTACAATAGAAAAACTCTTGGTTTTGACCAATTCTGCCAACTCTACTCTGTGTGCTTATTGGCAAGTCACTCATATTCAACAAACCTCAATTTCTTCAGTTAAAGAAAGTAATAATATTGATGTCAGGCATTGACCAAGGATTAGAGTAAATGGTTATCTTTTCAGTGGCTTTTTCCTCTTTATTCTTTTCTACTTTTCTAGCTATTTTATTTCTCTTTTTGTCTTCTTGGTTTTCTCTTTATACTTCATCTTTTCCTTTTGTTTTTATGTTTTGCTTTTATTTTCTTGCCTCATCTGTTATACTAAGTACCATATCTTCCACTCCTCTAATGACCGTGATGTCTTCTCTGTTTCTACCTAGCATCCTTTACCCCTTTTCTTATTCAATGCATTGTGTGTCACTTGAGGGATTCCCCCTATACCAGGAGTTTCCAATTTTGGATACCCTGGGCCACATCGGAAGAATAATTGTCCTGAGACACACATAAAATACACTACCACTAACAGCAGCAGATGAGCTAAAAAAATATGAAAAAAAAGAAAAATATCATAATGTTTTAAGAAAGCTTACAAATTTGTGTTGGGCCACATTCAAAGCCATCCTGAACTGCATGCAGCCCACAGAGCATGGGTTGGACAAGCTTGCCCTACACTATAGTACCATGGAAAGACAATCAAGTTGGCCTGACCTCTTCCAGAAAATGGGTAGGCTGGGCATCCAAGCTACATCAATAAAGTGCTTTCTCCTTAAATGGAGTGGTACGAATGCTGAAATCCCATCATAGATTTATCTTATCCATGTTGTCCTAAAATAACTGTTCATTGGATCTTTCCAACTAGATCCCTAGACCTATTCTAGAGCTCTTTCTTCTCTACAGCTAATTATTTAACTTTTATTTTGTTTAAGCAAGCCAGAGAACTATTATATATATATACATATGTATATTTGCTTATGCAGCTTACCTCTATTATATATATATATACCCATTTGCTTATGTAGCTTACCTCTGAAATTCCCTAAATAATTCATTCTTATTTTTTTTTTCACCAGAAGTGTCTCCCATCTCTCAACAGCAGATACTAAACCCTGGCGTATACTAGAAATATACACACAGGAGTATGCTATACAGAGCAAAAGCAGATGTCAAATGGTATTTGCAAGTCCCCAGCTATGTGTGGGACCCAACACAGCATCACCCTGGATGCCGCTCTTCTCCTGCCATAAAAGTGGGCTCTAGTTGCTGGAGTAATGGAGAGAGCATGTATAGGGGGAATCCAGTCACTGCTAAGTGTTCTCAGAGACCAGGCACCAGAGATGGGGTTCTTCTGGCTCATGGAGCATTAAAATCTCTTTTATTTTATTTTATTATTATTATACTTTAAGTTTTAGGGTATGTGTGTACAATGTGCAGGTTTGTTACATATATATACATCTGTCATGTTGGTGTGCTGCACCCATTAACTCGTCATCTAGCATTAGGTATATCTCCTAATGCTATCCTCCCACCACCGCACAATAGTCCCCGGTGTGTGATGTTCCCCTTCCTGTGTCCATGTGTTCTCATTGTTCAGTTCCCACCTATGAGTGAGAACATGCAGTGTTTGGTTTTTTGTCCTTGTGATAGTTTGCTGAGAATGATGGTTTCCAGTTTCATCCATGTCCCTACAAAGGACATGAACTCATCATTTTTTACGGCTGCATAGTGTTCCATGGTGTATATGTGCCACATTTTCTTAATCCAGTCTATTGTTGTTGGACATTTGGGTTGGTTCCAAGTCTTTGCTATTGTGAATAGTGCCTCTATAAACATACGTGTGCATGTGTCTTTATAGCAGCATGATTTATAATCCTTTGGGTATATACCCAGTAATGGGATGGCTGGGTCAAATGGTATTTCTAGTTCTAGATCCCTGAGGAATTGCCACACTCACTTCCACAATGGTTGAACTAGTTTACAGTCCCGCCAACAGTGTAAAAGTGTTCCTATTTCTCCACATCCTCTCCAGCACCTGTTGTTTCCTGAATTTTTGATGATGGCCATTCTAACTGGTGTGAGATGGTATCTCACTGTGGTTTTGATTTGCATTTCTCTGATGGCCAGTGATGATGAGCATTTTTTTCATGTGCTTTTTTGGCTGCATAAATGTCTTCTTTTGATAAGTGTCTGTTCATACCCTTTGCCCACTTGTTGATGGGGTTGTTTGTTTTTTTCTTGTAAATTTGTTTGAGTTCATTGTAGATTCTGGATATTAGCCGTTTGTCAGATGAGTAGGTTGCAAAAACTTTCTCCCATTCTGTAGGTTGCCTGTTCACTCTGATGGTAGTTTCTTTTGCTGTGCAGAAGCTCTTTAGCTTAACTAGATCCCATTTGTCAATTTTGGCTTTTGTTGCCATTGCTTTTGGTGTTTTAGACATGAAGTCCTTGCCCATGCCTATGTCCTGAATGGTATTGCCTGAGTTTTCTTCTAGGGTTTTTTATGGTTTTACATCTAACATTTAAGTCTTTAAACCATCTTGAATTAATTTTTGTATAAGGTGTAAGGAAGGGATCCAGTTTCAGCTTTCTACATATGTCTAGCCAATTTTCCCAGCACCTTTTATGAAATAGGGAATCCTTTCCCCATTACTTGTTTTTGTCAGGTTTGTCAAAGGTCAGATAATTGTAGACATGTGGCATTATTTCTGAGGCCTCTGTTCTGTTCCATTGATCTATGTCTCTGTTTTGGTACCAGTACCATGCTGTTTTGGTTACTGTAGCCTTGTAGTATAGTTTGAAGTCAGGTAGCGTGATGCTTCCAGCTTTGTTCTTTTGGCTTAGAATTGATTTGGCGATGCGGGCTCTTCTTTGGTTCCATATGAACTTTAAAGTAGTTTTTTCCAATTCTGTGAAGAAAGTCATTGGTAGCTTGATGGGGATGGCAATGAATCTATAAATTACCTTGGGCAGTATGGCCATTTTCACAATACTGATTCTTCCTATCCATGATCATGGAATGTTCTTCCATTTGTTTGTATCCTCTTTTCTTTCATTAAGCAGTGGTTTGTAGTTCTCTTTGAAGAGGTCCTTCACATACCTTGTAAGTTGGATTCCTAGGTATTTTATTCTCTTTGAAGCAATTGTGAATGGGAGTTCACTCATGATTTGGCTCTCTGTTTGTCTGTGATTGGTGTATAAGAATGCTTGTGATTTTTGCACATTGATTTTGTATCCTGAGACTTTGCTGAAGTTGCTTATCAGCTTGAGGAGATTTTGGGCTGAGACAATGGGGTTTTCTAGATATACAATCATGTCATCTGCAAAGAGGGACAATTTGACTTCCTCTTTTCTTAATTGAATACCCTTCATTTCCTTCTTCTGCCTAATTGTCCTGGCCAGAACTTCCAACACTATGTTAAATAGGTGTGGTGAGAGAGGGCATCCCTGTCTTGTGCCCATTTTCAAAGGGAATGCTTCCAGTTTTTGCCCATTCAGTATGATATTGGCTGTGGGTTTGTCATAGATAACGCTTATTATTTTGAGATACGTCCCATCAATACCTAATTTATTGAGAGTTTTTAGCATGAAGCATTGTTAAATTTTGTCAAAGGCCTTTCCTGCATCTATTGAGATAATCATGTGGTTTTTGTGTTTGGTTCTGTTTGTATGCTGGATTACATTTATTGATTTGTGTCTGTTGAAGCAGCCTTGCATCCCAGGGATGAAGCCCACTTGATCATGTTGGATAAGCTTTTTGATATGTTGCTGGATTCAGTTTACCAGTATTTTATTGAGGATTTTTCCATCGATGTTCATCAAGGCAATTGGTCTAAAATTCTCTTTTTTGGTTTTTTGGTCTCTGCCAGGCGTAGATATCAGGATGATTCTGGCCTCATAAAATGAGTTAGGGAGGATTCCCTCTCTTTCTATTGATTGGGATAGTTTCAGAAGGATTGGTTACAGTTCCTCTTTGTACCTCTGGTAGAATTTGGCTGTGAATCCATCTGGTCCTGGACTTTTTTTGGTGGGTAAGCTATTGATTATTGCCCCAATTTCAGAGCCTGTTATTGGTCTTTTCAGAGATTCAACTTCTTCCTGGTTTAGTCTTGGGAGGATGTATGTGTTGAGGAAGTTATCCATTTCTTCTAGATTTTCTAGTTTATTTGCATAGAGGTATTTATAGTATTCTCTGATGGTAGTTTGTATTTCTGTGGGATCGGTGGTGATATCCCCTTTATCATTTTTTAGTGCATCTATTTGATTCTTCTCTCTTTTCTTCTTTATTAGTCTTGCTAGTGGTCTATCAGTTTTGTTGATCTTTTCAAAAAAACATCTCCTCCTGGCTTCATTAATTTTTTGAAGGGGTTTTGTGTCTCTATTTCCTTCAGTTCTGCTCTGATCTTAGTTATTTATTGCCTTCTGCTAGCTTTTGAATGTGTTTGCTCTTGCTTTTCTAGTTCTTTTAATTTTGATGTTAGGGTGTCAATTTTAGATCTTTCCTGCTTTCTCTTGTGGGCATTTAGTGCTATAAATTTCCCTCTACACACTACTTTGAATGTGTCCCAGAGATTCTGGTATGTTGTGTCTTTGTTCTCATTGGTTTCAAAGAACATCTTTATTTCTGCCTTCATTTCATTATTTATCCAGTAGTCATTCAGGAGCAGGTTGTTCAGCTTCCATGTAGTTGAGCAGTTTTGAGTGAGTTTCTTAATCCTGAGTTCTAGTTTGATTGCACTGTGGTCTGAGAGACAGTTTGTTTTAATTTCTGTTTTTTTTACATTTGCTGAGGAGTGCTTTACTTCCAACTATGTAGTCAATTTTGGAGTAGGTGTGGTGTGGTGCTGAAAAGAATGTGTATTCTGTTGATTTGAGGAGGAGAGTTCTGTAGATGCCTATTAGGTCCACTTGGTGCAGAGCTGAGTTGAATTCCTGGATATCCTTTTTAACTTTCTGTCTCGTTGATCTGTCTAATGTTGACAGTGGGGTGTTAAAGTCTCCCATTATTATTGTATGGGAGTCTAAGTCTCTTTGTGGGTCACTAAGGATTTGCTTTATGAATCTGGGTGCTCCTGTGTTGGGTGCATATATATTTAGGATAGTTAGCTCTTCTTGTTGAATTGATCCCTTTACCATTATGTAATGGCCTTCTTTGTCTCTTTTGATCTTTGTTGGTTTAAAGTCTGTTTTATCCAAGACTAGGATTGCACCCCCTGCCTTTTTTTGTTTTCCATTTCCTTGATAGATCTTCCTCCATCCCTTTATTTTGAGCCTATGTGTGTCTCTGCATGTGAGATGGGTTTCCTGAATACAGCACACTGATGGGTCTTGACTCTTTATCCAATTTACCAGTCTATGCCTTTTAATTGGAGCATTTAGCCCATTTTCATTTAAAGTTAGTATTGTTATGTGTGAATTTGATCCTGTCATTATGATGTTAGTTGGTTATTTTGCTGGTTAGTTGATGCAGTTTTATTCCTAGCCTTGATGGTCTTTACAATTTGGCATGATTTTGCAGTGGCTGGTACTGGTTGTTCCTTTCCATGTTTAGTGCTTCCTTCAGGAGCTCTTTTAGGGCTGGCCTGGTGGTGACAAAATCTCTCAGCATTTGCTTGTCTGTAAAGTATTTTATTTCTCCTTCACTTATGAAGCTTAGTTTGGCTGGATATGAAATTCTGGTTTGAAAATTCTTTTCTTTAAGAATGTTGAATATGGGTCCCCACTCTCTTCTGGCTTGTAGAGTTTCTGCCGAGAGATCCGCTGTTAGTCTGATGGGCTTCCCTTTGTGGGTAACCTGACCTTTCTCTCTGGCTGCCCTTAACATTTTTTCCTTCATTTCAACTTTCGTGAATCTGACAATTATGTGTCTTGGAGTTGCTCTTCTTAAGGAATATCTCTGTGGCATTCTCTGTATTTCCTGAATTTGAATGTAGGCCTGCCTTGCTAGATTGGGGAAGTTCTCCTGGATAATATCCTGCAGAGTGTTTTCCAGCTTGGTTCCATTTTCCCCGTCACTTTCAGGTACATCAATCAGACGTAGATTTGGTCTTTTCACATAGTCCCGTATTTCTTGGAGGCTTTGTTCATTTCTTTTTATTCTTTTTTCTCTAAACTTCTCTTCTCACTTCATTTCATTCATTTCATCTTCCATCACTGATACCCTTTCTTCCAGTTGATCACATCGGCTACTGAGGCTTCTGCATTTGTCACGTAGCTCTCATGCCTTGGTTTTCAGCTCCATCAGGTCCTTTAAGGACTTCTCTGCATTGGTTATTCTAGTTATCCATTCATCTAATTTTTTTTCAAAGCTTTTAACTTCTTTGCCATTGGTTCGAATTTCCTCCTGTAGCTCAGAGTAGTTTGGTCATCTGAAGCCTTCTTCTCTCAACTCGTCAAAGTCATTCTCCATCCAGCTTTGTTCCGTTGCTGGTGAGGAACTGCGTTCCTTTGGGGGAGGAGAGGCACTCTGATTTTTAGAGTTTCCAGTTTTTCTGCTCTGTTTTTTCCCATCTTTGTGGTTTTATCTACCTTTGGTCTTTGATGATGGTGACGTACAGATGGGTTTTTGGTATGTGTGTCCTTTCTGTTTGTTAGTTTTCCTTCTAACAGTCTGGACCCGCAGCTGCAGGTCTGCTGGAGTTTGCTAGAGGTCCACTCCAGACCCTGTTTGCCTGGGTGTCAGCAGTGGTGTCTGCAGAACAGCGGATTTTCATGAACCGCAAATGTTGTTGCCTGATCATTCCTGTGGAAGTGTTGTCTCAGAGGAGTACCCAGCCATGTGAGGTGTCAATCCGCCCCTACTGTGGCGTGCCTCCCAGTTAGGCTACTCGGGGGTCAGGGACCCATTTGAGGAGGCAGTCTGCCCATTCTCAGATCTCCAGCTGCATGCTGGGAGAACCACTTCTGTCTTCAAAGCTGTCAGAAAGGGACAATTAAGTCTACAGAGGTTACTGCATCTTTTTCTTTGTCTGTGCTCTGCCCCCAGAGGTGGAGCCTACAGAGGCAGGCAGGCCTCCTTGAGCTGTGGTGGGCTCCACCCAGTTCGAGCTTCCCAGCTGCTTTGTTTACCTAATCAAACAACTAACTGGGCAATGGCAGGTGCCCCTCCCCCAGCCTCACTGCCACCTTGCAGTTTGATCTGGGACTGCTGTGATAGCAATGAGTGAGACTCCATGGTCATAGAACCTTCCAAGCCAGGTGCCGGATATAATCTCCTGCTGTACTGTTTTTTAAGCCCATTGGAAAAGCGCAGTATTAGGGTAGGAGTGACACACCAGGTGCCATCTGTCACCCCTTTCTTTGACTAGGAAAGGGAATTCCCTGACCACTTTCATTTCCCGGGTGAGGTGATGCCTTGCCCTGCTTCGGTGGCTCTTGCACAGTGTGCTGCACCCCCTGTCCTGCACCTACTGTCTGGCACTCCCCAGTGAGATGAACCCGGTACCTCAGTTGGAAATGCAGAAATCACCCATCTTCTGCGTCACTCACGCTGGCGGCTGTAGACTGCAGCTCTTCCTATTCAGCCATCTTGGCTCCTCCCTCCTGTAGTGGTTCTAAAATCTCTTAACCTGACTGCTCCTTCATTCAGATTCACTCTTTCACAAAGGCAGATGGGATTGTTTTTAGTGTCCCTTGAGCTTCCTTTTCTCAGAGGTGTCAGTTACCACCTCCACCTTCTACTGAAGCTTTATTCTGTGAACTCTGTTCTTCCACTTTACACACATATATACACACACACCTTTAAAGTTTATATTTCTCCTAACCCAATAAAAATATCAAGAATTCTGGGATAGTGGAAGCTCTCACTTAAATGTAAACTCATGCAGATCTAACTCTCAATATTCGCATTTTCCTTTGGTGATAAGCATGGACACCATTTAACTCTAGTTTCTCTATGCAAGACTGGCTATCTCAGTATCAGGCAGCATGGGTTTTAGTCACTTAATTTCACTGAGCTGTATTATTTACCTATATACTTGTAAGGATATATACTTGTAATGGAGAATGTAAATGGGTTGTAAACCTAAAGAACAGAACAGAGTGATTTAGGAAACTCTCCTTTACCAACTGAAGAGCACTTCATCTCTATTGTTTACTTTTCCCCAATTTAAAGAGAGTAACAGTTTCTAGTACAGAAGAATGAAACAGCATCTTCTTGTTGGTGACATGTAAAAAACGTATGCTAGCCTATTGCACATAAGCAATAATGTGACTGCTCTATAAACTCGTTGCCTGAAATGGTCTAGGAAAATTGAACAATAAATATATCATGGTGATGGTATTACCATCACATCAGGATCTTATTTATCTAGGGAAACTGTTAACAGCTCTGTGCTTAGGACACAAGTTCAAAAGAATTTGCCTAGAAAAGACCAAGGCTTTAAATATTCCCTCTGAAATGTGGGCTGCTGAAGCAGATTGTAGCAGTCATTTGTTTGCTGATTAGTTTAGAACATTTGTTGTACTGTAATTGCAGGGAGAAAAAGCGTGTGATCATGTGGCTCATTCTACCAGTCAGTGGTGGGCATATTTTTCTCCAGGGAACAAATCATTGTTGTTGTTGTTTTCTCTCTTGGAAAAGCTTACAGTGCAGTGGGCTATAACCTCTAATAGATACAATACATCTTCTATGAATAACTTACAAAAGAAATCAATGGTTTGTTTCATAGGCATTGTCTCCTCGAATTCCCTTATACGTTTGCCTTGCCTTGGTTGGATAACTTAAGAACAACCATACTTCATAATAAAAAGTTGTCTCGTAAACATGGACTTGGGCTGACAACATTGGTGGAGCTTGTTTATTTATAGCATTAATTGTAATCCTAGCTCAAAGTAGTCTGGAAGAACATCCAAAAAAGGAAAGAAAAAGAGTAAAACTGATAAAGCACACATCCACACACAGTGTTACTCTGTAAAAGGTACACTAGAATCATTGAATCTGTTCCCATGGAGTGGAGTGTAGAAAAATGAGGTTTAGGTACAGTAATAATAAAGAACTTTATAACAGTTCAAACTGCCCAGTGATGGCTCAGGATGCTTTACAACACTCTAAGTAAGTTCTTCCTCAGAAGAAAAAGATGGAAGACAAATATTTTTGAACTTGAAGGAAGAAGGGACAAATGAGACCATGGGGTCAACATTTAGTAGCAATGTGGACCTGAACGAATATACTTAGCCTCTTTGAGCCTGTATTGTTTTCTACAAAATGATGATGATGATAAACAACAGGATCTTGAAGATTGAATGAACTTGTGTGTACAAAGTGGCTAACATAATACTTCAAATATATCTGGTATTCAATAAAGGTTAGTTGCATATTTCTAGCAATACTGAAAGCTTAGGTATTTCTCAGGATATGAACAGTTGGCACTTTGGATTCATTCTCACCATCTTCTAAGGGTATCAGCCTATGCTTTTGAACCTAGAAGGCTGGAATCTACCTTTTCGACATTCTCATCAAACTCAGGTTCGCATGGAAGTTAATTCTCACTTATTCAATGCACTTATGCAAGTTTTGAAGGCAAAATTGTAGTAGAGGGCATATTCCTAGAGCTTTGGAATATTTCTTGCTGGGAAGCAAGGCTGTGGAGGAATCGGTGTCGATTCTCCAGCTTCTTGATCTTGAAAATCAGCTGTGGTGGTGGAGGAGGAAGGACTCTGAGTTCCAGTGTCCATGCAGAGGTGCTGGCATTGGCATTGACTTCTTGATTGCAGCTTCCTGATCTTGATCAGAGCCACGGCAGTTTGTTCTTGAACTCAGTAGCAGTGGGCTATCCTTTCCCTTCCTGTGTCAGAATGCTTACCTTAGCAGGTCACTTCACTGTTGAGACTATTCCTCAGGTCTTTCCAGGAAGTGTACAAGCAGCTATTTAGGTTTTAAATATCTTTCTTCTTAAAAACACCTGTGGTAGTTTCTGCTTGCTACCCTGAGCCCTGAGAAAAGTATAAAAAGGGTTCCCTAAGAATGTGCAATTTAAAAAGAATGAAATCTACGATTAAAAAGAATAAGGGGAATTTAAGAATAGGATGTAGCCTCTTAAAGATTTAAAAATTTCATTGATTAGCATGAAGAAGATATTTTGAAGTAATTGCAAACTTGTAATTAGTTTGTTTCATAGACAAACATACAAAGTATGTTATAAAGTAATTATTAATTCATAAAAATAATTTTTAAACAAATTATTTATATAATAAATGATATTCGGGGAGTAAAGGAAATAGAAAAGTTTATTGTTGAATAGAAAACTAAGAAAAACCCTTGCATAAAATATGGAGAAGAGGTTGTGTTCCTTCTTAATAGATAACTACACCCACCAGATGAGGGCTACGAACAGACTGATTTGGTTCAATGTGAGCAATAAGTTTCTAATGCCCTATAGTGAACAGGCTGCCTTTGATGGGGATGAACATATTATTTAAATAGTGAACAAACAGCTATTTTCCCAGTATACATTACAAAACATTCTCAAGTAAGGAGCTGAATTAGGGAAACCTAATGGTCTCTTCCAATTTTAATATCCTATGATTTTACTATCATGTTTATTGTAACCTCACCCTTTTCATTTAAAACTGATGTGTGAAAGCAATTTAAGCTAAACTTTTTAGAAACATAACAATTATAATAATGGAAGCATAAGGTAGCTCACTGATATTAGTACAATTAACACAATTTTTTTGTATTCTACTTTTAAGTGTATGCTTATATATAATGCACAAATATATGTACATATAATATACATGTATAGGAATATGTATATGTTCACAATGAGCACAAATGATATGCACAAGTTTATTAGTCATTGATCCAACCATTAAGCTATTCATTTATTCCTCTTTTTATCATTTGATAAATAAGTTAGGTCTGTGTTATCTGGAAGACCTAACGAGTATACATATATACTTACAACTGGTCATTAGCTACTAAAATAAAGGAACAGAGCAAATTGGATGAACAAGTCAGAACAGAAATGTGTTCTATCTGGATGTGTGTTAGAAAGTCTATCAGGGCCAGGTGCGGTGGCTCGTGCCTGTAATCCCAGCACTTTGGGAAGCTGAGGCAGGGGGATCACCACTTAGGGTCAGGAGTTCAAGACCAGCCTGGCCAACATGGAGAAAACTCATCTCTACTATAAATACAAAATTACCAGGGCATGGTGGTGCGTGCCTGTAGTCCCAGCCACTCGGGAAGGTGAGGCAGGAGAATCACTTGAACCTGGGAGGTGGAGATTGCAGTGAGCCAAAATGCACCATCGCACTCCAGCCTGGGCAACAAGAGCAAAACTCTGTCTCAGAGTAAAAAAAGAAAGTCTATCAGAAGATGTTTCTGAAATCCAAGGTTTTCTTCTTAATCCTCTGATGGCCTACATTGAAGCTTATATATTTATCTGGTGCATTGAAAAGAAAATTTAAAATTTATAATGTATTTTGACTATAAGATGGTATTTTATGGACTCTAACCCTATTTCAAATACTTTTTCTTAGCCAGGAAACTCCGAAATTAATACTATCATAGAAGTTCATTTCATACCAAAAGGAAGTTTTTAAAAGTATAATTTTCAATTAGATGACCTCTAACTTTCTGACTTGAAAGTCAAGAAACTTTTATGGAGTGCCTTCTATGTGCATGGCACACTACTAGGCAGAAGGCAATGAAACAATAGATACTGTTAATATATATTTTGGTTTTTTCCTGACTAAATCACTCATAATCACAATGAGATTATGGATTGATAAGTGGTTTAAGAATTCTAACTTGCTATGCAGATGTAAGTCACCATTTATATCATGGTTATGAACTTGGATTTCAGTGATGTGTATATAGATTCTGATTCTGACATTACTTAACTGTGATTTAGGGCAATCTTTCTGTGCTTCAGTTTTTTTTTTTTTTTTAAACCACAAACAGGTGTTATAAAAGCAGCTTCACAAGACAGTTGTAAAGGTTAAGTAACATGTGAATGTGTTTGAAAATCAGAGTTCATTACATGTTTGTTGAATCTGTTTGAATTATAGGAATATAGTGGAGTATGAGAAAGAGGAGGGAATAAAAATCCAGTATGTTTATATTAGACAGGATTGAGTCTAGAACAAAGATTTTCCCCCTTTGTAAACAGAAGACTTAGCTTTAATTTTACTGTTCTTTAGTTCTTTCTGTCCATCTCCAGCTCCACCCAACTCTGAGTACTCCATAATCTGCCTATAGACCAACTCCTATCCAGAGCATGAGCTAATTCACACCAAGTCTTGCTGCCTAAAAGCCTTATACCTAGAAGTCATGTAGGAATTGAGAATTGTTTCTTCAGTGTTGTGCCCTGTATTCAAGATACCACCACATCTAATAAATTGAAGCCTACCCTTTGTTTGTAGAGACTACTTTTCAAATCAGACAGATTTTCATGGAATTGTGAGTCTGTCTATCCACCTGAATATGTCACTGCTGGAGATCCCTAACTATCAACATCAGCCCAGACCTAGCCCTTCAAATTATATGACCTTCAAATGCCATGAGTTGGATGACTGGACGTTTCCTTCAAGTACCTGAATCACATTAATTCTCTAGCATTTCCCTCACTATTTTAGGGGTCTTGACATCTTAGTCATGTGTGTGGCCAACATTTTATAGGTTATAGAAATAAAACCGTTCTAGAGCTACCAAGTATAATATAAAATCCTATGAGTAGGAAGCAGGAAGGGGCTTTAAAAGTCCTACATCAGGCCGGGCGCGGTGGCTCACGCTTGTAATCCCAGCACTTTGGGAGGCCGAGGCGGGCGGATCACGAGGTCAGGAGATCGAGACCACGGTGAAACCCCGTCTCTACTAAAAAATACAAAAAATTAGCCGGGCGCGGTGGCGGGCACCTGTAGTCCCAGCTACTCGGAGGCTGAGGCAGGAGAATGGCGTGAACCCGGGAGGCGGAGCTTGCAGTGAGCCGAGATTGCGCCACTGCACTCCAGCCCGGGCGACAGAGCGAGACTCTGTCTCAAAAAAAAAAAAAAAAAAAAAAAAAAAAAAAAAAAAAAGTCCTACATCATTGTGCAAATGGACAGTTATTTTATCTGAATGTGTGTGCTTTCTCTATCTAGTACAGGAAGCAGATTGTGGGGAAAATGGATGGTAAGTATGGGTTCACTTTGTGGTGGCATAAATCATGTTTAGAATATTCTTAGAGTTCTGGGAGGCTCTGTGAGACTCCAGATCATTTACTCCCTGTAATTACATTTCATCATATTTGCTTTTGGGTTTGTCTGTTAATAGAGTCTCTTGATCTGCTTAACTGCCTCCTCTGTAATTGAACAGTCGAGGAAAGCATATGGATAATACCATGCTAATGATATAGTTTTAAAATTTAGGATGATTTAAAAGGAAATTTTAATCTTCTACTAAGTTCAGCCTCAAACTGCTCTGGTTATAATGGTGATTTTTTCAAGCTTATCATTCCTAAGAAAGCTTCACATTTCATAATGCTTGCTTTGCAGCCAAGAAGCCTTAATTAACATTTGTTAAGAACTAGAAGATGCATCCTACTCTTTACTGTTTATTCCTAATTCTCATCCATAACTGAAAAGGTTAACGTTTCAAATGGGATTACAGAATAGTGGTGTCACTTTCCTATATTCATAAACCAAGTCAATGTTTAAAAATAGCTTATGTTCACATTTATCATATAGTTTGAAGATCTGCTTGAGAAGTAGGCTGTGTAAGTCAATTTTGCTGCTTAACAACAATCCTGAAATTTTAATGGCTTATAGCCACAAGCTTCCCATTTTTTTGTTTCTTTTGTTTATTTTATTTTATTTTATTTTATTTTATTTTATTTTATTTTATTTTATTTTATTTTATTTTTGAGATAGGAGTCTTTGTATGTTGCCCAGGCTGGCCTTGAATGCTTAGTCTCAAGCTATTCTTCCATCTCTGCCACCCTAAGTAAGTGGGATTATAGGCATGAGCCAACATCCCTGGCAACAAACTTTTTCTTCTCTGTTTTTGGATCAGATTACGTGTCAGTAACTGCTCCAATTCTGCTTGCTCATGCTCCACATGTCTTAGCACTTTGGAGTCCTACGTGAGGGAACAGCCCACATCTGGTACATGCCACACTCATGGCAAAAGGCATAAAGACAAAAAAAGCTGTATAGTCACATTTAAAACTAAAACCTGGAGTGTAAAAAGTCGATTAACATTCTAATGGCTAGAACAAGTCAAACAGCCAGGCTCAATATCAGTGGAGTGGGAAATATCTTCCTTCTACAAGGAGAGGGGAGTGAATATTTGAAAATGATAAAATAATTTATCACATAGGGCCAAATGATAATTCTAGTTACATGTATGTCTAAATGGCCCATATAATCCTACAAATCTTCTGAGACCTACAATTTGGCTCCACTACTTGTATTTGACCAAAAATCTTCTCAAAGCCAAGTATGTATCTTCTCAATTATTGCTCTTTCATGAGACAGTATGGAACAATAGAGAAAAGATGGAACTTCAAACTTCTGATCAGAAGACTTGAGTTAGAGCTTCAGCTCTATGAGAAGCTAGTGTTTGATTGTGTTTCAGTCAATTCACTTCCTTAGGCCTTGGATTCCTGTTCTATAAAGTTGTGCCAAAAATAATAACACCTTCTGCAAAAGTTGTTATGTGGCTCCTCTGAGTTGTATCACAGGAGAATAAGTACATGTGTCACCTGCAAAGTACATGTATAGGTATTGATAAGTGTATTTTGATAAGAGGTAGGAAAAATGAAATAAGAAAGTCATGATTAGATCTTGGTGATATGAATGGAGTGGGAGAGGAGTAGGGACAAGGAAGAGAACACTTTGAAGAAGAGAAGAAAGTTACAAATATGGCAAGGTGCTTATAATGAATCTCATCATTTCTCTAACTGTATCCACACTGAAAATGAAAAATTGACACCCTCATATTTCTGTTATTAAAAGACATCAAGAGCTTCCTTGGCTTTCTCTTTTTCCTCTTGGACATACAAATAACATGGAAGACAGGACATAATTATCTGTATGCTCTTTTGTCCATCCCATAATTCTTGCAAGCCTTAGTTTTCTTATCTGCTAAACAGGGTGATCAATCCACCTAGTGGGTTTTTCTGAAAATAATTGTCATGAAAGTGCCTTGAAAACCATGAAGCATTCCGTACAAGAAGTTATGAAGTCATCCGTAAGATAAGAGACCTGGAAAATCATTAAGACCTTTCCAACTCATAAGTTTTGTGATTTTGATATTATTTGTTTAGACTTGAAAAGAGTTTTAGAAACCAAAGAGTTTAGGCCTTAACTTCACAGATGAAAATATTCTCAGTTCTATTATTTCAGTGCTTATAATGTAGGTGATATTTAGAATACTGCATTTCAGAAATTTGGAATTTTAGATATCTTAGTGCAAATAAGAAATCTTTCTGTTGTAATGTGTAGATGGCTTGCTTTATTCTAAATTTCTGCTATAATTTACTATCGTTCCCGTTAGTCTTCAATCCAATTCAAATAAATGAATATGCACGAATTCAGTGAATATACATACAGACCAATGCTTCTTAATCCACCTGCAATTGAAATCACTCTGGGTACTTGAAAAGTATTGATTTCTGGGCCCTACCTCTACAAATTCTGGTTTACCTGGTCTCAGGTGGGTTTCAGACGTAGTTTTTTTGTCATTGTTGTTGTTGTTTTATTTTTTACTTTTTTTTTTTTATGTTTGTCTGTTGATTGGTTGTTTTAAGCTCTTTGGGTGATTCTACTGTGAAGCCAGTTTGAGAACAATTGCTCTAGAGATAGCAGTGTGAAAAAGGCAAAGCTCCTGTTCTCAAAAAACTCAAAGTTTTTTGGTTAGATAGATATGAAAAAAATGACTTACAGATGCCCTATAATAGAAATATGTTCCAGGTGAGTCTAATCCAAGATCTCAGAGAAGGCTTCATAAAAGAAGTAAAGCTTGAACTTTTTCTCCAAGCAACAGAAAGAATGTTCTAACAGCCTGACCAAAGGAAAGGCTCTTCCAGGACAGGGAGAATATGATCAGACAAAATAGTTTGAAATCTTTACATGCATTTGAAGACTATAAATAACAGGGTATTTTCAAACATAGAGTCTGAGGTAGAGAATGTGGCAGGAGATCAAGAAGCAGGTAAGAATCAGATTCTTTTTTTTTTTTTTTTTTTTTTGAGATGGAGTCTCACATTGTCACCCTGGCTGGAGTGCAACGGCACAATCTCTGCTCACTGCAACCTCCACCTCCTGGGTTCAAGCAATTCTCCTGCCTCAGCCTCCCTAGTAGCTGGATTTACAGGCACCTGCCACCACGCCCAGCTAATTTTTTTTGTATTTCTGGTAGACAGGGTTTCACTATGTTGACCAGGCTGGTCTTGAACTCCTGACATTGTGATCCACCTGTCTCGGCCTCCCAAAGTGCTGGGATTACAGGCGTGAGCCACCACGCCTGAAGAATCAGATTCTAAAGATGCTTACTCCAATTTGAACTTTGTCCATTGGAAATACACCAAAAGGATTTCTAAAGCAACCAAGTCATTCCTTCTAACAAGTCTGCGCCAATTAAACTTATCCAGCTCTTTTTAAGTCTTCATCCTAGCTTTCATTAATCTACTTTAGATCACACTAAACTAAGCTTACATATATACATGCATATATAATACTCATCACACACAAATCCTAGAGGATCCCTGAAAGAACAAATCACTTGAAAAATCTGCTGCCTCAAAAATATAATTCTATATTTATGCAAACATACTGGTCTTGAATTCTATTGATCTTACCCTTATTTCTAAGATTCTATAATGCCAATGATCATAAGAAACTACTTTGATTTAATAAATGCTTTTTGTGGATAAAAGTAAGTAAAATGACTACTGTTACCACATTAAATATATTCCTTATTTGTAAGAGGCAGCCTAACTGTCAGACAAATTAAAATTTGAAAAAAAAATGCATGTTAGAACCAGGTAATAAAGGTAAATGGTAAGTTCCTCAAAAGTTCATATTTTGCTTTAATAATAAGGGCAAAGAAAATTCTGAGTTTCTACTGTAGCAACTCAAGATTTTGACTCATTTTTCTTTTAATTTTTCTGAGTTTTTCTTTATATTCCTTCTAAAAAATAACAAAAGACCTGGAAGTCCCAAATAGTGTCAAAAGGAAAGGGATAAAAAGAATGCTTTCCTTTGGGAAACATTTTTGAATCTAGATCAGTGATCAACTGAAAGTCTAATGCTTATTGATTGCCTTCTATATGCAAGTCAGCTTGCAAAATATTAAAAGGTGATTCAAATAATTGACTCACTCATTCATACCACTTATTGTGAGCACTTATGCACCTGGTACCATAGACTTTTAACATACAAAAACAAATGAAGCATTGTCCCTGTCTTTGGAGTGTCAATAGCAGTACCATTCAATATAAGTACCTGGAGAGCCATATATATAATTTTTGAAATTTCTAGTAGTCACATTAAAAAACATAAGATAAACAATTAAAACAATTTTCATAATATATTTTATTTAGCTCAATATCTCCAAAATATTAGCATTTGAACATGTCATCAATATAACAAATTAAGATATTTTGCATTATTTTTCTTACTAAGTCTATGAAATCCCTATGTATTTTATACTTACAGTACATTTCAATTCAAATGCTAAATTTGCAACAGTTAAAATGAAACATTTTCTTAGAAAAATAATAAAGTTGTGGCTAATGAAAATACACTGCTTCAGTTTTTAAATTTAAATTTAACCTAATATAGAATGTAGGGAGGTAAGCAAAATTCATGATGATAGTCTTCTATATCTGTTCAACCTAATATTCTCACCTCCTGTCTTTAAACTGGGGCTGAGATAAGCTTTATACAATAAATAGAAATTTTCAGTTGGAAGAGCTTTACTACTTGTGGTTTTGCCAAAGTGGACAAAAAAAAGTAAGCAACTTTCCCTTATTCATGCTACTAGTTACTGGCAAAGCTAAAACCTTGGTCTTCTGATTTTTCAGTCACATGACATTATAGTCTATATCTAGTGGTGTACTGGTAATATTTACATCTAGCTCTCTGAAAAAGAAACACATACACAAATTGTACTGATATAAAGAATGTGTAGATGGAATTTACAAACAGTAATAAAATATATAATACTTTTGATTGTAAATGTTATATAGTAAGTTGATTCATACAGAATGTTTTGTTCATTTTTTCTAAATTCTTTTATCTGTAAGCAAGTCACAGTTGCAATTTATATGCGACTTATGATTTAACAAAAAAACTTAAGAAATTTTAATAAAATTAAAATCCAGTTGTGTAGTCATACCAGCCATGTTACAATTACTTGAGAGTCATGGCTAGCTACTCTCTATCCTTGAACAACATGGGCTAAAGACTAACTGGAAAAGAAAGAAAGCTGAATAAATGATTATAGTGATGTAATAGAGGAGGTAGAAGCCATGTGGGGAACACAGAGAAAGATGCAATTAATGTTTCTTGGTGAGTTGCAAGGATTTCAGAGAGCTCATCACCTTACTAAATGCTGCAGGAAAACCAAGCATACGAGAAAAAGGGAGAGAGGGATTCACGGAGAAGGCTCAGTGCTAAGAAAGAAAAGTGGCAGAGATAGCACAGTGTCCACTCTTGAGATCGACTGCCAAACTGGATAGACTGGCAAAAATAAATAAATAAATAAATAAATAAATAAGTTAGATATTGAAATGCAATATAAGATTTAAGTGTGAGCTAGAGAGAACATCAAAGGTATTTAGGTTTGTGCAAAAGTCATCGTGGTTTTTGCCATTAAAAGTAATGACAAAAACAGCAATTACTTTTGCACCAACCTAATATTATACAACACCTGCATTTATAACCCATTTCTGCAGCTTACTACCTGTGTAATATTGAGCAATCATCTGGGCATTTACTTTTCTGCAAAACTGGAAATAATACCGACCTTAAAGGGCTATTGTGAGCAATAGAAGAGATAATATGCATTAAAGAGCCCAATGCATGTTTGTGAAATCAGAACCCCAATAGGAAAGGTCACGAATTACTAACTGCAATACCCAGTAAAGGGAAGTCAATCACTCAGCTGAGACTTAGAGGAGAGGTAAGACTTCAGGCTTAGTGGAAAAGAGGAATTCCATGTCAGAGGCAGTGGCAACAGGGCTTCTGTTACAGGTCAGATCCACAAACACTGGGGAAGTGGAGGAATGCCTTCCAGGTATTGTCCTCATTGTAACTGATCAATAACTTACAGTTATTCATTTTGTAGATGGAGGGGGAAATAAATTAATGCAAATCCCTGCGAAGAAAGGAGATAGAAAGAAAGGCAATGAGAGAGAGAAAGAAAATAAAGGGTAAATAAAAGCCAAATACAAAAGTTTCACTTTGAGCAAAACTAAATAAAGAAAGAGAAAGAAATGAGACAGAATGTTTCAGTACAAGTTTTCCCAGAGTTGGCCAAGCCCTGTGTACATTGCACTGCTCTATCCCCTCTGTTTCTTACTGGTGCCAGCTCCTCATCCCTCACCATATTCCAATCCACTCACATTGCTGGCTTTTCTTGAGTGACATGTGTATTTATTTCTGCCTCAAAGACCTGCACTTGCCCTTCTCTCCCTAGAGTGCTTTTACCTCTGCTTTGGTTTCCTCTCATCTTTGAGGTCTCAGCTTGAAAGTCTCCGCATTTGATCCACCCATCTAGAACACACCCAACCTAAATCCAGTCAGCCCCATCATCTTAACCTCTATTGCCTTCAGAGACCTGATCTCCATATAAATACTTTATTTCATTGTCCCCCATTGGTTGCCATCCCCTTCCCAGAATATCAGCTCCATTAAGACAGGGATATAATGCCTCTGCTCACCATCATATCCTTAGGACCTAATAGGTGCACACTGAATATGTGTTGAATGAATGAATAAATAGCACATCATCCATAACATTTGAATTATCACCAGTGCTGACCCACTCAAAACTCAAGCATCTAGAGGCCAATAAAATGAATATTAGAAACTCTGTGTCTGTTAGAGTAATTACTAGGGCCCTCTATTTACTTCTGTCCCTAATGTTCCTCGCCTCTCATTGTCAGTTTTTTTTTTTTAATTTTATTTTATTCTCTTCCTCTGAACCTTTGGGATTAATGCCTAAACTTAACTCTTGGTGTCTGTCATACTCATCCTCTGGCTCCAGACCATTTTAGATACAGTGCCTTGAAGTCTATTTCTGGATTCTGGAGGACTAACTTGTGACTTGTGACTCAGTGAGAAAGAAAGAAAGAGAAAGAAAGACTGAGAGAAAGAGAGGGAAGTGAGAATTTGAGGGGGGAACAGCAACCTAGAATGTGAAAGAAAAGAAAATGTAATATAAAACTGTAATGTCTGCTAGGAAGTAAAACTTTATGGTAACATAGGTTCAGGTGTTTATTAAATAAATCCGGAATAAAGCAAAAAAAAAAAAAAAAAAAAGCAGGTATTGCTTCAAAGCCTTGGAAGATGGGCTACTTAGGGTAGGGAAACTTCTTTCAAGAAATGTGTAAACACCTCTTGAAGATGTGAACTAGATGTTTCAGAGACATGCAACTTCTTTAGCTCTGCTCTCATTCTGACAGTTTCTCCTTATTGACCAATTATGCTATTCCCTAGGTTTTCATTTCAATACAAATAAAGAGGACACATATCTGAGTCAACAAAATGGGCCCCCATGGCCAAGTGTTTCCTCAGTCCTTACACTTGGCAAAGTCCCTGTAATGGTGTCAGCGGTATCAGGAACAGAGCTGCACCTCAGCTTAAGGAGAGTCAGAGGGGAGCCAAGAAACGCTGGAGTCCAGAGGGTCTATATCATAGATGCGGAGTCTGAGGACCAGAGATAGGGACACGTGTTCAGTCCTAAAATCCCTAACTATCTTAATCTCTCAGATGCTTCTTTCAAATTCACAGTGGTTCCTCATAGCCTACTATGACTCTGCCTAAAACTTGAAGAGTCATTCCTTAGGGTCATTGACTTTGATGTTACATACCTACCTATTAGAATGAAGAAATGTTTCCAGGGCAGAGGGATGCATCTGTGTTTATTTTTCTAGTGCAGAGTAGGAGAACAGAACAATGGACTGGCCAGTGTTGAGACAAGAAAACATCTAGCATAAATGGCACTTAACCAATGATAATTATAGCTCACATTATTCTGCACTTATGATGTGTCATGGGTGGTTCAAAGTGCTCAACATAAAGCTAGTTTAATCTTCACAAAAACCTAATCTGATAGGTATTATTATCTGCGTTTACAGATGAGGAATCTGAAGTACAGAAAAACAAAACAACTAGTTCAAGGCACACATCTAGAGAGAATGGAGCTGGGTTTTGAACCAAAGCAGTCCTTGAGCCAAGAGAATCTATCCATTATATTCTCCTTTGTCTTCAGAGGAATGCATTCACATTGAAAGTTATATCAGAAGGAAAGCTAGAGATTTGGAAATATGGAATTATGGACTATGACTTTAAGACTCACAAAATCAAATGTTCTTAGAATCACAGGTCTGCTGATTGAAGGACACACTAGCTGCCCTGAAAGTCCTCATTCACTGCCCACATTTGCTCCATGATATTTGTACTAAGTGGTCATCCAAACTTACTTTGTCTTCAAGACAGTTGATGATAAGGAACTCACTATCTTCTGAAGGTACCCGCTTTACCTTTGTGCACTTTGCCAAATAGAACATATATATTTCACAAAATAAACTAAAGCCTGACTTCTTAAATGTTCTATCCACTGGTCCCAATTTTGCTTCTTAGGAATACAGAGACTAAGGCTAAAGTGTCTTGCATTTGGTAACCATTCATTTGAAAATAATAGCTTGCCCTATTTCTATTTTGTCTTATCCAATATTAGTATTGCTATTTCCTCAAATATTCCTTTTATAAAATTTGTTGAATTTACCTTCCAGGTACTGAAGGCTTTGATGGGAGAAAGCATCTCATTTCCCATTTCTGAGAGAAAAACAAGACAAAACCAAGAGAACAAAACCAAAAAACAGATGTTGGGTGTCAAAATATACAAAAGATAAGAACATCTGATCACTAGCTTTGACTAAAAGATAGAAGCTATGATTTATTTAAATTTACATTGGGCAGTGTATTGATTAGAGTAACATTTTCTTCTTGTTTATTTAACAGTCCAAAGTGAGTATTCCTGGTTGATATGTGTTTTTGCATCATGAAGTGATTCAAGGGCCCAGGTTCCTTTTATATTTTCATCTACTATCCCCTAGCACTCTTTTGCATTGGTATTCAACATATAGACTCAGAAAAAAATTCCTGGAGGAGGCATATATCTTCCTTAAAGCCTTGAGGTTAGTGGAACAGCCCATTTCTACTTATAATCCACCCATAAGAAAGCACATATGACTATATGTAGTTGCAAAAAAAATGCTGGGAAATGTAGTTTTATTGTGTGCTTAGGAAGATATAAAAATGGATTTTGGTGAACAAGGAGTGATCTGCCACAAGGACAACATACAATGCTAAGAAATCAGACCTGGAATAGAATCCTGGTCCCTCTTTTTTATGAGATATATAAACATGGGTAGTACTTAGTGGCTCTAATCTTCAGTCTCCCCAGATGTTAATAGGATGTCTCTTCCAGGGTTGTTGTAAGGATCAAATGAGAAAGCACATTCAATGTTCTTGGTCTTGTCCAGCAAGTTGAAAGTGCTAACTCATTATCTTTATCTATTCTTATACTATTACTGCCAGATCCCGGCTCAGATCCCAGCAGATAATGGAGCTCAATACATGTTTGCTAAACTGAACTAAACTAAACCTCACAGTCATTACCAAGGTCAGCCATACCCTTATAAGGAAGTACAAGGGGAGTAAGTCTGGTCCATGTTCCCTCTGATGCTAACATGGTCACAGTCTGCTTTCTTTGTGTTCCCATGCCTCTGTGCTGCATTCATCTGTGGGGCTGATTTATACCTTCTCCAAGGACACACTTTCACTAATTAAGGACTGAAATCAAAAATGAAGAGCTGAATTGAAGAAGTCAGACAGTCTAATAAGTGCTACTGGTCTCATTTCTCCAGCTCCCAGTGACTGGTGCTAGCTGTAATATTGGGATACACATAATCCTGGCCGTTTACCCACTGAGCAGGGTGGCTCACATAAAGGGCTTTCCAGTGGCTCTTCTATTTCATACGCAGAAGGCTTATGCAAAATCCACCAGACATCTGACTCAGAGATCTCATAAGCTATTTTGCTTCAAAAGGCAATGCTGAGCCCAATCAGCCCCACTCAAAATGCTATGTGGAAAATTTGCTTTCTCTTAAGTAAGACCGTTGAATAAAAAATCATTATTTCCAGGATTAGCAAGAGCCAATGTGCACAGTTCTCCCTAGGGCTGTGATGACAAAGGCTGGATTATTCATTACAATCTGTTCCTTCAACTAATATCTTCTCCACGGGTTCCATCACAGTTGCTATTCCTGCTAATTGTTCAAACAGTGAATTAGTGGCCAAGTTGCCAGGTGAAATGAGGATGTGTTAGATAAAGTACGTCTTTCTTCACTTTCAGTGTCTCTGAGGCACTTTGACCTGATGAAGCTGGGTGGCAGAGGGGTCCTATCCAAAGGCCAGCCTGTCTCTGAGTGGCAGACTGAATGTGAAGTTGAAGCTCCTCGAGTTTCAGTTCTTTCAATAACCCTTTATTCAACTTCTGCTCGGATTTTCTCTGTGACCCCATCCCTCATTTTCTTCAGTGCTGAAAAAATATTCCCTTGGAAAACTCATTAGAACTAATTATTTAGTACTGGGGAAAATAGCTCAAGCATGAATAATTATCTCATCAGCTAAACTCTCTTTTTCCCCGAAGGTTACCAGGGCAAGGATATCAGAATTTCCCTTGGTATCTTTAATGGTCCTGAATGCCGAGCAGTTTCTCTTCAATTTGGTCTCTTTCCTACTTCTAGCAGTTTCCTTTCATCCTCTCCCTGGTGAGGATAGGATAGATCTGGAGAGCCAAATCCTGTAACTATCTCCTTGTGTGACTTACCATTCAGTCTATTTGTGTATGAGTTTTCTTGTCTTTTCTCTTGCAAGAAACAGAAAAATAAGACCCGAATAAAGCCCGGGACAATCAATTTGAAACTACTCTCAAAACCAAGAGGCCAACTGGAGGCATAGTGGCTATAATTGCTCCTTTAAAATATCTTTCTTAGCTTCAACTTTTCTGTAGCCTGAAACTTATACTTTTGTCAGGGAGAGGAAGAAAGAGAGACAAAGGGCTGTGTTGAAAACTCACCTGCTTTCTGGGGCCAGACCAGACATTTAGATGAGTTTGTGATGCCTGCTGTAGGTTGATTGTAAGGTAGCTATAATCAGAGGGCCATGGTGTGTTAAAAAGAGCAATACTCTCAAGTTCAATTCCTGCCTGTCCATTTGTGAACCATTGATCTTGGACAAAGTTATCAGCTTCCTGGGGCTCCATGTTTTCATCTACCCAATGCAGCTCATAATAACTACTTCACAGGCTGCTTGTGCATATGGAATGTGCTAGGATGTGGAAAGGGCCTTGTGAACTATAAAAGAAGGCTATAAATAACAGCTGTATGTTCAAGGTAAGCAGTAGGAAAAACAGCCTCAGATCAGCAAGGCCGAGTGTGAAGGGAGGACAGAGGGCGGGGGAGTGCACAGCTCCTGCACAGAAAAGCCACTCCCTATCCACCCTCCCCACAGGCTACAGGCTACAGATCTTTTACCTGGGGTGTTCAGCTCAAACCATCTCTACTGGCTAGTATGGAGGTGAGTTGGGGTAAAGGAAGTTCATTAATAAGAGAAATGAAAAGGAGGATGAAAGATGGGGGTAAATTTTTTTCACAATCATCACCATCTTTTAAAAATATTTCTGTTACTTGTAGAGCCCTGAGTCAAAAGCTGCCCTAGGCGGGGCTCTGCTGCAGTATATCAAATGGAGGGGATCATTATGACATTTGTAAGCAGCATGGCGCTCCCCTAAACACAGGCACAGTAGGGCCATGATAAATGTTTTTGTTAATGAAGAAGAGACATACAGGTCTGTGCAAAGGTGTGGGAAAAAACAAATTTCCTGTCTTTATTGATGTGAGGAATACAGACTATGATTAATAACTAATTTTTTTCTATTCAAGTGCTTTTACTTTAAGTATCTATATTTTTATGTTTTAATTATCAATTCATCAATTTTATCTTCTAGTGTTTTAGAATGCTGCTAGGTCACTTAACCTGCTTAACATTTAGTTTCCTGAATTTTATAAAATGGGCATCATTTAAATTTCATAGGATTAATTGAAAGATTAAGTGTAAATTACCAGGCTCATTCCAGAGGAAGTTCCTGATAAATGATGGTTCTCTGTTCCATCTCCCAATTCTTCAAATGGTCCTGGATGGAAAGTATTTTGTAAGCCAGAACCTACAGAATCATAAAACTCTGAC
Source organism: Symphalangus syndactylus (assembly GCF_028878055.3). Taxonomy (NCBI): domain Eukaryota; kingdom Metazoa; phylum Chordata; class Mammalia; order Primates; family Hylobatidae; genus Symphalangus; species Symphalangus syndactylus. The sequence goes on along the minus strand of NC_072429.2, from coordinate 127,681,921 downwards.
TTCATGTATATGTGAAGGAGCACCGTGTTCTTCATACACTTTGTGAGGACCAATGAAGTCTGTAAAGTAAACAGTACTTGCAAAATCAGTGATGAAAGGCGTCTGCATATTTCATGATTTATATATGCCATACCTTGTTGGTAAATGTTAGATTCCCAAGTATTCACATCTAAGGGTTACTGAGGCATTTTAACTTTGGGGAAAGAAAATTAAAATAAATTTCATGTCATGAGAACTTTACCTGAAGCAAGCAAGTCACTATTTTAAAAATAACTTGGCAGACTCCAATTCAGGGGTGCTCCTCAATCTGGATAAATTAACAAGAGATACAATCCCTTTAAAATAGCTAGAATGGTTTTGATGGAGAGTTAAAGGAGAATCAGCACTAATTCAGTGCTTACTGTGTACCGGGGACTCTGCTACATGCTTTCTGCATGCCACCTCATTTAATCCTCACCATAACTCCAAGAGGTAGGCAAGGATATGCCCATTTTGCTGATGAGGAAACCAAGACTCTGCAAAGTTAAGCAAGTTTTTTAAAAATCACAGTGAGCAAAAGACAGGACTAAGAGATAAACTTACATCTACTGCTAACTTGTTTAATGAATGTATATTAAAATGGTTCCAGTGATGAATCTTTTAGGTGTTGAGGACTTAGCAATAAATAAAACCAACATACGCCTGTGTTCTTGGACTTTAGACACAACAACAAAAATAAGATGTAAAATATATATATATATATACCTATTAGAAGCTACCTAATTGTATACTTTATACCAAATTTTATACTTTATACCAAGTAGTAGTTATTTATCTCCAAGGGGTTCTAAAGCAAGATATCTGGGAGAGGGGTATTAATAACTTTTAAAAATAGTCATTTAATTAATAAATATGGCCAGGCAAGGTGGCTCAAGCCTGTAATCCCAGCACTTTCGGAGGCCTAGGTTAGTGAATCATTTGAGGTCAGGAGTTTGAGACCAGCCTGGCCAACATGACGAAACCCCATCTCTACTAAAAATACAAAAATTAGCTGGGTGTGGTGGCACACACCTGTAATTCCAGCCACTCAGGAGGCTGAGGCAGGAGAATCACTTGAGCCTCGGAGGCGGAGGTTGCAGTGAGCTGAGATTACACCACTGCACTCCAGTCTGGGTGACAGAGTGAGACCCTGTCTCAAAGAAAAAAAATAGTCTAACTTTCAATTTTAAAATAATTTTAGACTTATAAAAATTTTGCATATTTCCCATCTATTCATTCAGATTCCTTAAATGTTAATTTTCTGTATACATATTTAAAAAATGGTCAAAACCAGGAAGTTAATACAGATTCAATAGTCTCTTTTAACTTACAGACCTTATGTGAATTTCACCAATTGTCCCTTTTCTAGTCAAGGATCCAGTCTAGATTTTGCATTGTACTTGGATTTCATGTCTTCTCAGACTCCTTCAATGTGTGACTTCCTCTCTCTCTCTCTTTGTTACTCATGACTTGATATTTTTAGAGTATGGGCCTGTTATTTTGTAAAATATCCTTTCAATTTAGATTTATATCATATTCCCCATGATTAAATTCAGGTGTGCGTTTTTGGTTAAAAAAAAAGTCATCACCAAAGCAATATTGTAACCTTCTTGGTGTATCTTATCAGGAGGTACAAAATGCTGATGTTCTATTACTAACAGTTTTATGAGAACACTTGTGTAAGGGTGTGTCTGACAGATTCCTCCCCTGTAAAGTTACAATTTACCCTTTGTATTTAATAATTACTTTGTGGGTAGATATTTTGAGATTGTGAAAATAATCTGATTCTCATCATACTTTTATCCATTAATTTTATTGTCTGTTAATGGTTCTTCCTTGCAACAAGTATTACTGTGGTGTCCCCAAATGGTGATTTTCTATTTATATTATCCCTTCTACATTTATTAATTAGAATTCTACTGTAAGGAAGAGTTTTTCCTTCTCCCCTATTTATTTCTTTATTCATATTATTAAATTTATGTCAGTATGAATTCTCAGATGTTTATTTTCATCTATTAGAGTTATAAAGCATTAAACTGGTTTAAACCAGTTAGAAACTTTTGTATTTATAGTATAGATTGGCCTTGATTAGGCTTTTAGGAATTTCTTCACATTGGTTTGTGGATTCCTTTGATGTAACACTATAATTTTTAAAGCACGTTTATACTCTGCCACCGCATGACTGTGACATGCTGGTAGAGTACTGGCTTCCCCTCAGAAAAATTAGAAACTAAGATGTGAGTGCTAAGTGTGCTAATTGCTATTGGAATGTCATGGCATATAGATTCTTTCAGAGATCATAGTTAGAAAAAATATATGTATGCATCTCATTTGCTCAAATGTTTATATCTCTTTCTGTTTCTATCTGTCTATCTATCTATTATCTATCTATCAATCATCTATCTGTATTAAAAACTATGAGGTCACACTAATACCTTAGATTTGAGCTTCATACCACAGAGTTTTTTCTTGCCTTCCTCCTTTCTACGTTGTCAATTCTTTCTGACAGTGAGAAACCTGGCTTTAATTATTTATAATGTGTTTACTTACTCGCTTTTTCTTAGAGTATATGTAAAGTTTCAGTATTGGTAACTCATGCTATCTTTGCCTGTTCCTGCTGCTATATTAAAATACCTGAGCCTGGGTAATGTATAAAGAACAGTCATTTATTTCTAATGGTTCTGGAAGCTGGAAGTCCAAGATGAAGGTGCCAGCAGGTTTGGTGTCTGGAGAAGGCCTTGTCTTTGTTTCCAAAGATGTTTGGAAACCTTGTTGCTGTGCCCTCTAGAGGGAACAACCACTGTGTCCTCACATGGAGGAAGGGACAGAAGGTCATAAAAAGGAACTGGGTGCTTCCTTCAACCTCTTTTATAAAGTTACTAATCCTATTCCTGAGGGATTAGTCATGACCTCATGACTTAACCATCCCCTAAAGGTGCTACCTCTGAATACTATCATATTGGTGATTAAGTAACAACATATAATTTTGGGAGGCACATTCAGACCATAGCATTTCACCCCTGAACCTCAAAATGTATGTCCTTTTCACATGCAAAATGTATTCATCGCATTCCAATAGCCCCAAAAGTCTTAACTCATTTCAGCACCAACTTAAAAGTCTAAAGTCCAGAGTCTCATCTAAATCAGACGTATGAGACTCAAGGTATGATTCAACCTGAGGGAAATTTCCCTGCACTTCTAAACCTGTGAAATCAGAAAGGTTATCTACTTCCACAATACAATGGTGAGATAGGTGTAGGATAGACATTCCCATTCCAAAAGAAAGAAATAGGAAAGCCATTACTGTAATTCGTATTTTCCTCTTGCCATTGTTTTGCCATGATTATTACGATTATTATTATTATTTGTATTGAAGCAGAGTCTATTTAACTTGACTTTACTATATTTATTGTCTTTAAAACCCAAGGCATAGGGGCAGCAGAAACTCCCAAAAGACATCTTTTTTTTGTCCCTCTACTCAAGGCAAGTCATTCCCAACATTTCTTAATGCATTTGGAAAGAGAATCAATAAGAACAGTGCCTCAACTTAATTTTCATTGCCCTCCAGGACAGTTTCCAATCCCCTGGGCAGAAGTAATATCTTATCTGAAGTCTGAGGCAGCACTTTGTCAGGGGAAGCACAAATGCTCCTTGTGGAGGACAGAGTTATTTTGTTCTTTACTCTGAGTTTGCACTCTGTGTTCACATCATTGGCGCAGAAATTCGATTTCCTCCCTCTGAGTGGGAAGGAACTTCTCTTGGAAGGAGTTTTCTTGCTTTATTTCCTACAATCAGAGCCCTTTTTCAATTTGACTTAAGGGTTTTTTGTTATGTTTTGTTTTTCTAAACATTCAGTTTCCTGGAAGATCTAGGGATACAGTGGTGAGCAAGAAGAGTAAGACCTCTGCCCTCATTGAGCTTATACACTAGTAATTTTAAGGGTGTTTCTCTCTTTCTCTTGGGTGCATTTCACTTAAGTTTAAGCAAAGACTATGGGAGAAGTTTTATAGACAGTTCCTAGATTGAAATTTTAAATTAAAAAGCCAATATTTGCTTGAAAGATGCACTAGGAAAAGAAAGTTCCAAATATATTCCATAGATAATTTTTGGAATACAGCAAATGTTACATTTTAAAATTAGTCAGGGTGAGAAATGTAACTGCTTTATATAGAATATATAAAGGTATCTGTTTACCTTTCAGCTGTGTTTACTTGTTAGGTAAGCCAGGGAACAAAGTACATAGAGGATCATGAATGGTTTGCAGTGATTCAATACTACTTGTTCAACAGAGACACCCATATGACCAATTTTATTAATACATAAATATAATACCTGAGGAAGCTTAAAATATACTGCTAAGGAAAAGTAATGACATTCTCAGGGCTAGAGGATGCATGAGAAATACAAGCACAAAATATTAATAATAAACAGTTAAAGTTGGATACCAACTCAGAGTTCTAATCTACCTGTCCTATTGCAGAAGTTACTTCAACAGCTTCTACTTCACTGGCAAAGTATATTCTAGATCCTGCTTGGCACAGCTATTGAGAGAATAAAATGTTGGGGCTGGGGGAGGGGTATTATAGATGCTGCTGCCCAAGGTCCTGAACGTTGCTTTTGCTATAATAAGTTTTGTTCTAATCGTTCTGGGATAAAGGTGGCTCCTGTTCAATCTTGTTTCAGTAATCTCGAACCAAGTGGGAAAAGGGGAGTGATAGGAGAGACAATGGGAAAGGGAGAAGAAAAGAGAGAATAAAGGGAAGGAGAATGGGACATAGCCTTTAAAGAGTGTTAGAAAAAAAAATAGAGTCCTTGATTTCTCAATCATGTTCAAATAATAGCAGTAACTGACAAAGAAAATGTCTTTTATTTTTGATATAGTGGATGTGTTGGTTTGTTCAGGCTGAATAACAAAATACCATAGACTTGGTGGCTTATTTACAGCAGAGCTTTTTTTCTCACAGTTCTGGAACCTGGGAAGTCCAGCTTCAAAGCATTGACACATTTGGTGTCTGATGATTGCCAGCTTTCTCATAGACGGCTACCTTCTTCTCACCATTACCTCATATAGTGGAAGGTAAGAGATTACTCCGTGGCCTCTTTCATAAGGTTGCTAATCTCATTCTCTTATAATCTAATCACCTGCCAAAGGTCCCACCTCTTCATACCATCATCTTAGGGATTAGGATTTTAAAATGAGAGTTTTTGGGGAAAATGAACATTCAATCCATTGCATTTGATGATGCCGCAGATTGGATTTCCTGGGAAGCAGGTTGTCAGAGTTAGAGTAGGCATACAGAGTATTTTAAGTCATGTCCTTGGAATCAAAAAAAAGAAAGAAAAAAATATAGAGTGGCAGACGAAAAAGTCAAGCTGCAATAGAGTCTCAAAAGCCTAAGCTGACCAGATAAAATATGAAGGCACTAGAATAACATCTAGAGTTCTTTAAAGTTTAGTGAGGCCTTTATAGTCCCACATTGTTCAGTCATTAAATCTAGGTTATCCTAAGAAGGAAAACAACCTTGAGTGAGGTGAATATGATCATGAACTGAGGCAATTCATAAAAGGGCTTATTGCTGGGGCTACAGGTACTTCCTTAAAGGCAGATGTGGGTGGCCAATCCAGTGTGCACCACAGTGGTCACATGTCACATTATTTCTCAAGCTATGTTTATCTATAGGCATCCTACCTCCCAAGTCAACTTATGACAGAATTGTGTATCTGATTTTTAAATTTTATTTATTATTATTATTATTTTTATTATTATTATACTTTAAGTTTTAGGGTACATGTGCACAATGTGCAGGTTTGTTACATATGTATACATGTCATGTTGGTGTGCTGCACCCATTAACTCGTCATTTACATTAGGTATATCTCCTAATGCTGTCCCTCCCCACTTCCCCCACCCCACGACAGGCCCCGGTGTGTGACATTCCCCTTCCTGTGTCCATGTGTTCTCATTGTTCAATGCCCAACAATGAGTGAGAACATGCAGTGTTTGGTTTTTTGTCCTTGTGATAGTTTGCTGAGAATGATGGTTTCCAACTTCATCCATGTCCCTACAAGGACATGAATTCATCTTTTTTATGGCTGCATAGTATTCCATGGTGTATATGTGCCACATTTTCTTAACCCAGTCTAGTGTTGTTGGACATTTGGGTTGGTTCCAAGTCTTTGCTATTGTGAATAGTGCCGCAATAAACATATCTGTGCATGTGTCTTTATAGCAGCATGATTTATACTCCTTTGGGTATATACCCAGTAATGGGATGGCTAGGACAAATGGTATTTCTAGTTCTAGATCCCTGAGGAATCACCACAACGACTTCCACAATGCTTGAACTAGTTTACAGTCCCACCAACAGTGTAAAAGTGTTCCTATTTCTCCACATCCTCTCCAGCACCTGTTTTTTCCTGACTTTTTAATGATCGCCATATTAACTGGTGTGAGATGGTATCTCACTGTGGTTTTGATTTGCATTTCTCTGATGGCCAGTGATGATGAGCATTTATTTTATTTTATTATTATTATACTTTAAGTTTTAGGGTACATGTGCACAATATGCAGGTTTGTTACATATGTATACATGTGCCATGTTGGTGTGCTGCACCCATTAACTTGTCATTTAGCATTAGGTATATCTCCTAATGCTGTCCCTCCACAGTCCCCCAACCCCACAACAGTCCCCAGAGTGTGATGTTCCCCTTCCTGTGTCCATGTGTTCTCATTGTTCAATTCCCACCTATGAGTGAGAACATGCGGTGTTTGGTTTTTTGTCCTTGTGATAGTTTGCTGAGAATGACGGTTTCCAGTTTCATCCATGTCCCTACAAAGGACATGAACTCATCATTTACTATGGCTGCATAGTATTCCATGGTGTATATGCGCCACATTTGCTTAATCCAGTCTATCGTTGTTGGACATTTGGGTTGGTTCCAAGTCTTTGATATTGTGAGTAGTACTGCAATAAACATACGTGTGCGTGTGTCTTCATAGCAGCATGTTTTATAATCCTTTGGGTATATACCCAGTAATGGGATTGCTGGGTCAAATGGTATTTCTAGTTCAAAATCTCTGAGGAATTGCCACACTGACTTCCACAATGGTTGAACTAGTTTACAGTCCCACGAACAGTGTAAAAGTGTTCCTATTTCTCCACATCCTCTCCAGCATCTGTTGTTTCCTGACTTTTTAATGATCACCATTCTAACTGGTGTGAGATGGTATCTGCATTTTTTCATGTGTTTTTTGGCTGCATAAATGTCTTCTTTTGAGAATTATCTGTTCATATCCTTCACCTACTTGTTGATGGGGTTGTTTGTTTTTATCTTGTAAATTTGTTTGAGTTCATTGTAGATTCTGGATATTAGCCCTTTGTCAGATGAGTAGGTTGCAAAAATTTTCTCCCATTCTGTAGGTTGCCTGTTCACTCTGATGGTAGATTCTTTTGCTGTGCAGAAGCTCTTTAGTTTAATTAGATCCCATTTGTCAATTTTGGCTTTTGTTGCCATCGCTTTTAGTATTTTAGACATGAAGTCCTTGCCCATACCTATGTCCTGAATGATATTGCCTAGGTTTTCTTCTAGGGTTTTTGTGGTTTTAGGTCTAACATTTAAGTCTTTAATCCATCTTGAATTAATTTTTGTATAAGGTGTAAGGAAGGGATCCAGTTTCAGCTTTCTACATTTGGCTAGCCAGTTTTCCCAGCACCTTTTATGAAATAGGGAATCCTTTCCCCATTTCTTGTTTTTGTAAGGTTTGTCAAAGATCAGATAGTTGTAGATATGCGGCATTATTTCTGAGGGCTCTGTCCTGTTCCATTGGTCTATATCTCTGTTTTGGTACCAGTACCATGCTGTTTTGGTTACTGTAGCCTTGTAGTATAGTTTGAAGTCAGGTAGCATGATGCCTCCAGCTTTGTTCTTTTGGCTTAGGATTGACTTGGCGATGCGGGCTCTTTTTTGGTTCCATACGAACTTTAAAGTAGTTTTTTCCAATTCTGTGAAGAAAGTAATTGGTAGCTTGATGGGGATGGCATTGAATCTATAAATTACCTTGGGCAATATGGCCATTTTCATGATATTGATTCTTCCTATCCATGAGCATGGGATGTTCTTCCATTTGTTTGTATCTTCTTTTATTTCACTGAGCAGTGGTTTGTAGTTCTCCCTGAAGAGGTCCTTCATGTGCCTTGTAAGTTGGATTCCTAGGTATTTTATTCTCCTTGAAGCAATTGTGAATGGGAGTTCACTCATGATTTGGCTCTCTGTTTGTCTGTGATTGGTGTATAAGAATGCTTGTGATTTTTGCACATTGATTTTGTATCCTGAGACTTTGCTGAAGTTGCTTATCAGCTTGAGGAGATTTTGGGCTGAGACGATGGGGTTTTCTAGATATACAATCATGTCATCTGCAAACAGGGACAATTTGACTTCCTCTTTTCCTAATTGAATGTCCTTTATTCCCTTCTTCTGCCTAATTTCCCTGGCCTGAACTTCCAACACTATGTTGAATAGGAGTGGTGAGAGGGGGCTTCCGTGTCTTCTGCCAGTTTTCAAAGGGAATGCTTCCAGTTTTTGTCCATTCAGTATGATATTGGCTGTGGGTTTGTCATAGATAGCTCTTATTATTTTGAGATACGTCCCATCAATACCTAATTTATTGAGAGTTTTTAGCACGAAGGGTTGTTGAATTTTGTCAAAGGCCTTTTCTGAATCTATTGAGATAATCATGTGGTTTTTGTCTTTGGTTCTGTTTATATGCTGGATTACGTTTATTGGTTTTTGTATGTTGAAGCAGCCTTGCATCCCTGGGATCAAGCCCACTTATCATGTTGGATAAGTTTTTTGATGTGCTGCTGGATTCAGTTTGCCAGTATTTTATTGAGGATTTTTGCATCAATGTTCATCAAGGATATTGGTCTAAAATTCTCTTTTATGGTTGTATCTCTGCCAGGCTTTGGTATAAGGATGATGTTGGCCTCATAAAATGAGTTAGGGAGGATTCCCTCTTTTTCTATTGATTGGAATAGTTTCAGAAGGAATGGTACCAGCTCCTCCTTGTACCTCTGGTAGAATTCGGCTGTGAATCCATCTGGTCCTGGACTTTTTTTTGGTTGGTAAGCTCTTAATTATTGCCTCAACTTCAGAGCCTGTTATTGGTCTATTCAGAGATTCAACTTCTTCCTGGTTTAGTCTTGGGAAGGTGTATGTGTCGAGGAATCTATCCATTTCTTCTAGATTTTCTAGTTTATTTTCGTAGAGGTGTTTGTAGTATTCTCTGATGGCAGTTTGTATTTCTGTGGGATCAGTGGTGATATCTCCTTTATAATTTTTTATTGCATCTATTTGATTCTTCTCTCTTTTCTTCTTTATTAGTCTTGCTAGCAGTCTATCAATTTTGTTGATCTTTTCAAAAAACCAGCTCCTGGATTCATTGATTTTTTGAAGGGTCTTTTGTGTCTCTATTTCCTTCAGTTCTGCTCTGATTTTAGTTATTTCTTGCCTTCTGCTAGCTTTTGAATGTGTTTGCTCTTGCTTTTCTAGTTCTTTTAATTGTGATGTTAGGGTGTCAATTTTGGACCTTTCCTGCTTTCTCTTGTGGGCATTTAGTGCTATAAATTTCCCTCTACAGACTGCTTTGAATGTGTCCCAGAGATTCTGGTATGTTGTATCTTTGTTCTCATTTGTTTCAAAGAACATTTTTATTTCTGCCTTCACTTCGTTAATGTACCCAGTAGTCATTCAGGAGCAGGTTGTTCAGTTTCCATATAGTTGAGTGGTTTTGAGTGAGTTTCTTAATCCTGAGTTCTAGTTTGATTGCACTGTGGTCTGAGAGACAGTTTGTTATAATTTCTGTTCTTTTACATTTGCCGAGGAGTGCTTTACTTCCAACTATGTGGTCAATTTTGGAATAGGTGTGCTGTGGTGCTGAAAAAAAAGTGTATATTCTGTTGATTTGGGGTAGAGAGTTCTGTAGATGTCTATTAGGTCCGCTTAGTGCAGAGCTGAGTTCAGTTCCTGGATATCCTTGTTAACTTTCTGTCTCATTGATCTGTCTAATGTTGACAGTGGGGTGTTAAAGTCTCCCATTATTATTGTATGGGAGTCTAAGTCTCTTTGTAGGTCTCTAAGGACTTGCTTTATGAATCTGGATGCTCCTGCATTGGGTACATGTATATTTAGGATAGTTACTTCTTCTTGTTGAATTGATCCCTTTACCATTATGTAATGGCCTTCTTTGTCTCTTTTGACCTTTGTTGGTTTAAAGTCTGTTTTATCAGAGACTAGGATTGCAACCCCTGCTGTTTTTTGTTTTCCATTTGCTTCATAGATCTTCCTCCATCCCTTTATTTTGAGTCTCTGTGTGTCTCTGCACGTGAGATGGGTTTCCTGAATACAGCACACTGATGGGTCTTGACTGTTCATCCAATTTGCCAGTCTGTGCCTTTTAATTGCAGCATTTAGCCCATTTACATTTAAGGTTAGTGTTGTTATGTGTGAATTTGATCCCGTCTTTATAATGTTAGCTGGTTATTTTGCTGGTTAGTTGATGCAGTTTCTTCCTAGCCTTGATGGTCTTTACAATTTGGCACGTTTTTGCAGTGACTGGTACTGGTCGTACCTTTCCATGTTTAGTGCTTCCTTCAGGAGCTCTTTTAGGGCTGGCCTGGTGGTGACAAAATCTCTGAGCATTTGCTTGTCTGTAAAGTATTTTGTTTCTCCTTCACTTATGAAGCTTGGTTTGGCTGGATATGAAATTCTGGGTTGAAAATTCTTTTCTTTAAGAATGTTGAATATTGGCCCCCACTCTCTTCTGGCTTGAAGAGTTTCTGCCAAGAGATCAGCTGTTAGTCTGATGGGCTTCCATTTGGGGGTAACCCGACCTTTCTCTCTGGCTGCCCTTAACTTTTTTTCCTTCATTTCAACTTTGGTGAATCTGACCATTATGTGTCTTGGAGTTGCTCTTCTCGAGGAGTAACTCTATGGTGTTCTCTGTATTTCCTGAATCTGAATGTTGGCCTGCCTTGCTAGATTGGGGAAGTTCTCCTGGATAATATCCTGCAGAGTGTTTTCCAACTTGCTTCCATTCTCCCCATCACTTTCAGGTACACCAATTAGACGTAGATTTGGTCTTTTCACATAGTCCCATATTTCTTGGAGGCTTTGTTCATTTCTTCTTATTCTTTTTTCTCTAAACTTCTGTTCACGCTTCATTTCATTCATTTCATCTTCCATCGCTGATACCGTTTCTTCCAGTTTATTGCATCGGTTACTGAGGGTTGTGCATTTGTCACGTAGTTCTCGTGCCTTGGTTTTCAGCTCCGTCAGGTCCTTTAAGGACTTCTCTGCATTGATTATTCTAGTTATCCATTCGTCTAATTTTTTTCAAAGTTTTTAACTTCTTTGCCATTGGTTCAAACTTCCTCCTTTAGCTCGGAGTAGTTTGATCTTCTGAAGCCTTCCTCTCTCAACTCATCACAGTCATTCTCTGTCCAGCTTTGTTCCATTGCTGGTGAGGAGCTGTGTTCCTTTGGAGGAGGAGTGGCACTCTGATTTTTAGAGTTTCTGGTTTTTCTGCTCTGTTTTTTCCCCATCTTTGTGGTTTTATCTACCTTTGGTCTTTGATGATGGTGACGTACAGATGGGTTTTTTGTGTGTATGTCCTCTCTGTTAGTTTTCCTTCTAACAGTCTGGACCCTCAGTTGCAGGTCTGTTGGAATTTATTGGAGGTCCACTGAAGACCCTGTTTGCCTGGGTATTAGCAGCGGAGGCTGCAGAACAGTGGATATTGGTGAACTGCAAAGGCTGCTGCCTGATTGTTCCTCTGGAAATTTTGTCTCAGAGGAGTACCTGACTGTGTGAGGTGTCAGTCTGCCCCTACTGGGGGGTGCCTCCCAGTTAGGCTACTCGGGAGTCAGGGACCCACTTGAGGAGGCAGTCTGCCCGTTCTCAGATCTCCAGCTGCATGCTGGGAGAACCACTACTCTCTTCAAAGCTGTCAGACAGGGACATTTAAGTCTACAGAGGTTATTGCTGTCTTTTGTTTGTCTGTGCCCTGACCCCAGAGGTGGAGCCTACAGAGGCAGCAGGCCTCCTTGAGCCGTGTTGGGCTCCACCCAGTTCAAGCTTCCCAGTGGCTTTTTTTCCCTACTCAAGCTTGAGCAACGGCAGGCACCTCTCCCCCAGCCTCGCTGCCGCCTTGCAGTTTGATCTCAGACTGCTGTGCTAGCAGTGAGTGAGGCTTTGTGGGTGTAGGACCCTCTGAACCAGGTGTGGGATATAATCTCCTGGTGTGCCGTTTGTGAAGCCCATTGGAAAAGTGCAGTATTAGGGTAGGAGTGACTCAATTTTCCAGGTGCCATCTGTGACCCCTTTCTTTGACTAGGAAGGAATTCCCTGACCCCTTGCGCTTCCCAGGTGAGGCGATGCCTCGCCGTGTTTCCGCTCACGCACAGTGCACTGCCTCCACTGTCCTACACCTACTGTCCGTCACTCCCCTGTGAGATGAACCTGGTACCTCCCTTGGAAATGCAGAAATCACCTGTCTTCTGTGTCACTCATGCTGGGAGCTGTAGACTGGAGCTATTCCTATTCAGCCATCTTGGCTCCACCCCACCCCTCCCCATGCATCTGTTTTTGTATATACCTTTTATGTCAGGTTGAGTCAATAGTTTCCTCCTTCCAATTCCTCACCCACCATCTTCACATGACTGACGCCTGACTCATTTTCCATCCCATTTGTTATTCAAAAGAAGCTGCCGTGCTTCAGTATCACCTCCAAATCTCTAAAATTTTCTTTTCCTCGTGCACCATCTTTGACACTTTTTCAAAGTTTTTGAGGTGACGACCATTTTCAAGTCATCTTTTATCTTATTCCATTTTCTTTGGTTGTATGTTTTTTTAACCAAAACCCTTTATAAAAATGGTACCTCATGTTAAACTACCCATGAAAATGTCATCACAAAGACACCTGGAGCAGATTTTAGGAACTAAACAAATATTCTGGCATTGATTTGAACTGTATATATGAAGATGAGTATCAAAGAGTAAAGAGAGGAAAGAAGGGGGATCAATATAAAGATATCAAAAGAAGCAATCTAAAAATACATAATTTTAAGATTCAAGAATATTGAAAAATATTCAAGAATACTATTTGGCAGAACAAAAGACAAAGTAAGTCTTTGTCAGCTGTCCGTTGTTCTATCCAACAGAGTCCTTTAAAATAAAGCAATCTTGTTTTTATCACTCAGTCCATTTTGCAGGAAGTGAGCCTCCAACAGCCGCACATTATTCTCTATCTTGTTTCTGAACAGCTTGCTCTGCTATATGACATTCTATCTCACAACAAGCTGCTCACTTCTAATTTTGTAACTCCTTGTCCACTTCTGGTCTCACCTCTTACTTTGAATAAGTGAATTGCCACTGCTTTGCCAGGTGAAACTACAGTTTTTCTCACCATTTTTATCCCTGTTGTGTAGGATGGTGTCTGGGGTCAAGGAAGTGCTTAATGTGTCTGGCTGATTGGGTGGTGCCATGGGTAGTTGCTGACAAGCATCTGCAGGGCCTAGTCTATACTTGGGACCCTCTGCCTCAGCCTCTCCCATGAGCGTGTTACTTATCAAACCCATGTCACTCTTCCTATGAAAGCCAAGCCAAAACATTGAGCCCCTCTTTCTCTCTTTACAGAGAAAGTATCATCTGCCAGGATTCTCAGTCCTGGACAGCAAGCAGTTAACTCTGGGGAAGGGAGAAAGTAGAAGGCAATGGAGGAATGGTCTTCATTTCCAGGGGCATCTGCTTCCCAAAATGAAACATTTGGAAGTTTTTTGAGGGCTCAAGAAGGGAGCTCTAAAATGCAACATGTGAAGTGGGGTTATTTAAATTCTGATCTAACTGTGTGGCCTATCTTCATGCCTGCATTAAAATTGTTCAGACTTTGACCATCCACCCCCGTCATTTTGTTTGGATTAGCTGAGGGCTCCACTTGTGTGGTACGTTTTGATTTTGTCTGACACAGTGTTCCCATCGCGTCCTCCCTCAAGTAGGTCTGGAGGAAAAAATGTACTTAGCTGAGAAGTCACAATCTCTGTTTTTTATGCTTCTAAGGAAACTTAACAGGAAATGGCTTTGCTTTGCCATATTTAGGATAGATTAGAGCACAGATTCAAGGAGTTTTCCTCAAGTTACATTTTACACAGAAACTCAAGGACAAATGCAAAGAAAGAAATGGTCTCAGAATCCAACTCCAGGATGCTTACGGGGTCTGATTAAAGCCTTCCATTTGATAGATGAGGGAATTAATTTCTGGTAAGGGAAAAGGTTTTACTCAAAGCTGAGTAATGAACTACTGATGGCTTAACAACCAGGACTGGAACCCAGGTCTCTGGTTGCTCTTATCCATGAAATAGAAATTCAGCTAAAACATACTCTATGGATCCATAAAGTCATACGTTTTCATTTTAACTCTGATTCCAATGCAGTGACCAAAAATTGTATTTCTCAGGTTTGGTCACCTGTATCCTCGTGTGTGTGAAGGGTGGGTACAGGGAACAATGCAGAGAATATGGGCTTCTGAGGAATCATCACAGAGGGAGTTCTGTGGGGTCTATAAAGAGTGAAAGCAGTAAAGATAAGATCAACTAGTTCTAGATTTGCAAGATCTTCGTAGGACGTTGTTCTCTGCCACCTGGAGATTGTCTTCTTTTTACTCTTTAACAAAAGTGTGAGGAGAGATGGGGTGACAGAGAAATACTCAACACAAACTAGTGCATTACATTGTTTTCTTCTAGAGGAACAGTAAGACAGTCTCTACAGAATGGTGAGCAGTGGAAGCTTCTACAAGATGAAGCAAGCTTTATTCAGTACGTTTTTGCAGAACAGGACATGTACCTCAGCCATGCTGTAGAGAAACAGCTTTTAAGTTGGTCAGAAGGTAGGCAGAGGTGTACATTATTTTCCCCCAACTTTGTGAGGCAATAGGAGAGAAAGAATAAAGTTAGGAAAAATAAAAGGTGACAGGGTGAATTTAAAAGTGTTCTGAAATATTCCGAGTCTGTCTTGATTTCCTAACCATGGTGCATCGATAGGCCATGCATGCAGGCTTTGATCCATTTTAGTCACAGAGGAAATCCTATTTTAAAGAGAGATTCAGCCCCACTTTCTGGGAAGAGTGAAAACACTGGGAATTAAGTGGAGTTTCTAAACAAAAGGAAAATCCAAAGTGCCAGAGATGACTCAGCACAGGTCAGTATAGCTCCTGTGTTGTGAAATAATAGGAGTTTTCTAATCCCTCTTCATCCTCCCAGGTATGCTGGGATACTCTGATTAAACAGAAATATCCATATTAACCACCACTTCAGTTCATTTGAGTGCATTTCAACACATTAGGAACTGTGAACATATTAGGTATTTTGAATGCATTATATTTGATCCCAGCAACGATCTTGAAATGTAGATATTATCAATGAATCTTCTATAGAAAAACACAACAGAGACTTAAAGTAAGTTATTCAGTCCCAGGTCACATGGTCCCATGGCAGAGTAGCTGTATAGCTTAATGGTTAAGAGCATGGACTCTGGAAACAGAATACCTGTGTTCAAATCATAGCTTTGCTGCTTGCTAGCGGGGGAAAATAGACAGCATCTAAGATGGCTCCAGTTGATCCCCATTTCCTGTTATTCATGGACATCTTCTAATCTTTTCCTCTTGAATATCCTACTTGTAACCAACAGAATATGACAACATAGTGGGGCTGTCATTTTGTTAAGTTACAAAAGATTGTGGTTTCTTACTAGTGGACTCTCTGTGTTGCTGGCTTTGATTAAACAAGTTGTCATGTGAGAGAAGTCTTTGTGGAAAAAACTGAGGGTACCTCCCACCAACAGCCAGTGAAGAATGAGGGCCTTCAGTCCAATGCCCATGAGGAATTGAATTCTTCCAGCAGCTATGTGAGTTAACCTGAAAACAGATTCTTTCCCAGTCAAGCCTTCAAATGAAACCTTTCAGAGGACACCTTAATTACATCCTTCTAAGGTTTGAATTTGTCCTCATGAAAACTCATGTTGAAATTTGTTCCCATATGTGGCAGTGTTCGGAGGTGGTCTAGCAGGAGGCATTTGGGTCATGGGGACAGATCCTTCATGAATAGCTTGCTGCCCTTCTCATGATAGCAAGTTCACACTCTCTTGAGAGTTAGTTGTTATAAAGTCAAGACACTCTTTGGGTTTTGTCTCTTTGCACATATCTGCTTCCTCACTGACCTTCTCTGCCATGTTATGAGACAGCATGAAAGCCCTCACCAGAAGCCAGGGCCATGTCCTTGAACTTCCTGCCTGTAGAAACATAAGTTAAATAAACCTCTTTTCTTTATAAATGATCAAGCCTCAGATATTCTGTTATAGCAACACAAAATAGACAAAGATGCAACCTTATGAGAAACGTTGAAGCAGAAGATCCAGGTAAGCCATGTTTTGATTCCTACTCCACAGAATATGTGAGATAATAAATATTTATTGTTTTAAACTTCTAAAGTTTGGGATAATTCTTTATGCAACATCAGGTAACCAATATAGGGAATGTGAGCAATTTCTTTAATTTCTGCCTGCCTCAGTTTTTTTACTCCTACTGTAGAAGGAGATCATCACAATTATTTCATAGGGTTACTTAAAGGATTCTGTGTGAATATATATATAAATACACATATATAGCCTGACATTTGGCATATGCTGCGTAAGTTTGAAAATAGCAAAGCTGATATTCAAACCTGAGTCTGTCTGCTGCCCAAGCCCTTTGCCCTGGCAGCAGGCTGTCATGTACCATGCCAGTCCATACGAATATTGCCTTTAAAATCTACTTTACACCTCATTTATGATGTTGTTTCTTGTTTCTTACTGCATCCCTAAATTTATTTTATCCCTGACTCAGTGATGACTTCAATTCCTAAACCCATTCTTGACCTTTGAACCAAAGAGGGAATTGACTTTTCCACTTGACTGCTCAGCATGTTTTCCTGGACTCCTATTCATTCTAGGCTTCCCGTGTCCTGTGCCCAGTTTAACTCATGCCTAGTATCACTGTGCCTCATTTCTGAGCTTGGAACTAAAGTTACATGCTACATAATGGCATTTTGGTCAATAATAGGACATATATATAGCATGGTGATCTCATAAGATGATAATACTGTATCTTTTCTATGTTTAGATATGCAAATACTTACCATTGTGTTATAATTGCCTACAGTATTCAGTATAATAACATGCTGTAGAGGTTTGTAGCCTGGGAGCAATAGGCTATACCATATAGCCTAGGTGTGTGGTAGGCTATACCTTCTAGGTTTACGTAAGTACACTCCATGATGTTCACACAATGGCAAAATGACCTAATGATGCATTTCTTGGAATGTGTCCCCATGGTTAAGTGATACATGCCTGTGCCCATGGTTAAGTGACACGTGCCTGTGTATCAGGATCTGTATGTGATATTCTGGAAAGCCAGAAAGAACAATGACTAAGGGCAAGAAGATTTGTCTTCTTTCTCCAATTCTTCCTTAAAGTAACTCACTTTATCATTTTCTGCATCTCAATTCATCACATGTGACATGGGTATTATAATTTCTATCTTATGGAGACACCATATACATTAAGCATGATGTGGAAGACAGAACAGTTGACATTAATTAGGTGCCCTGGCAAACACTAATCCTGCTCTTACATTCCTTAGCTATAGCACTCCATGGTTCTAGCTGTAAG
The DNA here is from genome assembly GCF_028878055.3 of Symphalangus syndactylus. NCBI lineage: Eukaryota > Metazoa > Chordata > Mammalia > Primates > Hylobatidae > Symphalangus > Symphalangus syndactylus. The sequence continues at coordinate 127,664,149 of NC_072429.2, read as the reverse complement.
TGCTTCAAGCAGAGGCCATGGAAAGTACTAGAACATCCCTCTTTCTGTTGTGACCACTTCCCCATTCTTCCCTGACCTCTTTCCCAGTGGAATTAATATTTCTATTTGGGAAAATGTTAGGCAGCTTCAGAGATAAGTCCTTCAAGTTTTCTGAATGTGCGTTGGACTTCTGGGGCAAAAAGTCAGCCTGTTTTATACCCTCTACTTCTTCCCTCCTGTCCTCATTCCATTGCTAAATCACAGGAACCCTGCCCTTCTCTCCCATCTTTATTCCAAGTACCTGCTTGTTAAGCCTTCAAGAATATATAGACATACAGCCACTGCGTGTCCCAGATATTCTAGTTTGATCAACCATATTATCATGTAGTTTTTATCCACTGGCTCCCATAAGGTTCTCTAAGCCTTAGTTATTTCATCCATAAAATGAGGTTAGAAGTCCTGTTTTGGAGCATAATGATAATGTACATAAAATTCCTTATACACAAGACTTAATGTAGAATTATTATTGTCTTAAATAAAGGTCATGCAAAGATAAATTGTTATTTATCTTTGTAAAGATTTTACTATGCATATATTGGTAAATTTAAAAATCCTTTGTCAGATTATTTATTTCTCCTAAACCAGAAATTTTTCAGGATGTCAATAATACTGAGTGTAGTTGTGGTCACTTCAGTGTAGGCCAATGGAACACATGTGAAATGTAGACCAAGCTAGGCTTCAATCTCATCTGGGCCTCATAGTAGCTCAGTTCAGCTATGCAAACTTGGCAAGCTCCTTGGCCTTGCAGACTTAAGTTTCTTCATCTGCACAATTGTTATACTGCAACGCACCTTGCAAGGATTTTGTATACATGAGCTATCTATCATATACTGGGGACTCAATATGTTAGCTCTCTTTCCTCAGCCACATAGCCTTTCCAAGATAATCCATTTTTACTAATTGAAAATAATGCCTTGCCTTGTTTTATCTGGTGTGGGATTTCATAATGTTGATGTTCCTCGGTGAGTGAAAGCTGCCTTAGCTTAGGCACCTAATACATGATCTAAAACATGGATAACCCATCCCCCTCACCACCCACCTCCTCCTGTAACTCAAAGACTTGTTCCTCATCTAGAAAAATCTTTCTTTAAAATTCAAAAGGCCAAAGCCAAGGGGTCTTCTGAGAGAAATCAAATCCCTTTATACTTTGCCAGAGAACTTTCCCACAAAAAGGAAATTCTACAAATACTCAGATGACATCACCGAGAAAAGGCTCTTGTTTCCCCCGGGCGCGGCCTCCCTGGAAGATGACAAGGGTTAAGAATAGAGGAACCCTGGGCCACTTGTCGGATTTGGCAAGCGGCAGCCAACAGCTGGTCTGGCCGGTTAATTAGCTCTGCACTCTGCTCCTGTCCAGCCTCTACTGGCAAAGGCAGAAGCAAGCGGCTCTGGCCTGCTTTTCTCTTTCTATTAACAAAGCCCAGTGCCATTGGATTACCTTGGCCTCCAGCCAGAACTGCATGCCCTTTGCCTGCCTGTGGGTTGCCATGGCAATAGTGATGTGCCTTTTGCCAAGGCAGCAGCTGGTGGATGGGCAGCCTATTACCTGCCAAGCAGATCCACTAGCTCCAAAGTGCAAATCTTTCTCAGATAAGTAAAATAAATGGGGGGGTTGGGGTGGGGGATTTCTAGACTTAGGAAACAAGGAAGGAGGATTCTCTACACCTTTTGCTCCATCTTCCCTATTTTAATTTTCTAACAAAAGGTGATTATCCTCCTTCGTTTGTCCAGATGCCTATCTGCTAAACACATAGGCACATCTCATGAATTTTTCTGAAGAAAGGCAGTAAACAATTTATTCTTTGTCTTTGCTGCAAGAAACATGCTGCCTACCCCTAGCATCCCGAGGCAAAACACAGTGCCTTCCACACCACAGAGCAGGGCTTCAGCAAAGGAAATGTGTCAGTCTGTTTGTGTTGCAATAGCAGAATACCAGAGACTGGGTAATTTATTTAATTTTTTTTTCTTACAGTTCTGGAGGCTGGGAAGTCCAAGGTCAAGGGGCCGCATCTGGGGACATACTTCTTGCTGTGTCATGATATGGTGAAGGGCACCACGTGGCAAGAGGGCAAGAGTGTGTATACTTGTTCAGTTCTTTCTTTTTTTTGTATAAAGCCACCAGTCCCATCACGGGGAGCCACCTTAATGACCTTATCTAATCCTAATCAGCTCCCAAAGACCCCATCTCCAAATATCACCAACATATAAATTTGAAGATTGTTTCCAACACATGAAACATGGGGAACACATTCAAACCATAGAAAAGGGGTTCTAGGCAGAGGAAAGAATTTCTGGAAAGACAGGAAGGTATTGCCTACAGTGAAATTATTGTGAAAATATTGTGGAAAATATAGAGTGGGTGATGGTCCTTAACTAGGAGAAAATAACCCACAGATTCCGGGTCCTGATTGTTAGAATAAAATTTTATCTTAAATTTTATCCAGAAAGCATTTGTTAAACACCAACTGTAGATACACTTAGTTTTTACAGCATTTCAAGCATCAGTTTCCTCCATCCTCCACGTGTAATCAGTACTGGGACTATCTAGATCAGGTAAGATTTCAAAAGGCAGACCAAGGGAAGTGAGAAGGACATTCCAGGCAGAGAAAGTGGGTTAACCTAGGGACATAAACAGGATTGAAGTGGGGAATTGTGAATGCTTTGCATAGCTTGAGTTTGGGAGCTTGTGTATGGAAGAGAGTAGAGTAGAGGTGTAGTCAGGGAAAGCAGGCTGCAGTTTTTCATGTATTAGAGGAATATGCATTGAGAAATTTGCATTCTGTTCTCTAGGCGGTGTGGAGCCAGTAAAGTTTCTTAAGCCTGGAGTAAAGCAACTGGTTATGCTTTAAGATTTAAACTCACTGTGTTTTCTAGAATGGATTGGACCAAGGCAAAAGACAAATGGGGTAGGGACGTGAAAGGCCTGAAAAAGGGTAACAGTGGTGATAATGAAGAGGAAGCAGGTTCAAGACCTGTGTCAGCAAAGACTCAGTATTACCATAATAATAGCTAATATGATGAGAGGCCTTCTATGTCTCCGTAATGATTGCTTTCTATGCATGTCCATCTTTAGCTCACATGTCAACCTCATCACTGTTATCATCATTATTCCCACATGGTCTCTATCTTTAAGTCCCACTTTACAGATAAGAAAATTGACTCTGAGATGTTACTGTAATTTCATAGCTGGTAGTACCAGCAAAGTGTTGTTTTGTTGTTTCAATTAAAAGAAGTCTGATTCTAGATATTTGAATCTTAACCATTTGACAGCAATGTCTCCCAAATTTCATTCATTTCTGGGCCATTGTTTTGGTTAATATTGATTGTCAGCTTGATTGGATTGAAGGATGCAAAGTATTGTTCCTGAGTTGTGTCTGTGAGGGGTCTTGCCAAAGGAGATTAACATTTGAGTCAGTGGATTGGGAGAGGCAGAACCACCCCTAATCTGAGTGGGCACCATTTAATCAGCAGCCAGCATGGCTAAAATAAAGCAGGCAGAAGAACATGGAATGACTAGACTTCTTGAGTCTTCTGAGCTCTTTCTTTTTCCCATCCTGGATGATTCCAGCCCTTGAACATCAAACTCCAAGTTCTTCAGCTTTAGAACTCTTGGACTTACACCAGTGACTTGCCGGGGCCTCTCGGGCCTTTGGCCACAGACTGAAGGCTGCACTGTTGGCTTCCCTACTTTTCAGGTTTTGAGATTCGGACTGGCTTCCTTGCTCCTCAGCTTGCACATGGCCTATTATGGGACTTTACCTTGTGATCGTGTGAGTCAATCTCTTTAATAAACTCCCCTTCGTATATACCTCTATCCTAGTAGTTCTCTCCCTCTAGAGAACCGTGACTAATACAGCCATGCAAAACTCACAATCTAAGGCAAGGGGTGGGTTAGTAAACTTTTTCTGTAAAAGGCTAGTTAGTAAATATTTTAGGTTTTTTGGCCATGCAGTCTATTTCACAAATACTCTGCCATTGTAGCATGAAAACACCCATAGACAATACATAAGCAAACGAGAGTGACTGTTTCAATACGATAATCCTTTATTTAAAAAAGAAAAAGCAAAAATGTAACAGCAGCAGATCAGATTTAGCCTGTGGGCTATAGTCTGACACCCCTTATCTAAAGTTAAAAATATAGGAAGGAGGTCTTCTTTGGATGTAAAAGTGGTACAGCTAAGGTGGTGGATTAATGAACTAGACATGGAGGAATCCTATAGTTTGAGAGACAGAAATTTATGGTCTAAAACACCTTTAGATTTCATCTAGTCCAAGGGCTGTAAACCTAAACAGATTGACTAGAGATCAGCAATATTAGGGAAGGACTGGGAATGATGGGTTTTGGGGCTTATCTCTTAAAGAAAGCTGGGTTAACTTTGAAGATATCATCACCAATACGCCTTTTGCTTTCCTAGCAAAATCAGTAGAGTAAAGCTTAACAAAAGTTCTTTGGCTGAAGTTATATAACAGTTGAAATTAAAGCACATTATAGGGGACTCCATGATAGCATAACTGGTACTACAAATGGCCTTCAGAGGACCCGCAAGTCTCCTGAGATTATTGGCAGAATTGTTTGGATATGTGTGTGCATATGATCACTCCCCCTACATTGTCCTCTACCTGCAGATAAATAGTACAACTCAGTGGATGAAGATGCTAGTGTTGCACTGAGACAAGCCAAGGTGCAAACATGGTATCTCTCAGTTATTAACTTTGTTACAGAGAGCCAGCTTAACCTCTCTTAGTTTACAGATCTATAAAATGGGACAAAAATACCAACATTTTTGTGTAAGGGGGATGATGTTCTGATGATTGAATAATGTAAGCCATTATGGTGTAAATTAGATATAAATCATTACATAGAGAACCCCTTAAGTAGGATTAAAAGAAAAAAAAGACAGAATCTAGCTCTCCCAGAAAGAGGGTAGTGGAGTGGTTAAATTTATGGTCTCCGGGGATAGAAACCTATATCTCATTTTTTTCACTTGCCAAATAAATAAATAAATAAATAATAAACATGGGTAAACACAGAATTCACTTCATTGAGGGAGGCTGTGAGAATAAAATGAGATGGTGTTTATGAAGAGTTTAAAGAATACCTGACACATAGTAGGTACTTTTTGAGTTAATAATTTATACAGGTGGGTAAACTGAGCCCTAAGATACCATGTGACTTGCCCCAAATCACAATACTTCTTAGAAATTTTTCAATTTTGGAAGTAAGAGAATAGTAGAAAGTTTAATTCTAAAATATGGCTTTTGTTTCTACATAAAATTTAAGAGGAAAATGTGCTATTAATAATACACATTTCTACAGTGCTTACTTGATGCCATTGATATTCTAAGTGCTTGCATTTACCTTTCATTCATCCTCTCAACAACCCTATAAGGTAGGCACCGTCTTTTATTTTCTTTCTTTATTGTTTTTGAGACAGAGTCTCACTCTATTTCCCAGGCTGGAGTGCAGCAGCATGATCTCAGCTCACTGCAACCTCTGCTGCCCTGATTAAAGAGATTCTTGTGCCTCAGCCTCCTGGGTAGCTGGGATTACAGAGGCATGCCACCATATCTGGCTAATTTTTATATTTTTAGTAGAGACAAGGTTTCACCACATTGTCCAGGCTGGTCTCAAACTCCTGGCCTCACGTGATCCACCCGCCTTGGCCTCCCAAAGTGCTGGGATACAGGCATGAGCCACTACGCCCAGTTGATTTTTTCATCTGAAGAAATCAAAGCACAAAGAAGTTAAAATACATTTTCAGGGTAACTTGGTAGTAAATGGTAGGGTTAGGATTTGAACACAGGCATTTGCTGAGCTGCCCCTCCTATAATGTTACTAAGTTCAGGCAGAAGAATAGTAGAGGGTAATGAGAAAAGGCTGTTGTGAAAGCATAGGTATATCACATCGCCATAGATTTGAGAGCACAAGGACAGAACCCCAAACTCCTAATCAGAAGGCTTCAGAGTATGAGATGTGTCTGATTCAATAAGGTTGTCCAGTCATTAGGTGTTTGCCTACAGTCCACCTCCTTGATGAAGGCTGAACCACACCCTTCTTCATCTCCGGGAAATTGTTCTTTCCCTGTTGTGTGTTCCCATGGTTCCCTCATCCAGACTTCTGTTGTAGCCTCTGTAGCACAGTAAGTGTGTTGGATTACCTTCTCTCTATCTGACTTGTAAGTCCTTGAAGATGATGGCTCTGTGTTATCCATCTTTGCATTCTCCAGACCAGCACAATGCCTGGCACAGTAAAGCAGCTGATTCATTTTTACTGACTACATAAACAAATCCACAAAGAAATGTATGAGAGAAGGGGGTGGGTTCAGAGCTCATGCTAAGACTTGAGGAAAATTCAGGACTTTGTGGTAATGAACTCCTCAGCAGCCTAATGAAGCTATTGCATGACTCCCATCCCAGCTGGATGTTAAAATGAAAGCTTACACGAACCCGTGTTCTGCTAAGAATAACACCTACAAGATAGCAATGTTTGAAATAAGCCTGTCTCTGGAAAGGTTCCTGAGCCTTGTAATTTTACTTTTATAGTCATGGCCTCAGCATGTTTGACTTTTCAAATCCCCTTACTGAGATCCAAGGATCTGTTTACAAAAGCTGTATCTTAAACTTGTTCCTCTGTGAAGTACAAGTGGGATTTGTACTCTGTATAAACTGGTCCCCTGGAGCGACACTGCATTCTCTCCTTGCTGGATTTCTCTATTTGATGGAATGGGAAGAGAAAGCAAACAGCATCATACAGAGTTGGTTATAAATGTCTCTCAGGAACCAACCCCTCTAACAATAACAATAACAAGAGTAATAATAATAGTCCCAAACCACCGTCTCCCAGAGCAAATGGGAACTTAATAGGAAAAATGAGATGAGCACCAGAAGAGAAATAGAACATGTGCGATGTTCTAGGGAGCAGATAGGAGCCAGGAACATTGGAAACAGGGCTGAAAAACAAAAGAAACAGTTTACAACACAAAGTAAAAGTATTCAGGGGTTAATTCAGGATTCAGGAAGAGCTACCAGGACATCAAGTTTATGGGATTCCAATGTGGTCTGGTTAAGATATTTAGGACCAAACCACAGCCCTGTTATCACAAATACATCATGGTGGCTTTACAATGTGTCAGCTTGGCTCAGCTGAACTACATTTCCCAGAATTCCTTTTCTAGCATGTTTCTAGACAGCGTGGGCCACAATAGAGATTCTTGAGCAATATTTTAATGGTACCAACACCATTTTGTAGATGACAAAGCATGTCACTTACCTGTTTGCTCACTTTGTCAGCATGGGGCAATAGTTGGACTGGAAGCTGCTCCAGCTTCCTCTGGTTTCTTTTTCAACTTCTGTGTCTCCTGGACCAGGGGTGTATGGTTAGCCCTGTGATGAAAGTGCCAACATCTCCTGTAAGACACCCACATCCTCAAGGACAGAGGTAGCAAGAACTGACACAATTTTTGGCCCATCCTTGTGGGTTCCAGCTTGCCCTTGTTTCCCCTACTTTAATCTGTCTTCTCTCCCTAATGGGCTTCAGGGTGCAGCATTGGATGAAAAGACAAGAACCTTATAGAAACTCCTTCACCAGCCCCACAGTTGTGCAAGGTCAAATCTCTGTAATGAATCCCTTATTATATACGTATTTATATTACTTACAATTTTGCATTTCTGATTGAACACTGACACATCTTCAAGAAAATGGAAAGTTCATACACTTTGAGCCAGAGAAATGGACCTGGGTTCAAATCCCACTCTTGTCACTCCTTATTTTTAACCTTCTATATAGATCCTTTATCTTGATGGTCCTAGGACTTCTTATGTGTAACATGGAGATAATGGCTACTTTATAGGGATGTTTTAAAGAAAATAAGTATGCAAACTACCTAGCTTATAGTAGTGACCCATTATGATGGGAGGATACTTTGTTCTCTATTTACTTAAGGTAGCTTCTCTTTTCTCCAGTCCATCAAAATAAGCTTTATTAGGAGAAGTGGTACTGGATACACGTTCCTTGGTTAATTTGTGATAAGTTGTTACAGCTGCCCATTTCTGGAAAGTAATGCAGATGAGGCTGGTTTGACTCAAGCCATGCTTGCTTCCTACGAAGTGAGTCACTGCAGACCATTTCCTCTTCACTGCAGGGGTATACATGTCTCACTCAGAATGAGCTGAGCACATGTGGCACAGATTCTAATCCCCAAACGTTTCCATATGGCCCCTAGCTGTGGATTCCCCAGCTCTGACTCGCCCATCCCTCCTTGCCTGTCTTGGTTATCAGAGTGCTGTGGGCCAAAGTTGCTGAAAAAGACCATGAGGGCCTTGCTAGTCAGCTTAGTGAGTCTGACGAGCCCCTAGCTGAGTCCGCCAGTGACCTCTCAGTATTCAGACAACCAAGGGTATCAGTGTCCTGACCCTGGGAGCTGTCTTTGGATGCAGACAGCTTTCTTTAGCTTAATGATGGGTATTATCAGAACTAGATTCCCAATGACAAATCCCAAAATCTCCCTTATATTTATTTAACAAGGCAGAAGGTACAGAGAATTAGTCCAGAGAACAGCGAATATCTAACCTTACCAGGTTAACTCACTGCAGAAGCAATTGGAATTAATGAAAGAAGCATTGGGTTGAAAGTAAGAAGATGGAGATTCCAGTCCATGTCTGTAGTGCTTATATGGCTAAGGGAATTGTGGAAAGCCACTAGGACTCAGTTTTCTCTTCTGTTACCAGCTCGAAGGTCCTTCTACGTGGGTTAATAAGACTATATTATCAAACAATAAATACTTTTGAATATTTATTATTTGTCAAGTACTCTGCAAAGTTATATAGAATAAACAAAAAAGACATGATTTCTACCTTCACGAGAAAGCCAAATATTGAACATTTAAAAAGTTATTACATAACAAGTCAATAACTGAAAAAGTGTCAAAGGCAGAATGTGATTTGTTGCTATGTGACTTATACAAAAAAATGTCTTTCAAAAAATCAAAGACATTGAAAGGAAAAGCAAGGGAACTGTGAACTAATTGAAGATATGTTTGTTTTTGATGAAGTATAGGATCTGGAGAGGTTAAAAAAAGAGAAGAGAGAGAAATAGGCAAAGAATTAGATTCTCTGCTCAAACTAGACAACTAGTTATGGGACAAGATTCTGGGCATCTCAGTCCTCAGTTTTCTTACCTACCATGGGGAGTTATCAGGTTAATCTTAAAGGGAGTCAGCCTGAGTAAGTAATTAGGTGATACTCCCTACTGCTTTGAACAGTGTACAAATGGCAGCCACTGTTTATCGGCCAAATGGCATCATTAAACACTAGCAATACGTACACAGAGACCTTGGCAAGCAAAGGGAAAGGAACTAAAATAAGCATAAGCTATAGGATTGTCCCTAAGAAGGTTAACAATCCTGTTGGGAAGATGTGATTTTTAGTCAAGGAACTATTTCAGCCTCAGTCCTTGAAACTGTTATGTAGACCCATTGTGAATCTACTAAACTGAAATAAAATGAAAGTAGGTAATCTGGCTTGAACTACGAGCCAATATAGAATCAGAGCATTTCTACTCAAATCCTCACTCCCTACCACCCTGGAATAGTGCAACACTGAAAATGTATGCAAGGAGAGGAAAATGTGTGAAAATTTTCACCACAATCTCTTTTCTCACAAAGCCAAGAACTTGGTGTCTTTTTTGCAAATTTGCAAAATGACAAAAAGACTTCTCAGGCTGTTGGGAACAGATTGTCCCTTTGGCCCAAGTGAAAGTGGGGTGAGGGGCTAACCTTTGAGTAAGAAACATGTCTGGTGCACTGATATGATATTTTTATTTAAACTTTAGTGGTTTGAATAAGATGACTAAGGCTTTTCGTAAAATGATTATTTTGGCCTTGCAAATTTGCAAATTTGTTTTCAGTCAAGTTGATCTTTGTTTCTTGCAGGGCAATATTTCAAAGGGGGAAATTGGTATGGTTGACCTAGATGTGGGCATCTCAGCATTCTTCCCTTCATGGGGTCTTAGTAAGGTGCATTATTGGGCCTGACTCCCAAAGGCAACTGACTTATATTTTCTAACTTTTCAAGAGACTGTCTTTTGACATTTGAGAGTATAGAAAGATGTTATAGATTATGTCCATGTTCCAGCCAGCTGGCACAAATAACATTATCATGATCACTTATCATGGTCCCTTAATTTGAAAAAGAGTTTTGGTTTAAAAAGGGCTTTCATATTCATTATCTTAATGACATTCTTTTCATTTCCTACTTTACCTAATGCTACCTGGCAAAGTTGTCCAGGTCCGACTTCTCTAACGGATGTCTGCTGAGGGTAGCGGTAGGTGGTGTTCATCTTGGTTTCTACCACAGTGCCAGGTGCTTGTTTTGCAGACAGTGAGCATGTTTTACCAATGATTTTCCAAAGTGATTTTGACTCCCGCAAAACAACCTTGTAGGTTAGGTAAGGCCAGAAATGTTGCCATTTAATTAACCAAGGCTAAAAGAGGCAATAGGTCTTGTCTAAGGATCAGCCCATCCACCATCATTTCCTCCTTTTTATCCAGGCCGATAATTCACAGATGCCTTTGTTTCACCCAACATCCCTGTCTTCACCTGGGTAACCCCTGGTTATTCCAAGATTCATTTCAGAGTATTTCTGCTCTAAAATAATACTATGATATGAAACCTTGACATAATCTCTTCTGTCTTCTCTCAAAGTAATTCTGATGATATATAGAGACAAAAACTCATTGAAAAGCCCCTAATACAGAACTCTCAAACTCTTGCTAGAAATTGAAGGAAATTTCACTTGCTGCATGATATGGTTTGGCTCTGTTTCTCCACCCAAATCTCATGTTGAATTGTAACCTCTGATATTGGAGGTGGGGCCTGGTGGGAGGTGATTGAATCATGAAGATGGTTTCTAATGGTTTAGCACCATCCCCCTAGTGCTGTCTCATGACAGAGTTCTCACAAGATCTGGTTGTTTAGAAGTCTGTAGCACCTCCCACTTCATTCTCTTCCTCCTGCTCCAGCCATGTAGGAAATGCTGGCTTCCCTTCAACTTCCACCATGATTGTAAGTTTCTTGAGGCCTCCCCAGCCATTCTTCCTGTACAGCCTGTGGAACCATGATCCAATTAAACCTCTTTTCTTTATAAATTACCCAGTCTCAGGTATTTATGTACAGCAGTGTGGGAACAAACTAATACACTGCAAAACTTCAGCAATTCAACAAAGAATCACAATTTATGGCTGTTGCATTCACATTGCTCATTGAAATGAGATAGGTCCACTGGTTAAAAAAAGAGGTGAGAAAATGCTGTCACACCCCCTCGTGTATATAGCTATTTTTTTGTGTGTGATAGACTCAGAGTCCACCAGAAAAGAATGTTATTTTTCAACTGAATAGGGCCAACTTATTGAAAGGTAAGATATTGTATCTCATCCAATAATCTTTTCCAATAATAAAATATGCATACGTGCATATAACACACATACACTGCCCCCCACACCTACACACACTGTATATAAGTATTTTTTCAAATTCTTTTAAAGTTTTCTATCATTTGGAGCATCAATTTTCAAATAATCTGGAATACATATTTTAATATGGCATGAGTTTGAGACTTATTTTTTTTGAAAATCGAGTGCTCACTGTCCCTGTTTTATTTTTGAAAAGCCTGTTACACCTATTAATTTGTAATGTCACTTCAATAACTTCTTTATGTGCCGGGGTATTTCTCTGGGCAATGTATTCAGTTCTACTGATGTTATAATTAACAGTTTTAATTAATGTGGCTTAAAAATAAGTCTCGATACCTGCTAGGAGAAGTATAACATCCTTGTTCTTTGGCAGAATTTTCTTAGCAGAACTCCAGGGCACTCCCTTCCTCATTTATGTAATAGTTTAGCACCTGTCTCATAAATTTTCTCTCCATTACTACTGCTGTCATCCTCATTGGTGATTTTCGTATTCTTGTACATGGATCTGTCCAGTAGCCCATCTGCTTTTCCTGATCTTATTCTCCTTGCCACCTACACCTATACAAACCTATGATTACGATTTAGATCTGACTATTACTTATAATTATTCCCTCTACAAAAGAAAACAGTCTCAGCTCCTATTATCTCCTTTGTCTGATGGACACCTCCTGTCTTTTCAGCTCTGACTCTCTAGCACTCCCTTTCTAAAATGCCTGCACCTCACTGGGAACTCTAATGGATGGTGCAGGTGGCAATCTGATATTAGACCAATATTCTGGCATTATAATCATATGCTTGCTTTTCTCTTGCCAGGTTACTTGTGTTAGTTTCCTATTGCTGGCATAATATATTGCTACAAATTTAGTGGCTTAATACAAGTTCATGACCTAATGATTTTGTAGGTCAGAAATTTAAAAATACATGGGTTTCACAAGCTAAAATCAAGGTGTCGGCAGGGCTATGTTCCTTTTTGGAGGTTCTATGGGAGAACCCATTTCCTTGACTTTTCCAGTTTCTAGAGACTGCCTGCATTGACGCATTCCTTCCATCTTCAAAGTTAGCGATGAGTGATCAAGTCTTTCTCACATCACATAACTCTGACACTGACACTGTTCTGCCTCTCTTTTTCACTTATAAGCATCTTTGTGATCCTTGTGATTACGTTGGCCCAAGTCAGATAACAGAGAATAATCTCCTCCATTTCTGGTCAGCTGATTGACAAATCAGTTTCATCTGCAACCTTAATTCTGCCTTGTTACATAACCTAATAGAATCACAGATTCCTGAAGATAGGACATGGACATCCTAATGGGGCCGTTATTCTGCCTACCACAATATTCAAATGGCAAGACCTCACATTGGTGAAATTAAAATCTTGCTCATACTCTGGCCCCATACTCCAGGAGCTGAACATGACAGAACATGACATTCACCTCATGAGAAGAAACCTCAAGTGTTCCTCTGCAATTCTAAATTAACTCATTTAAATGCCACCTTTTCATTCACTCGCCATTCTCATCTGCACTCAACTACTTTATTCTCTTTCTGTGGCTGAGAAAATTGAACCAATTAGAAGAGAATTTCCCAGTCCTTTCACTAACATATTTACCACCTTAGTAGCATCTAAACACTCTGTTTCTCTACTGTTAAAATAGATGAACAGCCCTTGCTCCAAGTGAGACCAACTCCTAGACTTGTGAACTAGATTTTATGCTTTTTTGCCTACACAGGTCTTTGTAGTTTCACTTTATCTCCTTTCCTTGTATCTTTATTTTTTCTTCTTAAATGAATTTTTCCCATTAGGATACAAATATGCTGTTATATCTTCCCAAATAAAATAAACAGCAATGACAAAAAGCTCCCTTTAGACAAATCTTAAGATACTGCTCCTTTTCACAAAATACTTGTGTATACTTTTGGTTTTCACTTCTCCTATTATCTCTTACACTCATTCCTATTAGGTTTGCATTACCCTGACTCCATTTAATTCACTCTTATCAAGGTAGGCAATGACTTCTATATCCCAAGATCTATTGGTTAATTCTTAGTCTGCATCTTCTTCATCCTTTTTACAACAATTGACAGTGGGGTTCTAGGATTCTACATCCCCCAGTTCTCTTTCTCCTTCATTGCCAGTCTTCTACACTCAATTTCTTCTTCTCAATTTCTCAATTTCTAAGCACTGAAAGACTCCAAGATTCAGTTCTCAGACCTTTTCCTCATGTAAGCTCATGATTTTTAACACTATCTATCAAATTGATAACTCTCAAATTTACTCTTCCAGCTCTGATCTCTCTAGGAGTTTGCATTCAGATATTTAACTTGAGACTGGGCATCTTTACTTGGATGCCTATCAAGGATTACTTATTACTTTATCCCAAACTAACCTCTTCATGCCCCACACTGAAAGGTGCTCCCCTCCTATATTATTTTCAAATTCGTCATCAAATAGCTATACCCATTGGCTCTAACTTTTAACTATAACCCAAGACTAACCTTTTCTCACCATCTCCTATATCTCCCTAGCCTACTCCACAACCAGTCATTGTTTTCTGTATCAAAGCAATAGTTTTTTATCTAGTCTCTCTTTTCTACTCCTATCTGGTAAAGTTCATTCCATTTTTTATTATAACAAACCAAGTAATCCATTAAAATTTTTATCTGTTCATGTCACTTTTCTGCTCAAAATCTTTTATTAGCTTTCCTGCATGCTTAGATAGAATCCATAACTTACCATGACCTATAAGTTCCCTCATGTTATGGCCAACCTCACTTCCTCCTACTTGTTCCCTTGTTCACTCTATCCAATCACTCTGGCTTCATTAGTCTTTAAATGTGCCAAACAAATTTTAACTTTAGGGACTTTGTTTTCAGTTTTCTTATTCCAGGAATTATCTTCTCTCACATACTGTCATAGACTTGTCCTTCACTCCATCTAAGACTTTATCTAAATGTCTTCTCCTTAGAGGATATTTCTGATATTCCAGTCTGAAATACATTCGCAGTCACTATCTTTTCCCTCACTCCTGATTTATTTTTCTTCAAGACCTTTTTCTAAAATATCCAACATAGTATATATTTGTTAGTTTATTTGTTTTCTGAATCTCCCACTAAAATCAAAGATATGAGAGAGGAAAGATTTTGACTTTTAGGTTTATCCCTGTATTCTGAGAGCCTAGAGGAGTAACTAGAACCACAGGAAGTTCTCTTTAGTTATTTATTGATTGAATTGACTAAATAAATATACTTTGTTGAACTTTTAAATCTATACATAGTATAGCTCTTCATTTCTGTCCTTTTACGAATTTAAATAATGTTCTGAAACCTATAGTGATTTTCAGCATAGAGTTCTTAGACCTAAAGTGCCTTCTGATAGTGAGAAAGAGAGTGAGAAAAAGAGGGTGGAAGAAGAGGGAGAGGGAAAGATAAAGGAAGAGAGAGAAAGAGAAACCTTTTACTTCTTAACATCTCAGACAACTAGTACTCTAAGTACTCTGCCATTTTGGAACATGTCATGTGAATTTATTTTCTGGAATATTCATACTTTGCTCCAGATCAACTAAAAAAATTGTGGGTAGAGGTATAGGCATCAGTTATATTTTAAAGTTTCACAGATGATTTCAATATTCAGTCAAGGTTGAAAACCATTTTTCTAAATGCTAAGAACCAGGGATGAATTTATAAACAGCACAGTTAAAATCTAGCTTCCTCTGAGGCAGTCACTCTCCTACTACCACCGTTCTTTTCTCTATCTTACTTGTGGCTCTCACAGCACTATGCTTTCATTATACTCTTGACCTTTACTGGTTACTCCCTTTGGGATCTCTGTCTCCTCTTCCTTTTCCAACTCTCATTTGTCCTTCTAGACTCTCCTCAGAATCCTCAAAACTTCCTCAAGTTTCTTCTCAAGGCTTGTAAGAGAACGTCTTCCTCTGGACCCCTCAGCATTCCATCCTTTCTTCCACCATTGCATTGGCTAAACACTTTTAATTATCTGTTTTTATTTCAGTTTTGATCAGACTGAATGCTCTTTGAGGTCAGAGACCATATTATATCAGTCTATGTCTTCTCAGCTTCTACAAAAATGCTCAGTGAATGTTGGACTAGTAGACTGAAATCATGAGGCTATTTGAGGTAAGAAATGACTGGCACTGCCACAGCTTTGAGACAGAATTTAGTAGGACTTGTCATAGCCAGCAGAGAATAATTTGTGATCACCAGTGCATGAATGTTGGGACTCACCTCTCAGGACATGATGGTTACCACTCTGAGCAAAAAAATATATGAGACTTTCTATTGAGAACGAGACAGTCCAGTGTATAAAATTGTCAGAAATATATGTTTGATGCTATGTGGTCTGATTTCCCAACTTAATTTTTCCTAGATCTTACTATACTTAAGATCTTCATCACAAAAAAGATGTATATAAATTGTGTCCCAAAAGAATATCAGTGGTTGTCTTGGAATTCAGTTTTTTTTGTTTGTTTGTTTTTTAAAGCACATTTAACAAAAGACCAGAGACATTCCTCTGAGACTTCTGCTATGGTTTGAATGTGTCTCCCAAATTTTGTATTGAAAACTTAATCCCTAGATTAATACGATGATGGAATCTGGAGATGGGGCTTTTGGGAAGTAATTAAGATAAAATGAGGTCATCAGGGTGTGGCCCCCATGATGGTATTTGTGGCTTTATAAATAGTAAAAGAGAGACCTGAGCTAGCATGCTTGTCCTGTCTCATCAGGGAATGCCTTCCACAATATCATGACATAGCACAATGTCCTCACCAGATGCCATTGCCATGTTTTCAGGCTTCCCAGACTCTAGAGCCATGAGCTAAATAAACCTCTATTATTTATAAATTACCCAGTCTGTGGTATTCTGTTATAGCAATGGAAAATGGACTAAGACACCTTTCTTGATCAAATATTTTTCAAGTTGCTTGGTCAGGAAAAGTAAAAATTAACACCAAGTGTCCATTATTTTATATTTTAGATAGTCACATAAGTAAGGTTGTCTTCATTAACTGTTTAACAAATTATATTTTTTAATTCATAGTGTGACCCTATCATTCTCAGCTAATATTTTGGCTCTCTTTACTAATTTATGAGGTTAAAACAGTTCATATATTATTATAGACAGCTATCCAGACAAAAGTAAACACAGACTGATAATGGAGCAAAGATTCTGCAGCCAAATGTGGACAGACAAGGAAAGAAGCTTATTCCTGGCACAGTATGACAAATGCACAGCCAAGTGCAGATCTATGGTGATCTCTATTGAACTCAAATCAGATGGGAAGTTTTGCTGTTACTGTAAAATTAAGTCATGTCTGGTCATTTCTACATTAAAACAAAAATGACAATAGGAGAGATGATCAATAATGGTCTGAACAACAATAATAACCGCAGTAAACTATGGAACATCATCCTTTTTGAACTCACTTTTCTATAATGTGAAAGGCTTCCTAAACTTTCTTGAAGAATTAGTTAAAATAATAAAAAATTATAGAACTAGTGCAGGCTTTTTGTATTGCTGAAGGAAATGTTTAGTGAAAAGAAGGAAATTCTTCATGATGAGTATAGACTTTACAAGTGTTTAATGTTGGGTGCAAAGAACAGAAATGACACCATTGGACTTAGGCAGAGTAGGATACTTTCTGGTAAGGCAGTGGTTTTGAACTGGGACTATTTTACCCCTAAGGGACATTGGGCAATGTCTAGAGTATTTTTGGTTGTCACAAGCTGGGGAAGGGGCACTACTGGCATCTAGTGAGTAAAGGTCAGGGATGCTGCTAAATATCCAACAATAAACTAGACAGTCGCCACAACAAAGAGTTATCTGAACCAAAACTTTAATAGTGTTGAAGCTGAGAAACTCTTCTTGTAAGGCAAATTCAGTTAAAATTCTGACTCCAACACATAATAGCTGCATGGCTTTGGAAAATTGTTCTTGCCTACCTATGCCTTAGTTTTCTTACATGTAAAATGAAAATAATCTACCTTGTGGAGATTTCAGCACGTTTCAATAAGGTAATTTGTGGAAAGTTTTTCTCAAGTTGTCTTACATATAGTAAATATGTAAAGAAGCTGGTGTATGCCTATTGAAATATTGTAGCTGGATTCAGAGGTTAATTCCTTCTTCCACCCCAGAAGTAAGTTTCAGCAATCCTGATAAATGGTTTATTACCTTATCCCCTGATTCCTCTGAAAACCCCAAACCATTGTAATATAGCTCTAATTGTTAGATATTGCTCTCTGATATTATACCTAAGCTTCCTACCTGAAATTTGAACTCATTTGTTTTAGGAGTTTCTTCTGGAACAAAATGCCACAAGTTTATTACCTTTTCACATGGCAGCCCTTCAAATTCCAGCAAACTACATGACCTGAGACAAAAAAGTAAAGTTTTCTGGGCATTATCTGCAAAATGGGAATAAAAATACTTACCTTAGGGATTTCTTATAGTAATATGAGCTAATGTAGGTTGCAGGATCAAACATAATGCTTCACAATTTGAAGTCTTAGAAGTGTTTGTTTCCTTCTTTTTTTCTGCTATTGCCCCCTTTGGACACAGCCAAACTGTATCAGGCAGTAAAATGGAAGTCAAAAAGCATCACTGGATTTAGTCACCACTAGTAGTTGACTTGATCCAAGTGGCTAGAATGAAAGCAGGGCTTTATACAATTAGGTTTTAAAAAATTAAACAGTATGATCAGGCCAAGGTTACACCTGTAATCCCAGCACTTTGGGAGGTTGAGGAGGGGAGATCACTTGAGGTCAGGAGTTTGAGACCAGCCTGGCCAACATGGTGAAACCCTGTCTCTCCTAAATATACAAAAATTAGCCGGGTGTAGTGGTGGGCACCTGTAATCCCATCTACCTGGGCAGCTGAGGCAGGAGAATCACTTGAACCCAGGAGGCAGAAGTTGCAGTGAGCCAAGATCATGCCACTGCACTCCAGCTTGGGCAACAGAGCAAGACTCCAACTCAAAACAAACAAACAAACAAACACCCTATGATCATTTATTGTATATATATGGTCCTTTGATCTTATAGAAAGTGAATTGCAGCAAACGTTGGTGACAGGAAAATAAGTACTCAACAAATATGAAGGCTCATTGCTGCTTATAGAAATGAAATTTCACAAAATAATTATTTTTATTTTCCGTCAAGTTGTCCTGTGAGATATTTTGAAAATGGACCTTCTCAAGTGCTCACTGGATTCATCAACCAACAATGACTGAGCCAATATAATGCTTCAGTGACTTTATGCGACTGGAGATATGGCAAAGAAGGGTTCATATCTGCCCAGAATATAAGGGAAGACAGACACTGGATGAATCACGGCAATGTGACACAATTACTTCTCCAGTGGAAACAGCATGCAAGACTTCTGAAAGCTTCAGTGCATCAGATCTCCAGGGTGTGGCGTGTTGATATGTGTTTTCTTTTCTAGGATAGGAGAAAATAGTCATCAGATCCTACTTGCTCATATCTAAACGTTTGATATTGTTAATGTGTTTTGACAAATCCAAAAGCTCATTTTAATTTCTTTAGGACTTGTAGTGGTTGAGTCTGTGCTTAGTCCACGTCTACAGCAGAGTGTACCCTGCCAGTTTTTAAATCTGATATTGTGCTACAGGGAATTCTCAGTGAAGACTGTTTTTGCTTTCAACCTTTCTGCCAAACCTAGGGAGCAACCAGCAACTCAAGCTACTTTGAGGACATAATGAGTGTTCCTGCCAAGTATGCTGCGGTTGTCTGGCTACCCTGTGCTACTTTGCAGAAGAGACCTTTACAGTTAGGGGCCCAGGGCTTTAAGCACTCTATGCAAGCCAGGGAGTTCCATGTACATGCCTCCCACACTCACTCCTTTCCAGAAGTCCAGAATCATGTATCCAGCAGCCTACTTCACATAGCTACCTGCTTACCTAACATACATATCAAAGAATATATGTTCAAAAGAAAACTCTTGGTTCCCCATACTGCAAAATTATGCCTCCCATAGACTTTTATAACTTAAGGAATGGTATTAATTACCATCCATTCAGTATTTGAAGCCAAAAGCCTTTTAAAAAACCTTATTTATTTATTTATTTATTTTTGAGATGGAGTTTCATTCTTGTTACCCAGGCTGGAGTGCAACGGCGCAATCTTGGCTCACTGCAACCTCCGCCTCCCGGGTTCATGCAATTCTCCTGCCTCAGCCTCCAGAGTAGCTGGGATTACAGGTATCTGCCACCACACCCTGCTAATTTTTTGTATTTTTAGTAGAGACGGGGTTTCACCATGTTGGCCAGGCTGGTCGCGAACTCCTGACCTCAGGTGATCCACCAGCCTCAGCCTTCCAAAGTGCTGGGATTGCAGGTGCAAGCCACCACGCCTGGCTTTTCCTTAATTCTTTTCTTTCTTTCTTGCCCATCAACAAGTCACCTCAATTCATCTCATAACACATCTCAAACCTGGTTATTTTCCTCCATGTCTAATGTAGTCACTGTAGTCCTATCCATTATTACATACTGCCTAGACAGCTGCTGTAGCCTACCAAATGGAATCTCTTTTCACGCTTGCTGCATTTTAGTTCCCCAAACAGCTGCTTGGGTTACCTATTTAAAACATAACTAAGATTAATGAGGCTCCCTACATTGCATTTCAATTCTACCAAACTTCCCCTAAACTAAAAGATATCTAAATAATTATCTATCTGTTGAATAAAAGCCCATGGCATAGGGAAGATAATATATTGTAGAATCAAGGAGATCATTCATTATTAAATCCTAAGCTTTTCTACACAACAGTTGTGTAAATTTGAGCAAGTTACCTAATGTCTTTAAGCCTAATTTCCCACTTAAAAAAATAAAATTAAAAATATTATCTCCTCTTGTTCATTCACTTCTCCTGAAAATTATTCCAGAAGTTGTTGTTGAACTTCTAAACTGTGTCAGGTACTGTGATGAGCACTGATATAAAAAGTAAATAAAATAGATGTCACCTATCTTCATGTTGCTTAAAGTTTATAATTGCATGTAACAGGTTCTGAACACATAACAAGTACTTAATAAGCAATGGGTGTCTTGATTTTCTTCCCCTGCTGACACCCTAGGGATCACCTATGTCAACCTTCCTTAAACATCTCCTGATCCTTAATCCATGGGTATTTTTAGTTTACCATGGTGCCTTATGCTATCATCTATTGTGACAATACCTAGCTTTATATTAAAAAAAAATCAACTCCTGAAATTCTTTATCCTACAAAGGATCACTTGGATAATCCTCTTAATGAAATTTAGGAAAAGGATGCAATTACTGTCCCCAAGATGTAACACAGCATTTTTGTAACCATATCAAGTCTACCATTTTCTAAAATCTATGTTATACGAAGCTGGACACTGGCCAGGAAGTAGATCAATTTAGCATGGGAAATCAGAGTTGTTTCCAGAAAGGAAATAAATGACAATCCTTATTTTTCTCTCTTAGATTTTGAGTTTACAAAGTGTAAAGGGGAAGGAGGTGTCTATAAGAGAGGTCAAGAGAGGTTCTAATAAAGATACAGGATCTAGTAAACAGCCAGGCTTCTGGAATAAAATTAACCTCAAAAAGCTTCACTAATGATCCATGGTCAACTTAGAGGCAAAAAAAGCATGAAAGAGAGTTCCAGCAGACCAGTGGCTGATACAAGAAACTACCCTTCCACCCAGCCTTCTCAGTAGTTGTTTTGTATTTTGGGGAACCACAGCTGAGCTCCCTTAAAATGCTGGCAAGAATCCAGATGACAGCAGTGAAGACCAAGGCATATTACAGTATCCATGGACAGTCTGCAATGCTGATACCATTTGGCCGCAGGAACCCATACAGTGAAGGATGGAAAAGGATGGAAACTGAACAGGCTTTGTATTCCCTTCCATGTGCCATTGAAGTCGAAATGAGCTGTCTGGTCAACTGAGCAAATATCACAAGATTAAAGACAAGATGAAAGAATGATCAGGAATTTGAGGAGACACACAACTTCCTGCTAATATACATAACAGAATTTGAGAAATATTTTTAAAAATTATGATATGGACTGTATTTTAACAATTTTAACAATGTTTCTAGAGCAAGTAATCTTAAGTAATTTCATTTACTCCTCTTAATGAAATTTAGGAAAAGGATGCAATTACTGTCCTCAATATGTAACAAAGCATTTTTGTAACCATACCAAGGCTACCATTTCTAAAATAAACAGGTGTCTGGCAAGAGCTGAGTAGGGCTTCAGCCATATATAGTACCCATTAGATGTGATAAAGTGCATGAGCAGTTGAGTGTGTACGTTGAAGTTTATACATAAATGTGTGATGTTTATAACAAAATAGAAGAATTAGGTTTTAATTACAGCAACAAACAGCCAGATGACACCTATGACCACAAAGAACAATGCAGTCTTATATTTGGAGTAGACTGACATTCTAAAAACCACAACTTCAGCTTGTGTCACCTTAAAGTTAGCTCAGGCCAATGGCTCTTGAGCACCAGGATACATGACCTTTGATGGGCAAAATGTCACTGCAACAATTCTGGAAAGGCTGATTAAAATCCCCTGAGACACCACACCAATAGTTTATTTTCTTATTTAGCACCAGGAACTCTTGCCCTCATTCGTCAAAGGGAGCCACAATTCAGTTCACAGCAGAGAAAAGTGAAAAGGTCTCCCATCATAAATTGAGCTTATTTTCAGAGCCTATGCATCTAGTTCTGAAATGGTTTGATTTTCATTTGAACTAAACAAGCAAACACAATTAACCTTTGAACAACAGAAATTTGAACTGTAGGTTTACACTCATGCACAGCTGTTCTTCTGCCTCTGCCACTCCTGAGACAAGACCAACACCTTCTCTTCCCCAGCCTCCTTATTGTGAAGATGAGGATAAAGAACTTTATGATGATCTAATTGCACTTAATGAATAGTAAATATATTTTCTTTTCCTTATGATTTTCTTAATAACATTTTCTTTTCTCTAGCTTACTTTCTTGTAAGACTACAGTATATGATGCATATAACACACCAAACATGTGTTAATCAACTGTATAAGTTATTGGTAGGACTTCCAATCAACAGTAGGCTATCAGTAGGTAAGTTTCTAGTGAGTTAAATTTATATGTGAATTTTTGACTGTGCAGTGTGTCAGCACCCGTAAACTCTGCATGGTTCAAGGATCGAATTAAGTACCCTGGAAACAATTCTGATTCCACATACCTACACACCAATGGGTAAGTCTCTTCCTTTATGTCTTCATTTTCATATCTGTTAAACAGAAGTCGATCAGGGAGCTTCAGAAGGCCCCTTCTGGCTTTGGCAGTACAGCTCTGCTCATGCAGGGACATTGACCTGGGAAGACTGAGCTCTACACTGGTCCAGCCAAAGCCTCTTTCCTCTCTGTGCTTCAGATCACTGACAGCTTTTGGGCCATTCCACTCTGAGCTTACATTCAGGACGTTTCTTTGCATTAAGAAGGCTCTTGTTCTTGAGTTCCAATCTATTAACCACATTTCACCTTATTAACTCCCTGCTTTGAGCCCTGAGGCCCCTATCCTTGCATAGTAGGTTAATTTGCTGCTTCAGCAACTGCGTTAGTTTCCATTGGGTCCCCCTACCCAGACTTTGCTTCAGACTAAGAGAAGTGTCTTATTGGAGAAAATGTAGATTGCAACTTTAAAGAAGTTCTTTATGAATGTCCTTTTCTCAATGTAAGCATCTACACACTCAGGATAAATGAGAATCTGTGGACATTAGGGACTAATAGACACATCTAGGCATTTCTTCTGTACTCAATTATTAAGCATCTTCTATATACCATGCACTGTGCTAAGGGCATTTTAGATATTTTTATATTAATATATATTTAGCTCCCACTTATAAGTTAGAACATATGATATTTGGTTTTCCATTCCTGAGTTACTTCACTTAGAATAGTGGTCTCCAATTCCATCCAGGTTGCTGCAAATGCCATTATTTTATTCCTTTTTATGGCTAAGTAGTATTCCATGGTGTGTGTATATAACACACGCACACACACACACATACATGTGATATATATATTTTCTTTATCCACTCATTGGTGATGGGCATTTAGGCTGGTTCTATATTTTTGCAGTTGCAAATTGTGCTGCTGTAAACGTGTGTGTGCATGTGCCAGTGTCTTTTTCACATAATGACTTCTTTTCCTCTAGGTAGATACCCAGCAGTGGGATTGCTAGAACAAATGGTAGTTCTACTTTTAGTTCATTAAGGAATCACCACACTGTTTTCCATAGTGGTTGTACTAGTTTACATTCCCACCAACAGTGTAAAAGTGTTCCCTCTTCACCATATCTATGCCAACATTTTTATTTTTTATTTATTAATTATGACCATTCTTGCAAAAGTAAGGTGGTATCTCATTGTGGTTTCAACTTGCATTTCCCTGATAATTAGTGATATTGAGCACTTCTTTAAAAAAATATGTTTGTTGCCCATTTGTATATTTTCTTTTGAGAAATGTCTATTCGTGTCCTTTGCCCACTTTTCGATGGGACCATTTGTTTTTTTCTTGGTGATTTCCTGGAGTTTCTTGAAGATTCTGGATATTAGTCATTTGTTGGATGCATAGTTTGCAAATGTTTTATCCCACTCTGTGAGTTGCCTGTTTATCCTACTGATTATTTCTTTTGCTGCGCAGAAGCTCTATAATTTAATTAGGTCCCATCTATTTATTTTTGCTTTTGTTGCATTTGCTTTTCGGTTCTTGGTTCATGGGCTGTTTGCCTAAGCCAATATCTAGAAGAGTTTTTCTGATGTCTTTTAGAATTTTTATGGTTTCAGGTCTTAGATTTAAGTCTTTGACCCATCCTGAGTTGATTTTGTATAAGGTGAGAGATGAAAATCTAGTTTCATCCTTCTACATGTGGCTTGCCAATTATCCTAGCACCATTTATTGTATAGGAGGTACTTTCCTCATTTTATATTTTTGTTTGCTTTGTCTAAGATCAGTTGGTTGTATGTATTTGGCTTTATTTCAGAGTTTGCTATTCTGTTCCAGTGGTCTATGTGTCTATTTTTATACCAGTATCATGCTGTTTTGGTAACTTCAGCCTTGTAGTACAGTTTGAAGTCGAGTAATGTGATGCCTCCTGATGTGTTCTTT
The DNA here is from genome assembly GCF_028878055.3 of Symphalangus syndactylus. Lineage (NCBI taxonomy): Eukaryota > Metazoa > Chordata > Mammalia > Primates > Hylobatidae > Symphalangus > Symphalangus syndactylus. The sequence continues at coordinate 127,639,482 of NC_072429.2, read as the reverse complement.
TTGCTTAGACTTGCTTTGGCTATATGGGGTCATTTTTGGTTCCATATGAATTTTAGAATTATTTTTTTCTAGTTCTTTGTGGAATGATGATGGCATTTTGATGGAAATTGCATTGAATCTGTAGATAGCGATTGGCAGTATAATCATTTTCACAGTATTGATTCTACCCATCAATGAGCATGGGAAATTTTAAATTTCCTCGTAGAGCTCTTTCACCTCCTTGGTTAGGTATATTGTTAAGTATTTTATTTTATCTTTGCATCTGTTATAAAAAGGCTTAAGCTCTTGACTTGATTCTCAGCTTGGTTGTTGTTGGTGTATAGCAGTGCTACTGATTTGTGCACATTGATTTTGTATCCTGAAACCTTACTGAATGTATTTATCCCATCTAGGAGCTTTTTGGATGAGTCTTTAGGTTTTCTAGGTATATAATCATATCATCAGCAAACAGCGACAGGTTGACTTCCTCTTTACTGATCTGGAATACCTTTTATTTCTTCTTTTTTCATGACTGTTCTGGATAGAACTTCCATTACTATGTTGAATATAAGTGGTAAAAGTTGCATCCTTGTTTTGTTCCAGTTCTCAGGGAGAATGCTTTCAGGTTTTACCCATTCAGTATAACATTGGCTGTGGGTTTGTCATAGATGGCTTTTATTACCTTGAGGTATGTCCCTTCTATGCCAGTTTGCTGAAGCTGTTAATAATAATGTGATGCTGGATTTTGTCAAGTGCTTTTTCTGCATCTATTGAGATGATCATATGATCTTTGTTTTTAATTCTGCTTATGTGTTGTATTACATTTATTGACTTGCATATGTTTAACCATCCCTGCCTCCCTGGTATGAAACTCGATTATGGTGTATTATCTTTTTGATATGCTGAAGAACATAACAAAAAAAGAAAACAACAGACTAATATTCCTGATGTATATAGATGCAAAAATCCTCAACAAACTCTGAACAGACCAATAAAAAGTAGTGCGATTGAAACAGTAATAAAATATTTGCCAACAACAACAAAAAAGGCCAGGACCAAATGGATTCACAGCTGAATTCTACCAGGTGTTCAAAGAAGAATTGCCACAATATTATTGAAACTATTCCAAAAGATAGAGAAAGAAGGAATCCTCCCTAAATCGTTCTATGAAGCCAGTATTACCCTAATACCAAAACCAGGAAAGGACATAACACTAAAAGAACACTACACACTGTCTTCTCTCTTCTTTTCTTTGTTAATCTCACTAATGGTCTATCAATTTTATCTTTTAAAAAAACACATCTTTTTGTTTCATATATTGTTTGTATTGTTTTTGTTTCAATTTCATCTAATTCTGCTCTGATCTTTATTTCTTTTATTCTGCTGCATTTCGGATTGGTTTGTTCTTGTTTCTGTAGTTCCTTGAGGGGTGACCTTAAATTGTCTATTTGTGCTCTTTCAGACTTTCTGATGTAGGCATTTAATGCTATGAAATTTCCTCTTAGCACCGCTTTTGCTGTATCCCAGAGATTTTGATAAGTTTTGTCACTATTATCACTCAGTTCAAAGAATTTTTAAATTTCCATCTTAATTTTATTTTCAACCCAAAGATTATTCAAGAGCAAATTAATTTCTATGTATTTGTATAGTTTTGAGGGTTCCTTTTGGAGTTAATTTCCAATTCTATTCCATTTGTGGTCTAAGAGGATACTTGATATAATTTTGATTTTCTTAAATTTATTGAGACTTGTTTTGTGACCTTTCATATGGTCTATCTTGGAGAATGTTTCACGTGCTGAAGAAAAGAATGAATATTCTGCAGCTGTTAGGTAGAATGTTCTGTAAATATCTGCTAAGTCCATTTGTTCTAGGGTATAGTTAATATCCATTATTTTTTTGTTAACTTTGTCTTGATGGCTTGTCTAGTGCTGTTAGTGGAGTCTTAAAGTACCCTACTGTTATTGCATTGCCATCTATCTCATTTGTTAGGTCTAGGAGTATTCATCTTATGAATTTGGAAGCTCCAGTGTTAGGTGCATAAATATTTAGGATTGTGATATTTTCCTGTTGGACTAATCCCTTTCACATTACATAATGTCCCTGTTTGTCTTTTTTCTTAACTGTTTAAAGTCTGGTTTGTCTGATTTAAGAATAGCTACTTCTACTTGCTGTTAGTTTTCATTTGTGAGAAATATCTTTTTCAATCTCTTTCCCTTAAATTTATGTGAATCCTTATGTATTAGGTGCGTCTCTTGAGGAAGGCAAATGTTTTCGTGGTAGATTTTTATGCATTCTGCCAGTCTGTATCTTTTAAGTCAGGGTGTCTAATCTTTGACTTCCCTGGGTCACATTGGAAGAAGAATAATTGTCTTGGGCCACACATAAAATACATTAATACTAACAATAGCTGATGAGCCAAAGAAAAGAAAAAAATCACAAAAAAATCTCATAATGTTTTAAGAAAGTTTATGGATTTGTGTTGGGCTGCATTCAAAGCCATCCTGAGCCGCATGCAGCCCACAGGCTGCGAGTTAGACAAGCTTGTTTTGGGTGCAGACTTTAGGCCCTTTACATTGAACATTAGTGTTGAGATATAAGGAACCATTCTATTCATCATGCTAGTTGTGATTCAATGCGTTGTTTTTTTTTTCACTGTGTTAGTGTTTCATAGGCCCTGTAATGTTTATGCTTTAAGGAGGTTCTATTTTGGTGTATTTCAAGGCTTTATTTCAAGATTTAGAAGTTCTTTTGGCATTTCTTATATTGATGGCTTGGTATTGGTGAATTCTCTCCGCATTTGTTCATCTAAAAAAGACTTTATCTCTCGTTCATTTATGAAGCTTAGATTGACGAATACAAAATTCTTGGCTGGCTTGTAAGATTCCTGCTGAGAAACCTGCTGTTAATCTGATAGGTTTTCCTTTATAGGTTACCTGATGCTTTGTCTCACAGCTCTTATGATTCTTTCCTTCATCTTGACTTAAGATAACCTGATGATTTATGTGCCTAAGTGATTTATCTTTATGTGATGAATTTCCCCAGTGTTCTTTGAGAGTCTTGTACTTGGATGTCTAAATCTCTAGCAAGGCAAGGGAAGTTTTCCTCAATTATTCCCTCAAATAAGCTTTCCAAACAGATTTCTCTTCTCCTAAGGAACACGAATTATTCTTATGTTTGACCATTTAACATAATCCCAAGGTTCTTGGAGGGTTTGTTCATTTTTTAAAATTCTTTTTACTTTGTCTTTGTCTGATTGGATTAATGTGAAGGTCTTGTCTTTAAGCTCTGAAGTTCTACTTGTTGTAGTCTATTGTTGAAACTTTTCAGTGCATTTTGTATTTCTCTAAGTGTGCCTTTTATTTCCTGAAGTTCTGATTGTTGTTTTCTTTATATCTATTTCTCTGCAGAAGTTTTCAACCATATTCTGCATTTTTTAAAATTTATTTAAGTTGGTTTTCATTTTTCTCTGGTATCTCCTTGAGTAGCTTAATAATCAACCTTCTGAATTCTTTATCTGACAATTCAGAGATTTCTCCTTGGTTTGGATCCATTACTGGGGAGCTAGTGTAATCTTTGTCTTTTGGGGGGTCTTACAAATCCCTGTTTTGTCACATTATTGGAGTACTTTTCCAGTTCCTTCTCATTTGGGTAGACTATTTAAGTGAAAAGGGCTGGAACTCAAGGCCTGCTCTTTAGATTATTTTGTCCCATGGGATGATCCCTTGATGTGGTACCCCTCCCCTTCCCCTAGGGATGGGTCTTCTGGAGAGCCAGACTTCAGTGATTGTTATTGCTCTTCTGGTTCTAGCCATTCAGCAGGACAGGCTCTGGGCTGGTGCTGGGGAATGTCTGCAAATAGTCCTGTGATATGATCTGTCTTCAGGTGTACCAGCCATGGATACCAGCACCTGCTCTGGTGGAGGTGGCAGTGGAGTGAAATAGACTCTGTGAGAGTCCTTGGTTGTAGGCTTTCTTGAATGCTGGCTATGCTAGCAGTGAAGTTGTCACACAGCGAGATTCAGGACCTCTGGTTAGCCAGGATGTTGCGGGCAGTAGAATTAGCTGTTGTTTTCTCCTTCCTGGGAGCAGGGTTATTCTCTCATGAGTTGCTGTAATGGCCTAAGTTGGTTGGCCTCCAGCCAGGAGGTGACTCTTTCAAGAGAGCACCAGCTGCAGTAGTAGTAGGGGGATCTATCTAAGCTTAAGGTTGCCTTAAGTTGGCCAGGTTAAGTATTCTGTTTTCTTAAGTGATGGGTCATAAGACACCAAAGAGTTCATTTGTTTTGTGTTCAGCTACCAGGGTGGGTAGAGAAATACTATCAGGTGGGAGCAGAGTTAGGTAGATCTGGGCTCAGACTCTCCTTGGGTGGGGCTTGCTATTGCCACTGTGGAGGTAGGGGGGTGGCTCTCAGGCCAATAGGGTCAAGTTCTGGAGGGGATTATGGCTGCCTCTGTTGTGTCGTAGTTTGCCAAGGAAGTAGGGGATAGTTGCTAATGAAAGGCCTTACCCAGTTCCTACATGGTTGGCAAGAAGCCTTGTTCCCACAGTGCCCCACTCAGACTGAAGGGGTGGCCTGCCCCTCCACACCTGTGGGTGCTTCTCGTTAGGTGGGATGAAAGACTTGAGAAAAGGAATAAGACACAGAGACAAAGTGTAGAGAAAGAAAAGCGGGGCCCAGGGGACCGGTGCTGTGCTTACAGAGGACCCAAAGAAAGAGATCAGCCTGTTACTGTGTCTATATAGAAGGAAGTAGACATAAGAGACTCCATTTAGTTCTGTATTTGAGATGCTGTTAATCTGTGACCCTACCCCCAACCTTGTCCTTGCAAGAGACATGTGCTGTGGTGACTTCAGGTTAAAAGGATTTTGGGCGGTGCAGAATGTGCTTTGTTAAACAAGTGCCTAAAGGCTGCTTATGGTTAAAGGTCATCACCATTCTCTTAAATCTAGAGAAAAAGAAAAACATTTGTCTCCTGCCCGTCCCTGGGCGATGGAACATCTCCAGGTAAAACCCTTTGTGTGCTTTGTTTACTGAGTAAGGAGAAAACCGCCTTTAGGAATAAGGTGGGGCTTGCTGGAGCAATACTGCTAAAAGGTTTTTGGAGATGTTCACATATGCATCTCAAGGCACAGTATTTTCTTTTAAACTTATTGATGTTACAAGGATTTTTTGTTCATATGTCTTACTGCTGATTTCCTCCCTACAATGATCCTATTGTCCAGTCACTCCCTTATCTTTTTGATGGTAAAGATAATTATCAATAAATACTAAGGGAACTCAGAGGCCGGGCCGGTGTGGGTCCTCTGTAAGCACAGCACCGGTCCCCTGGGCCCCGCTTTTCCTTCTCTACACTTTGTCTCTGTGTCTTATTCCTTTTCTCAAGTCTTTCGTCCCACCTAACGAGAAGCACCCACAGGTGTGGAGGGGCAGGCCACCCCTTCACTGACCTTCCCCCAGACAGTAAGCTTCTCTGCTAAGAAAGCAAGCATAGCTTTTAGGCCTCTCCCTCCCCATCTGCCCACAGTGTTGGCAGTGGACTCCTGCACTCATGTCTGCAGCAGTTCCTATTTGCTTCTGGATTCTGCTCAAGAAAATTCATGCCCAGTCAAAATTATCACAAATTTCAACTGGAAGCTTGTTTCACCCTGTGATCCCTCTTTAATTTTGCTGGCTGCCTTCTCCAAGGGCCCCAGTCAGATCTAGTCAGGGATGGCTTCCCTGAGCTTGAGCTGGAGACCTAGAATGCCTCTAAGGCCTTTCCTGCTGCTGCTTCCACTTTCATATTTTGCTCAGCTCCCCAAATTCATTTCAGCTCTCGGTAAGGGTAAATCCTTCTCTTGTGATCTGGATTTTTAGATTCCCCAGTGAGGATGTGTGTTCTGAGGCAGGTTTCCCCCTCTCATGCTTTTGGGACTCAGTTTTTCTCCTGTCTCATGGAATTTGCAACAGCATGACACTTCTTGCAAAGGGTTTGTGAATTTCTTCAGTTTGCCTAGTGCCTTCTTGTGGTGGTTCTTGGAGCAAACGTTCACAGTGTGAGAGTCTCCTCTCCACACACTGTTTTGTCCATCCAGATGGAAGCTGCACCTTAACCCTGTCTCCTATTCACCACCATCTTCCTCAAAAAATGAGCTTGTTTTAATTTTTAGCTCCCACAAATAAGTGAGAACATGTGAAGTTTGTCTTTCTCTTCCTGACTGATTTTACTTAATGAATTCCAGTTTCATCCATGCCATTGCAAATGATGGAATCTCATTTCTTTTGTGACTGTAGGTTCCCTCTTCATTTTGTAGATTGTTTCCTTTGTTGTGCAGATTTTAGCTTGATTTAGTCCTATTTTTTCATTTTTACTTTAGGTGCTTATGCTTTTAGGTTATTACTTGAGAAATATTTCTTCAGACCAATGTACTGGAGAGATTCCCCACTGTTTATTTGTAGTGGTTTCATAGTTTGAGGTCTTGGGTATAAAAGTTTTTAATTTATTTTCATTTTATTTTTTTATGTGGCAAGAGATTGGGGTCTAGTTTCATTCTTCTGCATATAGACATCCAGTTTTTCCAGCACCATTTATTGAAGAGACTGTCTTTTCCCTGATGTATATATACTTGACACCTTTGTCAAAAATGAGTTCACTGTAAATGTATGCATTTGTTTCTGGGTTCTCTTCTGATCCATTGGTCTATGTGTCTGTTTTTATGCCAGTACCATCCTGTTTTTGTTACTATAACTCTGTAGTATAATTTGAAGTCAGGTGATATGATTCATCCTCTTCTGGGTTTTTTTTGCTTAGGATAACATTGGCTTTTAATGGTCTTTTGTGGTTTATATAAATTTTTGGATTTTTTTTTCTATTTATGTGAAGAATGTCATTAGTATTTTGGTAGGTATTGCATTGAATCTGTAGATTCTTTTGGGTAGTATGGACATTTAATAATATTGATTCTTTCAATTCGTGAACATGAAATATCTTTCAACTTTTTTGCCTTCTTCAATTTCCTTCATTAATGTTTTATAGTTTTCATTTTTAAGATCTTTCACTTATTTGGTTAAATTAATTCCTGGGTATTTAATTTGATTCATGGTTATTGTAAATGGGATTACAAATTGATTTATTTTTCAGATTGTTCAATGTTGGCATATAGAAGTAGTACTGATTTTTCTATGTGCATTTTGTATCTTGCAACTTTTTTGAATTTGTGTGTCAGTTCTAATAATTTTTTTTTTTTTTGAGACAAAGTCTGTCCCTGTCACCCAGGCTGGAGTGCAGTGGCGTGATATTGGCTCACTGCAACCTCTGCCTCCCAGGTTCAAGCAATTCTTCTGCCTCATCCTCCTGAGTAGCAGGGATTACAGGCAGGCGCCACCACGCCCAGCTATTTTTTTGTATTTTTAGTAGACTCGGGGTTTCACCATGTTGGTCAGATGGAGTCTTTAGATTTGTCCGAATATAAAATCACATTATCTTCAAACAAGGATAATTTGACTTCCTCTTTTCCAATTTGGATGACCTTTATTTCTTTCTCTTGTCTGAATCCTCTAACTAGGACTTCCAGTACTAGGTTAAATAACAGTGGTAGAGTGGGCATCCTTGTCTTGTTTCAGATCTTAAAGGAAAGGCTTTCCATTTTCCTCATTCAGTATGATACAAGCTGTGGGTCTGTTGTATATGGCTTTTATTATATTGAGGTATGTTTCTTCTGCACTCAGTTTTTTGAGGGTTTTTTTTTCATAAAAAGCTGCTGAATTTTATCAAATGCTTTTTCAGTATCAATTGAAATGATCACATGGTTTTTGTCTTTCATTCTGTTGATACTATGTATCACATTGATTCATTTGCATATGCTGAACCATCCTTGCATTCCTGAGATAAATCCCACTTGATCATGGTAAATGGTCTTTTTACGATATTGTTGAATTTGGTTTGCTAATATTTGTTGATAATTTTTACATCGGTATGCATCAGGGATATTAGCCTGTAGTTTTCTCTTATTATTATTTTTTTATATGTCTTTGTCTGCTTTTGGTATCAGGGTAATACTGGCCTAATGGAATGAGTTTGAAAGTATTTCCTCTATTTTTCAGAATAGTTTGAGTAGGACTGGTGTTAGTTCATCTTTAAATGTTTGACAGAATTCAGCAGTGAGGCCATTGGGTCCCAGGCTTTTCTTTACTGGGAGACTTTTTATTCCAGCTTCAAACCCATTACTTGTTATTAGTCGTCTGTTCAGGTATTGAATTTCTTCATGGCTCAATCTTGGTAGGTGGTATGTATATAGAAATGTATCCATTTCCTCTAGATTTTCCAATTTATTGGTATATAGTTGCCTATAGTAGCCACTAATGCTCCTTTACAATTCTGTGTTTTTAGTTGTAATGTCTCATTTTTCATCTCTTATTTTATTTATTTGGGTTTTCTTTCTTTTCATCTAAGTTATTATGGCTAATTATATGTCAATTTTATCTTTTCAAAAAGCGAACTTTTCATTGCATCAGTCATTTGTTTTGTTTTCTTCATTTGAATTTTATTTATTTGTGTTTTCTGATCTTTATTATTTCTTTACTTCTACTAATTATGAGTTTGGTTTGCTCTTGTTTTTTTTAGTTAAGATGCAACAATAGATTATTTAAAGTTTGTTTATCTTTTTTGATGTAGGCACTTATAGCTATATATTTCCCTCTTTTACTGTTTTTGCTTTATCCTATAGGTTTTTTTATGTTGTGTTTCCATTATCATTTGTTTCAAGAAATTTTTCAGTTTTCTTCTTAATTTCTTCATTGACCCACTGGTCATTGAGGGGCATATTGTTTATTCATCATGTGATTATATAGTTTCCAAGTTTCCTGTTGTTATTGATCACTAGTTTTATTTCACTGTGGTTGAGAAGATGTTTGACATTATTTAATGTTTTGGAATCTTTTAAGACTTGCTTTGGGACCTAACGTGTGGTTTATTTTTGAGAATAATTTATGTGCTAAGGAAAAGAATGTGTATTCTGCAGGAAATGTTTTGTAAATCTCTGTTAGGTCCTTTTGTTCTATAGGGCAGATTAAGTCCAATGTTTTCTTGTTGATTTTCTTTCTGGAAGGTCTGTCCAATTCTGAAAGCAGGATATTGAAGTCTCCAGCTGTTACTGTATTGAGGTCTATTTCTCTCTTCAGCTCTAATAATATTTGCTTTATAAATCTGGGTGCTTCAGTGTTGGGTGCATATATATTTACCATTGTCGTACCTGTGGAATAATTAACCCCTTTATTATTATCTAATGACTTTCTTTTTCTCTCCTTTCAGTTTTTTCTTGAAGTCTTTTTTCTCTGATATAAGCCTACCCTCTCCTACTTCTTTTTGGCTTTCATTTGCATGAAATATCATTTTCCATCCCTTTATTTTCAGTCTATGTGTATCTTTGTAGGTGAAATATGTTTCTTGTAGGCAACAGGTCACTGTGTCTTGTTGATTTTTATTTATCCCCTCTATGTCTTTTTATTGGAGAGTTTACGTAATGATATTCAATGTTATTATTAACAGATAAGGACTTACTTCTCTCATTTTGTTATTGTTTTCTGGACTTCTCTTCCATTTTCTTTCCTTCTTATCTTTCTTTTAGTAAAGATAATTTTCTCTGATAGTATGTTTTAATTTCTTGCTTTTAATTTTTTGTGTATACTTTGTACATTTTTTTATTTGAGATTACTATAAGACTGGCAAATACTATCTTATAACTTGTTATTTTTATTTATTTATTTATTTATTTTGAGACAGTTTCACTCTTGTCACCCAGGCTGGAGTGCAATGGTGCCATCTCAGCTCACTGCAACCTCCATCTCCCAGGTTCAAGTAATTCTCCTGCCTCAGCCTCCTGAGTAGCTGGGATTACAGGCACCTGCCACCATACCTGGCTAGTTTTTGTATTTTTAGTAAAGACTGGGTTTTACCATGTTGGCCAGGCTTGTCTCGAACTTCTGACCTCAGGTGATCCACCAGCCTCGGCCTCCCAAAGTGCTGGGATTACAGGTGTGAGCCACCGCACCCTGCCATACTTGTTATTTTAAACTGATGACAAAAATGGATTGCATAAACAAACATGCAAAAGAAAACTAGTAAAAACTCTCAACTTTAATTTTGTCTCCCTACCTTTTAACTCTCTGTTCTTCCTCTTTATGTCTTATCATAGTGTCTACATTTTGAAAACTCATAGTTGTTATTTTTGATTGGTTCATAATTTAGTCTTTCTACTTAATGTAAGAGTAATTTACACATCACAATTATAATATTATAATAATTTTTGTTTTCATGCATGCTTACTGTTACCAGTGAGTTTCATACCTTTAGATGATTCCTTATTGCACACTCACATCCTTTCCTTTCTGATTGAAGAACTCCCTTTAGCATGTATTGTAGGACAGATCTGATATTGTTGAAATCCCTCAGCTTTTGTTTGTCTGGGAAAGCCTTTATTTATCCTTTACGTTTGAAGGACATTGTCACCAGATATTCTATTCTAGGGTAAATGTTTGTTTTCTTTAGCATGTGAAATATGTCATTCCACTCTCTTTGGCTTGTAAGGTTTCCACTGAAATCCTGCTGCCAGACATTTGTAGTTCCATTGTATGTTATTTGTTTGTTTTCTCTGATTGCTTTTGGGATTCTTTATCCTTGACCTTTGAGAGTTTGATTATTAAATGCCTTGATAGAGTCTTCTTTGGGTTTAATCTGCTTGGTCTTCTATAACCTTATACTTCAATATTGATATCTTTCTCTGAGTTTGGGACATTCTCTAATATTATCTATTTGAATAAACTTTCTCCTCCTATCTTTTTCTCTACCTCCTCTTTAAGGCCAATATCTTTGATTTGCTCTTTGTACATAATTTTCTAGATTTTGTAGGTGTGCTTTACTGTTTTGCATTTTTTTCTCTTGTCTCCTCTGCCTATGTATTTTCAAATAGTACGTCTTCAAGCTCACCAATTCTTTCTTCTGTTTGAGCAATTCTGCTATTTAGAGACTGATGCATTCCTCAGTATGTCAATTGCATTTTACAACTCTAGAATTCCTGCTTGACTCTTTTCAATTATTTTAACTCCTGTTAAATGTGTCTGATAGAATTCTGAATTCTTTCACTGTGTTATCTTGAATTTCTCTGAGTTTCTTCAAAACAGCTATTTTAAATTCTCTGTCTGAAAGTTCACATATCCCTGTTTCTCCAGGATTGGCTCCTGGTGCCTTATTTAGTTTGTTTGATGAGGTCATGTTTTCATGGCTGATCTTGGTGCTTGTAGATATCTGTCAGTGTCCGGGCATTTATGAGTTAGTTATTTATTGCAGTCATCACAATCTGGCTTGTTTGTGCCTGTTCTTCTTGGGAAGACTTTCCAAGTATTCAAAGGGACTTGCACCCTGAACCCAGTAATGTTGTAGTTCTTGCAGGCTCATAGAGGTACCACCATGTGGTCTTGGATAAGATTGGAAAGAATTCTCTGGATTGCCAGACAGAGACTCTTGTTCTCTTCCCTTATCTTCTCCCAAAATAATTGAGTCTCTCTCTGTCTTTGTGGAGCCATCTGGAGCTGATGGTGGGGTGACACAAGCACCACTGTGGTTACTGCCAATGGAACTGCCATGGGTCGGTCCTGAAGCCAGCATAGGACTGGGTCCTGCCCAAGGCCTAATGTAACCACTACCTGGCTACCATCTGTGTTCACTCAAGGCCCTAGAGCTCTACAATCAGCAGGTGGTAAAGCAAGCCAAGTTTATATCCTTCCTTTCAGGGCAACAAGTTCCCCGATGCTCTAGATGGGTTCAGGTTTTTTGTCTGGGAGGCAAGAGTTGAGGTCAAAAACCTTAGAAATCTACCTGCTATTTTATTCTACTGCAGCTAAGCTGGCACTCAAACCACAAGGCAAAGTTCTTCCACTCTTCTCTCTCCTTTCCACAGGTAGTGGTGCCTCTCCCCGTGGCCATCACAACCACTGGCACTCTGAGAGTTCTGGAAGGTTACCACTTGTGTTCATTTAACCTCCATGGGCTCTTCAGTCAGCTCATGGTTAATGCTGCTAGGCCTCAACTCCCTCTTCAAGGAAGTTGGATCCTCTCTGGCCTAGGGAAGGTCCAGAAATGCTTTCCATTAGCCTAGGTCAGGATCGAGGGGCCCCAAGAGCCTGCTTGGTGCTCTACCCTACTTTGGCTGAGCTGATACCTGAAACCAGCACATCTCTAAGTAAGTCTTATGAAAGGTTCATAGTATACTACCTTGGTATTGCTGTTGATTATTCAAGGCCCATGGACTCTAGTTAGTTAGCAGGTGCTGAATGCAGCCAGGACTGGGTCCCTCCCTTCAAGGCTGTGGGTTCCTTTCTGGCCCAAAGTATGTCTGGAAATGTCCAGGAGCTAGAGCCTGGGATGGGGGCTCCATGACTCTGTCTAGTGCCCTGTCCTACTGTGGCTGAGCTGGTATCTAAGATACAAGACAAAATCCTCTTCACGCTTTTCTCTCCTCGAGTGGAAAGAAGCAGTCACTGTCATTGCTGTGAGCTGCATTGCACAGGGTTTTGGGTGGGTGGCATAGCACTTCCTCAGTCCCTCTGTCTGATGCCTCATTAGGTCAGGCACTGCCCCAGTCCACTGTCTCTAAGCCCAGCACAGCATCAGAACTTCTCAAGAATTGGAATCCTCGTGTCCTAGGCTGCCTTTCAAGTTCACTTAGATCCCAAGAGCACTTAACTCCTGGTGGCAAGGCTTGTTGAGAAACTCAGGTACTGACCACTGGGTTGGGCACTTCCCCTCTGTCTAGGTCAGGTCCAAATGCTTCCTTTGTGGAAAGGTGCCAGCTGAGTCAGCGTCGTTTTGTTTTCTGCTGTGACAGGGCAGCACTGAGTTCAATGCAAAGTTCCCCAGTTCCTATGCTGTCCTTCTCTCAAGTGCACAAATTCTTTCCTTATGCCACATAGTCACCGCCTGGGGAGTGGGGAGAAGTGGCATTGATGATATAAGACTTTCTTCCCTAGCCTCTGTAGTTCCTCTTTCAGTGACATGAAATTAATTAAAACCAGGTACTATGAGTGCTCACTTGATTTGCACTTTTATGAAGGTGCTTTTTAGTGTGCAGATAGTGTTAAAATTTGGTGTCCCTACAGGGGGAATAATTGGTGGAGGCTTCTATTCAGCCATCTTGCTCCATCCTCAGCATGTCAATTCTTATTTAAAGATAGCCTGTCGGGGTTTGGATTGGGGTCACATTGAACCTGTATATCAACCTGGAAGAAATTGACATCTTGGCAATATTAAGTATTCCAATTCATGAGCAAGGTATATTTCTTCATTTATTTATATCTTCCTTTTTGTTCTCCCAGTACTGTTTTATAGCTTTCAGTGTGCAGGTATTATTTATATTTTGTCAAACTTGTCCCTATTTTATGTTTTATTAAACTATTATAAAATTTAATTTTAAATTTCATTTTTCTATAACTTGTTACTAGTATGTGAATAGGCAAATGATGTTTGTGTAATGACATTGTGTTGTATAACCTTACTTAATTCACACAACTTTTTGTACATTCCTTAGAATTTTTTTATGTATGTTATAATGTTGTCCATAAGAAGGATAATTTTATGTATTTATTTCCAATCTGTATAACTTTTATTTCATCTTACACGCACTACTACAATGGCCAGGACCTCTAATTTGTTGTTGAATAGAAGTAGTGATAGTGGACATTTTCTTATTGCTCTTCTTCTAGAGAAAACATTAAATCACAAACCATAATATATAATGATAGCTGTAGGGTTTTTTTGATGCATTTTGCTGGGAATTTTTTCATAGCTTTTTTTTCATTTCTTGAAATAATCATATGATTTTTATCTTTTATTCTGTTAGTATGGTGAATTACAGTGCCTGACTTTTAAATGTCATATTAACTTGGTATTTCTAATACCCAGTTGGTCATGATGTATTATTTTTATATTTTGTTAGATTTAATTTGTTAATACCTTGTGAAGGATTTTCTTTTTTATCTTCATGAAAAGTATTAGTTTATAGTTATCTTTTCTTATATAATATTTATTTTCAGTTTAAGTGTTAGGGTAATGTTGGCCTAAAAGTTCCACTAAAATATGTCTCTTCCTTCCCTGTTATCTGAGATTGTGTAAGATGGATATAATTTCTTTTTAAAGTGTTTGATAAAATTGACAAATGAAAATATTCAGGACTGAAATTTTCTTTGTGGAAAGGCTCATGTTCACAAATTGTATTTTAAAAATAGATATATTAATATTTTCTATTCCTCCTGTATTTATTTTGATAACTTATATCATTTAGGGAATATGTGCATTTTATCTGTATTGTTAGATTTATTGACATAGAATTGTTCATAATATTCATCAGGTACCATTTAATATTCATAGTATCTGTAGTTACATCTGCATTTCACTCTGAATATTGCTATTTGTCCTCTCCCTCTCTCTTTTTAGTTTCCTAAGAAGAATATCAACTGCCAATCTTTTTAAAAAGATAGATTTTTGTTTTATTTATATTCTCTGTTGTTTAACATTTTGTATTTCATTGATTTTTGTAATTATTATTCACCTTCTACTTATTTGGGGTTGAATTTCCTTTTTTATACCTTCTTAATGTGAAAGCTTAGATTATTGACTTTAAATCTACCTTTGTTTTCTACCAAAAACATTTAGTGTTATGAACTAATTTACAATTATTACTCATTTAGATTTTTTTTAGAAGTTCCAAATATTTAGGGTCTTCTAAAAATGTTTATATATTTTTCTCATATTTCTAATTTTATACTATTGTGGCTAGAAGTAATACTCTGTATATTTTTGACCTCTTTAAATTAATTCATTCCAGTTTTATGACCCAGCACATGACCTATCTTGGTGAATGTTAGTGGACACTTGAAGAGCTCTAAAAATATCAGTTATGTCAGTTTGGTTAATAACATTGCCCACATCTTCTACATCTGTCCTTATTTTCTTTCTACTTTTCTATCCCTATCAAGAAAAGAATTCAGGTGTGTAACCAACATTTTGGATGCGTCTTTTTTCAGTTTGGTCAGTTTTTTGCTTTAAAAATTTTGAACCATTGTTCTAAATGCACACATACTTAAGAATGTGCCTTGATAAACTATTTTATCTTTATAAAATGCCATTATCTAAATGAATTACAAGTAGTATTATTTGACCTAAAGTCTAATGTATAAGATAATAACACAGCCATTTAGTATTCCTTATGACTAGTGTTTGCATTGAATAAGTTTTTCATAATTTTTAACTTATCTATGTTTTTGTATTTCAAGAGCGTTTCTGGTTGACAGAATATTATTTTGTATTGTTTTTGTATTTCAAGAGTGTTTCTTGTTGACAGAATATTATTGGGTTGTGCCTTTGCATTTAGTTGGAGTCTTTCTTTAGATCAATGGCATATATTTATCAGTATGGTTGGATTTAAAGCTATTAGTATTCATATTTGTTTTAACTGTAGTTTTTCTCATTTTTCTCTTTTGCTGCCTTATTTGTGTTGACTAATATTTAATATTTCATTTCATGTCCTCTATTAACTTACTAGCTATATCTCTCTTTAAGTTCTAGTGGTTGCTCTGGGCTTTACAATATGTATCTCTAACTTGTTATAATCAATCTTTACTATCTTCAAAGGCTATTTGCCATTTCAAGAAATATAAGAATATTACACAATACATTTCCATTTCTCCATCATATAGTTTGTGCTATTGTTACACATTTTTACAACTATAATATAAAACATTAAAAACATCTTTATCCTCATGTTTGCTATTTCTAGTATCCTTCATTTCTTTGGGTAGATCCAGACTTACATGTGGTATTATATCCCTTCAACTTGAATAATTTCTTTAATATTTTTTGGTAGTGCAGTTTTACTGATGATAAATTTTCTGTTTTTTGTTTGCCAGAAAAATTTCATGTTTTAATTTTCACTTATGAATAATATTTTCACATAAAATGAAATAGTATCTTGACAATATTTTTTTTTTCCAAACATTAATGTGATTCTCTTGTCTTCTGGCTTGGATTTATTCTGATGAGAATTCAGCGATTAGTCTTGACTTTATCTCATGTACAATGTATGGTTTTTACTCTGGCTGCTTTTAAGATTTTCATGATTTCTGTCTTTAGCAATTTGATAATGATAGACTTTGGTTTTGTTTTCTTTCAATTATCCTTCTTGGTGAATGCTGAGTTTCTTTGATCTACGTGTTTATATACTTCATTATATTTTTTTTAAGTTTGGGCGAGTATATTTTTAAACACTCTTCCTGAAACTTCCCTTCGTTTTCTCTTTCTTTGATATTCCAATTACATGTATGCTAGACAGCATAATATTGTGTTACAGATTCCTGAAGTCGTTTTTTTAAACTATTTTTTCTCTCTGTGCTTCATTTTAGATACCGTCTAATTGTTAATGCCAATGAGTTCACTTTTACTTAATCCCATAGTGTTTAATTTGCTAAGTCCATCAAATATATATTCTTTTTAATTTCCAAAATATAATTTTCATTTCTAGATGTTCTGTTGGGTTCTTTTTTATGGCTTCCATTTCACTCATCATCTTGTCCATGCTTTCCTTGAAATTATTGAACATATGGTTATGAAGCTCTTATTTGCCTGCTAATTCCAACAGTGCTGTCATTTCTGAGTTTGTTTTTATTAATTAATTGTTCTCCTGATAATAAATTACATTTTACTGCTTCTTTACATGTCTAGTAATTTTAGACTAGATGCTTTACACATTCAATGTTACATTGTGTATTGTATGATTTTGTTGACTATTTTTAACAAATGTTGAGTTTCGTTTTGTCAAACATTTTTGTTCTTTGCACATAGTCTTGGCCATTTTGAAGGTTGTTTTTAAATTTTCTCTAGGTGGGTCTAGTGTTTCCTTTACTATAGAACTAGTTTTGTACTACTACTATGATGTGGCCTTTTTGAGGTCCCTAGCGATGGTCTTGTTTAGAAGTCCAACACTTTATAACCTTTGTCAGGTCTGGGAATTGTTTATTTTACAGCCTTTTAGTAGTTATTTTCTTCTTTGAA
The DNA here is from genome assembly GCF_028878055.3 of Symphalangus syndactylus. NCBI lineage: Eukaryota > Metazoa > Chordata > Mammalia > Primates > Hylobatidae > Symphalangus > Symphalangus syndactylus. The sequence continues at coordinate 127,622,424 of NC_072429.2, read as the reverse complement.
TAACTGATTTTTGGCTAGACTTTTAGACTCTCACTTCACACCTGGGCAGGAAGGGGATACCTAGGCAGATTTAAGGATATCTTTTGCTTTATGTATATCCTCTTTCTGGGTACTCTGTCCCACAAAATCTGTAGGACTCAATGTCTTAAACTTTTATCTTTGCCTCTTTAACTTAGTAAGATTGTTGAGCTAGTATTAGATTTGGCCTTTGTTATGGAATGAATTGTGTTCCCTGTAAATTTATATATTAAAGCTCTAATCCCTAGTACCTCAGAATCTAACTGGATTTGAATGTAGGGCCTTTAATAGGTAATTATTAAAGGTCAGGGATGGTGGCTCATGCCTGTAATCTCAGCACTTTGGAAGGCCAAAGTGGGTGGATCATCTGAGGTCAGGAGTTTGAGATCAGCCTGGCCAACATGGTGAAACCCCATCTCTACTGGGAAAAAAAAAAAAAGATTAGCCAGATGTGGTGGCAGGTAACTGTAATCCCAGCTACTCAGGAGGCTGAGGTAGGAGAATCACTTGAATCTGGGAGGCAGAGGTTGCAGTGAGCCAAGATCACGCCACTGTACTCCAGCCTGGGTGACAAGAGTGAAACTCCATCTCAAAAAAAAAAAAAGAGTAATTAAGTTAAAATGAGGCCAATGGGCCTCAAAGACCAATTGGACCTTATCCAATTGGACTGGTGTCCTTATAAGAGGAAGTTTGGACATACAGGAGATTCCAGGAATACACATGCATGAAAAAAAGACCAGATGAGAATACAGTGAGAGAGCGGGCATCTACAACCCAAGCAGAGAAGCCTCAGAAGAAACCAAACCTGATCTTGGACTTCCAAACTCCGGAACTGTGAAAAAATAGGTTTTTGTTATTTAAGCCACCCAGTCTGTGGTATTTTGTTACAATAGCCCTGACAAACCAACACAGCCTTCTTGTAGGCAGCCTGGAATGCAATGCTAGATAGAAAGCCTGGAGTATTATAGGGTTTATCTTATTTGTTTTTCTTTATTCAAAGATTACAGTCCTGTGTTACCTATTGTACAATCTATAAAAACAGCTCTTATAAATTTTGTTCCATTTTCTAATTGTTAATCGTGTGAAGTCAAGTCAAGTCTGACAGCAATGAAGGCAATCAATCATAACTGCCTTGATTTTTCATTTCTGAAACTCTTAGAATTCAGGCCTTTACCTCTCATATTGATGTTTTAGTTTTTTTTTTTTTTTTTTTTTTAAATCTTACTCTTCGATTTTTCTCTGTTTGTCTTTATTCTACTTTCTGGATTATCTTTTAAAAGGTCTCTATTATCTTCCATTTCTTTGTACTTTATTGGGGGGAGTTTTCTTTCAATTTATCTTCCAAATCTCCCATTCATTTTTTCATTTGACCATTATACGTTTAGTTTTCAAGAACTCTTTGCAAAATATTGTTGAAGTTGTTTCTTCTCTTTTTGACTTCATGAATGTATGCCTTTTAGAGAAATCTCTTCACTGTTCTTTTAAGTGGAGTTTGAAGAAACAGCAGAGATTAATGGGAGTGTTCAGTCATTTGGAAAGTCCAGGCATCAGTCTTTTATTTTTACTTTCAGTGGTTTTCTTTCTTTTCATCTTTCTTCCTTTCTTCAATGAGAATAAAATCTTGCCAATTTTACCTTCTAAAGTTCCCCTGGACTATCATCTAACTCCTATAGGGACCTCAGTATACATAGTATATCCCCCACTCTGGTGCTAGAATGATTCCTCTAAACCACAGGTCTAACCATGTGTCTTTTATAGCAAAAACTTTTCAATAATGCTTCAAAATTCAGAGAAAACAAAGCTTGAGATCCTTAGTCTGGCATTAATTTTTATTATGTTTTACTGAAGTGTTCATCTGTAATGTATTGAAATTTTTTTTTAAAGGAAAAGCAAATCTGGTCCTTCATCACAAACAGTTTGGAAAACTCTACTTGTGAAAATATTTTTCATGTTGAAAAAACTAAAACCTTGTGTGATACTAGTCTCCTAACTTCATTGGTCTAGGCTTATAAGCATCATAATTATATGGGAGATAGCAGATTAAAAGTGAGAGAGGAGGAAAAAGAAGGGAACTCTGTACTTGTCAAGTATTTGCTCTCTTTCCAGCAATCTTCTGGGAGTTTTATATATGTAGAAAACTAAAGAAAATATTTTAACTATTTACATTAAAGTCTCCTTTAGGAATGAAACTCTGTCTAGAAAAAATGCCTTGATAGACCACCTTAGCTGGGTGACTCAAAACGATAAAACTCTGCAAGAGAAGTGAGAGGGAAATTTGTGTTGAAGGGAGCAGAAAGGGAGACAGAAGTCCTAAATAACCTTACGGAAACTTGGAGCCCACAGACAGAAGTGGCCAATGGGAAATCAGATGGCAGAGCACCATAAAAACACACTAATAACTGGTACGAATGACTCTGAGATTATGCCCAGGGAAGGGGGTATGTTTTATATTTGGTTAGTTTGAAACAGAGAATATCACAAATCAAAAGGAGCCAAGATGAAAATGAGAGTAGTTTGTTAAAGGCCAGAACTCGGAGCAAATAGTAAGTAGCAGAATGTAAATGTGTCACCACCAAGAAGTTACAGAAAGCTTAGACAGGGCATGGAACTTCCCAACAGTCAAGGGATATGTAATGTGAACCAAGTTGTTTAAAATCACTCATTGGACAGCTGCAGTATAACAAATTACCACAAATATAGAGGCAAAATAGCCCATAAATATTATTATTTTTGTGGATCAGAAATACAGGCATAACTTACTGAGATTTTGTGCCTTAAGTTCTTTTATGTTTAAAGAGAAAAAAAGATAAATTTATTTTAAGAAATTGTCTCATGTGATTTTGGGGACTGGCAAATCTGAACTCTGTAGGGCAGGCTAGCAGTCTGGAAGTTCTGGCAAGAGTTGATGTGGCAAACTTAGTCCACATACCAAAGAGGAACAGACTAGAAATTCAAGCAGGGATTTTTTGTAGCTATCTTGAAGGAAAATTCTTTCTTTTGGGGTCAACCTCAGTCTTTGCTCTTAATAGTCTTTAACTGATTGCATGAAGCCCACCCACATTATGGGGTAGAATCTGTTTTACTCAAAGTCTACTTATATGAATGTTGATAATTATTCAGTCTACTTACTTAAATCTTAATCACATTTTAAAAAAAACCCCTCACAGCAACATCTGGACTGATGTTTAGCCAATCCACTGAGAACCACAGTCTAGCCAAGTTGACACAACATTAACCACCAAAGGATGTAATGAACGTGTTAGCTAGGACCGGTGTCTCATCAGAAGGCTCAACCAGGGAAGGATTTGCTTTCTAAACTCATCTAGTTATTGGCAGAATTCCATTCCTTGCATGCTGTTATATTGGAGGTCTAAGTTCCTCATTGGCTGCTGACAGGAGGTTGTTCTTGGTTCTTTGCTACATGGGCCTCTTCATGCAATAGTTAACTTCAACAAACAATTGAGGAAGAATTCCTTAGCAAGAGAGAACCCACAATCATATGTAACCTAATCAGGGACTTGATATCCTGCCACTTCACCACATTCAATTAATTAAAAGCAAATTGTCAAGCCAGCCCACAACCAAGGGAAGAGGACCACATAAAGGCATAAACACTAGAAGATGGGTATCATATTAGAGCCTGCTTGTCACAGACAGCTTATCATCTTCATTTCAGGTAAACTATTTTATTGAAATCCTCATAATCTGTTTATGAAGTAGTCATTTTTATTACCATTAAGGTTCAGACAGCTTTTCTGTCTAGATCAACATAACACATCAAGTCAAAGGGAAAGACAGTAATCAAGGCTGCATCTATTTGCTACTGAGAGCTTTGCTTGACCTCCTACTTTACAACCTAATATCGATTTGTTGTTGTTGTTGTTGTTTCAATAGAAATTCCTATTAGAAAAACTGATACTCATTGCCTTCCCTCAAATTTAGGTACTCCAACAGACCTTTGACTTCCCCAAACACACCCTGCAATGTCTCTTTGTATTGCACAAATTGGTCACATTTTCTGATCCCTTGGCTATCTGACTCTAAAACTAGAACTATTCTGCTTTGCTAGCAGACTTAACCTCATCTCATTCTTTGTAACCAGTTTTTCCCTGTGAGAAGAAAAATAATCTTATGGCCTGGCCATCCATTACTAGGGAAGTCAAGCTCTGGATTCTATTCCAAATTTTGCCCTAAGTTCTAGACTGTGGATCCAAAGTATGAATTTCATAAATGTCTCATACCTAACTACCTGCCTGATATTCCAGTTTCTCTAGAACTGGGATGCCTACCTTTATTCCTTTTAGGGTTTCTAAAGACCCCAGTCATGATTCTGAACCTACGCCATTGTAGCTAGGCCCTCTTCTCCACCTTTTTCCATACTACTCATTATTAAAATATTGCTCTTCCTAGGTAGGTAGAGAAGATGTGGAGGTTTATGACATTTCTTCTGGGTTTGTGATGCATGAGAAGACACATTAATAAAACTTCTAGTTTGTATTCTTAGATTACTTATTACAAATTTTAAATACAAAGGAAGAAAATTCCAGGCCATCTAGCTAAGAGAAAATATGGGAATTTGAAGGAAAAGATATTTGTATAATTCCCCAAACTCTATAGCACCTATTCAAAGTAAGCTATGGTTATTTTTTTAAATAATGCTTTTCCCTAGATATCAATACAAGAGACCACTTATCTTCATTCTCCAAATATTAATATCTCCTGTTGACCTCTATTGTGCAAAGTACTGAGTCCAAACTGCCTGTGACTGTATTCAAGAATTTCCATGATCTAACTGCAAGCATTTTGTTCAACTTTATTTCTGTCCATGCATTATAATCCCTTCCCCTTCTTTGTGCATGATAGTTGTCCCTTAATTCTTAACCTATTAAGCTTGATTCAATATCTTTGCATTCAGGTCCAATAACATCATATCTAGTAAGTACTAGAGAGTACATACTATCCCTTACAGAAATATCAATGAAATGTTCTTTTATCTGTCATCCTCAGTATATTGTTTATATCTAGCCAAGCCCATATTTTATTCTATCATGTGATATGGCTCATTGTCTACATGCCTTTCTTCCCTTTTTAGTTCAGAACACTTTAAAATGTAAGACCTACATTGCTTCCTTTGTTATATTCCCATCCTCAGACTCCATCACACTGCTCTGAATGAGGCATAGGGATAAAATAATGTAGGGGGTAGGATATAGATTTTTGGAATCAGATGCACATAAATTTGGAAATAGGTTCTGGCATTTATTAACGGTGTAGATGTGATTGGAGAAGTTACTTGACCCCCAAGTCTTGGCTTTCTTACCTACTAAATGAAGGATAACATTGACTGTCTCAAAGTTTTGCTGTAAGTACTCACTAGCATTAAATATATAGAAAAATTGGCACAATGTAAATAATGTTTCTTTCCCCAACCTCCCATTCCCACAGTCAAAATCCACTCCCAATTCCACCTTCCTCTCCCACCCGCTTTCTCTAGTTCCACCCCACCATTAATAAATATTTGTTAGATTAGATTGAATGCTCTGTCACTGGACCCCTTGAATCAGGAAGCAAAGGACTCACTTCTTTCTCTGCAGCCTTTTTGCTTGGTTGATGTATTGAATTCTTGTTTTTTTCTCCTCCCATTCTGTCAGCCTTAAATTCTTCTTTTGTGTCCTCTTTCTGTTCCAAAATTTTATTATTACCTACAAGTTTTTTGTTTACATTGCATCTCTCTTCTGCTGGAAAAGCATGGGCTTGTGAAGCTGGCATTTGTTTAATCTTCTGGCATCTCGAGACCTGCATTTATGAGTTTTCTAAAGTTCCCTGTGCTGGGAACTTCCCATATGCCAGAGCTTCTGAGTAAGTGCTCCAACCTGAAATGAGAGTTGTTCCAAGGTTAGGTCATCACCACTATGAACCTCCCTCATCCACAGCCAGGCAAAATAAAAGTTTCCATGGAGGTGAAACAGAAATGAGTCCATATGATCAATTCTAATTGTTATAAATAAGAATTCATTTAATATATGTTTGTGACATGAGCTGCTTGTCACAGTTAAGAGGAGAGCAGAAATTATCAAGTAAATTTTTAGTATTGAATATTTACTTAGCTCAATGTTAGAGAGAGGCTAGGTCCCTGCCCTAAGAGAGCTTAAAATTTATTTGGGAATAAAAATGAATACATGAGAAAGAGAGGGCAATTAAAGGCAGAGAGTAAAAAGAGCTAGTTTAATGACTATTTATTGTCTGACTGCATAAACACATACATAATTAAATGAATGAATGAAAATAATTACACGAAAGAACAAACGAAGACTGGAGCATTAAGGCTGTGCTTTTAAAATTTGACAATGTCACTAATTCAAAGCAAGTTAAATCTTTAAATTATTTGCATTAGAACTACACATTGATCTTATTAAATAAACACTTTAAGCCATTTCAACAAAAACACATTTAAGTATTCACAATGGTCCAGATTTTACTGAGTCCAAAAGGTAAACAAGATGAATAATATATCGTCCTTTCTCTAGGATTGAAACAAATCTCTCCTGTCACTTTCCTGTAGATTATTGCAAGATATCCCATGTATAGGCTGACATCCTCTAAGCCAGTAGAGTATCAGTTTCTGGCACAATAATAGATGGAATGGAAACTGTGTTGGGACTCAGGACCACTTGCTGGTTGATAAGGATCACTCAATGTGTCTCTTTTAACAGCTGGAGAGCTTTATGTTTCTCTTTCTGAAAGTTGTTTGACACTTTCAATTTCTGTTCTAGGTATGTGAAACATTCGCTGTGTTCCCAACTAAACTGTAAATTTCCTGACAGCAGGATCTATTTTTATTTATCTATGCATCTTCCACAGAGCCTAGCATACTTTTTGATAGATGACAGATACTCTCTATATATAATGGATGAATGAATGAATGAACAAGTATAGTATAAAATAAAGATGTGTACAGTAAGTCCTCAATGGCTTCAATAGTTTCTTAGAAACTTCAACTTTTAGCAAAATAATGTATAATATACCAATTTACTGTAAGCTAATTGATATAAACAAGAGCTAAGTTCCAATGATGTATTTCTGGTCACAAAAATATAGCGAAGCTTCTAAATAAAGGCCAAAAACACTTTTGATATTAAACGTTGAAATAAATGTGAGCTACACATACACATACATTTGTAAAAGATTAACAAAAACAAGAAAGATAATTATTTACCTCATTTTTGGTGAATCAGTGAGTAACAGTGGTTTTAGTGGACGTTGGTCAAGTCAAAGAAGAAATGTTTGCAAAACAAAAATTTTAAGGATTCCCTGCTACCACCACAACATTCAAAAACAGTGATTCTGACAGCCCTCTGCGTGCTTTTTGTCCCTCATTGTTTATTGTGCATTTATATGGCTATTACATACCTTATGAATCTTTATCTTACAATAATTTGTATTCATTCATTCATTTTCTAACCCACTATTCCAGTTCAATGTCATGTGGGTGGCTGGAACCTATCCCTGGCAACTAAGTGTGCAAGGCGGGAGCCATCCCTGGCTAGAATGTTAATCCACCTCAAGGAGTACTCACACACACACCCATATTCACTCAGACTGGGAGCATGCAGACATGCCAATTAACCTAATGGCACAACTTTGGGATGTGAGAAGAAACCAGAATATCCAGGGAAAACCCATGTAGACAATGGGAGAATGTGTAAACTCCACAGAGACAGTGGTCCTAGCCAGTAATCATTTTTTTTTTTTTTCTGATCACATTATAATAAAACAAGGTTGAACAAAACAGCTCCTGGTGCACCAGGAGCTCTCAGTCTGGTTGAAAACCCAACCAGCAAGGATAACTCAATGCGCTAAGTATCTTGGCAATAATAAACACTGCAAATATAATGGGCAATTGGCAGGGCTTAAGAGTTTTGAGAAGACATAGGAAGAGAGAGAAACTTGAAGATCTAAAGGATGAGTGAATTTGCTAAGTGAAGAAGTTACAAAGATAGAAGGATGAGATGGCAAACCAGTGGTGAAATAGAGGCATTTCATTAAATAAGGCAATGAGACATTTCCCTCATTAGAGGCAGAGGGAACAGCATGTGCAAAGGGCACAGAAAAATGAGCAAGTTTGACGTTTAAAAATAACTTGCAGTGATTATAATGGGGATGTCAAATGGAAAGTCAGAGCAGAGAGGAGCAGCAAGATAGACTGTAGTCAGTAAAGACCCTGCCATGCCAGTTTGAACTTCATCACTTGAGCAACAATAAGCCATTGATTTTTTCAAGGTGTAGTGAGATAGTCAAATTTCTGTCTTAGAAAGGCAACTCTGGCTGAGTTGGGGAAGACAAACCTCAGAAACTAGGAGGGAAGAGAACATTTACTGAGCTAAGTTTATGTGCCAGGATATACTTTAGGGGTTTTCACGGATACACTGAAGTTTGTTTTATGTAATCTTTACAGCCAGCACCAGAAATAAGCATTAGTATGCTTAACAGATACAAATACGACACTTGAAATTACGAATAGAAGAAGGTTTAGAACTTGAGAAACTATTCACAATTCTAGGGGAGATCAAAAGTGATGTATCCTAGAGGAGGGGTATTGAAGAAAGAAAGGCAGGAAGGGAAAAGTGGGAAGAAACACAGCATATTGGAGAACTCACAATTCAGGAAGCATAATTAACAGAATCATTGGTTGGAGGTAGGCATGAGGAAGAAAGACAGTGATAGTTAAATAACGAATTCCAAGTCGCTAGAGTGTTGAAAGTTTTGGGACTTATATAATCATCTTCCTCCAGTGATTTTTTTACGTCTCTCACATTAACATCTCTTACATTTTTTCTAACACAATTACCTTGAAATTTATAGAAGTAGATATGTATTTCCCTTGAGATGAAAAACTAAGTTTTAGGAACTTGTGTCTGTATTATATTTCCCCAGGAGTTGGCTGCTGTAGCAAGAAAGAACCCTGATACTCCATTTTCAAGACAATTGCATATCTTTCAGCTCGGGTGTGTTGGGAGGATTTCTGTTCATAAACTGTTCAGAGGAATTTGGAAGCAAACAAATATGTAAGTGCAAAGAACTGTATCAGATGGGAGACACCACCCAGACTCTTGGCAAGCCAAAATTCACTTGGAAGCAATTAGTGGCTCAAGAGACTGATATCATACAGGATCAAAGTGTTCATTGGGAAGTGATTTCGGGAGTAGAGGCCGCCAGTGACTTCACAGCAAACCACACAGTGATTGTAAAACTCTTACTGCATTTTGCAATGTTATACACAGCAGAGGGATGATTCCAAGTCCAGAGAAATCCTGCTGACATCCAAAAAGCCTCTTTTTTATGTTTCCAAGAACTTCTAGTACCGCATATTCTCCTTCTTCTCCCAGTCCTAATGTTTGGTGGTCTGTTTCCTATTTTGAGAGTTTCTTTAACAACTAACATGATTGGTGAATTTAGCCATGCATATACCCAGGCTTCTGTTTTACAACGGAATTATGAGTACATGAGCTGGGTTAGGGTTAAGAAGATAAAGATAGAATGTTAGTGCACCTTCTTGACCCCTCTATCATAGTTCTGACCACTTCCTCTGACCAAAGTGATGGAGGAAATAAAAACAGAAGATGTGAGTGACACAGGGAGCTAGAGGTGGAAGACAGGCAAAGAGATCTCAAAGAAACCTTTATCTAGTGAATCTAATGAAGAGCTCCTCATTAATCTGTCTCACAGAATCATACTTTTTTGTTTTATAGCATTTATGAAAGATTGTGGCTTTATTTTTATAACAGATTACCACTTATCATCCCTAAAATGCTCAATAAGCCCTAAAAGAATGGTATTCAGGAGACTATCATGAGGAATGTGTGTGTGTGTATGTTGGAATAATAGTGAATGCCAAAGTGAAAAGACAACCCAAGATTTGTACCTGGAGTTTAATCTAGGTAGAAAGATAAGATTTATAGTTTCCAAATATGAAACTCAGGCAAAACCAGACCAATGAGCCAATGAAATGGTAGCTTCTATACATGGGATCATACTCTCAGGATCACTTTCTCTAAGGATAAAATTTCAGACTGCTTAATTCCATACATGTTATCAAATTCCTTTGCAATAGATTCCAGTCTTCCTTTGCCCTGCCATCATCTCTCACCTTCCTTTGCTCTGTACTCCAACAATAAACACACGCATGCACATTCTACATTGCAGCCATCCTCTTCTTCCCACTATGTTAGTTTCCTAACACTGCTATAGCAAATCGCCACACATTTAGTGACTTAAAACAACATACATTAATTATTTTATTATGCCACAGGTCAGAAGTCCACCATGAGTCTCACTGGACTGAAAACACCAAGGTGCAGGTAGGGCTGGGTTCCTTTATTGAGGCCCTAAGGGATAATATGTTTAATTTCCTTTTCTAGACTCTGGAGACTGTCTGAATTCTTTGGTTGATGGCCCCACTTTCCCCTCTTCAAAGACAGCAGCATGGCATTTTTAAATCTTTCTCCAATTCTGATCCTATCTTGCTGTTTTATTTTCTTATTTTATAAGGATGCTTGTAAATATATGGAGTACACAAAAAATCCAGGATAATCTTATCAAGATTTTTATCATAATTGTATCTGTACAGTCCTTTTGTCATATAAGGTAACATATTCAGAGGCTTTGTGGAATAGGTCATGAGCATCTTTGAGGGACAGTGGTCTTTATTCTGCCTATTGCACCTAAAGAACACTGAGAATTTTCCCACTTTTATATCTTCTTGCAGGCTGATTTCTCTGCCCAAATTCCCTTTCCTTCCTTGTCTAACTTGAGATCATGCAACTTGACTATGATCTCTTCTTTAAATCTCTCTCTAACTATCTTTCTCTTGGAAGAATTGCTGTTGTATCCTTATCTCCATGGCAACATGTTAAATATTGAGTTTGTTACAGACTTTATCACATAGTGTTGTTTTTCTCTGTCATTTATCTGTTTCCTGTAATAGAATGAGAGTTTATCAAGGTCAGAGCATATACCTTTCTTATTTATTTTTAATTTACTACTACCTAGAAAAGTGCCATTACTAAACATGGTTTATCTTGTATTTAACTGAATTCATTGATAAAGGTAGAATATTTTTAATTATTAATGACAAAAGACATTGTTGTGTTCCTTCTCCTGCCAATTCAATAACTTTCTTCACCTGTGTCCTTGAAAGGCTATGCTTATACCATAATACCTAAGTTCAGAATTTAGAAGGAATTTTTTTTAAAAGGTGATTATTTTATGTGATGCCAGAACCTAAAGCTAGGACTAAAACACCAACTTACTGAGGGCCTACTTTTGACTCATCATGAGCAAGAATTTTCTGGTAAGAAAAGCTGTAAATTAACAATTGGCTCACTTAAAAGTGGGACCATGTTACTGCACTGAGTATAATTAATAGAGAGCAGAAATACATCCACCTGGAAGGCTAGAAAGGCTATTCTGTGTTATGTAGCTCGACCAGTGAAGAACAACTACTTGCTTAATATAAGGGCAAATTAAAAACAAAAACAAAAACTATTGCCACATTTAAAAAAAATCAACGTTAAATATATTAGAGTGATAAAATGAGAAATATGGGGGCAAGGTCCACAAATAATTGGTCTGTTTTCAGCTTTGTCCTAGGCTGGGTTTAAAAAAAGGACTGAGGGGCATGGAGCCAAGATGGCCAAACAGGAACAGCTCCAGTCTACAGCTCCCAGCATGAGCGACACAGAAGATGGTGATTTCCACATTTCCGAGGTACCGGGTTCATCTCACTAGGGAGTGCCAGACAGTGGGTACAGGACGGTGGGTGCAGCACACCATGCACAAGCCAAAGCAGGGGGAGGCATTGCCTCACTCGGGAAGCGCAAGGGGTCAGGGAGTACCCTTTCCTAGTCAAAGAAAGGGGTGACAGACAGCACCTGGAAAATCAGATCACTCCCACCCTAATACTGTGCTTTTCCAACAGGCTTAAAAAACGGCACACCAAGAGATTATATCCCACACCTGGCTTGGAGGGTCCTACGCCCACGGAGTCTTGCTGATTGCTACCACAGCAGTCTGAGATCAAACTGCAAGGCAGCAGCGAGGCTGGGGGAGGGGCGCCTGCCATTGCCCAGGCTTGCTTAGGTAAACAAAGCAGCCGGGAAGCTCAAACACCACAGCTCAAGGAGGACTGCCTGCCTCTGTAGGCTCCACCTCTGGGGGCAGGGCACAGACAAACATAAAGTCAGCAGGAACCTCTACGGACTTAAATGTCCCTCTCTGACAGCTTTGAAGAGAGAAGTGGTTCTCCCAGCACGCAGCTGGAGATCTGAGAATGGGCAGACTGCCTCCTCAAGTGGGTCCCTGACCCCCGAGCAGTCTAACTGGGAGGCATCCCCCAGTAGGGACAGACTGACACCTCACTCGGCCAGGTACTCCTCTGAGACAAAACTTCCAGAGGAACTATCAGACAGCTGAATTTGTGGTCTCATGAAAATCTGCTGTTCTGCAGCCACCACTGCTGACACCCAGCCAAACAGGGTCTGGAGTGGACCTTTAGCAAACTCCAACACACGTGCAGCTGAGGGTCCTGTCTGGTAGAAGGAAAACTAACAAACTGAAAGGACATCCACACCAAAAACCCATTTGTACATCACCATCATCAAAGACCAAAAGTAGATAAAACCACAAAGATGGGGAAAAAACAGAGCAGAAAAACTGGAAACTCTAAAAAACAGAGCACCTCTCCTCCTCCAAAGGAACGCAGTTCCTCACCAGCAACGGAACAAAGCTGAACGGAGAATGACTTTGATGAGTTGAGAGAAGAAGGCTTCAGACGATCAAACTACTCTGAGCTATGGGAGGAAATTCAAAACAATGACAAAAAAGTTAAAAACTTTGAAAAAAAGTTAGACGAATGGATACCTAGAATAACCAATGCAGAGAAGAGCTTAAAGGAGATGATGTAGCTGAAAGCCAAGTTTCGAGAACTACATGAAGATTGCAGAAGCCTCAGTAGCTGATGCGATCAACTGGAAGAAAGGGTATCAGTGATGGAAGATGAAATGAATGAAATGAAGCGAGAAGGGAAGTTTAGAGAAAAAAGAATAAAAAGAAATGAACAAAGCCACGAAGAAATATGGCACTATGTGAAAAGACCAAACCTATGTCTGATTGGTGTACCTGAAAGTGATGGGGAGAATGGAACCAAGTTGGAAAACACTCTGCAAGATATTATCCAGGAGAACTTCCCCAATGTAGCAAGGCAGGCCAACATTCAGATTCAGGAAATAGAGAGAACACCACAAAGATACTCCTCAAGAAGAGCAACTCCAAGGCACATAATTGTCAGATACACCAAAGTTGAAATAAAGGAAAAAATGTTAAAGGCGGCCAGAGAGAAAGGTCCGATTACCCACAAAGGGAAGCCCATCAGACTAACAGTGGATCTCTCGGCAGAAACTCTACAAGCCAGAAGAGAGTGGGGGCTGATATTCAACATTATTAAAGAAAAGGATTTCCAACCCAGAATTTCATATCCAGCAAAACTAAGCTTCATAAGTGAAGGAGAAATAAAATACTTTACAAACAAATGCTGAGTGATTTTGTCTCCACCAGGCCTGCCCTAAAAGAGCTCCTGAAGGAAGCACTAAACATGGAAGGGAACAACCAGTACCAGCCCCTGCAAAAAAATGCCAAATAGACTATCGAGGCTAGGAAGAAACTGCATCAACTAATGAGCAAAATAACCAACTAACATCATAATGTCAGGAATAAATTCACACATAACAATATTAACTTTAAATGTAAATAGGCTAAATGCTCCAATTAAAAGACACAGACTGGCAAATTGGATAAAGAGTCAAGACCCATCAGTGTGCTGTATTCAGGAAACCCATCTCACATGCAGAGACACACATAGGCTCAAAATAAAGAGCTGGAGGAAGATCCACCAAGCAATTGGAAAACAAAAAAAGGCAGGGGTTGCAATCCTAGTCTCTGATAAAACAGGCTTTAAACCAACAAAGATCAAAAGAGACAAAGAAGGCCATTACATAATGGTAAAGGGATCAATTCAACAAGAAGAGCTATCCTAAATATATATGCAACCAATACAGGAGGACCCAGATTCATAAAGCAAGTCCTCAGTGACCTACAAAGAGACTTAGACTCCCACACAATAATAATGGGAGACTTTAACACCTCACTGTCAATATTAGACAGATCAATGAGACAGAAAGTTAACAAGGATACCCAGGAATTGAACTCAGCTCTGCACCAAGTGGACCTAATAGACATCTACAGAACTCTCCACCCCAAACCAACAGAATATACATTTTTTTCAGCACCACACCATACCTATTCCAAAACTGACCACATAGTTGGAAGTAAAGCTCTCCTCAGCAAATGTAAAAGAACAGAAATTGTAACAAACTATCTCTCAGACCACAGTGCAAACAAACTGGAACTCAGGATTAAGAAACTCACTCAAAACCACTCAACTACATGGAAACTGAACAACCTGCTCCTGAATGACAACTGGGTACATAACAAAATGAAGGCAGAAATAAAGATGTTCTTTGAAACCAACGAGAACAAAGACACAACATACCAGAATCTCTGGGACACGTTCAAAGCAGTGTGTAGAGGGAAATTTATAACACTAAATGCCCACAAAAGAAAGCAGGAAAGATCCAACATTGACACCCTAACATTACAATTAAAAGAACTAGAAAAGCAACAGCAACCACATTCAAAAGCTAGCAGAAGGCAAGAAATAACTAAAATCAGAGCAGAACTGAAGGAAACAGACACACAAAAAAACCCTTCAAAAAATTAATGAATCCAGGAGCTGGTTTTTTGAAAAGATCAACAAAATTGATACACTGCTAGCAAGACTAATAAAGAAGAAAAGAGAAGAATCAAATAGACACAATAAAAAATGATGAAGGGGATATCACCACCAATCCCACAGAAATACAAACTACCATCAGCAAATACTACAAACACCTCTACGCAAATAAACTAGAAAATCTAGAAGAAATGGATAAATTCCTCGACACAGACATTCTCCCAAGACTAAACCAGGAAGAAGTTGAATCTCTGAATAGACCAATAACAGGCTCTGAAATTGTGGCAATAATCAATAGCTTACCAACCAAAAAGAGTCCAGGACCAGATGGACTCACAGCCGAATTCTACCAGAGGTACAAGGAGGAACTGGTACCATTCCTTCTGAAACTATTCCAATCAATAGAAAAAGAGGGAATCCTCCCTCACTCATTTTATGAGGCCAGCATCATCCTGATACCAAAGCCTGGCAGGGACACAAGCAAAAAAGAGAATTTTAGACCAATATCCCTGATGAACATTAATGCAAAAATCCTCAATAAAATACTGGCAAACTGAATCCAGCAGCACATCAAAAAGCTTATACACCATGATCAAGTGGGCTTCATCCCTGGGATGCAAGGCTGGTTCAACATACACAAATCAATAAATGTAATCCAGCATATAAACAGAACCAGAGACAAAAACCACATGATTATCTCAATAGATGCAGAAAAGGCCTTTGACAAAATTCAACAACCCTTCATGCTAAAAACTCTCAATAAATAAGGTATTGATGGGACGTATCTCAAAATAATAAGAGCTATCTATGACAAACCCACAGCCAATATCATACTGAATGGGCAAAAACTGGAAGCATTCCCTTTGAAAACAGGCACAAGACAGGGATGCCCTCTCTCACCACTCCTATTCAACATAGTGTTGGAAGTTCTGGCCAGGGCAATTAGGCAAGAGAAGGAAATCAAGGGTATTCAATTAGGAAAAGAGGAAGTCAAGTTGTCCCTGTTTGCAGATGACATGATTGTATATCTAGAAAACACCATTATCTCAGCCCAAAATCTCCCTAAGCTGATAAGCAACTTCAGCAAAGTCTCAGGATACAAAATCAATGTACAAAAATCACAAGCATTCTTATACACCAATAACAGACAAATAGCCAAATCATGAGTGAGCTCCCATTCAAAATTGCTTCAAAGAGAATAAAATACCTAGGAATCCAACTTACAAGGGATGTGAAGGACCTCTTCAAGGAGAACTACAAACCACTGCTCAATGAAATAAAAGAGGATACAAACAAATAGAAGAACATTCCATGCTCATAGGTAGGAAGAATCAATATCGTGAAAATGGCCATACTGCCCAAGGTAATTTATAGATTCAATGCCATCCCCATCAAGCTAACAATGACTTTCTTCACAGAATTGGAAAAAACTACTTTAAAGTTCATATGGAACCAAAAAAGAGCCTGCGTCACCAAGTCAATCCTAAGCCAAAAGAAAAAGGCTGGAGGCATCATGCTACCTGACTTCAAACTATACTACAAGGCTACAGTAACCAAAACAGCATGGTACTGGTACCAAAACAGAGATATAGATCAATGGAACAGAAGAGAGCCCTCAGAAATAATGACACATATCTACAACTACCTGATCGTTGACAAATCTGACAAAAACTAGCAATGGGAAAAGGATTCGCTATTCAATAAATGGTGCTGGGAAAACTGGCTAGCCATATGTAGAAAGCTGAAACTGGATCCCTTCCTTACACCTTATAAAAAAATTAATTCAAGATGGATTAAAGATGTACATGTTAGACCTAAAACCATAAAAACTGTAGAAGAAAAACTAGGCATTACCATTCAGGACATAGGCATGGGCAAGGACTTCATGTCTAAAACACCAAAAGCAATGGCAACAAAAGCCAAAATTGACAAATGGGATCTAATTAGACTAAAGAGCTTCTGTACAGTGAAAGAAACTACCATCAGAGTGAACAGGCAACTTACAGAATGGGAGAAAATTTTTGCAACCTACTCATCTGACAAAGGGCTAATATCCAGAATCTACAATGAACTCAAACAAATTTGCAAGAAAAAACAACCCCATCAAAAAGTGGGCAAAGGACATGAACAGACAATTGTCAAAAAAAGACATTTATGCAGCCAAAAAACACATGAAAAAATGCTCATCATCACTGGCCATCAGAGAAATGCAAATCAAAACCACAATGAGATACCATCTTACACCAGTTAGAATGGTGATCATTAAAAAGTCAGGAAACAACAGGTGCTGGAGAGGATGTGGAGAAATAGGAACACTTTTACACTGTTGGTGGGACTGTAAACTAGTTCAACCATTGTGGAAGTCAGTGTGGCAATTCCTTAGGGATCTAGAACTACAAATACCATTTGACCCAGCCATCCCATTACTGGGTATACACCCAAAGGACTATAAATCATGCTGCTATAAAGACGCATGCACACGTATGTTTATTGTGGCACTATTCACAATAGCAAAGTCTTGGAAGCAACCCAAATGTCCAACAATGATAGACTGGATTAAGAAAATGTGGGACATATACACCATGGAATACTATGCAGCCATAAAAAATGATGAGTTCATGTCCTTTATAGGGACATGGATGAAACTGTAAACCATCATTCTCAGCAAACTATCGCAAGGACAAAAAACAAAACACTGCATGTTCTCACTCATAGGTGGGAATTGAACAATGAGAACACAGGGACACAGGAAGGGGAACATCACACTGCGGGGATTGTTGTGGGGTGGGGGGAGGGGGGAGGGATAGCATTAGGAGATACACCTAATGCTAAATGACAAGTGAGTTAATGGGTGCAGCACACCAACATAGCACATGTATACATGTGTAACAAACCTGCACATTGTGCACATGTATGCTAAAACTTAAAGCATTAAAAGAAAAAAAAAAAGAACTGGTCTGTTTACTGGAAAAAAAAATCATAAACAAGTTTGAAAAGAACTGAAAGAGCTGAAGAAAGTAACAGGCCGTTCTGTAATACTCCAACCTTAATAATAGATATATCATCTAGGTAAAAAATTATCTAGATAGATGATAGGCCATCTACATAGATGATAAATCATTTAGACAGAAGCTCAGTAAAGAAACAGAAGACTTGAAAAGCACTGTAAGCCAACCAGTTGTAAGAAGACAAATATAATACTGCACACAATAATAACAGAATACACATTATTCTGAAGTGCATGTGGAACTTTCTCCAGGGTAGACCATACATTAGGTCCAAAAAGTAAGTCTTAAGAAATTTAAAAAGACTCAAATTCTACCAAGTATTTTCTTTAACCACAATATAATGTAGCTAGAAATCATTAATAGACGGAAAACTGGAAAATTTACAAATACATGGAAATTAAACAACACACTCTTAAATAGCCACTATTTTACAGTGGTTCATTACATAAATCGTTTGAGTGGGAGCTGAACGTTGACCACGCATGGACATAAATATGAGAATAATAAACACTGCAGACTACTAGAAGGATGAGAAAGGGAGGAACATGGGTTGAAAAACTACCTGTTGGGTACTATGCTCATAACACCATACTCCAAACCTCAGCATCATGCAATATTCCAATACAACAAACCTGCATATGTACCAACTGTGTTTAAAATACAAGTTGAAAAAAAAAGAGAAAAAAAGAAATCAAAAAGAAAACGCAGCACGGAGCAGCGGTGCCCAGGGTGCAGGCGGGTCCTGGGAGTCCCCGGCGAGTGTGGCGGCGGCAGCAAGTGCAGCCACTGGGGAAGCAGCGCCCAGCTCCGTGGCCCGGGCTTCGCAGGTGACAGCACTGCCCCGCGAGGCCGCCACACTTCCCCAGAGAAGGGGACGCCTTGAAGGCTCCGCCCGGGACCCTCCCAGGGAGCGTTCGCTGGGACCGCTTCCCCAGCAAAGAGAAGAAGAAAGTGAACTGCAAGCCCAAGAACCAGGACGAACAAGAGATCCCTTTCCAGCTCCGGGAGATTATGAGGAGCCGCCAGGAGATGAAACACCCGATCAGTAACAAGAAAAGGAAGAAAGCAGCCCAGGTGACCTTCAGAAAGACATCGGAGAAGGAAGCAAAGGGAGCGGAGCCTGACATCGCCGTCCCCAAGTTCAAACAGAGGAAGGGAGAGTCTGACGGGGCCTATATCCAGCGCATGCAGCAAGAGGCCCAGCACGTGCTATTCTTCAGCAAGAACAAGGCCACCCTGCAGCCAGAGGTGCAGGCAGCTCCCAAGGAGAAGTCTGAGTAGAAAAAAGCAAAAAAAGCATTCCAGAAGCGGCGACTAGATAAAGTCCGACGGAAAAAGGAGGAAAAGGCGGGAGACAGGCTGGAGCAGGAGCTGCTCCGAGACACGGTGAAGTTTGGTGAGGTTGTCCTGCAGCCCCCAGAGCTGACTTCCAGGCCCCGGAGGAGTGTAAGCAAGGACCAGACTGGCAGGAGATCGCAGATGCTGAGGATGCTTCTGAGCCCAGGCGGTGTGTCCCAGCCTCTGACCGCCTCCCTGGCCTGCCAGCGGATTGTGGGGGAGGAGAGAGAGCGGGCGGTGCAGGCCTACAGAGTGTTGAAGCAGCGGCGGCGGCGGCTGCATGGGGAGCAACCCCACCTCACTTCCCGGAAGAAGCCAGAGCCGCAGCTGTGATGGAGAAACACCTGGGGCCTGGCCACGCTCCGGGAAAACTGGCACCAGGAGCTGCCACACCTGGGCAGGAGAGAGGCAGGCCATGCCAGCAGTGTGGGGTGAGGCCTCCAGCTACTTGTTCACACGATGGGCACTAGTGGGTCCACATCTTACAGGGGGTGAGTGCCCGATGGATTAGGGCCAAGGCCTGGTTGACAGACGGCCCGTGGGGCCCCGTGTCACTCACAGCTCCATCTCTTTGTTTTGAACGTCCATTCTGAGTCTCAGCCCAGGTACACCTTAGGAAGGGCTGGATCCCTGTCCCTGAACACCAAATACTGAGACAGCTGATAAGGCTGGCTCGGTGTGTGACGGAGGCCCCCGGGAGTGCACAGCACACATCAGGCAGAGCAGGCCATGGGCAGGGAAGACGCACTGGGGCAGGGCCACTGGGCACATCTGGACCACCTGGGAGGGCTCTGCAGGGGATCGTGACTACAGGCCAGTTGTGAGTGGTCCCCTGCAGAGGCTGCCCACCCAAGGTTTGGTTGGGGTGAAACGTGATGACAACACATACACTTAAGAAGGTGGGAACCGGGGGCCGGGCACGGTGTCTCACACCTGTAATGCCAGCACTTTGGGCAGCCGAGGCGAGTGGATTACCTGAGGTCAGGAGTTTAAACCACCCTGGCCAACATAGTGAAACCGCATCTCTACTAAAAATGCATAAAAAACAAACAAAAAAAAACAGTGGGAACAGAGTTGTCACCTACCTAACAGGGCTCTGAGAGAGCCGGGAGGCCCAAAGTGGCTGGAGAAGGTAAAGGAAAAATCCTGTCTTGGGCTCGGGGTCACAGAGTGGGGCCCAGGGGGAGTTCCTGCTGAGGGCCGGGCCTTGCCAGGCTTCAGTCTCCATCCAGTGCCAAAGGAGGAAATGCCCAGGCTGTCAGCGTTTCCAGATGAGAGCAGAAGGGAGAGGCTTAAACCCAAGTCACACATCCAGCAATGGAGTCTGTCGGCCCAGCACCATCTGGGAACTGAGGAGCGCCTCTGCCTGGCCCCCACACCGTGTAGAAAGTGAGGAGCATCTCTGCCCAGCCACCCAACAGTCTGGGAAGTGAGGAGCACCTCTGCCCGGCCACCGCCCAATTGTCTGGGAAGTGAGGAGCGTCTCTGTCCGGCCACTGCCCAACTGTCTGGGAAGTGAGGAGCATCTCTGCCCGGCCACCCAACTGGGAAGTGAGGAGCATCTCTGCCCGGCCGCCCAACTGTCTGGGAAGTGAGGAGTGTCTCTGCCCGGCCGACAACCATCTGGGAAGTTTGGAGCACCTCCGCCCGGCCACCGCTCAACTGTCTGGGAAGTGAGGAGCGTCTCTGCCTGGCCACCGCCCCGTCTGGGAAGTGAGGAGAGCCTCTGCCCTGCCACCCACCTGTCTGGGAAGTGAGGAGCGCCTCTGCCCGGCCACCCTGTCTAAGAAGTGAGGAGCGTCTCTGCCCGGCCACCCCGTCTAAGAAGTGAGGAGCGTCTCTGCCCGGCCGCCCAACTGACTGGGAAGCGAGGAGCACCTCTGCCCGGCCACTGCCCCGTCTGGGAAGTGAGGAGCGTCTCTGCCCGACCACCCACCCATCTGGGAAGTGAGGAGCGCCTCTGCCCGGCCACCGCCCAGCTGTCTGGGAAGCGAGGAGCACCTCTGCCCGGCCACACCGTCTGGGAAGTGAGGAGCGTCTCTGCCCGGCCGCCCAACTGACTGGGAAGCGAGAAGCGCCTCTGCCCGGCCGCCACCCTGTATGGGAAGTGAGGAGCGCCTCTGCCCAGCCGCTGTGCAACCTTCCAAGTGTGAAGTGACAGCCTGGTGTGTGATCTTTTCTGTCTTCCCCAAGTTCGCACTTTCGACGTTAAAGTTTACTTTTTAGTTAAAAAAAAAAAAAAAGAAAATGCAAAATATTTCAAGAAAAATGGACATTAATACACAGCCTACACAAGAACTGATGGGATGCAGTGAAGCAGTGCTCGGAAGGAAATTTGTAACTTTAAATGCATGTATTAATGGAGAAGGATCTCAAATCAAAAACCTAACTTTACACCTAAAAAACCTAGAAAATAAAAGCAAACTAAACTTAAGCTAGAAGGAGAGGAATAATAACGAGTACAGCAAATATGAGCACAATAAAGTAGAAAAACAACAGAATCCACAAACCTAAAAGTTGGTTATTTGAAATTTTCAACAACATTGACAAACCTTTAGCTAGACTGAGAACAGAAGAGAGAAGACAGAAATAACTAAAATCAAAAACCAAAATGAGACATTACTATCATCTTTACAGAAATAGAAGAATTATAAGAAAACACAGTGGCAACCATATAGTAGTAATTTAGATAACCTAGTGAAATGGGCAAATTCCTAGAAATAAACGAATTGTGGAAACTGGTTTAAGAAGAAATAAAAAATCTAAACAGACATATAACAAGTAAAGAAATTGAATAAATGATCAAAAACTTCCCAACAGAGAAAAGTCTAGGACCAGATGGCTTCACTTGTGAATTCTACTAAATATTTAAAAAGGAATTAACAGCAATCCTTCTCAAACTCTGGCAAATAAATATATAAGAAGAAGATGAAGGAGCACTTCTCAATTCATTGTATAAGGCCAGAATTATCCTTATACCAAAACCAGACAAAGATATCACAAGGAAATAAAACTAGAGATTAATATATCTTTTGAATATAAATGCAAGAATTCTCAGCAAAATTCTAGCAAGCCAAATATAAAAGCATATTAAAATAATTGAATGCCATAAGCAGATGGGATTTGTCCCAGTAACGTAAGAGTTTTTCAATATAAAAAAATTAATCAATGTAATAGACCATATTAATAGAACAAAGAAAAAAATGCATACGATCACCTAACTTGACACAGAAAACACATTTTGTAAAATACAACATCCTTTCATGATAACAGAAAAACACTTAGAAAATTTTCTTAACATGAAGAAGGGGACTTATGAAAAAGTCAAGTCACAGCTAACATCATACTTAATAGTGAAAACCTGAAAACTTTCTAACAGGTCCAAAACAAAGGTGACCACTTTTGCCACTGCAATTCAGCATTGTACTGAAAATTCTAGCCAGAATAATTGGGCAAGAAAAAAAAATAAAAGCTATCCAAATTTGAAATAAGAAAGTTAAATTATCTCTATTTGAAGATGGCATGAGAGAGTAACATATATAAAATCTCAAAGTCTACACACACACACACACACACACACAATTAGAGCTAACAAAAAAATCTAGCAAAGTTGAACAACAGAAAAGTCAGTTGTTTCTAAAAACCAACAATGAACAATCCAAGAAAAATATATGTTTTAAAAATTCCACTTTTAATATCATCCAAAAATAAAATAAGTTTAACTAAGGAAGTGAAAGATTTGTACACCAAAAACTCTAGAGTATTACTGAAAGAAATTAAAGAAGTCCTAAATAAATGAAAAGACATTCCATGTTTATTGATTGAAAGACTTAATATTGTTAAGATGGCAATACCACCAAAAGCTATTTGCAGATGCAGTGCAATCTCTACTGCTATTCTAACAATGTTTTCAGTAAAATGGAAAAGTTGATTCTCAAATTTGTGAAACATCCCAAATAATCAAAACAATCTTGAACAATAAGAACAAAGTTGGAAGACGCATGCTTTCTGATTTCAAAAATCCTAAAAACATACAGCAATCAAAATAGTATGTAACTGGCATAAGAGTAGATATATTGACTAATGGAATAGAGATGAGACTCCAGATATAAACCCATATATCTATGGCCAATTGATTTTTGACAATTGTTTCTAGATCATTCAATGGAGAAAGAATAGACTTTTTAACAAATTATGCTATGACAACTGCAAGAGAATGAAATTAGACTCATCTCACATCATATACAGAAATTAAGGTAAAATGTGTCAACAATCTGAATATATGAACTAAAACTATAAAACTCTTAGAAGAAAACATAGGGTAATTCTGCATCAGCTTAGATTTGATGATGATTCCTTAGATACCACACCAAAAACATGAATAACAAAAATAAAAATTAATTGGACTTCAAAATTAAAAACTTTTATGCATCAAAGAACATTATCTGAATGTGAAAATAACCTACAGAATGTGGAAAATTATTTGCAAATCTTGTATCTCATAAGGGTCTACTATACAGAATATATAAAGAACTCTAAAAACACAACAATAAATAGCCAATTAAAAAATAGGCAAAGAACTTAAATATACATTTCTCTAAAAAAGATATACAAATGGCCAAGAACCACATGAAAATATTCTCAACATCATTAGTTACTATGGAAATGCAAACCCAAGCCATAATGCAGTAATACTTCTCACCCACTAAAGTGTCTATAATCAGAAACACAAAAATCAACAAGTGTTAGCAAGGATGTAGAGAGATTAGAACTTTCATACATTGCTGCGGGGACTGTAAAATCATTCAACCACTCTGTAAAACACTTTACTGGTTTCTCAAAAAGGGAAAGAAAGAATTACCATGTGTTCTAACAATTTCATTTCTAGGTATATAGCCAAAAAATTGAAAACAGATACTCACAAAAT
Organism: Symphalangus syndactylus; assembly: GCF_028878055.3. Classification (NCBI taxonomy): domain Eukaryota; kingdom Metazoa; phylum Chordata; class Mammalia; order Primates; family Hylobatidae; genus Symphalangus; species Symphalangus syndactylus. The sequence goes on along the minus strand of NC_072429.2, from coordinate 127,598,288 downwards.
ACTTGCCTGTGCATATTTATAGCAGCATTATTTACAATAGCCAAAAGTTGGAATCAACCCGAATGTCCATCAGTGAATGAAGAAACAATACACACACACACACCACACACACACACACACACACGCACAATGAGAAATACACACACACACACACAATGAAATATTCATTCATGAAAAAGTTATAAAGTATTTATGCATGCTACAAAATGGTTGAATCTTGAAAATATAATGGTAAATAAAAAAAGTCAGACACAAGGTCATATATTGTATGATTCTATTTAAATAAAATATCCACAGTAGATAAACCCATAAAAACAGAAAGTAGGAAGAAATGGCAATTAACTTGGTAATGGGTATAGGGTTTTATTTGGAGTGATGAAAATGTTTTGGAATTAGATAGAGGTTATGGTTACACAACATTGTGAGTGTACTAAATGTCACTGAACTGTTCACTTTAAAAGGGCTAATTTTTTGTCATATGAATTAAATCTTAATTTAACAATGACTTTTTAAAACTGGATTTGAACATTGTTTCGAGGACTCACATTGTAATTAAATTTAGCTGGTAGTAATTTTTTTTATGTATATTGAGTCCCAGGGAATAAACATATAATTATATCACCAAATTTAGCCATTTTAGTGCACACAAAAAAATTAAATATTTTGTGAGTTCCTATTATTTTGTCAACACAGTAGCAGGGTCCCTCTTCTTCTGGGAATGACCCATTCACTGACAATATTGACATGATGGTCATGGTATCAGCAATATTACTTGATCCCAGAGTTGATTTGTTTAGGAGTAGGCACTTGTTCCAAATTCAGTCATCAAATTTTTATTCAATTCAGCTTTCAAATTGAAATGTATATATTGTGGATTGTAAGAGATAAAATATAAAATTGGAAACCACTAGATTAGCTGTATTTTTCACCATGTGGACCAGAGAAAGAAAGGAAAGAAATTTGAAAAAAAAAAAAAAAAAAGTGAAAGAGAAATAAGACAGAGATAGGAAGAGAAGCATGAGGATAAAAAGGAGGTCTTAAGGACAGACTTGTCTCTGGTTCCAGATACTTCTCTGAGCTTTCGCTTAATTGCTCTACATCATTATAAGACATTGTCTTTTAACTTAAATTACTAGGTTTCCTGTCTCTGGAAATGAAATGAATTATAACCATTACACAGTGAAAAAAATGAATACTGCTCCATAGACACAAAAATGTTAGTACCTTTGCATATTTTAAACACAGAAATATATAGACAAATTCTCTTTCTTTAAACCATGTAAATGTATACAGGATTTTAGAGGTTTAAAGTATATTTTAATGCATTATCTTATTCCATCCTAATACCATCCTAGAAGTAAGTGTTATTTTCAGTTCCATTATAGGGATTGGAAGACTGAGCCCTAGAAAGTAAAATGACTTGCCCAAGTCAGCAACAGAACAGGGCCTACAATTATGTTATTCCATTGAAAGCAATTGTTACTTAGCAGTCATCTTGTTAGTATCTTTTACTGGGAGTCAGAAATAGAAAGAAATCAGGGGTGCTCCTGCCCCAGCTTTCTCTCAGTTTGGACCTCCTCTCCCATGGACACAATCTCTTCTCTACTTTATTTGGCCAAGTAGAATGAGCTGTTCTGCGGAGAAAAAATAAACTGTTGTCTCTCTCACTATACTCTCACAACACGCTTTTGACACCAGATGTGTGGGAATTTCTTCCCACCAACAAACAAGCAATCACTTCTGCAGTGGATACCAGCTGGGTGCCCTCTAATTCAATTCAATTTTGACCTTACTTACCTGGAGATAGTATCAGATCACACAGGCTAAGGACACAGTCCCACAAAAGTGAGCCTCACTTTCAATGGCTATCACAAGCCCTAGGTTGTTTTACCTGTGTTTCAAACAACATTGACCTGATGGTCATGGTATCAGCAATTTTACTCGAAATTTTACTCAGCTTCCCCGTGGGGTTTGATTAATATGGTAGAGTGGCTCACAGAACTCAGAGAAATACTTCCTTATATTTAATGGCTTATTATAAAGGATATTACAGAGGATACAGATGAAGAGATGCATAGGGTGAGGTATGGGGAAAGGGTGTGAAGCTTCCATAACCCCCTCCAGGCGTGCCACTTGTGGGAACCTCCAATGTTCAGCTAACGGAACTCTCTGAGCCCTGTCCTTTTGAGTTTTTATGCTGGTTCATTACACTGGTGTGACTGATGAAATTATTGGCCACTGGTGATCAACTTAACCTTCAGCCTGTCTCCATTGTGGTTGCGGAGTAGGACTCAATGTCCCAACGCTCTAATCTGGCCTTGGTCTTCCTGGTGACCAGCTCTTATCCAGAAGCCACCTAGAGGCTGCCAGCAATTCGTCAACCCGTTAGCATACAAAAAGACACATCACTTTGAAGATTCCAAGGATTTTAAGACTCCTATGCCAGCAAACAAAGAAAAAGACCAAATACATATATTCGCAACTTCACAGCTGCGCATCCTGGACCAGTGCTGGTACCTCCAGCTTCATAAAAGGGCTTGATCCATGGACATTCTGGCTGTTGGGAACTACTCTCAGCTCCGCTGACTTCCATACCCCTGGAACCCCAAAGCCCAGGCCCTCTCCACCCTTCTGTAACCTTTTCCCTGAAACCATTCCCTACTAATAGCAGCATAGCTGTCCACAGATAAACAATTTTAAGAAGGTAACTTCCTACAAATGAAGTTGCTATGCCAAAGGTTTTGTTTTCTCTAACCAAAACTATTTGGTGTATAGGAAAGACTATTTTTGAAATCTTGTTATAAATGTTACTGCAAGTTATCTGGGCTCAAAGTTATCAATCCTGGAATAGACTATCAATAGAATCTACATATGTGCAGTAGATTAGTACAGCTGATTCCAGATTACAGCAAAAGCACTTATAATGGGGTGTGGGAAATGAAGAATACATGAGGAAACTCCCTGTGCTGCTTTCTTCTGGAGTCTCACAGAAATCCAGTTTGGTATAGAGGTCTGTAGTGCTAAGGATCAGGATCTGCCTGCATGGTTTCCAACTCCTGACATAAGATGGCTGCTCAAATCCAACAATCATGTTTGCATTCCAGCAAGCAGGGAGAAAGTAGAGGATCTCCCTTTAAGAATTTCCATTTACCAAAATACGCACCAAAGTTTAGACATGTAATCATAGTTAGCCGCAAAGAAGCTGAGAAAGGTAATCTTTATTCTGAGTAGCCATATTCCCACCTAAAATTTTGTTCTATTAATAAGAAATAGAGGGAGAATAGATATCAGGGAACAAGTATCAAACTCGATGATAAGTGTGAAAGCTGTTAGTTAAATCAGCATATGGCTATGCATATGTGGCCTTTATGCAAATGCCAGGATGGAAAATTCTGTTTCCTTAGGTCGATTATATAATTTCTTTTCTAAAGAGGCATCCTGGTATGCCAACACCCTGGGGAAGGCAGGGAGAGAGATATCTGCAGAGCAATAGAGTACCCAAGAGTAGCAATTAAGAATTAAGAATAAAAACAATATTGTTATAATTATTATAATAATACCTCATATTTGCATAATGCTTCAGATTTCCAATATTTAACATATCCTAATTGAACTCCATAATATGTTACAAAGAATTTTGTAATAACCCAATTTCATAGAGGAGAAAATTGACAAGCAAGGAGATTAATTGTTTAAGTTTGTTATACAGCAAATAAATCCTAGTCTAGGGCCTGAGCACTCTCTTCAACCCTAATTCTAATTTTTTTTTTTTTGAGCAACGCAATGGCAACATAAATGTGCAATTTCAGCTTGTCTGTACTCCATCTCTCATTTAGCAACGCACATTCGCTGAGCAGCTACTACGTATCAGTCAAAATAATACACAGGGAATAACTCCAAAAACCCCTGCATTCAAAGATTTGAGAAGTTGGAAGAGAAAAGTAGCAAAATTACATTATACCTAGGTATATAACATGTCTGTGCTTTTAAAACTAGTCTATACAAGGTTCTTTGGTAGGGAGGAGCGGTCACTCCATTTATTCTTTTCACACTTAGAATTCTGTGCCAACAAAATTCTTAGGCTATGCTGTATCATAGAGCCTTTGCCTCTCCTAATTGAGAGGGACTTCCCTTCTCTCTCTAAGCCTCATCTTCTCTATTCCTTGATGATATACTTCTCAGATGTAAGGCCTTGCAACATCTCAGTCAACTAACAAGCATAATTCCTGTTTTGAAGAAAGAAAGAATAAGGTAAGCTGGGTAGATAACATGCCCAGGATAAAAACAAACTCCATGCTAAGTCAAAATTGGAACTTCATTTTAGTAAACTACTTGCCAAAACTACAGGGATTTAATAATAAAAATCACACTCATATATTCATTATAATAGCTACTACTTTGTTTGCCTCTATCAGAATGTCATGAACATAGTACATAGCTCCACATGCCAGGAACAGGTTCAGGGCTTACTATGCGCAGTATTAGGTAATAAAAACAATGATAGATAACATTTATTGACTATTTTATATGTGCCAGGCACTTTGTTAAATACAGTGACGTCTGTCTTGTTTCATCTTTAGAAAGAAATAATGCTAAATGCAATAATGCAGCATTAAGGCTGATGCTATTATTCCCTCTTAGCACATGAAATTACTCAGATCCAGCAATGTGCCTATGTTCACACAGTTCAAGAGTCATATTTGTTGAGTTTTAAAATCTAAGTTCCAAATCACTGCGTCCTTTGGTCATACTTAGCCCTCAAAGCAACTATGCAAGGTCAGTATTGGAATGTACAGGTAGAGAAGCTGTAGCTATAACTTAAAATTTTTATTCCTTTCACTCATCCATAAGCAAGCGATAGTGTGCAGGAATTGGACAACCATCTGTAAAAGCCACGTCCACATGGTTTGTCAGAGATTTGCTTTCTGCTGTGTTGTTCTATAAGAAATCACTACGTAGGCCTGTGTCTGTTTTTTTACCTTCATATGCAGAGGCAAGTCATTATCTTATGTTGGTCTCCAAAACTCATACAATAGGAAGTTGAAACAAAACATCTGAATATTTTCTATTTTGTTTATTCACTCTAGTGTATCTTTCCAGTTTAGTCTTCATTTTTGATATTAATATTTTTAAATTTTTCCTTTAAATTTTCTTCAGATTTCCCAACTCATGTCTGGGTTTTTTTCTAACTTTGATTTATTTAGTTCTTTAATGTCTTCTATAATTTTAAGATATTTGTTTTGAAATATAAAATTATAATTTTTATATTGTGCACAACTTCTGCTATAATTTTATTGTTTCTAGGGATTTAATATCTGTTTTTTGTTCCACTTTTTTCCTATGATCACTTTGCATGGGATATGATTTCAACATTTTTCTATTGGTTGGTTTTACGTAAAGTTAATTTACATACATTTTTAGAAGATACTAAAGTTTAGGGTAACACTTTTAACTTCATCTCCTTTTTTGCTGTTTTAAGTAGCATTTGAAAATATGGGAGCCTGCCTTCAAGGATTTCATGGCTCTTTTCTCTTCCTCCTCTGCTTTTATCTGCACCTTCTCTTCTCTCTCTCTGTCCAGTTCTTCACTTCTATTTTGATTCAATTTCTATATATTTCTCCTTGTGGAGCCTTGCTCTGAAGACGAATTCTGGATGGTGAGTTTTGAGAGTTCATATAATCTAAAGTAATCCAGCTCCTTAAAACAGGCATTTCACACTCACCCTTTGCTGGAGTGGTAAAGAATACCTTAAGTTTAAGCTGATATTTTCAAATTGTCCCACTTTGCTGAAGGAAATAAAAACATTTTAACCCAAAACCTATTTCTTTGACATATTTTCAGACGCCTGTTATAGGGCCAGCAAACGGAAATGGCCCTACAAAGCTGTATTTTGCTGTGAAATATGCATTTGTGAAAAATTTGCATTAATGCAGTCTGGGCTTCCCTTGTCCAGATGTAGGAAAGATTAACTGAGTCTGTCACCTTAAGATCTAAAATAATACTTTACTATCTATTCTCTCTGAGGGCAGCTACTAGTGAATTTTCATCTATATAACAAGACCGCCTTTACCAGCCAAGTCTTCTCGGTCCCTCCCGGCCAAGCCTACCTGTGACCTCCTAGGTCTGCATGGAGCCTCTCCTGCTCCCATAGTTTGCCTTGCCATTAAAACTTGATTTACCACTATAACCTCTTTTTGTCATGCGCCAACCCTACATTTTTTTCTCTAACTCCAAGATGGTATGCCAGCTTCTATATCCCACTGGAGAGTTGGATCTTTATGGTGAAGACTCCAATGTATAAATGTTAAATAAATTTGAATACTTTTTCTTCAATTAATCAGCCTTTTGCCAGTTGATTTTTTTTTTCAGCAAATCTTCAAGGGCCAAAGGCCTTGGTCCCAACCTTGCTATCCAGTATTCTGTTCTCCTCGCTGTCACCCCATTGTTTCCCTCTGATTCTTCTAGTTAGTTGCTGATTCTATTCAGGTTACTGGTGATTTGTCTTCACTCGCTTGTATTTTTGAGTTCATGAGGATACTTGCTTTTTTGGTAAACAATGTCCATGAGTTTTTGGTTCTCAGTTTTATTGTTTAATCTTTTTTGATAGTTTATTTGTATTTCTTGCTGCTTTTAAGATTTTTCTTTCATTTTTGTTTTTTTAACAATTTCACTCTTTATTAGGTTTTTGGGGTTTGTGGTTGGCTGTTGAATCTGTGGTCTGATGACTTTCATCACTTTCAAAAAATCAGCCAATATGATCACACATATTGCTTCTGACATGTATTATTTCTTTTCTCTTTCTGGGTCTCCAATTATAAATATAGCAGATCTTTTCACTCTCTCTCATGTCTGTTATGTAATTTTATTTTTTCTTTTCACTTTTAATTTTATTTAAAAAATTTATTTTCATAATTTTTTATTTTCCATTTTTTATTCTCACTTTGTCCTTGTTGTACAATTTGAAAATTTCAACAAACCTAACTGCTACTTAAATTACTTTAACTGCATCTACACTGTTGCTTAACCAATTTAATGTTTTTGTCATAATAGATTTATTTGAATTTTCAGTTCCAGATTTCCATTTTATTTTATGGCTTCTAATCATCATGTAAAATTCTTTTTTTTTTTTATGCTTTGAACTAAATAATTCTTTACTGTCAGTGAATAGAACTAGGAATGTGTACCTTAAGGTCACAGGTGAAGCTGACATATGCCAGGACTGAGTCCCCCTCCCATCCACAAGGGACAGTGTCTTCCTCATGCTGTATTAGGTACCTTTAGTTATAGCCAGAACCCTCAGTGATCCAGGTGAAGAACTTGGAAAGCATCTGTGCTTCCCCACAGGCTCTCTAAGACTTGTTAACAATTGTTTAAACATTCTTTGAATCTGGACCCCCTTCATAATGCCTAACTGCCTTGCCTTGGTGCAGGCCCTGGTCATCTCTCCACTGGTAGTTTTTAGATCCTAGCTATAGAGGGTTCTCCTGGCTCCCTCCCAGTCCTGTTTCTCCCGCATACAGCTATCAGAGACCAAAAACTAAACAGGTGGCTTTCTTACATAAGCCTTCAGGTGACCTTATCTTGTTATGAAGAGTAAAGACTAAACTTCTCAGCATAGCCTACAAGACTTTTAACAATCTGGCCACAGCCTATCTTATATCTTGCAAAAGCATCTTCTGCCACCTTATTATCTGTTTTCTTAAACATACTATTCAGTTATTTAAAATTTTTTAACATTTTCAAAATTTAGAGCTTTAAATAATTTAAAAAATTGGTTCACCTTTGCATCTGCCTCTATTGCCTTTTTTCTCTTGGTTTTCAGCCTTTGATTCTAACTATTTGCATTCCTGGTATTTTCTTTATTGAATGCCAAATATTGTTTATGGAAAATAGTAGCTGCTCTGAAAAATATTATTTTCTTTTTCAGGGAAGATTTAATTTTCTCTCTCATTGGTTGAGAAAGTGAGGAAAGTACCTTTTAAAGTCAGGAATTGAACAGTTTAAGGCTGCTTTTCAGTCATAGTGAAGGCTGATCTATATCCAGTTTGTCCTCATTCATAGGATGCAATCTTTCAGGAATCTTAACTGAAAGTCTAGTGTTTACTAAGCTTCTTTCTCTTTACTAAAAACAGAACTGCAGTTTTTGTCTTCCAAGCACCATGATTTAACTTATGTTTTTTTCTGTTTTAGTGTCTTAGTTGCCACATTCTACTTGATCTTTGCCTTCACACATCCTAGGAATTGTCAAGTCTCTTCATGTAAACACACTAGAGAAAGTTCAACTCACTTCTGAACACAAATTTAATTCTCCCTTGTCTTATAAGACTGCTGAGGAGAGGGAGCCAAGATGGCCGAATAGGAACAGCTCCAGTCTACAGCTCCCAGAGTGAGTGACACAGAAGAAGGGTGATTTCTGCATTTCCACCTGAGGTACCAGGTTCATCTGACTAGAGAGTGACAGACAGTGGGTGCATGACAGTGGGTGCAGCGCACCTTGCACTAGCCAAGGCAGGGTGAGGCATTGCCTCACTTGGGAAGTGCAAGGGGTCAGGGAGTTCCCTTTCCTAGTCAAAGAAAGGGGTGACAGACGGCACCTGGAAAATCACCTCACTCCCACCCTAATACTGCGCTTTTCCGACAGGCTTAAAAAATGGCACACCAGGAGATTATATCCCACACCTTGCTCAGAGGGTCCTACGCCCATGGAGTCTCACTGATTGCTAGCACAGCAGTCTGAGATCAAACTGAAAGGTGGCAGCGAGGCTGAGGGAGGGGCACCTGCCATTGCCCAGGCTTGCTTAGGTAAACAAAGCAGCCGGGAAGCTTGAACTCGGTGGAGCCCACCACAGCTCAAACAGGCCTGCCTGCCTCTGTAGGCTGCACCTCTGGGGGCAGGGCACAGACAAACAAAAAGATAGCGTAACCTCTACAGACTTAAATGTGCCTGTCTGACAGCTTTGAAGAGAGTAGTGCATCTCTCAGCACACAGCTGGAGATCTGAGAATGGGCAGACTGCCTCTTCAAGTGGGTTCCTGACCCCTGACCCCTGAGCAGGCTAACTGGGAGGCACCCCCAAGCAGGGGCAGACTGACATCTCATACGGCCAGGTACTCCTCTGAGACAAAACTTCCAGAGGAACAATCAGGCAGCAGCATTTGTGGTTCATGAAAATCCACTGTTCTGCACCCTCTGCTGCTTATACCCGGGCAAATAGGGTCTGGAGTGGACCTCTAGCAATCTCCAACAGACCTGCAGCTGAGGGTCCTGTCTGTTAGAAGGAAAACTAACAAAAAGAAAGGACATCCACACCAAAAATCAATCTGTACATCAACATCATCAAAGACCAAAAGTAGATACAACCAGAAAGATAGGGAAAAAACAGAGCAGAAAAACTGGAAATTCTAAAAAGCAGAGCACCTGTCCTCTTCCAAAGGAATGCAGTTCCTCACCAGATATGGAACAAAGCTGGATGGAGAATGACTTTGATGAGTTGAGAGAAGAAGACTTCAGATGATCAAACTACTCTGAGCTACAAGAGGAAATTCAAACCAAAGGCAAAGAAGTTAAAAACTTTGAAAAACATTTAGACGAATGTATACCTAGAATAACCAATGCAGAGAAGTGCTTAAAAGAGCTGATGGACCTGAAAGCCAAGGCTCCAGAATGACAGGAAGAATGCAGAAGCCTCAGTAGCCGATCTGATCAACTGGAAGAAAGGGTATCAGTGATGGAAGACAAAATGAATGAAATGAAGCAAGAAGGGAAGTTTAGAGAAAACAGAATAAAAAGAAATGAACAAAGCCTCCAAGAAATATGGGACTATGTGAAAAGAACAAATCTACGTCTGATTGGTGTACCTGAAAGTGATGGGGAGAATGGAACCAAGTTGGAAAACACTCTGCAGGATGTTATCCAGGAGAATTTCCCCAATCTAGCAAGGCAGGCCAACATTCAGATTCAGGAAACACAGAGAACACCACAAAGATACTCCTCGAGAAGAGCAACTCCAAGACACATAATTTATAGACTCACCAAAGTTGAAATGAAGGAAAAAATGTTAAGAGCAGCCAGAGAGAAAGGTCGAGTTACCCACAAAGGGAAGCCCATCAGACTAACAGCGGATCTCTCCGCAGAAACTCTACAAGCCAGAAGAGAGTGGGGGCCAATATTCAACATTCTTAAAGAAAAGAATTTTCAACCCAGAATTTCATATCCAGCCAAACTAAGCTTCATAAGTGAAGGAGAAATAAAATACTTTACAGAAAAGCAAATGCTCAGAGATTTTGTCACCACCAGGCCTGCCCTAAAAGAGCTCCTGAAGGAAGCACTAAACATGGAAAGGAACAACCGGTACTAGCCACTGCAAAATCATGCCAAATTGTAAAGATCATCAATGCTAGGAAGGAACTGCATCAACTAATGAGCAAAATAACCAGCTAACATCAAAATGACAGGATCAAATTCACACATAACAATATTAACTTTAAGTGTAAATGGACTAAATGTTCTAATTAAAAGACACAGACTGGCAAATTGGAAAAAGAGTCAAGACCCATCAGTGTGCTGTATTCAGGAAACCCATCTCATGTGCAGACACACACATAGGCTCAAAATACAAGGATGGAGGAAGATCTACCAAGCAAATGGAAAACAAAAAAAGGCAGGGGTTGCAATCCTAGTCTTGGATAAAACAGACTTTAAACCAACAAAGACCAAAAGAGACAAAGAAGGCCATTACATAATGGTAAAGGGATCAATTCAACAAGAAGAGCTAACTATCCTAAATATATATGCACCCAATACAGGAGGACCCAGATTCATAAAGCAAGTCCTGAGTGACCTACAAAGAGACCTAGACTCCCACACAATAATTATGGGAGACTTTAACACCCCACTGTCCACATTAGACAGATCAATGAGACAGAAAGTTAACAAGATACCCAGGAATTGAACTTAGCTCTGCACCAAGCAGACCTAATAGACATCTACAGAACTCTCCACCCCAAATCAACAGAATATACATTTTTTTCAGCACCACACCACACCTATTCCAAAATGGACCACATAGTTGGAAGTAAAGCACTCCTCAGCAAATGTAAAAGAACAGAAATTATAACAAACTGTCTCTCAGACCACAGTGCAATCAAACTAGAACTCAGGATTAAGAAACTCACTCAAAACCACTCAACTACATGGAAACTGAACAACCCGCTCCTGAACCACTACTGGGTACATAACAAACTGAAGGCAGAAATAAAGATATTCTTTGAAACCAATGAGAACAAAGACACAACATACCAGAATCTCTGGGACACATTCAAAGCAGTGTGTAGAGGGAAATTTATAGCACTAAATGCCCACAAGAGAAAGCAGGACAGATCCAAAATTGACACCCTAACATCACAATTAAAAGAACTAGAAAAGCAAGAGCAAACACATTCAAAAGCTAGCAGAAGGCAAGAAATAACTAAAATCAGAGCAGAACTGAAGGAAATAGAGACACAAAAGACCCTTCAAAAAATTAATGAATCCAGGAGCTCGTTTTTTGAAAAGATCAACAAAATTGATAGACTGCAAGCAAGACAAATAAAGAAGAAAAGAGAAGAATCAAATAGACACAATAAAAAATGCTAAAGGGGATATCACCACCAATCTCACAGAAATACAAACTACCATCAGAAAACACTACAAACATCTCTATGCAAATAAACTAGAAAATCTAGAAGAAATGGATAAATTCCTCGACACAGACATTCTCCCAAGACTAACCCAGGAAGGAGTTGCATCTCTGAATAGACCAATAACAGGCTCTGAAATTGTGGCAATAATCAATAGCTTACCAACCAAAAAGAGTCCAGTACCAGATGGATTCACAGCCGAATTCTACCAGAGGTACAAGGAGGAACTGGTACCATTCCTTCTGAAACTATTCCAATCAATAGAAAAAGACGGAATCCTCCCCAACTCATTTGATGAGACCAGCATCACCCTGATACCAAAGCCGGCAGAGACACAACCAAAAAAGAGAATTTCAGACCGATATCCTTGATGAACATTGATGCAAAAATCCTCAATAAAATGCTGGCAAACCGAATCCAGCAGCACATCAAAAAGCTTATCCACTATGATCAAGTGGGCTTCATCCCTGGGATGCAAGGTTGGTTCAACATATGCAAATCAATAAATGTAATCAAGCATATAAACAGAAGCAAAGTTAAAAACCACATGATTATCTCAATAGATGCAGAAAAGTCCTTTGATAAAATTCAACAACCCTTCATGCTAAAAACTCTCAATAAATTAGGTATTGATGGGACATATCTCAAAATAATACGAGCTATCTATGACAAACCCACAATCAATATCGTACTGAATAGGCAAAAACTGGAAGCATTCCCTTTGAAAACGGGCACAAGACAGGGATGCCCTCTCTCTCCACTCCTATTCAACATAGTGTTGGAAGTTCTGGCCAGGGCAATTAGGCAGGAGAAGGAAATAAAGGGTATTCAATTAGGAAAAGAGGAAGTCAAATTGTCTCTGTTTGCAGATGAAATGACTGTATATCTAGAAAACCCCACTATCTCAGCCCAAAATCTCCCTAAGCTGATAAGCAACTTCAGTAAAGTCACAGGATACAAAATCAATGTACAAAAATCACAAGCATTCTTATACACCAATAACAGCCAAACAGAGAGCCAAATCATGAGTGAACTCCCATTCACAGTTGCTTCAAAGAAAATAAAATACCTAGGAATCCAACTTACAAGGGATGTGAAGGACCTCTTCAAGGAGAACTACAAACCACTGCTCAATGAAATAAAAGAGGATACAAACAAATGGAAGAACATTCTATGCTCATGGGTAGGAAGAATCAATATCGTGAAAATGGCCATACTGCCCAAGGTAATTTATAGATTCAATGCCATCCCCATCAAGCTAACAATGACTTTCTTCACAGAATTGGAAAAAACTACTTTAAAGTTCATATGGAACCAATAAAGAGCCCGCATCGCCAAGTCAATCCTAAGCCAAAAGAACAAAGCTGGAGGCATCACACTACCTGACTTCAAACTATACTACAAGGCTACAGTAACCAAAACAGCATGGTACTGGTACAAAAACAAGAGACATAGATCAATGGAAGAGAACAGAGCCCTTAGAAATAACGCCGCATATCTACAACTATCTGATCTTTGACAAACCTGACAAAAACAAGCAATGGGGAGAGGATTCCCTATTTAATAAATGGTGCTGGGAGAACTGGCTAGCCATATGTAGAAAGCTGAAACTGGATCCCTTCCTTACACCTTATACAAAAATTAATTCAAGATGGATTAAAGATGTACATGTTAGACCTAAAACCATAAAAACCCTAGAAGAAAACCTAGGCATTACCATTCAGGACATAGGCATGTGCGAGGACTTCATGTCTAAAACACCAAAAGCAATGGCAACAAAAGCCAAAATTGACAAATGGGATCTAATTAAACTAAAGAGCTTCTGCACAGCAAAAGAAATTACCATCAGAGTGAACAGGCAACCTACAAAATGGGAGCCAATTTTTGCAACCTACTCATCTGACAAAGGGCTAATATCCAGAATCTACAACGAACTCAAACAAATTTACAAGAAAAAAACAAACAATCCCATGAAAAATTGGCAAAGGACATAACAGACACTTCTCAGAAGAAGACATTTATGCAGCCAAAAAACACATGAAAAAATGCTCATCATCACTGGCCATCAGAGAAATGCAAATCAAAACCACAATGAGATACCATCCCACACTAGTTAAAATGGCGCATTCAAAAGTCAGGAAACAACAGCTGCTGGAGAGGATGTGGAGAAATAGGAACACTTTTACACTGTTGGTGGGACTGTAAACTAGCTCAACCATTGTGGAAGTCAGTGTAGCGATTCCTCAGGGATCTAGAACTAGAAATACCATTTGACCCAGCCATCCCATTACTGGGTATACACCCAACGGACTATAAACCATGCTGCTATAAAGACACATGCACACGTATGTTTATTGTGGCACTCTTCACAATAGCAAAGACTTGGAACCAACCCAAATGTCCAACAATGATAGACTGGATTAAGAAAATGTGGCACATATACACCATGGAATACCATGCAGCCAGAAAAAATGATGAGTTCATGTCCTTTTTAGGGACATGGATGCAACTGGAAACCATCATTCTCAGCAAACTATCACAAGGACAAAAAACCGAACACCACATGTTCTCACTCATAGGTGGGAATTGAACAATGAGAACTCGTGGACACAGGAAGGGGAACATCACACTCTGGGGATTGTTGTGGGGTGGGGGGAGGGGGGAGGGATAGCATTAGGAGATATACCCAATGCTAAATGATGAGTTAATGGGTGGAGCATACCAACATGCCACATGTATACATATGTAACAAACCTGCACATTGTGCACATGTACCCTAAAACTTAAAGCATAATAATAATAATATGAAATAAAATTTAAAAAAATAAAAAAAATAAAAAAATAAAAAGACTGCTGAAAGTTCTGGGCCACGCTTTTTGTTTGTTTGTTTTTGTTTTTGTTTTTGTTTTGGAGCAGAGGTTTTTAATAGGTAGGACAGAAGAGAAAGAGAAACAGCTTCTTCCATAGACGATGATGTCTCCGAGTGGAAAGGACCTGACCACCTCTTGTTTGGCTTCTTGGCCAAGCATAATTTAGAAATTGACAACTGCCTTGAGGGGAGTGTCTTTATGGAATCTTGCCCCTTCCAGTGCTAAATTTCTTGGTTGCTTTGTGAATGACTTCAAACATCCCCATTTTGTCAAAACATTTCTTTATAGTCATTTTTTCACAAGAACCGCCATCATGTTTTCACAAAGCACCCACCATTCATACTCATATATTGACATGAATGTTTGCTTGAAACAATCCATTCTGTGATAGCAGCAACTCCTCTTTGTTCTGCTATTAAATTACGAACTTCTGAGATTATTTAGTCAATATTTGCTTCCAGGTAAGCTGTATGTAGGTAGAGAACATCTTGTATTTCTAAATTCTAACCAGGATTTGCCATACACTGGCATTCAATAAATATCTGTTGATTGTTATTGAATGAAAAAACTCTATTTTATTTTACTTTCTTTTTTCCTCATTAAGAACACTTTGAACAGTTATTATGCACCCAATTATAACTTGAGAACTTTGGAGGTACAAAGAAATATATAGATTTTGCCTTCAAATAATTCATATACTTAAATCAGAGACTTCTGTAATTACAGATATTGTTAAGGTCATCCAGATCTGCCAAACTTATTAAACAATTCAAATCACAAAGCTTAAATTAACACTGTAGTCCTCCAGTCTAGATATAGGTAGATTTTAACTAACAAGACAATAATAGTAGTTTGGTAGTAAATTCCTATACTGCTATATGGAGAGGTGTTCTATGGCTACATATGGTACTCAAAGAGTCCCAAGATTGATTAATCTTTCCTATTATGTGTGTTGGTCATGAGAATGGCAAACAATATTCATATGTTAGCATTCTCTGATAAAATCCATTTACATCATGAGAAAAACAGACAATTAAGTCTCTAGGAAATAAAATTTGAAAACAAGCACTGGGTTTTGGGCAAGTTGGGAACTTATACATAGTTGTGTTGTAGGCAAAATAGAACCTCAGTTCGTGTTCCTGAAATTCTATTTGTATACCTAAAATTTATTATTTACTACATCTCTGGCACAATTTCTAGAGTTTTACGTGTATTGACTTATTTACTATTCGCAGCTTTATCAGTAAGTTATTATCATTTTATGATCTTGGCAAATTACCTAAATGCTCTGAGCCTTACTTCCTTACGTGTGTGGCATGGGTGACCAAAGCTACTTTACAGAGTTAACTCAAAGCTTATATGACATAATGTATGTGAATACAATCTATAATCTAAAAATGTAATATGCTATGATTATTTCTGGCCATCACACTGTGATTGCTATTGAGTGAAGAAATAAAAAATAAAAAGCAAGATGTAACAGGGTTCGAATTGTGTAGTATAGTGTGTAAGTGCTGTACTAAAGGAAATCTTTGAGGGCTGAGATAATGAGGCAAGAAATGAATTCATGGAGAATAGTGACTTTATTCATGAATTAAAACATGAGAAAGAGGAAAAATTGAAGACTGTGGAGCAAGAATAAGAATATTATTTCCTGAAATACCAAGAAGGGTTACCTGAGTAAAATGAAAAGAGTATACATTGAAGAAAAAGAAACATGTAATTATAGAATATAATTGAATATTTGTTTAAACTTGAAATAAGTATGATTTTAATCACTGTATTTTTTTCTAGTTATTACCACTATTTCTGTGCATGTTTTTGTTTATTCCATTTGACTGCAAGTTGTTTTTAGGACAAAGGCTGCCATTCTTTATTATATCCCTTTACATATGGTGAAAAAATGCAGTCATTGGAGCAAGAGATGTGAGTTGAAATCTTTGCTTTACTCAATTCTTGTGAGACTATAAAAGTTTTCTTTCTGAGTATAGTGGCACATGCCTATAGTCCCAGCTATTTAAGATGTTGAGGCAGTCGGATCATTTGAGCCCAGGAGTTTGAGTCCAGCCTGGACAACATAGCCAGAACCCATCACAGTAAATAAATAAATAAATAATGTTTTCTCATCTATGTAATGGAGCTAATGAGGCTTGAACAAACAGAATGACAGTGGTGAGAATCAAAAATGTATATAGGGTGCACTGTTGACTGAGAAGTGGTATCAAAGTAATTTTATTGACACCACCATTATAATCATCATCATAATCACTCCATAATCATGATCTTCATTAGACCTAACACTGTCTTGCAAGGTGGACCAATGAATGTTTGCTAATTGAAAGAATGATGGAATAAGTGGATGAGTAAATGAATAAGACAAGATTGACTAGTAACAAAGCAAGATGCTGTATTTTTCAGGGCCTTGAAATTTTATTTTTAGTAAGTAGGTCAAGACAAAAGATAAGTTAACAATGCTTAACTTTGAAGTCCTGCGTTTTGTGTAGTTTTCTAACAGTAGTATGTAAAGTTGCCTTTAATGGAGCCCAAGAACAGGTCAGAGGCCACAGGTGGGAGTAGGGGTTGGGGGGGAGAAATCATATTCTTCTAAAGAAACTTTTAAATACTTTGGCACCAAGAGAAAACACGTTTTTTTCAGTGAGTGCGAGCCACCAGCTGACCTTCCAGCAGATGAGAACAGGGAGTCCAACGTTCTCCTCCAGTAAGTCTATTGGGAATGGACTGTGCAACCAGAGTATCCCTGTTCAGAATCCCAGCATCTGTATCCAAATCTGACATCCATTTCCAGGAGTAAATATTTGCCACTGAAGCTTAAGATGTTATTTCACAGTGGAAATTGTATCAGCCAATTTTAGAAGAGTTTAAAGTTCGTGACATTTCCTGTCTCTTTTTGGAAATTTGTGTATGCTAAAAAAAAAATTCTTAAGAATCAGAATCTATTTCGTCCCAAAATAACATCAATTTTTTTGCTTTCTCTTCATAACTTCTGATGTTGACAGTCACTTATGCTTGAGGATAAAGACATCAGCCTGAAGGGGGAAAAAGCAGATGTGGAAAATATTTGTAAGACTTGAAAGAGTGCCCTGTATTAAATTTCTGATTCTGCTGTGAAGGATCTTCTCATGATGAGTGAAAGGAAGGAAAACTCACAAAGTCAACCTCTTGGGTGGGTGGAAGGAAAGAATGAAAGAAATTTTTAAAAAGACATCTTTTGTTCAAAATGGAATCACTTGCTCAAGACAAAAGCAAAATAAAATGAAACAGGAAGAACCCCAAATTACAAATATTATCAAGAGCTTAGTGTTATTTACAAATTGATTTGAATAAATGCAATTGCCTTTGTATGTATCTATATATATTTGAATTTATAGGTGTATTTTTATTGGTTTTATTAAAAATGTTTTCTAATCACAAAATGTTCTATAATTTATATGATAGTAAGAGTCTCACACATAGAGAAAGCTGGGTTAGTGATAGAGTAGAAAAAATGAACAACTCTTCACAGTCTTTGTTATTTTGATCTTTAAACTTAGTTTTATGACTTTGAAGATTTCTAAATTCTCATAACTAATTTTATCCCATTACTCAGGGTAATGAAAGTGAAACTGTCTTCCCATGCTAAATATAGTGGAGGGGACTATTTATGTCTCTGGTCATCCTGATTTGCACAAATCCTGAATGTGATCATGAGAATGACAGGAAATTGGTGAAAATATTTGGTG